>NW_027526233.1:34691727-37334572 GCF_048455015.1 Haemaphysalis longicornis | reverse complement strand
GAGGGACTCAAGCAGCCATCGAGAAGAAAGATTGCGCTTGGTTTTCAGTACTTTCGCCTCGTCCCATGTGACCATGTGTCCCATCTTCTCACAATGCTCTGCCAGTGAGCTCCTTTTTGCATGGCCCTTGTTCACTTCGTTCCGGTGCTGCATTATTCTTCTGTGCAAATTGCCTGTTTCGCCAATGTACACTGATTTGCATTCGGTGCACAGTATCTAGTAAACAACACCTGGAAGCTTGGAGCGTGAGAGCGGGTCCTTCACCCTGACAATGTCAGAACGCAGCTTGCTAGTGGGCACGTGCACGATGTGCACACTGTGTTTCTTGAAAATGTGTGCAAAAGCTTGATTGATGTGTAGGGACGAGAATTGCAGCACGTTTTGACCAGGTCTTGTGGACGCTTCTGCCTGCTAATATCAATGCGGATTCCTGCTAGTCGCCCTTTTGGCTTCTTTTTGAATACAATGCTTTAGGCAGCCACAAGAACTGCATCAAAACGTGCAGCAATTACCTACGTCCCACACATTAGTGAAGCTCGCGCAAGCATTTTCAAGAAACGCAGTGCATACATCGTTCATGGGCCCACTAGCAAGTTGCATTCTGACATTGTCAGCCTGAAAGACCCCCTCTCACGCTCCAAGCTTCCAGGTGTTGTTTATTAGATTCCGTGCACCGAATGCAAATCAGTGTACATTGGCGAAACGGGCAATCCGCACAGAAGAATAACGCAGCACTAGAACGAAGTGAACAAGGGCCATGCAAAAACGAGTGCACTGGCAGAACACTGAGAGGACGGGACACGTGGTCGACTGGAACAAGGCGAAATTACTGACAACTGAGTGCAATCTATCTTCTCTATTACTGCTCGAGTCTCTCATCATTCAGACGACGCCCAACAGTATCAACATAATGGATGACAACCTGCACCACATCTATGCGAACTCATTGCGCCGCGTAATGCCCAATATATAGCTTCATTTTCCACGGCACATGCTCACCGTGAACAAGAACACAAACGTTAAATGGCTTTCTTGACTTGGTCAGTGACCTACGTTTCATCATTACAATAATGCTTTTATCTACCTACACGGCATTCTGTCAACCACTGGACTACACTAAATGAGCCATTGCCGTTCTTAACCTGCACCAGAGTATGTAACCTTTCACTACTGCTATGAGATAGACCCATAAACGCACTTCAATATGGCCTTTATATTTAGCTCTTGGAAAAGATATTGTATGGCTGTTATGTATAATTTCACCTTTATGTTGGACCTGCTACACCAGCAGGTAATATTCTAAAGACATGAAAAAAATGGCGGTTTAACACGCCTAAGCTACACTTCGGATATGGGGATCACTTTAGGGGAAGGCTTCGCATCAATTTTGAACACCTGGGTATTTTTTGTGCGCACCGAAACCTCGACACACGGGCGTCTTCACGTTTTGCCTCCATATGATACGCGGCCACACCAAGCGGTATCTAACCGACATTTGCCTACACACCACACCACCCTAGCCACTGCAGTGGGTTAAATATATGAAATAAATCGTGTTTCGGAGTTCAAATGAAAATATTAATCACACGACATATTTTCCCAATCGATCTACCTTTTAAAATCTACCATGCATTCCCCCCTACCGGCTTACCAAAACCCCTTTGTCTCAAGAGGTAATCAGGCTGTTGTTAATGAAGGAAGTATTTAAAATTCGAGACTTGCCACCGTTAAAGTCATGTACTTTGTTTTTGAGATAAGCGACGTTAGCTATTTGCAGCAGCAGGAATTAATTGTGTTAAGATCAGATTGAAAGCATTGACGGTAGTAGTTGAAAGAAATTGTGTGATAAATTACAACATCGTCTGTAAATTGACCTACATGGGAGGGCAATGCAACATAGAAGATAGAAAGGATCAAGCAAATTGCCAAAATAGACAAGACCAAGCAAAAGTGGCATGAGCAAAAGAAGTATATAGTTATTCGGAGAAGTAAACTGCATCGAGAAGAACGAAAGTGAGGACATTAGAGTGATGTTTGAGAAGTAGTCTGGTGTGCAATGCGATTGAATGCCTTAGAAAAATCGAGAAAAACTACCGCAGTTTGTAAGCCTGTGTCAATGGACCAATGTAGATCGTGAACAAATCCTGAAAGTTGTGTTTCTCAAGTAACCCTTGTGAAAACCGTGGTGATATTCGAATGTGATATTGTGCTTTTATAAATAATTAGCGACTTGAGAGTGGATGAAATGTTCCCCGACCTTGCATATGGTGCTTGATAGGGAAATGTAATGGTGAAGTACCGTCTCGTGATTTAAAGATTGGTCCTACCTCGACTATCCTCCATTCATTGAGAATAGTGCCTCTCATAAGAGACTGCGAAAAAAGTGCTGTCGGAATTCTGCAGACTGCGGGATGTACTTTTCGGTATACTGTGATTAATACCAGTATGATGTGAAGTAGATAAAATTGTAAGCTTACATAAAATAGAAAGTAGTTCTACACCAGTTTGTATTGCAAGTTCAAAACCATATCGAAAGATCCTATATGTTTGCTTGGCTTGATTACATACGAATACCTCCTTCAAATTCAGTTCAGTTTCTCTTCTTGCCCCTTAGGAATCCGCCCCAGATTCTCTTCAATATCTCTGCTAAGCAATGACACGCTCCAAACGCACAGCACTGCTTCATGAAAATGTATCAAATAACCAGAAGCCACAGCACTGCTAACAGCTATACATCATGGCAGGTTCCACAACATGCAATAACTAACCTGAAAGTACATAATCGGTGGGTGTACCGATATGGCAGCAGTGCCTGGACTGATGTGTCGAGCAAATGCGCTGGCTTCTGAAGGGGTGGTCCAAGCGGCCAGATGATGGATGAAGGAATGACTATTCCTGGCGGTAAAGCGTACGCAGCACCAACGAAAGGCCAGGCAGTACTTGGGTACAGCAGGTGCAGTGTCAGTTGGCCAGGGGAGGCCCTTGCAAAGCCTTTGAAACTGGACTGAAAGGCAGCCGACCCAGGACAGCCAGCAGCAGAGCCTGCAGGTGCATAATCTGTGAGTGTGCTGACACTTGTTGAAATACAAGGAGAGCACAAACAAAGCACGAATGCTTACATCAAGTAGATTTTTGATTGTTTAAAGACAGTAACCTCCAAGGCACTAATAAGAACATTCCCATAACACCCAAAGTGAAATTTGGGTCACAGTAAGAATTTATTTATTAGACCCGCAGGTACTGTGAGTGGGGTATGCATGACATATGCAAAGCTCACTGCATTGCTAATTTGCATGGAACGCATGCTAGCAGCCCCTCTGTATCCCTTGTTTCAATCGGAACTGGTGTGCGATATTTTGGGCTCCTACACTTCATTGTCATACTTGTTTCTGCACGTTCAATTCTCCAATATAAATCGAGTTGAGTGAGTGCCTACAGCTTTTTTGTTAGTCTCTTATGGCCTGCGGATTGGCGAAAATGGAAACTTGCGAATTCCCTCAATTTTCTGCACTAATTTAAACAATACATAGGCCCCTGATATCGAGCCCCAGACTTCCCGCGAGCTACTCTGACGAAATCTGCAGGCGCTTCGTAGGCGTTGTGAAATCTCCCCCACTACCCCGAGATTATGCTAATTCCCTGCGAGGCCACATGCACGCATTTCACCTTCGATTTCCACGTGTGTGAATTCTATACCTCTATGAAGTCTCAGACGGGCGTCGTCATATTCGGGCCGGACTCGTGAAGCTCGGCAACTTCAGGCGTCGTGAAATCGCCGCACTCGCTCGCTGGCGCATCGCCCGAACTCTCTCATCGTTTCTTTCCCTTGCATACTATTTTCTCCCCCTTGCACTTTGTAAATTCTCATCTGTTTACCTACACCTCCTTTGTCCTCATCTCTTTCCTGCTTTTCTTCCAGCACAACTCCGCCAGCACCCGGTCGACGCGTACGCTGTCGGGGCGCGTTGGCGAGCGAGTACGGCAATTTCACGACGCTGTTGCCGAGCGTCACGAGAACGGCACGCACATCGCGGCCCGAAGACCGCGATGTCGCAACGGCGGCAGCCGGTCTCGCGAGCGCAATAGCTGCGAAGCGCACTGCACGGAATTCGGGTAGGGGGGACTTCACAACACCTACGAGACTCCAGCCAAGGAATCAAGTGTACGCTTTCTTTCTTTTAGCAGCCGTGTACTACAGCGCGAGCATCGTAGCCAAGGTCTAGCTTCAGCGTAAATTGATGATGACCTCTGCGGAAACGGTGGACTGGGTGCCAAACAAGTATGCTAAATCACCTAGGCTCGCTGAGCAAATGAGATGGGGGTCTAGTGAACCACTGACCCATAAACACCAGAACTAATTCCAACCAAATACAGAATAATAAAAAATGCGTACTTACCCTAGCAAAAACGATGTTTCCAACGTACAATTCTCCTTCACTGCCGTCTTCATCTCGCGGTCACCAACAGGCTTTGTTCGAACGCAATATTATCCACTTTTGACGCGCAGTATTTTATGCGCCGATGATCGTTCTCCCCGGGTCCCCATGTTCAACACACGCGTAGGTTGGAAGGGTAGACATCTCCCATAAAGCTTTTATAGCTATGATTTAAGCTTGAAATAGATAAAACTGAACTAATTGCGCCAGCAACCACTCGGCACAAAACGCCATGAACAAACACACAAAAAGTGAGATATAGTTGCCAGACTTCAATAGCAGCTTCTCTATGTTTGACAGTAATTGTGTTAGTGCTGTAATATTGGCAATTATCTTTCTGATTTGAAAGTGTGAAAGGTGTTTATAACTTGAATTTGAGGTTTTTAAACGCAAAAGTGAATACACATAAAGTAACTGACATATATACTGATATTGTAAAGAAGATGTGACGTTTGTTTTGGTTTTGTTTTCACGGCGGGCTTTTCAAGAGAGAAGGGGCGAGAAAACAAGCTACTATGCGTTTAGGAAGACGGTGGTAAATGTCGGCGTGATGGAAAGCAACGAACAGGCGCTTACCCTGGTCCTAAGAAAAAGAGCTAATAAAACCCTCGCCGGAAAAAAAAAGCGAGGTTCGACGAGGAATCGAACCATGGACCTCCAAAACAGTAAGCGGATGCGTTATCACTCAGCTATCTCGGCGGTTGGTCGGGGAGCGCCTAAAACAACTGTATACTTACGTAAGTTGTCAACGAATCTTGTCGTGTGTGCCTAGTTTATGCTGCATTTTTGAAATGTCGGCTGTCCTAACGCTTTTTTCTCTCGTAGTGATCTTGCAGACGAGGCCACATTGCTAGCGCTGCAAGCGATTGAGCCAAAGCTCCCTTATTTGACTAAAAAAAAGCTATGGCAGGTCAACCCGACCTTTTCTGCGCCAGCCACGGTAGCCACGAACGAAATGGAATGTGCCGTTAGAATCTTGGCGTTGATAACGCTTGTTTGTCCTGCACCGCCTTGCAGACAAGCAACGTCGCCCTAATACTACAAGCGATGTCACTCCGGGCATGTCGGGCGCATCAAACCCGTCGTGTAAAACGACTGCCAACAGTGCGAAAACCTCGGAGTTTGTAACAAGTGGGGATAATGCAAGGCAATATTAAATAGCGACCGAAGCATGTGGTGGCGGCGACGTAATAGGTACAGCAAACAAGTACTGTGGACGGCACCGACGAGCGAAAAAGATTTTACAGGGGCCGCCGCCGGCGGCCTGCGCAAAAAAGGAAGACAGAACCCCTGCATACACGCCCTCGAAGAAAGCTGTACAGCCGATTCAGTTTCTTCTTGACGAAGAGCAACCGAGGCTGCAGCATCAAGCTATTGTGCTTGCCGTGGTATGAGCCAAAGCACACCTTGACATCGTTATGTTATCGTCCGTCTGACTGTTACTTATTGAAGGGAAAAAATCAGAACACAAACGTCGACGTCTAGCGTCTATGCCAGACATAGACGCTGTTGTTTAGGCCCTAAAAACACCTTCAGGGCGTCTGTCGGTTCTGTCTGATGGCGCGCTCGCGCCGCTGATTACCAACAAGCCGTCTGGTGGCGTTCACTGATCGTGTTGGTGAGCCGGTAAACGCCATCACGGTTAAACTCCCTGTCGGAAGACTACGCTGTTGGGACGATAGAGTGCCGACAGAGCTTCTTATTGGCCCCACAAACGCCATCAAGGTTAAGCTCCCTGTTGGAAGACTAGGCTATTGGGACGATAGAGTGCCGACAGAATTTCTTATTGGCCCCACAGGCGTGCTGTCAGCCCAACAGGAAAGTCTTGTTTTAGTTTTTGTCCGGGCACAACACCATTTCGGAGCTAATTGTGGCTAACTGTACATCCCAACAAAACACGGCTGGCAGCTTCTCCTAAAGGCAGTTTGTACTACACTCCGTTGTAATAAAACCAGCCACCACACTAGCAAAACCCATCCCGATCCAACACGAAATCAGATTACACTTGCTAATCAAACCTCTACCATGACATATGCACACAACGTTTCACGCGGGACCTCGCCTGGCTAGGGCGATGGCACATGCCCGAATGCATCCGCCAGCCCCAAAACACTATCCACAGATACCTCCCCCTACCATGGCAGCAAGGGGCCTGTAATTTCGGTTGTAGGCACCGCGACGCCCATCGAAGCCACCATTCCAAAGAACACAGTACGATGGCGGAGGAGGTAGCTATTGACCTGGCGATTTCACATCGCTCGACCCCAGACTACGTTTTTTCTGATTACCAGTCAGCTTTAAAGGAGCCATGAAGAAAAAACACAAGTTTGGTTCATTCGAAAGATTGCCTCGTGAGAACCATACTGACACCACTTTTAACAGAAACTTCGTTCAAATAAGCTACATAATTAGGAAAAAAGAGAATGACCATGCGACCCACCAGCTCATTTCCCGCAATAGAACCTATGATGTCACATGGGAATGCTCTGCGATTGGCGGAGGCCGGCAAAAGCAAACGCAATAGGCAAGGCTTACCAGTTTGCATAGTGAGTATATGCCCGTTACACATACTGCACATTCCTTTTATGACACTAAGAACGGTGGAGTAAATGGTGGAAGTTCCGAATAAACACGCAAGCGTTTACGCCAATGCATACGAAACTACCGCCAGCCGAACTCGACATCTCGCCGTCGCCACCGTCGCGCAGATGAATTTTCGGGTTCGAGGATTTTCGGGGCCAACGAACCGTCCCAGCACGCACAACCGCGACCTTGCTTGGTATCGTAATCCCTTAACAAGAGGTTGGCCGTCATATCGCCAACCAGAAAAGGTAAAAATGGAAACGAGGGGAGTAAGGAACAGCGCGCAGCGACGAGATAGTGACAGTCGTCACAGTTTTGAAATGGTGTTAGCTTGCTTCTATTGTTAGGAGCTCGTTTCCAGTTTACAACAACTGAAACCTTCCGTTTGTTCCAGTACTTTACAATGAAATTTCGTTGCTACGTTTTGAAATGCCCATGTAGCACGGGCAAATCGTCGAGGGAGTGCGACATCCCCGCCGGTGAGGAGATCTCCTTTCATGTGCTGCTCAACGACGAACCTCGGCTCGGCAAAGCAAGTGGCTACGTTTTGTGAACTTTGCAAACGGAGGAGAAAGACAGCTAAAGGAAGTACGAGTGTGCTCGCTTCATTTCCGATTAAGTGATTATGGCAGGGACCCTTACGTTAGCTCACTCCTGGGACATGCTGGCGCTTGTCGCCGACTTCGTCAAATCGCCGTCAAAGCGCTCTGACCTTGTGGGGAAAAAGGCCGTACAAACCGCGCATTGACGCTCGTATCTTTATGGTCGAAGCAGAGAGCTCGCGCGAACGGCTTTCCATACACGACACTACCGAACTGTCATAAGCGATACTGCTACTGAAATTAAACTAATATTAACCGTAATAAAAATACGGGACATACGTATCAGTCTGTATTCGTCCATCGCGACGGGGCTGACGAGGCAGCGGTGCCGACGGCTGGGCGTTCGTCTGTTGTGGCTATCGCGGAGAGAGAGAGAGAGAGAATAACCTTTATTTCGTTCCAGCATGCGGGATTCCCACCGGCCGCGCAGGGCGCGGGGTTCACCCTATCTAGCAACCACCTTTACCTCGGTGGCACCCGGGCCTAGACCTCGGGGCTAGGTTGCCGGCCTCCTATTGCTACTCGGAGTGTCCCCCTTTCGCTTTTGGAGGGCCAGCGCAGCCTCGAGCTGCCGGACGGCCCGTAATTGTTCTTCGGGATGCCCCGACCCCACACAGTGTTTCACAGGCGGCGGCAGCACGCTGTCCGTCGCCCCCCTTTTGCCACACCCCCACAGCACATGGGCCAGCGTGGCCCTGTCCACTTTGCACAGGCTACACGTGTCGTTTTCATAGAGTTCCGGACACATGTGTTTTGCCAACGCGGGGGTGAGAACGTTTTCAGTTTGTAGCTGCCTGAGTAGTACCCCCTCCCGCCGAGTGAGATCTCGGTGTGGTGGGGGGAATACCCGGCGGCGTTCGCGATACCATTCGAGGATTTCCCTGTAGCTGGTGAGTTGCTGGTTTTCGTCTTCCAGGCTCGTAGTCGTCTCCCTTGCAACACCGGCGGCATAGTTCGCCACTTCCCGGCACTTTGCGAGATCACGGGCCGCGGCGTTTGCCACCTCGTTGCAGTTCACTGTATGTTCGTACACGTCCCATCCCGCATGGGCTGGGAACCATTTCAGTGTCACAGATGATGCTGGCACTGAGTCCCTTAATAAACTCGCAGCCGCCCCGCACACGGCTCCGCGCCCGAAATTTCGTATCGCGTTCTTACTGTCACTCAGTATCGTCCTGACTCCCCCGGTTTTCAGCGCCAGAGCTATCGCGACCTCTTCGCCCTGGCCCGCACCAACGGCGCGGACACTGCACACGTTGATCACCGTCTTTCTTGTCGCCGAAACCACCACTGCGACGAACGCCTTCTCCCCCGGGGTCCTGGCGGTGTCCACGAAGACCGTCCCGTCCTCGCTTCCGTGCAGTTTGAGCAGCGCCCTGGCTCTCGCTGCTCTTCTGGGTTCATCGTTCGTCGGGTCCATGTTACGGGGTAACGGGTACACGATCAGCTTTCTCAATGTTTGCTCGTCTATTGGTGTCGTGGTGTAGTCGCCATCCCTCGGGGACTTTAGGCCGACTCGCTCTAATATTCTTCTGGTCGCTTTTCGGTGCATCCGCGTATCCCACAACTACTGACGCTCGTGCACTTAGAAGCATTGAGCTTTCAAGTGGTGTGAGGTTGTTAAATGCAAGCCCGAGCTTCTGGGCGAGAATTTTGTTCTCCGAATCAGGCAATTCCATGACTAGGGCTGCGGGTGCACTAGGTTTTACAATACTATTTTAAAATGGCCGCCGTTTCGGTTTCGGCACGCTTTCCGGTGCCTGTTTGATTCCCGCGTGTGGGTGCTATATGGAGTCGACATACTAAGTATCTGTTTCATGGACGGGCTCGTATGACGCCATTGTTCACGTCACGAAATGTGCAATTTAGCGGGAGATTTAAAATTTTGGCTTAAATTGCCTTATGTCTCAGTGAATAAAGCATCATTTGCTTTCGGGAAACCGCTTAGGGTACTATGAAACACCTAATCTTTCGAATAAAACAAACTTTTGTTTTCTCTTCATGGCTCCTTTAAGACACTTGCCTCGGGGTGCAATATCCCCGGTTGCACTTAAGGTCCTCACAACTAACGCCTCCACCGATACCGTGACACTGATGTGAACCCCGACCCATCCGGGAGTAGGCGCGAAGAAGACGGTGAACGCACGTGCTAGCAGGTTTTCTCACCCACCCGCAGTGTCTTTTCCGGCTACAGACGGTACCCCTCAGCAAAGGCCACAAACCCTTCTGACATTCAGGGGAATTGCCCTCCACTTCCGCCTCCTCCGCCGGACGTACCCACCCTCTTACCAACCTCTCACCGACAGCCGTTCTCGTATTGCGACAGCTTCAAAAGCGCACCTTTCCTTATCGCATCATGCAAACTCACACCCATCCTCACTACTTCACTTCCCCTTCCTGTCCTGCGTTCGGGGTGGTGGACACGCGCTACCGTGCACTATGTGAGTGTCCAACGGACCCATCCCCACCTCTGTCCTAACCCCCCCCCCCCTTTGGGAGTAGTGGTTGCACCGCTCGGATGGGGCCAGTCATGAGCTGGTCACGGTGCGAGCGCTGGCCGTCGCGGACGCCCTCTGGGCCTCAGCACCCCACTTCCCTGAACATGATGTTAAAATAAAGTTTGCTCTCTCTCTCAAACTGTCTATCTTTATCTCGCTGTCACACGGAAACCTGAAATATTTTACCCGGTGTTTTAAAATGAATAATTTTGCTTATTCATTGATATTATCCAGAAAAACAATCTTTTATCTAACTCATCGTGTTTTTATGGTTCATTTCTGCCTTTTTAAAATTCCAATTAGGGTTTATATTTACCCTGATGAGTTTTTTTCGTTTAAATTGTTTACATGAAAAGAAGGCATGCTACTTTTACTGACGTCCCTTACAATCTGTTGTAATCTTTTTAATGGCGCTGAAGCTTGATGCAAAAATTGTTTGTGTTGGTAACTGGCCCAGGGCCCCAGTACAGTTATCGGCTTTGGGACCCTGGTCTGTAAATTTTCTACTCTTGTAAATAGTTGTCTATTTCACTTCGATAAACTTCCTGAGGTTAGAATTTTCCTCTGGAAATGACTTAAGCTTTGAACACGGCGGCATGCCTTGGTACATGTTTGCCATATTTTTGGTTTCTTGTATGGTTGCAGTGGGATCAAGGGTCATTAAATGTCACCTTTGAGTGAGGCGCACAGGCCTTTCACATAAATAGGTCTCTTGTGAGCGCAATTGCCTCAGCTGCTGTTCAACTATTTTAGAGTTCAAAATGTTGGGCTAAGCCAATGCGAAACGTTTTACTTATTTGCTCCTAGAGTTCAGCAAATATTCTCAACAAATACAAAAAAACAACAAAACAATTAAATTGCAAATATATTTCAAAACGTGCCCCCGTCGCATGCCCCCGCAAGAGGGACACGAGTAAATGCAGAGCATTGGGGGTGGTCACGTGGCGTAGGTTGTGGTAGTTGGCGGTGGTAGTAGTAGTTGTTATCGTGCGGACCCTTCTTAGTAGGCTTTATTTTGGCATATGTTGCTGTTGTTACACCGGAAGTGTGCATGCTTGTTGTATCTCTTTGGCATGTTTACACGCTTCTGCTGTCGCTTGTGCTGTCAGGTTCTAGGGGCCTAGTCAGGCGAGTATTGCAGTCGTCTTTGGCGGCAGCTGCTGCACCTGGGGTGACTGCAATGCCTCAACGGCCTTTTGCCTCAGCACTTTGGCAATTTTATTGTCAGAAGTTCAATAAACAAACAAACAAACATCGGACATAGGTACTCGTAGTATCTCTGTGTGGTGACGGCGCTATGCTGATGTGAGCGTGTGGATAGAGAAGGAGGAACTGTATGGTTGGATAGTTTTGTTTATTTTGTCATTCGAAGTGACTGCGGCACGAGAAACGCCCGTGTGAGCACTCGTCCCAAACATCCGCCTTCGATTCGGAGTGCGTGCAGATTGAATAGCTGGAGGGCTACTACTCACGATGGCGGGCACTGGAATGGTACTGAGCTGCTTTTACACATTTGTTCTAGTTATTTATTCTATCGTCATGTTAGTGGTGGACCGCATGCTATTAAGGACTAAAAATGATGCCTGAAAATATTTCTTATGCAGCCTTGCAGCATCACTTCTTGGGCTGCATTTGGTTGGTAAAAGCCCCAAGACGTCTTGCATCACTTTCGAAAAACGAGAATGCTCTAAACGTTTAGGGTAAAGAGAAATTGCGCAATAACTATTCGTGACATAGGTTTTATGGTTCTGTTCACGATATCTTTTGTATACGAGCCTTTCTGTGTGGTTAAATTATGGCTGCATGACTCTACTTCGGCTTTCGGGACAATTGGTTGTCTTTGCAGAGTTCATGTGAATGCTCAAGAAGCCGGCAGTACACTGGCCGTTCTCCGCGCCATAGTTATATTTGGCGGACTGTCTAGGTCCCTTAAAAGACGTTACGGATACATTTGCCGCGTGTGTTATCATCCATAAGCTGCTTTTGTTGTCTCTAATGGAAGAAGGATAAGCAATGCTTGGACGCGGAGCCTTGTTTGTAAAATTGGTAGAGGGGGCGACCATCTTTCAAGCCCACCGAAGCAATGGAGTGCTTTTACCTGAATGATAAAATTTGGAACTGTTCGATCGGTTAATTCCCGAATGTTTTGTTCCCGTCCACACGAGGAATACATTGCGGTCTTCGCAGAGTTTTCAACCCCGGCTTACTTAAGCTGAAACGTCTTCGAAACGTTGTCCAAGGGATCTTAACTAGAAAAAACCAACCACGGAAATGAGGGCTTCCCAATGTGTGAGTCGTCCCGCAAGGAATTTTGCCTAGGCAATAACAAACAACCTTTCTGCTTAAAGTCGTTTTGGAGTAAATTGCCCCATTAAAACCCCTTAGGCTTTAAATAATAAGGACCTCGGGTTGTGGACCTCGGGTTGTGGAGGCGGTAAGCTAGGGATTGAACAGTGGGGATAAAAACTGGCTTAAGCGCTCCCCCTAGAGGAATTTACTTTGCGCACAGCATTCCTCAACTGAATTTCCGCATCCGTCAAGGTGCCACCACATTTGCATCAATCTAGATAGGTAGTCTTTTTATTCTTCTGCAACCATCAACATAAAATTTTCATTGCCATTTTTAATTGAAGCCTTCTTGCTGCAGGTCCACCACTACCGATTATGCCTTGGTTACGTACTTGTATTTGCTTTTACTACGCTTGAGGGTGTGTTTCCTTAGAAAAGTGGGGACACGTAGGCAATTTGGGTAGACATATTTGCCGGAAATCAAAGAAATACCAGACCGAGTTACTGGAAATTCGGGAACTACTTCATATGAGAGAAAAACACCTCGCAAACCAAAATTATCGCGCTCAGTTAGGCCACGAAAGAAAACAACTACGGAAGATTCAAAGGATGTTTGACGGATCCCGGATTTTCCATTGGGTTTCGTATTGGCATACTACATGTCATATTCGGGGTCTAGTAGTGTATCTTGTTGGGTATACACGCAGATGTGAGTAAGAGTAGTCTGCTTTTATTATCTCTTGGAAAATCCGCAGACCTGTTCGGAGAAATGCATTGGTTTTGCTTAAACACATTTTTTTTCTTCTCTTCTATGTCTGTAGGCTACAAACGTCGGAAACAGACAATAATGGAAAACCAGAAACTGTCATTACTACCTCGGTATGAGTTTTTTGCCAAAAATAATGTACTTCGCCGTACTAAGTAAAATTCTTAATTTATTACGCGGCTTTGTCTACAACATTATAATGATGCACGGAAAGCCATCAAATTGTTTTAAAAAGGAAAATATCGGTTTATAAAGGTGTGCAATTTCTTAACGCCGCACTTTGTTGCGGCTAGAACGCTTTCATTGGATTGGGGAAATAGCATTTGCACTTGTTCAAGCGCAAATTTCGAGCTGCCTTTGCGATTAATGCATTATGGCGAGAGGGCCACGCAGTCTACAAAATAATTGAATGAAAGGGGAACTGAAGCCTTCCTAACGCATATCCAAATTCCCCTGATTAACCGAGTTTAAGGTTCAGCATTTTCAGAGAATGTATTTTATTTCTCAGTGAGAACAATATCTATAATGTTGAAATGAAGAATTTGATTAAAGCCTGTCTGGTCGGGAAAATGTTAACAATTAGAAACTGACAAATACCTTACATGTTCATAAAAAGCTCAAAAGTAGGTTCGGCCGCCGTGCGGAATGCCTAGTTCCCAATCTTTGTTCGGTGTTTTTTTTGGTTTGCATGGACATTCATGGTCGGTGTTCATTTTTATCGTTGTCGATATTTCCAACCTAAATAAGAACTACGTCTTCTTTTTGCCAAATTTAAGGACTTTTCTGCTGTGACATGGTACTCGGCAAGTCCCAAACACACCGATGTGTGATCAACTACTTCGCATTGTCTCCGGCGAGTAGACGAATTGGCTGTGTTTGTAATAAACGCCGCCGTAGTGAATAGTATCAACGTAGAGGGGCTGAGGGAGTTAGCACAAATATATTAATCTACGGAAAGCTTTGAATGCACCTTGTGCTGCGACGGGAGTTGTTACGACCCGTTACCTGCAAAAATTCTTTGTCGCAGTGGGTGTTTATAGCTCGGTGTTACTGTGCATCACAAGAGCTTCCTCCAAGGATAATTTCAATTCTGTTGTCATTTTCTTATACGACATAATGTTTATTATAAGTATAAAACAATCCAACTGCACAGTGCCTAAAGCCTGAGCCACTCGGTTCTGCAAATGCTTCCCTCCTACTTGTTCAGTGTAAACAAAGCGTAACAATAATGATACGTGTGTTTCCTGTTTTCCTTCTTCGCTAGAATATGAGTCTGGTATGAGAAGTATGAGTTCATTTTTTGTTAACCAACCATCCCAACTGTACGCCTTAATGATGATACTTCTGACTGTCAAAAATGCATCGTGAGCAAACTATTTCTTGGAGCACACAGAATGCACCTCCAGAATCAGTGGGCTCTAATGGATGAATATAACGGGACAACGCTTTACGACTGACCTAGGTTGAAGTTCTAGTCTAAGCGGAGGTAAATTATTGAAGAAACGTGGTAGATATGAAGAATTTTACTTTTGAAGTTTTACACCTTCACAGCGAAATTGACACAACCAAAGTGATCGAAATGGGAATTTCGATGTTTGTACACATCCGAAAAGCATTGTTTGGAGAGGTCGCACGTTGCTCTTGGTATACTCGGGAACAAGTTCAGAACGGCAATAGCTCTTGTATGGTATCACTCCGCCAGAGCGATGGACGCGGATGTCAACGAGCGCCCGTATTTTGAAGGGAGATTGCTATTATTGCGTGCTATCGTCAGCCTTTCCTCACGTAGTCATTCATCGCTTGAGATTTTATAAGCATATTAGGTGCGAAAAATGTTCAAGATACTCCCAGTAATGCTCTGAAGTAGAGCATGTAGGGCAGTAGGGCAGCGTGGGGTAGGGCAGCGTGGAGTACCAACCGCCTGCGGTGACAAGGGACAGCGGCAACTTCAATTACCCTCGTTAATTTGTGCCCGAGTTTATTTAGTACGCAGTGTTCCCTTCAAAATAAAGTTTTTGATATACTTTGAAGCGTTCCCATCTCTATTGCAATAAAAATTTGAGTCCGCCTTCAGAAGCCGGTCACTGAAAGCTTTCGGTTCTATTCGCTTGAAGTTCATGTCGTTCTACGTTTTCAGCTTACAGGGACAATGGCGCAGCAAGGGTGTTTTCTTGGACACGGAAAGCACTGATACACAAAGATTTTGCCCCTGCCTGTCCAACGCCACATGTTGCGTGTTCTTTTATGCCGACACTCGAAAGTGCCTCCTCCCTTCACTTTTGTCTCCCCTGACCATTTGTGGGAACGCAGCAACCTGGCATCCTTTTAACTTTGGTTTCTCATTTTCCATCAAGGTGGAGGCAAATATCCTACTCGAAGCGCTTACAACCAAGTGAAACGCCTACCATCACAAAGCTGGAGTACAAGCATGCCGCCTATGTCACGCGGTATACTTTAAGATAGCTTTTTGGGCATTTCGTCTCGTTACAGGCGGTGTTGTATCTCGCTATCCTCTTGCATGGAGCAGTTGAAACATTTCCAAAGTATTTTAATGTTTTTGCTCTATTGTGGGGCCTTAGCCAGGCTTTCATACCGCTTCGTAAATACATGCCCTTTTTTCTGCCTATTTTATTGTCTTTATGCACATGCCTGCATCCTGGGAGACCCCCGATCTTCAACGATGGCTCTGGGGGCCCCAACCACCGCTGTCTTCTGGACTTCCTCTGGGAAACGATTGCCAACTTGTACCTGTTACACCTGATCCCAAAGGGCATACTATCGCAATTAAGGAAAAAATAAACGGAAATGTAGTCTTCTCTCGGTTCCTGGTGGAGAGAATGTATGCTCTGCGCATGTAAGCAAAAATGACTGCAGGTGCGAAATCAGCATCACATAAGCTGGAGAAACGGAGATGAAAGCGCGCAGGCCAATTTCTTTGACAAAAAAAACGCAGTCCGTTAGCGTTAAAACAACGTGCGACACAGCAAACCTGTAACTATTGGTTTTTGTTTAAAGTTCGTAACCAGTTTTTTTAGGTAAATCTACCCAGGAAAATTTGAGGTACTCATTGTGATTAACTGGTTTCCGGTTCTGTGGATGCCATGCCTAATGCCCGTTCTCTTCTTTGAATCTGACCAGTGGCGTTTTCCAGCCGAGTTTTTGCCCTTGTCGAAGCTGCTCAGTCAGTATTCCTATCCTGTTTCACATGTTCACCTGTTCGCAGACCTGCACATCAATTGGACAAATCTTTTTCAACTCAGAATGTTACGTGGGCCCCTGGGCCACAATCATGCTCTACGGGGTTTATTTTTAAGTGCGAATGCACTTCTTAAGCGAGCCTGAAGCGTCCGCCGCCGTCCGCATTCCGCCGCCGTCCGCATTCCGCCGCCGTCCGCATAGCAACATCTGCGGGTGCGCGCGCTCCTCGTCTTCCTTGGCAACGGGGGGAGATGGGCGCGCGCTGCCTTGCCGCTGACATGGCACATACCCACGTGGGGGATTGGCCAGTAATCTTGTCGTCTTCCTTGGCAACGGGGGGAGATGGGCGCGCGCTGCCTGGCCGCTGATATGGCACATACCCACGTGGGGGATTGGCCAGGAATCGGGCGTGAGAAGGGCTAATGCACCCGCTTAAAGGAGTACTGACACGAAATTTCAAAGCTGAGATCCGCTCTAGCAATCAAGTACAACGACAACACAAGTAGGTGTCTGTGCATGGCACATACCCACGTGGGGGATTGGCCAGGAATCGGGCGTGAGAAGGGCTAATGCACCCGCTTAAAGGAGTACTGACACGAAATTTCAAAGCTGAGATCCGCTCTAGCAATCAAGTACAACGACAACACAAATAGGTGTCTGTGAATAAATGCATCTTTCTTTCTTTGTAGTTGTGTGTGTGTGTGTGATCTCTCTTTCGCGAACATTACAGTTGTGTGCGTGTGTGTAATCTCTCGACTACTCATTAAGAACACGATATCCACCGTAATCGCGCAATCAACAACCGTGCATTCGCACTTACACACTCTCCCCCTCGGGGAAGTGCGAGGGAATTTTATGGTTTTGTGTTTTGCTCTGGGAAGGCGCTTAAGTGGCGTGTTCTGTTCATTCCGTCAAGCCAGAAACTTGGCGTAGTTGGCTATGTACTCACTGCAGTTAACTAGCTAAGAAAGAAGAAGGACGAAGAAGATGCACAAAGCCCACAGGATGCTCACTAGCGACCGACTTGCGCTTGAATTAGGAAAGCGTTTCTTTATTTCTTAGTTGTTTGGCGAAACGCAGCGTCGTATTTGTGCCACGTGCTACAGTTCCGGAGTGGGTGCAGGGGTGGTACCTTTGGTCAAGTGCTCGAACGGCCTCCGCTGCTTTGCGGGCCCTGCGTCCTGTGGTTTTCTTCCTAGCCCTCGTCCTTTTCTCGCTAGTCAAATCCGAGAATAGTTCATTCAATTCTTGATTGTGATATTCAAGTTTTTCTATCTTGCTCACTAGGTGTCAGAGCGGTTTTAACTTGCACATCTTCAAGGATGCAATGCTACAAGGTAGACTGCAAAAGCTGCGAAAAGAAATGAACTCCTGCTTCACTGTTTTGTGCACTAGCACTCCGCTGCTGTGTCCTCTTTCTTGTGTGTGTTTCTATGCGCTACTCAGTATGTTCTTACCCTACTGAGGTCAACTGCAGGGCGAAAGCCTTCCGTATCTGGCCGTAATTGATGGACGTAATTGGCCGTAAGAATCTGGCCGTAATTGATGGACGGTGCGAACAGAAATTGATGGACGGTTTAAAAAGAGTTGAGTTTCGAATGTATCATTAAAAACCGGTTTAAAGGGATGGTTTTTCATTGATGAGATTTTGGATGCATATAGAAGGTCAACATAGGTTCGCTGGTACGCTGAGCACCACTTGTCGCATTCTGCGTAAAGACTGTGGACAGGACTGGCACGAAATGCCCCACAAGACAGGCGAAGCCCAAAAAAAGCACTGGACGTAGCATTTTCAGTGCTGTTTTTGTGGTTGACCCACACACAACACTTCCGTATTCCAACCATGACCCTACCAGCACGGCATAAAGGAGAAGCAGAAGGTGTTTGCCTGCACCGTATGATTGGTGAGACAGGACTTTTAGAATATTCATTTTTTAGGCAATTTTGTTTGAGTTTGTTATGTGGGGTATGAACGTGAGTTTCTTATCAAACACCACACCCAAAAACTTGTGTTCTTTTTTTACTGGAAATAAATTATCATTGCGTTTTACTTCGGGATCGGGCAGGATGCCCCGACTTTTTGAGAATACAACGGAGGCACGTTTAGAAGGATTAAGTTTAAAGCCATTTTCATCTGCCCAGCGAGAAAGTTTGTTTACTCTAAGCTGGACCTGACGTTCACAATTGGATATGTTACATGATTTGAAAGATATTTGAACGTCATTTACATACATGAAGCAGGAGATGGTTGGCGGCAGTGCCTTTCAGAGAGAGTTCATCTTTACTATAAACAAGGTGCAGCTCAAAACGCCACCTTGAGGCACATAATTCCCCTGCACGAGAACGTTTCTTAGTGCCGACCTAACTCTGACTCGGAACGTTCGTGAAGGCATGTAACTAGAAAGGGTGTTCAGCATGTTACCTGAGATACCAAAGATTTTAGGTCTCTAAGAATTGCGTAGCGCCATGCCGTATCATATGCCTTTACAATATCAAAAAATACTGTCATGAAGCATTGCTTATGAATGAATGCATCCTTAATGTAGGCCTCCAGAGAAACCAGTTGATCATTTGTGCATCGCCCCGCCCGGAAACCTGCCTGGCAGCTCTCGAGAAGACTATTGTACTCTTGAAAGTACACCAGCCTCCTAATGATTATCTTCTCGAGCAGCTTGCACAGTCAGCTTGTTAGGGCGATGGGACGATAACTAGCAGGGGAAGACAGATACTTTACTTCTTCAGAAAAGCCACTACGATGGCCTCCCTCCACGACCCTTGAAGGTGCCCCGAAAGCCATATTTTGCTGTAGAGGTGCAAAAGTGTTTTGAGTGTGTCTGCGTTTAACTGTTGTATGATGGTGTACGTAATGATGTCTCTACGTGGAGCTGGATGCTTACATATACTGTGAGCCAGCTTGAGCTCACGAATTTTAAAGGGGAGTTATAGGAGGTGTTTGGATTATTGTTATCCCACAAGGACTTCTTTTCACTAGATGTTTTGTATTTCAGGAAAGTGTTTGTGTAGTGTGCACAGCTGGGCACGTTTCGGAAGTGTTGTGCAAGTGTGTTGGCCTGATCTTTGACTGTGTCCCATTTTGTGCTCACCAGGGGCAGGCTGTGTGTCTGTTGTCCCTTGAGTGTCCGTATACGTTTCCATACTTTGCGTGTGTCTGTGTATGAGTTTAAGGATGTGAGGAACGCATGCCAACTTTCTCTTTTTGCATCATGGCGCACGCGCTTCCCGAGTGGTTTTGGCCGTTTGAAGGATACAAGGTTATCATCAGTCGGGTACCGGCGAAGCACACCCCACGCCTTGTTCTGGGCCACTCGGGCTCGCCTGCAGTCTTCATTCACCAGGGCCTCCTTGGGTTGCGTGGGGCACTGGAGGCCTGGAGAATAGACTTGTCGGCGGCGTCGAGAATGTGCGCGTGAGCAGTTGGGTCACCTCTTCTACGTGTAAGTGTTTTATGGATGTGTAGTGAAGATTAGATGTTTCTGTGAATCTACTCCAGTTTGCTCTTCCCTCATGAAACCTTTTATGAGAGGGGGAAGTGTTTGAGCCTTTCCCTCTCTAAGTCGATTTGGTGGGGAAGTGGTCACTACTATATACGTTTGTGTCCACATGCCACTTAAGAAATGGGAAAAGAACTGCAGAGCCAAGGGCCAAGTCAAGATGAGAATAACTTTTTTGTCCTATGTTATAATATGTAGCTTGGTTTTTGTTAAAAGGCATGCTCCCGATCTTGTTACAAATTTTCAATTAGGCGACCTCGGGCATCTGTGCGGGAAGAGCCCCAGATTGAAATATGTGCATTGAGGTCGCCTAAGTACGGTTCAGGTAGTTTATCTATCAGGGCCTCAAAATCAGTTTCCGATAGTTGCTAATCTGGAGGTATGTAGCGTGTCACACCATCCACCTAAACACCCTGCTTTCACCATGGTCTTTAGGCGGATGATGTCACACGCTAAGGATTTTCGGGCTACTATGACCACACCACCTACAGAATAAGTGAAAGTGGGCCTGTCTTTTCGAAATACCAAGAAGCTTTTCAAGAAGTCAATATGTTTACTAGTTAAGTGTGTTTTCTGAAGAAACATGAGACTTGGCTGAAGTATCGTGTACACAGAATCTAGATCGTTGATAAGGACTCTACAGGTCTATTGAATGATGTCTGTTTTCATTGTTTACATTTAAGAATTACTGGAGTGTGTGTGTGTTCATGTGTCGTCTTTCGGGGCTGTTACTCTTCGATTGGGCTTTTTAGGCCTTTCTGTAGGCTTGGAAGTCGGTGGCCGGTCCTTGCAATGCGTTTCACGCAGGAACGGCCAGACATCCATCTCGTCATCAGATTTCCGAGGGGTGCCTGAAGGACGGGGACCCCTGGAGTTGGCCACCTTTCGGGAGCCCTTTGTTTGAGCCGCCACCGCCGAGGCCGTCCGGGGCCCCACAGGTGGAACAGGTGGTGCGGTGGCGGTGGAAGCCGATGCGGGGCCCGCGGTGTCCATCCCTTCTGCACCCTCCGACGCACTGGAGCACAGCGAGGCCGAGGCAGGAGCAGCACCGGTCCCGACAGAAGTGGTTTGCACCACAACCGCTGCTGCCTCAGCAAGCGGCGTGGTGCCGCGTTGGGCTGCGTGAGACAACCCAGCGGGGGGCGGGACGAAGTCCGACTCGCGGTACTGGTTCGCCGCCGTGACCAGACGCCGCTCCGCCCCCCGGCGAGCTGCGTCGGCGTACCTCCCCAGAGGGAAAGAGGCTAACCTCTTCCGCGCCTTTGGGAAGGTGATGTTCTCTGTTACTTTCAGATGAATTATTTTCTTTTCTTGTTGAAATTTCTCACATTTTCGGGACTACGCCATGTGCGGTCCCCCGCAGTTAACACAAGTGAAGGTGGTGGAGTTGCAATTATCTGTCGGGTTGTCCTGTGCGGCGCAATAGGCACAGGTCATTTTGCCGCGGCAAGAGTTAGTACTGTGCCCGAACCGCTGTCATATGAAGCAGTGGCGCGGGTTTGGTATGTATGGTCGGACTGGACATCGTATGAAGCCTGCATTGACCGACTCGGGGAGCGTTGAGCAGTCAAATGTCAAGATCAAGTGTTTTGTACGGATTTCGCCGTCATTTCGACGTATGGTTATCCTTCGCACTGCCACCACACCCTGATCTCGAAGGCCCTCGAGCAGATCTGTCTCTGTTTCGTTCATCAGGTCAGGATCGGAGATGACGCCCTGGGAGCTGTTCAGCGTGCGGTGGGGCGTGATCTTTGCGCCTGCATCTACCATGCGGGATTGTTTGAGTAGGTTGACACATTGCTGCCTGTTGTTAATTTCGATCAGGATTGAGATGAGAAGAACAGACTGTGCAGTGACGGTCTTCGACTGGACAAGAGCTTTTATTATTTGAAAGCGGGAGAAATTGTCAGGTTTTGGAAATATCAACTCTGGCAAGGGAAGAAAGGAGACTTCGATGCGGCCCCTTTTCGTGCGCCGATCACGTTTTTTTTTGGGGGGGGGGGGGTAATTATCCATATGGCATAGGAAAAAGCACGGAGACGGGGGTACTTTCTTCGTCAGCCTTACCCTGATAGCTGAAGAGGTCCCGGAGCTCCCTGCCTGGTAAACAGACAGGGAGCCCATCTGCCGGAGATTGACCTGGGCTCCGACGGCGACCATTTCAGGTTTCTCCCGTTCACCTTAAAACATATCGTCATGGTTGATCACAATTTATGTATGGGGGCTCGGGGTCCGCGGTGTCCCCGACACCATCAACAAGATTGCTCAAGGTGCCCAGTGTGGGGAACATAGCAATGGTAGTATTCATACAGCAAACCTTTCATACTGCGATGAATAAAAAATGAATATGTCATTAGCGGAGTTTGAATGTGTAATGTTCTCAACCCGTCGGAGGCGAACGTGCGGCTCCGCAAGTTTATTTATTTATTTCTCTATTCATTTATCTATTTATTTGATACCTGCTTTGTCTTTGCTTGCATTACAGCAGGGAGATACATAACACTGAGCATCAAATTTGAGACCAAATAACAAAATAATTTTACAAAGCGTGGTGAAAATCATAAATATAAAAAATGAATGTAATCATACGTGGAAGATAATAAGATAATTGTACTCTCGTATTGATCTAAGGTACAATAAATCGCGCAAGGCGTCACCTTTAGAGGAAAGTAATAATTTGCTTTAAGCTTTAACAATTTGCTTTAGGAATGGCGCTTCGAAATTCTTCGCCCCTTCTATTCCAGTTTCTGAATGATAGATAATACGAAAACATTTCAACCTGAGGATTCGTCTGTAATCTTTCGCATCTTACCATTACAGTTTACTTTTATTTCCCCTCATGCTAAGTTGACAGTGCCAATTACCTACTACGAATCGCACTGCCCTATTCTGTATCTTTTTCAGCGTATAAACGAGCTCATTGGTTAGGGATTCCAGAAAACACATGCGTACCCAACATTGAGCGCACATGAGAGAAATATTGTTGTTCTTTTAAGCTAGATGGAGGTTCGCTGAAATTTGTCTCAGAAAGTCCAAAACACGTGCAGCCGTAACTTTTATGTTGTGACCGTGCCTATTTAAGCTCTAACCACTGGTTAATAAACTCGTACTTATTTAAATTGCCGGCCATTCTTAAAGCAGCGTAATTTACGCTATACGTATTCAATTGGAATGAAGGCATTCTAGTAAAGGTGACGTTAACACACTTTTTAACATTATACGACTTTTCTGAATCAGCACACCAGGATGTTAATAAATTAAAATCTTGCTGCAGGTATTCAGAATCACGTTCATTCGCTATAGTGCTGTAAAATACACAGTCCTTCCCGAACATTTCGAACAAAAATTTCGGCCACTAGTAATAACATTTACATATAACGGAAAAAAGAGGACCCGCAATTGAGCCTTGGGGAATTGCTGAGGTCACGGGAACATATCCGGACGAACAACGACTCAGAGCGACCGACTGCTGTCTTAGTGAGAGATACTGGGCTGCCCCTGCAATAACCAATTTATTAAGTTTATAGCCCGCAGTCTACTAGCAAGAAAGGAATATGAAACACCATCAAATGCTTTTTTGCAGTCCAAGAAAGCACAGTCAACCTCTTTAGGCTTATCTATAGCTAGAGCCAAATCATTCGTGAACTCAACAAGCTGCGTTGAGCAAGAAAAACCTGACGAAATCCGTGCTTGCTGCGATGCTGGCGGGTATGTTTACCCAATTCAGTCATATCCCAAATGCAGGTAACCTCACCTTCCAACACTGCAACGAAATTAACATCCAGGCTTCGTCATTGATAAGGCTCTGTTGTTATCGAAAATTTGAAATAACATTTGTTTTTAAATAGGCAGTCATAAAATCTTATGAAGTAACATAGTTCAGGGCACGAAGTTGTGCATACCAATGCACGAAAGTGGCGTATTCTACGTTTATCACCAACAAAAAGTGCAAATTTGTTTTTCCGAAATATTATCGTAAGAAGAATAGCGGCAAAGTGGTGCTTTTGCGCGCCCTTGCCTTTCTTTGGTGGGGACTCCTTCACATGGCGCCGGTGGAGTTCCAGCTAGTGGCCGCTTGCTCGACGCCGTTTAAGTCCAGTTATTTTGTTGAACCACCGCCATCTAGGGTCGGAAATCTGTACCGGGTCGATGTCTCCAATGCTCTCCATTTGTTGAGGGGTCGTAGAGCCTCGAGCTGATGCGTCGACGAAGCCAGCGCGAGAGGCGTGGTAGCGGCTGTGACTGGCGAGGATTAGCTCACCCGTCAGTGTGGCACAGACTTCTTGTGGAAATAAATGGCATTCCGATTGCCTGAAAGGTTCCCTGGTAATGATTAGTGAGTCCTTGCAATTTTCCCGTTCACCTAGAACACTCATGACTGTTTGATAAACCAAGTGCATTCATTTAAAAACGTAAAAACAGCGAGCAAATTAAAAAAAATCGCGCCAGTCCACCCCGTGAATATGGTTGGAAAGCAAATCTGTAAACGGCACCCTAACGATTACCCGTGCGACGTCAGTTAAATTCGCTCACATCGCTCTACAAATAGTAAAACGAGAGAGAAGTGAAATGAATTTAACCACACCATTTATTACTTCAAAGAGATATTCTTGGTAAGGTTAAATCAATGCATCATGCATGAACGGTATTTGGGTGAGTTGTATTCGTGTAGCACAAGAGTGGAAACTTTTTTTATAAAATTAAAATAAGCTCCAACCCGGTGTTAGACAATCTGACTTCTCCGTCTCTGCGCCGCGGACGGAGGCGACGAGAGTTGCGGCAGAGAAGGAGAAGATGGAGGAAGAAATACTTCTGTTCAGATTTCTGAACGGCCCAGAGTGCAGCCCTGCGGAGCGCATATGCAGTGGTGTATTGGTGGAGCGCATATGCAGTCCGCGCGGCCTGTGTTCTGTCCACCCGCTGAAACTGGGTAGGTAGAGAGGGACTCGACAGCAAAATCTCCCTTTGCTCTTGTTGGGTACTTGACGGAAAGAGAGGAAGGTTCTCAGGGCTAACGTCGCACACCCCGATTGCGGGGCCGAGTGCTCCTACTTCTGAGCAAATATTACATTCAGTGTCGTAGCGATACGGATGCATTAAGTGAAGACGAGTAGCCTGTGGGAAGGAGCCCGGATTGTATGAGCCGTTGTTGTTCTCTGGAAAGGTCAGGGTAAGGCGAAGGTACGGTCTGTCTCAGAAGGCGATAATGCTGGGTTATCTTCCTGAACGTGACAAGCGGGTGACTGTCCTCGTGCAGTACCATAAAACGGGAGGTGAAAGCGCAGGCTTGTTGGTGGGCGTATTTGTTGCCCTCCGTTGAAGCGTGAGGGGGTGTCTAGATGAGCTGCATGGAACCGTTTGTGGAGTGGTTTTTTTAGCACGCGTAGGTCAGGACACCCAATCCGAATGGTAATTCTAGTAGGCTTGCTGGAAATCGGTGACTACCCTCCGAATCCCTGGTTGAGTGAGAGCCAAGGTGATGGCTGCCTCTTTTGCTGCCGTCATTCCTTGGGTCCTAAGCGAGGTACACGCCAGGAGGTTCGTTCTGGAGGCAGCCGCGATGATGGCGTATTGCTGCCCTCGATGTTTTGAGGCGTCTGCGTAGATAACTGAAGGATTCTCACCGAGGGTGCTGTTTAGCGTTTGAGCCCATGCTTTTTGGTGACCCTCGTCATGTGATGGGTTCATATTTCTAGGCAAAGGACCATCTTTAGTTTTAGCGCCAAGAGTCTGGGTGTACCTCAAGCGGAGTGACATCATGGGCTGTCCTGCCAATATGGTGAAGCATGCGGTTACCCACCGAAGTTCTGAGTCGGACCTTCTGGTTAGAAAGATGGCCTTAAATAAGCTCTTCCACCATGTTGTGGAGCCCCGTGCTAAGCAGCCTTTGTGTGGACGCAGTCATTAGAAGAGCAATGGCCTGCTCGACCGCCTTTCTAATCATTATATAAAGCATCTCTGTGTCTTCCTTGTCGAGAAGACAGTTGGTTGACGTAAGTGAGTGTCGAGGGGACAAAAGCTTCAATTATTCGAGATGTACCGGACTCCTTTAACCCTTGCTTCTTGGTGGCAACTCGCCTGATCATGTGTATGATTTAATGCTGTTTTTGAGGCGCTGCAAGGAGACGTCACTCTTGGTGCTAGTTTAGAGATGTTGGCTGAGGATCTTCATGCTGGGGCTTGCATTGATGGCCTAGCTATCAAGGAGTATTTGAATGTATTCCTTGATTTGGCGTGAGGGCGGACAACAAAGAGCTGTGATTTTTTACATGAACACTGGAGGCCCCAGGCTTTAGCACATTGGCGTACTAGAAGTGAGATATCATGCATTGGAGTGAGCTTCCTTCAATTTTTGTTACTACTCTAAGCACAAGAGCAAGGTGCGCACAGGGCCGCTAGACGGGCCTGAGTGGTCGAGTGACGCTTTCACATGGCATTCACGTGAAACTCATTTCCAAACACTATAATTGTGCGAAAGCTTAGCGAGGGCCTCTGATCTGGCAGCCTTGATGCCAAGGTAGCATAAGAGGGTTTCAAGCCAGTTACCTGCCTATGACAGGCTGTACACGTTCGCGTCCCGCCCCGGGGGTTGAAAAGAAGGTCCCCTTCTCCCCGATTAGTCTGAGTGGCAATAGCTACCACGCTCAAGCGTCAGATACAGGTGCAGTAAATATTAATACCCCAGAAAGTGAAGGGAAACACAATCGCGCAGATAGCCGAATTGGTAAGATATTTGAGATCTAAAAGAAAGGCGTGGGTTCTGTCCCCACTCTGGGCACGTGTTTTTCTTTCTTTCTCACGTAATTAGTTAAAAAAAATAATGTAACATCACTAACCATAAAAATTCACTTACCTTTCCCCTAAGCATTCTTTGGCGTTGTAGACTGCCGGCATTTCTTTCTGCATTTCCAAACGAGCCCCTCATTTCCGCACGCTATAATTGTGCGAAAGCTTAGCGAGGGCCTCGGGTATGGCAGCCTTGATGCCAAGGTAGCATAAGAGGGTTTACTGCTAATTACCCGCTTATGACAGGCTGTAGACGTTCGGGTCACGACGCGGGGGTTGAAAAAAAGGTCCCCTTCTCACTGTGTAGTCTGAGTGGCACTGGCAACCACCCTCAAGCATGAGATGCCGTAGTACTAAATATAAATACCCATGAAAGTGACAGAGAACAGAGTCGCCCAGAT
Source organism: Haemaphysalis longicornis (assembly GCF_048455015.1). Lineage (NCBI taxonomy): Eukaryota > Metazoa > Arthropoda > Arachnida > Ixodida > Ixodidae > Haemaphysalis > Haemaphysalis longicornis. The sequence goes on along the minus strand of NW_027526233.1, from coordinate 37,307,501 downwards.
AGCCGAATTGGTAAGACATTTGAGATGTAATCAAAAGGCGTGGGTTCGGTCCCCACTCTGGGCACGTTTTTCTTTCTTTCTCACGTAATTAATAAACAAATATAATAGTGTAACGCCTCTAACGATAAAAAATAGTCTAACCATTCCCTTATGCCTTCGTTGGCGTTGAGACTGCCGGCATTTCTTTCTGTATTTCCAAATGAGCCTCTCAATTCCAAACCCTACAATTGAGCGAACGCTTAGCGAGGGCCTCGGTTCTGGTAGCCTTGATGCCAAGGTAGCAGAAGAGGGTTTTCCGCGAGATACTTGCTAATGACAGGCTGTAGACGTTCGCGTAACGCCCCGGGGGTTGAAAAGAAGGTCCCTTTCTCCCCGTGTAGTCTGAGTGGCGCTGGCTACTACCCTCAAGTGTCCAATACAGTTGTAAAAAATATAAATACCCCAGAAAGTGAAGGAGAACACAGTTGCCCAGATAGCAAATTCGTAAGGCATTCGAGGTGTAATCGAAAGGCGTGGGCTCAGTCCCCTCTCTGTGCGCGTGTTTTCTTTTTTCTCACGTAATTAATAAAAAAATAAAGTTGTAACGTCACTAACGATAAAACATAGTCTAACCTTTCCCCTTTGCCTTCTTTGGTGTTGTAGACTGCCGGCATTTCTTTCTGTGTTTCCAAACGAGCCCCTCATTTCCAAACCCTATAATTGCGCGAAAGCTTAGCGAGGGCCTCGGTTCTGGCCGCCATGATGCCAAGGTAGCATAAGAGGGTTTAAGCCAGTTACCCGCTTATGACAGGCTGTAGACGTTCGCGTCATGCCCTGGGGGTGAGTGGCGCTAACTACCACCCTCAAGCGTCCAATACAGTTGTAGTATATATACATACCCCAGAAACTGAAGAACACAGTCGCCCAAGTAGCCGAATTGGTAAGGGATTCAAGATCTAATCGAAAGGCGTGGGTTCGGTCCCCACGCTGGGCGCGTGTTTTTCTTTCTTTCTTTCTCACGTAGTTATTAAAAAAACATAATGTAACGTCACTAACCACAAAAAATAGCCTAACCATTCCCCTATGCCTTCTTTGGCGTTGTAGACTGCCGGCATTTATTTCTGTGTTTCCAAACGAGCCCCTCATTTCCAAACCCTATAATTGTGCGAAAGCTTAGCGAGGGCCTCGGGTCTGGCAGACTTGATGCGAAGGTAGCATAAGAGGGTTTCCCGCCAGTTACTCGCTTATGACAGGCTGTAGACGTTCGCGTCACGCCCCGGGGGTTGAAAAAAGTTCCCCTTCTCCCCCTGTGTTCTTAGTGGCGCTGGCTACCACCCTCAAGCGTCAGATACAGTTGTAGTAAATATAAATAGCCCAGAAACTGAAGGAGAACACAGTCGCCCAGATAGCCGAATTGGTAAGGCATTCGAGGTATACGGGAGGTTCAGTCCCCACTCTGGGCGCGTGTTTTTCTTTCTCTCTTTCTCACGTAATAATTAAAAAAGTAATAATGTAACGTCACTAACTACAAAAAATCTTCTAACCATTCCCCTATGCCGTCTTTGGCGTTGTATACTGCCGGCATTTCTTTCTGTGTTTCCAAAGGAGCCCTTCATTTCCAAACCCTATAATTGTGCGAAAGCTTAGCGAGGGCCTCGGTTCTGGCAGCCTTGATGCCAAGGTAACATAAGAGGGTTTCCCGCCAGTTACCCGCTTATGAAAGGCTGTAGACATTCGCATCACGCCCCGGGGGTTGAAAAGAAGGTCCCCTTCTTCCTGTGTAGTCTGAGTGGCGCTGGCTACCACCCTCAAGCGTCCGATACAGTTGTTGTAAATACAAATCCCCAGAAAGTGAAGGAGAACACAGTTGCCCAGATAGCCGAATTGTTAAGGCATTCGAGATCTAAGCGAAAGGCGTGGGCTCGATCCCCACTCTGGGCTCGTGTTTTTCTTTCTTTGTTTCTTACGTATTAAATAAACAGTAATAAGGTAACGTCACTAACGATAAAACATAGTCTAATCATTCCCCGATGCTTTCTTCGGCGTTGTAGACAGCCGGCATTTCTTTCTGTGTTTCCAAAGGAGCCCTTCATTTCCAAACCCTATAATTGTGCGAAAGCTTGGCGAGGGCCTCGGTTCTAGCAGCCTTGATGCCAACGTAGCATAAGAGGGTTTCCTGCCAGGTACCCGCTTATGACAGGCTGTAGATGTTCGCGTCCCGCCCCGGATTTGAGAAAAAGATTACCTTCTCCCCCTGTAGTCTGAGTGGCGCTGGCTACCACCCTCAAGCGTCAGATACAGTTGTAGTATATATAAATACCCCAGAAAGTGAAGGAGAACACAATCGCGCAGATAGCCGAATTGGTAAGGCATTCGAGATCTAAGCGAAAGGCGTGGGTTCAGTCCCTACTCTGGGCGCGTCTTTTTCTTTCTTTCTTACGTAATAATTAAAAAGTAATAATGTAACGTCACTAACGATAAAACATAGTCTAACCATTCCCCTATATCTTAATCGGCGTTGTAGACTGCCGGCATCCTTTCTGTCCTTCCAAACGAGCCCCTCATTTTCAAACCTTATAATTGTGCGAAAGCTTAGCGAGGGCCTCGGTTCTGGCAGCCTTGATGCCAAGGTAGCATAAGAGGGTTTCCCGCCAGTTACCCGCTTATGACAGGCTGTAGACGTTTGCGTCACGCCCCGGGGGTTGAAAAGAAGGTCCCCTTCTGCCTGTGTAGTCTGAGTGGCGCTAGGTACCACCCTCAAGCGTCCCATACAGTTGTTCTAAATATAAATCCCCAGACAATGAAGGAGAACACAGCGCCCAGATAGCCGAATTGGTAAGGCATTCCAGATCTAAGCGAAAGGCGTGGGCTCGATCCCCACTCTGGGCGCGTGTTTTTCTTTCTTTCTTTCTTACGTATTAATTAAAAATTAATAATGTAACGTCAATAACGATAAAACATAGTCTAACCATTCCCTGATGCTTTCTTCGGCGTTGTAGACAGCCGGCATTCTTTCTGTGTTTCAAAACGAGCCCCTCATTTCGAAACCCTATAATTGTGCGAAAGCTTGGCGAGGGCCTCGGTTCTGGCAGCCTTGATGCCAAGTTAGCATAAGAGGGTTTCCCGCCAGTTAACCGCCTACGACAGGCTGTACACGTTCACGTCACGCACCGGGGGTTGAAAAGAAGGTCCCTTTCTCCCCGTGTAGTCTGAGTGGCGCTGGCTACCACCCTCAAGCGTCCGATACAGTTGTAAATATAAATCCCCAGAAAGTGAACGAGAACACAGTCGCCCAGATAGCCGAATAGGTAAGGCATTCGAGATCTAATCGAAAGTAGTGGGCTCGGTCCGCACTCTGGGCGCGTGTTTTTCTTTCTTTCTCACGTAATTATTAAAAAAAATATTAATGTAACGTAACTAACGATAAAAATAGTCTAATCATTCCCCTATGCTTTCTTTGGTGTTGTAGACTGCCGGCATTTCTTTCTGTATTTCCAAATAAGCCCCTCATTTCCAAACCCTATAATTGTGCGAAAGCTTAGCGAGGGCCTCTTATCTGGCAGCCTTGATGCCAAGGTAGCGTAAGAGGGTTTCCCGCCAGTTACCCGCTTACGATAGGCTGTAAACGTTCGCGTCACGCCCCAGGGGTTGAAAAGAAGGTCGTAGTCTGGGTTTCGCTGGCTACCACCCTCAACGTCAGATACAGTTGTAGTAAATATAAATACCCCAGAAAGTGAAGGAGAACACAATCGCGCAGATAGCTGAATTGGCAAGGCATTCGAGATCTAAGCGAAAGGAGTGGGTTCAGTCCCCACTCTGGGCGCGTGTTTTTCTTTCTTTCTTACGTAATAATTAAAAAGTAATAATGTAACGTCACTAACGATAAAACATAGTCTAACCATTCCTCTCTGCCTTCTTCGGCCTTGTAGACTGCCGGCATCCTTTCTATGTTTTCAAACAAGCCCCTTATTTCCAAAGCCTGTAATTGTGCGAAAGCTTAGCGAGGGCCTCGGTTCTGGCAGCCTTGATGCCAAGGAAGCATAAGAAGGTTTCCCGCCAGTTACCCGCTTATGACAGGCTGTAGACATTCGCATCACGCCCCGGGGGTTGAAAAGAAGGTCCCCTTCTCCCTGTGTAGTCTGAGTGGCGCTGGCTACCACCCTCAAGCGTCCGATACAGTTGCTGTAAATATAAATCCCCTGAAAGTGAAGGAGAACACAGGCGCCCAGATAGCCGAATTGGTAAGGCATTCGAGATCTAAGCGAAAGGCGTGAGCTCGATCCCCACTCTGGGGGCGTGTTTTTCTTTCTCTCTTTCTCACGTAATAATTAAAAAAGTAATGTAACGTCACTAACTACAAAAAATCTTCTAACCATTCCCCTATGCCATCTTTGGCGTTGTATTTTTTTAGATCTTTTTGCCGTTGTATTTTTTGAGATTTTTAGGCAGCAGTGACGACGCTGCGCACACCACCCTCAGTGTCCCCTGTATACCCTGCATATCAAAGAAGCAGCAGATGTGGGCCTTAACGTGCACTTCCGACGATGACGCACAAACCAGGAGCGTACACGTGGCATCACTGCCTTTCCCCCAGCGCCAGCGGGAACACGCTGTGACCTGCCGGTCACGTGGCCAGTTTCGACGCCCAAAAAAGCTTGCAAGATGCCGGCGCTCAACATTTCGGTAGCAGTGACGGCGCTGCGCACACCACCCTAACCGTCCCCTGTATACCTTGCAGGTTGGTTTCCTCTATTAGGACTGTTTGTTTAGATTTTTACTTCCTCTGTCGCTGTTGCTGCTGCCCAGTGTTCATTTCTTCTTGTTCTTGAATACGGTTTAGAGCTAATCAAAATGACAAAGAAAGTGGTAAAAGTGTTGCAAGAATTTAAGGAAGAGACGAGGAATGATCTGAAGCTTTTCAAAGAGGTATTGGAACGTAGCATTCTATCTGACTAGCGAAACCTACGCTCAGAGATTGAAGAAGTTAGGAAAAGTCTTGATTTCATGAGCAAAGGCTTTGATGATGCAAGTGGACGTTGGTCAGCGGTGCAAAAGGAAAACGGAGCCCTAAAAAAAGAATGAAGCACTCCGGCACAAGGTTTACACGCTCGAGAACCAGCTGAGCACATGTCTACAAAATTTGTTGAAAAATGAACAATATTCCCGAAAAAGGAATATCGAAATCAAAGGTGTTCAAGAGGAACCGAGCGAAAACCTTGTTGCCATTGTGCAAAAGATCCGTAAAGCTGCCGGTGAATCCGTGTCCCCAAATGACATAGACGTCTGTCACAGAGTGCCAACCAAGAACCCCGGCAATGCAAACATTGTCGTTCAATTCCAACGCCATGAAAAGTGAGACAAGTTTCTCGAAAAGGCACGTAAGAAGCGCCTGACAAATGAAACCCTTGAACAAGGATCAGATGAGCCTATATGCATAAATGAACACCTATGCCCTGGAATGAAACGGTTGCTTGGAATAGCGAAAGCACGCAAACGTGAAAACGGGTGGAAATTTGTGTGGGTAAAAAACGGCAATATTTTTGCCCGCAAAGCAGAAAAGCCGCCAATAGTTGCCATAATCACGGAAACCGATATCAACAAGATATGCGCGGACGACGGTGCGCACATCGCTTCACATAGAGCCCACAAGTCGCCCGTACTTCCTCGCGCCAATGAAAGCGATGACCAAAGTAAAGGTGCGCAGAATCCCGCGTAGGATTATCTGTCCATAAACAGATAACACTCAGTTGCTTTCTCATGAGCACCGATAACATTCTGCCAGAAAACATTGTTTCAGCCGCTGGAGACACTAATCTAAATAAATGCCTGAAGCTTTTTCATCTAAACGCCCGATCCCTCAGAACAAAGCACGATGATGTTTGAGAGCTATTTGAGGCATGCAACATAGAATTTCATGTTGTAATGTTCACCGAGACTTGGTATACCGAAGACTCAGACCACTACATCCTGCCTGGCTACAGCCATTTTTATATGAATCGCATAGGCAACAGCGGAGGGGGCGTTTCGATACAAACAACATTCACCGGCTGCGAAATAGTCTCTGAATACAGTCAAGTCACGGATAATTATGAAATCCTATGCATAAACTACGGCAAAGAACTATTTGCTGTTATCTACAGCCCGCCAACTGGATGTATTGGTGCTTTTTTCCGGTTCATTGATCGGTTGTTTTCGTATGCAAATGACACGGGTTGCCTGCTAGTTCTTGGGGGAGACTTTAATATCGATGTATCGAAAGATTCCGGTACAATGGCTGACTTCTTTGCAATCCTTGAGTGCAATGGGTTCTGCAACGTCATCACACTACCAACGCGTGTCACCAGCTCAACATGTTCACTTCTTGACATGTTCATCACAAACTCTTCAAGGGATAGTAACATATCTGGGGTTCGGAGCTCCGGCTTAAGTGACCACATGCCAATATTCCTTTTTGTCGATAAGCATGGCGCCAGCCAAGGTGCGCAGCCTAACAAAGGCTCATACCGCGTAATATCACCGAACACACTTAACACTTTTAGAAACAATATTGACCGAGTAAACTGGACTGAGATCTTCGCCATACAGGATACAAATTTATGTTATGATGCTTTTATGGAGCTTTTCAAGGCAGTGTATTTCGAATCTTTCCCACTGAGAGAATATAAACAAACAAAGAAAGTGCGAAAACCATGGGTCAGTCCGCATATTGTAAAACAAATTAAAGTAAAGAAGAAATTTTACTACGCATTTCTAAAATGCCGAGAGCCGCCAGCATGGACTGAATTTAAAATTTGTCGAAATAAACTTAACAAGCAGATATAAAAGGCCAAGAAAGATTACTATTATCGCATATTTCACAGCGGCTGCCTCCACAGAAGTGATGTCGTGTGGAAAAAGTTAAACGAGATAATCAATCGGAAACCCCGTGCTTCTCGCCTGAACAAATTGTAGCTGATGGTGAAATTCTAACTGGAGTGGAGCTATCGGACAAGTTTAACCACTATTTTACCGGACTTGGAGGCCACGTTGATGTAAACACAAAAATCTTGCATAACATTCCTGAAACTGAAAACACAATATTGTTAGGGCCAACAGATATTTTAGAAGTCGTTGTCGCTTTCCAGAGTCTTAAAAAAAGTCGATGCAAAGATGCTGATGCCCTTGAAATCAAACCAGTAAAATATGTGCTTGACATCATAGCCCCCGTACTAACGCATATTTTCAACCTCGCTTTGTAAACTGGCACTTTCCCCAGAAATATGCAATTGGCTAGAGTAACGGTTACTTACAAAGGGGGTGATAAAAACAAAATAGGAAACTACAGACCAATATCTACATTAACAGTATTTTCTAAGGGTTTGGAAAAAATATAAATGTTAGAATCAATAGCTTTACACAAAAGTACAACCTGATCACAGACTGTCAGTATGGTTTTAGGACAAGTCGCTCGACGGAATCCGCCTTGTTAGCCCAGAAGGAAGCAATTTTGGAAAAGATAGAAAATAAGCTAATGACGATAGGCATATACATAGATTTCAGCAATGCCTTTGATAGCGTTTATCATGAGCTCTTACTTGCTAAACTGGGACGATACGGCTTTAGGGGGACTCCCATGGAACTTGTGCGTACATATCTGAGCTCCCGAAATCAGTACGTAGAAATTAACGAATGTAAATCTTGCACTCGTCAAATAACTGCTGGGGTGCCGCAAGGTAGTATTCTTGACCGGTGCTTTTTTATTTTATATAAATGACATTGTACGGATATACTCCATTAATAGGTTCATTATCTACGCTGATGACTGCACTGTGCTGGTTCACGGAAAGGATTTGCCAGACATTTCGCCCAATGCAAATCGCATTTGTTATCAGCTTCAAAGTTGGTCCAAACAAAACGGCCTATCACTTAACGAATCAAAAACTAAGTGCAATATTTTTCGTTCTCGAGGCACCTCTTTAGATTTACAGAAAAACATTACATTGGTACCTTATATAATTGATATCAAAAAATCAATAAAGACACTTGGGGTTATATTTTCGGAAAATATGAGTTGGAATGACCACGTTAATTCTATCTGCTCAAAAGCACGGAAGGTTGCTGGTGTCATTAGCAGACATCGCCATGAACTCCCAAGTAACATCAAGAAACTTTTGTACAACTCCCTCCTGCAGTCCCACCTCAATTATTGCGCATTAGTACGGGCAAACACCACTTCACAGAACCTACAAAACTAGTACTAATACAAAAAAGGACGTGCAGGCTATAGATAACGTCTCGTACTTAGAACACACTAAGCCACTTTTTGAAAAACATAACTTGCTCCGTGCTGGTGATATATACAATTATCATCTACTGCGCAGGTGCAAGAAAGCATCGCTAGAAAAACAAAGTTCTTTTTTAACTGAAGCTGCCCTAACAATGGCTCATAGCCTTTATTCTTGTCGATACCGGTCCCCATGTCAAGTTCCATTTTCACGTACCGACTACGGGTGCCAACGAATTAAAGCACCTTGCCTATTGTACATAACAAGTTTGACCTGCAACAAATCGACATTTTATTGTTAAACCGACATGGCATTTTAACTCTATTTTTAGATGATAAATTGTGATTTCACTGGTGCGAACACGACGTGTTTTCTTTTTCGAACATTGTAAAATACGGAATACTGGTATGGTTGATGTATGCGATCGTAATCCTTTTTTTGTACTCGGTTGGCGTGTTGCATTTCATGTATAAGTATTTTTATTACTGTACACTGTATGTACTCCTGACGTGCCGCCATATTGATTTTATTGTATTTGATGGTTTTATATTGCTATGACATATGAAAAGGGTGTATTTTTCAGTGCGTTTTTTTGCATATACCCTCTAAGCGCACACGCCGTTCATTGCTGGACGGGGGCAAGGGCCCTGTGAATCTGCTTCTTGCAGCTTTTTTCCTTGCCCCTTCGATGTACCTTTTTCACGTCGATGTACACATGAGTGAAATAAACTTTTGATTTGATTTGATTTGTATACTGCCGGCATTTCTTTCTGTGTTTCCAAAGGAGCCCCTCATTTCCAAACCCTATAATTGTGCGAAAGCTTAGCGAGGGCCTCGGTTCTGGCAGCCTTGATGCCAAGGTAGCATAAGAGGGTTTCCCGCTAGTTACCCGCTTATGACAGACTGTACACATTCGCATCAGGCCCCGGGGATTGAAAAGAAGGTCCCCTTCTCACTGTGTAGTCAGAGTGGCGCTGGCTCCCACCATCAAGCGTCCGATACAGTTGTTGTAAATATAAATCCCCAGAAAGTGAAGGAGAACACAGTCGCCCAGATAGCCGAATTGGTAAGGGATTCGAGATCTAATCGAAAGGCGTGGGTTCGGTCCCCACTCTGGGCGCGTGTTTGTCTTTCTTTCTGTCTTGCGTATTAATTAGAAAGTAATAATGTAACGTCACTAACGATAAAAAATAGTCTAACCATTCCCCGATGCTTTCTTCGGCGTTGTAGACAGCCGCATTCTTTCTGTGTTTCCAAACGAGCCCCTCGTTTCTAAACCCTATAATTGTGCGAAAGCTTGGCGAGGGCCTCGGTTCTGGCAGCCTTGATGCCAAGGTAGCATAAGAGGGTTTCCCGCCAGTTAGCCGCTTATGACAGGCTGTAGACGTTCGCGTCACGCCCCGGGGGTTGAAAAGAAGGTCCCTTTCTCACCGTGTAGTCTGAGTGGCGCTGGCTACTACCCTCAAGCGTCCGATACAGTTGTAAATATAAATCCCCAGAAAGTGAAGGAGAACACAGTCGCCCAGATAGCCGAATAGGTAAGGCATTCGAGGTCTAATCGAAAGTCGCGGGCTCGGTCCGCACTCTGGGGGCGTGTTTTTCTTTCTTTCTCACGTAATCATTAAAAATAATAATGTAACTTCACTAACGATAAAAATAGTCTAATCATTCCCCTATGCTTTCTTTGGTGTAGACTGCCGGCATTTCTTTCTGTATTTCCAAATGAGCCCCTCATTTCCAAACCCTATAATTGTGCGAAAGCTTAGCGAGGGCCTCTGATCTCGCAGCCTTGATGCCAAGGTAGCGTAAGAGGGTTTCCCGCCAGTTACCCGCTTATGATAGGCTGTAGACGTTCGCGTCACGCCCCGGGGGTTGAAAAGAAGGTCGTAGTCTGGGTGGCGCTGGCTACCACCCTCAAGCGTCAGATACAGTTGTAGTGTATATAAATACCCCAGAAAGTGAAGGAGAACACAATCGCGCAGATAGCTGAATTGGCAAGGCATTCGAGATCTAAGCGAAAGGAGTGGGTTCAGTCCCCACTCTGGGCGCGTGTTTTTCTTTCTTTCTTACGTAATAATTAAAAAGTAATAATGTAACGTCACTAACGATAAAACATAGTCTAACCATTCCCCTCTGCCTTCTTCGGCGTTGTAGACTGCCGGCATCCTTTCTATGTTTTCAAACAAGCCCCTTATTTCCAAACCCTGTAATTGTGCGAAAGCTTAGCGAGGGCCTTGGTTCTGGCAGCCTTGATGCCAAGGAAGCATAAGAGGGTTTCCCGCCAGTTACCCGCTTATGACAGGCTGTAGACATTCGCATCACGCCCCGGGGGTTGAAAAGAAGGTCCCCTTCTCCCTGTGTAGTCTGAGTGGCGCTGGCTACCACCCTCAAACGTCCGATACAGTTGTTGTAAATATAAATCCCCAGAAAGTGAAGGAGAACACAGTCGCCCAGATAGCCGAATTGGTAAGGCATTCGAGATCTAAGCAAAAGGCGTGAGCTCGATCCCCACTCTGGGGGCGTGTATTTCTTTCTCTCTTTCTCACGTAATAATTAAAAAAGTAATGTAACGTCACTAACTACAAAAAATCTTCTAACCATTCCCCTATGCCATCTTTGGCGTTGTATTTTTTTAGATATTTTTGCCGTTGTATTTTTTGAGATTTTTAGGCAGCAGTGACGACGCTGCGCACACCATTCTCAGTGTCCCCTGTATACCTTGCAGATCAAAGAAGCAGCAGATGTGGGACTGAACGCGCACTTCCGACGATGACGCACAAACCAGGAGCGTACACGTGGCATCACTGCCTTTCCCCCAGCGCCAGCGGGAACACGCTGTGACCTGCCGGTCACGTGGCCAGTTTCGACGCCCAAAAAAGCCTGCAAGCAGCCGGCGCTCAACATTTCTGTAGCAGTGACGGCGCTGCGCACACCACCCTAAGCGTTCCCTGTATACCTTGCAGGTTGGTTTCCTCAATTAGGACTGTTTTTTTAGATTTTTACTTCGTCTGTCGCTGTTGCTGCTGCCCAGTGTTCATTTCTTCTTGTTCTTGAATATGGTTTATAGCTAATCAAAATGACAAAGGAAGTGGTAAAAGTGTTGCAAGAATTTAAGGAAGAGACGAGGAATGATCTGAAGCTTTTCAAAGAGGCATTGGAACGTAGCTTTCAATCTGACGAGCGAAACCTACGCTCAGAGATAGAAGAAGTTAAGAAAATTCTTGATTTCATAAGCAAAGGCTTTGATGACGCAAGTGGACGTTGGTCAGCGGTGCAAAAGGAAAACGGAGGCCTAAAAAAAGAAAATGAAGCACTCCGGCACAAGGTTTACACGCTCGAGAACCAGCTGAGCACATGTCTACAAAATTTGTTGAAAAATGAACAATATTCCCGAAATAGGAATATCCAAATCAAAGGTGTTCAAGAGGAACCGAGCGAAAACCTTGTTGCCATTGTGCAAAAGATCGGTAAAGCTGCCGGTGGAGCCATGTCCCCAAATGATATAGACGTCTGTCACAGAGTTCCAACCAAGAACCCCGGCAATGCAAACATCGTCGTTCAATTCCAACGCCATGAAAAGCGAGACAAGTTTCTCGAAAAGGCACGTAAGAAGCGCCTAACAAATGAAACCCTTGAACAAGGATCGGATGAGCCTATATACATAAATGAACACCTATGCCCTGGAATGAAACGGTTGCTTGGAATAGCGAATGCACGCAAACGTGAAAACGGGTGGAAATTTGTGTGGGTAAAAAACGGCAATATTTTTGCCTGCAAAGCAGAAAAGTCGGCAATAGTTGCCATAATCACGGAAACCGATATCAACAAGATATGCGCGGACGACGCTGCGCACATCGCTTCACATAGAGCCCAGAAGTCGCCCGTACTTCCTCGCGCCAATGAAAGCGATGACCAAAGTAACGGTGCGCAGAATCCCGCGTAGGATTATCTGTCCATAAACAGATAACACTCAGTTGCTTTCTCATGAGCACGGATAACATTCTGCCAGAAAACATTGTTTCAGCCGCTGAAGACACTAATCTAAATAAATGCCTGAAGCTTTTTCATCTAAACGCCCGATCCCTCAGAACAAAACACGATGATGTTTCAGCGCTATTCGAGGCATGCAACATAGAATTTCATGTTGTAATGTTCACCGAGACTTGGTATACCGAAGACTCAGACCACTACATCCTGCCTGGCTACAGCCATTTTTATATGAATCGCATAGGCAACCGCGGAGGGGGCATTTCGATACAAACAACATTCACCGGCTTTGAAATATTCTCTGATTACAGTCAAGTCACGGATAATTATGAAATCCTATGCATAAGCTACGGCAAAGAACTATTTGGTGTTATCTACAGCCCGCCAACTGGATGTATTGGTGCTTTTTTCCGGTTCATTGATCACTTGTTTTCGTATGCAAATGACACGGGTTGCCTGTTAGTTCTTGGGGGAGACTTTAATATCGATGTATCGAAACATTCCGGTACAATGGCTTACTTCTTTGCAATCCTTGAGTGCAATGGGTTCTGCAACGTCATCACACTACCAACGCGTGTCACCAGCTCAACATGTTCACTTCTTGACATGTTCATCACAAACTCTTAAGGGATAGTAACATATCTGGGGTTCGGAGCTCCGGCTTAAGTGACCACATGCCAATATTCCTTTTTGTCGATAAGCATGGCGCCAGCCAAGGTGCGCAGCCTAACAAAGGCTCATACCGCGTAATATCACCGAACACACTTAACACTTTTAGAAACAATATTGACCGAGTAAACTGGACTGAGATCTTCGCCATACAGGATACAAATTTATCTGATGATGCTTTTATGGAGCTTTTCAAGGCAGTTTATTTCGAATCTTTCCCACTGAGAGAATATAAACAAACAAAGAAAGTGCGAAAACCATGGATCAGTCCGCATAGTGTAAAACAAATTAAGGTAAAGAACAAATTTTACAACGCATTTCTAAAATCCCGAGCGCGCCAGCATGGACTGAATTTAAAATTTTTCGAAATAAACTTAACAAGCAGATAGAAAAGGCAAAGAAAGATTACTATTATCGCATATTTGACAGCGGCTGCCTCCACAGAAGTGATGTCGTGTGGAAAAAGTTGAACGAGATAATCAATCGGAAACCCCGTGCTTCTCGCCTGAACAAATTGTAGCTGATGGTGAAATTCTAACTGGAGTGGAGCTATCGGACAAGTTTAACCACTCTTTTACCAGACTTGGTGGCCACGTTGATGTAAACAACACAAAAATCTTGCATAACATTCCTGAAACTGAAAACACAATATTTCTAGGGCGAACAGATATTTTAGAAGTCGTTGTCGCTTTCCAGAGTCTTAAAAAAAGTCGATGCAAAGATGCTGATGCCCTTGAAATCAAACCAGTAAAATATGTGCTTGACATCATAGCCCCCGTACTAACGCATATTTTCAACCTTGCTTTGCAAAGTGGCCCTTTCCCCAGAAATATGCAATCGGCTTGAGTAACGGTTACTTACAAAGGGGGTGATAAAAACAAAATAGGAAACTACAGACCAATATCTACATTAACAGTATTTTCTAAGGGTTTGGAAAAAATAATAAATGTTAGAATCAATAGCTTTACATAAAAGTACAACCTGATCACAGACTGTCAGTATGGTTTTAGGGCAAGTCGCTCGACGGAAGCCGCCTTCTTAGCCCAGAAGGAAGCAATTTTGGAAAAGATAGAAAATAAGCTAATGACGATAGGCATATACATAGATTTCAGCAAAGCGTTCCATAGCGTTAATCATGAGCTCTTACTTGCTAAACTGGGACGATACGGCTTTAGGGGGACTCCCATGGAACTTGTGCGTACATATCTGAGCTCCCGAAATCAGTACGTAGAAATTAACGAATGTAAATCTTGCACTCGTCAAATAACTGCTGGGGTGCCGCAAGGTAGTATTCTTGACCGGTGCTTTTTTATTTTATATAAATGACATTGTACGGATATACTCCATTAATAGGTTCATTATCTACGCTGATGACTGCACTGTGCTGGTTCACGGAAAGGATTTGCCAGACATTTCGCCCAATGCAAATCGCATTTGTTATCAGCTTCAAAGTTGGTCCAAACAAAACGGCCTATCACTTAACGAATCAAAAACTAAGTGCAATATTTTTCGTTCTCGAGGCACCTCTTTAGATTTACAGAAAAACATTACATTGGTACCTTATATAATTGATATCAAAAAATCAATAAAGACACTTGGGGTTATATTTTCGGAAAATATGAGTTGGAATGACCACGTTAATTCTATCTGCTCAAAAGCACGGAAGGTTGCTGATGTCATTAGCAGACATCGCCATGAACTCCCAAGTAACATCAAGAAACTTTTGTACAACTCCCTCCTGCAGTCCAACCTCAATTATTGCGCATTAGTACGGGGAAACACCACTTCACAGAACCTACAGAAACTAGTAATAATACAAAAAAGTACCTGCAGGCTATAGATAATGTCTCGTACTTAGAACACACTCAGCCACTTTTTGAAAAACATAACTTGCTCCGTGCTGGTGATATATACAATTATCATCTACTGCGCAGGTGCAAGAAAGCATCGCTAGAAAAACAAAGTTCTTTTTTAACTGAAGCTGCCCTAACAATGACTCATAGCCTTTATTCTTGTCGATACCGGTCCCCATGTCAAGTTCCATTTTCACGTACCGACTACGGGTGCCAACGAATTAAGAGCACCTTGCCTATTGTACATAACAAGTTTGACCTGCAACCAATCGACATTTTATTGTTAAACCGACATGGCATTTTAAATCTATTTTTAGATGATAAAATATGATTTCACTGGTGCGAACACGATGTGTTTTCTTTTTCCAACATTGTAAAATACGGAATAGTGGTATGGTTGATGTATGCGATCTTAATCCTTTTTTTGTACTCGGTTTGCATGTTGCAGTTCATGTATAAGTATTTTTATTACTGTACACTGTAATTACTTCTGTCGTGCCGCCATATTGATTTTATTGTATTTGATGGTTTTATATTGCTATGACATATGAAAAGGGTGTATTTTTCAGTGCGTTTTTTTGCATATACCCTCTAAGCGCACACGCCGTTCATTGCTGGACGGGGGCAAGGGCCCTGTCAAGCTGCTTCTTGCAGCTTTTTTTCTTGCCCCTTCGATGTACCCTTTTCACGTCGATGTACACATGAGTGAAATAAACTTTTGATTTGATTTGATTTGTATACTGCCGGCATTTCTTTCTGTGTTTCCAAAGGAGCCCCTCATTTCCAAACCCTATAATTGTGCGAAAGCTTAGCGAGGGCCTCGGTTCTGGCAGCCTTGATGCCAAGGTAGCATAAGAGGGTTTCCCGCCAGTTACCCGCTTATGACAGACTGTAGACATTTGCATCAGGCCCCGGGGGATGGAAAGAAGGTCCCCTTCTCCCTGTGTAGTCTGAGTAGCGCTGGCTACCACCCTCAAGCGTCTGATACAGTTGTTGTAAATATAAATCCCAAAAAGTGAAGGAGAACACAGTCGCCCAGATAGCCGAACTGGTAAGGGATTCGAGATCTAATCGTAAGGCGTGGGTTCGGTCCACACTCTGGGCGCGTTTTTCTTTCTTTCTCACGTAACTATTAAAAAAATAATAATGTAACGTCACTAACAATAAAAATTGTCTTACCATTCCCCTATGCCTTCTTTGGCCATGTAGACTGCCGGCATTTCTTTCTGTATTTCCAAACGAGCCCCACATTTCCAAACCCTATATTTGTGCGAAAGCTTAGCGAGGGCCTCGGGTCTGGAAGCCTTGATGCCAAGGTAGCATAAGAGGGTTTCCCACCAGTTACTCGCTTATGACAGGCTATATACGTTCGCGTCACGCCCCGGGGGTTAAAAAGAAGGTCCCCTTCTCCCCGTGTAGTCTGAGTGGCGCGGGCTACCACCCTCAAGCGTCCAATACAGTTGTAAAAATTATAAATACTCCAGAAAGTGAAGAAAACACAGTCGCCCAGATAGCCAAATTCGTAAGGCATTCAAGGTGTAATCGAAAGGCGTGGGCTCAGTCCCCCCTCTGGGCGCGTGTTTTCTTTCTTTCTCACGTAATTATTAAAAAAATATTAATGTAACGTCATAACCATAAAAAATAGTCTAATCATACCCCGATGCTTTCTTCGGCGTTGTAGACAGCCGGCATTCTTTATGTGTTTCCAAACGAGCCCCTCATTTCCAAACCCTGTAATTGTGCGAAAGCTTGGCGAGGGCCTCGGTTCTGGCAGCCTTGATGCCAAGTTAGCATAAGAGGGTTTCCCGCCAGTTAACCGCTTAAGACAGGCTGTAGACGCTCGCGTCACGCCCCGGGGGTTGAAAAGAAGGTCCCTTTCTCCCCATGTAGTCTCAGTGGCGCTGGCTACCACCATCAAGCGTCCGATACAGTTGTAAATATAAATCCCCAGAAAGTGAAGGAGAAAACAGTCGCCCAGATAGCCGAATTGGTAAGGCATTCCAGATCTAAGCGAAAGGCGTGAGCTCGATCCCCACTCTGGGGGCGTGTTTTTCTTTCTTTGTTTCTTACGTAATAATAAAAAAGTAATAATGTAACGTCACTAATGATAAAGCAGAGTTTAATCATTCCCCGATGCTTTCTTCGGCGTTGTAGACAGCCGGCATTCTTTCTGTGTTTCCAAACGAGCCCCTCATTTCCAAACCCTATAATTGTGCGAAAGCTTGGCGAGGGCCTCGGTTCTGGCAGCCTTGATGCCAAGTTAGCATTAGAGGGTTTCCTGCCAGTTAACCGCTTATGACAGGCTGTAGACGTTCGCGTCACGCTCCGGGGGTAGAAAAGAAGGTCCCTTTCGCCCCGTGTAATAGCAGTGGCACTGGCTACCACCCTCAAGCGTCCGATACAGTTGTTGTAAATATAAATCCCCAGAAAGTGAAGGAGAACACAGTCGCCCAGATAGCCGAATTGGTAAGGCATTCGAGATCTAAGCGAAAGGCGTGAGCTCGATCCCCACTCTGGGGGTGTGTTTTTCTTTCTTTGTTTCTTACGTAATATATAAAAAAGTAATAATGTAACGTCACTAAATACAAAAAATCTTCTAATTATTCCCCGATGCT
Organism: Haemaphysalis longicornis; assembly: GCF_048455015.1. Classification (NCBI taxonomy): domain Eukaryota; kingdom Metazoa; phylum Arthropoda; class Arachnida; order Ixodida; family Ixodidae; genus Haemaphysalis; species Haemaphysalis longicornis. Next base: position 37,290,134 of record NW_027526233.1, on the reverse strand, counting down.
TTCTTCGGCGTTGTAGACAGCCGGCATTCTTTCTGTGTTTCCAAACGAGCCCCTCATTTTCAAACCCTATAATTGTGCGAAAGCTTGGCGAGGGCCTCGGTTCTGGCGGCCTTGATGCCAAGTTAGCATAAGAGGGTTTCCCGCCAGTTAACCGCTTATGACAGGCTGTAGACGTTCGCGTCACGCCCTGGGGGTTCAAAAGAAGTTCCCTTTCACCCCGTGTAGTCTGAGTGGCGCTGGCTACCACGCTCAAGCGTCAGATGCAGTTCAGTAAATATAAATACCCCAGAAAGTGAAGGAAAACCAAGTCGCCCAGATAGCCGTATTGGTAAGGGATTCGAGATCTGATCGAAAGGCGTGGTCTCGGTCTCCCCTCTGGCTGTGCGTGTTTTTCTTTCTCTCTTTCTCACGTAATAATTAAAAAAGTAATAATGTAACGTCACTAAATACAAAAAATCTTCTAACCATTCCCCTATGCCGTCTTTGGCGTTGTATACTGCCGGCATTTCTTTGAGTGTTTCCAAAGTAGCCCCTCATTTCCAAACGCTATAATTGTGCGAAAGCTTTGCGAGGGTCTCGGGTCTGGCAGCCTTGATGCCAAGGTAGCATAAGAGGGTTTACCGCCAATTACTCGCTTATGACAGGCTTTAGACGTTCGGGTCATGAAGCGGGGGTTGAAAAAAAGGTCCCCTTCTCACCGTGTAGTATGAGTGGCACTGGCTACCACCCTCAAGCGTGAGATGCAGTTGTATTAAATATAAATACCCATGAAAGTTATGAAGAACACAGTCGCCCAGATAGCCGAAGTGGTAAGACATTTCAGGTCTAATGGAAAGGTGTTAGTTCGGTCCCCACTCTGGGCACGTTTTTCTTTCTTTCTCACGTAATTGATAAAAAAATGTAATAGTGTAACGTCACTAACGATAAAAAATAGTCTAACCATTCTCCTATGCCTCCGTTGGCGTTGAGACTGCCGGCATTTCTTTCTGTATTTCCAAAAGAGCCTCTCATTTCCAAACCCTACAATTGTGCGATAGCTTAGCGAGGGCCTCGGTTCTGGTAGCCTTGATGCCAAGGTAGCAGAAGAGGGTTTTCTGCCAGTTACTTGCTTATGACAGGCTGTAGACGTTCGCTTAATGCCCGGGCGGTTGAAAAGAAGGTCCCCTTCTCCCCGTGTAGTCTGAGTGGCGCTGGCTACCACCTTGTATCGTCCAATACAGTTCAGTAAATATAAATACCCCAGAAAGTGAAGGAGAACACAGTAGCCCAGATAGCCAAATTCGTAAGGCATTCGAGGTGTAATCGAAACACGTGGGCTCATTCCCCTTCTGGGCGCGTGTTTTCTTTCGTTCTCACGTAATTATTAAAAAAATATTAATGTAATGTCACTACACCATAAAAATAGTCTAACCATTCCCCTATGCCTTCTTTGGCGTTGCAGACTGCCAGCATTTCTTTCTGTATTTCGAAACGAGCCGCTCATTTCCAAACCCTATAATTGTGCGAAAGCTTAGTGAGGGATTCGGGTCTGGCAGCCTTGATGCCAAGGTAGCATAAGAGGGTTTCCCGCCAGTTAATCGCTTATGACAGGCTGTAGACGTTCCCGTCATGCAACGGTGGTTGAAAAAAGTTCCCCTTTTCCCCGTGTAGTCTTAGTGGCGCTGGCTACCACCCTCAAGTGTCAGCTTCAGTTTTAGTAAATATAAATACCCCAGAAACTGAAGGAGAACACAGTCGCCCAGATAGCCGAATTGGTAAGCGATTCGAGATCTAATCGAAAGGCGTGGGTTTGGTCCTCACTCTGGGCGCGTGTTTTTCTTTCTTTCTCACGTAACTATTAAAAAAAATAATTATGTAACGTCACTGACCATAAAAAATAGTCTAACCATTCCCCTATGCTTTCTTTGGCCATGTAGACTGCCGGAATTTCTTTCTGTATTTCGAAACGAGCCCCACATTTCCAAACCCAATATTTGTGCGAAAGCTTAGCGAGGCCCTCGGGTCTGGCAGCCTTGATGCCTAGGTAGCATAGGAGGGTTTCCCACCAGTTACTCGCTTATGACAGGCTGTAAACGTTCGCGTCACGCCCGGGGGGTTGAAAAGAAGGTCCCCTTCTCCCCGTGTAGTCTGAGTGTCGCTGGCTTCCACCCTCAAGCGTCCAATACAGTTGTTGTAAATATAAATGCCGCAGAAAGTAAAGTAGAACACAGTCGCCGAGATAGCCAAATCAGTAAGGCGTTCGATGTGTTATTGAAAGCCGTGGGTTCAGTCCCCCTCTGGTCGCGTGTTTTCTTTCTTTCTCACGTAATTATTAAAAAAATAATAATGTAACATCACTAACCATAAAAAATAGTCTAATTATTCCCTGATGCTCTCTTCGGCGTTGTAGACAGCCGGCATTCTTTATGTGTTTCCGAATGAGCCCCTCATTTCTAAACCCTGTAATTGTGCGAAAGCTTAGCGAGGGCCTCTGATCTGGCAGCCGTGATGCCAAGGTAGCATAACAGGGTTTTCCGCCAGTTACCCGCTTATGACAGGCTGTAGATGTTCGCGTAACGCCCCGAGGGTTGAAAAGAACGTCCCCTTCTTCCCGTGTAGTCTGAGTGGCGCTGGCTACCACCATCAAGCATCAGATACAGTGGAAGTAAATTTAAATACCCCAGAAAGTGAAGGAGAACACAGTCGCCCAGATAGCCGAATTGGTAAGTTATTCGAGATCTAATTGAAAGTCGTGGGTTCGGTCCCCCCTCTGGAAGCGTGTTTTTCTTTCTCTCTTTCTCACGCAGTAATTAAAAAAATATTATTGTAAAGTCACAAACTACAAAAAATCGTCTAACCATTCCCCTATGCCGTCTTTGGCATAGTATACTGCCGGCATTTCTTTCTGTATTTCCAAACGAGCCCCTCAAAGCTTAGCAAGGGCCCCGGTTCTAGCAGCCTTGAGCCAACGTAGCATAAGAGGGTTTCGTGCCAGGTACCCGCTTATGACAGGCTGTAGACGTTCGCTTCCCGCCCCGGGGTTTGAGAAGAAGATTACCCTCTCACCCTGTAGTCTGAGTGGCGCTGGCTACCACCCTCAAGCGTCAGATACAGATGTAGTAAATATAAATACCCCAGAAAGTGAAGGAGAACACAATCGCGCAGATAGCCGAATTGGTAAGGCATTCGAGATCTAATCGAAAGGCGTGGGCTCGGTCTCCCCTCTGGGTGCGTGTTTTTCTTTCTCTCTTTCTCACGTAATAATTAAAAAAGTAATTATGTAACGTCACTAACTACAAAAAATCTTCTAACCATTCCCCATATGCCGTCTTTGGCGTTGTATACTGCCGGCATTTCTTTCTGTGTTTCCAAACGAGCCCCTCATTTCCAAACCCTATATTTGTGCGAAAGCTTAGCGAGGGCCTCGGTTCTGGCAGCCTTAATGCCAAGGTAGCATAAGAGGGTTTCCCGCCAGTTAATCGCTTATGACAGGCTGTAGACGTTCCCGTCCTGCCCCGGTGTTGAAAAAACTTCCCCTTCTCCCCGTGTAGTCTTAGTGGCGCTGGCTACCACCTTCAAGCGTCAGCTACAGTTGTAGTAAATATAAATACCCCAGAAACTGAAGGAGAACACAGTTGTCCAGATAGCCGAATTGGTAAGGGATTCGAGATCTAATCGAAAGGGGTTGGTTCGTTCCTCACTCTGGGCGCATGTTTTTCTTTCTTTCTCACGTAACAATTAAAAAAAATAATAATGTAACGTCACTGACCATAAAAATAGTTTAACCATCCCCCTATGCCCTCTTTGGCCATGTACACTGCCGGAATTTCATTCTGTGTTTCCAAACGAGCCCCACATTTCCAAACCCAATATTTGTGCGAAAGCTTAGCGAGGGCATCGGGTCTGGCAGCCTTGATGCCTAGGTAGCATAGGAGGATTTCTTACCAGTTACTCGCTTATGACAGGCTAAAAACGTTCGGGTCACCCCCCGGGGGTAGAAAAGAAGGTCCCCTTCTCCCCGTGTAGTCTGAGTGGCGATGGCTTCCACCATCAAGCGTCCAATACAGTTGTTGTAAATATAAATACCCCAGAAAGTGAAGAACACAGTCGCCCAGATAGCCAAATCCGTAAGGCGTTCGAGGTGTAATCGAAAGGCGTGGGCTCAGTCCCCCCTCTGGGCGCGTGTTTTCTTTCTTTCTCACGTAAATATTAAAAAAATAATAATGTAATATCACTAACCATAAAAAATAGTCTAATCATTCCCGGATGCTTTCTTCGGTGTTGTAGACAGCCGGCATTCTTTATGTGTTACCAAATGAGCCCCTCATTTCCAAACCCTGTAATTGTGCGAAAGCTTAGTGAGGGCCTCTGATCTGGCAGCCGTGATGCCAAGGTAGCATAACAGGGTTTTCCGCCAGTTACCCGCTTATGACATTCTGTAGATGTTCGCGTAACGCCCCGAGGGTTGAAAAGAACGTCCCCTTCTCCCCGTGTAGTCTGAGTGGCGCTGGCTACCACCCTCAAGCGTCAGATACAGTTGAAGTAAATATAAATACCTCAGAAAGTGAAGGAGAACATAGTTGCCCAGATAGCCGAATTGGTAAGGCATTCGAGATCTAAGCGAAAGGCGTGAGCTCGATCCCCACTCTGGGGGCGTGTTTTTCTTTCTTTGTTTTTTACGTATTATTAAGAAGTAATAATGTAACGTCACTAACTACAAAAAATCTTCTAACCATTCCCCATATGCCGTCTTTGGCGTTGTATACTGCAGGCATTTCTTTCTGTGTTTCCAAACGAGCCCCTCATTTCCAAACCCTATATTTGTGCGAAAGCTTAGCGAGGGCCTCGGTTCTGGCAGCCTTGATGCCAAGGTAGCATAAGAGGGTTTCCCGCCAGTTAATCGCTTATGACAGGCTGTAGACGTTCCCGTCCTGCCCCGGTGGTTGAAAAAAGTTCCCCTTCTCCCCGTGTAGTCTTAGTGGCGCTGGCTACCACCTTCAAGCGTCAGCTACAGTTGTAGTATATATAAATACCCCAGAAACTGAAGGAGAACACAGTTGCCCAGATAGCCGAATTGGTAAGGGATTCGAGATCTAATCGAAAGGGGTTGGTTCGGTCCTCACTCTGGGCGCATGTTTTTCTTTCTTTCTCACGTAACAATTAAAAAAAATAATAATGTAACGTCACTGACCATAAAAATAGTTTAACCATCCCCCTACGCCCTCTTTGGCCATGTACACTGCCGGAATTTCTTTCTGAATTTCCAAACGAGCCCTACATTTCCAAACCCAATATTTGTGCGAAAGCTTAGCGAGGGCCTCGGGTCTGGCAGCCTTGATGCCTAGGTAGCATAGGAGGGTTTCCCACCAGTTACTCGCTTATGACAGGCTGTAGACATTCGCATCACGCCCCGGGGGTTGAAAAGAAGGTCCCCTTCTCCCTGTGTAGTCTGAGTGGCGCTGGCTACCACCCTCAAGCGTCCGAAACAGTTGTTGTAAATATAAATCCCCAGAAAGTGAAGGAGAAAACAGTCGCCCAGATAGCCGAATTGGTAAGGCAGTCGAGATCTAAGCGAAAGGCGTGAGCTCGATCCCCACTCTGGGGGCGTGTTTTTCTTTCTTTGTTTCTTACGTATTAATTAAAAAGTAATAATGTAACGTCACTAATGATAAAGCATAGTTTAATCATTCCCCGATGCTTTCTTCGGCGTTGTAGACAGCCGGCATTTTTTCTGTGTTTCCAAACGAGCCCCTCATTTCCAAACCCTATAATTGTGCGAAAGCTTGGTGAGGGCCTCGGTTCTGGCAGCCTTGATGCCAAGTTAGCAAAGGAGGGTTTCCCGCCAGTTAACCGCTTATGACAGGCTGTAGACGTTCGCGTCACGCTCCAGGGGTAGAAAAGAAGGTCCCTTTCTCCCCGTGTAATAGCAGTGGCACTGGCTACCACCCTCAAGCGTCCGATACAGTTGTTGTAAATATAAATCCCCAGAAAGTGAAGGAGAACACAGTCGCCCAGATAGCCGAATTGGTAAGGCATTCGAGATCTAAGCGAAAGGCGTGAGCTCGATCCCCACTCGGGGGGCGTGTTTTTCTTTCTTTGTTTCTTACGTATTAATTAAAAAGTAATAATGTAACGTCACTAACGATAAAACATAGTCTAATCATTCCCCGATGCTTTCTTCGGCGTTGTAGACAGCCGGCATTTTTTCTGTGTTTCCAAACGAGCCCCTCATTTCCAAACCCTATAATTGTGCAAAAGCTTGGCGAGGGCCTCGGGTCTGGCAGCCTTGATGCCTAGGTAGCATAGGAGGGTTTCCCACCAGTTACTCGCTTATGACAGGCTGTAGACATTCGCATCACGCCCCGGGGGTTGAAAAGAAGGTCCCCTTCTCCCTGTGTAGTCTGAGTGGCGCTGGCTACCACCCTCAAGCGTCCGGAACAGTTGTTGTAAATATAAATCCCCAGAAACTGAAGGAGAACACAGTCGCCCAGATAGCCGAATTGGTAAGGCAGTCGAGATCTGATCGAAAGGCGTGGTCTCGGTCTCCCGTCTGGCTGTCCATGTTTTTCTTTCTCTCTTTCTCACGTAATAATTAAAAAGTAATAATGTAACGTCACTAAATACAAAAAATCTTCTAATCATTCCCCTACGCCCTCTTTGGCCATGTACACTGCCAGAATTTCTTTCTGTATTTCCAAACGAGCCCCACATTTCCAAACCCAATATTTGTGCGAAAGCTTAGCGAGGGCCTCGGGTCTGGCAGCCTTGATGCCTAGGTAGCATAGGAGGGTTTCCCACCAGTTACTCGCTTATGACAGGCTGTAGACATTCGCATCACGCCCCGGGGGTTGAAAAGAAGGTCCCCTTCTCCCTGTGTAGTCTGAGTGGCGCTGGCTACCACCCTCAAGCGTCCGAAACAGTTGTTGTAAATATAAATCCCCAGAAAGTGAAGGAGAAAACAGTCGCCCAGATAGCCGAATTGGTAAGGCTGTCGAGATCTAATCGAAAGGCGTGGGTTTGGTCCTCACTCTGGGCGCGTGTTTTTCTTTCTTTCTCACGTAACTATTAAAAAAAAATAATAATGTAACGTCATTGACCATAAAAAATAGTCTAACCATTCACCTATGCTCTCGTTGGCCATGTAGACTGCCGGCATTTCTTTCTGTATTTCCAAACGAGCCCCACATTTCCAAACCCAATATTTGTGCGAAAGCTTAGCGAGGCCCTCGGGTCTGGAAGCCTTGATGCCTACGTAGCATAGGAGGGTTTCCCACCAGTTACTCGCTTATGACAGGCTGTAAACGTTCGCGTCACGCCCCGGGGGTTGAAAAGAAGGTCCCCTTCTCCCCGTGTAGTCTGAGTGGCGCTGGCTTCCACCCTCAAGCGTCCAATACAGTTGTTGTAAATATAAATACCCCAGAAAGTGAAGTAGAACACAGTCGCCGAGATAGCCAAATCAGTAAGGCGTTCGATGTGTTATTGAAAGGCGTGGGTTCAGTCCCCCTCTGGTCGCGTGTTTTCTTTCTTTCTCACGTAATTATTAAAAAAATAATAATGTAACATCACTAACCATAAAAAATAGTCTAATTATTCCCTGATGCTCTCTTCGGCGTTGTAGACAGCCGGCATTCTTTAAATGTTTCCGAATGAGCCCCTCATTTCCAAACCCTGTAATTGTGCGAAAGCTTAGCGAGGGCCTCTGATCTGGCAGCCGTGATGCCAAGGTAGCATAACAGGGTTTTCCGCCAGTTACCCGCTTATGACAGGCTGTAGATGTTCGCGTAACGCCCCGAGGGTTGAAAAGAACGTCCCCTTCTCCCCGTGTAGTCTGAGTGGCGCTGGCTACCACCCTCAAGCATCAGATACAGTGGAAGTAAATATAAATACCCCAGAAAGTGAAGGAGAACACAGTCGCCCAGATAGCCGAATTGGTAAGGCATTCGAGATCTAATTGAAAGTCGTGGGTTCGGTCCCCCCTCTGGAAGCGTGTTTTTCTTTCTTTCTTTCTCACGCAGTAATTAAAAAAATATTATTGTAAAGTCAGAAACTACAAAAAATCGTCTAACCATTCCCCTATGCCGTCTTTGGCATAGTATACTGCCGGCATTTCTTTCTGTATTTCCAAACGAGCCCCTCAAAGCTTAGCAAGGGCCCTGGTTCTAGCAGCCTTGATGCCAACGTAGCATAAGAGGGTTTCCTGCCAGGTACCCGCTTATGACGGGCTGTAGACGTTCGCTTCCCGCACCGGGGGTTGAGAAGAAGATTACCTTCTCACCCTGTAGTCTGAGTGGCACTGGCTACCACCCTCAAGCATCAGATACAGTTGTAGTAAATATAAATACCCCAGAAAGTGAAGGAGAACACAATCGCGCAGATAGCCGAATTGGTAAGGCATTCGAGATCTAAGCGAAAGGCGTGGGTTCAGTCCCCAGTCTGGGCGCGTGTTTTCTTTCTTTCTTACGTAATAATAAAAAGTAATAATGTAATGTCACTAACGATAAAACATTGTCTAAGTATTCCCCGATGCTCTCTTCGGCGTTGTAGACAGCCGGCATTCTTTATGTGCTTCCGAATGAGCCCCTCATTTCCAAACCCTGTAATTGTGCGAAAGCTAAGCGAGGGCCTCTGATCTGGCAGCCGTGATGCCAAGGTAGCATAACAGGGTTTTCCGCCAGTTACCCGCTTATGACAGGCTGTAGATGTTCGCGTAACGCCCCGAGGGTTGAAAAGAACGTCCCCTTCTCCCCGTGTAGTCTGAGTGGCGCTGGCTACCACCCTCAAGCATCAGATACAGTGGAAGTAAATATAAATACCCCAGAAAGTGAAGGAGAACACAGTCGCCCAGATAGCCGAATTGGTAAGGCATTCCAGATCTAATCGAAAGGCGTGGGTTCAGTCCTCACTCTTGGCGCGTGTTTTTCTTTCTTTCTTACGTAATAATTAAAAAGTAATAATGTAAAGTCACAAACGGTAAAACATAGTCTAACCATTCCCCTATGCCTTCTTCGGCGTTGTAGACTGGGGGCATCCTTTCTGTCTTTCCAAACGAGCCCCTAATTTTCAAACCCTATAATTGTGCGAAAGCTTAGCGAGGGCTTCGGTTCTGGCACCCTTGATGCCAAGGTAGCATAAGAGGGTTTCGCACCAGTTACCCTCTTATGACAGGCTGTAGACGTTTGCGAAACGCCCCGGGGGTTGAAAAGAAGGTCCCTTTCTCCCCGTGTAGTCTGAGTGGCGCTGGCTACCAAGCTCAAGCGTCAGATGCAGTTTAGTAAATATAAATACCCCAGAAAGTGAAGGAAAACACAGTGCTCCAGATAGCCGAATTGGTAAGGGATTCGAGATCTAATCGAAAGGGGTTGGTTCGGTCCTCACTCTGGGCGCAAGTTCTTCTTTCTTTCTCACGTAACAATTAAAAAATAATAATGTAACGTCACTGACCATGAAAATAGTTTAACCATCCCCCTACGCCCTCTTTGGCCATGTACACTGCCGGAATTTCTTTCTGTGTTTCCAAACGAGCCCCACATTTCCAAACCCAATATTTGTGCGAAAGCTTAGCAAGGGCCTCGGGTCTGGCAGCCTTGATGCCTAGGTAGCATAGGAGGGTTTCCCGCCAGTTAACCGCTTACGACAGGCTGTAGACGTTCTCGTCATGCCCCGGGGGTTGAAAAGAAGGTCCCTTTCTCCCCGTGTAGTCTGAGTGGCGCTGGCTACCACCCTCAAGCGTCTGATACAGTTTTAAATATAAATCCCCAGAAAGTGAACGAGAACACAGTCGCCCAGATAGCCGAATAGGTAAGGCATTCGAGATCTAATCGAAAGTCGTGGGCTCGGTCCACACTCTGGGCGCGTGTTTTTCTTTCTTTCTCACGTAATTAACAAAAAATAATAATGTAACGTAACTAACGATAAAAATAATCTAACCATTCCCCATATGCCGTCTTTGGCGTTGTATACTGCCGGCATTTCTTTCTGTGTTTCCAAACGAGCCCCTCATTTCCAAACCCTATATTTGTGCGAAAGCTTAGCGAGGGCCTCGGTTCTGGCAGCCTTAATGCCAAGGTAGCATAAGAGGGTTTCCCGCCAGTTAATCGCTTATGACAGGCTGTAGACGTTCCCGTCCTGCCCCGGTGTTGAAAAAACTTCCCCTTCTCCCCGTGTAGTCTTAGTGGCGCTGGCTACCACCTTCAAGCGTCAGCTACAGTTGTAGTAAATATAAATACCCCAGAAACTGAAGGAGAACACAGTTGTCCAGATAGCCGAATTGGTAAGGGATTCGAGATCTAATCGAAAGGGGTTGGTTCGTTCCTCACTCTGGGCGCATGTTTTTCTTTCTTTCTCACGTAACAATTAAAAAAAATAATAATGTAACGTCACTGACCATAAAAATAGTTTAACCATCCCCCTATGCCCTCTTTGGCCATGTACACTGCCGGAATTTCTTTCTGTGTTTCCAAACGAGCCCCACATTTCCAAACCCAATATTTGTGCGAAAGCTTAGCGAGGGCATCGGGTCTGGCAGCCTTGATGCCTAGGTAGCATAGGAGGATTTCTTACCAGTTACTCGCTTATGACAGGCTAAAAACGTTCGGGTCACCCCCCGGGGGTAGAAAAGAAGGTCCCCTTCTCCCCGTGTAGTCTGAGTGGCGATGGCTTCCACCATCAAGCGTCCAATACAGTTGTTGTAAATATAAATACCCCAGAAAGTGAAGAACACAGTCGCCCAGATAGCCAAATCCGTAAGGCGTTCGAGGTGTAATCGAAAGGCGTGGGCTCAGTCCCCCCTCTGGGCGCGTGTTTTCTTTCTTTCTCACGTAAATATTAAAAAAATAATAATGTAATATCACTAACCATAAAAAATAGTCTAATCATTCCCGGATGCTTTCTTCGGTGTTGTAGACAGCCGGCATTCTTTATGTGTTACCAAATGAGCCCCTCATTTCCAAACCCTGTAATTGTGCGAAAGCTTAGTGAGGGCCTCTGATCTGGCAGCCGTGATGCCAAGGTAGCATAACAGGGTTTTCCGCCAGTTACCCGCTTATGACATTCTGTAGATGTTCGCGTAACGCCCCGAGGGTTGAAAAGAACGTCCCCTTCTCCCCGTGTAGTCTGAGTGGCGCTGGCTACCACCCTCAAGCGTCAGATACAGTTGAAGTAAATATAAATACCTCAGAAAGTGAAGGAGAACATAGTTGCCCAGATAGCCGAATTGGTAAGGCATTCGAGATCTAAGCGAAAGGCGTGAGCTCGATCCCCACTCTGGGGGCGTGTTTTTCTTTCTTTGTTTTTTACGTATTATTAAGAAGTAATAATGTAACGTCACTAACTACAAAAAATCTTCTAACCATTCCCCATATGCCGTCTTTGGCGTTGTATACTGCAGGCATTTCTTTCTGTGTTTCCAAACGAGCCCCTCATTTCCAAACCCTATATTTGTGCGAAAGCTTAGCGAGGGCCTCGGTTCTGGCAGCCTTGATGCCAAGGTAGCATAAGAGGGTTTCCCGCCAGTTAATCGCTTATGACAGGCTGTAGACGTTCCCGTCCTGCCCCGGTGGTTGAAAAAAGTTCCCCTTCTCCCCGTGTAGTCTTAGTGGCGCTGGCTACCACCTTCAAGCGTCAGCTACAGTTGTAGTATATATAAATACCCCAGAAACTGAAGGAGAACACAGTTGCCCAGATAGCCGAATTGGTAAGGGATTCGAGATCTAATCGAAAGGGGTTGGTTCGGTCCTCACTCTGGGCGCATGTTTTTCTTTCTTTCTCACGTAACAATTAAAAAAAATAATAATGTAACGTCACTGACCATAAAAATAGTTTAACCATCCCCCTACGCCCTCTTTGGCCATGTACACTGCCGGAATTTCTTTCTGAATTTCCAAACGAGCCCTACATTTCCAAACCCAATATTTGTGCGAAAGCTTAGCGAGGGCCTCGGGTCTGGCAGCCTTGATGCCTAGGTAGCATAGGAGGGTTTCCCACCAGTTACTCGCTTATGACAGGCTGTAGACATTCGCATCACGCCCCGGGGGTTGAAAAGAAGGTCCCCTTCTCCCTGTGTAGTCTGAGTGGCGCTGGCTACCACCCTCAAGCGTCCGAAACAGTTGTTGTAAATATAAATCCCCAGAAAGTGAAGGAGAAAACAGTCGCCCAGATAGCCGAATTGGTAAGGCAGTCGAGATCTAAGCGAAAGGCGTGAGCTCGATCCCCACTCTGGGGGCGTGTTTTTCTTTCTTTGTTTCTTACGTATTAATTAAAAAGTAATAATGTAACGTCACTAATGATAAAGCATAGTTTAATCATTCCCCGATGCTTTCTTCGGCGTTGTAGACAGCCGGCATTTTTTCTGTGTTTCCAAACGAGCCCCTCATTTCCAAACCCTATAATTGTGCGAAAGCTTGGTGAGGGCCTCGGTTCTGGCAGCCTTGATGCCAAGTTAGCAAAGGAGGGTTTCCCGCCAGTTAACCGCTTATGACAGGCTGTAGACGTTCGCGTCACGCTCCAGGGGTAGAAAAGAAGGTCCCTTTCTCCCCGTGTAATAGCAGTGGCACTGGCTACCACCCTCAAGCGTCCGATACAGTTGTTGTAAATATAAATCCCCAGAAAGTGAAGGAGAACACAGTCGCCCAGATAGCCGAATTGGTAAGGCATTCGAGATCTAAGCGAAAGGCGTGAGCTCGATCCCCACTCGGGGGGCGTGTTTTTCTTTCTTTGTTTCTTACGTATTAATTAAAAAGTAATAATGTAACGTCACTAACGATAAAACATAGTCTAATCATTCCCCGATGCTTTCTTCGGCGTTGTAGACAGCCGGCATTTTTTCTGTGTTTCCAAACGAGCCCCTCATTTCCAAACCCTATAATTGTGCAAAAGCTTGGCGAGGGCCTCGGGTCTGGCAGCCTTGATGCCTAGGTAGCATAGGAGGGTTTCCCACCAGTTACTCGCTTATGACAGGCTGTAGACATTCGCATCACGCCCCGGGGGTTGAAAAGAAGGTCCCCTTCTCCCTGTGTAGTCTGAGTGGCGCTGGCTACCACCCTCAAGCGTCCGGAACAGTTGTTGTAAATATAAATCCCCAGAAACTGAAGGAGAACACAGTCGCCCAGATAGCCGAATTGGTAAGGCAGTCGAGATCTGATCGAAAGGCGTGGTCTCGGTCTCCCGTCTGGCTGTCCATGTTTTTCTTTCTCTCTTTCTCACGTAATAATTAAAAAGTAATAATGTAACGTCACTAAATACAAAAAATCTTCTAATCATTCCCCTACGCCCTCTTTGGCCATGTACACTGCCAGAATTTCTTTCTGTATTTCCAAACGAGCCCCACATTTCCAAACCCAATATTTGTGCGAAAGCTTAGCGAGGGCCTCGGGTCTGGCAGCCTTGATGCCTAGGTAGCATAGGAGGGTTTCCCACCAGTTACTCGCTTATGACAGGCTGTAGACATTCGCATCACGCCCCGGGGGTTGAAAAGAAGGTCCCCTTCTCCCTGTGTAGTCTGAGTGGCGCTGGCTACCACCCTCAAGCGTCCGAAACAGTTGTTGTAAATATAAATCCCCAGAAAGTGAAGGAGAAAACAGTCGCCCAGATAGCCGAATTGGTAAGGCTGTCGAGATCTAAGCGAAAGGCGTGAGCTCGATCCCCACTCTGGGGGCGTGTTTTTCTTTCTTTGTTTCTTACGTATTAATTAAAAAGTAATAATGTAACGTCACTAACGATAAAACATAGTCTAATCATTCCCCGATGCTTTCTTCGGCGTTGTAGACAGCCGGCATTTTTTCTGTGTTTCCAAACGAGCCCCTCATTTCCAAACCCTATAATTGTGCAAAAGCTTGGCGAGGGCCTCGGTTCTGGCGGCCTTGATGCCAAGTTAGCATAAGAGGGTTTCCCGCCAGTTAACTGCTTATGACAGGCTGTAGACGTTCGCGTCACGCCCCGGGGTTTCAAAAGAAGTTCCCTTTCACCCCGTGTAGTCTGAGTGGCGCTTGCTACCACGCTCAAGCGTCAGATGCAGTTCAGTAAATATAAATACCCCAGAAAGTGAAGGAAAACCAAGTCGCCCAGATAGCCGTATTGGTAAGGGATTCGAGATCTGATCGAAAGGCGTGGTCTCGGTCTCCCGTCTGGCTGTCCATGTTTTTCTTTCTCTCTTTCTCACGTAATAATTAAAAAGTAATAATGTAACGTCACTAAATACAAAAAATCTTCTAATCATTCCCCTACGCCCTCTTTGGCCATGTACACTGCCAGAATTTCTTTCTGTATTTCCAAACGAGCCCCACATTTCCAAACCCAATATTTGTGCGAAAGCTTAGCGAGGGCCTCGGGTCTGGCAGCCTTGATGCCTAGGTAGCATAGGAGGGTTTCCCACCAGTTACTCGCTTATGACAGGCTGTAGACATTCGCATCACGCCCCGGGGGTTGAAAAGAAGGTCCCCTTCTCCCTGTGTAGTCTGAGTGGCGCTGGCTACCACCCTCAAGCGTCCGGAACAGTTGTTGTAAATATAAATCCCCAGAAACTGAAGGAGAACACAGTCGCCCAGATAGCCGAATTGGTAAGGGATTCGAGATCTAATCGAAAGGCGTGGGTTTGGTCCTCACTCTGGGCGCGTGTTTTTCTTTCTTTCTCACGTAACTATTAAAAAAAAATAATAATGTAACGTCATTGACCATAAAAAATAGTCTAACCATTCACCTATGCTCTCGTTGGCCATGTAGACTGCCGGCATTTCTTTCTGTATTTCCAAACGAGCCCCACATTTCCAAACCCAATATTTGTGCGAAAGCTTAGCGAGGCCCTCGGGTCTGGAAGCCTTGATGCCTACGTAGCATAGGAGGGTTTCCCACCAGTTACTCGCTTATGACAGGCTGTAAACGTTCGCGTCACGCCCCGGGGGTTGAAAAGAAGGTCCCCTTCTCCCCGTGTAGTCTGAGTGGCGCTGGCTTCCACCCTCAAGCGTCCAATACAGTTGTTGTAAATATAAATACCCCAGAAAGTGAAGTAGAACACAGTCGCCGAGATAGCCAAATCAGTAAGGCGTTCGATGTGTTATTGAAAGGCGTGGGTTCAGTCCCCCTCTGGTCGCGTGTTTTCTTTCTTTCTCACGTAATTATTAAAAAAATAATAATGTAACATCACTAACCATAAAAAATAGTCTAATTATTCCCTGATGCTCTCTTCGGCGTTGTAGACAGCCGGCATTCTTTAAATGTTTCCGAATGAGCCCCTCATTTCCAAACCCTGTAATTGTGCGAAAGCTTAGCGAGGGCCTCTGATCTGGCAGCCGTGATGCCAAGGTAGCATAACAGGGTTTTCCGCCAGTTACCCGCTTATGACAGGCTGTAGATGTTCGCGTAACGCCCCGAGGGTTGAAAAGAACGTCCCCTTCTCCCCGTGTAGTCTGAGTGGCGCTGGCTACCACCCTCAAGCATCAGATACAGTGGAAGTAAATATAAATACCCCAGAAAGTGAAGGAGAACACAGTCGCCCAGATAGCCGAATTGGTAAGGCATTCGAGATCTAATTGAAAGTCGTGGGTTCGGTCCCCCCTCTGGAAGCGTGTTTTTCTTTCTTTCTTTCTCACGCAGTAATTAAAAAAATATTATTGTAAAGTCAGAAACTACAAAAAATCGTCTAACCATTCCCCTATGCCGTCTTTGGCATAGTATACTGCCGGCATTTCTTTCTGTATTTCCAAACGAGCCCCTCAAAGCTTAGCAAGGGCCCTGGTTCTAGCAGCCTTGATGCCAACGTAGCATAAGAGGGTTTCCTGCCAGGTACCCGCTTATGACGGGCTGTAGACGTTCGCTTCCCGCACCGGGGGTTGAGAAGAAGATTACCTTCTCACCCTGTAGTCTGAGTGGCACTGGCTACCACCCTCAAGCATCAGATACAGTTGTAGTAAATATAAATACCCCAGAAAGTGAAGGAGAACACAATCGCGCAGATAGCCGAATTGGTAAGGCATTCGAGATCTAAGCGAAAGGCGTGGGTTCAGTCCCCAGTCTGGGCGCGTGTTTTCTTTCTTTCTTACGTAATAATAAAAAGTAATAATGTAATGTCACTAACGATAAAACATTGTCTAAGTATTCCCCGATGCTCTCTTCGGCGTTGTAGACAGCCGGCATTCTTTATGTGCTTCCGAATGAGCCCCTCATTTCCAAACCCTGTAATTGTGCGAAAGCTAAGCGAGGGCCTCTGATCTGGCAGCCGTGATGCCAAGGTAGCATAACAGGGTTTTCCGCCAGTTACCCGCTTATGACAGGCTGTAGATGTTCGCGTAACGCCCCGAGGGTTGAAAAGAACGTCCCCTTCTCCCCGTGTAGTCTGAGTGGCGCTGGCTACCACCCTCAAGCATCAGATACAGTGGAAGTAAATATAAATACCCCAGAAAGTGAAGGAGAACACAGTCGCCCAGATAGCCGAATTGGTAAGGCATTCCAGATCTAATCGAAAGGCGTGGGTTCAGTCCTCACTCTTGGCGCGTGTTTTTCTTTCTTTCTTACGTAATAATTAAAAAGTAATAATGTAAAGTCACAAACGGTAAAACATAGTCTAACCATTCCCCTATGCCTTCTTCGGCGTTGTAGACTGGGGGCATCCTTTCTGTCTTTCCAAACGAGCCCCTAATTTTCAAACCCTATAATTGTGCGAAAGCTTAGCGAGGGCTTCGGTTCTGGCACCCTTGATGCCAAGGTAGCATAAGAGGGTTTCGCACCAGTTACCCTCTTATGACAGGCTGTAGACGTTTGCGAAACGCCCCGGGGGTTGAAAAGAAGGTCCCTTTCTCCCCGTGTAGTCTGAGTGGCGCTGGCTACCAAGCTCAAGCGTCAGATGCAGTTTAGTAAATATAAATACCCCAGAAAGTGAAGGAAAACACAGTGCTCCAGATAGCCGAATTGGTAAGGGATTCGAGATCTAATCGAAAGGGGTTGGTTCGGTCCTCACTCTGGGCGCAAGTTCTTCTTTCTTTCTCACGTAACAATTAAAAAATAATAATGTAACGTCACTGACCATGAAAATAGTTTAACCATCCCCCTACGCCCTCTTTGGCCATGTACACTGCCGGAATTTCTTTCTGTGTTTCCAAACGAGCCCCACATTTCCAAACCCAATATTTGTGCGAAAGCTTAGCAAGGGCCTCGGGTCTGGCAGCCTTGATGCCTAGGTAGCATAGGAGGGTTTCCCGCCAGTTAACCGCTTACGACAGGCTGTAGACGTTCTCGTCATGCCCCGGGGGTTGAAAAGAAGGTCCCTTTCTCCCCGTGTAGTCTGAGTGGCGCTGGCTACCACCCTCAAGCGTCTGATACAGTTTTAAATATAAATCCCCAGAAAGTGAACGAGAACACAGTCGCCCAGATAGCCGAATAGGTAAGGCATTCGAGATCTAATCGAAAGTCGTGGGCTCGGTCCACACTCTGGGCGCGTGTTTTTCTTTCTTTCTCACGTAATTAACAAAAAATAATAATGTAACGTAACTAACGATAAAAATAATCTAACCATTCCCCATATGCCGTCTTTGGCGTTGTATACTGCCGGCATTTCTTTCTGTATTTCCAAATGAGCCCCTCATTTCCAAACCCTATAATTGTGCGAAAGCTTAGCGAGGGCCTCGGTTCTGGCAGCCTTGATGCCAAGGTAGCGTAAGAGGGTTTCCCGCCAGTTACCCGCTTATGATAGGCTGTAGACGTTCGCGTCACGCCCCGGGGGTTGAAGAGAATGTCGTTGTCTGAGAGGCGCTGGCTACCACCCTCAAGCGTCAGATACAGTTGTAGTGAATATAATTACCCAAGAAAGTGAAGGAGAACACAATCGCGCAGATAGGCGAATTGGTATGGCATTCGAGATCTAAGCGAAAGGAGTGGGTTTAGTCCCCACTCTGGGCGCGTGTTTTTCTTTCTTACGTAATAATTAAAAAGTAGTAATGTAACGTCACTAACGATAAAACATTGTCTAACCAATCCCCTATGCCTTCTTCGGCATTGTAGACTGCCGGCATCCTTTCTGTGTTTCCAAACGAGCCCCTTATTTCCAAACCCTATAATTGTGCGAAGGTTAGCGAGGGCCTCGGTTCTGGCAGCCTTGATGCCAAGGTAGCATAAGAGGGTTTCCGTCCAGTTACCCGCTTATGACCGGCTGTAGACTTTCGCGTCACGCCCCTTAAGGTTGAAAAGAAGGTCCCTTTCTCCCCGTGTAGTCTGAGTGGCGCTGTCTACCACCCTCAAGCGTCAGGTACAGTTTTAGTAAATATAAATCCCCAGAAAGTGAAGGAGAACACAGTCGCCCAGATAGCCGAATAGGTAAGGCTTTCGAGATCTAATCGAAAGACATGGGCTCGGTCCCCACTCTGGGCGCGTGTTTTTCTTTCTTTCTCACGTAATTTTTAAAAAATAATAATGAAACATCACTAACGATAAAAAATAGTCTAATCATTCCCCTATGCCTTCTTTGGCGTTGTAGACTGCCGGCATTTCTTTCTGTATTTCCAACCGAGCCCCTCATTTTCAAACCCTATTATTGTGCGAAAGCTTAGCGAGGGCCTCTGATCTGGCAGCCTTAATGCCAACGTAGCATAACAGGGTTTCCTGCCAGGTACCCGCTTATGACAGGCTGTAGACGTTCGCGTCACGCCCCGGGGGTTGAGAAGAAGGTTACCCTCTCCCCGTGTAGTCTGAGTGGAGCTGGCTACCACCCTCAAGCGTCAGATACAGCTGCAGTAAATTTAAACACCCCAGAAAGTGAAGGGGAGCACAATCGCGCAGATAGCCGGATTGGTAAGATATCTGAGATCTGAACGAAAGGCGTGGGTTCGGTCCCCACTCTGGGCGCGTTTTTCTTTCTTTCTTGCTCACGTAATTATAAAAATAATAATGTAACATCACTAATGATGAGAAATATTCGAACCATTCCAATATGCCTTCTTTGGCATTGTAGACTGCCGGCATTTCTTTCTGTATTTCTAAAGGAGCCCCTCATTTGCAAATCCTATAAATGAGTGAAAGCTTTGCGAGGGTCTCGGTTCTGGCAGCGTTGATGCCGAGGTAGCATAAGAAGGTTTCCCAACAGTTACCCGCTTATGACAGGCTGTAGACGTTCGCGTCACACCCGGGGGTTTAAAAGAAGGTCCCCTTCTCCTCGTGTAGTCTGAGTGGCGCTAGCTACCAGCCTCAAGCGTCAGATACAGTTGTAGTAAAAATAAATACCCCAGAAAGTGAAGAACACAGTCGCCCAGATAGCCGAATTGTTAAGGGATTCGAGATCTACACGAAACTCGTGGGTTCGGTCCCCACTCTGGGCGCGTGTTTTTGTTTCTTTCTTTCGCACCACACGGAAAACAAGCGCTAAATAAAAACTCGGGACGAGGAGTACACGAGACAAGCGCTGTCTTTGACAGCGCTTGTCCCTTCTACTCCTCGTCCCGTGTTTTAATTTAGCGCTTGTATTCCGTGTGACGATGAACCAACACGCCCAAACCTTTTCCCTTCTGAAGTTCTTTCTCACGTAATATTAAACATAATAATGTAACGTCACTATCCATCAAAATAGTCTTACCATTCCCCTATGCCTTCTTTGGCGTTGTAGACGGCCGGCATTTCTTTCTGTATTTCTGAACGAGCCCCTCATTTCCAAACCCTATATTTGTGCGAAAGCCTAGCGAAGGCCTCGGGTCTGGTAGCCTTCATGCCAAGGTAGCATAAGAGGGTTTCCCACCAGGTACCCGCTTATGACAGGCAGTAGACGTTGGCGTCACGCCTCGGGGGTATGAAAAAAGGTCCCCTTCTCCCCTTGTAGTCTGAGTGGTGCTGGCTACCACCCACAAGCGTGCGAAACAGTTGTAGTAAATATAATTATAGCAGGAATTGAAGGAGAACACAGTCACCCAGATAGCCGAATTGGTAAGGCATTCGAGATCTAATCGAAAGGCGTGGGCTCGATCCCCACTGTGGGCGCGTGTTTTTCTTTCTTTCTCACGTAAAGACAAAAATAATAATGTAACGTCACTAACGATAACAAATAGTATAATCATTCCCCTATGCCTTCTTTGGCGTTGTAGACTGCCGGCATTTCTTTCTGTATTTCCAAACGAGCCCCTCATTTCCAAACCATATAATTGTGCGAAAGCTAAGCAAGGGCCTCGGTTCTCCCAGCCTTGATGACAAGGTAGCATAACATGGTTCCCCGCCAGTTACCCACTTATGATAGGCTGTAGACGTTGGCGTCACGTCCAGGGGGTTGAAAAGAAGGTCGTAGTCTGAGAGGCTCTGGCTACGACCCACAAGCGTCAGATACAGTTGTAGTAAATATAAATACCCAAGAAAGTGAAGAGAACACAATCGCGCAGATAGCCGAATTGGTAAGGAATTAGAGATCTAAGCGAAAGGAGTGGGTTCAGTCCCCACTCTGGGTGCGTGTTTTCCTTTCTTTCTTACGTAAGAATTAAAAAGTAGTAATGTAACGTCACTAACGATAAAACATAGTCTAACCAATCACCTATGCCTTCTTCGGCGTTGTAGACTGCCGGCATCCTTTTTGTGTTTCCAAACGAGCCCCTTATTTCCAAACCCTATAATCGTGCCAAAGCTTAGCGAGGGCCTCGGTTCTGGCAGCCTTGATGCCAAGGTAGCATAAGAGGGTTTCCGTCCAGTTACCCGCTTAGGACCGGCTCTAGACGTTCGCGTCACGCCCCTAAGGTTGAAAAGAAGGTCCCTTTCTCCCTGTGTAGTCTGAGTGGCGCTGGCTACCCCCCTCAAGCGTCAGATACAGTTGTAGTAAATATAAATCCCCAGAAAGTGAAGGAGAACACAGTCGCCCAGATAGGCGAATGGGTAAGGCTTTCGAGATCTAATCGAAAGGCGTGGGCTAGGTCCCCACTCTGGGCGCGTGTTTTTCTTTCTTTCTCACGTAATTATTAAAAAATAATAATGTAACATCACTAACGGTAAAAAATAGTCTAATCATTCCCCTATGCCTTCTTTGGCATCGTAGACTGCCGGCATTTCTTTCTGTATTTCCAACCGAGCCCCTCATTTCCAAACCCTATTATTGTGCGAAAGCTTAGCGAGGGCCTCTGATCTGGCAGCCTTGATGCCAACGTAGCATCAGAGGGTTTCCTGCCAGGTACCCGCTTATGACAGGCTGTAGACGGTCGCGTCCCGCCACGGGGGTTGAGAAGAAGGTTACCTTCTCCCCGTGTAGTCTGAGTGGCGCTGGCTACCACCCTCAAGCGTCAGATACAGCTGTAGTAAATATAAATACCCCAGAAAGTGAAGGGGAGCACAATCGCGCAGATAGCCGAATTGGTAAGATATTGGAGATCTGAACGAAAGGCGTGGGTTCGGTCCCCACTCTGGGCGCGCTTTTCTTTCTTTCTTTCTCACGTAATTATAAAAATAATAATGTAACATCACTAATGATAAGAAATATTCTAACCATTCCAATATGCCTTCTTTGGCATTGTAGACTGCCGGCATTTCTTTCTGTATTTCTAAAGGAGCCAATCATTTGCAAATCCTATAATTGAGTGAAAGCTTTGCGAGGGTCTCGGTTCTGGCAGCCTTGATGCCGAGGTAGCATAAGAGGGTTTCCGTTCAGTTACCCGCTTATGACCGGCTGTAGACGTTCACGTCAGGCAGTGGGGGTTGAAAAGAAGGTCCCCTTCTCGCCGTGTAGCGTGAGTGGCGCTGGCTACCACCCTCAAGCGTCAGATACAGTTGTAGTAAATATAAATACCCCAGAAAGTGAATGAGAACACAGTCGCGCAGATAGCCAAGTTGGTAAGTCATTCGAGATCTAATCGATAGGCGTGGGTTCGGTCCCCACTCTGGGCGCGTGTTTTTCTTTCTTTCTTTCTCACGTAATTACAAAAAATAATATTGTAACATCATTAACGATAAAAAATATTCTACCCATTCCCCTACGCCTTCTTTGGCGTTTTAGGCCGCCGGCATTTCTTTCTGTATTTCCAAATTAGCGCCTCATTTTTAAACTCTACATTTGTGCGAAAGCTTTGCGAGGGCCTCGGTTCTCGCAGCCTTGATGCCAAGGTAGCATACGAAGGTTTCCCACCAGTTACCCGCTTATGACAGGCTGTAGACGTTCGCGTCACGCCCGGGGGTTTAAAAGAAGGTCCCCTTCTCCTCGTGTAGTCTGAGTGGCGCTAGCTACCAGTCTCAAGCGTCAGATACAGTAGTAGTAAATATAAATACCCCAGAAAGTGAAGAACACAGTCGCCCAGATAGCCGAATTGTTAAGGGATTCGAGATCTACACGAAACTCGTGGGTTCGGTCCCAACTCTAAGGGCGTGTTTTTGTTTCTTTCTTTCGCAACACACGGAAAACAAGCGCTAAATAAAAACGCGGGACAAGGAGTACTCGGGACAAGCGCTCTCTTTGACAGCGCTTGTCCCTTCTACTCCTCGTCCCGTGTTTTTATTTACCGCTTGTATTCCGTGTGACGATGAACCAACACGCCCAAATCTTTTCCCTTCTGAAGTTCTTTCTCACGTAATATTAAACATAATAATGTAACGTCACTAACCATAAAAATAGTCTTACCATTCCCCTATGCCTTCTTTGGTGTTGTAGACGGCCGGCATTTCTTTCTGTATTTCTAAACGAGCCCCTCATTTCCAAACCCTATATTTGTGCGAAAGCATAGCGAAGGCCTCGGGTCTGGTAGCCTTCATGCCAAGGTAGCATAAGAGGGTTTCCCGGCAGGTACCCGCTTATGACAGGCTGTAGACGTTCGCGTCACGCCCCGGGGGTTGAAAAAAGGTCCCCTTCTTCCCGTGTAGTCTGAGTGGTGCTGGCTACCACCCACAAGCGTGCGAAACAGTTGTAGTAAATATATATACACCAGGAATTGAAGGAGAACAAAGTCGCCCAGATAGCCGAATTGGTAAGGCATTCGAGATCTAATCGAAAGGCGTGGGCTCGGTCCCTACTGTGGGCGCGTGTTTTTTTTTCTTTCTCAGGTAAATAAAAAAATAATAATGTAACGTCACTAACAATAACAAATAGTATAATCATTCCCCTATGCCTTCTTTGGCGTTGTAGACTGCCGGCATTTTTTCTGTATTTCCATACGAGCCCCTCATTTCCAAACCATATAATTGTGCGAAAGCTAAGCAAGGGCCTCGGTTCTCCCAGCCTTGATGACAAGGTAGCAAAACAGGGTTCCCCGCCAGTTACCCACTTGTGACAGGCTGTACACGTTCGCGTCATGCCGCGAGGGTTGAAACGAAGGTCCCCTTATCGGCGTGTAGTCTGAGTGGTTCTGGCTACCACCCTCAAGCGTGAGAAACAGTTGTAGTATATATAAATACCCCAGGAAGTGAAGGAGAACACAGGCGCCCAAAAAGCCGAATTGGTAAGGCATTCGAGATCTAATCGAAAGGCGTGGGCTCGGTCCCCACTGCGGGTGCGTGTTTTTCTTTCTTTCTCACGTAATTAAAAAAAAATAATATAACGTCACTAATGATAAAAAATAGCCTAACCATTCCCCTATGCCTACTTTTGCGTTGTAGACTGCCGGCATTTCTTTCTGTATTTCCAAACGAGCCCCTCATTTCCAAACCCTATAATTGTGCGAAACCTTAGCAAGGGCCTCGGTTCTTCCAGCCTTGATGCCAAGGTAGCATGAAAGGGATCCCCGCCAGTTACCCACTTATGATAGGCTGTACACGTTCGCGTCAAGCCCCGGGGGTTGAAAAGAAGGTCCCCTTCTCCCCGTGCAGTCTGAGTGGCGCTAGCTACCACCCTCAAGCGTCAGATACAGTTGTAAATATAAATACCCCAGAAAGTGAAGGAGCACACAGTCGCCCAGATAGCCGAATTGGTAAGGCATTCGAGATCTAATCGAAAGGCGTTGGCTCGGTCTCCCCTCTGGGTGCGTGTTTTTCTTTCTCTCTTTCTCGCGTAATAATTAAAAAAGTAATGTAACGTCACTAACTACAAAAAATCTGCTAACCATTCCCCTATGCCATTTTTGGCGTTGTATTTTTTTAGATCTTTTTGCCGTTGTATTTTTTGAGATTTTTCGGCAGCAGTGACGGCGCTGCGCACACCACCCTCAGTGTCCCCTGTATACCTTGCAGATCAAAGAAGCAGCAGATGCCGGCTTGAACGCGCACTTCCGACGACGACGCACAAACCAGGACCGTACACGTGGCATCACTGCCTTTCCCCCAGCGCCAGCGGAAACACGCTGTGACCAGCCGGTCACGTGGCCAGTTTCGACGCCCATAAAAGCCTGCAAGCTGCCGGCGCTCAACATTTCGGCAGCAGTGACGGCGCTGCGCACACCACCCTAAGCGTCCCTTGTATACCCTGCAGATCAAAGAAGCAGCAGATGTGGGCCTGAAGGCGCACTTCCGACGATGACGCACAAACTAGGACCGTACACGTGGCATCACTGCCTTTCCCCCAGCGCCAGCGGGAACACGCTGTGAACTGCCGGTCACGTGGCCAGTTTCGACGCCCAAAAAAGCCTGCAAGCGGCCGGCGCTCAACATTTCGGTAGCAGTTACGGCGCTGCGCACACCACCCTAAGCGTCCCCTGTATACCTTGCAGGTTGGTTTCCTCAATTAGGACTGTTTGTTTAGATTTTTACTTCGTCTGTCGCTGTTGCTGCTGCCCAGTGTTCATTTCTTCTTGTTCTTGAATACGGTTTAGAGCTAATCAAAATGACAAAGAAAGTCGTAAAAGTGTTGCAAGAATTTAGGAAGAGACGAGGAATGATCTGAAGCTTTTCAAAGAGGCATTGGAACGTAGCATTCTATCTGACGAGCGAAACCTACGCTCAGAGATAGAAGAGGTTAAGAAAAGTCTTGATTTCATGAGAAAAGGCTTCGATGACGCAAGTGGACGTTGGTCAGCGGTGCAAAAGGAAAACGGAGCCCTAAAAAAAGAATGAAGCACTCCGGCACAAGGTTTACACGCTCGAGAACCAGCTGAGCACATGTCTACAAAATTTGTTGAAAAATGAACAATATTCCCGAAATAGGAATATCGAAATCAAAGGTGTTCAAGAGGAACCGAGCGAAAACCTTGTTGCCATTGTGCAAAAGATCCGTAAAGCTGCCGGTGAAGCCGTGTCTCCAAATGACATAGACGTCTGTCACAGAGTTCCAACCAAGAACCCCGGCAATGCAAACATTGTCGTTCAATTCCAACGCCATGAAAAGCGAGACAATGTCTCGATAAGGCACTTAAGAAGCGCCTGACAAATGAAACCCTTGAACAAAGATCGGATGAACCTATATGCATAAATGAACACCTATGCCCTGGAATGAAAGGGTTGCTTGGAATAGCGAATGCACGCAAACGTGAAAACGGGTGGAAATTTGTGTGGGTAAAAAACGGCATTATTTTTGCCCGCAAAGCAGAAAAGTCGCAAATAGTTGCCATAATCACGGAAACCCATATCAACAAGATATGCGCGGACGACGCTGCGCACATCGCTTCACATAGAGCCCAGAAGTCGCCCGTACTTCCTCGCGCCAATGAAAGCGATGACCAAAGTAACGGTGCGCAGAATCCCGCGTAGGATTATCTGTCCATAAACAGATAACACTCAGTTGCTTTCTCATGAGCACCGATAACATTCTGCCAGAAAACATTGTTTCAGCCGCTGGAGACACTAATCTAAATAAATGCCTGAAGCTTTTTCATCTAAACGCCCGATCCCTCAGAACAAAACACGATGATGTTTCAGCGCTATTTGAGGCATGCAACATAGAATTTCATGTTGTAATGTTCACTGAGACTCGGTATAGCGAAGACTCAGACCACTACATACTGCCTGGATACAGCCATTTTTATATGAATCGCATAGGCAACCGCGGAGGTGGCGTTTCGATACAAACAAGATTCACCGGCTGCAAAATAGTCTCTGAATACAGTCAAGTCACGGATAATTATGAAATCCTATGCATCAACTACGGCAAAGAACTATTTCCTGTTATCTACAGCCCGCCAACTGGATGTATTGGTGCTTTTTTCCGGTTCATTGATCGCTTGTTTTCGTATGCAAATGACACGGGTTGCCTGCTAGTTCTTGGGGGAGCCTTTAATATCGATGTATCGAAACATTCTGGTACAATGGCTGACTTTTTTGCAATCCTTAAGTGCAATGGGTTCTGCAACGTCATCACACTACCAACGCGTGTCACCAGCTCAACATGTTCACTTCTTGACATGTTCATCACAAACTCTCCAGGGGATCGTAACATATCTGGAGTCCTGAGCTCCGGCATAAGTGACCACATGCCAATATTCCTTTTTGTCGATAAGCATGGCGCCAGCCAAGGTGCGCAGCCTAACAAAGGCTCATACCGCGTAATATCACCGAACACACCTAACACTTTTAGAAACAATATTGACCGAGTAAACTGGACTGAGATCTTCGCCATACAGGATACAAATTTATCTTATGATGCTTTTATGGAGCTTTTCAAGGCAGTGTATTTCGAATCTTTCCCACTGAGAGAATATAAACAAAGAAAGTGCGAAAACCATGGCTCAGTCCGCATATTGTAAAACAAATTAAAGTAAAGAAGAAATTTTGCTACGCATTTCTAAAATCCCGAGAGCCGCCAGCATGGACTGAATTTAAAATTTGTCGAAATAAACTTAACAAGCAGGTATAAAAGGCAAAGAAAGATTACTATTATCGCATATTTGACAGCGGCTGCCTCCACAGAAGTGATGTCGTATGGAAAAAGTTAAACGAGATAATCAATCGGAAACCCCGTGCTTCTCGCCTGAACAAATTGTAGCTGATGGTGAAATTCTAACTGGAGTGGAGCTATCGGACAAGTTTAACCACTATTTTACCGGACTTGGTGGCCACGTCGATGTAAACAACACAAAAATCTTGCATAACATTCCTGAAACTGAAAACACAATATTTTTAGGGCCAACAGATATTTTAGAAGTCGTTGTCGCTTTCCAGAGTCTTAAAAAAAGTCGATGCAAAGATGCTGATGCCCTTGAAATCAAACCAGTAAAATATGTGCTTGACATCATAGCCCCCGCACTAACGCATATTTTCAACCTCCCTTTGCGAACTGGCACTTTCCCCAGAAATATGCAATCGGCTAGAGTAACGGTTACTTACAAAGGGGGTGATAAAAACAAAATAGGATACTACAGACCAATATCTATATTAACAGTATTTTCTAAGGGTTTGGAAAAAATATAAATGTTAGAATCAATAGCTTTACACAAAAGTACAACCTCATCACAGACTGTCAGTATGGTTTTAGGGCAAGTCGCTCGACGGAATCCGCCTTGTTAGCCCAGAAGGAAGCAATTTTTGAAAAGATAGAAAATAAGCTAATGACGATAGGCATATACATAGATTTCAGCAAAGCCTTTGATAGCGTTAATCATGAGCTCTTACTTGCTAAACCGGGACGATACGGCTTTAGGGGGACTCCCATGGAACTTGTGCGTACATATCTGAGCTCCCGAAATCAGTACGTAGAAATTAACGAATGTAAATCTTGCACTCGTCAAATAACTGCTGGGGTGCCGCAAGGTAGTATTCTTGACCGGTGCTTTTTTTTATTTTATATAAATGACATTGTACACATAGACTCCATTAATAGGTTCATTATCTACGCTTATGACTACACTGTGCTGGTTCACGGAAAGGATTTGCCACAAATTTCGCCCAATGCAAATCGCATTTGTTATCAGCTTCAAAGTGTGACAAGTGTGTGGCGCCCCCCATCCCTGATATTCGTTGGCCGCTAAGTTCAGTGGCCCCACCAGGCTCGGTGGGCAACCTTGTGTGTGGCCGGGCAATAAACACCTCCGAGCACGGCTGCTCGGGGGTCAGTCACCGTCACCACCAGCACGCTGCATGTCGTCTCTCGGCTGGAGGGTACCCCTACCCTCCCAGGTTCACGAACGCGGGACTAAATCGTGACACTGGCGACGAGGGAAGAAGCCCGCGGAGCGGCCGAAGCCACCATGAACGCCGCCACCGAGAACGCCGAGACACCGCCCCCTCAAGCCAGCCGCCATTACGCCATGCCGCTGTACGGGAGGCTCGAGCCGTTCGAGGGTGGAGGGTCCGCCTGGCCGGTCTACGAGGAGCAAGTCGGCGTGTTTTTCCGGGCGAACGACACACCCGAGGCAAAACAGCGCGACATCTTCCTGGCCAGCTGCGGGACCCGCGTCTTCGCTCTCCTGCTCGACCTGCTCAAGCCGGCCACGCCGCACGACAAGTCGCTGGGTGAGCTGCTCGCGACGCTACGCTCGCACTACAGCCCGGCTCCGTCGACGCTAATGGAGCGTTTTCGCTTCAATAACCGGAGCCGCCGAGACGGAGAGACGCTCGGGCAGTTCGTCGCAGCGCTGCGAGGGTTGGCGAGCGGCTGCGCCTTCGGGGGGCAGCTCGACTCGCTGCTCCGGGACCGTTTCGTCTGCGGCATCAACAACCCCGCCATGCAGACGCGACTCCTGGAGCTTCCCGACCCCTCGTTGGACGACGCCGTGAAGGCAGCGCTGGCGATGGAGGCTGCGGCCAAGGACGCGGGTGAGATAGCGCGTGCGGCCGGCTCACAGTCGGCGGAGGCGGCGGTGAACAAGATGGCGGCACGGCATGGCAGGTGCGTTCGCTGCGGTGGTGACCACCCCCCCTCCCAGTGCCAGTTCGCGCAAGCGGAGTGCTTTGCGTGCGGAAGAACTGGGCACATTGCTCGGGCGTGCCGAGGGGGGACGACGGCGGACGGACGGAAGCAGCAGCCGGCGCCGAGCACAGGTTCCGCGCCAGCCCACGGCCGAGGGAGTCGGCGCAAGGGTAGGCGGCGGGGGCGTGCGGCAGCAGCTTCGGGTGCAGCGGCTAGGCTTCACGTCGTGGCCGAAGACCCGCAGATTTTCGACATGTGGCACGCGGGCACAGTGCATCCGTCGGTGCCACCATACATGCTGACCGTCGAAGTCTGCGGGCGCCCCATCTCCATGGAGCTGGACACAGGGGCCAGTGTGTCGGTCATGGCCGGGAAAGCCTTCAAGCGCACCTTCCCTGGCGTGGCCGTCGAGGCGTGGGGCGTCATGCTGCGCAGCTACTCCGGACAGCTCGCCCAAGTCGAGGGTCAAGCCCAGGTCAGCGTCCGCCTTGGCGACAGGGAGGCCACCCTTCCCCTGTACCTGACCAAGGGGCCGTCACCGACGCTGCTGGGCCGGAACTGGATCCAGGCGTTGGGCGTGAGGCTGCCGGAGTACCAGGAAGCCGTGCATGCAGTGGCAGACGTCCCCGGCCTCCTGACTAAGTTCGAGGCCCTGTTCCAGCCCGGGGTGGGCACATTCACCGGCACGGCGGCAAGCATTCATGTTCCAGAGGGAGCCAAGCCCCGGTTTTTCAAGCCGCGCCCGCTGCCATTCGCCTTGAAGGACGGGGTCACCCAGGAGCTGCAACGGCTGCAGCGAGACGAGATCATGGTGCCCGTCAAATCTTCGGAGTGGGCTGCTCCCATCGTGCCAGTCCTGAAGCAAGGCGGCTGTGTAAGGATCTGCGGGGACTTCAAGGTCACCATCAACCCCGTCGCTACGGTCGAGAAGTACCCGCTGCCACGCATTGAAGATCTCTGGTCGGCACTGTCCGGGGGACAGAAGTTCACCAAGCTCGACCTCAGAGATGCGTACCAGCAGCTGGTGCTCCAGGAGTCGTCCCGGAAGTATGTCACCATTTCGACAACGCTGGGACTCTTCCAGTACACGCGCCTACCGTTCGGCGTGGCCTCAGCTCCTGCCATTTTCCAGAGAGAGATGGACAACCTGTTCAGGGGCATGAGGCACGTGGCGGTGTACTTGGACGACATCCTGGTGACCGGTACCGACGACGAAAATCACCTGCAGAACCTACACAACGTCCTGGCACGACTGCAGGATGCCGGGCTGAAGCTCAAGCTGGAGAAGTGCGTGTTCTTGGCCCCCAGCGTTGAGTACGTGGGCCATATCATTTCCCAGGCAGGCCTAGCCCCGGCACCCCGCAAGGTTGAGGCGGTGCTCAAGGCGCCCCAGCCCCAGAACAAGAAGGAGCTGCAGACCTACCTGGGCCTGGTAAACTTCTACAGGAGCTTCCTGCCGAACCTGTCATCGCATCTGCAGCCGCTGCATCTTCTGCTTCGAGATGGACAGCAGTGGGCCTGGGAGAAGGAGCAGGACTTGGCCTTCCAGCGCAGCAAGGAGCTCATCACCAAGGCTCCGGTGCTGGTGCACTTCGATCCGGCCAAGCCTGTCGTCCTGACCGTAGATGCGTCACCGTATGGCGTGGGAGCCGTCCTGGCCCACCGGGAGAAGGATGGCCAGGAACGCCCTGTATCGTTTGCGTCCCGTGGGCTTCATGCGGCAGAGCAGCGTTACAGCCAGCTGGACAAAGAAGGCCTGGCCCTCATGTTCGGGGTCGAGCGCTTCCACCAGTACCTGTGGGGCCGGAAGTTTGAGGCGGTCACGGACCACAAGCCGCTGCTGGGACTGCTGGGGCCTGACAAGGCGGTTCCAGTGCAGGCATCGCCTAGAGTGGTGCGCTGGGCCTTGAGGCTCGCGGCCTACAGCTACCGGCTGGTCTACCGTCCGGGAAAGGACCTGGCACCTGCTGACGCCCTGAGCCGACTGCCCCTGCCGGAGGTGCCTGCTGCAGTTCCTGAACCTGCCGAAGTGTTCATGCTGGAGCACGCTTACCCGGAGGTGCTGTCCAAGTCGGCAGTGTCGCAGGCGACCAGCCGGGACCCAGTCCTGTCGCAGGTGGTCAAGGCGGTGTCCCGAGGGGAGGAGTTGGCTGAGCGCACGTACAGCCACAAAGCCGGCGAGCTGAGCCTGCAGCAGGGCTGCCTGCTGTGGGGCTCCAGGGTGGTGATTCCGCAGAGCCTGCGGTCCAGGGTCCTGCAGTTGCTGCACGCGGGTCATCCAGGCGTGGAGAAGACCAAGATGGTGGCCCGGTCCCACGTTTGGTGGCCTGGCCTGGACCAGGACATTGCTCACATGGTGCAGAGCTGCCAAGTCTGCCAGGGGAACCAGCGAGCCTCGCGCCATGTGGAGATCACCCCCTGGCCGTTCCCGGAGAGACCCTGGTCCCGCCTGCACGTGGACTTCGGGGGCCCCTTCAAGGGCCACTACTTCCTGGTGGTGGTGGACGCCTTCTCCAAGTGGGTGGAATTACTGCCAGTCACCACTCCCTCGGCAGGAGCAACCATTGCGGCGCTGCGGCAAGTCTTCGCAGCCCAGGGGTTGCCGGACGTCATCGTGTCCGACAACGGTCCCGCTTTCGCCAGCGAGGAGTACCTGGCCTGGCTGACGAAGAACGGAATCCGTCGGATGATGGTTCCGCCGTACCACCCTGCGTCGAAGGGTGCTGCCGAGCGGGTGGTGCAAACGGTGAAAGACAATCTGAAAAAGAGCCAGGCTGGGGATTTCCGGACACAGGTTGCCCGGTTCCTCTTCCAGTACCGGACCACACCCCACGACGTTACGGGCCGTGCCCCCTGTGAGCTGCTGTTGGGCCGGATGGTGAAGACACCGTTGGACGTGTTACACCCAGACCTCCGGTCCACAGCGCTCCTGAAGCAGCTGAAGCAGAAGCTGGCGGCTGACCGAGGTTGCCGTCCTGGGCCCTTGCCGGAGTCTGGGACTCCGGTCTTCGCCAGGAACTTCCGGCCTGGTCCACGCTGGTCTGCCGGGCACGTGGTCTCTCCTGCCAGTGCATCGTCACTGCTCGTCCGCATGTCGGATGGGACCGCGTGGCACCGGCACGCTGACCATGTGAGGCCTCGCCTGGCGACCCCAGCCGCCCCTTCAGGAAGCCAGCAGGCAGGGGATCCAACCACACCGAGCACTGCCAGCACAGCACCAGGGGCTGGTGCTACTTGCACAACTGTGGCGCCACCTGCAAGCCCGGGGCCACCTGCAAGGCCGACAGCTGGTGCGAGTGTGACCCAGGCAGCACCTAATGCTGCCACAACGGCTTCGACACCTGTGCTCCGGCGGAGTGAGAGACAGCGGAGACCGCCGAACCGTTACTCGCCGGGGTGACAGGTGTTGTTTGGTGTTTGTGTAGCACAAACAAACTTGGGGGTGAGGGGTGTGGCAAGTGTGTGGCGCCCCCCATCCCTGATATTCGTTGGCCGCTAAGTTCAGTGGCCCCACCAGGCTCGGTGGGCAACCTTGTGTGTGGCCGGCCAATAAACACCTCCGAGCACGGCTGCTCGGGGGTCAGTCACCGTCACCACCAGCACGCTGCATGTCGTCTCTCTGCTGGAGGGTACCCCTACCCTCCCAGGTTCACGAACGCGGGACTAAATCGTGACACAAAGTTGGTGCAAACAAAACGGCCTATCATTGAACGAATCAAAAACTAAGTGCATTATTTTTCGCTCTCGAGGCACCTCTTTAGATTTACTGAAAAACATTACATTGGGACCTTATATAATTGATATCGAAAAATCAATAAAGACACTTGGGGTTATATTTTCGGAAAGTATGAGTTGGAATGACCACGTTAACTCTATCTGCTCAAAAGCACGGAAGGTTGCTGGTGTCATTAGCAGACACCGCCATGAACTCCCAAGTAACATCAAGAAACTTTTGTACAACTCCCTCCTGCAGTCCCACCTCAATTATTGCGCATTAGTACGGGCAAACACCACTTCACAGAACCTACAGAAACTAGTACTAATACAAAAAAGGACGTGCAGGCTATAGATAATGTCTCGTACTTAGAACACACTCAGCCACTTTTAAGTGCGAATGCACTTTATAAGCGACCCCAAACCATCCACCGCCGGCGTCGGCGGCGTCGGCGGCGTCCGCAGCGCTCTTTAAAGAAGAAACAGCATCCGGCGCCAGGTTTCGATCCGAGGACTTTGCGGGCCGCAGCCCAACGCTCTACCAAATAAGCCACGGACGCGACGCTGATATTGTCAGTAACGCGCCTTATATCTTTAACGCATTCAAACTACGTCGTCAGCGGCATGCGTTGGCGACTCAGCGGCGTTATAGCGGCTTGATAACCATGGTGTACACGTGATACTACAAACCCGGTGGAAGAGATGGAAGAGAAGGTGGCGAGGCGGTGGGCTGCGGGGGCCGAGCGCAAGCGCCGCAAGCGGGCTGAGAACCGTGCATTCGCACTTTCACATTCTCCCCCTCGGGGAAATGCGGGGGAATTTTTTTTTGAAAAACATAACTTGCTCCGCGCTGGTGATATATACAATTATCATCTACTGCGCAGGTGCAAGAAAGCATCGCTAGAAAAACAAAGTTCTTTTTTAACTGAAGCTGCCCTAACAATGACTCTTAGCCTTTATTCTTGTCGATACCGGTCCCCATGTCAAGTTCCATTTTCACGTACCGACTACGGGTGCCAACGAATTAAGAGCACCTTGCCTATTGTACATAACAAGTTTGACCTGCAACAAATCGACATTTTATTGTTAAACCGACATGGCATTTTAAATCTATTTTCAGATGATAAAATATGATTTCACTAGTGCGAACACAATGTGTTTTCTTTTTCGAACATTGTAAAATACGGAATACTGGTATGGTTGATGTATGCGATCGTAATCCTTTTTTGTACTCGGTTTGCGTGTTGCAGTTCATGTATAAGTATTTTTATTACTGTACACTGTATGTACTCCTGTCGTGCCGCCATATTGATTTTATTGTATTTGATGGTTTTATACCATATTGATTTTATTGTATTTGATGGTTTTATATTGCTAAGACATTAGAAAAGGGTGTAATTTTCAGTGCGTTTTTTTGCATATACCCTCTAAGCGCACACGCCGTTCATTGCTAGACGGGGGCAAGGGCCCTGTCAAGCTGCTTCTTGCAGCTTTTTTCCTTGCCCCTTCGATGTACCTTTTTCACGTCGATGTACACATACGCGAAATAAACTTTTGATTTGATTTGATTTGTATACTGACGGCATTTCTTCCTGTGTTTCCAAAGGAGCCCCTCAATTCCAAACCCTATAATTGTGCGAAAGCTTAGCGAGGGCCTCGGTTCTGGCAGCCTTGATGCCAAGGTAGCATTAGAGGGTTTCCCGCCAGTTACCCGCTTATGACAGACTGTAGACATTTGCATCAGGCCCCGGGAGTTGAAAAGAAAGTCCCCTTCTCCCTGTGTAGTCTGAGTAGCGCTGGCTACCACCCTCAAGCGTCCGATACAGTTGTTGTAAATATAAATCCCAAAAAGTGAAGGAGAACACACTCGCCCAGATAGCCGAATTGGTAAGGGATTCGAGATCTAATCGAAAGGCGTGGGTTCGGTCCCCACTCTGGGCGCGTGTTTTTCTTTCTTTCTCACGTAACTATTAAAAAAAATAAAATGTAACGTCACTAACCATAAAAAAATAGTCTTACCATTCCCCTATGCCTTCTTTGGCCATGTAGACTGCCGGCATTTCTTTCTGTATTTCTAAACGAGCCCCTCATTTCCAAACCATATAATTGTGCGAAAGCTAAGCAAGGGCCTCGGTTCTCCCAGCCTTGATGCCAAGGTAGCATAACAGGGTTCCCCGCCTGTTACCCACTTATGACAGGCTGTAGACGTTAGCGTCACGCCCAGGGGGTTGAAAAGAAGGTCCCTTACTCCCCGTGTAGTCTGAGTGGCGCTGGTTACCACCCTCAAGCGTCCAATGCAGTTGTAAAAAATATAAATACTCCAGAAAGTGAAGGAGAACACAGTCGCCCAGATAGCCAGGTTCGTAAGGCATTCGAGGTTTAATCGAAAGGCGTGGGCTCAGTCCTCCCTCTGGGCGCGTGTTTTCTTTTTTTCTCATGTTAATAATAAAAAAATAAAGTTGTAACGTCACTAACGATAAAACATAGTCTAACCATTCCCCTTTGCCTTCTTCAGCGTTGTAGACTGCCGGCATTTCTTCCTGTGTTTCCAAACGAGCCCCTCATTTCCAAACCCTATAATTGTGCGAAAGCTTAACGAGGGCCTCGGTTCTGGCAGCCATGATGCCAAGGTAGCATAGGAGGGTTTCCCGCCAGTTATCCGCTTATGACAGGCTGTAGACATTCGCATCACGCCCCGGGGGTTGAAAAGAAGGTCCCCTTCTCCCTCTGTAGTCTGAGGGGCGCTATCTACCACCCTCAAGCGTCCTGTACAGTTGTTGTAAATATAAATCCCCAGAAAGTGAAGGAGAACACAGTCGCCCAGATAGCCGAATTTGTAAGGCATTGGAGATCTAAGCGTAAGGCGTGAGCTCGATCCCCACTCTGGGGGCGTGTTTTTCTTTCGTTGTTTCGTACGTATTAATTAAAAAGTAATAATGTAACGTCGCTAACTACAAAAAATCTTCTAACCATTTCCCTATGCCGTATTTGGCGTTGTATACTGCCGGCATTTCTTTCTGTGTTTCCAATGGAGCCCCTCATTTCCAAACGCTATAATTGTGCGAAAGCTTTGCGAGGGTCTCGAGTCTGGCAGCCTTGATGCCAAGGTAGCATAAGAGGGTTTACCGCCAATTACCCGCTTATGACAGGCTGTAGACGTTCGGGTCACGAAGCGGGGGTTGAAATAAAGGTCCCCTTCTCACCGTGTAGTCTGAGTGGCACTGGCTACCACCCTCAAGCGTCCAATATAGTTGTTGTAAATATAAATACCCCAGAAAGTGAAGGAGAACACAGTCGCCCAGATAGCCAAATCAGTAAGGCGTTCGAGGTGTAATTAAAAGGTGTGGGCTCAGCCCACCCTCTGGGCGCGTGTTTTCTTTCTTTCTCACGTAATTATTAAAAATAATAATGTAACATCACTAACCATAAAAAATAGTCTAATCATTCCCCGATGCTTTCTTCGGCGTTGTAGACAGCCGGCATTCTTTATGTGTTTCCAAATAAGCTTCTCATTTCCAAACCCTGTAATTGTGCGAAAGCTTAGCGAGGGCATCTGATCTGGCAGCCGTGATGCCAAGGTAGCATAAAAGGGTTTTCCGCCAGTTACCCGCTTATGACAGGCTGTAGATGTTCGCGTAACACCCCGAGGGTTGAAAAGAACGTCCCGTTCTCCCCGTGTAGTCTGAGTGGCGCTGGCTACCACCCTCAAGCGTGAGATACAGTGGAAGTAAATTTAAATACCCCAGAAAGTGAAGGAGAACACAGTTGCCCAGACAGCCGAATTGGTGAGGCATTCGAGATTTTATTGAAAGTCGTGGGTTCGGTCCCCCCTCTGGAAGCGTGTTTTTCTTTCTCTCCTTCTCACGCAGTAATTAAAAAAATATTATTGTGAAGTCACAAACTAAAAAAATCGTCTAATCATTCCCCTATGCCGTCTTTGGCATTGTATACTGCCGGCATTTCTTTCTGTATTTTCAAACGAGCCCCTCAAAGCTTAGCGAGGGCCTCGGTTCTAGCAGCCTTGATGCCAACATAGCATAAGAGGGTTTCCTGCCAGGTACCCGCTTATGACAGGCTGTAGACGTTCGCTTCCCACCCCGGGGGTTGAGAAGAAGATTACCTTCTCCCCATGTAGTCTGAGTGGCGCTGGCTACCACGCTCAAGCGTCAGATGCAGTTCAGTAAATATAAATACCCCAGAAAGTGAAGGAAAACCAAGTCGCCCAGATAGCCGTATTGGTAAGGGATTCGAGATCTGATCGAAAGGTGTGGTCTCGGTCTCCCCTCTGGGTGCGTGTTTTTCTTTCTCTCTTTCTCACGTCATAATAAAAAAAGTAATAATGTAACGTCACTAACTACAAAAAATCTTCTAACCATTCCCCTATGCTGTCTTTGGCGTTGTATACTGCCGGCATTTCATTCTGTGCTTCCAAAGGAGCCCCTCATTTCCAAACCCTATATTTGTGCGAAAGCTTAGCGAGGGCCTCGGTTCTGGCAGCCTTGATGCCAAGGTAGCCTTAGAGGGTTTCCCGCCAATTACCCGCTTATGACAGGCTGTAGACGTTCGCGTCCCGCCCCGGGGTTGAAAAGGTCATAGTCTGGGTGGCGCTGGCTACCACGCTCAAGCGTCAGATACAGTTGTAGTATATATAAATACCCCAGAAAGTGAAGGAGAACAGAATCGCGCAGATAGCTGAATTGGTAAGGTATTCGAGATCTATGCGAAAGGAGTGGGTTCAGTCCCCACTCTGGGCGCGTGTTTTTGTTTCTTTCTTACGTAATAATTAAAAAGTAATAATGTAACGTCACTAACGATAAAACATAGTCTAACCATTCCCCTATGCCTTCTTCGGCGTTGTAGACTGCCGGCATCCTTTCTGTCTTTCCAAACGAGCCCCTTATTTCCAAACCCTATAATTGTGCGAAAGCTTAGCGAGGGCCTCGGTTCTGGCAGCCTTGATGCCAAGGTAGCATAAAAGGGTTTCCCGCCAGTTACCCGCTTATGACAGGCTGTAGACGTTAGCGTCACGCCCAGGGGGTTGAAAAGAAGGTCCCCTTCTCCCCGTGTAGTCTGAGTGGTGCTGGCTACCACACACAAGCGTGAGAAACAGTTGTACTATTATAAATACCCCAGGAATTGAAGGAGAACACTGTCAACCAAAAAGCCGAATTGGTAAGGCATTCGAGATCTAATCGAAAGGCGAGGGCTCGGTCCCCACTGCGGGCGCGTGTTTTTCTTTCTTTCTCACGTAATAAAAAAAAAATAATAATGTAACGTCACTAACGATAAAAAATAGTCTGAACATTCCCCTATGCCTTCGTTGGCGTTGTAGACTACCGGCATTTCTTTCTGTATTTCCAAACGAGCCCCTCATTTCCAAACCCTATAACTGTGCGAAACCTTGGCGAGGGCCTCTGATCTGGCAGCCTTGATGCCAAGGTAGCGTAAGAGGGTTTTCCCGCCAGTTACCCGCTAATGACAGGCTGTAGACGTTCGCGTCATGCCCAGGGGGTTGAAAAGAAGGTCGCCTTCTCCCCGTGTAGACTGAGTGGCGCAGGCAACCACCGTCAAGCGTGAGATACATTTGTAGTAAATATGAATACCCCAGAAATAAAAGGAGAACACAGTCGCCCAGATAGCCGATTTGGTAAGCATTCGAGATCTAATCGAAAGGTGTGGGTTCGGTCCCCAATCTGGGCGCGTGTTTTTCTTTTTTTTTTCTCTCCTAATAATAAAAAAATAATATTGTAACCTCACTAAAGATAAAAAATAGTCTAACAATTCCCCGATGCCTTCTTTGGCGTTGTACACTGCCGGTATTTCTTTCTGTATTTCCAAACGAGCCCCTCATTTACAAACCATATAATTGGGCGAAAGCTTAGCGAAGGCCTCGGGTCTGGCAGCCTTGATGCAAGGTAGCATAAGAGGGTTTCCCGCCAGTTAATCTCTTATGACAGGCTGTAGACGTTCGCGTGCCGCCCCGGAGTTCAAAAGAAGGTCCCCTTCTCCCCGTGTAGTCTGAGTGGCGCTGGCTACCACCCTCAAGCGTCCGATACAGTTGTAAATATAAATCCCCAGAAAGTGAACGAGAACACAGTCGCCCAGAGAGCCGAATAGGTAAGGCATTCGAGATCTAATCGAAAGTTGTGGGCTCGGTCCGCACTCTGGGCGCGTGTTTTTCTTTCTTTCTCACGTAATTAACATAAAAATAATAATGTAACGTAACTAACGATAAAAATAATATAATCATTCCCCTATGCTTTCTTTGGTGTTGTAGACTGCCGGCATTTCTTTCTGTATTTCCAAATGAGCCCCTCATTTTCAAACCCTATAATTGTGCGAAAGCTTAGCGAGGGCCTCTGATCTGGCAGCCTTGATGCCAGGATAGCGTAAGAGGGTTTCCCGCCAGTTACCCGCTTATGATAGGCTGTAAACGTTCGCGTCACGCCCCGGGGGTTGAAAAGAAGGTCGTAGTCTGGGTGGCTCTGGCTACCACCCTCAAGCGTCAGATACAGTTGTAGTGAATATAAATACCTCAGAAAGTGAAGGAGAACACAATCGCGCAGATAGCTGAATTGGTAAGGCATTCGAGATCTAAGCTTAAGGAGTGGGTTCAGTCCCCACTCTGGGCGCGTGTTTTTCTTTCTTTCTTACATAATAATTAAAAAGTAATAATGTAACGTCACTAACAATAAAACATAGTCTAACCATTCCCCTATGCCTTCTTCGGGGTTGGAGACTGCCGGCATCCTTTCTGTGTTTCCAAACGAGCCCCTTATTTCCAAACCCTATAATTGTGCGAAAGCTTAGCGAGGGCGTCGGTTCTGGCAGCCTTGATGCCAAGGTAGCATACGAAGGTTTCCCGCCAGTTACCCGCTTATGACAGGCTGTAGACGTTAGCGTCACGCCCAGGGGGTTGAAAAGAAGGTCCCTTTCTCCATGTGTAGTCTGACTGGCGCTGGCTACCACGCTCAAGCGTCAGATGCAGTTGAAGTAAATATAAATACCCCAGAAAGTAAAGGAAAACACAGTCGCCCAGATAGCCGTATTGGTAAGAGATTCGAGATCTACTCGAAAGGCGTGGGCTCGGTCTCCCCTCTGGGTGCGTGTTTTTTTTTCTCTCTTTCTCACGTAAAAATTAAAAAAGTAATAATGTAACGTCACTAACTACAAGAAATCTTCTAACCATTCCCCTATGCCATCTTTGGCGTTGTAGTTTTTTAAATCTTTTTGCCGTTGTATTTTTTGAGATTTTTCGGCAGGAGTGACGGCGCTGCGCACACCATTCTCAGTGTCCCCTGTATACCTTGCAAATCAAAGAAGCTGCAGATGCCGGCTAGAACGCGCACTTCCGAAGACGACGCACAAACCAGGACCGTACACGTGGCATCACTGCCTTTCCCCCAGCGCCAGCGGAAACACGCTGTGACCAGCCGGTCACGTGGCCAGTATCGACGCCCATAAAAGCCTGCAAGCTGCCGGCGCTCAACATTTCGGTAGCAGTGACGGCGCTGCGCACACCACCCTAAGTGTCTCCTGTATACCTTGCAGGTTGGTTTCCTCAATTAGGACTGTTTGTTTAGATTTTAACTTCGTCTGTCGCTGTTGCTGCTGCCCAGTGTTCATTTCTTGTTGTTCTTGAATACGGTTTATAGCTAATCAAAATGACAGAGGAAGTGGTAAAAGTGTTGCAAGAATTTAAGGAAGATATGAGGAATGATCTGAAGCTTTTCAAAGAGGCATTGGAATGTAGCATTCAATCTGACGAGCGAAACCACGCTCAGAGATAGAAGAAGTTAAGAAAACTCTTGATTTAATGAGCAAAGGCTTTGATGACGCAAGTGGACGTTGGTCAGCGGTGCAAAAGGAAAACGGAGGCCTAAAAAAAGAAAATGAAGCACTCCGGCACAAGGTTTACACGCTCGAGAACCAGCTGAGCACATGTCTACAAAATTTGTTGAAAAATGAACAATATTCCCGAAATAGGAATATCGAAATCAAAGGTGTTCAAGAGGAACCGAGCGAAAACCTTGTTGCCATTGTGCAAAAGATCGGTAAAGCTGCTGGTGAAGCCGTGTCCCCAAATGATATAGACGTCTGTCACAGAGTTCCAACCAAGAACCCCGGCAATGCAAACATTGTTGTTCAATTCCAACGCCATGAAAAGCGAGACAAGTTTCTCGAAAAGGCACGTAAGAAGCGCCTAACAAATGAAACCCTTGAACAAGGATCGGATGAGCCTATATACATAAAGGAACACCTGTGCCCTGGAATGAAACGGTTGCTTGGAATAGCGAATGCACGCAAACGTGAAAACGGGTGGAAATTTGTGCGGGTAAAGAACGGCAATATTTTTGCTCGCAAAGCAGAAAAGTCGCCAATAGTTGCCATAATCACGGAAACCGATATCAACAAGATATGCGCGGACGACGCTGCGCACATCGCTTCACATGGAGCCCAGAAGTCGCCCGTACTTCCTCGCGCCAATGAAAGCGATGACCAAAGTAACGGTGCGCAGAATCCCGCGTAGGATTATCTGTCCATAAAC
This sequence comes from Haemaphysalis longicornis, assembly GCF_048455015.1. Taxonomy (NCBI): domain Eukaryota; kingdom Metazoa; phylum Arthropoda; class Arachnida; order Ixodida; family Ixodidae; genus Haemaphysalis; species Haemaphysalis longicornis. The sequence continues at coordinate 37,249,254 of NW_027526233.1, read as the reverse complement.
AAATAACACTAAGTTGCTTTCTCATGAGCACCGATAAGATTCTGCCAGAAAACATTGTTTCAGCCGCTGGAGACACTAATCTAAATAAATGCCTGAAGCTTTTTCATCTAAACACCCGATCCCTCAGAACAAAACACGATGATGTTTCAGCGCTATTTGAGGCATGCAACATAGAATTTCGTGTTGTAATGTTCACCGAGACTTGGTATACCGAAGACTCAGACCACTACATACTGCCTGGCTACAGCCATTTTTATATGAATCGCATAGGCAAGCGCGGAGGCGGCGTTTAGATTCAAACAACATTCACCGGCTTTGAAATAGTCTCTGAATACAGTCAAGTCACGGATGATTATGAAATCCTATGCATAAACTACGGCAAAGAACTATTTGCTGTTATCTACAGCCCGCCAACTGGATGTATTGGTGCTTTTTTCCGGTTCATTGATCGCTTGTTTGCGTATGCAAATGACACGGGTTGCCTGCTAGTTCTTGGGGGAGACTTTAATATCGATGTATCGAAACATTCCGGTACAATGGCTGACTTCTTTGCAATCTTTGAGTGCAATGGGTTCTGCAACGTCATCACACTACTAACGCGTGTCACCAGCTCAACATGTTCACTTCTTGACATGTTCATCACAAACTCTTCAAGGGATCGTAACACATCTGGAGTCCTGAGCTCCGGCATAAGTGACCACATGCCAATATTCCTTTTTGTCGATAAGCATGGCGCCAGCCAAGGTGCGAAGCCTAACAAAGGCTCATACCGCGTAATATCACCGAAAACACTTAACACTTTTAGAAACAATATTGACCGAGTACACTGGACTGAGATCTTCGCCATACAGGATACAAATTTATCTTATGATGCTTTTATGGAGCGTTTCAAGGCAGTGTATTTCGAATCTTTTCCATTGAGAGAATATAAACAAACAAAGAAAGTGCGAAAATCATGGATCAGTCCGCATATTGTAAAACAAAAATAAAGTAAAGAACAAATTTCACTACGCATTTCTAAAATCCCGAGAGCCGCCAGCATGGACTGAATTTAAAATTTTTCGAAATAAACTTGACAAGCAGATAGAAAAGGCGAAGAAAGATTACTATTATCGCATATTTGACAGCCGCTGCCTCCACAGAAGTGATGTCGTGTGGAAAAAGTTAAACGAGATAATCAATCGGAAACCCCGTGCTTCTCGCCTGAACAAATTGTAGCTGATGGTGAAATTCTAACTGGAGTGGAGCTATCGGACAAGTTTAACCACTATTTTACCGGACTTGGTGGCCACGTCGATGTAAACAACACAAAAATCTTGCATAACATTCCTGAAACTGAAAACACAATATTTTTAGGGCCAACAGATATTTTAGAAGTCGTTGTCGCTTTCCAGAGTCTTAAAAAAAGTCGATGCAAAGATGCTGATGCCCTTGAAATCAAACCAGTAAAATATGTGCTTGACATCATAGCCCCCGCACTAACGCATATTTTCAACCTCCCTTTGCGAACTGGCACTTTCCCCAGAAATATGCAATCGGCTAGAGTAACGGTTACTTACAAAGGGGGTGATAAAAACAAAATAGGAAACTACAGACCAATATCTATATTACCAGTATTTTCTAAGGGTTTGGAAAAAATAATAAATGTTAGAAGCAATAGCTTTACACAAAAGTACAACCTCATCACAGACTGTCAGTATGGTTTTAGGGCAAGTCGCTCGACGGAATCCGCATTGTTAGCCCAGAAGGAAGCAATTTTGGAAAAGATAGAAAATAAGCTAATGACGATAGGCATATACATATATTTCAGCAAAGCGTTTGATAGCGTTAATCAAGAGCTCTTACTTGCTAAACTGGGACGATACGGCTTTAGGGGGACTCCCATGGAACTTGTGCGTACATATCTGAGCTCCCGAAATCAGTACGTAGAAATTAACGAATGTAAATCTTGCACTCGTCAAATAACTATTGGGGTGCCGCAAGGTAGTATTCTTGACCGGTGCTTTTTTATTTTATATTTATTTATTTATTTATTTAGAAATACTGCAGGCAGCATCGCTGCCCAAGCAGGAGAGGGTTACAAAAGGTGATTATACAATGCATGTTCAAATGCACCAACACTTGTACATTCCACAATCGAGAGGGGCAAACAGTTCCATTGTTCTATGGTGTTAGGAAAAAAAGACTTCTGAAATATTTTAGTGCGGGCGAAGTACGGGCGTATGGTCTTGCTGTGATTGATCCTCGATGACCTTTGTGGTTCGGGAAGCAGATAATCTTCGCGTAACAGGCCGGTTTTATTGTCGTACAGTAGATAAAGAAATTTGAGGCGCGCGACCTGGCGGCGGAGTTGAAGTGACGGCAAGGCGAGTTTCTTTATCATATTTGTTACTGATGACGATGTTCTGTAGTCGGACAAAATGAACCGTGCAGCAAGACGCTGGATACGTTCAATCTTTGTAATAATCTTGGCATGAAACGGATCCCAAACTATTGATGAGTACTCGAGGACTGGGCGAACCAAGGTGCGATAAGCTTCTAGTTTAATATTAGAAGGACATCCTTTCAGTTTTCTTCTCAAGAAGCATAGCTTCTGAAAGGCTTTGTTGCAAATATTATCAACATGCCCATTCCATTTCAGATTATTAGTAATTGTTAAGCCCAAGTATTTCACAGACGTTACAACTTCGAGATCACGGTTTTTAATAACATAAGTGTGAATAAACGGATTCTTTTTTGTTGTAAATACCATCGAAACTGATTTTGAAAAAGTAATTTCCATTCCCCTCTTATCGCACCAGTCCACGAGGTTACAAACATTTTCATTCAGTACAGCCTGACAAGAACCACTCTTGATAACGGAGTAAACAACACAATCATCTGCAAACAATTTGACCTTTACACCGTCACCAATATCTTTTGCAATATCATTGATGTACACTAAGAAGAGCAAGGGTCCCAACACTGAACCCTGCGGCACTCCTGACAAGACACGTAGACTATCCGACCTAACACCGTCGCATTCCACAAACTGGGTACGGTTTTCAAGGTAAGCCTTTATCCATCGAACTATAATGTCGGGTAAACCAATCTCTGTTAGTCTAGCCAGAAGTAAATTGTGCGGCACTCGGTCAAATGCCTTTGACAGGTCTAAAAATACAGCATCTATTTGTTGGTGATTATCAATTGCGGTTGCGAAGTCATGAATGACAGTTACTAATTGTGTTACTGTGGATACCTTGCGCCTAAATCCATGTTGGTACTCAACAAAAAAGTTAGTATCCTCAAGGTGCTTCGATATGTGGCTTGCTATTATATGTTCCAATATTTTGCAGCAGGTACTAATCAATGAAATTGGCCTGTAGTTTTTTGCGTTTAATATGTCACCTGATTTGGGTATGGGAATTACCTTCGCTGTCAACCAGTCATGTGGCAAAGTGCTCTGCCTGAGCGATGCCTCAAAAAGTACATAGAGGTAGTGCGAAAGTATTTCAGAATATCGTTTTAGAAAGATGTTTGGTATGCCATCCGCGCCGCATGACTTTTTTACATCAAGATTTAAAAGAAGAGCGAATATGCCTTCTTGGTGTAATACCACATCAGGAATTGGAATGCGTGTTGACGATCCGGAAGATTCATTTTGGGTACAGGGGAATGCTGGTTGCGAGAAAGACTGAAAAAACGTGGAATTAAATTCATTTGTAATCTCTTGGAGAACAGTGGTAGTTTCCCCATTAATCTTGAGCTGTTTTGTCTGCCGCTTAGTGTCTGATAAAAAGCGCCAAAATTTCTGAGGCGATTCCTTCAGGAAAGTTGAAAGCGTTTGGCAGTAAAACTTAGAACGTGCAGTACGCAATTTGATGAGCAGGTCATCCTTCATGGTGCGCAGTTCAGAAGTTTTTACCTTCGCCTTGCGCTTTCGAGAAATTCGCCGCTTTAGTTGAATTATCTCTCGTGTGATCCAAGGGTTGTGGTGCCTAATTTTCTTTTTACGCAGTGGAACGTATGCAGAAATACATGACGTGACCAGAGTTTTAAATCTGTCCCAGAGGTATGAAATGTCGCCACCAAGCTGAAATTGATCGAGACTGAAGTGCAAGCTGTCTAAGATAGCTTCATCGTCTGCGGCCGAAAAATCAGGGAATGTTTGGACAGGATGGGTTATTTTCTTTTTTCTACGCACATCTAATGACAGCTGGATGAGCTTGTGATCGGAAATTCCATCGCACGTAGTTACGGAAGAGTTTTCAGGAAAATTGGTAAACTTTAAGTCTAGCGTTGATTGGGTTGTTTCGGTAATGCGAGTGGGGCTTTTTACTAATTGCTCTAAATTGTAAAAAAGTGCAGAATCAAGGAGCAGGCGTGCGCTCTCCGTGTCTTCAGTGCCAGAAACTGACATCTGGTTCCAATCAATGCACGGCAGCTTAAAATCCCCAGTCAATATTAATTTGTCTTTAGGGCGAAGAATACACTCTAGGTGAGCATTTAGGGCTGCCATGTAAATTGATGGGCTTTTGGGTGGCCTGTAAATGACGCTAAAAATAGCAGATAAATCGTGATAATTGATGCGACACCAAATGCTTTCGTGGTCGGGAATATCTTCAAATCAAACGCAGTCAACTTCATTTTTTAGAATTAGTGCCACGCCTCCGCCCCTCCCTCGGCGACCTCGTCTAAGAATTTGTGCGTCGGTGGGATGATTTCCGCGTCTAGGATACTCGATGACAGCCATGTTTCGGTTACCGCTAGAATATGGGGATCATGAAGAAATATAAGTTCCTCGAGCTCTTTACATTTATTTACTAGACTTCTAGCATTCATCAGAATTATTCGCAGTGGTTTGGTACTGCATCAAGAGGGAGTGGAAAATTTGGACTGGTGGGTTTGGATTGCATTAGTTGAGGGTTTCGACTGACGAGATGGGATAGCACACGATTTAGCCTCGTCCCACACATAGGTAGTGTCGTCCACATGAAGGCTGTCATAGTCCAGCGTTACTTTGCGACCCTGATCTTTAAACTGTTTGCCATACTTCCACAAGTTTGAGCGTTTAGCTAAAGTATTTTTGCAAAAGTCATGGTTGATTGACAATTTTGATCCTTTTAGTTTAGAGCAGTTTCGAAGCACTGCCATTTTTTCATTGTAGTCGAAAAAGTTGAGTATAACAGGACGTGGATTATCTGTTTTTTTCTTGCCCACTCTGTGCACCCTTTCGACAGTTTTCGCTACAACCTCCAGTTTTTCGCGAAACCTTTTATCTACTACGTGTTCTTTTAAAGCGGAGTGGTTTTCATCTGGAATTTCGGGAATGCCAAAGATGATCAGATTGCGGCGTCGGCTGCGATCCTCAAAGTCATCTAGTTTTATTTGTTGTTCTTGTACCACTTTTTGCAGAGAACAAACTTCCGTTTTTAAGTGGCTAATTTCTTCTGTATGCTGTGCGAGAACTTTAAGCGTGTTATTCAGCTCAACGAAGCGCGTGTTCATCGTCTTTTCAAGCGACAACTGCGAGGAAACAATTTTTTCAATGGATTCTTGAAGAGCTGTTCCCATGTCATTAATAAGTGCCTTGACTTCATCGGAAGGCCCCGGATTGCTTTCCACGTCCCCGGCTAACAAAAGCAAAGTAACACCACAAACATCTTGAACCATTGATACACACTTTTCGGGGCACGGCAGGACAATAACACACCTATTATCACTACGGAAGCTGCGGAAATCCTATTTTGAACGAACCTGTACAAAAAGGGCGAGACGAGTCATTGTTGCGTCTGCGGTGGTCCCGCCGTGCCCTCTGAAGCCGCGCTCACTGGATCCGGCTACTTGTAGCCTCGGTGATGGCGCTGGAGGCGATGTGTGACGAGCTGATTGCGTCGTCATTGTACGGATAGACTCCATTAATAGGTTCATTATCTACGCTGATGACTGCACTGTGCTGGTTCACGGAAAGGATTTGCCAGAAATTTTGCCCAATGCAAATCGCATTTGTTATCAGCTTCAAAGTTGGTCCAAAGAAAACGGCCTATCACTGAACGAATCAAAAACTAAGTGCATTATTTTTCGTTCTCGAGGCACCTCTTTAGATTTACCGAATAGCATTACATTGGGACCTTATATATTTGATATCGAAAAATCAATAAAGACACTTGGGGTTATATTCTCGGAAAATATAAGTTGGAATGACCACGTTAATTCTATCTGCTCAAAAGCATGGAAGGTTGCTGGTGTCATTTGCAGACATCGCCATGAACTCCCAAGTAACATCAAGAAACTTTTGTACAACTCCCTAATGCAATCCCACCTCAATTATTGCGCATTAGTACGGGCAAACACCACTTCACAGAACCTACAGAAACTAGTACTGATACAAAAAAGTACCTGCAGGCTATAGATAATGTCTCGTACTTAGAACACACTCAGCCACTTTTTGAAAAACATAAATTGCTCCGTGCTCGTGATATATACAATTATCATCTACTGCGCAGGTGCAAGAAAACAATTATAGAAAAACAAAGTTCTTTTTTAACTGAAGCTGCCCTAACAATGACTCATAGCCTTTATTCTTGTCGATACCGGTCCCCATCGCAAGTTCCATTTTCACGTACCAACTACGGGTGCCAACGAATTAGGAGCACTTTGCCTATTGTACATAACAAGTGTGACCAGCAACAAATCGACATTTTATTGTTAAACCGACATGGCATTTTAACTCTATTTTTAGATGATAAATTGTGATTTCACTAGTGCGAACACGATCTGTTTTCTTTTTCGAACATTGTAAAATACGGAATACTGGTATGGTTGATGTATGCGATCGTAATCCTTTTTTTGTACACGGTTGGCGTGTTGCAGTTCATGTATAAGTATTTTTATTACTGTACACTGTATGTACTCCTGACGTGCCGCCATATTGATTTTATTGTATTTGATGGTTTTATATTGCTATGACATATGAAAAGGGTGTATTTTTCAGTGCGTTTTTTTGCATATACCCTCTAAGCGCACACGCCGTCCATTGCTGGACGGGGGCAAGGGCCCTGTGAATCTGCTTCTTGCAGCTTTTTTCCTTGCCCCTTCGATGTACCTTTTTCACGTCGATGTACACATGAGCGAAATAAACTTTTGATTTGATTTGATTTGTATACTGCCAGCATTTATTTCTGTGTTTCCAAAGGAGCCCCTCATTTCAAAACCCTATAATTGTGCGAAAGCTTAGCGAGGGCCTCGGTTCTGGCAGCCTTGATGCCAAGGTATCATAAGAGGGTTTCCCGCCAGTTACCCGCTTATGACAGACTGTACACATTCGCATCAGGCCCTGGGGGTTGAAAAGAAGGTCCCCTTTTCACTGTGTGGTCAGAGTGGCGCTGGCTCCCACCCTCAAGCGTCCGATACAGTTGTTGTAAATATAAATCCCCAGAAAGTGAAGGAGAACACAGTCGCCCAGATAGCCGAATTGGTAAGGCATTCGAGATCTAAGCGAAAGGCGTGGCCTCGATCCCCACTCTGGGCGCGTGTTTGTCTTTCTTTCTTTCTTACGTATTAATTAGAAAGTAATAATGTAACGTCACTAACGATAAAAAATAGTCTAACCATTCCACGATGCTTTCTTCGGCGTTGTAGACAGCCGCATTCTTTCTGTGTTTCCAAACGAGCCCCTCGTTTCCAAACCCTATAATTGTGCGAAAGCTTGGCGAGGGCCACGGTTCTGGCAGCCTTGATGCCAAGGTAGCATACGAGGGTTTCCCGCCAGTTAGCCGCTTATGACAGGCTGTAGACGTTCGCGTCACGCCCCGGGGGTTGAAAAGAAGGTCCCTTTCTCACCGTGTAGTCTGAGTGGCGCTGGCTACCACCCTCAAGCGTCCGATACAGTTGTAAATATAAATCCCCAGCAAGTGAAGGAGAACACAGCCGCCCAGATAGCCGAATAGGTAAGGCATTCGAGAACTAATCGAAAGTCGTGGGCTCGGTCCGCACTCTGGGCGCGTGTTTTTCTTTCTTTCTCACGTAATCATTAAAAAATAATAATGTAACTTCAGTAACGATAAAAATAGTCTAATCATTCCCCTATGCTTTCTTTGGTGTTGCAGACTGCCGGCATTTCTTTCTGTATTTCCAAATGAGCCCCTCATTTCCAAACCCTATAATTGTGCGAAAGCTTAGCGAGGGCCTCTGATCTGGCAGCCTTGATGCCAAGGTAGCGTAAGAGGGTTTCCCGCCAGTTACCCACTTATGATAGGCTGTAGACGTTCGCGTCACGGCCCGGAGGTTTAAAAGAAGGTCGTAGTCTGGGTGGCGCTGGCTACCACCCTCAAGCGTCAGATACAGTTGTAGTAAATAAAAATACCCCAGAATGTGAAGGAGAACACAATCGCGCAGATAGCTGAATTGGTAAGGCATTCGAGATCTAAGATTAAGGAGTGGGTTCAGTCCCCACTCTGGGCGCGTGTTTTTCTTTCTTTCTTACATAATAATTAAAAAGTAATAATGTAATGTCACTAACGATAAAACATAGTCTAACCATTCCCCTATGCCTTCTTCGGGGTTGGAGACTGCCGGCATCCTATCTGTGTTTCCAAACGAGCCCCTTATTTCGAAACCCCATAATTGTGCGAAAGCTTAGCGAGGGCCTCGGTTCTGGCAGCCTTGATACCAAGGTAGCATAAGAGAGTTTCCCGCCAGTTACCTGCTTACGACAGGCTGTAGACGTTCGCGTCACACCCAGGGGGTTGAAAAGAAGGTCCCTTTCTCCCCGTGTAGTCTGAGGGGCGCTGGCTACCACCCTCAAGCGTCCGATACAGTTGTTGTAAATATAAATCCCCAGACAGTGAAGGAGAACACAGTCGCCCAGATAGCCGAATTGGTAAGGCATTCGAGATCTAAGCGAAAGGTGTGGGCTCTATCCCCACTCTGGGCGCGTGTTTTTCTTTCTTTCGTTCTTACTTATTAGTTAAAAAGTAATAATGTAACGTCACTAATGATAAAACATAGTCTAACCATTCCCCGATGCTTTCTTCGGCGTTGTAGACAGCCGGCATTCTTTCTGTGTTTTCCAAACGAGCCCCTCATTTCCAAACCCTATATTTGTGCGAAAGCTTGGCGAGGGCCTCGGTTCTGGCAGCCTTGATGCCAAGTTAGCATAAGAGGGTTTCCCGCCAGTTAACTGCTTACGACAGGCTGTAGACGTTCGCGTCACGCCCCGGGGGTTGAAAAGAAGGTCCCTTTCTCCCCGTGTAGTCTGAGTGGCGCTGGCTACCACCCTCAAGCGTCCGATACAGTTGTAAATATAAATCCCCAGCAAGTGAAGGAGAACACAGCCGCCCAGATAGCCGAATAGGTAAGGCATTCGAGAACTAATCGAAAGTCGTGGGCTCGGTCCGCACTCTGGGCGCGTGTTTTTCTTTCTTTCTCACGTAATCATTAAAAAATAATAATGTAACTTCAGTAACGATAAAAATAGTCTAATCATTCCCCTATGCTTTCTTTGGTGTTGCAGACTGCCGGCATTTCTTTCTGTATTTCCAAATGAGCCCCTCATTTCCAAACCCTATAATTGTGCGAAAGCTTAGCGAGGGCCTCTGATCTGGCAGCCTTGATGCCAAGGTAGCGTAAGAGGGTTTCCCGCCAGTTACCCACTTATGATAGGCTGTAGACGTTCGCGTCACGGCCCGGAGGTTTAAAAGAAGGTCGTAGTCTGGGTGGCGCTGGCTACCACCCTCAAGCGTCAGATACAGTTGTAGTAAATAAAAATACCCCAGAATGTGAAGGAGAACACAATCGCGCAGATAGCTGAATTGGTAAGGCATTCGAGATCTAAGATTAAGGAGTGGGTTCAGTCCCCACTCTGGGCGCGTGTTTTTCTTTCTTTCTTACATAATAATTAAAAAGTAATAATGTAATGTCACTAACGATAAAACATAGTCTAACCATTCCCCTATGCCTTCTTCGGGGTTGGAGACTGCCGGCATCCTATCTGTGTTTCCAAACGAGCCCCTTATTTCGAAACCCCATAATTGTGCGAAAGCTTAGCGAGGGCCTCGGTTCTGGCAGCCTTGATACCAAGGTAGCATAAGAGAGTTTCCCGCCAGTTACCTGCTTACGACAGGCTGTAGACGTTCGCGTCACACCCAGGGGGTTGAAAAGAAGGTCCCTTTCTCCCCGTGTAGTCTGAGGGGCGCTGGCTACCACCCTCAAGCGTCCGATACAGTTGTTGTAAATATAAATCCCCAGACAGTGAAGGAGAACACAGTCGCCCAGATAGCCGAATTGGTAAGGCATTCGAGATCTAAGCGAAAGGTGTGGGCTCTATCCCCACTCTGGGCGCGTGTTTTTCTTTCTTTCGTTCTTACTTATTAGTTAAAAAGTAATAATGTAACGTCACTAATGATAAAACATAGTCTAACCATTCCCCGATGCTTTCTTCGGCGTTGTAGACAGCCGGCATTCTTTCTGTGTTTTCCAAACGAGCCCCTCATTTCCAAACCCTATATTTGTGCGAAAGCTTGGCGAGGGCCTCGGTTCTGGCAGCCTTGATGCCAAGTTAGCATAAGAGGGTTTCCCGCCAGTTAACTGCTTACGACAGGCTGTAGACGTTCGCGTCACGCCCCGGGGGTTGAAAAGAAGGTCCCTTTCTCCCCGTGTAGTCTGAGTGGCGCTGGCTACCACCCTCAAGCGTCCGATACAGTTGTAAATATAAATCCTCAGAAAGTGAACGAGAACACAGTCGCCCAGATAGCCGAATAGGTAAGGCATTCGAGATCTATATCGATAGTCGTGGGCTCGGTCCGCACTCTGGGCGCGCGTTTTTCTTTCTTTCTCACGTAATCATTAAAAAATATTAATGTAACGTAACTAACGATAAAAATATTCTAATCATTCCCCTATGCTTTCTTTGGTGTTGTAGACTGCCGGCATTTCTTTCTGTATTTCCAAATGAGCCCCTCATTTCCAAACCCTATAATTGTGCGAAAGCTTAGCGAGGGCCTCTGATATGGCAGCCTTGATGCCAGGGTAGCGTAAGAGGGTTTCCCGCCAGTTAACCGCTTATGACAGGCTGTAGACGTTCGCGTCACGCCCCGGGGGTTGAAAGGAAGGTCCCTTTCTCACCGTGTAATCTGAGTGGCGCTGGCTACCACCCTCAAGCGTCCGATACAGTTGTAAATATAAATCCCCAGAAAGTGAAGGAGAACACAGTCGCCCAGATAGCCGAATAGGTAAGGCATTCGAGATGTAATCGAAAGTCGTGGGCTCGGTCCGCACTCTGGGCGCGTGTTTTTTTTTTCTTTCTCACGTACTTAATAAAAAAAAATAATGTAACGTCACTAACGATAAAAATAGTTTAATCATTCCCCTATGCTTTCTATGGTGTTGTAGACTGCCGGCATTTCTTTCTGTATTTCCAAATGAGCCCCTCATTTCCAAACCCTATAATTGTGCGAAAGCTTAGCGAGGGCCTCTGATTTGGCAGCCTTGATGCCAAGGTAGCGTAAGAGGGTTTCCCGCCAGAGACCCGCTTATGATAGGCTGTACACGTTCGCGTCACACCCCGGGGGTTGAAAAGAAGGTCCCCTTCTCCCAGTGCAGTCTGAGTGGCGCTAGCTACCACCCTCAAGCGTCAGATACAGTTGTAAATATAAATACCCCAGAAAGTGAAGAAAAACACAATCGCGCAGATAGCCGAATTCGTAAGATATTTGAGATCTTATCGAACGGCGTGGGTTCGGTCCCCACTCTTGGCGCGTGTTTTTCTGTTTCTTTCTCACGCAGTTAACAAAAAATAATAAAGTGATATCATTAACGATAAAAAATATTCTAACCATTCCCCTATGCCTTCTTTGGCGTTTTAGGTGCCGGCATTTATGTATTTCCAAATGAACCCCTCATTTCCAAACCCTATAATTGTGCGAAAGCTTAGCAAGGGCCTCGGTTCTCGCAGCCTTGATGCCAAGGTAGCATAAAAGGGTTCCCCGCCAGGTACCCACTTATGAGAGGCTGTAGACGTTCGCGTCATGCCCCGGGGGTTGAAAAGAAGGTCCCCTTCTCGGTGTGTAGTCCGAGTGGTTCTGGCTACCACCCTCAAGCGTGAGAAACAGTTTTAGTAAATATAAATACCCCAGGAAGTGAAGGGGAACACAGTCACCCAAATAGCCGAATTGGTAAGGCATTCGAGATATAATCAAAAGGCGTGGGCTCGGTCCCCACTGCGGGGGCGTGATTTCCTTTCTTTCTCACGTAATTAAAAAAAGTAATATGTAACGTCACTAACGATAAAAAATAGTCTAACCATTCCCCTATGCCTTCTTTGGCGTTGTAGACTGCCGGCATTTCTTTCTGTATTTCCAAATGAACCCCTCATTTCCAAACCCTATAATTGTGCGTAAGCTTAGCGAGAGCCTCGGTTCTCGCAGCCTTGATGCCAAGGTAGCAAAAGAAGGTTTCCCACCAGTTGCCCGCTTATGACAGGCTCTGGAAGTTCGCGTCACACGCGGGGGTTTAAAAGAAGGTCCCCTTTTCCTCGTTTAGTCTGAGTGGCGCTAGCTACCACCCTGAAGCGTCAGATACAGTTGTAGTAAATATAAATACCCCAGAAAGTGAAGGAGAACACAGACGCCCAGATAGCCGAATTGTTAAGGGTTTCGAGATCTACACGAAACTCGTGTGTTCGGTCCCCACTCTGGGCGCGTGTTTTTGTTTCTTTCTCTCGCACCACACAGAAAACAAGCGGTAAATAAAAACACGGGACGAGGAGTAGACGGCACAAGCCCTGTCTTTGAAATACAGCGCTTGTCCCCTCTACTCGTCGTCCCGTGTTTTTATTTAGCGCTTGTTTTCCATGTGACGATGAACCAACACGCCCAAACATTTTCCCTTCTGAAGTTCTTTCTCACGTAATATTAAATATTATTCTAACGTCACTAACCATAAAAATAGTCTTACCATTCCCCTATGCCTTCTTTGCGTTGTAGACGGCCGGCATTTCTTTCTGTATTTCCAAACGAGCCCCACATTTCCAAATCCTATATTTGTGCGAAAGCATAGCGAGGGCCTCGGGTCTGGCAGCCTTTATGCCAAGATAGCATAAGAGGGTTTCCCGCAAGGACCCGCTTACGACAGGCTGTAGACGTTCGCGTCACGCCCCCGGAGTTGAAAAAAGGTCCCCTTCTCCCTGTGTAGTCTGAGTCGTGCTGGCTACCACCCACAAGCGTGAGAAACTGTTGTAGTAAATGTAAATACCCCAGGAAGTGCAGGAGCACACAGTTGCCCAGATAGCCGAATTGGTAAGGCATTCGAGATCTAATCGAAAGGCTTGGGTTCGGTCCCCCCTCTGGACACATTTTTATTTCTCTCTTTCTGATGTAATAAATAAAAAAATAATAATGTAACGTTACTAACTACAAAAAATCGTCTAACCATTCCCGTATGCCATCTATGGCGTAGTATACTGCCGCATTTCTTTCTGTATTTCCAATCGAGCCCCTTAAAGCTTAGCGAGGGCATCGATTCTAGCAGCCTTGATGCCAACGTAGCATAAGAGAGTTTCCACAAGGTACCCGCGTATGACAGGCTGTAGACGTTCGCGTCACGCTCCGGGGGTTGAAAAGAAGGTCCCCTTCTCCCAGTGCAGTCTGAGTGGCGCTAGCTACCACCCTCAAGCGTCAGATACAGTTGTAAATATAAATACCCCAGAAAGTGAAGAAAAACACAATCGCGCAGATAGCCGAATTCGTAAGATATTTGGGATCTTATCGAACGGCGTGGGTTCGGTCCCCACTCTTGGCGCGTGTTTTTCTGTTTCTTTCTCACGCAGTTAACAAAAAATAATAAAGTGATATCATTAACGATAAAAAATATTCTAACGATTCCCCTATGCCTTCTTTGGCATTTTAGGTGCCGGCATTTCTGTATTTCCAAATGAACCCCTCATTTCCAAACCCTATAATTGTGCGAAAGCTTAGCAAGGGCCTCGGTTCTCCCAGCCTTGATGCCAAGGTAGCATAAAAGGGTTCCCCGCCAGGTACCCACTTATGACAGGCTGTAGACGTTCGCGTCATGCCCCGGGGGTTGAAAAGAAGGTCCTTTTCTCGGTGTGTAGTCCGAGTGGTTCTGGCTACCACCCTCAAGCGTGAGAAACAGTTTTAGTAAATATAAATACCCCAGGAAGTGAAGGGGAACACAGTCACCCAAATGGCCGAATTGGTAAGGCATTCGAGATATAATCAAAAGGCGTGGGCTCGGTCCCCACTGCGGGCGCGTGATTTCCTTTCTTTCTCACGTAATTAAAAAAAGTAATATGTAACGTCACTAACGATAAAAAATAGTCTAACCATTCCCCTATGCCTTCTTTGGCGTTGTAGACTGCCGGCATTTCTTTCTGTATTTCCAAATGAACCCCTCATTTCCAAACCCTATAATTGTGCGTAAGCTTAGCGAGAGCCTCGGTTCTCGCAGCCTTGATGCTAAGGTAGCCAAAGAAGGTTTCCCACCAGTTGCCCGCTTATGACAGGTCTGGAAGTTCGCGTCACACGCGGGGGTTTAAAAGAAGGTCCCCTTCTCCTCGTTTAGTCTGAGTGGCGCTAGCTACCACCCTCAAGCGTCAGATACAGTTGTAGTAAATATAAATACCCCAGAAAGTGAAGGAGAACACAGTCGCCCAGATAGCCGAATTGTTAAGGGTTTCGAGATCTACACGAAACTCGTGTGTTCGGTCCCCACTCTGGGCGCGTGTTTTTGTTTCTTTCTCTCGCACCACACAGAAAACAAGCGGTAAATAAAAACACGGGACGAGGAGTAGACGGCACAAGCCCTGTCTTTGAAATACAGCGCTTGTCCCCTCTACTCGTCGTCCCGTGTTTTTATTTAGCGCTTGTTTTCCGTGTGACGATGAACCAACACGCCCAAAAATTTTCCCTTCTGAAGTTCTTTCTCACGTAATATTAAATATTATTCTAACGTCACTAACCATAAAAATAGTCTTACCATTCCCCTATGCCTTCTTTGCGTTGTAGACGGCCGGCATTTCTTTCTGTATTTCCAAAGGAGCCCCACATTTCCAAATCCTATATTTGTGCGAAAGCATAGCGAGGGCCTCGGGTCTGGCAGCCTTGATGCCAAGATAGCATAAGAGGGTTTCCCGCTAGGTACCCGCTTACGACAGGCTGTAGACGTTCGCGTCACGCCCCCGGAGTTGAAAAAAGGTCCCCTTCTCCCTGTGTAGTCTGAGTCGTGCTGGCTACCACCCACAAGCGTGAGAAACCGTTGTAGTAAATGTAAATACCCCTGGAAGTGCAGGAGCACACAGTTGCCCAGATAGCCGAATTGGTAAGGCATTCGAGATCTAATCGAAAGGCGTGGGTTCGGTCCCCCCTCTGGACACATTTTTATTTCTCTCTTTCTGATGTAATAAATAAAAAAATAATAATGTAACGTTACTAACTGCAAAAAATCGTCTAACCATTCCCGTATGCCGTCTATGGCGTAGTATACTGGCGCATTTCTTTCTGTATTTCCAATCGAGCCCCTTAAAGCTTAGCGAGGGCATCGATTCTAGCAGCCTTGATGCCAACGTAGCATAAGAGAGTTTCCACCAGGTACCCGCGTATGACAGGCTGTAGACGTTCGCGTCACGCTCCGGGGGTTGAAAAGAAGGTCCCCTTCTCCCAGTGCAGTCTGAGTGGCGCTAGCTACCACCCTCAAGCGTCAGATACAGTTGTAAATATAAATACCCCAGAAAGTGAAGAAAAACACAATCGCGCAGATAGCCGAATTCGTAAGATATTTGAGATCTTATCGAACGGCGTGGGTTCGGTCCCCACTCTCGGCGCGTGTTTTTCTGTTTCTTTCTCACGCAGTTAACAAAAAATAATAAAGTGATATCATTAACGATAAAAAATATTCTAACCATTCCCCTATGCCTTCTTTGGCGTTTTAGGTGCCGGCATTTCTGTATTTCCAAATGAACCCCTCATTTCCAAACCCTATAATTGTGCGAAAGCTTAGCAAGGGCCTCGGTTCTCCCAGCCTTGATGCCAAGGTAGCATAAAAGGGTTCCCCGCCAGGTACCCACTTATGACAGGCTGTAGACGTTCGCGTCATGTCCCGGGGGTTGAAAAGAAGGTCCCCTTCTCGGTGTGTAGTCCGAGTGGTTCTGGCTACCACCCTCAAGCGTGACAAACAGTTTTAGTAAATATAAATACCCCAGGAAGTGAAGGGGAACACAGTCACCCAAATAGCCGAATTGGTAAGGCATTCGAGATATAATCAAAAGGCGTGGGCTCGGTTCCCACTGCGGGCGCGTGATTTCCTTTCTTTCTCACGTAATTAAAAAAAGTAATATGTAACGTCACTAACGATAAAAAATAGTCTAACCATTCCCCTATGCCTTCTTTGGCGTTGTAGACTGCCGGCATTTCTTTCTGTATTTCCAAATGAACCCCTCATTTCCAAACCCTATAATTGTGCGTAAGCTTAGCGAGAGCCTCGGTTCTCGCAGCCTTGATGCCAAGGTAGCAAAAGAAGGTTTCCCACCAGTTGCCCGCTTATGACAGGCTCTGGAAGTTCGCGTCACACGCGGGGGTTTAAAAGAAGGTCCCCTTCTCCTCGTTTAGTCTGAGTGGCGCTAGCTACCACCCTCAAGCGTCAGATACAGTTGTTGTAAATATAAATACCCCAGAAAGTGAAGGAGAACACAGTCGCCCAGATAGCCGAATTGTTAAGGGTTTCGAGATCTACAAGAAACTCGTGTGTTCGGTCCCCACTCTGGGCGCGTGTTTTTGTTTCTTTCTCTCGCACCACACAGAAAACAAGCGGTAAATAAAAACACGGGACGAGGAGTAGACGGCACAAGCCCTGTCTTTGAAATACAGCGCTTGTCCCCTCTACTCGTCGTCCCGTGTTTTTATTTAGCGCTTGTTTTCCGTGTGACGATGAACCAACACGCCCAAACATTTTCCCTTCTGAAGTTCTTTCTCACGTAATATTAAATATTATTCTAACGTCACTAACCATAAAAATAGTCTTACCATTCCCCTATGCCTTCTTTGCGTTGTAGACGGCCGGCATTTCTTTCTGTATTTCCAAATGAGCCCACATTTCCAAATCCTATATTTGTGCGAAAGCATAGCGAGGGCCTCGGGTCTGGCAGCCTTGATGCCAAGATAGCATAAGAGGGTTTCCCGCTAGGTACCCGCTTACGACAGGCTGTAGACGTTCGCGTCACGCCCCCGGAGTTGAAAAAAGGTCCCCTTCTCCCTGTGTAGTCTGAGTCGTGCTGGCTACCACCCACAAGCGTGAGAAACCGTTGTAGTAAATGTAAATACCCCAGGAAGTGCAGGAGCACACAGTTGCCCAGATAGCCGAATTGGTAAGGCATTCGAGATCTAATCGAAAGGCGTGGGTTCGGTCCCCCCTCTGGACACATTTTTATTTCTCTCTTTCTGATGTAATAAATAAAAAAATAATAATGTAACTTTACTAACTACAAAAAATCGTCTAACCATTCCCGTATGCCGTCTATGGCGTAGTATACTGGCGCATTTCTTTCTGTATTTCCAATCGAGCCCCTTAAAGCTTAGCGAGGGCATCGATTCTAGCAGCCTTGATGCCAACGTAGCATAAGAGAGTTTCCACCAGGTACCCGCGTATGACAGGCTGTAGACGTTCGCGTCACGCTCCGGGGGTTGAGAAGAAGGTTACCTTCTCCCCGTGTAGTCTGAGTGGCGCTGGCTACAACCCCTCAAGCATCAGATACAGTTGGAGTAAATATAAATACCGCAGAAAGTGAAGGGGAACACAATCGCTCAGATAGCCGAATTGGTAAGATATTTGAGATGTAATCGAAAGGCGTGGATTCGGTCCCCACTCTCGGCGGGTGTTTTTCTTTCTTTCTCACGTAATTAATAAAAAAATATTGTAACGTCACTAACGATAAACAATAGTCTAACCACTCCCCCATGCCTTTTTTGGCGTTGTAGACTGCCGACATTTCTTTCTGTATTTCCAAACGAGCCCCGCATTTATAAACCCTACAATTGTGCGAAAGCTTAGCGAGGGCCTTGGTTCTGGCAGCCTTGATGCCAAGATAGCATAAGAGGGTTTTCCCGCCAGTTACCCGCTTATGACAGGCTGTAGACGTTCGTGTAACACCCCGAGCGTTGAAAAGAAGCTCTCATCTTCCCGTGTAGTCTGACAGGCGCTGGCTACCACCAGATACCGTCAGATACAGTTTTAGTAAATATAAATACCCAGAAAGTGAACGAGAACACAATCGCCCAAATAGCCGAATTGGTAAGGCATTCGAGATATAATCGAAAGGCGTGGGTTCGTTCCCCACTCTGGGCGCATGTTTTTCTTTCTTTCTTTCTCACGTAATTAACAAAAAATAATATTGTAACGTCATTACGATAAAAAATAGTCTAACCTTTCCCCTTAGCCTTCTTTGATTTTGTAGGCTGCCGGCATTTCTTTCTGTATTTCCAAATGAGCCCCTCATTTCAAAACCCTATAATTGTGCGAAAGCTTAGCGAGGGCCTCGGGTCTCGTAACCTTGATGCCAAGGTAGGCTAGGCCGGGTTTCCCGCCAGTTACCCGCTTATGACAGGCTGTACACGTTCGCGTCACACCCGGGGGTTTAAAAATGGTCCCCTTCTCCTCGTGTAGTCTGAGTGGCGCTAGCTACCACCTTCAAGTGTCAGCTAAAGTTGTAGTAAATATAAATACACCAGAAAGTAAAGGAGAACACAGTCGCCCAGATAGCCGAATTGTTAAGGGATTTGAGATCTACACAAAACTCGTGGGTTCGGTCTCCACTCTGGGTGCGTGTTTTTCTTTCTTTCTTTCTTTCTCTTGTAATAATAAAAATGTTAATGTACCGTCCCTAACCATAAAAATAGTCTAACAATTCACCTATGCCTTCTTTGCATTGTAGACGGCCGGCATTTCTTTCTGTATTTCCAAACGGGCCCCACCCTATATTTGTGCAAAAGCTTAGCGAGGGCCTCGGGTCTGGCAGTCTTGATGCTAAGGTAGCATAAAAGAGTTTCCCGCCAGTTACTCGCTTATGACAGGCTGTAGACGTTCGCGTCACGCCCCGGGGGTTGAAAAGAAGGTCCCCTTCTCGGTGTGTAGTCCGAGTGGTTCTGGCTACCACCCTCAAGCGTGACAAACAGTTTTAGTAAATATAAATACCCCAGGAAGTGAAGGGGAACACAGTCACCCAAATAGCCGAATTGGTAAGGCATTCGAGATATAATCAAAAGGCGTGGGCTCGGTCCCCACTGCGGGCGCGTGATTTCCTTTCTTTCTCACGTAATTAAAAAAAGTAATATGTAACGTCACTAACGATAAAAAATAGTCTAACCATTCCCCTATGCCTTCTTTGGCGTTGTAGACTGCCGGCATTTCTTTCTGTATTTCCAAATGAACCCCTCATTTCCAAACCCTATAATTGTGCGTAAGCTTAGCGAGAGCCTCGGTTCTCGCAGCCTTGATGCCAAGGTAGCAAAAGAAGGTTTCCCACCAGTTGCCCGCTTATGACAGGCTCTGGAAGTTCGCGTCACACGCGGGGGTTTAAAAGAAGGTCCCCTTCTCCTCGTTTAGTCTGAGTGGCGCTAGCTACCACCCTCAAGCGTCAGATACAGTTGTTGTAAATATAAATACCCCAGAAAGTGAAGGAGAACACAGTCGCCCAGATAGCCGAATTGTTAAGGGTTTCGAGATCTACAAGAAACTCGTGTGTTCGGTCCCCACTCTGGGCGCGTGTTTTTGTTTCTTTCTCTCGCACCACACAGAAAACAAGCGGTAAATAAAAACACGGGACGAGGAGTAGACGGCACAAGCCCTGTCTTTGAAATACAGCGCTTGTCCCCTCTACTCGTCGTCCCGTGTTTTTATTTAGCGCTTGTTTTCCGTGTGACGATGAACCAACACGCCCAAACATTTTCCCTTCTGAAGTTCTTTCTCACGTAATATTAAATATTATTCTAACGTCACTAACCATAAAAATAGTCTTACCATTCCCCTATGCCTTCTTTGCGTTGTAGACGGCCGGCATTTCTTTCTGTATTTCCAAATGAGCCCACATTTCCAAATCCTATATTTGTGCGAAAGCATAGCGAGGGCCTCGGGTCTGGCAGCCTTGATGCCAAGATAGCATAAGAGGGTTTCCCGCTAGGTACCCGCTTACGACAGGCTGTAGACGTTCGCGTCACGCCCCCGGAGTTGAAAAAAGGTCCCCTTCTCCCTGTGTAGTCTGAGTCGTGCTGGCTACCACCCACAAGCGTGAGAAACCGTTGTAGTAAATGTAAATACCCCAGGAAGTGCAGGAGCACACAGTTGCCCAGATAGCCGAATTGGTAAGGCATTCGAGATCTAATCGAAAGGCGTGGGTTCGGTCCCCCCTCTGGACACATTTTTATTTCTCTCTTTCTGATGTAATAAATAAAAAAATAATAATGTAACTTTACTAACTACAAAAAATCGTCTAACCATTCCCGTATGCCGTCTATGGCGTAGTATACTGGCGCATTTCTTTCTGTATTTCCAATCGAGCCCCTTAAAGCTTAGCGAGGGCATCGATTCTAGCAGCCTTGATGCCAACGTAGCATAAGAGAGTTTCCACCAGGTACCCGCGTATGACAGGCTGTAGACGTTCGCGTCACGCTCCGGGGGTTGAGAAGAAGGTTACCTTCTCCCCGTGTAGTCTGAGTGGCGCTGGCTACAACCCCTCAAGCATCAGATACAGTTGGAGTAAATATAAATACCGCAGAAAGTGAAGGGGAACACAATCGCTCAGATAGCCGAATTGGTAAGATATTTGAGATGTAATCGAAAGGCGTGGATTCGGTCCCCACTCTCGGCGGGTGTTTTTCTTTCTTTCTCACGTAATTAATAAAAAAATATTGTAACGTCACTAACGATAAACAATAGTCTAACCACTCCCCCATGCCTTTTTTGGCGTTGTAGACTGCCGACATTTCTTTCTGTATTTCCAAACGAGCCCCGCATTTATAAACCCTACAATTGTGCGAAAGCTTAGCGAGGGCCTTGGTTCTGGCAGCCTTGATGCCAAGATAGCATAAGAGGGTTTTCCCGCCAGTTACCCGCTTATGACAGGCTGTAGACGTTCGTGTAACACCCCGAGCGTTGAAAAGAAGCTCTCATCTTCCCGTGTAGTCTGACAGGCGCTGGCTACCACCAGATACCGTCAGATACAGTTTTAGTAAATATAAATACCCAGAAAGTGAACGAGAACACAATCGCCCAAATAGCCGAATTGGTAAGGCATTCGAGATATAATCGAAAGGCGTGGGTTCGTTCCCCACTCTGGGCGCATGTTTTTCTTTCTTTCTTTCTCACGTAATTAACAAAAAATAATATTGTAACGTCATTACGATAAAAAATAGTCTAACCTTTCCCCTTAGCCTTCTTTGATTTTGTAGGCTGCCGGCATTTCTTTCTGTATTTCCAAATGAGCCCCTCATTTCAAAACCCTATAATTGTGCGAAAGCTTAGCGAGGGCCTCGGGTCTCGTAACCTTGATGCCAAGGTAGGCTAGGCCGGGTTTCCCGCCAGTTACCCGCTTATGACAGGCTGTACACGTTCGCGTCACACCCGGGGGTTTAAAAATGGTCCCCTTCTCCTCGTGTAGTCTGAGTGGCGCTAGCTACCACCTTCAAGTGTCAGCTAAAGTTGTAGTAAATATAAATACACCAGAAAGTAAAGGAGAACACAGTCGCCCAGATAGCCGAATTGTTAAGGGATTTGAGATCTACACAAAACTCGTGGGTTCGGTCTCCACTCTGGGTGCGTGTTTTTCTTTCTTTCTTTCTTTCTCTTGTAATAATAAAAATGTTAATGTACCGTCCCTAACCATAAAAATAGTCTAACAATTCACCTATGCCTTCTTTGCATTGTAGACGGCCGGCATTTCTTTCTGTATTTCCAAACGGGCCCCACCCTATATTTGTGCAAAAGCTTAGCGAGGGCCTCGGGTCTGGCAGTCTTGATGCTAAGGTAGCATAAAAGAGTTTCCCGCCAGTTACTCGCTTATGACAGGCTGTAGACGTTCGCGTCACGCCCCGGGGGTTGAAAAAAAGGTCGCCTTGGCTCTGTGTAGTCTGAGTGGCTCTGGCTAGCACCCTCAAGCATCAGATACAGTTGCAGTAAATATAAATACCCCAGAAAGTGAGGAACCCAGTCGCCCAGATAACGGAATTGGTAATGCATTTGACATATATTCGAAAGGCGTGGGTTCGCCCCCACTCTGGGCGCGTGTTTTTCTATCTTTCTTTCTCACATAATTAATAAAAAATTTATTATATTAACGTCACTAAATATAAAAATTGTCTAACAATTCCCTTAATCCTTCTTTGGCGTTGGAGACTGCCGGCATTTCTTTCTGCATTTCAAACGAGCCCCTCATTTCCAAACCTTATAATTGTGCGAAAGCTTAGCGAGGACCTCGGTTCTGGCAGTCTTGATACCGAGGTAGCATAAGAGTGTTTCCAGCCAGTTACCCGCTTATGACCGGCTGTAGACATTCACGTCATGCCCCGGGGGTTTAAAAGAAGGTCCCCTTTTCCCCGTGTAGTCTGAGTGGCGCAGGCTACCACCCTCAGACGTCAGATACAGTTGTAGTTAGTTTTAATACCCCATAAAATGAAGGAGAACACAGTCGCCCAGATAGCCGAATTGGTAAGGTATTCGAGGTTTAATCGAAAGGCGTGGGTTCAGCCCCCACTCTGGGCGGGTGCTTTTCTTTCTTTCTCACGTAATTATTAAAATAAAAATGGAACGTCACTAACGATAAAATTCGTCTAACCATTCCCCTAAGTCTTCCTTGGCGTTGGAGACTGCCGGCATTTCTTTCTGTATTTCCAAAACGAGCCCCTAATTTTTAAACCCTATAATTGTCCAAAGCTTAGTGAGGGCCTCGGTTCTGGCAGCCTTGATGCCAAGGTAGCATAAGGGGGTTCCCGCCAGTTACCCACTTAAGATAGGCTGCAGACGTTCGCGTAACGCCTCGAGCGTTGAAAAGAAGGTCACCTTTTTCCGTTGTTGTCTGACAGGCGCTGGCTACCACCTCAAGAGTGAGTTACAGTTTTAGTAAATATAAATACCCAGAAAGTGAAGGAGAACACAATCGCCAGGATAGCCGAATTTGTAAGGCAGTCGAGATGTAATCGAAAGGCGTGGGTTCGGTCCCCACTCTGGGCTTGTGTTTTTCTTTCTTTCTCACGTAATAATAAAAATAATATTGTAACATCACTATTCATAAAAAATAGTCTAACCATTCCCCTAAGTCTTCCTTGGCGTTGGAGACTGCCGGCATTTCTTTCTGTATTTCCAAACGAGCCCCTCATTTCCAAACCCTATGTTTGTGCGAAAGCTTAGCGAGGGCCTCGGGTCTGGCAGCCTTGATGCCAAGGTAGCATAAGAGGGTTTCCCACCAGTTACTCGCTTGTGACAGGCTGTAGACGTTCGTGTCATGCCCAAGAGGTTATAAAAAGGTCTTCTTCTGCCCGTGTAGTCTGATTGGTGCTGGCTACCACCCTCAAGCGTCAGATACAGTTGTAGTAAATATAAATACCCAAGAAAGTGAAGGAGAACACAGTCGCCAAGATAGCCGAATTAGTAAGACATTTGAGATTTAATCGAAAGGCGTGGGTTCGGTCCCCACTCTGGGCCCATGTTTTTCTTTCTTTCTCACGTAATTATTAAAAAAAATATTGTAACGTCACTAACGATAAAAATAGTCTAACCATTCCCCTATGCCTTCTTTTGCATTGTAGACTGCCGGCATTTCTTTCTGTATTTACAAACAAGCCCCGCATTTCTAAACCCTACAATTGTGCGAAAGCCTTGCGAGGGCCTCGGTTCTGGCAGCCTTGATGCCAAGGAAGCATAAGAGGGTTTTCCCGCCAGTTACCCGCTTAAGACAGGCTGTAGATGTTCGCGTAACGCCCCGAGGGTTGAAAAAAGGTCCCCTTCTCCCGGTGTAGTCTGAGTGGCGCTGGCTACCACCCTGAAGCGTCAGATACAGTTGTAGTAAATATTGTTAAGGTAACGTGAAGGAAGACGTGTAGCCAAGCGGTACAAGAGGTATCCGCACAGTGTATTTGCAATCGCGAGAGCACCCCGCAGGCCAGGCGCAAGATCGTCTTCTTCGACATCTAGCTTGTTTTTCGAGTCCGCGTGCGCTACCGTCATCTTCTTTCGGCTAATATCTGGGACATGTCCCAATGTGGTGCATAAGCTATGCACGTACCGTAGCATAACCCCTGCGGCGGAAAGCGCCGTCTTGGTGCTAATTATAGCGACGCGGGTCGCGGACCGTGGTACGGTTTGAGGCGGGCTACATGAACAACGTCCGTTGTTGAACGGTGGGAAGTTGGCGATGGCATGGCTGGTGTTATTTCGTACGTGACATCGGTGACTTGTCGGATGACACGGTCAGGACCAGAATAGGAAAAGAGGAGTTTTTCAGAAAGTTCCACGCGGCGCGACGGCGACCACAGCAGAACAAGTGATCCCGGCGGGAAGTAAAGGTTTCGGTGTCGCGAGTCGTTGCGCGCCTTTCGGGAGACTTGTGATGAGAGAAGGTTAGAGTGGGTAACTTGGAGAGCGTGGTCGGCACGGGCGATGGCGGCTTCGGCATACTCAGTTGTGGGCTGAGAAGGCGGTAAAAGGATGTCGAGCGGCAAAGATGGTTCGCGGCCGTAGAGCAAGTAGAATGGGGATGAGCCTGCAGTGTCGTGACGGGACAAATTGTAAGCGAACGTCACGTAAGGCAACGCCACGTCCCAGTCGCGATGGTCGGTGGAGACGTACATCGACAACATGTCTGTAAGCGTCCTGTTGAGCCTCTCCGTGAGGCCGTTGGTTTGCGGATGGTAAGCAGCGGTGACCTTGTGTTGTGTTGCGCACGCACGAAGAAGGTCCTCAACAGCTCGGGACATGAAATAGCGGCCTCGATCAGTAAGAAGCTGGCGAGCTGCTCCATGATGAAGAATTACATCGCGTAGAAGGAAGTCGGCCCCGTCGGATGCGCAGCTGGTGGTGAGAGCACGGGTAATGGCATAGCGTGTCGCATAATCGGTGGCGACTGCTACCCATTTGTTGCCCGAGGTAGACACCGGCAACGGACCGAGAAGATCAACACCAACATGATAAAAGGGCTCAGTGGGGATGTCTAACGGTTGTAGGAGACCGGGCGGTGACGCGGTGGGCTTCTTGCGGCGTTGGCATAGGTCACACGTGGCCACATAACGTTGGACAGAACGGTAAAGGCCGGACCAACAAAATCGACGACGCACACGGTCGTACGTTTGGGAAACACCTACGTGACCAGCCGTAGGTACGTCGTGAAATTGTTTGAGGATGTCTAAACGAAGGTGGTTAGGGACAACAAGCAGGAGCTCAGGGCCATCTGGACGGAGATTCTGGCGGTAAAGGATGCCATCCTGGAGTCGAAACAGATGAGTTGTAGGTGCAGGGGAGCCGATGGTGAGACTGTCGATGATGGATTTCAAAAAGGGATTGCGACGCTGCTCATCACCGATGTGGAGTAATCCCGAAATAGACAACAAGCAGGATTGGGGCAGATGCTCAGGAGGGTCAACCGGATAACGAGATAGACAGTCAGCGTCCCGATGAAGGCGACCAGACTTGTAGACGACGGAGAAAGAATAGTCTTGAAGGCGTCTTGCCCAGCGAGCCAAGCTTCCGGTGGGATCTTTTAATGATGAGAGCCAACATAACGCATGATGATCTGTGACTACAGTGAAGGGCCGTCCGTACAGGTAGGGGCGAAACTTTCCAACGGCCCACACAAGTGCAAGGCATTCCCGTTCGGTGATAGAATAGCTGCGTTCAGCAGGCGAGAGGAGGCGACTGGCGTACGCGATAACGCGATCGTGACCGTCCTGGCGTTGAGCCAGTACGGCGCCGATCCCGTGACCGCTGGCATCGGTTCGCACTTCGGTAGGAGCGGCTGCGTTGAAGTGGGCTCAAATTGGGGATGATGTAAGGAGGGATATTAGGGTGGGAAAAGCCTCATTTTGGTCGATACGCCAGAAGAACTTAACGTCTTTCTTGAGAAGGTCAGTGAGAGGACGGGCGATATCAGCAAAGCTTTTGATGAAACGTCGAAAATAAGAACAAAGTCCGACAAAGCTCCGCACGGCGTCTGTAGAACACGGTACCGGGAGGTTCTTCACGGCGTTGACTTTGTCTGGGTCAGGCTGAACTCCTTCTCCTTCAGCGCCGATGAGATGGCCGAGGATCGTAATGCGGCGGCGAGCAAATCGACATTTAGAAGGGTTTAGTTGCATTCCAGCATGTCGGAAAAGGGAAAGGATGTCGGCAAGGTGAGATAGGTGAGTTTCGAATGATGGGGAAAACACAATGACGTCATCCAAGTAACACAAGCACGTCGACCATTTGAATCCACGAATAGAGAATCCATCATTCTTCCGAAGGTCGCTGGCGCATTGCACAAAATGGCATGACCTTGAATTGGTAAAGGCCATCGGGTGTGACAAAGGTGGTCTTTTCCCGGTCCATCTCGTCGACAGAGATCTGCCAATAGCCCGAGCGGAGGTCAATTGAGAAGAACTTAGCCCCATGAAGGCAGTCGAGGGCGGCGTCTATTCTTGTCAGTGGGTATACGTGCTTCTTAGTTATTTTATTGAGGTGGCGGTAATCGACGCAGAAGCGCCAGCTGCCGTCTTACTTTTTTACCAGAACCACTGGGGACGCCCACGGACTGCAGGAAGGCTCGATGATGTCTTTATCGACCATTTTTTCTACTTCTTTTTGGATTACATCGCGTTCCGCATGGGACCCTCGATAAGGTCGCCTGTAAATTGGCCTGGCATCGCCTGTGTCAATCCGGTGCTTCACTACATATGTTTGACCCAAGGGCAGTTCTGGAAGTCAAAAATGTCAGAATACGATAGAAGAACCTGGCGTAGTTGTTGGACTTGTGGTCCTGAAACTTCGGAGCTGATCATTGCACCAAATTTCTCCGCTAAGTTCGGGGTATATATGAGGTCACGAGAGGAAGCTGGTAGAGGAGTGTCGACGGTTAGCGCAGAAATGTCAATGTCGTGCAGTGGAGAAACTGAGGCGAGGGAAATTCTTTGGGGAAGTACTTGGGGATGCAATCCAAAATTCAGAATTGGAAGGATGGTGTGGTTGTTTTTGATGGTTACCACAGAGTTCGGCAGGATCACATTGTGCGTTAGGAGAACGTTGGTTGCAGGGGACAGGAGGAACGCACCGTCGGGGAGAGGGTGGCGAGAGGACAAGGGAACATGGGTGACGGCTTCAGGGCGCAGACGGATGAACTCAGCTGAACGTAACGACGGTGAAACTGAGGCGTCTGGAGCATCGGGCGAAAGCGTTACCTCGAGGCGTAGTAAACCCGTCGCGCAATCTATTATTGCAGAATGTTCCGACAAAAAGTCAAGGCCCAGAATCAAATCATGCCTGCACGTTTCTAAAACAGAGAACAAGACTGTCGTTGTGTGGCCTCCAATGGTTACATTGGCCGTGCACATTCCGGTAATGGGTGGTGTCCCTCCATCAGCGACACGAACATGTGACATGGTTGGCGTCAAAACTTTATGGAGGCGACGGCGAAGGGGCGCACTCATTATCGAGATATGTGCGCCAGTGTCTATAAGAGCGGTGATCGGAACGCCGTCTACTTCAACGTCGATTAAATTGTCTCTAGTCGGCAACGTCAAAAGAGGATTTTCGGGCTCGGGTCGGAATGCAGCGTCACCTCTGGGCGCTGCATCCATCAGTTTTCCGGTGAGAAGCGTCGAAGGGGCGCCGCCGGTGAAAGGTGTCGGCGCTGCGGCGAACGTGAATGGTGGCGCGCTGGCGGGGGCGAGCGTCCAAATCGGGAGGCAGAGCTACCGGCATTAGCGACGGATTCTGGCGACGTGCGAGGGGAAAAACGGCGGGGCACGTCAGTCGAGTAACGGTCTGCCGAGAAGTGGTTCCTGGAAACTCGAAGCCAATGGTTCTGACAGTACCGAGCGACATGGCCAACACGGCGACAGGTGAAACAGATGGGCTTATCATCTGCGGTTCTCCAGTCAGCGGGATTTCGGTAGCGTGGTCCATAGTGAGGTACAGGTGGAGCATAACTTTGGCGGGTGGCAGGACGACTCAGCGACAATACTTGCTGCATACCCATGTTGCTAATGTCGTCTCGAACGACAGCTTGGATCAGCGAAATGGCTGGAACAGGGCTGTCGACCGAATGGGGCAGAATAACGGCAGGAGCAGTGGCTTCCAGTTCGCGGCGCACTATTCTTTTGACTGTGTGTTCGAGTGAGTCGGCGTGAGAAGTCGCGGAAGAAAACGGCTGGGGGGATGGTGGCTCGCAAGAAGTCGCAGCGGTGTTGGGCAACCGTTGGAACTGCTGCGTGATGCGGCGACTCTTCGCTTGCTCGAACAGTCGGCATTCGTGTAAGATAGCATCGACTGTAGTGCAGCCCTTACACATGAGCAAGTGAAAAGCGTCGTCAGCTATTCCAAACAGCACATGCGCAACCTTGTCCTGCTCAGTCATCTTCTCGTCGACCTTAAGGCAGAGAGCCAGGACTTCGTGAATGTAACAAATGTACGGTT
This sequence comes from Haemaphysalis longicornis, assembly GCF_048455015.1. Classification (NCBI taxonomy): domain Eukaryota; kingdom Metazoa; phylum Arthropoda; class Arachnida; order Ixodida; family Ixodidae; genus Haemaphysalis; species Haemaphysalis longicornis. The sequence goes on along the minus strand of NW_027526233.1, from coordinate 37,220,616 downwards.
CGGTCGATGTCTGGGCACGGGATGCAAGTTCCTCTTTTGCGCGTAGCTGACGTTGGATGGGATTGCCGAATATTCTCAAGAGTTCGGATTTACAGTAGTCTCAACTGGTTAACTTGGCTTCATTGGTTTCATACCACGTCTGTGCCGCACCTCTCAAGCAGAAAAGAAGATTGGCAAGCATGAACGTAGGCTCCCAACGGTTGTGGGCGCTGACCCGCTCGTAGCGCTTTATCCAATCTTCGACGTCAACATCGTCCGTGCCAGTAAAGAAACCGGGCTCTCGGGGCTGTGAAACGCCGTCAAGTGGAGGCGACGACTCGCTCGGTGGAGCCATGCTTGCAGGAGGAATATAACGGCCGCTTCGGAGATGCGTGAAGGATCCGACGCCTTTAGGCTCGGATAGCCGAAAGGAGAGGTACGGAGTGTCTGGGCACCTCCACCAAGATGTTACGGTGACGTGAAGGAAGACGTGTAGCCAAGCGGTACAAGAGGTATCCGACAGTGTATTTGCAATCGCGAGAGCACCCCGCAGGCCAGGCGCAAGATCCTCTTCCGCATGCGCTACCGTCACCTTCTTTCGGCTAGTATCTGGCACATGTCCCAATGTGGTGCATAGGCTATGCACGTACCGTCGCAATATAAATACCCCAGAAACTGAAAGAGAACGTAGTCTCCCAGATAGCCGAAATGGTAAGGCATTCGAGATCTTATCGGAAGGCGTGGGTTCGGTCCCCACTTTGCCCGTGTTTTTCGTTCTTTCTTTCTCACGTAATTATTAAAAAAATATTAATGTAACGTCACAAACGATAAAAAATAGTCTAACCATTCCCCTATGCCTTCTTTTACGTTGTAGGCTGCCGGAAATTCTTTGTGTATTTCCAAACGAGCCCCTCAATTCCAAACCCTATAATTGTGCGAAAGCTTAGCGAAGGCCACGGTTCTGGCAGCCTTGATCCCAAGGTAGCATAAGAAGGTTTCCCGCCAGTTACCCGCCTATGACAGGCTGTACACGTTTGTGTCACGCACCAGGGGTTGAAAGGGAGGTCCCCTTCTCCCCGTGTAGTCTGAGTGGCGCTGGCTACCACCCTGAAGCGTCATATACAGTTGTAGTAAATATAAATACCCCAGAAAGTGACAGAGAACGCAGTCTCCCAGATAGCCGAAATGGTAAGGCATTCGAGATCTAATCGGAAGGCGTGGGTTCGGTCCCCACTCTGGGCGCGTGTTTTTCTTTCTTTCTCACGTAATTACGACAAAATATTGATGTAACGTCATTAACGATAAAAAAATAGTTTAACCATTCCCCTATGCCTTCTTTGGCGTTGTAGGCTGCCGGCATTTCTTTCTGTATTTCCAAACAACCCAGGCGGCACAGAAAGTGTGCCCCAAGACCGGCCCGTCTATGGCCGCTTTCTGGCATGTCCGGCCAGCATCCAGGTTCTGGCAGCCACTGATCATGCGTTGAACGGCCAGCATTCGGCAACCAGCGCTTCGGTATTTTTCCGTCCGCCCGTGTACGGACGCACAACGGCAGCTAACCGGCTGCCAGATTTTCAGTTCTCTTACGGCTGCCGATGTTGAGAAAGAGAACGGCCGAAGTACGGCCTTAGGGCATCCGTTTTTTTTTCGGGAAGTGGTAATCGGCCGAAGCACGGCAAGCGACCGGCCACAGAATATGCGTATTCTTGCGGTAGTTAGTGTTCGAAAGGAGACCGGCCGGAGCGCGGCTGCAGTGCATTCGTTGTTTCAACGGTGAACCGCGCGTCCGGCGGTAGAATATTCGTTTTCTTCGGGCAACCAGTGTTATGAAGGATACCAGCCGACGTACGGCCCCAGAATATACGTCTTTCATTCGGTTAGCTGTCCTCGGCCGAATTACGGCAAGCGAATGGCCACAGAATATTTGGCAGCCGGTGTTCAAGAGGAGACCGGCTTACGTAAGGTTTCTGGTTATACGTCATTTTTTCGGCAAACGGCATACAGCCGAACAACGGCACGCGCCTGGGCGCCGAGAATTCATGCACAGACGTGTTTGGAAGGAGACCGACTGTTTTTTTTCCTAGGCGGAGAAAAAGCCGTTAGGGAGCCGAACGACGGGGACGCGTTTTTCATCCGCTCCGTGTTTCTACGTTTTGAATGACCGAACATCGTTTGTCAAACAGTAATGAGTGTTCTCGGTGAACGGGGCAGGTGCAAGGACTCACTGGACATTAGCAGGGAACCTTTTAGGCCATCGAAATGTCATTTATTGCCACAAGAAGACTGTGCCACACCGACGGGTGAGCTAAGCCTCGCCAGTCATCGCCGCTACCACGCCTCAACCGCCGGCTTCGTCGACGCATGAACTCGAGGCTATTCGCCCCCTCAAGAAATGGAGAGCATTGGAGACATCGACCCGGCAGAGATGTCCGATCCGAGATGGAGATGGTTCACCAGAATAACTGGCCTTCAAGGGCGTCGAGCAAGCGGCCACCACGCAGGAGCTAAACCGCCACCATGTCAAGGACTCCCCACCAAAGAAAGGCAAGTGCGAGCAAAAGCGCAAGTTAGTCTGCTTACAATTAAACTGCGACAAGCAATGTTGCACACTGTTGTTGGTGATAAACGTAGAAGAGACTCGCTCGTGCATTGGTAGGATCAACTTCATGCCCTGCACTATGTTACTTCATGGGATTTTACGACTGCCTATTTAGAAAAAAAAAATATTTTAAATTTGCGATAACAACAGAGCCTTGTCACTGACTAAGCCTAGCTGTTAATTTCGTTCCGATGTTTGAAGGTGAGCTTAGCTACTCTTGGGATAAGACTCATTTGGTTAAACATAATTGCCAGCATCCTTGCAAACACAGATTTTGTCAGGATTTTCTTGCTCAATGCAGATTGTTGAGTTCACGCACGATTTGGCTTTTGCAATATACAAGCTTAAATATTCTTGGACTGCAAAAAAGCAAATGATGGTGTTCCATGTCACCTTCTGCGAAGTACATTTCATCCTATGAACTGAATGAATCGGTTTTTGCATTCTTATTACTATTGGCCTTATAGCTTTGTTCAAAAGTACTGTGTAGTTTACCGGACTATAGCGAATGAAAGTGATTCCGTATACCTGCAGCTTTATTCGAATTTAATAACATCCTGGTGTGCTGATTCAGAAAAGTTTTTGCATGTTTAACAGTGTGTTAACGGCGCCTTTACAAGAAAACCTTCATTCCAATTGAATACGTATACCGTTAATTATGCTGCTGTGACAACGGCCCAGGAATATAAATACCTAGGAGTTTATTTAAGGAGTATTTAGAGGTTAAATACGCAGGTTCACACCATAAAAGTGACGGCTGCATATGTTTTTGGCTTTCTGAGGCGAAATTTCAGTGAACCGCCATCTAACTAAAAGAACAACCGTATTTCACTCATGTGCGCTCAATCTTGGAGTACGCATGTGTTTTCGTGGATCCCTACACCAAAGAGCTGGTTGATACGCTCGAAAACATACAGAATATGTCAGTGCGATTCGTATTAGGTAATTGGCACGCTCAACTTAGTATGAGAGAAAGTCAAAGCAAACTGAAATGGCAGGACGTGAAAGATCACAGACGAAACCACAGGTTGAACTTTTTTCGTAATATTCTATCATTCGAAAACTGGAGTAGAAGGGGAGAAGTATGTCCAAGCGCCATTCTACATATCGCAAAGTGCGACCGCTAGCTTAAAGTAAATTATTAACTTTCCTTTAAAGGTGACGCCTTGCGCGATTCATTTTATTTTACATCAATACTGCGGTGTAATTATCTTCCACGTATGATTGCATTAAGTGTTTATATTGACGATTTTCAGCGCGTTTGTAGAAATATTTTGTTATTTTGTCTCATATTTAATGCTTAGTGTTATGTATCTCCCTTCTGTAATGCATGCAAAGGCAAGCAGGCATCAAATAAATAAATAAATAAATAAATAAATAAACAAATAAACAAATAAACAAATAAATAAATAAAAAATAATTAAAAACAATTAATAAATAAATCAAAATAAATAAATAAATAAATAAATAAATAAATAAATAAATAAATAAATAAATAAATAAATACAAAATAATCGAAAAACAATTAATAAATAAATCAATAAAAATAAATAAATAAATAAATAAATAAATAAATAAATAAATAAATAAATAAATAAATAAATAAATAAATAAATAAAATAAATAAATAAATAAATAAATAAATAAATAAACTTCCAGAGGCGCAAGTTTGCCTCCGACGGGTTGAGAACCCTACGCATTCAACCTTGACCAATAAAATATTTATTGCCCTATTCGTTGCAGTATGCAAGGTTTCCGGTATGCATGCTACCATTGAAACAAATTATGTAACTCTAATTTTACGCCTTTCCTTGCGTGAACACAGAGGGATACAACTGCAGCCACCTGAAGCCGAGCGTCATTCGCAACGCGTCTGGAATTTTTTGAATGTAGTATGACATAAGAAGAAAATTAAGTTCTTTTGGACTATTAAGTGGTGTGGACGTATACTCATGAAAACAACATTAAAATAGATTGAAAATGAAAGTACCTGTTCGCTCCTTCTTAGGATCAGCCCTGCGCAAGATCATCAGAAAAGTGATCGAGAGAAAATGTCTTTGCAAGAAAAATGGGCAAAAACTGGACATACATTTTTGTGAAGGAGTTATATTAAATGCTCCGGAGTGTTTTGTTGAGAACCAAAACGCTTCGTAAAGGCATTCACGCCGGTTTTTGTATACAGCAAAAATTGGTCAAGCGACTGTTATAAAAATAGTTTTCGTAGTCATAGCATGAAAGTGTTCCGGAATATTGCCCTAAAAGAAATTGTCTAAAAGCGGCGGAATTTATCTCTCCGAAATTCAACCCACTAAAGTATGCGCCAACCGCCTCCCCCCCACTCTTTCCCCGTTTATTACAGGTAAGCCGCCCACAGAGGATATCAGGACCTGGACAATACATCGATTCGAACTCTACAAATAACTGAATATTTTCTGTGTTCGGCAGTAAAAGAGGCACAGCAATTAAAGGAACGACAATTTGTGAGCACTGTTTAATAAATGAATTTTCCTGTCAACTGAGGCTAGTAATTATGCAAGCCTGCGCTGAAAGCTTGACGGCTGGTGGTTGCGCGCGAGCTCACTTTCATGTGGCTGCATTGGACCCAAAATGCTGGGTTTGTGCTACTTCTGCACTGCGCGAATGAGTCATCTGCTTGCGCGACATGCAGTTACCGGCCTCAGTACAGTTAACGTACTGTGGCCGAACTCCAATGCCTGTAGCACGGCCGTATTTCCGGTAGCTTTAGTCCGGCTGGAGTCCGACGACCGCATTTCGGCTGTCCTACGGCGGCCATACTTCGGCCGTACACGGGCAGCTTTGGAATGGCCGGAGCCCTACGGCTGGAATCTGGCCGTATGACCGTAAGCGGGTCGACTGGCCGACGGATACTGGCCGTTGGACAGCCATGGGAGTACGGCCGTATACGGCCAGAAGGCCCACATTTGGATATGGGCCGAACATGGCTGCCGGAAAACGGCCGGACAGAAAATCACCGGCCAAAGTACACCGGCTTGTTTTAGGCCGAACAGTCCTGTGCTCCCTGGGAAGCCCCTTGTTTCCAAACCCTATATTTGTGCGAAAGCATAGCGAAGGCCTTGGCTCTCGCAGCCTTGTTGCCAAGGTAGCATAAGAGGGTTTCCTTCCAGTTAGTCGCTTATGACAGGCTGTAGACGTTCGCATCATGCCCGGGGGTTTAAAAGAAGGTCGCTTTCTCCTCGTGTAGACTGAGTGGCGCTAGCTACCACCCTCAAGCGTCAGATACAGTTGTAGTAAATATAAATACCCCAGAAAGTGAAGCAGAACACAGTCGCTCAGATAGCCGAATTGGTAAGGCATTCGTCATCTACATGAAACTCGTGGGTTCGGTCCCCACTCTGGGCGCTTGTTTTTCTTTCTTTCTCGCGTAATATTAAAAATATTAATGTAAGTTCATTAACCATAAAAATAGTCTAACCATTCCCCTATGCCTTCTTTGGGGTTGTAGATGGCTGGCATTTCTTTCTGTATTTCCAAACGAGCCCCTCATTTCCAAACCCTATATTTGTGGGAAACCTCAGCGAGGGCCTCGGATCTGACAGCCTTGATGCCAAGGTAGCATAAGAGGGTTTCCCGCTAATTACTCGCTAATTACTAATTACTCGCTAATTTCCCGCTAATTACGCCACGGGAATTGAAAAGAAGGTCCCCTTCTTCCAGTGTATTCTGAGTGGCTCTAGCCACCAGCCTCAAGCGTCAGATACAGTTGTAGTAATTACAAATACCCCAGAAAGTGAAGGAGCACACAGTCGCCCAGATAGCCGAATGGTACGGCATTCGAGATCTAATCGACAGGCATGGGTTCGGTCCCCCATCTGGACGCGTGTTTTTCTTTCTCTCTTTCTTACGTAATAATACAAAAAATAATGATGTAACGTCACTAACTACAAAAAATCGTCTAACCTTCCCCTATGCAGTCTTTGGCGTAGTATACTGCCGGCATTTCTTTCCGTATTTCCAAACGAGCTCCTCAATGCTTAGCGAGGGCCTCGGTTCTAGAAGCCTTGATGCCAACGTAGCGTAAGAGGGTTTCCTGCCAGGTACCCGCTTATGACAGGCTGTAGACGTTCGCGTCCCGCCCCGGGGGTTGAGAAGAAGGTTACCTTCTCCCCGTGTAGTCTGAGATGCTCTAGCTACCACCCTCAAGCGTCAGGTATAGTTTTAGTAAATATAAATACCCCTTAAAGTGAAGGAGAACACATTCGCGCATCTAGCCGAATTGGGGGGAAATTTGAGATCTAATCGAAAGGCGTGGGTTCGGTCCCCACTCTGCGCGCGCGTTTTTCTTTCTTTCTCACGTAATTATAAAAAAAAAATATTGTAACGTCACTAAAGATAAAAAATAGTCTAACCATTCCCCTATGCCTTCTTTGGCGTTGTAGACTGCCGGCATTTCTTTCTGTATTTTCTTACTAGCCCCGCATTTATAAACCCTACAATTGTGCGAAAGCTTAGCGAGTGCCTCGGTTCTGGCAGCCTTGATGCCAAGATAGCATAAGAGGGTTTTCCCTTCAGTTACCTGCTTATGACACGCTGTAGATTTATTTATGTATTTATTTATTTATTGTACCTCGAATGCCCCGAGTAGGGGTATTACGTGAGGGGTGGGCAGATACATCAGTTAATAAGGTGATCGATGAAATCCTTGAATTTAGTAGGGTCGGAGTGTTGGATGGCGTCGGTGGGCAATCTGTTCCAGTCTTTGGCTGTTTGCACGAAGAATGAGTGCAGATGGGCAGATGTACGGGCTGCTGGAGGATAAACAGCTTTTGCATGGCTAGTGCGGCATGACGTCCGGTGGGCGTGTGTGATAGCAGATGAAGGAGGCAATTCGTGGTAGAATTGCTGAAAAAGGCAAAGGCGGGAGGTTTTTCGTCGTGAAGCTAATGTTTTAAGGTTGGCGCGGCGTTTGAGGGCAGATACGCTAGTATGATGTGAATAGTCGGAGTAAATGAATCTAATCGCACGGTTTTGAACGGCTTCAAGTGTGTACGTATGATTAGATTGAAAGGGGTCCCAAATGGCGCACGCGTACTCTAGCTTAGGCCGAACTAGTGTAATGTAAGCTTGGATCTTTAGTGAAGGGGGAGCAAGTTTTAAATTTCGTCGAATGTAGCCGAGTGCACGGTTAGCGTTGTTATAAATATGCAAAATGTGCGATGACCAAGAAAGATCGGAAGTTAGATTGATGCCTAGGTATTTATAGGAGCTAACAGAAAGAATTGCGGAACCGCAAATGGAATACGTAAATGTTTGGTGTGACTGCTTGCGATGAAATGAGATGAGTACAGTCTTTTTAACGTTCAGGCGCATTAACCGTGTTTCGCACCATGTTTGAATGAGGTTTAGGTCGGACTGAAGGATTGCGGAATCGGAAGGATGACGTATAGAGCGGTATAGAACGCAATCATCAGCCAATAATCTGATATTGGACTGAATGTTAGTAGGAAGGTCATTAATGGAAATCAAGAATAGCAGAGGGCCGAGAATAGTGCCCTGCGGAACTCCGGAGAGAACGGGGGACATATCTGAAGCGATGTTGTTGGCGTAAACAAACTGTTGGCGGTTAGTCAAAAAGTCACGGATCCAATCGAAAATCTCAAGGCTTAAATTTAGGCGGAATAGTTTAAAAAGCAAGCGTTTGCGTGGAACTTTGTCAAAAGCTTTTTCAAAGTCTAGGAAAAGGGCATCTACCGGTGAGTTAGTATCCATGCTAGAGCTGATATCATTCACAAATAGCGCGAGTTGCGTGTCACAGGAAAGCCCTTTCTGAAAGCCATGTTGGTGAGGGTGGAAAAATTTATTGGCAGTTAGGAATTTTACAATGTGGGAGTAGATTATATGTTCCATGATTTTAGAACAAACACAAGTTAATGAAATGGGACGGTAGTTAGTATTTGAATTTGGAGTACCTTTTTTCGCCACTGCAATAACTCTACCCACCTTCCTTCCAGTCCAGCGGCTGTTCGCGTTACGCCCCGAGTGTTGAAACGAAGGTCCCATTCTCCCTGTGGCACTGGCTACCACCCTCCAGCGTGAGATACAGTAGTAGTAAATATAAATAATCCAGAAAGTGAAGGAGAACACAGTCGCCCAGATTGCCGAATTGGTGAGACATTCGAGATTTAATCGAAAGGCGTGGGTTCGGTCCCCACTCTGGACGCGTTTTTCTTTCTTTCTTTCTCACGTGATTATAAAAAATAATAATGTAACGTCACTAACGAAAAGAAAGAATCTAACCGTTCCCCTATGCCTTCTTTGACGTTGTAGACGGCTGGCATTTCTTTCTGTATTTCCAAACGAGCCCCTCATTTCCAAACCCTATATTTGTGGGAAAGCTCAGCGAGGGCCTCGGATCTGGCAGCCTTGATGCCAAGGTAGCATAAGAGGGTTTCCCGCTAATTACTCGCTTATGACAGGCTGTAGACGTTCACGTCACGCCCCGTGGGTTAAAAAAAAGGTCCCCTTCTCCCCGTTTAGTCAGAGTGGTGCTGGCCACCACCCTCAAGCGTCAGATACAGTTGTAGTAAATATAAATACCCCAGCAAGTGAAGCAGAACACAGTCGCTCAGATAGCCGAATTGGTAAGGCATGCGAGATGTAATTGAAAGGCGTGGGTTCGGTCACCACTGTGGACGCGTGTTTTTTTTCTTTCTCACGTAATAATAACAAAAATATTGTAACGTCACTAACGATAAAAATTGTGTAACCATTCCCCTATGCCTTCATAGGCGTTGTAGACTGCCAGCATTTCTTTCTGTATTTCCAAACGAGCCGCGCATTTCTAAACCGTACAATTATCCGTAAGCTTAGCGAGGGCCTCAGTTAATGGCAGCCTTGATGCCAAGGTAGCATAAGAGGGTTTTCCCACCAGTTACCCGCTTATGACAGGCTGTAGATGTTCGCGTAATGCCCCGAGGGTTGAAACAAGGTCCCCTTCTCCCTGTGTAGTCTGAGTGGCGCTGGCTACCACCCTCAAGCGTCAGATACAGTCTTAGTAAATATAAATACTCAGAAAGTGAAGGAGAACACAATCGCCCAGATAGCCAAATTGGTAGGGCACTCGAGATGTAATGAAAAGGCGTGGTTTCGGCCCCACTCTGGGCGCGTGCTTTTCTTTCTTTCTTTCTCAGGTAATTATTAAAAAAATTATAATGTAACGTCACTAACGATAAAAATAGTCTAACCATTCCCCTATGCTTTCTTTAGTGTTGTAGACGGCCGGTATTTCTTTCTGTACTTCCAAAGGAGCCCCTCAAAGCTTAGCGAGGGCCTCGGTTCTAGAAGCATTGATACCAACGTAGCATAAGAGGGTTTCCTGCCAGGTACCCGCTTATGACAGGCTGTAGACGTTCGCGTCCCGCCCCGGGGGTTGAGAAGAAGGTTACCTTCTCCCCGTGTAGTCAGAGTGGCTCTAGCTACCACCCTCAAGCGTCAGATATAGTTGTAGTAAATATAAATACCCCAGAAAGTGAAGGAGAACACAATCGCGCATCTAGCCGAATTGGTAAGAAATTTGAGATCTAATCGAAAGGCGTGGGTTCGGTCCCCACTCTGGGCGCGTGTTTTTCTTTCTTTCTCACGTAATTATAAAAAACATATTGTAATGTCACTAACGATAAAAAATAGTCTAACCATTCCCTTATGCCTTCTTTGGCGTTGTAGACTGCCGGCATTTCTTTCTGTATTTTCATACGAGCCCCGCATTTATACACCCTACAATTGTGCGAAAGCTTAGCGAGGGCCTCTGTTCTGGCAGCCTTGATGCCAAGATAGCATAAGAGGGTTTTCCCGGTAGTTACCTGCTTATGACAGGCTGTAGATGTTCGCGTCACGCCACGGGAATTGAAAAGAAGGTCCCCTTCTACCCGTGTAGTCTGCGTGGCGCTAGCTACCACCCTTAAGCGTCAGATACAGTTGTAGTAAATATAAATACCCCAGAAAGTGAAGAAGAACACAGTCGCCAGATAGCCGAATTGGTAAGGGATTCGAGATCTACACGAAACTCGTGGGTTCGGTCCTAACTCTGGGCGCTTGGTTTCCTTTCTTTCTCGCGTAATATTAAAAATATTAATGTAACATCACTAACCATAAAAATAATCTTACCCTATGCCTTCTTTGGCGTTGTAGACGGCCGGAATTTCTCTCTGTATTTCCAAACTCGCCCCTCATTTCCCAACCATATAAATGTGCGAAAGCTAAACAAGGGCCTCGGTTCTCCCAGCCTTGATGCCAAGGTAGGATAAGAGGGTTTTCCCACCAGTTACCCGCTTATGACAGGCTGTAGATGTTCGCATAATGCCCCGAGGGTTGAAAATAGGTCCCCTTCTCCTTGTGTAGTCTGAGTGGCGCTGGCTACCACCCTCAAGCGTCTGATACAGTTTTAGTAAATATAAATACCCAGAAAGTGAAGGAGAACACAATCGCCCAGATAGCCGAATTGGTAAGGCATTCGAGAAATAATGGAAAGGCGTGGTTTCGGCCCCACTCTGGGCGCGTGCTTTTCTTTCTTTCTCACGTAATTATTAAAAAAATTATAATGTAACGTCACTAACGATAAAAATATTCTTACCATTCCCCTCTACCCTCTTTGGCGTTGTAGACTGCCAGCATTTCTTTCTGTATTTCCAAACGAGCCCCGCATTTCTAAACCCTACAATTGTGCGAAAGCTTAGCGAGGGCCTCGGTTCTGGCAGCCTTGATGCCAAGGTAGCATAGGAGGGTTTTCCCGCCAGTTACCCGCTTATGACAGGCTGTAGATGCTCGCGTCATGCCGCGGGGGTTGAAAAGAAGGTCCCCTTCTCCCCGTGTATTCTGAGTGGTGCTGGCTACCACCCTCAAGCGTCAGATATAGTTGTAGAAAATATGAATACCTTAGAAAGTGAAGGAGAACACAATCGCGCATCTAGCCGAATTGGTAAGACATTTGAGATCTAATCGAAAGGCGTGGGTTCGGTCCCCACTCTGGGCGCGTGTTTTTCTTTCTTTCTCACGTAATTATAAAAAAATATTGTAACGTCACTAACGATAAAAAATAGTCTAACCATTCCCCTATGCCTTCTCTGGCGTTGTGGACTGCTGGCATTTCTTTCTGAATTTTGATACAAGCCCCCCATTTAGAAACCCTACAATTGTGCGAAAGCTTATCAAGGGCCTCGGTTCTAGCAGCCTTGATGCCAAGATAGCATAAAAGGGTTTTCCCGCAGTTACCTGCTTATGACAGGCTGTAGATATTCGCGTAACGCCCCGAGGGTTAAAAAGAAGGTCCCCTTCTCCTGTGTAGTATGAGTGGCGCTGGCTACCACCTTCAAGCGTGAGATACAGTTGTAGTAAATATAAATACGCCAGAAAGTGAAGGAGAACACAGTCGCCCAGATAGCCGAATTGGTAACGCATTCGAGATCTAATCGAAAGGTGTGGGCTGGGTCCCCCCTCTGGACGCGTTTTTCTTTCTTTCTTTCTCACGTGATTATAAAAAAATATTAATGTAACGTCACTAACGATAAGAAATAATCTAACCATTCCCCTATGCCTTCTTTGGCGTTGTAGACTGCTGTAATTTCTGTATTTCCAAACGAGCCCCGCATTTCTACACCCTACAATTGTGCGAAAGCTCGGCGAGGGCCTCGGTACTGGCAGCCTTGATGCCAAGGAAGCATAAGAGGGTTTTCCCGCCAGTTACCCGCTTAAGACAGACTGTAAATGATCGCGTCACACCACGGGGGTTGAAAAGAAGGTCCCCTTCTCCCCATGTAGTCTGAGTGGCGCTAGCTACCACCCTTAAGCGTCAGATACACTTGTAGTAAATATATCTACCCCAGAAAGTGAAGAAGAACACAGTCGCCAGATAGCCGAATTGGTAAGGGATTCGAGATCAACACGAAACTCGTGGGTTCGGGCCTCACTCAGGGCGCTTGTTTTTCTTTCTTTCTCGCGTAATATTAAAAATAATAATGTAACGGCACGAACCATAAAAACAATCTTACCATTCTCCTATGCCTTCTTTGGCGTTGTAGACGGCCGGCATTTCTTTCTGTATTTCCAAACGAGCCCCTCATTTCGAAACCATATAATTGAGCGAAAGCTAAGCAAGGGCCTCGGTGCTCCCAGCCTTGATGCCAAGGTAGCATAAGAGGGTTTTCCCACCACTTACCCGCTTATGACAGGCTGTAGATGTTCGCGTAATGCCCCGAGGGTTGAAAAAAGGTTCCCCTCTGCCTGTGTAGTCTGAGTGGCGCTGGCTACCACCCTCAAGCGTCAGATACAGTTTTAGTAAATATAAATACACAGAAAGCGAAGAACACAAACGCCCAGATAGCCGAATTGGTAAGGCATTCGAGATCTAAAGGAAAGGCGTGGTTTCGGCCCCACTCTGGGCACGTGCTTTTCTTTCTTTCTCGCGTAATATTAAAAATAATAATGTAACGGCACGAACCATAAAAACAATCTTACCATTCTCCTATGCCTTCTTTGGCGTTGTAGACGGCCGGCATTTCTTTCTGTATTTCCAAACGAGCCCCTCATTTCGAAACCATATAATTGAGCGAAAGCTAAGCAAGGGCCTCGGTGCTCCCAGCCTTGATGCCAAGGTAGCATAAGAGGGTTTTCCCACCACTTACCCGCTTATGACAGGCTGTAGATGTTCGCGTAATGCCCCGAGGGTTGAAAAAAGGTTCCCCTCTGCCTGTGTAGTCTGAGTGGCGCTGGCTACCACCCTCAAGCGTCAGATACAGTTTTAGTAAATATAAATACCCAGAAAGTGAAGGAGAACACAATCGCCCAGATAGCCGAATTGGTAAGGCATTCGAGATCTAATGGAAAGGCGTGGTTTCGGACCAACTCTGGGCGCGTGCTTTTGTTTCTTTCTTTCTCACGTAATTATTAAAAAAATTTTAATGTAATGTCACTAACGATAAAAATAGTCTTACCATTCCCCTATGCCCTCTTTGGCGTTGTAGACTGCCAGCATTTATTTCTGTATTTTCAAACGAGCCCCGCATTTCTAAACCCTACAATTCTGCGAAAGCTTAGCGAGGGCCTCGGTTCTGGCAGCCTTGATGCCAAGGTAGCATAGGAGGGTTTTCCCGCCAGTTACCCGCTTATGACAGGCTGTAGATGCTCGCTTCACGCCACGGGGGTTGAAAAGAAGGTCCCCTTCTCCCCGTGTATTCTGAGGGGCTCTAGCTACCACCCTCAAGCGTCAGATACAGTTTTAGTAAATACAAATACCCCAGAAAGTGAAGGAGCACACAGTCGCCCCGATAGCCGAATGGTACGGCATTCGAGATCTAATCGAAAGGCATGGGTTCGGTCCCCCATCTGGACGCGTGTTTTTCTTTCTCTCTTTCTTACGTAATAATAAAAAAAATAATAATGTAACGTCACTAACTACAAAAAATCGCCTAACCATTCCCCTATGCAGTCTTTGGCATAGTATACTGCCGGCATTTGTTTTTGTATTTCCAAACGAGCCCCTCAAATCTTAGCGAGGTCCTCGGTTCTAGAAGCCTTGATGCCAACATAGCATATGAGGGTTTCCTGCAAGGTACCCGCTTATGACAGGCTGTAGACGTTCGCGTCCCGCACCGGGGGTTGAGAAGAAGGTTACGTTCTCTCCGTGTAGTCTGAGTGGCTCTAGCTACCACCGTCAAGCGTCAGATATAGTTGTAGTAAATATAAATACCCCAGAAAGTGAAGGAGAACACAACCGCGCATCTAGCCGAATTGGTAAGAAATTTGAGATCTAATCGAAAGGCGTGGGTTCGGTCCCCACTCTGCGCGCGCGTTTTTCTTTCTTTCTCACGTAATTATAAAAATATTGTAACGTCACTAACGATAAAATATAGTCTAAATATTCCCTTATGCCTTCTTTGGCGTTGTAGACTGCCGGCATTTATTTCTGTATTTTCATACGAGCCCCGCATTTATAAATAATACAATTGTGCGAAAGCTTAGCGAGGGCCTCGGTTCTGGAAGCCTTGATGCCAAGATAGCATAAGAGGGTTTTCCCGGCAGTTACCTGCTTATGACAGGCTGTAGATGTTCGCGTTATGCCCCGAGGGTTGAAATGAACGTCCCCTTCTCCTTGTGTAGTATGAGTGGCGCTGGCTATCACCCTCATGCGTGAGATACAGTTGTAGTAAATATAAATACCCCAGAAACTGAAGGAGAACACAGCCGCCCAGATAGCCGAATTGGTAAGGCATTCGAGATCTAATCGAAAGGCGTGGTATCGGTCACCACTCTGGACGCGTTTTTCTTTCTTTCTTTCTCACGTGATTATAAAAAATATTATTGTAACGTCACTCACGATAAGAAATAATCTAACCATTCCGCTATGCCTTCGTTTGCGTTGTAGACTGCTGTAATTTCTGTATTTCCAAACGAGCCCCGCATTTCTAAATCCTACAATTGTGCGAAAGCTAAGCGAGGGCATCGGTACTGGCAGCCTTGATGCCAAGGAAGCATAAGAGGGTTTTCCCGCCAGTTACCCGCTTAAGACAGGCTGTAAATGTTCGCGTCACACCACGGGGGTTGAAAAGAAGGTCCCCTTCTCCCCGTGTAGTCTGAGTGGCGCTAGCTACCACCCTTAAGTGTCAGATACAGTTTTAGTAAATATAAATACTCAGAAAGTGAAGAACACAATCGCCCAGATAGCCGAATTGGTAAGGCATTCGAGATCTAATGGAAAGGCGTGGTTTTGGCCCCACTCTGGGCGCGTGCTTTTCTTCCTTTCTTTCTCGCGTAATATTAAAAATAATAATGTAACGTCACTAACCATAAAAATAGTCTTACCATTCCCCTATGCCTTCTTTTTCGTTGTAGACGGCCGGCATTTCTTTCTGTTTTTCCAAACGAGCCCCTCATTTCCAAACCATATACTTGTGCGAAAGCTAAGCAAGGGCCTCGGTTCTCCCAGCCTTCATGCCAAGGTAGCATAAGAGGGTTTTCCCACCAGCTACCCACTTATGACAGGCTTCAGATGTTCGCGTAATGCCCCGAGGGTTGAAAAAAGGTCCCCTTCTCCCTGTGTAGTCTGAGTGGCGCTGGCTACCACCCTCAAGCGTCAGATACAGTTTTAGTAAATATAAATACTCAGAAAGTGAAGAACACAATCGCCCAGATAGCCGAATTGGTAAGGCATTCGAGATTTTATGGAAAGGCGTGGTTTCGGCCCCAACCTGGCCACGTGCTTTTCTTTCTTTCTTTCTCACGTGATTATTAAAAAAATTTTAATGTAACGTCACTAACGATAAAAATAGTCTTACCATTCCCCAATGCCCTCTTTGGCGTTGTAGACTGCCAGCATTTCTTTCTGTATTTCCAAACGAGCCCCGCATTTCTAAACCCTACAATTGTGCGAAAGCTTAGCGAGGGCCTCGGTTCTGGCAGCCTTGATGCCAAGGTAGCATAGGGGGGTTTTCCCGCCAGTTACCCGCTTATGACAGGCTGTAGATGCTCGCGTCACGCCACGGGGGTTGAAAAATAGGTCCCCTTCTTCCCGTGTATTCTGAGTGGCTCTAGCTACCAGCCTCAAGCGTCAGATACAGTTGTAGTAATTACAAATACCCCAGAAAGTGAAGGAGCACACAGTCGCCCAGATAGCCGAATGGTACGGCATTCGAGATATAATCGACAGGCATGGGTTCGGTCCCCCATCTGGACGCGTGTTTTTCTTTCTCTCTTTCTTACGTAATAATACAAAAAATAATAATGTAACGTCACTAACTACAAAAAATCGTCTAACCATTCCCCTATGCAGTCTTTGGCATAGTATACTGCCGGCATTTCTTTCTGTATTTCCAAACGAGCCCCTCAAAGCTTAGCGAGGGCCTCGGTTCTAGAAGCCTTGATGCCAACGTAGCGTAAGAGGGTTTCCTGCCAGGTACCCGCTTATGACAGGCTGTAGACGTTCGCGTCCCGCCCCGGGGGTTGAGAAGAAGGTTACCTTCTCCCCGTGTAGTCTGAGATGCTCTAGCTACCACCCTCAAGCGTCAGATATAGTTTAAGTAAATATAAATACCCCTTAAAGTGAAGGAGAACACAATCGCGCATCTAGCGGAATTGGTGGGAAGTTTGAGATCTAATCGAAAGGCGTGGGTTCGGTCCCCACTCTGCGCGCGTGTTTTTCTTTCTTTCTCACGTAATTATAAAAAACTATTGTAACGTCACTAACGATAAAAAATAGTCTAACCATTCCCTTATGCCTTCTTTGGCGTTGTAGACTGCCGGCATTTATTTCTGTATTTTCATACGAGCCCCGCATTTAAAAATCCTACAATTGTGCGAAAGCTTAGCGAGGGCCTCGGTTCTGGAAGCCTTGATGCCAAGATAGCATAAGAGGGTTTTCCCGGCAGTTACCTGCTTATGACAGGCTGTAGATGTTCGCGTTATGCCCCGAGGGTTGAAACGAACGTCCCCTTCTCCTTGTGTAGTATGAGTGGCGCTGGCTACCACCCTCAAGCGTGAGATACAGTTGTAGTAAATATAAATACCCCAGAAACTGAAGGAGAACACAGCCGCCCAGATAGCCACATTAGTAAGACATTTGAGATCTACACGAGACTCGTGGGTTTGGTCCTCACTCTGGGCGCTTGGTTTTCTTTCTTTCTCGCGTAATATTAAAAAAATAATGTAACATCACTAACCATAAAAATAATCTTACCCTATGCCTTCTTTGGCGTTGTAGACGGCCGGAATTTCTTTCTGTATTTCCAAACTCGCCCCTCATTTCCAAACCATATAATTGTGCGAAAGCTAAACAAGGGCCTCGGTTCTCGCAGCCTTGATGCCAAGGTAGGATAAGAGGGTTTTCCCACCAGTTACCCGCTTATGACAGGCTGTAGATGTTCGCGTAATGCCCCGAGGGTTGAAAAAAGGTCCCCTTTTCTTTGTGTAGTCTGAGTGGCGCTGGCTACCACCCGCATGCGTCAGATACAGTTTTAGTAAATATAAATACCCAGAAAGTGAAGGAGAACACAATCGCCCAGATAGCCGAATTGGTAAGGCATTCGAGATCTAATGGAAAGGCGTGGTTTCGGCCCCACTCTGGGCGCGTGCTTTTCTTTCTTTCTCACGTAATTTTTAAAAAAATTATAATGTAACGTCACTAACGATAAAAATATTCTTACCATTCCCCTATGCCCTCTTTGGCGTTGTAGACTGCCAGCATTTCTTTCTGTATTTCCAAACGAGCCCCGCATTTCTAAACCCTACAATTGTGCGAAAGCTTAGCGAGGGCCTCGGTTCTGGCAGCCTTGATGCCAAGGTAGCATAGGAGGGTTTTCCCGCCAGTTACCCGCTTATGACAGGCTGTAGATATTTGCGTCACACCACGGGGGTTGAGAAGAAGGTTACCTTCTCCCCGTGTAGTCTGAGTGGCTCTAGCTACCACCGTCAAGCATCAGACATAGTTGTAGTAAATATGAATACCTTAGAAAGTGAAGGAGAACACAATCGCGCATCTAGCCGAATTGGTAAGACATTTGAGATCTAATCGAAAGGCGGGGGTTCGGTCCCCACTCTGGGCGCGTGTTTTTCTTTCTTTCTCACGTAATTATAAAAAAAATATTGTAACGTCACTAACGATAAAAAATAGTCTAACCATTCCCCTATGCCTTCTTTGGCGTTGTGGACTGCTGGCATTTCTTTCTGTATTTTGATACAAGCCCCGCTTTTATAAACCCTACAATTGTGCGAAAGCTTATCAAGGGCCTCGGTTCTAGCAGCCTTGATGCCAAGATAGCATAAGAGGGTTTTCCTGGCAGTTACCTGCTTATGACAGGCTGTAGATATTCGCGTAACGCCCCGAGGGTTAAAAAGAAGGTCCCCTTCTTCTGTGTAGTATGAGTGGCGCTGGCTACCACCCTCAAGCGTGAGATACAGTTGTAGTAAATATAAATACGCCAGAAAGTGAAGGAGAACACAGTCGCCCAGATAGCCGAATTGGTAAGGCATTCGAGATCTAATCGAAAGGCGTGGGCTCGGTCCCCCCTCTGGACGCGTTTTTCTTTCTTTCTTTCTCACGTGATTATAAAAATATTAATATAACGTCACTAACGATAAGAAATAATCTAAACATTCCCCTATGCCGTCTTTGGCGTAGTATACTACCAGCATTTCTTTCTGTATTTCAAAACGAGCCCCTCAAAGCTTAGCGAGGGCCTCGGTTCTAGCAGCCTTGATTCCAAAGTAGCATAAGAGGGTTCCCGCCAGTTACCCGTTTAAGACAGGCTGCAGACGTTCGCGTAACGCCCCGAGGGTTGAAAAGAAGGTCCCCTTCTCCCTTTGTAGTATGAGTGGCGCTGGCTACCTCCCTCAAGCGTGAGATACAGTTGTAGTAAATATAAATACGCCAGAAAGTGAAGGAAAACACAGTCGCCCAGATATCCGAATTTGTAAGGCATTCGAGATCTAATCGAAAGGCGTGGTATCGGTCACCACTCTGGACGCGTTTTTCTTTCTTTCTCACGTGATTATAAAAAATATTATTGTAACGTCACTCACGATAAGAAATAATCTAACCATTCCCCTATGCCTTCTTTGGCGTTGTAGACTGCTGTAATTTCTGTATTTCCAAACGAGCCCCGCATTTCTAAACCCTACAATTGTGCGAAAGCTCAGCGAGGGCATCGGTAGTGGCAGCCTTGATGCCAAGGAAGCATAAGAGGGTTTTCCCGCCAGTTACCCGCTTAAGACAGGCTGTAAATGTTCGCGTCACACCACGGGGGTTGAAAAGAAGGTCCCCTTCTCCCCGTGTAGTCTGAGTGGCGCTAGCTACCACCCTTAAGTTCCAGATACAGTTGGAGTAAATATAAATACCCCAGAAAGTGAAGAAGAACACAGTCGCCAGATAGTCGAATTGGTAAGGGATTCGAGATCTACACGAAACTCGTGGGTTCGCTCCTAACTCTGGGCGCTTGTTTTTCTTTCTTTCTCGCGTAATATTAAAAATAATAATGTAACGTCACTAACCATAAAAATAGTCTTACCATTCCCCTATGCCTTCTTTGGCGTTGTAGACGGCCGGCATTTCTTTCTGTATTTCCAAACGAGCCCCTCATTTCCAAACCATATACTTGTGCGAAAGCTAAGCAAGGGCCTCGGTTCTCCCAGCCTTGATGCCAAGGTAGCATAAGAGGGTTTTCCCACCAGCTACCCACTTATGACAGGCTTCAGATGTTCGCGTAATGCCCCGAGGGTTGAAAAAAGGTCCCCTTCTCCCTGTGTAGTCTGAGTGGCGCTGGCTACCACCCTCAAGCGTCAGATACAGTTTTAGTAAATATAAATACTAAGAAAGTGAAGAACACAATCGCCCAGATAGCCGAATTGGTGAGGCATTCGAGATTTTATGGAAAGGCGTGGTTTCGGCCCCACTCTGGGCACGTGCTTTTCTTTCTTTCTTTCTCACGTGATTATTAAAAAAATTTTAATGTAACGTCACTAACGATAAAAATAGTCTTACCATTCCCCAATGCCCTCTTTGGCGTTGTAGACTGCCAGCATTTCTTTCTGTATTTCCAAACGAGCCCCGCATTTCTAAACCCTACAATTGTGCGAAAGCTTAGCGAGGGCCTCGGTTCTGGCAGCCTTGATGCCAAGGTAGCGTAAGAGGGTTTTCCCGCCAGTTACCCGCTAATGACAGGCTGTAGACGTTCGCGTCATGCCCAGGGGGTTGAAAAGAAGGTCGCCTTCTCCCCGTGTAGTCTGAGTGGCGCAGGCAACCACCGTCAAGCGTGAGATACATTTGTAGTAAATATGAATACCCCAGAAATAAAAGGAGAACACAGTCGCCCAGATAGCCGATTTGGTAAGCATTCGAGATCTAATCGAAAGGTGTGGGTTCGGTGCCCAATCTGGGCGCGTGTTTTTCTTTCTTTCTCACGTAATTAATAAAAAAAATATTGGAACGTCACTAACGATAAGAAATAGTCTAACCATTCCCTTATGCCTTCTTTGGCGTTGTAGACTGCTGGCATTTCTTTCTGTATTTTGATACGAGCCCCGCATTTATAAACCCTACAATTGTGCGAAAGCTTAGCGAGGGCATCGGTACTGGCGGCCTTGATGCCAAGGCAGCATAAGAGGGTTTTCCCGCCAGTTACCCGCTTATGACAGGCTGTAGACGTTCGCGTCACGCCACGGGGGTTGAAAAGAAGGTCCCCTTCTCCCCGTGTAGTCTGAGTGGCTCTAGCTACCACCCTCAAGCGTCAGATACAGTTGTAGTAAATATAAATACCCCAGAAAGTGAAGGAGCACACAGTCGCCCAGATAGCCGAATTGGTATGGCATTCGAGATCTAATCAAAGGGCATGGGTTCGGTCCCCCGTCTGGACGCGTGATTTTCTTTCCCTCTTTCTCACGTAATAATAGACAAATATTAATGTAAAGTCACTAACTACAAAAAATCGTCTAACCATACCCCTATGCCGTCTTTGGCGTAGTATACTACCGGCATTTCTTTCTGTATTTCAAAACGAGCCCCTCAAAGCTTAGCGAGGACCTCGGTTCTAGCAGCTTTGATTCCAAAGTAGCATAAGAGGGTTCCCGCCAGTAACCCGTTTAAGACAGGCTGCAGACGTTCGCGTAACGCCCCGAGTGTTGAAAAGAAGGTCCCCTTCTCCCTTTGTAGTATGAGTGGCGCTGGCTACCACCCTCAAGCGAGAGATACAGTTGTAGTAAATATAAATACCCAGAAAGTAAAGGAGAACACAATCGCCCAGATAGCCGAACTGGTAAGGCATTCGAGATCTGATGGAAAGGCGTGGTTTCGACCCCACTCTGGGCGCGTTCTTTTCTTTCTTTCTTTCTCGCGTAATTATTAAAAAATTATAATGTAACATCAATACCGATAAAAATAGTCTTACCATTCCCCTATGCCCTCTTTGGCGTTGTAGACTGCCAGCATTTCTTTCTGTATTTCCAAACGAGCCCCGCATTTCTAAACCCTACAATTGTGCGAAAGCTTAGCGAGGACCTCGGTTCTGGCAGCCTTGATGCCAAGGCAGCATAAGAGGGTTTTCCCGCCAGTTACCCGCTTATGACAGGCTGTAGACGTTCGCGTCGCGCCCCGGGGTTTAAATAAAAAGGTCCTCCTCTCCCCGTGTAGTCTGAGTGGTGCTGGCTACCACCCTCAAGCGTCAGATACAGTTGTAGTTAATGTAAATACCCAAGAAAGTGAAGGAGAACACAGTTGCCAAGATAGCCGAATTAGTAAGACATTTGAGATCTAATCGAAAGGCGTGGGTTCGGTCCCCACTCTGGGAGCTTGTTTTTCTTTCTTTCTCACGTAATTAATAAAAAAAATATTGGAACGTCACTAACGATAAAAATAATCTTACCATTCCCCCATGCCCTCTTTAGCGTTGTAGACTGACAGCATTTCTTTCTGTATTTCCAAACGAGCCCCGCATTTCTAAACCCTACAATTGTGCGAAAGCTTAGCAAGGCCCTCGGTTCCTGCAGCCTTAATGCCAAGGTAGCATAGGAGGGTTTTCCAGCCAGTTACCCGCTTGTGACAGGCTGTAGATGTTCGCGTCACGCCACGGGGGTTGAAAAGAAGGTCCCCTTTTCCCCGTGTATTCTGAGTGGCTCTAGCTACCACCCTCAAGCGTCAGATACAGTTATAGAAAATACAAATACCCCAAAAAGTGAAGCAGCACACAGTCGCCCAGATAGCCGAATTGGTACGGCATTCGAGATCTAACCGAAAGCCATGGGTTCGGTCCCCCATCTGGACACGTGTTTTTCTTTCTCTCTTTCTCTCGTAATAATAATAAAAAATAATAATGTAGCGTCACTAACTGCAAAAAATCGTCTAACCATTCCCCTATGCAGTCTTTGGCATAGTATACTGCCGGCATTTCTTTCTGTTTTTCAAAACGAGCCCCTCAAAGCTTAGCGAGGGCCTCGGTTCTAGAAGCCTTGATTCCAAAGTAGCATAAGAGGGTTCCCGCCAGTTACCCGTTTAAGGCAGGCTGCAGACGTTCGCGTAACGCCCAGAGCGTTGAAAAGAAGGTCCCCTTCGTCCCGTGTAGTCTGACAGGTGCTGGCTACCGCCTCAAGCGTCAGATACAGTTTTAGTAAATATAAATACCCAGAAAGTGAAGGAGAACACAATCACCCAGATAGCCGAATTGGTAAAGCATTCGAGATCCAATCGAAAGCCGTGGGTTCGGTCCCCACTCTGGCGCGTGCTTTTCTTTCTTCCTCACGTAATTACGAAAAAATAATGATGTAACGTCATTAACGATAAAAAATAGTTTAACCATTCCCCTATGCCTGCTTTGGCGTTGTAGGCTGCCGGCATTTCTTTCTGTATTTCCAAACAAGCCCCTCGTTTCCAAACCCGATATTTGTGCGAAATCTTAGCGAAGGCGTTGGTTCTCGCAGCCTTGTTGCCAAGGTAGCATAAGAGGGTTTCCTGCCAGTTAGTCGCTTATGACAGGCTGTAGACGTTTGCATCATGCCCGGCGGTTTAAATGAAGGTTGCTTTCTCCTCGTGTAGACTGAGTGGCGTTAGCTACCACCCTCAAGCGTAAGATACAGTTGTAGTAAATATAAATACCCCAGAAAGTGAAGCAGAACACAGTCGCTCAGATAGCCAAATTGGTAAGGCATTCGTCATCTACATGAAACTCGTGGGTTCGGTCCCCACTCTGGGCGCTTGTTTTTCTTTCTTTCTCGCGTAATAATAAAAATATTAATGTAAGTTCAGTAACCATAAAAAATAGTCTAACCATTCCCCTATGCCGTCTTTAGGGTTGTAGACGGCTGGCATTTCTTTCTGTATTTCCAAACGAGCCCCTCATTTCCAAAGCCTATATTTGTGGGAAAGCTCAGCGAGGGCCTCAAATCTGGCAGCCTTGATGCCAAGGTAGCATAAGCGGGTTTCCCACTAATTACTCGCTTATGACAGGCTGTAGACGTTCGCGTCACGCCCCGTAGGTTAAAAAAAAGGTCCCCTTCTCCGCGTGTAGTCAGTGTGGTGCTGGCCACCACCCTCAAGCGTCAGATACAGTTGTAGTAAATATAAATACCCCAGCAAGTGAAGCAGAACACAATCGCTCAGATAGCCGAATTGGTAAGGCATGCGAGATGTAATTGAAAGGCGTGGGTTCGGTCCCCACTGTGGGCGCGTGTTTTTTTTTCTTTCTCACGTAATAATAACGAAAATATTGTAACGTCACTAATGATAAAAATTGTGTAACCATTCCCCTATGCCTTCATTGGCATTGTAGACTGCCGGCATTTCTTTCTGTATTTCCAAACGAGCCGCGCATTTCTAAACCCTACAATTATGCGGAAGCTTAGCGAGCGCCTCACTACTGGCAGCCTTGATGCCAAGGCAGCATAAGAGGGTTTTCCCGCCAGTTACCTGCTTATGACAGGCTGTAGATGATCGCGTAATGCCCCGAGGGTTGAAACAAGGTCCCCTTCTCCCTGTGTAGTCTGAGTGGCGCTGGCTACCACCCTCAAGCGTCAGATACAGTTTTAGTAAATATAAATACCCAGAAAGTGAAGAACACAATCGCCCAGATAGCCGAATTGGTAAGGCATTCGAGATCTAATGGAAAGGCGTGGTTTCGGCCCCACTCTGGGCGCGTGGTTTTCTTTCTTTCTTTCTCACGTAATTGTTAAAAAAATTATAATGTAACGTCACTAACAATAAAAATAGTCTAACCATTCTCCTATGCTTTCTTTGGTGTTGTAGACGGCCGGCATTTCCTTCTGTATTTCCAAACGAGGCCCTCATTTCCAAACCCTATATTTGTGCGATATCTTAGCCAGGGCCTCGGGTCTGGCAGCCTTGATGCCAAGATAGCATAAGAGGGTTTCCCGCAAGTTACTCGCTTATGACAGGCTGTAGACGTTCGCGTCGCGCCCGGGGGTTTAAATAAAAAGGTGCTCTTCTCCCCGTGTAGTCTGAGTGGTGCTGGCTACCACCCTCAAGCGTCAGATACAGTTGTAGTAAATATTGCTACGGACGTAACAAATGGATGAAGGGTTTATTTACAAGTCGTGCGGAGCCACAGGCAAGACGTGCTACCACAGATGCCGGTCAGCAGCGAGCCGCGGAAAAACTCTTCTTTGCCCTTATCTTCTACGTGTCAGCATACCCCCTGGATCCCGCTCCACTGGAACATACCCTACACAGGCGATTGACTGCCGACTAATGTAACAGACAACCTAGTGATTGTCCTGTACTTAACACTGTAACAATTTCCCCCCGTGGAGACGAAGCGCAGCGAGCGAGTTAAGGAGTGCGGCTATGACAACGCTTCAACCGAGCTACATGCACGACCTGGGTCTTGCGGGAGCGACGGTCCGGAGCAGTAACTTTTGCGATAACATACTTCACGGTACTCAGCTGAGACAGCACTACAAAGGGGCCAGAGTACGTAGGCAAAAACTTTTGGTAGTGGCCTCGTTGGCGAACTGGAGTCCACAACCAAACGAGTTCGCCCGGGTAGTAGGAGACTGGTCGGTGGCGCTGATCGTAGCGTGCTTTGGTTCGCCCCTGGGAGCTGAGGGTGCGCAGTCGAGCCAGTCGCCGGGCTTCTTCAGCGAGGCACAAAGTTTCAGCCAGCGACATATCTTTAGGCGAGGAGAATGGAAGGATGGTGTCTAGGAAGCTTTGAGGAAGGCGGACGTACAGAAGGAAGAACGGAGAATAGCCTGTGACCTCGTGTTTGGCGGTATTGTACGCGTAGGTTATGAATGGAAGAACAGTGTCCCAATTGTTTTGTTCTGCATCGATGTACATAGACAGCATGTTAGTTAGCGTGCGGTTTGTGCGTTCAGTGAGTCCGTTCGTCTGCGGGTGGTATGGTGTGGAATGTCGGTATTCGGAGCCACAAAGCCGAAGAAGCGCTTCCACAACGTCCGCCGTAAACTGGCGGCCACGGTCACTGATCACAACGCGAGGAGCTCCATGACGTAGAATGACACGATTCAAGAGGAAAGATGCGACATCCGCGGCCGTTGCAGTGCAAAGAGGAGCAGTCTCAACGTAGCGGGTCAAAAAATCCACACAGACGATGATCCAACGGTGACCTGCCTTGGACTTGGGTAGTGGCCCCACCAGATCAATACCCACTTTGTCAAAGGGCGACATGGGAGGATTCACCGGTTGCAAAGGGCCCGGAGACGGAGACGTAGGACGCTTGTAACGCTGGCATTGAGGGCAGCTGGCGACATATTTCTGCGCTGCTGTCTGCATACGAGGCCAGTAGAAGCGTTCCCGAAGCCGATGTAGGGTGCGGGAAAGGCCAAAGTGACCTGATGTTACGTCGTCGTGCATTGCGCGGAGAACCAGATGTTGGAGCGTAGTGGGGACGACAAGAAGCAAACGCGCGCCATCAGCAGAGTAATTCTTTTTGGAACAGAACGCCGTCGCGGACAATAAAGGGTGTCGACATTGTGTCCTCCGCAGTTGCAAAAAGCCTGCGCAGCGTTGGATCTTTCCGTTGTTCGGCCCGAAAAAGTGGGGCGTCTGGGAATTCTGGTGACACGGAAGCCAGACAGTCCTCGAAGGTGTCGTCGTCGGTCGATGTGCCCGGTTGAGGTAAGCGGGACAAACAGTCCGCATCGGTATGACGGCGCCCACTCTTGTAAGAGACTGTGAAGTCGTATTCTTGTAAGCGTAAGGCCCATCGAGCTAAGCGACCGGAGGGGTCGCGCAGTCCGACAAGCCAGCATAACGAGTGGTGGTCCGTGACCAAAGTGAAGTGGCGTCCATACAGATAGCAGCGAAACTTTGTACAGCGAACACAACGGCGAGGCATTCCAATTCCGTGATGGTGTAGTTGCGCTCGGCTCTGGACAGGGTACGGCTGGCGTAAGCGACGACGTGTTGTGCCCCTTCATGTAACTGGACGAGAACAGCTCCAACGCCCACGCCACTCGCATCGGAGTGGAGCTAGGTGGGTGCCGTGGGATCAAAGTGGCGCAAAATTGGGCCAGAAGTTAACAAAAATTTAAGCTGCTGGAAAGAGGACTCACAGTCGGACGTCCAAGAAAAAGGGCTGTCTTTACAGAGTAAGGACGTCAGGGGATGGGCAATTTGCGCGAAGCCTTGAATGAATCGTCGGAAATAGGAGCACAGACCCAAGAAGCTCCTCAGCTCTTTCAGGGATCGTGGGGCTTGGAAATCGCGCACGGCGGAGATCTTCTTGGGATCCGGCCTGATGCCTTCCTTATCTACGAGGAAGCCTAGTACGAGGGCTTGGCGCTCCCCGAAATGATATTTTTTTGAGTTCAACACCAATCCCGCTTCCTCGATGCGGTCCAGGACAATGACAAGCCTGCTATTGTGCTCTTCAAATGACCTCCCGAAAATAATGACATCGTCGAGATAGCACATGCAGATGTCCCATTTTAAGCCACGCAGAATGGTGTCCATAAAGCACTCAAATGTAGCGGGCGCATTACATAATCCAAAAGGCATCACATTGAACTCAAAGACCCCAATAGGCGTCACGACGGCCGTCTTCTCTTTGTCGGATGGGTGCACTGGAATTTGCCAGTAGCCCGACCAAAGGTCGACCGAAGAAAAGTACGATGCTGAATGTAAGCAGTCGACGGCGTCATCAATGCGCAGAAGCGGACACCCATCTTTTTTTGTCACAGCATTGAGTCGACGATAATCTACGCAAAAGCGCCAAGAGTTATCTTTCTTCTTTACAAGAATCACAGGAGCTGCCCACGGACTTGAAGACTCCCGGATTACCCCTTTTTTCAGCATCTCCTGCGTCTGTTCGGTTATTACCTTGCGCTCAGAAGGGGATACACGGTATGGCTTTTGACGAATCGGTGCCGTATTCTCAGTGATAATCCGATGTTGCATGCGTGACGCCGGCAGTGAAGTTTCGTGGTCATCCCGAGCAAAATCAAATACCGCAGCATGTCGGGTAAGCACCTCAAGTAACACCTGCTGCTTATGAGAAGGAAGCGAGGTATTTATCATGCGCTTGAGCTGGGTGGTGTAGTCTGTGTTGTTGGTAGTCGCGTCTTGCGTCCTATTCACCGCATGAATGGTTACGGCAACGTCTTCGTCAGAACGAGCGAGTTTAAGTCCACGGGGCAAAAGTACGGGTTCACTGGAAGCGTTCACCGTCCAAACGCAGCTGCACCCATCAACGACATCAACCAAAGCACGGGGTATCAGCACATTCTTCTTAACTGCGTTTGTTGCATCCGCCTCCACCAGAACTCCGTAGCTCCCTCGAAGAAATGTTTCGGACTTCACAGAGACAAACATAGCCGTCCTGGGAGGTAGCAGGACGTCATCGGCGACAGAAAACAGGCCTTTAGTGTCATTACACCCTTCTTCAACATAAGTAGGTAGAGTTTCGTTTCGGAACGAAATTTCGCCCGTTCCGCAGTCCAACATCGCACCGCAATCACGTAAAAAGTCGATCCCCAATATAACGTCATGAGTTGCCTGGGCTAAAACAATGAACTCCGTTCGAAAGCTGTCTTCGCCAAGAAAAACCGTCGCTGAACAGATTGCAACTGGAAACAAACGCTCGCCTCCGACTCCACGATACTGAATCTTTCGGTCACAGAAAAACATAACTTTTGGCCCAAGACGGGTTTTGAAAGCGAAACTCATGACTGAAACCGCAGCTCCAGTATCTACCAAAGCTTTCTTGTTCACACCATCTACAGAAACAGTCACTTTGTTCTTTGACATAACGATGGGCAGGGGAATTGGCAAAAATGACCGGCCCGCGACCTCACCCCCGTCGGCCGCAGCATCTAGTTTCCCTCCGGTGGTGAGCTCATTCGGCGGCGTGGTGTTGGAGATCGCGGCCGTCGAGTGGTCGTGGAGGAGTGAAGCTCCTGTCGGAACCCGGGGAATTTATGCGCATTGCAGTTGGCTGGAACGACCGCTGGAAGGGTGCGTTGGTCTGGTTATCTGTGTATGGCCGTCGATGTGGCGGTTCGTAATGCTGGGGAGGCCGACGGCAAAACCGGGAAATGTGGCCGCGGATAACACAGTTGAAGCAGGTGCGCTGTTCACGGAATACGACCGGTTGACCTAAGGAACGGCGTGGTCGGGAGTAGGCGACAGGTGCGTAACGAATTGGCTCCTCGAAGTAATTTTTATACTCCCGAGGTGGAGGACTGAGAGCTGTACGCCTGGTATGGTCTTCATTGTAAGCGGTACGCTCATTCCTATTCCCTGCTCGAACCCAAGGCACCTCAGAGTGACTCTGGACGGCTTGCACTGTGCATTGACGAAATACTGGGTCAGGAAGAACGCACTGGTGAAAGCTTTTGTCACGACACAAACCTTGCTGTGCGAGTTCTTCTCTAATGATGCGACGCACCACCGAAGCTATGTCCTCGGAAGGGGACGAGCTGACGTCCACGCTGGCAACAGTAGTCACGTTTGCCAGGCGTCCAAACTTGGGGGTAATACGTAGCATTTTCAGGGTTTCGAACGCGCGGCAATGGCGAATTACATCCAGAGCTGACGCCAGGTTTTCCTTAGTTTAGAGGTAGTTATAAACCTCCTCAGCGATACCTTTAAGCAGGTGACCTACTTTGTCCTCGTCTGGCATCGAAGGATTAACGAGGCTGCACAGTTTGAGGACTTCTTCAATATATGTGGTACAAGTTTCGCTCGGAGCTTGAGCTCTCTGCGCAAGAGTCTGCTCTGCCTTCTTCTTTCGGGCAGCCGTGTCGCCGAAGCTCGCCCGGAATTCGTTGACGAAACTGACCCATGTATCAAATCTGTGCTCATGATTGTCATACCACATTAATGCAGTAAGGTCCAAGGAGAAGACCACCTGTATATGCACTGTAACAATATAAATACCCAAGAAAGTGAAGAAGAACACAGTCGCCAAGATAGCCGAATTAGTAAGGCATTCGAGATCTAATCGAAAGGCGTGGGTTCGGTCCCCCCTCTGGACGCGTTTTTCTTTCTTTCTCACGTGATTATAAAAAATATTAATGTAACGTCACTAACGATAAGAAATTATCTAACCATTCCCCTATGCCTTCTTTTACGTTGTAGACTGCTGTAATTTCTGTATTTCCAAACGAGCCCCGCATTTCTAAACCCTACAATTGTGCGAAAGCTCAGCGAGGGCCTCGGTACTGGCAGCCTTGATGCCAAGGAAGCATAAGAGGGTTTTCCCGCCAGTTACCCGCTTAAGACAGGCTGTATATGTTCGCGTCACACCACGGGGGTTGAAAAGAAGGTCCCCTTCTCCGCATGTAGTCTGAGTAGCGCTAGCTACCACCCTTAAGCGTCAGATACAGTTGTAGTAAATATAACTACCCCAGAAAGTGAAGAAGAACACAGTCGCCAGATAGCCGAATTGGTAAGGGATTCGAGATCTACACGAAACTCGTGATTTCGGGCCTCACTCTGGGCGCTTGTTTTTCTTTCTTTCTCGCGTAATATTAAAAATAATATTGTAACGGCACTAACCATAAAAATAATCTTACCATTCCCCTATGCCTTCTTTGGCGTTGTAGACGGCCGGCATTTCTTTCTGTATTTCCAAACGAGCCCCTCATTTCGAAACCATATAATTGTGCGAAAGGTAAGCAAGGGCCTCGGTTCTCCCAGCCTTGATGCCAAGGTAGCATAAGAGGGTTTTCCCACCACTTACCCGCTTATGACAGGGTGTAGATGTTCGCGTAATGCCCCGAGGGTTGAAAAAAGGTCCCCTTCTCCCTGTGTAGTCTGAGTGGCGCTGGCTACAACCCTCAAGCGTCAGATACAGTTTTAGTAAATATAAATACTCAGAAAGTGAAGAACACAATCGCCCAGATAGCCGAATTGGTAAGGCATTCGAGATCTAATGTAAAGGCGTGGTTTCGGCCCCACTCTGGGCGCGTGCTTTTCTTTCTTTCTTTCTCACGTAATTATTAAAAAATTTATAATGTAACGTCACTAACGATAAAAATAGTCTTACCATTCCCCTATGCCCTCTTTGGCGTTGTAGACTGCCATCATTTCTTTATGTATTTCCAAACGAGCCCCGCATTTCTAAACCCTACAATTCGGCGAAAGCTTAGCGAGGGCCTCGGTTCTGGCAGCCTTGATGCCAAGGTAGCATAGGAGGGTTTTCCCGCCAGTTACCCGCTTATGACAGGCTGTAGATGCTCGCGTCACGCCACGGGGGTTGAAAAGAAGGTCCCCTTCTCCCCGTGTATTCTGAGTGGCTCTAGCTACCACCCTCAAGCGTCAGATACAGTTGTAGTAAATACAAATACCCCAGAAAGTGAAGGAGCACACCGTCGCCCAGATAGCTGAATGGTACGGCATTCGACATCTAATCGAAAGGCATGGGTTCGGTCCCCCATCTGGACGCGTGTTTTTCTTTCTCTCTTTCTTACGTAATATTAAAAAAAATAAAAATGTAACGTCACTAACTACAAAAAATCGCCTAACCATTCCCCTATGCAGTCTTTGGCATAGTATACTGCCGGCATTTCTTACTGTATTTCCAAACGAGCCCCTCAAATCTTAGCGAGGGCCTCGGTTCTGGCAGCCTTGATGCCAAGGTAGCATAGGAGGGTTTTCCCGCCAGTTACCCGCTTATGAGAGGCTGTAGATGCTCGCGTCAGGCCACGGGGTTTGAAAAGAAGGTCCCCTTCTTCCCGTGTATTCTGAGTGGCTCTAGCTACCACCTTCAAGCGTCAGATATAATTTTAGTAAATACAAATTCCCCTTAAAGTGAAGGAGAACACAATCGCGGATCTAGCCGAATTGGTAAGAAATTTGAGATCTAATCGAAAGGCGTGGGTTCGGTCCCCACTCTGGGCGCGTTTTTTTTTCTTTCTCACGTAATTATAAAAAAACATTGTAACATCACTAAGGCGTGGGGTCGGTCCCCACTCTAGGCGCGTGTTTTTCTTTCTTTCTCACGTAATTACAAAAAAAAATATTGTAACGTCACTAACGATAAAAAATAGTCTTACCATTCCACTATGCCTTCTTTGGCGTTGTAGACTGCTGGCATTTCTTTCTATATTTTGATACGAGCCCCGCATTTATCAACCCTACAATTGTGCGAAAGCTTAGCGAGGGCCTCGGTTCTAGCAGCCTTGATGCCAATATTGCATAAGAGGGTTTTCCCGGCAGTTACCTGCTTATGACAGGCTGTAGATGTTCGCGCAACGCCCCGAGGGTTAACAAGAAGGTCCCCTTCTCCTGTGTAGTATGAGTGGCGCTGGCTACCACCCTCAAGTGTGAGATACAGTTGTAGTAAATATAAATACGCCAGAAAGTGAAGGAGAACACAGTCGCCCAGATAGCCGAATTGGTAAGGCATTCGAGATCTAATCGATAGGCGTGGGTTCGGTCACCACTCTGGACGCGTTTTTCTTTCTTTCTTTGTCACGTGAATATAAAAAATATTATTGTAACGTCACTAACGATAAGAAATAATCTAACCATTCCCCTATGCCTTCTTTGGCGTTGTAGACGGCCGGCATTTCTTTCTGTATTTCCAAACCATGTAATTGTGCGAAAGCTAAGCAAGGGCCTCGGTTCTCCCAGCCTTGATGCCAAGGTAGCATAAGAGGGTTTTCGCACCAGTTACCCGCTTATGACAGGCTTCAGATGTTCGCGTAATGCCCCGAGGGTTGAAAAAAGGTCCCCTTCTCCCTGTGTAGTCTGGTGGCGCTGGCTACCACCCTCAAGCGTCAGATACAGTTTTAGTAAATATAAATACCCAGAAAGTGAAGGAGGACACAATCGCCCAGACAGCCGAATTGGTAAGGCATTCGAGATCTAATGGAAAGGCGTGGTTTCGGCCCCACTCTGGGGGCGTGCTTTTCTTTCTTTCTTTCTCACGTAATTATTAAAAAAATTATAATGTAACGTCACTAACGATAAAAATAGTCTTACCACTCCCCTATGCCCTCTTTGGCGTTGTAGACTGCCAGCATTTCTTTCTGTATTTGCAAACGAGCCCCGCATTTCTAAACCCTACAATTGTGCGAAAGCTTAGCGAGGGCCTCGGTTCTGGCAGCCTTGATGCCAAGGTAGCATAGGAGGGTTTTCCCGCCAGTTACCCGCTTATGACAGGCTGTAGATGCTCGCGTCATGCCACGGGGGTTGAAAAATAGGTCCCCTTCTCCCCGTGCATTCTGAGTGGCTCTAGCTACCAGCCTGAAGCGTCAGATACAGTTGTAGTAAATACAAATACCCCAGAAAGTGAAGGAGCGCACAGTCGCCCAGATAGCCGAATGGTATGGCATTCGAGATCTAATCGACAGGCATGGGTTCGGTCCCCCATCTGGACGCGTGTTTTTCTTTCTCTATTTCTTATGTTATATTACAAAAAATAATAATGTAACGTCACTAACTACAAAAAATCGTCTAACCATTCCCCTATGCAGTCTTTGGCATAGTATACTGCCAGCATTTCTTACGGTATTTCCAAACGAGCCCCTCAAATCTTAGCGAGGTCCTCGGTTCTAGAAGCCTTGATGCCAACGTAGCATAAGAGGGTTTCCTGCAAGGTACCCACTTATGACAGGCTGTAGACGTTCGCGTCCCGCCCCAGGGGTTGAGAAGAAGGTTACCTTCTCCCCGTGTAGTCTGAGTGGCTCTAGCTACCACCCTCAAGCGTCAGATATAGTTGTAGTAAATATAAATACCCCAGAAAGTGAAGGAGAACACAATCACGCATCTAGCCGAATTGGTAAGACATTTGAGATCTTATCGAAAGGCTTGGGTTCGGTCCCCACTCTGGGCGCGTGTTTTTCTTTCCTTCTCACGTAATTATAAAAAAAATATTGTAACGTCACTAACGATAAAAAATATTCTTACCATTCCCCTATGCCTTCTTTGGCGTTGTAGACTGCAGGCATTTCTTTGTATATTTTGATACGAGCGGCGCATTTATAAACCCTACAATTGTGCGAAAGCTTAGCGAGGGCCTCGGTTCTAGCAGCCTCAAAGCTTAGCAGCCATAGCAGCCTCTAGCAGCCTCAAACGAGCCCCTCAAAGCTTAGCGAGGGCCTCGGTTCTAGCAGCCTTGATTCCAAAGTAGCATAAGAGTGTTCCCGCCAGTTACCCGTTTAAGACAGGCTGCAGACGTTCGCGTCACGCCACGGGAATTGAAAAGAAGGTCCCCTTTTCCCCGTGTAGTCTAAGTGGCGCTAGCTACCACCCATAAGCGTCAGATACAGTTGTAGTAAATATAAATACCCCAGAAAGTGAAGAAGAACACAGTCGCCAGATAGCCGAATTGGTAAGGGATTCGAGATCTATACGAAACTCGTGGATTCGGTCCTCACTCTGGGCGCGTGCTTTTCTTTCTTTCTTTCTCGCGTAATTATTAAAAAATTATAATGTAACGTCAATAACTATAAAAATAGTCTTACCATTCCCCTATGCCCTCTTTGGCGTTGTAGACTTCCAGAATTTGTTTCTGTATTTCCAAACGACCCCGCATTTCTAAACCCTACAATTGTGCGAAAGCTTAGCGAGGGCCTCGGTTCTGGCAGCCTTGATGCCAAGGTAGCATAAGAGGGTTTTCCCACCAGTTTCCCGCTTATGACAGGCTTTAGATGTTCGTGTAATGCCCCGAGTGTTGAAAAAAGGTCCCCTTCTCCCTGTGTAGTCTGAGTGGCGCTGGCTACCACCCTCAAGCATCAGATACAGTTTTAGTAAATATAAATACCCAGGAAGTGAAGGAGAACACAATCGCCCAGAGAGCCGAACTGGTAAGGCATTCGAGATCTGATGGAAAAGCGTGGTTTCGACCCCACTCTGGG
The DNA here is from genome assembly GCF_048455015.1 of Haemaphysalis longicornis. Classification (NCBI taxonomy): domain Eukaryota; kingdom Metazoa; phylum Arthropoda; class Arachnida; order Ixodida; family Ixodidae; genus Haemaphysalis; species Haemaphysalis longicornis. The sequence continues at coordinate 37,186,247 of NW_027526233.1, read as the reverse complement.
CGCGTGCTTTTCTTTCTTTCTTGCTAGAGTAATTATTAAAAAATTATAATGTAACGTCAATAACGATAAAAATAGTCTTACCATTCCCCTATGCCCTCTTTGGCGTTGTAGACTGCCAGCATTTCTTTCTGGATTTCCAAACGAGCTCCGCATTTCTAAACCCTACAATTATGTGAAAGCTTAGCGAGGGCCTCGGTTCTGGCAGCCTTGATGCCAAGGTAGCATAGGAGGGTTTTCCCGCCAGTTACCCGCTTATGAGAGGCTGTAGATGCTCGCGTCAGGCCACGGGGTTTGAAAAGAAGGTCCCCTTCTTCCCGTGTATTCTGAGTGGCTCTAGCTACCACCTTCAAGCGTCAGATATAATTTTAGTAAATACAAATACCCCTTAAAGTGAAGGAGAACACAATCGCGGATCTAGCCGAATTGGTAAGAAATTTGAGATCTAATCGAAAGGCGTGGGTTCGGTCCCCACTCTGGGCGCGTGTTTTTTTTTTCTTTCTCACGTAATTAGAAAAAAACATTGTAACATCACTAACGATAAAAAATAGTCTTACCATTCCCCTATGCCCTCTTTGGCGTTCTAGACTGCCAGCATTTATTTCTGTATTTTCGTACGAGTCCCGCATTTATAAACCCTACAATTGTGCGAAAGCTTAGCGAGGGCCTCGGTACTGGCAGCCTTGATGCCAAGGAAGTATAAGTGGGTTTTCCCGCCAGTTACCCGCTTAAGACAGGCTGTAAATTTTCGCGTCACACCACGGGGGTTGAAAAGAAGGTCCCCTTCTCCCCGTGTAGTCTGAGTGGCGCTAGCTACCACCCTTAAGCGTCAGATACAGTTGTAGTAAATATAAATACCCCAGAAAGTGAAGAAGAACACAGTCGCCAGATAGCCGAATTGGTACGGCATTCGAGATCTTATCGAAATGCATGGGTTCGGTCCCCCATCTGGACGCATTTTTCTTTCTCTCTTTCTTACGTAATAATAAAAAAAATAATAATGTAACGTCACTAACTACAAAAAATCGTCTAACCATTCCCCTATGCCTTCTTTGGCGTTGTAGACTGCCGGCAGTTATTTCTGTATTTTCATACGAGCCCCGCATTTATAAACCCTACAATTGTGCGAAAGCTTAGCGAGGGCCTCGGTTCTGGCAGCCTTGATCTCAAGATAGCATAAGTGGGTTTTCCCGGCAGTTACCCGCCTATGACAGGCTGTAAATGTTCGCGTCACGCCACGGGAATTGAAAAGAAAGTTCCCTTCTCCCCGTGTAGTCTAAGTGGCGCTAGCTACCACCCATAAGCGTCAGATACAGTTGTAGTAAATATAAATACACCAGAAAGTGAAGAAGAACACAGTCACCAGATAGCCGAATTGGTAAGGGATTCGAGATCTACACGAAACTCGTGGGTTCGGTCCTCGCTCTGGGAGCTTGTTTTTCTTTCTTTCTCGCGTAATATTAAAAATATTATTCTAACGTCACTAACCATAAAAATAGTCTAACCATTCCCGTATGCCTTCTTTGGCATTGTAGACGGCCGTCATTTCTTTCTGTATTTCCAAACGAGCCCCTCATTTCCAAACCATATAATTGTGCGAAAGGTAAGCAAGGGCCTCGGTTCTCCCAGCCTTGATGCCAAGGTAGCATAGGAGGGTTTTCCCACCAGTTACCCGCTTATGACAGGCTTTAGATGTTCGCGTAATGCCCCGAGGGTAGAAAAAAGGTCCCCTTCCCCCTGTGTAGTCTGAGCGGCGCTGGCTACTACCCTCAAGCGTCAGATACAGTTTTAGTAAATATATATACCCAGAAAGTGAAGGAGAACACAATCGCCCAGATAGCCTAATTAGTAAGGCATTCGAGATCTGATGGAAAGGCGTGGTTTCGGCCCCACTCTGGGCGCGTGATTTTCTTTCTTTCTTTCTCGCGTAATTATTACAAAATTATAATGTAACGTCACTAACGATAAAAATAGTCTTACCATTCCCCTATGCCCTCTTTGGCGTTCTAGACTGCCAGCATTTCTTTCTGTATTTCCAAACGAGCCCCGCATTTCTAAACCCTACAATTGTGCGAAAGCTTAGCGAGGGCCTCGGTTCTGGCAGCCTTGATGCCAAGGTAGCATAGGAGGGTTTTCCCGCCAGTTACCCGCTTATGACAGGCTGTAGATGCTCGCGTCAGGCCATGGGGGTTGAAAAGAAGGTCCCCTTCCCCCCGTGTATTCTGAGTGGCTCTAGCTACCACCCTTAAGCGTCAGATACAGTTGAGTAAATACAAATACCCCACAAAGTGAAGGAGCACACAGTCGCCCAGATAGCCGAATGGTACGGCATTCGAGACCTAATCGAAAGGCATGGGTTCGGTCCCCCATCTGGACGCTTGTTTTTCTTTCTCTCTTTCTTACGTTATAATAAAAAAATAATAATGTAATGTCACTAAGTTCAAAAAATTGTCTAACCATTCCCATATGCAGTCTTTGGCATAGTATACTCCGGCATTTCTTTCTGTATTTCCAAACGAGCCCCGCATTTCTAAACCCTACAATTGTGCGAAAGCTTAGCGAGGGCCTCGGTTCTGGCAGCCTTGATGCCAAGGTAGCAATGGGGGGTTTTCCCGCCAGTTACCCGCTTATGACAGGCTGTAGATGCTCGCGTCACGCCACGGGGGTTGAAAAATAGGTCCCCTTCTTCCCGTGTATTCTGAGTGGCTCTAGCTACCAGCCACAAGCGTCAGATACAGTTGTAGTAATTACAAATACCCCAGAAAGTGAAGGAGCACACAGTCGCCCAGATAGCCGAATGGTACGGCATTCGAGATATAATCGACAGGCATGGGTTCGGTCCCCCATCTGGACGCGTGTTTTTCTTTCTCTCTTTCTTACGTAATAATACAAAAAATAATAATGTAACGTCACTAACTACAAAAAATCGTCTAACCATTCCCCAATGCAGTCTTTGGCATAGTATACTGCCGGCATTTCTTTCTGTATTTCCAAACGAGCCCCTCAAAGCTTAGCGAGGGCCTCGGTTCTAGAAGCCTTGATGCCAACGTAGCGTAAGAGGGTTTCCTGCCAGGTACCCGCTTATGACAGGCTGTAGACGTTCGCGTCCCGCCCCGGGGGTTGAGAAGAAGGTTACCTTCTCCCCGTGTAGTCTGAGATGCTCTAGCTACCACCCTCAAGCGTCAGATATAGTTTAAGTAAATATAAATACCCCTTAAAGTGAAGGAGAACACAATCGCGCATCTAGCGGAATTGGTGGGAAGTTTGAGATCTAATCGAAAGGCGTGGGTTCGGTCCCCACTCTGCGCGCGTGTTTTCTTTCTTTCTCACGTAATTATAAAAAACTATTGTAACGTCACTAACGATAAAAAATAGTCTAACCATTCCCTTATGCCTTCTTTGGCGTTGTAGACTGCCGGCATTTATTTCTGTATTTTCATACGAGCCCCGCATTTCCAAACCATATACTTGTGCGAAAGCTAAGCAAGGGCCTCGGTTCTCCCAGCCTTGATGCCAAGGTAGCATAAGAGGGTTTTCCCACCAGCTACCCACTTATGACAGGCTTCAGATGTTCGCGTAATGCCCCGAGGGTTGAAAAAAGGTCCCCTTCTCCCTTTGTAGTCTGAGTGGCGCTGGCTACCACCCTCAAGCGTCAGATACAGTTTTAGTAAATATAAATACTCAGAAAGTGAAGAACACAATCGCCCAGATAGCCGAATTGGTAAGGCATTCGAGATTTTATGGAAAGGCGTGGTTTCGGCCCCAACCTGGCCACGTGCTTTTATTTCTTTCTTTCTCACGTGATTATTAAAAAAATTTTAATGTAACGTCACTAACGATAAAAATAGTCTTACCATTCCCCAATGCCCTCTTTGGCGTTGTAGCCTGCCAGCATTTCTTTCTGTATTTCCAAACGAGCCCCGCATTTCTAAACCCTACAATTGTGCGAAAGCTTAGCGAGGGCCTCGGTTCTGGCAGCCTTGATGCCAAGGTAGCATAGGGGGGTTTTCCCGCCAGTTACCCGCTTATGACAGGCTGTAGATGCTCGCGTCACGCCACGGGGGTTGAAAAATAGGTCCCCTTCTTCCCATGTATTCTGAGTGGCTGTAGCTACCAGCCTCAAGCGTCAGATACAGTTGTAGTAATTACAAATACTCCAGAAAGTGAATTAGCACACAGTCGCCCAGATAGCCGAATGGTACGGCATTCGAGATCTAATCGACAGGCATGGGTTCGGTCCCCCATCTGGACGCGTGTTTTTCTTTCTCTCTTTCTTACGTAATAATACAAAAAATAATAATGTAACGTAACTAACTACAAAAAATCGTCTAACCATTCCCCTATGCAGTCTTTGGCATAGTATACTGCCGGCATTTCTTTCTTTATTTCCAAACGAGCCCCTCAAAGCTTAGCGAGGGCCTCGGTTCTAGAAGCCTTGATGCCAACGTAGCGTAAGAGGGTTTCCTGCCAGGTACCCTCTTATGACAGGCTGTAGACGTTCGCGTCCCGCCCCGAGGGTTGAGAAGAAGGTTACCTTCTCCCCGTGTAGTCTGAGATGCTCTAGCTACCACCCTCAAGCGTCAGATATAGTTTAAGTAAATATAAATACCCCTTAAAGTGAAGGAGAACACAATCGCGCATCTAGCCGAATTGGTGGGAAGTTTGAGATCTAATCGAAAGGCGTGGGTTCGGTCCCCACTCTGCGCGCGTGTTTTTCTTTCTTTCTCACGTAATTATAAAAAACTATTGTAACGTCACTAACGATAAAAAATAGTCTAACCATTCCCTTATGCCTTCTTTGGCGTTGTAGACTGCCGGCATTTATTTCTGTATTTTCATACGAGCCCCGCATTTAAAAATCCTACAATTGTGCGAAAGCTTAGCGACGGCCTCGGTTCTGGAAGCCTTGATGCCAAGATAGCATAAGAGGGTTTTCCCGGCAGTTACCTGCTTATGACAGGGTGTGGATGTTCGCGTTATGCCCCGAGGGTTGAAACGAACGTCCCCTTCTCCTTGTGTAGTATGAGTGGCGCTGGCTACCACCCTCAAGCGTGAGATACAGTTGTAGTAAATATAAATACCCCAGAAACTGAAGGAGAACACAGCCGCCCAGATAGCCACATTAGTAAGACATTTGAGATCTAATCGAAAGGCGTGGGTTCGGTCCCCACTCTGGGAGCGTGTTTTTCTTTCTTTCTCACGTAATTAATAAAAAAAATATTGGAACGTCAGTAACGATAAGAAATAATCTAACCATTCCCCTATGCCTTCTTTGGCATTGTAGACCTGCTGGAATTTCTTTCTATATTTCCAAACGAGCCCCGCATTTCTAAACCCTACAATTGTGTGAAAGCTCAGCAAGGGCATCGGTACTGGCAGCCTTGATGCCAAGTAAGCATAAGAGGGTTTTCCCGCCAGTTACCCGCTTATGACAAGCTGTAAATGTTCGCGTCACGCCACGGGGGTTGAAAAGAAGGTCCCCTTCTCCCCGTGTAGTCTGAGTGGCTCTAGCTACCACCCTCAAGCGTCAGCTACAATTGTGGTAAATATAAATACCCCAGAAAGTGAAGGAGCACACAGTCGCCCAGATAGCCGAATTGGTATGGCATTCGAGATCTAATCAAAAGGCATGGGTTCGGTCACCCGTCTGGACGCGTGATTTTCTTTCCCTCTTTCTCACGTAATAATAGAAAAATAATAATGTAAAGTCACTATCTACAAAAAATCGTCTAACCATTCCCCTATGCCGTCTTTGGCGTAGCATACTACCGGCATTTCTTTCTGTATTTCAAAAGGAGCCCCTCAAAGCTTAGCGAGGGCCTCGGTTCTAGAAGCCTTGATTCCAAAGTAGCATAAGAGGGTTCGCGCCAGTTACCCGTTTAAGACAGGCTGCAGACGTTTGCGTAACGCCCCGAGGGTTGAAAAGAAGGTCCCCTTCTCCCTGTGTAGTATGAGTGGCGCTGGCTACCACCCTCAAGCGAGAGATACAGTTGTAGTAAATATAAATACCCAAGAAAGTGAAGAAGAACACAGTCGCCAGATAGCCAAATTGGTAAGGGATTCGAGATCTACACGAGACTCGTGGGTTTGGTCCTCACTCTGGGCGCTTGGTTTTCTTTCTTTCTCGCGTAATATTAAAAAAATAATGTAACATCACTAACCATAAAAATAATCTTACCCTATGCCTTCTTTGGCGTTGTAGACGGCCGGAATTTCTTTCTGTATTTCCAAACTCGCCCCTCATTTCCAAACCATATAATTGTGCGAAAGCTAAACAAGGGCCTCGGTTCTCCCAGCCTTGATGCCAAGGTAGGATAAGAGGGTTTTCCCACCAGTTACCCGCTTATGACAGGCTGTAGATGTTCGCGTAATGCCCCGAGGGTTGAAAAAAGGTCCCCTTTTCCTTGTGTAGTCTGAGTGGCGCTGGCTACCACCCTCATGCGTCAGATACAGTTTTAGTAAATATAAATACCCAGAAAGTGAAGGAGAACACAATCGCCCAGATAGCCGAATTGGTAAGGCATTCGAGATCTAATGGAAAGGCGTGGTTTCGGCCCCACTCTGGGCGCGTGCTTTTCTTTCTTTCTCACGTAATTTTTAAAAAAATTATAATGTAACGTCACTAACGATAAAAATATTCTTACCATTCCCCTATGCCCTCTTTGGCGTTGTAGACTGCCAGCATTTCTTTCTGTATTTCCAAACGAGCCCCGCATTTCTAAACCCTACAATTGTGCGAAAGCTTAGCGAGGGCCTCGGTTCTGGCAGCCTTGATGCCAAGGTAGCATAGGAGGGTTTTCCCGCCAGTTACCCGCTTATGACAGGCTGTAGATATTCGCGTCACACCACGGGGGTTGAGAAGAAGGTTTCCTTCTCCCCGTGTAGTCTGAGTGGCTCTAGCTACCACCGTCAAGCATCAGATATAGTTGTAGTAAATATGAATACCTTAGAAAGTGAAGGAGAACACAATCGCGCATCTAGCCGAATTGGTAAGACATTTGAGATCTAATCGAAAGGCGGGGGTTCGGTCCCCACTCTGGGCGCGTGTTTTTCTTTCTTTCTCACGTAATTATAAAAAAATATTGTAACGTCACTAACGATAAAAAATAGTCTAACCATTCCCCTATGCCTTCTTTGGCGTTGTGGACTGCTGGCATTTCTTTCTGTATTTTGATACAAGCCCCGCTTTTATAAACCCTACAATTGTGCGAAAGCTTATCAAGGGCCTCGGTTCTAGCAGCCTTGATGCCAAGATAGCATAAGAGGGTTTTCCTGGCAGTTACCTGCTTATGACAGGCTGTAGATATTCGCGTAACGCCCCGAGGGTTAAAAAGAAGGTCCCCTTCTTCTGTGTAGTATGAGTGGCGCTGGCTACCACACTCAAGCGTGAGATACAGTTGTAGTAAATATAAATACGCCAGAAAGTGAAGGAGAACACAGTCGCCCAGATAGCCGAATTGGTAAGACATTCGAGATCTAATCGAAAGGCGTGGGCTCGGTCCCCCCTCTGGACGCGTTTTTCTTTCTTTCTTTCTCACGTGATTATAAAAATATTAATATAACGTCACTAACGATAAGAAATAATCTAACCATTCCCCTATGCCTTCTTTGGCGTTGTAGACTGCTGTAATTTCTGTATTTCCAAACGAGCCCCGCATTTCTACACCCTACAATTGTGCGAAAGCTCAGCGAGGGCCTCGGTACTGGCAGCCTTGATGCCAAGGAAGCATAAGAGGGTTTTCCCGCCAGTTACCCGCTTAAGACAGGCTGTAAATGTTCGCGTCACACCACGGGGGTTGAAAAGAAGGTCCCCTTCTCCCGTGTAGTCTGAGTGGCTCTAGCTACCACCCTCAAGCGTCAGATACAGTTGAAGTAAATATAAATACCCCAGAAAGTGAAGGAGCACACAGTCGCCCAGATAGCCGAATGGTACGGCATTCGAGATATAATCGACAGGCATGGGTTCGGTCCCCCATCTGGACGCGTGTTTTTCTTTCTCTCTTTCTTACGTAATAATACAAAAAATAATAATGTAACGTCACTAACTACAAAAAATCGTCTAACCATTCCCCTATGCAGTCTTTGGCATAGTATACTGCCGGCATTTCTTTCTGTTTTTCCAAACGAGCCCCTCAAAGCTTAGCGAGGGCCTCGGTTCTAGAAGCCTTGATTCCAAAATAGCATAAGAGGGTTCCCGCCAGTTACCCGTTTAAGGCAGGCTGCAGACGTTCGCGTAACGCCCAGAGCGTTGAAAAGAAGGTCCCCTTCATCCCGTGTAGTCTGACAGGTGCTGGCTACCGCCTCAAGCGTCAGATACAGTTTTAGTAAATATAAATACCCAGAAAGTGAAGGAGAACACAATCACCCAGATAGCCGAATTGGTAAAGCATTCGAGATCCAATCGAAAGCCGTGGGTTCGGTCCCCACTCTGGGGCGTGCTTTTCTTTCTTTCTCACGTAATTTTTAAAAAAATTATAATGTAACGTCACTAACGATAAAAATATTCTTACCATTCCCCTATGCCCTCTTTGGCGTTGTAGACTGCCAGCATTTCTTTCTGTATTTCCAAACGAGCCCCGCATTTCTAAACCCTACAATTGTGCGAAAGCTTAGCGAGGGCCTCGGTTCTGGCAGCCTTGATGCCAAGGTAGCATAGGAGGGTTTTCCCGCCAGTTACCCGCTTATGACAGGCTGTAGATGTTCGCGTAATGCCCCGAGGGTTGAAAAAAGGTCCCCTTTTCCTTGTGTAGTCTGAGTGGCGCTGGCTACCACCCTCATGCGTCAGATACAGTTTTAGTAAATATAAATACCCAGAAAGTGAAGGAGAACACAATCGCCCAGATAGCCGAATTGGTAAGGCATTCGAGATCTAATGGAAAGGCGTGGTTTCGGCCCCACTCTGGGCGCGTGCTTTTCGTTCTTTCTCACGTAATTTTAAAAAAAATTATAATGTAACGTCACTAACGATAAAAATATTCTTACCATTCCCCTATGCCCTCTTTGGCGTTGTAGACTGCCAGCATTTCTTTCTGTATTTCCAAACGAGCCCCGCATTTCTAAACCCTACAATTGTGCGAAAGCTTAGCGAGGGCCTCGGTTCTGGCAGCCTTGATGCCAAGGTAGCATAGGAGGGTTTTCCCGCCAGTTACCCGCTTATGACAGGCTGTAGATATTCGCGTCACACCACGGGGGTTGAGAAGAAGGTTTCCTTCTCCCCGTGTAGTCTGAGTGGCTCTAGCTACCACCGTCAAGCATCAGATATAGTTGTAGTAAATATGAATACCTTAGAAAGTGAAGGAGAACACAATCGCGCATCTAGCCGAATTGGTAAGACATTTGAGATCTAATCGAAAGGCGGGGGTTCGGTCCCCACTCTGGGCGCGTGTTTTTCTTTCTTTCTCACGTAATTATAAAAAAATATTGTAACGTCACTAACGATAAAAAATAGTCTAACCATTCTCCTATGCCTTCTTTGGCGTTGTGGACTGCTGGCATTTCTTTCTGTATTTTGATACAAGCCCCGCTTTTATAAACCCTACAATTGTGCGAAAGCTTATCAAGGGCCTCGGTTCTAGCAGCCTTGATGCCAAGATAGCATAAGAGGGTTTTCCTGGCAGTTACCTGCTTATGACAGGCTGTAGATATTCGCGTAACGCCCCGAGGGTTAAAAAGAAGGTCCCCTTCTTCTGTGTAGTATGAGTGGCGCTGGCTACCACACTCAAGCGTGAGATACAGTTGTAGTAAATATAAATACGCCAGAAAGTGAAGGAGAACACAGTCGCCCAGATAGCCGAATTGGTAAGACATTCGAGATTTAATCGAAAGGCGTGGGCTCGGTCCCCCCTCTGGACGCGTTTTTCTTTCTTTCTTTCTCACGTGATTATAAAAATATTAATATAACGTCACTAACGATAAGAAATAATCTAACCATTCCCCTATGCCTTCTTTGGCGTTGTAGACTGCTGTAATTTCTGTATTTCCAAACGAGCCCCGCATTTCTACACCCTACAATTGTGCGAAAGCTCAGCGAGGGCCTCGGTACTGGCAGCCTTGATGCCAAGGAAGCATAAGAGGGTTTTCCCGCCAGTTACCCGCTTAAGACAGGCTGTAAATGTTCGCGTCACACCACGGGGGTTGAAAAGAAGGTCCCCTTCTCCCGTGTAGTCTGAGTGGCTCTAGCTACCACCCTCAAGCGTCAGATACAGTTGAAGTAAATATAAATACCCCAGAAAGTGAAGGAGCACACAGTCGCCCAGATAGCCGAATGGTACGGCATTCGAGATATAATCGACAGGCATGGGTTCGGTCCCCCATCTGGACGCGTGTTTTTCTTTCTCTCTTTCTTACGTAATAATACAAAAAATAATAATGTAACGTCACTAACTACAAAAAATCGTCTAACCATTCCCCTATGCAGTCTTTGGCATAGTATACTGCCGGCATTTCTTTCTGTTTTTCCAAACGAGCCCCTCAAAGCTTAGCGAGGGCCTCGGTTCTAGAAGCCTTGATTCCAAAGTAGCATAAGAGGGTTCCCGCCAGTTACCCGTTTAAGGCAGGCTGCAGACGTTCGCGTAACGCCCAGAGCGTTGAAAAGAAGGTCCCCTTCATCCCGTGTAGTCTGACAGGTGCTGGCTAGCGCCTCAAGCGTCAGATACAGTTTTAGTAAATATAAATACCCAGAAAGTGAAGGAGAACACAATCACCCAGATAGCCGAATTGGTAAAGCATTCGAGATCCAATCGAAAGCCGTGGGTTCGGTCCCCACTCTGGCGCGTGCTTTTCTTTCTTCCTCACGTAATTACGAAAAAATAATGATGTAACGTCATTAACGATAAAAAATAGTTTAACCATTCCCCTATGCCTGCTTTGGCGTTGTAGGCTGCCGGCATTTCTTTCTGTATTTCCAAACAAGCCCCTCGTTTCCAAACCCTATATTTGTGCGAAATCTTAGCGAAGGCCTTGGTTCTCGCAGCCTTGTTGCCAAGGTAGCATAAGAGGGTTTCCCGCCAGTTAGTCGCTTATGACAGGCTGTAGACGTTCGCATCATGCCCGGCGGTTTAAAAGAAGGTTGCTTTCTCCTCGTGTAGACTGAGTGGCGTTAGCTACCACCCTCAAGCGTAAGATACAGTTGTAGTAAATATAAATACCCCAGAAAGTGAAGCAGAACACAGTCGCTCAGATAGCCAAATTGGTAAGGCATTCGTCATCTACATGAAACTCGTGGGTTCGGTCCCCACTCTGGGCGCTTGTTTTTCTTTCTTTCTCGCGTAATAATACAAATATTAATGTAAGTTCAGTAACCATAAAAAATAGTCTAACCCTTCCCCTATGCCGTCTTTAGGGTTGTAGACGGCTGGCATTTCTTTCTGTATTTCCAAACGAGCCCCTCATTTCCAAACCCTATATTTGTGGGAAAGCTCAGCGAGGGCCTCAAATCTGGCAGCCTTGATGCCAAGGTAGCATAAGCGGGTTTCCCACTAATTACTCGCTTATGACAGGCTGTAGACGTTCGCGTCACGCCCCGTAGGTTAAAAAAAAGGTCCCCTTCTCCGCGTGTAGTCAGTGTGGTGCTGGCCACCACCCTCAAGCGTCAGATACAGTTGTAGTAAATATAAATACCCCAGCAAGTGAAGCAGAACACAATCGCTCAGATAGCCGAATTGGTAAGGCATGCGAGATGTAATTGAAAGGCGTGGGTTCGGTCCCCACTGTGGGCGCGTGTTTTTTTTTCTTTCTCACGTAATAATAACGAAAATATTGTAACGTCACTAATGATAAAAATTGTGTAACCATTCCCCTATGCCTTCATTGGCATTGTAGACTGCCGGCATTTCTTTCTGTATTTCCAAACGAGCCGCGCATTTCTAAACCCTACAATTATGCGGAAGCTTAGCGAGGGCCTCAGTACTGGCAGCCTTGATGCCAAGGCAGCATAAGAGGGTTTTCCCGCCAGTTACCTGCTTATGACAGGCTGTAGATGATCGCGTAATGCCCCGAGGGTTGAAACAAGGTCCCCTTCTCCCTGTGTAGTCTGAGTGGCGCTGGCTACCACCCTCAAGCGTCAGATACAGTTTTAGTAAATATAAATACCCAGAAAGTGAAGAACACAATCGCCCAGATAGCCGAATTGGTAAGGCATTCGAGATCTAATGGAAAGGCGTGGTTTCGGCCCCACTCTGGGCGCGTGGTTTTCTTTCTTTCTTTCTCACGTAATTGTTAAAAAAATTATAATGTAACGTCACTAACAATAAAAATAGTCTAACCATTCTCCTATGCTTTCTTTGGTGTTGTAGACGGCCGGCATTTCCTTCTGTATTTCCAAACGAGGCCCTCATTTCCAAACCCTATATTTGTGCGATATCTTAGCCAGGGCCTCGGGTCTGGCAGCCTTGATGCCAAGATAGCATAAGAGGGTTTCCCGCAAGTTACTCGCTTATGACAGGCTGTAGACGTTCGCGTCGCGCCCGGGGGTTTAAATAAAAAGGTGCTCTTCTCCCCGTGTAGTCTGAGTGGTGCTGGCTACCACCCTCAAGCGTCAGATACAGTTGTAGTAAATATTGCTACGGACGTAACAAATGGATGAAGGGTTTATTTACAAGTCGTGCGGAGCCACATGCAAGACGTGCTACCACAGATGCCGGTCAGCAGCGAGCCGCGGAAAAACTCTTCTTTGCCCTTGTCTTCTACGTGTCAGCATACCCCTGGATCCCGCTCCACTGGAACATACCCTACACAGGCGATTGACTGCCGACTAATGTAACAGACAGCCTAGTGATTGTCCTGTACTTAACACTGTAACAATTTCCCCCCGTGGAGACGAAGCGCACCGAGCGAGTTAAGGAGTGCGGCTATGACAACGCTTCAACCGAGCTACATGCACGACCTGGGTCTTGCGGGAGCGACGGTCCGGAGCAGTAACTTTTGCGATAACATACTTCACGGTACTCAGCTGAGACAGCACTACAAAGGGGCCAGAGTACGTAGGCAAAAACTTTTGGTAGCGGCCTCGTTGGCGAACTGGAGTCCACAACCAAACGAGTTCGCCCGGGTAGTAGGAGACTGGTCGGTGGCGCTGATCGTAGCGTGCTTTGGTTCGCCCCTGGGAGCTGAGGGTGCGCAGTCGAGCCAGTCGCCGGGCTTCTTCAGCGAGGCACAAAGTTTCAGCCAGCGACATATCTTTAGGCGAGGAGATTGGAAGGATGGTGTCTAGGAAGCTTTGAGGAAGGCGGACGTACAGAAGGAAGAACGGAGAATAGCCTGTGACCTCGTGTTTGGCGGTATTGTACGCGTAGGTTATGAATGGAAGAACAGTGTCCCAATTGTTTTGTTCTGCATCGATGTACATAGACAGCATGTTAGTTAGCGTGCGGTTTGTGCGTTCAGTGAGTCCGTTCGTCTGCGGGTGGTATGGTGTGGAATGTCGGTATTCGGAGCCACAAAGCCGAAGAAGCGCTTCCACAACGTCCGCCGTAAACTGGCGGCCACGGTCACTGATCACAACGCGAGGAGCTCCATGACGTAGAATGACACGATTCAAGAGGAAAGATGCGACATCCGCGGCCGTTGCAGTGCAAAGAGGAGCAGTCTCAACGTAGCGGGTCAAAAAATCCACACAGACGATGATCCAATGGTGACCTGCCTTGGACTTCGGTAGTGGCCCCACCAGATCAATACCCACTTTGTCAAAGGGCGACATGGGAGGATTCACCGGTTGCAAAGGGCCCGGAGACGGAGACGTAGGACGCTTGTAACGCTGGCATTGAGGGCAGCTGGCGACATATTTCTGCGCTGCTGTCTGCATACGAGGCCAGTAGAAGCGTTCCCGAAGCCGATGTAGGGTGCGGGAAAGGCCAAAGTGACCTGATGTTACGTCGTCGTGCATTGCGCGGAGAACCAGATGTCGGAGCGTAGTGGGGACGACAAGAAGCAAACGCGCGCCATCAGCAGAGTAATTCTTTTTGGAACAGAACGCCGTCGCGGACAATAAAGGGTGTCGACATTGTGTCCTCCGCAGTTGCAAAAAGCCTGCGCAGCGTTGGATCTTTCCGTTGTTCGGCCCGAAAAAGTGGGGCGTCTGGGAATTCTGGTGACACGGAAGCCAGACAGTCCTCGAAGGTGTCGTCGTCGGTCGATGTGCCCGGTTGAGGTAAGCGGGACAAACAGTCCGCATCGGTATGACGGCGCCCACTCTTGTAAGAGACTGTGAAGTCGTATTCTTGTAAGCGTAAGGCCCATCGAGCTAAGCGACCGGGGGGGTCGCGCAGTCCGACAAGCCAGCATAACGAGTGGTGGTCCGTGACCAAAGTGAAGTGGCGTCCATACAGATAGCAGCGAAACTTTTGTACAGCGAACACAACGGCGAGGCATTCCAATTCCGTGATGGTGTAGTTGCGCTCGGCTCTGGACAGGGTACGGCTGGCGTAAGCGACGACGTGTTGTGCCCCTTCGTGTAACTGGACGAGAACAGCTCCAACGCCCACGCCACTCGCATCGGAGTGGAGCTCGGTGGGTGCCGTGGGATCAAAGTGGCGCAAAATTGGGCCAGAAGTTAACAAAAAATTTAAGCTGCTGGAAAGAGGACTCACAGTCGGACGTCCAAGAAAAAGGGCTGTCTTTACAGAGTAAGGACGTCAGGGGATGGGCAATTTGCGCGAAGCCTTGAATGAATCGTCGGAAATAGGAGCACAGACCCAAGAAGCTCCTCAGCTCTTTCAGGGATCGTGGGGCTTGGAAATCGCGCACGGCGGAGATCTTCTTGGGATCCGGCCTGATGCCTTCCTTATCTACGAGGAAGCCTAGTACGAGGGCTTGGCGCTCCCCGAAATGATATTTTTTTGAGTTCAACACCAATCCCGCTTCCTCGATGCGGTCCAGGACAATGGCAAGCCTGCTATTGTGCTCTTCAAATGACCTCCCGAAAATAATGACATCGTCGAGATAGCACATGCAGATGTCCCATTTTAAGCCACGCAGAATGGTGTCCATAAAGCGCTCAAATGTAGCGGGCGCATTACATAATCCAAAAGGCATCACATTGAACTCAAAGAGCCCATCAGGCGTCACGAAGGCCGTCTTCTCTTTGTCGGATGGGTGCACTGGAATTTGCCAGTAGCCCGACCAAAGGTCGACCGAAGAAAAGTACGACGCTGAATGTAAGCAGTCGACGGCGTCATCAATGCGCAGAAGCGGACACCCATCTTTTTTTGTCACAGCATTGAGTCGACGATAATCTACGCAAAAGCGCCAAGAGTTATCTTTCTTCTTTACAAGAATCACAGGAGCTGCCCACGGACTTGAAGACTCCCGGATTACCCCTTTTTTCAGCATCTCCTGCGTCTGTTCGGTTATTACCTTGCGCTCAGAAGGGGATACACGGTATGGCTTTTGACGAATCGGTGCCGTATTCTCAGTGATAATCCGATGTTGCATGCGTGACGCCGGCAGTGAAGTTTCGTGGTCATCCCGAGCAAAATCAAATACCGCAGCATGTCGGGTAAGCACCTCAAGTAACACCTGCTGCTTATGAGAAGGAAGCGAGGTATTTATCATGCGCTTGAGCTGGGTGGTGTAGTCTGTGTTGTTGGTAGTCGCGTCTTGCGTCCTATTCACCGCATGAATGGTTACGGCAACGTCTTCGTCAGAACGAGCGAGTTTAAGTCCACGGGGCAAAAGTACGGGTGCACTGGAAGCGTTCACCGTCCAAACGCAGCTGCACCCATCAACGACATCAACCAAAGCACGGGGTATCAGCACATTCTTCTTAACTGCGTTTGTTGCATCCGCCTCCACCAGAACTTCATAGCTCCCTCGAAGAAATGTTTCGGACTTCACAGAGACAAACATAGCCGTCCTGGGAGGTAGCAGGACGTCATCGGCGACAGAAAACAGGCCTTTAGTGTCATTACACCCTTCTTCAACATAAGTAGGTAGAGTTTCGTTTCGGAACGAAATTTCGCCCGTTCCGCAGTCCAACATCGCACCGCAATCACGTAAAAAGTCGATCCCCAATATAACGTCATGAGTTGCCTGGGCTAAAACAATGAACTCCGTTCGAAGGCTGTCTTCGCCAAGAAAAACCGTCGCTGAACAGATTGCAACTGGAAACAAACGCTCGCCTCCGACTCCACGATACGGAATCTTTCGGTCACAGAAAAACATAACTTTTGGCCCAAGACGGGTTTTGAAAGCGAAACTCATGACTGAAACCGCAGCTCCAGTATCTACCAAAGCTTCCTTGTTCACACCATCTACAGAAACAGTCACTTTGTTCTTTGACATAACGATGGGCAGGGGAATTGGCGAAAATGACCGGCCCGCGACCTCACCCCCGTCGGCCGCAGCATCTAGTTTCCCTCCGGTGGTGAGCTCATTCGGCGGCGTGGTGTTGGAGATCGCGGCCGTCGAGTGGTCGTGGAGGAGTGAAGCTCCTGTCGGAACCCGGGGAATTTATGCGCATTGCAGTTGGCTGGAACGACCGCTGGAAGGGTGCGTTGGTCTGGTTATCTGTGTATGGCCGTCGAGGTGGCGGTTCGTAATGCTGGGGAGGCCGACGGCAAAACCGGGAAATGTGGCCGCGGATACCACAGTTGAAGCAGGTGCGCTGTTCACGGAATACGACCGGTTGACCTAAGGAACGGCGTGGTCGGGAGTAGGCGACAGGTGCGTAACGGATTGCCTCCTCGAAGTAATTTTTATACTCCCGAGGTGGAGGACTGAGAGCTGTACGCCTGGTATGGTCTTCATTGTAAGCGGTTCGCTCATTCCTATTCCCTGCTCGAACCCAAGGCACCTCAGAGTGACTCTGGACGGCTTGCACTGTGCATTGACGAAATACTGGGTCAGGAAGAGCGCACTGGTGAAAGCTTTTGTCACGACACAAACCTTGCTGTGCGAGTTCTTCTCTAATGATGCGACGCACCACCGAAGCTATGTCCTCGGAAGGGGACGAGCTGACGTCCACGCTGGCAACAGTAGTCACGTTTGCCAGGCGTCCAAACTTGGGGGTAATACGTAGCATTTTCAGGGTTTCGAACGCGCGGCAATGGCGAATTACATCCAGAGCTGACGCCAGGTTTTCCTTAGTTATGAGGTAGTTATAAACCTCCTCAGCGATACCTTTAAGCAGGTGACCTACTTTGTCCTCGTCTGGCATCGAAGGATTAACGAGGCTGCACAGTTTGAGGACTTCTTCAATATATGTGGTACAAGTTTCGCTCGGAACTTGAGCTCTCTGCGCAAGAGTCTGCTCTGCCTTCTTCTTTCGGGCAGCCGTGTCGCCGAAGCTCGCCCGGAATTCGTTGACGAAACTGTCCCATGTATCAAATCTGTGCTCATGATTGTCATACCACATTAATGCAGTAAGGTCCAAGGAGAAGACCACCTGTATATACACTGTAACAATATAAATACCCAAGAAAGTGAAGGAGAACACAGTCGCCAAGATAGCCGAATTAGTAAGGCATTCGAGATCTAATCGAAAGGCGTGGGTTCGGTCCCCCCTCTGGACGCGTTTTTCTTTCTTTCTTTCTCACGTGATTATAAAAAATATTAATGTAACGTCACTAACGATAAGAAATTATCTAACCATTCCCCTATGCCTTCTTTTACGTTGTAGACTGCTGTAATTTCTGTATTTCCAAACGAGCCCCGCATTTCTAAACCCTACAATTGTGCGAAAGCTCAGCGAGGGCCTCGGTACTGGCAGCCTTGATGCCAAGGAAGCATAAGAGGGTTTTCCCGCCAGTTACCCGCTTAAGACAGGCTGTATATGTTCGCGTCACACCACGGGGGTTGAAAAGAAGGTCCCCTTCTCCGCATGTAGTCTGAGTAGCGCTAGCTACCACCCTTAAGCGTCAGATACAGTTGTAGTAAATATAACTACCCCAGAAAGTGAAGAAGAACACAGTCGCCAGATAGCCGAATTGGTAAGGGATTCGAGATCTACACGAAACTCGTGATTTCGGGCCTCACTCTGGGTGCTTGTTTTTCTTTCTTTCTCGCGTAATATTAAAAATAATATTGTAACGGCACTAACCATAAAAATAATCTTACCATTCCCCTATGCCTTCTTTGGCGTTGTAGACGGCCGGCATTTCTTTCTGTATTTCCAAACGAGCCCCTCATTTCGAAACCATATAATTGTGCGAAAGCTAAGCAAGGGCCTCGGTTCTCCCAGCCTTGATGCCAAGGTAGCATAAGAGGGTTTTCCCACCACTTACCCGCTTATGACAGGGTGTAGATGTTCGCGTAATGCCCCGAGGGTTGAAAAAAGGTCCCCTTCTCCCTGTGTAGTCTGAGTGGCGCTGGCTACCACCCTCAAGCGTCAGATACAGTTTTAGTAAATATAAATACTCAGAAAGTGAAGAACACAATCGCCCAGATAGCCGAATTGGTAAGGCATTCGAGATCTAATGTAAAGGCGTGGTTTCGGCCCCACTCTGGGCGCGTGCTTTTCTTTCTTTCTTTCTCACGTAATTATTAAAAAATTTATAATGTAACGTCAGTAACGATAAAAATAGTCTTACCATTCCCCTATGCCCTCTTTGGCGTTGTAGACTGCCATCATTTCTTTATGTATTTCCAAACGAGCCCCGCATTTCTAAACCCTACAATTCGGCGAAAGCTTAGCGAGGGCCTCGGTTCTGGCAGCCTTGATGCCAAGGTAGCATAGGAGGGTTTTCCCGCCAGTTACCCGCTTATGACAGGCTGTAGAGTCTCGCGTCACGCCACGGGGGTTGAAAAGAAGGTCCCCTTCTCCCCGTGTATTCTGAGTGGCTCTAGCTACCACCCTCAAGCGTCAGATACAGTTGTAGTAAATACAAATACCCCAGAAAGTGAAGGAGCACACCGTCCCCCAGATAGCTGAATGGTACGGCATTCGACATCTAATCGAAAGGCATGGGTTCGGTCCCCCATCTGGACGCGTGTTTTTCTTTCTCTCTTTCTTACGTAATAATAAAAAAAATAAAAATGTAACGTCACTAACTACAAAAAATCGCCTAACCATTCCCCTATGCAGTCTTTGGCATAGTATACTGCCGGCATTTCTTACTGTATTTCCAAACGAGCCCCTCAAATCTTAGCGAGGGCCTCGGTTCTGGCAGCCTTGATGCCAAGGTAGCATAGGAGGGTTTTCCCGCCAGTTACCCGCTTATGAGAGGCTGTAGATGCTCGCGTCAGGCCACGGGGTTTGAAAAGAAGGTCCCCTTCTTCCCGTGTATTCTGAGTGGCTCTAGCTACCACCTTCAAGCGTCAGATATAATTTTAGTAAATACAAATTCCCCTTAAAGTGAAGGAGGACACAATCGCGGATCTAGCCGAATTGGTAAGAAATTTGAGATCTAATCGAAAGGCGTGGGTTCGGTCCCCACTCTGGGCGCGTTTTTTTTTTCTTTCTCACGTAATTATAAAAAAACATTGTAACATCACTAAGGCGTGGGTTCGGTCCCCACTCTGGGCGCGTGTTTTTCTTTCTTTCTCACGTAATTACAAAAAAAAATATTGTAACGTCACTAACGATAAAAAATAGTCTTACCATTCCCCTATGCCTTCTTTGGCGTTGTAGACTGCTGGCATTTCTTTCTATATTTTGATACGAGCCCCGCATTTATCAACCCTACAATTGTGCGAAAGCTTAGCGAGGGCCTCGGTTCTAGCAGCCTTGATGCCAATATTGCATAAGAGGGTTTTCCCGGCAGTTACCTGCTTATGACAGGCTGTAGATGTTCGCGCAACGCCCCGAGGGTTAAAAAGAAGGTCCCCTTCTCCTGTGTAGTATGAGTGGCGCTGGCTACAACCCTCAAGTGTGAGATACAGTTGTAGTAAATAAAAATACGCCAGAAAGTGAAGGAGAACACAGTCGCCCAGATAGCCGAATTGGTAAGGCATTCGAGATCTAATCGATAGGCGTGGGTTCGGTCACCACTCTGGACGCGTTTTTCTTTCTTTCTTTCTCACGTGAATATAAAAAATATTATTGTAACGTCACTAACGATAAGAAATAATCTAACCATTCCCCTATGCCTTCTTTGGCGTTGTAGACGGCCGGCATTTCTTTCTGTATTTCCAAACCATGTAATTGTGCGAAAGCTAAGCAAGGGCCTCGGTTCTCCCAGCCTTGATGCCAAGGTAGCATAAGAGGGTTTTCGCACCAGTTACCCGCTTATGACAGGCTTCAGATGTTCGCGTAATGCCCCGAGGGTTGAAAAAAGGTCCCCTTCTCCCTGTGTAGTCTGGGTGGCGCTGGCTACCACCCTCAAGCGTCAGATAAAGTTTTAGTAAATATAAATACCCAGAAAGTGAAGGAGGACACAATCGCCCAGACAGCCGAATTGGTAAGGCATTCGAGATCTAATGGAAAGGCGTGGTTTCGGCCCCACTCTGGGCGCGTGCTTTTCTTTCTTTCTTTCTCACGTAATTATTAAAAAAATTATAATGTAACGTCACTAACGATAAAAATAGTCTTACCACTCCCCTATGCCCTCTTTGGCGTTGTAGACTGCCAGCATTTCTTTCTGTATTTGCAAACGAGCCCCGCATTTCTAAACCCTACAATTGTGCGAAAGCTTAGCGAGGGCCTCGGTTCTGGCAGCCTTGATGCCAAGGTAGAATAGGAGGGTTTTCCCGCCAGTTACCCGCTTATGACAGGCTGTAGATGCTCGCGTCACGCCACGGGGGTTGAAAAATAGGTCCCCTTCTCCCCGTGCATTCTGAGTGGCTCTAGCTACCAGCCTGAAGCGTCAGATACAGTTGTAGTAAATACAAATACCCCAGAAAGTGAAGGAGCGCACAGTCGCCCAGATAGCCGAATGGTATGGCATTCGAGATCTAATCGACAGGCATGGGTTCGGTCCCCCATCTGGACGCGTGTTTTTCTTTCTCTCTTTCTTATGTTATAATACAAAAAATAATAATGTAACGTCACTAACTACAAAAAATCGTCTAACCATTCCCCTATGCAGTCTTTGGCATAGTATACTGCCAGCATTTCTTACTGTATTTCCAAACGAGCCCCTCAAATCTTAGCGAGGTCCTCGGTTCTAGAAGCCTTGATGCCAACGTAGCATAAGAGGGTTTCCTGCAAGGTACCCGCTTATGACAGGCTGTAGACGTTCGCGTCCCGCCCCGGGGGTTGAGAAGAAGGTTACCTTCTCCCCGTGTAGTCTGAGTGGCTCTAGCTACCACCCTCAAGCGTCAGATATAGTTGTAGTAAATATAAATACCCCAGAAAGTGAAGGAGAACACAATCACGCATCTAGCCGAATTGGTAAGACATTTGAGATCTTATCGAAAGGCGTGGGTTCGGTCCCCACTCTAGGCGCGTGTTTTTCTTTCCTTCTCACGTAATTATAAAAAAAATATTGTAACGTCACTAACGATAAAAAATATTCTTACCATTCCCCTATGCCTTCTTTGGCGTTGTAGACTGCAGGCATTTCTTTCTATATTTTGATACGAGCGGCGCATTTATAAACCCTACAATTGTGCGAAAGCTTAGCGAGGGCCTCGGTTCTAGCAGCCTCAAAGCTTAGCAGCCATAGCAGCCTCTAGCAGCCTCAAACGAGCCCCTCAAAGCTTAGCGAGGGCCTCGGTTCTAGCAGCCTTGATTCCAAAGTAGCATAAGAGTGTTCCCGCCAGTTACCCGTTTAAGACAGGCTGCAGACGTTCGCGTCACGCCACGGGAATTGAAAAGAAGGTCCCCTTTTCCCCGTGTAGTCTAAGTGGCGCTAGCTACCACCCATAAGCGTCAGATACAGTTGTAGTAAATATAAATACCCCACAAAGTGAAGAAGAACACAGTCGCCAGATAGCCGAATTGGTAAGGGATTCGAGATCTATACGAAACTCGTGGATTCGGTCCTCACTCTGGGCGCGTGCTTTTCTTTCTTTCTTTCTCGCGTAATTATTAAAAAAATTATAATGTAACGTCAATAACGATAAAAATAGTCTTACCATTCCCCTATGCCCTCTTTGGCGTTGTAGACTGCCAGCATTTCTTTCTGGATTTCCAAACGAGCTCCGCATTTCTAAACCCTACAATTATGCGAAAGCTTAGCGAGGGCCTCGGTTCTGGCAGCCTTGATGCCAAGGTAGCATAGGAGGGTTTTCCCGCCAGTTACCCGCTTATGAGAGGCTGTAGATGCTCGCGTCAGGCCACGGGGCTTGAAAAGAAGGTCCCCTTCTTCCCATGTATTCTGAGTGGCTCTAGCTACCACCTTCAAGCGTCAGATATAATTTTAGTAAATACAAATACCCCTTAAAGTGAAGGAGAACACAATCGCGGATCTAGCCGAATTGGTAAGAAATTTGAGATCTAATCGAAAGGCGTGGGTTCGGTCCCCACTATGGGCGCGTGTTTTTTTTTCTTTCTCACGTAATTATAAAAAAACATTGTAACATCACTAACGATAAAAAATAGTCTAACCATTCCCCTATGCCTTTGGCGTTCTAGACTGCCAGCATTTATTTCTGTATTTTCGTACGAGTCCCGCATTTATAAACCCTACAATTGTGCGAAAGCTTAGCGAGGGCCTCGGTACTGGCAGCCTTGATGCCAAGGAAGTATAAGAGGGTTTTCCCGCCAGTTACCCGCTTAAGACAGGCTGTAAATTTTGGCGTCACACCACGGGGGTTGAAAAGAAGGTCCCCTTCTCCCCGTGTAGTCTGAGTGGCGCTAGCTACCACCCTTAAGCGTCAGATACAGTTGTAGTAAATATAAATACCCCAGAAAGTGAAGAAGAACACAGTCGCCAGATAGCCGAATTGGTACGGCATTCGAGATCTTATCGAAAGGCATGGGTTCGGTCCCCCATCTGGACGCGTTTTTCTTTCTCTGTTTCTTACGTAATAATAAAAAAAATAATAATGTAACGTCACTAACTACAAAAAATCGTCTAACCATTCCCCTATGCCTTCTTTGGCGTTGTAGACTGCCGGCAGTTATTTCTGTATTTTCATACGAGCCCCGCATTTATAAACCCTACAATTGTGCGAAAGCTTAGCGAGGGCCTCGGTTCTGGCAGCCTTGATGCCAAGATAGCATAAGTGGGTTTTCCCGGCAGTTACCCGCCTATGACAGGCTGTAAATGTTCGCGTCACGCCACGGGAATTGAAAAGAAGGTTCCCTTCTCCCCGTGTAGTCTAAGTGGCGCTAGCTACCACCCATAAGCGTCAGATACAGTTGTAGTAAATATAAATACACCAGAAAGTGAAGAAGAACACAGTCACCAGATAGCCGAATTGGTAAGGGATTCGAGATCTACACGAAACTCGTGGGTTCGGTCCTCGCTCTGGGAGCTTGTTTTTCTTTCTTTCTCGCGTAATATTAAAAATATTATTCTAACGTCACTAACCATAAAAATAGTCTAACCATTCCCGTATGCCTTCTTTGGCATTGTAGACGGCCGTCATTTCTTTCTGTATTTCCAAACGAGCCCCTCATTTCCAAACCATATAATTGTGCGAAAGGTAAGCAAGGGCCTCGGTTCTCCCAGCCTTGATGCCAAGGTAGCATAGGAAGGTTTTCCCACCAGTTACCCGCTTATGACAGGCTTTAGATGTTCGCGTAATGCCCCGAGGGTAGAAAAAAGGTCCCCTTCCCCCTGTGTAGTCTGAGTGGCGCTGGCTACTACCCTCAAGCGTCAGATACAGTTTTAGTAAATATATATATCCAGAATGTGAAGGAGAACACAATCGCCCAGATAGCCTAATTAGTAAGGCATTCGAGATCTGATGGAAAGGCGTGGTTTCGGCCCCACTCTGGGCGCGTGATTTTCTTTCTTTCTTTCTCGCGTAATTATTACAAAATTATAATGTAACGTCACTAACGATAAAAATAGTCTTACCATTCCCCTATGCCCTCTTTGGCGTTCTAGACTGCCAGCATTTCTTTCTGTATTTCCAAACGAGCCCCGCATTTCTAAACCCTACAATTGTGCGAAAGCTTAGCGAGGGCCTCGGTTCTGGCAGCCTTGATGCCAAGGTAGCATAGGAGGGTTTTCCCGCCAGTTACCCGCTTATGACAGGCTGTAGATGCTCGCGTCAGGCCATGGGGGTTGAAAAGAAGGTCCCCTTCCCCCCGTGTATTCTGAGTGGCTCTAGCTACCACCCTTAAGCGTCAGATACAGTTGAGTAAATACAAATACCCCACAAAGTGAAGGAGCACACAGTCGCCCAGATAGCCGAATGGTACGGCATTCGAGACCTAATCGAAAGGCATGGGTTCGGTCCCCCATCTGGACGCGTGTTTTTCTTTCTCTCTTTCTTACGTTATAATAAAAAAATAATAATGTAACGTCACTAAGTTCAAAAAATTGTCTAACCATTCTCTTATGCAGTCTTTGGCATAGTATACTCCGGCATTTCTTTCTGTATTTCCAAACGAGCCCCTCAAAGCTTAGCGAGGGCCTCGGTTCTAGAAGCCTGGATGCCAATGTAGCATAAGAGGGTTTCCTGCCAGGTACCCGCTTATGACAGGCTGTAGACGTTCGCGTACCGCCCCAGGGGTTGAGAAGAAGGTTACCTTCGCCCCGTGTAGTCTGAGTGGCTCTAGCTACCACCTTCAAGCGTCAGATATAGTTTTAGTAACTATAAATACCCCTTAAAGTGAAGGAGAACACAATCGCGCATCTAGCCGAAATTGTAAGAAATTTGAGATCTAATCGAAAGGCGTGGGTTCGGTCCCCACTCTGGGCGCGTTTTTCTTTCTTTCTTTCTTACGTAATTACCAAAAAATAATAATGTAATGTCATTAACGATAAAAAATAGTCTAACCATTCCCCTATGCCTTCTTGGGCGTTGTAGACTGCCGGCATTTATTTCTGTATTTTTATACGAGCCCCGCATTTATAAACCCTACAATTTTGCGAAAGCTTAGCGAGGGCCTCGGTTCTGGCAGCCTTGATGCCAAGGTAGCATAGGAGGGTTTTCCCGCCAGTTACCCGCTTATGACAGGCTGTAGATGCTCGCGTCAGGCCATGGGGGTTGAAAAGAAGGTCCCCTTCCCCCCGTGTATTCTGAGTGGCTCTAGCTACCACCCTTAAGCGTCAGATACAGTTGAGTAAATACAAATACCCCACAAAGTGAAGGAGCACACAGTCGCCCAGATAGCCGAATGGTACGGCATTCGAGACCTAATCGAAAGGCATGGGTTCGGTCCCCCATCTGGACGCGTGTTTTTCTTTCTCTCTTTCTTACGTTATAATAAAAAAATAATAATGTAACGTCACTAAGTTCAAAAAATTGTCTAACCATTCTCTTATGCAGTCTTTGGCATAGTATACTCCGGCATTTCTTTCTGTATTTCCAAACGAGCCCCTCAAAGCTTAGCGAGGGCCTCGGTTCTAGAAGCCTGGATGCCAATGTAGCATAAGAGGGTTTCCTGCCAGGTACCCGCTTATGACAGGCTGTAGACGTTCGCGTACCGCCCCAGGGGTTGAGAAGAAGGTTACCTTCGCCCCGTGTAGTCTGAGTGGCTCTAGCTACCACCTTCAAGCGTCAGATATAGTTTTAGTAACTATAAATACCCCTTAAAGTGAAGGAGAACACAATCGCGCATCTAGCCGAAATTGTAAGAAATTTGAGATCTAATCGAAAGGCGTGGGTTCGGTCCCCACTCTGGGCGCGTTTTTCTTTCTTTCTTTCTTACGTAATTACCAAAAAATAATAATGTAATGTCATTAACGATAAAAAATAGTCTAACCATTCCCCTATGCCTTCTTGGGCGTTGTAGACTGCCGGCATTTATTTCTGTATTTTTATACGAGCCCCGCATTTATAAACCCTACAATTTTGCGAAAGCTTAGCGAGGGCCTCGGTTCTGGCAGCCTTGATGCCAGGATAGCATAAGGGGGTTTTCACGGCAGTTACCCGCTTATGACAGGCTGTAGATGTTCGCGTCACGCCACGGGGGTTGAAACGAACGTCCCCTTCTCCTTGTGTAGTGTGAGTGGCGCTGGCTACCATCCTCAAGCGTGAGATACAGTTGTAGTATATATAAATAACCCAGAAAGTGAAGGAGAACACAGTCGCCCAGATAGCCGAATTGGTAAGGCATTCGAGATCTAATCGAAAGGCGTGGGTTCGGTCCCCACTCTGGACGCGGGATTTTTTTTCCCTCTTTCTCACGTAATAATAGAAAAATAATAATGTAACATCACTAACTACAAAAAATCGTCTAACCATTCCCCTATGCCGTCTTTGGCGTAGTATACTACAGGCATTTCTTTCTGTATTTCTAAACGAGCCCCTCAAAGCTTAGCGAGGGCCTCGGTTCTAGCAGCCTTGATTCCAAAGTAGCATAAGAGGGTTCCCGCCAGTTACCCGTTTAAGACAGGCTGCAGACGTTCGCGTAACGCCCCGATGGTTGAAAAGAAGGTCCTCTTCTCCCTGTGTAGTATGAGTGGCGCTGGCTACCACCCTCAAGCGTGAGATACAGTTGTAGTATATATCAATACCCCAGAAAGTGAAGGAGAACACAGTCGCCCAGATAGCCGTATTGGTAAGGCATTCGAGATCTAATCGAAAGGCGTGGGTTCGGTCCCCACTCTGGACGCGTTTTTCTTTTTTTCTTTCTCACGTGATTATGAAAAAATAATAATGTAACGTCACTAACGATAAGAAATAATCTACCCATTCTCCTATGCCTTCTTTGGCGTTGTAGACTGCTGTAATTTCTGTATTTCCAAACGAGCCCCGCATTTCTAAACCCTACAATTGCGCGAAAGCTTAGCGAGGGCCTCGGTACTGGCAGCCTTGATGCCAAGGAAGCATAAGAGGGTTTTCCCGCCAGTTACCCGCTTATGACAGGCTGTAAATGTTCGCGTCACGCCACGGGAATTCAAAAGAAGGTTCCCTTCTTCCCGTGTAGTCTAACTGGCGCTAGCTACCACCCATAAGCGTCAGATACAGTTTCAGTAAATATAAATACCCCAGAAAGTGAAGAAGAACACAGTCGCCAGATAGCCGAATTGGTAAGGGATTCGAGATCTACACGAAACTCGTGGGTTCGGTCCTCACTCTGCAAGCTCTTTTTTCTTTCTTTCTCACGTAATATTAAAATAATAATCTAACGTCACAAACCTTAAAAATAGTCTTACCATTCCCGTATGCCTTCTTTGGCATTGTAGACGGCCGTCGTTTCTTTCTGTATTTCCAAACGAGCCCCTCATTTCCAAACCATATAATCGTGCGAAAGCTGAGCAAGGGCCTCGGTTCTCCCAGCCTTGATGCCAAGGTAGCATAAGAGGGTTTTCCCACCACTTACCCGCTTATGACAGGTTTTAGATGTTCGCGTAATGCCCCGAGGGTTGAAAAAAGGTCCCCTTCCCCCTGTGTAGTCTGAGTGGCGCTGGCTACCACCCTCAAGCGTCAGATACAGTTTTAGTAAATATAAATACCCAGAAAGTGAAGGAGAACACAATCGCCCAGATAGCCTAATTGGTAAGGCATTCGAGATCTGATGGAAAGGAGTGGTTTCGGCCCCACTCTGGGCGCGTGCTTTTGTTTCTTTCTTTCTCGCGTAATTATTAAAAAAATTATAATGTAACGTCACTAACAAAAAAAATAGTCTAACCATTCCCCCTTGCCTTCTTTGGCATTGTAGACTGCCGGCATTTCTTTCTGTATTTCCAACCGAGCCCCAAATTTCCAAACCCTATAATTGTGCGAAAGCTTAGAGAGGGCCTCGGTTCTGGCAGCCTTGATGCCGAGGTACCATAAGAGGGTTTCCCGCCAGTTACCCGCATATGACCGTCTGTAGACGTTCGCGTCACGCCCCGAGCATTGAAGAGAAGGTACCCTTCTTCCCGTGTAGTCTTCCTGGCTCTGGCTACCACCCTCAAGCGTCAGATACAGTTGTAGTTAATATAAATACCCCAGAAAGTGATGGATAGCACAGTCGCCCAGATAGCCGAATTGGTAAGGCATTCGAGATCTAATCGAAAGTCGTGGGTTCGGTCCCCACTCTGGGCGCGTGTTTTTCTTTTTTTCTTTCTCATGTATTTAACAAAAAATAATAATGTAACGTCACTAACCATAAAAAATATTCTAACCATTCCCCTATTCCTTCTTTGGCGTTGTAGGCTGCCGGCATTTCTTTCTGTATTTCCAAACGAGCCCCTCATTTGCAAACACTATAATCGCGTGAAAGCTTAGCAAGGGCATCGGTTCTGGCAGCCTTGATGCCAAGGTACCATAAGAGCCTTTCCCGAGAGTTACACGCTTATGACAGGCTGTAGACGTTCGCGTCACGCCCCGCGGTTTCAAAAGAAGGTCCTCTTCTTTCCGTGTAGTCTGAGTGGTGCTGGCTACCACCCTCAAGCGTGAGATACAGTTGTAGTAAATATAAAATACCCCAGAAAGTGATGGAGAACACAGTCGCCCAGATAGCCGAATTGGTAAGGCATTCGAGATCTAATCGAAAGGCGTGTGTTTGGTCCCAACTCTTGGCGCGTTTTTCTTTCTTTTTTTCTCACGTAATTATTAAGCTAATATAATGTAACGGAACTAACAATAAGAAATAATGTAACCATTCCCCTATGCCTGCTTTGGCGTTGTAGGCTGCTGGCATTTCTTTCTGTATTTTTAAACGAGCCCCTCATTTCCAAACCTTATAATTGTGCGAAAGCTTAGCGGGAGCCTCGGTTCAGGCAGCCTTGATGCCAGAGTAGCGTAAGAGGGTTTCCCTCCACTTACCGGCTTATGACACGATGTTGACGTTCGCGTCACGCCCCTGGGGTTTAAAAGGAGGTCCCCTTCTCCAGTGTAGTCTGAGTGGCGCTGGCTACCACACTTAAGCGTCAGATACAGTTGTAGTAAATAGAAATACCCCAGCAAGTGAAGGAGAACACAGTCGCTCAGATAGCCGAATTGGTAAGGCATTCGAGATTTAATCGAAATGCGTGGGTTTGGTCCCCACTCTCTGCACGTTTTTCGTTCTTTCATTCTTACGTAATTAATAACAAAATATAATATTGTAACGTCACTAACGATAAAAAATAGTCTAACCATTCGCCTATTCCTTCTTTGGCGTTGTAGACTGCCGGCATTTCTTTCTGTATTTCCAAACGAGCCCCCCATTTCCAAACCCTATAATTGTGCGAAAGCTTAGCGAGCGCATCGGTTCTGGCAGCCTTGATGCCAATGTAGCATAAGAGGGTTTCCCGCCAGTTACCCGCTTATGACAGGTTGTAGACGTTCGCGTCACGTCCGGGGGGTTGAAAAGAAGGTCCCCTTCTCTCCGTGTAGTCTGAGTAGCGCTTGCTACTACCCTCAAGCGTCAGTTACAGTTGTAGTTAATAATAATACCACAGAAAGTGAAGGAGAACACAGTCGCGCAAATAGCCGAATTGGTAGGGCATTCCAGATCTAATCGAATGGCAGGGGTTCGGCCCCACTCTGGGCGCTTGCTTTTCTTTATTTCTTTCTCACGTAATAAGGAAAAAATAATAATGTAACGTCACTAACAACAAAAAATAGTCAAACCATTCACCTATGCCTTCTTTGGCGCTGTAGACTGCCGCAGCAGCATTTCTTTCTGTATTTCCAAACGAGCCCCTCATTTCCAAACCCTATAATAGTGCGAAAGCTGAGCGAGGGCCTCCCCAGGCGGCACAGAAAGTGTGCCCCAAGACCGGCCCGTCTATGGCCGCTTTCTGGCATGTCCGGCCAGCATCCAGGTTCTGGCAGCCACTGATCATGCATTGAACGGCCAACATTAGGCAACCAGCGCTTCGGCATTTTTCCGTCCGCCCGTGTCCGGACGCACAACGGCAGCTAACTGGCTGCCAGATATTCAGTTCTCTTACGGCTGCCGATGTTGAGAAAGAGAACGGCCGAAGTACGGCCTTAGGGCATCCGTTTTTTCTTCGGGAAGCGGTAATCGGCCGAAGCACGGCAGACGACCGGCCACAGAATATGCGTATTCTTGCGGCAGTTGGTGTTCGAAAGGAGACCGGCCGGAGCGCGGCTGCCGTGCATTCGTTGTTTCAACGGTGAACCGCGCGTCCGGCGGACGTACGGCCCCAGAATACACGTTTTGCATTCGGTTAGCTGTCCTCGGCCGAATTACGGCAAGCGAATGGCAACAGAATATTTGGCAACCGATGTTCAAGAGGAGACCGGCGTACGTAAGGTATCTGGTTATACGTCCTTTTTTCGGCAAACGCCATACAGCCGAACAACGGCTCGCACCTGGGCGCCGAGAATTCATGCACAGACGTGTTTGGAAGGAGACCGACCGGTTTTTTCCTGGGGGGACAAAAAGCCGTTAGGGAGCCGAACGACGGGGACGCGTTTTTCATCCGCTCCGTGCTTCTACGTTTTAAATGAACGACATCGTTTGTCAAACAGTAATGAGTGTTCTCGGTGAACGGGCAAGGTGCATGGACTCACTGGACATTAGCAGGGAACCTTTTAGGCCATCGAAATGTCATTTATTGCCACAAGAAGACTGTGCCACACCGACGGGTGAGCTAAGCCTCGCCAGTCATCGCCGCTACCACGCTTCTGCCGCCGGCTTCGTCGACGCATCATCTCGAGGCTATTCGCCCGCTCAAGAAATGGAGAGCATTGGAGACATCGATCCGCCAGAGATGTCCGATCCGAGATGGAGATGGTTCACTAAAATAACTGGCCTTCAAGGGCGTCGAGCAAGCGGCAACCACGCAGGAGCTAAACCGCCACCATGTCAAGGACTCCCCACCAAAGAAAGGCAAGTGCGAGCAAAAGCGCAAGTTATTCTGCTTACAATTAAACTGCGACAAGAAATATTGCACTATGTTGTTGGTGATAAACGTAGAAGAGACTCGCTTGTGCAGTGGAAGGATCAACTTCATGCCCTGAACTATGTTACTTCAGGGGATTTTATGACTGTCTATTTAGAAAAAAAATTATTAAATTTGCGATAACAACAGAGCCTTGTCACTGACGAAGCCTAGCTGTTAATTTAGTTCCGATGTTTGAAGGTGAGCTTAGCTACTCTTGGGATATGACTCATTTGGGTAAACATAATCGCCAGCATCCTAGCAAACACGGATTTTGTCAGGATTTTCTTGCTCAACGCAGATTGTTGAGTTCACGCAAGATTGGGCTCTTGAAATAGATAAGCTTAAAGTGGTCGACTGTATATTCTTGGACTACAGAAAAGCAAATGATGGTGTTGCATATCACCTTCTGCGTAGTACATTTCATCCTATGAACTGAATGAATCGGTTTTTGCATTGTTATTACTATTGGTCCTATAGCTTTGTTCAAAAGTACTGTGTAGTTAACCGGACTATAGCGAATGAACGTGATTCCGTATACCTGCAGCTTTATTCGCATTTAATAACATCCTGGTGTGCTGATTCAGAAAAGTTTTTGGATGTTAAACAGTCTGTTAACGGCACCTTTACAAGAAAACCTTCATTCCAATTGGATACGTATACCGTAAATTATGCTGCTGTGACAACGGCCGAGGAATATAAATACCTAGGAGTTTATTTAGGGAGTGGTTAGAGGTTAAATAGGCAGGTTCACACCATAAAAGTTACGGCTGCATTTGTTTTTGGCTTTCTGAGACGAAATTTCAGTGAACCTCCATCTAACTGAAAAGAACAACCGTATTTCGCTCATGTGCGCTCAATCTTGGAGTACGCATGTGTTTTCGTGGATCCCTACACCAAAGAGCTGGTTGATACGCTCGAAAACATACAGAATATGTCAGTGCGATTCGTATTAGGTAATTGGCACGCTCAACTTAGCATGAGAGAAAGTAAAAGTAAACTTAAATGACAGGACGTGAAAGATCACAGACGAAACCACTGGTTGAACTTTTTTCGTAATATCTATCATTCGAAAACTGGAGTAGAAGGGGAGAAGTATGTCCAAGCGCCATTCTACATATCGCAAAGTGGGACCGCTAGCTTAAAGCAAATGATTAACTTTCCTTTAAAGGTGATGCCTTGCGCGATTCATTTTATTTTACATCAATACTGCAGTGTAATTATCTTCCACGTATGATTACATTAACTGTTTATATTAACGATTTTCAGCGCGCTTTGTAGAATTATTTTGTTATTTTGTCTCATATTTAATGCTTAGTGTTATGCATCTCCCTTCTGTAATGCATGCAAAGGCAAGCAGGCATCAAATAAATAAATAAATAAATAAATAAATAAATAAATAAATAAATAAATAAAACAATGACTAAATAAATGAATAAAAATAAATAAATAAACAAATAAATGAATAAATAAATAAACTCTCAGAGGCGTAAGTTTGCCTCCGACGGGTTGAGAACCCTACGCATTCAACCTTGACCAATAAAATATTTATTGCCCTATTCGTTGCAGTATGCAAGGTTTCCTGTATGCATGCTACCATTGCTAGGTTGTTTGTTTGAAACAAATTATGTAACTCTAATTTTACGCCTTTCCTTCCGTGAACACAGAGGGATACAACTGCAGCCACCTGAAGCAGGGCGTCATTCGCAACGCGTCTAGAATTTTTTGAACGTAGTATGACATTAGAAGAAAATTAAGTTCTTTTGGACTATTAAGTGGTGTCGACATATACTCATGAAAACAAAATTAAAATAGATTGAAAATGACAGTACCTGTTCGCTTCTTCTTAGGATCAGCCCTGCGCACGGTCATCCGAAAAGTTGATCGAGTAGAAAATGTCTTTGCAAGAAAAACGGGTAAAAACTGGACATACTTTTTTGTGAAGGAGTTATAATAAATGCTCCTGAGTGTTTTGTTGAGAACCAAAACGCTTCGTAAAGGCATTCACGCCGGTTTTATATGCAGCAAAATTGGTCAAGCAGCTGTTATAAAAATAGTTTATGTAGTCATAGCTTCAAACTGTTCCGGAATATTGCCGTAAAACAAATTGGCTAAAAGCGGCGCAATTTATCTCTCTGAAATTCAACCCACTAAAGTATGCGCCCTACGCCGCCCCCCTCCCCTCCTCTTTCCCTGTTTATTACAGGTAAGCCGCCCCACAGAGGATATCAGGACCTGGACAATACATCTATTCAAGCTCTACAAAGAACTGAATATCTTCTGTGTTCGGCAGTAAAAAAGGCACAGCAAACAAAGGAACGACAATTTGTGAGCATTGTTTAATAAATAAGTTTTGCTGTCAAGTGAGGCTGGTAATTAAGCAAGGCTGCGCTGAAAGCTTGACGGCTGGTGGTTGCGCGCGAGCTCACTTTGATGTGGCTGCATTGGACCCAACCTGCTGGTTTTCTGCTGCTTCTGCACTGCGCGAATGAGTCATCTGCTTGCGCGACATGCAGTGACCGGCCTCAGTACAGTTAACGTACTGTGGCTGAACTCCAATGCCCGTAGCATGGCCGTATTTCCGGTAGCTTTAGTCCGGCTGGAGTCCGACGACCCCATCTCGGCAGTCCTCCGGCGGCCGTACTTCGGCCGTACACGGGTAGCTTTGGAATGGCCGGAGCCCTACGGCTGGAATCTGGCCATATGACCGTAAGCCGGTCGACTGGCCGACGGAAACTGGCCGTTGGACAGCCATGGGAGTACGGCCGTATACGGCCAAAAGGCCCACATTTGGACATGGGCCGAACATGGCTGCCGGAAAACGGCCGGACAGAAAATCACCGGCCAAAGTACACCGGCCTGTTTTAGGCCGAACAGTCCTGTGCTGCCTGGGTCGGTTCTGGCAGCCTTGATGCTAAATTAGCATAAGTGGGTTTCCCGCCAGTTACCGCTTATGACAGGATGTCGACGTTCGCGTCACGCCCCGCGGTTGAAAAGGAGGTCCCCGTCTCCCCCAATAGTCTGCGTGGCGTTGGCTACTACCCTCACGCGTCAGATACAGTTTAAGTAAATATAAATACCCCTGAAAGTGAAGGAGAACACAGTCGCACAGATAGTCGAATTGGTAAGGCATTTTGATCTATTCGAAAGGCGTGGGTTTGGTCCCCTCTCTGGGCACGTTTTTTTTTCTTTCTCACGTAATTAATAAAAAAATATAATAGTGTAACGTCACTAACTTTAAAATAGTCTAACCATTCCCCTATGCCTTCTTTGGCGTTGTAGACTGCCGGCATTTCTTTCTGTATTTCCTAACGGGCCCCTAATTTCCGAACCCTATAATTGTGCGAAAGCTTAGCGAGGGCCTCGGTTCTGGCGGCCATGATGCCAAGGTAGCATAAGAGGGTTTCCCGCCAGTTACACGCTTATGACAGGCAGTTGACGTTCGCGTCACGGCCCGGAGATTTAAAAGGAGGTCCCCTTCTCCCGTGTAGTCTGCGTGGCGCTGGCTACCACACTCAAGCGTCAGATACAGTTGTAGTAAATATAAACACTCCAGAAAGTGAACGAGAACACAGTCGCCCAAATAGCCGAATTCGTAAGGCATTCGAGATCTAATCGAAAGGCTGGGTTCTGTCACCACTCTAGGCGCGTTTTTCTTTCTTTCTCACGTAATTAATAAAAAATATAATAATATAACATCAATAACGTTAAAAATCTTCTAACCATTCACCTATTAATTCTTTGGCATTGTAGACTGCCGGCATTTCTTTCTGTATTTCTAAAGGAGTCGCTCATTTCCAAACCCTATAATTGTGCGAATGCTTAGCGAGGGCATCGGTTCTGGCATCCTTCCTGCCAAGGTAGCATAAGAGAGTTTCCCGCCAGTTACCCGCTTATGACAGGCTGTAGACGTTCGCGTCACTCCCGGGGGGTTGAAAAGAAGGTCCCCTTCTCCCCGTGTAGTCTGAGTGGCACTGGCTACCACCCTCAAGCGTCAGTTACAGTTGTAGTAAGTATCAATACCCTAGAAAGTGAAGGAGAACACAGTCGCCCAAATAGCCCAATTGGTAAGGCATTCCAGATTTAATCGAATGGCATGGGTTCGGTCCCACTTTTGGCGCGTTCCTTTCTTTCTTTCTTTCTTACGTAATTATTAAAAAATAATAAAGTAACGTCACTAACAATAAAAAATAGTCTAACTATTCCCCTATACCTTCTTTGGCGTTGTACACTGCCGCCTCGGCATTTCTTTCTGTATTTCCAAACAAGCCCCTCATTTCCAAACCATATAATTGTGCGAAACCTGAGCGAGGGCCTCGGTTCTGGCAGCCTTGATGCTAAGGTAGCATATGAGGGTTTCCCGCCAGTTACCCACTTATGACAGGATGTAGACGTTCGCGTCACGCCCCGGCGATTGAAAAGGAGGTCCCCTTCTCCCCCAGTAGTCTGAGTGGCGCTGGCTACCCCCCTCAAGCGTGAGATACAGTTGTAGTAAATATAAATACCCCAGAATGTGGCGGAGAACACAGTCGCCCAGATAGCCGAATTGGTATGCCATTTGAGATCTAATCGAAAGGCGTCGGTTCGGTCTCCACTCTGGGCACGTTTCTCTTTCTTTCTTTCTTACCTATTTAATAAAAAAATGTAATATTGTAACGTCACTTACGGTAAAAAAGTCTAACCATTCCCCTATGCCTTCTTTGGCGTTGTAGACTGCCGGCATTTCATTCTGTATTTCCAAAGGAGCCCCTCATTTGCAAACCCTATAATTGTGCAAAAGCTTAGGGAGGGCCTCGGTTCTGGCAGCCTTGCTGCCAAGCTAGCATAAGAGGGTTTCCCGCCTGTTACCCGCTTATGACAGGCAGTAGACGTTCGCGTCACGTCCTGGTGGTTGAAAAGAAGGTCCCCTTCTCCCCGTGTAGTCTGAGTGTCGCTGGCTACCACCCTCAAGCGTCAGATACGGTTTTAGTAAATATTATACCCTAGAAAGTGAAGGAGAACACAGTCGCCCATATAGCCGAATTGGTAAGGCATTCAAGATCTAATCGAAAGGCGTGGGTTTTGTCCCTACTCTGGGCGCGTGTTTTTCTTTCTTTCTTTCTCACTTAATTAATAAAAAATATTATTACACATCACTAACGATAAAAAATAGTTTAACAATTCCCCAAGCCTTCTTTCGCGTTGTAGACTGCCGGCATTTCTTTCTGTATTTCAAAACACAACCTAATTTCAAAACCCTATAATTGTGCGAAAGCTTAGCGAGGGCCTCGGTTCTGGCAGCCTTGATGCCGAGGTAGCATAAGAGGGTTTTCCGTCAGTTACCCGCTTATGACCGGCTGTAGACGTTCGCGTCACGCCCCGGGGGTTTAAAAGAAGGTCCCCTTTTCCCCGTGTAGTCTTAGTAGCACTGGCTACCACCCTCAAGCGCCAGATACAGTTGTAGTGAATATAAATACCCCAGAAAGTGAAGGAGAACACAGTCGCCCAGATAGCCTAATTGGTAAGGCATTCGAGATCTAATCGAAAGGCATGGATTTGGTCCCCCCTCTGGGCGCGTGTTTTTGTTTCTTTCTTTCTCACGTAATTATTAAAATAATAATAATATAACGTCACTAACGATAAAAAATTGTCTAACCATTGCCCTATGCCTTCTTTTACGTTTTAGGCTGCCGGCATTTCTTTCTGTATTTCCAAATGAGCCCCAAATTTCCAAACCCTATATTTGTGCGACAGCTTAGCGAGGGCCTCGGTTCTGGCAGCCTTGAT
Organism: Haemaphysalis longicornis; assembly: GCF_048455015.1. Lineage (NCBI taxonomy): Eukaryota > Metazoa > Arthropoda > Arachnida > Ixodida > Ixodidae > Haemaphysalis > Haemaphysalis longicornis. The sequence goes on along the minus strand of NW_027526233.1, from coordinate 37,149,723 downwards.
GCCGAGGTAGCATAAGAGGGTTTCCCGCCAGTTACCCGCTTATGACCGTCTGTAGACGTTCGCGTCACGCCCCGAGCATTGAAGAGAAGGTACCCTTCTTCCCGTGTAGTCTTCCTGGCGCTGGCTACCACCCTCAAGCGTCAGATACAGTTGTAGTAAATATAAATATCCCAGAAAGTGACGGAGAATGCCGTCGCCCCGATAGCCGAATTGGTAAGGCATTCGAGATCTAATCGAAAGGCGTGATTTCGAAAGGCATGGGTGTGACGAGAGCTTTGTACGCTGTTAACTTAACGGCCGATGATGTACGACGTAATTTTTGTTTAAAAAATGCCAGCTTTTTTAGCGCATTGCTTTTTAGCGCATTGAGTGTAACACCTAAATACTTCACTCGCTGGGTATTACTTATATAAGCATTGTTATTGGTATACGAAAATTCCAAAGGTTATTTTTTCTTGGTAAATGTAATAGCTGCGTCTTAGAAGTATTAAGCTTCCAGCCCCATGTTTCACACCATACACTAATTGAGTGCAACACATCATTCAGTCTTATTTGATCGGAGTGTTGAGTTACATTGGCATAAACAACACAATCGTCCGCAAACACCCCGATCTTCACAGGCGATTGCACAGATAAGTAGATATCATTTATATAGACTAAGAACATTAAAGGACCGAGCACTGATCCTTGTGACACTCCTGAGGGCACATCCAATGTATCGGAAATGCAGTCATTCACAGACACGTATTGTTTTCGTGAGGACAAGTAACATGCTATCCAACGGACAATATTGCGATCAATGCCCATAGAGAACAGTTTGGTTACTAAGTCAGCATGCGGAACTCCATGAAACGCTTCCGAAAAGTCCAAAAACTCTGCGTCAATTTGACCCCTTATATTCAGTGTATTTACAAAATCATCCGTTATCTCAGCTAACTGTGTTGTGGTGGATAAACCAGCCCTAAAGTCATGCTGATGTGCATGAAGTAAATTATTATTCTCTAGATGTGTCATAATTGCCTTAAATAAAATACGCTCGAGCAGTTTTCAAGTTGGGGATGTCAAGGACACTGGCCTGTAATTATTTAATTTTTAAGGGGACCCAGACTTGTGAATCGCAACTATCCTTGTAGCCTGCCAGTCATCGTGTATCACACAGGTTTTTAATGATGTTTTATAGATGACATATAAGTACTCTGCCACCCAGGTTGCATATCTGTTGAGAAAAACATTACATATTTTCTGCGGACCTGAGTACTTTTTGATGTCTAGATTACGCAAAAGACTAAGAATATCGTTGTTGCTTAAATTTTCTTCGGGCATCGGGTTACGAAGCGTGTAAGAATTCAAGTGTGCGTGCGTTGCGTTCATAGTAAAAACTGACTGAATGAACGCGTTGAATTCATTGGCAATGGTAAGAGGATCCTCAATGCTTACGCCAGATGTTCTGATCTCTGTGATGCCACTTTTATATTTAGATAAATATTGCCTGAATTTCTTTGGTTGTTCCGACATGAAAGAAGTCAATGTACAAGAAAAGAACTGGTCTCTTGCAGCACGGACTTTATCTTTAAAATTGCGTACCATACGTTGAAGTTGTTTCATGTCGCCACGTTTGCGAGAGCGTTTTATCCTGCGTTTCAGGTGTATCAGATCACGATTCATCCATGGGTACTCACGGTTGTTGCGCTTTTCCTTGAAAGGCACGTAGGTGCTTTCACAATGAATGACCATGTCCTTAAACCGTGACCACAGCTCATTAGGTAATTTGTGTCATTAAAGGAAGCGAATAAAGATTCCATATAGCTAATAACTGCATCGTCATCCGCATGCTATTGTCTCTTACAAATGTTTCAGAAGGTTTTAACATACGATCGCAAACCCTAAATAGGACACTCAAGAAGAAGTAACTGATGATCAGATATCCAATCCTTAACGCTGACGGAGCAATCTGGAAGCGAGCTACCATCAAACACAAGGTCAAGTAGAGCAGAGCTGGAAATTCTTGTGGCATCAGAAACAAATTTGGTTAATGAAAACATAAATGCAGTTAGTTGCAAGATTCACAATTTTAATATCTTTGCCGTCATGAGAAAGGCTGCACCAGTTAATTCGGGGAAGGTTAAAATCGCCTGTTATAAGGATATTTGAACACTAATTTGTTTTTGCAATAGATAATCATATAAAGAATCTAAGTATTCCGGGGTGGCATTTGGAGGGCGATAGACAGGTCCTCATATTATAGTTTTCCCAAAAAACTTTAATTTTCACCAAATGTTTTCGTGATCATCGATGCCATTTAAGCGTGCGAATTTAATGTTATTTTTAATTGCGATTGCAACTCCGCCGCCCCTTGATCCCCTGTCCCTGCGAATGAACGTATACGAAGGGGGAATAATTTCTCAATTTTGCACACCGGAATGCCGCCAGGCTTCAGTGATCACTAAGACATGTTATTAATAAGTCAGAATTATATCTTCAAGGTTCTGCATTTTATTGAGCACACTGCTTGCGTTTAACGAAACAAGTTGGAGCGTCTTGACGGATTCTTGTCATTTCTTATCGCGCTTACTCGTGTTTGCTCGTGTGGACCGCTGAGACGACAGTTCGGGTTGCGCCTGTGCAGTGTATTTCGACAACTCCACTCTGCAATAGCGCGTCGCGTTCCATACGTACACCTTGTCATCAACTTTGAGCTTATCGTAACGAAGCGAACATTAGAACCACTGCTCTTTTCTTCAGCCGGGGAACGCCACAATTTTACACGAATATCCCGAACGTTTTTTGATAAGTCCTCCGATATTGCTATTTTCGTGCCCTTTAGTTTGAAGCAGGAAGACATAACCTTTGTTTTGTCTACGTAGTTGAAAAATCTTAAAATGAACGGACGATGTCGCTCTGCGTGTTTTAGGCCGATTCGATGAATACGCTCTATTGACTTTACTTCAACACCTAGAATCTTTTTAAAAATTTCTTCCATAACTTTCCGCTTCAGTTCTTCTGAGTCCTCGTCTCGGTCTTCTTTTACGCCATATACTACAATGTTGTTGCGAAGACTTCTATTTTCGAGGTCATCTACCTTTGCAACTAACTCAAGAACTAGTTTGCTCGTGTTATTGCAAGCTTCGTCCACTTTCTTCAACCTTTGCTCACATTTCTCAATTCCACACAGTTCTTACTCAATATTAGTAATCCTTGTTTGAATATCTCCGACTGCCGATTCAACCTCTTTCAAATTATTTGTCAGCAAAGCCAGAGTCTAGTTTCTCTTTGTTTGCTCTTTCAAAATTTTCTTAAGTATTTGTCTGTTCAACTGCATCTCAGACTGAATCAGAAGAAGAGGAGGGACCAGGATTCAGCTCTATATCTCCAGATGTCAGTAGCAATAACCTGACCACATGCAAACAGTCACACAATAGGCCGAGCAAACACTGTGGGCATGGCAACACCGTCAATATGACTAAGTCGTCTCTAATAGAGGAAGTTGAATATTTGTCACCAACCTAGACAAAAAGAATCGGGATCAGCATCCGTCGGCAAGCGGTGTCACCAAGCCCACTGAAACAGTCTTCCCAGGGCGTCCAGTATTTATGCCCGAATTGGTCGCTATCCGATGATGTCACCGAGCTGATACGCTTGATGCACGTGGGGCGCAGTTTCTTGAAGCAGCTTTGGTGGTGGCGTGATGACCAAGTCAGCCGGCGCATGCTCACCAGAAACCCTTTCGAACGTTGAGTCAGTTGATCCAACGACGAAATGCGCCCGCCAGGCGATCTGGACGAAAAGAATCGTATATATATCTAGGGAGCATTTGAACATTTGAAGATGGTAGAGAACACAAGACAAGAAAACTTTGAACAAGGTAAAAGGACGATTGTTGCCAACATTTCAGCGAAGAGACTTGCTTTCGTCAGGGCAATCTCTCGCCTGGGTGGCACGCTTTATATACGGGTAGGTCTCCAGGTGAGAGGGGAGCCGGAAAGAAGGATGTGAAACTGAGAAAGCGGATTGGTTTGAGAGTATTTCGGTGGAGAGATTGAGGGGCAAAAATGGTTGTATAGTTTAAGCCGCGAAGTAGGTGACACGGAAGTCATGTGGTGGTTGATATTCCTGGAATTTTTGGAGAGTAAGGATGAGGTGGTGTTTTTTGACCCGCCGCGGGGCATGGGGAAAGGTTCTCAGAACCACCGGAAGCAGACCAGGCGGTGAGAATCGGGTCCTTATCAGAAACTATCTCCAAGCATCAGTTCAAAAGAAAAGATAGAGAAGGGGGGAAAATAGAGTATGTCAAGGAGAAAAAAGCAAAAAAGAAAAAAAGAGAACAAAAAAATTAGGGAGGGAAACCACATAAACCCACACACAAAAGAAAAAGAAATGACCCCGCAACTGAAATGGCACGTGTCACCTGCGGCAACATTCCTGGAACAGGCCTGTCCTGAAACTCAAAAACGAAAAGATAAAGTTAGAGTTACCTACGGGGCACAAGACCATGCGGAGTAAAAAAAAAGAGAAATAAAAAAAATAAAATTGAATTTCAAAAGCAAAGGTTGGAGGGACCTTCTTTTCAAACCCCGGGGCGTGACTCGAACGTCTACCGCCTGTCGTGAGCGGGTCAACTGGGGGCGCCGTCAAAACAGCACACGACGAAAGGGCACGCGACAGAAGCGCACCGACATAACAGCATGGCGTCAAAAGAGCACGCGACAAAATGTCATGGCGTCAAAAGCGCACGCGACGGAAGAGCACACTGACAAACCAGCACAGCGGCAGAAGGGCACGATTTTATGGAATTCCTAACTGGGCAATTGTTTAGATTTTAAAGCGTAGTAAACAAACATTATAGAGGGCGCAAGATGCTCTGTAGGAGTTTCTCTTCACGTTCCGCTACACATTCTCGAAAAAAATTTTTACACTATGTAGGATGTTTCAAATGAAAGCGGCAAAGGCCAGGGCCGCCATTTGGTAAAACTATCAGACACCGAGAGAAAACAAACTTGTATAGAACCAAAAAATTTAAAAAGAAAAGACGAAAAGTTGGGCTATATGAAACTCAAAATGGCTTTTGTTTTCTTTTCAAGATCAATTATAGAAACAATCCCTTACACTAATCATTTTTGAAGTAGCCCTTCAATTTTTGGGGGTAATATCAGAGTGTAATAATTATAAAAATAATAATAATAACAAGCTATTCCCTTGAGACACCCTTACAAAACTTTTTGGAACTCTTTGCGTATCACAGTTCTTTCGATTCTATTCAAATATTTTCCACCCTTGCAGTTCCGGTTGAATGTAGAGGTGCCACAATATGTGGAAGCTCTCTTCCACCTTATGCAACTCGGCGTTGCCTACACGTTTTTTTCTTGTTTAAAAAATGGCGCAGCTTCCACTGCAAGAGAAAAGGCACAGCTGGCGGCCCCCTCCCTTCGTCGGAGACCAGTCTGTGGCATCTCACATTTATTTCCCAATTTGCCGCTTAAAGGTCTCCAAGACTCGCAGGTCCCGATCGTTTCGTGCGCAGGCTTCCACATCTTTCCCAAAGTGGGCCGCCCGCGCTAGAACTGGCGGCCGAGTCTAAAGTCAACGACCGCGCTACGAACCCCAAAAAAATGCGGTGCGCGCGGAATGCGATGCTCAATCAGTATCCCTAGCGCGAGGATCCCAGGTTCGATAACGACCGCGGGCAGGGGCCATTTAGGGGCTGGGGATGTTGGCGTCTCCAATCGTCGTCTTCGTCGTCGTACTCGTCGGCTCACGTAGTCATGGTTCTAAAACACAGGAAAACTCGTTTACGCCTCGGGATAGAACGTAACGCGTTATAAAAAACCGGGACACTCATTTACCCCTTGCGCTGGAGCGCTTCGTAACGCGTATTAAAAAAAAACACCGGGGCACTAGTGTACGCCTCGCGCAAGAGAGCTTCGTGCTTCAAAGACAAGAGACGTTTACAGAAAAGCTGTATACTTCTACCCCAGTGGTTTCATCTCCGTTGGCAAAAACGCCAAGGCGCCAAAATACACTTATAGTCTTATACACTGCATTCATCGCCCCACCTCAGGTTTCACGTTAGTGGAGATGGCCCAGGATTTTTCTCTTTCCAATTATTGTTATTGTGTTGTTCACTGCCGCCGCTACAACCATGCCACCCTTCGGGCCTTTCGGGTGGCACAGTGTTAGGTTTCCGGTTTCATGGCGTTTCTGGTTTGTGGTTTGATGCCCTCCCGAGCCACAGTTATTTCTCAGGATTCGAGGCTTTTTGCTGAGACTGACGAACAAATCTCGGCCTAACCAGTTTTGCTGTCAAAATGACTGAAAATTCACCATCCCGCGCATGCGGAGAGCACAAAAAAGATTTTTCCAGCGTGTTATTTTAAACTTCCCAATATACTCCAGGCTAAAACGTGAACTGTACAACAACCAATAGCAGTAGCTAACCATAATGGGGTGGGTCCAGAAACTATTAGGTATATGGACTGACGCTGGACGTCAAAATAAGGTTGTCCGTGCCTTCAATGCATTCTTTAATTCAACAGGTATCCCTTCAAACTAATAACGAATACTTTACGCCTTTCCCCGCGAATTCCTAAATATGAACCCAGAAGGACCAACTAAACCTCAGAACCCTGTGGACGTTGTCCTGCTTGTGATTTCTTTAATTGGGTCTATGGCCCTTCGTTCAGCAAAATGGAGTAGCTGGGGTTTACTGACTTCCAACCTTTTTTCGCAATAAACCAGTTAACCGAGCAACCTACCTATTTTTTAAAAGACCTAGATAGGTTCCTAGGCAAGAAAGCTTTAAACATAGCTTAACTGAGGCCAAGTATTCAATAAATGGCATGACTAACGCTGCATAAATCTACAGTGTCCAAATAATGACAATATAAACAATACAATGTTCAATGTGTACCTTGTAAAAAATTGGAAAATTCAAGTTCGCTAGATACGAGGATAAGAAGTTATAGCAATCACCACGCAAAGTTTGAATATAGTAGCGAACAGTGTTTGGGAAAGAAGAAAAAATCCCGTACCATCTCCACTCACGTGAAACCTGGGGAGGGGCGAAGCATGCAGTGTATAACAGTATTCTTGTCGCCTTGGCGTTTTGCCCACGGAGATGAATACTTTGGGGGGTAGAGGTATACCGCTTTGCTGAAAAAGTGTCGTTTCTTTGAAGCAGGAAGGCCTCTAGTGCGAGGCGTTATAAAACGAGTGTCCCGGTGGGTTCTTTTAGTACTCGTTTTTTCCCATGGTGATGTCACTTTCTAGCGCAAGTAGTTGGAAAACGACTGTTCCGGTGTTTTAGCACCGTGACTACACCACGACAGTGACAGGAGACGTAGGAAGCCCGAGCCCATAAAAAACGTCGAGCAAATACACATAACCTAGTACGATGAAGTAGAGACCGATGATTGGCTTAACATACACGACATCGATCGCGAATAAAACAGAATGAGATCATTGGCTCCAACCTACCATAAATGTAATTCAGTGTAGCAGGTTGCAAACTAAACAGCATACACGCAGACACTGTGGGAAGCAATGTAGTCTTTCAATTCATCGCAAATTATTCTTGCACAGCTGATATTCAAGGCAAAACCCTTCCACCATGTGCATAAAACCATAGCGTTGGCTTTAAACAAGTAAGCCTACAATCAGTTAACGCGCTGAAATAAACCGCCACCAAATAATGCCTTTTTTAGCGAACGGCGTTTTGTAGAAGGAGGATTTTGTCAGGACGTTTCGTTGAATTAAATCGTACACATCTAGAGAAGCGTCTTTTGCGCGGATAGACAAAAGATAAGCGAGGTTGTTGTATTATATTCACGCTTACTGCATTTAAAGTTGGTGTTGTTGGTGGTTGTTGGTGTTGGTGGTGTTGGTTAGAGCAATCTTGTGTTCTTAATTTGTTGTGCAATGTAGGTATCCATGCCGCTCATTTATTTCAAAACAAATTTATAACTATGACGGTCCTAGCTATTTTGGCTTCTGCGGGATAGTTGCATGCATTTTTTTAACATGGCAAAAATGTATGCCTTGTTTCAGTTGCTGCCTTACAAATGTTACATGCAAACACGGCTCCAGGACACAAAAAATAATCGAAGTCATTTAATGAGGAAGACCACTGAACCACCAAGCTTTCTCTTTTTAGATAAAGAAAGTGGGCGCTTACGATTCGTTTCTTTAAGTTCGATTTATTTCAATGTTAGAGCGCCTTGGAGTATAATTCCATGGAGAAAGGACGCCATTCTGAACTATTTATTAGAGATGTTCTTGCTCGCAATTCTGAGTTAGGTTAGGCCAGTGGATGGTTACGCGGCCTTTCCACAACCTACATTTAATTGTGGAATATGAGCCGACATATTCGAAGCTTTCAGTCAATATTGTTCTTTATTTCTTTTTTTCTAGGGACCTAATTTATAGAGCAAATCAGTGACACTATCATCGTGTATTTTTTTTTCACTGGTTTCTTGTAACGACTCATCGCCGCATTTTTTTTTAGCAAAGCTTTGAGCAACCTGTAACAACAGCTAAGCAATATAGCGCCACGGCCTGCGTAATTGAAGTGAGTGCGTTGAAATATCGTTTAAAAGAAAGTTCAACCAATGAAAAAGGATTGACGAGCGATCCTCATTAAAAAATGGCAGAAGCTACTGTTTCAAAAAACGCGCAATTATAACTTCGCGATTTCAGTCATGTTTTCATTGTTATTTTCAGAATTTTCTATTTCAGTCTTTGTTAATTTTTGAATATCTATAAGATGCACACTTTTTATTTGGTTAAGTCATTTTTGTAAGTTTGTTCTTTCTATTCTTGGGCGTTCTAAACTTCATTGGACCAACTGCCTCCAGTCACGCTGCTATAAATATGCAATGTGTGAGCTTGTTTTGCTTTAGTCTGCGCATATGCTTTCATTGTACCTGCGAAAGTCTCTGTAGGTTTTTTCTGCCAGGAATGCCGCAGATGACAGGGAGGGAGTATAGGTGGTGGCCGAAGAGCCGGAGGGAAACATTTGAGACGCTATTGCACAGGACACTTAACCCTTGCCAACTTCACGTGCGAGCCTCGGCTCGCGGGGAAATGTCGACGAACCCAAATACCAAGGATGGAGTTCCGGGCGCCCCGAGGTCAAGTGACGGTCGTCATTGCATTGGGTGGTTCGTCATCTTTTGGAGGGGAAAAACCTAACCTGATGAGGGACGAAAATGTGAGTGTAGACGGAGACGTTGACCAGAGAGGCCAGCCGGCTTGATCCGATAGCTGCCGGGTTGGCAGAGAGTAGTTATCGCCTTGCAATATACGCAAACAAACTTGTAATAAACGAGTGATGGCACAAGCAATTATGATATAATGAGCCGGAGAGTTCAATCTCGTCTACGTCGTCAGTGCAGCCGCGTCCCCCTCGGGGGTCACGGAATCCGCACAAAAAAAGAACGCGAATGATATGACGCGACTAAGTCAACACAGCCGCTGCTTGAGCTGGCGAACATGGGTATGTCGTGCCCGCGAATTAAAGTGATGAAAATGAGTGGAAAAACAAGCAAGAAGGGGGCCCTCCAGCCGGTATCCGGACATTTCGGTGTAGGACATGTCGGTGCAGGACGTTTCGGTGCGGACATTTCCGTGCACGGACATTCCGGTGGGTGGACCGCGAAACAACCCGAAAGCCCTTTGCCAGCATAAGACTTCCCCCTCTCAAAACAACCGCGCTATTTGCGCTCGTGTTCACAATCCCGACTCTCAAATACACGCGTCAGCATTTGCCCCCGTACGTGTAACCTCGACTGTGCCCTCTCCTCAGTGAAAACGCGTGGGAGGTCGGCTTTTGTTGCACACAAGAGGAACAAAGGGGCAGTGCAACCCCTGCGCAGGACCATACAATGGCCTCCGCTCCCCCCCGACAGAAAAGCAATGAACAGGTATTACAGGGCGTGCGCGGGGACGTACAATGCTGCACATGCTTTCAAAAAGGTCTGTTCTTCCTCCACGACAATATCGCAGGCTTGTCTGGAGAATAAACTAGGGACAACAGTGTATGGAAATTCAGTTTATCCTGACAACCCAGTTTACTTAAACTTTTCATAAGATTTTCTGCAGTTTTGGGGGCAAGTGAATGTTTGTAAAGCTGCTTTCTTTGTAAAGGGAGAGTGCCTTTTATATTCAGCAAATATCATTAAGAATGCATTATACCGCAGTGAACACCGCCCAAATGCCTTAGCTGATTTGCTTGCCGTAAAAACAACTTATGGTCCCGGAACAAATGGCCCGAACTTTAAAGTAGGAACAAATGGTTCCGGAACTTATGGCCCGGGATGAAATGGTCCTCGGCACCTCATCGGGCAAAATAATTCCACAAAACCTTACATTGGCTCTTTGTTTAAATTTGTTGCATCTTGCTGGAGTGGTGTAATATTGCCTTCTGTGACAAAAGCTGTCAGTAAACCATCGCTTCATTTTAGTATACATTTTTGCTCAAATGCAAATGCATGGCTTAACACAGTTGGCCTGTTTCTTGTTATTTTTATGTGTGTTTCCGCCGTTATTTTCCGGGTTTTCATTTCATTCTTTGTTGTAGATGTTTGAAAATACATTTTTATTTCTTAAGTTGTTTGTATTAGTTTTTCACGTTTGTATTTCTTTTGTTATATTTGTTTATTTATTTATTTATTTATTTATTTATTTATTTATTTATTTATTCTGTATTTATAAAAATTCCGCACTACAATTTATTTTTATTTCCGCTATTATAACTATTAAACCGTTACATCCGCTAATTATATATTTTCGCTAGTTTTGCGCACCCCTCTCCGAGGTTTTCCTTGTCACAGCCACTACACTAACAGCAACTAAGTCCAGGCACAGCCAGACTCCACGCTCCTTTCTCACTGAGGAAGACAGTTTTTGAGTCCGGCCGTGTTCCAGGAAGGCGCACCTGTCGCGAGGAACCGCCGCGAATAAGAGAGGTTGGTGACAGGCAGTGTTCCGAGACATGAGCACGCCTGATTACGACTACCTCGCGCACCATCCGCTGGGCCGCTGGTCCAACGTGGCTATCGCTACATTCAGCACCATGACAAATTTCTTCTAAAGAGGGCAACGAGGGCCAGCTCAAGCAAAAGAAATATTCTACCGAAACGAACCACCTACACTCCCCACCGCCCGCTCCTTCCTGTTTAATCTTGGGTTTTAAGGGGCGTCCCAGAAAGGCAAGTCTGGTGGCGTGGTACATCGACCTGCATCAATCGTTGGCTTTCCATGGAACCATGACAAGTGACTGTCTTTGGTTCTCGCAATTTCTGGGAAAGTAAAGCCGTAAGAAAGACGAGCGACAACATGTTTTCGTATTTGCGCAAAAAAACTGTATATATTTGTGCTCAAATGCAATTGCGAACAATAAAGTTTGTTGTTGATGGTTGGTGACCAGTCCCGATGGGCTCACCTGCTGCCCTTAGCTAATGTTACGCTCCCGCAACAGGCCGGCAAAATTAACAAATCATGTTAGCAGCAGTCTTCTAAACCTTTGAGCAAGATACGAGGCGTAATAATAGCTACATTGCATATTTTTAGAAAAAAAAACAACAAATGTATCTAAGCTGCAAGCTGCCAAATTATCAAGTTCCAAAATCTTTACTAGCGCCGCTTCGCTTGATCCGACTGCAGATATCCAAGCCTTTCAGGTGGAGAGCGCCGAAACGCAGCTTAGCTAACGAAATATACCATTCATCATGGGAAATTCTTTTTTGAAATAGCGATAAATCGGCGAGCGTGATGCACTAGTACATCTCTATGTTGTTTGATATTCATCAATACCGGCCCACTCACATTTTCGATACTCCACATAACCTAAATGTTACTGCCACTGTAAATAGGTTCCCCGCACAGGCTCAAGTGGGACTCGCTTAACAAGCTTTAATAAACGGAAGAACACAAGCAAAGAAGCATGGGAGAACATGCACGTACGACGACAAAGTTGTATGCAGCATTTAACTGATAGTAAATTCAGCCTTAGCAAATATAATATACAGGGTGAGGAAAGTTATTTTGACAGTTTTTTTTAATTAGGCGTTTAATTTTACGTGAACACCACCTCTACAGTGAGGTTATGCGTCCAGGGGAACACAGAATGAGGTGCTAAATTTTGAGGTCGGTGACTTAATTAATAAAATTGAATTATTAACTTTTTTGTGGCTGCAGTAAGCAGCCATGTTTGTATTCAGAAGTTCCATGTAGTTTCATTTGGCAGAATTCTTCTAGCGCATCTGTACTCCGAGGTATGGAACTGCGAAGTTTAATTACCGTTCGCATGATTACGCATGCTAGACAGTGACGACCGGCACAAAGCTCCTCCCCTTTGTTCGGTTTCGATTGCGGTTCTGAGTACTGCAGATTCCGAAAACGCCAGCCAGGACTGAAAGGGCGCCAGTTGTCACTTTTTCTTATGCCTCCTCTTCGTTGTCTTACTAAACACCGTACACAGCAGGCGCGTCACAAAAGGGAGGAGATTTGCACTGGTCTTCACGGTCTTGCATGCGTAATCATGCGAGCGGCAATTAAACTTCACGGTTCGTCATCTGAGAGTGCGAATGCGCTAAAAGAATTTTGTGAAATGGAACTTCGTGGAAACACGATTGCCTCTAAATTTTCAATACAGACATGCCTGCTTACTGCAGCCGCTAAAAAGTTAATTAAACAATTGAAGTTAACTAAGCTACGGACATCTATATTTACCACCTCACTGTGTGTCCCCCTTGGTGCATAACCTCACTGTAGCGGTGGCCTTCACGTATATTTAAGCGTCTAATTTTAAAAATAAATGTCGACTTAACTTTCATCACCCTGTACGTAGACAGATGCAAAATACATTACGCACAAATACAGACATATTAATATAAATACACTTACCCCCTCCCTCCTTCCCTCAAAGAGGCGCTCATGCATAGGTGCAGTAGTGGTGGGACCATTTTTTCCTACTTTGAAGTTGGGACCATTTGTTGGACTATTTGTTCCGGGACAATTAGTTTCGGGAACATTTGTGTCGGCAGCCCATTGTTCCGGGACCATTTGTTCCGGGACCGTATTTTGTGGGACCATTTTTTTCCGCAATCGGGCGGGGTGTAGTACCGGTGAACGAATGGTGCGAGAAAATCAACATGGCCGCTGTTTGAGCCGGCGCGCGTGCCCCTGTCATACCCGTGAATTGAAGTGTTGAAAACAAAAACAAAAAAACATTTCCCCGAGGAAGAGAATGTGAAAGTGCGAATGCACGGTTGTCGGCCCGCTTGCGGCGCTTGCGCTCGGCCCCCGCAGCCCACCGCCTCGCCGCCTTCTCTTCCATCTCTTCCATCAGGTTTGTAGTATCACGTGTACACCACGCTGTTATCAAGCCGCTATAACGCCGCTGAGTCGCCAACGCACGCCGCTGACGACGTAGTTTGAATGCGTTAAAGATATAAGGCGCGTTACTCTCACTGATATCAGCGTCGCCTCCGTGGCTTGGTCGTTAGAGCGTCGCGCTGCGGCCGCAAAGTCCTCGGATCGAAACCTGGCGCCGGATGCTGTTTCTTTTTTAAATATAGAGGAGCACTGCGGACGCCGACGCCGCCGTCGCCGGCGGTGGATGTTTTGGGGTCGCTTATAAAGTGCATTCGCACTTAAAATAAATAAATTGAGCGAACGCGTGCTTCAAACAACCGCGTAATTCGCGGGTCGAGTGGGAGAGGGCAGCAATCGTTCGATGACAGAGCCTAGAGCAGTATGGGGGCCGGAATTTCTAGGCCCGGCCTGAACCCGCCTGGCAGAGACATGGCCAGGGCGAGACCCAAGCCGGACTAAACATTAAGATAAAAGCCCGAGCCCTGCCCGAGCCCGGAAGCATTTAATAAAAGAAACCCCAGCCCGCGCACTCTTTTTTAAGCTCAGCCAGAGTCCGCCAGACCCCAAACGTGATCCTTCAAAGTTTAGTGTTTTTAGCCTAAAATAAGCCTACAGGGAGTATATTGAATTTACACTTGTTCAATACTTAGACCTATATCTGTACAACACAAATATCCTGACCTAAATAATGCATCTTTACGGAAAATTTTGGTAAAACAGGCGCTGCATTTGCGACACTCTCCGAACTTAAAGTACAATGAGGATCGCTTAAATGATGCTGAGAAAGTGGATATTTTTATTATTGAATTTCTTGGACAGATATTCCACGTTTCGTTATTTAATTCAATTCATTTCCCAAATAAATCTTTTCCTACTTGTTTTGACGCTAGCGCACTCTGCCGAGAGCTAGTTTAACTTCTACTTCTCTCAATTTAATTTGCCAAGGTTCGTTGTCGGCTTGCACCGGGTGTCTATCCAAGTAGACCTTAGTTCCTCCCATGCTCACAAAGTTTTCTACTCAAAAACTCGATTTATGGGCAAAAAGATATCTGTATAAAAAGCTTTAAGAAAGACCCAAGGGTACGTTAACTAATGTTTGGTGTTATGGTCCACACAAAGTGCAATGTCCAGGTCACATTTGTTCTTTTTGTTAGTTTGGAAAACAGAGAAAAGAGACAATCATGTACTCTACTACCAGAGTGCTCTCGTTTTCTGACCCGTTCTCTTCCATTATGCTGATGAAGCCCATACGTTTTCTTTTGTTGGCTTGATGGCTTTCTAAGCGCAACAGGTCATTTTGTTATTTTTTAGCATCGCCATGGTGACAGACAGACAGCACTTCGCTTTTTTTGTTTTCATTTGACCCAAACGATCAATGAGCCGAATTTTTTGTTGTCAACATTCTAAATTTGCGGCACACGACTGCCGGTATTCAGTGTCTGCGCGGGCCGGCTCGGCCCAAACAGTGTTTTCATTCAAATGCAAGCACCGCCCTGGCCTGAGAGAATGCGTGCTGCCCGGACCGAGCACGGCGCGCGGGCCGGGGCCGGTCTCGTCCTTTTGGACCGTCCCGGGCCCGAGCTGTGCCCTAACAAGAGCCCTACCCGGGCCGCAGTTTCTAGGCCAGGCCCAAACCTGCCCGATAGAGAGAGAGAACAAACTTTATTTTTCACAGGACCTAAGTCCAGGTCCTAATTTCAAAGTTCAATTCACCGGATCCGCGTAGTACTCCAGAATGTCCGTGCGGATCCGGTGCATGTGTTTGTAGAGAGCTTCCTGGGCAGCCTGGATGTTTACTGTCGGCGGGGGAGACAACCAGAGCTCCCAGGAGGTGATGGAGGCGAGGGATGGGTCAAGTGATGGCGGGGTGCACTCCCAATAAGAATGAGGAATGGATGGGTAGGAAGAACAGGTGGGACAGGAAGGATGACCAGGGCGCCGATAGATGCGGTGAAGAATGTGATGGGAGGGGAGTGAAGAGGTTTGAGCCTGCCGAATGAGGCACGCAGCCTCACGAGTTAGACGGGAACTGGGGGGTGGATACAGGGTACGTGATAGGCGTTGGGCGTGTAATTGGTCACGCCGGGAAGCACCGTGTTGAGTACGAACCGTAGGCGGGTGGTACAAGGTTGGCCAGGACATGGCCGGACAGCCTGGGCCCGGAACACTTCTAAAAGGTGGGCCCGAGCCCGACCCGAGCCTGGCAGAATTTGATAAATTAAGCCTAAGCCCGCCATACTTGTTAAATGCCCTCCCTAGTCTGACAGGCTATAAACATGAACTCGAAGAAGTTTGCTGTTAGCTTAAAAATCGCAAGCACAAAGCCAATACGACTAACTTGGATTTACATTTCCATTAAACTTGGACTGAACTTTGTACAACTTCAATATCCTCAATTAGAAACTCTTTTTTCAATATTCATGAACTCTTTTTGCCACTTCGTTCGCCAGTCTTCGAAATAAAGACACACCGAGGATACTTTAGATGATTCGGAGCAAGTGGATAAATTTTTGCAATATCAAAATTCTTCAGCAGATCCTGCAGTTCTCGCTATTCATTATTTGCTGAAATTTGAGCTTACGATGCGTCCCGTTTAACCACTTCATTTTAGTATTTTCCTCTAGTTACGTTGGCAGCAATATTTTATCGCGCTTGTGTTCTTTTTTGCCTCTTTTGTGGTTTTGAAAAAATTCTTCCCGGAAGAAATCATGGGCTCTTCTTCAAAAATTGGTCCTTAAAACTCTGCATACAGTCCAAAATCCCGGTCATGCTGGTTCTGTTTGTGTTTGTTTGAAAAGAAAATGGAAAAGACAATCATGTTGTACTGTGTGGCTAGAGTGTCGTCGTTTTCTGGCCCACTCTCTCCCACTATGCTGATGGGTCCCAGATATTTTTTTATTGGTGTAAAGGCTTTCTAAGCGCAATCGCCTTTTATCATATCTTTAACAGCGCCGTAATCAATTTACACTTCGCTTCTTTTTGTTCTCACTTAACCTGAAAGATCAACAAAAAACTTTTTTGTTGTCAACAATTTATAATTTGCGGCACAGGATTGCCGGGCCGCAGGGATGGCCAGGGCAGCTCGGGCTGGCACGGCCCGAAAATTTTGGTTCAAGCCCGAGCCCGGCCCAGGACAGAGAAAATGCGTGCTACCCGGCCCCAGCCCGCCCCGCCACTACGTCAGACTACCTAGCTACGCCACCACACCCAACTGTTTCAGAGCTTTGCCCTTGCGGTGTGCTGTTTTGTCGTTAGCTGTTTTGTCGCCGTGCTATTCTGTTGTGTGCGCTTTTGACGCTGTGCCCTTCTTACGCTGTGCTGTTTTGTCGCGTGCTCTTTTGTCGCGTGCTCTTTGGACGCCGTGCTGTTATGGCGGTGCTCTTCTGCCGCGTGCCCTTTCGTGGCGTGCTGTTCTGTCGGTATATTGCCGCGAACCATACATTGGGTTTGTTTATTTGTGTTTTGCTTTTACCGCCCGGCTGCGCCGGTCTGTGTTATCTCTGCGCCAAGGGAAGCGCGTGTTCCATTCTTTCTTTCTGTGCCGCATGTGTTATCTGTCGTGATAGGGAGAGCATTCCGATCTAACGTGAACAGCCCAGAATAATCTTCTTGGATCTACTATGTTCTCGATGTGAATCGACGTTTCGAGAACCACGCGCGCCGAAAGATAAAAAGCCTGCAGTGCGGACGCCGGAGCATTCGATTCGACGCCACTCGCCTGTGCAAGTCACTTTGTTGACCGCTGCTTCGCCGCCTCTGTATTCTTTTGAGTTGTTCGGGGAGCACAAGTTCGCTCCAATAAACGTATTTCTCATTCTAGACAACTGCTTCGTCCTTGTCTTCGTGACAACTGGTGGAGGTGCTGGGTACGCACCCTTCATGCCCACTACAACCTCGAAAAGCCGCCAAGCCAGTCCAACAAGAGCCAGCCCCCGCCTGCAAGATTTACCGCCCGAGTTCGGTTTGATGCCAGAAGGGCCCAAGAAAAGGAACGCTGCAACCAACACCATGGTACAAGAAACAACGTCGCCAATCATGCTGCAGCAGCCCCGGGAACCGCCATCGTTCCGGGGAGCCCCCGCTGAAGATCCAGAGGAATGGTTGGAGAAGCTGGAGCGCGTGCGGATTTTCCACAGGTGGGACGATGAAGAAACCTTCCGGCATGTTTTCTTTTACTTGGAGGATGCAGCCCGAACTTGGTTTGAAAACCACGAGAGCGCCTTGACCGACTGGACGCAATTCAAAAGCGAGTTCCTTAAGACCTTCACGACCGTGGTGAGAAAAGAACGAGCTGCGATTTTACTGGAAACTCGAACGCAACACCCGAACGAAGGAGTCGTAATCTTCATCGAGGAAATGAAGCGACTTTTCCGCCGTGCGGACCCAGGAATGACGGAAGAAAAGAAACTACGGTTTCTGATGCGAGGTGTGAAGCAAGAGCTCTTCGCGTGCCTTGTTCGCAACCCCCCCAAGACCGTGTCCGAATTCGCGTCTGAGGCCGCCGCGATGGAGAAGACGCTCGAAATCCGAACGAGGCAGTACGACCGCCCAATCAATGCGCTGGTTTCGGAGACGCTTGGTGCCAGCGCTATCAACTCCGACTCACTACGCGACACTATCCGCGAAATAGTGAGGGAGGAGCTGCGGAAACTGCTCCCGACGCCGCCGCAACCACAAGTCGCTTCTCTTACCGACGTCATTAGAGAAGAAGTGCAGCAAGCGCTGGGAACTTCAACGACGCCAGTAGCACCTCGCGAGCCGCAAGCCATGACCTACGCGGCTGCTGTACATCGCCCTCGCCCACCTGCACCCTATCGTCACGAGGCTCCGTACCGTCGGCCCCTCTCGCCGGCCCGACCACCTGCGGCGCAACCCCCTGCCCCAAGGAAGACCGACGTGTGGCGAACGTCCGACAATCGTCCGCTGTGCTACCACTGCGGAGAGGCCGACCACGTCTACCGTCGCTGCCCCTACAGGAGGCTCGGTTTGCGAGGGTTCTCCGTCGACGCACCCCGCCCCCGAACTGGCCAGCGCCCATCGGAGATCGAAGAGTACCTGTCCAACACCAGCCGTCGACCAGCCCGTTTCAACCGTTCGCCGTCACCCTACCCATACCCGTCGCCGAACCGCCGTAGCAATGCTGAGTTCTCACGTGGAAGGTCCCCCAGCCCACGCGGGGGAAACTAAAAGATGCAACTTCTGGAGGTAAAGTTGCACGATCGCGGAAAAATGAAAACCCTCCAACGACGCAACGACTCGCGGAAGACAGTGACTCACAACATGCCCTCATCCCGACGACCCGACCCAGACCTGACGAGACTCCCGTACACGACGACAGCTATAAGCCGCGACGCGCACCCGACCGGACCGAGACGTCCGCTGAGAAGACGATGACAACGACGACGCACAGTGCCCGACCATCAACACGCACAAGCCGAGATGCGACGCCCCGACGCACCCGGAACTCGAGGAAGGCGGCATCCGACGTCAAGGTGTCCATCGACGGCTTTGATGTAGTCGCCCTCGTAGACACGGGAGCCGACTACTCCGTGTTGAGCGGACCATTTGCGTCTAAACTGAAGAAAGTTATGACCAGATGGGACGGTCCGCACATACGCACAGCAGGAGGCCACCTCGTGACGCCAAGTGGAACGTGCACATCGCGCGTCACCATAGACGGCACGACGTACCCTGCGGTGTTCGTCGTTTTGCCCAACTGCTCCCGCGACGTAATTCTCGGAATGGACTTTTTGACGGACAACGGCGCAATAATCGATCTGCAGACGAAGTCGATAACTTTTTCCTCCGACCACTCCATGACGCCGGAATCGAACCCCGAAATCCGTGCAGCTGTAAGGATCGCCGATGATCACGTCACCTTGCCACCCTGCGCAAGCTTGATGGTCGCAGTCTACTGTGAAGATGCTGCTCCTGACGTCGACGCTATCGTAGACACCGATCAAAGGGTGCTTCTCAACCGTGGTGTGTCGGTCGCAAGAGGCATTGCGCGCTTCAAGGAACACCAATCCCACATTTTGGTTACGAATTTCACCGAGGAGTACCAGCATTTAAACAAGGGCGCGGCAATTGCATTCCTCGAAGAAGCGCAAGAAGCAAGTGACGTGATCGCGGTCGCCGACTTTGAGCGCACACCCGTTGAAACCTTCAAGCTCCCGCAGCCTTTCGACGTGAATCCGGCGCTACCGCAAGAACAACGGAACAAGTTATTGGCTTTGCTGCGTCGCTATAGCGAATGTTTTTCGTCGAGCGCAAAACTACGTCAGACCCCTCTAGCGAAGCACCGAATAATAACCGAAGATGGAGCCCGACCCACCCGACAGTCACCGTACCGCGTCTCTTCACACGAACGGGAAGCCATCCGGACTCAAGTCGACGACATGCTCAGCGACGACATTATACAGCCATCGAAAAGCCCCTGGGCTGCGCCCGTCGTACTCGTAAAGAAAAAAGACGGCACATTAAGGTTTTGTGTTGACTACCGGCGACTGAACAAAATCACGAAAAAGGACGTGTACCCCCTCCCCCGAATCGACGACGCCCTCGACCACCTCTGCCACGCAAAGTACTTCTCATCGATGGACCTGAAGACCGGCTACTGGCAAATTGAAGTGGACGAGAGAGACCGAGAGAAGACTGCATTTATAACCCCAGACGGCCTATACGAGTTCAAGGTGATGCCGTTTGGGCTGTGCACAGCACCAGCGACGTTTCAAAGAGTCATGGACACTGTGCTAGCTGGCCTTAAGTGGCACACCTGCCTCGTATACCTCGACGACGTAGTGGTATTCGCCCGGACTTTCGACGAACGCCTTGCAAGGTTGGAGTCTGTACTCGAGGCCATTCGTACGTCGGGGTTGACACTGAAGCCTGAAAAGTGCCGTTTCGCATACGGGGAACTCAAGTTCTTGGGCCACGTCGTCAACGCCGCGGGAGTCCTACCTGACCCGGCAAAAACTTCAGCCATTGCGAACTTCCCAAGGCCGAAAGACAAGAAGGGCGTGCGAAGATTTCTCGGGCTGTGCGCATACTACCGGCGCTTCGTCGCAAACTTCGCACGCATTGCAGAGCCACTCACGCGCTTGACGAAAGATAGCACCCCTTTTAGCTGGGAAAACGACCAAGAAAAAGCATTCTGCGAGCTGCAAAAACGCCTGCAAAGACCACCCGTGCTCGCTCATTTCGACGAAAATGCCGAAACGGAAATGCACACGGACGCCAGTGATATAGGCTTGGGTGCCGTCCTTGTCCAAAAGCAAAGCGGCTGCGAAAGGGTAATCGCCTATGCCAGCCGTGGTCTGTCGAAGGAGGAGAAAAACTATTCTGCCTCTGAGAAAGAGTGCCTGGCTATTATATGGGCGATTTCAAAATTTCGCCCATACGTGTATGGAAGGCCATTCAAAGTTGTAACAGACCACCATGCGCTGTGTTGGCTCGCCAATTTGAAGGACCCCTCTGGCCGTCTTGGGCGGTGGAGCTTGCGCCTGCAGGAGTTCGACGTTACAGTCGTTTATAAATCCGGCAGGAAACACTCCGACGCCGACTGCCTGTCCCGCGCCCCCGTCGACCCACCACCACAAGACGCTGACGAAGACAGCGCGTTCTTCGGGATCGTGACGGAGAGCGACCTAGCCGCCCAGCAGCGTGCCGACCCCGACTTACGCGTCATAATCGAGTACCTCGAGGGATGCAACGTTGCCGTTCCTAGGACCTTCAAACGCAGCTTACCAGCATTCAGCCTGAGAAACTCCGTCCTCGTGAAGAAGAGTTTCAGCACCGCAACAAGAGCGAATTACCTTCTCGTCATCCCCGCGGACCTTCGTGACGAAATTTTGGAAGCGTGCCACGACGACCCGTCTTCCGGACATCTCGGCACAGCGCGCACTATTGGAAAAATCAAGGCGAGGTACTACTGGCCCGGCCTTACCTCTGACGTCACCCACTACGTCCGGAGCTGCCGGGACTGCCAACGACGAAAAACGCCGCCGACAAGACCCGCCGGACTTCTGCAACCGATCGCCGTCCCATCGAGACCATTTCAACAGATTGGAATGGACCTTTTAGGCCCGTTCCCTACGTCACGATCACAGAACAAGTGGATTGTCGTAGCGACAGACTACATGACGCGCTACGCAGAGACCGCCGCTCTTCCGAGGGGGACTGCACAAGAAGTGGCAAAGTTCTTTATAAGCCAAGTTGTGCTGCGACATGGAGCCCCGGAAGTCCTAATCACCGACCGCGGAACGGCATTTACTGCGGAGCTGATGCAAGGAGTATTACGCTACAGCAACACGGATCACCGAAGAACGACGGCGTACCACCCCCAAACGAACTGACTAACAGAACGTCTGAACAAGACAATCGCAGATATGCTGTCAATGTACGTTGACGTTGAACATAAGACTTGGGACGAAGTGCTCCCGTATGTCACGTTTGCGTACAACACGGCTATCCAGGAGACGACGCAGCTGACGCCGTCCGAGCTTGTCTACGGTAGAAGGCCAACTACGATGCTCGACGCCATGCTTCCGCACGTAGAAGACGACGACCTCAACGCCGACGTCCACGGATATCTTCAACGTGCGGAGGAGGCCCGCCAGCTCGCTCGAGTTCGTATAACGGACCAGCAGCTGGGGGATGCGGGCCGCTACAACCTCCGACGCCGAGACGCCGAGTACCAACCAGGGGATCGTGTGTGGGTTTGGACTCCCATCCGACGACGCGGACTCAGTGAGAAGCTCCTGCGACGGTATTTTGGACCCTACAAGATTCTACGACGTGTTGGCCAACTTACCTACGAAGTGATCCCCGATGGTGACTCCGGCACATCACGACGACGCACGCGGCCTGAAGTCGTCCACGTGGTTCGCTTAAAACCTTTCTACAGACGATGACGAACTTTTATTTTCATTTGTTCGGACTGTCGCTTATGTTAGCATCGGGTCGATGCACTCTTAGAGGGGGGGTAATGCCGCGAACCATACATTGGGTTTGTTTATTTGTGTTTTGCTTTTACCGCCCGGCTGCGCCGGTCTGTGTTATCTCTGCGCCAAGGGAAGCGCGTGTTCCATTCTTTCTTTCTGTGCCGCATGTGTTATCTGTCGTGATAGGGAGAGCATTCCGATCTAACGTGAACAGCCCAGAATAATCTTCTTGGATCTACTATGTTCTCGATGTGAATCGACGTTTCGAGAACCACGCGCGCCGAAAGATAAAAAGCCTGCAGTGTGGACGCCGGAGCATTCGATTCGACGCCACTCGCCTGTGCAAGTCACTTTGTTGACCGCTGCTTCGCCGCCTCTGTATTTTTTTCAGTTGTTCGGGGAGCACAAGTTCGCTCCAATAAACGTATTTCTCATTCAAGACAACTGCTTCGTCCTTGTCTTCGTGACAATATCGTCAACTGGCGGGGAACCTTCTTATGCTACCTTGGCATCAAGGCTGCCAGAGCCGAGACCTTCGCTAGGCTTTCGCAGATAATATAGTTGGTAAATGAGGGACTCGTTGAGAAAATACAGAAGGTCCCCTTCTCCCCGTGAAATCATAGTGGCGCTGGCCACCACCCTCAAGCGTGAGATACCGTTCTGGTAAATATAAATACCCCAGAAAGTGAAGGAGAACACAGTCGCCCAGATAGCCGAATTGGTAAGGTATTCGAGATTTAATCGAAAGGTGTGGGTTCGGTCCCCACTCTGGGCGCGTGTTTTTATTTCATTCTTTCTAACGTTTATTTAAAAAATGTTAACTGCACTAATCGTAGTAAAAAAAACCCTTAACAACACCCCTATGCCTCCTTTGGCATTGTAGACTGCCGACCTATCGTTCTGTATTTTCTCGACGAGTCCCTCATATATGTATATATACATATATATATATATATATACAAATCTACAGAAAGATAAACTCACAAAGCGCGCAGAAATAGTATAAGTAAAGAGTTGGATACACAGCAAGAACAATGACAAACAATGTTCAGTTACATAGCGGCAACGGGACTTACGTTCATCAGAGTAACGTTACATGATTTTGCTGTAGCAAACATTTCGAACACATTTCTTATATAGGTTTGCATAAAACTGTGAGAAGGAGCGGAAAGTGTTTCGGAAATGGAGAGTGTGCATACAGTCAGGCTACGCCTATGTTACAAAAACAACAAACAAAACAAAAACAAAAAAAGGGGGGGGGACCGAGAGAGAGAAAAAGGGGTCGTGTAATAGTCAACGTAATAGTCAACGTACGACTACTACGTAAATATAAAAGGTAACTTTAACTGTGACTCCGCTAATGTCGTATATTTTCTAGAGTGCACTGTTTGTAGGCAACAATATATCGGCCAAACTGAAACACCCTTCCGAATACGGTTCAATAATCACCGCTCTCATGCAAAAAGCTGACCTTATTTGCCCCTGTCAAGACATGTGAACAGTCTCGGGCATGCATTTGAACATCTTAAAGCAACGATTTTAGAATCCGCCTTCAAAACGCACCACGACTGCGAGGTTCGGGAATCTTATCTCATTTATAAGTTTGGGTCAGCCACACTTGGAATTAATGAAAGTTACGGAAAACTAACGTGCTCATCCCTCAATTAAAATTAGCGGATTCATATATTTTATAACTATGTTCATTAGTCCAAGCCTCGAGTTTGCCATCAGAATAAACAGAAACTCTCCTAATACAGCAGCTTTATTAGCCTAATGCGGCTCAACAATGCCATTTGTCCTGGGGAAGGAGGCCTCGTTCCCACCACCACTTAAGAATGTTTAACTCTTTGTGATCTATTCATGTTTAACCTTTTGTGACCCTACCTATTTCCTGTTCAGTTGCTAGCTTCTGTGAAATGCTCTTTTGTGCCCCCTATCTATTCTCTTCGTCCGCGGGGGGCACACCCATCTTCGCTTCTGCCCGAACCAGTAGTCCCAGCCACTGGATACCTTACTGTATACTCTTCCCTCTCTTTTCAAACCTCAGTTGTCCAGTTTCCCCCATTGTCTGAACTTGCAGCCATCGCGGCATACGTTGACCCGTAATGGTGCAACCTTGAACGCTGCATTGTTAACACGACCCCTTTTTCTCTCTCTCGCTCCCCCCCCCACCTTTTTTGTTGGTTTGTTTGTTGTTGTTATAACATTGGCGTAGGCTGACTGTATGCACACTCTCCATTCCCGAAACATTTTCCGCTCTTACTCACAGTTTTATGCAAACCTATATAAGAAATGTGTTTGAAATGTTTCCGACAGCAAAATCATGTAACTTTACTCTGATGAAGGCAAGTCCTGTTGCCGCTACGTAAGTAAATATTGTTTGTTATTCTTCTCTCAGTGTATCCGACTCTTTAATTATACTATATATACATACATATTTATATGTATATATATATATATATATATATATATATATATCGTATAAGTAAAGAGTCGGATACACAGCAAGAACAATAACAAACAAGGTTTACTTACGTAGCGGCAACGGGACTTGCCTTCATCAGAGTAAAGTTACATGATTTTGCTTTCGCAGACATTTGGAACGCATTTCTTATATAGGGTTGCAAAAAACTGTGAGAAGGAGCGGAAAATGTTTCGGAAATGGAGAGTATACATACAGTTGGGCTACGCCTATGTTACGACAACAACAAACCAAAAGAAAAAAAAGAGAAATAAAGAAAAAAAGGCGGGGGGAGCGAGAGAGAGAAAGGGTCGTTTTAACACAGCAGTGTTTAAGGTTGCACCATGACGGGTCAACGTATGCCGCGTGGTCTGCAAGTTCAGACAATGCAGGAAACTGGACAACCGCGGTTTCAGAAGAAAGGGAAGAGTATACAGTAAGGTATTCAGTGGCTGGGGAGACTGGTTGGGGGGAAGCGAAGATGGGTGTGCCCCCCGCGGGTCAAGAGAATAGATAGGGGGCACAAAAGAGCATTTCACAGAAGCTCGCAACTGAACAGGAAATAGGTAGGGTCACAAAAGGTTAAATATGAATAGATCACAACGAGTTAAACATTCTTAAGTGGTTGTGGGAACGAGGCCTCCTTCCCCTGGACAAATGGCATTGTTGAGCCGCATTAGGCTAACAAAGCTGATGTATTAGGAGAGTTTCTGCGAATTATGATGGGAAACCCAAGGGTAAGAATAATGAACATAGTTATAAAATGATGAAGCCGTCAATTTTAATCGATGGATAAGCACGTTAGTCTTCCGTAACTTTTATTAATCCCAAGTGTGGCTTACCCAAACTTATAAATGAGATAAGATTCCCGAACCTCGCGGTCGTGGTGCGTTTTGAAGGCGGATTCTAAAATCGTTGCTTTAAGATGTTCACATTCATGCCCGGGACTGTTCACATGTCTCGACAGAGGCAAATTAGGGCAGCTTTTTGCGTGAGAGCGGTGATTATTGAACCGTATTCGGAAAGGCGTTTCAATTTGGCCGATATATGGTTGCCTACAAACAGTGCACTCTAGAAGATATACGACATTAGCGGAGTCACAGCTAATGGTTACCTTTTATAATTACGTAGTAGTCTGAAGCCGTGCTGGTGGCGCGCTGTGTAGTGGTCATGTGTGGGCATACTTTACATCGAGGTTTATAGCAGGGCATGCACCCAGTAGTTGCCGGTCGGTTGATACGAGAGTTAGTAAGAAAGTCACCTAAATTCTTATTACGCCGGTAGACAACGCGCGGTGGTTCGGGGAATAGGCTGTTTCAGCGGTCACTTTGCATTAGGATATTGTGATGTTTTTTAGCACGGTTGACACTCTTGGCGTGGAGGATGAGTGGGTTAAAACTAAGTTAGTTTGCCGGTTCCCGTTCAGGGCTTTTTTCTTACAGATTACGTTACGGTCTAATTGGTTGGCTGGCACAATAGCGTCGTCGATAACCTTTTCCGGGTATTTTTATTCAGGAGGGCGGTCTTGAGGTCTCGACAGTTTGAGTCAAAGTCGGCTTGGTTTGAGCAAATTCTCCTCAATCGGTGGGCTTGGCTGTGAGGTAGTGCTGTCTTGCAGTGTCTGACATGGCTACTTCGGAAGTGTAAATACTGCCCCGTGTATGTCGGTTTTCTATACAGTTTAGTTTGAAGCCAACCTTAGCAGGTATTAACGGTGACGTCCAGAAAGTTTACACTGTGTAACGAATAGGATTGAGCAAGAGAAATGCTAGGATGGGCGAGGTTAAATGCCTCAATGAAGGTGAGAAGCTCCGCCTCACCGTGTTGCCATATTATGAATATGTCATCAATATACCTTTTATAGTACATTGGCTCTATATTTTGGGTGTCAAGAAACTTTGATTTGAGGTGAGCCATAAAGATATTGGCGTAGTTAGGTTCGATTCGAGTTCCAATTGACGTTCTGCTGATTTGCACGAAATGAACTCCGTCACACTCAAAATTGTCAAGTTCAAGAATAAGCCTAAGGAAGGTTTGGAGGTTCCAAATGTTTGCGACAGCAAAATCATGTAACTTTAGTCTGATGAAGGCAAGCCCCGTTCCCGCTACGTAAGTAAACTTTGTTTGTTATTGTTCTTGCTGTGTATTCGACTCTTTACTTATACTATTTCTGCGCGCTTTGTTAGTTTTATCTTTCTTTAGATTTGTTTCTACCATGAGCGCTGACAGGAACACAGCAAAGAGCATCATCTGGAAATTTCCGCAGACCGAAACCACAACAGTTGTGATCGGGGACTCCGAGACCAAGTATTTGTATCAACACTTCGATCCCCTCTGCCCTGGAACCCCCGCTTTTGTTTCTCAGCCTGGCGCATGCATTGCTGATGCAAGCTCACTGATCGACTTTATCCCTGCCTCTGCCACTACAGTTTTTCCGCATGTTGGTACGAATCACCTCAGCTCTACTTCCGCTGAACATGCTTTCTCTGACTACCGCTCACTGACTGACCTCATTCTGGAATCTCGACCGAGCATTTCCACTATTAACGCCAGTCTCATTCTTCCACGCTCATCTAACCGCCGCCGCGACTACCGCATCTCTCGCTTCGCTCGCCGCTGCAATGAAAAGGAACGCCGTTTCAACTCACTTCTCCGCGAATTTTGCCGCCACTCACGCTTTGTCTGCTTCGCCGATCATGGCTTTGAGAACCTTCCAGGCACCCGAGTACTAGCTGCGGACGGCTTACACCCGAGCTTCGAGGGTGTGTCATTGCTGGCCGGCCACATTCGTACACTCTGCTTCATGCAACAGCGCTGCAATCCTCTGGGCTGGCGCGTCTTCGCATGCACCGCCGACCCAGTTGCAGCCCCGGCTTTCTTGCCAAATGACTGCGACTTTCCACTACTGCCTCCAATTCCATCCAGTGTAAGGACCCCCGAGCCGTGTCGTGCCAGCAGCCCATCGCCACCGCCCCCCAGATCCACCGCAACCATGGCGCCCCGGGCGAGCGCCAGCGCCCCAACCCCGAAGTCCACGGACGAGCGTCGCGCCAGCGACATGCCAACCCCTACTGGCAAACCTGCAGCGGCCACAACGCCCCGAGGGAACGCTCGCGGCGACACTACGAAGCTCCCTGACCAGCGCCGCACCAACAGCATGCCACGCCCAACCTCCGCATCTTCAGCAACCGTCGAGCCCACGAAAACCCACAGCAGCGCGTCCGCCGGACCTTCGGGGGTC
The DNA here is from genome assembly GCF_048455015.1 of Haemaphysalis longicornis. Lineage (NCBI taxonomy): Eukaryota > Metazoa > Arthropoda > Arachnida > Ixodida > Ixodidae > Haemaphysalis > Haemaphysalis longicornis. The sequence goes on along the minus strand of NW_027526233.1, from coordinate 37,121,711 downwards.
CAAAATCCAGCCCTCCGTGCCACATGCTCTTACAACCTTCGAAAGAATCGGCCTAGCAGCAACTGAATACAACACAAAAAAAACGGGTAACGCGGCCTCCTTCCCCGTTTTAAGACAGTTTTTAAAGGTAATAAAAATCACCGAAAAGCGCATACGTTCCGAATTGCACGTTTCCGCTCTTGCACAGTACTTGACTGCCGCGGTCGCTCCCAGGGGTCTTAGGATTAGAATAAAACCTGCTACTACCGAACTCTCCCCGTCCAACATGAATAAGTGGAAACAGGTACTGGATAAAGCATCCTTACAATTAACTAAAATAATCCTCAATCACTACGAAACTACGGCCCATTCTCTCCGAAAGAAAGAGGAACTACTTAGTCAGGAACTAAGCAAAAGAGAGTTGCACCTTTTAAGCAACTACGAATCTAAGACAGCGTCCGCCATATCCCGAACAAAAGACCGAAAGTTTAACCGAGATAAGATTTATAACACTGGCCACATGCGTAAGAACCTAACAAGCTCCGGCACTAGTAACTGCCCCCACTCTGACAATACGGCCGATAATGTCACTACGACTGTAATAAATGCTTCGACTACTGCACCCCAAACAGTTCAGTTAAACCCCTGTACTAATAATTTTCCCTCGCCTGCCGTCACAAAAGAAAACCTTAACGGGAATGTAATGAACCTTTCAAGTATAACCCTCTCCCCAGCAAAGATGAACGTCTTGTCAAAGGGCCAAAACGTTTGCCAAGCTACTGCTGGTTTTGATGAATTTCAACTTTTTATGGACTTAGATAACTTCGCCAGAAACATGAGGCTACGAGAATGCTTCTACGATCACCGCGCGACGGAAGAAGCCCGCAGAACCTTACCTAGCTATAAGCACTGGACCCCTCCCACACAGCGTGATAGTTGCCTCGACATGTACCTCAAAGCTGTCCAACGCGATGTGCGAAAAGCATACCCAACACAAATTTCTTTCCAACACAACATGACTACCAACGAAAAGAAAGCCGTAGAGGAACTCGCAAGCTGTCCCGACATATTTATTAAACCTGCCGACAAGGGAGGCGATATCGTACTCCTTAAAATAACCGGCTATGTTAACGAGGCCAATAAGCAACTATCAGTATCGACGTTCTATAAAGCACTACCCAATGATCACACTCAAGACTATAAGCAAATTGTCAAAACTACACTTGCTGAGCTTGTAATAAATAAAACAATAAATGAAACCACGGCTCCTTCCCTGATCGCCTTAAGCCCGGTAGCCGGTAAATTCTATCTTCTCCCAAAGATTCGCAAGGTGAACAACCCAGGGCGCCCCATTGTTTCTGGCATTGGCACTGTTACCTAAAACCTCTCACGCTATGTGGATAATCTCATTTGCCACATTCCGCCCAGCTTTCCCTCCTTCATTAAGGATACCAATGACTTTCTCTCAGAGATTTCAAAAATTGAAATTCCAGATAACTGCCTTCTAGTCACCATCGATGTTGAGCCACTGTATACTAACATCCCCCATGAAGATGGCATCGCCGCTGTATCCCTTGCATATGAGCAGTCATCGTGCGACAAACCTATCGATTCTTCTGCTCTCCAAACCTTCCTTAGGCTTATTCTTGAGCTAGCAATTTTGAGTTCCACGGGGTTTATTACGTGCAAGTCAAATGGGAACTCGAATCGGACCTAACTACGCCAATAACTTTATGGCTCACCTCGAATCAAACTTTCTTGACACCCAAAATTTGAAGCCAATGTACTATAAAAGGTATATTGATGACATATTCATGATCTGGCAACACGGTGAGGCGGACCTTCTCACCTTCATTGAGGCATTTAACCTAGCCCATCCTAGTATTTCCCTTGCTCATTCCTATTAGGAACACAGCGTAAACTTTCTGGACGTCACCGTTACTACCTTCGAAAGTCGGCTTCAAACTAAACTGTATAGAAAACCCACATACACGCGGCAGTATTTGCACATCCGAAGTAGCCATGTCAGACACTGCAAGACAGCAATACCTTACAGCCAAGCCCACCAATTTAGGAGAATTTGCTCAAACCAAGCCGACTTTGACTCAAACTGTCGAGAACTCAAGACCACCCTCCTGAATAAAAAATACCCGGAACAAGTTATCAACGACGCTATTGTGCGAGCCAACCAATTAGACCGTAACGTAATCTGTAAGAAAAACTCCCCTAACGGGAACCCGCAAACTAACTTAGTTTTAACATACTCATCCTCCACTCCAAGAGTTTCGACCATGCTAAAAAAACATCACAATATCCGAATGCAAAGTGACCGCTTAAAAAGCATATTCCCCGAACCACCGCGCGTTTTCTAGCTGCGTAATAAGAATTTAGATGACTTTCTTACTAACTCTCGTATCAACCGACCGGCAACTACTGGCTGCATGCCCTGCTATAAAAGTCGATGTAAAGTATGCATACACATGACCATTACACAGCGCGCCAATAGCACGGCTTCAGACTACTACGTAAATATAAAAGGTAACTTTAGCTGTGACTCCGCTAATGTCGTATATCTTCTAGAGTGCACTGTTTGTAGGCAACAATATATCGCCCAAACTTAAAACGCCTTTCCGAATACGGTTCAATAATCACCGCTGTCACTCAAAAAGCTGCCCTTATTTTCCCTTGTCAAGACATGTGAACAGTCCCGGGCATGCATGTGAACATCTTAAAGCAACGATTTTAGAATCCGCCTTCAAAACGCACCACGACCGCGAGGTTCGGGAATCTTATCTCATTTATAAGTTTGGGTCAGCCACACTTGGGATAATGAAAGTTACGGAAAACTAAAGTGCTTATCCATCGATTAAAATTGACGGCTTCATCATTTTTATAACTATGTTCATTATTCCTAACCTTAAGTTTCCCATCATAATTTGCAGAAGCTCTCCTAATACAGCAGCTTTATTAGCCTAATGCGGCTCAACAATGCCATTTGTCCTTGGGGAGGAGGCCTCGTTCCCAACACCACTTAAGAATGTTTAACTCTTTGTGATCTATTCATGTTTAACCTTTTGTGACCCTACCTATTTCCTGTTCAGTTGCTAGCTTCTGTGAAATGCTCTTTTGTGCCCCCTATCTATTCTCTGCATCCGCGGGGGCACACCCATCTTCGCTTCCACCCCAACCAGTCTCCCCAGCCACTGAATAGCTTACTGTATACTCTTCCTTTCTTTTGAAACCGCGGTTGTCCAGTTTACTGCATTGTCTGAAGTTGCAGACCACGCGGCATACGTTGACCTGTCCCCCGCACGGGGCACCTTGAGTAATCTTGGTGACGGTACTGGCGATACCGCGGACCCCGAGCCCCCCAACATAAGCTGTGCCCTACCGTGGTGATGTGTTTTTAAGGTGAAGGGTAGAAACCTTTAACGGTGGCCGTCGGAGCCTTGGTCAAGCTCCGGCCGATGGGCTCCCTGCCTGTCTACCAGGCAGGGAGCTCCGGGACCTCTTTGACTACCAGGGTAAGGTCAAAGGAGAAAGTACCCCCGTCTCCCTGCTTTCCAATGTATCACATGGCATTTTCCAAACCCCCCCCAAAACGTGATCGGCCCCCGAAAAGGGGCCGCACCGAAGTTTCTTTTCCTCCTTTGCAATCGATCTCTTCCCCAAAGCCTGATAATTTCTCGCGGTTTTTGATCATGGAATCTGTTGACAAGGCAAAGCCCATCACTTCCCAGTCAGTGTTTCTAATATCCAAGTTTCTTGAAAGCCTTATCGGAAAGTCGTACAAGGCTAAGAAACTCACAACGGGAGAAGTTTTGATAGAAGTAGAGAACAAGCAACAATCCTCCAACCTCCTCAAGCAAACGCGCATGGTAGATGTTGACATCAGGATCACGCCCCATTGCAGCCTCAATAGCTGCCAGGGCGTGATCTCTGATCGGGATCTAATGAATGAGACTGAGGCAGATCTGCTCGAGGGCCTCCGAGATCAGGGCGTGACAGCGGTGAGGCGAATCACCATACGTCGAAATGATGAAATAATTCCAACCAAGCACATAATCTTGACACTTGACCGCTCTAACCTTCCTGAGTCGGTCAACGCAGGTTTCTTGAGATGTTCAATCCGACCCTACGTGCCGAACCCACGCCGCTGTTTCAAGTGTCAGCGGTTTGGGCACGGCACAACCTCTTGTCGTGGTAAATTGACGTGCGCAAAATGTGCAGCTCATGATCATCTAACAGACAATTGTAAATCTGAGAACTTAACCTGCGCGAACTGTCAGGGACCACACGCTGCCTATTCTAGGAGCTGTGAAAAGTTCAAACAGGAAAAACAGATAATTGCCTTGAAAGTCAACGAAAACATCACCTTCCCAGAGGCGCGGAAGAGGTTCGCCTCTTTCCCTCTGGGGAGGTACGCCGACGCAGCTCGCCGGGGGGCGGAGCGGCGTCTTGTTTCGGCGGGGACCCAGTACCGCGAGTCGGACTTTGTCCCGCCACCGCCCCCCCCTGGGTTGCCTCTTGCAGCCCAACCTGCCTCCACAGCGCTAGCTGGGCCAGCAGCGGCTGTGGCCACCAGCATCCACGTCCGTTGGGGATGCTGCTGCGCCCTCTGTTTCCTCCTCTCCACCGGCCCAAAGCACATGCGAGGGCCCGGAGGAGATGGACCTGGAGGAGACCGCAGCGTTTCCCACCTCCGCCGCACCGCCTGTGCCACCCGGGGCGCTCCTGACGCCCTCGGCGGTCGCGGCCAAAACGAAGGGCACCGCAAAGGGTGCCAGGTCCGGGGGGTCCGGTACGCCGGGTACCCCTTCCAAATCAGTTGATGACTTGGATGTGGGACCCTTCCTGTCTGCTTCGCAGCGGAAGGAGCGGGTCCCTCCATCTAAACCTCCAGATGAGGTAAAGAAAACCCGTCCAAGAGTCCAAGCCCCGAAAGACCCTACATAAACAGTCACACTCCAGTAGCTCTAATACATCATAATGGGAAGAGAAAATATCGTTCAATGGAACTGCAGAGGCCTTCTAAATAATCTTGACGACGTGTATGAGATTCTGCATGCCAATCAGCCAAGTTTAATGTGTGTCCAGGAAACACATCTGAATTCCAAACACACAAATTTCTTGAATAGTTACCTAGTATACAGGAAAGACAGGGATGGCTGCACACACTCTTCTGGCGGCGTGGCCATAATCGTCCGGAAATCCTTAGCATGCCATCCTGTCACTTTAAACACTATCCTGGAGGCTGTAGCAATACGCTTAATAATATTTAATAGGTTGATAACGGTATGCTCCATATACATTCCTCCTGATGTTACACTTTTGAGCTCTGACTTCGAGGCGCTGGTTGACCAGCTGCCCGAACCATACATTCTAACAGGCGACCTTAACGCTCACAATTCTCTTTGGGGCTCTTCTCGTACGGATGCCCGAGGTCGCCTGATAGAGAGGTTTCTTACATCCTCTGGAGCATGCCTTTTCAACAATAAACAGCCTACATACCATAACATAGGTCACAACACATACTCACATCTTGACCTGGCTATTGGCTCTGCAATTCTCTTTCCATGTCTTGAGTGGGGTGTGGGCACGGACCCATATGGTAGTGACCATTTCCCCACTTCATTAACGTATATAGGTACAGGCCCGAGCAGTCCATCTTCCCATAAAAGGTTTAATGAAGCAAGAGCTAACTGGAATACATTTACAGAGACATCCAAACTACACCACACATTCATAGGACACCTACACGTTGAAGAAGCTACCCAACTGCTCACGGCGCACATCCTCGACGCCGCCGAAAAGTCCATTCCCCACGCCTCTGGTGCCCCGCGCAACCAGCGGAGGCCGTGGTGGAATGAGGACTGCAGGCGGGCGCGAGAGGCCCAGAACAAGGCGTGGGGTGTCCTTCGTCGGTACCCCACGTCGGGAAACCTCATTTTGTTCAAACGGGCCAAGGCGTTAGGAAAACGTGTGCGTCGTGAGGCAAAACGAGGGAGTTGGCGTTCCTTCATTACATCCATAAACTCCTACACAGACACACGGAAAGTATGGACGAGAATACGCAAACTCAAGGGACAACAAACACACAGCCTGCCTCTGGTCAGCACTACAGGGGTTACACTCGAAGACCAGGCTGACACACTTGCACAACACTTCCAACACGTTTCCAGTTCAGCACACTATACAAACACTTTCATGAAACACAAACAAATGGCCGAAAAGAAGCCGTTACATGACAATGACAGGTCAGCCACTTCTTATAACTCTGAGTTCACACTTCATGAGCTGAGGGGTGCTCTGAGCACGTGTAAACCCTCAGCTCCAGGCCCAGACAACATTACATATACAATGATACAGAACTTACACACAGACACTCTTGTAACACTTCTTCACCTTTTCAATAAGATATGGCTTTCGGGGCAGATTCCAAAGTCTTGGAGGGATGCCATAGTTGTAGCATTTTTGAAAGAAGGGAAGGACCCTTCTTCTCCCGCTAGCTATCGACCCATTGCCCTGACCAGCTGCCTGTGCAAGCTTCTCGAGAAGATGATAAACCGGAGGCTTGTGTACTTTTTGGAGTACAACGGTCTTCTTGAGAGCTGCCAGGCAGGCTTCAGGGCAGGGAGATCCACAAACGATCAACTTGTGGCACTAGAGTCATACATTAAGGATGCCTTCATTCGCAAACAATTCTGTCTTACGGTGTTTTTTGACATAGAGAAGGCCTATGACACCGCATGGCGTTATGGCATACTTACAGATCTTAAGTCGTTCGGTGTCTCTGGTAACATGTTAAATACCGTTATTAGTTATTTGTCAGAGAGAACCTTTCGCGTCAGAGTTGGTTCTGCACTGTCAAAGGTACACGTGCAGGAAAATGGCGTGCCTCAAGGTGGAGTCCTAAGCTGCACTCTCTTCATAGTAAAGATGAACTCCCTTGGGAAGGCACTGCCGCCTACAATTTCTTACTCTATGTACGTAGATGACGTGCAGATATCGTTTAAATCTTGTAATATGTCAATATGCGAACGTCAAGTCCAGCTCGGCGTCAAGAAACTTGCCAGCTGGGCAGACAAGAATGGTTTTAAATTGAATCCTGCAAAAAGCTCCTGCGTTGTGTTCTCTAGGAAGCGCGGGATCCTTCCAGACCCAGACATTACACTTAATGGCGTGTCGCTTCCTGTGAACAAGGAGCATAAGTTTTTAGGTGTTGTGTTTGACCAGAAACTCACATTCATTCCACACATCAAGAAACTTAAACATAAATGTCTTAAAACAATGAATATCCTGAAGGTTCTCTCCCACAATTCGTATGGTTCCGACAAAGAACTCCTGCTACGGCTCTATACTGCTTTGGTTGGGTCTCGTTTGGACTATGGCAGTGTGGTATATGGGTCGGCGAGTAAAACAGCATTGCGAATGCTTGACCCAGTACTACACTTGGGGCTACGGCTTGCGTCGGGTGCTTTTCGCACTAGCCCTGTCGAGAGCCTATATGTTGAATGTAATAAGTGGAGCCTTGAGAACCAGCGAACGTACATGGACTTACTTTATGCTTTTAAAATTTCATCTCAGAATAACCACCCTTTTTATCCTGTCCTTAACGATACATCCACATCTGTGCTGTTTGTAAATCGCCCGTCCGTTACTCCGCCTTTTTCACTTCGAGCGAGAGAGCGAGCCTCGGATCTGAGTGCTTCCTTTTTAGACGTGTACAGGTCATCCTCTTTAAACATTTTACCGCCTTGGCAAGTTCGCCCTGTGTCCTGTGACCTTTCTTTTATAAAGCTTGACAAAAATCGGGTACCGCGTGCTGCAATACTGCAGCACTTTCTGTCTCTGCAGTTTAAATACCCACGTGCTGAATTTTACAGTGACGCGTCTAAAACCTCCACCATGGTCTCCTGCGCTGCTCATGGTCCGGATTTCAGTGCAGCCAGAACCATGAGCGTCCACACAACAATTTTTTCAGCGGAAGCGTATGGAATTTTACTGATTGTACGACACATACTTGAAAATCATATTCCAAAGTCTATCATCTACACAGATTCCTTGAGTGTTGTTCGCGCACTGTCATCGCATACACCCCCCAAAAACCACATAGTTAATCTTGTATTTAACACTATCATGTCTGTGTATGCGCAGAAGCATCAGCTGCTCCTCTGCTGGGTCCCTGGACACGCTGGGATCGCTGGAAATGAGTTGGCAGACGAGAGGGCAGCTGCTGCTGCACTCAGGAACACTGTAGACATAACAACCGTACCATATACAGACCTCAAGCCACACATAAGGCAACACTTGCGTAGAACATGGCAAACACACTGGAGTGAACAGACAGACAACAAGTTACACGCTATAAAACCACGCTTGGGACCATACACCACTGACACACGCAACAGACACACAGAAGTAGCCTTGGGTAGGCTGCGGATAGGGCACACCCATGCGACGCACTCGTATCTGCTGACGGGATCTTCTAGACCCCAGTGCAGCAGGTGCGGAGAGGCCCTATCCGTAGTGCACATACTAATCGCATGCAAGGCACTTCACACAACACGACACAAACACTTCAGAGAAATCTACAGACAACATATTCCCCTACATCCATCTTTTTTCCTAGGTGATGATGCCATTGTTTCCGTGAAACGTGTGTTTGAGTATTTGTCCGACGTCAAGTTTTTAAACCTCATTTCCTATCACGCATCATGAAATCTGGCCCTATACACCAGCCATGCTCATTGTCGTGTTGTGATTTTACTTTTGTTTTTGCTGATTTTACTTAGTGTTTAAGGTTTCACCGCTATCATCGACTATTGTTTTGGCGCTCTTTGCCCTAGTTGGCCTTGCGCCATAAACATCCAACGATAGATAGACGTTGACCTGTCATGGTGCAACCTTGAACGCTGCTTTGTTAACACAACCCCTTTCTCTCTCTCGCTCCCCCCTTTTTTTCTTTTTCTTTTCTTTCTTTATTTCTCTTTTTTTCTTTTGGTTGGTTGTTGTTGTAACATCGGCGTAGCCAGACTGTATGCATACTCTCCAATTCAGAAACATTTTCCGCTCCTTCTCACAGTTTTCTGCGAACCTATACACCTTTTTGCATGAGCAGCCGGGAAAGGAGGAAAATACTCTCATACCAGTTCTCTCGGAGGCCGACCAGTGTTAACTGTGCGCTGGGCTGCTAACATCGCTCGGCGCGGTATGCTCCGCTGCATATACAGGGGGTATTTCGCACCGCGTGCTTAGTTTTTGCGGAACTTTCAACTGTTTTAGCCAATGCTCCGATGCCGTTCAAGGCGCAAACGTCGCTTGGTCAGCACTGCGTGGTGGTGGGCTATTAAACAATCAGAGAAAGCGAGAAACAGTCGCTGACAGCACGTATGTGCACGACACTGCCTGGAGAAAATGCAGTGCGGTTGAGGCGTGTTTTTGCTGCATCGCTTCCCAACACACACAGAGTTGAGATATTGGGGGATGCCGCTGATAAATTGCAAAGACTTTGTACCAACGACCAACTCCAGGGTTTGTTGGGTGCACTTGGACGGAAAGCAGACGGAGCAAAATTCATTTATCACACGCAAAGCTGCAACGGGGAAGGGAACCCCCGTAAATGTTAGAAGCAACTTTATCCTTTACCATACAGCATTGATTGATTTGTTGATTGATTAATTGATTCATTATGGTGTTTAACGCCCCGACGCTTCATGGGTGATGAGGCGCGCCGTAGTGGAGGGCTCCGGGTTAATTTTGACCACCTTGGGATCTTTCACGAGCGCCGACACAATACAACATTACAATAACTTCTGGTTCCTTGTAGTCAATTTAAAATACCATATATTGTTTGGTCATTACAGCCGATTGGCATTAAACAATACCCTTTTCATCTGATTTAACCTTTAAAATCACGGCGTTTTGTTTACTTTTTTTCGGGCCAACGCATTACACTGCCAAACGATATGAAAGGATAACTTTCTCCATCGCACACTGCTGGTCGATAGCAGGATAAGCAGGCAGCCCAATGTGGAAACGAAGCTCGAGATACCCGTGAACGCTGCATTTGTAAAATAGCTGAGCCTGTTCACAACGTGGTCAAAGGAAAAGCTCTAATCCTTTTGCGTTGTCACGGAATTTAATTACAATAACAAAACAGTTACTGCTTGTTGCGTAAAACATTTGTGGTGCAAGCAGTGGTTTCACAAAGGTGGGCTCCGAGCGACAGGCCACATGCGCTACGCAGAGTTAGGTCAATCATAATCACGAACATGATCAACCAGAATTAACTCGCCCGAACGTCGACCCTTCTGCTCTACCTTCGAATAGTAATTAGATAGGTTGTGCGGTCGTGGTATTTTTCCGCCCAAGTAATTTCGTTTCCTCAGTAACCGTCATAAGTCTAGTTAAGAAAGATTCTATTACATTGCATAGTCAACAGCGTAGCAATCGCTTGGTCGAAAGTCCATCGCGAGCACGGATCACCGTGACCCACATACGCTGTGCGCGCTTCGCATTCGACGTCCGCGCTTCCGTAAACATGACTAATCGGTGAACATAACGAGCACGGTGGCATTGAAAACACGTATTTACTCCCCGATATTGATTTCTATGTCAGTCGGTGCCATACCGGTACGTTTGCATCGCGGAACTGCGGAGCGCCATCGGCACCACCACCACACTGCTACTGCTGCTCGCAAGAGCCGGGATCGGCATTTTCCGCTCTGGCAGCAAATGAAGACCTAAAATCCGTCCGCAGATGATGAAAACAAAACAGAACACACACACTCAAGCACTGCAACCGCTAACTTAACGCCAAGCCACTACGGTTCACTTCTTAAAGGGGCCCTGAAAGGCGTTTTGAGCACACTAAATTGACTAGCGCTGTCGTTAGATTGGGTCGTCAACATCATCTGTGCCAAGTATTACTCTTTTACGCGCAGCGGAAAGCTCACACTTTTGTTGCAACGTTTGTCTCTTTTTCCTCACCCTTTCCTTCGTGTTTTTGGACGCCGCCATCTTCACATGTCTACATCATCGATTCCCAGATGTTCGTCATGAGCTAGACATCCTGCTATTGGGCGACTTTCTCACGCACTTCCGGCGAAGAGATGAGTCGTCTGCTCAGCGTCGGCTCGCCGGCTGATCTGCCAGCGGAGTGCCGGAGCGCTTGGACATTTTAAGACAAACGAAACAAGTGTAAACAAACGCTTAACCGTTTATATTGAATGCAACAGGGCCATAACACGACATGAATATTCTCTTACTTGAGTGCGTTCCATGAAGAAAGCGTTGAAGCCCCGTGGCACTTTTTTCTTGCAATCGCAGAGAACGCCCTGAGCCGAATGCCAGGGTTTGACGCATACATTTTATTTATTCAACTTCCAAACAATCCAGAGATGCGTTTCGAACGAACACAACGTCACAACATGCGTTGCAAGTCCGAACCATGATTGACAGACGATGGGTTGCCTCCTCCTGCCTCTCGTAAATTCGGCACTCACCTCGCGCGCGGTTTGCGGGGACGAACAGCAAGTCACTTCAATCTGGCGCACAAGCCGAGATGGCTTTTAGCCATGCACACTGCACATACACCATGCGAGGTTGAGTCGTACGCCGCTTGAGAAAGATAATCCAGACCATGGGAAGCACTATCCACCCGCAGAAGCACAACGTCGCATCTCATCGCGAAACAAAGGCGTCCACAACACACACACCATCGCCTCCTGTAATACCAAACGCATCTCGCCCTTCCAAATGGGAGTGAGCAGTATGCCTGCAGTGCCCAAATTCCGTGAGGTGGTGGGTTCTGTATCGGTTTAAAATGTATTTTTCACATGCCGCCGCCAGGAATTACCACCGCCGCAAAATAAGACCCGGCACCAGCGCGGCCACATCTGATACGGCGCTTTTTGGATAAACAATGCGCTGTGCATCCAAGGGAGCGAGCGCAGGATCCTCCCCGTGGGGCGGCGAGTTCGCCGCCAATAAAGAGTCGCGTGCCGCCGATAGCAAAGTTCTGCAGCGACGTACACCGCGAAAGGGCAAGGCGAGGTCACCGCACACATGGGGCCAGATTTTTCGTTCGCTTTTCCAGCCTTGAGCGGAGTGCGGTATTCACGGTGTCAACAAAGCTTGCCCGTAGCAGACAGCTGTGTGAGCAGCTCAATAGCGGAAGTACGTCACCGCCGAGGAGCGCAGCATCATGGGAGGGAAGGCTCGCTCGCCGTCAACAGCGGAGAGTAAGTTGAAAAGAGGAGGAAACGCGGCGCGACGATAATGCGCGGTTTTTGATTTACGATTTCTCAGCTAATACTCATCGCTTCAACAAAATTCTTGTGGGAGGAGATTGCTAATACATTGCTTTATTTGGTTACATGTACATCCACGCATCGGCGGAAGGTATCTCAGGACCCCTTTAATGCACGGGTACCGAGCAGACGCACGGAAAGAATGGAGCACTTAACAGCCCAGCGCCGAAGTTTCGGCGGTCGCTTCATAGACGGCGCTAGCGTCTGGTCAGAAAACGCAAATGGCGGCGCCCACCTCCAGCAAGGAAAATGGTGTATATAAGAAATGTGTTCCAAAAGTTTGCGAAAGCAAAATTATGTAATTTACTCTGATGAAGGCAAGTCCCGTTGCCACTACGTAAGTAAACCTTGTTTTTTATTGTACTTGCTGTGTATCCGACTGTTTACTTATACTATTTCTTCGCGCTTTGTGAGTTTATCTTTCTCTAGATATATATTATATATATATATATATATATATATATGTATATATATATATATATACATCCCATCTGGCGGGCATTTCTTCTCCACTTTCTTTTCAAATTCTTTATCTGTTTCAATGATCTACCAAATCCTCCCCTTTGCTTTCTGAAGGTTTTCGTGACTGCCAACTCTTACGCACAAATAATCACGGAAGTCTGTGGGACCAAATGGAATGAACGTTCGAGTTCCTAGAAAAATACCACAGAAAATCGGTCTAATTGGTACAGATTTATCGTTACTGCTAAAAAATAACGGGACAAAGGTGAGGATAACTTCTTTAGGATAAACTTCCTCTTTGTCCCGTTATTTGAGTGCTGTGAAGATGTACCAGAAAAATACATTCAAAGTACGCCCCCCAAGCGTAGAGCACTGTGCTAGAAACTTCGGCTGCAAAATGGAGGTCTTACGGATATCCGTGATCCCATGGGAAATTTTATTATTACTGGCTCTGTAAATTCTTCAGTGGGGTGGCTATGTTTTGCCTCCAAAATAGACTAAAAAGGTATACCCACCGGAAGTTGCCAAAAATATCTACATGTGGAATGTGTCCATCAGTTGATACGCGCCCTGGTACCCTGAACGCGCATGCGCACTGTATATGAAGGTGGTATGAAAAAAGAATCTTCACTAAAGATTCTTACATCTCTTGTGGTTGCGAACACGGCCCTCCAGTGTTCGCAGTCGGTATGCGAAGATCCTGAATTACACCTATGTTTACGCTTTGAAGTTAGCCTTCAGCCTCGAGAGACGTCATTTTTACGTAGAAATCTGACGTTCGGCTCCCGCAGTCAAGCCTATTGTTATGGTTGCGTATTGATTGATTGTAGGGTTTAACGCGCCGACGCAGCGAAGGCAATGAGGCGCGCCGTAGTGGAGGGCTCCGGATTAATTTTGACCACCTGGGGATCTTTAACGTGTGCCAAAATCTCGTACACACGGGCGTTTTTGCTTTTCGCCTTCATTAGAAAAGCAAAAATTTTTAGAATTTTTTTTTTTAGAATAGCATTGTGTCAGGTAGAAAATTAGCTTTTTAAAACACTCAAAACTAATTTCATTTCCACTTGATTTGACAGGTGAAAGATATTCCTGTTGTTAAAACCTTCCCCGTGGTGATACATTCAATGTGGTCGGCTTTTTACGATCTTTTTGCAACACCTGGTCTTTATCAATTCGTGGAGGGACCAACACGGCGTCATGTCAATGCCGCTTAAACCTTAGATTTTCTGATATCAAACTCTCCTTCGTTGCTTCAATCAGTTTCCGTAGTTCCAGGAATAAGTGACCATGATGCAGTGGTTGCCCGTCTCGTTGCTTCCAAGCCGTACATACCGCCTCCGAAACCCAGGAAAGTATATTTCTTTGATAGTGGAAATTACTCTCGTATTTCTGAAGCGCTTGAGTCAAGCATCGATAGTTTCTTAGAACAAAGCAGCACTGTATCTGTCTCGGAGTTATGGCTGCTGTTTAAAGAGCAACTTTTAAAGCTAATTGACTTGCATATTCCCTCTAAGCTTCTTTCTGGGAAACACCGAAAAATAAACCTTGGTTTGATAAACCCATAAAGGTTCTACTTAATAAGAGGAATCGTATATTCAAACGGTATAGAAAAAATTCCGATCCACTGCAATTTTCTAAGCTTCGACCACTTTGTTCCAAAATCAAGGTCAAAATAACAGAAGGAAAAAAGCGGTATTTTGACTGTCTTGGTTCTAGAATTAAAGAAAATCCAAAGGAACTCTGGTTATTGGTGAAATCTAACAGCAAAGATGATGTTGGTATCCCTCCGTTAATCCACAATAGTGCAGCTGTTACCAATGATAGAGATAAATCAAGCTATTTTAATTACTTTGTCTCAGTGTATTCCACGCTAGTACCTCAACATCTTCCAATCTTCTTGAGCAACGCGCTTGATGATATGCCGGATATTGCTATTCACTACTCTGGAATAATCAACCTTCTCCAAAAATAAAACCCCACTCCGCACCGGGTCCAGATAGGATACCCAATCTTGTTTTGAAATCCGGCGCACATGTCATCTCAAAGTATTTAGAAGTACTGTACCACAGATATCTTGAAACCTCCGAATTACCCGAAGAATGGATGATGGGCGACATTGTTCCGATTCATAAAAGTGGGCCCCGTGACAGTGTCATGAACTATAGACCAATATCTTTAACATCTGTGTGCTGCAAAACCCTGGAGCACATAATTTACACTAACATCTTTACCCACCTTCAAAACAACAGTTTCTTTGTTCCTTACCAACACGGGTTTAGAGCTGGTCATTCATGCGTAACTCAGATAGTGGAATTTACCCATGACATATTTACATCATTTGATAAAGGTTTACGAACAAACTGCATACTATTAGATTTCCAGAAAGCGTTTTACAAAGTGTCCCATGGTCTCTTACTTCATAAGCTTTCACTTCTTGTTTTACCAGATAACATCCTTTTTTGGCTCAAAAAACTATTTGACAGGTCGTTTACAAAGAGTGGTAATTATTGGCGCAGAATCAGAATATGCATGCGTATCTTCTGGCGTTCCGCAGGGTTCCGTCTTAGGTCCTCTTTTATTTCTTATATATATATAAATGACATTGGCACAGGAATCACTTCGAAAATCCGGCTGTACGCAGACGATTGCGTCCTTTACAGAGAAATTAATAACGACTTTGACCGAGCAGCATTACAGACAGGCCTAAATAAAATTTCTTCATGGTGTGACAGGTGGCTTATGTCCCTGAACATCTCAAAATGCAAGCATATTTGATTCACGCGCAAGCGTCAACCAATCGGTACACAGTACTGCTTGAAGGGCTCCCCATTATCAGTAACAAGCGAAGCAAAATACCTAGATATCACGTTTTCCGCCGGTCTGACATGGAATCGTCACGTTCAAAGAATAACTGTAAGAGCAGGACGAGTACTAAATTTCATTAAACGGAACTTTAAGCATGCACCAATAGATGTCAAGAGAACACTTTACCAAAGAAACGTTCGCCCGATTCTGGAATACGCGTCCGTTGTGTGGGACCCGCACACACAAATTCTTGTCAATAGCTCAGAAACGATACAGAAACGTGCAGCGCGATTCATAACCGGCATTTACTCATTCCCAAGCAGTGTCACAGAAATAAAACCGCACATATGTTTGGAAGATCTTTCACTGCGCCGTGTTGTTTCCCGCCTCTCTTTCCTTCGAGATGCCGTCTTCAATCGCACACCACTAAACAAAGACACATATCTACAATCGCCAACATACATATCCGGGCGCAGCGACTACTTACTTAAGATAAAAGAAATGTGCACGCGCACAACCACATAACAAAACTCCTTTTTTCCCCGTACAATACGCGAATGGAACCAGCTGCCTCCTGAACTAATCGAAGTTGCTTCTGATGTGACGTTCCCCACTGTCCTTCAAGAATATATTTATGGATAAAATGTACTCGCCATTTGAAACTTTCTTTGATATTTATGCTTTGCAATCTTAGCCAGCGTGCTGTGTAAATGAATGTATCTTGCTACCTGGCCGATACTTGTTTTTAGTGCTGTCTCATGTGCTCCCTCAGAATGTACCACATGTGTGATTAGTATTGTACTCACGGTCTGCAGTGTGTGGCTTACTAACGCAAACCTTGTATGTTTTCTTACAATTTTTTTTCTTTATTCAACCTTTCAACGAGTGTGCAATGTTGTATTTCATGTCGATTATTTCTCCCCCTACTATAATGCCCAACGGGCGCAGTAGGTATGCAAATAAATAAACAAATCAATAAAATCTTCTAATGTCCAGATGATATAATCTGCAAACGAAGAAACTAGGGATTAATTGATCGTCATCTTCACAATAGCTGAATGTGCTATAAAAATTGCAAGACTTTTGTGCCAGAAAGCAAGGAGCAAAATGGTGCTATACACGTTCACTTGTGCTCCTCTTACGTCTGCACAATTTTAAGGGTATCCTTACCCATCCTTATAAACTTGCAGTTGCGTTTCACCCGTACCTGTTACAATAAAAGAAACCAATAACGGTTGTCTTAGTTAGCAACTCTTATTTGTTTTCGTGCCAGTATATTTCAAACTACAAATATTGTAGTAGCATTTCCTTGTGGGTTTTATATTTTTATCTACTTCTAATATGGCTGCATTCATTAGGCTAATAAAAAAGGCTTTTTGAGCAGAGTGCAATTTTAAACACTGGTCGATTTTGAACTCCGGAAGACCTCCTCCGGAAGCCCTCTGAAAGACTACGTATTCATACGCAACAGAAGTTCAACGATATTTCTATATACACTGGGAACACCGAAATTATAAAAGGTAGACGAAAGTTGCCGTGATGTCATAGTCGTCTTAGCGACTAGTTCTCACTGAATTTTGTACGAGACAGGTTTAATACAGAAAGAATTATGAACGTTCTCCGCAACCGTACTTACTGTTGATGACAATAAATTGTCGGGTCACATCTTCACAAGGACACGGGCATCCCTCGCGCCTTGCGCTCGTGGAAGTGGCTTGTGTTCTGCCCCAGTAATCGGGCGACCGGCTGAGTGACTCTCCATTGTCTAGATCCTGATTGCAGGTTCCGGATGCCCCCAGGGACTAAGCGATGCGACTCGTCGCTATTTTATCTACTGCGGATCGGCGAGCTTTTACTCATCTCTACCAACACCTCATCGGGGGTTGAGTGACCTTGACTGTGAATCGTGACACATACCCAAAACTATTGTATATGTGCTGTGCGAAGGTCCCTGCAACGGGCATCACCGTGGAAAGTTAGCCATGTCGTTGGCCCGGTTTTACAATCAGGCATTATCTGAGGACGTCCTGCTGGAACCGTGGCCAGGCCAACATTGTTCAAACAAGGCATTTAAGGCAGGGCTGGCATTCTTAAACAGCAGCGGCTTGGCAGCTAGATTGTGGCACAATCCCGTTTTGCTGAACTATTGAACATGCGCTGTATATGGCATAGGCATTTTGTATATACTTATACTATCACATCTATGTCCATCATCGTGCCTGTCACGCTCTCTATCTACCCTATTTTCCCCTTCTCCCACCCCTGCACTGAGTAGCAGGGCAAATAATCTACGATCAGGCCGATCTCTAGGTGAGTTCCTATCATTGAGTAAATTACTGTCGCTCGCTCTCTCTCTCTCTCAGTTGCTCAAGTTTCCTACTATGCTGCAAAGAGCCTTTGGAGTCGGAGTTTTTCATGTTTGCGTCTTTGGATGAAACAAGACTAACAGTACGATGCTACCAACGACAATTTTGCAATTAAAAATGCTATATAAACGCGAGGATATTTTTACGCCATGTCAGCCCATGTTCCCAGTGCTCACGAAGCGCTTTTTGAACCCTCCATTTCCCCCAAACATCGGCTGTGTAGTTGGGCACAAAAGATAGCCATCAAGAACAAAATACTTTGCATTGCCACTTATAGAGAATGTCCTAATTTAGAGAGAATTCTGTGGCTTGCGCCCAAAATAGAAGCAAACTAAGCTTTTGTTTGTAAGATCAGCTGTAAAAAAAATGCCACATACGCTTTTAGTTTTCGTGTTCAACATGATGAAAAAAAAGACCTAGTGGACACTTCCAAAGACTCCAAACTTTTTTTTTCATGAGAAACTTTATTCATAAAAACACGAAGTATGTACAGAAAATGTTTGGACCGATAGCTGCTTAGGTTAGTGGCTGATCTAATATAAAATTACAAGCAATTCACAAAGACTTAAGCATCAGAGCGTGGAGGGCTCAAGAAAAATTGAGATGTGCACTAGGTTATATGTCATACAACTGAAATTGTACATATTCACAGATAGACACAACAGATCCAACAAAAAATTATGTCACTAAAAAGATGATTCGCACAGCAAGCGTTTCAGATAAAATTTCACAAGACTTGTAATGCTGTTTAGCGGCCATCTTAAAATTTCTCACTGTTTTCACCTCTATCGGAAGGTCGTTCAATATTACGACTCCCCAGAACTCGATGGGGCATTTACCATATACATTGTTACATTTGAGAAGATTGAAATTGAGATTCGACGCTTGCCTTGTACTACGAGAGCGTATGGTGAAAAGGCCTAATAGAAAGGGAGAATTGGTGTTCATTATATTGTTGATCACGAGCGAAATTTTGCAGTTACGCAAGGACCAAAACGACAGTACGTGATTATCATGGAAAACATTGTTTCTGGAAAGACCTGAATCAGTTGTAAACGCAGTCAATGCTTGTTTTTGCATACGAAGTAAAGGCGACAAGTAGGTTTTATACGTTTTCCCCCAAGATTCACAACAATACCTGACATGTGAATGACAAAGCATAGTAGAGGGAGCGTCGAACATCGTACGGAAAATAATATCTCGCCTTAAAGAGCGCGTGGCGATCAAAAGCTAGTTTCTTGCATGTGCTATTTATTTGTTTTTCTTGTGTAAAGGACAGTCAAAAATTACTGTCAGGTAATTGTCACGTTATTTCGTTCTTTTAGGGGAAAGGTAATTGTCTATGCCAATTTAAAAAAAAGCATGTAACGCATACAAGTTTTAGCAGGCGTGTGAGGTTTTACAACAAAACCAGCCAAAACTAAGATTTATTAGGTCAGGAATACAAACAGGAGTATGGATTTGATGGTAGCTGAGTTTTACCAATTGGCGGACCGAAACACAATAAAATCTATAAACAGCCGCCCTAAATGTCGTAACTGATTTTATAGAACCTACAAAAAAAATTTTGTGAGTGATCGGGCAAGTAATCAAAACAAATTCAGGAAGCCATTATATGACAACAAAGAAACTCTTTCGTAACAATGATGAACAGATGGCACCTAGCGAGCATCGAAAAGTATTTGTGGTAACTGAATATTTATGGGCAGCAATATTCACTAAACGTTGTTTCGCATATTCAATAATCATAAATATCAGTGTTACACCTTCCGGACACTTGCTCATCACGCTTTTTTTTTACAGGCCGTAATGGTAGAAGCACGATCATAAGAGTATATCTCTCCCATCATGCTCTATTTCAACAAAAACGCTTGTCTTGCCTAAAATGTTTAATGCACTCATCCGGATTTTTGGATTGAAGTGTCTACTTTACCTGACTACGAGTGCGACTTTTTACAAGCCAATCTACAGTTATCTAAATGGTGTTTGTGCTTGACAGCCTTCGACAAGGTGGCACCTGAAGTCGAGTACATCAGCCTTCCCGTAGCGCCTGATGTTCATGCGCTTCGAAGTGGAGAGCTGCCTTGGAGCGCACGTAAGCACTGATAGGTAGCGCGGATATATTAGGATGCCATTCTACACAGGAGACAACAATATTGACTCCGTCGCGCATTGCTTAGGCCTTTTATTATTGATACACTTACTAGGAGACATTTTGTTGTAGACATTCATCATCGACACCAAAATGGTAAGCATTTACCTGCCTCCAGCTAATTCGAAATCAGAAGGTACTGCCGTCTGGAGAATTAGGTAATTGCCACCGACAAGGAACACCGGGTAGTAGCCGAGCCTGTTTTTCGATGTAAGACTGTATCACATCGGTGCAAAAATGATGTAATTGCGACCCTGACACCAATGCAAATTTGCCGACTGAATATCGGTAATGAATCCCGTCTTCACAGGACTTGAATGGTTATAGTTTCACCTTTCGGTGGAAGTACCTCACCTTCTAATTCCTCTATTTTGTAAATATAAAAGCAACAGGGGCCTGTTGAGTTCAGCGAACAGAGAACCACGACCTAAGTATAAACCACATTGATGTCTAGATGTGCAGCCCTTCTGATCCTACACTGTTGTCACAGTCCAATTTTTGTCGGCGAGCCTAGGCGGGTTCTTCTTTGAGTGAGGAGTACGCCTCCATACTGCGTCACTTCAAGAGGACAAAGTGCCCCTCCGTATTTGTAGGATTGCGTTCGCAGCGCACAAATAGGACTAATTATCGTCGCCTGGTAACACAGTACCTTCGGCTTTGGCCGCGAACTCCGCTTCAGTACCCGGCAGTGATTATAAGTCGCTTTTCGCTAACCACACCTACCTTCAGAGTATGCGAGCGTTTTATCCCGCACGTGTTGGCTCATCAGAGCGGATAACGACATGCTTACGGCGTGTAGGCGACGTCTATGCGACTATTTGGCATGTCCCTGATTCACAGCTGTGTATGACAATGTGCCTACCTGTAATGGAACCGCCAATCCTCGAAGGGGTATGCTTGCAAATGGGGGACAATAATGCCCCAGTGCGCGAGCGCGTGAGCGGATGGAACGCGACGTGGACCACCATCGGTCGGTGGAAGCTCGGTGTGTGCTTGGACAGCACCAAACGGGATCTACACCCACCGACGGCGCCCGTGCTACCGAGCCGGGACGTCGCCAGTGAATGCCGCATAACGGGGCCCTGCAGTAGCACCGGTCCCTCGTACCCGCCACCACACCGGGCACCCGTGCCTTCCGCCAGGGCGTGTGGTTATCTGCCCTCAGACGGGGGCGCCATCGGTTCGAGAGGACCACCCGTCGGGACCACCGCCTCTGCCTGCCTCTCTTGGGGCTCCAAGCGAGAAGTCCGTGCTACTGTGCCGGGATGCCTCCTGTTCCTGCTGGGCTTCGCCACCGGGTCCGGCCACGTGTGATTCGAGTGACGTGGGGCCAGCCAAACGGGACCAGCACGTCTGTGACCCTCGGCTAGTGTGACTGCGACAACCCATGTGAGTCCAGTCCAGATTGCACGCGTATGTGGGGCGTTCACTACCCTAGCTGAACTCGGACTTGCATGGGACTGTTAGAAGGTGCCGGACTGAATCCCACTTGCTGTTTTTCGCCTTTTTTATTCTCGTCTTCTGCGTGTGTAACGTTTCGGTTTCTTCCCAATTTGACGCATTTGAGCCGCTTTCGCAGCATAATACAATGCTCTTACGTTTCCCCTTCGTGTTGTGGCCTTTGTCGGCATTGACTCCGTGTGCACGCATTCCGGTTCCCACCACCGAACACTGAGATTATGGCAACTGGCGTCCACGACAGGACCTCTTCACCAACATCTCGAAGAGGTCACAAGGCTTGTCCAAGAGGCGTGCGGATAGAGAACCGACATGGAGGTGGAAAAGTTCGTGGCCAGCGGAAAGGAGCTGGGACTCCGCGATGCCGAGCTGCGGGAATGGGTTAAATCGGAGCAGGTTCGGTTGCGCGATGAAAGGGCGGCCGAACGGGAAGCTCTGAAGGCCGCAGCAGAGGTGGAACGCGCGAAGCAGGAGAGCCTGAGGCTCAGCTTAAGGCTACAGGAAGGCGCGCAAAACTGCCCACAAGCTGAGGGCTCCGTGGCAGCCCAACCTATCCCCGTGCCTGTCATGTCGACGAGCCCGCAGAACTTTATCACCATGATGCGCGCAGAGACGACGTGGACGCATACCTCCTATGGTACGAGAGGGTCACTGCAGCTCAAAAATGGCCAGAAGATAAATGGGCTGTCGGGTTGAACACATGCCTCACCGGAGACGCACTCTCCGTCGTCGGGAGGCTGACGCCAGAAGATTCTCTGGATTACCAAAAAGTGAAGCTGGCGCTACTTCAGCGGTTTCATTTTACCCCTCAAGGTTATAATGACAAATTCCGCCAGGCTAAAGCTGAGGACGGCGAAACAAGACCGAAGTTCACTACGAGTCTCTCGGGTTATTTTGACCGATGGCTCGAGACTTCTGGCGTTCCCAAGACGTTGGAAGCATTACGGAATAAGATGATCGCGGAACAATTTTCCAAGTGTTGTTCATCCCAGCTGGCCATTTTTATTAAGAAAAGGGTCTGCAAGTAGACGAAAGAAATAGCTGAAGCTTGCGATCGCTTTCTTGAAGCCCAAGCCCTGACAAACTTGGGAAACGTCAGGGACGAAAAGAAAAACCTACATGCAGACCTTCTATCCAAAAGAGCTCCCACCTGCTTTTTATGTTGAAAAACTGGGCACAACCCGGAAAACGACAGAGTAGTACTCCTGAATATCCGCTGCGGAAGCTGCGGAAAACAAGCCCGTCAAGCAGACAGCTGTCGCTCTAAGCCCCCGGATAAAGAGCAGCTCTCGGCTTGTGTTATTGAGAAGGGTCGTCACGACAAACCGCAACGGCACCACGGTAATAAAGGCACATTGGCATTAACACATTCCCAGCGTAAAAAGCAACGCCAGCTCCAAGCGAAAAGTGCTGCAAGGCGTATGCCAGTTGCAACCGCTGACATGTACAGACAACAAGTTTCCGTTCTGTGAGACACCGGCAGCAACGCCGTCATCGCGAGACGAGACCTCGTCCTTGATAGTTGCCTTGCAGGCCGCGCATCAACCGACCGTTTTGTGGAATACCACAACGAGACTTGAGGAAGCATACATCTACGTCAATAAACTGTATTTCACAGGACACGTTCTGGCAAAATGCATTGCCTATCCCCTGTATTACTTGATACTGGTAAATGTACCAGGCGTTAGGGACCCGAACAGTCCTAACCCTGCATGGAAGCCACAGCAACCAAGCCATACAGCGACTCCAGCGGTGCTCGGTGGGGAAGCACCTCAACCTTCAGCCGAAGATAACACCAGCGGCGTCCATCACAAAGTACAGCATAACCGGCCAGCAAGTCCCATCATGTTCGTTGGTGTTACAAGAACAGAGATGCGCCAATAGCCGAAACTGGACAAGACTGTAGAAAACTGCATGAAGAGGGCAACGACAGAGTCCTTTTCCGATAAAGAGAAGTCCCTGCAATCTTCTTGGCAAAAGGGGCTCCGGTACCGTCCGTACGCCTAACCATCTGCACACCTTACCACTCAGCAACTTGTAATTCCCCATTATTTCAGAGATGCGGTCATAAAGGCTCATGAAGGAGTACCAGGCCATCATCGCTTCCTAAAAAAATTCTCCGGGAGTTTTACTGGGAAACATCTATGCCGACGTCCGAAGATTTCTTAGGACCTCTCAGCCGTGCAAGACAGATAATCCAAAAAGTGACGTGGGCGTCACTCTTGTGAGAAAGCGGCCTACCGTTGGACTAGCCGTAACGGAAAGTCTGTTTTCAAGCAAAACGACAAGCCCGTAGTGCACATGCGCACCACGATCAACATAAGCATCTACTCGGAGGTCAAAGTTCTCAACCTTGTTTTGGAGTCTCTGCAGTGAGGTGTTGTGGTCTTCAGACGATGCTTACTGCCGGTTCGCAAAATGTGTTGAGTGTGCAAGCATTGTTTTGTTTTCTTTCCCTGCCACACTTTTCGCCCACCGGTGTCTTCAAAAAGTGTGTGTGTGTGGCTTCGCCCCAAAACACTTTCCAGAGCCAGGGGTAGTGTAATGGAACCGCCAATCCCCGAAGGGGTATGCTTGCAAATGGAGGACAATAATGCCCCGGTGCGCGAGCGCGTGAGCCTATGGAGTCACAACAACAACAAGCGTCGGGGAGCACCATCGGTCGGCGGAAGCTCGGTGTGGGCTTGGACAACACCGAACGTGATATACACCCACCGACGGCGCCCGTGCTACCGTGCTTGACGTCGCCAGTGAATGCCACCTAACTGGGCCATGCCGTAGCGCCGGTCTGTCGTACCCGCCACCACACCGGGCACCCGTGTCTTGCGCCTGGGCGTCTGGACATCAGCCCTGAGGCGGGGCCGCCGTAGGTTCGAAAGGACCACGCGTCGGGGCCGCCGCCCCTGCCTTCCTCTCTTAGGCCTTCGGGCGAGAGGTCCGTGCTACCGCGCCGGGCCGCCTAGTGGTCCTGATCGGCTGCGCCACCGGGTCGGGCCACGTGTGGTTCGAGTGACGTTGGCCAGCCAAACGAGACCAGCACGTCTGTGACCCTCGGCTAGTGTGACTGCGACAACCAATGTGAACCAGTCCAGATTGCACGCGTATGTGGGGCATTCGCTACCCTCACTGAACTGGGACTTGCGCGGGACGGTTAGAAGGTGCAGGACTGAATCGCAGTTGTTTTTCTCCTGTTTCATTCGCGTTTGCTACGTGTGTAACGTTTCGGTTTGTTCTCGTTTTTAGCAATTTTACCCGCTTTCGCCGCATAATACAATGCTCCTACGTTTCCCTTTCGTGTTGTGGCCTCTGTCGTCATTTAATCCGTGTGCACGCCTTGTGGTTTCTACCACCGAACTCTGGGATCATCACACTACCCCTAAGCATGTACGGTAGCTACAGTGGTGTACCCTAAAGAGATACATGCCGTGGTTTTATATGGGCAATCTTTGCCCATATAACCCATATATATTTGCCCATATATATCTTTGCCCCTATATCTTTGCTAACTGAGCATAAGATGAAGCAGGTTTCGCATCTTGAACGGCACTGTAGTAGGAAAACAAGCTGCCAACTACGTGGCCACTCAGTGTGCTTAACCAGTACCGCTCGCCCAAATGTCGATCATTTAGGCACTTTTGGTGAGACGCGGGTTTCAACCATCGGGGTTAGGTAGGGATTTATGAGCCCCCTAAGGGACAGAAAGATTTCAGGAATCCGGTCGAGCAGAATTAGAGGGGTATTGAGGAACCTGAATCTACAGTATAACTGCAGTAGGAAGTTCGCCCTATTATTACTCATGTAATAAGCTATGTTACAGCATAGATGGGTCTGTGTATTTTTGCTTCCCTTAATCATATAAAAAAATCAAAAGCTACCGAACGCGACAGTGCAAGACTGTTGTCACAGCATAGCTGGGTCCGTCTCATTAGGCTAAACTTGCCGACATGGTATAGCTCGCTAAGAAACATTCATCCGGCAGATATATATGACGCTCCTCATGAGAAGACTGAATCAAACGAAATGTAAGGTACATAAGTGGTATTTGTACACTGCCCTCTTCAGTCTGCATACACTTATTCGGCCGCCGCAGCAAAGCTTTCGTCAAGAGCTACCTCAACGCTAAATACCGACACCATTTCTTGTTCTTTCGGGTGATTGCATTCTCGCAATACCCGGCGCCGCGCTCCTGTCAAGCCACCTCTTCTTAAGGCATAGGTATCTTCTTTGGTCACCCCATTCCCATGTGTGTCGCGCAGAATTAGAGAGGTTTTTGCCGCCGCCAACACGGCT
This sequence comes from Haemaphysalis longicornis, assembly GCF_048455015.1. Taxonomy (NCBI): domain Eukaryota; kingdom Metazoa; phylum Arthropoda; class Arachnida; order Ixodida; family Ixodidae; genus Haemaphysalis; species Haemaphysalis longicornis. The sequence continues at coordinate 37,095,885 of NW_027526233.1, read as the reverse complement.
ATGCGGGGAATGATGAGTGCCGTAGTTTCCCTGGAAACGCGAAGCGAGTAACGACAGGAGCGAGTAACGACAGGAGCAGGCGACAGTCTATTTTTTCGCAGATGGTTATGAACAACCAACTACTTTAGGAGACGAGAAGACGTCTCCACTACAGCAGTACGAGAGCTTACTAAAGATTTCATTGGCAGATTATTAACCATTCTTTAATAGCGCTACTCTTCTACTTGTAATATCTATATTAAAATATTGACGAATATCACATCATCTTCCATTTATAAGGGATCCCTCAGATGAAATGTTAAACCGTGAACACGTTGCGAGGAAGGCAACTCTCCATACACCTCAGAACTGGGAAAAATATTCACTATTTCAGGAATGATTGTTAGGTAACGAAATCAAACATATTCATTGCGGTCTTACGGTGTATGAACAGTGATTTTATACAAATAGAGCGTCTTTTTGTTGAACAGTTATTTTATACAAATAGGAGCATCTTTTTGTTATCATATGCACTTAATTTTAGGAATATTGTGGCGACGTTATGTGCTTACCTTAAAGAAAAATGAAATTAGTATTGGTGCACTGTGCGTTACTTTTCACAATTTACATTTTCACAATTTAATTTTCACATTTGACTTTTTTAAACAAGAAGCGTTAAATACCATTTTAATATCCACGTCTTTCAAACAATGATAATATAGATAAAGATGTTAATTTGTGATTCTCCCGATGCCAGGCTGCCCGATGACGAGTAGAGGGATTAACGACCCTGGAGAACGTGGGAGTTTTCCGAGGCGCTGGTGGCCGTTGATAATGCACGCACACACAGAGGTTTTAGCGACATCAGGATATTCCTTTCATGTTCTGCGTTTCCGTAAGGGTGCCTCTTTTATACCCGGGTAACGGTTCGAAATAAAAGCAACACAGAGCGTGTGCCGTAATTGAACCCGCAACTTCCAGCTTTAGACTTTCAAACAAAATCGGGGCGGCTTAACACAGGTAACGCCATGAAAGCCTGGTGAAAGCGCCTAAAGCTTCGGGAAACGCTTAAAGCAGAGGAAATATGTTGTGGCTTAGTCACCGGCGAGAAAACGAGTGGGTTGAGGATTTAAGCCTCGTACCCGAATGTTACAGACTATTCTAAATGCTGAACAGAAAGAAAATGGAAGAATTGCAATGTCTCTTCAACAGTTATTAGTCACTGAACCTTAAGAAATCGCCGAACATGCACCTGTGGTGCAACATTGGAGATACTGCAGAGGGCCGTGGGTAACCTAGCTAGTCCCCTCACTGACAGCGGATTCCAGGTGAGAGGGAGCAGCTCGACTTCGGCAGTGCAAAGCTTTTTCGAACGCTAATTTAAAGCAAAGAGCGTTAAAGGGGGTACAGTGTTTTATTAGTAGCGATTCTCACCATCTATTTTGTCTTTGTTTTCAGACAGCGCAGTTGGGTAAGGTAAATGCCCTTGTAGCGTGCCCGCGCGTTGGTAGCCCTCCATTTTTTTTCAGCTGGTGCGGTGGCCGTCGCCACGTAAGAATAGTTCCTGGATGGTCTGGTAGATTCACCACCCTCGTCGTCGGCGCGGACGGCCCATGGCGTGGCAGTTGCTACATAACGTTGACGACGTAGACTGAAGATCTTCCTGTGGCGGAAGCCCACCCGCAGGACTGGACGACACCTGGCGATCGTCGTGAGGCACATGTTCACATGTTCTGGGGGTTTTCTGTTTCCGTCGGATGCAATTGTAACCGCATAAACAGCTCTGCTGTAAATATGGAGAGGCAGTAGAATATTATTACACACGGTAGAGGGAGCTTGTGGAAATCTTGTTACGCGTGCTCCAAAGCCGAGAGGTGCTGTTGTGGCAAGCCATCGTGCCAACGCCTTATACGCAGGCACTGCGTGGCTGCAACAAGAAACGCATCCCGCCGATCGGGATAGTGCAGGAACTGCTGGACAGGTATTTTGGGCACCACATTGACGTGACCCGAACTACTTTATTCCAGGCTCCCATAAACGTTTGAGTGGTGGATGGGCTTTGACGTGGAGTACTGTCTTCAGGTGCATTCGAGCAACTGCCGAAGAAAGATGGCCGGAATCTCCCACTTACCAGGAGGACCTTATGTGGTGTAAGTTCCAGTTGATTGTCCGCCGTTTGATACCGATTTTCTCATACGGACAATCTATTGCTCTCAGCAAGCTCTCCAAGCTTTCTGCCAGAAGTCGGGCAAGGATCTTGCAATCTGTTGCAAGTAGGCAGTGCTGTAGGGAATGGCATTACAAGGAACGGCGTTCCTAGAACTAGTTCCTTTTTTGCAGGAACGGAGGACCGCCACCGTTTCATTAAGAGTTCGTGGAACTGTAACGAAAACTGGTTAGGTTTTTGAAGCAACGGCAGGAACTGCGTTCCTTCTGAAAACGTTATATCGCTACGTATTGGCCGTTTTTGATTCCAAGGCTCGAGTACAAAAATCCACAAGTCACTACTGGGTATATCCTCCTACACCCTTCAGCGGAACGTGCTTCTTCTAAGATCAAGGGCAGAACAATAACCACGCAACGCGCCGCAGCTGGTACTTGCTTTCATGCCGGTTCAGCTTACGTGCCGTTCGACGGGTTAATAGCGCAGCCGCGGAAATTCTTTTCACCTTTCGTCATTCGTCTGTGGAGGCCAGGATGTGCGTCTGGACGATATAATTGTTGCCTTCAAGGGAAAGGTTTCTACGTCCGAGCTGCGCTGCAGGTACCTTGTGACACCGACTTTTATTGTCAGGGTAATTAAAGCATTAGTGTGGGCTAGCCGCTGGTGCGTTGTTGTCGATGGAGTTGCTCTCGCTGTGAGGTCATTCGAAGTGTTACCGGGATTGCGGGGTCACCGGGTCACCGGGAATTGTTCGAGATTGCATGTTTGAACCCCTCAAAAGAAAGCGTGAGCTCGTCGCCAGTTGCTTAATCCCAAAGTTTAAGATAAATTCGATCGCAGGCAATTCTATGCGAGACAAGGAGACCAACCACATAAAGACAGTGCTGGCTGCAGATACCGAGCCATCCAGCGCAGATTTCGCAACCTCGTCCGCTCTCGGGGATTTCTTTTCCTTTGGGAACCAAATTATTCCTGCCGAGGCACAGGATGAGCTGTCGCGGTACCTGCTGGTCCCAATTGTCTACCGACTATTGCAGATGAAGGACTTCGAGGGACTTGACCAGCTTTTCTTCAAGTACAATACGTCAGTACCCTCAAGCGCTTTCGTGTAACAGCTCTTCAACACTGCCAACGATGTGCTGACGAAAGAACGAGTTTGTCTGTCTGACTCTAACATGGAGATGCAACTCTTCCTAACTTCAAACAAGGCGACTGTACTTAGTTGCGGCTATGCATTCTGGAATATTTTTTCCACTAATTCGTTTCGCATTTTTCATTCCCTCTATATTTTTTCTCTTCTGCCATATCCTGTAATGTTGTTATGTACTCCACTTTTTTCTGCTTGAAGAACCACAAAATATGCCATTTCTGTACCATGGCAGGTGTTTTTTTGTTTTCACATTATTTTTATTTATTTCTGGGTTTTTTATTATAGTGCCGCACTTTGTGTCTCACTATAATTTTATAGTTGAAATGTTTTTACGCACGGGATTGAGATCCGTGTTATTTCGTGTGCTTTCCGTTATGCGTATTTCTTACCCCCGCCACTGATTCGTGCTTCGCGCCCACATAATTTGCTCTCTTTGGTTGTTGCTTTACCAACTACCCTGATTATGTTCGGCATACTTTTTGTCGTGTGTGACTAGGCTGTTGGCTTTTATTTTTTTATTTTTATCATCTTCTGTCCTAAACTTGGATTGTGAACCTGGTAGTCTATATTTGGTATGCTGCGTTTAGTTACTCGCAAATTTCTGCTGTATGATCCACTAACGTTGACTTTTGTAACCACCTTCCTAAATTCCCTGCAAAAGGTCCTGTAAGGTATTTTAAATTAACTGTAATATAAATCAGCATTTATAAGGGCCTATGTATTGTTCCTTTCGACGCGGTTTCTAATGTGAAGGATCCCCCTTCGAGCGTAAAGGGTTCGCGAGCCCGAACCTTCCCGACGAAGTAACGCCGATCCGCATGAGAACAAATCACCGGTTTATTCCGGGAAAACCAAAACAGGAAAAAACAAACAAGGCAGGTTGGGAGGCAACAAAAAGAGAGCACAGCAAACAAGCGCCGAAAGCGCGTAAAGAAAACATTGCGGTGGTTGAAACCCTGCTTGTCCAGTAAGGTACAGGATGGTGCTGTTCACTCACGACGACGTCTTCAGTCACTTGTGCCGACGTCGGGTGAAGAGCGTCCGCATCGGACGCTGGTTGCTCCTCGCGGTCCGGGCGTCATGGTCGTGGCTCACCGCCGCCCGCGGCCGCAGCTGCTCTCGCGTGTCCCTCGGTTCGCACTGTCCAGCTGCTACTGTGAGCGCCACTTTTAAGCCACTCTGTTGGTTGTGGGCATGCTCCGGGTTCTGTTGCACTACACGTGTCCGTTGCGGCTCACTGTTCATCGCACACGCGCGCACGGGCACCATGACGCACTGATGCCACTACCAGTGTTCATCCGGCACTCACTGCAGTGTAATCACCCTCCGCGGGCGCACGTAGGGGCTGCGTCTCTACATTCCCCCTCCTCCAGACCGGACAACTCGCTAGTTGTCCGAGAAGCGCTGGGGGGCTGCCGTTGAGGATGCCTTCTCCTGTGGGTTTGAGATGAGTGCCGGTGGAGGTCTTCCCGCCGACCCTTGTTGCTGCAACGTTGAGCGGATAGCGTATCCTGGAAGAACATTAGAAAGATTAGATTTCTTCTACAGAGAGTCGCTCATAATATGCCTTAAGGTCGCCAATGCCTACGGGACCCGTATCCCGCCCTCCGTGCAGGTTCCGAAGGCGATACGTCAGCCGAGATGTGCGCTTTGTTACCTTATAAGGACCTTCCCATCGGTCAGCCAGGGAAGCAGTAAACCCTTTTGCTGCATCGCTCAACGGATGCGTGCGGCGCAGTACCAGGTCACCCACGGAAAACTCGACCTGGCGCCGTCCCTTGTCGTACTGCTGGCGCTGTTCGAGGCGTGCCAAGTCCAGCTGTTGCCTGGCTTCCTGGAGGGTCTCGTTCATGCTGCTGCGGAGATCCTGCGCATACTTAACAGAAGTGCGAGGGTGCACCTCGACCTGGTCACTGAACGAGTGTTCGATAGGAAAGCACAGGTCACGACAGATCACCGCTCCTGTATTTACCATCTCCTGCAGGGCTCCGTCCATATGTGGTTGCTTGTGGACGCTCAAGGGCCTTGGGTTGAACCGTAGTGGACGCGCGTCTCCCGTCTCGATGTGGTGCTCCAAAATGTTCGCAGTACCCGGAGCTTCCGTGAACATCGATGCGAAAGGTTGTAGTACTGCAGCGAGCCGTGATTGTTCCTCCTGTGGTCCTGCGAACGACATCAAGATTGTTCGCAAACCATTTTCAACGTCTCCGGCGGTGGTCTCCGCTGTCAGCAACCCTGACAGAGATTCTGGTGGTCTTGCTGCAAAGCTGTTCAGCGGCGTTCCTGGGCCGTAGTGGTAGTTTCCAGCCTTCACGTCAAGCACTAGCCCTGTCCTGGCCATAAAATCGCGGCCTAGAATGGCTGGACAGGAAAGACCGGGGAGGTACAAGAAACGTTGCCTGTGCTTGCGACCATCTGCGATTACTGTCATCCTCACTGCCGATGTTATCGGCACGACCTGATCCGATGCTGTTCTGATACTGGTGCTTACGTGCCGGAATTTGATGTTCCTCGGGGAGCACCATTCTCCAAAAACGTCTCCAAACACAGAAACCGTTGCTCCAGTGTCCAGTAGGGCAGGTATAGTCAGGCCACCTACCTTGACTGTAATGAAAGGTGCATTGTCCACGCTTGCAGCCTGGCCGCCAAGGGCCAAGGGCCAACAGCTCACCATGCGTTGATTGTTGCTCGCTGGAGGCCCTTCGTGTGCCTTTTGCACCACGTTCCCGCCTTCCCTGTCGTCCATGTAGGGTGCGGCATTCTCGAAGGCAGTTGGTGTGGAATTTCGGCTCTGCTCCTGCACCCGCCGTCTGCGCCGAGCTTTCGGCGGCCGTTTTCGCCGCTTTGGAGGCAGTGGGTCTTTGCACTGCTGCGTCTGCGGGTTTGTGCACTGCTGCCTGCCGCGATGCGGCGGGTCTCGCCGCAGTTTCGAGGGGCTTATCTCGATTGGTTGCGCGAGGGGGTCTGCACAGCGGGCCGCTAGGTGGTAGGACGACCAGAATACCAGTGCATTGTCGCGTGCGCCTGTCGGCTGCACTGTGTCCAGGCAAGGTGGCGCCTCCGAGCTTGCAGAGCTTGAGTACACGGTCTAGTGGAAAGCCGCTTGCCTCCTTTCCTTGTTGCTCGACTCGGGTGATTTGGACACGAATTCCTTGCTGATGTCTGCACAGATGGATTTTCGATGGTTAGGAAATGTCTCCCAACTGTGAGGTACTTGCCTCTGGTCATTCCGGCCGAACTGGCGCTCCCACGATGGCGCCTCACCGCCGGGGTGAGTCAGCGCTTGGAAACCATCTCCCACGGGGGCGCCGCACAGCTGGAGTGAGTCAGCGCTGCAACCATCTCCCACGGGGGCGCCGCACCGCTGGGCTGAGTCAGAGCTGCAACCATCTCCCACGGTGGCGCCGCACCGCTGGGGTGAGTCAGCGCTACAACCATCTCCCACGGTGGCGCCGCACCGCTGGGGTTAGTCAGCGCTGCGGCCATCTCCCACGGTGGCGCCGCACCGCTGGGGTGAGTAAGCGCTGCAACCACCTTTGCCATGAATGATCGCTGCTCGCTTGTGGTTTTTCTCCTGCGATTGCCGGTTGTCCGGCCCCGCGCCCATGAACAGCGCCGCCTTCCTTCCTCGCTGCGTTGTTCGCTTCGCTCGGGGCCTCCGCTGGTTCATCCCTGGGGGTGTGCAGTAGGTGTACACACACGAAGCCTCTAGGCATGGCTCTTTAGGCGGCGGCGGTTAGTAGGATTCCGTGGCCATCAGCGAAGCCTGTATGGCTGTGGCCTCCTTGGCGAGGTCTTCAAAGTCTGAGAACCACCGGGACCGCAAGTACGGCTGGAACCTGGGGTGGCACTGTCGGATGACCCGGAAAACTTTTTCCTCCTCGGGTGCTGCCGGTTCAGCCCGATGGTACAAGTCCTGCATAGAACGCACATATCCCCGAAGGCTTTCACCTTCTCCCTGTGTCCGAGCGCGAAGTTCGTCTTTGATTCGGTACGCATACCCAGGTGGCAAAAACTCCAGCTTGAAGCGCTCCTTGAAGTCCGTCATGTCCTCGAAGGGCTTCTGGTGACGTCTCCATACGCCAGCTTCCACCCGCAAAGCAACTGGCAAGATCCTGCTAATCAGCACTCTATCTGAAATTGCCATGGCTTGTTGGTAGTCCGCCAACTCATAAAGAAAGTCGAAAACAGACTTCTTCTCGGTGGAACCTGTAGACGTTGGCACGGCCAAGTTTAACTGCAACGACGCGCTGCAGTGACAGTTGCATTGACGAGCCTGCGGCGGCCGATCATCCAATAATGCCTCAGTGTTAAGCTTGCTAATCTGAAGCGCCAACTGTTGCTTTTCAAACTCGGCTTTCGATTCTATCAGTTGGGCCATCAAGTCAAGAATTGGCTTTGTGTTGTCCGATAGCAGATCAGTCTGCGCAATACTGTCCGAGAAACGCACGAAGGCATTTTCGCTTAACGCGGGAACAGCATGATCGTCCGTCGACATAGTTGTAGCTGCAGAATACTGTCAAAACTGCCTTGAATACAGCCGTTCTGACCGGCGCAGAAAGAAAAAATGCTCCTAATAGGGCGCGCACACTAAATCAGCGGTTACACTTCGATAGGCGCAAATTCTGTGGGAAGTCACTCACAGGATTTGTTGCGCAGCTTTCGGCAGCTCCTTTCCACCCCATCTTCGTCGTTGAGCGGTGGCTTGTGGTAGACGGTTGGAAGCATTCTCCGGTCTCGGAGTGATGCTAGCAAAGTAGGCACGGCCGTCTTTTGTGCCGCCGAATCCGCCGGTGACTTCTGCGGAAAAAAGGTTAGCGACCCGAGCAAAGCATACACCGTTCTGAAGCGTTCTGCAAGCATTCTCACGTGCGGGTGGCAGTGTAGCTCGCGGGGCGAGTCAAGGCTCGAAGACAATAAGAAAAAAAGGAATAAAGAAAGAAACCACGTTGGGCGCCAGTGAAGGATCCCCCTTCGAGCGTAAAGGGTTCGCGAGCCCGAACCTGCCCGACGAAGTAACGCCGATCCGCATGAGAACAAATCACCGGTTTATTCCGGGAAAACCAAAACAGGAAAAAACAAACAAGGCAGGTTGGGAGGCAACAAAAAGAGAGCACAGCAAACATGCGCCGAAAGCACGTAAAGAAAACATTGCGGTGGTTGAAACCCTGCTTGTCCACAAAGGTACAGCGTGGTGCTGTACACTCACGACGACGTATTCAGTCACTTGTGCCGACGTCGGGTGAAGAGCGTCCGCCTCGGACGCTGGTTGCTCCTCGCGGTCCGGGCGTCATGGTCGTGGCTCGCCGCCGCCCGCGGCCGCAGCTGCTCTCGCGTGTCGCTCGGTTCGCACTGTCCAGCTACTCCTGTGAGCGCCGCTTTTAAGCCAATCTGTTGGTTGTGCGCATGCTCCGGGTTCTGTTGCACTACACGTGTCCGTTGCGGCTCACTGTTCATCGCACACGCGCGCACGGGCACCATGACGCACTGACGCCACTATCAGTGTTCGTCCGGCACTCACTGCAGTGTAATCACCCTCCGCGGGCGCACGTAGGGGCTGCGTCCCTACAAATGGAAGCCATTTATTTGCGTTCCTGCATGTGAGTAACTTTCTATTTTCCTATCTGAAGCGCAGTCCCCTTAATGCGCATTTGTAAGACGGAAGTGGGAAGTGTCATGTGTGTTCACCTATATTAGCCGAGCACCAAAATTGCAGTTAGTCATGTCTGGAGCTTGTCCGGTGCTCCTTCAAAATCATCTACGAGCGTTTCTTTCGATTCTTTTTATGTCCAAATAAACGCCTGCCGGCGGTGTTCATATCCCCTTAATATACGTACTTGGATGTGGGTTTTAACTTTCTCACTTTATTTGGTCTCAGCAATCTGACACCATATTTATTTAAAAAAATAAATATAACGTAAATGTAACCACACGCTACAATGTTTGATGTGGAACTGGAACGCGTCCTTTCGTACTGAAGAAACTTGTAAGGAGAACTCGTTTGAAAACTGGGAATGAACGAGGAAGGAGCTTTTGTTCCTGTTTTAGAGGGATGTGTACAACACTGCAAGTAGGCTAGTCAGCCTATAATTGGTGACGTCAGATATGGAATTGATTGGTACCTGTTTGAAAATAGGGCAAGGAGGCTTGTGGGTATTGAGGACTGCAGGCATTTTGTTTTCTTACCTCCTCGAAGGAAATGGTTTCAATGGGGTTCAGCTCCTTCCTAACCATCACGCAGAATTCTGATATTGTGTCATCCTGCACGCGAGGTTTGCTTCGCGGTACTTCCTTGAAGGTATGATGATTTTCACCATCTGTTATAGGGTTTGATCAACTATTCCCTTTCTTAACGTATTTTGTGATATTGAAATAAAAAATCCGCTGGGGTAAAGTCGCAGATTTCTCGCCGAGAGAATAGAATGACGTATTATTCTTTGAAAAGACTTGCTGCTTCCACAATGCCCCTTGCCATGCCTGCAGGATCTATCACCTCCGTGATTGTTTTGCGCGTCGTTAGCTCCCTTCAGAAGGTATGCAAAAAGTTTCACATGAGTTGTTTTGATTTTTTTCTTCGTTCCATGCTTCACAAAAGACTGCCCCAAAAACCCTTTGAAAACTCTCCCCCGAGATCTTCTTTATTTACCCGGATATCACGTCGAAACTGCCGTGGCTCCTCTTTATATGCCTCGATGAGCGTTCAAATGGTGTTATATATATATATATACATATATATATATATATATATATATATATATATATATATATATATATATATATATATATATATAGTTGTAATGTTTTTCATTTTTTCTTTATTGTTCCACACCGAAAAGATTTCATTTATTTTTTTTACCCTTCTCGAGACATTTCTCACTTTTCAGCATAGTGGAGTGTATTGAGGGACGTTTGGGCTGCAAGAAATTGTATTTTAACTGAAATCATTGACGTCGGGCCATTTCTCACGAGGGCCACGAACCCTAAACGGAAGCAACAGTCAAGCCCACCCTGCTGCAAACGTACGCCCAAATACTCGTCCACTACAGGAACGAGCATCAAAAATACCCATTCCCCCAACCGAACCTCTCTCGTGATGAAGCTACTACCTTCCGGCGACTACAGACTAACTCCTACCCACATAACACCCTGCTACATGCCATGTATCCCACCCCACACCCTACCACATGCAAATCCTACCCCCAAACAGCCACTCTGTACCACATTGTATGGGAGTGCCAGAATATCCTTCCCACCCTTCCCAAGCTTCCCCTAACACCAACCCTACCTATGAGCAGTGGGTGGAGCTGCTGACCAGCTCCGACCTTCCACACAAGCGTGGATTGGTGGAGAGGGCAAGAATGGGAAGAGTAGCCCAAGGCATCCCTGACTAAGCAAGCCTCCCACAGGGCGGGTGCCCAAACATCAGCACCTGGTCTAAATAAAGTTTATTCATCGTCACTACCTGAAAGGTCACACGGTTTGTAGCTCATTCGGCTGCTGTTCCACGGGTAACAATGGGTTATTTGCTAAAATTAAGCAAATAACGCTGAAATTTTTCTCATCTGCTTCCCTATCATTTTTTTGTGACGCAAGCGTTGCATCATAAAGAAGGAGCCATGCACGGGAAGCCGATCTCAGGCGTGGCCGAATGCAGCAACGTTTCTGGCAGAGGAGGCGACTTTAGAAGTTTGGCATTTTTCAACGAAAGATTACGAAACGCTTTTAGATGCTCGAGCGGCCAGTGTACCCGCATAGGTACTACAGATTCCCAGACTCCATCCAGCCGGATTCCGGCGAAGCGTGCTTTGAAGGTCGAAGTGTCTTTTCACATATAAATCGCTGCGGGTCGGGCTGCCGGCTGCTGCCGGTGATCACAGCCACATCATATGTTCTCTCGTGCGGGGCCGACCTAGGGTAAAATAAACACACTTTACGGTAGCCGCGTAGAACAGCCGTCATTGCCCAAATTGCTCAGCCGTCATTGCTCAAAACAGAAGGGCCAAGTGCCACACGATTTACGGATTATGAACGGTGGCTGGCGGCACACGCCAAACAACACACGCTCTCGGGCAGCTACGCGCTCGCAGGAAGTTCGTTTTCCAGGTGATTAGGTACGAACAGGCAACGGCAATCAATACCTATAGCACCCAGCGTCTGGGGAGAACGGGAGTTGGAAGATACCTAACCACCTCCAGTGGCGGTTCTATTTGCAGCTTATATTGAAGAAACTTAAGCCACATAGGAACAGGTGTATTGTTTTCAGAGCATCTCGGGGATCAACTGCCGTAGGGCATTGACTTCCCTAATTGAGCACCGATGCTTTTCGAAAATGAAACTGAAAGCATGACGGCTGACTTAATAATGAGGGAAGAAGCCTGCCAGGCAGTGTATTAAAGGTGTTGTCTAGGTTTTTACATACAGAAGGCCAAGGAGCCTTTAATTTACATTTAATTCGCGTTCTCTACCAATTAGGAAGTTTACCTAAAGAAAACCTCCGTGGACGCTGCTACAATGAGCCGTCTTTGGTCTCAACATTTGGGACCTCCAAAACCATATTTCCCAAATGCGTACGGGGCGTAGTGGCCAGTTGTAAGGTTTCGTGCGTTTCTTTGTTTTGCATCTCCTAGTTCCGAGACCAGTGTGTTTAGATTCTTGGCACCGTAACCTATCAATACAGGCCAACCTGTGTTTACCATTATTGTCCTTTCACCCACCGGTGTCCTGAGTTTTACTCTGCACTGTCCGGCGGTGATGAGACACGGTCCCACGAGACGTATATTCGACCCAAACGCCCGCAGTACGAGCCTTGCCAGTGTGTATAGCGTAGGTTGGACAGCTGAGGCTCAAGCTTAGGCTTGGCTAGCCACCGTCCTGTGGTACTTCCATCAATACACAGGTGATGCGTCTACTCAACGGCACCACTCACCCTCAGGAACGCCTTTTGCCTTTATTGCACAGCTAACGTTGCCGCAACGTACACTGCCCCCGAACCACACGAGGAGGCTCTTACGGTGGTGAAGAGTTCCGCGAGGGCCACTGTCTTATTGGGTGCACAGCAACACAAAACGCGCCAACTTTCACCCTATGAAAAGTCAACGAGGTCGAAGCAAAGTTTTTCACGATGTCGCAGTCGGCAATTTTGGACGGGCGCTTTTTCCGGATTAAACGGCCGGAAGGCCTCGTGAGGCAGAAGTTAAGGTGTGGAAACAAGGATTTTTCTAAATACAAGAAAATATATTTGACTGTATAACAGCGACCATAATTTACTTTTCTACAAAAAAGGGCATTATCGATGTTCCCATTTTTTTTAAAGGTCAAGCAGCGTTTTCTTCGTTTGGAAGAAACGACGCTTATGACGTCAATCGTCGGTGGGTTTTTTTCGGCCCAGGAGACTCGGCATCGAGGGGTGGGATCTTAACAATTATCTGCTCAGTGCCCACCACCACTGGTTTCAATCGGCGTCTAGTCGTCACATCCGGTATTCAGGGAGGCGGCCCTGCCGTCTTTCTTTCTGGATGTTTTCCATTCCGTTGTGGTGTTCTGGATCCGTTGGTATTGAGTCTGTAGTCATTTGTCTCCTGTCTTCCTGATTGTATAGGGTCGCGGTGGCATCCATGGCTCGCTCATGGCATCGCGTTTTGCATTCGCTTCACAGCGCGCACTCTTGCCAATAACAAAGCAGGACCAGAACAAGTCATCGATAATCACTCCTGAATTTTATTCTGTGCTCTTTTTCCGTTCATTTGCCTCCTAAGCTGCCGGTTATTGGTTTGTTCCGGCCAAATTTTGGACGGGGAAGGGGGTGACGGGGGAGTGGCTCGTCTGCCATACATCTTTCATTTCGGCAGCTCGTTTCATGTTGTGGGCACTGGCATACGAGATAAGGGCGCTGAACATAAGCTAGCCAAACCAGCCCACAACTCTCACATGGTCCCAGTGGGCACGTCTCAGCGGCACACTAATGTGGCCAGGGATGCCTTCAGGCGAAAAGTGGGTGAACGCCACCTCTGAGTGCGAGTGGCCTCCAGTAATGGGGCCATGGCAGCTTCTCATCCATGGGATAGCACACAAGAAGTACTGAGCACGAAACAGCACGCCAACACTAATAGAGCCGCAAGTCATCGCTAACCGGACCGCACTGCCGCGCCCCTGAGACCTTAGAGCCTACCTCTTCACCTGCCCTACGTACGCTGCAGTACGCAACAAACTTTGGTCTTGTTAGTGGTGGTTGGAGCTATTACCACCACCAAAGAAGGGATCCTGCGCATTCTCTGGTGCCTGTCATGTTGCACCGAGAGGCCTTCAGGCTCTTCAGTTTTTTCATAAGATGCTTCCAGGAGGCTGGCCCACCTTTGCATTGCCAAATGTCTAACCCACCGACCGAATCACCTGTTACTTTTTTACTGTGTCTGTGTGTGTGGGCGTGCGTGGTAATGTATATAGTCTCTGTGCATGTATGTAGTCTGTATATAGCCTGCGCGTGGCCAGTATATAGTCTGTGTGCCACTGTATATGGTATGTGCGTCACCAGTCACCATCCCGCAACAATACCTAGTATCTTCTATAGGGAGGCATAATTTTGTGATGCAAGTTATACCCGTCCTATAAACGCTACTCTCTCTTTCTCTCACTCTCTCTCTCTCTATCTCTCTCTCTCACGGTGGCTGTGGTGATGGTGGCCTCTCCTAAAACGATACCTCGGTAGCCACGATAGAGGAAGCATCAGCACGGGGTGGCGGGGAACTGCTGTCACTGGCTCCTCGACGCTCATCATCACCGCGCTTTCGTCGGGCTCCAAGCATTCCCTCAAGACTGCGAGGGCGATCGCTGTTCTTTCCGTCATTTTAAAATGGCAGACGCATATCTGTTTTAAGTTCGGTTTTCCGCACCGGCCACCGTTACGGAAACTGTTCACCGTTGCCACTTGGCGAAATTGAATTGACACGGAGTGCGGGCGCCGGCAACGTGTCAGCCCGCTTTTATCCAATTCGCCCAGCTCCAGCGTTCACCTTACACCCTTTGGCTGTCCGCATCAGAAATTGGGCCGCCGTTCGAACTCAAATAGCATACTTGTTGAACAGTACGCCCCTTTTTTAGAGTATCTGGCATTAAACATCACCATTGACGCTTCTGGGCCACGTCCTGACCTGCCTGCCGCCACAAAAAATATCCAGGAAGTTTTACGCATGCAGATAACTAAATTTGGGTGGTAGTCGGGTGTCGCTCTGGCAGCCAGACATAGGAGTCTCGTTAAAAGACACGTTCCTTTCTGCTCATGTGTCTTGTCTTTTAAAACTGCGTGCAATTTCTGTGGTTCTACCGGTAGGCAAGGCACTCTGGAAACCACAAAAGAGAGCATAGTTTCTAGGGCACGCTATGGTACGCTCGGCAGGTACCAGGTAACCATGTAACAAAAATTTGATCACCGTAGTATTATTCGAAGATACGCAAACAAACGCACACATGAAATTTTTGAAGCCTTTTGCATTAGTCAGAGGGGCGAAAAATGCGCAAGCAAACCTTCCGCGCTTCGGTATGAAAATGAAATCGCGTATAATTCAAATTTAGAACTGGGCCTTACTTATGGATGACCATGTGACAATACCTAGTGTAATTTCCTCCTCCCTTGCTATCTGTAATTTCTTTTTTTTTACTTTCCATTGCTTTGTAGATGTGTATATAAGCCGCCTGCAAGCAATAAAACTTGGTTGTTAAACAGCGCCGCGTGTTTGTCTTCTACTCTACGTCCTCTCCTTTGCGCTCTTTCTTACCTTTTTAAATGATTCAGAAATATTGCTGGGGATTATTGAGGAACCATGCAGTCGCACGACGACAATGCAGCCGATTTTATTGATGGGACCCTAATAAAAGTCTATGCACTTATGAGCTCGAGAGTGTGTGGGTCCAAATTAAAGGAACGTTCGTGTTTGCAAGAAAAATACCGTAGAAAACCGGTCTAATTGGTACAGATTCATCTTTACAGCACAAAAACAATAGGACAAAGGTGATGATAAGTGAGGATAAGAAGATAAGTCAGTTTTGATGATGATGATGGTTGAGTTTTTATGGCGCAAGGCCGACTAAGGGCAAAGAGCGCCAGAGAAAAGTTTTTTTAATGAAGTGAGGTGGTTACCACCAAAAAAAACATAAAACATGTCAACCGAACAGAGTAAAATCAGTTAATGATAATGGTGATGGCTGGTGTATAGGGCCAGATTTGATTATGCGTGATAGGAAATGAGGTTTAAAAACTTAACGTGTGACAAATATTCAAACACACGTTTTACAGAAACAATGGCATCGTCACCTAGAAACAGCGATGGATGTAGTGGGATATGTTGTCTGTAGAGTTCTCTGAAGTGTTTGTGTCGTGTTGTGTGAAGTGCCTTGCATGTGACTAGTATGAGCACTACGGATAGGGCCTCTCCGCACCTGCCGCACAGAGGTCTTGGAGATCCAGTGAACAGGTCGCATGTGTGTGCCCTATCCGTAATCTGGCCAAGGCGACTTCCGTGTGTCTGTTGTGTGAGTCAGTTGTGTACCGTCCCAAGTGTGGCTTTATTACGTGTAGTTTGTTGTCTGTCTGTTCGTCCCAGTGTGTTTGCCATGTTCTGCGCAGGTGTTGTTTTATGTGAGTCTTGAGGTCTGTGTAGGGTATCGTTGTAATGTATACAGTGTTCCTGAGTGCAGCAGCACCGGCCCTCTCGTCTGCCAACTCGTTCCCAGCGATTCCAGCGTGTCCTGGGACCCAGCAGAGTAGCAGCTGATGCTTCTCCGCATACACCGACATGATAGCGTTGAATACAAGATTAATTATGTGGTTTTTGGGGGGTTCATGCGATGATAATGCGCGAACAACACTCAAAGAATCTGTGTAGATGATAGAATTGGGAATTTGATTTTCAAGGATATGTCGTACAACAAGTAAAATTCCGTACGCTTCTGCTGAAAAAATTGTTGTGTGCACGCTCATGGTTCTGGCGGCATTGCAATTTGGACCATGAGCAGCGCACGACACCATAGTGGAGGTTTTAGAAGCGTCACTGTAGAATTCAGCACGTAGGTATTTGAACTGCAAAGAAAGAAAGTGTTGAAGTATTGCAGCTCGTGGTACCCGATTTTTGTCAAGCTTTATAAAAGAAAGGTCACAGGACACAGGGCGAACTTGCCAAGGCGGTAAAATGTTTAAAGAGGATGACCTGTACACGTCTAAAAACGAGGCACTCAGATCCGAGGCTCGCTCTCTCGCTCGAAGTGAAAAAGGCGGAGTAACGGACGGGCGATTTACAAACAGCATAGATGTGGATGTATCGTTAAGGACAGGATAAAAAGGGTGGTTATTCTGAGATAGAATTTTAAAAGCATAAAGTAAGTCCATGTACGTTCGCTGGTTCTCAAGGCTCCACTTATTACATTTGACATATAGACTCTCGACAGGGCTTGTGCAAAAAGCACCCGACGCAAGCCGTAGCCCCAAGTGTAGTACTGGGTCAAGCATTCGCAATGCTGTTTTACTCGCCGACCCATATACCACACTGCCATAGTCCAAACGAGACCCAACCAAAGCAGTATAGAGCCGTAGTAGGAGTTGTTTGTCGGAACCATACGAATGGTGGGAGAGAACCTTAAGGATATTCATTGTTTTAAGACATTTTTGTTTTAGTTGTTTCATATGAGGGATAAAGGAAAGTTTTTCATCAAGAATTATACCGAGGAACTTGTGTTCTTTTTTGACCGGAATCGAGACACCATTCAGTTTGATGTCTGGATCTGGCCTGATCCCACGCCTTTTGGAAAACACAACACAAGTGCTCTTGACTGGGTTCAGCTTAAAACCGTTCTGATCTGCCCAGCCTACTAGTTTGTTGACACCAAGCTGGACTTGGTGTTCGCAGATTGACATATTGCATGATTTAAAAGATATTTGCACGTCATCTACATATATTGTACAGGAAATGGTTTGTGGCAACGCCTTTTAAAGTGAGTTCATCTTGACAATGAACAATGTGCAGCTCAAACGCCGCCTTGAGGCACGCCGTTTTCCTGCAGGAAAACATTTGAAAGGGCAGTGCCAACTCTCACACAAAAGGTTCGCTCCGCCAGGTAGCTACGAAGTGTATTAAACATATTTCCCGAGACACCGAAGGCTTTTAGGTCGCAAAGTATCCCGTATCGCCAAGCGGTATCGTAGGCTTTCTCAAGATCAAAAAACACCGTAGCACAAAACTGTTTATGGACAAACGCATCCTTGATATACGACTCAAGGGCGACGAGTTGGTCGTTTGTGGATCGCCCCACCCTGAACCCGGCCTGGCAGCTCTCGAGAAGACCATTGAACTCTAAGAAGTACACAAGTCTCCTGTTGATCATCTTCTCGAGAAGCTTGCCCAGGCAGCTTGTGAGGGCGATGGGTCGATAACTGGCGGGAGAAGAAGGGTCCTTACCCTCCTTCAGGAACGCCACTACAATAGCCTCCCTCCAAGATTTTGGGATGTGCCCCGAAAGCCATATGTTGTTGTATAGGTGTAGGAGTGTTTCAAGAGTGTCCGGGTGTAGGTGTTGTATCATGGCGTATGTAATCTTAGCTGCGCCGGGAGCTGAAGGTTTACACGTGCTCAGTGCAGCCCTCAACTGTAAATTCAGAATTGTAACCAGATTTTGACCTGTTATTGTCATGTAGGGACTTCTTTTCACAAGTATTTTTATGTTTTAGGAAAGTGTTTGTGTAGTGTGCAGAGCTGGAAACGCGTTGGAAGTGTTGTGCAAGAGTGTTAGCCTGGTCTTCGAGTGTGTCCCCTGTTGTACTGACCAGGGGCAGGCTATGTGTATGTTGTCCTTTAAGTTTGCGTAATCTTGTCCATACCTTGTGTGCATCTGTGTATGAGTTAATGGATGTAAGGAAGGTGCGCCAACTCTCTCGTTTTGCCTCACGGCGCACACGTTTTCCGAACGCCTTGGCCCGTTTGAACAAAATGAGGTTACCCGACGTGGGGTACCGACGAAGGATACCCCACGCCTTGTTCTGGGCCTCTCGCGCCGGCCTACAGTCCTCATTCTACCACGGCCTCCGCTGGTTGCGCGGGGCACCAGAGGCGTGGGGAATGGACTTTTCGGCGGCGTCGAGGATGTGCGCCGTAAGGAGTTGGGTAGCTTCTTCAACGTGTAGGTGTCCTATGGATGTGTGGTGTAGTTTGGATGTCTCTGTAAATGTATTCCAGTTAGCTCGTGCTTCATTGAACCTATTATGGGAAGATGGACTGCTTGGGCCTTTACCTATGTATGTGAGTGAGGTGGGGAAGTGGTCACTGCCATATGGGTCAGTTCCCACTGCCCACTCGACAAGAGGAAAGAGAACTGCGGAGCCAATAGCCAAGTCAAGACATGAGTATGTGTTGTGACCTATGTTATGGTATGTAGGCTGTTTATTGTTGAAAAGGCATGCTCCTGAAGATGTAAGGAATTTTTCTATCAGGCGACCTCGGGCATCCGTTCTGGAAGAGCCCCAAAGAGAGTTGTGAGCATTAAGGTCGCCTGTAAGGATGTATGGTTCGGGCAGCTGGTCAACCAGCGCCTCGAAGTCGGAGCTCGTAAGTGAAACATCAGGAGGAATGTATATGGAGCATACCGTTATCAACCTATTAAATATTATTAAGCGTATTGCTACAGCCTCAAGGATAGTGTTCAAGGTGACAGGGTGGCATGCTAAGGATTTCCGCACGATTATGGCCACACCACCAGAAGAGTGTGTGCAGCCATCCCTGTCTTTCCTGTATACCAGGTATTCAAGAAATTTGTGTGTTTAGAATTCAAATGTGTTTCCTGAACACACATTACACTTGGCTGATTGGTATGCAGAATCTCATACACGTCGTCAAGATTATTCAGAAGGCCTCTGCAGTTCCATTGAACAATATTTTCTCTTGCCATTATTTAGTGTGAGAGCTACTTGAATGTGTATGTTTATGTCTCGTCTTTCGGGGCTGTGACTCTTGGATTGGGCTTTTTGGGCGGCCTGTCTGACGGCTTGGACGTCGGAGGCCGCTCCTTTTGCTGCGTTGCCGGCAAGAACGGCACGACGTCCATCTCTTCGTCCGATGTCCTGGGTGTGCCCGTCGAACCGGGCCCCCCGGACTTGGCCCCCCTTCGGGGGCCCTTCGTTTGACCCGCCACCGCCGGTGGTGTCGGAGGCACCAGAAGTGGCACGGGCGTTGCGGTGGCGGTGGGAGCCGGTGCGGGGCTCGTGGTGTCCATGGCACACTCCAACGCACCGGACGATGGGGAGGCACGGATGGGAGCGGCACCGGTCCCGACGGAAGAGGTTGCCACCACAACCGCTGCTGCATCAGCAAGCGGCGTGGTGGCAGGTTGGGCTGCCAGAGGCAACCCAGGGGGGGGGTGGGGACGGGACCAGGTCCGACTCGCGGTACTGGGTCCCCGCCGAAACTAGACGCCGCTCAGCCCCCCGGCGAGCTGCGTCGGCATACCTCCCCAGGGGGAAAGAGGCAAACCTCTTTCGCGCCTCTGGGAAGGTAAGATTCTCAGTCACTTTAACCTTGATGATCTCCTTCTCCTGTTTGAATTTCTCGCATGTTCTAGAGTAGGCCCCGTGGGGTCCCTTGCAGTTAGCACAGATGAGAGTTTGCGATGGGCAGTTGTCAGATGCATGATCATGTTGTGCACACTTGGCGCATGTTAGTCGACCACGACAAGCATTAGTGCCACGTCCAAACCGCTGACACTTGTAGCAGCGGCGTGGGTTCGGCACGTAGGGTCGGACCGGACATCTCAGGAAACCTGCGCTGACCGACTCAGGATGTGTTGAGCGGTCAAATGTCAAGATTATGTGTTTAGTAGCTATTATTTGGTCGTTTCGGCGTATCGTGATTCGCCGCACTGCTGTCACGCCCTGATCGCGAAGGCCGTCAAGCAGATCTGCTTCAGCCTCATTTATTAGATCTCTATCAGAGATGACGCCCTGGCAGCTATTCAGACTGCGATGGGGCGTGATCTTGATGTCGACATCGACCATGCGCGTTTGCTTCAAGAGGTTACAGGACTTTTGTTTGTTTTTGACTTCAATTAGGACTTCTCCGGTTGTGAGCTTTTTAGCCTTGTACGATTTGCCTACAAGGCTTTCAAGAAGCTTGGAAATGAGAAAGACAGACTGGGAAGTGACGGGTTTTGATTTATCTAGGGATTCCATTACCAGGAAGCGCGAGAAATTATCGGGCCTTGGAATGGAGTTCGAAGACAAAGGAGGAAAAGATACTTCGGTGCGGCCCCTTTTCAGGGACCGATCACGTTTGGAGGGGGGGTTTGAAAATGCCATATGATACATTGGAAAGCAGGGAGACTGGGGTACTTTCTTCTTTGACCTTACCCTGGTAGCCAAAGAGGTCCCGGAGCTCCCTGCCTGGTAGACAGACAGGGAGCCCATCCGCCGGAGCTTGACCTGGGCTCCGACGGCCACCGTTCGTGGTTTCTAACCCTCCACCTATAAACACATTGCCACGGTTGGATCCAGCGTATGTTTGGGGGCTCGGGGTCCGCGGTATCGCCAGTACCGTCACCAAGATTGCTCAAGGTGCCCCGTGCGGGGGATAAGTCAGTTTTATCGTCCTCTTTGTCCCGTTATTTGTGCGCTGTGAAGATGACAAGAAAAATACATTCAAAGTACGTCCGCCATGCGTAGAGCACTGTGCTCGAAAGTTCGGCTGCAAACCGGAGGCCGTACGGATATCTTTGATCCCATGGGAAAAATTACTATTGCTGGCTCTTTTGAAATTCTTCAGTGGGGTGGCTATATCATGTCGCAAAAAGAGATGAAAAAGGAATATTCACCGGACGTTGCCAAAAATATATACAGGTCGATTTTCAAGGTCAGTTGATACGCGCCCCGGTGCCCTGAACGCGCATGCGCATTGTATATGAAGGTGGTATGAAGAGGGGGTAGCCTTCTCTTCACTAAAGTTTCTTACACCTCATGTGGCTGCGAACACGGCCGTCCAGTGTTCGCCGTCGGTATGCGAAGATCCGGCGTTACACCTATGTCTACGCTTCGAAGTTAGACTTCATTCTCGGGTGACGTCATTTTTACGTAGAAATCTGACGTTCGGCTGTCACCGTCAAGCTTGTTGTTATGGTTGAGTAAGTATGGGTTTTTAATATGTCTACATTATTACATGCACATGCAAGAGGATTGGAAATGGTGATAGAAATTGCCATCAGAATGTAATGGCAGAATCAGAAATGTTTTATTGCCTACGGTATAATAATACTCACCCACGCTAATGCTATCCCTCGTATCACACGCAAGTTGCGATATTAACGAGTATAATTGTGCCTTCGTATTTTCTCACAATAGAGCAGATTGTGTGGATAATCGTCAAGGTGGCATCAACAGATTTTCGAACAAAGGGCCACGTAGGGCTTTGACACAATTCACCGGCGATATAGTTGCAATTTCGCCTAAACACGGCGCATATATCAACAAGATATTTCTACCGCAAAATTCACGAAATTATAGTTTGCCTAAAAAGGTTATATAGAATTACAGGATTTTCTGTCATTGAAATTGTTGTCCCCTAAGTAGTAAAAATTGCTGCATCGAAGCCAATTCGCAAGAGTTTGGAAGTTCAGACTTTGAAACTTTGACTCACGACTCCGACGTCCGCCAACAGTAACCTTTCAGTTCCGCAGGAATTTCTTGAGTAAATATTCGACTGCTGCAGCGGGATGTCTTAAGACGACCATTACTAGAGCAAGGCGTTATTAATGATACGCAGGCTTTGAAAACACTAAAATTACTTTGCTTATGAAAAAGCAAGTTATTTTCTAATTAACCGCGACTACGAAAATTAACACTGTGCGCACAGTTTTACGTTCATAGTTACAAAAAGGAGAGCACGTGAAGTATAGTCACTATTTTTTGAGAACGAATTGGCATTAAGTCGCGGTGAAAATAACCTTCTTAAAACGCAATTATTCCGTTTGCACTTATGTGACTGGTGAAAAATATTTCTGTTGTTAAAGCTTTCCGCCTGGTGAAAAATTAAAATTTCCAATATCCAAATGCTATGATCTTCAAAGAAGAAATTAGGGATCATTGAATCGCCATTTTTACATTAGCTGATTGTTCTGAATAAATTGCAGATAACTTAGTGCCAGAAAGCAAGGAGCAAATATCGGTATACACTCTGCCTGTTTGTTCCGCTCTTACGTCTGCACAATTTTAATGGTATCCTTACCCATCCTTATAAACTTGCAGTTGCGCTTCACCCGTACCTGTTACAATAAAAGAAACCAATAACGGTTGTCTTAGTTAGCAACTCTGATTCGTTTTCGTGCCAGTATATTTTAAACTACAAGTATTTTAGTAACATTTTCTTGTCGAGTTTATATTCGTCTCTAATTCTTTTACGGCTGCATCCATTAGCTAATAAAAAGCCTTTTTGAGGCGAGTGCAATTTTGAAACACTGTTCAATTTTGAACTCCGCAACACCTCCTCCGGAAGACCACTGAAAGAATACGTATTCACACACAACACGAAATTCAACCGTCTTTATATATTCACTGCGAGCACCGAAATTATAAAAGGCAGACGAAAGTTGCCGTGATGTCATAGTCGTCTTAGCGGCTGGTTCTAACGGAATTTTATACAAGACAGGTTTAATACCGAAATGGTTATGAACATTCTCCGCAACCGTACTTACTCTTGATGACAATAGAGTCGGCTCACACGTTCACAGGGGCACGGGCATAGCTCGCGCCTCGCGCTCGTGGCAGTGGCTCGTGTTCTGCCCCAGGAATCGGGCGACCGGCTGTGTGGCTCTCCATCGACTGGGCCCTGAGTGCAGGTTCCGGATGCGGCCAGGGACTCAGCGAAGCTACTCGTCGCTGTTCCATCGACTGCGGATCGGCGTGCTTTTACTCATATCTACCAACACCTCATCGGGGCTTCGAGTGACCCTGACTGTGAATCGTGACACATACCGGAGACTATTGTACATGTGCTTGGCAAAAGTCCTTGCAACGGGCATCACCGTGGAAAGTTAGCCATGTCGTTGGCCCGGTTTAACAATCATGCATTATCTCAGGACGTCCTGCTGGAACCCTGGCCAGACCCGCAGTGTTTAAACAAGGCCTTCAAGGGAGGGCTGGAATTTTTAAAATGAAGTGGTTTGGCAGCTAGATTGTGGCTCCATCCCGTTTTGCTGAACTTTTGAATATGTACTGTACATGGCATAGGCATTTGGTATATACTTATACTATCCCATCTATGTCCTTCATCATACCTGTCAGCATCTCTCTCTACGCTCTTTTCCCCTTCTCCCACCCCTACACCGAGTAGCATGTCAGAAAATGTAAGATCAGGCCAACTTCTCGGTGAGTTTCCAATATTCAGTAAATTACTCTCTCTCTTTCTCTTTCTCTCTTCGTTGCTTTCTGCGACATTCTGGTGTCGTCCCACCCGAGAGATTCTATCGCAACCATACTCGATCTTATGCACCGCAGACGCCGGGATTTGTTAGGCTAGGGATTCATTTGGATCCAGCTGATTTGGGACACCTCGCCCTCCTAAACGTGTACTAGCTGCTACTAACGTGTACTAACGTGTACTAACGTGTACTAACGTGTACTAACTAACTAACTAACGTGTACTAACTAACTAACGTGTACTAACTAACGTGTACTAACGCTACTAACGTGTACTAACACGTGTACTAACGCTGCTCGCCCCTCCTACACGTGTACTAGCAACCCGCTGTCCCTGCTTCGCCGCTGTCTGCCATGGGGCCATGGGAGACCACCGCCATGACTTTGTGAGATAAGCCATCACAAGGAACCTAGGGCAATTGCATCACTACTACAGGATCCTTACTCACCGACCCAGCAGATCCGTACCCAACTGCAATTAGGAGGAAGTGATGGTCCTTGTCAAGCCCGTCCAGGAAAGCATCCATTTGGACGAATTAAAAGCCGACTTCTTTACTAGCTATGAATACCATGAAAAGGGCACTTTGATCCTCTCTCAGGTCTCCTTCGCCAGACCCGCCGCCGTTACTACCGTAGTTGGAGCTCAGAGCACCGCAGCGCCGAGCCCTTATTACACCGTCAGCCGGCCCAGCCAGACCACGGTGTTTCCCGGTTACAGCAAGAAAACCGCGGAGGCAAACAAGGTGGCGAACGTGCATGCTGCGTGTGAGCCGTGCGTCTGTGACCTGACAGCTTGCGAGGATTCCACTCACACTGAGAAACTACCGAAGCGCGGAGAGATTCCCTCGACGGACGACTTTGCATACGTAGCGGCCCACCTAGCGATGGCTTCGTCCTCTTCGCAGACGCCCAAGAAACCAACGTCTCAACGGATCCGGTGACTAAGGTATACAAGGATGCGGCCGACCCGGACCTGCGCAACCCGGTTTACTTCGGTTGTTCAGACGTCACTGCCGCTTGTGGAGGTTTTATGTTAAAAGACCACGTAGGTGACCGTCGCGAGAGGGAGCCATTCGCCCGTTACATACCTACGGCCGTTTGGCACCAGGAGCAAGCTTCTCTGCTGGCGTTGGCCCTCCCGGGATTCTCCGCATACTATTCGCGCACCGGCACTTAGAATTGCTTCGCGGGTACCACCAAGTCAACTTAATTGCGTCGAAATGATGAACGGAAACCAGGCAGCTTCAACGACCTCGCTTGGTGTCCCCCTGAAAAGATCATGGGAGCTGTCGCATACACTACCGCTATAGTCGTTCCGCAGGCAAGGTGGAGCAGCTCACTATGCCTTTCCTCGCAACTCTCGGAAATGAGTGGTCACATGTGACCACCTACAAGCCATGGCCATCTCCGTGGCCTACACAATTACAGGGAATCACACACGCACCGAACTTGCCCGAGATGCTCAGCCTGCAGACTGTCTAAACAACGCTATCAGCCACTCCATGATCTTCAATTAGGAGTGCGCGTAGCAGTCAGCAGTCGTCAAGGAAACTTGTGGCAGCAAGCTCGAGCGAACGAATGAAATGACTCGGAATGATAGTGTTGTACTGAGCGGCGCTCCTAGGAACGGCGTTCCTAGAAATAGATTCTTTTTGGATGAACGGAGAACGCTACCGTTCCAATAAGTGTTAGTGGTAGTGTACCGGTAACTCGACAGGTTTAATAAGGAACGGGTGGAAGGGCGTTGCTCGTGAAAAACGTTTTATCGCTATCATTTCGCTGTTTTTGACGTGAAGGATCGAGTACAAAAATCGACAAGTCGATACTGTGTTTCTCTGTTTATAGGCTGGACAAATTGCCCGCCATAAAGCGGAACGTGTTTCCTCGAAGCACGAAATTTTTAACTTTGTTTAAACATTTCCTGCGTTTCCTCGTATGTATTTATTGTATTATAGAAGAAAGGAAGGTCCACCAGCAGAAGGGCCGAAGGAAAACCACGGAGCGGGCCGCAGCTTGTGCGAGCTTTCATGCCGGTTTAGATCACGTGGCGGCGTTCGACGGGTGAATAACAGAGGCACGACAATGCTTTTCACCTTCATAGTTTGTTTCGGGAGGCCAGGGCTCGTGTCTGCACGATAGAATTGTTCCCTGCCAGGAAAAGGTTGCCTAAGTCCGAGCGGCGCTGCAGGTCCCTTGTGGAACCATCGTATCTGTATATTGTCAGGGGTAACTACGGCATTAGTGCACGCAAGGCGCGGGTGCGTTGCTGTCGGAGGAGTTGCGCTCCGCTGAGGTGGTTCGAAGTATCACCGGATATGGGCGCGCCGCGGTATTTCGGGATGTTGTACTGTTCAAGGGTGCAGAGTACGCGCCCAGTTCGTTACGGCCCGGTCTATCGCTGATCTGGCGGGAATGGGTCGATGGGAGCGCCAGGTCCTTCTGTATTGCAGTCGTCGTGTCGACAAAGGACCGGAATTTCATCATTGTTGGGCCTAATTCTGTCGCGAGCTGTATGAACAATACCTCAGAGACACCGCCCGAAGGTCAACGACCAGCGTACAGAGATGCTTTAGTTGGTTGTTTTCAACCAGGTGTTGGAACGAAACCCTTCAGATGCAAAGCATCTCTTGCTCTCGGCTTCGTCATCCGGCCATCCTCCGGCCCAGGAAGACACCGGCAACAATGCCGCTCCAGGAGCCCTTTAAGGGGAAGCTTGCTCGTCTCTAGACGGCCGAGGAAGACACCGGAAACACTGTCGCTGCAGCATTTCATGGTCGGGGCTATGTCCCTCCCTTGTTGTGGCACCGTCCACACCCCCAATGCGCATGCTCGGCTCATCTCGGGCCGGCCCAGGAAGACATCGGAAATAGCGTCGCTCCAGGAGCCATTAAAGGGTAATACACCACCAGGCGTTCAGCAAGCCGAGCATGCGCAGTGGGTGTGTGGACGGCGCAACAACGACCAGGGAGGGACATGGCCCCGTCACGTTGATTAAAAGTACACCATCTTCCCCTAGGGGAACCCTGAGTAGTATGCGGAAGAGCCATGGGCTCAACGCAATTTCCCATTTCGTAGTTCCGGTAAGTGAAAAGTGTGGTAGTTACCATGGAAACCAAACTGTAAATATTTGGGTAGCTACATACCTCAGCCTAACGGAACTACGAACTGAAAACTAATGGGCACTTGAATCGACCCCATGGCTGCTTTGTATACTACTCAGGGTTCCCCTACGGAGAGATAGTGTAATTTTTTTAGTTCCGTCTTCTGTTCGGTTCCGTAAAAAAAAAGTTAGTTTCCGTTTGTGCTCTGGAAAGAAAAAAATAATGGTTCGTAGCGGTTCACATACGTTCGCGTTTGATAAAGGATAATTGATATTTGTGAAATTATTATAATATTTAGAATTCTGAAATAACGTTATAGAAGATGGGGTGACGCTTATTTTTTGTTTTACAAATATAACTTTGAAAACTATTAGAGTTTCGATGTTATTGTTAAAAGTTTCAAGTGGTCTGTTACAAAGAACACTGAAAAACTGCTCTTTTAAATATTAAGACTTACTGAATGAGAGTATGCACCAATGAATTAACATCAGTAATTCCAGCAACCCCCCTTCCCCCGTATATACCCGGACGAAGGAATAACAGCAGGAAAATTGGGAATTGTATCCTTTGCTCCTTGTTCTTGTGTCGTATGGATAATGTGGGTATTTTATCAAAATATAAATAAATAAAGGGATAAATAAATAAATAAATAAATAAATAAATAAATAAATAAATTAGGCCGTGATGTCTGCATTGGAGCCAGATGAATGCGGCAATCACGCGTGGAGCTCAGTACCACACCTATCGGCACAAACAGAGAGAGTATTTAACCAGGCAGCAAGCCTTCCGAAGAAGAGGCTGTGCCAGAGAAAAGAAAGGCAATTTTATGCCCGCAAAAGAACGGCAATTTCCTAATTACTAAGCTTCTTCAACAGTAAAACCACAATAAAACTTAAACCACAATAAGACAGTGAAACCACAATAAGAAACCAATCCCCCAGAGTGAATACACGCCATTCCTGTTCCGGATCCTACCAACCAACCAAGCAATTTCACATATCGCTGAGTGGAAATTGAAATGAATCCTGAAATACCTGAAGTTTCCACTTAAAGCGAAAACCAAAACAATTCTTTTTCGGTGTGGCTATTGAACGAAAAAATAAATACGTTACGTTTTCGTTCGGGCCAAAGATTCGGGTTAATTTTTGTTTTATGTTTTGGGTTTTCGTTTCGTTCCGACACCCTGGTTTCAACCTGTGTTACACGTGTGCTTTGATGAATACCTGGGAGTTAAAGAGTGTGGATGACGTAATTGTTTGTGTACAAATCTTTGGGTTTTGTTTACCTGGCCAATCAGCGGATTAGTGCGCGTCAGTTACTAGGTCCTCGAGGCGTATTTGTTGTGTAATAAAACCCAAGTGTTTGGTGTTCCTGTGCAGTCATAGCGAGAGCAAGAAAGTCGATACAGGGAAGCTTGAGTCCGGTCAGTTGACCGAACGAGAGTAAACGAGAAACCCCTCTCGTGCTATATATGTTTAGCTGGGATCATTTGAGCAGTTATCTGTTTTTTATGTGAACTTTGTATATCAGGGGGGCAGTTAGACATGCCTAGAGTTTGTCCGGTGCACCCTG
Source organism: Haemaphysalis longicornis (assembly GCF_048455015.1). Classification (NCBI taxonomy): domain Eukaryota; kingdom Metazoa; phylum Arthropoda; class Arachnida; order Ixodida; family Ixodidae; genus Haemaphysalis; species Haemaphysalis longicornis. The sequence goes on along the minus strand of NW_027526233.1, from coordinate 37,067,482 downwards.
AAAAAATTCGTGTAAAAGCGTTTTCTTGGATTCGTTTGATCTCCAGATAATCTGCTGCAGGCGGTGTTCATATTCGTATATATACGTAGTTTGATGTGAGTTTTAATTTTGTCCCTTTATTTTGCCTCAGGATTATACCAAACCCTATTTTAGTTTTTTTTATGAAATGTAAAGTTAATGTAACGAAACGTTCCAATTTTCGAAGTGGAACTGAAATGCGTTCCTTTCGCAATAAAGGAACTTATAACGGAAGCTCGTTTCAAAATTGGGAAGGAACGAAGAACGAGCTTTCGTTCCTATTTTAGAGGAACGTCTACAACACTGGAATGATATGAAGCTGACCGGCCTGTCTCTGCTGTTCCCGGTGCTCTGCGTGCAAGGCGGCAGCTCCTGAGACGCTGCTGGTGAGATCGCGTCTATCTGAGGTTCATGAACGAGTGCATGTTGGTTTACATTGTGATGTACAAAGCGTTTCTGATGCGCGGAATTCCACCACTTGGGGCTCAAGTTCAGCACCCTTCAGTCGAAGCCAGTCTGCCACAACATGCCCTGTGGAGTGATCACATTTCGGAACATTGCCATCTCGGATGCACTCTGAAATTGTGGTGTTGAATACATAATGAGCTAATCGCAGTGGCTTGGGTAAAACCACAGTAATTATGGTAAAACGACTTTTCTGTCTCTCTACACCCACCACTCGGTCATTATGAAAAAGATCTTGTCGTTGCGAGGTTTCCAGTTAACATTAAATTGCAGTGCTCACAGACAGAAATGGCGGCCATGGATCTTAAAAAATCATCCCTCATAGGCATCGACTGGTTGAGTATGCGCGCACCAGGCATCCCAACGGACCCATAGTCGACCTGCTTCTACACGGGCCCAGGCCCTGTGCCACTACAGTGAGAGCCATGCCGGAGCTGCACGTGGCGGCCACTAACCGCCAACCCAGCGCTAGCACTTCTTAAAATATTGAGCTAGGCGATATTTCGCCCAGGTTACGCTTCCCATGCGAAACAACTAGCTTCAACCTTGCTCTTCCGGCAACTACGTCCGAAGACCGCAAACAATTCAGAAACTACTCGCGACACGCTAACACCAATGCGAGATCAGAGTTGTGAGGCGTTCTTCAATATATCAAAGTATTTACTTTACTCTGTTCGGCCTTCTACATGATGTTCCGGACACGGAGCAATTACAATGCAAAAAGCCAGTAGCTGGCGAATCGCTGTTGCGTCGCGGAAAAACGCCTAAGTTTCATTTGGAGCAGCAACAGCCACGAGCGATATGGATAGGCGCAAATTTGTGAAATGCCAATTTGTTCCAGCTGGAGTACCAGGCTGGGGGAGAGTCTAAAGAGGGCGTCAGATTTTTTTGCATATAAATGATGCTGTGCAGGGATGGGTACTACTCGCAAGGAGAGATGCCCGCAGCGTTCCAAGGCGCACACGTTACGTGTTAGTGTGCGGGTTCGATTGCCCAGTTTAGCCAGTATCGTTAGATGTGCAGTAAACAACTGAATACGCGTTTTACTTGTTTTTTTTATGTTTTACTCGACCTATGTCTTTTTTTCTGGACGTTCCAGTACTTTTCAAGGTTAGCGCGAATGGGCTATGGTGTGGTAAAATTACTTCTGCAATGTTAACTTTAAATGTCTCAGCGCTAAACCTCATGTGGAAGTGCATTCGAAGGCCTTCGAAGCATATTCCCGTTAATAGTGAGTGTAGGGAATTTCCTCTCCCAACAATTCTAAGCAACTCGCACTGCGAAAATAAAAAAAAAAACAACGCAGGGTATTTTGCACTTATTGTTATAATAAATTTTGTTTACTGTTAAAATGTATTATGAATAAGCGCGAACAAATTGCTATGCACCGTAAATAAACCCGGAAAATGCTTGCTACGCGGATGGTAAAGACAGGTGCCCAAATGTGCTCCCCGATAAATGTGTCACGCAGGGTTATATAGCTTCCTTCGATGTCTACAGAGGATGCCTCTGAGCTTTACCTACTTTATGGCTTTGAAACCTTATTATTAATTTTTTTGGTAATATGAGTCTTGCTCTCCTGTGCTTTCACATTTACACCCCATTTTTCATGTCCCTTAAGATGGTGTCCTCCAGTAGTTCGAAAAAACTGACTCCGGCTATCCTATGTACACCTACGTGAGAAAGCTTCTGAAATACTACACTCCACGCATTATAGTTGGATAGCACACGTCCGACAATATGAAAGCACCCAAGCACCAGTGTCCCAAAAGATTTGGTATGGTGATCCTTGCTATTAACCTCAGCAAAATTCCAGACAATAAGTGCACGTGATATGCGGACTAAATATTAGTGTGGTTAAGTGAGCGTTCTTTTTACCATGTACGAGAAACTGTACCGGTGGTGATAAAACAATCAAAGACGATAATAAAAGAAAAGACCTCCATTACTCCCCCGTCAAATAAGAAGGTCTACTTGCAACTAAATACATCAGACAAAATTCCCGATGTGAAGACAGTCGGACCTTGCGGGAAAGTTGAATGCCAAAAATAGTTGAAAACATGGTCTTACGGATACGCATCCAGAAAGACGGTCAGTCTTATACAACGACTCAGAAACTCTCAAAGCGGGGTAATCAGATAACTCATACGATGAAAACTCCATGATACCAGATTGAGCTGGCAGGAAACCTTGAGGCCTAGGATGCCAGGATAATCCAGTGTTACATATCCCTTTACGTGCGTGAACCGACCACAAGCATAAAAAAGTAAGCTAGAGGTGCTTATCAGTAAGGCACCAAGGTTGTCATTGGCATACTAATCTCGATCATACTCTGGTACAAAAATAAAGAAAAAGAGGCAGTTTCAATACCAAAGGACCCTTTTCCAGCCAATGGCGCAATGGCGCACCTCTGTCTATGTGGAGCCGCGGGTGACCGCCTTGCATCTTCAGGCAGCTCTCGGAGTCAAACTTTTCTGTGTTCCTCTGCACCGAAAGAAGTTCTTCAGGATTTCTTCATTGCGAGCGAAGATAACACCTTACAGAAAGTTCATTATTTTCCCGTTTTAATGCCAAGCGTGAAATGGCAAATTTCTCCGCTGGAGTAGCCAGTATCGCTATTATTGCTGACGGTGAATTGCTGCTCTTACGGGTTTTTGCTCAACCGCTTGCTTATGTTATTATGTACTGCCGGCTTTCGTCGCCGCCATAGAGCCCGAAGAGGTCACGTGCGAATGTCGTTCTCATGTCGTTATCGTTCTCGAACGTGCGAATGTCGTTATCGTTCTCGATTGCGGATTTTTGTGCGTTGCCATGCCCTGCACGCCGATGGTACAAGAAAAACAAAAGGGACCTGTCATCTTCAGCTGCGGAGGGGCAATGATTCAGAACACGTACGTTCGCTGGCGGCTTTGTCTCACAGCGTGCAGCGCTGAAGAAACGGTGGCGAGAGTTAGCGATCTTCGTGAAGTCAGCGTGAGCTTGGTGATAAACGAGAAGCGACGCTCTCACCAAAGCGCCCACAAAGCACTGACAAGAGATGATACACTCATGCAGTGGCAATGATTCACTGGCACTGGCAAGAGACGATGCACTGGAAAGAGATGATGCACTGGCAAGAGAATTGTACGACGGCTTTTATGACGTGCGCATTGCACTACGTCGTGCATTATTTTTTCGCCGTGATGATATCATGACAGTGAAGGTAATTTCTGTGGATGTCAGCACTGGCGGTGATCATACTTACTTGAAGCCGTTTACTGTGCCCCACCTGCTGAAATATATTGGGTTTGGGTATGAAAACAGGGGCCAGAACTCGCGGCTGATCGAGCACCATCGACATTGTCGCTTTTCAGCCCCAGTACCTTTATGACTTTGTCAGGTACAGGATGGGAGACGGAAAAATCTACCTTGATGAAACCGGCATGAATCGAAGACACACATTATCGACTGTTTGGATAGATACCACGGTTGCTTCTTGCCACGGCTCTTTCATGCCAGTTCACACGACAGGTTTCAACCACTCTGTCAAGGAAAGGCCAGCGCCTGATTGTAAGGCACAGAAGGTGTCAGGACGCCTTCGTCGGAGCTTGCATAGATATCCTTCGGGGTACGAAAACAGGCTCCTACAACTGGTAGATAGATGGCAGCCACTTTGAATGGAAATTTTATGCCGTTTTGGAGCAACTTCCACCAGGTTGGCTCATTGTCCTTGAAAACACCTCGTACCACACTCGCCTAAAAACGAAAAAACGCAGTGCCGACGACTTGTTCGCGCAAAAATTAATGCACAACTTGCTGACGTCACAGAGTTTGCTTCGGATGAAACAATGCTAAAAACAAAGTTCCTGAGCCTTGCCAATCATCTTATGGACGTTGCATCTGAATTAGCAGGATATAGTGTGCTTATTGTCTCTCCTGCCATCGTGAGCACAATCGAATTGATCTCATACGGGCACATAATAAACGAGGTGTCCCCGCTAGAAATGCCACACTTGGGCTTGGAGATTACAGAGGGGCTCCTCAAGGAAGAAGCTGCGAATGTAACAATTCAACTCCGGGAAAACGGTGTTCAGCATGTGATCGAATTTGAACCACATTCAGGGAAACGGTGGAGCAAGTGCGCACGTTTACCCAATTCTAATACACCTTTTCGCCACTGACGCTTTCGCCCAATTTAGTTTATGAGGAGTGTGGCGTTTATCTGAAGTACCTGTATAGCTTCAGGAGGAAGCAACACCTTCAAACAGCAAAGAAGAGCGGGCATGCTCTATGTGTGTTTCATCAATACTATAATATCTGGAGTAAACCAATCAGCACGAGTGTGGTGCGTAGCTTGCTCACGGTTTATCGATTTGATATGTAGCTATTAAAGACAGAGAAGGCGGTTGCACTGTTTGGTCTCTGATCACCTTCGCCATTACTGAGTAGTATGCTCTTTGTTGCACTCAGAAGTGTCCTTTTGAGTGACAGTATATACAGGAGAAACCATTGCAACAATCCCTTGCTAACCTCCATCGGTGTAGTGAATCAGCGGTGTGTTGTGTGGTACAGGCTCAATGTTGATTGCCTTGATATGCAGCAATGAGGGTCAGAAAGGGCTGTTGCACTGTTTGATATCTTATGGTATTGGTCAAGTGTGGTGCAGAATCTAATCTGGATAAGGTCAGTTCTGACAGGGTGTTGCGTGGAAGACGTACTTATAAAAACGAATTCTACTTCACGAGCAATAGAATGCTCGCACTGCTCGAAACTATTTTCAAAAAGCAAGGCCACGCTTGTACTGCACGGGGAGGATGGCTAGTCGGAAGTATGGCATGATGTGTGGGCCAGCCAAGTAAAGCGAGTTCACAAATTCACTTCAAACAGAATCTCTTCTTCTGGGTGCGGCACTACGGTTCTTTTTGAGGCACTATGGAAATGATAATAAAGGTAAGTTTCACGTGCAGAAAAAGGCGCTATTTATAGTTTTTTTAGAGCAAGATGTTTACATTATTTGGACACGTATACATGCCCGATAGTACACACTGTTTTATACATTGCACAAACAAGATTGAGTAATAAATTCATTTGTTTAATCATGTAACAGAACAACGGGTGCCCGTATGGCAGGATAAAGCGTGTGGCTGGCTGGGGATTTATAAAAAAAAATCGGTATCCATGGCTTATGGCCCATTTCATATATAGTGCATAATTTAAACGCATCTGTGTAGTTGTCTATGCCAAATGTGACTTCTTATACGGAAGTGAGAATAACAAAAGTTCCTTCTCTGTTTTATATCTCTTTTCATTATGTTTATCGTCGATACCTCTATCTGTTCTCTGAAGCAAGAATTAGGATAAGTAGGTTTATCTTTTGTTTATTCGCGTGAGGAGATCTAGAAACACGATTTTGAGCACCCAAGATGTGAGAAAGGGCAATTTACTGTGGGTGTCAATCAGGCCACGCACGGGAAAAATCCCATGTTCATATAACGCGATTTAATGAATTTCTTCTGGAACATATCACGCGGTTCTGGTTCTTGCGTAACAAGAGCGGGACGATACACATTTACCAGTTGCAGCGCAGCGATGTGCAACCTGTAGCAGACGCTCAGACATTGAATATAAATGGGGGCTTCCATGCGACCATTCAATAGACGTATCTTACATGAACCAGTTCCTATATTTTTTTTATGGTACAGAACGCTAAGTAGGCCTTCAAACACACCTCATTGCCTGTTTTGTAAATTAGCCAACAGTTTACTTGCTTTCATTGGGGTTTACGGGCACGAGATATGTTACGGCCTGGTAGAGTGGCGGGGTGCGCACACGCCGCCGCACTAGCCCGGCCGTAGCGCCCACGCCGCAACTCTACCAAGGCCGTGGATGTGTGTAGATACTGCACGTGTTGAGTAGTGAACAGCGCTGAGGCAAACAGCTGCCTAATGCTTGACATGGTATGCACAATGTTGCACACTGCTGTGGCAGCGAGCTTCTTGTGCAGCTGGCTGCTCCAGAAGCTACTTGTGACACAAAAGCGAGGATAGGTTGAATGCTGAAGTTTTCCACCCTCATGTGCTGTTTCGAATTAACCGCTCACACGCATGCATACAGGTATTGCAGCAGCAGCTCCTTACTTTGAAGATCTAGTAATACAAGTGACATAAAAAACAAGACGAGGGTGCCTATATTACTTCAATGTAGCACATCTCTCATGGAAGAATACGATTTGTTACACAATATGCATGCTGATGTGTAGGAAAATCTAAAAACTGACCTTTTATATTTCAGTGCTGAGTTTGTAGTGTTGCCTTGCATCGTTGTAGGAGATCATATAAGTTAAATCCAACTGCAGAAATATCACTATCGCAAAGCACAGCATATTCATGAATAAGTGAGACAATGAAAGTTAACTGACAGAGGTAATCAACATGTGCCATCTTTATAATCACGCGCCTATTACAAACCAAAAGCACAACCTCATTATGAATTTTCCCCTTATGTACATCTATGTATACAGATATTTTCATATAAAGTGCGGGGCCAAGTAAAAAAACTGTACTAGACAAGCTCACTAGCATTTCGCCCCGTCAGGAAGAAAGCAAAGACAAGGTGGTCGGTACTTCAGACTACAAGTAAATTGGACAATAAATATCAACAAAATACAAAAAGCGGCCGCATTACTGCACAACCGAAAAATGTAATGAGTCTGTAGCCAGCTAATCAGCAAACTAATATTATTTTGTAGATTGGAATACTTGGTATACTTGTTATATTTACACAACCGGTTTAGAAATGAGGGTAGAATAAAAGACAACATCTGTGAGCCATAATTGGTTCTAGGGCATGTTACAATCCATTTGTCAGGTTGCCGTGTGGGATAAGGTAGATTTCGCTCGGTAAGGATTTCTAATTAAAGAAAATTGCTTTGCTGGTGGGAATGGGAAGCTTTTCTACAGGCCGTGTATAAACGTATTTCGTATAGAGTTGTATAACTGAATTTTTTTAGGGTATTCAAGGCCGATTCCATGGATCGGTCTTTTTGAAAATTAAAAATTGCTCTAAATGCTTTTTTGTAAAATAAACAGTTTTGTTTATTTATCTGGGTTGCCAAGCCCCAGACAAGTTGACAATAATTTAGATTAGAAAAACAAGTGTGGTAGATTAGTATTTTTACTCCAGATATAATACGAATATCAGTTCTCATAACGCACCCAGAACCGAAGATAGGTTATTAATCACATGCATTAGGTGAATGTTCCAATTAAGTGAAATAAAAAATGTGCTCCTAAAATTTTAATGTCGCTCATGACCTGAATACTTTGTGATTTATAGGAAAGGGCACAGTTGTCTGGTGGTTTCTTACTGTTAGCATAAAAGAACATTGCCTTTGTTTTAGACGCATAAACTGTCAATTTATTGTTGTTAGACCATTTCTAAAGTGGCCGGAATGTTGTATTCGCAACAGTTACTAAATTAGCGTAGTTTGGTCCAGAGATTAGACGGGTGGTGTCGTCAGCATAAATAATAGGCTTGGCTCGCGGATTAGCAGTAACTACATCAATAACTAAGATATTGAACAAAAGCGGTCCCAATAAACATCCTTGCGGTACTCCGGACATATCGGTTTTATTGCAGAAGTTGAGGAGTTAATGTGAACGTATTGGTGACGTTGGCTCAAATATGACTCTATCAGGAGTAACGCTTGTCAGCGACACCCATATGCCTCTAGCTTTGCAAACAAAATATAACGTGATAGACAGTCGCACGCTTGCGTAAAATCTACGAAGAGGGCAAGTGCAACGTTTTGTTTTTCTAGTGATTCTAAAAGAAATTCCTTTTGTGTAATTAGGGCCACTTCAGTAGAGCGCGAGGGTATAAATCCGTACTGCGAGTATGTGAAGATTTTGTGTTTGTTAGCAAAGTTGGAAAGTATCTACAAAATAATTTTTGCAAACCTTTGGCAAATACTGGGAGAATTGAGGTAGGACGGTAATTATCAAATTCTCATTTTTACCTTTCTTATGTAAGGAATAACTTTCGCAGCTTGCATTTGTCAAGGGAAACTGCTTCTTCGGTCGCAAGTGTAAAGATAAATGAGATTACTGTGGCAATCTCAATGATAACATGCTTGACATGTCCTATCTGTGTATTGTCGCTATCACAGGCATGGCTGTATTTACACTTTGGAAAACGTGCATTACTTCAGGGACATGAATGATTAGTAGGCTAATGTAGAATTTATACTGCTCTCGATGTTTTCAGATGAAACAGGACCTGTGGTGCGCTGATACATGCTCACAAAATAATCATTGAAAGCGTTTGCCAAAGAATCTGTTGTAAGCACAGTGTTAATATGTGCGGTCTCAGACGGCAAACTGTTAGACCTGCGCCGGTTTAGGAGGGTGTTAATTATTTTTCATGTACGATCTGTTTCACCCCTGCAAGAAGTAAAAAGGTTATGGCAATAGGCTTGCTTTGCCCTATTTAGTTCCTTTTGAAGTTTATTTCTAAATATTTTAAGTTGAGGAAACCATGTATTATCTTTCTTATCGACGAAACGCTTCGATAATTTGTTTTCTTGCTTGATTTTTGCAATGTGCTCGGTAGTTATCCATGGCTTTGTATTTTTATTTTTACGCCAATTGTTTGAAATAAAACACTGGCACTAAAGTTGCTTGAAAATCTCAATGAAACAAGTGTAAGTATCCTCAGCACTAGATTGATTGTATACGTCATTCCAATCAATAAGTGCTATCAGTAGCTTAAACCGAGCGAGCGTTGTCGTCGTTAAATAATAATGCTAGTACGGTCTTCTTTACATTGTCTGACTGGTGGGGGCGATTCTTCTAAAAAAACTTATATGGCCATGTAATTTTTTGGTAATTTACTTATTGTCAATACGAAAAAGGTCTATCAAGGCTCTGGATCGAGGAGTTACTCTAGTAGACTCGCTTATAACGTTTATGTATCCGTAACAAAAAATAGTGGTTCCTAAATCACCTGAAAGGGTAGAATCTGTAAGCAAGTTGATATTAAAATCCCCTCCTACTTCCAGCTGGCATCGATTCTAGTTTAAAAAAATAACTACTTTCTATAGTATAGAGATAAACTTTTCAAGGTTTTCTTCGAGAGGGTGGTGAACTGTTCAGAGAAATAAGTAGTTAGTTTTAATTGTTAATATTTCAGAGTCAATTTTTAGGGAGGAAAGTTCTTTTATTATGTCTGCTAAAAAGTTTTACTTTAGCAGGATTGATATTCCACCGCCCCGTCTAAAGGTTCGGTTCATATAAAAAGTGTTTTAAGACGGCAGTTCAAATAGTGGTGAGTGATTCGTATACCAAGGTAACGTAAACATATTAACATCGAACTCAAATCCAAAACGAGAAAACAAATAGTCAAGATCATGAAATTTGTTCGAAGCAGAATTTAAATTGAAGTGAAAACATTGTAAGGCTGTTTTTTTCTGTATTTTTCATCACTGTCAATTGTTTCTGGCTCAAAATAGTGGCTGCCTATTGCGGAACGCAAACTTCAGGCATACCGCACCTATCAAAAGCCCTTAGCTGCAATTTTGTACAAGTCGTCCACAGTTCGTACGGTTATCGCGCTTTCGGCGTCTCTCTTGCGCACTCGGATCCTTCCGTCCCTGTGCCATGCATGCTGATAACCGGTGGTAGGCGCCCACTCTCGTGCTGCTGACAGTAAGGCTCTGTTTCTTTTTCACAGGTTTTCTAGGATGAAACGGTCATCGCTAGCCAGCTTCCTTTCACTTTCCTCGGCTGCGGAACCATGCCTCACGCGTTGCTAGATTTTTATAGGGCACAATGATTTCTAGGCCTTTGTCAGGTGTTGAGGGCAATCTGTGGATGACGTCCACGTCCTGCTAAACCAGCTCGTTAGTTTGAAGAATATCAGCCATAGCATTAACAATTTGTAAAAGCTTTGCATTGTGCGTGACAGGGATGTTGTGGAATTCCAGGTTCATTATTGCGTTTTGCCACTCAAGGTCGTAAACATCGAGTTTCAGATCAGCGAGCGCTTTGCTGTTATTTTGTGCATGAGTTTCTTCAAACTGCTTTTCAGGTGCTTTATCTCGTCTGATTGTTTCTTCTGCGTAGATAGAATTTTATTGTATTTTTAAAGCGTTTCCGCTAATGTCTCAATATTGTCTAAAGTTTGTTTTATGGTCCAAAGGTCACCCAGCTTCCTTTAATTTCGGCGAGTTGCCTGTCATGGGTCTTTATTCGTTTAGAAACAGAAATATCAGTAGTGGCACCTGCGCTAGTTTTGCGCCGTTTGACAGGCCACACAGCTCCATGCTTTTATCTAGAGTTCGGACATTCCTCTTTCGGGTGCAGGTTTCAAGCAATTGCATATTCCAAAGTGGTACGACAGTGAGCACTTAGAACATATGATTTTACATGTTCTATGAGTTAATGCCTGCTCACATTGGGGACACTCATCGGTCTTGGACATCTCTCAAACAAAAGAGGAAAACAATAGTGGGTCTCAGGCTAGCAAAAAACCAGTAAACAGCAGTGCCAGCAGCACTGAATGCGAGTTGCTGTGATTGAAAGATGCACGAATTAGGACTGGCACTAACCTGTAACCCAAAAATACGGGATCAGTTCACTGGGTAATATACCAGTGTTTTCTGAGTTATAAAACAGCGCTGGAAACCGGACTACAGAAAGAGCACACAGACAGGGCACTGTCTGTCTGCCTGACTGTCTGTCTGTCTGTCAGGACTAGAGAAAGAGCACACATACATGGCGCTGTCTGTCACAGACAGCGCCATGTCTGTGTGCTCTTTTGTAGTCCTGTTTCCAGCGCTGATTTATACCTCATTTATGTACCAACCGGCGAACCTTCAATCTGTGTTGCACAAGTGATTTCCTTTTCGTTATAATTTCGTCTACAAGAGATGGTTGTCCAAACCTACTTAAAGCGTTCCTCTGACCAAGGAAACAGGCGACAAAAACACGTATAATCGTTTTAATCATAGACTTTTTACAAACGCAGAGCTCAACCCATTTTTTATGTTACAAGGGATTTTCGTTCAAAACAACAAAAAAGCACTCCTCTGAAGAAAAAAACACGCTTCCAAAACATACCAGTTGGAACTAAGACATTTAGCAACTTATACGTAAGTCCACCGAGGATGAAACTGGATTAGCTAGCATTATAAATCATAACACGAAGCTGAGCTACCGCTCTTACACATTCCCGGTCAGAAAGCACGAAAATTAGGCGACTTTGATTTGGCGAGTTTGTCACAATATGGGCGAATGCGCCCGGCAATGATTTGGGGCACATTCCTGGTATTATTCTTCAACGGAAGCAGCGGGCGCCGTCTCGCTGTTTGTGTTTTACCGTGTTAATACCTATACCCGGGGTTAATGTCGGGCTCTACGAACAACCGTAATATATAAAACTCACCAGCGTAATCGACCACAAATAGAGACATTCCACCTAATGCAGTCACTGGTGCCATAAAAATCTTATGTAGCTACATGTGGCGCAGAAAATGAATGGACTACATTGTAGAACGAGCTCAACTTCAAGCTCAAGGTGAACCCCTTTAATGGGTTCAAGCTCAAGGTGAACCCCATTATTTTAATGACCGCTTTGTGTCCTGGAGCGTTGTGAAAATATTAGATTTTGCTGTAACTTGGACGGGAGCTGTTTGCCGGCCACGCCGAGTGCTATAACAGCAGGTAAAATGCCCCACAATTGTTCTTGCATAGCATGCGAAGAAAAGTACACACAAAACACGTAAAAGGATTTTCAAATAAAATTTTACGATACGACTGAGCAGCACTGAAGTCCCCCTCAGAGAGCAGGACGGCGCCGATGCGTAGACGTGGACACTGGAGGCGGCCGATTTGGTAGAAGTCCGTAAGAGCGGAAGAACACGCTCTTTTGATTTTTTTATAGTGACGTGTAGAGGGTCGGTCGGGACGGCACGCTTGCATGGTGACGCCATTGGCTGGAACGGAACAATTGACGACGAAAAGCCGAACATTTCCTGACATGTATTAGATTATATCAACAGGGCCCTCTTCAGAACCTCTCCTCACTTCAGGAATAATGAGGCTGTTTTGCTTTTTAGCAAACCAAGTTCAAAGACTTCGGTCAACCGAGCAAGACAGAAATATCCTAAACCGCATCAACGTCGCTCGCACACATTTAACCGAGGCTCAGGATATCAGGGACCCAATTTTAGACAGCGAAATATGAGACCTGCATAAACTTGCCAACTTTATAATTAATAAATACACCGAAAATTTTAAAACAGGCGAAGCAGAGTAAAATTTCTGCAGAAACTTATTAAAAGGTGGTTAACAAGCCAAGCTATAAACTACGTATACATTAGTTCCAGCATGGGCAAACGCACTTTCGTGCTGCTCAACAGAGACCTTCATCCGTCAGTAAAATGCATTCTCGAAATTAGCGCCAATATTTACAGAGCAGTCATTGCATTCTTGAAAGTAGCACCAATATCAACACAGCAGTCATTACCTTCCACGCCATTGCCAGAGACACAGATAACATTAAAACTTCACTCCGCATAGTCCTGAGGAGTGATCTTTTTACGGATTCTCTAGAAGCATGCAAGCAAATTATACTGAACGACATGAATAAAAATACAGCAGATTTATTAAATACTCACTGCCACCGTCCTTAGAATATCTTTTGGGCATCTTACCAGGCGACGGCGCTTGGTGACATTAGCACAAACACGCTCGCCCATGAGTTAGGAATGCAGGCCCACAATATCCCCCTTAAGGGCCCCTTTGTAACATCACGAAAAATATTCTATGAGATATTAAAATGCACAGAAGGGAGTTTACTCCCTCTCACCATAACATAATCAAGACGCAAACAGTCCTCCTAGGAAAGTCACACACTAACACTAAATGCGCCCGAGCCAGACAAGTTTTCTCTGGAGGAACAACACAAAAACACCAGCGGGCAAACACTGGTGGATATCCCGATCATAGGCACGTGCTGTGAGGAATGTCCTTAGGATACTCTCGGAGTGCGTGTATTACGCACGTCAAAGCAGTTCTGACATTCCGTTTACCGAACCTGGCTGACTCTCGCCACTTCTTCGAGGAACAGCTACCTCTAATGCGATTTATCAAAAACGCACTAGAGCAGAGTTTAGCACGACAATGGAGACGATGCAATAGAGTTTTGCAACGAAGACGGCATGTAGACCGGTAGTCTGAACTGACGTTAGTTTTAAATAATATTTGGTAATATCTCTCGCTACCTCTCTCTCTCTCTCTCTCTCTCTCTCTCGCCCGAAATTTGAGCACGCCAGCGTGCTTGAAGCAAATTCACGGCACCCACTGTCATGTACTCATAACAAAAATGTTGGCGGATGTACGACCGGAAAATGGGAGTGAAATCTCGTATACGCCACTTGAGGATACAAATAATGTAGAGGTTCGCTGATATAAGCCTTTCGCACCAATAAAGATTTGAAAACTTCCAAAATAAAAATGGTTGGACGCGGAAACATTCCGTAAAAACAACTAAGGTTGTAATAAAGAGGATGATCACCACAAGAGTTCTTGCAATTGTAAGCGCTCGAGGAGCAACAAGAACGCTGCTCTACAGCGCACGACGTCCCATTGACTTAAAGGGGTACTCACACAAAATTTTGAAGGCGAGATAACTTCGGAAATAGATTGGTGTCAGCGGCGAATACAGCCTACCACATATTTAAAATCAATTTTAAAGTGTGAGAAACGCAACCGAGCAGCCAGCAGAGGACCACGCGCATTCGACATCCCGTGGGTATTCTGTAAATAAGCAACGTCCACACACGTCACGAGTTTGTGTTTGCCGCTTCCGCACTGCCGGCGCTTTTCGCCGGCTCGCCGCTCCAATCGGAGGGCCGGAGGGCGGAGCTTCTGTTCTCGAGAACGAACGACCCGATCGTTGGCGGCGAACGCGCCGTGAATTCGTCAGCTCATCGGGCAGCTTGCGGCTACCAAAGTTCTACAGCGATTCCTGGCACTCTGTTTCTATTACTTTTGATTTACATTGTACGCGAAAACGCGCCGGAGACACGAAAAGCCCACTGAGCGAGCTGTACGGTCGCTGTGCAGGTGGCGGCCACGGCCGCGAAGTTGTCCAGGCTGGCGCCGGTAGCTCGAGTGACAGCTTGTTACAGCTGCACGAAATTGCACCCAAGTCCCAACCACGGCAGTTTATATGAGAAAGGAGTTAAATATGCGATGGCGGGTTGCATTAAATATTGTCATCTGCACCGCTTACGAGAGCGGCACTCGAATATCCGCCGCAGTGCTAAGCCGAACACATCTCTAGGCGGACCTGTAGGCAGACCGGCCGGCTGCTCCCAGCGCGCGTCTTGCCACCCACCGTCTCGAGCGTCGCGTGTCGGGCTCTACCCGCGTCCGCATTTGCACTCGCAGCCTGCGTCACGTCGACGGTCGCTTTTTAATTAAGCGGCTCACGAGATCAGTACGTGGGGGCATTGGCAGAAATTGCCGCTGACACGGATTCGACAGGCTACGCCAGCTCTGCTCTGTGATATCCCTCCGACGGTCACGTGGTCAGCTTTGTTCACACAAATCCATCGTTTTGCGGCACCCGCTGAAACCGAAACTGCGACTAGCCGCATTGAAAATGCCTCTAAATAAACAACGGTTGCGCGCTGAAGCAAATAAGGTTTCTACAGGTGATAAGTAGGTCACTAGCTACTAATCTCAACAAAAAAAACAAGATGCAAATTTATTTTTCCGTGCCCCTTTAAGAGAAATACGCATCGCACGAGAAAGCGTCTTTCCTTTCCTTGGCGTTAACGTCCTACGGGGAAAAGAATTTTGTATTGTAGCGTATTGCCCATTGGGTTCGTAGATTACACGGAAATCTAAAAAAAAATGTGCTTGTTCTCCCTTCTGTGAAGGAAAGTTTGACATCCACCTAAATGCAGCCATACGGCTACATAGGAAAGCTATAGAGAAGCTTTCTCAGAAAGCTTTCTCAAAAACTTCGCAGTTGAAGAAAAAATTCCCCGCATTTCCCCGAGGGGAAGAATGTGAAAGTGCGAATGTACGAGTTGAATTTGCGCGGTTCGGTAATGTTCGCGAAAGACAGATCACACACACACACACAGCTACAAAGAAAGAAAGATGCATTTATTCACAGACACCTATTTGTGTTGTCGTTGTACTTGATTGCTAGAGCGGATCTCAGCTTTGAAATTTCGTGTCAGTACTCCTTTAAGCGGGTGCATTAGCCCTTCTCACGCCCGATTCCTGGCCAATCCCCCACGTGGGTATGTGCCATGTCAGCGGCCAGGCAGCGCGCGCCCATCTCCCCCCGTTGCCAAAAAAGACGAGGAGATTACTGGCCAATCCCCCACGTGGGTATGCAATGCGGACATCGCCAATTGATTGCTAGAGCGGATCTCAGCTTTGAAATTTTGTGTCAGTACTCCTTTAGGCGGGTGCATTAGCCATTCTCACGTCCGATTCCTGGCCAATCCCCCACGTGGGTATGTGCCATGTCAGCGGCCAGGCAGCGCGCGCCCATCTCCCCCCGTTGCCAAGGAAGACAAGGAGATTCCTGGCCAATCCCCATCTCCCCCAATTGCAAAGGAAGACGAGGAGATTCCTGGCCAATCCCCCACGTGGGTATGCTATGCTGACATCGCCGGTGGACGCAGGTTCAGGGTCGCTTAAGAAGTGCATCGCACTTAAAAATTCATCCTGGTCCAGGATTCGAACCCGGGACCACTGCTTAACCGGAGCAGTCACTCTACCAACTGAGCTAACAAGGAGGCTGGTCGTTAGTAGCGCGAAAGCGAATTGATCAACAACTCGAAGTGAAGGACAAGTTTCCGAGAAACCTGTATAGCTTTCCTTTGTAGCCGTATGGCTGCATTTAGGTGGATGTCAAACTTTCCTTCACAGAAACTCACTCCACCTTGGGGGGTTCCCTCTTCTATAGGAGCCGGTAAAACACGAATATGAAATGTGCCTTCACATGAGTGGTTCAATGTTTACTGTGCATCGATATGAACTTGCCCATCACTATTTATGTTTCATAGGTATGGCACCGTTATACGCATCAAAATCAGACACTGGATTGCACGCACCGGAGCATTGTGTAAATCCGAGTGAAACCACAGGGACTCGCCAACCGTCCGTACAAACGAAACCAAACGGCTGGCAGGGAATCGTTTGGTGCACACACGGTTCTCTGCCGCGAAAGGAGGAGCGGACCATGTCACCAGCGTGACATCCGCAAGTCGACTTCGCAGCTGACGCTGTGCGTCCACCTTACACGTAGGCACTGCATCGAGGCGCCAACTGTCGTCGCTCATTAGCGTGTTGAGGAACTACTTCACTTCGCCTCTCCTAGACGGTAGCACCATAGTAAGGGGATGATAGAGGGCGCGTTTATCGCCCTTTCCACACGTCATTTTTTAGCGCAGTCGGGAGCTCGTTTCGTACCTCCCATTGCGGCGAAAGAGCTCGTTGATCGAATTTAGGCGCAGACACGTCAATCAAGCCGTTTGGCGATGTCATTTCCGTGACACATGTCACGTCGTGAGGTCCTGGTGGACTCCGGCATAAAACACTTTCGTGTTAAAACAATTGAGGAAGTACTTTCTGCCGAATGTAGCAAAGTTGCCACACGCACGAGCGCCTATATTTATGTAGAGCAGAGTCCCACACGAAGGGCAACATATAATCCGGAAACAACACCCCGATGTTGTTGGAGCGCCTCCCTCTGGTGGCGGTGCTTTCCTAGTTCCAGTGGCTTTACTATTCATATTCCTTTATATGACAGCCATACAAGGAATAAATTTCAAAATTAAGCAGTGAAGTATTTAGATACATTTGTTCCGAATGACGTAGCACCTAATGTTGCTGATTCGGCATTGCACCAGCTGAAAACTTCCTGGGAGTGTACAGACTGTAAAAAAAGAGCTACGTTTAGCTGCTGGCTTGACGTCTAACCAACATAATTTTTGAGGTCATGCTTGTTAGAATGCAACCCGACCCTTACTATTTAGAGTCGAGCAATCGAGAGAATTTACTTTTAGTAAGATACGGTGTACTCGTGATTTGTAGACACTTTGCCTTATCTCGCCATATCAACAGCCTTTCGAGGTGCAATATGCACATAAATCCGATCTAACCAAGCCTTCGGCAACCGCAAATATTTCTGTTATTTGGAGAACTTCGTAAAATTGGGAGGGTGATATTGCAAGCAGTTGGTTCCTTAAAGGCGGTGCGTAGAAGGAGGCGCATACCAGCAGGTACCCTTACATCGTAATTGCGACACCCGCAGATATGGCCCACAAATTGTTTTGGAAGGCGCTAAATTCCGGGGTGAATATTGCAAGGCAGCCCCTGTTTTTCCTTAAGTCGGCGCACCTCAAAACACGTCAGAAACACAGTACTTCCTGTTGTCAGACTCCCACGTCGAGCGCTACGTCCTTGAACCACTTAAACACTGCTTACTGCACGTTCTCCTGCGCTCTGCACATAAGGTTATTTTTCTTCAACGCAATTCCTGACGAAGTGTCATGGACGCTGGCGTCTTTTCCCTACAAGATTTTTGAAAGCGCGCTGGCCGTTAAGCAGTGGTTTACGGTCACGGTATTGGAAAGTTGATATTGGAAAGTTGAAAGTTGAAAGTTGAAGAACGAAACCATGTGCCTATTTTTTGCGGTAGCGGTGCAATGATTTTATTGGCGTTTTTAAAAAAACATTCGAAATTGCTACTGTTAAAGCTAAACTTGGTGCCTGTAGCAGCCAACAGTTGCTTCGTGGCGTGCGCGAGAAGAAATTCCCAACGCGACGCAGGGGGGGGGGGGGGGGTGAAGCGGGCGGATAATGGGCGCCATTACCCAGCGTTCCCCGCGCGCACTGGCCTGCTCACACCGGCCGGCGTGTTGGCGGGACGGCTTTGACGTCTACTTTAGCGCCGGTTGTTTTCGACTTTTTTTCGCAGCTTCGCGGCCATTGCGTGCTTCCATCGCACGGCTTGATTAACTTGTTCGACAGCACCTTCTCGGTAACCGTAGCCCGGACCCGGCGTAACTAAGTGATCGTAGAGCAAAGGCTCGTTGAGGATTTGTTTTCAGGTTCGGGTAGGCCAAACATAGAGACCACATACAGACATCTGGCAAGTTAGAAAGGCTACCTTTTGCGCGCTGCTTTCCAAGAATGGTCCTCCGTTTTCTAAATTGGTGAATAGCAATTCGGCTCTGTTTTCAGATGCATTAGAAAAGTCAGGTTCTGATAAATAGCGGTTATAAATTATCCGTCAGCTTCCGGGCAATTTTCAAATTTAATAATCCAACTAGTTTAAATCGTTATAAGTAGGAATCGCTAAACTCACATGCCGTATTTTTTTGGTGCCTACTCATTTGTGGCGCATTCGTGTAGCCCCAAGGAAGCACATCAAGATGGCTAGGTTTCGCTGTCTTACCCTTCGAAAGACACTCCTGTCCATTTTCTTTCTCCCGACTCCCGACAGGGCTACAGCGGCGGCATTCGCTGCTGTAGCCCGTGCGTGTCTGACGGTGCTGCTGCTTTCGGGATGTCCACCCCGCGAATTCCATATAAGGGCTGGTTTCTATCTTCGTAGAGCCACGTGTGTGAATTCAAGTTACGTTGCATGAGAAATTGGGGTGGGTGTTGTTTAAAGCATTGATTTCAAACCACCTTCACAGCGTGGATTGAACCTAATTTTTAATGTTTCTGTCTTTCGAAGAAATACACCCGTTATTCGGAAATGGCGCCGAATCTCTTTCCTCATCGAGTTCATAAAATCACGAAGTCGTATAGGCACCTGCGGCAGAATCCGACTTTGTTATACTAGGAAAAAACGTGAGATAGATTTTTGTTAAAGCAAGCCTTGTTTGTAGTGTATATTTGGCATTCGGACTGTTTTCTGCCGGTGCATCAAGCGCAAAAGTTTAAATAGCCACTACACATTTACATTGGTTCGGATATGGTTTAGTCTATATGGGGTACTGGTGATAAATTGTTGGACCTGATTTTGAGCGTTGAGTTCCCTTGCCAGGAGAAAACTGCGTTCAACGATCACAAGACCCGCAACTACCAGCGAAAAAATACGCGTTGGCTATCGGACATATATTTGCAGTGCAGCAAAATTGTTTTTTCGGGTGTACATATAATAGGCAAAATACGTTTTACATTAATGTTGTGCGTGGCTTTCAGTTGTATACTGACCATACGCACCCAGTGTAGCTCATTCAAAAAATCTTCGGAGAACCACGGCTAGCCCGATATCAGCATTATCTGTGGATGTAAAGGGCAGACGTTTACCAATTTGCTGATCTTGCGTTACTTTTTTTATTCCTAGCCATACAAACACGATGGTATGCGTGAATTTCACGGGTAGTTATTCACGGCCCAGGCAATGCAAACACGGCTCAATCGAAGGAGTGGGAGCTTTAGAATTGAAAAAAAAAAGTAGTCGCGGGCACGTGTGGTCCTTAGTTGAGAAGTGAGTAGGCGGCATAGTTGCGTTTTTGGTGATTCTTGCGCACACTGTGTTGACAAATTTTACAGGGGATGTGAAGAGGCAGCAAATTGTCTCACCGTGTTGAGCATTATTTTTTTCCTTCGAGCCATTCAAGCACGATGGTGACGGAAATTTCACGTGACCACTAAAGATGACCACGTGACCATTTCTTTCTCAAGCGCACCGACGCCAGCGCCGAGCAACCGGAGGGGCTTAGCAAACCCGATCGCATCGGCAGAGCATTGTGCTGTACTTGCTTCTATTTTCTTTTTGTTTTTCGCTCTTTCGCTGGAAAATATAATTTCTTCTCTGTGTTTTCAGTATTTATGTTCGCGCGCGAAGTTAGCGGGGGATTATTCTGTATCCCCCAAGATACACGTGCCGGAACGCCTAGCGTTTCTGACACAGAAAAGCGGTTATGTCGCCACACGTTTATCTAAAAAACCCGAAGAGCCCGTATTACGAGCCTCTGAGGGAAACAAGCAATGTCAAAGCGTGGGTTTTGTTATCCAGGGCACAAAAGGGGCCATGGACAAATCTCCCATCATATCAACCAATTCTCTCGAGAGTATGCTCGACATTTTTGAACTATCCAAAACGCCACCACTGACCTCTTAATTGGTCTGCGGCGGCGAACCATTTCGCGATGTCTACGTTGTTCCATGTACATATCGTGTATTTCCAAGTGATATACCTTAAGCATTAAATACCGAGGGTTTGTTCGGAAAGCATGATGAATACACATTTCCTCCTTCAGGAATCCAGTCCTGCTAGGCGGTCACCAAAGACGAGTCGCTGGAAACACTGGATGTTGCGGCTGTCAATAAACGGCCAAAGTGAAAGCGAACGCCACGGCTCTCAGATGCATTTTAATTGGGGTGTGCGAATATCAAATTTTTCGAATACGAATCGAATATAAATATATAGCATCGAACATCGAATAGAAAATGGAATATTTAGGGGGGACGGAACTTTCACAACCAACTTTTTTATTTCTGCGTGTATTTTGATGACTATTAGCACAGCAACTGGAAATGCCTAAGTGATAGCACCATAAAAATTTCCAAGCAATATTTTAAAAATTTTTATTGTATTTTTGTTCACTCTGTACCGACCTTGAGCGGCCTATAAAACATGGTAGAAAACTTGTTCAGAGTGCTTTGCATTTCCAAAAAATGAACAGGGTCGGGACAGTCAGATTTCTTTTAATAAAAGACGATCTTTTGGTTCTCAATTTTTTAGTGGGGAATCTACAAAAGGCATATAGACCATAAACTTCTATTTGAATAATTAACTCACAAAAAGTAAACCTGAAAAAGTAAGACTGTCGCGACCGCAGCTTTTCATCAATGAATGTAACGCAAAGAACGGAATTATAATATATTTAGCGGTCCGAAAGAAATGACTTGATCAAACGACGTACGTTGCAAAAAAACATTTGAGAAAACGGCTTCCGAGGTTGAAACATCGATACCATTCATGAGAAGTCGCAAGGGTTGCAGCCTTTTGTGTCTTTCATGCCTTGTGTTGAATTTGGAGTGCCTTTTGCAGCCTTTTTCTTTTCATAAAACTACTTTTCAGCTCCTCTCTTAAAAGTACATACTCCAGTTTGCAGACCAAACGTGGGGAGATAGCTTTCAACGCAAAGTTGGTTACCTGGTTGCCTGTATTGCACTGGATAACTTCCCTCTGCAGTGTTGTGACCATAGAAACAAGTGAAGCTCTCTTTCTTTACTTAAATTTGAAAACTCAGTTTTGACTTCTTTTATGCTTTAATTTAAACTTTGCCTGGAGCAGCTACATCGTACTTATACGAGCAGGTGTTCATTGCAAGAAGTGTACATACTACAAGGATACAAACGAGCTAATTTAAAGAATATTATCACATTCTGCTTAATCCCAACTTCAATGCATGCACACTTTTTAAGTACTGTTAACATTCAGGGCATCCAATATTCCTCGTAGCACAACCAATATGCACTAAACTCTAGATGTATGCATTGATCATAATAATTAGTTTCACTGAAAACTTCAATTTGTTAAAGGGTACGACTGTAAGGTACATTATTAACGCATTAGTATTAATAATTTCTGTAAAAAAGGTCAATTTGTAAATACTACGAAAGTAAGGTACATTTTGACGCCGTCAAAACATTTGTATTCCTGGCTCAGACCTGTTTGTATGAGTACTTGAAGTGCACGAGAAACATTGCGCAAGAAAGCAATATGGCTCGCCCGCATCGCGGTGCTCGTATGCCGCCACATGTCATACTTTGGTTATCCCTCAAATGGCCCTTCAGGTCGCTTTTAAGAGTGAATCTGACGTCACAGGAATTATTTACAACTACTCGCACTCAATAGTACAAGGTTGCGCAGTCAGGCGACGCTCCGATGTGCAGCGGCTACGCCGTGCGCGCAGCAGCTTTTAACGCGTCGGCCGTTTTTGCGTGTAAGCATCGCAAATCAGACGACATTTCACTTCGTGAACCGCTATCTCAAGCGCGCACACCGCGTTTCACCCTCCGGGGTAAAGTAACGCGCACCACGAAGCGTTCGATGACCTCCGCCTTTCGATCCACGCCACTTCCCGTAATCTGGCTGGTAATCTCAGGCATTCCCATTTCGATAATGTCCGCGTTGAATACCACAACAGATAAAATGAGTGAACAGAAACTTTGCCGAGCTAGCAGCCAAAATGAACTCTGAAAGGCGGCAGCCATGTTGCATTGCCGCGGCGACGCCCACTCAAGATGCCCATTTCAGCGCGAGCCGACAGGAAGGCCATTCAGGCTTCACAATCTATTTGTGGCTTCGTTGGTGCGGCTATCTTTTTCTACTATTCGTGCGTCTGTGATTGAACGAAGATAAAAAAGATGGCAGGGACCAAAAACAGGATCGCTTGGCCGATGCAATGGTACCAAAATGGTACCGGTGGCACCATTGCGGAGATACAGCGCTCCGCCAATTGCCGTTTCTTCGCCCTTTTGCGCCGACATTTTGTCACTGCGGTTAGCAAAAGTATTTTTATGCCACTTTGCGATGATTTTCGGCGGAAACAGTATGCAAACGCATGGGATAGAAAACATAGCAACCGAATATGTCGCTTCCAAAAAAACGATGTTTTGACATTTTTTCCGAAGTTGGAAGCCCATTCAATTCAATCCAAAAATTCGATAATAGCTGATTACTCGTACCCTCTCGAATATTTGAAATATTTTGAATACATAGTTTTCGAAGAAAATGCGAATATGACACCAAATATTCGAGTAATATTCAAATTTTTCGAATATTCGCACACCCCTAATTTTTATTCAATACGTTTGAAGAAAGTTTAGTAATAGCTCTCAGTTTCTTAATAAAAGTGTTAGGGCAGGTGAAGGTTTCCGGTGTGGGCGCGAAAGGTGAAACTCTTCCGAAGTTGAAGTTATGAGGTCGAAAATTGGAAAAAGAGGATTCTCGCTTTGTGAACCAAACTTACGGTAACGGGAAAAACACAGACCAGGTTACAATTCCAAAAAATTCATTCGTTGTAAACAATCATGCATGTTTCCAATGCTACATTTTCATGCGCACTCCTCACAACTGTTCAATATGTACAACTGTACGAAACATTTCAAGTGCTCTTACATTCTTCGCAGAAACGCTTGTCTCCGTTCAACATTTTCATATCACAGGAAGATAACAGCAGTAATTTTACTCCGTCCTGATTTTTTCCAGTGTGCCCTAGGTGTGAAAACGCACCATGCATGCAAATTAACTTAAACAAAAATCTTCTGTGTAAATTGAATGAGCTCCGGTTGCTGAAATATTTATTGCGCTGTGTTCTTGTGCCTGGCACACTGTTGTCGCAGCAACAGTGTCGACTTTCAGGAGGAAGTCTTCATCAGTTTAAACGTGCCTGCAACCGCTCGAACAATTTTGGATTGAATCGGGGGCTCCTATTTTATGCCGCGTACCGTAACTACCGTAATTGCTATTTTATGTTCAAAAATGTCCCGCACTTGGTCCTCGTGGTGAATAACATATCGTACAGGTTTTTTGCTCTAGCACACTGGTATTGTCAAATGGTATGGAACTCCTTTTGTGATGTTTTTTATTCCTTCGAGTGATTAGTGAAAGTAGTCTTTCATACTTGTAGCCACGCCCGTTTTTTGAGATTTATTACTTGTCTACATATAAGCCGCCATTTACCTTATGGTTTTCTTTGAGCTACCTCTGCGGTTTCATCTTCAGCCTCGTTCTATATTTTGTGGTTCGTTTCGTATACATGGCCAAAAATTTCACCCGTCCAGCGATCGGCGCAGTCAGAGCCAGGTCATTAAACCAGACATACGGCACTACCTCGGGAATTCCACTTCAGTTCATGGTAGAAACCGAAGATAGCGCTAATAACCGTAACAAAAACTAATCAGTGACACACTTATATACATACACATGGACATAGAGGCGGCGGAGCAGGCTGTCGTGCTGTCGTCATCCATACTCAAGCACAACAATCTTATTGATTTTCAACAGCCTCAGGGAGCTTGAGGTAGGGTTGTGCTACCAATGGATGTCCCCGTTAGAGAAGTAAGAAATGTGAGGACGTGTGCACGTGCCTTTCTACGGGTGTGTGAAAGCTTTTAATACCTGCATAACAGTAGGAGCCCTCTCTTTTTACTTCCAATTTACGGGGGTTTCATTTCCTGAATTACCGTATTTCCCAGGTGATGAAGTTAATTCATTTGGTTGCAGGTCAACAACATTAGCTTCCAACTAAGATGCAACGGATACTACAACAACGGTGTGGCTTCAGGCTTGGGTTCAGCAGCCTCTAAAGCCAAAACAGCAACTACACGAGCTGGAAATCAACCATTTATTCTATCAAAAACACAGTTATTGGCAAACAGCACTCAACGCGGAACAACCAGCGTGCATAAATAGTAACTCACCAGTTAGCCGTCGTTAGCGTGCACCCCTCCGTATCTTTTACATTCGAATTTCGATTTACTACGACAGTGCGCGGACGAACTCAATGAGCTCCTGTTTACTGGCGGAAGGCCCGCCAGGCTGCCGCGGCAAGAGACTCGAGGAGGTAAACCTGGTATTTCCGGATATGAATGGCATTTCCAACCGACTATACGACATCGAGCGCCCGGAAGTAAACACCAGTCTAACAGGGCTGAGGCACAAGCGGCTGTGTTTGTGCTCCGGGACATTCCCCACGAGCAAATCGTCACTCCCTAATACTGCAGTAGCTTTCGAGGTCCCTATACGTTTCGTCATGAAGAGGAACGATATTATCACGGGACACCTAGGCAGCCAATGCCTCATACTGCGATTGCTGATCACAGATGACGACGAGGACGACGAAGAAGTGGGTGGGTCCCAGTGCGCACTGTTATGGCCGCCTTGTAAATTCTGTATATAGATCATTCCTCATTCTTCAACCATCGTTCGAGTCATTGGCTCTTTCGCCATGTTACATTTTGTGGAGTGTGCGGGTTCGTCATTTGCATCCTGGCCACATCTTCGTACCTCATCGGCATCAGCAGAATATTCGAGGGTGCGTGAACCACTTCGGGGAGCCCCAGCTCCCCAAAGAACTCGCTATTAGCACTCGACGACGTCCCCCCCACCCCGTGTCCCCAGCCCGTGACGAGTCCATCCATAGCGGCCAGACCCGACAATGTTTGACGCGACGACAACGGCGACGTGTACACAGCCCTCTGCTCCGACGTGGTTACAAGCCATCATCGCTTCATCGTGGCTTTGCTGACGTCGCTATGACACGGGATAGGTATGCACCCTCTAAAATAGATATTGTGCCATACTACGCATGTCCTGAACACCACCGCTACCGCTGTGGTCCTCTAGGGGGCCTTGTCGGGTACCGGTGGGCGCTCGAATTATGAAAACGATACTTAGAAGATCGCCACCTTGTGGCAGAAGACTTAAATTTACTCCACCGAGACTGGGGTTACAGCACCGCCGACGGACGCGACATTAGGAATAATGAGATAGCAACAGATGTTCGCGTCACTCTCATCAACGAGTTGGGATACCCCAGTATTCCTGGACATCATGAGAGGCGGGGGGTTCGATCGTAGGTCTCACATGGACCGACCATGACTTTGCTAAATAGTGGCTCTGCGGAATAGATACTATGTGCCGTTACCATTACCCCATTTCGCTCCAGTTAAACGTAAGAAGCCTCAGACAGCCCAAGCTGACTAGAGGCATGTGATTGGCATGCCTTCCGTGCAGATATTGCTGAGTATAAAAACCACCTTACCATGACTCAAATTTCGATGCCACAGTTCAATTCTCTATGCGCCCGGAAATCTAAGTGAGTGAAGTGAAGACATTCTGGTATCGGAGAAGCACCTCTTCAATCTCGGGTATACGAGCCCGAGGTCACCTCATTGCGAAATTCTTAACATGTCGGGAGCATGTCCTTTCAACCCGAAACAGCCAACATAATATAATATAGGACACAACACTTATTTACACCTTGACCTGGCTATTGGATCTGCAGTTCTATTTCCATATTTGGAGTGGAGTGTAGGCACTGATCCTAATGGTAGTGACCACTTGCCCACCTCACTAACATATATAGGTAAGGGCTCGAGCAGTCCATCTTCCCAAAACAGCTTTAATGAAGCAAGAGCTAACTGTAATACATTTACAAATTCATCTAAACTACACTACACGTCCGTGACACACCTACACGTTGAGCAGGCAACCCAACTACTCATAGTGCACATCATCTACGCAGCCGAAAAGTTCATTCCCCACGCCCCTGGTGCCCCGTGTAACCAGAGGACGGCATGGTGGAATGAGGACTGCAGGCGGGTGCGAGAGGCCCAGAACAAGGCGTGGGGTATCCTTCGTTGGTACCCCATGTCAAGTAACCTCCTTTTGTTCAAACATGGCAAGGCGTTTGGAAAACGTGTGCGCCGTGAGGCAAAACGCTATAGTTGGCGTTCAATCATAACATCAATTACTCCTACGCAGACACACGAAAAGTATGGACACGAATACACAAACTCAAAGGAAAACAAACACACAGCCTGCCTCTGGTCAGCACAAAAGGGGACACACTTGAATACCAGGCTTACACACTTGCACAACACTTTCAACACATGTCTAGTTCAACACACTACACAAAAACTTTCATGAAACGCAAACGTGTGGCCGAAAAGAAGCCTTTTACTTGGCAATGACAAATCAGCCACTTCTTATAACTCTGATTTCACACTTCATGAGCTGAGGCGTGCTCTTAGCACGTGTAAACCCTCAGCCCCAGGGCCAGACAACATCACATATACAATGATACAGCACTTACACACAGACACCATTGTAACACTCTACCTTTTCAACAAGGTATGGCTTTCAGGGCACATTTTAAAGTCTTGGAGCGATGCCATAGTTGGAGCATTCTTGAAAGTAGAGAAGGACCCTTCCTCTCCCGCAAGCTGTCGACCCATTGCCCTCACCAGTTGTGCAAGCCGGAGGCTCGTGTTGTTTTTGTAGTACAATGGCGATCTCGAGATCGGTAAGGAAGTTTTTAGGGGGGGGGGGGGGGGAGATCCACAAACGATCAACTTTTGGCACCAGAGTCATACACCAAGGATGTCTTCATTCACCGTGCTGTTTAACTGTGTTTTTCCACTTCGAAAACGTCTATGACACCACTTGGCGTTATAGGATCCTTAATCATCGCAAGTCATTCGGTGTTCTTGGAAATATGTTTAACCGCTTTGCTGGTTATTTGTCGGAGAGAACCTTTGGCGTCAGAGTTGGTTCTGCACAGTCAAAGGTACATGTGCAAGAAAATGGCGTGCTTCAAAGGGAGTGTTGTGCTGCATGCTCTTCTTAGTTAAGATGAACTGTCTTTGAAAGGCATTGCCACCTACAATATCTTATTCCATGTATGTAGACGACGTCCAGATATCCTTTAAATCATGTAATATGTTTATCTGCGAACGTCAAGTCTAGCGCGGTGTCACGAAACTTGTCGGCTGGGCAGACGAAAATGGTTTTAAAGTTAATCCTGAAAAGAGCTCTTGTGTTGTCTTCTCAAAGAATCGTGGGATCCATGCGGACCCAGACATTACTCTTAATGGCGTTTCGATTCCTGTGAGAAAAGAACACAGGTTTTTAGGTGTGGTGTTGCATGAAAAACTTGCGTTCTTCCCGCACATTAAACAATTGATACATAAATGTCTAAAGGCTCTCCATATTCCTAAAATCTGGTCACACCAGTCCAATGAAACGAACAAGCAACTCCTCTTACGTATTTTCACAAGCCTAGTGGGGTCTTGATTGGACTATGGGAATGTTGTGTATGGGTCAGCCAGTTAAACAGCACTTAAAGTGATCGATCCAGTGCTTCACTTGGAGCTTCGCCTCTCTTGTGGCGCAGTCCGTGTGAGCCCTGTACAGGGTCTTTAAGCAGAGTGTGATAAATGGTGCTTATCCCACCTGCAAACCCATGCCTACTTGTAATATGCCTCTAAAATTTCATCAAAGGAAAACCATACTTTTAACGCGGTTTTTATTGATCCACCCACATCACAGCTCTTTTGAAATCACCAATCTCTTTCTGCTCCCTTCATGCAGAGAGTGAGGGACGAGATGTCTATTCATGAGGTCTCCTTTTTAGACACATTCAAATCATCTCACACTGATCTTATAGCTTTATGGAATCTTCATCCTATGGCATATCACTTGTCTGTCGTACAATACAATATGTACACGACACCTAGAAGTGGGATTTTGCAGCATTTCTTGTATCTGCAAAATAAATTCAGGGCTCCAGAATTTTTCAGTGATGCATCTAAAACGTTTCCTTTTGTGTCTTGTTCTGCGCATGGTCCCAATTTTGAAGCAGGTAGAATCATGAATGTAAAGACAAGTATTTTTACAACAGAAGCTAAAGGCATCTTTTTGGTTGTGAGTCACATAGTTGAGCATAATTGTGGAAAACATCGACGGATGCAATACAGGAGGCCGTCGTCAAAGAAAAGCAGATTTATTTACACAATCCACAAGGAACCGTCTCTCACGCAGCCATCTTGACGCCTCGCTTGGTCGTGTTCTTCGGATCGGGGTCTGTCGCGCGCCCTGCTTGCGTCATCCTTGTCGCATTCGAAAGTTCCAAAAATATTATTCCTAAATACATCATCTATACAGGTTTGTTAAGCGTCATCCGTGCATTGTCATCCAGAAAGTCATCGAAAAACTATGTCGTTATTCCTGTATCCAAAACCATTATGATAGCTTATTTTTCAAACCTTTGGGTGACTGTGTGTTGGGTGCCAGGACACTCTGGCGCTGTCGAAAATGAAGTGGCGGATGAAATGGCCGCGAATGCTGCACTCCGAAACAGAGTAGACATGGAAACACTACCTCCAGAACTCCAGCCACAGAGTACACAACTTCGTAAAACTTTGCAAGCAGACTGACTGGAGCGAACAGACAGACAACAAACTACACGTAATAAAACCCCACTTGAGACAACACACTACTGACTGAAAGAACACGGACATTGAACTTACCTTAGGTATGTTATGCATAGACCATACACATGTAACGCACTCGCATCTGCTCACAGGATCTCCAATACCACTGTGTAGCAGGTGTGGGAAGGGCCTATCCGGGATACACAACCTCATTCAACGCAAGCCACTCGACAATACACCCCGGAAACACTCCAGAGAACTCTACAGACAAGATATCCTATTACATCCGTCATATATTTTAGGACACGATGCCATGTTTTGTGTTCAGCGCAACTTTAGGTTCCTATCAGGAGTTCACTTCGTACAACGCATCTCATACCACCCTGGTTCTATACACTAGCCACCTTGTTTACCTTTTAACCACTCCTGCTGATACTCTTTAACTAATTTAATGTGTTCCCTCCTGATCAAATACCTTTGTGTTTGGCGCTCTTCGCCCTTGTAGGCCTTGCACCATTAACTGAAACCATCATCATCATGGTACGATTTCTCGGCCAAGCTGCGAAAATGTCTTCTAGCACGTTTTTCTTTTCATTTGATGATGCTTTAACAGTAGGTCCGGGAGTTCATCTAATGCTTTGAGCGTAAGTCGGGCGCCTCTTAGGACTACGCGCTCTGGCCTTGCTTGGGCGCTTCTTGAACTCCTCCGTGCTCCGACAGGCTCAAGAACACGGATCCGGTTTTTTGAAGCTTTACAACTCAGACTTTGCACTGAGGCGCGGCCAACCTCCTTCGGCCAATTTAGCCAACCTCCCAGGTCTGAAAGATAGTTCAGCTTCAGTAAAGAATAAGCATAGACTCTTAATTTTCGGCGGTCCAGAAGATCATTCCTTGTACAGCTATCGGCATAAAAAATGTCCTTTATCTTCTCAAGCGGTGCTTGCGCCGTCTTGCCACTTTCATGAGAGCCTAGCACCGACACCGTGACGCGCAGGATAACTGAAGGGTGCGATCTGCTCCCTGAAAGACTTAATGTCCTTCAATATGGCTGCGATTGTCCTTAAGATGACTGCGGTCAACCTGGAATGTCTTGACGCTGAACGCTGTTCTTATATCGGTTTTGTGCTTCCCGTGGGTTTCCGTCTCTAACTTCATTACCGACTAGCGCATTTTCTTCGTAGATGTTAGCTCACAATGCGTTTCTCCGGCTAATCGACGAATTCTTGATTTCTCTGCGGAATGAGGAAGAATGGTGTGCAAAGGCTGCGCAGATCTTCTGGCTACAGGTACACGGAATGAGACATACTTGCATTTGGGTGCATCCTCCCTGACTACGTGCGCGATTGGTGCTCTCCTGCTTTCATGAAGATCCGTTAACGCTTCACCCTTCAAGAATTGGGAAAC
Source organism: Haemaphysalis longicornis (assembly GCF_048455015.1). Classification (NCBI taxonomy): domain Eukaryota; kingdom Metazoa; phylum Arthropoda; class Arachnida; order Ixodida; family Ixodidae; genus Haemaphysalis; species Haemaphysalis longicornis. The sequence goes on along the minus strand of NW_027526233.1, from coordinate 37,036,619 downwards.
AAAGACGATCTTAAACCTGATCTTACACTATGGTAGCTCTGTGCTTTCGTTCAGGTCCTTGAATTTACGTCTGTGGTAGCCTGCTTAAGATGCTGCCGCTGAATCTTTCTTGCCTGCAAAAGGCGATATGTCGCGTGCACCCCGCTTATCGTTCGTTCGTACGCTTGAAGATACGTTGTCATTCAGGAAAGATAAAAATTCGGATGTTACAATGTCTTGTTCCTTGACGGACGCTTCAGCGGCGCTAGTGGACGAAATGCTTCGGCCATTGAGCTCTATCGCATTCTCGTGTTTTCGTAGAGGCAGAAAGCGCATCCGCGCGTCGCACATCGCGTCGGACTGAAAAGGTTCTGGCACTGCCGTCGTGGAGCAGTTCTGCGGGCGAGCTCTTGGGCTGCCGTTATTACGGGTCGAGGTTGCGGATGTCGCGATGTCCTGGAAGCGGCAAAATGCGTTCTCGGTAGGTTTTACCTGCGTGATGGGCGTGAACGTCGAATCCTCGTACCGCTGCATGTCGGACAAGTCGGTGTGATTTAGGGACGTCGCGTGGAAGTGGTTCCCAATCCTCTGAAGTTGAGGCGGCGCAATATTAGCGGTGCTAAGCGGCAGCGTTGGTGTGTCAACTTCCAAGGTTTATGTATGTAAGTGGACGTGATAGGGCTCACCTCGACGGGCTGCCGTGCGAATGCCGCTGGATACGGTTCTGGAAGGTCGAAAGAAGCTTGATTGGATGGATGTGCCACTGATGACGTCAGTCATGCCTGACGAATTTGGGACTTTCAAAGAATCGCGCAGCCGCATGCAGGTACGGCATATTTCTCCTCGGCACTCCTCAAGTTTCTGTTCTTTCACCTTTGCTTTTTAATATCGCTCTCCTAGACCTCCCTCGTCAGCTTAAAGCCATTCCCCGTGTTCATCACGCATTGTATGCGGATGACATTATCATTTGGGCTGACACGGGTGCTTTAGGTGAAATTCAAAATACCCTTCAAAAAGCCACTGACACTGTAAAGCAATATGCCTCATCGATTGGCCTTCGGTGTTCCCCTCAAAAATCTGACTTCATCATTGTACGGAAAAGCCCCCCTGCATTCAATAAAGAATCAGTTCAAATTACCCTTGATGGTCAGCTTATACATCCCAGACCTTCACTCAAGATACTTGGTGTTACAATCCAGGCCAATTCACGGAACGATCAGACATTATTCAAGCTCACCACAGTATTTACTCAAGTTACCCACATGCTCCGCCGAATATCCAATCGACATCGCGGCATGAAGGAGGAAGACCTTCTCCGCCTTATCCGCGCCTTCCTCATATCACGGGTCATCTACATCGCCCCCTACCTAACTCTCAGCAAAACTGACACGGAAGCCATTGATCGCCTCATCCGCAAAGCTATAAAGAAAGCTCTTAATCTTCCTATGTCCACCGCGACAACTAAACTGCTCCAATTAGGAAATCACAACTCTGTCACGGAACTCATCGAAGGGCATCTTTCCAGCCAACAACTCCGCCTAACTCAAACACCAACAGGACTGGCACTTTTACAGGACCTAAAAATGTCAACTCCGCAGACCACGGACAGAAAACCTCTTCCCCATAATTGGCGTCAATCCATTCGTTTCCGCCCTCTTCCCAAAAATATGCATCCCACTTTGCACTCCGGTCGTCGACACGCCCGTAGCCAAGCCCAAGAACAAATCTACGGAAGCAATCATAATGTTTTGTACACAGATGCCAGGCCTTACTCCAATCCGTCCCATCACTTAGCCATAGCAACCACTAAGGACAAGATCATCACCTGCGCCTCAATCAAGACCCCTTCTATCTGGGCCGCGGAAGAACTCGCTGTGGCCCTCGCCATCACTCAAACACCCGCAACGATTCTAAGTACAGACTGTCAAGCCGTCTGTCGCAGCCTTTTATCAGGTTACGTGACCTCAACTACGTGGAACCTCCTGGCTCAACACGCCCCCAACAGGAAGATCGACATTGTGTGGACCCCGGGACACTCCTCACTAACGGGCAATAATTTTGCCCATAGACAAGCCTGCGAACTCTCCTCCCAGGACTCTGAGGAAACACCAAGTCTCCCCTGCTCACATTTCAAGACATCACCCAACATTACCGCACATCAAGACAACATTTTCCCCCTCCTCACCCGCAGCTTACTAAAACAGAAGAAGTAATACTCCGGAGGCTTCAAACAAACACCTTTCCTCACACAACTTCGCTACATCGGATGTACCCCACCCAATACCCTGCCACATGTAAATTCTGCCCTAACCCATGTACCCTCATACACATGATCTTGGGGTGCGCACACAACCCAGCCCTCCCACCTTTGCCCACTTCCCTTCCCCTCCCTGAGCTGTGGGAGAACCTGACGACCAGCGCCGGCTTGGATGCACAGCAACTCCTGGTGTCCAGGGCTGAGACAGCAAGGTCGTCCCATGGTCTCCTGGACTGAGGAGCCACTCCCACATCACCAGGCTCACAATAAATTTTTTTCCTCCTCGGCACGCCAACGCGTCGACGTTGTGCTGGTGTAGTTTGTCACGTTGAAGAAGAACTAAGATTCTCCTTTGGATCTCGTAGAGTGCGATGTATTTGCTTGCAAAGAGGTCAATGGCCGCTTGAAATTGATGCGATGATGGAGAAGGTACTTTAAGAAGCTGATTCGCTGCCGTGAGCAGTCTCACAGTAGCCACGCAAAGGATACGAAGGATCTGTTCTACACTTAATGTCGTTCGTCACTGGACGGTCTGGGCAAGACATGCCGTCCTCCGGCTGAGGGAGGGCTGATCAGAGCAAACAGCCAAAATCGCGGGGTTCTAGGATCCTCAGGCCGCAAAGGACATCGGTTCCCTGTTGAAAATTCCATCAACCAACCATCAAGATTCATTGCTGGAAAGGTTGATGACGTTTGATGGTTGCCTTGGAGAGCTTGATGTACGTAAGAAACTGTAATGGAAGCTGCTGGAAGAAGACGCTGGAAGGTGCTGGCAGGCATGCCTGCCAGCACCTTTCAGCACCTTCAAGCACTTTCCTCTATGCTGGCAGGCTTGCGGTGCAATGCCCGCAGATGTTGGCGTGACGGCAAGCTTTACTTCTGAATTGATGATAGAAAGGCATTTTCTGAATGAATGACGGCAGAAAGCCAAAACCTATATGACAGCGAAGCGCTTGAAATAACAGAAACATAGCGGTGGCATTGACCGTTGCGAGAAAATTACAAAAGCTGCCTTTTTGAAAAGGTGTTGCCCAAAACTTGGCACGCACGCTGCGCGATGACGGCAGATGTTCGCGTGACGGCAAGCTTGACTGCTGTATTGATGATGGAAAGGCATTTTCCGAACAAGTGCTGGCAGCAACCCAAAATTCATTCGATAGCGAAGGAATGATATAATAACAGAAACATAGCGGTGGCATTGGGAATTTCGAGAAGAAAAAACAAGAACTGCATTTTTGATAAGGTGCTGCTGAAAACTTGGCATATTAGAGAAAAGCTACTTTGATTAGCGCTTCTTGTTTTTAAGCCAGAACTTGGAGGGCTGGTATGAAACTGTATGCCCTTTATTCGCCGTTTATTGTGTAAGGATGGCAGTGCCGACCCTTACGTTGAAAACATGGGCAGCTTTTTTTCGCTGCGACAGGGTCAAACCGTCAAACCGTACGTGTTCATTTTCGCTGCGCTGAGCCGGCGGACAGACTACGAGTTTAGCGCTTCGCCGATCCTCCTTAGTTGTAATCAGCTGCTTTGAGACAGATCCAAGCACGGTATTATTACACAACATAATTTTAATTCCGGGGGCGCAGGCCATTTCACTCTATGCCATTTCACTCATAGCTGCGTTGACTTTCGTCGGGGAGAACGGGGATGTGCGATGTCTCTTTTAGGTTGAGATAGCTGGCTACACGGCTCAAGGTGAGCCTCGTTTTGGAGACCGGTGCGCGCCCAAGAAGCGGCATGACTGCCGGAATGGGTTATATACGAGAAGCAGTAAACATAACTCACAATATTTGTGCATTCATGGGCGATTAAGATTGACAAACCAAATAAATCACACTTGTTCAAGCTTAAATTCCGATTGCGGCGGTGGTGCAGAGGTAACGCGCTTGTTTTTTGTTGCAAAGGTTGGTGGTTCGATCCTCCGGTGTTCTGGTTTTTTTTTTGCTGACAGCACGATATGATTTTTTTAACGAAAAATGTGCCTGTTCTTGGTAGTTTCTAACCAAAAGTGATTTTCCCCAAAGTGATGTCGGAGGTTTATTCCGCAACTCAATCGCTCATATACAGGATAGCCCAACAAACTCAACTTTCTGCTGGGTATGGCAACCTGATCTTTCTATTTACATTGCTTTATGTGTCTATGTTCAAGCCAGAATTTGTTTCGACGCATTTTGTTCACTTCGCACCGTGTATGAACTGCGTTACGAAAACACCAAGGCACAGCCGAAACCGAAACCCCGGCCTCAGTACTCCACTGCTCCATCCAGCAACATCGCCACGCCATCACGCCGTCGCCGTCGCAAGGGAAAGCGAAACGCAGCTATAATGAAGCATAGAGCTCTGGGGGGGTATAACATATATGAAGTAGTAAGAGGAATGTGGAAAGGAGTAATGGTTCCGGGTCTCACGTTTGCGAATGCTGTACTCTGCTTAAAATCAGACGTTCTATCAGGCCTTGAAGTAAACTAGAGAACGGTAGGACGTTTGGCCTTAGGCGCGCATGGAAAAAAAACTAACGAAGCAGTTCAGGGAGATATGGGCTGGGCGTCGTTTGAAGTTAGAGAAGCTCAGAGTAAAATATGCTTTGAGATGAGGTTGAGGGCAATGGATCAACGAATGTTGGCAGCTAAGGTTTTTAGGTACCTATACTTGAAAAGCGTGGACACGCAGTGGGTAAGAAAGACTAGAAGGCTGACGATGAAATACGGAAAGAACAGTGGGGAATCCAAAACAGCCAAGGAAACCAAAAAAGAGGCAAGGCAGATTGAAACCAATAAATGGAGGGAAAAAATACCCGCACCTCCCCGAGGGGGATTGTGAGGATGCAGAGCATAACGGACTGTCTGGCGCTGTTTGAAGGTGCGCCAGACAGTTCGTTGGCAGATTAGTTGGCGTCCATTCAGCACATCGAGACGGCGCTGCGCACATCAACCGAAGAAGCAACTGATCCAGCGGGCGCGCACGGGGTATATAAAGGAACTGCCGTGGAGAGGAGGATGAGAGAGAGTCGCGCATGTGCGCTTATCGCACAGCTTGCGGATGATACGCGGAGGGAAAGCGCGTAGCGCACAGACAGCGTGGAGAGGAGGAGGGGAGAGGAGGGTATGAGCGCGCGGTAGCAGCTGCCGTGGAGAGGAGGAGGAGATAGAGGCGCGCATGCGCGCTATCACACAGCTGGCGGGGTGAAGACACGGAGGGGGAAGCGCGTCGGCGCACAGACGGCGCGGAGAGAAGAATGGGAGAGGAGGGTACGAGCGCGCTTCGGCGCAAAGACGGCGCGGAGAGGAGAATGGGAGAGGAGGGTACGAGCGCGCGTTATCGCACAGCTGGCGGGTGCGGACGGACGGCGCGCGCCGACGACGCGTGACAGGCCGCCGCTATAAGATGATCTGCATCTAAAATGGAAGCTAAAACGTCGTTAGAGATGTACAGGGCTGAGAAGATGAACATCAGAAAGGAAGATTTCTACGATAATTCCCAGGGCAGTGCTTTGCTTTTTGAGGCTAGAGCAGGTTGCCTGCGAATTAAGAGTTTTGTGGGGAAGTATTCACAAAATGATGGGGCATGCGTGGTCTGCGGAAAAGAAACAGAAACTATGCGGCACATCGTGTTAGAATGTGAGGGTATTCATCCAAATCTACATGAAGGGAATATTGGGCTTTCAGAAGCCCTAGGATTTAAGGGCATCACAGAGGAAGTTACCTTCAATGCTGTCGAGGGGACGAAAAGAAGATTGGAATGCTGGTTGACGAAAAGCAGAGAGGGGAATACTGCCTAGGACAGTTACCACCTGTAACAGAAAAAAAAAGTATTTTGTGCCTAATAAGCTTTTTGTGCCTGCCCTAAGCAGAACTAGTATTGAACCAAAAGTGTAAAACATATGTATATTAGTCCTTTTTGGTAAGATGACATGTCATCACCCCGATACAAAGGGGATACTAATGGAAATCATCATCATCATCATCATCATCAGCGGCAACATGAGGCACAGCAGCAACGAGAATTTTGTGAGGAAGTATTCACAAAATGATGGGGTATGCGTGGTCTGCGGAAAAGAAACAAACTATGCGGCACATAGTGTTAGAATGTCAGGGTATCCATCCAAATCTACATGAAGGGAATATTGGGCTTCCAGAAGCCCTAGGATTTAACGGTATCACAGAGGAAGTTAACTTCGAGGCTCTCGAGGGGACGAAAAGAAGATTAGAATGCTGGTGGACGAAAAGCAGAGAGGGGAATATTGCCTAGGACAGTTACCACCTGTAACAGGGAAAAAAAAGTATTTCGTGCCTAATAAGCTTTAGTGCCTGCCCTAAGCAGCGCTAGTATTTAACCAAGAGTGTAAGACATGGTTATATTAGTCCTTTTTGGTAAGATGACATGTCATCACCCCGCTTCAAAGGGGAGACCAATAGCAATCATCATCATCATCCTTTCTTCCTGGCCGCCGAGACGGTGGAGCTGTACGCGCTTGTCGAGTGGCTTTGTTGTGGTTGTTTTGAAGACATCGGATTGTAGTTTCGACGAAGATATGTCGCCTGTGATTTAAGGGAAGTGACTAGTCAACTTTTTGCACTTTACTTGTGTATTTAACTGGGCAGGGCTCTTCCGTTCCGTGTTAGACGTTTGAGTCGTCGGTTAGCCCTAATGTTTTTTGACAGCGAATTATTTTGAGGGTTACGTAGATCTGCCTTTCGACCGCGGATATTGCGTGCGGGACTAGAAACAGTAGGGCTGTTCGATTTACAGTCTTGGACTCACCGCCGATTCCCTGAAAGCAGTCAGGCATTCGATTTTCTTGTTTATCCTTATGGCTTCGGGGAATCCTCGGACTCTGGCGGAATATCCGCGGTGAATTCGAGTCTGTAAATCAAGAGCCCTATTGTTTGTGCCGTTTGTAGGCTTTTTGTTGAGCGAAGTAGGATCATACTGCTACGTTGGCTAAACGGTTTGTTGCTCGCAACAACCGATCGCCAATACGCGTGGTCGACCGCTCCAGGTTGAGTTCGCAAGTTTTTTTTTTGTGGGTAGTTCTTTTTAAAGAATTGCAAATTGTTCTTGGCATCATTTTTTGTACCTGGACTGGAGTGGTACGCTTTAGGAACTTTTAGCCGAGGCACATAGCAGTCTACACTACACTGCAGGGATTGTCGTTTTTCAAAGCGGTCACTCAGTGAAGTGCACTGGTACAAACAAGGCTCTCTGCGTTCAGATTGAGGGTACGATGGCTGAAATTGGCGTCACACTCGCAAGCCCCGCATGTGCAGTGAATGTTTGAGTGTTCCAATCGTTCGATAATCGCATATATGTTTGTGCATGTGTATCAGTAGCACCAAAAACGTTCATTCAACCCAAATTTGCTATCACGTCGAAACTACGTGCGTATCGTGCGTCTGGTGCAGAGGCATAAGCAATGCTGGCCGCGCATGGGGACCATTTAAGCACTGCAACATTCACTACCGTCTCCGAATAATTCGCGGCCACGCGTGTTGCTCAGTTAAATTTTGTATTGGGCTCTCATTCTGTGGATGAGTGCACCCCGCACAAGAGGAAATGCTTCAAAAAAAAGTGGGTCTCCTCTGGAATGGTTAAGGCGGAAGGTCTCTTTCTAGTAGCTTGTGTACATAATTGCACAGCAAAGAATACACTGTTAAAAACACGACTTGATGTAAATAAATATAGTTCTAGAAAATATGCCGCTAGAGAATAGATGGGAGAACAGCCTTTTCTAGATGGTTAGATCCCACTGAAAGTTTTTTCTTAATTTTTCAGAAGAGGATAACCTCTTTCTCATCGCAATAATTTTTTAAGCACTGGCTAATGTCATTATTGGAAGTAATGCATTATTGTCATGTTTCAAATTTTGCGGCCTATACCAATATGTGTCATTTTTGAAAATCGTTTCAATGGGTTTGATGTCAATGTGAGCACAACCTTAAATCTGGTTCCCTATGCTTCCATAAGACATCGAGGCCATTATTAAGGACGAATTAGGTTCATGTTTTGAAGGAAAAAAATTGTTGCCATGATATTGACGGTACCAGCTGAAAACATGCACCGACACATCATGTGGCCTTCAAGCACTGAGTGAAGGAGAATTGAACCTGGTTTAAGCTGCAATCACCTAAAAGAGACTTCAGAAACAAAAAAAAATTGCTTCACTTGTATTGTTGTTCAGCAGTTCATCACAGCCTTTCCTGCCTACTTTGGCAGAATTGTTAGGCTGTGTCTAGCATTCCATCTAGACGGAACAGCAACTGTCACTAAAGTTCCGTGCGGAGGAAACACAACTCGCGTTGAGAGCAGTGTTTCTTGATTTTTACCCATCCGGCCAAACTGCTACCGCTCACTGACTAGCCAGAATCACTGATAATTATTAATCATTATTAATAATTACAGATCGGACTAACTGTAGCTCAATCTGGACAGATCTCCAAGCCGCCACCCGACGCCCGCTTCACAATATTTCAGCGAGAGCAATCGGTCTTGATTTTTACCTAACCGGCCAAACCGCTTCCGCTCACTGACTAGCCAGAGTCACTAATCACTGGTAATAATTAGACGAGATCGGGTGTAACTGGCGATGGCTACGTCGGCCTTGGCTCCAGCGAGCGGGAGCGGCTCGGCCGCTTGAGTAAAAAACCAAGGCCGACTGCTCTCATCGCGTGAATTGTAAAGCGGGCGGGATGTTTTGCTATTACAAAACGCTAACCACGGCCACACACACAAAAAAACGGTGCGAGAATTGAACCAGGGCCTACACCGTTCGTAGTCAGCCGCGGAACCACTACAGCAAATCCCAGAATGAGAAATAGCGGCTAATCAGCTGGTTTTGATTTGGCGTTCAGTCTGGACGGAACTTTTGCAGTTTTTAGCATTCCGGCTGGACAGAACGCTAGGCACTCCCTAATTGTTAAGGCAACGTTATCATCAATTAGGTCTGCGCTTTGTCACAGAATCGTGGAGGCAATTTGCCGTAAAGCAATGAGAGAGCTCATCTCGGCACCTTTTTACGCATACATGAACTGGTCATAATGAACGGCATCTACTTCCAAAGAGAGAATTGAGTTAGAAGCTTGATCGTTGACATTGTCACTATGCTGTGATAGTCACTTCGGCCATCCTTATATCCTGGTAATGTGGTATTTTAACGTTCTCATATTTTCGCTTGGAGTGTGAAGAACACCTTGCTCGACACCTTAATATCGCATTTAGAACTTTGAAGGATTAAGGCTAATGCAACTTGCTTGTTGTTTGCCACTCACTTCTATCTTGCAGGCTACTGACTGTTACACCTTGCAGTGGAGATCAGCTGGCATGCCCTACTTGGTGGATGGACCTAATTGGATGGACCTCTCATCAGATGTCACTGGCTGTTTTTCAGGTTGGTTACAATAGGTTGAGCACCTAGTTCTATACAATTGTAGTGCAATGCTATGACGTGCACTGTGAAATTCAGTTACCGAAACTTGCCTAATTTGACCCAGAATGCAGTGCTTTGGTCTTCCAATAGCACTGTGAATATATGCATGTCGGCTTCTTCATTTCAGCAATTCATTGCTCTCCGAGTTTGGAATCAGTGAATTTGGATGTATTGTATTTAACGTCTTTATGTATTGTTTAACATGAACCTTTGCTGCCATTGTACATTGGACTGCTGAAACACAAGCACGAAGGTGGGAGTGCTTAGTAAAAAAGAGAACTAGGATGCACATGATGTAACAATTAGAAGTGACACAGCTGCTTGATATCCCCCTTTTGGTGCAGCCCGCCGAATGCTCCTCTCCGCCTGTGTGAATGATAGCCCTCTTTCCCTCCGCCGCGTCGCCGCGGTGGCGTCAATTCGGAAAGCGGCCACACAATCAGACATCCGCGCTACAGTTCTTGGTTCGGCTGTTGTGTTATTGCGCTTTGTCATGCTTCAATTGAGACACCTTGCTGAACAGGCTGCAATCACATATTTACGTGGAGTAGATGCATGGTCCTTAACATGGGATTGCACTATTCAGCTTGTTTTACTGGAATTTTCCATTCTGTAGCGTTTTCGTGACCTTTGGGCTTTTTCTGAAGGAACTTCGGGCTGCTGATGAAGACAGGCGAAAATATCGAGGTGGCGTGGGACAGCTTAATTTTTTCCAGGTCCGGCAAAATGTGCGATCAGCTTAGGAGCCAAACTGGGTTCACAAGTGACAACTTTTATTGGATCTTAAAGAGGGCCTTGAGAACAAAAGAGTTCCTAACTTTCTGCATTCCATCAAACATCTCCCTCTCTCTCTCTAGAAAATTTGTTCTATGGTTCTTAATGAGGTGGTTTGGTCAAATAAAAGGAACGATGGGTCATTTTGCCGCGCTGGATGTAGCAAAACATGCTGCTGCTGTAGTGTGTTGTCAACCGACATGCCTAGAAACATGGCGCTGTTTGTCTGGTGGCTGTCTGTGACAATACGGATAAGGAAGAACCCCACCTCTTACACAGTTGAGCACACCAAAATTCAGGTTACGGAGCCGGTCATGCTTCATGTTCCCGGTAAAAAAATACCCTAAGGGGATAACGTCAGCCGTGGAAAGCCCCCGCATGACAAACCAAAGGAGCCTGCAGGCTATTTCAGTGGCACCGCCGGTTCAAGGTTCACAGCTTATATCAAGGCCGAAAATATGTCGACTTGGCCGCCATAAATTACTTTTTCCTGTATTGACATTTCGTCAATAATCAGGCTGCAGTATGGTTCTTTTAGTGACCGCAAGGTTTGTCCATTCACTTGAAGCCGTTCCTTTATTAGGTTTATTACTCGAGTCTCTTGCAGAAGGTCCGACAAGATTTTTAGTGTGCTTTGACACGGCAGCTTCAGCAGTTTTTTGCCCCTCACATGCTCGTATCCTTTACAAGAAGTCGCCTTCCACAACACTTTGCCGCAACTTGGGGTCCTGTCTAGTCAGTGCGCCTTATCACTATTGATAATCTGTTCCATGGCAAATTTGGCACACCCGTTCTCCTTCTTGTGCGGCATCCGAAAGGGTCTTCAGTGCTTGCACAGCACGGTTGTCCTCATAGTATTGAACTTTCTCTAAATTCATCATAAGTTTGCTGAAGTTTTTGCAAGCGTTCGTTTAGTCTGCACTTTCATCTCAAGACTGTGTGCGTTTCTTTTCGTCGCTTCAACGCATCCAACCAGGTCAATGTCATCTGGCTTTCTTCACTTTGCAATTTGACGTCTTCCTAACCTTCAACACACTCGCCTGAAGCTACATTTTCTTGCGCCTGGTATTCGCTGGCTGCGCTTTGAGCGTAGAAATCTTCTAGACGATGGTGTTTTGCTTCTTTCCCACCTGCTGCTAACGCATGTTCTCTTGAAATTCTCGGTTGCATGCATGCACGCTTGCATCTTACTAAAATCCTTTCCCGGGAAAGGCATTGCCACCATGCGATGCCTTTTACAGCATTTTAGAGCAGTGCCTGTCAAGAGCACCCTTCCATGACCTGAAGGGAGTCCTAGCAGGATGGTTTCCACTTAATTTTTAAAATGTTCTTTTTCTGCACGCTTTCTATTTCTATGGCAAAAAGGAATGGCAGAAGCAAGGGACCACATCGGAGTGACCATCTCAGAATGTTTAAGGAGGTATGTGAAATGTGAATATACATTTGTTTTGAGTTGATCTGGATTGTATAAGCTTTAGTGTGCAACTCAGTTTTTTTTTTATTTTCAGCTGCCCACCTGTTCGAAGTTAGTCACCATATTTGATATTTAATGATAATATATTAAACGTTGAAACCAAGTTTGTTTTGTGTAATATTTTTAAGCACCCCAGCACACACCTCTAAGCTCTCATAAAATGGTTGATAAGTTTTCAGAGCATTGTAGCAGGGTAGCAGAAAAATGATCACGACATGAATGGACAGAGCAAAACGCATAGGCAAGCTTACTTATTTGCTGCAAATCTTATTTCATAAATTTATTCGCAGGAAATGAAACCAGTTTTTAATTAGCATTGCATACCACCTTTCCTTTTCATGTCGTCATCATTTTTGTGCAATTTCGCATATCTGCCGTCATACCGTCACTCAACCTGCCAGCATCGACGCTACCATTGCCATCAGCTACCGACGCATGCCGTCAGCTACCGCCATATCGACGTCTACCAGCATGCCATCATCCATCACCCTGCCAGCATGCAGTCACCTGCCGTCATGCCATCAATAATTCCATTACCATAATCCACCATGTTGATGTTTGATGGATTCCATCAACTCCATATTTTCAATAGGGTTGTCTCCTTCGCCGCATGCGGTCAGCCTCCCAGGTCTAACGGCACCAGAAATGAAGATAAAGAACTATGCAAAGAAGACCTATGCCATGGCTGCTCTTGGTAACTGTAATCGCAAGTTCTAAACGAAGATGATGATATAATCACTGTCGCATCACAAGCCGGAAATGCATAGCCAGCGGGAGATATAACATCCAGAACCTGGTTTTCATGCCACGAATCGAAAAGAAAGATTCATTCCTAATGCTCTGGCGAAGCTCTATTGCAGCCCGAAGAGTGGCAGTTAAAACTGTACGTCTTACTTGTAGCACTTGATGAAAGCCGCAGCAACGTGCATGTACGTTTCTGAGAGCATTGGTGCGCATGAGCACCACCTTTTTCAATTTTTGGTTCCCACAATAGGCAGGTCATCTTGAGCGAAATGCGATGTGGTGCCTTGGACACCCTCGATGTTTGTACGCACACAAAGTCCATCTCAGTGTTTTCATTGCTGCGATCATTGACCCCGAACAAGATTACGTAGTCGGCCGAAATCTTGCGGTTTTGCTTGCCAGAACAAAACGAATTAACGCTCGATTCTGAGAATCTTAGTATGGCCACAAGCAAAACTGCGACGGAGGACCTGTTTTGCGACGCCATATGGATCTTACTACTAATGTTGCCACTCTGCATCGCGGAACTTGGAGTTGCTAATAGTTGTGCTGTTAGCACAACTGGACATGTTGGCTGGACATGTGCTGTCTTTAATTTAGCACCAAAACAATGACACCCAGTGAAACTACGTGTACAGTTGTTCTACTGGTAATTTAGTTTTCTTCACTAAATAAAAGCTGCGTGCATTTAGAAAAGCTTCGGCGGTAGTGTGCGAACCGGTAAATTCTCGATTCTGTTCCGTAGCTTCTGAGCTGTCTCTTACCCGCTCGTCACTTTTATTTGACGAAATACACAGTTCGGCTTCTCGTGCAAGAGTCATTGTTCTTCCTGGCCTTATGCACTCCTCCACAAATGGGCTGGACAATATCATACCACCGTGTCAAAGACGTGATTTCTGCTTGTAATTCTTGCATATCTTTGATGACATGTGAGCACCGTTTTTTTTCACGCTTCATCGCAAACACGCACCTCTGTCGCGATCCCCTAGTGTCCTTGGGATGGTATCTGTTGCCTTGAGTCACTCAGTATAAGGCTACGCGGCTTGCTCAAGCGCGGTGTCCTGCTTGCAGCCATTTATGTCCACTGAACAAAATATCTTTGAAGTACGGGTAAACTTGTGGGCTTTCAGGCTAGGAAGGCGCATTCTGTCACCAGTTATTCAAATATCCGTTTAAACACTACCAATGTTTAATTCCATAATGTTACCTTAGGGCCATTCCGGTAAGGTTTTTGGGAAACAAGGTTGGTTTGGTGTAATTGGTTTATGCATACCAACTCATCCGCTTTTAACAGCAATACTTCCTGGGTCATTCGACAAGAGGCAGGTGTAATACGTATATGACACCCGAATTGTCAAACATGCATTCCGGCATTCGCTGCTGTCAAACTTGCTGATGCATAGACGTGACGTGGCATTTTCCGTCTATACAGCAAACACTACAGCAGGGTGCTCACTCTATGGTCAATAAACAAAAGACATTAGGCACTTGCGGGGTTTTAGTAAGTGTTGTTTCACTACAACGCCAATTATCTTACATTCAGGAAGCACGAAATTTTTATAGTGTCAACGCGTCAGTCTCATTCTCATCATAGAGCGAGTTTTCGGAGTTCGATATGTAAAACATGTTTGAACTGTGTCAAGTACAATGTGCACCTGAACGTAAGGCCACTTTTCATTCCTGCTGATACCAGTAAAAAAGGAATGTTTCAAAAGTACATACGAGACAGACGCGAGCGCTGGTTATTTCCAGATGCTGTATAAATCCGTGACTGCATCTTTCTCTCCAATGTACCGCCAAGATCTTACGTTTACGGTCACGGAAGCGGAAACGAAAACTATAGCTAGGTCATCTGGTGGCGCGGCGCCTGCTTCCGAGACCACACAGAGCGATGGCGGGGACAAATAGCATTGCATGTATTGCGCTAAGAATTGCTCCCTCACACCTCATTTTGCTTCGATAAATAGACGCCAGAGAAACTACGAAGCGTAGTTAAAGAAAGACCGCCGGGAACAACCGTATCCCTGAAAACGGTGGGACTAACTGGATATGTTGAAACTGTGCTGTGCTCTGACAGTTAACGCGGTATGTGTGCCTTGCCCTCGTAGCCTATTCATTAGATATTCGGTATCAAACAGACTTAGCGTGAAAAGAACCGAAGAATATACATAATAAAGAAGCGCCAAACAACGTGGATCCTTCCATTTAGCTTACGTTGGAATGTGCAATGTTTGCTAGTTATTCCAAATGTTGCCCCTGCTGCATAAAAACATGTTTCCGAATACGATAGGCTTCTTATTCTATTAGAAAAAGGTACCATTATAATTACATCACTAGGCTTTCACTGCCCCTCTCGCTCCGTCACTAAATAATGCAATAGTTCATATAACATCTTGTTAGACAGCATACATTTTCGCAAAGCTTTATTGGCATGTGTTCGTGCTTGTGGCAGTTAGCATATTTCCCAGAAATCGGTCAGCATAAAAAAACACACTGGGGATTGGTCAGGTCAAGCGCAGCATGTCGCGATTTCGGAGCACTTTATAATTATTTATTTATTAATTTTCACATACTGTAGCCCTTTAAGGGCTATTGCAGGAGTGGTTGAAATACAGAGGAGTAATTACAAATGCATCACTTCAGGGAACAAAAAATACAATATACACACCTATACACATGACGATTTCATTGAGAACAAAATCCCGATACTAATGTGCACAGAAACATCGTTATACATCCATTGAGTGGGCACTGCAAAATGGGGCGCCCATACCAACACAACAAAGCAGGGAGCTATTGATTAGACAAGACTTTCAAAAAGAGGCAGAAATTGATTTATTGATGCACTCTTAATCTAGCCCCGCAGTAAATTCCACTGTTCTGTCGTTCTTGGAAAAAAACTAAATTTGAATACATTGGTGTGAGTATGAAATGGGGCGAGATTTAGGGCATGATTATTTCGAGTTACGGTTGGCATTGCATACGTAAGATAGCTGTCATCGGAAAGGCGGTTAACTGAGTGAACGATACCATGCAAGAATTTGAGCGAATTGATATCGCGTCGCGTGCAGAGTGAGGTAAGATTTAAATTTGTAAGGGTGGATGTAGGCGAATAATTGTGGTCATAGCGGCGACAAATGAAACGGATTGCTTTTTTGGCACGGATTCACTTGGTTGGATTTCTCTTTTTTTGTACGGACACCAAACGGTAGCGCCATAATCAAGAACAGGACGAATTAGTGTTTTGTACATTAGTATTTTAGTTTCCTTTGGGGATGTTCTGAGAGTACGTCTTAGATAACCAAGTTTTTGTAAGAGATTTGGTGCTGACTGAATTGATATATTTAGACCAGGAGAGGTTAGTAGTGAAAATAACGCCAAGGTATTTATAATCTGAAACCCTTTGGAGCATTAGGTCATTGAAAGAGTAGTTGAAAACGGAAGTCTGCGTTGTGGTGGTGAAGGAAATTGAGACAATTTTACGGAAATTGATATTCGTTTGCTATGTAACACACCAAGAGCAAAAGGCACTAAATGAGTCATTGAGAAGATGGTGATCTTCAACGGAGTTATTGGTATTGTACAAAACACAGTCATCGGCGTACAGACGTAACTTACAGGTAATGGATTGTGGAAAGTCATTATAAAAATAAAAAATAACAAATGACCAAGAACGGACCCTTGTGGTACCCCTGATGTGACTTTAATTGGAGGTGAATGGCCAGAGTTAAAGGTAACGTATTCGGAGCGATTAAAAAGAAAATTGGCAATTATGTCTGCTAGACTGGAATTTTTTAGGATGGCACCGAGTTTATTAAGCAACTTATAATGCGGAACAGAGTCGAAAGCTTTGGTGAAGTCAACAAATATTACGTCGACCTGGTGGCCGCAATCAAGACTTGAAGAAATGTCATGGGTAAATTCTGTCAATTGACTTAAAGTGCTGAATCTCCTTCGGAAGCCATGCTGCAGATTGGATAAAACATTGTTAGTCTCAAGAAAGTCGAGTATATGTTTATAAATGATGTGCTCCAACAACTTGCCGGAATGTGATGTCAGTGAGATGGGACGATAATTTGGCAAAAGCTGCTTATCACCAGACTTATAAATCGGCCGAACCTTGGCCAATTTCCGGGCACCGGGAAAAATACCTGAGGATGAACACTTCTGAAATATAATGGTAAGGTAACGAGATGCCCATAACGCATACCGAATTAGAAAGGAGTTTGTAATACCATCGGGACCGTCTCCCTCTTTGCGTCTACATTCAGAATGAGATTCAACACATCAGCATGACTAATAGTTACACCAGAAATTGGGCCAATATCGGAAGAAGAGTTAAAGGCAGGGGTAACATGATTATCAACGGAAAATAGAGTGGAAGTAGGTATTACACGCATGGAAGATTTTCTGGTCATCAGTAAAAGTTTCACCGTTAATCAAGAATGAGGAGGAAGAGCAGCTACTAGGCAGAACTGGTGTCCAGAATTTACGAGGATTACTTTTGAGTAAAGAGTGTAATTGTGTGCCAAAGAAAAAATATTTTGAAAAAGCCATCATTGCCGCAAGTTGTTTTTTAAGATTTCTGGAACTCATATCACAGTATCAGGTTTATCAAGGTTCTTTCTACGCCTCAGCCTGCGTACACGAGGAGATAGGTGAAGAATATCTCTGTTCATCCAAGAAAGTTTCTGATTCGTTTCCCTTAGTTTTTATTGGAACAAATTCTAAATGCAAGATATTACAACGTTTTCAAAGTACGTCACAAGAGTATCTACGTCACAGTTGGTGCTCATGGATTCGAACAGAGACAAAGCATCAGCAAGGGCATCCAAGATCGAAGTATCGTTAGCACGATTAAAATCCGGGAATATTGTGAACGAATGCAAGTTTTTGAGAACAGGCTAAGACAGGGTCACGATAACCGCCTTATGATCCGATATACCTTCGGTAGTTTCACATATAAATCCAGCTTCCGCAATGTTAGAACTTAGAAACATTAGGTCGAGAAGCGCGTCTAGTCTAGTTGCATCCCTAACCAACTGCACCATGTCATGTGACAACGAAAACTTGATTAGCTCTCGGCCAAGGCCAGGTTCTCGACCGGTCGGTGTCAGAGAAGGCCAATGAAATCCGGGTGCATTGAAATCTCCCATACATATATTATAAGATGAATCGATATTGTGGTTTTAAATATAGCTATTAAAATTGCGTATATGGTCGACGGAGGTGCAGGTGGGCGGTAGCAGACACCAACCATGAGATGATGCTTGTTTAAGTAAAGCTTGCACCACACTGATTCAACATCTAAAGGCACAGGCAAAACAGAGAACTTAAAGTCCGACCGAAAGAGTAGAGCCACACCCCCGCTTTTGTCGTTCTGTCGATGATTACGAACTGGGACAAACCCGGGTGGAGTTATCTGAGAGTCGTAAACGCCTTCATGCAGCCAAGATTCAGCCATACCTACTATGTTCGGGGAAAGCGTGGATACCAGAGAGACAAAGCTAGAAATTTTATTGAGTAGACTTCTTGCATTGACATTCAAAATTATTAGGTCAATACGTGGACAGTGAGGTAGTCAAGGAGGGGACGAAGATCCAGGAGTGGATGCAGGGTGACATGAAGATTGACGGGAGGGTACTTTAACAAGCGTGTTAGAAGTTGCGTCTAGGGTATACTGAATGTCATCAATAAAAAGTTTATCGAAGCGCAAACGTACTTCGGCCCCACTGTTACGAAATGAAGCAAAAGAACCCCAGAGCTTTTTTCGGACAGAGCGCACACTTTGGGAATAATCTTTTGTAACTTACCAGTCGGATCCTTTGAACTTTGAGACGTTCTTCATCACTGTCATTTTATTGTGTAAGTCTAGAATCTTCATAATGACGGGCCGAACACGGTTGACTCGGGACAGACATAGCCTATGGCAACGTTCAATGGCAGGACTGTCTATGAGCAAGATATCACTAAATACTTGCGATACCCTAACCCGGAGACTGTCACTATTTTTTTAGTCCTCTTCATTACAGCCATGAAAGATTAAGTTGTTGCGTCTCATGCGATTTTTAAGATCATCATTTTTTTATCTTAGTTCATTACCCGTCGGTGTCAAAGCTGCAAACTCACTAATAAATGGTACCGATGAAGCAACCGGTGCAGAGATGGCATGGGGAAATTCAAGGGCCAAAACTCGTGAATCCAGAGAATCCAATCTAGCTTTGACAGTATGCTGAAAATTTTTAATATTTAGGATATCTTTGGCCATTAGACTTTGACCGTCGAGGAGTTTAGAAAGGAGTTGCTCCACAGAGGAGCTACCATCCATAAAAACAGCGCTTGCTTCATTCTTAGAACGCGTCGTGGGTCCCTGAGCATTCCCATCATTACTGCTTGCTAAGCGGCAGCAGGTTTAGAGCGGCCAGGATTTAGTTCAACATCGCCGCTCAAGAGAAGGCGATGTAAACTATTTACGGCATGAGAGCAAACACTGACAAAATTGTGTGGGCAGGACAGCAGCAGCAAACACCGATTGTCAGAGCGAAAACACTTGTCATGATCAAGATAACATACCTGCAGTATAAAGGCGAAGCGGTTAAGCATACTGCCGGCGCTGCCGCTGCCTAGCCCACTGACGCCGGAGACCAGGTCCGGGGGTTTTATACTTTTCCTTGATGACGTAACAGAATGATGACGGTAGATGACTGGCTGGTCGAAGTGGTCTTGCGCATGTAACACTCCGGTCAAGCAGCTGCAGAGCACACCACGGTAGGCACACGCACGCGTGACAGAGCAGTCCGTGTGGTAACGGTTGATACGGAGCGAGACGTTCCCAAAGAAGGATAATGCAGCCGTGGTCGGCACATGCTCCAAGCAGGTTGATACACTGGAGTGTTGATTCAGGGTCGTCAGGAATCCGAAAACCTGCAGAATAAAGGCGAAGCGGTTAAGCATACTGCCGGCGCTGCCGCTTAATATGTATTTCCAAATTATCACAATGAATAGAGAAAAATACGTGTTGATTGAGGGTCGTCAGGAATCCGAAAACCTGCAGAATAAAGGCGAAGCGGTTAAGCATACTGCCGGCGCTGCCGCTTAATATGTATTTCCAAATTATCACAATGAATAGAGAAAAATATGACGGCCCACCAATCAGCCCCGGACAAGAACTTATCCAGTGAAGTGTACTTGCCCACTTTTTTCTTCATTCAGTTTTTCTCGTGATGAATTCAAATAATCAAGATGTGGAATAAACAATAAAGAATTAAAATTGGAATTTCCGATTTTTTACGAAGGTAATAACTAAATTAGGGCGTGTAACCTAACGCCATCGCTTCTATTTTCCAATTAAACATCCTTTGTTGTGAAATGGGTGTAAGAAGCAAGGCGTTATAACAGAAGCGCCCTAGCAGAAAGAAATGTGGGTGCTACAGAAGACTTTTCACGTTATCTTTTCTGACGCTGGTGATGTAGCTCGAACTGATTCGGAAGCGGTACTGTCAGGTTATAGTATTCAACCTGTCAATAATTATCTAGGTGGCCAACTGAGGCAAAGGTCGTGCAGGTTAAGGAGTCGCTAAAGCAATCACAGTCTTATAATTTGTTTTGGGATGGTTTTTAAGGATGCGATTCACTGGAACTGTTCAATTGAACGATATTCCCAGATGTGTTCACAGAGGGGGATATCTCCAAATGTTTAGGAGGGCAGTGTCAACTAACTTGAAGAAGTAGGGGAAGTTCGCGTCCAGTCTTTGAGGTCAAATATAGAACATTGATTTTATATACATTCGCATTGAAAGAAGAGTTGTTAGGCCTCGTTAATATAGGCTTTGCAGCAATGGATGCTATGGAAGACAGACAACTACGACAAAAAAGATCCCGGGTAGGTACGACTAATAGATTTCTTGTAGAATAAATTTTGTTTCATAAAGGCAGGCTTCAATTATATCATTCCAGGGAGGCGCCGCAGTGACTAGATTCACCTCGCGATGTGATATGTGTTTTTTACAGACACAGATCTTATGATGGCTAGCACAACCCCTGTGTCGTTACGTCTGCGATGCCACATATTTATTTATCGCGCTTTTTGGCCCATTGTCGGGAAGCGAACAACGGGATTGTAATGTATTGTTTTCTTTTTGATGATAATTTCTAAAGTAACATTACGCTTGATCGCTGCAACCTAGTGATATAGCTTCTGCCTTCTGAATGGACAGAAACATGCATATGAGGAGAGTTCTGTGTTCCTTTTTGTCTTCGGAAAAAAAGGCCACCACAAGTGCCACTCGAATAGCAGCTTTAATGTAAAACCACAAAGGAGTGTTCCTAGCTTAAAACATGTCTTCGCACCAGGAGATCAAGGACGGCGGTAAATCGGCTGATTCCGGCTCTTCGTGATGACGGTGGACGGGTAGTAAACGCGGATTTGGGTGTCGTTGTGGCCTACACGTTGTCTACTATTCGTTGATTGATAACTGCTCTTCACGTTCCATTGAGACGTCCTTTTGTCAGGAAGGACTTTTGCAATGAAACTTAAGTGTTTGGTGTTTTGACGGAGTTAGAGGAGCCTACCGAACGTGGTTTCTGCCAGACCTCTTATTTTATTCACCAGTGTAACTGTGCCGTTAGCATGCCACGGGCCCCTTCTCTGCGTCCGAAACATGGAGCCACCACGATGAAACATATTGAAACGTGTCGTATCCTATGCCAATTCTCGCAGCCAAAGTCGCTTTTACACACATCTATGGACCGCGCTTTGTGTTTGTAGCTTTCGTGCCTAATTGTGAAGTTGTGCACAAAAAGGCAGCTTGAGACTTAATGCTATCAGGAGAAGCTATTTCAATTAACTGCGTAGTAAAACCACCTTTTTTGTGTGCCGGCAATCTAATGGAAAAAAGAATTTTGGGACAGCGCAGAGCGCCCCACGAACACTATTGAACTGCCCTCACGGAACCCTTTCGGTCTGCAGGCCCACAGATAAAAACCACTGCCATATGCTATAATTTGTAAATATTACGTTCAAATAGGTTGAGCTGTATTGGGCTATGCCGTCCTTTGCCGCGTGGTGTCGACAATAAGCTACTCAACTTGTTATCTTCAATTTTCGACTCACCAAACTCTTGTTTGAATCATCTCCTCCAATTTCAACTCGTGCCACTAAAAGTCCACAAGACGGGTTACTATATTTTCAAGAGCATATAATTCTATTTCGAGAATGTGGATTGTGTGGATTTCGGTAGTCACTGGGCATCGACAGCGCCGTTCAGGGGTATGCCAAATCGCGATAGATTTTTTTGAAACTATGTATATTGGTTCCTGTATTGAACATGGAAGAATTACACAGCTGGATGTTCCCGAGCGATTAAAAAATGAGCATATGCTGCTAAAGTCAAACGGTTTTACAAACCGATGCAAAACATTACTTAACGCTGCCGTATTTATCCAAACCTCAGAGGGCAAGGTTGGGTGGAGTATTTTTAATTTAAAAGTTCAAATTACACAATCAGTGTGCTACAGTTTTGCAACGTTGCTCTATGGCGGGCTTTAGGGTGTTCTTTATTTTCTTCCTTTGCACAAAGTGGTTTTTTTCTACTCGATTTACTTGCTCACTCGTATTCGGAAGAGTTGAAAAAATATCTGTAACGACTACCGAGCAAACTCAGCCAGCGGAGCACTGCGGCCGCGATTGCGCAAAGACGATGTTTCCACAGATGTGCTCCCCAGCAGCAAGCAAAAGGACGCGCGGCTACTCTGGCGCGAATACGAGCGTGACGCAATCGAGAAAAAGCAAACAATAGCCGCATATCTGCAGTACTGATAGGGTGCGCCTGTGGAATGCCCTGTCTCGACAACAGGCGCCGCATAAACCAACGGCGCTGCGAATAATAGTAGCCACCACGCCCATGGAGCACAAAATTAAGCTCATGCAGTGGGTCTCTCACAGCTAGAAAAGAATAGGCGGCCCCAGGTTCTTCTTGAAAACGCAGCTGCATTTTGACGCTGGTATAATATGTAATCTCTGGATGCAAATCATACGCTATTTGAATTGTTCCGAGAATAAGTGCAAAACGTTTTCTCGCCAGCTCATTCCCGCGTCAGCCTACTCTCGCTTCCGAATATTCCTCTGGAGTCTGAACAGTACTCCTCGATTTATTAATGCGATCGGTCATCGTACCCCGCATATATACAACAGTTTGAATGAGAAAAAAGCTTGATGTCTATAAAGAATTCCCACTTCATAAATATTTCATTACAGAAAATAGTAGCCTCATTCACAAGTGCGATACAGAAACGCTGTGAGAACTCGAACAGATCAGAAGCGAATGCACCTGGCTCTGCTCCATTTGCCGTAGAATAGAATAGCTATATTTATAAACATTGATTGTTTTTACACAGCTCGCCAGTCACAGAAAACATGTCGGTTCAGTTCCATCCATACAAAGGCTTGCCCAAAGATCTCAAGGTCTTCCGCACGCTGGTTGCGCAGAATCGAGGATACCATTTCTATTATCCGGTAAGTGATTGTGGCTGTAATACACGATAAATAACTGCTAAGAGAAAGTTTTCGGGTGAGTATAAATTTGAAGAACGACGAAACCCCGTCCTAAAGCCCCGTACATGAGTCGAGGGTAGACAACGCGCACGCTGGGACTAGCAATACTTTAATGAATAAAATTCCCAAAGAAAAGCAAGGTCACGGCATGTCCAATAAAAACTAAGAAAGAAGGTCAGCTGGTGATGCAGTTCGAAATCGGCTCTTTTCTAAATATTCAGATTCTTTGCTTGATACTGTTAATGAGGCCATTCTGACGCACTTATCCAAACCATGCTCACGCGTTTGATAAGATTCGATAAGCTACCGCTCGCACTTCGTGGTTCCCCTACGAATTATTTGTGTTTTCTCAAAGAGGGGGGTGCATCCACAACTTCGGCAATGGGCAGGCAAGTTGGCCCCTCCGCCTGACGTGGCCGAAGTTTCATGTTGTTTTAAACAAACGTTCAGACAACGTCCCGTACTCCTAATATACACTTTATGGCACTTCAGAGGTATGCGGTAGATAACATTTGTCGTGCACTTCGTGAATTTTGTGGCATGGTGGGTTGTGCACATGTCCTTTGGTTTGCGCTTTACAATTTTGGGACAAAGGCTTGCCAGGTTACATTGTGCCGAAAATGCTACGTGTGCGCCATATCTGATGGCCACTTTTTTATATTGGGCGATATCTTGTGAATGTACGGGATTACTTCCCCTTTCTTATGGCCTTGACCCTCCCGCCCGATTTCTTTCTCATTTTGTTTGGCTTTGTTCCGGCTGCCGACTTCAAAACAGTATGAGGACAACCAGCCACTTTTAAATGTTGAACATGTTCGCCAACACTTCGTTTTATTGAATGTCGACAGCTCTCCCTACGAGCCTTGCTAAAACAGAGGGATGCTATGCCCCAATTGAAAAACTTGGAATGAGAAGGCTCGAATGGTAAAAGGAGTTTCTTAGTGCCGGGAGCGTAAAGCCAGTGCACTTGTCCCGCATAAAAAAACGCTAGTTTTAAGTCTAGAAACGTTATTTCATTCTGTGAAGTGAGTTCCCTAGTAAACTCTAACGACCTGCTGCACGCTTTAGAGCTAAGAACATCACGTGACACCACGTCTTATTCCACAGGGTTCATCAGGTTTAACAAAATCAAAAGGTCGTCAACATACCCGAAGACCTTCACAACCCTGCCATCAACCAAAGCACTGCTCAGAGCATTGTCTAGTTTGGATAGAAAAATGTGGCAAAAAATGGGTTCAACACTTCACCCAATACAGACTGCGTTCTTTTGTACGAACAATATATCTGCAAACTCAGCAAAAGTTGACAACAGGTACACGGACAAAAGCTGCAAGAACGATTCTACAGAAATGGCAAAGGCGTTCTGCAATTACCCAGCGCGGTTTTCTTCAATGATCTCCCGCATCGCTAAAACCAATTCGGCATGTGGCACTGAACCAAATGGTTCTTCAATGTCCACAAAAAACGCAGAATTGGCGATTGGCTGTTTTTCACGAAGGAAGTCAATGACACGGTCCGATGATGTGACTGACAAAGTATCGGAAATAGCAGGCGTGTTCAGCCAACGTTCAACCAACTACAGGTGCAGCACCAAACTCTTCTCTGGGTAACAATACTGCATATCTCTTTCAGTATTGCAAAGAGATCTTTAGTTCAGCAAAGTATTCAGTATTGCCCAATTTTCGAATATAAGAAGCAAGTAACAAAATGTAGCAAAGATTGCCAAGAAGTTCCGGTCCACTTCACGAGCCGCTGACCGAACAGTAGGGCTATCAGAGTACGGCTGGGTTTAAAACTGCACATTACGCGGGCGAATGTTTACTTCTTATGCCCGAATGCGCTTCTTTCGGCTTTCTTCAGGAGGAATCCGAAGGAGGTGCCAGAGAGTCAGACGCGCTGAATTGGCAGAACATGTGAATACTGAGCTTCATGCATTAGCTTGCACTCGCCAATTGAAATCAGGTGCATATACCCAGAATAATGACGCACTCATCGAACCACAACAAAAGCCAAAGAAAACGTACCACCACGAAAGAAAAATCGAGTTGCTCCTCATTACAACTGAATTTTCTTTTTTTTTCTGCAACATCCCATATAATTGCAAGCGAACAAAAAAAACAGCGTTTTATTTTTGCGCTTGCTGTCGTCAAGGTCCCTATCCCTGTGCGATGGCGTTCAACTTGCAATACCCACTCCTCAAAGCTACACATCGATGAACTTCGCAGCATGTTATCGGAATACAGTGTCTATTAAAAAACATGGAGCCCAATCTACATCAGCTACATGAGTAAAAATTTTCGGCGCACTATCCGCAGGCACAGCAAAAGCAAATTTAACACCGCTTTGAAGCACTGATATCCGAAAGGACAAGGAAGATGACCGTGTGTTTTCTGTCTCATCCAAATTAATTTCAACTTTTCTGGGGCTTCACAACCACGACAAACAAGAAAAACATTTGTTTTGCGAAAAAGGGCGTTCAGAGCAATTTTCAATTTTCAAATAAACCAACCTATAAAATCCGTCTTGAATAGGATAAATAATTTTTTATTTTACCTCTAAACGAGATTCGTTCGTGCATAGTGTATAGAAAAGGTTCCTGTTCCCACCGGCAAACGTTTTCTTCAATTTAGCAAACCTTTCCTAGCAAAATCTACCTTATCCTACACCACAGCCATGCAAATAACTTGTAGATGCCAAAACAAAATTATTCCTCACAGATGTATTTTATTACACCGTCATTACTAGACCAGTTGCGTATATCTAACGCTTATACCACCTATTCCAATCTACAAGATATCATTAGATTGCAAAAAAGTTGGGTATGACTCATTAAATTTCTTTCATTGTGAAGTACTAAGGCCTCTTTCTGTATTTTATTGATTTCTCTCTCGTTTACTTGTATGAAGTGCTGACCACCTTGTCATTGTTTGCACCTGACGGGACCAAGGGCTACTCAAGCTGTTTCGTATATCTTTTTTGTCGACCGGCCACTTTATGAGAAATTATCTGCATATATAGATGCATATAAAAGGGAAAAAAATGTTCATTCATTCATTTATTCTTCTCAGAACCACCTGGGACAAGCTTCTAACACACATGCCCTGCACAAGCACCGCAACAAACCAACAGTGCATCGAGGCATTCAACTTATTGGCCAAACGTAACAATCAATGGCTGACAGGGGGGCTTTTAGGGATGAAGACTATGACAATTCTTCGTTTTTGTGGGTATTTATGTCGAAAAATGGGCTGTGCGATCGAACACAGAGACAGCGCCAGGACTGCATTCGCAGCAATGGTCGAATAAATGGAAAAGGTCATGTTTCAATTATTCCTAACCGTGTTTGTTTTTGACTGGAGTTGACACAACACCCCAAATATTTTGTGAAGTTAACACAAAGGGCCCCTTAACGGTACTGTTCCCTTTGGTCACTCTTGCACAAATTGTTGCTACATCACTAGGGTTCGAAAATAAAATTATCACTTTATGTCTTTTTTATTACCGAAGCCACGATACCAAAGATTTGTTTTTCTGAAATATGCATCACCCTGTACCCTTTTACCATTTTACCATTTTTTCACTGGCCCTACACGTCTTGGGATCTGGGTGCCGATAATGTGTTTACTACTTCAACTGCTCAAACACTCTGGTGGCTATTTTAGAATCTGAGCAGGTCTTTTGCATACGCAAATCAA
Organism: Haemaphysalis longicornis; assembly: GCF_048455015.1. Lineage (NCBI taxonomy): Eukaryota > Metazoa > Arthropoda > Arachnida > Ixodida > Ixodidae > Haemaphysalis > Haemaphysalis longicornis. The sequence continues at coordinate 37,009,721 of NW_027526233.1, read as the reverse complement.
GCAATGCACGAAGGCAGATAGTCAGCGGAGGACGACAGCACGTGCGCAGGAGCACGTCGTGAAGAAGGCAACCAGGGCCTACACATAGCGCAAGTGCGGCTGACTCTGACTGACATCACCGACTGCTCAGCTGCCCTAAGCGCCACCAAGCACCCGCTGTCCCAGATGATGCTGGGAGTATAAACACCGGCCTCGTAACCATCTCGGCACCTGTCAGCTGGCGTTGCGGCGCCGAAACAGCAGCTAAGTAGCGCTTTTGCGTACTCAGATCAAGCAACGCACGAAGAGAGATAGCCCGCGGAGAATGACAGCACATATGGAACAGCCCGTCGTGAAGAAGGCGACCAGGGCCTATACACAGCGCAATTACTGTGACTGAGGTCAGTGACTGCTCAGTTGCCCTCAGCGCCGCCAAGCACCCGCTGTCCCGGATGATGCTGAGAGTATAAACACCGGCCTCATGAACATCTCGGCATTTGCAGATGGGGTTGCGGTGCCGAAACAGCAGCTTAGCAGCTCTTTTGAGTACGCAAATCAAGCAACGCACAAAGACAGATAGTCAGCGGAGGACCGCAGCACGTGTGGAGCAGCCCATCGTGAAGAAGGCGACCAACCCCAGCTGCCAAGTGCCGAGTGCTCACGAGGCCAATGTTTATACTCCCAGCTTCATCGGGGACTTGGGGTGCTTGGTGGCGCTGAGAGCAGCTGAGCAGTCGTTGATGTTAGTCACAGTCAGCCCCGCTTGCGTTATGTGTTGGCCCTTGTGCCTTCTTCACGACAGGCTGCACCGCACGTGCTGTCGTCCTCCGCTGACTATCTGTCTCCGTGCGCTGCTTGATCTGCGTACGCAAAAGAGCTGCTTAGCTGCTGTTTCAGCGCCGCAAGCCGAGTTGCAAGTGCGTAGATGTTCAAAAGGCCGGTGTTTATACTCCCAGCCTCATTCGGTACAGCCACTGCTCGGTGGCGCTGAGGGCAGCTGAACAGTCGGTGGCGTCAGTCAAAGTCGGCCCCCTTGCGCTGTGTATATGCTATGGTCGCCTTCTTCACGAAGGGCTGTCCCGCACGTGCTGTCGTCCTCCGCTGGCGATCTGTCTTCGTACATTGCTTGACCTGCGTGCGCAAAATAGCTGCTTAGCTGCTTTTTAAGCGCCGCAAACGGCGGTGCCAAGCGCCCAGATGTTCGTGAGGCCGGTATTTATACTCCAAGCATCATCTGGGAGAACGGATGCTTGGTGGCGCTGAGCTCATCTGAGTAGTGGGTAACATCAGTCAAAGTCAGCCGCGCTTGCGCTCTGTACAGGCCCCGGCCGCCTTCTTCATGACGGGCTTCTCCGCACGTGCGGTCGACCTCCGCTGGCTGTCTTCGTGCGTTTCTTCATCTGCGTACGCAAAAGAGCTGCTTAGCTGCGGTTTCGGCGCCGCAACCCGAGCTGCCATGTGCCGAGATGTTCACGAGGCAGGTGTTTACACTCCCACCGTCATCCGGGACAGCGGGTGCGTGGCGACGCTAAGGGCAGCTGAGTAGTCGGTGATGTCAGTCACAGTCAGCCGCGCTTGCGCTGCGCATAGACCCTGGTTGCCTTCATGACGGGCAGCTCCCACGTGCTGTCGTCCTCCGCTGGCTATCTATCTTCGTGCGTTGCTTGATGTGTGTACGCAAAAGAGCTGCTTAGCTGCAGTTCTGGCGCCGCAACCCGGTCTGGCAAGTGCCCAGATGTTCACGAGGCCGGTGTTTACGGCGCCGCAACCTGAGCTGCCAAGTTCTGAGATGTTCATGAGACGGGTGTTTACACTCCCAGCATCATCCGGCATAGCGGGTGCTTCGTGGCGCTGAGAGCAGCTGAGTATATGGTGATGTTAGTCACAGTCAGCCGCGCTTGCACGGGGTATAGGCCCTCGCCGCCTTCTTCACGACGGGCTGCTCCGCACGTGCTTTTGTCCTCAGCTGGCTATCTGCCTTAGTGCGTTGCTTGATCTGCGTACTCAAAAGAGCTGCTTAGCTGCTGTTTCGGAACCGCAACCCCCGCTGAAAAGTGCAAAAATTATCACGAGGCCGGTGTTTATACTTCCAGCATCATCGGGGACACAGGATGCTTGGTGGCGCTGAAGGCAGCTGAGCAGTCGTTGACTTAAGTCTCAGTCAACCGCGCTTGCGCTGCGTATAGACCTGGTCGCCTTCTTCACGACGGTCTGCTCCACACGTGCTGTCGTCCTCAGCTGGCTATATGTCTTCGTGCGTTGCTTTACCTTCTTACGCTAAAGCGTTGCTCAGCTGCCGTTTCTGCGGTGCACCCCGAGCTGCCAAAGGCCGAGATGTTCACGAGGATGGTGTTTATAGTCCCAGCATCATCCGGAACAGCGGGTGCCAGATGGCGCTGAGGGTAGCAGAGCAGTCGCTGACGTCAGTCACAGTAATTGCGCATAGGCCCTGGTCGCCTTCCTCACGAAGGGCTGTTCCGCACGTGCTGTCATTCTCCGCGGGCTATCTCTATTCGTCCGTTGCTTGATCTGCGTGCGCAAAAGATCTGCATAGCTGCTGATTCAGAGCCGCAACCCGAGCTGCCAAGTGCCGAGTTGTTCAGAAGGCCGGTGTTTATACTCCCAGCCTCGTCCAGGACAGCCGGTGCTTGGTGGCACTCAGGGCAGCTGAGCAGTCGGTGACATCAGTCACAATCAGCCGCGCTCGCGCTGTGTATATGCCCTGGTTCCCGTCTTCATGATGACGGGCTGCTCCGCACGTGCTGCGCTGGCTATCTGTCTTCGTGTGTTGTTTGAGCTGCGTAACCAAAAGATCTGCTTAGCTGCTATTTCGGTGCCGCAGCTTGACCTGCCAAGTGTCATGATGTTCACAAGGCAGGTGTTTATACTCCCAGCATCATCCGGGACCGCGGGTTTTTGGTTGCGCTGAGGACAGCTCAGCAGTCGTTAACATCAGTCACAGTCCACCGCGCCTGGGCTGTGTGTAGGCCCTGGTCACCGTCTTCATGACGGGCTGCTCCGCACGTGCTGTCGTCCTCCGCTGGCTATGTCTTCGTTCATGGCTTGATCTGCGTACGCAAATGAGCTACTTAGCTGCTGTTTCGGCGCCGCAACCCAAGCTAACAAGTGCCGAGATTTTCACAAGGCCGGTGTTTATACTCCCAGCATCATCCGGAACAGCGGGTGCTTGGTGGCCCTATGGGCAGCTGAGCAGTCGATGACGTCAGTCACAGTCAGCCGCGTTTGCAATATGTATAGGCCCTGGTCGCCTTCTTCACGACGGGCTGCTCCGCACGTGGTGTCGTCCTCCGCTAGCCATTTGTCTTCGTGCGTTGCTTGATCTGCGTAGGCAAAAGCGCTGGTTAGCTGCTGTTTTGGCGCCGCAACCCGAGCTGCCAAGTCACTGGGCTGCTGAGCGGGAACTCTTAACAATGACCTGAAAACTCGGCCTAGCGCCCCGTTTGGGAAAGGCGCCCGTCCTGCGGGGAAATAGCGGAATGGTCGCGGACCATTTTCTCTTGCCTTCTGCACAACCACAAAACGTCTGTAATGCCTCAACTCCCGAAACAGGCCCATAAATGGGCTTTAAAATGTTTTGTTCACACTCTCCGAACATATGGCCGGACTCTCGCTTACAGTCAACAGAAACTCGATCCCTTTGAGCGTCTGGGCGTTTGCATAGTGACGGGTCGCGGTGGAATATATCTTGCCTTCTGTGCTTTTTTCGACAACCCCCCTTCTGGACGCTCTTGAGCTTTTCGCGCTTCGGCAAGTTTCCTAGCATCTCCGTCACTCGAATTTCTGTCCAGTGCTCATCCTTATCCCTTCCCCCCTCCCAGTTTCTTCCTTTTTTCCCCCAACTATATTGGCGTCTCTCACGTCGTTGTTCATTGTTTGTTCATTGTTCTAATAAGAAAGATTCCCGCTTCGTGTTTGTGTTATTCACGTATGTTTGTTTGTGGTATCGTTGGCCATGCGCAGACCAGCTTTCAACTTTCCACATGTATGCTCTCTTCCGAAACGACCGAAGCCATGATTCCCGAAGCATACTTTTCTCAAAATCAAAACGCCCAAATAAACCCTCCGCTGTTGCTGTTACCGAGGTTTCTTTGTGTACACCACGCCTTCGGCCCCATCCCCAGCATGCCAGTTATATATTTATATATATATATATATATATATATATATATAGGGAGTAGTAGAACTTTGAAGATGGTAGAGAACACAAGAGAAGAAAAACTTCGAACAAGGTAAAAGCACGATTGTGGCCTACGTGTCAGCAAAGACAACTTGCTTTCCTCAGGGCAATCTCTCGCCCTGAGGCGAGAGATCGTGCTTTTACCTTGTTCGAAGGTTTTCTTCTCTTATATATATATATATATATATATATATATATATATATATATATATATATATATATATATATATATATATTACTTCTATAACGAAACTTTTCTTTATGTATTCATTCGTGTACCCTTGCCGGTTGATTCATAACATTTACCCAAAACTGGCATAGTGGCATCTCATAGCCATCCATTATTCCTTCAGAATGGCGTAGAAAAGACAGTTTACGGGCTACTTCTCGATGGGCCATACTATAATGGCTTGACCCTGCGGATTTTTGGTTGGATCGGTGACGCCAGGTGAGTTTACAAATTGACGTTATTTCTCTAAAACACTTTTAATGTTCATTTGAAACATTTCCACACCTTCTGGATACAAGGAGTCTATATTATTTTTTAATATTATCGGTGTCTGGTCCAGACAGGCGTAAAAAACATAAGTGAGAAGAAAAGAGTTCGGAAGCAACAATAAAGTGAAACTAATAAAAATGTAAATTCAAATAAGAACCCAAACCACATTAAGCATGAAGACTGGTTTTAGTAAATGTCGTAATGCTAATGCTAGTCGGTGTGGCAGTGATCAATGTTTACTGCTACTTTTTGCTCTATGTAGTTTTTATCAAACTGAGCGTCTTTGCTTTGTTGACCAATTTACTGTTTAGTAATTCAACGCTTCTAAGGCAGTTGTTTTCTATACCATTAAAAGCTACTCCTTTTTTAGGTGGCTTTGTTGTGTTCCCGGTATTAGTGCTTCATAAATGGGATGAAGGTTGAATAAGATGGTGGGTTGTGCGTATTTTATATAGCACACGACACGAAAATTGCAATTATTTACTAGTACAATAGGTCTCAACTAAAAAAGCCATTAAGACATCATAAGTAACACAGCATTCATTGATTCTGTTTGATAGTGGTGTTTAGCAGTCCGAAGGCTCACGTGCAATATGGGGCACGAGTTTAAGGTGGCACTTGCTGTATTTTGACCAGCTGGAGATCGCGAATGTGGGCCGAATCTTGACATTTTTCCATTTCCACTTTTGGCTTTCACCAGAAAAGGGGAAACTGCGGCTTGGATTGTGCAACCATCTTGGGTTTAGCAGCACGATCCCTAGCCACTGAACGAGCGCGGCGAGTTCATTTGCGACATGTTGTAAGACTGGTAGGTCATGAGAAATTGGCAATCAACAAACCACGTTAGTAATGTTTTACTTGGTGATATTTGATTTACATTTATAATGTAGACTCGTACACCAAATTGTCTATCAGAGGATCGGTCTGGTGAGCTTTTTAGAAGCATATATATTCACGGCAATGGTTAATGGTGAAGCTTCCGCTGTAGAAAAACCGGCTCTCCACGGTCCTGCTCAAAATGTGCATTTATATTCGGTGCGCAACTAATATTTCTTTTATTGTTATCCTAAATATTGGACGCGATAGCTTTTCATAATAACTATTGTTCCTGATGTGTTTAGCAAATTTGGCAATTTTAACTTTAAATGTTTGGGCTGCATTTCGCGTTCCTCAGGGGGAAATATATGCTTGAATATCGTGCTGAGGACTAATCGGATTATTCTAGTATCGCAGTTCGAGATACTTTAGCGTGCGCGTTGAATTGCTTCTCGTACGTATTAAGGTGAATTCGCGTGTCAATATCTAAGATCTATATATCAATCAGGAATACTTATGTGCTAGGACCGATCCATGCGGTACGCCAGAAAGGGAGTCCCAGCTATTTGAAATTACCTTGTTTATGTAAACAAACTGCAGTCCATTCCGGTGATAGCATGCTAGGTTCCATGAATGCAAAATAGTACAGTTGCATCTATAGCTTGAAGAACAAGTTTTGTATTATTGCGGCCTTTTTTTATATTTAGGTAGAAGTTACAATGAACAAGTAATAATTTTTTTGGAAATTATTAATGTAACTTCAATTTTTTGTCTATCTTTTAGTACATGTAATATTATTGCTGTTTGGCTCATTTGGTTGTGTTCCAGTGGAAAACTTAAATTTAAAAGTATAGTGCGGATTGTAGGGTACGTTGTAAGATTCTGCGCGTGCTAGAAACGGTTTAAATTTTATGTTCTGTTACCTTGCGCCACTATTTTCTTTAAGGTACTAGGCGGCAATTGCTTCCTTCAACGTTCGAAACAAATTTGCGTATTGAGAGTATTATTGAAAAGAAGCACTCAATAATCATCGTATGTGTAATAATAGAAAAAGGTATATTTAACAGATATGTATATTTATTTATTATTTATTTATTTAATATTATTATTCATTTATTTATTTTTTATTTATTTGATTTATTTATTGTATCTAAATTGCACTAGTACGGGGTGTTACATGAGGGGTGGGCTGTGGTACAGATTTTTATCGATGTGGGTTTGTAATTGAATGGGGCTTGACTGGTGCATGACGTCGGGTGGAAAATCATTCAGATCCTTTGCTGTTTGAGGAAAAAACAAGCGAAGGTGGGCAGTTGTGCGGGCATGCGCAGAATAAGCGGTGTTGTGGTGGCTAGTACGAGAAGTGATTCGATGTGCGGGCATGATACTGGACATGTCAGACAATGAATGAAAGATTTTGTGAAAAGGGGTAAGTCGGTGACCTTGCGTCGCAATTCCAGGTTCTGAAGTTTGGCTTGGTTTTTCAGATTAGTGGCACTTGAGTGATGTGAATATTTACAAAAAATAGGCTCTACTGCCCTATTCCTGATAAATTCCAACGTTTTAGACCGATTAGACTGGTGCCGGTCCCAGACTGCACAAGCGTATTCGAGTTTCGGGCGCACCAATGTTAGGTAAGCTAAACGTTTTACAGGAGAAGGGGCAATTCGTAAGTTTTGTCTGAGGTAGCCAATAACCTCATTTGCTTCGTTACAGATATTTATTATGTGGGGTGCGCAATTAAGATCGGGTGTTATGTGTAAACCTAAATACCTATAGGAATCCCCGGGGGATAGCTTAGAGCCGAAAATAAGGTATGATGAAGACGGGTAATGTTTTCGAGGAAGAAAAGAAACGACTGACGTTTTGTTAATGTTTAGTCATTCGCCAATTTCTGCACCATGTTTCAATTGTTAATATATTGTTTAGAAGAATGCAAGAGTCATTGGGATCATTAATTGGGCGATAAATGACGCAGTTATCTGCGAATAAACGGATGGTTGACGATTTAATATTAGGCAGGTCGTTTAAAAATTAAGAACAGGAGGGAGCCGAGGGCCGTACACTGGGGCCCACCTGAGACTAATTTACAGCGGCATGATGATGCCTGGTTGGCGTAATCGCACTGTTCACGGTTTTACAGAATGTTTTGGATACAGTCTAAAACGACAGGATAAAGGTTTAAGCGCGAAAGCTGTATAAAGAGACGTTTATGGGGTACCTTATGAAAAGCTTTTTCGAAGTCTCGAAAGAGAGCGTCTACAGGAATATTGTGATCAAGACATGATCTGATATCATTATTAAAAAGCGTGAGTTGCGTGCCAAATGAGAGGCCTTTCTCAAACCCATGCTGACTGGGGTGGAAAATAATACAGACGAAAGAAATTTCATGGTTTGAGAGTAGATGATATGTTCCATAAGTTTACAGCATGTAGTATTCGACGGAAGCTGGAAGGTTAGGATGACGGACCTTTTTTGGGTATTGAAATGATCTTACCGACTTTCCGGTCTCGTGGCACCACTCCAGATGGCAGTGATTGCGGAAAGATACGTGAAAATATAACCACAGAAAAATGTTTGGTGTTTTCAAAACTTTAGAATTTATGCAGCCAATTGTAGCTGATGACATCATTTTTAATGAATCGATCACTTTATTGAAACTGCGAGGTTCGAAGATGACGTTAGGCATAACAGAGAAATCATGGGAAGAAGCACAACGAAATACATCTTCGGGTTCATGGGTAAATACCGATGAAAAAGTAGAATTTAGCATTTCTGCGACGTAGGACTCCGGAATTGTAACATTTTGTGACCGCATACGGAGATAGGTTTCGTATGAGTTGGGTTAATGGCCTTCCAGAACTGTGTGGGTTAGCGTGTATCGTGCCTGGGAGGGTCGACGAGAAGAACGTTCGCCTGGCATTTGAAATCATGGATTGACAAAGTTTTTCAGTATTGCAATATTGTTCCCACGCTTAGTAAAATTTGATGCCTTAGCCGAGCGGAAATGTATCTTCTTTTTGTTGTTAAGGCATTTTAACATGTTGTTGTACCAGGGAGAAGTAGGACGTTATGTAATGGTGATGGTAGAAATATATGCGTTTATTATTTGCTGCATTTTGTCTTTAAACAGGTCAGAGTTTTTTTAACGTTTCCAACATCTACAAAAACAATCGCAGAAATAGGCAAGTTCGTCATTCGTACTTTCATATTCGGCTTTGTAGTATAGGGTTGTTCTTTTCTAACTTATTGGGAACTTCGGCAAGTTTTATTAGAAACTGGCATAAATTACTGACTGATCACTTAGGCTGGTTAGATTTGAAACAGACGAAGTTTTATCCAGGTCCGGACGTTAGGGGTAAATCTAGCCGGCTGGTTGAATTATGGGTTATTCGCGTAGGGAATGTTATCATATGCGATAAATGGAATGTAAGGCAAGTATCTACAAAGTCACGTTCATTGTTATCTTAGAAGTCGTAATGCTAAGTTCGACCAGGTGATTAAGGGGAAGTTGAAGTCTCCGAGTAGCAGGAGATGGGAACCATCTGAATCTGAACTTGTCAGTTGAACAGCATCATAAAAGTTGCCAATAAAAGAAGGATCGGAGTCGGGGGGTGGTAGCATACACCAGTTGTAAAGGGTGGAGCGGCAGCTTTGCAGCACATGAATATAATTTATATACAGGAAGGAATGTTTACCGCGCAGCATTGCAAACTGTGGTAAGCAGTGATTACTCTCCCCTCGTTTGTTTTGGCGATCACAACAAAAAATATTGAAATCAGTAAATATAGGAATCAACTCTGAGTCGGAGATAGATAAACTGAGCCATATTTTGGTTAGTGCGACTATTTTACATTCAGAAGCCGGGATGAGACTGTGCAGGGAATCGCGTTTAGGCAATAGGCTCGTAATGTTAGTGTAAATAACTCAAAAAAAGTTTTCCGGTTGAATATGGGCTTCAGAGGACAGCTATCGTGCACGTGGGAGCATCGTTGTGTAGTCGGGTAAAAAATGTAAGTCACCTTATCGATGGGTATTTACGGTATCCGAGCTTATGATGTCGGGACTGGGCTTCGCCAAATTCAATCAGCTGTTTGTGTATCAGACGGTTGTTAAGGGAGTAATCTTGTGAAATGCTGTATGTAGTATTTTTCAGTTTTTTTTTTTGCGTTCGACAGAATACGGTCTTTATCTTAAAAATGCGTGAAATTTACAATGATGGGCCTAGCTTTCTTTATTTGTGTGTTTTTTTTATTTATTTATTTTTCTGCCGCGCCAAGATGGCATTATAGCAGGGGGAAATTGAACATGTGGCCATATACCTGTGGGAGGCAGTCTAAAACACCTCGGTGAAAATTGTCACAAATACCCAAATGAAAGCAGAACAACAGGTCTAACAGATACTACAAAGAGCATCAGTGGCACAATCAACTATAGCACTTGGCAACTCATTCCACAAAGTAATGATGCCAGGAAAGAACTAATCTGCAAGCTACTTCATGAATTTTCGGACTATTTCAAGCTGTCTAGATACAAAATGTGGGGTTAGCAGAAAGATGTCAGGATTAACGCCAGTTTCTTTAAAATAGATATGATCAAGCAAAATAAGTTTGACATGCTGTTCACGTTCATTCAGCGGTTCCAAGTTAAGCTAGTTTTTAGTAACTAGATCGGAAATTGTAATCACCCGAGGAAAAACGGGCGGTGCGGTTTTGTACACGCTCTAACATTTGGCATAAGAAGGCAAGTTGCGGTGCCAAGTGGCGTAGGCGTACTCCGTGATGGACCTTACGTAGGTTAAATAAAGAATTTCTTTCAGTTTAGGAGGTTGGAAAGTTTCCAGTCAGTGTGAGCGGTCATTATCGCGAAGGTTAAGCGTTAGATTGAGGGTCAGTTTGGGGTGATCTATGAATAAATCCTCGGATTTAGCCCACGTTTCACGTTAAGAATCTTTGTCGCCATAAAACATCAGGTTACTTTGTCATGCTCTATTGTTGGAATCGTCCATACTGCCAGCTAGTTTTGCGATTTGTTCGGAATTTTGTACAGCGATTGAACGGATTTCGTCGACGTCTGCTTTATATGAGGCTACGTTCGCATACACTTTTTCTATTTTAGCAAGCCTTTCGTTGATGTTCTCAAAAGTAGTATCATACTGCGAGAGTCTAGTTCGAAGGTATAGGATCACCTATGCCGAATAGTTGCCAAAAAAGGGTGTTATATATGTCGTTTAGCAAGTAGGCTTCTTGATTTAGGTTGGGGCAGTTAAAACTGAACTTCTTCAGTAATATGTAAAGATGTGTAGGGATAAATGAACAATTTTATAGCAAGTTTCTCCCAGTGGGCTTATGCGAGAAACACATTAAAATGAGATATTCATTTTAATTTGACAAGACTGTGGTATAATACATTGCATTATGTATGTGACCGTTTAGACGCGGCTTTTACAGGCGCCGTGGAATGTTATTGTGCGTCGGAACACGTGAATCGCACTGGAGTGTCGGAATACACTGGAAACAAAGTGATTGTTCAATTTAGCACTAGGCTGATATAAATTATCAAATATCTTATCACATTTTCTACCTTTCTGCCGCCAGTTTATTTTCATTTTCATCGTGTAATTTCACTTGCGACCACCATATACTTTAGGTCGACGCATTTAGAGTGGAGGAAGGTAAAAGTATTAAAAATAGCCTTTGTTATCTGAAAGGAAAGCTTCTACATGGGCGAGCATAGCTGCATCATGTGCACAGTTATTGTCATTAAAACAGATAGCTCTGAATTCGTTCAGTTGTTTCCGTCAGTGGTATAAAACATAAGATTCCGTTGTCGTGGCCTAGTTGTTAGTGCACTTATCTCTGCTGGGATAGATGGTTGGTCCGAGTCCTGCCGGCAGATATCCACCGGCGAAAATGTGTACAAGTGACCCTCGCCCTGATGCCCGACTTTCACAGAGGTGCGCACTTGGAAAAAGCTCCACACATCCGGCCACACCCTTCTGGGCTACAATTTCGAAGGACTCAGCCTGAAAACATGGATTCCGAAGCCTAATTTTTGGGTCTGACATACCATCTCCCGCACAGATGCCACCACCTATGAGCAATCTGCAAATAAACATATATTTACCCGTAAGAAACTGAAGTACCGAAGATACTAGTTGGCAAAATGCAAAATATAAAATCGTACTACCTAATACTGTGCATTTGCTACCTCTCCGCGATAGTTGAGTAATTCAGGCTAGTTTCATTCTGGAAAACTAAACTCTCCCCGTACAATTATGTTTGAATGTTAGTTTGTGTCCTGCGGAATGTATTAATGCGTAACATGTGAGTATTTAAAATTGCTTTGCAGCTACACACTCCACTGAGACTTTTCGGGGTTGCACTTGAACTCCAACCACTCACTTTTGTGGAGGCCGTTTCAGTCATCACAAAAAGTTTTCTGATGTTGTTTTAATAAAGATTCTTGCATCAATAACAAGGTTAGAATGCTTGTTTTGACTTCCGGGAAGATTTTCAGCAGGTTCAGGTTTAGCAATTTGAGCTGATCAGTTTTTCTGACTGCCAGAGAAATGTTCTGCGTTGGCTTCTGCCTTTTGATAGGTTAGCGACACCTCCTACACTTGTTGCCTTTTCTTTGAGCTTGTATACGATAACTTTTCATGTTTTTATTGCAATAACATTCTGAAATCGCTTATAATTGCAATTTTTGTAGCTTTCAGCGTACTGTAGAGAAATATTTCAGTTTTCCCGCAAAGTCAAGTTGGAACAGAAATAGAAGGTTGGCACTCCTTGCAGTAGTTTGCCGCTCCATAAGTATTTTCTGATGACTTCACATTTGAAACTGCAACTTTCTCTGACACATGTTGTTCATTGTTGACCCTGGTGTCTTCAAAACATCGCCTTCTTCTTGTGCCCTTGTATGTGAATATGTGTACATACACCAAAAGTTTAAGTGTGCCGGCGTTGCTGCTCCAGGCTTCCAGGTATACAAGCACTATTTGTCCGCCAGATTACTACCTATGCACTTTTAATTGAATGTCACTATTTTCTGAACGTTTGTTAAAAGCGCACCATCAGGTTTAATTTGAGTGGTCGGCAGTGGTTTTTTAAATCCCTACTAATTGGTAATTGGTGTTTTTATTGCTGTTACGAATGATTTCCAGAAGGTCATTCGGCTCTTTACTCAAACTCGGCAACTGGCTTTGGCGTTTGATTGGTTTTTATTTTGGAAAGTCGTGACAGCATTTTAAGGACGTCAAAAGATTACTGTGGATTTTCAAAAAAGACTTGGCCCAACTTCCACTATTGGTGCTGATCATTGCGAAACAGCTGATCCGGCAGTCCTTCTTTCTTCGTAGGAGTCCAGGCTGTTGCACCTCACCTAGTTATCCGAACTTTCCACTGAAAGCTCACCATGACTGGCAAGCCAAAATCATCTTTTTTCTGCGTGCTTTTACATCTTCCCAAAGTGGACAGCGTTAGGAAGTCGGCTCCCAGTTTCCGGCGTCAACGCACGTGAACTCGAGGGACAATAGCACGGAAGAGATAATGCCATGAAGGTTGGGGAGCGTGTTTCCTAATGTCGAGTTGGCTTACGGCGGCCGCTTCTCAATAGGCGCAAACTCACTTGCACTCAATATACCTTTTTTTCGACACTTTTTCCCGCTTTTCTTGCGTCTAAACACGCACGTACGGCTGACGGATGCACGCTCATCCTTAAATGGCGCACGCTAATGTGCGCTCAGTACATTTATTAGTATTCTTTCTGGTAACTTTCACCGGCGGAGCTAAAAGCTTAAACAAAATCTACGTTTTGTTTTTAAGGTATGCGGCACGATAACGATACTTAGACTCCAACGGAGCATTCCTGAACGGAGTTACCATAGTTGCGATCGATGCGTCACTAGCAATAAAATCTAAAATGGCAGCACGTTAGGCAAAAGGTTTTATTTTGGTGGTCAAAACAGACAGAGGCTGCTTGCGCTTTTGGCTGAAGGTGTGAGTGAGAACGGGTTCAAAAGCAAAATTTGCCAATTTCTAGTAGATGACGATAGTGTGCCATTTAATTAGTTTTTATTCTGTAATTTATTGTTGGGTTCAACGCCCAGAAGCGACAGGTGACCTAAGACGCGCACTGCTGCAACGGTGCTTGGAATAATGTTCACCAGTTGGTCATAATTAACATCCATTGAAGTCGCCTCGATTTGATAACAGGCCCTGCAGCAAGGATCCTACCGACCTCCTTTGGGTTCAGCGGCACTTCGCTTCAGCCACCGATTCACTGCGGCGGGTGTGTTTGCACTTTTCCATCCTGGGTGACAGAACTTTTCTTTCTTTCCTCATAGTGAGAGGCACTGAAGTTGTTTACTGAGGCAAAACTATTTCGGGTATAGAAATCACAGGTAAACAGATAGCAGGCAGCTCAATATTGGAGCCTACGGTCCAGGGATCGAGAGGCGGCAGCTACTTTTCATTCCCTTGACTTCCGCTCGCGATGATGTTCAGTTAATGAGCTGGTTAAAGCTACCTGCCGTGTCGGGATGGTAGTGGAACATGTAATTCTTTAGTAATCCTTCCCTGAGAAAACGCTTCATATTGCAAGATTGCGTGGAAGTGGTTGGACGTTTCCACGAATGTTACAGAGGTTTAGCTAATGTCTGCGGTTTCTACCATGCATCTTGACCCTCGAGATTTTTTATAGGTGTGTTGGTTTATCCTCCACAGTTTGTGATTCGTCAGAACTAAGACCCATTTTGCGACCAGAAAAAGTCGTGTTGCTAGAGGTACGATGTTGGGTTAGGGCCATTTTTTGGAGAATAAAGTGGTGAAAACAAAGTAGTGGCCAAATGGACCAAGTATGTGAGATGAGCTGCCTCCAGCTCTGTCCGTCATTTGGTTCCATATGCTTGGGGATGGCTGTGCGGTGACGATTACTTTCTGCACTGTGAATTTATGCGTCTTGCCGAAACGTTTAGGTATTCTGATTGTAAGCAACAGTTTGATTTCCTTCGGCCGTGTGAAATGACATATAAGCTGATCTTTGATTTTTCCGCTAGTGGGACTGCCAACAGGATGACCCCAACTTCTTCTTCTTTGCTCCTGTACGTGGAAGAGTCGTGCAGTCACAAATATTATCATTACACCTGTGGTGTCTGGCCTAGCGCCGCTTCTTATCGTAACGTCGATGACGAGCATGCGGGCAAAACAACTAAAAGGCGTGTGTCGAATCCTGCTCGAGGGCCTAATCTCTACCAGAAACGTACCCACGAAGAGCGGATACAAACGTCGCTTCCCCTGAAACTTGTGTGCTCCTTCGCACGTACCACATAACATGACAATTGCCGAAGAGTGGATTTGGGGGCACTGATATTGTTTTGGAATTTAAGTGTTTCCGAAACTCGCTCTGCCAAGAAGACAACATTTTCGCTGTGTGTGATGCCAGTTGACTGTCGTTATATCTGGAGCCGGGCCAGCAGCAACGCACATCTGTGGCACCTTGGCCAACTGGAGCCTTTCAAGTCCGCCAGAGATTCATCTCTGTATGACGACCGGCTTACGTCGTTTCTGATTGTCAACAGGGCACCCGACATCCCAAGGATATGAAAATTTTCTGGAGTTGAAGCCGCCTATGCGCACCCATGGGAGTGGGTGAAGGCGCGCCGGGCGGCCGGCGGCCATCTTAGAAGTGGCAAGAAACATCAGAGCACACCTGCACCCACGCTTATTTGACCAGCAGATGCTGTTTCCGGCGTCTTCAAAGCAATGAAAACATTTGCGTCAGGTTGTAAGCATTTATTCTTCACTTGTCGGCGGCCAAATAGCGTACGAAACGCTTAGAAAAACTCAAACCTGGCCCAAATTACAAAAGCACACAAACTATAAAAATATACGCGACAGCATAGCCAAATTGGGCATTGCGGGGAGGCTCATTGGTGTTTAAAGATGATCATTCTGGAAAGACCTGGGGTGACCCGTTACTTGATGATCTCGCTGCTTCTTTCTTTTTCGTGTGTTGGACGCGGAAGTTCACATACAGGTCTGAAACTTTTTTGCACAAGCTGGCGGTATGATTGTCAAGGGGATCAGGTTAAAGAATTTCCTGCTCCACCTTCTGAAACCATTTTTTCCTTACAGACAATCGTAGCACATCCTAAAGGAGATGCTTTGGCTGTGAGTTAACTCCTTGAATTGTTTCACACTCAATCTGTAGCCGTTGCAGCCGATTTTCAACGATTCACACAAGCCAATAACATCCTTGGACGGGGACATGAGACCACCTCTGTTTTTCTGCTCAACTAGAGGAGCTGGCTCATTTGAGCACAAGGCTGCGATTCACTCTTCGCAAGTGGTTGTCTTGTACGCTTCGCATACAATGAAGCCTGCAATATAAGGCACCACCGCAACAACTATGGCAAAACGTTTTTCGGGATGCCTGTAGCTGTGGCAGTCATGAGGCACCAGGATCGAGGACCTTCGCATGTCCGTAATCGTGCTCGCTGCGTCTACCTGGGCGGAAACAGTTGTAGTATTCAGAATGCAAGCCATTTCTCTGGTGCAGTTTCCCCAACTAGAAGACGTCAGTTCTGTTTGCACCAGCAAACGCTTGTATGCCGCCACGAACTGGGCAGCGGTTGGGTTTATTGTTATAACCGCCTCAGCCCCGAACAGATCCGAAGAAGTTCTCAGCGTGATCCTGGCTCAGTTTATGCGTCAACAAGTACTTCAGATTAGCCTGTCCAAGAAGCTCGTCGAACATTTTTCACTGTTCGCCATGCAGATCAAGAAGCCTACAAAACCAGTTTTTCTATGCGGAGTACCTTAGGACACCACATGGCCGGACACCACATGGCCGGGCGCGTCCATGCGCATAGCATTTACAATCGCAAAAATAGCACAGGCACTGGCACCGGCAGGATTTGAGCCTGTGTATGGTAGACCAGACAGATATAGTGTCTGTGTCTGACCCGTTCGGCTACAACCATGAGTTAGTACACGAGACAAACACATTACTCCCTCGCCTGTAACGGTGTGGAGTACCTTAGGACCTCCCAATGTCCGCCCGCATACATTCGAGAGCACAACACCATCAAGCGAAAATCAAGAAAAACTTTATTTGAGCCCTGAGTTGCAGGTGTTTTTTAGGAAATTATGAAGGTGCAACTCAAAGCTCAAATCGAAGGACGGTCGGGGTGCAAATCCGATGCCACTCGGGAAGCAACATCGATGTCATTTCGAGTCCCCGTAATCTGCATTCTCGCCAAGGTCCACGGAGTGGAGTTGCTGCCATTTTTTCATACCTTCTAAAAATGGCTGTCCAGCCCGATCTCTGAATCCTTTTATATACGCTTGGGTGTCGGCAAAGAATGGCTTCCAGCAGGCTCCTTCTGCGTACGCAGAGGAGGACCTTGCAAAAGGGTTTCTGGAATTTAAGAGGTTGAACAGGTGATCAAAGACCCTCACAAACTTCGATGTTGCACTGGCGCCCCGGGACTGGGGTAGCTTCACACGTTTTTTGAGAATTTCATTACGTCGGCAACGGAGGAACTGAATGCTTGGACAGCATACCGCACCTTGAAATATTTTCCCCATTGCACGTTGACTTTCGCATCTGAGCTTTGCAAAGGCGCACCCCTTTGAAATGCTGCGATGCCTGCAATGCCAGAATGTAGGCTCACTTGATGTGTTTCCTTCAGCGTCAACAATGTAGCCTTAATTCGCCAAGGAATAGTGGATAAGCCTAATCATGTGGCTGGCGTTTGGGATAACGTAAACATTCTTAGCTAGAAATATCTACCGGGTTCGCAAAGCTTGTAAAAATTTGCTCACAATCAACACCAAGTTGAGCACCTAAACACCAGGTCATAGTAAAATTCGAGGATGCTCCGCCAAACGTAAGGGAGATAACTTCAGCCTTCATTGACGCAAGTTAAGACTGTCATCACCAAGCCCTATTCCAAAACCAACATGCCCTACTACCTTATCCCCAACTAGCTAAACGCGTTTCCTGTTGGCCATGTCATCTACAATGAAAGCTCAGTAGATGGGCTTATCACCTGCTTTGGCAAACTTTTCAAGGAAAGAAAATGCTTCCGCTGTGAAGTCAGGAGCTCCTTGAAATGACTTGTACCAGCCCCGAAGTGTTCGCTCGGATGGGAGGGCCTCGTTGTACTTTGATAGTACACACTCGTACGCCGCTGGACCATACAAATGTGAAGTCAGTGCAAATGCTCGCACCTCCGGTGAGTACTTGCCCTTCTGTTGACTGCTTGCTTGGCGAAGTTGTTGCTGAATATCATCTGGGAAAACAGAGGTGAAGCTTCTTCTGACAAGAGTCTTCAAAGTCTGATTTCTTTGATGGTTTCTTGGCCGCTTTTAATTCTCTTGACCAGCCTTCGTTTTGTTTGCTGAAGTCTTTTGACCTTCTTCTTTAACTGCATTATCTCTTTTTGTGAAGCAAGGACTTGTCCTTGTAGAACTGTTTGGTTGGCGAGTCTTCAGGACGATTTTTAGCTCCAGGCAGGTCACGCAATCCAGAACCCTCCGAACCAGGTGGGGCCGGCAAATCTCGAGACTTGGGGTCGGGACGCTTCCGTATACCTGACGTTGAAGTCATACGTTTTCTCAGATAACTTTAAAAAGGCAGCAAGGACAAAAGCTATACAAAACTTTCCATCACTGCTGTGGATCCTACACATTTTCTTGGGAGAAATATGGGAAAAATATATGGAAGTAATATGGGAGAAAGCAATATGTATTAAGCAATAGGCTTCTTCGTAGTCATGCATGAGAAATTGTATGCCAGCAAAAAAGACATGGCACCCGCTCTTGTCTACCTTTAGATTCCCCGGATGTATATTTATATGTTTCTTAACCACCAGTAAACAACAGCTACTCCTCCACCGTACCACCCATTGTATGCGCAAAAAAGTGCGGCGCATTACCGAAACAACATTTTTGTGGACCATGTAATTATGTAGCGGCCACAACGTCACAAACGAAATGCACGCTAAACATTTCGCTTTTCGTTCAACGATGGCAGTAATGCTTGACGGTTTTTGCAGATGAGGCGTAAATCTGGAAACACGCTGGGCCCACTTCACAACCGCAGTCGCGTCGTTTGCGCAGTGTGGTCGAAGCACTCAGGAGTGAAATGCACAGAGCACAGGCTGTTTCCATCCTTAGCACGTCACCCCTCACGGCGAACTGCCCGCTCTAAAAGACTCCGCACCGCTGCATTCTTCGGAATTCTCTCAAAAAATATTCCACAGTCAACTGCGGCACACACGTACACGCAATGTCATTTTGCTGCTCCTTCATGCGGGGGCGTGCAAGCGAAACTTGTGGCTGAAATGACTGCGAGTAGCTCAATTGAACAAAATTTTGTGTTCTTACAGGTGAAATGTGAGACCACAACCTTACTTCAGCCTGCTTGCACATCCATATACAACGCAAGGAGGCAACCATTATAGAAGAGAAAGGCTTGCACTCATTTGAAACTTCCAACAGAAAAGCGTGCACCAGCGAAAAAGTGCAGAGGCGATGCACCAGCTGCGCGCATTGTGCCTCCGGCAAGAAGCACATGCTGGCGCGACCAGGCGGGCGCCGCTTCCACTCCAGCAAATCTTTATATCCTCCTTGCGATATCCCGACAAGGTACCCGAGAGCAACACAGAACATAACTTTTCGAGAATGATTGCTCCCAACTCATGCGACTTGTTGAAGCAAACAGATCCAGAACTGCCTTTTATGAAGAGTTTCAAAGTCCTGAACAAAGTTTTGAATTGCACAGCCTTCTTTAATTGGGAAGAGGGTCATGTTTAAATGAAGCTGTCAAAAAAGGCGAGTTCTGATCAAGTTACGGTGCGAGTTTGTAAACTGTCACATAAATGAGTGTTTGTAGGTGCCCTTCAAGAGCACCTTCAACCCCGCTTCATGTGTGGCTTGCTGCAGGAAGGCCATGGGAAAGAAGGAACAGGTGGAACACGATTGCGCCAAGTAAGGATGTGTTCGTTTTGTGGTGTGTCTTGTGATGCTTTTTCCGCGAAACAGAAGTTCTTTCGCTGTGTGGAATGCATCAAACGCACTTTCGCGAAATTAAGGACGTTGCCCAACGACATCTTGCTTCTAATCTAGTCAGCCGCGCGGTGTTTTATGTGTCAGCGCCTAAACCTAACGGCGACCACGGAACTTTTCGGCAGCGGCATCTTCGCCTGTTCCTTCGTCCACCCCTCCCCACACAGTAGCCGCCATCCAGCCCGTTGACCTTGGCGCTGAGCCGGTCTCCCGCCGTGCCCTTCTCATAGAAGCCTTGGATGGAATATCTTTCTTGTGCGACCAAGTCGCTCAACTAGGGCAGGGCAATCAGCGGCTCCATCGGGAGAGTGCAACAAAGGCCGACGCCCACGCCGTTGCAGTGATATCGCTGCGCAAAGAAGTGGATTCTCTGCGCAGCGATATGGCTTGGCTCAAGTGGCCGCCACGGCTGGCTTATTTCCCGGGGCTCCTAACTAGGACAGCCGCGGAAACGAGCCCGCTGCACAGAAGACGCCCAGCTCTTCCCAGTACTCTGCGTTTCTCCGATTTTCCTTCTCGTCGCCCACTCCTAAATATAACTCTGAGGACGAAGGGCTTGTCTCGTCTGGAGGGGTGGACAGCATCGGCTCGGCTACAAAAATAAGGCGTTGCTTTCAGTATGGTAGGAAGGACCCGGCAGCACGCGCGTTTCGGTGTTAATGTCACCAGTGAGCGGTCGGTGGTGGCACCACGACCTCAGGGGAAGGCAAAATTTGTTTTGAAGCTGTCTTCAGATACAACACAGGCCACCTCCAACAACACTTTTTAAGTGTTGTAGTACATCTGGCCTGTCTTCGACTGGAGGGGCGCTATGCCTCATATTCTTCTTTCAACGGTGCTTTGGACGACGAGGCGTTGAGCACCTTTAGTATCCTACTGATTTGCTCAAAAATTGTCTCGTCAAACTGTTCGAGGGGGCCTTGCACTACCATCATTTGCACCCACCTGAAACCAGGCAAGCTCTAAAGGACACTTAGCGTGTTTTAAGTACTACTCTAGGGCGGAAAAAAGTCATTAAAATATTTCGATACCTTCCTTAATGCTTTCCAGAAATTGTGTTCCAGCCTATGCACTGTTCTGCAGGTCAATATTCGAAGCATTCACAAATACTGGGATAAGTTTGCCCTAAATTGGAACTTTCTCTCAAACGCATTTGTTGTTTCTCCTCTCAGGGAAATAATGCCACTAACAACCTGTGCAGCACCTTCTGTCTTCCTGTGTATAAAACCCGCTTTCACACCCGCAAAAATAGCCGGGGTGGTGGTATTGGCGTTTTCGTTAAGCACAGTTTGTTAGTTTCAATAATTAACCTGGAATTTTTATCGGCGAAGCGTGTGACTTTTGAGCTAACCAAAAATGACTTGTAACTCCCTTTAGTTGTTTATAGCCCGCCCACCCACCTCCGAAAGTGTGCTTTGTTTTATTGAAGAAAGCGAGAGGAGTGCCTGAAAAGGTTTAGCTTGCGGATAATGAGGGACTTCAACTTCGACTTGCTGAGAAGCGAGCGGTCAGCTGTTGAACAATACTTGAAAGCAATTCCGAATTCGGTACTGAGAGTCTTGGGAACGCATCTGGGAACGCACGAGAGACGTTCTTCAAAGATACTCTCACCCGCACATGTATCGATCATGCCAACCTGTGTGCGTTTCTTCTTTCTTGTTCTGCGGGGGCTGTTTTATGCAGAAATTAGCATATCACTACTTCGCTGTGGGTCAGTTAACCAAATCCAAATCTTTACCATCCGATAATACTCATACAGTCACCATTTCAGTTAGAAAATGTTTGCTAAACAAATTGGTAGCTTTGACTGGAATTCATTCATTCTAGATAATAACAATGCCAGCGCATATGACAATTTGCTTCGCACTTTAGGTAAGATGAACAAGGCGTGTAAGAAAACGGTAGTACTAGAAAATGGATTGCTGAGCATCAATGGCTTACCCTGGTTGTAAGGGTTGCAGGCGCCAGCGACGCTGCAAAGTCGAAAGCGTGGCAAGCGGTGGTTCCCGGAAGGGTGCCTGCAGGGCATTATGGCAGCCAGCCTGTCAACAGCAGGCGGCCTTTGGATCATGCCGCCTGCGTGGAGAGTAATTGTGTTGAGCCTCAGCTGGGCGGTGACGTTGTTTTGAACGGCGTGTTGCAAAGCACACTACGAGCGTGGGAAAACGTGGGTCGGATGCTCGATTCGCGTTCCGCGGACATGGCGGCGGTTGCTTCGGGGCACGCCTGCGCGCGCGTTTAGCCAGGGGGCGGTGGGTCGGTCTTTGTTGGCCCGAGCGCACAGTAAGGAAGTGCGAAGATGTCTTGTTGGGAATGCGACGCCGCGGGGCCCGTGCATCCCATATGGTTTCTGCCGATGATCGCGTGTCAATGGCGGGGAGCCTCGAGGGGCCTCAGCGTTCGTTAAGAAGAACGGAGGATACGGGTCACCCCGCATTCGTGGTGGCGGTCTAGCTTTGGACAAGGCGTTATACACGTAAAGTGCAGGCGTGGGAACAGGCAACGCAAGCCGCGTGGGTAAAAGCTTGCCCGAGGCGGTTGAACGTGTTTCCCCGGGTGCCTGAGTGTCGTATTTGTTTGGTTTACTTTTGATCTCTTCCTTGTTTTTCTGGCGGGATAGAGTGACCAGCGTTTGACGGTTGCGGGGGGCGTTGCCCACCGTGGTTTAGGCCCGGATTTGGTGATACATCTAATCAGGTCGCCGGGAGATACTGATTGGCCTGTGTATTGGGGGTGGAGCCTAAGTAACCAATCAAAACCACGAGACACGAGGTCTCGGGATCGAATCCTCAAGGTTTAATGTGCTATGCACAGCCGGGGTATTGCCGAGCTAGCCAGGTCAGGCTAGGGAGGATATCACCACTTGGGTAGTTTTAGGTCAGTGTCCGTCGCTGACGGGGGTGCCACGTGCACAGAGTCTTAGCTGACCTAGAACCCATTATATTTCTTACTCTGTCTACTTCAATCTGTAAATATCCTGTATATGTCTCTCCGTGTATATATAGTTTTTAGAAAACCCTCCATCAACCATCGTCGTCGTGTCACCAGTGTCACAACCATCAGGCACCAACGCAGATCATCATCATCATCTTCAAGCAGAACATCGAACATATCATTTACTCTTGTGTTGTGGCACTGGTATAAAAGAAAAGTATATTTTGGGCAAGGTGTCTCCGAGATCCCCGACCGCACAGCACTGCATGGCGAGTTTCGTATGATGAGAAATAGAGGGTCCGCGCACATTTGTTTGTGAAAGAGGCAATTCTGTACCGAACCATTGAAAGCGTCTGGTCGCAATATGACTAAAACTTTGTCATCAGTAAATCAGTTACTAGGTAAAGAACGCCTGCCTACAAAAAAAATATTGAACACAACTTTGGTTCCGCTACTTCCCACCTTGCCAACAATTTCTATAAACCGTTTTCTTTGGAACAAAATGGTCGAGTTCATTGTGTGAGTCAAAATATACAACGATATCCTGTGTCACGTCCGCATTTATTCGGTTTTGACAGAGCCTGATCTCCGTTGCATATTCAGTAGTTTAACCCGGAACAAGTGACCAGGGCTAGACAACATACACCTAGGTTATCTCTGCAGAAATATTGAGAATTGCAAAAGTTGTATACTGTTTATAATACATTGGCTCTTGGCCGGACAGTTTAAAGTGCACACGAGTGGTTCCCCTCTGTAAAAGCGGAACAAAGGGCCTTGCAAACTACCACCTATATCACTTGTACAGTAGACTCTCCATAAACGGGACGTCAGGAGAATGAAAAAGTTCTGTATAACAGGAGTTCGGTTTACTGCGATAGATGTTTGAGAGGGCCAATTTATGCGTGTACAAACTTTAAGTACTATCTCATGTAACTCTATGCACTACAAAGTGAATGTAGCTGACAGTTTTTCAGAAAGCAAGAAAACTACGAGAGTTCTAGGCACAGATTTCACAAAGTTTGTTTGGGAACAATGCGTGTCTGTGCACTGCAAACAGCATCAGTTATTTTTGTTTGCGTACTAACGGCCTTTTCCTGTTCGCTGGAGGCCTCAACTTCGTCAGTGTTTAGGAGCCACAGAATTTGAAAGATGGCAACGCGGTAATGACGCGCGGTCAGTGCCACGATGGCATGAACGAGGCGGTAGGAGTGGAGCCCTGTAACCCCGGCGCCTTAAATCGAGACCGAAGGAGTGGAACAATAACTGCGATGTTGCATTTTTTGCGCCAACACGGCTTTTCAAAAACCAGACGAGGCTTTCGATGCCAACGTGGAGGAACAAAAGAGCAACAACGGAACATCTGGAACCGTGAAATCTTCTTATCTTATGTCTTATTGTTACCTTATCTTTTTACCTTATGTCAATAGGTTTCACAAGCTATTTCTTTATTGGTTCCGTTTGCACAGTGACGAGAAAGTTTTAGTTGAAACTACTGAGAGTTTTTACGTTGTTTAAATACAAATCCAGCCAACTTAGAGGCTACTCTTCCGTTTAGGTGGCAATTCCGTTTAAATTGTGTGATTTCTTTTTATCGAAATTATACTGCACCTTGTGTTCTGAAACTTTTTGTAGAGCACATATTGAATATCATGATTTCCTTTCTAATAAAGAATGAGGTAAAGATTGGCCATCAATACGGGTTGATGTGAGGTGCGGGCACAGAGATGTTACTTGAAACGTTTTATGACACCCTTCATAACACCATAGCTCAGAATGATATTTTGTTTTGCGTATTTCTTCATGTTAAGACAATGATGTCAACAATAATACACTCGGTAACAAATTATACCGCTATGAATTCCGCGAACTCTTTTTATCTCGGCCGGAAAATTACCTTCGTGATCGTTCTCAAGTGGTGTCTCTTGGATCGGTGCTGAGTGATAGTATCAGACTTTAAAGAGTCGTCAAGCAAGGGTCTATCTTTCAACCTCTTCTTTTTGTTTTTGTGTGCTATTCACTTACTTAATATTGTTAGAACTTACTTTGTTAAAGATTATCAATCAGCTGATGATACCCTGCTGGTGTCCGGCAATTCTGGCTATTCTCTCGCTCCCTCAAATTTTCAAGATTATGCCAGAAATATAGCCAATTGGTTCGAAGCAAATTTTTTTAAAATGCACCCTGTAAAACGTCGTCTAGTTTGTTTACGAAATCGACACAAAACAGTGCCGAATGACTGCTTCATTACGATACACACATGTAATTGTGCATCTTGTTCCTGTGTCCATATTTTCTGCATCGAGGCTGTTAACGATCTACGTGTATATTTTGATGGGGATCTTTTGTGGAACACACTCATGACTCACAAATGAAAAAAGTTTGGAAGTACTGCCTGTATGTTGTAGATATTAAAAGTGTTTGGCTCTCTCTGTTGGAAAAATATTGGCTCAAACTTTGGGTGGCAGTTTTCTTCGTCTTCGTTACGGCATGTGCTGTTTTTTCAACTGTTCAAGTACCTAAAAAAACAAAGAAAGCCGCATTTAAAAAAACATACCAAGAGTGTTCTCTATAAGTCACGCGTGCTGGATACGGATGGTGTATTTAGGGCAAGTGGTTTACCGTCATTTGATATATTGTTTAGGCAAATCATCGTCGTAAAACATTTCTGGTGTACGGATTACCGAACTCCCAATGTTAAACCTATACTTCTGCGGCACATACCTCGCTACATGACGCCAAGGGTCCGTACCGATTACACAATGGTTGCAAGGCCATATTCTGTACCGGCTATATTCTACAAATCGCCTGACGAATTGCTCAAGTAAATTTCGCGGAAACACTTGCGTGCTGGTATTCTAGCATCAGATTTTTGCTGAAGTATGTATGTGTGTGCGGTGACAATTTGCTATTTTTTGTTCTCTAATTTGCTTGTTTGTGATGACGAAAAAGCCCCAATGTAGCTAGGACCCATGCTAATTTGTTGTAATTTTGGTTTGTCTTTTTGTTTTCGTGTTTTCTGTTGGTCCGTTTTCTTGCTTTCCTTTGTTTTCTGCCATTTATAATTTGTTCTATTTTGTTTGCTTGTCTTTTTTTACCCTCCCTATACAATCCTCGCTTGCAATAAGTGTTTTTTGCAGACGTGAAGGCTGTTGCTGCAGGGCGACGCCGCACAAGCCCCCCCCCCCCCTCCCCCCCCCCCCCCCCGTTGGCTGTGGCAGGCCAATTTTACATCTTTATATACTCCTGGATAATGAATTTTGCTATAATTTCATTAATCAGAGAGTGCTTCCTATGAACGATACCGAGCTCGCGTGCCAGAAAGCAGTTGAGCAGGCTGTTACTATAGATGCTACTAAGTAGTGTGGCATCATAGTTGGCGACGAGCAGGAGGTGCAAGTCGACTCGTAGAAAGCAGGACGAAGCTGTTTTCGCTGCCCTTTGCCAAAGTACAGGAATGAAGTTTGCTCCAAAATGGGTTCAATCTTTTTCGAATGCTACAGAAGAGGTCTTATTCAGAGAGCCGGCCAGAGTGGTAGGACATTTGATCAGAAAAGGATGGTCACCAAGAACGGGAAGACGCTGACAATTGTGTCACGGAAGGCTTCCACTCTAAACCTTAGCGAAGTGCGCGATCGTGTAACCATACAAATGACAATCTATTGCATTTTGCTGAGCATGGTGTTGCACACGGCTGCTGCTGTTTACTGCGCAGCTCCAGATTACTGCGCAGCTCCATCAGCTCTTTCATTCGGCTGTGCTGTAGCCTACTGCTGTTAAACTTTGAACCCGCAGATGTGCAGGTGTCTGCTCGGTCAACGAGCAGAGCGGTGACTGGTCTGCAATCCTTCCGCTCTACAGTGGGGACCAAAAGGAACAACCTCTACATTTCCAGGCATGATTTCACGCCGCCCAGCTTCGATGCGTGAGAATCTCGAACCGAGCGACATAATAAGTTCAGAAAGTCCAACTCAGCGCAAAAAAAAGGCTTGATGCTTTGCTGGCGAAGTATTAGGCCGTTTTAAAATACGGGTGAGGCACAAAACGGAAGAACACGCCAAACTAACTAAACGCTGAGGTGAAACCTATATTTCTTAACGCTACGAAACTTCCGTGGGCATTGCCGAATGCTTTCGAGACTAGATTGGCTGAAATGGGAAATCTTGGAATCACAATGTGGTACACCATCAGAGCACGCTACACCGGGCTTACGAGTCATCAAGCGCAATGGTAGCATACGGATCTGCAGCGGCTACAACAACCGTTATCCCGTGTGTTGACTTCGACCGCTACTAATTACCATAGGTAGACGATCTGTACGCAGCCTTGCCCTGAGGGAAGGAAATTATGAATTCCGTATTAAGCCGGCCCTATCGGCAAATAGTCATGTCGAAGCAGTGAACATCATACCTCACGATCAAAACCAATCAATGAGTTTTTTTTTCTTTGAATCAACTCACGTTTGTCGTTTTCTCTACATCCAGGACTGTAGAAAGAATAATTGACGTCACTCTGAAGGGCGTAGCCTTTGTGTATCTGTTACGTCCACGACACTCTGCTGATTGATAAAAATAGGCAAGAGCAGTTGATAAAGTTTAAACCTGAATAAAACGATTTTGAAAGAGGCGCCCGCTTCAGGGAAGAGAATTCGTTGTTTTTGGAACACGACCTTCGCCACCTAGGACACACAATCTGCGCACAAGGCATTTCTGGATGACGGATAAGGTTCACGTAATCCTCACTGATCCAAGCACTAAAGACATACAGCAGCCGCGGTCACCACTGAAAGTTGTCAATTTCAATAGCACGCTCCTTCCTAACCTATTTACGCTAGTTTAAATATTTTTCGGTTAGGCGGGTAAATCCACCTCGTAGGGCAGGGATGAGAATTGCGCAAATCGTTAGCCAAGTTTATAGCTATGTAGCGCCTCCACCGACTTTGGTGCACTACAAACCGTGCACCCTACTCCAGCCACAATGCGACGCATTGCGGTACGGTTTACCGTGGCCTTTCTCTTGTTTTGGAAGATTGGAGCCGAGGCGAGTTGCTTTTACATTGTGTATATTGTTTCATACTGAGCAAAATACCGCCGGAGTGACAGACCCTGAGAAACATACTTCGCGTCACAAAGATTTGTTTCTTGGTTTACGGTCGTTTGTTCCCCTTACCTACCGACCTTAAACCACTTTGAACTTATTATTCCCAACAAGCGGCATTGCAGCCATCGCACCAGCACGTTTGCGGTGCTGGGCTGTAACGCTGTCACCTATGCGCAGTTCAGTTGTTATTAAAAGATGAAGAAAGAAGGTCGACTCATAATTCTGTTAGCACCTTTTGCTTAAGAGTTTGAAAGACAAAATGCAAGAAAGTTAGAAAATTTGTTATTCGGTATGGTAGCGAAAAAACGCCATTTTGAAACCAGTGTTGTACGGAAAAGCGTTCCAAGGAGCGGCGTTCCTGGAACTACTTCTTTTTTGGAGAAACAGAGGAACGCCACAGTTTTTAAGGGTCGGTGGTACTCTAGCGGTAACTCATTAAGTTTATGAAAGAATGGAGGGAACGGCATTCCTTCTGCAAACGTTACATCACTAGGATTTGGCTGTATTTTATGCCCATCCTCGAGTGCAAGAACCCACAATTAGCTACTGTGTTTCTCTGCCTACAAGCTAACCAATTTGCCCGCGCCCTTCAGCGGAACGTGCTTCCTCGAAGTTCAAAGGCAGAAAAATAACCATACAGCGGGACGGGGCTTGTGCTTGCCTTCATTCCGGTGGAGCTTACGTGGCGTTCGATGGGAATAGCTCAGCCCCGAAAATGCTTTTCACCTTTCATCGTTTTTCTGGAGAGGCCAGGATGGGCGTCTGGCCAATGAAATTGTTCTCTGATGGGGAAACGTTGCCTCAGTCCGAGGGGAGCTGCAGCTCCCATGTGAAACCAAAGTATCTGTATATTGTCAGGGGTAACTATCGGATTAGTACGGGCGAGGCGTGCTGCGTTGCTGTCGTGGGATTTGCGCTCTGCTGTGAGGTCATTGGAAGGGTCATTGGCTATCAATAGGGCTGGCTGCACCACAGTATATGAGGATTCCTTACTGCTTGAAGTTACAGAGTACGCACGCAGTTTGTTACGCTGTGGTCTGTCATCGGTCTGGCGGGAATGGTTCGACAGGTGTATTGCACGCGTCGTGCGGACGAAGATCAAAAATTACGTCATTGTTGGGCATAATTTCATTGCGTGCCGTATGGAAAATACCCGAGGGAGGCCACCCGAACGTGTTGGCCAGCGCTTAGTGTTGCGTTAGTTGGGCGGTTTCAACATGTGCCTTGAGATTTTTATAATGTCAATATTTTTTCCGCACGTGATTAGGGTCCGGGGTATTTCCGGGGCTTTTCTCTTAAGCGTATTTCTATTCACAGCAATTGAATTGTGTGTAGCGTCCACATACTGTGCCATCTTTGCTCATTTCCTTTACCTACCCCCCCGATTGTGTTTGGTATACTTTGTAATTCTTGCGCGAAGATTTCAGGTGTCACTACACTGCTGACTTTTATTTTTTCTCGTTATCGACGTCCTACGGAAACTTGTATTGTGAACCTAATAGTTGTTGGTTTTTCTTCTCTGTTTTGTTATTTGCAGATTTGTGCTGTATGCTCCGCTAAGCTTCACTATTTAACCCCCTTTGTCAATTCCTTGAAAAGGGGTTGCAAGATATTTTAAATAAAATGCAATATTCAATAGCGATTCTTTGAACACGTATGTATCATTGTATTGGAACAGTTTAATCTAATTAAACATTTAAATATGTTCCCGCAAATGAGCAACTTTCCATTTGCACATCTGAAGCGTCGTAACCTTAAGCGAATTTGTAAGACCGAAGTAGAAAGTGTCATATGTATTGCACCCTTAATAGACAAGCACCAAAATTTTGGTATGACATGTCTGCAGTTTCTCCAGTGCTCCCTAAAAAAATTGGTCCAGGAGCATTTCTTTGAATTCTTTTTATCTCTAGATCATCTAGAGCCGGTGCTGTTCCCATCCGTATATACACCTTGTTCGATAAGAGTTTTAAATATCTCACTTTCTTTCGCCTCAGGCTTATCCGACAAGATATTTATGTTAAAAAATATAATGTAGCGGTAATGCAACACGTTCTAATGTTCGAAGTAGAACTGGAACGCGTTCCTTTCGCACGAAAGGAGCTTGTAACGAAAACTCGTTGCAGAATTGTGAAGGAACGAGGAACGGGTACAACACCGTTTTAAACCATGATATTGCAGGAAAACAGCTCGGGGCACCTTCCTTTGCAAATTGAAAGAATGTGTATGCATAGAGTGGCCGCTAGCTGTCTGAAAAAATTTCCGCTATCTCCACGAAGTGAATGATGATGAAAGGGGCGAAGCAAAACTTTTTATCGGTAAAACCGTGAAACACTCGCCCGCACATCATATAAAGACTCGACACGTCAAGCTTTCCACCGCTCCGTTGACAAGCCCGTAGACGACGTCGATGTTTGTGGCGGTTATGTAGGGGTTGTTTTGGACGATGAGAATCTCCATGTGTAAGTTGGAGAATTCGGTGTGTGACATTCTAGCCATCTTGGCCGTCGCCGTCTGCAGAGCGTCTTGTGTCGTGTACTCCCGGTACGTGTCTTGGGCTCGCAGGCAACGAACGAAAACCTCTTGTTTCTGTTCTCTTTGTTGGATAGCAACGAACGCGTTGAACGTTTTGTCCTCTGCGTCCATGTGGTTGGCCCATCCCTAGCGTGATCCTGCCAGAATCATCAATAATGTGCCGTGCCATATACAGCAGGAACAAGGAAGGGGACATGGCCCGCGCAAGAAGAGCTTCGCCCTTAAAAGATTTGAAGCCTTTGAAGACATGAAGCATCACGTTTACGATTACTGTGATTGTGTCAGCAATGTTGCGGGACTTGTTGCTGGACGAATCCTATTAGGGGCACTCAGGCTTTCTGTGGAGGGAGCAACTGGTGCGCACCTGCGTTTGGTGCCCGTCTATGAAGGTGAACCTTGAGGACCTGTCAAGGCCAGCCTGAATGTTCAAAAACAATGGTGCGAGCCGTGCAACACGCCCCTGACTCCTTGGTTTTAAATGCGGAACATTTCTTAGGCTCGCGATTTCTTAGGCTCGCATGCACGTCGCGTCGAGGCGCAGGAGCGCGTCTCTCCCCCAAACCCTCCTCGCTCTCAACAACAGGTGCGGTGGTGCGGAAGGAGCGCGTGTACCCCGTGCGCTCCGTCGCTCTCAACAAGAGCTGCGGCGGTGCGGGGGGAGCGCGTCTGTGCGCGCATGCGTCGTAGATACCTGTGCGCTGCGTCACGCTCAACAGTAATGGTGGCAGGGCGTGTACACGTGATAACGGCGTGGTGGGTGCGTGGAAAGTTTGCGCGCTTGTGTACGGAAGTGTGCGAATGCGCGTCTATCCCCCGTACTCCTCTCCCTCGAGCGCGGGCGGTGTGTATATATGCGGCGGAGCGCGCGTTCGGAATTCAGTCAAGGTCGTCTTTGCTTGGCTTTCGCTTGACTTGACGCTTTGCTTGACGGCACCAAGCAATAAAGACAGACTTTAACTTTACACTCCTTGCCTTCGCTTCTCCTTCATTCAACAAATAAGAATAATAATGACGAAATAACAATTACGCATTCCCAAACCATACCAAATTACGCAACATTCACGCGATACCCCCACCACTCTGCGACGCATTTACTCGAGTTCCCCCCATGGGAAGATGCGGGCGGGGTTTTTTTTTGTCAATGGCACCGTGGTAGCGCGCGCATATTGATGCTTTTGGACCGTTGTTGCATATCATGTTTTCACTAGTCGTGGACGCGCAATGTTTTCACTAGTCGTGGACGCGCAATGTTTTCACTAGTCGTGGACGCGCAATTCTAGTTGCCCGAATTAGTTGTAATGAGCTCGACTACTGCGGCTCGTACGGTCGAAAGTTTGCGAGAGCAATTCAAGCGGTTTGGTTTCATAGAACACGTTATCAGTGAAGGTGGCCTGCACCTCTCTTTCGAAATGTAAAGCTTTTAGTGAAAAATTTGTCCTGACCTCACATATTATTACCACCCTTTCATCTATCTTCAACGGCCTTGGAGCGCGTGTTTTGAGAAGCTTAAAACCTGCAGTAAATATAGCCAAGAAGTCACAAGGTATCTAGGGCGGAAAACAATTTTGCTTGCGTATCGCCGCAACTCCACGTGACCACTATTGAGGCAACAGGAAAATTGGTTCAGTACGACGGCATTAAAATTAACTCGATTTTGTCAGGCAAGCAGTCGGACAAAAACTTTCGTATAATCAATTGAAGGAAAACAGTGGCTCGCCTGTATCATCGTGGTGATTTCGAATTCGTTGAACTAGTTATGGTTGGCATTTATTGAGAGCGGACCAAACGGTTTCTGCTCCTGTTGTGGAGTTTTCGAGCCCTTCTTTTTTTACCACACGTCCTACTTTACCCAGAGGCAGTTTCGTCTGGCGTCGTTACAAAGACCAACTGCAAAATCGGACCCCTGATCCGGAACATGAAGAACCTGACCAGGAGTGAGACAAGCTCCTGGCGTTTCAACGAAGCCTCCAACCAGTCACAATCTCTCCCTTCTGCCGCCACTGGTCCTCCAACTTCGCAAGACATCCTGACAGTGGGTACAAGATCGCTACCCAATTGGATGGATGCAGCTTGCCCCTCAAACATGTCTGCTCCATTGCATGAACAATGCAACACGACAATGTTCCACTATGACAACTTTTGACTGCATTTTTGTAGATTCCAAATTCGCCGTATACAGTACTCAGGTGATTTTGGAACTTTTATTGAATAAACTCCATCCTGCTCATCGCCTCTCATTGTGCAGCTTTGAGGGGAAGGGGCAGCGCTAGAAACGGAACAAAGCGGACATGAGACAAACACATGCGTGTCGTCCGGTTTGTTGCGCGTCCCCTTCCATTCAAAGCTATGTACCAACCGGCTGAAGCAGCAACTCTTGGTCGAGTAGGTTTCGATCCGTCTTTTTTTTTAAAAAGGAGAGCTTTTATACAGAGTAGCTACGCCAGTCACATGTGTGCCATTGCGCCCAATCATATTTTTCTGGATGGGGGTGGGAGCCTCTCTTGTGTACAAAGGGGCGTTCCTAATTTCATTTCCTGATGATGCCTTGCTGCTACGAGTGTGGTTTCTGTAATTTTCAGACGTGTTATACAAACTAGGCTGAAGAAATGTTTGTAATCATAAGCATTACCGCCTCATTATGGTACACTGCAGGAAGAATTTATCCCTTATTTAACTTTAGCCGCTTATGTCCTCTGCTACCCGCGCCCATTATTCCTTCCGGATATTGCTATATATTCAGTCTATACAGTACGCAGGTTTCATTTTGTTCGGCGCCCGTCTCTTTGAGCTCACTATTGTCCCTGGTGGTTCGCCGGATGTCATTACCTGTAATGATATTGTTGATAGGTTGGCGGCTGCATTATATGAGGTGTAATGATGGTATTTATTCGATTTACTTCTGTGCAGGTATATTTGTTGTGGGGCAGACCACACCAAACCCGGCTGATAATGATAGGCTGCATTGTAGGTTTCATCTGTTCTGTTCTTATATGAGAGGGCGCGGCACCTGGCCTGGCGACAACATGTCTAAGCCGGCACTACTGCTGTTGCAGGTTTTGCCCTGGATTTTCAACGCCGCATCGACCTGCAGTACGGACGAAGC
Source organism: Haemaphysalis longicornis (assembly GCF_048455015.1). Lineage (NCBI taxonomy): Eukaryota > Metazoa > Arthropoda > Arachnida > Ixodida > Ixodidae > Haemaphysalis > Haemaphysalis longicornis. The sequence continues at coordinate 36,976,488 of NW_027526233.1, read as the reverse complement.
ACCGATTTTCTTCGAGCCTTATCAAGACATCGCGGCTGGTGATCAACTGCCCGTGGATCTTCTTTCGGCGCGGACGGTGACGTCACCAGTGGATCGACTATAAAAGGAGCCAAGCGGCGCGGGCAGCTTCAGAGGGCGCGGCACCTGGCCTGGCGACAACATGTCTAAGCCGGCACTACTGCTGTTGCAGGTTCGTTACATGCCGAATGTTGCAACTTATAGAAGCGACAACCGTTTCTTGTTAGTCCTGCCGCGCCCTCACACTTACTTGACTTGTGTTGTTGATTCGTGGTCTTTGGTGATGTTACTGCTGCTGTCGGGAGATGTTGAGGAAAATCCTGGTCCCTCGACGCAGGAAATGTTGAAACAAATTCTTGATAACCAGGCTACATCAGAAGCAAAAATAGACGCACTTAGAGCCGATATGACCGAGGTGAATGCTACATGTGAAAAAATGAACGCCGTGCTCTACGTTATTCAAGACATGAGTGTTAGAGTACGAAATTTAGAATCTCTTGTACGGCAACAGGCAGAGAAGTTGGTAGAATATGAAAACCGAAGCCGAGCCAATAATCTTTTGCTTTATGGTATAGAGGAAGACAAGGACGAATCAGACGACGACCTGAAAAAAGCTGTAATCGAGAATATTTTTAAAGAAACCTTGGGAGTGCAAGTGAACACGATCGACAAAATTCATCGTCTTGGCAAGAAAAAAACGGGGGGTAATAGGCCGGTAATCATGCACTTTTACGACTCGCGAGAAAGAGAGCGTGTGCTGCAGAATTGTGGCAAGCTGAAAGGAAGCTTGATAAGCATAAGTCGAGACTACGCAAAAGATACTGTGGAAGTTAGAAAAAAAGTTTGGCAAAGCAGTGCATCTGAAAGAGCAGCCGGTGGCAAAGTAAAACTGCTAAACGATAAACTCAAGATCGGCAATCGCATCTACGTCTGGGATCAAGAAAAAAATGAACGTTGCCTGTTCTGGACGGAACAAGATAACACTCGTCCAAAGGGGCGAAAGGGTAAATCTGCCAGCCAGAACCAGCAACGCCCGCCTACTTCAGGCCAGAATTCTGGCACGGAAAGCGATTCGTCGCAGCCATAGCTAAGAATCATACTTTTGAACGCACGCAGTATAGCTAACAAAACAACTGATCTAGAACATTTATTAATTTCTCAAAACCCAGATGTATTGCTCTTAACTGAGACGTGGTTGCATAATGAAATTAGTGACAGTAGCATTTTTCCACCCACTTACAAAGTGTTTAGATGGGACAGAGATACTAGAGGTGGGGGAGTGGCTATCATTGTGAAAAGAACTATAAGTACCATGCCTTTGCACTGCACTCTACCCGAAATGGTATGGTGCCGGATTACCTACGCAAACAAGGTGTATTTGATAGGGACTGTATATAGGCCACCCTCCATTTCACCAAAATTTTTGGATGACTTGAATTGTTTTCTAAACTCGCATGTAAATGAAAATACAAGGCTAATTATGGCTGGTGACTTTAATTTGCCACATATTAATTGGGAAAATCTATCAACGGGTCAAGTTGAAGTAAATAGTACGAATAAACTGATGCAGATTATGTTTTCGCATAATCTTAACCAAATAGTTAAAGAATTTACAAGGGTTACCGCAAAGTCGCAGTCAGTGTTGGACTTGATTTTCATATCTGGGAGAGTGGCGGATTACACTGTATCGGTTGATGAAGGTTTATCTGATGACAAGATGGTCTGCTTGAATATACCGGTGAGCGTAAGGGCCTCTGGAAAACCATATGAATTGGTACATGTTAAAGATTATGGCCGTGCGGATGACACGTCCATCCTAGACGTTTTGGAGAGCAGATTAGACGAATTTCAAATAGCATCCCACCACGAAAGTGTAGAAGAACTATGGCAGCGTCTTAAAGGTATTATAAAACATTGCATTGACAAATTTGTTCCCACACGAACCAAGAAATCAAAACAGAAAAATCCTTGGATAACTAGAGACATAATTCACCTCAAGCGCAAGCTAAAAAGATTACGAAAAAGGAAGAACAACCCTACGGAAATTTCACTAACTAAAAAAAGTCTGAAATCCGCCTTATTAAAATCGAAGAAAACATTTTTTAATAAAACGCTCACAGATTTCCTCAAATGCTCACCACAAAAATTCTGGCGATACTTTACAGATAAGAAGGACGCAATCGAACAGATAATGGATGGCGAAGTAGTGCTGACAGAAAAAAAACATATCGCGAACCTATTTAATTGTTTCTTCCAATCAGTTTTCACAAAGTATAGCGGTGACAATAAGAGCGAAAGCCTAGTCTATTCAATACAGTACCCAATGGAAGACCTGAAAATTAGGAGGGAGGGTGTGTTTGAACATTTGTTAAAGTTGGACCCAAAGAAATCATGTGGCCCAGACGAAATACCCACAGCATTCCTTCAATGGTACGCTGAGTGGATGTCCTATTACCTGCAGCTTTTGTTTGAAAAATCATTAAGGGATAATTCAGTGCCTCAGGACTGGCGCGACGCGAACGTTGTTCCGATACATAAAGGTGGAAATAAACTGTCCGTTACAAACTACAGACCCGTCTCGCTAACATCGGTGTGTTGTAAAGTATTAGAGCATATGATAGCCAAACACATTCTTAACTTGTTAGAAAAAAACGATTTGCTATGTCAATTCCAGCACGGCTTCCGATCTGGCCTTTCGACAGTCACTCAATTAATCGAAACTGTCCATGACCTTTGCGAGGCTATAGATGAATGCAAACAGGTAGACGTTGTGTGTATAGACTTTGCGAAGGCATTCGACAAGGTTCCGCATCATAATCTGCTCTACAAATTGCGAAGGCTAGGAATTAGTGAGGGTATTGTTTCGTGGATCGAGCAGTACTTACGAAATCGTTTTCAGAGAGTCAAAATTGGAACAAGCGTATCAGAAAAATGCGAAGTTCTGTCTGGAGTGCCTCAAGGCTCCGTTTTAGGACCGTTATTGTTTCTAATGTACATAAATGATATTCCTGCCATTGTCAACGCACCTGTTAAGATGAAACTTTTTGCGGACGATTGTTTGATTTATTCTCGTGTACTATGCCCCAACGATCAAATTGAACTCAACAAATGCCTGCAAGCATTAAATCTATGGTGTCAACGGTGGGGCATGGAAATCAATTATAAAAAAACAACATATACGCATGTAACAAGAAAGCGGGATGTTCTAAGATTTGAATATAATATAGGGGAATATGCCTTGACCGAGGTACAGAGCTTCCGGTATTTAGGGGTGACAGTGGCGCATAATCTCGATTGGCGCATTCATGTGCATAATACCTACACCAAAGCATATCAAAAGCTTTGCTTTCTTAGGCGGAAGCTACCAAACGCGACTAAAGAAATTAAGTTAGTTGCCTACAAGACTTTCATACGGCCCGTTTTAGAATATGCAAATGTTGTATGGAGCCAACACCAAAAGGGTTTAAAAAAGAAGGTAGAAAAAATACAGCGAATCGCAGCACGTTTTATATGTTCTAGGTATCGCAACACAGATTCAGTTACAGATATGCTTCAGCAGTGCGGGTTGGAACTTCTGGAAAGCAGAAGAATGAAACAACGGCTGAAATTTATTTTCCAGATATTGCATGGATCATTAAAACTAGATAAGGAACAGTATGTGAAAGCGCCTCCAAAACATAGTTCCCGAAAAAATCACAGCAGAGCGATTCGAACTGTTATTACGCACACTGACGTGTATCGGTATTCTTTTTTTCCGGATGTCATTGAAATGTGGAATAAACTACCAAACGATGTTGTCGAGTGCTCGGGTGTACATCAATTTGAATTAGCTGTAGATATGTTTTTTAGAAATAGTGCGTCATCCGAAATCTGTTCATGACTGTGCGCTAAGAGCATTTTAGTTCACCGTTTTGTGCCCTTGCCGTATTTTGTTTCCGTGTTTTATTCTCTTGCAGTATTTTGCAGTGTTTTGTTCATCACTGTGTGTTATTGCAGTGTTTGTTCCCTCCCTGTAACGACCCTCACTAGATGGTCAACAGTATTATCAAATAAATAATAAATAAATAAATCTCTCATTCGTGGTATTCTATTGCTTACGCGTTTTACGATCTGTATTTTAGCACTTTTGAGGTCGCCTTTGCCGCTGCCCTATAAAGGCATTCAGAGAATATTTACGGGAGTGCATTGTCAGCGAACATGCGTGCCAATTATTTAGGGATTTTCGACTTGGCTGTGTAGCGTGAGCAGCTATTCCTCACAGCTTTTGGTACACATAGCGCCGAGGTAATATTTGTGTAATTCGGGAATATTTCTGTAATCCAATGATGGTTCCAAGGTTCTATTCAAGCCATCATCATTTTTAAACGGAAGGGTGCATGATATTTGTTTTACGCTTGATGTCGAAAGTTCGGTCAATATTGATTCAATAATTCCTATTAAACCTTCCGTAACTAAACCATATACTTTTATCTGAGCTGATATTTCTTACAAGCATTTCTGGTCCAACAAAAATATGTGGCTTTCAAATGGGGGAAACCAAGCGACGCCCAAGCGCACGGCCGTGGCGTCGTAAGTCGAAGTACGTATAGCATTTCGGCGCCATGTAGCAAGGGTATCTCCAAACTCAGAAATTGACCGTTACCATCGTGTAGTCTTCGTGTCTGCTGGCAAGCGCGCCTCAACGACAAGGGCCGTATTATATTAAAAATATATTCACTGGCACGATAGCGTTAGGCGCGCTTCAGAAAGCGCTAATTAACCAAAGGGGCGCTGAGACCCGTCGACGCTGAGCAGGCGACGCTGCCTTTCGCCGAAACTACGAGAGAAAAGCACGAAAAATAGCAGGGTTTCTGCTTCGCGACGGACATGCGGAAATTGACGACGTACATGCGTCGTAATGGCCTATAGCAAAAACACGCAGGACAGGGTTGGATCGCGGCAACAAACTTGGCAACCAAAATGTGAGCTTTCACTTTACGTAAAATGTTATACTTGTCACAGGTGACGTGAACCACCCAACCTAACGATTGCTCTTGTTCAGTTAGTGTGCTGAAAGAGCCTTTCAGGGCACCTTTATCGTGGATAACAGACAACATGGGTGAATTTGTGCCAAGCAATCATTTTCTAAGCCTCAAACCTGGAGAAGTAAATGGCCATAAGAATAAATGTTGGGATGCTGTTGTACAGGCGGCGTTATGGTATATTTATTCGAACAGCTCCCCTTCTACCTAAATGCTCAAAAACTACCGCGGCGAAGACGAAGTGTCAAGGATAATTGTATACTATGTGTTAGGCCTTGAACAACCACACGAACATTCGTATGACTTGCCAGCTGGCCACGAGTTATCAGAATGTTAAATTTACCAAAAACAAATACACGTTCATCTTTTATTAAACTGAAAAGGAGCAAATTCGTTTAATTTAAAGCTTATAATTATGAAGCAAAAATATTTACATTTTATACCCTGCTTAGCCCAAGAATTAGCTAGACCATTTCGTAAAGACCAACACATCCTTGGTAAGACAATTTAGGAGGAACCAGCCTCATATTTTGTACTTCGAAGGTTGTATAGGGAAGTTCTGACCTTACCAATAAAATTTTCTTTCGGCGTTGCAAAACATTACAAATTGAAGCGTACACTGTTGTCTCCAAAAACCAACATGTCAAGTGAGGCTTCCATAATGTTTTCACATTTACTGATTGCGAGTGTAATAAACATAATATAAGGCAAAAATCTAACCCTGTCATTTGCCATTCCAGAGGACGCTTTGACCTGGGCCTATATTCTTCGCAAGGTGTGAACGCTGGTCACAGCACTGGGATTAAACTTGAAGGAAAGGAAGTGCGTTTCTACGAGAGGAATAATAAAAAGTATGAGATACTTCTACACCAGAATACTTCACACAACTCAATCCAACTTCCAGGGTTCTTTACACTTGCGCTGCGTTTTAAGCTACCTTTGCATATACACGTGAGTATATTTGCCTTTGATTGTAGATATTTCTACAGGTATTACTCGTTTTTTCGATAGTTCTGCTACACGTCCATTTAACAGATATTTCGATGGTCTTCCTACCAATTCTTCATAAAATTATCTGCTGTAAATGCACAGGGCGACCTTGTAAGGAGACGTCAATTCTCAATACAGAGTTGCAGTGCAGCACTGGTATTAGGCATTAAGCAGAAGTGACGCACCATTCGGCCCTCTTGATAAAGAAAGTGAGAAATCCTCTCTATACCTCCTCAATTTCGGGGGGCAGCTGCTCTTCTCTCACTGCAATAGTTTGTCGTCCAAAAACCTTTTTCTGTGCATAAACGCACAGCGTTAGTGCCCTCGGTCACAGGGAAGGCCGCGTGGTAGGTGGTTTTGATCTTGAAAAACGTTCCGAGCGCCATACTTGCGGAGCCAAATAAAACCCTCGAATCGTGAGGCGCTATGTCCAATCGTCTCGGCAGAATTCCAAAATGGGTCTGGGTGATAGTATGCGTGTATGAAAAAAAAACATTCACCTGTTCTCCAAACGCTATGCTTCCACAACAAAAACAAACCATGCAAACGTACGGTGTTTCTTGTTTCAAAGCTACATGTATGCTATGAGGGACGTAGTAGAGACCTCTGAATTCATTAGCCCACGTGCAGACATTCAAGACACGCCCAGAACTCAATACACAGGCATTAGTGATTCTAGTTTCAACTACAAAAGTGACGGCTCTCGCTAGGATAAGATTTCATCATTGTCCTTAGCTGCACAACGCCTTGCTCACGCTAGGCCACCTAGATAGACACTGCCTAGATAGGCATATGGTGCATGAGGTGAGCCCCAGATAGTGGCCACCTGCAACCTGGGCTTTTTGAGAATTCGGAGCCATACTTACTGTACGGGGCCGCTGCATCTGCTGTACGGAGCCGCTGCTCAGGTAACTGTGGGCTTCGAAGCATTTGTTCGCCTTCCAGTATTGTGTTGCTTATAATTTTCGCTACTTCCACAAAAGAAAATCTCGAAAGGAATTAGTAGAAACAACTCGCTAAAAATCACCGGGTGATCACCGATAATTATAATTATGAACACGTGCATACCATGCGATGATGTACGGCAATGGTTGACGGCGAAGGTCCAGTGGTAAAACACTCGTCTTGTAAGCGAGAGGTACCAGGTTCGAATCCTGGGCTGCCGGATACCCACCGGTTTCTTTAAAAGGTACAAGCATCCCCGTATCGTAGCTTGTCTCTACGGTGGAACAAAAGCTTGGAGCTTGACCACAAGCAGCCGTGGAAGGCTATGTGGGAGGTCTCTCGAACCCCTTCGGACGGGGCCAGGAGCCGCTGGGCACCCACCAGTCAAAAGGGTACAAACGCCCCCTGTACTGTCTCGGCAGGGAATAAAGGGCTTGGACACGCTCTACCACTGCGGCATACGTGGGAGGCTGCGGCTCCCCGACTTCAGTCGCTGGCCACCCACCAGTTTGAAAGTGGGAACAGGCGCCTACCTTGCGGGGTTCATGGAAACTGTATTACCACGCCGGACCATGCCACTGGGTTACAAGAAAGTGGTAGGTACTTCAGTACCGCTGGGCACCAACCAGTATAAAATATCGGTACAAGCATCCCCTGAACAGGGGACCCAGTGCTTGGAAAGTTACCCGACATCGTCGGGAAATGCCCCAGTGGAACGGGTCGTAACTTCTGAAACGTAGCAGTGGCTCAGAGGTACAGCACTCGTCTCGTATGTGGAAGGTACTGGGTTCCAATCCTGGTGCCACCGGGCACCCACCGGTTTCTTTAATGGGTAAAGGCGTCCCTGGTCGCGTACGGACCCTGGAAAGGGGAATCCACGTCTGGAAAGCTGCCTTTACCCTGTCGAGGTGCCCCGGACTCTTGTACATCTGGTGGGGCCTCGGGCCATCATGCAGCGTTGTCGCATTGGCGGTGGTGAAAGATTCTGGCGGCATGTCCTGCCACAGGTGGTTGCGAGTTAAGCGTCCATCGTGGCTGTGAAAGGCACCATGTGAATTCTTGTTCCTTGGTGGCGCCGGGCACTTACCGCTAAAATAGGTACAAGCGACTCCCCGGCCTGGCGCTCGGCCCTTGTGTGGGACTACAACGCTTGAGAAGTTTACCGGGCTTGCACGGGCAATCACCCCTATGGAAAGTGGCAGCTGCAAAAATGCAGGAACTTTTTTTACTGGTTATGCCTTTGCATAACCAGTAAACTTTATTGAAAGGTCAGGCCGATGATGTTGTCGTCTTCAAGGCATAAAAACAGTGTCGTCAGAGCACCTGACCTCGACGTACTTTACACAAGCGGCAAACAGGCAAGGGTGCCATAGTGACAACAGTGCCTCGTCTCACAGGCAATTACTATATAAAATACCACCGCAGGTTTCAGTGCTGAAATATACCAACCCCAGTCATGGTAGTCTGAAGCAACGCAAACAACAAGGAACTCAGCGCATAGGAATGCTACTGAAACTGGAAGAACGGAAGCGTATTTCGGCACCGCTGACTGCGCGCCTGTCGAACTGCGCCACAGAGTAAGCGCTTCCGTTCTATCGCCGCAAATATCCGAAAGGCAAGTGCCTTTCCAGTACTTTGCGAAAAGAGCAGCAAGCAAGAATTAGAGTCTTTAGGCGGTGTCTGCCTATATTATGGGTGCTTCTCCTGCAGGTTTGTTCATTTATTGTGGCCATTGTTTTCATCGCTCTAACAAATCAGGTAATTTATTGTGGCCATTGTTTTTCATCGCTCCAACAAATCAATTCAAGAAATTTACTTTTTTATCTCTTTGTCAAACATTACTTTCAAATGTAGGGCTTTCTTTTTATTGCTGAACTGGACTCAAATAAAACTGAACAGAATTTCGGTCATCGGTACTGTAAATGAACCTAGAATTATGAAGAAGAAAATTCTACCACATTACGCTAATGGATATACATAGGGTTAAATCGCGAGCATATTACATGCCAAGGCCTACTTTCACTATGAGACAAGCCATTGTGCAAGGCTATTTGAATAGGGCTACCGAAGGCCACCTGTTGGGGATTTCAACGTGCGCCTAACTCTAGACGGTTTCGAGTATTTAAAAGCTAATAAAAGATATATTAGATATATTCGATTCAAACTAAAAAGACATTGATAACCTTGAAAAAGATAAAAGATTAGCTGTCCGCTTTATATGCAAATTGTGATCGCTGCCTTGCCTCCCCAATCAATATAAAAAAAATTAACAAAATCCCAACATTGGAGTCTCGAAAAAATACAGCCAGGGTGAAATTTCTCTTTCATTTAGCGCAAGGAAGTTCACGACTTGACGCATCGGCCTTACCCACTTCATCATCGCGTCCCACGAGGCACTATCAAGTTCACGCCAATCTCGGGGCACACTAACACATTTATGTATTCGTTTTTTTCTCAGGACTATACGCGACTGGAACAATCTCCCCCTGGAAATCGTTTCTTCTAGTAGCATGTTGAAATGTATTGATGAAATGTTTGATTTCTAAAAAAAATCATTTTCACATATGTACCGAATATGTTTGTACTGACTTGTTTACACGCTTTTTTACCTGCTAGAAATTGTGTAACTGGTCTTAACACAATGTACCACCACGAATCCTGCTTAGGACAATTCCTGGCCTGCAGTATTGTTTAAATAAATAAATAAATAAATACGATAAAGAAACAGAATATACTAAAAGGTGTCCACTTCGAGAGAAAGTCAAGCTAAAGTCAGCCACAAGAAGGTCTTGTCTTCGACGGAAAGTGGAGCTGGCACTCCACCGCGTCAACCTCTCCGCAGATTTAGGCACAAAAAACAGGTTAAGCAAATGTGTACTCGCATAGCCTCATTGTCACAGTTAGATGTTGCTGCCAAAATCCCGGCCAATCTCCACTAACGAGAAAGCTGGAAAGGGGTGAAGCAAGCAGTGTATAAGGGCTATATTGGCGCCTTGGAGTTTTTGCCCACGGGAATGAAACCGTAACGGTAAACGTGGGGAAGGCAAGGATGCAGTGTTTAAGGGTATTCTTGGTGCCTAGGTTTTTTTTTTCACAGATATCTCACAATTGGGAGGTACAGGTATTCAGCTTTGGTGTAAAGGTCGTGTTTGTAAGCACGAAGCGTTCTAGAGCGAGGCATTGGACAACCATTGTCCCGGTATTTTGTTATATGCGTCACGTTCTAGGGTGACGCACTAAAAAACAAGATTCCGAGAATTTTAGCACCGTGGCTATATGATGCTACGCTCCCATAAGACGACAGCGACATGAGAAGCCGACAGCTGAGCGCCTAAGGCGCTTCACACGTAAACGAAATATTGTTAGACACAACGGCAAGCTTAAAGAAGCACTGCACACTGCTAGATATTGTCATGAAGCCAAGGACGAAGCAGTTATCTTCCAGAAAAACAAGTTGATTGGAGCGAACTTGTGTTCCCCTAACAACACAAAGAACACACCGGCAAAGCAGCAGTCAACCGCGGCTTCTCCTCTGCGGGAAATTATCACTCGGCGCGAGGGTTTCTCGAATAGTCGAATTGTATACAGAACACTGTAGATCAACGACGATCACTCTAGGCTGTTCACGTTAGTTCCGAATGCTGTCCCTATCAGAAGAGATAACACATGCGGCACAGAAAGAACGGAAGACGAGCCTCTCTTTGCACACAGACAACACCGATAACACCGACCGGCGCAGGCGAGCGCCAAAAGCAACCCACAAGAAGACTACAACCTCAACGCCTCGGCGTTGAGGTCGTAGTCTTCTACGTGCGGAAGCATGGCGCCGAGCATCGCAGTTGGCCGTCTTCCATAGACAAGCTCGACAGGTGTCATCTGTGTAGTTTCCGGGGTCGCTGTGTTGTAGGCAAACGTGACACAGGGGAAGACTTCGTCTCAAGTCTTATGTACAACATCTACATACACAGACAGCATATCCGCAATCGTCTTGTTCAAACGTTCCGTAAGTCCGTTCATTTAGGGGTGGTACGCTGTCGTTCTTCGGTAATCCATGTTGCTGTAGCGTGACATTCCTTGCATAAGCTCCAAGTGAAGGCTGTTCCGCGGTTCGTGATTAGAACTTCAGGGGCTCCATGTCGTAGCACAAATGGGTAATTAAGAACTTCGCCACTTCTTGTGCATCCCCGCTCGGAAGAACGGCCGTGTCTGCATAGCGCGTCACGTAGTCTGTCGCTAGGACAATCCACTAGTTCACGGATCGTGACGTAGGAATGGGCCCAGAAGGTCCATCAAATCTGTTCGAAGGTCCTCGATGGGACGGCGATTTGCTGCAGAAGTCCGGCGTGTCTCATCGGTGGCGTTTTTTGTCGCTAGCAGTCATCGCAGCTCCGGACGTAGTGAATGATGTCAGAGGTAAGGTGGTTCCAGTAGTAACTCGCCTTGACTTTTCCAATAGTGCGAGCTGTGCCGAGATGCCGAGAAAACGTTTCGTCGTGGCGCGTTTCCAAAATTTTGTCAGGAAGGTCCGAGGGGATGACAAGAAGGTAATTCGTTCTTGCTCTGAGGCTGAAATTCTTAACGAGGACGGAGTTTCTCATGCTGAATACTGGTAACTAGCACTTGAAGGTCCTAGGAACGGCGACGTTGCTTCCCTCGAGGTAGTAGATTATTACTCGTAGGTCAGAGTCGGCACGCTTCTGGGCGGCTAGGTCGTTCTGCGTAGCGATTCCTAAGAACACGCTGTCTTCATTAGTCTTGTGGTGGTGGGTCGACGGGGGTGCGGAACACGCAGTCCATGTCGGAGTGTTTCCTGCCGAATTTGTAGAAGATTGTAAAGTCGAGCTCTTGCAGGCGCAAACTCCACCGCCCAAGACGGCCAGAGGGGTCCTTCAAATAGGCGATCCAACACAGCACATGGTGGTCGGTCACAACCTTGAATGGTCTTCCATACACGTACGGGCGGAATTTCGAAATGACCCATTTAATCGCGAGGCATTCTTTCTCAGAGGCAGAGTAGTTTTTTCTTCCTTGGACAGACCACTGCTGGCATAGGCGATTACTTTTTCGCACACGTTTTGCTTTTGGACTAGGACGGCACCCAAGCCTCTATAACTGGCGTTCGTGTGAATTTTTGTTTCGGCGTTTTCGTCGAAATGAGACAGCACTGCCGGCTTTGCAGGCATTTTGTCACTTCGCAGAAGGCTTTTTCTTGGTCGTTTTACAAGCTGAACAAGGTGCAATTTTTCGTCAAGCGCGTGATTGGCTCTGCATTGCGGGCGAAGTTTGTGACGAAGCGCACGTAGTATGCATCTCGCATCCCCTTCTTATCTTTTGGCCTTGGGAAGTTCGCAATGGCGGAAGTTTTTGCCGCGTCAGGCAGGGCTCAACGGCGTTGACAACTTGGCCCAAGAATTTGAGTTCCTTGTGCTTTAGCGTTAACCCCGACTTAGGAATGGCCTCTGGTACAGACGCCAACCTTGCGAGGTATTCGTTGAAAGTCCTGACGAATTCCCCATCGTCTAGGTATACGACACAAGTGTGCCACTTTGACCCAGCTGTCATAGTGTCCATGACTCTTTGTAACATTGCTAGCGCCGTGCACAGAGCAGATGGCCTCACCTTTAACTCGTATAGGCTGTCCGGGGTTTTAAATGCGGTCCTCTCTGGGTGTCTCTCTTCCACTTCACTTCACCAGTAGCCGGTCTTCAGATCCATCGATAAGAAGTATTTCGAATGGCAGAGACGGTGCCGGGCGTCGTCGATTCGTGGCAGGGGATACGCGTCCATTTTAGTGATTTTGTTCAGTAGCAGACAGTCAACGCAGAACCTTAATGTGCCGTGTTTTTTTTCTTCATGGGTACGGCCGGAGCAGCCAAGGGGCTTTTCGATGGTTGTACCCATACAAAAATATTGTATGGTCGGCTATAGAAAATCATTTTTATGGTCGTCTTTAGCTATTTGGCCCAAACGTCTTTAGACTTTTCTATGGCTGTCTTTAGCGGTTCATATCGCCATTTCTATAGGGGTCTTTGGCTTCCTCTATAACCGGTTCTACGGCTGTCTCCAGCTATTCTTATCGACATTCCTATGGGTGTGTTTAGCTTCTTGTATAGCCGGTTATATGGTTGTCTTTAGCTATTCGTATCGACATTCCTATGGGTGTCTTTAGCGTGTTCTATAGCCGGTTCTGTGGTTGTCTTTACTATTCGTATCGAAATCCCTATGGGTGTTTTTAGCTTCTTCTATAGCCGGCTCTATGGCTGTCTTTAGCTCTTCTTTTGATGTCGCTGTGGCTATAGAAGAATATAAAGACACCCATAGGAATGTCGATAGGAATGGCTAAAGACAGCCATAGAAATGTCTAAAGATGATTGGGTCAAATAGCTAAAGACAACCATAAGCAGGTTTTTCAACAGCCGACCATACAATATTTTTGCATGGGCTGCCGCCAGAAGAGAATCACCACGAATTGAAAGACAGCGACAGCAGCAGCCGCTGAGAAATTATTAGCACACTGCCATGCCAGCATAGAGCCTTGCAGATCTCTAAAACTTTTCCTGTGGCACTTAGGTTGTGTGCCAAGCTGCATTCTGTAATACATGTTCCAGGAACAGTTCAGCGATATAGGGGGAGTGCGAGGCTGCGATTGCAAACACTTCCCCAGTTTTCATTCACAAAAGGCTTAAACGCAGGCATTCAAGGAAAGCAAAACAAAGGGGTTTATTTGTTTCACTTATTACATAAATTGCTACTATCTACGCTACTTCACCACCTGTAAATAGTTGTTCACATACGCCGATTGTAAAACACAGCACACGCATTCCAACACTTTGGCTCACGCTTACATTACTTGCTCGACAGCCACACTCACTACGCGGCACATTCCCCGCGAACGCCCGCCGAGGCACAAACACCTACAGATGCTGGGTAGTCCACAGAAAAGAGAGCACTCAGAAGTCGTTCATTACACTCAGTACACAACGCACACAGCTGCAAGTACGGTGGCACAAATGGAAATGCACTCTCAATAAAACAATGAAAACGGTCGCACACAATGCAATGATAAAAAAATGTTTTTCCAAGTTCACTCAATTAGTTCCTTGTAAGTTTTCTCAGTTAGCGAAAGAAAAATTCTTTTTGTCACATCACCGCGGCCAAATCTTCACTTTTGTGTGCGCTGCAACGCCCATGTGGTGCAGGGTAGTTTAGAAAAGTATTCGTGAACACCAAAAAACGTCCCGCATTTCTCGCACTATAGAGTCTCTTCAGTTCATAAGATCACTCACCCTGGAGTTTTGCATACGATGAAATTCCTTTCACCGTATCGCAGGTATCCATTTTGGATGACTTAAAGTTGATGGTGAATAAATCGTAACTCTGTCACAGTAAACACCGAAATTTACGACACCGAAAAGCGACACATTTGCTTGGCGTCACACCATTTAGACGAGCACAATGCCGTCGAGTCATAAGTTCCCAGCTCCAGGCAGCACGTGCCCGCGCACATGAGCAAGGAGACGAAATGCGGCTGACTGATTACATCCTGGTATAAGCAGGTCCATCGCGATAGATAATAGTGCGGAGGTACGTGCCCATCTTTCGATCTTTTTCTAACTTGTTCACTAAAATTTATTTTTTTCGTAAATGCAAGATCGCTTAACGTTTTGTTTTCTTCATCCGAAAAAGTTGTATCTGTTATCAGCACTCTGGGAAAATTGTCTGTCACTAGCATTGCTGCGCGCAGGAATACTAACACAGCGCGGGCCGCACGGCCATGTCCTCCGGTACCCATCGCCAAAACCAGTATGGCAAACATACCACAGAAAATAAAACAGGAAGCAGGGGTGTCCCCTGTGCCTTTTCATCGCTTCCTAGAATTTCCTCACCGTGCCTCCTTCGGTCCGGCGTGGGTCGCTCTCCCACTTTCTCAATGACTACTAATCTGAAAGTGGGCGTCGCGGGAGAAAGAATGCGGTTGTTCGCAGCTTCCACCATATTTCTGAGAGAGCGTACCATGGGCCGCGAAAGTTATTTCCAATTTCCTTCGACGCTGTCAGGAGAGAAGACCACTTTTTCACTTGATCGCGGCACAGAAGAGCCGCAGAGGAAGAATTCGCCGAAGTTATACGTCTTTTGGTCAACGTTCATTTGCAAGCTTTGCCGACGCGCAGTATCCAAAGTTGCAACCTGAATTTGAGCATTATCAGTAGCTTCCTTTATTTCTACTTTTCCCGTATTGTTGTTATAATAAGTACGTAACCTTATTGAACAAATACGTTCGTAGAACCGGCCGATGAACCTCACCATCGTTATCCAATTTGTGTTGTAGATGTAGCTAGGTAAATCATGTATGATTTTCGCGTCATAAGTCATGGCAGTCGCGCTCACACGCAACTCTTGCTTTTGATGCAGATAAATAATTCCTGCTCCGTCTTTGCGAAACGTACCAAACCAGCAGAATGGGATTTAACGGTTGCTTGAATTATACTTTGTAGGCTAACACTTCTCGATGAGCGGCTTGACACTTGGAGCCTTATGTTCTATGTAGTTAGCTAAAGAAGCCTTTATGGATTCAGTCATGTAAGTTTTGCACCAAACGCTTTCCGAATGCCAGCAAAATGTTGCTGAATTGTCACACGTTTAAAGTTTTACAGTTATATATTGCACTGTACCCAGCCGCAGATGCTTTTATAGCTGCCTCTCTTTAGCTTTAAAGCAAATTCTCCGCAATGGCTGGCAGAAGACAGCCGTATGGTTCCAAGTTTGTAGACGTAGAGCTAAAAAACGTCCTATATCCAGCTAAATGAGCTTTTATGGCTTTCTCTCTACACCTTTAGGACGAACAAATTTCAATAGCTGGCAAAAGACACCTGAATGGTTTCAAGTCTGTAGACTTAGAGCGAAACAACGGCCTATAGCCATCCGAATGAGCTTTTATGGCGTTCTCTCTGTAGCTTTAGGACGAACTCTTTTCAATAGCTGGCAAAAGTTACCTGAATGGTTTTGAGTCTGTAGAGTTAGAGGTAAACAACAGCCCATAGCCAGCCAAAAGAGCGTTTGTGGCTGTCTCTCTTTAGCTTGAGGACATATGTTTTCCAAAAGCTTGCAAAAGACAGCTGAAGGGTTTCAAGTCTATAGACCTAAAGCTAAACCATGGTCTATAGCCAGCCAAATGAGCTTTGCCGCGGCTGGTCTATAGAACTAAAGCCATACATATTTCTTTAGCTGGCTACAGCAACCTGAATAGCTGTGACTCTATAGGCTAAACACAATATGGTGTTTTATAATTGTCTAAAGAGAATTGTATGGTTTACAGTCTTTATTGTAGGATCTATAAAAACTTTAATAGCTGGCTATAGCCTAATTGATGCCTTTTTATAGGTGACCATAGAGACCCATAGGTGACCATAGCTCACCATACATTTTGCAATAGACGCCCATAGACGTGGGCTCGGCAGCACGGCAGTCACGGCCCGTGCTCACACGCAACCCTTGCTTTTGATGCAGATTCTTTGCTTGGCCGGACATCACACCCGTCTCCAGGGTTTCGAGAAGGCTGCCAAAGGAAGCCTGGCCTCCCCGGCTACATACCATCTGCACGCCTTGACCCAGACCCTTTGGACTCCCCCACGACCCGTGCCGCCGGATTTCAGCCCCCAGTACAGCGCCATCACCGTACAGCGTTAGCCCCTCCCCTGCTTCCGTCTATCCTGGTGCCGGTAGTAACATGGTCACGAGGCACCGACGCTTGACTGATGTCACTCCCAAAAGATAAAAGCATCGGGAAAAGCGGCGCGCTCTCCAGTGGGCTCGGCAGCACGGCAGTCATGGCCGTGGCACGGCAGTCATGGCACGGCAGTCATGGCAGTCGCGCTCACACGCAACTCTTGCTTTTGATGCAGATAAATAATTCCTGCTCCGTCTTTGCGAAACGTACCAAATATGTTGCCTTGCTTGTGCTGCCGAGCCCTGGCTGTTGCGTTGTGATTGCTGCCAACAGCTTTCATGTCCTCCGAGCCCTTTTACTGTTGTCCGGACATATTGAGAAAAACCCCAAGCCTGTAACTCGCTCTTTTTCTTCTCAAACTTGTAACGATATTATGCCTGTGTTCAGTGCTATCCAATCCAGTCAGGCGTCCCTACTTGAAGAAATAAATCAATTCGCACTACCCTATCGCAAAGTGATCAAAAATGTGAAGAAATAACTAAAAGACTTTCCAAATTCGAAGAAGACTGCTCAGCCAATGCCGCCATAAAAGAAAAAGTTGAAGACTTACAGACTCTGGCTGAACAGAACTGCGACAATATAGCTACCCTAGTTGCTCGGATGGATGGCTCTGAGGACCGGCAACGACGCTGTAACCTTGTGTTTTATGGCTTTGAAGATGCTGCTGACGAAACTTGGGCACAATCGGAGAAGCGCATCATTGATTTGTGTAGTGCGAACCTCGGGACTTCACTCCAGGAGACAGATGTTGAACGCGCCCATAGAATTGGTCGTTTTCAACAAGACAAACATAGACCCATCATTGTCCAGTTCAATCATTTTAAAGACCGTGAACGAGTACTAACCAACTCCAAAAAATGAAAGGGCACTATCTACAGCATAGGTGAGGAGTTTTCTCCGAGCACCCGCAAAGCCCATAAACATCTTCTTGAATTTGGTAAAGCGTCGCAGAAAACGTACAAGCTCCATTAC
Organism: Haemaphysalis longicornis; assembly: GCF_048455015.1. Lineage (NCBI taxonomy): Eukaryota > Metazoa > Arthropoda > Arachnida > Ixodida > Ixodidae > Haemaphysalis > Haemaphysalis longicornis. Next base: position 36,958,815 of record NW_027526233.1, on the reverse strand, counting down.
TACAAACTAACCATTGGTGATACCATCTACATTTTTGATCATGCTTCAGAAAAAGGAATTCCACGCCCTCTATAGCTACCTCTTTCCGCCGGCGCACAACCTAACGCAAACACCGAACTGCTGTCAATCGTATACACTAACATACGAAGCTTCTTACCGAAACGAGATTCACTTTGCAACCTTATCGACATGACCGAATGCAATATCGTTCTGTTAACTGAAACTTGGCTTAACCCTTCCATATCTGATTCTGAATTAGCTACTTGTTTTCCCGGCTACACCATTTTTTGGCGTGATCGTCGTGATAAACGGGGTGGTGGAATTCTGATTGCCGCTCACACAACTTTAAATTGCACAGAGGTAGCCGTTCATTCTCCCCTTGAAATAATGTTCAACTGCAAATTTCATACCCCCCCGTCATCATTGGAGTATGTTATCGCCCTCCCGACGATAATGCTTCATTTGTTACTAGCTTCCCCGATGTACTTTATGTCTTGCATACCTCTTATCCTAACATTCTGGTTATTTTAGTAGGCGACTTCAACTTTCCTGGAATAACCTTGCCCGGCATCCCTCTAAAACTTTCGAAACACGATGTTGATAGTGACTTTGCTAACACGTGCTTAACAATTGGTTTATCCCAGCTTGTTTCTATTCCAACACGAGTTACAGAGCATTCGGCGAACATCCTTGACCTTGTCCTGACGTCACATCTCACAAATGTAGCATCTTTAATTTCCCTCCCAAAGGTAAGCGATCACGTTGTACTGCATGCCACATTTTAAAACTAACCACCACGGCCGAAACTTACCAAGAAGACAATCACACTTTACGATAAGGAAAACTACACTGCTATTAACAAGGAACTGTCCATATTCAGTGATTGGTATCTAACTAGTTTTTTTCAACGCCCCCTGGAAACTAACTGGTCCTTGTTCAAGAGTAAAATGCATGAGCTGTATAATAAGTACAATCCCACTACCACAATCACTGAACGGCCATCCTCACCTTGGTTCAATACATCCCTCAAGTGACTTAAGAACAAAAAAAAGCGTTTTTACCGTTCCGCTAAACAGTCGAACAGCGCCAGCGCTTGGAATAGATACCGCAACGCGGCTAAATTATTCAAATCACTTCCAATGAACTCCAAGCGTTCCTTTTTTTCTTCCACTTTGCCTAACATAGTACGCAGTAATCCAAAGCATTTTTGGAAAGCCAATAATCCTAACACACTGCGCTTCTTATTATTGCTTCACGAAAATGGTACCCCTATTCCTGAACATGCCGCCCCCCATGTACTAAATTCCGTCTTCTGCTCTGTCTTTACTTCTGACTCAAATGATACGCTTCCAGACTGCCCTCCTTTTGATAACCCAGTTATGCCGGACATTGCTTTTGATTCTAACGGTATCATAAAATAATGGATGCGTTGAAGCTTACTTCATCCGCCGGTACCGATGGTATAAATTCTGAAATTCTAAAAAACACTAAGCCCTTAACCAGCGTTATCCTTTCACACATATTTCAGCAATCACTTTCATGCGGTGTGGTGCCGGAAGACTGGAAGCTCGGCAAGATCATTCCTGTCCCAAAGAAAGGTCCAGTATCTTCTCCGAGTAATTATCGCCCCACTTCCATTACTAGTGTATGCTCTAAATTAATGGAACATGTCATATATTTACATGTTGTACAATTTCTCAATTCCGTAAATTCATTCACCCTAGCCAGCATGGATTTCAAAAAGGTTTATCATGTGACACTCAACTTGCTCTCTTCATTAACGACCTTAGTTCCAGCAGCGACGTTAACATACCCGTAGATGCCATTTTCCTTGATTTTAAAAAGGCTTTTAACAGAGTATCCCATCAAAGGTTATTTCTCAACCTCTCGCGCTTTACCCTAATAACCTGGTATTTAATTGGATGTGCGAGTTCTTAAATAATCGCCAACAGTTCGTTTATGCTAATAACCATTGTTGCTATCTTTCCACTGTGTCTTCAGGCGTACCTCAAGGTACTGTTCTCGGCCCTCTGCTTTTCCTAATCTACATTATTGACCTGCCTAATAACATATCTTCTAACATCCGCGTTTTCACTGACGACTGTGTAATTTACCGTCCTATCCGCAGTACTAACGGCTCCGCCATCTTACAATCATATCTTTCTCTGGTGCAGTCATGGTGCGAAAAGTGGCTCTCTCCTAGTATTCAGAAAACATGTGTCCTGTCCATTCACCGTCGCCCGGCTTACTCACCCGCTAAATATTCTATATTTAATTCTGAAATTACACAAGTTAGTTCATGTAAATACCTTGGCATTACCATAACTTCAGATCTCACTTGGTCATCTCATGTCATGAATATTATCAATGACGCTAACCGTGTACTTGGTTATCTTCCAAGAAACTTGCGACTCGCTCCGCCTTCCGTTAAACTTCTTACTTATCTAACACTTGTCCGCCGAAAGCTGGAATACGTATGTGCCGTTTGGGATCCCCATCAAATCGCTCTTACTAACACAGTTGAATCGATCCAGAACCGTGCAGCCAGATTTATTTACTCAGATTACTCATATCTAACCAGCGTAACCGAACTCAAATGTCGAGGTAATCTTGTTGACCTAGTGTCGCGGAGCAAAATTCACAGACTATGCTTTTTTGATCGCTTTTTTGAATCCATACACCTAAACCCGGCTTTCATTCCTGCTCATCGCCTTTAATGTTGACTAAACCTTTCGAAAGCTGTTTATCCTGCTCGTGCGCATACTGCCGCTCACCATTCTTCATTTTTTTCTTCAAACATCTAGGGACTGGAATGATCTGCCTTCTGACGCCGTGCACCACTCCTGCATCACTCATTTCAAAGAAGCCATCGCACAAATATTCCTTCAGTGACTTGCTTATCCCCTCATATAACGCCCTTAACGGGGCCTTTGAGGTATAATAAATAAATAAATAAATAAATAAGGCATTTTAATGAGTATAATATTGTCTCCGAGCATGTCTTCGACATCAGCCTAGATGGCTTCGCGGTCGTCTGAAGAGACGCGGGACAGTGACTGTCGGGTAGGTCGGGCTCCATCTTCGTTGATAATTCGGTTCTTCGCCAGGGGTGTCTGACTTAATTTTGAGTTCAGTAGTCTGTGCCGATTTTCTTCCGGAAGCGCAGGGTTCACGTCAAAATGATGTGGAAGTTTTAAAGCATCTGCGCGTTGGCGTTTAAAGTTGGCGACCGCGATCACACTACTTGCTTATTCCCTTTCTTCTAGGAACGCAATTGCAGCGTCCTTGTTAATACTCTGGAACTCCTCGGTGAAATTGGTGACCAAAACGTGGGATTTTCATTGCTTAAAGCGCGCAGTGCCCCTTGAGACGGAGACACCGCGGTTGAGAAGCACTCTTTGGTCACTCTCTACGATAGCGTCGATGTCAGGAGCAGCATCCTCACAGTGGACGGCGATCATCAAGCTTGCAAGAGGTGGTAGGGTGACCTAATCGTCGGCTATCCTTACAGCAGCAGGTGATTCGGGTTCGGTGGCGGCGCCGTGTAGTGATCAGAGGATAACGTTACCCACTTGGGATGCGCCGTTGTTCCTCAAGAGTCCATTCCGATTATTACGTCGGGGGACCAGTTAGGTAAAATTAGGAACATAGCAGAGTACGCGTTGCCGTCTATGGTGACGCGTGACGTGCACGTTTACCTTGCTGTTACAAGATGGCCTCCTGCCGTGCGTATGTGCGGACAGTCCCATCTTGTCGTAACTTTCTTCAGCTTAGAAGCGAATTTCCCGCTTATTACAGAGTAGTTGGCTCCCGTGTCGATGACGGCGACTACGTCAAAGCCGTCGATGGACAACTGAACGTCGGACGCTGCCTTTCTCGAGTTTCTAGTGCGTCGGGGCATCGCATGTCGGCTTGTGCGAGTGACGGTCGGGCACTGTATGTCGTCGTTGTCATCGTCTTCTCAGCGCCAGTCTCCGTCATGTTGTGTGCACGTCGCGCCCTGTAGTCATCATGTTTGGGAGCCTCGTCAGGGTTCGGTCGGGTCGTCGGGAGGAGGGCCTCTCGTGAATCACCGTCTTCGGCTCGCTCTTGGGTAGTTCAACTGTTTTCATTTTTTCGCCATTGTGCAACTTCACCTCAAGAAGTGGCGGCCTTTAGTTTCTCCTGCGTGGGCTGGGGGACCTTCCACATGCGAAGTCAACATTGCTACGACGGGTCGGCGACTCGTATGGGAAGGGCAAAGGCGAACGGTTGAAACGACCTTGGCCAGCGCCGATTTGAGATAGATACTCGTAGATCTCACGTGGTCATTGGCCAGGGAGATTGCGAGGTGCGTTGACGGAGAAACCCCGCAGTCCGAGTATCTTGTAAGGGCAGCGACTGTGGTTGGCCTTTCCCCAGTAGTAGCACAGAGGACGATTATCGGGACTTCACCATACGTTCATCTTCCTCGGTGTCTGGTTTCGAACTACAGGTGTTCGGGGGACGACAGTGGGTGGAGGTACGGCGGGGCCTCTCGACGACGTGTTGGAGCAGGGTGGGGTTGATGAACAGCCGCGGAGTACGTCATAGCCTGTGGCTCGCAGGGTACTTTGGATGGCATAGAAGTTCCAAAGCTTTGTTGGACTTCTTCCTTAATCATGTCGGTAAGGGAAGCGACGTGGGGCTGCGGCGGCATGGGGAAAAGTTTCCACAGCTCCTCTCTCACTACTGAGCCGATGGTCTCGCGTAGGCTATCAGCCGGAATCTCAATATGTTGTCGACGTAGTTTGAATTGGCCGCGTCAATGAAGTGGCGGGCATACGGCTTAGCACGCATTTAGAGGGCCTTCTTCATTGTGGTGGCTTCGGTCACGTATTTGGTGACGGTTTTGGGTGGGTTGCGGTGAAGTCCAGGAAACAGTTCCTCCTTCAGACCGCGCATTAAGAAGCCTAACTTCTTTTCTATCGTCATTTCGGGGTCCAAGCGGCGAAATAGTTGCTTCATCTCCTCAACGAAGATCACGATCCCTTCGTTGCGGTGTTGCTTCCACGTTTCCAACGGAAGGGAGGCTCGTTCTTTCCGCACGACGGTGGCGAATGTTTTGAGGAACTCGCTCCTGAAGAGAGTCCAGTCAGTAAGGAAGCTATCATGTTTTATTCCACGTTGGGGCCGTATCTTCTAAATAGATGAAAACATGGCGGAAAGTTTCTTCGTCATCCCATTGTTAAAGATGCGGACGCGCTCCACTTTCTCCAACCAGTCCTCAGGGTCTTCTGCAGGGGATCCGCAGAACGATGGTGTTTCCCGGGGCTATTGCAGTACGACGGAAGGATTAGAAGTTCTGGTCATGGTGCATGCGTTGATCATGGTAGTTTTTATGCCTTCTTTCTTCAAATTATCCGGAAGTGGTCCAAACTCTGGCTGAAGACCTTGCTGTTGGCGACTGACCCGAGTTGGGCTCTCTTGTCCGCTTGACGAGGACTTAGAGCGCATGTATCCCGCATCGCCTTCCGATGTTACGAATACAAGGGCGACGCAGTTGTAGTGAAGGAAAACAAGTTAATTGGAGCAAACTTGTGCTCCCCTAACAACTCAAAGAATATTCAGGCCGCGAAGAAGCAGTCACAAAGTGATGTGCGAAAGCGAGCGTCACAATTCGAATGCCGGTGCATGTGCTCTGCGGGAATTTACCGCTCGGCGCGACGGTTTCTCGAGTAGTCGAATTGTATCCAGTACACTGTAGATCAACAAAGATTATTCTAGGCCATTCACCAACTCGCCCAAGGTTTCATGTCCACCTTAGTTTGGAACGCTGTCAGTAGCAGAAGAAATAACACATGCGGCAGAGAAAAAATGCAACACGTGCATCCCTTGGCACACAGACAACACCGATAAAACAGACCGGCACAGCCGGGCGGCAAAAGCAAAGCACAAAAAACAAACCCAATGCATGGTTCGCGGCAGTATATTAGAATAATAAAGTTAGACTTAGTTGCTTCCTGTTGTTGCTGATCACTTGTTCCTGACTGACCCAACTATTGGGCGAGGACGGAGACAGAAGAAGAGCACAATGTTCTGGCTGTTAATTCGATTAAGATTGATTAAGGAAAGTATATATTTGCGTTCTCGCTTCTTCAAAGAAGACGTTTTGTGGTATTTATCTTATGCTCCTGTCTCAGAAATAATTTAATCATGTGCATTGCGCTTTTTAAATTGGTTGACCCATCTTGTAATATTACTGACACAGCTTATTATATTTGGAAAATGAATTGGTAGGAAGCATGCAGACTCTTCAAAACAAATAAATGATTCGTGTACCTTTCTGTGGATCCTGCATCTTCAAGGGAGAATTCGTCAGCGAGCTTTGAACACCTCTCCGAATCCTATTGGTATATATATTCAAGAACCGCCTGCATTATAAATACTAAGTTAAACTCCAGTGGAGGGGGCACCTTAGTTTTCTGGACGAAAAATATAATCCCGATATTTCGGGATTCCTAAGCACAATGCGCGGAAAAAACAGGCTGTTACCTTTTCTACAAAAGTATCACTCCCTAAGCAACCCAATCCACTGCATGTGTGACACTGTCTCACTTCATTTCTGAAAACAAAAAACCGGACCCAAACAGCAATATCAACTCCCTGCACTTATAAAGCACTACCGCTATAAACCCCTACCGACCAAGAAATGTTAGACATTTTAACGCATTATTTTTAGGAAAAATAATTAAACACAGAAGGGCATGCTTGGTCATCGAGGTAACCCTGCAATTACTGTTATTAAACGGACCTTGGCATATTTGCACAACGGCAGAAAAAGAAAAACCGTTCCCTAACGCAACTATTCGACCAAGACGTTGACTCGCGACATGCCCTCATCCTGACGACCCGACCTAATCCTGACGTGACTCTCGAACTAGACAGCAGCGCAAGGCACGACGTGTACCCGACATTACCAAGCCTGCCGCTGAGACGATGATGATAACGTCAACGCATATTGCCCGGCCGCCAACACGCACAAGCCGAGATATCACGCCCCGACGCACCCCAAACATGAGAAAAGGGGCGCCCAACATCTGGTTGTCCATAGACGGCTTTGATGCAGTCGCCCTTATAGAGAGGAGTGCCGACTACTCAGTAATGAGCGATTCATTTGCGTCTAAGCTGAAGAAAGTTATGACAAAATGGGGCGGTCCGCTTGTACGGACAGCAGGAGTCCATCTCAAAACGCAAAGTGGCAAATGCACACCAAGCGTCACCATAGACGGCACCACGTACCCTGCTACGTTCGTCATATTGACTGACTGCTAACGCGAAGTTTTTCTTGGAATGGACTTTTTTATGGACAACGGGGCAATAATCAATCTGCAGACCAAGCCGGTAACTTCTTCTTCGACTCACTCCATGACGCCGCTGTCGAACACCGAACACATGTTCTGTAAGGATCGCCGACGATCACGTCACCTTGTCACCCGGCGCAAGCTTGATGTACACCGTCTACCGTGAGGATGATGCTCCTGACATCGACGCTATCGTAGAGAGTGACCAAAGGTTGCTTCTCAACCTCGGCGTCTCCGTCGCAAGAGGCATTACGCGATTTATGTAAAGCTAATGCAATGTTTAGGTCACCAATTTCACCGAGGAGTACCAGCATTTAAACAAGGGCGCGGCAATTGCATTCCTAGAAAAAACGCAAGAAGCAAGTGACGTGATCGCGGTCGCCGACTTTGAACGCACACACGAAGAAACCTTCAAGCATCTGCAGCCCTTCGACGTGAATGCGGCGCTGCCGCAAGAACAACGGAACAATTTAATGGATTTGCTGCCTCTCTACGGTGAGTGGTTTTTGTAAGACTCAAAACTACGTCAGACACCTCTAGCGAAGCACCGAATAATAACAGAAGATGGAGGGCGACCTACCCGACAGTCACCGTACCGCGTCTCCTCCCACGAGCGGAAAGCCATCCGGCCTCAAGTCGACGTCATGTCAGTGGTGACATTATACAGCCATCGAAAAGCCTCTGGGCTGCGCCGGTCGTACTGGTGAAGAAAAAAGACGCCATATTAAGATTTTGCTGTCGCTACCAGCGACTGAACGAAATGAACAAAAAGCACATTAACCACCTGCCACGAATCGACCACGCCCTCGACCACCTCTGCCACTCGAAATACTTCTTATCGATGGATCTGAAGACTGGCTACTGGTAAAGTGAAGTGGAAGAGAGAGACCGATAGAGGACCGCATTTAAAACCCCGTACTGCCTATACGAGTTCCAGGTTATGCCGTTTGGGCTGTGCACGACGCCAGCGACGTTTCAAAGAGTCATGGACACTGTGCCAGCTGGCCTGAAGTGGCACACCTTTCTCCTATACTTCGATGACGTTGTGGTTTTCTCCTGAACTTTCGGCAAAGATCTTGCAAAGTTGGAGCTGTTACTATAGGCCATTCGTACATCGCGGTTAACGCTGAAGCCTGAAAACTGCCGTTTTGCGTACGAGGAGCTCCCGTTTTGTGGCCACGTCGTCAACGCCGCGGGAGTCCTACCTGACCCGCCGTCAAAAACATAAGCCATTGCGAACTTCCCAATGCCGAAAGACAAGAAGGCCGTGCAAATAGTTCTCGGACTGTGCGCATACTACCGGCGCTTCGTCGCAAACGTCGCACGCTTGACCGCAGATAGTACCCTATTTAGCTGGGAAAACGACAAAAAAAATTATTCTTCTAGCTACAAAAACGCCTGCTAAGGCCGCCGGTGCTCGCCCATATCGATGAAGACGCCGAAACGGAAATACACACGGACGCCAGCGATATAGACTTCGGTGCCGTGCTCCCCTAAAAGCAAAGCGGTTGCGAAAAAGTAATGGCTTTTGCCAGCCGTAGTCTGCCGAAGGAGGGGAAAAATTACTCGGCGTTTGAAAAAAGAGTGTCTCGCTGTTATAAGGGGGGTTTCAAAATATCGCTCATACGTGTATGGTAGACAATTCCATATGGTGACAGACCATCATCCGCTGTGTTGGCTCGCCTCATTATAGGACCCCTCAAGCCGTCTTGGGCGGTGGAGCTTACAATCGTCTATCAATCTGGCACGAAACACTCCGACGCCGACTGCCTGTCCCGCAATCTTGTCGATCTATCACCACATGACTCTGATAAAGACAGCGCGTTCTTCGGAGTCGTGAAAAAGAGCGACCTAGCCGACTAGCAGCGTGCCGACCCCAACATAAGTGTCATAATCGACTACCTTAAGGATGCAACGTCACCGTGCCTAGGACCTTCAAGCACAGCCAACCAGAATTCAGGCTGAAAACCTCTGTGCTGGTGAAGAAGAATTTCATCCCCGGAACGAGAATGAACTATATTCATGTCATCCCCGCAGACTTTCGTGAAAAATTTTGGAAACGTGCCACGATAACCTATCTTCCGGACAGATGTCCAGAAGATGGGTCGTTGTGGCACGTTTCCGAAATCGGCACAGCCCGCACAATTGGAAAAATCAAGGCGAAGTAGTACTAGCACCGCCCTACATTCGACGTCACTCACTACGTCCGGAGCTGCCGTGAGTGCCAGTGACAAAACCAAATTGCCCCACCCTCCCGTAGGGGAACTCCGTCTAGTATACGAACCAGCCATGGGGTCGACAGAAGTTCCCATTAGTTTTCAGTTTGTAGTTTCCGTTGACGTTCAGCTTTGTTGTATCAGTAGATTCTTGACGTAGTTTGACTGAAGGACATAAGGCGCGTTCGTACCACTTCCTCCCGTCTCGGTTTGTAACGCAGTGGGAAGAATGCTATGTACCTACCATTGCGGCATGAGAGTCGTGGGATTGAAACCAGGCGCCGCCTAACTGTTTCTTTTTATAATGGACTGCACTGACGTCAGCCCAAACCCTGATGGGGCTGAAGAGACGCGCATCCGCAGTTGAGTGCACTCAGCGGCCAACAACGACAACAAGAGAGGGAGGGACACAGGCCCGAGCATAAGATGCTTCTCATCTAAAACGCCACCGACTAGACCCGCCAGACTTCGGCACCGCATGGCCATCCCAGCGAGGCCCTTCTAACAGATTGGAATGGGTCTTCTGGAATCGTTTCTTACATATCGATACGAGAACAAGTAGATTGTCGTAGTGACAGACTACATGACGCGCTACGGAGAGACCACCGCTCTTCCGAGGGCAAGAAGTTGCGAAAATCTTCATGAGCCAAGTTGTGCGGTGACATGGAGCCACGGAAAGTCCTAATCATGGACCGCAGAACGGCCTTTAGTGCGGAGCTGAGGCAAGGGATATTACGCTACAGCAACACGGATCACCGAAGAACGACGGCGTACCACCCCCAAACGAACGGACTAACGGAACGCCTGAACAAGACAATCGCAGATATGCTGTCAATGTACGTCGACGCTGAACATAAGACTTGGAACGAAGTGCTCCCGTATGCCGCGTTTGCGTACAAAACGGCTATCTAGGAAACTGCGCTGATGACTCCGTTCGACCTTGTCTGCGGTAGACGGCCGACATCGATTTGTGATGCCATTATTCCGCAATTGGAAGCCGACCACCTGAACCCTGACGTCCAAGGATACCTTCAGCGTGCGGAGAAGGCCCGCCTGCTCGCTCGAGTTCGTTCAACGGACCAGCAGCTGGTGGGTGCCGAGCGCTACAATCTCCGACGCCGAGACGCCGAGTACCACCCAGGGGGGTATGTTTGGGTTTGGACTCCCATCCGAAGAGGCTGATATAGTGAGAAACTTCTGCGACGGTATTTCGGATCCTACCATATTCCACGACATGTCCGTCAACTTACCTACGAGGTTATCTCTGATGGTGATTCCGAAACATCACGATGACGCACGCGTACCGAATTCGTCCACTTGGTTCGTTCGAAACCTTACTATGCAAGATGACGGACTTGTTTTGTGATTTTTTCGAACGGCCTTTTTTTTAGCATCGTGTCGATGCCCTGTTAGAGGGGGGGGTAATGCCGCGAACCATGTATGGGTTCGTTTATTTATTGTTTGTTTAGTTCCTGGCCACGCTCGGCTCTGTTAATTGTGTCCCAAGCGAAGCGCGTGTTCCATTATTTATTTTTAAGCCACACTGGCTATCTGATTCAGATAAGCAGACTTTTTCGCCCTAACATCACAATACTAAATACCCGTCTTTGATGTTCAATGTTTTGGATGTAAATCGACAGTTCTAGAAACACTCGCGCCGAAAGATAAAAGCCTACAAAACAAACGCCGCGGCATTCGAATCACCGGAGCTCGCCTGTACACGTCACTTTGTTAAGTGCTGCTTCGCCGCCGTTGTATTCTTGGAGTTGTTAGGGGAGCAAAAGTTCGCTCCAATAAACTTTTTTTCCTTGAAGACAACTGTGTCATCTTTGACTTCGTGACGATAGTTTTAGCTGACCGTTTCTGACGGTCCCCTCCGCTCCGATTGCATGCGGGAGCGCCGTTGCGCATGCGTGGCGCGATATTACGCTAACGGCGACATCGCAGAGGGGCCCCGCTCCGCTAACCGGGACCGCTTAGCGGACTGTCGCAGCACCTTACACTTATGCGCGGGATTCCAACATGGCCGCCCCCCCGCAAGGCGAGCGCGCTATGGCAAATTCCGTTTCGTCAGAGCGAACATGAGCAACTAAATTGCTACAGCGCTTCCGAATAGGTGAAGGTAAGGCCGGCCACGCGAATCATTACCCGTCGATGGAGATGCGTTATCACTTAGCTAATGGAATTTTTGCCGCTGACGCTCCCGTTTTGCTAAGCGGGCCGTCGGGAGCATAGCGGAGCGTCAAAAATGGTCAGCTAGAACTCTCTAATATTCTCCCATCAGTTGGCGAACCCCGGTAGACGGTTATAGTTTCGTGCTAGCATCGCATTATTCACCACGGTTTCTTCACTTAACTTCTTCACTTAGCTCGCTTAAATAAATGCTTTCCTCTCTCCTTCCTTTTCTGTATTTTCGTTGTGTAATATTTATTGCTGACAGCCTCGGCGTTCCCTCAACTGGTAACAAGTGGTAACAAGTATCCTTGACGCATTGTTGCAACTTGCAACAATGCGTCCAAAGGTATTAAAGATAAAGCGGACTGCCTTTTTCTGCACGTTTTCCAATTTAGTTATGTTAGCTTTAGTGAAGGAGTCCCAAACAATCACTTCATATTCTAAGATTGCGCGAATGATGGTTTTGTACGCTAGAGTACGCACCGTGGAGTTAGAAAATTTTAAAGCTCTTCGATGGAAAAATAGTTTTCGGTTAGCATTTGTAATTACGGAGTCAATATGTTTAGTCCACTCAAGGTCATTATTAATCCAAAGCCGGAGATACCTAATGTTAGTTACCTCAGAAAGGGTGAAGCTTGCGGTGGAATAATTCAATAGTAAGGGTTTTTTCCAATGGGTTATTCGCATAAATACTGTTTTATCGAAGTTAATTGACATCTGCCATAAATCACACCACTTAACAATTTTATGAAAGGCACTATTTAGCATGTTTTGATCAGTTACAGTGGATATTTCAGAATATATGACACAGTCAACAGCATACAACTCGATTTTTACAGGAACTTCATTGACAATATCATTGATAAAAATTATAAACAAAAGTGGCCCAAGAACAGTACCCTGTGGGAGGCCAGAGTCAACGGTTGCCTCTTCTGAACAGAATTCGTTAAAAACAACAGATTGTTTACGGTTTATAAGGTAGTCTGCTATCCATTTTATTAGGCGCGGATTTTTAAGCGTTTTCTCTAATTTAAAAAGTAATTTCTTGTGTGAGACTTTGTCAAACGTTTTCGCAAAGTCCATAAAATGGCATCAGTTTGTGTCCCATTTTTAATTGAAGTTGCGAAATCGTGTATTGTCTCGACAAGTGGAGTAAAGGTTGAATAGCCTTTTCTGAAGCCGTGCTGGTGTTTTGTTAGGATGTTATGCTTACTAAGAAACTCAGAGTTATGCGTAGAAATGATGTGTTCTAGAAGTTTACAGGTAGTTGACGTTAATGAAATAGGACGATAATTCGAGATGAGTTCTTTTTACCCTACTTATGAAGAGGCTTGACTCTGGCGGTCCTCCAATCATCTGGTACTCGCCCTTCGTGTAGCGATTTTGAAAATAAAACATGCAGATATTTAGCAATGCACTTGGCATATCGCTTTAAAATGCGTTTAGAATGGTATCCGGTCCAGGTGTCTTTTTAACATTGATTTCAAGTACCACGTTTACAATGCCTTGCTCACTGATAACAACGTCAGGTATAGGTGGATAATCTGCATCAAACGTGGGAAGAACGTTGTTGTCAATAGTAAAAACTGATTTGAATTGTTGATTAAAGGCATTCAAAATAGTCTTGCCATCATGCACATCAGCTCCATAAACTACGAAAACATTACATTCAGTAGATGTAGGCTTAATGCTCCGCCAAAATCTCTCAGGACACGTTTTAATGAAGTTTGGTAATGATTCACCATAATACAGCTATTTGTCACTATGGATTTGGTGTTTTAGCTTAGTTGCAATCTCCAAAATCTCTTCGTTTACACCAGTGATATTCCCAAGACTACGACGCTTTTTTAATCGTTTTAACTTTCTTTTGATACGCAACGTGTCCCGAGAAATTCAGGGGTTCCTCTCTTTCTTCTTTTTAACAACACATGGAACGAAGCGATAAATACATTCATTTACCAAATCTTTAAATTAGTCCCAAACGCTTTGCACGTCATCAGTACTGTTTAAAAACGAGTCGAAGTTGAAGGAGGCGAAATCTATAATTGATGTATCGTCAGCTCGCAAAAAATTTCGAAAACATTACGGTTTTTGTTTCCGTTCCACAGAGCCATTTACCAGGGTCAACAGTAGAGCACTGTGGTGAGAAATACCAGGAACCACTTCACAGCTGGCCGAAGCCTTAATACACCCACTAACAAAAAAGAGATCAAGTACTGACTTCGAACCTCCCTGCACTCTAGTAAAATCGTCAACAACTTGAAACAATAAGCGCGTGATTCCAACCTTGGAATCACGCTTGAAATCAACCTTGGAATTTTACTACTTCTTTGACGCTGTCTTTATTACTTTTATGTTTTCCATCATTTTATTCTGCTTTTTTCTGCACTATGGATAGGGAAGTACCCTCTTTTCGTGCTAAAACTGCCACTATGACTGCTTTTATGCACGCTGCCCTTTTCTCCCACCACCAGAAGCCAATTATAGAAGTCTTTCTTGTTTCACTTACATGAATCTGATTCGTACAACGGATGTGTATGGCCAGATGTGCATTATTTGCGTGCATGGGTATATCTTTTGATTTCGCTCTCACCCCCCGTAGTCACGAGACACTGAAAATAGCAATTGCCTTTTTATATTTTTAATTCATCGTACTTGTTATAATATACGTACAAGGTGACTGTGATTTCTTTGTTATCTTTCTGTTTATTATCAATATTCACATGCCAAACGCGTGCTTGTTTTCTTGTTTTCACACCTGGTTTTCCCCCTTGTTGCCCTTGTTAAATTTTTTTCCTTTGTTTCTTCTTTTTCAGTTCTTTTTCCCTCGTGTTCATTCCGCGTGACTGTGATTGCTCTGTGATGTTTCTTTTATTCCTATGGAAAATTCGTGCATAGGCATATCTTGTTTTGACCCCTCTCTTTCACTCTTGTTGAAACTGGGGGAACGGAAATTACCCGGTTAATTTGTTTTCCTCTGTTTCTTCTTTTTTCAGTTCTTGTTTCGTGATCCCCTATTTTTTCCCCTCTTATTTTTTAGTTGCCCACCAATCATGATCCATTGTAAAAACTCTCCCTTTCTATCCCCTCACCTCCCCACTGCTACATTCAATACATATATATATCTATATATAACTTTCAAAAAACGTAATCTCTACTCTGAACAAAGGAAGTCCTTTCTGTGAAACGGCAGTGAACGCTTATTTTTAAAAGTTTTTCTTGTGTGTCTCTGTATATGTCGCCCTGACAAAGGCAAGTCTTTTTGCTGAAACGTTGGCAACTATCGTGCTTCTACCTTGTTTGAAGTTGTCAGGTTGCCCTGATGAAGGCGAGTCTCTTAGCTGAAATGTTGGCAACAATCGGGCTTCTACCTTGTCCGAAGTTCTCTTTTCATGTATATATATATATATATATATATATATATATAACTCACACATAGCGCGAAAACATAGAAATACAATAAAAATAAAAATAACTGTTTACTAATGTTTCAGTAAGAGGATTTCGTTTCTTCAGAGTACTTTGAAAAAAGGAAGTCCTCTTCTGAAAACGTCACTAAACTTTTATTTTTTCCTAATGTCTTTCTCGTTTGTCTCTTTGTTTACTTACCTTATATGTATATATATATATATATATATATATAAAGGAAGCATTTCAACTTTTGAAAATGGGCGAGAACACAAGAAAAGAAAACTTTGAACGAGGTAAAAGCACGATTGTTGCCAACGTTTCAGCAGAGAGACTTGCTTTCGTCTCTTTGCTGAAACGTTGGCAACAATCGTGCTTTTACCCTGTTAACATTTTTCTTTTTATATATATATATATATATATATAGAAATAAGGGTTGGCAGTCGAGAAAACCTCGGAAAGCAAAGGCGAGGATGTGGTAGATCATTGAAACAGATTAAGAATTTGGAAAGAAAGAAAGAAAGTGAAGAAAAAATGCCCGCCAGGTGGGATCCGAACCCACGACCTCCAGAATACCGGTCTGGTGCGATAACCACTACGCTACCGGCGGGGCGATTTTCCCATTCACTTTCTGGGGTATTTATGTTAGGTATGTTTGTTTCCTGTGCTTGGGGGTGGTAGCCAGCGCCATTCGGACTAATCGGGGTGAAGGGGACCTTCTTTTTAACCCCCGGGTCGTGACTCGAGTGTCTACGACATGTACAGAGTGGTCGACCAGCTTTGAACCCTCTTAAGCTCCCTTTGGCAACAAGACTGCCAGAACAGAGGCCCTCGCTATGCATGTAGCGAATCAGAATAGGAAATGAGGGGCTCGTTGAAAATAACACAGAAATAAGGGTTGGCAGTCGAGAAAACCTCGGAAAGCAAAGGGGAGGATGTGGTAGATCATTGAAACAGATTAAGAATTTGGAAAGAAAGAAAGAAAGTGAAGAAAAAATGCCCGCCAGGTGGGATCCGAACCCACGACCTCCAGAATACCGGTCTGGTGCGATAACCACTACGCTACCGGCGGGGCGATTTTCCCATTCACTTTCTGGGGTATTTATGTTAGGTATGTTTGTTTCCTGTGCTTGGGGGTGGTAGCCAGCGCCATTCGGACTAATCGGGGTGAAGGGGACCTTCTTTTTAACCCCCGGGTCGTGACTCGAGTGTCTACGACATGTCCAGAGTGGTCGACCAGCTTTGAACCCTCTTAAGCTCCCTTTGGCAACAAGACTGACAGAACAGAGGCCCTCGCTATGCATGTAGCGAATCAGAATAGGAAATGAGGGGCTCGTTGAAAATAACACAGAAATAAGGGTTGGCAGTCGAGAAAACCTCGGAAAGCAAAGGGGAGGATGTGGTAGATCATTGAAACAGATTAAGAATTTGGAAAGAAAGAAAGAAAGTGAAGAAAAAATGCCCGCCAGGTGGGATCCGAACCCACGACCTCCAGAATACCGGTCTGGTGCGATAACCACTACGCTACCGGCGGGGCGATTTTAACATTCACTTTCTGGGGTATTTATGTTAGGTATGTTTGTTTCCTGTGCTTGGGGGTTTTTTTTTTCTTCACTTTCTTTCTTTCTTTCCAAATTCTTAATCTGTTTCAATGATCTACCACATCCTCCCCTTTGCTTTCCGAGGTTTTCTCGACTGCCAACCCTTATTTCTGTGTTATTTTCAACGAGCCCCTCATTTCCTATTCTGATTCGCTACATGCATAGCGACGGCCTCTGTTCTGGCAGTCTTGTTGCCAAAGGGAGCTTAAGAGGGTTCAAAGCTGGTCGACCACTCTGGACATGTCGTAGACACTCGAGTCACGACCCGGGGGTTAAAAAGAAGGTCCCCTTCACCCCGATTAGTCCGAATGGCGCTGGCTACCACCCCCAAGCACAGGAAACAAACATACCTAACATAAATACCCCAGAAAGTGAATGGGAAAATCGCCCCGCCGGTAGCGTAGTGGTTATCGCACCAGACCGGTATTCTGGAGGTCGTGGGTTCGGATCCCACCTGGCGGGCATTTTTTCTTCACTTTCTTTCTTTCTTTCCAAATTCTTAATCTGTTTCAATGATCTACCACATCCTCCCCTTTGCTTTCCGAGGTTTTCTCGACTGCCAACCCTTATTTCTGTGTTATTTTCAACGAGCCCCTCATTTCCTATTCTGATTCGCTACATGCATAGCGAGGGCCTCTGTTCTGGCAGTCTTGTTGCCAAAGGGAGCTTAAGAGGGTTCAAAGCTGGTCGACCACTCTGGACATGTCGTAGACACTCGAGTCACGACCCGGGGGTTAAAAAGAAGGTCCCCTTCACCCCGATTAGTCCGAATGGCGCTGGCTACCACCCCCAAGCACAGGAAACAAACATACCTAACATAAATACCCCAGAAAGTGAATGGGAAAATCGCCCCGCCGGTAGCGTAGTGGTTATCGCACCAGACCGGTATTCTGGAGGTCGTGGGTTCGGATCCCACCTGGCGGGCATTTTTTCTTCACTTTCTTTCTTTCTTTCCAAATTCTTAATCTGTTTCAATGATGTACCACATCCTCCCCTTTGCTTTCCGAGGTTTTCTCGACTGCCAACCCTTATTTCTGTGTTATTTTCAACGAGCCCCTCATTTCCTATTCTGATTCGCTACATGCATAGCGAGGGCCTCTGTTCTGGCAGTCTTGTTGCCAAAGGGAGCTTAAGAGGGTTCAAAGCTGGTCGACCACTCTGGACATGTCGTAGACACTCGAGTCACGACCCGGGGGTTAAAAAGAAGGTCCCCTTCACCCCGATTAGTCCGAATGGCGCTGGCTACCACCCCCAAGCACAGGAAACAAACATACCTAACATAAATACCCCAGAAAGTGAATGGGAAAATCGCCCCGCCGGTAGCGTAGTGGTTATCGCACCAGACCGGTATTCTGGAGGTCGTGGGTTCGGATCCCACCTGGCGGGCATTTTTTCTTCACTTTCTTTCTTTCTTTCCAAATTCTTAATCTGTTTCAATGATCTACCACATCCTCCCCTTTGCTTTCCGAGGTTTTCGCGACTGCCAACCCTTATTTCTGTGTTATTTTCAACGAGCCCCTCATTTCCTATATATATATATATATATATATATATATATATATATATATATTATAATTATATCCAAGCGCCAAAAAAATCCCATCGGTGTAACCAATAATTGTTATAAGCGGGTCGGACCCAGTTGGTCAGCTTTGTTTGCCTGGTGTGAAGCTAGCGCGGATCTTTTCCAAGAGCAACTATGGGTGCTTCACCTAGAAGAGGTAAATTGCCTTGGCAGAAACAAAGTCTACGAGGGACTGTATCACGCATTGGGGCTCCTACGAAGACAGCACCTGAGTTGGCTGCGCAACCGGGTCATTTTAGTCGTCACTGTTGCACTTTTGGTGCACAATATAAACGGATTCATTCGTTATATCCGATATCGTCGCACAGGAGCATTGTATTAAGTGGTTTCTTTTACCAGAGAAAGAACCCAAAAGTGGAGCTGGCTACCACCCTCAAGCGTCAGATACAGTTGTAGTAACTATAAATACCCCAGAAAGTGAAGTAGGACACAGTCGCCCAGATAGCCGAATTGGTAAGGCATTCGAGATCTAATCGAAAGGCGTGGGTTCGGTCCCCACTCTGGGCGCGTGTTTTTCTTTCTTTCTCACATAATAATAATAAAAAAATGTAACATCACTAACAGTAAAAAATATTCTAACCATTCCCCTATGCTTTCTTTGGCATTGTAGACTGCCGGCATTTCTTTCGATATATATATATATATATATATATATATAAATATGTAGACAGCACCTGAGTAGGCTGCGCAACCGGGTCATTATAGTCGTCACTGTTGCACTTTTATATATATATATATATATATATATATATATATATATATAGGGAGTAGTAGAACTTTGAAGATGGTAGAGAACACAAGAGAAGAAACACTTCGAACAAGGTAAAAGCACGATTGTGGCGACAATCGTGCTTTTAACTTGTTCGAAGTTTTTCTTCACTTATATATATATATGTATATATATATATATCCTTACGATGAAAACTTGAATTCATTGTACCCACTCCTGCATGGGCCCTGAAGCGCCTGCAGCATGTTGAAATAAAAAAAGAAAAAATATATATACATAAAAAAATATATATATATATATATATTTATAAGTTGGCAGTCAAAAAACCTCGGAAACCAAAGGGGACGATGTGGAAGGTCATTGAAACAGATAAAAAAATTGGAAAGAAAGAAATTGGAGAAGTGCATAGCGAGGGCATCTGTTCTGGCCGTCTTGGCACCATAGGAAGCTTAAGAGGGTTTAATCCTGGTGGACCACTCTTGACATGTCGTAGACACTCGAGTCAAGGCCCGGGGGTTAAATAGAAGGTCCCCTTCACCCCGAGTAATCCGAGTGGCACTAGCTACCACCCACAAGCACAGGAAACAAAAATACCTTAACCTAAATACCCAAGGACGTGGAGAGGAAAATCGCCCCGCCGGTAGCGTAGTGCTTATCGAACCAGGCCGGTATTCTGGCGGTCGTGTGTTGGGATCTAAACTGGGGGGCATTTTTTTCTCGACTTTCTTTTTTTCCAATTTCTTTATCTCTTTCCATGACCTACCACATCCTCCCCTTTGGTTTCCGAGGTTTTCTTGACTGCCAACTCTTATTTCCGTCTTATTTTCAACCAGGCCCTCATTTCCTATTCTTGTTCGCTACATATTTATATATGTATATACAGTCTAGTCCACTTATAACAATATCCAAGTGCCAAGAAAATCCCATCGTTATAACTGATAATCGTTATAAGCGGGTCGAGAAAAAAAAAGCCACAAGAGAGATCAAAACATTTTATTAGCATGCAAGTGAGGTAGTGCAACTACTCGTTTGCAGAAAAGTCATAGTCAGTCAGCTTTGACTACTTCACGCGAAGCTGACGCACATCTTTTTCGAGAGCATCTAATTGTTCCACATAGCTGAGCGGGAGGTCCTTCGCGAAAATGAAGTCCCGTAGGGACTGTATCATTCGTTGGGCCTCGTGCGATGACGGTACCTGGGTAGGCTGCTCAGCCGCGTCGTCGTCGTCGTCGCTCTCACCGCTGTCCGCTGCACCACGCACACTCGCAACGATCGCCTCGTCACTGAGGCACTCGGACGTTTCCACACCATCGTCGGCATGGAGAAAATCGTCGAGACCCGACGCGTCTTCGTGAAGCGCCGACCATAACTGTGGCACCCCTTCATCGTCGGGTGCTTCCGTGGCCTCCCCTGGGATCGCTTCCTCCTCGCCTGCTTCCTCCTCGTGACATCGCCGAACGAAGCCAGCCTGCCGAAAGCAGTTTCGCACCGTGGAGGCGCGAACTCCACACCACGCTCCGAAGATAAACTGCGTGGCCATGAGCAGTGTTATCTTCAGGTCAGGTTCCTGGCTTCCCCGTGCGGCGTTGTCCACGTTCAGCAAAAGCCTGTCGAGGACGCGCCGGCGATATAGCACCTTGAAGTTGGCGATCACGCCGGCGTCCATGGGCTGCAAGCCTGCCGTGGTATTGGGCGGAAGGAAGAACACTTCCACGCTTGCCATGTCAGCGGATTGAGGGAGTCCTATACGTGGATGCGTCCCTCGTCAAGGGCAGCAGCAAAGCAGCAGCGGTGGTAACCAACGGGGAACGGTTGATAAACAGCGCTGCAGTCAACACCAGAGAGTCAGCGACAGCAGAGGAAGTGGCCATAGCCCTGGCGCTCGTCCAACCGGGTGCCAGGGTGGTGGTCACCGACTCCAAAAGAGCATACGGCGGCTACAGGAAAGCGGTGATCTCCTCAGAGGCAGCCGCGATATTAACGAAGAACAGGGCGCCGGAGCGAGCCGTAGAGCTCGTATGGGTGCCTGCCCACACACAGGTAGCCGGCAACGTCATAGCCGACTATCATGCCCGAGCGATGACCCTCCGGGCAGGGCAGGACACCGACACCACCAACCCGGTGCTCACGTACAGAGAGATTACCTCCGAGTATAGGGAGGATCGGCGCACCTTCCCCGAGCCGCACCGCACTCTGAGCAGGGAACAACAAACAATCATCAGGCGCATTCAGGCGGGTTCACTTACACACCCAGTCCTCATGAAAAAATTCTACCCAGAAACCGAAGAGGACACTTGTCCATTTTGCAGAAATAGCATAGGCACTCTCGCACACATCCTGACGGAGTGCAATTCACTCAAGTCCCCTATCCCCTCCACCCCCCCTCCACCCTCCACTACCCCACCCCATGAGCGATGGGAGACCTTACGGTCCAGCCCCGCCCTGCCGATCCAGCTCGCGCTGGCGACCAGGGGCCAGGAGCTGCTGCCGTATATGGGTCCCGAAACCAGGGAACCACCCCGTCCGACGTCTGAGAAGACGCCGTCATTTTATTTGAGCTCAATAAATGTTTTCTACTACTACTACTCAGGCATGGAGTGGTGCGCACTACAATTGTCCAACACAAGTCGACTTGTCGACTTGGCGCAGTCGACTCGTTTTCTGAGGGGTGGACGGGATGCAAGGCGCGTCGCGTGCTGTCGGCGCCGAGTGCCGGCGCCAGCGCCGGCGGCAGCTCGCATTTTCGGCGCGCGCGGTAAGCGGATTCAATCGCTATATCCGATATCGCGGCTCGGGAGCATCGAAATAAGCGGGTTATTTTACCATAGAAAGCATACAAAATTGGACGGTGCAATCGTTGTCCATCGTTATATCCGATATATTGTTATAAGCGGTATCGTTATAAGTGGATTCGACTGTATATATATATATGTGTGTGTGTGTGTGTGTGTGTGTGTGTGTGTGTGTGTGTGTGTGTGTGTGTGTGTGTGTGTGTGTGTACACATACATAAATGTGGTGCTCAAATCAGGACACCATATGCAGCAGCTTATTTCCTTGCCCCTTCAAAATAGGTCAAAAAGATCAAAAGTCTACAAAGTCGCCCGTGCTGTCTTTTCTTATGAATTGAACTAGGTAATGATTGAGTTGTTTTTTCCCCTGAAATATCTTGGATATCACGAGGTTGCCAACAAGAGGAGAATGTTTTCTCCTAATTATGAAAAATACTTATCTTTCTTTATATTGTGTCCACAGATCACCATTCAGTGGAATTAAATTCCCATTGCGGAATGTGAAATGATGACATAATAGGGATAGGATGGTGCGTGTTCTCCGTGTGTTGGGGAGTGCGGGGTGGTAGTCGTGGTCGCAGAAAGCACGGTATACGAGTTAAATTACTTTTTCCTCGTGTGTTCTGTTCGATTCTAATTCCTTTGACGGCACGTTATGTGATATAAACGTTTCCATTATGCACGGGCAGTATTTCGGAAGTATTTAGGCGTTACGAGTGCTGACGAACTACAGTAGTCCTTTAGGTATGTGTGTATTTTTAGGCTTGCATTGTATAATTACGCAAGGTGGTCGCGAATGGGTTGGTCCCAATTGTGCTCCATTTCCTCTTTGTTGGACGCCCATAATTTCGTTACGTTTGTCGGGGTACCGTTTCGGCCATTATTGCCTTTGTACATTCAACAGTCCATTATCGAAATGCAATTTTTAAGATTTCTGAACTTCGCTGGACTAATTTACTCTTGGTATGTGGCCGTTGCACGTATTATTGTTTAGAGTAGAAACAACTTTTTTTTGTTCGGCAGAGTTTTTCTGGACCGATTTTGGTTTGACAATCCACCGATAGACTTACACTTCACAAGCAAAGTGATAAATTTTCGATTCGAAGAGGAGTGCGACAAGAAGATACCATCTCACAAAAATTGTTCACAGCATGTCTGGAGTGGGTATTCAGGAAGCTTGACTGGGAAAACTTCGTCTCACAGATAAACTACCAATACTTGAGTCATTTTTGCATTGCAGATGACCCAGTCTTGCTCAGTGTATCGGCACAGCATCTCCAAAACATGATTGAGGAACTAAATTCACGGAGCTTCGCTGTGGGGTAAAGATAAACTTGAGTAAAACTAAAGTGATGATAAATAAACTTGCAGAACGTGCCTTTTTAGACCAGGCGACGAAACACTGGAACAAGTACAAGAATATAACTACTTTGGTCAGATGGTCAGTGTGGACCCAAACCATGAGAAAGAAATCAGGCACAGAATACGACTAGGGTGGTGTGTATTCGGTAAGCACTCACAGATAATGACAAGTAAGGTGCCTCTATCCCTAAAAAGAAGGTATTCAACCAGTGCGTCCTGCCGGTGATAACAAAAAGAGCGGAAACTCGGCAAATTACTGAACAATTAGAAAGCAAGCTTAGGTCCGCTAAACGCACCATGGAGAGAATAATGTTAGGAGTAACGCTTAGGGCAGAAAACGAGCTACATGGATTAGGGAAAAAACGCGGATAGATGACATCATAGACCAAGTTAAGGAAAAGAATTAGACTTGGGCTGGTCATGTGGTACGACGAACGGGCAAACAGGTGGACCACAATGACAACAGAATGGACACCGCGAGGCGGGACTAGAACAAGAGGAAGGCTATCACTCGACGGAGAGATGAAATAAGAAAATTCGGAGGCAAGGAATAGACACGAGCAGCACACTACAGAAACGGGTGGAGGTCAACGCGGAAGGTCTTCGTCCTGCACTGGACTCAAATAGACTGTTGTTGATTATATAATTGATGAATTCCAATATAGCATCCTGTCGTTTCATGGAATGCGCCTGTATTGCACAAGATTGGCCTTCCTGATTTTAGTTTCCCCGGCTGCCTATTTTTTTTTTATTCGGAATGAAGCCTCTCTCGTTTCTTTTATACCTAGGGACTACGGTGGGGGCCTATATTTTGTCAGCGTCAAAATTGAGAGCTTGAGAGGGCGACGTAGGAGTGTCCGAACAATGGTGTACATTTTGTTTCCATCACTGTGACTAAATTTGCTTTGCGATATCTTGCTGAGCAACAGCGCAGGCATAATAGTCGTGTGTTCGTCTATCTGCTAAAAGGTATTGTGGCGGTTGCGATGGTTCAGGAGCTTCTGTGTTGTGCCACGTTGGTCATTACTATTGGTATTCTCCGGGATGATATCCTGACGCATCTTTTCGTTGATTTTGAGGCGTGCCTCGCTGTTTGCCCATCACTTGCACGACAGAGCTTGCAATGGAGAGAGGGACGCACATAAACTTGTGGGTATTTCGAAATATGAGTATTTATATGTGAAACTCTCTGATTGACTCATATTAGGATCATTTATTTCATTTCTAGATATAATAAAGCCCTTCTTTTGTTTCCGCGAACGTCGGGCTAGCCTTCACCCATTATTTTCGTTTTGGGTATATAGCACCAATGAAATAATACTTTCGGTGTGATGCTCTC
Organism: Haemaphysalis longicornis; assembly: GCF_048455015.1. Taxonomy (NCBI): domain Eukaryota; kingdom Metazoa; phylum Arthropoda; class Arachnida; order Ixodida; family Ixodidae; genus Haemaphysalis; species Haemaphysalis longicornis. Next base: position 36,934,287 of record NW_027526233.1, on the reverse strand, counting down.
ATTAGCCAGAATAGCATGGGAACGTGCAAACAGAGCATGCGACCATTGGCTGGGTTGATAAAAATATTGTTGTACAGCATCGTCACCTGCGGAAATCACAATCACGTATTTATTTCTTTTGACTCCATCATATTGCCGTGGATTTAACTTACATATTACAGTTGCTCTGCGCCGTATTATATATATGGAGAAGAACCCTCGAAACTGGCGGACTTGTCGCAGTTTCTGGTTCGAAGTAATGAAGTACTTAGACTTACGATTGATGAGAGAGGCTGAAAAATTGACATGTGTCAGAATCAATGCTATCGCGTTAATACTCATTGATTAACCAACTTTTTCGGCTCGGTTTCAAAGCCAGTATAGTCTCTTGAAGTACGAGTGTAAGGTGTCGTGTGATAAACTAATTCTGCCTTTCGCCTTCTATCTGGCTTAACGGAATACTAGGCTGTATTCACCCCTAAACTGCAAAGTTCCGAGCATGTCCTTTTATCGGCATAAGCACTGATTAGAATTTATGATTATGAAGTCGGCTGTACTGGTAGTTCCGGTTGGACTGAAATTTTGACAGCGGGGATTTGCATACCCCAAAAGAGCATCAAGTTTCACCAACGATAGGGAAAAGGACTCATGAACATAAAATTGAGTCTTGAATCTACGACATCAGATTTGCTGTGCTTTTCAAAGATCTAGATGTAGTTATAAACCATTTAATTTGTAAAAGTCGGCTTTGGCAAAGATAACTGTTGTTCCCAACGCACAAGACGCTGATTACGGATGAAGACTTTACCTTTGGCAACAGTAATGGTCTCAAAGAAATCATCTGTCGATGTGTTTGTGAATACTTGATGTGTTATACGATAGCTTACCCAATTGCTCTATGTATATTTCTTAAAATTTAGTTCAGTGCCTGTGCAATCAATTTATAAAACTTTCTTGCAGCTCATACTCGGAGAAAACCAAGTGATTCATACTGCAGTACAGCAGGACATTTCGGGTGAGTTTTTCTGTGCGACATGAATTTAAACACCATAAAAGAGTTTCTGCCAGACTGTTTCGCGGCTGTTTTATTCTGTAATAGTTAGCGCCAGTACAACACCTTTCTTCACTACCAATAAACGCATGCTGGACGATTTAAAAAAGCTGTCGTGTCGACAACTCTTTGGAGCAATAAATGAAAAACACTGGAAGGTAGCCCACATGTTTAGGTTGCTACACATTTATGCACTCGCAAAAATGGAACATCCCATGTTGGTTTCATAAAGAGTGTCAAGTTTACACAAGACAATACAAGAACGTATCAATGTCTTTGGATTTTCTAACACTCGCGCGTTTTTACCGTTGTGTTTTTAATTCCCAAAATGTGTTTTGGATTTTTATCATATCTCGCAACTTCTGCGGGTTGCTTTTGTGCAGAAAAGAATAAAATAACGGTAAGAAGCTGTAATACAGTACTTTCTTACCTTTTCAATGCTATTTCAAGTCGAAAAACTGGTAATTGTGCGCTGCGCCACCAACGGTCAACTTTTGGCAGGGATATGTACACGTTAGGCAACCCTGTGGTGTGTAAAGTATGGAACTTTGCCATCACCACGGGGGTCAAGGACTGCATTTCCGTATTTTCTACATCAAAATTATTTTCAAATCTAGGTATCCCTGACTTGGGCGGTCACAGCATATGCTTGTACTTTTCTGTGCGCCGAGAGGTTGTCAACGTATTCACATTTCGGTGATGCTACTTGTATCACATTGGGCCATGTTCTCTTTCTTAGCCCGGTATGGGCGCGCCACTTGCGTCGCGTCGCTGCATTTTCTTGAGTTTTTCCCATTCGTGACTTGGTGTCCGATGCTGCGGATGGTCTTTAGCTTTGCTCGCATAGTTTGCCCTTGCCAAGCGAATGTCTTCAAATTTTACCCGCTGGCTGGGCGGTTATGGCTTCTGGCTACTTCCGGCTGTTTATTTCGCGCTCCGAAGAGGGCTGTTATTATACGGCGTCTTATTGATCATACTTTTTTGTGCGATGCAGCGAAATGTTTTTTATCCTATTTGAATTGTGTAAAGGCCCCGCAGGTTGAATTACTTGCTTATTTTGTGCTTTTTCACAGACGGCGTCAGTGAATAGGGCTACGGTGACTGTTCGTTAATATTCTTTGATTTTGGTTTAACTGTACCCAAAATGCACCTGGTGTGCTGATTTGACTTGTCAAATGATTGTAACAGTATCGCAATGGCGCGAGTTGGTGGTAGTTAGGTACGCTTGTGTTACTTGCCTCAACACCAGGTTAGACTCAACACCCGTTATATAGATACCCATTATACCGGTCAACACCAGTTATATGGAATTATATGGTAGCTGATGGAAAAGTAGGTTCATAAAACACTTTGAAGAGAAGCTGTAATAGAGCTAGTAGTGAACGATTCGGCCCCTGCTGTTTTACCAAAAACATAAAGAAAAGATGGTCTCTCTTTTAACAGTCAGCGCTTGAGCTTTAGGAACGAGGGAAAATTGAGTGTAATTAACGTATCCTCAAATTCTTTCATTATGGAAAGAGAGGGGTAGACTTCAGGGGTTGGATTGGGAGAGTGAAGAGGCTTTTACGAAACGAGAGTGACAAAAGTATAATACCTTGAAGAGAAATTGGCACCCAAGAAAAAATACCCGGCGAGTTTTTTTTTCAGACTCTTAGTTCTCAAGCGCTTACAGACGCATGCTTTATTGCGGCTACAGTGTGGCGTTGCCACTAACTTGCTGCTTCAATGAGCACCGTTTAAAATTTTTAACCGACACGTAGTGTTTGTTTCGATTCTGCATATGGTTTTATTCTCTTTATTGTTTATTTATTTATTTAGGCAATACAGCGGGCCACGAATGGGCCTAAGCAGGAGTGGTGGTGGTACATTCAGTTAAGACCGTTTACACAATTTCTAGCGGGTAAAAAAAAGTGTGACCAAAGCAGTACAAACGTATTGGGAACATACATGAGAATTTTTCTTTCTGAAAAAAATCAAAATTTTATCAATAAATTTCTACGTACTACAGGAAGAAAGAATTTCGGGGGGAGATTGTTCCAGTCGGTTATAGTCCGGCGAAAAAACGAATTAATAAATGTGTTATTGCGCACTAAGGTAGGCGTGAACGTAGCGGATTGATAGTGCCTCGTGGGACGCGATGATACTAGATTACGTAGACTGATACATCAAGTTGTAAAATTCCTCGTGCCTACTGAAAAAGAAATTTTAAGCGGGATAATTTTCTTCCAGATTCAAAGGTTGAGATTTTGTTAGTTTTCATAAGATTGGTTGGGTAGTCAATATGGCGATATCGATTTTAGATAAATCGGACAGATTATTTTTGAACTTTTTCAAGATTGTAATGTCTTTTTTATTATGCCGGTCCCAGACTACGCATGCGTATCATAAACGTGGTCGTAATATTATGTTATAGACAAGAAGCTTTTTGTCGAAGCTGAGAGTTTCAGTTTATGTCTCCACAAACCTACTTTTGATGAGCTGAGTCGCATAATTTAAGGATGTGTGTAGGCAAAGTTAAATTGGTATTTATCGTAACCCCAAGGTATTTGAAACTGTTGGTTTGCGAGATAGGAACGCCGTTAATTTTGTAGTGATATAAAGTGCAGCTTTTTGTTAATAATACGCCTAAATACTGTTTTGTCAGTGTTGAGTTTCATGTTCCAGCAGTCGCACCAGTTATTCATTGCTTCAAGACTGTCATTTAGAATTTAGGGGAATTAATAGTGAAATTAGGGGAATTAGGAGAATTATTAGTCCTGGACAACAAGCAATCAATCTCGGATATTCCGATTGTAATAACTCTATTACCACAGTTTGTTAAGGCATTACATAGGTCAAGAAAAGAAAAGTAGCGGCCCGAGGACACTACCTTGCTGTACCCCGGAGTTTACGGGAAGACATTGTGAATGCAAACCATTGATATCGACAAATTTCATGCGGGGGTATCAATGAGATTTTAAACAGTTTGCAATGGTGGACGAAAAACCACGTAAATTAGGCTTCAATATTGACTTCGAGGGAGAAATTCTATCCAAAGATGTATCGAAATCTATAATACTACGTCTGTTTGGCCTGATATGTCAGGAACAGGGGATAATAAATAGAAGGAAGCAATTAGATAGGAAATGGTAGAAAATTACTGATGGAACCCGTGTTGGAATGGCCACAAGATGTTATCCGCGTCTATGAAGTTTATCATGCAGTTAGATATGATGTGTTCTATAAGTTTACAACACACTGATATTATTGATGTGGGCCTATAGTTTGTTATTATGGCAATAGTACTTTTTGTATACACTGGTATCACTCGTGCGATGCGCCATTCCACCGGTACAATGCACTGGGAAAGAGATGAACGACAAATTACCACTAAGAAACGCGCGAGGGACTCGGCGTAACGACGTTGAAAAGCATTCGTAATGTTGTCTGGACAACATGATGACTTAGTTTTGATGTAAAGAAGCATCGAAAACACGCTTTCCAAACTAATGAAATCAAGATGAACCCTGAAGACCGAAGTATCGTTTGAGTTGTCGCACTGTGTCGCGTAAGAAGATAATGAATGAAAAAAAAACGATTAAATTCCGTCGCGATTTGCTTCGGATCTCGGACAACGTTATCTCTGAACTTGACAAAGTCAACTGCTTTCTGTTTGTTAGGCTGAAGTTTCCGTCAGAATTTCACTGGATCGCTTTTACGGAACTGTGGCAAGGTCACTGATAAATAGTGGTGTTTGGCGGTGCCTATTTTATTTACAAGCACATCTTTACAGGTGTAAAACAATGGCCCTTTCTGCTGTCACCTTTTTATTCGCTTACGTTTCAGCGGTAAATTTATTTATTTATTTATTTACAGGTACCCTCAGGGCCGAAGCATTATAGAGGGGAGTGGGTTTAAGATTCACGAACAAGTACAACTTACAGTGCATATCAAGCAAACATACAAAAAAGAGGAGTTGCGCGAGAACACACCACAAAAAAAAAGTTCACAACTTCTGTGCACAAAGGGTCAATAACTACACGAAGAAGCCAACACTTTTTTACGAAAAAGATCAAGCCAACACCAAGAGAAAATTAATCATTCATAGTTATTCGAGTGGTTTTGATTGCTGATAACTGATCGGAAAGCGTCATTGCTTACGATAGTCGCAGTTGCTGCGGGAAGGCCGTTCCAGTCGCGTGATGTTCGTGGGATGAATGAACATGCGTACGAACGCGTGTGACTCATAGGGATGGCAACTTTGTGGACATGATCACAACGTGATGATACATAGTTTGGTGGAGAAATTAGGTTGTTGCTTAATGTGGGATTATAAAAAATTTTGTGGAATAAGCAAAGTCGTTTTATTTTGCGACGGGTAACTAAATCAGGTAAATTGAGGCTAGCTTTCATAGATGATATACTGGCGGTTCGATGGAAGTTGGAGAGAATAAAACGAGCAGAGTTATTTTGTACCATTTCAAGTCTATTGATTAAGTATGTTTGGTCTGGGTCCCATATCGCGGCTCCGTATTCAAGTTTGGTTCTAACTAGTGTTTTATAAAGAAGTAACTTTAAGGAGGAGGGTGCGAGAGGAAAGCTTCGCCTAATGTATCCTAAGGTCCGGTTAGCGTTATTAATGATGTGATCAATGTGGACATTCCAAGTTAAATTGTCGGATATGTGGACCCCAAGATATCTATAATTGTTTACTACTCCCAATTGTTGTCCTTTAATGAAGTAAGAAGGTATGGCGCTCGATGTACGTGTTATCCTCATTGCCTTACATTTCGCGATATTTAAATTCATGAGCCAATTTTCGCACCAGGTGGAAATGTTATCTAGGTCTGATTGTAGTGCATGCATGTCATTATTATTGGTAACTTCACGAAAAAGAACGCAGTCATCGGCGTACAAGTGGATATTGGATTCAACGCAGTTGGGAAGGTCGTTAACATATATAAGGAATAATAATGGGCCAAGCACGGAGCCTTGGGGAACTCCAGAAGTGACAGTAATTGGGGGTGAGTCATAGTTGTTAACGGTAACAAACTGCTGTCGATTAAGTAAGAAGCATTCGATCCATTTTAAAAGGTGGTGATTTATATTAAGGCAACTGAGTTTATGGAGTAGTAATTTATGACATACTTTGTCGAACACCTTTGAAAAGTCCAAAAATATGCAATCTACAGTAGAATGGTTATCAAGAATGGCGTGTATTTTGTGTGTAAAAGATACAAGCTGCGTTTCACAGGAGTAGTGCTTACGAAATCCGTGTTGTGCTTCAGTAAAAAATGAGTTTGAATCAAGAAAATTAACGAGGTTAGAGAATATGACATGCTCAAATAATTTACAAGGAATGCTTGTGAGGGATATAGGTCGGTAATTAAGAGGAGACTGTTTGTTGCCAGATTTAAATACTGGAACGACCTTCCCAATTATCCAATCATCTGGAAGAGTTCCTGACTGCAAAGACTGTTGAAAAATTTTTGAAAGAATTATTGATGAGTAGGTGCAAGTACTTTTCAAAAATTTCGCGTTAATTCCATCGACACCAGCAGCAGAATAAGTCTTTAAAGAGCCTATAATTTTCTCAACGCCAAATGAATCAACTGTTATGGGAAGCATATCCGGGTAATCATAAGCATTAAACAATGGAATGTCGGAAGAATCGGAACAAGAAAAGTTCAATGCGAACGAGGTGTTTAACACAATGGGACAGTCATTATCTGCAATTGCTTCGCCATTGGCGTCGGCAAGACAAACCAGGCGTGATGCACTCGGGTTTACACAATTCCAGAACTTTTTTGGGTCGTCTAAAAGCATAGAGGGTAGCGTATGTCTCTGAAAAAATTCTTTAGCTGTGCTGACAGCATTAGTGTAAGCATCAGCCGCAGTTCGATAAGCCTGCCAACGATGTTCCGATGGGGAAGCTTTTGCCGCGCGGTAAAGTCTTTTCTTTTTGTTAGATAACCTGCGGATTCTCCGATTGTACCATGGAGCACTGGGGTTTGAAAAAACACGTCGTAATGGTATGTATTGTTCAGACAACTTTCGAACTTTGTTCACATACATTTCCCAGTTTTCCTGAACAGAGCGATTATCAAACTCATCAAGGAAAGCGTCAAGAAATAAACATAATTCAGCGTTTATAGCGTCAAAATTTGCACGCTTATAATCTCTAATGTCTTTCGTTTTATTTTTAGAGCGTTGGGCTTTGACATCCAAGCAAAAATGTAGAAAAAGGTGATCACTCAGACCAGGTAAATAAGTTATGTCAGAACACAGATCAGGAGCTGAGGTTAAAACTAAATCAAGAACACTTTGAACGTTTTCACCTATTCTCGTTGGCTCATAAACTAGTTCACTTAAGTTAAAAAAGGTACACATGTCAAGAAAATCCCTTTCTAGCGTTGCACAAGAGTGCAAAGTTGCTCCATTTGGCGACCAATTTATGTGCGGAAAATTGAAATCTCCTAAGAGAAATACAGGTGACCGTTGAAATCGGGTAATGACAAGGTTGATTAAATCATGAAGTTCACTAGTAAAAGTTGCAGGTGAGTTGGGGGGCCTATAACAGACTCCTAGAACGATCTTTTTTGTAGTTGTTGCGATGCAAACCCAGTTGGTTCCAAGAGAAGTAGGTATGTGAATGGGTGCCGACTTAATTTTTTTGCTAACTGCGATTAGTGTTCCGCCGCCCCTTTTAGACACGCGATCACATCGGTACAAGTTAAAGTTATTCGAAGATTCTAAAACTTCAGTGTCCAGTATGTTACGATGCAGCCATGTCTCGGTGAAAACCACGATGTCAGCTTGGCATGTATCGATAATGGAGTGAACTGCAACTCGCTTATTTACGATACTTCTTATGTTTTAATATAGTAAAGATATTTTGGGAAAGCATTCTGGCCGATTCCTAGCTACCTGCTATGACGGAGGAGGGCTTTCGTTTGAGGTAGATGGTCTAACAGGGTTACTAGGGTTAATAGCCACGGTGGGATGAGTCTGGTTATGTACTTTTACAATAGTGGAATTTATGGAGTCGTAAACGTAACATGCTCTATTAATAAACAATTTGTTATGTCTCAGTTTAAAAGAAGGGGAGTCTGCAGAGATTTAGCGAATTCCAAGAGTTTGCTTCTGGCCACACGTGTGCCGACTGAAAAATCATCCGATATGGTTACGTTGTTTTCTTTGAAACACGAACGGGCCGCCGACACCTTTTCTTTAACTTTAAAGCTGAGAAATTTCACGATAACGGGTCGGCAACGCCCTCCTGCAAACGAGCCGAGCCTATGCGCACGCTCGATGCTGTCAGCAGAAAAACTTTCGTCGCAGCACCGTGATAACAAGCTCAGTACTTTTTGCTCTGTTTCTTCCCATTTTTCTTCGCAATCAGGTATTCCATGCAGTATTAAGTTATTCCTCCGGGACCTGTCTTCTAGGTCGTCTGCCCTGGTCAAAACAACATTGCATTGTTCGGCTACATTATTAAGCATAACACGTGTATCATTAATATCTGCTTCTAGAGTTTCAATGGCTTCAGTTTTTTTTTCAACAGTTGATATCGTCAGCCAATATCATCCAGTTTCAGCTTAATGCTGTTTTGATTACCTTTAATTTCTGCAATGTCTTTAGCGAGTTCGTCCTGTTTTGAAGTTTGTACTGCAAAACTGGTCTGCAAGCCTGTTAGTAGCCGAATGATTTCGCCATACTCGGCAGAAGATGTTGAACCCTGATCAACAGCGTCCACTGCACTCAAACTAGTGTCAACTTCACCTGGTTTACTAGAAGGCTCACCTCTAATACGCTGCTGCTTATTAGGCCCAGGATTTGATTCAATGTCTCCCGCGGACAGCAATAGATAACCAAGATCCACACACTCAATAATCAAGTTACACAGCACTTGTGGGCATGGGAACAGTAGCAAGCAGACATTGTTGGACTTCCTAGCGTAAAGGGAGGGTTTTGAACTAACCTGTAACAGGTGAAAACGACGTTCGTGAGCCATCGTGCCTGAAGCACTGCTCCCACGCCCACTGAAGTCCGATGGTGCTGGTCGGCAGTTTAAATGGTGTCGCTCAGGTGACGTCACTGATGCCGGCGGTGCCAGCAAAAGATGCGACGAGCTCGGGAGCAGCGAAAAAGTTCCGGCAGGGTCGAACAACACGGCCGGGCACGTTTCAGCTTCCGACGATAACAGGGGAATAACTTTGGTGGCGTCTCCAGGATCGGCGAGTGGTGTCAAAAAGACCAAGCAAGCAGCGATTGCCTGTAACAGGTGAAAACGACGTTCGTGAGCCATCGTGCCTGAAGCACTGCTCCCACGCCCACTGAAGTCCGATGGTGCTGGTCGGCAGTTTAAATGGTGTCGCTCAGGTGACGTCACTGATGCCGGCGGTGCCAGCAAAAGATGCGACGAGCTCGGGAGCAGCGAAAAAGTTCCGGCAGTGTCGAACAACTCGGCCGGGCACGTTTCAGCTTCCGACGATAACAGGGGAATAACTTCGGTGGCGTCTCCGGGATCGGCGAGTGGTGTCAAAAAGACCAAGCAAGCAGCGATTGCCTGTAACAGGTGAAAACGACGTTCGTGAGCCATCGTACCTGAAGCACTGCTCCCACGCCCAATGATTTCTCTAGATAAGCAAAGGTGTAAAAACCTTTCGTCATCCAGATCCTTTGGTCAGGTATTTCGGTTTTATTCTGAATATATTTTTGCAGACAAAACTTGCAAAATTACGTGAACTTTTCTCATAGATAATTATCAACATTGCTAGAAAACTCGTCATAAGCCAAATCAAGATAGTCGAAGAACGATTCATCCTTAGGCCTGGCATACTCTTTAACTCCTTTGCGCTGTAAAGGCTCCTGGTCAGATAGATAGACCACACAACATCTCAAAAGAACAAGCCCATCAACAAGCTCAGCTTATACTCATGTATGGACATTCAAGAAACGTTTGTTATAGAAAACAAGGTCAAGAATGAATGGCGTCTGTTCTTCAACGCTTGTTGGAACGCCTAATGCTTGGTCATGATAGCATGCCAACATCGTGTCAAAAGTAACCTGATCGTTGGTACATGGAGAGCATAATTTATCACAGTTGATCTGCGGGAGGGGAAAGTCACCAGCAATTATAAGATCTGGCTAGACTAAAGGAAATATTCCAGTGATAAGACCTTGCCGGATCCACTCAGACCACGTTGCAAGGGAGTCCTGCACACCTGCAAATCAGCACAATACGCAAAACACAAATGAAGAATGTTGTGAAAGGGAGATACGTCAACTTGCCCATTTTGTGGACACGTTGGTGCTCTAGGTAACGCATCCTATATTTTCAGGCAGCCCATGGAGGTACCTCTACAAAATTTCTGGCTCAGCTAATCTTCTGTCCACGCACATCAGCGACGAGCAAGGAAAGGGCTCCTCCAAAGTCATCTTGGTAAGTGACAACAATGCAATCCTAAGCCATTTATACTTTCAAATCCTCCAGCGTGTTAAAAGCAGAAAAATTTGTAACAGCATTTCCTAATGCTAAAAATGGAATTGTTACCCATGTTTAAATATTGTGTAAATTGTTTTTATCAAACAATCTGGGTGAATATTTTACGAGTACGTTTTATTTAAAACATTAGGTCCACAATGGGAAGAAAACTTGAAATTACGAGAACCCGGCGGCCTAAATGGACTCGCATGATGACAGCACTGCGGCATTGCCCCCTGCGGCATTGTCCCATCCCCTGAAAGGCATCATCCCGATGCTTTACAAACCGGTCCTCTAGACGGAAAAAATAAAAGAAATGACAGTTTTACGCAACACCAAAGTTTTCCGAGGTTGAGTTCAACGAGCGTGATAAGGCTTCATCCGTGCAACACCGGCAACCTCGGCTCGCATAGGGGCCCGCGGAAATGCACTGTTCCTTCAGAAACAACCTAATAGTTCGCGTCACTCATCCGGCGTAAGACTGTGTATGGTCAGAAGTAGCGTTGCAAACTTCTCGGAGTGGCCTCGTCGATGAGCCGGGGTCCACACCCACACTCGTTCTCCTGGCCGGTAAGTGACCTATCTGTGCCTGAGGTTGTACCGCCCCGCATCACGGGTTTGCTGGTGTCGAATGCGCTGACGTGCGAGTTTTCGTGGGGGTTCTGTGCGCTGAACGATTTCTTCAGCACCATAAGTGACATTGGCGCACCCTTCAGGAAGAAGCATCGAGTCGAGCATTGTAATAACATCCCGACCATGTACTAAGCTGAAAGTAGAAAAGCGCGTAGTTTCTTGTTCCGCCGTATTGTAGGCGAACGCCGAATATAGAAGGATATCATCCCAGTTACGTTGGTATATGTCTAGGTACATTGAAAGCATATCTGATATTGTCTTGTTCAACCGTTCCGTAAGTTCATTAGACTGAGGGTGATACGCGGTGGTTTTACGGTGGATGGTGCAGCTAAGCTTCAGGACTTCGTCAAGCATTTGCGCAGTGGAAGCACTGAATGATTCGAAAATTGTGAACGAACCAACATAAGCAGCTCGGCTACCGCGGGCGCTTCGTTTGTATTTTTTTCTTTATTGGAGTTGCTTTAAAAGAAGCGTCCATGCAGCCTTAAGTCTTTACCGCTGTTATGTGGTGATGTCACGCTGGCTATCGCCCCTGCGTGCATCGTGATTGGCGACCAGGCATTTTGACTCTCCGTGCTCTTTATCGGAATGCCTGGCCTCACTGAAGCAAGATTTCGCACTTAGTCAACACCACCTTCAGAGAGCGGCACATCATCCGACCGGGTTAGACAATATATTTGGTCTTCGCGTACTACATATACCTCGAGCTTTTAGTGTTTAACACCTTAAGTTTAGAACTTTTGTTGTTGACGCTTTTTGTTTGTATCAATGCGTTATGTTTCTTCCTCGCACTTGTACTATTTTTTTGTTAGCTCTCGTTATTACATCATTCTCTCGTAACTGTTCCATAGCTCGATGGGTCGAAACATAGGGCTGTCTTTGTTTTTATTCAGGGCTCTGTCTCACGCTTTCCTGCATTTCCGGCGAAAACAACGCATGAGATGGCCACCTCCTCGTCAACGGTGCACTGAAGGGTCGGTTGGTCTGTTCTTCGTCCGAGGTACATTTCCGAATCTCACGACCGCACACCCCTTAGAAAGGTTGTGAGAAAAGCGAAACCGTGAGCAACGCGCGTTCGGCCTTATGGTGTTTTTCGTAGATGTCATTGATCTGAATGTCCCCAAACAGCAGTTGCATTAGTTTTAGGCGATGCATAATCTCGAAAAGGCGCCAGTTCTGCCCGGTACGTATGGGAACCGCAAAAAAAACATTCTTTCAATACAAGCAATTTTTGCTACTTACCTCCCAAGTGAAGTAAAAATTACCAGATGACAATCTCTCCTCCGGACCACTCAAAAGCGGATTGTTCTGCATTTGATTTATATTCGGTGATCCCCATTGAAGCGTCAATCAACTGATGTCTATTTTCCAGTCATCCAGACGTTGGCTGTTCCATCATTCGTTATGGCTTATCTTGGTAACAGAAAAGATGGCAGGAGGGTTTGATGTCTCCCCTACCAGACTAGGACAATCAGGCACTAACCGCTTTAGCATCACACGGTTATAAGCGCCGGGAAATGAAAATTGTACTGACGAGGCTCCATTCCAAAACGAACAAGCTATAAAGTGTGTTCTTGTGCCTAGGTGTCGTAGGCCACAATGCATTGCAGGTGTCGCTTCGAAATTTTTTCGACGCCTGTACTGCGGCTGATTTCCTATTGATTCTTGTGTGCTGTGGCATGTCAGTTATTCAGAACACAGTTACGGACTTCAATATCATTGTCATAGCACCTGCGCTTCAAATCACTGCGTTGTCGCGTTTACAGGCTAGCACTGTCGCTTAAATAGTAGCAAAGAAAAACTTAGCACCATCAGCAACATAAAAAAAATATATAGCAGCTGCGATCCGTGCCACCGCGGTGGCGAATGAAGAGCGTATTGTTCAATGTGGGTTTTGTTGAGCCAGTTTTTGTTTTGTTTCTTTGTTGCGGGTTTGGAATGGTTCTGTGCTGTTGCTAAGTCTCGTGGTTTACTTAAGGGCTCACGTGTGTGTGTATTAAAGATCGTTTGGGTAAACCCACCAGCGGCCCTCCCTCGTCTATTACTCTCACCTGGTCGAGACACCACAACGATCATGTGACAAAAACAACGTTCTAGTGGGGTGATTTCACAATGATGATACCAAGCTGGCGCATGCTTTTTACACATAAACTGTAAGTGACTGCACGGTTCTTGCCAAGCTACATACGATTGATATCCCTGCATTGCCACGCTGACAGGGAAGTACCCTTCTGTGTAGTGTGGTAACCGCAAATCACGGCGATAACTGGCTGGGGCGGTCATCGATGAGCATGGGCTCTATGTCAAGATGGCCGTGCAGACTTCACTTTCTTATACTTATTCCGCCATTCACGCAGCTAATTTTATTGAGCCTTCCGAGGTGGGGCCCAATTTTCCCATATATGATGATACTTGCGAATATGTCCTTGTTATGGTAGTGGCGCTTGAAGTCAAAGCCTCGTCACTTTGACAAGCAATTACGTAGCGTACATAGTGGCCACTGAAAAGTTGGGAGCGGCGAAGGTGCCCCCTAAAAGTACAAATTCTGCCCCGTGCGGTCATCACGGCGGTTGTAGAGCTAATTGTTAGGGATTTGTTCTTTAAATCAGGGTGGCCACACAAAAGCCCCTCTAGCGGTTGTTCGCAAATGAGTTACCGAGGTTATGCCCCGCTTTTCTTTGTGGTCTGGCGCATCGTGGTGCCTTAGAATACCACACGTGACTGCAATGTCCTCATGATTAACGAGTTTGAATACGTTCTCTTGTGGCTGTAATAGGCGAGCGCCACTGCGTCTATTGTGGCTACGTCAAAATAGTGAAATGGGCAAGGTCAACGCAAAATAATTAAACGACGGTTCATTATAGCGCTGTGACCGCAACAAGCAGCGTTTTTTATTTTTGGTTCTGTACGCCATGATATCAATGCAGATATCTATCTCGTACTTTTCCTGCGACATTTACGCAGCCGATTTCCCATTTATAATCACCATTGGGGCATGCTCTTTACGTTACTATATGTCGCGCGTTTGTGCATGTCATGATATATCCGCTTGTACTCACTGCCTTCAGGTTTTATGGTTCATCTGCGGTTGGCTCTAATTCCGCCTACCGAAGAATTAAGTGATCGGCAAGGTGAAGACAAATGCTGTAGCTGCACGCCCTCAGGGGGTTTATAAACAACCCTGCAAATGCATAGCTCGCTTTCCATGGTTTTTGTATGCCAGTTACAAAGATTTTTTAAGTCCATACATGGCGTGAGCGGCATATTAGTGACGTAGATGACGCTACATGTTTGCAATATCCTTCTAATTGTACAGCCGCCTCAAGACACTGCCTTCTCCTTTTAAATGGTAATAACATCGTGTACATTGTCTTCAGTATTATGGGGCGAAAGGTAAGGGGAACACGAAGTGTAGCTGCTGTACACTGTGCCGCACAGTGTCTACTTCAAAGGGAATGTTTCACCGCGTCTTAGTGGCAAAGGCTTGGGTGTGGGCTAGTTCGTGTTTCGACATCTTCAAGTGCAGAGGTGCGCTGCCTGACAAGAAACGTAGAACAGGGTGAATAACACAAAAACAGACAAGGTGAGGCGCAAACTATCAACTCTATAATATCTTGTGAAGGGGGGCGGTTATATATGACGGAAATAAAAAACATACACGAAAAAATAACAATAAAACGCCACACGTGCATGATATGTATTCCTAACTTAGGAAACCTATTTCACGCGCCGAAAGCCGGATTGAAGGGTTATGCGGATTTCGCTATGGTAGATTTTCTTCCGTAAGTGTTCTAGCTGACACCTTGGTTATTTTACAAGGTGGCTTATGTTTTTGACCTACAAAAGGTTACCACACTGCAATGTTTATGTCCCGGTACGGACGTCATACATTGCACCCTTTTGGTTTTGACAGGCTAATATCCTTGCATGTACACCGGCTACCACAAAATGCGGTGATAGGCACAGTGAACACAAATTTAGGGCGATGCTCCGAGCCGCCACCATGCCGACAGCAGAACACATTCTTTTGGGTCCATTTTAGAAGCCACATTAGAGATACAGAGATAAATTGCGTACATTTTTTTACACAAGTCACCTAGCTCATTTGTGTTTATGCTTGCACGGAGGCGCTTCTCGATATCGTACCGTAGGTTGAAGTCACTCTCTTTTCGGATTGATCAGATTGATACTCACACATATTAGGGGCTACCGAAAAATGCTGAGATCAGATAGCGAGAACAAATTGTATTAGCCGAGTTTTATGCCGATGTAACGACGAGTGGAAAACGCATTCTTTTATGACCATGCAGAGTTCGCTCCCGTATTTTTTCCTACGCCAGCCGATATGCCAGTTCTCCACTTATTCTCCAGTGCTCCACTTATGACATAGAACATGGTGCCTGACCGCAACGTCCCTGTCAAGCTTCAGGCGCTTGAAGTCACTGCTCATCCGTTTTCAGATGCTATGGCTGCAGCATATTTACTGGCTACCTCAAAATACCACGATTCGCAGGGTGAACACAAAATGTAGCCGCTCTCCGCAATGCCACCAATTCGTTAGTGAATCTGTGAGTGCGTCTTGTTGGCAACTTTAGCCAATAACCCAGCCGACTTCCCGCACATTCGTCTCGCATTATCGCATGTTGGTGTCGTAGAAGGCGGTGAGTCACTGAACTGTAATAGTCGTGCTACGGGCGTCTGCGGTCGCTGCCTTGTCACCTCGACGGACTATTACCATCGCCTATATATGGGCTAGGATATGCTGTGGCCGACAAGGTGAACAAAGAACGTAGCAGCGTGCCGTTGTGCGAGTATATATAGGCGAGGATGGCCATTTAGGGGACACCCTCGGTTTTTTCCTACACCAGTCACACAGCTGACTTCCAGGTGATGCTTGCATAGTGCGAACAATTTCGATTTAGATTACGATACTTTACGAAAATGTTATTGTAAAGGTACAAGAAAGAGAAATCACTGCATTGTCGTTTTTATAGGCCTGTACCGTCACCTATTTTTCGGTTACCTCAAACTGTGCGTACTGGAAAATTATCACGTATCGAAGCAATCATCCTGGCATGGTTTCTGTGGTTCTGTATTACCATTCCCCAATTCTTAGTGAAGGCGTCGTCAACTCGTACGCCCTAGTCACCTCTATTTTTATATATGATATAATTTTATTATTTGTAATATTCTTCTTCTTTTTATATTTATAACATTTATTATCTGGGGTTCCACAAGTCAGTATTCGCGTTCCTATACTAGTCCAATTCTATATTATTGTCATAAATTTTTATGTAAAACTGTAAAATGTATTATGTATTTCGACAACTTCACATTGCTATTTTGGGATGTATCATCTTTTACACTCATTGCAAGAGTAAATCATATCAACTGTAAAAAAAGTAGCAAAGATTGCACTAAGTCATGCAAAGCTTGAACCATAGCGAAACAGCAGGATTTCTTTCTACGTGACCCCAGAATGACACATCACCAAATTTGTACAGGTTGGGAATTGTTTATTTGCAGGTTCAGTCGTCGCTCGCTCTGTGCTATATCTAGTCATGGTCATCCACATCGATACTGTTGTGTTCGTCATACCAAGCATTATATGCGCTCTAGATCTTGTCGACAGCTGGGTCAAAGCGGCAGCGCCCACCTGCACAACGCATGCGTGGTATTCCCGGAGTAGAGCCGTGGTTTCGTGGGGTAGGTGCGGCGCCAGCTGTGGCGTTGTTGGATGCAGGGCAATGGGAGCATCACCGTGGTATTTTCACCAATTCTTTTTTTTTTTTTGCTAAAGCAAGAACGCGAGTCTAGAAGTTCGGGGCTCGACACGGGACACCTGCTCAAGGGCGCTTGGCATTTTGTCACTTCTCGGAGGTTTCACCATTTTTTTGGCTAAAGCCACTGTGCATGCCGGGGATATACCCCTCGCGCGTGCACTGCCAGGAAGACAATCCCGAACATTCATTAGCACTCGGCATTTTCTCGGCAAGGCGTTACGCATCGGGCGTTTCCCGTCACACATTGAAGCTAGCTACAACACCTGTGGTTCAACAAAAATTACAAAACAGTGGTTAGATTTTATGTCCTTTAACAAGCACGTACCCCTTGAAGATACAGCAATTTTCTATATCTCGGTATTTCACTCGAGTATAACTATGCCTCTCTTGGTTGGGGTAACCACAGAAACAAATAAAATATATAGAGTGCATAACCGGGAAAAACCATGTTGAAATATATGTAATGTCTCAAAATGACACAAAATTGTCACCCTTCCACCGGGATATTTCTGAAAAGTAACATAATTTTATTACATCACTTCAATTTCTATCCCTTAGCAATGAGTGATAAGGACTAACTGGAGCTACAAATAACCTTTTCCTTCTAACAGTCCCCCGAAACCACAAAACATTATTCTGTGTAACGCAAGAAAAAATAAAATTTGGGCGAAATTACATTTCGAAGGAGACATTACGGAACGCGAATGCCGTAAAAACGTCATAAATAGCTTAAGGGTGGTCATACAACCAACAATAAGGTCGAAATGACACCAAACAAGAAATTTTGGACCGTGGTTTTTCATAAAAACGATTCTCTTAAATCGAGGTATGGCTACTTTTAGTACCAGGAAGTTCCTAAGCCTAGGTCTGGCAACCGCCATGTATTCGACTTTGGAAACTTGCGTGATCTTCAATTATTCTGTTTTTTCTCTCATCTAAAAAAATGTAATTAGGGGTTCGACGAAATCTCTTCTTTAAGGAATGAGAAGCCTACAAAAGAAAAGCGACCACTGGCCATGAATAAAAATAAAAAAAAAATGTGTGTAACCGGGACAGTTTTGTGCGTCCTGCTAGCATAAAAACTGCGTATTCTCTATTCCCCTCTTATTTATTATATTTTAGTTCCCTTACTCTTTCTCCTGTAAACTGCCTAAGATTTCAATGTTTCATATTAAGTTTGTATTTGTGGGCTGGAGCTGACCAAGCTGTTCCTACTTCTTTCTTGTATTTCTGTTATCCCGAAAGGTGCTAAATTGAAGAAATATTTGGTTGCCGCAACATGTATAAGGTGCGCCTAATGGTGCCCCTCCACCATATGCAGAGCGCTGTAGTGTTAGTGCGCAGTTATGCCACCTCGAGGAAATAAAAGTCACACGCGTAGTTTTCCTTTGCCTGTCAGGGAACTAATTTCCTGTGGGTCCTTGAGCTTTGGCGCGCATTTTGGACATAAGAGACGTTATATGACGGCAATGCATTGGCTGATAACCATGGCATCGGTAGTAGCTACTGCTTCTAGCGACTATCCGGGAGGTGTAAACAAAATGCTGCAGGTGCTCATGGTGCCACCACTGTGAGTCCTGAATAGTGCATTCTCCTGCTTGTGTTTTGTATGTCATGAGGACCTTTGAAAGGTTGCCCTGGTAGTATTCCTTCTTTATTCACCAGTCTGATCAACCGTTAATCATTGTGCACTGGCGCATGATGTTGACGTAAACGAACATTGCTGGCGGCGTGTCCTTTTCTGTCGAATGGTACTTCGAGTAACTAACTTGGCATCCCGGCAATACATTACACTCGCATGCATAGCATCTACCGCTTAATGTGGCAATAGTAAGGCAGACACTATGTGTTGAAGCTTCGCTCCGTGAACCCATTGTGACGAATGCGGTGCGGATTTTTTCTGTTGCTTTTTACAGGCGAAATACTTGTGCTGAGGTAGCTGTTCTACTGTTTCCTCCGCAAGTCATTAGCTCGCTTCTTTTTCCTTGAGGGGTGGCAGATGGTGGTAATGGAGAAGACGGCACGTAAGCACAACACCCTTGTTATGACAGGGGCGCTTCCATTGAATGCCTTTCTTATTTCACAAGATGATACTCCCGGGAACATATCGGTTACCCCAAAAGCCATGCAATGACAAGGTGACCACAAAATGTCAAAGCTTCACTACATCCCGCTATCCCGCTCACTAAACAGCGTAGTTTTTAGACTGGGTTTATTGGTCACGATTGCTGTGCAGGTACCGCTCAAGTATTTTATCTTTGGCTAGTCACCCAGTTGATCGTTGCGGGGTGGCGAAAGTTACTGGTGTAAAAGACGGTACGTAATTGCCGAGTGCTTCCTGTGGCAGCCTCTTAAAGTCACTGTCTTATGGTATCAGACTTTAGTCAGTAGCCTATCAAGTGGTTGCACCAAAAGGCGAGAAAAGAAATTTGAACACGAAGTGTAGCTTCTGGGTTCGGTGCCACAATGGTGGCCAAGGTAGAACCCATAAATTCGGGTCTTTTTTGTGGGGCGCGTTGGCCATGCAGACTTAAATCGTAGATTTTACTATGCAAGTTCCACGAATGGTTTCCGTTTACTTCTACGAAATTGAGCTTTGGTGACGATGAACACTACAGTGACAGCAATGCCCTTGTCAGGGTACCAATGTTGAAGTCGCGGGATTTTCTGTTTGTCGCCTTAGTACCATCGTTTATAGTGTGGCTCTGCAAATTGTGTGGATCGGCAAGGCGAACACAGAAAGTAGCAGCTGCTCTTTCTGCCGCCACTGTGACGCCTGAAGGGGTCAGCATTGTGCAGATATTTTGAGTGGTGATGGCCGTCCAGATGTTCTGCTAGTATTGTGTTCTTAAGGTATGATGTTATGTTATGATGTTGTTATGGTAGGCCAGTCACACAGCTTACCTTGTGATTCTTGTTCGGAGCGCATATCTTTGATGTAGAGCCAAAGGCGCCAATGTACATATTGTTACAGTGTATCAGTAGCCAAAGAACGAAATGTCAGTACATAGCCCCAAGGCTTCGCGGACATGTGCTAGGGCTCAGCTGGGAAGAAGAAAAGGTTCGTGCTATGTCCAACGTGGTGCTCGCTTCCCTGCGCATGCGTGTGTGAAATGCACCTTCATTTTCACGTATTCCTCTCCGTAACATCTTGGTGAGGTGCGGGGTAACGTGATGAAGGGTCACGAAGCCTCGAGGGTTTGAGCGCCAAGACGAGAGGTGAGGGATGTCGGGCAATATTATGGTCTACCAGGTTGAAGACATGGTCTTGTCTCCATGACGGGCTGTAACAATCGCGCCAATAGCGGTTACTGCAACATGTGGCTAACAGAAGGCAAAATGTATCAGCAGCGGTGCATGGCGCGGCTCGGCGTATTCAACTGCACATTCTGCTTTTAAAGGCCACTATGGGCATTGAGAGGTCACTGTTGTAGTTTTTCCTCCTACTCTTGTCCCTCTACCCTTCTTCCGTACATCGCTGCACTCTGCTGCATGATTTTTCCGTAGCGGATGATTTGTACCTTTCACATTTTTTATCGTCTCAAGGCTAACAGACTTCCTTGTCGCTCTCGGAAACCATTGCCGCCACGCATAAAATGGCTACTACAAAAGGCAACGATGGGCACAGGGACCACAAAATGTAGCAGCTGCAGTCATCACCACCAGTGTGTCCCATGCGAAGTGCTTCTTGCGCGAAATTTTCAACGTCCGCTAAGATGATTCAGATGTCCCTCTAAAAGTTCATTTTCCGAGTCACGCAGCCATTTTAGCACTAGTTCCTGTGCTGTGGCGTATCATTCGGACGCAAGTGATAATACGTCACTACAATGGCTTTGTTACTGTAAAGCTGCGAATTCACTGTCTCAAAGTTTCACTAGCCAGGCTGTTGCTTATTTAGCGGCTACAGCAAATTGCGCACATTGACAGAGTGAACAGGAATGTAGTACTACGGCTACATACCGCCACCACACCTACTAAAACTCAATCTATTTACTTCTTATTTCTGCACCATAGTTCTAATGCTAATGTCTGTATAGTAATATTACATTATCTAGCCATCCAGCTGATTTGCTCTTTACGCCAGGGCGCTGGAGAATATTGTTCATATGTTACCTGGTACGCTGCTGCACTATCGTTTTAATGGTTCTGTTGGATCAATTGGCAACCTAATTAGACGAGCTTAGCAGTTTGCGTAGATAATGGATACGGCATTTATGCAGCAATCTTCTGTGTTAAGACAAAAATTGCAGTAGCTGCACTCCTGTCCGCAGCGCGCCACTGAGGACCCTCTTATTTTGCATCAGTTTTGTTTCATCTTGGTGTGCCGGGATTGCATGCAACCACTTTGATTAAGAAGTCTCTCACGTCGGTGTACATTCGAGAGTCACTAAGCTGATTTACCGTTTATCCTTCTGCACTGGAGCATCTATGTGACGTTGTTTTCGGCACTTTTTCATGTTTAATGTGCTAGACCTGAATCCTGGGCGTGAAAAAACTGTGCGGCCGCCTGGATGGTGGCGATCTGCAATTTGAAAAGAAACTTATAGCAGGTGTGTCCAACTCTGCCATCTCGCCCCCTTAGTGAAGAAAAATTTCACATCATCCCTAATGGAGCTATGCGGCGGCAAATAAAAGTTTGCCAGCTTTTTCTAAAACTTTGAATTGGGAAACTGGGACCACCACCTCTCTAGGGTAGTTGGTCTACCACGTTAGCTAACCGGTAGGCTAGTCGTTTGTGTCGCAAGAGAGAATTGATCAAAAACTCATAGTGAGTTACCGGTGTTAATTGACAAGAAAAAGGAGAAATCCCCCAGGTGGAGTAACATTCTTCGAAGAAATGTTTGACATCTACGTCACTCCTGCCATAAAGCTGCAAGAAATGATGCATAGCTTTTGCAGAAACTTCGCTGCTGCAGTTCGCTGCAGCCGTATAGGTGCATTCAGCTAGTAACAAAATTTCGTTTTGCAGTTTTACTCCACCTTGGAGATTTCCACAAAATTTGTTGGCCTAAATTCTGGCGATCTCTTCTAGTAGTTGACATTCGCTCTCGCTCTACAAACAGCCAGCACCGTGCTTAGCTGAGATGCTACACCGACGCCCCTTCATAGGCGGTGGTCCACGTTCAGATTCATGAACAAGGAAAAATATCTTGTCAATTTTAAAACTTATAAGAAAGCTGTAAAGCTTTTTTATAGCCGTGTGCCTGCATTATTGTAGATTTCAAATTTCCATCGTGAAAACCTACTCTGCCTTTTGTGATTTCCCCTAAATCTGGCGGATTTCACACCTCACCCACGGTTACTTATATCATTTTTATATCTCCTAACTATTCTTTTGGCTCAATACCTTCCTCTAGTAGTAATAACTATATGTCGGAGTGAAATAAAAATTTTTAAATGAGTTTGAGGTGGAATCTTGTGACCCACAGTAGAAGTGAAAAGGGGTTACTTGAATAAATATACTGAAGATCACGTAATCTCACATGCGCTAAATTCACAGCAGTGTGGTCACACTACACCACATTTTGAAGCTGCAGTAACTGCTATAATAGGGCTTCGTTTAGTAGTTTATAGGCCTGAAACGTGTCTTTTGTTTATTATATTTTAAATGCTAAAACGTTTTTCTGCCTGCCTCTGAATTTTCAGAAACCGGAAAATGTTTCTTTGTTGAATTACAGCAAAAATGCTTTCTTGGTCATCGAATGTCATGTCGCTGACATTTACACAGAGTAAGTAATATGAGAGAGACTTCAAATATTGGTGGTAAAGAAAATAGGCTGTATTCAGTTTTGTTAAGGTGTTTAATAAACAAGCGCTGCTGGATCATTGACCTATGAAACGACGTGAAGCTTAGCTGCCTCCCAAAAAAACACAAGCGGTAAGACCCACTCCATCTAAAAGCCTTTTAAGACACGACAGAATTATAATACTGTATTGTTCCTCGGAAGAGCTGAGTATTCAGCGTTTGTTGTAACTTCATACGGTAAGCGTATTCCGGCATATGCGGGCAAGTAAGCCTATTCAAAGTCATTTAAAAGAGGTTTCAACTGCTGTGGAAAAATGTTCTTCGACATATAGCTCATAAACCCTGTGATGAAATGCTCACCAACGTAATGCGGAAGAAAAAGCAGGGAAACCAGAACAACAAGAAAAGCACGTGGGAAACAAAAGATACCTATCTCTATAAATGTGCAAATATTTGATATAATATCCGAACTTCTTGGTGGGCGAGATGGTGCATATTAAACGTAAAGTAAAAAAACTGCGCAATATTGGATGGCTACAAAAAAGGAAGGAAACTTAGGACAGGCGCAGTCGTGTGTTTCCAAAAGAAAGGAAGGAAACGCAGGCTGCGCCTGTCCTGTGTTTCCTTCCTTTTTTGTGGACGTCCATTATTGCGCAGTTTTTCGCTTTACGGTGTATTCATACAAACCATCACCAGAAAACGTAGTGCAAGCAACACCGTTGTCTATAACACTGGTTTTGTACCTTTACCTGGATCTTGCCTCGGCTAAAAAGCATTAGAAGAAAACTATTGTGCATTCTGAAGTGTTGACCGTATATCTTGAACTCAACCTGTTTTGCGAAAAGTGTGGGTCCGCATTTTTCACAGGAAAGCCGTTGAAGTTGACCTCAGTGTTTTAGACAAGGGTGTTGCGCACTGTACCAGGTCTCAGCTGCCCCTACTAGTTCTCGGCAACGAATTGATGAACTTAATGGTTCAGACACTGATATACCTATCATTTGCTTACATCATTCGTACGCGAGTAGAAAAGAGATATATCATATAATGATTATGATAAGCGCCAGAAGAATTTTTTCGGAATATGGAAGAAAGGCATGTCATCGAACAAATTTGCAAATAGGAAGCTCGCTATCTAATTTAAAAGGCGAATGTTGGACTAACCAGCAGAGAAGGTCAATTGTCTCGAGATATACCTACGAAGAAAAGTCCGCACATGATATGTCTGTGTGTTGTGCATGTCAAAACAGTTTTCAATTTTTGGTTTACAGCCAAAGCGCCCATCAGCTGTGTCCTTATGCAGTAAAAACTGAAATGCGGTGAAAGGGCGTGTTTTAACAACAACAGTGTTTGCATTCTTGGAAAATATATGATTGTAGAAATTCTATATGTACGCCAGTAGCGGGGTTGGCGAGAAATCACCGGCCACGGCGGAAAAAATAGTGCGCTGGCTAATACAAACTGTTTGCCGATTATTCGACAGTGATTTCGTATCCATCCCGTAAGTATACTTAGGAAGTGGAGAAAACGGACAGAGTTTCTGACTGATCTTTTTGATAAAGACCATAGGAAATTCGGTTGCCACATGGCCGGAAGCAGCAACCTAGATTCTGAGAACAAGAAACACCGGACGGGGAGGGCACCAGAAGGAGTTGCGTAAATGATCACCACCGTCCTTTGGGCTAAAGCTGAAGTTAGATTAGCGTCAAAGGGAAAGGCGAGGCATCAGAAGGGGCAAGAAAAAGCAACACAGTTAAAAAACCTAACAAGCATGTATTGTTTGAACCGAGGAGTTGCATGCGTTGGCTTGCACTGGCCCACCGCTTTCCAATCGCAGTTCTTCCTCTGCGAGAGGGACACTCCTTTTGTCACCTTTATATCTCCACGTCTGACTCCCTCCTGTTCCACCTGTAATGAATTTTCGAACTGACGTATCGAAGTTCTCTTTGACTGGCAGGCCCAAATAGTTTTATTCGCTGGCTTTCTTGGGTAGCGAAGAATGAACCGCGCCAGATCAGGCTAGAACCATTGGCAAGCGGCTTCACGAAATCGGCGTGTGCTAAGCTAGGCTAGAACGCACATGTTCTGGTGAGCAGAAGACACGCGCAAGGTCAAGCCACGAGTTCTCGGAAGAGTTTTCTCGAAGGTCGAGCGGTCATCGCTCGACGGGGTTTTGTTGCGGACGTTCACCGGCCAAGCGCAGCCTAATGGGCGTCGCTTTAAATATTGCTCAACCACATTTTTCGCAACGGTTCCGGAGGTCCGTGACGTGAGGCGTTTTGATTTGTTTATTGTGACATTTTTGGCCAAAAGAGAAATGAACTACCACCCTTATTTTATTCGCTGTCTGTATGGCCATTAGAGCAGTTGGACGACCATCTCCTGATGACTTTGTCGACATCAGTAGTACGAAACTGGTCTTGTTTCAAAGACAAAAGATAGAGGGCAAGATCGCACTAACCCAAGCACCAAGCTTAAGAAACAGCGAAGCAATATGCGATGCGACGGGAAAGGTTCATTGCAGGCTGGGGGAAATATAAGATAAGGCATAGCGTTATGACACAATAGTTGTCGGAAATTTCTCCAAAAAAACTTCTCGCTAATTATGACGATCGTAAGAAGTGCCTCTGATTCATAGGGCTTCATAGTTGATCAATGTGATCCAGAAATCAGATATCAGAAATCAATGACACAGAACCACCATAACACAGGTGAGCGGATAGGCATTGTGTCCGCGCGAGCGAAAAAAACGTAATGAGCAGTAGTGGATATAAAAATAAACATGAAAGAAATGAAACAACAAACCGAAATTGTAAAATTTGGCGCCAAGACCTCAACTGTCCCCGTTACGTGGCGATCGGGGAGAAGCAGGGACAGCGTGGAGAGAATTCCGAATGATCGCACTCGTGCAGTTTGTTTTAAGTATGCTGTTCCCCGTTATGGCTCCTAAACGAGTGGCGGCAACGGTCTCCGCGTTGACCGCAAGGGCAGGTGGCCCATTCTATGATCCCGGGTATCTTGCAGGCAATGGAGGAATGGCAGGCAAGGTATCGCGACCCGAAATGACACGCGACGCTGGGGAGAAGTTCGGACGAGGCTACCGTGGGAGCCTCGGTGATCAGCGGTAGCTGCGCACGTCACTGTCTCGGGAGCTGTCAGGGGTTTATTCACTGTAAATTGAAATGAATACCATAATCTTCCACCCGCCCCAGTTCCCCGACGTGTCATTTCTGCTCTCTTGGAACATGTCGTTTACTCCCTGGCATAAATCCCAATTTGCGTGATTGCCTTGATGGTTTTTGTTCGTCTTAGTCTACAAATTCTGGACGCACGTTTTATTGGGACATACTGAAGTATTCCTTGAGGAAATTAACTACAACAAATTGTGTGCGATCAACAATCCTGCGATCACTTTCATGAAAATTATTGCCAGATAAATCTGTACGGTTTAAAAAAAGCATGGCGCCTGCCATATAACATAGAGAAATTAACATTAGGGCTGGATATGACGCCTCTGGGTACTTTTTTTTTGTCCAATCTTGTCAAAAAGCCTTCAGTTGTCACTCTAGGTCTACGCAATGGAAGTGTTCTGCATGTTAGTCGACCAGAGTTACAGAACCACATGGTGGAGTAAATTTCTGTGAAGTTGAGGTAATCCAGCAAGAATGCTGCCATTCAGGTAAAAGGGAAAGTATGCAGGTTTCTCATCATATTTCAAGAAAAAAGTCGTCATGGCGGTGACAAATTTTAGTTCAAATACATTGTTTCTCAGAAAGTTGTATAGCTTCCTCTTATAGCCGTAGTGCGGCACTACAAGTGGATGCTGAATTTTTCTTTATTATGAATTATGACCGGAAGTCGTGCCGTGAACAATCCAAGAGTAAGGAGGTGTTGTGTTGTTGGTCACCACATTAACAAAAAATTGTTTGATGTACTTTAGCTCGACATCTGCCTTTCGCTCGCTTTTGCATCAACGTTACTCGATCGCCTTGTGGTGTTGACAACAAAAACGACTTCCAGAAATGTGTTTTTAAATGCAGAGCATTTCTTTAACTCACGATGTCACCCGTTCTTGGCAGCCATAGTTGTCTGCATCGCTCGCCTCGACATGCCCGGCTCAGACGTTTCGCTATCGCCGCGATCAACATTCGATAGCGCGCCCAGCAAAGTTTCAAGGACAGTCTCTCCCCTCTCTCGGACTCAACATGCGCCGAGGCTGCCATTTTTACTGCTGACGAGCGCTCTCTCGTTAGAAGCTGCCACAAGTGCAACAACATTACGTAACGCAAACTTCTTAATGTTGTGCGCCCCCGTAAATGCTATGCATTTGATCGTGCCCCTCGCGAGGGGGATGTTTCACTGCGTCGCCATGCGAACAGTTTGCCACGCTTTAGTTTCAGTTCGGTATCTCCCCGCCGCGGTCGTGGAGAGAAGGCGGCCGGCTGCGACTCTCGCCACCGCGACGCTGTGGTTGCGAGTTGCGCTAGAAGAGTGAGCGTTGTCTGCTAGCGGGGAGCAGAACGCGTTCCGCTCGGCATATCCGGTCTTCGCCACTTCTGGCTGTGCACTGCAAAAGAAATAACTTCTTTTCCGTAAGCACGACGTAAGCAATCAGTGACGTGCTGCACCAATAGCTATGACGACATGCAGTGTAATTTGACGAGTCACTCATAAAAATCGCTACCAAGGTATCAACTATTGCGCAAGAAAGATATAAAAACACTTCACATGTACTATAAAAATTTAGACGGTACCTGGGGCTGGCAAGAATATTTGAGACCTTGGTAGAAATTTTTCAAGAATAGCTTTTCAAGAATAGCTTTTCAAGAATAGCTTGGTAGCTTTCAAGAATAACAAGGAACAGGGAAACAAATAGCGGACTGTAGCGGGTAAAAACTCATTTTACACACACGAAATTTGCCAACAAAGTGAAAGCTTTAAAGAATAACAAGGAACCGGGAAACAAATAGCAGGCAGTTGGGGGTAAAAACTCATTTTACACACACGAAATATGCCATAAAAGTTAAAGCTTTCAAGAATAACAAGGAACAGGGAAACAAAAAGTAAAAAGCAGGGGGTAAAAACCTATTTTCATACACGAAAGCGCCAATAAAATGAAAAATACAAAGAATAACTAGGAACAGGGAGACAAATAACAGACAAAAATTAACAAATCACAGCCTGAAAAGTAGCATAAAAATAACACTGCCCAGCAATCAAAGTAACACAAGTATGCAGAGACGTATGCATTAACTAACGTATAAAAGAAAACAAGTGTGTAAAAACAAATGCACGCTAGGAAGAATAGCGTTCAAATTTTAGCATTCAAGATGACTGCATAACGCCACCAGGAATTCATTGTCGCTTGCAACTAGGATGATGTGCAGGCAAATCGGGTTCCAGGATTTTATTGTGCGGGGAAAAATGAGTTCATAAAAGCAGTTGTACGAGTGGGTATTTTTCTTATCTTGAGCATGTAGTCAAGCCGATCGGAGACATATGTGGGCCGTGCCAGGTAAGCATCTTTGTTGAGTGGTGTTCGGTTGAAGTATACATCTCTTAGAGAAGCCATTAGAAAAATAGCCCGACGCGACGCAAGCGCAAGCGAGCCAACAGAATCCTTTATCCGGGTAATGCGGCTTGGAAATGCATAACTCTGCGTAACAAAACGAGCAGCGCGGTTCTGTATGGCCTCGAGACTATCTTTCATATTTTGAGCGAAGGGGTCCCAAACCGTACAACCGATTTCGAGAATAGGACAGATATTTGTGCTACATTGAAGTTCGCCTACAGCCTGTGGAGCCTGCCTAAAATTTCTTTTAATGAAGTTAAGCGTGCGGGCTGCCTTTGTGGTTATTAAATCTATTTGTCGATTCCATGAGGTCCCAAGAAAGTGTGACTCCTAAATATTTAGCGTGGGTTACATGAGGGATAGCTTCGCTGCTCAGACTATATTGTGTTCGGAGTGGTTTGCGTTTCCGGAAAAATTGAATATGTTTGCATTTAAATACGTTCCTGGACATGAGCCACTGGCTGCACCAAAAACAGATTTTGTCTAGGTCAGTTTGTAACGGCAGCCTATCATCATTACCTTGTATTTCCCTGTACGGAATGCAGTCGTCTGCGTATAGCCTTATACTTGAAGTTATGCTCGCACCAATGTCATTGATATAAATCAGAAATAAAAGTGGTCCAAGTACCTACCCTTGCGGTACACCAGATGACACAGGAACATTTGTTGATTTAACACCAATAATTACCACCTTTTGGGATCTACCAATAAGATAATTTTGATGCAAGCAAAGAATATTGTTTGGTAAGCCAAGAAAATATAGTTTGTTTAGGAGGACGCTATAAGAAAATTTGCAGAAAGCTTTCAGAAAATCACAAAGCACAGTCCGTTTGTACACCTTTATAGAAAGATTTAAATAAAACGTGCGAAAATTCTGTGAGTTGAGTGGTGCATGATTGTTCTGACATAAACCCGTGTTGGTAATCGACAAAGAAACTGTTGTTTTGGAGATGGTTAGACGTGGCTGTATATAATATGTGTTGAACCGTCTTGCAAGAAACACTAGTCAACGAGATAGGTCGATAGTTTGGAACCAAATCATATCATTGGGGAACGATCTTCCCCACGGCATTGCTTCTATAACCGATCCAGCTTAATGTTGCGACCATTTTTTATGCAAATTTTGATCGCTCTAATTAGGCGTCAGCTTCAGGGATGATTGCAGCAGCAGCTATGCCCACATGCCTAGTCTCGGGGTAATTTGGGGTTTTTCTTTCGTTCTCGTTGAGGTCACCCTGGTCTGGGATTTTAGGATGTTTCGCCCGCGATATCCCTGGAAATTTTCGGCCCTGTTCTTGTAATTTTTATGTGTTTTTACCTGTCCTGTAACATTTGGTTTTTGTTTTCCCAGTGTTGGTGTATCAGCAAACCTTAACGTTATCAAATTTGTTTCGATTGCAAGTTTCCGCATCTTTTTGTCAATTGTTTCAGATACGACTCTGTACTGCGACGCCGACGAAACATAAAAATGGCCATTTTAAGCAGGGACTGTACCTACGCCGTGAAGTTAGTTTTAGGGCCTGTCGGTTGTAGCATGCTCGGCCGACACGACTTACAAACTTGCCATCACTTCACGCCATCGCACCAAACTACATATGCGTTAAATCCTCCAGAATTCATTTTCGCTATTCGCATGCGAAAGCAGCGCCTTCGCTTTGAGGTCAACCAATGTCGAGGGACTAAATTACGGGAATCTTCAAAGGGCGCCGAAATCGCGCGACACGGGCGTTGTTGTCTGCTTACATCAGAAAAGCGACTGCCATGGCAGGGAATCAAACCCGCGTAGATTGGCTCATCAACACAACCCCTTACACTCAGCCACCATGGCACGATTCCGAGGGAGCATATACCGGCAGCAGCAATGGGTTCCTAATCAAACACAGGGGCAAACTATCACCGCCATGTCCGTGGGAAATCAATGAAGCATGGTTCATGAACCCAAACAAACTAAAACAACGCCCAGTACGCAGCGTTTATTTTCAACAATTTTCAAACTACTTTTTCTGAATTTCGGGGGTTCTGTCTCAGCGCGAGTTCTAGTTGCCACACAACGGATGGGACCACGCGCCCCAGTTGTAAATTAGCGGTGAGGGCTACCACGCGGGCGGCGCTGAGAACCGCGTCTTCATGATGTCGGCTTACGGCTTCTGGCAGATAACACATGCGGCACAGAAAGAAAGAATGGAACACGCGCTTCCCTTGGCGCAGAGATAACACAGACCGGCGCAGCCGGGCGGTAAAAGCAAAACACAAATAAACAAACCCAATGTATGGTTCGCGGCAATATTGAGGTTATTCAGAGGTGTCTGAAGCTGGCTAGAATAACTGAATTACTGAAAACATTCTTTTTACTGCACTAAAGCGTCAAAACGGGCGTTTTCTAGAAGAGGCACTTCTGCCCCTCACAAGCGGATTGTAGCAGACGACACTGGCGCTAGTCCCTAAGCTCACGTCAGAACGAGGGAACGCCAGTGAAACACCTCACCGCCAATAACAATAATAATGAATAAAATGTCGTCCCAGAGAACAGTCACGTAAGAATGCTTGGAATGGATCAAGACTCATACGGCACAGTGGATCTTCAAATCTCCAAACTGGAGATAACCGGAAACTAATTGCCGGAAACAAATTGCCATAATAGAAAAAGATTGAACCTCCAAAATAGAAACAATCAACCAAAAAGAGGAAGGGTTACCCGGAGCAGAAATAGGCGAAAAAAAATTCCCCCGCATTTCCCCGAGGGGGAGAATGTGAAAGTGCGAATGCACGGTTGTCGGCCCGCTTGCGGCGCTTGCGCTCGGTCCCCGCAGCCCACCGCCCGCCGCCTTCTCTTCCATCTCTTCCATCGGGTTTGTAGTATCACGTGTACACCACGCAGTTATCAAGCCGCTATAACGCCGCTGAGTCGCCAACGCACGCAGCTGACGACGTAGTTTGAATGCGTTAATGATATAAGGCGCGTCACTAACACTGATATCACCGTCGGGTCCGTGGCTTGGTCGGTAGAGCGTCGCGCTGCGGCCGCAAAGTCCTCGGATCGAAACCTAGCGCCGGATGCTGTTTCTTTTTTAAATATAGAGGAGCACTGCGGACGCCGACGCCGCCGCCACCGCCGCCGCCGGCGGTGGATGGTTTGGGGTCTGTTATAAAGTGCATTCACACTTAAAAAACACTTACTCAGAGTCTTATTATGAGCCTAATATCGCAGACCTTCCCGTAGAGCAAACGTGCCCTCACCTAAGGAAACCAAATAAACGCATTAATCAGGAGAATATATACGGCTGCCCTCAACGCTGAGTTTTTTGATGCGAGACGAACTGAGAACGTGCGGGCACCAGATTAAAACCTAGATATCCAGAACGGGTCTAGAAGAAGGGGAGGCCATTAACTAGATGGCAGAAGAAATATAAAAATTGCGAGTCATAAAAAGAACTCGAGCAAAGGAATATTCTTCCCATGGTCGAGTCATCGAGCATGGGAAGCAGTGCACCACTTTGGATACATGAACTGGAACCTCCAAGGTCTCTGTGTTTCTGAGTATTGTCGTGTGGTCCACGTTTTCATAGGCATTGGAGATACTCCTGCGCACCACAGTCCGCACAGGGTGGCTGTGGGTGAAACATGCAAGCTATGGTCAACCAGAGTAGAGAGGTTATCATCTGTACCCAGCTGCAGTCTGAAGCCAATCTGAGCAGGATGGTTATTGCTGTTGTGCTCAAACTACCAGGATAATCCGGTTGCGACTATTCGCACCAATATCTTGAATATTGAAGACGTTGAAGAAACTGGTCTTAGTGGCACTAATTCGCGTACGTGTTATTCGACATTTCGGGATAAGCCTTACCACAGAGTTTTTCTACTCGGGAGGACAACACCATTCACTTACACATCATTCAGCGAATTGAGTAGAGCGCCAAAGGCTTCCGCATCGAAGTTCTTAAAAAGCTCATACGGGATTTGATATTACCCGGGAGAAGAGTGCACTTTTATGAGTTCGGCAATCGTAAACGATTCGGTTTTACCGGAAACGTCTAGTACCTTGTACATACGGGAAGAAGCCGGAGGTTGTTTGTGGTTCGGACAGAAAGTCACTGCCGCTCTGTCCGTGTAATCCTCTAGGCTGATGTTGAGAGCCAGATGAATGCTAGCGAATGGGTCAGCCAGGCTAGCACTCTTCTTCATGGCTTAGAAGGTCAGCCATCCACTTAAAAGTCATACCACCGTCGATTGGACCACTGCATCTAGTTGCGTCACGCTAGTACCCCGACACGGTTTGCCGTAGCGCAAGAGTAGAATTGCGTCGGGCAGCGGATAGCAAAAATCCCTGCTCTGCGGAGCTCTGGCTAGAGTTTAAGGTGTTGAAAATGGGGCTTCCACTGATCCTCATTCACGGTGGTATGCATCGTACATTCTATGAGTAGGGACTGTAGCGTAGAAATAAGACAGTTGTCTGCAGTCACTGAAAAAGCTCGTTCCTCAGAGCGCAACTTGTTGCTGTGAACAATTTTAGCAAGTGACTAAGTTTTTGTGCGAACATTGTGTGGCATTCAATTAAAAAGGGGGAATGACCGCTTGCCGAAGCATATGTTTTCGGATTACAGGAAGGGTTCGCAGGGCCAAGCCACCTCGTAAGGTCAGGAGCACAAGACCCAGTTGAATAGATGGAAGGTACGTTGGGCGTGTTCAGTATCAAAATTTTATGTTCGTGAAGATGTCATGAACTTGTACCCTTATCTTTGAATCTTGCTCGCAGCCCAGTACGGAGTAAGGGTCTTTGAAGTCTGCTCCTACGAGTATGGGAGTGCCTGGGTACGTTTTGTTATGGAAGTGGAGAGGGTGTTTTGGCTGGCCGCGTGGAAACTGCGACCAGCTCTTGATATTAGTTACACCATTATTGAAGATCGATTGGTGCTTGAGAAACCCTACTGACAATGAATATTTCCACCTGTCCTGGGCATTCATAGTGCGGTTATCCGTGACAGAAGGGTATGGCAACCTATAAGGTGAAATGAGGGCATAATTTGTTTGACTCCTCTAAAAGGAGCACCGACAGATGGAGTTGACGCAGGAAATTAGGGTTTTTATTTATCCTAATCTGTTCTTAAGGCGTCTGCAGTTTTATTGTAGAAAAACAGAGGTATGTCTTGAAGGACATTTAGCCATTGTATAACCGAGCACGTAAAGTTAGGTCAGCTAGGAGAGCGTTTCAAGGATAACTGTCCACATGGCTGTGCACAATAACTGTCCACAGGGGGGGTTGTCTTTTTAGCATTGGCCTGTATTAAGACAAGGTTTGCGAAACCTGCAGTGAATACGCTGCAACCCGTACTTATTGAGATCAGATACGCGTGCCTTCCTTTTTCGCAGTGTCTCGAGCTGTTTAGGTAGTTGGGCTATTTTACCATACAGGTCTTCATCTACCAAAGCAGATTCAGTTAACTCCAAGATATCATTTTGTGCTTGTTTTGGAGGTCTGTGATTTTTTAAAATCGCGGTTTTTCAAGACCTGTAACTACAAAGCATTTCTTAATAGGGCAGCGGATGCAGGCACCTACGTAGGGTCCATTTCTCTCGTCACCCGTGTGCCATCAGGGATGATTGCATGCCGGGACACAGTAGGAATAACCGCCGGGCCAGTTCTCCTCCACCGACGCCGCAGGGGCGGAGCCGAATTTTCGTATTGTTAATCGGTACCGTGAAGTAGGCGCTTGCATAATGCGCTGATTTGTTCTGTACGAACGAAATGTTTGTTTAAACTGAGAGAAAGCAGCGGAACCCGAAGTAGCCACGTCTGTAGAGGTGAACCTTCATTGTTAGTTTACAGCCAACAATTTTTATATGAGTAATGAGCGCCTCTACGTCGGAAGGAATCAACAATTGCTTCGTAACTAGGGGGACCCAAATTCTATTCCTACTACGGGAGGTGGTTTTTTGTAGCGTAAGCTATAGTGACTGAGGTGGAGCAGTTTCTCGTGGACCTTGAAGGGCCGTACTGCGCAAGCGCAAGGAGCATTGGATTGGATTGGATTGAATTAGGTCCGATTGTATTTGATTGGATTGGAAATCCAATCAAATTGGTGTATGGGTGTGCAGAGAATGGGTCTGCATATACGCCTGTCTCCGCATTCCAGAGTAGTGACGTCGTAGCCCTGGTAGACGCGCTGGCGCCGGTGCGTACCCAGCTGTCTGCCTGCGTTCCGCAGTAGCCAAGTCTGACGCTGCGCCGGAGCCGCTTGATAGCTGTATCGCGTGGTTCCTGGAGAGTCGTGCTGCACATGCGCGAGGAGCAGTAACTCGACTGGACTGCATTGAAGTCGACCGGACTGGGCTGGACTGGACTGGATTAGATTGAATTGGATTGTATTGAATTAAAAATCGTTTTAGCAGCAGTAAGCATGGTAATCAGCTAATGTCAGACAACGAGGAAACCTAAGAGTAGCCACCTGAACCATGCACACGCTACGTATATCCTCGTATAGTCTAGCGAAGCCACTGCTAATTTTTTAAGAAGCTCTGCTTTAATGCAAGACGGCGTGACCCCCGACGGGCGACGGCCATTCACCTCGACACCTGGACAGAATGGTCTGAAGAGCACAAGGAACCGACCAAGCGACACGGCAACTCGCATAGTGTGCTCATTGCAACCAGAGCTACCGCACCCTCCTTCAGGGAAACAGTAAAAACAAAACCCTTCTCCGTGGCACATCGTATCTCAATGCCTAATAATCGCAAAATCTGTGGAGGTTGAACCAACACAGGTACCTGCAATCTATGTACGCAAATATTTTCGCTGTAACATCAGACATCACCTAAAAGGGTTGTACAATCGGTGAAGCACCTACCCTCTGCCTTACAACGTGGAATGTCCGAAGATATTCATAAGTGGAACAGCTAAAATTGTACATGCTCACTTTCTATCGGAACCTATTAACGAGCTTTGGCAAGCTCGGTACCTTAAAATCATCGGGTGATGACTACACTTGCGGAGGAAGATACTGCGGCATATGGTGCCTAGACTTCAGGTTCCACCCTCGACCTCGTAACCATCTGTTTATTCCCTTCTCATAAATCCCCACTTTTTCTTTCTCAACAAAGACGTTCGCATTCTCTTTCATCTTGAGGATAAGCAAAACGCCCATTCCGGCCAAGACTACAGAAAAAATGACTGCGGCCTAGGTCTGGTAACCTTCGATATACAGAGCAAAAGCTTCGCTTAATCGTTATGAGTCATGGTTTCTGTAGATTAACCTTTTTTTAGCTGCATGGTTGACGCCGTCTCAAAGGGGTTCGGTTCCGTGGAACGCTCACAGAAGGAGGACGGGCGAACGCCCCGTTAACCGGGGCTAATGCGGCGTTCATTCATGACAAACGCACCGTTTCTCTTCGTCGGGCTCGAGACGAGTCACCTTGTCCGAAAAGACCCAGCACCGCGTGCATGGGATGCTGCTGGGGTGGTTTGCTGCCTCGGCCGCAGTGGTGGTTGCGACCGCTGTCGGCTTCCGCTGGTGCCAACAGCGGGCCTGACGAATCATACCATGCGCTTCGAGGGGCGTGTCCCCGGGGGCATGTCTCCGCTGGACTGGTCATTTGCGGATTCTTCACTAAATCACTGGCCCAAAGTAGAAAAGCTTTGCCTTAATAGTGGTCTTCCCGCTCAAATTGACCAAGACCGCGGAGCAGCAACTTGTCACGCTCATAGCTTATACCCCAGAAGCGCAGACGACCTCTCTCTCTCGTTTGTCAGGGCGAATAAAAACCCTTGATTATTCGCGACCGTCGAACTAACAGTGTCACGTCCTGCATCTGTTGACCCAAATGTACATAACATCTGGAATATTTTACCATACACCAAGATGTACCTAGCCGGACTGGAAAATATAATTAAAGGTTAGCAGGGGTAGGCTTCAAGGGGTGAACGGCTGAAATTCGAAACGTTTAGAGCTTCGAAAAGTTTAAAGCAGAGCCACTTCTGAACAGAGAGGCCACGCGTTTTTGAGATAGGCCAGTTTTGTTGTAGAGCTACTACAACAACGTGTTCCGGGCCCACAAATAATCCTGCTACAAAGTCAGCAGAATCGAGCCGAAGAGAAGACAAGCCCATCAGAGAATTTGGGATACCAAAACATGACCAAAGAAAGCAAATAGCTCTACTAAAAAAATATCCGGCTATAGATTCGAATACATGTTAGCCTCTACCCAAAGGCAACAAAAAACAAAAAAAAATTGGATAGTTTCGAAAAGGTTCGGTGTTCGGTGAAAGAGTAGGAGGTTACGAAGCAGAAAGCTACCAGCAATGAAAGGCTAAGTGGGGGAAGAACACAGGCTACTGCTTCAAGAGGTGAGCCGGCTCCCTCATACGAGCGCTTCTAATGGCGAAACATCCAACAAGCTAAAAGCGTTTCAAGTGTAATATTGGCGAGTAAAAACACTGAAATGCCGAGCAGAACAGTGTTCACTTCGGAACAATAATTGCACAAAATGGGAAAATCGGGAAAACCTATGCAAAATTTTCAGGCTGAAGAGTAGCGGCACACTTCTAAAGCTGTTAATTAAAACAGCAAATGAGCTACACTCGGTCTCCTTCCTCCAGGGCTAATCTTCCTATGCGACAAGAATTCCTTCGAAAAAGGAGATTACATAGAAAGGGAGCGAGACAGATGTCGGTATGCGGACGAAATAAGTGTGGTCCATCTGAGAGCGCCTTGTAGGCTTTGTAGCCATCCAACGCAAAGTGATTGAAAAATATTGGAGCAAACATTCGTACGCAAACAGGTGCACAGAGCTGGACAAACTCGGTATTCTTAATGGCGGAATTGCACCATATGCTTTTGAAACAAATAGAGACACCCAAATGATGGCGTCCGTGGTACTACGCGGAATGCAGTTGTACTTCAAAAGGCTCCAGTGAGAAATTGGGGGGAATGAGTTAAATGCAGAGAAGAACTACGGGAAAACATACAAAGCGGACAAAACGTTGAACAATTTTTACCGGTGCGGTCTTTTAATTTGGCTGAGAATTAAACCAACACACTGAACTTGAAGGCTCCAGAACCGATACCACAGTGTTTTTTACAGCAGGGGTGCATTCTGCAAAAGGCGAAAGATACAACGAATTACTTCAAGTACAACTTTGGCTCTTCTAGAGGACTCGAAGCTACACTGCAAGTACTTAGGCAACCGTTTTTTGGCAGAAAGACCATCGTGTGTTACGTATTGTAGGTTTGTCTGTGTTCTGGTCGTGCACAGAAGGAAAGGTACCTATGCCGTAGAGCTTTCTTGATACCCTAGGTAACCGTCAAAAAGGGCTTTATTTTTAGGCTGTTTGTTCAGGCTTCGCAAGCGTACCAAACTGACAGTACTCTGTGCTTTCTAGATGTTTCTTCTTGGGTTGATTTTTTAACTTCTGAACACACATACTCTGGTGAAGTCTTGTGTACAAGGGTTATGTGTCTTACAGCGGCTTTTAATATCGTTTTCCAGGGGACATGTTTAGGGGGGGGGGGGGAGTTGTGTCATAAGGTGTCGCAGGAGCGAGTGGAGAGCGATGGGTAATGCTTCGAATACAACGGGAGCAGCGTTCGAAGAATGCTAACAGCGGGAGGAGAGAATTAGGTATGCGCAATAGTAATGTTTGGAGGACGAAGAGGCGGATAGTTGTGGCTTGGTTTTGGAGGCATCAAAATGGCCATTCTTGTGGTGTAGGCCCCAGGCCCGTCCACGACGCTGCATGCAAGTCCTGAGACCTAAGCAGTGCGTGAGGGATTCAAAACACGGGCAGTGAGACATCACTGGGGTGGAGGCGCGAGTCTCTCCTTCCGCCGCTTGTCATCGCCCGCAATCACGTTCCTGGCTAGCATGGCAACTTGTCTTCAACGACTACAGAAACCTGCTTTGTTGGCCCGACAATACTCTCTCGTCGACTGCAGGAAAGTGCACCACCCATCCTTCAGTTACCAACCATATCGTCTCTGGAGAATCGAAAACAAGCTTTTGACGCACGCTTTCTGACTTTGTCTGCTATCCTCAACTTTTGATTGTGTTTACACCCCTAGCGTTTTGAGTGCGCCTACGTTTTTCGTTTCCGATTTGAGCTACTCTCGCGTTATTACATTTCGTGTTTTTGTGTTCACGAAAACGTTGTCTTCAATCGTGACGCTCTACGTGGCCGGGTCCACCATTCCTTAAAGTAATGGTATTTTGAGAACTAAAGTACTGCTGGGACTTCCTACGAGACCATACACTAAAAAAGTTTTTAAGGAAGCAAGCTCTTGAAGTGCATGAAAATATTAACCTTTCGCGAGGTGATGTCCGTATTTTTTTCTTCGTTTAGCTATGTTCTGTTTCTTCGCATCGTGTACTGTGATATATTGATTCAGTATTTACCTCGTAGATAGAAATTTTAAATTTTTTTCTGCCCCCTCTGCTGGCAGCATTTGATCAATCTCATTTTGGTTGTGTTTTCATACTCTCGCTGCAGTACCTGTTACGTCGTAAATTTACAATTCATCGTGGAAATCATTACCCATTCGGTACAGAAAGCCGGTTTTAATTCACAAGTACACTAGAAAGAGGTCTATCTCTATCTCTCTCGTGTTACTAACGTAAGCAAGCATAACAGTTACAGCCCCGGTACAACGACCCAACTCCTCACTATGGAGACATTCTGGACTGCAATAAACAGTGTTAGGAGAGCGTTTCTGCGTTGATAGACACCAGAAACAATACGCTGGTGGTCCGTCTGTCCATTGTTTTTCATTGGACGATTACAGGGAAGACAGACACGCTGCTTCTAGCAAACAGCAATATTATCGATCTAGAAAAGACACACATAGAAATGTATTCAAAATATTTGCGAAAGGCAGCCGCAAAGTGATCGGAATATTTTTCAATGATTCCTTTATGCCTACAGCTAAGGTTCACGCGATGACTAAAATCCGGAGAGTCCGTGAAAAAAAGTCGTATGGTAATACCGTTCAAAGAACCAAAGTGTGAGTTGACTTCCACGGCACCAACTGAAGTCGTGAAGCGGACGAGAGGACTTGTGGCAGTCCTTGCAATGCACAGGAAGATCATGTAACGTACCCTGCAGCAGAATCGTACTGAACCGCGAAAATACAGTACACCCTTGATATGTTGAAATAAGGCTTCGAAGGCTATAAGCGGAAAGCAATGTGGTGTTGAAACATTTTTCTCGACAGCGACGTTTGCTGGAGCCGTTAAAAACGCCACAGGGGCTGATTTGCAGCGGGTAGTAGCAAGGAACTTTGCAATCCAATTACTGAAGCAAGTGCACAACAGCTCATTGGGAGAACCTTAAGGGCGTAAAATGATGACACGCCTGGTTTTGAAAGCATGTTTCTGTTCGCAGCAGAAAAAGTGGTCATGGGTTCGTTCGGTAGCCACAAATATTCAGAAGTACAATATTCCAAAATAACATTTGAAAAGACCTATTTGGAAGCAGGCCTGTTATTGATATACCCCTTGAACCAGTAGCTGACAATGCTGTACATCCCCTGCCATCAGCCACGACTTCGCTAGATGCTTCACAGAACGCAGCCCCACACAAATATTTATGTATATGAAGTTAGCAACCTTGACCAAACAGGGGTTTCTGTTTTGTTGGCCTGCGGTGCATGTTTTACCTCTCAATTTATGTCTACCGTTGTTAACAAGCTCTGTTGAAATTCCAGGATGGTTTCGCTATCTAATATCATGACACTACAACAAGAATTTAAGAGTTTTTTGGTTTGCTGACGTGATACATTTGGCACTCGGTCTGCGTGATGTTCCCGTGTTTGGCTGTTAGTGCTTCGAAATTGAGGTCCCCCGTTCGAGCACCAAGTACATCTTTCTCCGCCTTCATGTGCAATTTTTAAACCTTACATAGGGGTGAACGCTCATTACTGTACAGCAGTCGCTTCGGCTGGCCACGGCCACATTGTGGCTTTCTCAATCCAAAGCAAGAGGCAGGAGCAAAAAACGACGGTTTTGGCAATGGCCTGTCTACGGGAACCCTCCAAAAACGAACAGCAGAAATGCCATCTGTAACAACACAACGCACCGAATTATAGCCGGATAATAATCGATAAATGCTCCGTCTAGATGGGAGGCCTGAGGCGCCTCGCTCTTTTTGTACCTGGCATCGTGAGGGTCTCCATGGCGCCTTGGGAAGAAGCGGCGGAAGTTCAGTCCACCATACCCAGTAGCCATGCCAGGCAGGATTTCTTTGTGGAATCCGATTGTCGGCTACCTGGCTCCTGGTTCCCGGGATCTACCGGCCGTGGCCGGTTTTTCGCTGCTCGCAGGCTTGAGCAGGCTGGCACTCAGTAACGAGGGAGTGTCGAGCGTACCCTCTCCTCCAAACACAATGGCAATTTTCTGTTGTTGCCTCGGCACACACCACGCCAGCAGCGTTGCCCTGTCACCCATTTTCTCTTACCTTGAAACAAACCCCGTAGGGTTGACGATTCCGCCACATTCTGGTGACAATCGGAAGCAATTGTTTTTGGTTGTTTCAGAAGTAGTTATTTTTGTACGTGCGTTCACATTGCGTAACTTACTCTTTCTCGGTTTTCATTGGTTTAAGCCGGTATTCTGGATATTTTGATTGCATTTCTTTCTACGAGAACATATATTTATTCATGGGGCATGGACAGGGCACGGTAGCACTGCCAGGATGCAGCGTCTCAAACCGTTTGTGTATCGGCCGCAGACAATTGGCGCACTGTGCTCACGTAAGCAGGAAGCGAAGACCCGGCACTGCTATTCTAGATTCGACGGCGCACCACATCCCAGCCACCAAGCGCATCATGCGCGCATTGCGCACTTCGAATCTACGCTCGCCGATTTGCCTGGAAAAAGGCCTGCTTCGGTGACCTCTTGCGCTGACGCAGATCGCCACAACGTGAAGACGGTGCTGCTGGCAGACTGGAATGGTATAAAGACTGGTCATCCCTCAACTCCAGCGGTCAGCAAGCGTTATGGCAAATGTATTCGTTCAAATTACCTATGCCTAATAGTTATGCTGTGCCCTAGGCAGATGTGTGCACAATTGTGTGACATGTGTGCCTGTATTAAGGAATTACTGTTGCTCAGGGTGACATTGGAACAAACCTGGGACCCGATATGGCCAAGATCATGAAACAGCTTCAAGTAATTGCAGATGATATAAAAGAAATAAAAGAAGAATGGTTGAAATCTATTGAATCTAAACTAAAACAAGTAACGTTACGAGAAAACAAGCTCACGTCCTGTGTCTACCAGGTAACCAATCTTCAAAAAGCCGTTCACTACTTGGAGTTAAAAATAGACGACTTAGAAAACTGGTCTAGAAGGTCAAATGTACTTGTTTACGGTGTACCAGAGGAGGCAGACGAACACCCTGAAACCCTCGAACCAACTATAAGTGAGCAGATACTTAAAACATACTGAAGATCACACCCGTTCCAATGGAAAGAATTCACGGAATAGGAAAACAAGACGCTCAAAAAACTAGACCAGTCATACTAAAACTCCTCGACTTCCGAGACAAAGCAGCCATTCTTAAAAACTGCACGAAACTAAAAGGAACCGCTTTCTCAGTTGGAGAGGACTTCTCAAACAGAGTAAGAGACATCAGAGAAGAGCTTTGGCAAGCTGCAAAAAGAAGAAAAGAAGCTGGAGACAAATTATTTCTGGTCTATGACCAGTTAAAAGTGAACGAAGATCTTTACCGATGGGATGAGGAAACAAATGCTATTGCGCTCATAACCGCTGGCCATCACAGCATCAAGCATGAAACAAACGACGAAGCGGAAGCACTAGGCGAGCCACAACGCTGCAGCCAACGAAAGAAGGAACGTTTCTTAATATTAACATCCTCAGCGTGCTTCAAAAATTAGTACCGCTTGAATTCTTACTTCCTGTAATTGAACCGGACTTGGTAGCTTTGACAGAAACGTGGCTCAGAAATGAGATAAGGGGTTTTGAGGTAACACCCCCCAACTCCGTTATCATTCGTAAAGATAGGCCGAAACGTGGGACAGGCGTGGCCATTTTAATAAAAAAGACCTTTCCTTTGAAATACTTCCTGAGGTTATCGGAGTCGAGGCAATATTTTGCAAGCTTCTCTTCACTTCTCGCCCAGTATTTGTTGGCTGCGTTTATCGCAGCCCATCTTCAGACAAGGACGGCTTGCAAGCATTTTGCACACTTATATGCATCGGCATGTACTCGGAGGTAGGCTAATCTTGCTCGGCGATTTTATTTA
Organism: Haemaphysalis longicornis; assembly: GCF_048455015.1. NCBI lineage: Eukaryota > Metazoa > Arthropoda > Arachnida > Ixodida > Ixodidae > Haemaphysalis > Haemaphysalis longicornis. Next base: position 36,891,812 of record NW_027526233.1, on the reverse strand, counting down.
CCCGATATAAACTGGCCAACAATGCAACACCACAGCGCATGCTTGGATGTGCTCATTGATATTATGTTGATATTTAATCTCTCCCAAATTGTAAAACAGCATTCCCGTGTTAAAGGGCGCTGTTTTAATGTATTCGACCTCGTGTTTTTAAGTGATTATTTTCCTGCAGATCAAGCACACATCGTAATTCTTGAAGGCATATTGGACCACGAAGTTATTCAAGGCTCTGTTTCTATATTTGACATCCCAATACCGTTCAACTCCTTTGGTGCATATCTTGACTTTAACCATGCCGATGCCACCAGCATACTTGATCATCTTTTCCATGAACTTGCTTCTTTTTACTACCGTGGCCTCCGTGATTTGCTGCCGGTGGTGCGCCGTTGCTCCGGCCGTCCTATTCGGCGCGGAAGCAAAGGGAGCGGTGTAGTTTTGCTAAATCAGCCTCTGTTGTCGCGTCTTCGGGATAGAAAACTTGAATATATGGTTTATGTATTTTGACTCAATCCTACAAGTACAAAGTTGTTTAACGTACGTTGTTTAACACCCACGATGGCTTTGCACGCAGCTTTAGTGGCCGTTTGCTTGAAGGGCGAATGCCATAGCCCAGGGTTCTGTCATCTCGGGCAGAGTGAATGCCAGCGTGCTGAATTCGTTTTTCACTGTTACAGCATTTTCGCGCTATATCGCTGCGCGAAAATATGCTTTTTATGCCTTTTAAGTTGTTTCGAACGCTCTGGGTATCCGTTGTGTGTGCGTGTGCGTGTGTGTGTGTGTGTGTGTGCGTTTGTGTGTGTTGTGTGTGTGTGTGTGAGTGTGCGTGTGCGTCTGCGTGGTGTTTGTGTGTGTGTGATTTATTGATTGATTGTGGGGTTTAACGCGCCGACGCAACGCAGGCGATGAGGCGCGCCGTAGTGGAGGGCTCCGGATTAATTTAGACCACCTGGGGATCTTTAACGTGCGCCGAAATCTCGTACACACGGGCGTTGTTGCTTTTCGCCTCCATCAGAAAAGCGGCCGCCGCGGCCGGGAATCGAACCCGCGACCTTGTGCTGAGCAGCGCAACGCCTTAGCCACTGAGCCACCGCGGCGGGTTTGTGTGTGTGTGTGTGCGTGCGTGCGTGCGTGTGTGGTGTGTGCGTGTATGTGCGTGCGTGTGCTTGCGTGTGTGCGGGCGTGTGCGTGTGTGTGTGTTTGTGCGCGTGTGCGGGTGCGTCTGCGTGGTGTTTGTGTGTGTGTGTGCGTGCGTGCGTGTGTGGTGTGTGCGTGTGTGCGTGCGGGAGTGTGCGTGTGTGTGCGCGCGTGTGTGCGTGCGCTTGTGCCTGTGTGTGTGTGTGCGTGTGTGTGTGTGTGTGCGTGTGTGTGCGTGTGTGTGTGTGCGTGTGCGTGTGCGAGTGCACGTGCTCAAAAATAGCGTAATACCGATAAGCTCTCGTGTATTGCTTACAGGCAGGCGACTACGATAGTCAAGTAATCTGTTAGGCTTCCACGAGTACGAATTAATCATTTTTTGCGTTTTATTTGTCCTGCTTAGGGGTTTCAAGTACCTACTGCAATTTCGCTACCACATTATTTGCCGTGAGTGTAAAAGTCACGGTATTCCTCGATGTATTTTATATCGCTATCGACTCTACATGTGTATTTTTTCGAAAGACTGTTTCTGAATTGCTAGATTTGCTGGGGTAATATATTCTGCCCATAATTTGTTGCCATGACATATTAGGGCATTATTTTTTTCGGTCAGCAGTTAAGCTGATCACTAATATCTGTATGCACAACATTGGCTGTAGGTAAGTTGTTCGGGATATTAGTAAATAAACACATCAAGTGGGGAACTATACCAATCGTCACTCGGGTAAAGATTTTTATAGCATTACTTAGGCCACGTCCATTTATGGTAAATTGGAAGTCTCTCTGTACGTTTTTATATGCAAGCATGCATGCCAATAAACGGCACCAGCACGTTTACCCTGCCTATTGCGGAAGAAATACCGATAGCCATTTGCACAGTATACACTTCAGATGCTGAAGTATACGGCGTCTCTGTTAATAGTATCGCGGTAAAAGTTACGCCAAGCGTTTCAAGTAGTGTTGCCATGTAATCTTTATCTTTCAAAAACCGCACGTTTAAAGGAGAAAAAAGGAAACGACATAGGGGGTATATTCTTGTTTACTAAAGGTTGAATTTCGGTCGGTTGAATTCCCATAATTTGGTTCTTGCTCATTCCGTGCGTTCCAAACAACATTTACGAGATTTTCAGAAATAAAACCGGAAAACGTGTTGTGTGTTGGAAACATGCGTGACTACAAAAAAGAATACTGCTGTGCAATGAATTCACTTATAGGTCAACCCGGGCATAGTCTACGTCGAAAATTCAAAGCCACAAGTAATTACCCTAATTGCACCGGCAACTACTTCCACCTTTCTCCTCCACTGTTGTGCGGCAACTTTTTTATTATTAAGCGTCGCACACAGGCGGCTGCGAAGCCCGAGTTTTCGTCCTCTGCGTCCGCCCGCGCCAGGGAAAGCGACCTTAGGCTACGCGCGCCATGTTGCGGCGAAAAGCGCGGCCCCGTCCCCTTTTCAACTTACGCTCTTTCCGGGCAATTGGGACGGGCGGAGCAACGGCGCGCCGCCGGTAGCCGATCGCGGAGGCCACGGTGCTACTTGCGAAAGATTCATACACAAATATAAATATTCTATGGGCAAGGTTCAAGGCGGTCGTAACACACTGCGTTCTTAACTATGGGCCGTCTAAAACAAAGAAAACAAGAAAATATATTCCGTGGATAACGCGTAAAATTATTCATTCCAAGCGCAAAGTAATACGCCTCAGAAAAACTTTGAAGGTAAAACCTACGCCACAAATTCGGCACAAGTTGAGTCAAGCTATAAGTAACATGAAATCCCAAATAAACACACTAAAAATTTTTACGCCCAAAAGGGTGCTTCAGCTTGTCGCCGCAGGAGCACCCTAAAAACTGAATATTTTACGCCCTTTAGGGTGCTTGGATTTTGTCGCCGCAGGAGCACCCTTTGTGAAGCACCCCAGAAGACAGGTGCCTTACAACACCCTTGTCCGCCTAAAAGTATCCTAGGGTGCTACTTAGCACCCCAATCTGTAGGAGCATCTTCTGCAAAAGCACCCACATAAAGGGGTACAAAACGGGTGCGTCATCCTCGGTTCACAAATGGTGCAGTAGGTGTGAGACCACATATTGCACAATATCACACACGATTATGGTATGAAACATTCGTGCTTTCCAAGCTCGGTTCTGTGAGAAATTCCATTTAAGCTCAACATCAGCTGATAATTTCCTTGAACTTGTGTCACCGATTGTTAAAACATCAATTTAAAGAGTCAGGAGCCACATCTCAGTACAGAGTTATAACTTTAGAGGTAGTTGATTATCCAAAGCTTCGTAAAAAACCAATTATATGTTCACTTTGCCGAACAGCAGTACACATCCTTCGAGATTCACTGCACAGCCTAACCATGCTGTGCAGTGAAAGCAATTAGGTGGGCAACACTTCAACCACACAAAACTTCCTTGAACCTTAAAACCCTTGGCTTCTTAGTATTGCATCAAACTTCCAATCAAGGTAGCTACCTGCAATGTTTAGTGCCTTATTCTTGAGCTGAGCAGGAAGGTTCAATATGAAGGAAGATATAGTTTCCTCCGTAATGTGGCTCATAATCTACTTATAAAAGTTGGGTACCCAAGCCATTTATTTTCGTTTGCATTATTCTTTTTGCTTTACGAAAAAATATTCATATGATACAGCACTTGCAAGATTTGGTGGTATATGGAGATTTATAAGCATACCTTTAGACTAATTTACCCCACATAGCAATAACAAGAACTGCAAACATCACAGAACAATGCATACAAGTTCCCTGGTGAAGCCCATGGTTGAAATGTAATGTCATTGTTCAGAAAACATTATTTTATCATGAGGCTAGCTTGTACATGGTGCCTTGCATTATGTCCCTGCCGGTGGATGTGGGGTCATTTGTCACTGTTGCAAATGAAAAGCCAACAGCCAGGGCCCATTAGTTTTGGCTAGTATTACGAGGTGCCTCACGGTAAGCATTCTACGTCGATAGACTTTTTTAGAGTTGACTAGAACTGAAATCAGCAAAAGATTCTCTACAAAACATGCAGTCTATCCACAGCTTTAGGGTTTGCTAATTTCCATATTTGGGTTTCTTCTGCCTTTCTTAACATTTTTCTTTTGATAAGAAGGTGCATAACCAAAAGCAAAAAGCTTTTCTGTAAACCTTTGGTAGCTATATAATTGCTACAAAATATTTTACTCTAAATATGGCAGCTTAAACTGAGAATATTTGCATTTGATGATGGTTTAAGTTTAATGGCGCAAGGCCGACATGGGCAAAGAGCGCCAAATACAAAGTTATTAGATAAGGAGGGAAATCGGATAGAGTCAGTTAAATACTACGAGCACGTCTGGTGTGAAGGGCCAGGGTGAAGAACGTGAGTGGTTAAAAAATAAATACGGTGGCTGGTGTATAGGACCAGGGGTAAAACTATGGGTGATAAGAGATGAGTTGTAAGAAATGAACTTCAGATAGGAACCTTAAGGTTCGCTGAACAGAGAACATGGCTTCATCTCCTAAGAAGTATGACGGGTGTGGTGGAATATGTCGTGTGTGTAGTTGTGGGAAGTGTTTTCGTCGTGTACTGTCGAGTGCCTTACATTGTATGAGGATGTGGATCACGGATAGGGCCTCTCCGCACCTGCTGCACAGAGGTCTTGGAGACCCCGTGAGAAGGTGCGAGTGCGTTGCATGAGTGTGCCCTATCCGTAATCTAGCCAAGACGACTTCAGTGTATCTATTACGTGTGTCGGTGGTGTATGGTCCCAAGTGTGGTTTTATTACGTGTAACTTGTTGTCTCTTTGTTCACTCCAGTGTGTTTGCCATGTTTTGCGAAGTTGTTGTCTTGTCACCCGCTTCCTTAAATTAGGGTGCACTGCCAGAAGATATGGGGAGTCGACTCATGAGAGCCAACAAACCCCACCGAATCCACAGGGCACAGGTGACAAAGGGGGTGGCCGTCTGATGTGCGGCTTTCGCCGACCAGAGCGGCAAGAATGAGCAAGAGCCTTGAACGTAAAACAACACAAACACTTATATTTAGACAGGCAAGTCACAAATACAAGCACGAGGTAACAGATCGATAATGACAGACAACCTAGTTGGAATTCTAATACAAGAAACAGTCCAATTCGACAAAATGATACAAACAGGAGCGTTAACAAATGAAGATTACGAATCGGAGCAGTTAACTAAAAAGAAAATGAACAGTTCGATGCATATGAGAGACAGAGTCCCAGCATATTCACCGACCGGGCCGGACGATGCACCGCTGTCGGAGGCGAGTCGGCTACCTGGGAAGCGTGGCTTCGCTGTAGGCCAGGCCGTCCGAGACGATCACGGTCATTCGAGGCCCGGGAGTACGTTGGAGTCCTCCAGGGCGCCGGTCGCCGATGGTTTGATGTACAAACTGGCAGGTGCAGTTGTCAATCACGACGTCCAAACGTAGCTGGCTTGCTTAGGCGCGGCTTCTCTTTTTTATAGGCGCGCCGGTGCGGAGAGGGAGAGCACAACACGCAACGCGCCCGCCGCCGTGAGCGAATAACTTCCCTCTTCTCCATTCTAGAATGATCGACGCTCTTTAGAACTGGCAAGGCCACGCGCACCTCCTCGAAAGTACTGGAAGCTTCGACGAAACCGGAGCGGCGGAGGTTTTATTTTTGTTGTTTTCTGGCCGGCCAGCCGGCGTAAGATCGTGTTACCGCCTCTTCGTTCGAGAACCCTCCAGCCTTGTCTCGGGCGAATAGAACCGAGTGTAAGAAGAATTAGGCGCTGTACAATAAAATGAAAAATTTATAAGGTACTTTTAGACGTCGTACGCTCGAGTTTGTGACACAGCCCCCCAGTTTCAGAATATTATGAAATAATATTCCCAAAACTCACAAAGTCGTGCGTACGCGTCGTTCACAGTTAGTGAACAAAAGAGGCTGTGCCTACTAACACAAAATCAAGTACAGCACAATGTTCTTCCTAAGAATAATGACAGGTACAGAATTCGCATAGGGAACAGCGGTTTGGCGCAGATTTCTCAACAAACACACATCCTAGGGACAACTCACGAGTTTAAGAACAATAAAGTTCTAGCATTCGAATTAAGCCAGTGCCCATAATAAATGTCTGGCCAGTAGCCATCACAAGTGCGCAACTCATGAAAATACAGCGTGCGCTCCAGTGCGAAAGTCTCGTAGTCTCAAATACAGTGAGTCTACGTCAGTACACAGCATACAATGCACTGGTACAATGAAACGCATCAGAACCATAACTAATATGTTGTTCACAAACAATAACATGCAACCACAAAGTTCACGAATGTCACCACTAGTAACGCCAACAATACACGGAATGTGTACTGTAGAACAGTGAAAGTAAAATTTACGCAAAACGGAACTTGTACGTGAATATACACTGTACAGCCAGAGTGACAATACAAGTACAAGTTTCGCGTACAGTACGACAGAGAAACAATGAATACAACGTTCAAGTATACAGTACTCGACGTGAAAATACAACTCTGTCTTACACAATTCCACTGATATCCCACGTGCATACCTAAATTTGCATTCTTCATGTTTAGCCCGTGTCTATCGGGCACTTGCATAATTGCGCCTGCGGAATTCTTCTCTTCGGAGAAGTTCCTTCCCAAATGTAGCGCGAAACGACAAACTCTTTCGTGACCGCCGTGATAGCGGTCTCGTGAAAATGCTTCCCTGCCTGGGCCTTCACCTGGTGAACGACCGAGTGGCTAATAACGGATTGGCGCTTCTTACCACCTGTCCGTCGGGACAAATGGCAGTAGAGATGTTTTCCCTTAATCTTGAGCCCAAACCTGCACTCTTTGTTTCGGCAGCTCAGCTGCTTGCACAATTTTGGGAGGCCGGTTTTCATTGACTGGCTTTTTACAGGCCCTTCGGCACTCCTTTCTCTTCTAAGCGGCACAGTCGCAGCGGCCGCAGATTTTGAGAGCCGGAACTGTGCTGGCTTCCCTTTTGCCGGTGCCCGCGTTACGACGAGCACGGCTTCGCCTCTCTCCGAAGCATCGAATCGGGGTTCTTCTTTCGAAACAGCGGGTGGTTTCTCTCCCACCGCTGAAGTCACAGGATCGTCGCCGACTCTTATGTACGGCGCGTTCCCTCCGTGGAGTGCGGCTCCACTTCGCACGGGGGTTTCAAACTTGACCTTAGAGTCAGTCTCTTTGCTCCTCGAGCTGTCTGTTCCGCACGCGGCGCTAGTCTGCCCAGAGAGTTCGTAGTCTCGAACTGGGTCTTCCTGCACAACGAGCGTGCAATTACCCGTGTCTTTCGGAAGGACAACGGTTTCCTCGGGCACTCTCCCCGAAATATTGGGTACCCATTCGTCGAGAGGGTTCGGCCCCGACGTCGTGATGGCATACACAACCGGGATGTTATCTCCATCCTCAAGCTCTGCATCCCCTGTAGGATCATCGTCCTTCCAGGTCTGAAGTGATGCGCTTTCGCACAATTCTGGAGGTATTTCCTCCTTGCTGATTGCGGATACTTCCGCCTCTTCGCTTCTAGAGATATCCTGGCGTTCCTTTAATGTTTCAGGGTTAGCACTTAGGTCACTATACCCTTCTCTCGAATTTTCATCATTGAGTTCATCTTTCCGATGAAACTCATTTCGCACAATCTCTGTGCTCCTCTTCATGTCTTGAGAGGCGGCAGCCACAGCTGCCTCTCTAGCCGACTTATCGGGGTGTGGCTCCTCAATAAGTGGCTCTTCCACCTCCACGGGTGGCGGTTCTTCTGGGGCAGTTAAAGTTATCGGGTCGTCGGGATCCCTGACTCCGTCGATGTTGCCGAGGATGAGGTCATACATGGACCTCTCCATGCAAAGGGCGGTTACGCTTCCCGTGTAGTAGGGAGTCTCCACCTCGATCTGAGCTACCGGCAACTCTCGCATTGAGCCATCCATAAAGTACACTGGGTTTGTTTCCCCAGTGAACTCCTGTTCTCGGACTAAGTCCGTTCGCACAATAACTGTGCTGGTGCCGGTGGAGCGCAAAACTGTCATGGTTTTGCCTGACAATTTTCCCTAAACCAACGGCACTCTCTTCGACCCGACTGCCGTAATGGCACCCAAGACGTGAATTTTCGTGCCCCTTTTACGCTCCTCAGAGCTATCAGTAACGTCGCCATTTTTGGGTGCCCTGAGAGGTGCGCATTTGCGCAAATTCTGGCGCCTTTCCTCGTTGCTGCTCCTGCATGTCGCAGCCTTATGTCCAGCCCGCCCGCACTTAAAACATCTGGAAGCACTATTTCTCTTAAAATTGCTCCAGCAGTACTTGGCAATGTGCCCAAACTTGTTACAAGAGTAACATTTCAGCGGGGGTTTTTGGCTGGTCCTACTTCGGTCCGCTACCGCGTTTCCGAAATTTACCTTAACCTTTTCAAGGTTGGTACTGAGACACAGGCGCCTATTCTCTCCTCTTATGCTCCGATCTGCTGATGAGCAGTCGAGCTTCAAACGTTGAGCATCCTCATGTGCTCCTGTTCTCTCTAGCTCCTCTTTGCTTGCTTTCTCCTCTCGCTCCAACTGAAGTTGTCTCCGAAATTCTTTCTCTCTTTTCCTCTGAGCTTCTGTTCGTGCTGCCTGTCTTGCTCTCTTAACTTTCTCGTTTTCTTCTTTTTCTTTCTGAGCTACCCACTTCCGCAGTTCGGCCCCTGAGAGGCCCAGCTTACAGCTCAACGCTACGATTTTCTCTAAATCCATGATTGCAAATTTATCGCAATCTAGCCACAATACCCTAGCGTCTAGCTAGGTATATCTACACAGAGAAATGTTAACGAGAGCACCCACTTATAAAGATAGTAGCAACCTATGCCAAAAAAGTTCCAGGCTCTTTCTCCTCCCTACCGCTCACATCAGACGTCCTGTCGCGGACGCCAGAAATTGTCACCCGCTTCCTTAAATTAGGGTGCACTGCCAGAAGATATGGGGAGTCGACTCATGAGAGCCAACAAACCCCACCGAATCCACAGGGCACAGGTGACAAAGGGGGTGGCCGTCTGATGTGCGGCTTTCGCCGACCAGAGCGGCAAGAATGAGCAAGAGCCTTGAACGTAAAACAACACAAAGACTTATATTTAGACAGGCAAGTCACAAATACAAGCACGAGGTAACAGATCGATAATGACAGACAACCTAGTTGGAATTCTAATACAAGAAACAGTCCAATTCGACAAAGTGATACAAACAGGAGCGTTAACAAATGAAGATTACGAATCGGAGCAGTTAACTAAAAAGAAAATGAACAGTTCGATGCATATGAGAGACAGAGTCCCAGCATATTCACCGACCGGGCCGGACGATGCACCGCTGTCGGAGGCGAGTCGGCTACCTGGGAAGCGTGGCTTCGCTGTAGGCCAGGCCGTCCGAGACGATCACGGTCATTCGAGGCCCGGGAGTACGTTGGAGTCCTCCAGGGCGCGGGTCGCCGATGATGTGATGTACAAACTGGCAGGTGCAGTTGTCAATCACGACGTCCAAACGTAGCTGGCTTGCTTAGGCGCGGCTTCTCTTTTTTATAGGCGCGCCGGTGCGGAGAGGGAGAGCACAACACGCAACGCGCCCGCCGCCGTGAGCGAATAACTTCCCTCTTCTCCATTCTAGAATGATCGACGCTCTTTAGAACTGGCAAGGCCACGCGCACCTCCTCGAAAGTACTGGAAGCTTCGACGAAACCGGAGCGGCGGAGGTTTTATTTTTGTTGTTTTCTGGCCGGCCAGCCGGCGTAAGATCGTGTTACCGCCTCTTCGTTCGAGAACCCTCCAGCCTTGTCTCGGGCGAATAGAACCGAGTGTAAGAAGAATTAGGCGCTGTACAATAAAATGAAAAATTTATAAGGTACTTTTAGACGTCGTACGCTAGAGTTTGTGACATGTCTGATGTGTGGTTTCACGTCGGTGTAAGGTAATGTGGTTATGCCTACTGTATTCGAGAGTGTAGCAGCAGCAGCCATTCGGTCCGCTGCTTCGTTCCCGGCTATACCACTGTGGCCAGGGACCCAGCCAAGAACCAGTTCAAATTTGCGTACATACACCGACATAATACCCTTGACTATTAGATTTACAACGTGATTTTTTGAAGACTTTGTTGACGACAACGCCCGCACGAAACTGAGGGAGTCTGTATATATAATGGATTGTGGGATGTGACTTTGAAGGATATGATTAACAACAAGAAGTACACCATAAGCCTCTGCCGTAAAGATACTGGTATTACTGTTAAGAGTTCTAGTGACATTAAGGCCGGGCCCATGCGCCGCGCAGGACACAGAGGTGGCAGTTTTAGAGGCGTCCGTATAAAATTCAGAAAATTGATACTTCTGCTGCAAATACAAGAAGTGCTGCAGAATTGCACATGTGGGAGCTCGTTTTTATCTACATGTGTGAAGGATGTGTCGCATGATACAGGGCGGAGATGCCATGGTGCTATAAAATCTGTTTGAGAACTTTGTATGGTGTCTAAAAAGGAGACAGAAAGCTCTGACGCTTCCTCTCTAACTCTGTAAGAGAAGGGCGCAGAGAACGATGGTCGGTTTAGGAGTAGTGCAGTCTGAGACGTATCATAAAAAGCCGATTTAAAAGGATGGTGTGGCATAGATGAAATTTTAAAAGCAAAAAGAAGATCTGTGTATGCTCGCTGACGTTGTAGGTTCCACTTATTACACTCCACATAGAGGCTTTCGACCGGGCTAGTCCGGAAGGCGCCACATGCCAACCGCAGCCCCAGATGAAGCACTGGGTCCAGCATTTTCAGGGATGTCTTACTTGCTGACCCATAAACAACGCTTCCATAGTCTAATCGTGAACCTATCAGGCTGGTAAAAACACGTAAAAGAAGTTGTTTGTCAGCCCCATATGAAGAGTGGGAGAGAACCTTGAGTATATTCATGGCCTTTAAGCATTTATGTTTAAGTTGTTTTATGTGTGGATTGAACAAGAGCTTTTCGTCAAGGACTACACCTAAAAACTTGTGTTCATTTCTGACTGGAATTGAGACACCATTGAGTTTGATGTCTGGATCCGGCCGAATGCCGCGCCTTTTCGAAAACAAAACACAAGTACACTTCACTGGATTAAATTTAAAACCGTTGCTATCTGCCCAGCCAGCTAGCTTGTTAACACCAAGCTGGACTTGGCGCTCGGAGATAGACAGGTTACAAGACTTAAAGGATAATTGCACGTCGTTTACATAGATTGAGCAGGAAATGGTTGGTGGCAGAGCCTTCCGAAGAGAGTTCATTTTTACAATAAACAACGTGCAACTCAAAACTCCACCTTGCGGAACACCGCTTTCCTGCACATCAACTCTAGCGAGTGCAGTTCCAACTCGCACGCGAAACGTTCTTTCAGAGAGGTAACTGGCAAGCGTGTTCCACATGTTACCCGACATACCAAAGGACTTCAAATCGCTGAGGATGCCGTACCGCCAAGCAGTGTCGTACGCCTTTTCAAGATCAAAGAATACTGTCATACAGTACTGCTTATGGAGGTAAGCATCTTTAATATATGACTCTAACGCAACGAGTTGATCGTTCGTAGATCGCCCCACCCTAAAGCCTGCCTGACAGCTCTCGAGAAGACCGTTGTACTCTAAGAAGTACACGAGTCTCCTGTTTATCATCTTCTCGAAGAGCTTTCACAGGCAGCTTGTCAGGGCAATGGGGCGATAACTGGCGGGAGAGGAAGGGTCCTTCCCTTCCTTTAGGAAAGCCACTACTATGGCGTCCCTCCAAGAGCGTGGGAAGTGCCCCGAAACCGAAAGAAATATTTTATTGTAGAGGTGAAGAAGTGTTTCAAGTGTGTCTGCATGTAAGTGTTGTATCATTGTGTATGAAATTCTGTATGCACCTGGAGCTGAAGGTTTACAAGTACCGAGTGCGACCTTCAGCTCATGAAGTGAAAAGGGGGTGTTATAGGATGAGTTCGACTTATTAGTGTCTCGCAAGGACTTCTTCTCACATGATGCTTTGTGTTTAATGAAAGTGTTGGTGTAGTGTGCTGAACTGGACACGTGTTCGAAGTGTTGTGCAAGTGTGTTAGCCTGGTCTTCCAGTGTGTCCCCTGTTGTACTAACCAGGGGCAGGCTGTGTGTCTGTTGTCCTTTTAGTTTTCGTATTCGTGTCAGACTTTTCGCGTGTCAGTGTATGAGTTGATGGAAGTGAGGAAGGTGTGCCAACTCTCCCTTTTCGCCTCACGACGCACTCGCTTCCCAAAAGCCTTTGCCCGTTTAAAAGAAATGAGGTTATGTGACGTGGGGAACCGGCGAAGGACACCCCACGCCTTGTTCTGGGCCTCTCGCGCCCGCCTGCAGTCCTCGTTCCACCAGGGCCTCCTTGGGGTGCGGGACCCACTGGAGGCCTGGGGAATGGACTTTTCGGCAGCGTCGAGGATGTGCGCCGTGACAAGTTGGGTGGCTTCCTCCACGTGTAGGTGTTTTATGGATGTGTAGTGTAGTTGAGATGTTTTTGTGAATGTGCTCCAGTTTGCTTTTGATTCAATAAACCTTTTATGGGAAGATGGACTGCTCGGGCCTATACCTATATACGTTAATGAAGTGGGGAAGTGGTCACTACCATATGGGTCCGTGCCCACACCCCACTCAAGATATGGAAAGAGAACTGCGGAACCAATAGCCAAGTCAAGATGCGAGTATGTATTGTGTCCTAAGTTATGGTATGTAGGCTGTTTTTTGTTGAAAAGGCTTGCTCCTGAAGATGTACGAAACTTCTCTATCAGGCGACCTCGGGCATTCGTTCTAGAGGAGCCCCAAAGAGATTTGTGTGCATTAAGGTCGCCTGTTATGATGTATGGCTCGGGGAGCTGGTCGACCAGCGCCTCGAAGTCAGAGCTCGGAAGTGCATAATCAGGACGAATGTAAATGGAGCATACTGTTATCAACCTATTAAAAATTATTGTGCGTATTGCTACAGCCTCAAGGACGGTGTTGAGAGCGACAGGGTGGCATGCTAGGGATTTCCGGGCTAGTATGGCTACACCGCCCGAAGAGTGTTTTCAGCCATCCCTGTCCTTTCTGAAGACTATGTACCTATTTAAGAAATTTGTGTGCTTGGAATTCAAATGCGTCTCCTGAAGACACATCACACTTGGCTGATTAGAATGCAGTATTTCGTATACATCGTCAAGATTTTTAAGAAGGCCTCTACAGTTCCATTGAATTATGTTTTCTCTTCCCATTATTTAGTGTGTGAGCTACTGGAGTGTGTGTGTTTGTTTATGTGTCGTCTTTCAGGGCCCTGACTCTCGCCTTTTTTGGCTTGTCGGGAGGCTTTGGCGTCGGGACGCGTTCCTTGCGCTGCGTTGCAGGCAGGAACGGCCCGACATCCATATCGTCGTCGGATGTCCGAGGAGTGCCCGACGGACCGGGCCCCCCCGAACTTGGCCCCCCCTCGGGAGCCCTTCGTTTGAGCCGCCACCGCTGAGGGCGTCCGGGGCACCAGAGGTGGCACGGGCGGTGCGGTAGCGGTGGGAGTCGGTGCGGGGCCCGTGGTGTCCATCACCTCGGTACCCTCCAATGCACTGGAGGATGGGGAGACAGAGGCGGGATCAGCACCGGTCCCGACGGAAGAGGTTGCCACCACAACCGCTGCTGCCTCAGCAAGCGGCGTGGTGGCGGGTTGGGCTGCCAGAGGCAACCCAGGTGTGGGCGCAGGAGGGACCAGGTCAGACTCGCTGAACTGGGTCCCTGTGGACACCAGACGCCGCTCCGCCCCCCGGCGAGCTGCGTCGGCGTACCTCCCCAGAGGGAAAGAGGCGAACCTCTTTCTCGCCTCTGGAAAGGTGATGTTCTCAGTGACCTTAATGTGGATGATCTTTTTTTCTAATTGGAATTTTTCGCACTTGCGGGAGTATGCCGCATGCGGCCCACCGCAGTTTACACAAGTGAGGGTTTCAGATGAGCAGTTCTCGCTCGGATGATCGTGCGCCGCGCATTTTGCACACGTCAATCGGCCACGGCAAGAGTTTGTACCATGCCCGAACCGCTGGCACTTAAAACAGCGCCGCGGGTTCGGGATGTACGGACGGATGGAGCAACGGATAAAACCTGCATATATATGTTGTGGGAGAACTGCACGGTCAAAGGTCAAGATGATGTGCTTGGTGGGAATCTCCTTGTCGTCTCAACGGATGGTGTTGCGTCTCACGGCAGTGACGCCCTGATCCTTCAAGCCGGCAAGGAGATCCGCATCGGTTTCGTTCAGGAGGTCTGTCTCGGATATCACACCCTGAGAGCTGTTGAGGCTCCGATGGGGTGTGACCCGGATGTCAAGATCAGCCAGTCTAGTCTGAGCTAGAAGCTTTGCAGACTGCTGTTTGTCATTTATTTCAATTAAGAGTTCACCAGACCTTTGTTTTTTTCATTTATACGATTTTCCTACTATGGCTTCAAGATACTTGGCGATCAGGAAGACTGACTGAGATGCAAGAGGGTGGGTTGGATTGAGGGATTCCATCACAAGAAATCGAGAAAAATGGTCCGGTTCAGGAAAGGTTAACGACGGCAACGGAGGAAAGGATACTTCGGTGCGGCCCCTTTTCAGGGACCGATCACGGTTGGGGGGGGGGTTTAGACAATACCATAAAGCATAGTATAAAAGCAGGGAGACGGGGGTACTTTCTCCTTTGACCTTACCCTGGTAGTCAAAGAGGTCCCGGAGCTCCCTGCCTGGTGAACAGACAGGGAGCCCATCGGCCGGAGCCTGACCAAGGCTCCGACGGCCACCGTTTACGGCTTCTACCCTTCACCTTTAAACACGTCGCCACGGTTGGACACGGCTTATGTTGGGAGCTCGGGGTCCGCGGTGTCGCTGCTCACCGTCACCATGAATACTCAAGGTGCCCCGTGCAGGGGAAAATTTGCATTTAAAAAAAAAAACATTAAAATAAGTTTAAATTGATCATAAATTTTTAGCTGTTTTTACGCAAAACTGTACATGGGATATGAAGTGCACCACAAGGAGGGCTTTGGATTAGCTTTAGCAAATTTGGGACATTTAAGGTGCACTGAAATCTCTACACATGCACTTTTTCACTTTCTGTATCCACCAGGAAAATGGCTGCCAATTTAGACCACGATTCTAAATAGTAGTTGACGTGCATTTTAAAATAATCTGAAACATTATAGCCACAAAATTAATTTTTACAAGTTGTAGACATTGCCCGTTACACCAGACATTGGACTACACTGTCAAGAGCTTTGACATCTACAATGACGTCTACAAAGCAAGCTTATACTGGTAGAATGTTTCATACCATAATTACTGTGTTCAGAGCTCACGTGTGAAGTATGGATACTGCTGCTTCAGCAAGAACCGAGGATGAGCACCCTTACTGGTTCTGAAAAAAATAACAGAGGAAATGCCTTAAGCAGGATTCTGAAACGGGGTTGAAAGAAACAAGAATGAACAAGAAATTCTTTCAAAACATGTAAAGCAATGCAAACAAATATTTATTTTAACTTCATTTCTACAAAAGACCACCTCATGAAGACTGGTGATGGGGCATTCGCTCAAAAAAAAGCAGAGAGCACTTATATAAATACTACAGGGAGCCTTCGCAGCCAAAAATTGTTTGAGCACCTAAACTAAGCACTGTTCAACAAACTCATAAAAAATGTTTGAATGCATAAAAAACCAGTGGTAAACACAGGAAACAGTTAAAACAGAATGACGGCACAAGTTTGTCCCGTCGTTCTCTTCTGTGTCCTGGGTTTTCCTATGGTTTTTCATCCAGTCAAACATGTACCAGCTAGCCCACTCCAACGCCTTGGTATCATAAAAATATGGATAATCAATCCTTACCGAAAGTTGAAAAAAAAAGAAAGTATAAAGTAGGTGACAAAAGTAAAACGACAGCAAATTGGTTGGCTTTTAATTTTAAATGATAATATAAAAAATAATGGCATGAATGAAAGTGAGCAGCACGCGAAGTACCTTGTTGCTAGCCCGACATTCCACTTTGAAGCAAAATCTCCGCTTTCAACACTACATAGGCTAAACATGCAATGAGGCATTCCTTTAGGCACACAAAATATACCATAATTGTTAAAAAAAGCTACGAATTAGTTGAAAAAACCTGACCACAACAAATTGGAATTAGTGATTAGATACAGTTTCAGAAATACACAGCGACATCATATAAAAATATATGGTTCCATACAAAGATTGATCATAACAAAAATTCAGGACTACATTTATCAGACTGGCATCAATGTGCAAAGCAGCTTAATGAAGGAAGACGGTCTTCACTAAAAACATGTTAATATTGAGAGCTCATGTGCTGCCCTGCAAGTTGGGTGTGTAAACTCACTTAACTAACCCGCTAACTAACCCGCCTGAATCATCACTTGATAGACATTGAGGAATTTTACGAATTGGTTTATTGTAGCGAGCTGTCTAGTTTATTTCCCTATTTTTCTTGACATTTCGTGTCTAATTCTAAATTTGGTGACTAGATAGCTTTTACTATGGTCATGCACTGGTGACAACGAATATTTGATTTTACTTTAAAAAATTTCAGTTTTGTTTTATTGCTCACCAGCCAACGATCTGAAATATCAGAGGCGCTTCAAACGTATGTTGGCATTTCCTTCTTGCACTGTAGTACAACTAATCATGACTTTTACCATAATTTGTTCACAAATCGTAATACTATTTGAAAGTATTCAGCCGAATGAAAATGTCATTTCAGAAGCATGCACAATCAACAAGGCCTCAATGACTCTCACGACGTGGTCCACTTGTTTCTGTCACAAATAACCTGAGTGCAGACATAATCCACCGAAGACGAAGGTAACATGCCCTCTTGGGTGATGAATATTTAAAAAGCCTTACGAGTAAATTTGCTGCGGAGCACGTGAAATTGTGGCATTAAAACAAAAGATCCCACTGCGGCATCTTTCACTTGGAGGAGCGCTTGGCCACAAACTTTGAGAAGCTGGAAAATGCTCCATGAGCCGCTCCAGCCAGCAGAAACGATGCAGGACACAAGTTGGTAGGCGGACCGTTGGCATCCTGCGATTGTGAAGATATTTCTGTTTAGTAGATGCTCTTCTTTTTGTACCACTGTTTATTTCACCTTTAACAAGAAGCTGAACTCCTTAACGTTCGCATAATAAAATGCTGCAATGCGGAACAGTAAGCAGGGTTACCTCAATTTTGCTTTTCTACGAACTAACACAATGTAGGTAATCTGCACACAACTACAATCAAACTACAATTTTCACCTACTTCACTGCTAACATCAGTGTTTCACTGCTCAAGCACAAATACACAACAGAGATGTGAGCAATCTGCTAAACTTATCCCCACAAACTGAACAATCAGGCATCAGAAATCGGCAAGGAAGGAGGTGTCACGTTTAAATGGCACTTTTTTTGTTCAAAACATAAACAACACCTGGAAGCTTGAAGCGTGAGAGGGGGTCTTTCACGCTGACAATGTCAGAACATAGCTTGCTAGTGGGCACGTGCACGAATGTGTTTCTTGAAAATGCGTGCGAAAGCTTGATTGATGTGTAGTACGAGAATTGCAGCACGTTTTGACACAGGCCTTGTGGACGCTTCTGCCTGCTAATGTCAATGTGGATTCCTGCTAGTCGCCCTCTTCGCTTCTTTCTGAATATATTGCTTTAGGCATTATATTCAGGACAAGGACTGCATCAAAACGTGCAGCAATTACCTACGCCCCACACATCGGTGAAACTCTCGCACACATTTTCAAGAAACGCAGTGCATACATCGTGCATGTGCCCACTAGCAAGCTGCGTTCTGACATTGTCAGCGTGAAAGACCCCCTCTCACGCTCCAAGCTTCCGGGTATTGTGTATTAGATTCCATGCGCTGAATGCAAATCAGTGTACATTGACGAAACCGGCAATCTGCACAGAAGATTAACGCAGCACTGGAACGAAGAGAACAAGGGCCATGCAAAAACAAATCCACTGGCAGAGCACTGTGAGAGGACGGGGCACGTGGTCGACTGGAACAAGACAGAATTACTGACAACTGAGTGCAATCTATCTTCTCGATTACTGCTCGAGTCCCTCATCGTTCAGATGACGCCCAACATTATCAACATAATGGATGGCAATCTGCACCATATTTATGCAAACTCATTGTGCCGTCTAATGCCCAATATATAGCTTCGTTTTCCACGACACATCCTCACCGTGAACAAGCACCAAACCGTTAAATGGCTATCTTGACTTGGTCAGTGACCAACGTTTCATCATTGCAATAATGCTTTTACCTGCCTACACGGCATTCCGTCAAACACTGGTCTACACTACATGAGCCATTGCCGTTCTTAACCTGCACCAGAGTATATAACCTTTCACTACTGCTATAAGATAGACCCATAAACGCACTTCAATATGGCCTTTATATTTAGCCCTTGGAAACATTCTGTATAATTTCACCTTTATGTTGCATCTGCTACAGCAGCTGGTAATATATCAAAAACATGAAAAAAAAACTGTGGTTTAAGACGCCAAAGCTACACTTGGGATATGGGGAGCACTGTAAGGGAAGGCTTCGCATGAATTTTGACCACCTGGGTATTTTTGTGCGCAACAAAATCTAAAAACACGGGCGTCTTTACGTGTTGCCTCCATCTGAAGAGCGGCCACACCAAGCGGTATCGAACCAACATTCACCTCCAAAGCACACCACCCTAGCCACTGCAGTGGGTTAAACATATGAAATGAAGCGAGTTTCGGAGTGCAAATGAAAATATTAATCACACGTCTTATTTTCCCAATCGATCTACCTTTTGAAATTCACCATGCAATCCCCCCTCCCCTACCGGCCTACCAAAACACCTTTGTCTCAAAAGGTAATCAGGCTGTTGTTAATGAAGTAAGTATTTACAATTCGAGACTTGCCACCGTTAAAGTCATGCACTTTGTTTTAGAGATAGGTGACATTAGCCATTTGCAGCACCAGGACTTCATTGTGTTAAGATCAGATTGAAAGCATTGACGGTAGTAGTTGAAAGAAATTGTGTGATAAATTACAACATCATCTGCAAATACACCTACATAGGGAGGATATGCAACATGGAAGATAGACAGGACCAAGCAACCTGCCTGGGGGGACAACAAAGTGGCACGAGCAAAAGAAGTATACAGTTATTAGAAGTAAACTGCATTTGAGAAGAATGAAAATCTTTCACTCAAGTAAGGACATTAGGGTGAAGTTTCAGAAGTAGTCTGTGGTGTGCAATGCGATTGAATGCTTTAGAAAAATCGAGAAAAACTACCGCAGTTTGTAAGCCTGCGTCAATAGATCAATGTAGATCGTGAACAAATCCTGAAAGTTGTGTTTCTCAAGTAACCCTTGTGAAAACCGTGGTGATATTCGAATGTGATATTGTGATTTTATAAATAATTAGCGACCTGGGAGTGGATGAAATGTTTCCCGACCTTGCATATGGTGCTTGTTAGGGAAATTTAATTGTGAAATACCGTCTCCTGATTTAAAGATTGGTGCTACCTCGACTATCTTCCAATCATTGAGAATAGTGCCTGTCATGAGAGACTGCGAAATAAGCGCTGCCGGAATTCTACAGACTGCGGGATGTACTTTTCGGTGTAGTATGATTAATACCAGTATGATCTGAAGTAGACCAGTTTGTATTGCAAGTTCAAAACCATATCGAAAGATCCTAAATGTTTGCTTGGCTTGATTACACACGAATACTTGCTTCAAAGTCAATTCAATTTCTCTTCTTGCCCTTTATTCATCGGCCCCAGATTCTCTTCAATATCTCTGCTAAGCAATAACACGCTCCAAACGCACAGCACTGCTTCATGAAAATGTTTCAAATAATCAGAGGCCACAGCACTGCTAGCAGGTATACATCATGGCAGGTTCCACAACATGCAATAACTAACCTGAAAGTACATAATCGGTGGGTGCACCGATATGGCAGCAGTGCCTGGACCGATGTGTCGAGCAAATGCGCTGGCTTCTGAACGGGCGGTCCAAGCGGCCAGATGATGGATGAATGGCCATTCCTGGCGGCAAAGCGTACGGAGCACGAACGAAAGGCCATGCAGTACTTGTGTACAGCAGGTGCAGTGTCGGTTGGCGAAGGGAGGCCCTGGCAAAGCCTTTGAAACTGGACTGGAAGGCAGCTGACCCAGGACAGCCAGCAGCAGCACCTGCAGGTGCATAATCTGTGAGTGTGCTGACACTTGCTGAAATACAAGAAGAGCACACACAAAGCACAAATGCTTACATCAAGTAGATTTTTAATCGTTTAAAGACAGCAACCTCCAGGACACTAATAAGAACATTCCCAGAACACCCCAAGTGAAATTTAGGTCACAGTAAGAATGTATTAGACCCGCAGGTACTGTGAGTGGGGTATGCATGATATATGCAAAGCTCACTGCTGAGCTAATTTGCAGGGAACGCATGCTAGCAGCTCATGTGTATCCCTTGCTTTCCAATCGGAACTGGTGTGTGATAGTTGAGGCTCCTCCATTTCAATGTCTGACTTGTATCTGCACGTTCAATTCTCCAATATAAATCGAGTGAGTGAGTGCGTACAGCTTTCTTGTTAGTCTCTGTATGGCCTGCGGTTTTGCGAAAATGAGAAGTTGCGAATTCGCCAATTTTCTGCACTAATTTAAAAAATACATTTGCCTCTGAAATCAAGCCCCAGACTTCCCGAGAGCTACTCTGATAGAATCAGCAGGCGTTTCGTAGGCGCTGTGAAATCTCCCCTACTACCCCGAGACTATGCTAACTCCCTGCGAGGCCACATGCGCGCATTTCACCTTGAATTTGCACGTATGTGAATTCTTCGCGGCCCGAAGACCGCGAGGCGCACGGTCGCCGGTCTCGCGAGCGCAATAGCTGCGAAGCGCACTGCACGGAATTCGTGTAGGGGAGGGGGGGGGGGGATTTCAACTCACCTACGAGACGCCAGCCAAGGAATCAAGTGTACGTTTTTTCACATGCACTTCAAGGGAACCTCCTGTTCATGTTATTTCTTGTTATACCGCGGGTATTCACGAGGGAGGACTAATCACAGCGTGGTGCCACTCACGCGAAATTGCGACTGCGATCTGCAACCGCAAAGGCACTGTTTGAGAGACACATAAACAAACGCCCCGGTGTTAAAGAGCCTTGCGTGATGTGCAATTATTAGCAGCCGTGTACCACAGCGCGAGCATCGTAGCCAAGGTCTACCTTCAGCGTAAATTGATGCTGACATCTGCGGAAACGGTGGACTGGG
Source organism: Haemaphysalis longicornis (assembly GCF_048455015.1). Lineage (NCBI taxonomy): Eukaryota > Metazoa > Arthropoda > Arachnida > Ixodida > Ixodidae > Haemaphysalis > Haemaphysalis longicornis. The sequence goes on along the minus strand of NW_027526233.1, from coordinate 36,870,403 downwards.
CGCCACACAACTATACTAACTCACGTAGGCTCTCAGAGCAAACGAGATGGGGGTCTAGCGAATTACTGACCCATAAACACCAGAACTCGTTCCAACCAAATACAGAATAATAAAAAATGCGTACTTACCCGAGCAAAAACGATGTTTCCAACGTACAATACTCCTTCACTGTCGTCTTCATCTCCGGGACACGCTTTGTTCAGATGCAATGTGATCCACTTTTGACGCGCAGTATTTTATGCGGCGATGATCGTTCTTCCGGGGTCCCCATGTTCAACACACGCGTAGGTTGGAAGGGTAGACATCACCCATAAAGCTTTTATAACTAAGATTTAAGCTTGAAATAGATAAAACTGATCGAAGTACGCCAGCGACTACTCGGCACAAAACGCCATGAAAAAACACACAAAAAGTGAGAGATAGTTGCCAGACTCCAAATGCAGCACCTCTATGTTTGGCGAAAATCGTGTTAGTATTGTAATATTGGTAATTATCTTTATGCTTTCAAAGTCTTAAATGTGTTTATAACTTAAATTTAAGGTTTTTAAACGCAAAAGGGACTACATATAAAGTAACTGACATATATACTGATACTGTAAAAGGTTTTGACGTTTGTTTTGGTTTTGTTTTCACGGCGGGCTTCTGAAGAGAGAAGGTGCGAGAAAACGAGCTACTTTTGGTTTAGGAAGAGGGTGGTAAATGTCGGCGTGATAAAAAGCAAGGAACAGGCGCTTACTCTGGTCCTAAAAAAAAGAGCTAATGTAACCCTCACATAAAAAAAAAGCTAGGTTCTACGAGGATTCGAACCAGTGACCCACAAAACAGTAAACGGACGCGTTAGCATTCAGCTATCTCGGCGGGCGGTATGAGGACGCCTAAAACTACTCCATACTTACGTAAGTTGTCAACGAATATTCTTACTTGTGTTTAGTTTATGCGGCATTTTTGAAATTCTGGTTGTCCTAACGCTTGTTTCTCACGCACCGGTCTTGCAGACGAGGACGCATTGCTAGCGCTGCAAGCGATTGAGCCAAAGCCCCCTTATTTGACTCACGAAAAGCTATCGCAGTCAACCCGACCTTTCCTGCGCAAGCCACGGTAGCCACGAAATAAATGGAATGTGCCGTTAGAATTATGGCGTTGATAACGCTTGTTTGTCCGGCACCGTCTTGCAGACAAGCAACGTCGCGCTAATACTACAAGCGATGTCACTCCTGGCATGTCAGGCGCATCAAACTCGTCGTGTAAAACGACTGTAACAGTGCGAAAACCTCTGAGTTTGTAACAAGTGGGGATTATTAGAAAGCGACCGAAGCATGCGGTGGCGGCGACGTAATAGGTACAGCAAACAGGTAGGCAGAACGGCAGCGACGAGCAAAAATGATTTTACACGACCGCCCCCGTCGGCTTGCGCAAAAAAGGAAGATAGAACCCCTGCATACACGCCCTCGAAGAAAGCTGTACAGCCGATTCAGTTTGTTGTGGACGAAGAGCAACCGAGGCTGCAGCCACAAACGATTGTGCTTGCCGTGGTATGAGCCAAAGCATATCTTCACATCGTTATGTTATCGTCCGTCTGACAGTTACTTATTGAATGGAAAATTCAGAACACAAACGTTGACGTCTAGCGTCTATGCCCGACATAGACGCTGCTGTTTAGGCCCTAAAAACCACCTTCAGGGCGTCTGTCGGTTCTGTCTGATGGCGCGCTCGCGCCGCTGATTACGAACAAGGCGTCTGTTGGCGTTCACTGATTGTGTTGGCGAGCCGGTAAACGCCATCACGGTTAAACTCCCTGTTGGAAGACTACGCTGTTGGGACGATAGAGTGCCAACAGAGCTTCTTATTGGCCCCACAAACGCCATCAAGGTTAAACTCCCTGTTGGAAGACTAGGCTATTGGAACGATAGAGTGCCGACAGAACTTCGTATTGGCCCCACAGGCATGCTGTGAGCCCAACAAGAAAGTCTTGTTGGACTTTTTGCCCGGGGCATAATAATACGGGAACACATTCTTAGGTAAATTCGATTTTGTTGGGGACACCGATGCCTTGCGTAGAAGTTTTATTTATAGGACTACAAGAGGCATTTTGTAGCCTTCCCTTCCCGTGCACCCAGACATCGAAACGAACCTTGTGATACACTCGAAGAAGTAGATTAGTGCAGAGTGGAATTTAAACATTCAGCATGTTTTGTTCAATTTACGAACAGCAATTTTAGAGCATTTCTCCTGGTCTTAGGGTAGAGTTCATATTTAAACCTCTCAACGGGAGGTGAAATCATTAGCGCACCCAGGGTTTTTGTCTAAGGGGGGTTTGAAATTTTCACAATATAAAATATAATATATATAATTGTAAAAGAACAAATATAAACACAAATGTAAGTAATACAAAAAAATAAAAATAAATAACCACAAAGAATAAAATATATAAAACTATAAAGAGCAGCAGAGTTTTTATTCATTCTTTCGCGAAACAATTACGCAATAAATCAGCAGCCATAACCTATACAATTCGCCTGCAGAAGAAATATAATAACGGATGCCCCTTCATATAAAAATAGAAGATACGCGAAGCCTTTAGCTATTGCCCGAAGCCCCGGACCCAAGGTTAAAAGTACAATTTGAAGGAAGGGATGACGGGAGATGAGGTTGCGGAGGAAATACAAATAATGCCTTCTTCACTGGTGAAGTCAAGCCAAGAGTAATGCACGACATCTGTTCGTATAGGCTGGCACAATTTGCACTGAACAGTCCAATTAACGCATATTTCTGAAAGCCTGTACAACAAAACATCATTGTTATCCGTGATCACAGGTTCACAGATTTTCGTAACTCCGCATGAAGCGTTGATGTCTTCCTCACTATAATGTTACAAACTCAGCCGATATATATATATATATATATATATATATATATATATATATATATATATATATATATATATATATATATATGTATATATATAAAGGAAAACCAAACCTTTTTTTGTCAACAGGAGAGGGAGGGCTCGTACAGTGCTGAGTATTCAAGGAAAAACAGTTGTTTAAGCTTTGAAATGAAATAAAAAAACTTCGATCGGATCTTGTTAGATTTGATTTGAGGCCAGAAGGCAAGCTCGACAATACTGAGTCCCAACCTATGGGAAATTTCAGCGTCTTTTTTTCTAGAAGGCGACGAATGATTCAAATCTCGTGATGGAAATCCCGCACAGAAGTTCAGAAAGTGGTATAATCTGGCCCTACAAAAATTGTGCGACTATTTGCGGTTTAGCGTGGGCTATGAGGCGTGCCGTAGGGGGGTGGGGGGCTACGGAATCATTTAAAACCCCCAGGGATTCTTAAGCATTCAGAAATTTCCACTCCAGGGACACTTTTTGTGTCATTAAAATTTTTTCTCATTATTTTTCTTAAAGTACTTCAAGTTATACGCAAGTTGGTCCGCACTGTCTTAAAAGCAGAATCCTAAAAGCTCGTGCTCTAGTTTTATTTTTTATTTCCGGTCATACAGTATTCTTTTTCGAGATTTAACTGCGAATGTTCAACAATAAGAGCTTCCGCTACTACACACTGCACTCGGTGAACTTCGGTTTCGGTTTGGTGGGAGAGGCGTGCGGAGGGGATTGGGTCGACGGACATCTGGGGGGGGGGGGGTTACAACCCCCAAAACACCCCCCGTGGGTGCGCCACCGGGTGAAATAGGGCGATGTGCGGTTTAAACATTCAGCCTGTTTTTGTGCAATTTTGCATGCTTGCATTCACACACCGTTCTTTTAGGCACCCTAACGATAGGGTGCCGTGGTAACACCCCAATCGAGAAGACATACTTTTTAGCACCCCTTTATCGGTCGTAGCACCCTTTCAAACTGTTGATTACACCCCTGAACTTTGGCACCCTCGATGTGGGGTGCCCGAGCAATATTTGGGTGCTTGAAAGGTGCAAAAAGGGTGCAAAATGTTCAGTACACCCTTCTAGCACATTAAAGGGTGTAAAAATGTTAAGATTTGCACCCCTTAATTTGTGGCACCCTCATGATTGGGTGCCGGAGCAATGTTTTGGTCTCTAAAAGGTGCAAAAAGGGTGAAAAATGTTGAGTGCACACTTTGAGCACCTTAAAGGGTGTTAAAAAGTTTAGTGTGAAATTTCCAAAGCAAACTATTGTACAAGTACGCTGCCCAACTTTTTGAAAACGGCTCCCCAGAAGTTCTGGAACTACTATCAATCACAACAACCATAATACGCACGCGGCCCCTGGAAGAAAGCAAAGAAAGAAAACTCGCTAAATAACTATTTTCAATCTGTTTTCACGACTGATGACGGATATGTGCCTGATGTTGACATTTGCAAACGACGACCTTATATAGAACCACTTGTTGTGACACAGTCCGGAGTGCTTCATTTGTTGTTAAAATTAGATACTAAAAGGGTGCCGGTCCGGACAACTTGCCCAACGAATTTCTTGGGAGATATGCTGAATGGGTAGCCAAATAGTAGTGTATACTTTTCAATAAGTCCCTATCAACCTGTGCCCTCCCCAAGAATGGAAAATCGCCAAGGTAGCCCCTGTTCATAAATCTGGTAGCGAAGCTGACCCATCAAACTTACGACCCATCTCACTAACCAGCACAACCTGCAATCTACTGGAACACATAATTCTCAAACATGTAACATTGTACCTTGACCAGAATGACATCTTATCGCCAGTACAACACGGTTTTCGCTAAGGGCTATCCACAGTTACCCAACTGGTTGGACTAATTCCCGACATCTCCCTCAATTTACGACATTCACGACATCTCCCTCCCGATATAATTCTATTGGATTTCTGAAAGCCTTTTGATTGGGTGCACAAAAAAAATTGTAAAAAAATTTGAACCAACAACAGGCATAGGTCCACTTACTGAGTGGATAGACAATTATCAGGGTAACCGAACTCAGTACGTGCAAGTCAATCGCGAAAGTTCTACCACAGCCAATGTTACGTCAGGTGTACCACAGGGCAGTGTTTTGGCGCCCATTTTATTCCTGATCTTCATTATGATATACCTGCTGGCATTGGTGTTAATTTGAGGCTTTTCGCCGATGACTGTATGCTTTACCAAGAAAGTAACGCCCCAGAAGATCATGTAAAATTTAACAATGCCTTGCAGTACATATCCAGCTGGTGTGCTCTCTGGAAAATGACCCTGAATGTTAACAAATCTGCTCTCCTGAGGATAACCAGAAAACAGCATGTATCTGAATTCGTTTACCCTATAAATAACTCTCCAATTCCGGTAGCGACTGAACACAAATACCTAGGTTTAACTTTAACACAAGATTTTAGATGGGATATGACATTAGCCATGTCATAACAGCTGCATTAAAACGACTGTTTTTCCTTCGTAGAAGTCTCGGTTCTGCGCCACATAAAACGAAAATTCTCGCCTACAAAGCATTCTTCAGACCCGTCTTAGAATATGCAAACGTGGCGTGGTTTCCCTTTACAAACAATCTCATAAATGCCCTAGAACAAATACAATGAAAAACGATAAGATTTGTTTATAACAAGTACAGATTAATAGACTCACCAACACAACTTTAAAAAAAGCAGGTCTCTTAAGAATAAAAAACCGCGCTAAACTTGCACGTCAGGAATTCCTGTATCAATTAGTTCACGAACAGCTAAACATAGACAGTTCAAAGTTCATGTCATAGGCAGAAACCAGGCCAACACGACAAAACCATTTACAGACACTGAATGAATATTAGTACCGCACTGACTATCTGAAATATTCTTTTTTTTTTCAACTAGCAATTAGTGAGTGGAACAATTTGCCAATCAGTATAACAAACAGCCAATCATTGGAAACTTTTTTATCCCTCCTTGAACGTTACTTATTTCCTTTGAAATGGCAAACTGAGTTTTTTGTGCGCTGTTTGAAGTGCTCACTATTCTTTTCTCAGTACTAGTTGGTATTGATGTCCTACGGTATTGATGTATTTTTAATTGCAGCGATATAGTCATAAACTCTATTGATGTCGGTTTTGTCTCACTGGTATTGCAATGTTTCAGTGAGTACCCTTTGTATAAATCTTGCACTTTCACAATGTACGTGCCCTTGCTGCAATATTCCGTAATTGGGATTGGCAGTATGTGTAAAGAAATAAATGAATAAATTAACTTTGCAAAGATACCTGTCTGGTTAGTCGCAATATAGAAGCTCTTAGTCGGCGCTGAGTATTCCACAGAACCTCTTGTTCCAAACAACATTCAAATAAACTGTGCTAGAGCAGCTCGAGGGCCTTAAACCAAACGGAAATTATAATGGTAGCCTTTCAAAATATTGGCCCGACCAGCAGAAAGATTAAGTGGCGATGTTTGAAGAACTGCTGTTTTATTGCTAAGATCGCAAACGAAGCCATTTTAATCTTCTTATTTATAGAATAGAAGAAAACCTCCCGCTCAATTGTGAAATTGAAGGTACGGCAAAGCGAAAGGCTCCCACTAAAGAATTCGACTGCAATCGATCAACAACGCATAATCGATCAATTGTTCGTGTAGTTTCGTGTAGCAGGACACTTTACGGTTATTTTTTTTAATTCTTTTTTTTTCAAGTTTCGGCTGGAATAACATGTTCTGAATAAGAGTTTTTAAAGTACGTTTGGATACATGACTCCAGAGTTTCTCTGAATATGTTAAGGTTGTCACTGCGCAGTTCCGGCTATGACTTTGGGCTCTTGTACAAAAAGCCGGTGTTTGAAGACTGAAACACAATACCCATACAAATAAAGTGTTCTTATGTGTATTTTTGCCCCTTCTTTAATGCCGATCAAACATAATTTCTTCCAGCGTTGTGGTATCCTTCCGTCAGTCTACGGGAAAATACGTGGAAGCGAGTTTTCCGCCTTTTTACATCCACACAAATGAAGAAGCTATTATTTCTGCTCGGTACACTCCGGAAGGTTGGGTCGTGGGCACTTCTTTCAGCCCAGATCTGAGGCTGGTCAAGGGAGATCCAGAGCAATACATTACTTTTCACAAAATCTCGGAAAACTGCCACGTCCATCAAATGCGTTGGGTGAGCACCACATTTTTTCTGCGAAATGCTCTATAAGGTCAAAAAGTAAAGCAATGTACAATCTTACTGAGGGAGAAAACGGCTGCAAGAAAATTTGGTGACTAGAAGAAGGTTCAAGTTTCTCACGACCGGACAAGCATCTGAAAAGATTTGGCTGTCAATACATTCTATAGGAAATTAGTAATACTTCCATTCTCCTAAGCTCTTTGCCGCGGAACTTGGAATACCTAAAGCACTGCCGGCAGGCCTCAAATAGCAGCAATTTTACTTTCAGAATCTCGTGAACTCGTATTTTCGACAATTGTTACCAAATATAACATCTTTGCCCCAAAAAAGCGACACAAAAACGAGAAAACAATATTTAACTAGTACTTTCTTTTTTACATTTTCCGCCTGGTTGCTATGCAACAATGCAAAAAATTCAGTTAAACAACTGTGACACGGCCCCTGTACCACAGAAACCGCTGTAGCGCGAAGGGGCAGCAATTAAAACGGCGACACAGTCAAGGTTTAAAAGAAGGCAAATTTCAGGGAAGTCAAGGAAATTATTAGCCATAATCAGAGTTTTGGTAGAGTACATTTCTTTATCAAGATAGTTGTAACCCTACAAGAAACAGCCTAATATTTCATTCACGTACCTGACAGGCTGCGTTGAGAGAGGGTACTCTACAATGCTAACTAAAATTTCACATCTACCTAACCCGCAGCGATACGGTCACAATCAATATAACCGCTTTCTTATAAAATTGGGGGTATGAAAAATGTTCGCTTTGGCTCACGATTCAAACCCGCCTGAGAGAGTAATTATGGTTGTCGCCGCAATAACTGAGCTGACCTGGAAAGTTCCCGTTCGTGGTGCGAGAACGAAGCCGTCAACCTATCAAAGTAAAGACAAGGGTTGTGGACCAAATTTATCGGTAGACACCAAGGCGGAGTCAATTCCGATGAGGAAAAATTTGACATCCACGTGAACTCCAGCCACACGGATAAAAAAAGTTAAAAACGGCGATCTTAAGGAAAACGCAGTCAAAAAGATTTGTCCTGGTTGATGCCTGCAACACGGCACCACCGCACCTCTAGGTATAACCTCTGCCAATGGAACTACTCAGACATGTAGTCGTTTTATTGACACGCAGAGTTCACGAAGCACAATTAGGAGCCACTGGTCTTGACGAGAACTCTTGTTAATAAACTGAATCGCCGCTCTCCATATAGCGCAATAATATCAATAATACAGTAATCAAAGATTTCTGGAGTGCAATAAACTCCCTTTCTCGGGAACTACATGCTCTCCTACACCATATACCTGTGCAGGCACCACTGCAGTGCTGGAAACATTGTAACACGACGCAACGTTTGAGACTTACCTAAGGTTCATAGGCCAGATCAGCTTACGCAAATTTATAAGGTATGTGCACGTGTATGAAAAATGTGCAGTAGGATCACTAGAAAACCTAAATGTCCTTTATAAAACAGGGAGAGCGAAGGAGATACCTTTTTGCGAGACGTGTTACTAGCATATCTGGGAAGGGCAAAGAAAAATCATAATTAAAAAAAACTTAAACACATAGACGGCATTAGTTGAGCAATCTTACGTGTGGAGACGACCGTGGTTCTGTGCAGTTAGTGTAAGTCACACCTGCCAAAATGCTTCAGAAGGTTTTAAGATGACTACAAAAATAGTCTAAATTAGTAACCAAACCTCTTCCGCACAAGTACGAGAATGCTAGAACGGGTAGAATATAACTTTGTGGCGGCCTAGGAGGGGCAGGAGGGGAGCTGCCCCTTTTCAAAATTATGAATATCTGGTGGGAAGGGGCTGAAAAGTGAATGCGTAATATAATGCTACTTCCATTGCAATGATGACTACGGACAACGTTTTTTACTTTAAGTTACATTTCAACCTAATAAGGGGCGGTTTTCCTCTTCCGTGCCAAAAAGTTTGTATTTTGCAATATTAGTGTTTAGTGAATGAGGAAAAACTGGGCAGTTCCGCGGATGATGAAATCACCCTAAAATCAGCATTGTTTTGCATAAACATCTTCTTTGTCTAGTTAATTGTTATTGTTGCGCAGTTTTCTTTCTCTATTTTTATGGTTTTGACTTTCTATTCAGGACCCACCTACCTTCCCCCGCACGCAAAATAAAATCTTCCTGACGCTGTGCAATATTTGGTACGTTGCTAGAGTTGTTCCCAGCCGCAGCAAACTTCTGTCGCAGGGAAGGTTCTAGCTTGCGTTCCCAGGGCAATATTTCACAAATGTTGATGAGTATCTCTTTCTGGTATTAAAAAGAATGGTAGGGAATATTGCGCACTGCCAGTACGACAAATTAAGCAGGGTGTTTGCTGTTTCAAAAAATATACGGTAGGCTAGACGGTCTCAGCAACAATATTGGTGGGACAAGTAGGGTTTAAGAGCAGTAAACGATTTTTCAATATCAAGAAGCAACGTAGAATAAAACACGGTGTTGGAATAAAGAAAGTCCTGTGGTGGAATTTTAATCGCGTTCTTCACTCCCGTACATCTACATTTTGGGGCGCATTGTTCCAACTTGCTTCTTTTCAGCCATACTGCGTAAGCTTCTACTTCTCGGCTCTCGTTCCCCCGTTTAAGTAACACAAATTACGTCGGCCAGTGGACTGGCACACTCCCGAATTATCATAGATTCATGGCTCTATGGTGGTGCGGTGAACCTGCTCTACTTAAAGGACGCAGAGTATATTAGTTCATCTGCAGGCGCTATTTGACAAAATTGTTCTTCCAATTTAGGGTTTCGAAGATTCCGTGAGGTATAGCCACTGCCCAGAGCGTTGACGATGAAGTTGTACCCTGTTGAAGACGAGAGCACTGAAAACAACCGATGTTCTAGGCTGCTACACTGCGTATAAGAGCGTTTTGTAGGGTCTGGGTTCCACTTTAGCTGAGCATACTGTTAACAGTACTTTAGAAATTCTCGCCGGGTTAAAAATTCCCGACAGGTTCGGGTGCCAAACGGCGGACATTTTTTTTCAACTTTCTTTCTGTCTTTCCTAATTCTTTATCTGTTTCAATGACCCACCACATCCTCTTCTTTGCTTTTTAGGTTTTCTTGAGCGCCAACCCTGATTTCTTTCATATATTTTTAACGAGCCCTTTATTTCCGATTTTGAATCGCTACATGCACAGCGAGGGCCTTTGTTCTGATCGTCATGCTGCCATAGCGAGCTTAAAGGAATACTGAGACAAAATTTTGATACCTGAAAAATGATATAATTGGCTTCAGTAGTTTGTACAGATCCCTCACAGAACTCTTTTGCAGCGATCCGAGGCCGGAATAACATACAAAATCGATTTTGATTGTCCAGGCCGCGAGCTTCCACAAATCGGCAGCACTAGCGCAATCGCTTTCGGCGTGACGAAACATTAGCCTACGTGTCTGGCCGGTTCAGGGTGACGTCATATAGTCGTTTTCAGAACCGGAAACGATATCCTGTGCTGCTGTTGTCGGTGGTATTCGTTTGGGCAGGAGACGTGGGCGTAGCTGTGTGAGCAATGCCTGTAAACGTTGCGTGTTCGACGTCTTTGCTCTTCAGTTCGTTGCCGGCGCATGGTGTTCGACACTGGTGCCGAAAACTGTCTGTCGGGTGGCAGTGACTCATCCGAGTCTGAAGATTCAGACGGATTCAGACGACATGTCGACTGCGCGGGCGAGTCGCGGACCATGTACAACCGTAGCAGACGATGCGGCACGCATGGAGAAAAGAAAAACGTCCCTGACGTCACGGGTGAGACCGTGACGTAAGGCTGCCCGCTTGCAGGCTGGCCTTCGAACGGCCATTTTCCCGCGCGGCGACCAAATTTGAAATTCGTTGCAATAAACGTGCTATAATTAATTCTGTTTTGGCGGCTGACGGCTTTCGGTTCGATTTTCGTAATTACTGGGCCAACAGGTATTCTTTACAGCATAAAAACTGAAAGCGAGAAATTTCGGGTCAGTACTCCTTTAAGAGGGTTCAACGCTTGTCGACCACTCTCAATATGTCGTAGACACTCCAGTCACGACCCGGGTGTAAAAAGAACGTCCCCTTCACCCAGAGTACTCCGAGTGGCGCTTGCTACCAACCCCAAGAGCAGGAATCAAAGGTATTTTAACATAAATACCCCAGAAAGTGGAGGGGAAAATAGCCCCACCGGTAGCATAGTGGTCATCGCACCAAACTGTTATACTGGAGGTCGTGGGTTCGCATGCCACCCAGCGGGCATTTTTTTCGGCTTTATTTTTGTATGTCCAACTTCTTTATCTGTTTCAATAACCTGCCATATGCTCCCCTTTGCTTCTCGGGTTTTCTTGACTGCCAAACTTTATTTCTGTCTTATATTCAACGAGCCCCCCATTTCGTATTCTAATTCGCTACATGCATAGCGAGGGCCTCTCTTCTGGCAGTCTTGTTGGATAAGAAGCTTAAGCGGGTTCAACGCTGGCCGACCACTCTCTACATGTCGTAGACACTCGAGTCACGGCCCGGGTGTTAAAAAGAAGGTCCCCTTTACGTCGAGAAGTCGGAGCGGCGCTGGCTACCACCCCCAAGCATAGGAAAATAGCACATTGACATAAATACCTTTTAAAGTGGAGGGGAAAAAGAGCCCTGCCGGTAGCGTAGTGGTTATCGCACCAGACCGGTATTCTGGAAGTCATAGGTTCGCATCCCACCTGGCGGGCATTTTTTCTCAACTTTCTTCCTTTCCAAATTCCTTATCTCTTTCAATGGCCTACCATATTCTCCACTTTGCTATTCGAAGTTTTTTTTTACTGCCAAATATTATTTCTGTCTTATTCTCAAGGAGCCACTCATTTCCAATTTTGATTCGCTACATGCATAGCGAGGGCCTCTGTATTGCCAGTCTTAGTGCCATAGGAAACTTAAGAGGGTTCAACGTTGGTCGACCACTCTCGACATGTTGTAGACCCTCGAGACATGGCCCGGGTGTTAAAAAGAAGGTCCCCTTCACCCCGAGTAGTTCCAGTGGCGCTGGCTACCACCCCCTAGTGCATAAAACAAAAAATACCCTAACATAAATACCCGAGCTTCATCTCCTCCTTAAGTTCGGCAAGATCCGCGCGCATTTCCTCTTTATACCTAGCAATATCTTTAGCCATCACACTTCCGATAGACAAAGTAAAAACACAGTGAAATCAATTGAAACAATTCAAGGCTTGGAGCCAGCGACGAGGAAAGAGCCACAAAAAAGGGCAGCGATGCGTTAAAAACCTGACCTGCGACAAAAGGCAATAACGGCTAAGCGATGCATTCGATTCTCGTCTTTACTGCTGAGTGAAACGCTGGTGCTCCCAGGCTTCCTTTACTTTCTTCTGCGCTGTGACGTTGTTACCCACGGGGCTGGTGACGGATGGAGCTGACGATTACGCCGAACTGTTGATAAACGTGAGCTTGATGTTCGGTTTCCAGTGGGCAAGCTGGTCCGGTGCAAGTGGGCGCGAAGTGCGGCGGCAGAATATGTGACCTGCGACGAAAGGTAACAACGGCTCAGCGATGCGTTCGATGCTCATCGCTACTGCCAAGTCAAATCCGGATCCGGTTGTGTGCCTGTCTTATACCCAAATCTGTACCCAATCAAACTCTTTAGCAGTGAACGCGTTGCCCTTACAGAAGAAGTTGACCCTTTGGTTCTTGTCGTCATAGCCGGAGACGTTTCTCGAGTTCATATTACTGCGCTTAGCTCCGGTCACGTACGTCATATCTCGCCTGATGCGACTATGTTGCTCAACGCAATTGACAACGCCCTAATTTCACCCAACGTGACCAACTATTGACTTTTATACGACGCTTCAGTACATGATTCGACTGTCATCACACTCCTTTGGACCGCACGTCAACTGTTTCTGCATCAGATCGAAACTGCCCCCCACGCACCATCGCGACAGCAACCGTATCATGTGTCCTCCATTGAGCGTCGTGTTATTAAGATACACGTGTAGTACATGCTAAAACGCGACGTCATTTTACCATCGATGAGTCCTTGGGCTTCTCCTGTGGTACCTGTGACGATAAAAGGTGGATCCATTTGGTTCTGCTAGTATTACAGACGTCTCACAAAATATCTTGCAAGGACGTTTCACCTCTGCCATGAATTGATGAAGGTCTTGACAGCTTGCAAGGGGCTGAGATTTGAGGTTCGGCTACTTGTAAGTGCCTATGGCCAACGCCGATCGTTTTGAAACAGTATATGTAACACCAGATGGCTTCTACGAGGTCAACGCCATGACATCCGGACTTTGAAATGCACCCGCGACATTCAAACGAGTGATGGACAACGTATTGTGCGGTCGCAAATGAAAAACATGCATTTTCTTCTTAAACGACATCGTCGCGTTTTCAGCAGATTTTATGACACACTAAAACTCCTAGAACAAGTATTGAAATACGTTACTTCTGCCGGTAGGCCGCTCAGCCTAAAAAGTGCCGCTTCGCATCTCAAAAACTTCACTTCGGGCCGTGTTGTTTCGAAAGACGTTGTGTTCCCGGATACCGCAGATCTCCATGCGGTAGCGGAGTTTCTAAATCCAATTGCAGGGATGGACCCGAGAAGATTTATCGACCTCTGCTCCTATTTCCGGCGCTTTGTACGATACTTTGCCTCCATTATTGCTGCCCTCACGCAACTTCTCCTTGGAAGTGGGAAAGTTCTGACTGGTTCACTCACTCCGAACTCCCTTTTCTGAGGTCACGTTGTTTTCTTACGTCGCCACCAACACTCAGATATTTCGATCCGCGTGCGCCAACCGAACTTCACACCGATGCAAACGGTATGGGAGAACGTGCAGTCCTCGCCCAACAACAGAACGGCTATGAGGAATACGTAGTCGGTATGCGAGTCCTACATTGGCGAAAGCGGAAGCGAACTACTCTGTAACAGAGAAGGAATGTTTGGCTATTGTTTGCACCATCATCAAGTTTCGCCCCTAAATGTACGAACGCCCGTTTGACGACGTGACAGATCATCATGCTTTGTGTTGGTTGTCTTCATAAAGGATCCATCTGATCACGTCGACCGCCTGACCCTCAAATTTAACGAGTATGACAGCCGTGTTCTGGACATGTCAGGGCTTGAGCGTAACGACGCTGAGGCCCTTTCCCGCTCTCCGCTTCCATCAGACGTCGCGACTTTGTCGAGGTCAGATAACATCCTTGCGCCTCTCGCCATAGCGGGCATGGCTGCTAAGGATCCGTAGATAACCTCGATTCTCGATTACCTCTTATGACCTTAGGCAAACGCTGCTCCAAGATCACTGCGTCGGCAAGCTCCCCACTGCACCGTTAGTGAAGAACTCCTGTACCGCCGCAACTACCCCAAAGAAGGGTGAAAATAACTGCTAGTGATGCCTCGCCACCTACACAAGAAAATGTGCTCTTTATTTCAGAACTACGCGTAGTGTGCTCCCTCTAGAGTCCTTAAAATGTACGAGCGCCTTACACTTGTCTTGTACTGGCGCGGGATGATACCTTTGCGAAAAAGTTTGTTTTAATCCTGCCCAGACAGTCAACGCCGTAAGACTCCTCCGCAAGACACCGGTGCGCTCCACTGCAGCCATTTCCCTGTCCATCGGGTCCTTTCGACCGACTGGGCATTGATTTCTACGGCCCACTTCCCAGCACAGCTGCTGGTAACCGCTTGATTATTGTCGCCATTGATAATATAATGAGTTACTCCGAAACAGCTTTGCTACAGGCCGCCATTGGTCTAGAAGTAGGGTCCGTTTTCATCCAGTTCTATCTCCGCCATGGTGCTCCTCGCGAGCTACTCAGTGATCCAGGTCGCCTGTTCTCCTCTGACGTCGTGGAAACCTTTGTAGATGAATGCAACGCTGTCGACCGCAAAAGCACATCAAACCACCCACAGACTAATTGTCTGACGGCACGGTTTAACCGCACACTGGGGGATACGATCGCAATGTACATTTCCTCAGACCATTCCAATTGGGAGCTAGTCCTTCCTTTTGTAACAAATGCGTACAACACCGCTAAGCAAATAACCGCAGGAATTTCGCCGTTCTTTTAGTTCTATGGTCGTGAGGCTTTATGCATGCTCGACACTATACTTCCTTACCGACCTCACGCCTCCGAATTTATGCCAGTGATAGACGTCGCTCGACGCGCCGACGAATGTCACTAGCAAGCTCCTCAATTTACATCGGAATACCAGTAGCGCCAGAAGACGTCGCCGGTGAAATATGTTCTTGATCTTGTAACGCCCACTTCGGACGGCCGCCGTCGGGTGCATGACACAGTTCATGTCGCCCGGCTAGAGCACTACTATGACCCGCTCGTGTCGTGCAGGGCGGTCGCCAGAACGGCTTGCTCTTTTGGCCGGGGGTATTGGAGCTTGCACGTATGTAGCTGGAAGTATGAGGAGCTTCAGTCATAACGGGCATATCCCCATATGTCGGTATGCGCCGGATGTCAACGAGGAAGAGGACACTCTCGCTCAGACTCTCAGACTCAGCCGCGCGTAAAGCTGGTTGCAGTTTCAGCGTCCCCTCATGCGGTGACCTCTCGTCCACGAATAAAAGATCCCGTCCCTCTACAGGAACGTCGAGGTAGAGTTTCTCTTTAACAATGTATATCTATATAAACATAAATATATATATATATATATATATAGTAAGGAATTGAGGGGCTCGTTGAGGAAATACAGAAAGATAGGTCAGCAGTCTACGACGCCAAAGGAGGCATAGGGGTTATTTTCTTAGGGGTTCTTAGGCTCTTTTCTTTTTTACTACGGTTAATGAAGCGAACATTTTTTTAAACATACAGAAGAAAGAAAGAAAAACACGCAACCCAGAGTGGCGACCGAGCCCACGCCTTTCGATTACATGTCGAATGCCTTACCAATTCGGCTGTCTGGGCGACTGTGTTCTCCTTCACTTTCTGAGCTATTTAATTTTACTAGGAGTATATATGACACTTGAGGGTGGTAGCCAGCGCCACTCTGACTACACGGGGAGAAGGGGACCTTCTTTTCAACCCCCGGGGCGTGACTCCAACGTCTACAGCCTGTCATGAGCGGGTAACTGGCGGGAAGCCCTCTTATGCTGCCTAGGCATCAAGGCTGCCAGCACCGAGACCCTCGCTAGGCTTTCGCAGAATAATATAGTAAGGAAATGAGGGGCTCGATGAGGAAATACAGAAAGATAGGTCAGCAGTCTACGACGCCAAAGGAGGCATAGGGGTGTGGTTAGGCTCTTTTCTTTTTTAATACGGTTAATGAAGCGAACCTTTTTTTAAACATACAGAAGAAAGAAATAAAAACACGCGCCCAGAGTGGGGACCGAATCCACGCCTTTCGATTACATGTCGAATGCCTTACCAATTCGGCTATCTGGGCGACTGTGTTCTCCTTCACTTTCTGGGCTATTTAATTTTACTAGGAGTATATATGACACTTGAGGGTGGTAGCCAGCGCCACTTTGACTACACGGGGACAAGGGGACCTTCTTTTCAACCCCCGGGGCGTGCCAACGTCTACAGCCTGTCATGAGCGGGTAACTGGCGGGAAGCCCTCTTACGCTGCCTAGGCATCAAGGCTGCCAGCACCGAGACCCTCGCTAGGCTTTCGCAGAATAATATAGTAAGGAAATCAGAGGCTCGTTGAGGAAATACAGAAAGATAGGTCAGCAGTCTACGACGCCAACGGAGGCATAGGGGTGTGGTTAGGCTATTTTCTTTTTTACTACGGTTAATGAAGCGAACATTTTTTTAAACATACAGAAGAAAGAAAGAAAAACACGCGCCCAGATTGGGGACCGAACCCACGCCTTTCGGTTACATGTCGAATGCCTTACCAATTCGGCTATCTGGGCGAATGTGTTCTCCTTCACTTTCTGAGCTATTTAATTTTACTAGGAGTATATATGACACTTGAGGGTGGTAGCCAGCGCCACTCTGACTACATGGGGAGAAGGGGACCTTCTTTTATATATATATATAAAAGAAGGTAAAAGTATATATATATTTATATATATATCTATATATATATATTGTAATGAAGAGACGTGAAAGGACTCACGGACCTCAATCGTCCAATCCCTGTTCGGGTATGTGCCGGAAGCATCAAGCTGGCATCATCTCTGTGCGTCCTTGTGGTCAGATCAGCGATCCCCTATCCGGTTCACCTGGAACAGACTGCGCTGCTTCCCGCCTCTCGCTTTTACTGCTTGTTAGCCAATAAACCGCCTTTCAAGTGGTGGAGGAGCTGGGTACGAGGTGAACCAACCTGGAGCTTCGCAACCGCACTGTACCAATGCCCGTCAACCTCGTCGACGTAGGCCAACAGCCACCATCACCGGTGCCACCGGTCATCTGTGCCGGCACCATCCGTCAGCGTGACCCGCCCTTTTTCACCGGCAAAGGTGATTATGATGCCGATGATTGGTTGTCCACATTTGAGCGAGTGAGCGTCTACAACAAGTGGGATGACAAAGCTAAGCTGAGCAATGTCGAGTATTACCTTAGGGAAG
Source organism: Haemaphysalis longicornis (assembly GCF_048455015.1). NCBI lineage: Eukaryota > Metazoa > Arthropoda > Arachnida > Ixodida > Ixodidae > Haemaphysalis > Haemaphysalis longicornis. The sequence goes on along the minus strand of NW_027526233.1, from coordinate 36,852,827 downwards.
TGGCTGAGGTCTGGTTTTGGAACAACGGCAGGACCATCAGAACGTGGGGCGAATTCAAAACCCTCTTCGCAGAGGCGTTCAACAGGCCAGCGGTGCGGAAACTGCACGCTGAACAGTGTCTTCGCGTACGCGCGCAGCAGCCCGGGGAGAATTTCACGAGTTATATCGAAGACGTTGTGGATCTCTGCAGGCGTATCAACATGGATATGTCTGAGCAAGAAAAGATTCGGCACATACTGAAAGGAATTGAAGACGACGCGTTTCAGATGTTGATGTCCAAAGACCCAAAGACCGTGGCTGAGATAATTAAGCTCTGCCAAAGCTATGATCAGCTGCGGCGGCAGAGGAGTTTTGTTCGACAGTCGCTCGGGACGGGCGCAGAACTGTCAAGTTTATCGTTTAGCTCTGAACAAGCATCGCTTGAGATGAGGATTAAGGACTTCGTCCGGGAAGAGGTCGCTCGGCAACTTTCGCTGGTACCCTTTGAAGAGCAGCCTGCACCAAGTTTGCCTCAAGCTGTTCAGCGCACCGTCAGGGAGCAGGTCGCCGAAGCCCTATCACCTGCACACCAGTCACCTACACCCGCTGCCCCGCTGACTGTTCCAACCATGGCTACCATAGCACCCCCAGTGACCGCTCCGTTGACGTACGCCGAATGCGCGGCAAGGGCTGCCCCGCCACTTGTCCACTCCTTTGTCCCCTCGTTTGGACCCTACATACCAGCGCCTGTGACGTTCACTCTTCAGCCAGTCTCCCAGTTCCGCCGTCCCGCGCCATTGGCTGTACAGCAGACGAATCCGTGGCGCACTCAGGACAACCGACCTATATGCTTTTCCTGTCGTCTCCCAGGACATGTAGCACGTTACTGTCGCCGTGCAATGCAGCAGGTTGAAGCATCTCATAGTCCAGTGTATGTTTCCCGCCAAGCTCCCCGTCGCGCACCTGCCGGACCGCCGACACCATCCTTTCAATCCGACCATCAGACGTTCGCGAGTCACCGATCGCCTTCTCCTCATCGCCGCTCCATCTCTCCTATGCGTCGTCAGTCAGCGCCTCATGACGCGTGAAACTAATTCCCGCAGTTCCGGAGGCACGAACTTCGTACGTAGCAAACTATCAAAGTCCTCGTGTATCTCTGAAAAATGTCGTCGACGTAGTTGTTGAAGGAGTTCCTATTCTTGCTCTTGTCGATACTGGTGCCGCGATTTCTGTTATTAGTGTGAAACTATGCCGCTATCTGAAAAAGGTTATGACGCCACTGTCGGGACTTTCGCTTCGAACGGCAAGTGCTGAACATGTGTCCCCACTGGCTGCATGCACTGCTCGAGTAGTTATCCAAGACACTGTCTACACCATCGAATTCGTTGTTTTGTCTTCATGTTCCCATGACGTTATTCTTGGATTCGACTTCTTGTCAAGCCATAACGCAGTAATTGACTGTGCCAAGGCTGAGATTGAACTTATTTCCCAGAGCGATCTGCCGCTGTCTGAGCATTTGTTTGGTAAATGGAAGAGTACCGTGGACGAAGACGTCGATATCCCGCCGCTAAGTTCCGTAATGGTTGACCTTGCTAGTGCGCCCGTACCCCATGGACCTGTCCTATTCACACCATGCAACCTTTTTGTTCGCCGGCAGGAGTTGCCACTCCCATTCGCCGTTCTTACAGTGCAAGGTGGGCGTACGAGAATGTTTATCTCTAATCAAACCCACTGTTCTGTCAGCCTGCTCCCTGGAGAGTCAATTGGCCATGTTGAAGCTATGCGCTCCATCAGCCGCTTCGACGTTTGCGATGATCCCGCTGCGCTTTCGCTCACTGCCCTGGACTCGGCCATTTCAACCGAAGCTTCACTGTCCGCCGACGTGTTCGAACAGTCCCTGGACGTCGATTTGGATCCAACACAGCGCACGCAGCTTCTCGCCCTTCTTAACAAGTTCCGTTCTTCCTTTGACTGTGCACAAGCTCCGTTGGGTAAAACGTTCACCCATCACATCGACACAGGCGATCATGCTCCCTTGCGACAACGACCCTACCGTGTGTCGGGGCCGGAACGTGGTGTTATTAGTGAGCACGTGGATGACATGCTACAGCGCGGCGTCATTCGGCCGTCCCAAAGCCCATGATCATCGCCCGTGGTCCTCGTAACAAAAAAAGATGGGTCTTTGCGCTTCTGTGTTGACTACCGCCGCCTTAACAAAATTACCCGCAAGGACGTTTATCCGCTCCCTCGCATCGACGACGCTCTCGATTCTTTACACGGTGCGGAATTCTTCTCGTCCCTTGATTTGCGCTCGAGCTACTGGCAAGTGCCGGTTGTGGAATCGGACCGCCCCAAGACCGCCTTTGTTACCCCGGACGGTTTGTATGAATTTAACGTCATGCCATTTGGCTTATGTAATGCACCTGCCACATTCGAGAGAATGATGGATAACATCTTGCGTGGTCTCAAGTGGCATATATGTCTTTGTTACTTAGAAGACGTCGTCGTATTCTCTCCCGATTTTGACACGCACCTAACTCGTCTCCACCAGATCCTGGCGTGTCTCACCGCTGCCGGCCTCCAACTAAACTTAAAGAAATGTCGTTTTGGTGCGCGCAAGTTGACTATTCTGGGCCACGTTGTTTCAAAAGACGGTGTGTCGCCTGATCCCGATAAGCTACGTGCTGTCGCCGACTTTCCGAAGCCGACGTCCTTGAAAACCCTCCGCAGCTTCATCGGGCTCTGTTCCTATTTCCGACGCTTCGTCAGAAATTTCGCTACCATCGTTTCCCCCCTAACAAGACTGCTGAACGGTGATAACGCTCTTTCTGCGTGGTCCCCGGATTGTGATGAAGCATTTTCTTCCTTGCGACGTCTGTTAATCTCACCACCTATCCTCCGGCATTACGACCCAGCAGCTCCTACGGAGGTGCACACTGACGCCAGTGGCGTCGGTCTCGGTGCAGTGCTCGCCCAACGGAAGCCCAACTACGACGAATACGTTGTAGCGTATGCAAGTCGAACTTTAACCAAGGCCGAGGGAAATAATTCCGTGACCGAAAAGGAATGCTTGGCCATAGTTTGGGCGCTCACCAAATTCCGCCCCTATATTTATGGCCGCCCCTTTGATGTTGTCACCGACCACCACGCATTGTGCTGGCTGTCATCTCTCAAAGACCCCATGAGACGACTTGCTCGTTGGGCCCTCCGTCTCCAAGAATTCGACATTCGTGTTATGTATCGATCCGGCCGCAAGCATTCTGACGCCGACGCCCTCTCTCGCTCCCCGGTGTCCGCTGATACGGCACGCCTCAGCACAACGGACTCTACCTTGGCGTCGCATACTCTCTTAGACATGGCTTCCCAGCAGAAAGGAGATCCATGGATCGCTACTATCGTCAACTTCCTGTCTTCACCGTCGACCCTTCCTCAGCCTAGAGCCCTGCGTCGCCAGGCTGCTCACTTTGCCATTCGCGACAACCTCTTCTACCGCCGCAACTACATGCCGGACGGCCGCAAGTGGCTCCTTGTGGTTCCATGGAGCCTCCGCGTGGAGGTGTGTGCCGCTTACCACGATGATCCGCAGAGTGCTCACGGGGGGCTCTTGAAGACCTATACCCGACTTCGTCAAAGATACTACTGGCGTGGTATGTACAGCTTTGTGCGAAGATTTGTTCGTGCCTGTACTCATTGTCAACGACGTAAGTCGCCTGTCTCCAAGCCAGCCGGCCCGCTGCAGCCCCTGCCGTGCCCCGTTCGTCCGTATGAGCGCGTTGGCATTGATCTATACGGCCCACTGCCATACTCTTCTTCTGGTAACCGGTGGATAGTTGTGGCAGTAGATTACCTAACCCGCTATGCCGAAACAGCAGCGCTTCCCGCTTCCACGGCACGTGAGGTTGGTGCATTCCTTCTGCACTCCCTCGTCCTACGCCACGGTGCACCACGGGAACTCCTAAGCGATTGGGGGCGTGTATTCCTCTCTCAGGCCATCGAAGCGCTCCTCGCAGAATGCAAAATTGTGCACCGCACCACATCCGCCTACCATCCCCAAACCAATGGACTGGCAGAAAGATTCAACCGCACGCTTGGGGACATGATCGCAAAGTATGTCGCGCCCGACCATTCTAACTGGGATTCCGTGCTACCGTTGGTAACGTTCGCTTACAACACGGCCGTGCAGACCACTACAGGTTTTTCACCTTTCTTTTTTTTATACGGACGGGAGCCATCGTGTACAATGGATACCATTCTTCCCTACAGCCCTGATCCGTCCGAATGCCATCTCCTTTCCGACGCAACGCGCCATGCAGAAGAGTGCCGCCTGCTCGCACGTTCGTTTACGTCGAACGACCAAGCTCAACAGAAGCACCGTCATGACCAGGGCACTCATCGACTTCTTACAGTGCTGGCGATCTCGTTTGGCTGTGGATACCATCTGCCACTCCTGGTCTCTCCTCAAAGCTCCTTTCTAAATATCACGGCCCCTACCGTGTCATCGATTCTTCCTCCCCCGTTAACTACGTTGAAGAACCACTGAAGCCAACGGAAGACCTTCGCCGTCGCGGCCGCGAAACTTGCCACGTCTCTCGCCTAAAGCCCTATTACGATCCCATTGTGCTGCACTCGCCGTAGGTCGCCAGGGTGGCTCTCTCTTCGGCGGAGGGTGATTGTAATGAAGAGAAGTGAAAGGACTCACGGACCTCGATCGTCCAATCCCTGTTCGGGTATGTGCCGGAAGCATCAAGCTGGTATCATCTCTGTGCGTCCTTGTGGTCAGATCAGCGATCCCCTATCCGGTTTACCTGGAACAGACTGCGCTGCTTCCCGCCTCTCGCTTTTACTGCTTGTTAGCCATTAAACCGCCTTTCAATATATATAGATATATATAGGGGGTGGGGTGAGATATATACATGGGGTGAGAGAGAGAGATAGCGAGAAAGAATGAGTGTTGGCAGTCTAGAAAACCTCGGAAAGCAGAGGGGGGAATACCGTAGGTCATAGAAACGGATGAAGAATTTTTATTCGGAAAGAAAGTGGTGAAAAAGTGCCCACCGGTTGCGATCTGAACCCATGACCTGCAGAATACCGGTCTGGTGCAATGACCACTACACTACCGGTGGGGTTGTTTCCCCACATTTTTTCCGGGTATTTATGTTAAGCTATTTTTTTATTTCCTGCATTTGCGGGTGGTAGCCAGTGCCACTTGGACTACTCGACCCTCCCAGCATGTCTCGCAACGATGACCCCCAGCCTGCCCCAACACCCATCAACTGCGCAGGTGCAATTCGTGAGCAGGACCCTCCCTCATTCAACGGCACCGAGGAGAAAGACGGACAGGACTGCATTGTTACTTTTGAAAGGGTGAGTACCCATAACCACTGGGACGACCGCCTCAAGCTGAATAATGTCGAATTTACCTTGACTGGGCTCGCAGAGCAATGGTTCTGGAACAACGCGGCACGTCTTAAAACGTGGCCTGAGTTTAAAGACGACTTCATAAAAGCATTCGGCCGCCCCGCTGCTCGAAAACTCCTCTCAGAGCAGCGTTTGCGTGAGCGGGCACAGAAAAGGGGTGAAAACTTCACTTCTTACATTGAGGATGCTGTCGCCCTGTGCCGTAAGATTGACAGTGCCATGCCCGAACCAGAAAGGATAAAACACAATTTGAAAGGCATAGACGACGATGCCTTTCATATGCTGCTGGCGAAAAACCGCCAAACTGTGGCCGACGGCGTTACTATTTGCCAGAGTTACGACGAGTTGCGGAAGCAAAGGGCTCTCACTCGGCGACCCCTCGCAGAAAATCAGTTTGTTTTCAGCTTGGCCGCTAAAGACGGCGACGGTACCTTGTTTCAACGGATCCAGCAGTTTGTGCGCGAGGAAGTGGCTCGGCAGTAGCCCCATCATCAACTATGTGCCCGAGCAAAAACTTTCTCTCAGCCGTGAACTTAGGACCGTTGCCCAGCAGCAAGTCGCTGACTCCCTCCCAGCTGCACTGCCGTCAAGCCCCGTTGTTGCCCCTGTGCCCTATGCCGCCACCATACCCTTCAGCGACTTCAACCCTGCCTTATGCAGACTCTATGCACCCCGTGACGATGGCCGCTCCAATACACTTTGCCGACTCTATCCCTCAACGACCTTACGCTGAAGTCGCTGTCAGGTACATGCCTCGGAGCCCCGTCGTTTTCCCTACCACCCGGCCTTTACGTCCGCCGGTGTTGTCTGGTCCCTCGCTCACCAACCCTTGGAGGACGCTGGACAATCGCCCAATTTGCTTTGCCTGTGGGGCTCCTGAACACGTGGCACGCTATTGCCGCGGCGCCACGGTGACAGGACGCAAACCTGCCGCAGCTTCTGCCTACGCCCATTCCCCACTCATGCAGGAGGCCACCGCGTACTCGCCGATGACATTTATGCCGCCCTATAGTCGTGACTTCGGAAGCCGTCGGTCTTCATCACCGCGACGCCGCTCACTATCTCCCATGCGTCGTCGTCCTGTTCCAACGGAAGGGAAAACCTAGGCGCCGCAGTTCCGGAGGCAACAACTGCGCCGTCGTCGATCTGCCCAAGGCCTCCTCTCTCTCCCGCAAACGTCATTGGTATTACCATAGATGGCGCTTAAATCTTTGCCGTTGTCGATACTGGAGCCGCTGTTTCTGTCATGCACGCCAAACTTTGCCGCCGCTTGAAGAAGGTTAGGACGCCGCATCTTGGATTCTCATTACGGACTGCTATGGCTCACCCCATTGATTCAACTGGCGTGTGCACTGCCCGTGTGGTTATTCGGGACGTCATGTATGCTGTTCAGTTCGTTGTCCTGCCTTCCTGTTCCCACGATGTCATACTGGGGTGGGACTTCTTTTCTGAACATGGAGCTGTGATTGACTGTGGCCGTGCCGAAGTAGAGCTCTTCCCGTTCATGGATCATACCGCTGATGAACCGCCCGTTCCTTTTGCCATCAAACTGGTACTCACGGAAGAAGTTAGCATTCCTCCTCTTTCAGCTTCTTTATACTGCCCACTTTTGTCCAATGCGACAGTACTCTTTACGCCTTCTGACCTGTTTCACCAGCGACGTTGTCTTCAGCTTCCTTTCTCCCTGCTTCCCATCCGTAACAGCCAAACTACAGTTCTCCTTTCCAACTACGGCTCGTGCCCGTGCACCTTGTAACGCAGAGAGTGCATCGGCCATGTCGAGACCGTCTATTCTGTTATCGCTGTGGCTGTTCCCGACTATTCAACGCCGCTTGAAATCAGTAGACTGTGTGCTCCTTCAGCAGCAAAATCCCCCCGTCTGCAGACGTCTTCCTTCGCGCCATTGGTGCCGACCTTTCACCGTCCCAATGAGACCAGCTTCTCGCACTGCTGAACCGATTTCGGACGTCTTTTGATTCTGCCCAGACTGGTCTGGGACGTACCACTACAGTCGAACACACCATCGATACCGGTGGTCATGCACCCTTACGGCAACGTCCCTACCGTGTTTCCCCCACTGAACGCCGCGGAATCGATGAACAAGTCGAGGACATGCTCCAACGCGGTGTGATTCAACCCTCCACCAGTCCATGGGCATCGCCGGTAGTGCGTGTCAAGAAGGAGGGCTCTATTCGGTTTTGCGTCGATTAACGACGGCTCAACAAGATAACTTGCAAGGACGTATATCCTTTGCCGCGAATTGATGACGCTTTCGATTGTCTACAAGACGCAGAGTTCTTTTCCTGTATTTATTTACGCTGGGGTTATTGGCAGGTCCCCATGGCAGAGGCTGATCTTGCAAAAACGGCCTTTATTACTCCTGACGGCCTGTGCGAGTTTAACGTTATTCCGTTTGGCCTCTGCAATGCGCCTGCAACCTTCGAGCGGATGATGGATAATATTCTCCGTGGACTCAAATGGCAGACGTGCGTTTGTTACCTCGATGATATTGTGATCTTCTGTCCCGATTTTTCGACGCATCTGATTCGACTTGAGCAAATTTTGACGTGCTTGACGACCGAAGGCCTTAAGCTCAACCTGAAGAAGTGCCGTTTTGCTGCCCGAGAGCTTACTATCCTTGGCCACGTTGTCTCCAAAGCTGGTGTCCTGCCGGAGCCTGCCAAGTCACTTGCTGTGGCGGAATTCCCCAAGCCGACAACAGTGAAGGCCCTCCGCAGCTTCTTTGGGCTGTGTTCATACTTTCGCCGATTCGTTCGCAACTTTGCATCTCTCATGGCGCCTTTCTCAAAGCTTCTCAACAAAGAAGGCGGCATCTGTGAGTGGTCCACAGCCTGCGACGACGCATTTACTAAACTGCGCCATCTCCTCACATCTCCGCCAATCCTGCGCCATTTCGATCCTGAGGCCCCTACCGAGATTCACACGGACACGAGCGAAGTTGGTTTGGGGGCAGTTCTCGCTCAGCGCAAGGCAGGATATGACGGGTATGTCGTTGGTTATGCAAGTCGCACGCTAACAAAGGCCGAGACAAATTATTCTGTTACCGATAGAGAATGCCTGGCCGTTATTTGGGCGCTTGCGAAGTTTCGCCCGTACCTCTACGGGCGCCATGTCCATGTTGTCACAGATCACCACGCGCTTTGTTGGTTGTCCTCGCTCAAAGATCCTTCTGGTTGGCTAGCGCGCTGGGCTTTGCGGCTACAGGAGTATGACTTTCGCGTCACGTATTCCTCAGGTCGGCGGTACAATGATGCTGAAGCCCTTTCGCGCTCCCCGCTGCCTCAAGACAGCGACCGGGTCTCGAGCTCCGGCGGCTACGTGTCGCCATGGGAGATCCACTCTATGCCATCCGAGCAAAAGAAAGACCCTTGGATTTCCTCCATGTTGGACTTTCTGTCTGGCTCATCAACGAACGCTACATCTCGGACACTATGCCGGCAAGCGTCGCACTTTGCCCTTCGCGACGGACTGCTTTTCCGTCGCAACCACCAACCCCAAGGTCGCAAGTGGCTCTTAGTACTTCCGGGCCACCTACGCTCTGAAATGTGTGCCTATTTTCACGGAGAGCCACATTGCGCCCACGCGGGTGTCCCCAAAACATACCAGTGTTTGCTCTTGCAATACTACTGGCGAGGCATGTACCGCTTTGTTCGTCAATACGTCCGTTCGTGTGTTCGATGCCAACGCCGAAAATATCCTCCCCGCCAAGGAACTGGGCCTTTGCAGCCCTTACCGTGTCCAGCAAGACCATTAAACCGTGTAGGAATCGACCTTTATGGACCTCTTCCTTGCTCTGCAGATGGCTACCGATGGGTCATTGTTGCTGTCGACTACATGACCCGGTACGCCGAGGCTGCTGCTACCTGCTGCTACCGAACGCGAAGTAGCCTCCTTCCTACTTCGGCACTTCATTTTACGGCATGGGGCGCCCCGTGAACTCCTCAGTGATCGAGGAAGGGTTGTTTTATCTGAAGATATTGAGGCCCTTCTTAAATCCGGCCGCACGATCCATCGCACCACCACGGCGTATCACCCTCAGACCAATGGACTCACCGAACGTTTCAACCGCACTCTGAGTGACATGCTTGCTATGTACGTCGCGGCGGACCATTCTGACTGGGACGCAGTACTACCATTCGTGACCTACGCATACAACACCGCCACCCAGGCCACGACCGGATTGTCTCCGTTTTTTCTTTTGTATGGACGTGAGCCTTCATGCACACTGGACACCATACTTCACTATCGGCCCGATGAGTCAGAGTGCACGCCCATATCCCACGTTGCCAAGCACGCCGAAGAGTGTCGTCAGTTGGCCCGATCGTTAACTACGGAAGATCAGCAGCGTCAGAAGTGGCACCATGACCAAACGACTGCCGCTCTACCTACTCACCAGGGTCGCTTGTCTGGCTGTGGGTCCCAGTGTCTTCGCGAGGCTTGAGCAGTAAAGTGCTTTCGCGCTACCAGGCTACTACCGCATCGTCACGCGGAAGTCTCCCGTAAATTATGTGGTTGAGCCTCTCACTCCTTCACCCGATCAGCGTTGCCGCGGCAAAGATATAATCCATGTTCAGCTCCTCAAGCCTTACATTGACCCCGTCGTAGTTTCATCTCCCTGAGTCGCCAGGATGGCTCTTTCGTTCCCGGGGGCAATTGTAAGGAAGACCGTCGCCAACACCATACTCGTTTAAATAATGTAGGAGCGTGGACAGCACTGGTCATTCGCAATGAGTGGGTATGTGACACAGAAGCCACACAGGGAAGAGGAACGAACTCGTGGATGTCGCATCGCCATCGCTGGGACGAAGAAGAAGTCTCGCCTCGTTGGCTCTCCGTATCGACTTGCTGGACAGCGCGACTTGGTGCTTCGGTGCTACTGCTGCTGCTGGTGTGGCGGAAGAATAGAGCCTGAAAACCCTCTTATAATATATATATTTAGGACAGATAATAAGGGTTGGCAGTCAAGAAAACCTCGGAAAGCAAAGGGGATGATATGCTAGGTCATTGAAACAGATAAAATTTTAGAAAGAAAGAAAGTGGAGAAAAAATGTCCTCCAGGTGGAACCCGAACCCACAAACTTGAGAATACCGGTCCGGTGCGATAACCACTACTCTACCAGCGGGGCTATTTTTCCCTTCCACTTTCTGGGGTATATATGTCAATGTAATTTTTCCTGTGCTTGGGAGTGGTAGCCAGCGCCAGTCCAACTTTTCGGGGTGAAGGGGACCTTCTTTTTACCCCCGGGCCATGACTCGAGTGTCTATGAAATGTCGAAAGTGGTCGACCAGCGGTGAACCCTCTTATGCTCCCTATGGTACCAAGACTGCCAGAACAGAGGCCCTCGCTAGGCATGTAGCGAATTAGAATAGGAAATGAGGGGCTCGTTGAAATAACACAGAAAATAATTGTGGGCAGTCAAGAAAATCTCGGAAAGCAAAGGGGGGGATATTGTAGGTCATTGAAACCGATAAACAATTTAGAGAGACAGAAAGTGGAGAAAAAATGCCGGCGAGGTGGGATCCGAACCCACGACCTTCAGAATACCGATCTGGTGCGATAGCCACTACGCTACCGGTGGGGCTATTTTTCCCCTCCACTTTTTGGGGTATATATGTGAATGGAATTTTTTGCTGTGCTTGGGGGGTGGTAGCCAGCGCCTTTACAACTTCTCGGGGTGAAGGGGACCTTCTTTTTAACCCCCGGGCCATATGTATGTATATATATATATACATATATATATATATAGGTCAAAACTTGGGTGCGCACGCTTGGAAAACACTGAACAAGGGTTTTATTGTTCCCAACAGTTTCGAAAGGAGAACGTTTCTTCTTCAGGGGTTATTTTAGAATAGACAGAAAAACGCTTATACACACTTTGCCTCCGCGGGCTTCCATTTCTCCTCACCGTCGTCAATGAGAGCTCTCGGGGAGAGTAAAAAAGAGGGAGAGTAAGAATAACATGTTGTAACTATACTACAGAAGGTGGGAAAAAGCAAGAAGATTGGAAGGCAAAGAGGAAAGTTGTAACCGGGAAGGAGGCACAGGTGCGGCATTGATAGAAAACAGACGCACAAAGTTCAACCAATGTGTGTCTACAGAGAAAACGGCGTGCTGCGTAGGCGTGCGGAAAGATAGAGAGAGAGATACATCAAATTTGGAGAGTCGAAGTTCGAAAGCCTGAACGAAAAGTCTGTGGATAGCAGAGAAGCATGCTAACCTCTGCCTACCGGTGATCAATGGTAAAAAAGAACGAAAAAGAGGAATTTGTTAACGGCGGTGTGAGACCGTCGTTAGACAGAGACAAGAACAACATGGCCACAGGTGCCTGTAGGAAGCTGATCGGGAAACGAAACATTCGTGTACAGCCTTGAAAAAAAGCATCAGTGAGTCCTCAATGAGCGGGGGCTCGTACGGGTCCGTCTGAGTGAACTGGTCCGGAAAATTTGCGTAGAAAACGATTCACGCCTTGGAAAGAACCACAAACGGAGAAGTATTTATCACCTCAACTCCACCGGAGGGTCAGTCGGCACGCCAACCGTCCCGCACCGCCACACGCCCTTCTAGCCCCCCCCCCCCTCCCACCGACCCCCACGTCTCACAGATGCCGGCACAACGCGGTTCCCCTCAGGGGCGAAGGATGTGCTCTACGAACTTAAAGGGGAAAAAAGGGGAAGAACAAGAAAAAGACTATGGAATGATTATTCGTTTGGCCTTCCCTCAAAACATCTCAGAGTGGTTACGTCAGTTTCGAAAGCAACTCAATCTCCCTTTGGTCTCATTTATTCCTTGCGCAAACCTCCGAAATTTATATATACGCAAGGATTTTCTTTGTTCCCGCTCGTATGTAATGCGGAAGCCGGACTGAATTAAGACGGCCTGTATTTTTGCAAACGAGTGACCCGGGAGTCGGAGATGCCTGGACAGCGGAAGGTCTTGGAGGCCCTTCACGTGTTACTTCTGAATATTTAACCTTTTGCGGAAAGATGTTTTTGTTTGGCCGATATATTCCTCCTTACAGACAAGGCAGCGGAGTTTGTACATTACATTAGGGGTGTAATAGTTGAGGTTGTCTTTGATTTCATATTTAAATGTTGACCTGGTGGCCTGGGCCATGTTAGTGGTGTCCACGTAGGGACAAAGTATACAGCGCGGTTTGCCGCATGGCCGGCAGCCTAGAGTTCGCTCAGGTACTTCTGTTTTTGCCCTGACCAAAAGGACCTTCAAGTTTCTGGCCCGTCTTTACACAGCACGGGAGGGGCCGCTGAAAAACAGCCGACAAGCGCTCAATCTGCCTTATGATAATAAAATGTCTTCTCAGGATGTTGTTTACTTGGGAAGTTTTGGACGAGTACTTAAGGACTAAGTTAGTCTCATGGTGGGTGTCTTTTACGATTTCAGTCAGAATGTCTTCTCTTTGTAAATTGCGTGCTCGGCTAATCACATCGTCAATAATGTCTTCTGGATATTTTTGACCAATCAGGGCGGTCTTTAGTTCCTCAGCATGTTTTTCGAAATCGTCCCGTCCAGAGCATATCCTGCGGTACCGGTGTGCTTGTGAGTAGGGTATACTTGTTTTATGGCTTTTGTAGAAGGCTGGGATGGCTTTTGTAGAAGTGAAGATATCGTTGGCGGTCAGTGGGTTTCCTGTAAAATGTTGTTGAGACTCTCCCTTAGTCCAATATGAGCGTGACATCCAAAAAATGTATGGTTTCAGTTGATATCTGATAGACCAGTTTGATTAATGGATGCATAGGGTTGATTTCTGAGATAAATTCCGTGAGGCTTGTCTCATTATTATTCCAAATGAAGAAGATGTCATCGAGGAATCGTTTATAAATTATAGGTTCTGGACAGCATTTTGTAATGAACTCTGTTTTTAATGACGCCATAAAGATATTGGCGTATGTAGGTGCCATTTTGGTACCCATGGCTGTGCCGTTAATTTGTAGGTAGCGGCTATTGTCGAATTCAACGTCATTGTACTCAAGGACGAGGTAGAGGAGGGTTTTCAGTGTTCCAGGGGTTACGTCCAACCAAAAACTAGAGCCACGGTACCATGAGACTGCGGCCCGGACGCCATCAGAGTGAGGAATGTTAGTGTACGGGGACGTAACATTCATGGTGACGAGAAAACTGCCGGTTGGGACCACGAGGCCAGAAACCTCGTGGAGAAAGGGACCTGTATCCTTTACGTATGAGGGAAAAGTCTGCGGGATGTCTTTAATTAGTGGTCAATGAAACTGGATCATTTTTTCCGTAACCGTTCTATTGTTGGGTACAATTGGGCGACCAGGATTGTTTTCTTTGTGTATTTTAGGTAGGAGATAGAAACGTCCAGGCTTAGAATTTTGGGGTAGCATCACTTCATACATCGGATCGGTTATTTTCTCATCACGCAGCAAGCACTTTAGTGCATCTACAATTTCTGCTTCAAATCGCAATGTTGGGTCGTGTGTGAGCTTGCGGTGGAATGTTTCTTCGGCTAGCTGTCGCTGTCCCTCGTTTAAATAGTCAGTCTTGTTCATAATTACCACAGCCCCCCCTTTGTCTGCAGGTTTTATTACAATGGCAGTGTCCTCACTTAGGCACTTCAGTGCTTCAGGCTCGTCCCTAGCGAGGTTGCTGCGGATGGGCAACCGTTTTTCGAACTCTTTGAATATTTCTTTTTGCACGGCAGAAATGTATAGATTCAAGTGCTTATCCCGTTGCTCAATTGGTGTCCCCATTTTGTCTGAAGGGGCAGGAAGCAGTTTTTTGCTTCTGAAGGCCGGTCTGAGGCCGGTGGACGATCACTGCATGCAACGCAAGCAGATGACTCAATCGCGCTGTGCAGCAGCACAAACCCAGCATTTTGGGTCCACTGCACCCACATCAAAGTTAGCACGCGCGCAACCAGCAGCCGTCCAACCTTCAGCGCAGGCTGGCCTAATTATCAGCGTCAGTTTACACCAAAATTACTTTATTCAACAGTGCTCACAAATGGTCGTTCCTTTAATTGCTGTGCCTCTTTTACAGTCGAATACAGAAAATATTCACTTCTTAGCAGAGCTGGAATAGATGTATCGTCCAGGTCCTGATAAAATTTGTGGGGCGGCTTACCCGTAATAAAGAAGGAAGGAGGGGGGGGGGTACGGAAGGCACATACATAAGTGGGTTGAATTTCACGAAGATGAAAGTGCCGCTTAAAGACAATTTCTTTTAAGACAATGCTTTCATTATCTGACTAAATCAACTATTTTTGCAACAGCTGGTTGACCAGTTTTTTGTATATAAAACCGGTGCGACTGCCTTTACGAAGCGGTTCGGTACTCCGCAAAACACTCAGCAGCATTCAATATAATTTTCTTCACACAAAAAGTATGTCCAGTATTTCCCCATTTTTTTGCAAATAAATTTTCTACTCGATCAACTTTTCTGACGATCTTTCACCGGCCTGATCCTAGGAGAGATCGAAGAAGTACTTTCATTTTCAATATATTTTTATATTGTTTTCATGAGTTACGTGCACTCCCCTTAATAGTCCAAAAAAACTTAATTTTCCTCTAAAGTCGTACTACGTTAACAAAATCCTAGACGTGTTGCGAACGACGCCCTGCTTCAGGTGGCTGCAGTGGTATCCCTCTGTGTTCACGCAAGGAAAGGCGTTTCATATTTTGTCTCAAACAAATAACTTAGCATTGGTAGTATTCATTCAGCAAACCTTGCATACTGCAACGAATAAAGAAATAAATAATTTATTGGTTAAGTTTGAATCCGCAGGGTTCTCAATACGTCGGAGGCGAGCTTGCGGCTCCCGAAGCCTATTTATTCATTAATTTATTTATTTTTTGACACCTTCTTGCCTTTGCATACGATACATAATAGGGAGATACATAATCAGAATCAGAATCAGAAATGTTTTTTTTATTTTCGTCAGTGGAAAAACGGACTAAAGCTGCTCATTCAGCAGCTTGACGAGGCCTGAGGCCCTACACACCAGGTGGCAGTGGCAGCACACCGGACACTTGCAGGCTCGAAAAAATACGAAAGGAGTTAGGCAGAAGAAAAAAAAATGTTTCCGAAAACGGTGTGATCAAGAACAACAACAAACTAACAGAAATAATTTCATACGCACAAACGTAAATATAACACCACAGTACACTTACATAGTATAAACACATGTACACGCGAAAAAATTTCAAACCGTTATCATCTACACACCGGCATAAACGCGGATACAGGTGTATGACATGTGCACAAAAGTCCAATGCACGCATGCATACCTGCAGAGAAAACGACTATTTATTACAACTTACTTTCGGGGAAAACAAATGACAAAAAGCTTGGTACGCTTTGTAAAGAACTAATAACAACAAAGAAAACCCGAAACATCTAGACGTTCACGCAACGATGTGAACAGCGTAAAAAAAGAAAAAAAAAGTGCACGCACATATATGGAACTCAAAGGAAAATCCTACAGGTCTTTTTGGACAAATAAAAGTAAAGCGGTGTAGCACGCCACGTGAGAACTCGCTGCTATCTTCAACCCTTCAGGAATTATGCTTAAAAATTGTTCAATTAGATCAAGCCTATTTATTTTGGGACCGTCAAAAAAAGCTATATTACTGTTCAGGGTGTGGGTAGTAAATATTTTCAATTTGTTGGCCGTAGTTTGTGCGCGTTCTGGGAGCAAGCCACTTTTCTGTATTTCGAGTGTTCGCGGCCGGTATGCGTTCTTGCAATGCTGACATTTTCATTAGGAAAGTGGTGCGGAGTGAGGCATTAAAAGTGAACAATGAAACAATCATGTACTCCAGCATCATGTGAACGGGTAGACATTTGAAGCGAATGAGGAGTGGTTTAGTATGAGCACAGTACTCTTCGCCCGCAACGATGCGAATCGCTTTCTTTTGTAGGCCTACAATGCTATTCATGTTAGTGTGTGAGGCTGTACCCCAAACAAGATGACAATATGTAATATTAGATAGAAATAATGAATCGTATATCTGCTTTTTTATGTTTACCGGGAGAATACCATGACACCGAAAAAGGGCTCCTACAGCTTTTGACAAACTTATGGCTAAGTAATTAGTGTGTAGAATCCATCGAAGGTGCTCCTCAAATATAACGCCCAGTGTTTTATGGTGCCTAACCACCTCAATTTTATTGTTACCAAGGTTAATAAATAAATTTGTTTCTACTCGCCGATTTATTGGGCGGAAAAGGACAGCTTTCGACTTAATCGTATTTATTTTTAGATTGTTCATGTTAGACCAATTTAAAAGGCATTTTGGGATTTCATTTGCTTTCTTAAATATTTCTGAAGTTGTAGAACCAGAGATAAATAGAGAGGTGTCGTCAGCGTAAATTACAAATTGAGTTTCTTTAGAAATAATTACCAGGTTCTAATGTAAACATTAAAAAGAAAAGGTCCCAATATACTGCCCTGAGGAACACCGCATTTTAGGTAACGTCTGAATGAAGAAAAACCATCGATATGCACTATTTGTTGGCGATCTTTAAGGTATGAACTGAAAATTTGGAGTTTTGTGCCTCTCACTCCGTACTTGTTTATTTTATCTAAGAGAATATCATGGTTTAAACAATCAAATGCCTTACTGAAGCCCACAAAGACTCCTAATGTTCAATGTTTGTTTTCTATGTTCTGTATTAAAATTTCTTTTTGGTATAATACAGCCGATTCTGTAGAGAAACCTTTACGGAAGCCGAATTGAGATTGTGAAATTAACTGATTCGCATAAAAGAAGTTTTGGAAACGTGCAAGTACGATTTTTTCTAACACTTTAGAAAAAAGAGGCAGAATAGAGATTGGGCGGTAATTGCTCATGACGTCTTTTGAGCCTGACTTGAAAAGGACTGTAACTTTTGCTAGTTTCATTCGTGCAGGAAACACCGACGATTGTAGGGAAAGGTTAAGGGTATGACAAAGTGGCAATGACACTAGGTCTGCAACAAATTTTACGGGCTTAATTGTAACGCCTTCAACGTCAGTGCTGGAATTACTTATTAATTACATGGTGACAACGAAAACGTCCTGTGAATCGGTGGGGCCTAGGAATATTGAGCCTGTTGTTTTATTTTAAATCCTAGAACATGAATTTTGTTATAGTTTGTTCTTTTACTCTCAGTAAAAAAAGTGATTAAAGCAATCAGCCAATGGCACGCCTGATGTTCGTGACCCATCAATAATTAGTTCTTCAATATCACTTCTTACGTTGCTTTTGTTGATCACCTCATTTATTGAACGCCAAACTAGCTTAGGGTCCTTCCTACTTACTGTGAAAATGTCAGTGTAGTAATCACGCTTCGCCTTCCGAAATTTAATATTTAATTTATTCCTAAACTTCTTAAACACAACGTAGTCACTAGTATCTCTGCTTATTAGAAAGCTATGGTATACTATAGCTATACATAACAATACATAGCTATACATAACACTAAGCATCAAATATGAGACAAAATAACAAAATAATTCTACAAAGCGTGGTGAAAATCGTCATTATAAACAGTAGATACAATCATATGTGGAAGATAATTACACTCTCACATTGATCTGAAATAAAATGAATCGTGCAAGGCGTCACCTTTAAGAGAAAGTTAATATATTTGCTTCAAGCTAGCGGTCCCACTTTGGGATATGTAGAATGGCGCTCGGATATACTTCTCCCCTTCTGTTCGAGTTTTTGAATGATAGATATTACGAAAATATTTCAACCTCAGGTTTCGTCTATGACCTTTGCCGTCGTACCATTTAAGTTTACTTTTACTTTCCCTCATCCTAAGCTGACAGTGCCAATACCTAATACGAATCGCACTGCCCTATTCTGTATGTTTTCAAACGTATCCACCCGCTCTTTGCTGTAGGGATCCGAGAAAAGACACGTTGACTGCAACATTAGGCGCACATGAGTGAAATACGGTTCTTCTTTTAAGTTAATGGAGGGTTCGCTGAAATTTTATCTCGGAAAGCCAAAAACACGTGCACCGGTAACTTTTTTGTTGTGAACGTGCTTATTTCTCTAAAAAACTCGTTAAACAAACCCCTAGTTATTTATATTTCCCTGCCGTTCTTAAAGCAGTGTAATTTACTGTATACGTATTCAATTGAAATGAAGGTTTTCTTGTAAAGTTGACGTTAACACACTTTTTAAGATTCAACGAATTTTCTAAATCAGCACTCCACGATATTATTAAATTTGAATCATGCTTCAGGTATTCGGAATCATGTTCATTCGCTATAGTCCTGTAAATTGCACAGTCATTCGCAAACATTCAAACAAAAATTTGAGGCCGCTAGTAAAACTTTTATATATAACAGAAACAAAAGAGTTCCCGCAACTGAGCCTTGGGGAATTGCTGAGGTCGAGGGAATATATCCGGACGAAGCGCCATTCACAGCGACCAACTGCTGTCTTAGAGAGATATACTCGGCTATCCATGCAATAACCGATTCGTTCAATGTACTAACAAGAAGGTGATATGAAACTCCGTCAAATGCTTTTTAGCCGTACAAGAAAATAGTCAGCTACTTTGAGCTTGCTGAAGCCAAATCGTGCGTGAACTCAACAAGCTGCATTGAGCAAGAAAAACCTGACGAAAACCGTGTTTGCTAGGATGCTGGTGATTATGTTTAACCAAACGAGTCATATCGCAAGTGTAGCTAATCTCAATTTCAAACACCGCAACTAAATTAATATCCAGGCTTCGTCATTCACAAAGCTCTGTTGTTATGGCAAATTCAAAATAACACTTGTTTTTTATTAGGCAGTCATAAAATCCCATGAAGTAACACAGTGCAGGGCACGACGTTGAGCCTACCAATGCACGAGCTTACACTCTTCTACGTTTATCACCAACAATATAGTGCAACATTTTTTTTCGCAGTATTAGTGTAAGAAGAATATCCCGAAACTTGCGCTTTTGCGCGCCCTGGCCTTTCTTTGGTGGGGAGTCCTTGACATGGCGCCGGTTGAGCTCCTGCGGGGGGGCCGCTTGCTATACTCCCTTTAAGGCCACTTATTTTGGTGAACCACCGCCATCTCGGGTCGGAAATTGCTCCAGGGTCGATGTCTCCAATGGTATCCATTTCTTGAGTGGGCGAATAGCCTCCAGCTGATGCGTCGACGAAGCTGACGGGTGAGGCGTTGTAGCGGCTATGACTGGCGAGGCTTAGCTCACCCATCCGCGTGCCATAGTCTTCTTGTGGCAATAAATGGCATTTCGATGACCTAAAACTTTCCCTGGTAATGTCCAGTGAGTCCTTGCAATTTCCCGTTCACCTAGAACACTCATTACTGTTTGACAAACGTAGTTCGTTCATTGAAAACATAGAAACACCGAGCGGATGAAAAATGTGTCTGCGCCATTCGGCACTAACAGCTTTTTCTTTACCCAGGGAAATACCGGTTCTACATCGGTGAATCTTCTTCCAAGCACGTCTGTGCATGAATTCTCGGCGCCCAGACGCGCGCCGTTGTTCGCATAATGACGTATAACCTGATACCTTACGAAGGCCGGTCTCCTCTTGAACACCGGTTGCCGAAAATTCTGAGGCCGTTCGCTTGCCGTAATTCGGCTGAGGACCGCTAACCGAATGAAAAACGTACATTCTGGGGCCGTAAGTCGGCCGGTCTCCAGTATAACACCGGCGGCCGGAAGAAAACGAATATTCTGCCGCCGGACGCACGGTTCACCGTTGAAAGCGCGAATGCGTGGCAGCCGCGCTCCGGCCGGTCTCCTTTCGAACACCAACTGCCACAAGAATACGGATATTTTGTGGCCGGTCGATTGCCGTGCTTCGGCGGAACACCGCTTCCTAAAGAAAAAACGGATGTCCTAAAGCCGTACTTCGTCTGTTTTCTTTCTCAACATGGGCAGCCGAAAGGGAACTGAATATCTGCCAGCCGCGTAGGTGCCAGATATTCTGAACACAGGCTGTCGGAGAAATACCGAAGCGCTGGTTGCCGAATTTCGGCCGTTCTTCGTATGATCAGTGGCTGCCAGAATCTGGATGCTAGCCGAACATGCGAGAAAGCGGCCATAGACGGGCTGGTCTTAGGACACACTTTCTGTTCCGCCTGGGATGCCTATAACAAAAGCGAGTCATCTTTAAAAGTAGAAATTAGCCTGTCTCATTTGTCTTCTCGCCGCCACATTGCTACCCTTTGCTTGTTGCATAAATTTATTCACAGTCCACTTGCAATCGAGCCTCACATCTCCCCCCCATTTCCCAGATCACATCGCATTGGCCATGTTTCAAGTTACCCGTCAACGTTCTCGCACGGTTACTTTTGCGGCCTTATTTTTTCTTCGGGCAGCAAAAAATTGGAATGACCTCCCCACCATATTGCAGCGATCACCTGTCCATCAGCATTTATGCATAGCACCACAAGCCATTTTTCAAATTACTTCATGGCTTTTTTGTACGTTTTTTTTGTAACCTCACACCTTCACATTAAACTTGATAACACCCTTTAAGGTGCTAAAAGGGTGCACTCAACATTTTGCACCCTTTTTGCACATTTTAGGGATCAAAACATTGCTCCGGCACCTAATCATGAGGGTGCCACAAATTAAGGGGTGTAAATCCTAACATTTTTACACCCTTTAAGGTGCTAGAGGGGTGTACTGAACATTTCGCACCCTTTTTGCACCTTTCAAGCGCCCAAATATTGGTAGGGCACCCCACCTCGAGGGTGCCAAAATTCAAGGGTGTAATCAACAGTTTCAAAGGGTGCTATGACCGTTAAAGGGGTGCTAAAAAGTATTTCTTCTCGATTGGGGTGTTACCAAGGCACCCTATCGTTGTGTGAATGCAAGCATGCAAAATTGCACAAAAACAGGCTGAATGTTTAAACCGCACATTGCACTATTTCACCTCCCGTTGAGAGGTTTAAATAAGAACTCTCCACATAGACCAGTGGAAATGCTATAAAATTGCTGTTCGTAAGTTGAACAAAACGTGCTGAATGATTAAACTCCACTCTGCACTAATCTACTTCTTCGAGTGTATCACAAGCTTCGTTTCGATGTCTGGGTGCACGGGAAGGGAAGGCTACTAATGTCTCTTGTAGTCCTATAAATAAAACGTTTACGCAAGGCATCCGTGTCCTCAACGAAATCGAATTTGCCTAAGAATTTGTTCCCGTATTATTATGCCCCGGGCAAAAAGTCCAACAAGACTTTCTTGTTGGGCTCACAGCACGCCTGTGGGGCTAATACGAAGTTCTGTCGGCACTCTATCGTTCTAATAGCCTAGTCTTCCAACAGGGAGTTTAACCTTGATGGCGTTTGTGGGGCCAATAAGAAGCTATATCGGCACTCTATCGTCCAAACAGCGTAGTCTTCCAACAGGGAGTTTAACCGTGATGGCGTGTACTCGCTCGCCAACACGATCAGTGAACGCCAACAGACGCCTTGTTCGTAATCAGCGGCGCGAGCGCGCCATCAGACAGAACTGACAGACGCCCTGAAGGTGGTTTTTAGGGCCCAAACAGCAGCGTCTATGTCTGGCATAGACGCTAGACGTCAACGTTTGTGTTCTGAATTTTCCCTTCAATAAGTAACAGTCAGATGGACGATAACATAACGATGTGAAGATATGCTTTGGCTCATACCACGGCAAGCACAGTCGTTTGTGGCTGCAGCCTCGGTTGCTCTTCGTCCACAACAAACTGAATCGGCTGTACAGCTTTCTTCGAGGGCGTGTATGCAGGGGTTCTATCTTCCTTTTTTGCGCAGGCCGACGGGGGCGGTCGTGTAAAATCATTTTCGCTCGTCGCTGCCGTAGGGTTGCCACCTTCCCGGTTTTGGACCGGCCCGACCGGTTTTTTAAACAGCGGGCCGGTTGCCGGTCCATATTTAAAACTCGCCGTCATCAGCCGGTTTTTTGGCTTTTGTGACGTGATTATGTCCGTTTTGGCGTTTTATAAGCGTTATTTGAACAACTAAGACGATAAATACGTGTCGACAAACTGCGCAAAGACACGCGAGCAGAGAAAATACGCGGGCGAGCGCGCTGCCTCAGATGGAGGAAGAAGAACAAAAGGGAAGAACAAAATAACGAAATTCTACCGCCGCGGTCAGCAATTGCGGTTACTTTTCAGTGAAGCACGAGCGATTAACCAAGCTCTTAATCACTTTCGGTACAAACGTTATGTTGATTTCTCTCTAAGAAAACACTACAATAAATGGCACTTCATGTTAAAAAACATGGCGTCTTTTTCAACACATATCCCCCCTTGCCCCCCTCCCCCGGAAGGCCCGTTTTTTTTTTTTTCGGGGAAAGGTGGTAACCCTACGCTGCTGTTCTGCCTACCTGCTTGCTGTACCTATTACGTCGCCGCGAGCGCATGCTTCGGTCGCTTTCCAATAACCCCCACTTGTTACAAACTCACAGGTTTTCGCACTGTTAGCAGTCGTTTTACACGATGGGTTTGATGTGCCTGACATGCCAGGAGTGACATAGCTTGTAGTATTAGAGCGACGTTGTTTGTCTGCAAGACGGTGCCGGTCAAATAAGCGTTATCAACGCCATAATTCTAACGGCACATTCCATTTATTTCGTGGCTACCGTGGCTTGTGCAGAAAAGGTCGGGTTGACTGCGATAGCTTTTCTTGAGTCAAATAATGGAGCTTTGGCTCAATCGCTTGCAGCGCTAGTCATGCGGCCTCGTCTGCAAGACCGGTGCGTGAGAAACAAGCGTTAGGACAGCCAGAATTTCAAAAATGCAGCATAAACTAGACACAAGCTACAATATTCGTTGACAACTTGCGTAAGTATAGAGTTGTTTTAGGCGCCCCGCACACGGCCCGCCGCGATAGCTGATTGTTAAAGCGTCCGTTAACTGCTTTGTAGGTCAATGGTTCGATTCCTCGTTGAACGTGTTTTTTTTTAGGTGAGGGTTTTATTAGCTCATTTTTTTACGAGCAGGGTAAGCGCCTGTTCCTTGCTTTCTATCACGCCGACATTTACCGCCCTCTTCCTAAGCCCAAAGTAGCTCGTTTTCTCGCACGTTCTCTCTTGAGAAGCCCGCCGTGAAAACAAAACCAAAACAAACGGCAAAACCTCTTCACAATATCAGTATATATGTCAATTACTTTCTGTGTATTCACTTTTTGTGTTTATAAACCTTAAATTTAGGTTACAAACACATTTCAGACTTTGAAAGCAGAAAGATAATTACCAACATTACAGTACTAACACAATTTTTGTCAAACATAGAGGTGCTGCATTTGAAGTCTGGCAACTATCTCTCACTTTTAGTGTGTTTTTTCATGGCGTTTTGTGCCGAGTGGTTGGTGGCGTGATTTAATCTGTTTTATCTATTTCAAGCTTAAATCATAGTTATAAAAGCTTTATGGGTGATCTCTACCCTCCCAACCTACGCGTGTGTTGAACATGGGGACCCCGGAAGAACGATCATCGCCGGATAAAATACTGCGCGTCAAAAGTGGATGACATTGCATCAGAACAAAGCGTGTTCGTGTGTCCGCGAGATGAAGACGACAGTGAAGGAGAATTGTACGTTGCAAACATCGTTTTTGCTCGGGTGAGTACCCATTTTTTTATTATACTGTATTTGGTTGGAACGAGTTCTGGTGTTTATGGGTCAGTAAGTCGCTAGACCCCCATCTCGTTTGCTCTGAGAGCATACGTGAGTTAGTATACTTGTTTGGCGCCCAGTCCACCGTTTCCGCAGAAGTCAGCATCAATTTACGCTGAAGCTAGACCTTGGCTACGATGCTCGCGCTGTGGTACACGGCTGCTAATAATTTCACATCACGCAAGGCTCTTTAACACCGGGGCGTTTGTTTATGTGTCTCTCAAACAGTGCCTTTGCGGTTGCAGATCGCAGTCGCAATTTCGCATAAGTGGCACAACGCGGTGGTTAGTCCTCCCTCGTGAATACCCGCGGTATATCAAGAAAAAATTCCCCGCATTTCCCCGAGGGGAAGAATGTGAAAGTGCGAATGCACGAGTTGAATTTGCGCGGTTCGGTAATGTTCGCGAAAGAGAGATCACACACACACACACAACTACAAAAAAGAAAGATGCATTTATTCACAGACACCTATTTGTGTTGTCGTTGTACTTGATTGCTAGAGCGAATCTCAGCTTTGAAATTTCGTGTCAGTACTCCTTTAAGCAGGTGCATTAGCCCTTCTCACGCCCGATTCTTGGCCAATCCCCCACGTGGGTATGTGCCATGTCAGCGGCCAGGCAGCGCGCGCCCATCTCCCCCCGTTGCCAAGGAAGACGAGGAGATTCCTGGCCAATCCCCCACGTGGGTATGTGGCATGCATTCGCACGAGCGCGGACATAGCCGGTGGACGCAGGTTCAGGGTCGCTTATGAAGTGCATTCGCACTTAATAACATGAACAGGAGGTTCCCTGGAAGTGCATGTGAAAAAGCGCGCACTTGATTCCATGGCTGGCGTCTCGTAGGTGTTGTGAAATCTCTCCCCCCCACCTTTACACGAATTCCGTGCAGTGCGCTTCGGAGCTATTGCGCTCGCGAGACCGGCGACCGTACGCCTCGCGGTCTTCGGGCCGCGATATGTGTCCTTTTCTCATGAAGCTCGACAACAGCGTCGTGAAATTGCCGTACTCGCTCGCCAACGCGCCCCGACAGCATACGCGTCGACCGGGTGCTGACGGAGTTGTGCTGGAAGAAAAGCAGGCAAGAGATGAGGGCGCACGAGGTGTAGTTAAACAGATGAGAATTTACAAAGTGCAAGGTGGAGAAAATAGTGTGC
Organism: Haemaphysalis longicornis; assembly: GCF_048455015.1. NCBI lineage: Eukaryota > Metazoa > Arthropoda > Arachnida > Ixodida > Ixodidae > Haemaphysalis > Haemaphysalis longicornis. The sequence continues at coordinate 36,827,650 of NW_027526233.1, read as the reverse complement.
AAGGGCCGGAAACGGTGAGAGAGTTAAGGGCCGCGTTAAACAGATGAGAATTTACAAAGTGCAAGGGGGAGAAAATAGTATGCTAGGGCAGGAAACGGTGAGAGGGTTCGGGCCGCGCGCCAGCGAGCGAGTACGGTAATTTACGTTGCCGAGCTTCACGAGTCTGGCACGAATATGCCGACGCCCGTCTGAGAGTTCATAGAGGTATAGAATTCACATACGTGCAAATTGAAGGTGAAATGCGCGCATGTGGCCTCGCAGGGAGTTAGCATAGTCTCGGGGTAGTGGGGGAGATTTCACAACGCCTACGAGGCGCCTGCCGATTCCGTCAGAGTAGCTCTCGGGAAGTCTGGGGCTTGATATCAGAGGCATTTGTATTGTTTAAATTAGTGCAGAAAATTGAGCCAATTCGCAAGTTCTCATTTTCGCAAAATCGCAGGCCATACAGAGACTAACAAAAAAGCTGTAGGCACTCACTCAACTCGATTTATATTGGAGAATTGAACGTGCAGATACAAGTCAGACATTGAAATGGAGGAGCCTCAACACACCAGTTCCGATTGAAAGCAAGGGATACAGATGAGCTGCCAGTATGCCTTCTATAAAAATTAGCTCAGTAGCTAGCTTTGCATATATCATGCATACCCCACTTACAGTACCTGCGGGTGTAATAAATACTTTCTTACTGTGACCTAAATTTCACTTGGGGTGTTCCGGGAATGTTCTTATTAGTGCCTTGGAGGTTACTGTCTTTAAGCGATTAAAAATCTACTTGATGTAAGCATTCGTGCTTTGTGTGTGCTCTTCTTGTATTTCAACAAGTGTCAGCACACTCAGAGATTATGCACCTGCAGGTGCTGCTGCTGGCTGTCCTGGGTCAGCTGCCTTCCAGTCCAGTTTCAAAGGCTTTGCCAGGGCCTCCCTTGGCCAACCGACACTGCACCGGCTGTACCCAAGTACTGCCTGGCCTTTCGTTGATGCTCCGTACGCTTTGCCGCCAGGAATGGTCATTCATCCATTAACTGGCCGTTTGGACCACCCGTTCAGAATTCAGCGCATTTGCTCGACACATCGGTCCAGGCACTGATGCCATATCGGTGCACCCACCGATTATGTACTTTCAGGTTAGTTATTGCATGTTGTGGAACCTGCCATGATGTATACCTGTTAGCAGTGCTGTGGCCTCTGATTATTTGAAACATTTTCATGAAGCAGTGCTGTGCGTATGGAGCGTGTCACTGCTTAGCAGAGATATTGAAGAGAATCTGGGGCCGACGACTAAAGGGCAAGAAGAGAAATTGAACCGACTTTGAAGCAAGTATTCGTATGTAATCAAGCCAAGCAAACATTTAGGATCTTTCGATATGGTTTTAAACTTGGAATAAAAACTGGTGTACTTCAGATCATACTGGTATTAATCATACTATACCGGAAAGTACATCCCGCATTCTGTAGAATTCTGACAGCGCTTTTTTCGCAGTCTCTCGTGACAGGCACTATTCTCAATGGTTGGAAGATAGCCGAGGTAGCACCAATCAGGAGACGGTACTTCACCATTAAATTTCCCTAACAAGCACCATATGCAAGGTCGGGAAACATTTCATCCACTCTCAGGTCGCTAATTATTTATAAAATGACAATATCACATTCGAGTATCACCACGGTTTTCACAAGGGTTACTTGAGAAACAAAACTTTCAGGATTTGTTCACGATCTACATTGATCCATTGACGCAGGCTTACAAACTGCGGTAGTTTTTCTCGATTTTTCCAAAGCATTCAATCGCATTGCACACCACAGACTACTTCTCAGACTTCACCCTAATGTCCTCACTTGAGCGAAAGATTTTCATTCTTCTCAAATGCAGTTTACTTCAAATAACTATATACTTGTTTTGCTCGTGCCACTTTGTTGTCCCCCCAGGCAGGTTGCTTGGTCTATCTTCCATGTTGCATATCCTGCCATGTAGGTCTATTTGCAGATGATGTTGTAATTTATCACACAATTTCTTTCAACTACTACCGTCAATGCTTTCAATCTGATCTTAACACAATTAACTCCTGGTGCTGGAAATGGCTAATGTCGCTTATCTCTAAAACAAAGTGCATGACTTTAGCGGTGGCAAGTGTCGAATTGTAAATACTTACTTCATTAACAACAGCCTGATTACCTCTTGAGACAAAGGTGTTTTGGCAGGCCGGTAGGGGAGGGGGGATTGCAGGGTGGATTTCAAAAGGTACTTCGATTGGGGAAAATAAAACGTGTGATTATTATTTTCATTTGCACTCCAAAACTCGCTCTACTCGCTCTTTTCAGATGGAGGCAACACGTAAAGACGCCCGTGTTTTGAGATTTCGATGCGCACAAAAATACCCAGGTGGTCAAAATTAATGCGAAGCCTTCCCCTTCAGTGCTCCCCATATCCCAAGTGTAGCTTTGGCGTTTTAAACCACCGTTTTTTTCATGTGTCTGGTATATTAGCAGCTGCTGTAGCAGGTGCAACTTAAACGTAAAATTATACATAATGTTTCCAAGAGCTAAATATAAAGGCCATATTGAAGTGCGTTTATGGGTCTATCTCATAGCAGTAGTGAAAGGTTATATACTCTGGTGCAGGTTAAGAACGGCAATGGTTCATGTGGTGTAGTCCAGTGTTTGACGGAATGCCGTGTAGGCAGGTAAAAGCATTTTTGCAGTGATGAAACGTAGGTCACTGACCAAGTCAAGAAAGCCATTTAACGGTTTGTTGCTTGTTCACGGTGAGCATGTGTCGTGGAAAACGAAGCTATATATTGGGCATTACGCGGCGCAATGAGTTTGCATAGATATGGTGCAGATTGCCATCCATTATGATGATAATATTGGGCGCCGTCTGAACGATGAGGGACTCGAACAGTAATCGAGAAGATAGATTGCACTCAGTTGTCAGTAATTTTGTCTTGTTCCAGTCGACCACGTGTCCCGTCCGGTCACGGTGCTCTGCCAGTGGACTTGTTTTTGCATGGCCCTTGTTCACTTCGTTCCAGTGCTGCATCTTCTGTGCAGATTGCCCGTTTCGCCAATGTACACTGATTTGCATTCAGCGCATGGAATCTAATAAACAATACCCGGAAGCTTGGAGCGTGAGAGGGGGTCTTTCACGCTGACAATGTCAGAACATAGCTTGCTATTGTGCACATGCACGATGTATGCACTGCGTTTCTTGAAAATGTGTGCGAGAGTTTCACCGATGTGTGGGACGTAGGTAATTGCTGCACATTTTGATGCAGTCCTTGTGGCTGCCTAAAGCATTATATTCAAAAGAAGCGAAGAGGGCGACTAGCAGGAATCCGCATTGACATTAGCAGGCAGAAGCGTCTACAAGGCCTGTGTCAAAACTTGCTGCAATTCTCGTCCTACACATCAATCAAGCTTTTGCACGCATTTTCAAGAAACACATTGTGCACATCATCCACGTGCCCACTAGCAAGCTATGTTCTGACATTGTCAGCGTGAAAGACCCCCTCTCATGCTTCAAGCTTCCAGGTGTTATTTATGTTTTGAATGAAAAAAGGGGCATTTAAAGGTGACACCTCCTTCCTTGCCGATTTATGATGCCCGATTGTTCAGTTTGTGGGGATAAGTTTAGCAGATTGCTCACATGTCTAACCTGTATTTGTGCTTGAGCAGTCAAACGCTGATGTTAGCAGTGAAGTAGGTGAAAATTGTACTTTCATTGTAGTTGTGTGCAGATTACTTACATTGTGTTAATTCGTAGAAAAGCAAAATTGAGGTAACCCTGCTAACTGTTCCACATTGCAGCATTTTATTATGCAAACGTTAAGGAGTTCAGCTGCTTGTTAAAGGTGAAATAAACAGTGGTACAAAAAGAAGAGCATCTACTAAACATAAATATCTTCACAATCGCAGGATGCCAACGGTCCGCCTACCAACATGTGCCCTGCATCGTTTCTTCTGGCTGGAGCGGCTCATGGAACATTTTCCAGCTTCTCAAAGTTTGTGGTCAAGCTTTCCTCCAAGTGAAAGATGCCGCAGAGGGATCTTTTGTTTTAATGCCACAATTTCATGTGCTCAGCAGCTAATTTACTCGTCAGGCTTTTTATATATTCATCACCCAAGAGGGCATGTTACCTTCGTCTTCGGTAGAATGTGTCTGCACTGGGGTTATTTGTGACAGAAACAAGTGAACCGCGTCGTGAGAGTCATTGAGGCCTTGTTGATTGTGCATGCTTCTGAAATGACATTTTCATTCGGATAATACTTTCCAAATATTACGATTTGTGAACAAATTATGGTAAAAGTCATGATTAGTTGTACTACAGTGCAGGAAGGAAATGCCAACATACGTTTTAAGCGCCTCTGATATTTCAGATCGTTGGCTGGTGAGCAATAAAACAAAAATGAAATTTTAAAGTAAAATCAAATATTTGTTGTCACCAGTGCATGACCATAGTAAAAGCTATCTAGTCACCAAATTTAGAATTAGACACGAAATGCCAAGAAAAAAAGGGAAATAAACTAGACAGCTCGCTACAATAAACCAATTCGTAAAATTCCTCAATGTCTATAAAGTGATGATTGAGGTTAGTTGAGGTGTCAGTGGGTTTACACACCCAACTTGCAGGGAAGCACATGCACTCTCAATATTAGCATGTTTTTAGTAAAGACCGTCTTCCTTCATTAAGCTGCTTTGCACATTGATTCCAGTCTGATAAATGTAGTCCTGAATTTTTGTTATGATGAATCTTTGTATGTGAACCATATATTTTATATGATGTTGCTGTGTCTTTCCGAAACTGTATCTAGTCACGAATTCCAATTTGTTGTGGTCAGGTTTTTTCAACTAATTCGTAGCTTTTTTAACAAATATGGTATATTTTGTGTGCCTAAAGGAATGCCTCATTGCATGTTTAGCCTATGTAGTGTTGAAAGCGGACATTTTGCTTCAAAGTGGAATGTCGGGCTACCAACATGGTACTTTGCATGCTGCTCACTTTCATTCATGCCATTATTTTTTATATTATCATTTAAAATTAAAAGCCAACCATTTTGCTGTCGTTTTAATTTTGTCACCTACTTTATACTTTTTTTAAGAGAACGACGGGACAAACTTGTGCCGTCATTTTGTTTTAACTGTTTCCTGTGTTTATCACTGGTTTTTTATGCATTCAAACATTTTTTATGAGTTTGTTGAACAGTGATTAGTTCAGGTGCTCAAACAATTTTTGGCTGCGAAGGCTCCCTGTAGCACTTATATAAGTGCTCTCTGCTCTATTTTTGAGCCAATACGCCATCACCAGTCTTCATGAGGTGGTCTTGTAGAAATGAAGTTGAAATAAATATTTGTTTGCATTGCTTTACATGTTTTGAAAGAATTTCTTGTTCATTCTTGTTTTTTTTTCAACCTTTTTTCAGAATCCTGCTTAAGGAATTTCCTCTGTTATTTTTTTTCAGAACCAGGAAGGGTGCTCATCCTCGGTTTTTGCTGAAGCAGCAGTATCCATACTTCACACGTGAGCTCTGAACACACAGTAATTATGGTATGAAACATAATACCAGCATAAGCTTGCTTTGTAGAGGTAATTGTACATGTCAAAGCTCTTGATAGTGTAGCCCAATGTCTGGTGTAACGCGCAATGTCTACAACTTGTAAAAATTAATTTTGTGGCTATAATGTTTGAGATTATTTTACAATGCACGTCAACTACTATTAAGAATCACTGTCTAAATTGGCAGCCATTTTCCTGGTGCATACAGAAAGTGAAAAAGCGCATGTGTAGAGATTTCAGTGCACCTTAAATGTCCCAAATTTGCTAAAGCTAATCCAGAGCCCTCCCTGTGGTGCACTTCATATCTCATGTACAGTTTTGCGTAAAAACAGCTAAAAATTTATGATCAATTTAAACTTATTTTAATGTTTTTAAATGCAAATATCCCCAGTTTAAGCTGCCATATTTAGAGTAAAATATTTTGTAACAATTATATGGCTACGAAAGGTTTAGAGAAAAGCTTTTTGCTTTTGTTTATGCACCTTCTTATCAAAAGAAAAATGTTGTAAAGAAAGGCAGAAGATACCCAAATATGGAAATTAGCAAACCCTAAAGCTGCGGATAGACTGAATGTTTTGTAGGGAATCTTTTGCTGATTTCAGTTCTAGTCAACTCTAAAAAAGTCTATAGACGTAGAATGCTTGCCGTAATACTAGCCAAAACTAATGGGCCCTGGGTGTTGGCTTTTCATTTGCAACAGTGACAAATGACCCCACATCCACCGGCAGGGACATAATGCAAGGCACCATGTACAAGCTAGCCTCATAATAAAATAATGTTTTATGAACCAGGACATTACATTTCAACCATGGGCTTCACCAGGGAACTTGTATGCATTGTTCTGTGATGTTTGCAGTTCTTGTTATTGCTATGTGGGGTCATTTAGTCTAACTGTATGGTTATAAAACTCCATATACCACCAAACCTTGCACATGCTGTACCATATGAATATTTTTTCGTAAAGCAAAAAGAATAATGCAAACGAAAATAAATGGTTTGGGTACCCAACTTTTATAAGTAGATTATAAGCCGCAGTAAGGAGGGAACTATATTATGAGCCACAGTAAGAAAGGAAACAATACATTTTGCATTTGGTCTTCCTTCATATTGAACCTTCCTGCTCAGCTCAAGAATAAGCCACTAAACATTGCAGGTAGCTACCATGATTGGAAGTTTGATGCAATACTAAGAAACCAAGGGTTTTAAGGTTCAACGAAGTTTTGTGTGGTTGAAGTGTTGCACACCAAATTGCTTTCACTGCATAGCATGGTTATGCTGTGCATTGAAGCTCGAAGGATGTGTACTGCAGTTGCATGTGTTCTGCAAAGTGTACTGCAAAGTGTGCTCCAAAGAACGATGTGTACTGCAAAGTGAACATACAATTTGTTTTTTACGAAGTTTTGGATAAGTAACTACCTCTAAAGTTATAACTCTGTACTGAGATGTGGCTCCTGACTCTTTAAATATATGTTTTAACAACCGGTGACACAAGTTCAAGGAAATTATCAGGTGACGTTGAGCTTCAATAGAATGTCTCACACAGAACCGAGCTTGGAAAGCACGAATGTTTCATACCATAATCGTGTGTCATATTGTGCAATATGTGGTCTCACACCTGCTGCACCATTTGTGAACCGAGGATGACGCACCCTTTTTGTACCCCTTTAGGTGGGTGCTTTTGCAGAAGATGCTCCTACAGATTGGGGTGCTATGTAGCACCCTAGGATACTTTTAGGTTGAAAAGGGTGTTATAAGGCACCTGTCTTCTGGGGTGCTTCACAAAGGGTGCTCCTGCGGCGACAGAATGCAAGCACCCTAAAGGGTGCAAAATTCTCAGTTTTTAGGGTGCTCCTGCGGCGACAAGCTGAAGCACCCTTTTGGGCGTAAAAATTTTAGTGTGTTGTGTATGTCACCCAGGGGATCTTTAAGGTAATACAATAAAATTAAATGAAATGGAACATGGGTATTCAGGAAACTACACAGATGACACCGTTCGAGCTTGCCTACGGAAGACGGCCACTACGATGCTTACTGTCATTTTTTCGCATGTTGAAGATGACTACCTCCTCGCCGATGTTCAAAGATACCTTCAGCGTGCGGAGGAGGCTCGGCAGCTCGACCGAGTTCTTAAAATAGACCAGCAGTTCGTGGTTGCTGGACGAAACAAACTCCGACTCCTAGACGCCGAGTACTACCCCGTGGGACCATGTGTGGTTTGGACTACCATGCAACAACGCAGACTGAGTGAGAAGCTTCTGCAGTGGTATTTGGGACACTACCAGATTTTTCGACGTGTCGGCCTAGTTACCTATGAGGAGATAGCCGACAGTGATTCTGAAACGTCAGGACGACGCACGTGGCCCGACTTCGTCCACTTGGATTGCTAAAACCTTAGTACGCAAGATGCTGGACTTTTCTTTTTTTTGTTCAGACTGTCATTTTATTTTAGCATCGGATCGATGCACTCCTATACAGGTGGGTAGTGTCACGTACCATGCATTGGTTTTTTGTGTTGTTTTATGGCCCGTCGGCGGAGGTCGGCGTTGTCTGTGCGCAAAGTAAAGCGCGTGTCTCCTTTTAAATGGAGCGCCTCTCGAACTAAAGGCACTAGCCCTGAATATTCTTCTTGGATCTACACTGTTCCGGATGTAATTTTACTGTTCGAGAAACACTCGCGTCGAAAAATAAATGCCCAGATTGAAGCCCCGCGGAATTCGTTTAACTGACACTCGCCTGCGCACGTCACTTGGTTGGCTGCTGCTTCACCCCCTCTGTATTTTTAGGCTTTTGGGAGATCGCATGTTTGCTTCCTTATTCCTTTTTTTCTTTCAAAGCAACTGGGTCATCTTTGGCTTTGTGAAAATATCACAGCGAGAGTGCTGGATTTGGGCACAGCTCAAAACTGCAGTGACGCATCTTAATTTTACCAGTGTAAAATTGGACCATTTTTGCGTTTTTAGGAGTCGTTTTTCTGAGACATTTTATACGGTTTGCGGGTAAACGTAATTGCTTTGAACCTTGCAGTTAGAAAATTTATTACATCTGCCCAAATAAACTGCTTTTCTGAGACCATTAAGCTTTATGCTTACGCAACGATACACTTGTAGAACGCAGCCTTTGCAAATGCTTTAAACTACCGCGCGTGCTCCTTCCCTTGAAGTCTTACACTGGCAGCAAGAATTCGCAACGAAAGAAAACCGTAGCAAAAACTTTAAAAAAAGACACTGTCGGAAAGTACGTAAAAACGACCTGTTCAGTTTGAACACCGGCCACAGCGTGCATAAATCTGTACACAGTAAGGAACAGTTTTTGAAACTTAGCATCACGATAAAAAAGACAGCACAAAAACAAGATAGTGCATAAGTTTCTTCAGGCCATTTCACTCTGCAAATTTGGTTCACAAGCCAAACTCTAATGCCGACAAAACAGCATGATTGAATTTACATCATATTTTATAGCAATGTTTCTAGCGCCATCATTGTCGATGTCTCTACGTCGTCACTAAAGTCCGGGTCATGAACCCTCTCTTTCTCTGCAGCCATGGGTGCAGCCAGGTGAGTACGGGTAAAATTTGCAGCGGGGTCGGATGATGGACTGCAACGGTCCCCTCCTGCTTTTTAATACTCAGCAACTACGGAAGAAACACGTGGACAAGGCAGATGTTACTAAGAGGCACCCGTAGGTTCACGTTGTCTTTGTAGCTTGGTCCTCCTGACACTCCGGTTTTTCACGCACAAGCACACCTTGGTTCGGAGGTTTTTCTTGTATTAGTTCCTATTAGGGCCCAGAAGTATATACCTCATTCTGCACGACATTTGTTTTCGCCTTAAAGTGCATGGCTTGCTCTCTAATGAAAACTGAGTGGTTGTTACATTCTCTATTACACCATGGAAACCGTCCTTGTAATGTCTTCGCAATGGCCACGTTGGTTCCTTTTCGCTATTTCCAGCTACACTGGTGAGAGCACGCGGGATTTTCTTGAGACTGAAGGCATGATCAGCAAACCTGCGCTCCCAACGGAGGCGGCTAGCGGCATGCCATGTATGGACTAAGAGAGCAAATTTGGTTGATGTTGCTATGCTCGGAAGGCTGGTACGGGGCCCGTAAGTAATTTTTGCGTATTAAGCCTTCTCACACCAGACAGTACCCCTATAGTAATGGTATCAAATAATCAAAAGTCAAACTATAATCGCTAGCATATTTATTTGGGGCTGCCGAAAGTTTCTGGAAAACAATTTGTAGTATTTCTTCATCAATCAGTGGAAAACCTTCATACCAAAAAAGGTAGAGGTCAGACAGGTGCTGCAAAAAGGCAGAAACGATGTATTCATCACGGCCATACAACATAGCGTTGGGGAGACCATTGCCTAGGGTAAAGTGCCCTTCCGCCAATCCCGAGGCGGAAGGGCTGTGCCAAAATTTGGACCTTCCAGGGGAATGACATCTTTAAAAGCGTTTCTATGGTTTGCGTGTTTATTAAAAAAAGAGTTAGCGGCTGAACTCAAACCTCGCAACATAACTATGCATAATGGGCTTCATGAGGATAGCTAGTCCCAGCGAAAAAAGTGAACAGCGGGAGATCAAGAATTGGATAGCGCCGAATACATTTGTCTGGCAGTAATAAGTTGGAAATAAGCTTCTACGAAATATTTGAGCATTTATGCCAATAGTGAGGGGAGCTTGGGCCTAGCTGCATTTCGAAATGTTTCTGCAGAACGAGACGTCCGGAGAAACAAAGACAGAGCTACGGTGTGTAATTAAAGGAGGATGGGGCTTCCGTGCATGTCGTGCACGCTGATGTGGAGGGTGAGTGTACGCAGAGACGCGCGAAGCGTGTTTATTCAGTGTAAGGATTACAGGAATCCAAATGCGTGCGGAATTACCAGCAACCTGCTTGCGCAGACCGGGTACGTACGACAAGGCACACATGCAAATTAGGTATTGGCTTGATTTACCGCAAGAATAATTGCAGTGTGTGCGTTAGCTGAAGGGCTTCGCAGCCCTTGTAGGTAGTTACTTTATACGCGAGAATAAGAATGCGTAGATGCGGAAGGTTGGTGATTTGAGAACAATTTGTGAGGGCTGGAAGGATGCGGAGGCACTCTGCTAACAGGAAACACTCTTTAAAAGCTTTAGAGGGAAAGGGCCGTCTTGGTCCAGTGGACAGGATTATTTTAATATTAATAATTTTATTAGTATTCTACCAATACCATTAATATTTAAATATAATACATTAGAATATAATAACAATTTTATATATAGTAATATTGTTATGGTGATGGTGAGACGTTCTGGGGTGAGCTGCCCGCGATGAACCACGAATGCTTCCAGCAGCCTCCATCGTCGGCACCAACCGTCACCTGCTCGGCAGCACTACGCCAGCCGGATCCACCCAAGTTCAACTGCACCGAAGAAAATGATGCACCAAATAAAATGAAAATAAAATAGAAATGATGCACCGAATAATATGATTCCATGTGTGAACGTGTCAGTAACCACAAGCAAAGGGATGACAAGCACAAAAAGCTCAATGTTCCCTTCTCTCGCACCGGCCTCGCGGGGTACAATATTAACCAATCCCGCCATAAGACGTGCTATTTCTTCCGCTAAAACTGATTCGAAGCCTTCGGGCGCCCAACGGTGAAGAATCTTCGTGCCGAGCAGTGCTTACGTGTGCGAGGACAGCAGGCTTGGGAGACGTTCACTAGCTACATAGAGGACGTCATCGACCTGTGCATGTGCTTCGACTCCTCCATGATAGAAACACAGAAGGTCCGACACAACTTGTAGGGAGTTGATGACGACGCTTTCCAGCTGTTACTAGCCAAGGACCCCCGAACTTTCGCTGACGTCATCCACCTTTGCGAGAGCTTCGGCGAGCAGGGCAAGCAGCAAGACATCACTCGGCAAACTTGTGTTCGGGAGCAGCCCTTGTCAAGTGTGGGGGCAGTGTATGAAGGAGACCCTACGCTGTTTGCGCAAGTCGAAGATTTCATTCGCGAAGAGGTGGCCCGCCAAATCTGCATGGTCCCTTGCATCTCAGACCCTCCTTCCATGCTGGCGCCTTCGCTTGAGAATGAGATCAAGGAAGAGGTCACTTAGGCACTACCATCGTCTCAGCATAACCCACCCGTAGCTGCGCCCCTCACTGCGTTCGCCAAAAGGACATCTATGGCGCAAACCTGCTTCCTTCGCTCGCCGAACTTTTGTATGCCCAAGGGCTGTGTCCTTTCCTCCAGTGCCCCTTTCCCCGGCCTCGTTACCAGCTCGACCGCATTAGTTCGGTGAGCAGTCCACAGAAAACGGGTGCGTAGCTTACGGTAGACACTATTCTGATTTGTTTTGCTCGTGGAACGCGAGGACATGTCACTCGCGACTGTCTCCGACACATATTTCCGCAGGCCGCCAACTATCACCAGGTGCCTTTTTACGCTACCCCATACTTTACGCCGTATGGCCCTCCATTAGTGCCGTACAATTTGCCCTCTGCGCCGACTCACCATCGAACTTTCACTGGCATCCGTTCAGCTTCTCCACGTTGGCGTTTGGTGGCACCCATATGTCAATGCCAAAGACAAAAACTGAAAGGCGCAGTTCCGCAGGCAAGAACAACGTCACCATCGAATACTAGAAGTCCTGTTTCCTCGACTAAAAATGTAATCGACGAAATCGTCAGATGTGTCCCTACAATTGCTCTCATCGACACTGGAGCCGCTCTTTCTGTCATCCACGCCGACGTCGGCCGTTCTCTTTGAAGTCATGACGCCCCTTTCTAGACTCTTGTCACGCACTTCCAGTTCACAGCCTATTAAGCCGATAGCCACCTGCACTGCTCGTGTCGTTATCCAGAACAATTCGTCTTGCTCTGTCATCTTGCTCTCACAATTCATGCTCGGGTGGAACTTTTTTTCAAACAATAATGCAATCAATAATTGTTCACGTGCTTAAGTCGAGCCTTGTTCTGTTCTTTTCGACGATTTCTGCAATGCCCCTACGAAAGTACTCGTCACTGCAGAAACCGACGTCCCTCCGAGCTCTTTCGTGATTGTTCCCCTTTCCTGTGCCCCTGTCTCTGGCGCCACTGTTTTGTTTACGCTTTCTAAATTTTTCTTCCACCGCAAATGCCTTCCGTTCCTTTTGCCGCTGAAACTGTTCGTGATGGCGCCATTATTATGTCGGTGACCAAGCTGTCACCGACCCTGTGCGCTCTTCTACAGAAAGAAACACTTCGTTCACAAAGCTTGTAGACAGAGCCTAGTTGTTGACGTACCAGGTGATCTTTCCTAGCTTGCGACACAGTGATCTCAGTGCTTCTCCATGTTCCCTCGGGCTATTGCCATCTGATGCCTTTGCCCACTACATCGAAGCCGATCTCGATGGAACCAAACGAGAACGTATTACTTTATTGCTTTCGAAGTTTCGTTTTTGCTTTGGTTGCACGCAAACATCGCTGGGCCTTACGTGTACTGTTACGCACTTAGTCGACACCGGGTCGCATGCTCTACTTCATTTCATTTATTTACTCTCAATGCACAAGTCGTTACAGGGAGCAGTGGGGGAAAAACAAATAACAATCTGTACAAACAAACGAAGCATGTTTAAAAAGGGTATGCGTTTATGGTGCAATCGCTGTGGGTTGAAATTTAGACGGCGGCAAAAAAAAGCGAGTTACTCTGTGAGTGCATGGTATGGTAAAAGTTGTGGAAGAGGCACAGGAGCGAGCTTTTGCGGCGAAGTGATAGGCTAGGTAGATTTAAAGTTGACTTTATATGAGTTACGCGTGCTGTACGGGAATCGGTGGACAAAATGAAGCGAGCTGCGCGATTTTGAATTGCTTCGAGCCTACTGATATGAAGTTTACGCGTGGATCCCATACAGATGATGAATATTCGAGCTTAGGTCGCGCTAATGTTTTATAGAGAAGAAGTTTCAGTTGCATCGGGGCAAGGGAGAAGTTACGGCGAAAATAACCAAGAGTGCGGTTAGCATTGTTTTTAATAAGGTCAATGTGAATCTGCCAGGAAAGGTTGTCAGAAATTGTAACGCCAAGGTACTGGTAAGAGCTAACTTTAGTAAGCGAAGAAATATTAGGTACGTAGTTAGTAGAAATATTACATGTTCGATGGGAAACTCTCATTATCTTGCATTTAGTAACAATAAGCTTTATTAGCCAAGTATCAGACCAAGGTGAAACATTGTCTAAGTCACACTAAAGGGCAAGGTGGTCAGAAGGGGTTTTAATTTCGCGGTAAATAACACAATCATCGGCGAAAAGCTTTATGGAAGAAGAGGTGTTATGTGGCAAGTCGTTAATGTAAATTAGGAAGAGTTGTGGGCCAAGAACGGATCCTTGGGGGACGCCAGAGGTTACGGATGAGAGGGGGAGTTTGATTCATTAGCAGTTACAAATTTGGAGCGGTATGTTAGAAAGCATTCCATTCATTTTATTATGTTAGCATCAATATTAACTTTGCTTAGTTTTAGCAGTAGCAGTTTATAACATACAGTGTCCAAAGCTTTAGCAAACTCGACGAAAATACAGTCACCCAAGGAAAGAAGGATCAATGGCAAGAAATAGGTCATTAGTAAAGCAGAGAAGTTGGGTTTCACACGAGTACTTTTTCCAGAATCCATGCTGGTAATTCATAAAGAAGGAGTTGTTTTCTAAAAAAGGAGATTATGTGGGAATAGATGACGTGTTCCATGAGCTTACACAGTATACTTGTTAACAATATGGGCCCGTAATTGCGGGGGTTATGAACGTCACCCGATTTCTGAAGAGGAACCATCTTTCCCGCTTTCCAGTGGCCCGGAAGGCAATGACATTCCAAAGACTACGTGAAAACCTTACATAAAATACAGATGAGTAAACAGAGGTATTAAAATTTCCCCGCATTTCCCCGAGGGGAAGAATGTGAAAGTCGAATGCACGAGTTGAATTTGCGCGGTTCGGTAATGTTCGCGAAAGAGATATCACACATACACACACAACTACAAAGAAAGAAAGATGCATTTATTCACAGACACCTATTTGTGTTGTCGTTGTACTTGATTGCTAGAGCGGATCTCAGCTTTGAAATTTCGTGTCAGTACTCCTTTAAGCGGGTGCATTAGCCCTTCTCACGCCCGATTCCTGGCCAATCCCCCACGTGGGTATGTGCCATGCACAGACACCTATTTGTTTTGTCGTTGTACTTGATTGCTAGAGCGGATCTCAGCTTTGAAATTTCGTGTCAGTACTCTAGCCCTTCTCACGCCCGATTCCTGGCCAATCCCCCACGTGGGTATGCGCCATGTCAGCGGCCAGGCAGCGCGCGCCCATCTCCCCCCGTTGCCAAGGAAGACGAGGAGATTCCTGGCCAATCCCCCACGTGGGTATGTGCCATGTCAGCGGCCAAGCAGCGCGCGCCCATCTCCCCCCGTTGCCAAGGAAGACGAGGAGCGCGCGCACCCGCAGCTGTTGCTATGTGGACGGACGGCGGTCGCCGGAATTCGGGGTCGCTTATAAAGTGCATTCGCACTTAATAGAAAAACTTTGCACAGATGCCGTCTTCACCTGGAGCAGTGGCTAATTTCATGTTTAGATCAATTTTTGTAGGCCAACAGTCAAATATAAGTGGTTCCATCGAAACAAAGTTGTGGGTGGGGGTGTCGGGAAAAGAAAGTGCTGCAGATTTAACAAAGCACGACGAAAACACACAGATTAAAATGACACAACACGCATCTTTTGGTACACGGCTGTTATCATCATGGATTAATTCTATCGCCTTTTTTTTCATTTCCATAAATCATCTGCCAAAATGTCTGTGGGTTAGTTGGAAGCAGGTAGGGAAACGTTTGTTGATAATAATTTTTTTCTCCAACGGATAATGCACGAGCGCACTCGTCAGCTGCGTGAAGATAAGCGGACCACCTTTCCGCGTTGTTACTTACCTTTCCCCTTCGAAAAATTTGTTTCTTTTTATGCAGGAGCCATTTTAGTGTAAGCATGAACCGAGGAAACTTTGCGTTTTGCCTAATTCTGCGGAGTGGAATATATCGATTCGTAAGTTCTGCAACCTTCTGCTTAAACAAATTCCAGTTGTTTTGAACGGATCTTTTCAGAATAATGTGAAAGGATCGTTTAGGAAAACCTGAAGGTCATTATTAATTGAAACATAGTCGGCTCTCTTGTAGTCCCTAAAAACGTTTGAGCTCTCACTTCTTCTAGTTGTTTTAGTCATGGTAAAATGAATAGCTAGATGATCGCTTACACCCGGAATAACTGATAGGGATTTAATTAGGTCGGGATGCGTGCTCAGCACAGTCTAGAACTGTGGAGGTAGACAAGGTAATGCAGGTCGGAGCATTAACCAGCTGGGTAAGGTTAAAGTCTGAACACACGTCAAGAAAGGCAGCACTGTCAGCAGAAGATGGCGATATTGTTGGGAAATGGGGAGACCACGAAACATTAGGGTAGTTAAAATCACCTAGGAGAAACATAGGTGCAGCCGTAAACCTTACTCGCAACTTATTTAGGACATCGTGTAATTCATTTGCGAAGCCGGTAGTTAGGTTAGGAGGCCGGTAACAGCCACAAACAATGATGTCTTTGTGGTTAATGCGAACACACGCGACAACAATTTCAAGCGGTGAAACAACAGGCACATTGAACGAGCTGATCTCGTCGCTAATAGCAATCAATACGCCGCCACCGCACCTCGTACCCCGGTCACAGCGGTAGAACCTAAACTTTTTTGAACAGTTAAATAATTCGTGATTTTCTGTTTTCGCGGACAGCTAGGTTTCAGTTACTATGACGACATCAGCTAGACATGTATCTATTAGTGCAGATAGGGCATCACGCTTATTAGTAACACTTCGAGAATTACCTAGAAAAAAAGAAAATTCATGCGCTCGAAAATGCTTATCTAGATATCGTGGTGAAGGAGGAGCACTGGCCCCTGCGCTTTCGGCATTGATTGCTTGGGGGGCAACGTTTAGGGGGTTATCGTAAATAGGCCAAGAATCAGAATCAGAAACAGAAAAGGATTTGATTAGGCAATAGATAGAGTACAAAATTTTTCTATACAGAGGGAGGTCCCATAGTCAGGGACTGAAACGGGCCGCCTATATTAGTGAACATAATAAATATATTTGAAGCAGCAATCAGTAGTAGCGAAAAAAAATAAAATACATCCCAGGCAACACAAGATATTCCACAACAGAAAAGCAAAAAAAAGAAAAAAAAGCAAGCATTATGCCCGAAAAAAAAACAGGGTAAATAAACATTTCTAATTGTGAGATCGATACACACAATAGAACAGAAAAAAAAGAAAAGAAAGAAATAAAAAATTATACAGCTAAGAAAACAAGAGTAATTCTACATTCCTTTTTGGGAGAGCGACATAAGTTGGAAAATAGCAAAAATGATAGCGCAAAAAGAAACCACATTTATTCGCAGCGATATACAACAACCACCAATGAGGTGATTCATCGGCAGAAGGTTATTGACAGGCTGCCATCAAAAAGAGAGATACATTAAGTAGAAAGGTAAAGAAAACGAAGAAAATAAAAACAATTTAAAATTATGTTGACTGTGGCGTGGACGTGAGGAATGGTTTAAAATATTTTTTGAATTTTTCAATTGATAGGGAAATTTTATTTGTAGTGGTATGGTGTTCCATAGCCGGATACCGGTGAAAAGAGCTGTTTGTTTGCCATAGTTGAAATGAACCAGAGGTAAAATGAAATTGTGATTACGTGCAAACCTTGTGAAGTTAGTATTTAATAGATTGCAATCGGGGATTATGAACAAATGAAGCTGATTGTTGATTTGTTTAAACAATAAGATACCTAGCTTGTATTTGAAACTGTTTTCTACATTTAGAATGTTGTTCTCAAGAAGGAGTGTTTTGGCGTCACTGCGGTAAGGACTGCGGGTAAGTATTCTAATACATTGGTTGTGCGTTGTTTGTAGGTAGGAAAGGTGGGTGCTGTAGGTATTGGCCCAAGGTGAAATAAAGTAATTAATATGGGAATGAACAAAAGCGTAGTATAATGAAAGTAATGTAGGCTGAGAGAATACATCATGGGCCTTAATCAAAACACGTATGCCGTACGCTATCTTCCTTCTCAGATAACAAACGTGAGAGTGAAATTTTAAGTTACGGTTCAACTGAACCCCTAACAAAACGGCCTATTCTTCTGCTTTAAGTGCGAATATATCCAGAAATACTCGTCGGATATAATTTATTACACGTTGGTGAGAGTGAAAGACAACGAACCGGGTTTTAGAAGGATTGATCTGTAGTTTATTATTAGAGCACCAAGCTGCCACGCTTGCCAGGTCATTGTTTAGTTTTTCTCTAAGGGATTGGAGGCATTTATCAGTGTTAACAATTGTTGTGTCATCTGCATAAAGTAAGCAATCTGGAGTATTAAGATAGTTCGCTAGATCATTTATGTAAATTAAGAAAAGAAGAGGGCCGAGAATAGAACCTTTAGGTACGCCTATATTTGTTATTTTGGGCCTAGAGGTAATTCCTGACACACTAGCAACCTGACTTCTGCTGAGTAAGTAATTTTTAATTATAATAGTGTGGGACCAGTTACTCCTACTACTTCAATCTTCATAAAATGAATGTGGTGGTTGATAGAGTCGAACGCTTTGTTGAAGTCTAAAAATACAGAGCCTGCGTAGTACCCTCCATCAATTGCTTTCTTCAGCCTATCGGTTGGAGATAACAAAGCGAGGTCAGTGGAATATGCCACGCGAAAACCAAATTGAGAAGGTATTAGAATCCTAAAGTTATTGATGTATTTCGCGAGGTTAATTTCGCGAGGTTAATTTCAAGTAATTTTTCAAGCACTTTACTAAGAAATGGTAGTATGCATATGGGGCGATAGTTAGATATTATTGCACAGTACCCGTTTTTAAGCACGGGAACGATTTTACCCCTTTTCAGTTCAATAGGAAAGCCGACAGTTTTGAAAGAGAGGTTGATTTTGTTTGTCAAAATATCTGAAACAGCGTGCGCAATCATGTTTATGTAGGTGGGGTGAATACCATCGAGACCAGGACTTGTTGTTTTGAGTCTACGGATGACATCATGCACTTCGTGAGATGTGGTCGACAATAAAAAGAAAAACTGGGGCAGCCGAGGTAGGGATAGATTGTAATTAGTACTGTGGATGTCCTCAGTATAAAAAAATAATTGCTGAAGGCCTCAGCAGTTTCTAGTGGGCTGTCATACGTGTCGTTATTATACTGAACAGTAGTTATTCCAGAGTGCCTTTCATTCCTGTTCAAGAAAGAGTGTACTGTGTACTAGCTCCTATTTCTTCTTTACATTAGACCCAGCATCTTCCATTTTCCGTTCATAATACAGCCTTTTTGGATTTTTGAGCCGTATTCTAAGAGCATTACAGGATCTTCTGTATCGGTCAAGTAACTTCAGATTAAAAGGCTTACGTTTTGTTTTTTATAAAGGTTCTCTTTTGCTCTTAGTTCTTTCAATAATTTTTCAGTTATCCAACGGCTCTGAGGACTTGCGTATATTTTTTTTACATTTACGGTTTTGTGTATGAAATTGAATATTAGAAAAGCAAATAGAAGAAATCTCTGAAAATGAAATTTGGGGATCGTCTAAGGGTATCATTGAGGGCCAATCAGTGCGCTCAACAGCATCAATGAACGATTCCTTGCCGAAAACATCTCGGATGAAGGATTTGCTGATTGGAATGGTGTTGCTCGTGAAGCGCAGGAAAATCGAGTAATGATCAGTAATGTCGACATTAAGAACGCCTCCTACGGGTGCAGGAGACAGATTGGAAAGAGCATGATCAATAAGTGTGCTTAAACCACTAATGCACCGAGTGGGAAGGGAAATAAACATTCATATCCAAAACTCCAAAAAGCGCTGGAGTAATTTAAAGAGCTAGGAGAACAAAGATCAAGTAGGTTTATATTGAAATGGCCCATAATCACTACATTTGTGTCATCAAGAGATAATGTATGGAAAACTTCATGAAGGGGTTCACAGAAAATATTGACTGACGAGGACAGAAATCGGTAGACACATCCAAAGATTAAATTCTTATTGTCAAGTTTGAGGAAATTATGGTTTAGTTGCACCCAGACACTTTCGCAGTCCGTTACATTTACCTCTAAGTCATGTCGACGTTTATACTTATTGGCAGAGTTGATGTACACGGCTGCACCTCCATGATTACTATGTGCACGATTCGAGTACTCTGATTTGTAATAAGGAAACAGAAGAGCTTTTTGTCATTGTCGGAAAGCCAGGTTTCAGAGATACTGATAAGAGAAAAAGGATTTTCAAAAGAGGAAAGAAGATACTGTATGTCGTCAAAATGTTTACGGATGCTTCTTGCATTTATGTGAATGGCAGAGGAGAAGATAGGCGAGAGCAAGCAATTGAGTTGGTTAGTTGAGAAATAAATAGCCATTGATGTATATAAGTCCAAAAGGAAGAATTTCGGATTAGATGAGGTTCCCTAGCAGATTTTAGATAGGTCAGCTTCACAAGTGATTCGGAGTACCTTGCTTTCTGTGGTTTTCCTGGCTTTAATTTGACAGTTTTCTGTCCATAGGAACTTCGAGCTATTTGCCTTTTTCAGAGAAAGCGCCTGATAAAAGAGTGCCTTGTTTTCGGGGGTCATGTGGTCGTTTATATAGACAGGGCTCAGTATATACGCCTCGAGCTTTGCGATCGCTGCGCCGCCTGCCGCCGCTTCTCCGCGGAGTTGACGCGATTAGCGCTGCGCGGCCCATAGGGGTTCGTGCAGTGTTTTGGTTCTCTTTCGCTTCTTTCTGCCCTTCTAAGTGGTAAAAAATTTGTTATGGTGACGTCTGTAAGTAAACAGTACGTTTAGGTCACTTCAAAAGCCGCTGCGTCTTGGTAGGGTTCTCAAACCCCTACAATAGCTATCCGGAACGCGGCTCTGCGTCCTTCTCGGCTGCTGTTACGGGCGTAGGCGACGGCAGCAGCATACCATCACTGTCATCTCCGAATACGTCTGGCACAAGTGAATTTTATTGTCGCCTCGTTTAAACCTGATACTGGCACAGTGAGAGGTGTGTTTTGTTTTGTAGCGCGGACAACGAATGCGGCCTCATTACGAATATATGCGTCGTAGCAAAATATATTTCGGGGATGCGATTACCCAATACCTGATAATAACTTGTGCCCTTTATAAGAATATAAGCCAGGCGAAAATGTTAAGTATATTCCAAGGCTCTGCGTCGTGATAGGTGTGCACTCATGCCTTATAGCAAGGACCAAGAAAAGTGAATTAAACCACTGAAAAATTAATGGTCTGCAAGTCCGGAAGAAACAAAATAGCTCGTACAGAAATGAAAAAAAAACTCAGTGCAGCTTCTGAAATGCTGTAGAGACGTTCGTATAAACTTAAGCCGGGTAGGACTTACGAGACCAACTAGTGTGCGGAATGCACTGCTATTTCGCGAGACATGGGGAGGGGCAGGGGGACGCTTAGGTCGCTTACGTATTGTTGTGTACGATTGCGGAGCGAAATCAAGGAAAGAACGTTTTAGTAATCACACACACAAGCTACTGGTTCATGTCACTCTAGTTTTTAGACTTCAACTAACAGCGGATCCCTCGGCGAACGCATTTTTTCAGGTATACAAGTTCAAAACTGATAAAAGGTGTGGTTAGAAAAGTGGGATATCTAAAAAGGCCTTCTGATTTCCGTTTGTGCTAGATTCTGCAGGCTCCCTGCGTCATATGACTATGCTTCGAAGAAACGTTTAGTCGCGAATGGGCATTACTGTAGAAGCCCTTTTCCGCCCTGCTCGCGGAGGATATATGTAACATATATGAATGTTTGCGGGCGCTCAGCTCACGACAAGACGCCCCAGCAATATTTTTTTTTTGTCGTGCGCTGATGCCGGGTATAATTTTGGATTATCCATCGTACTTAATTCGTAGAATGTTCATACAATTTATCTCCAGGGTAGTGATAAATATCTGAGGTATGATATTGGCAAGCATAACTGGCGTGCTGCCAGGTATGAGCGCTCCACTAGGTTATATAAGCGCAGAAAACTGATTTACATCGTAGTGTATAGCCATGGCATGACCATCTGGGGAAATTATGCTCACGGAGACACTGTTAGTAAATTTAAGGGCAGTGCAATCACAATCATCTCCATATGCATATCCCTGTTTCGCGACGCCGACCTGTGCCGCACACCTGGCGCTTGTACAGACGTATGTTCCAGACTAAGATCGCGTCACACACACACTCTCGTAAACACACCACATTTGCAAACAGAGTGACTGCTCCACATAAATTTGTATTTCCAACGCCTACAAACGGTAAATCCCCGTCGTGAACGGGCCCAGAAAGCAACGGTGACAGTTGGGAGCGGGCCGACGACTCCCGCGGCTGCTTTCGAAACGGGCCGCTAGGGGGATTTCAGTGGCGCCCCTACAGGCCGCGCTCGAGGCGTATAGACAAGCCTCAGTTACACGATAGGTGACCGGACAATAAACGTAGGCTTTCTTGTTAATTAGTATCTTGTTATACTTGAGGTAATATGGCTGCCCAGTGGTTTTCGCAAAATTTAAAAGCTTTTCTGGATGTTTCGCGTGGCCTTGCAGAAATCTTTGCTAACTGACACGGGGGTGCTACGAAGCATCAATTTCTTAGCAAAGACACTTTCTCTTGTTTTGAAAGAACAAAAACGAACAATAACAGGTCGACATTTGTTCTGTACAAATGTTCCAAGCCTGTGCGCATGGGACATGGCTTCATTAAGAAGTTCCTGTTTAAGGGACGCAGACAGGATTTCATGGACTTTTACCTCAGACTCAGCCCAGGTTTCTGAGACAGAATCTAATAGCCCATAAAAAATTACATTTTCCCTACGAGAGCGATCCTCGAAGTCATCAAGCCGTGAACTGAGAGCCGCACTTTCGTGTCGCACGGCAGCCGTTACGAGACCTTGCATCTCTGTATCGTCTGGAACGCTCTCGCGAGAAATAACCTTCTTTTCAAGTACAGTTAGTCGAGCGGTTAAATCTGTTACTTTGGAATCAAGTAGGAACTGGTTTTCTTTAACTTCGTTAATAGACCTCTGCAAGTTGCCATGACGCTCATCCAAGTGTGCGGTTAGTTTGCTGAAGGCAGCTAATACCTCGCCATTCGGACCAGGGTTCTGTTCTATATCTCCGCAAAGAAGTAGTTCCTTGACAACGAGAAAACAATTTGCAATTATAACAAGCAACGCCTGTGGGCATGGAAGGATCAGCAGACAATAGTTACTAGATCGCTTAGCATTATAATCTAAGAAGGGACCAACCTGGATGAAAAGCAAAAAGTGGTTGGATGAGACCATTGTGGCGGCCGCTCCGTTCCACTGCCCACTAAGGTGCGCGGTGCAAGGCTGGCTATATTTGTAGCTTTCAGGGTGGCTTGACGATATCGATGCGGTTGGCTGATGGCAGCGTGAGGGGTTACCGGAACGGGAAGTTGAAGTGGCACCGGGCAACAACGGCTCGTTTCGGGCAGAAGATGGCAGATGCCGTATGGCGCGCCGGGCGCATGTGGTTCCGCGCCGTCCGCCGAGCTCGTGCTGATTACTGGGAATAACTGGACGAAAAGCAAAAAGTGGTTGGACGAGACCATTGTTGCGGCCGCTCCGTTCCACTGCCCACTCCCACTATATGGACTGGCTCTGACCGAGCGGCGAACCATTTAACACCACGTAACGAATATACTTCAACGAGGTGCTTTTGTCCCTCGAAGGGTCCGTGGGCTTCACCAGTGGTTGTGGTTAGGAAGAAAGACGGCTGTATTCTGTTTTGCGTTGATTATTGCCGCTTGAATACCATCACAAGAAAAGACGTGTACCTTCTTCGCGTATAGGCGACGCAGTCGACTGTCTGCAGAAATCGGAATTTTAAATGATGAGCATTTCTTTACCTCACGATGTCACCCGTTCTTGGCGTCCGTAGTTGTCCACATCGCTCCCCTGGACATTCCCGGCACAGACGTTTCGCTATCGGCGCGATCAAATTCGATAGCGCGCCCAGGCACGTTTCAAGGACACTCTCTCCCCTCTCTCGGACTCAACGTGCGCCGAGGCTGCCAATTTTACTGCTGACGAGCGCTCTCTCGTGAGCAGTTGCCACAAGTGCAACAACATTAACGTAACGCAAACTACTTAACGTCGTGCGCCCCAGGAAATGCTCTGCATTTGATCGTGCCCCTCGCGAGGGGGATGTTTCACTGCGTCGCCATGCGAACAGTTTGCCACGCTTTAGTTTTTTGTAGATGGCGGCGGGACTTGCTAATCTATACTACAACCTTGAGGTGACATTTGCAAACAGAATGTCGTATAGATTTTGTGACTTTAGAATGCTCCTAAGTAATATATCACATGCTTCGGCGCTGTCACGGCATGTACATCGGAAGGCAGGCACTATATAGGGCCACAAGACATGCAGGAAAATGTTAGTTATGTTCGAGACAGCTTTCTGATTTTGAAAAGCGTCGGATCTTGGAATAACATTAATCCGATACGAATAAACAACACACCGGAAAACGTCTCCTTTAATGAACTACATCAAGCTGTCCGTGTGGGCGACTGACACGCGTTAAGATTGAACCCCAACCACCCACTGGTTTTTCTCATCACTCGACTTAGCCTCGGGTACTACCAAGTTTCCGTGGCCGAGGCTGATCGTGGAAACCGGCAATTATTACCCCAGACATCCTTTACGAATTTATCCTCATGCCGTTTGGGCGTTGCAACGCCCCCGCCACTATCGAAAGAATAATAGACAGTCTCCTCTGTGGCCTGAAGTGGAAGAAGTGTATCTGTTACCTGGACGACGTAGTCGTTTTCTCTAAGGATTTTGAGACATACTTGATTCGCCTTGAACGAGTCCTCATTTGCCTTGCGAATGCTGGGCTGCAGCTCAATGTAAAAAAATCCCACTTCACCGCGCGCAACCTTATCATACTCGGCCATGTCATTGCATAAGATGGCATCAGCCCCGACGTGACAAAGCTTCTAGTTGTTGCGGACTTCCCGAAGCCGACCACACTGAAGGGGCTTCGGAGCTTCATTGGGCTGTACTCTTATTTTCCACGATTTTTTCGCAACCTTGCGACCATCATTTCGCCTGGTACCAAGGTTGTTGGTGACGACTGTAGAATGTGTGCTTGGTCACCATTCTGCATTCTGAGACGAGTCGTTTGCGACACTGCGTCGTTTGTTGACATCCGCGCTTATATTACGGCATTTAGACCAGTCGGCACGAAATAAAAGTGCACACTGACGCCAGTGGGATTGGCCTTGGTGCCGTGACCAACCAGCGCAATTCCGGCTGTGATGAATATGTTGCGGCGTACGCGAGTCGCGCACTCATGAAAGCAGAAACAAATTACTCCGTCACTGAGAAGGATTCTTTGCCCGTAATATGGGCGCAGGGAAAGTTCCGCCCGTACTTGAATGGCCACCCATTTGACGTGATGACTGATCCAAACAGGATTTGTTGGCTCGCCTCTCTGAAGGATCCTACCAGGTTGTCTTTGGCGGTGGTCTCTTCGTGCTCAAAAATACAATACCGCGTGGTTTATCGTTCCGGCCATTACCATTCGGATGCGGACGAACTCTCTCCCTCTACAATGCCGACTGACTTGCTCACCTTACCACAACGGGTCTGTAAATTGTCGTCGCTCACTGTCACAAACATGACTGTCGAGCAGCTGAGGACCCATGGATAGCTTCCATCATCGGCGTCCTGTCTGGTCATTCAGCTACCGGTGCACCAAGAGCACTGCGGCGACAAGCCTTTCACAACCAACTGCGTGAAGAGCTTCTTTATCGTCGAAACTACAACTCGTACGGTCGCAAGTGGCTTTTAGTTTTCCCACGGCATCTGCTGGCATACATATGCGCTGCCTTTTATGCCGGCCCGAGGTGCGCGCTTGCTCTCCTCCTCAAAACGTTCGAGCTACTCCGCGTACGTTACTATTGGACGTTACGTGCGCTCATGTGCGGAATGCCAACGCCGCTAATCATCGCCTACTCGCTCTACGGCACCGTTTGACCACTACCTTGCCCCGTGAAACATCTGATCATGTTAGCATCGATCTGTACGGACCACTGTCTTTAACGGCCGCCGGTAACTGGTGGATAATTGTTGGGATAGACCACGTTACAAGAAACGCCGAAACAGCTGCCTTCCGGGCATCCACGGCTCATGACGTCGCCACTTTTCTGTTACGTCACTTTGTCATTTGCGCCGCCTCGGGAACTTCTGAGTGATCGAGTCCGCGTTTTTCTAATAACGCATTTGAAAGCTGCGGGTGGGAGGAGCACCTCATACCACCCGCCAACCAATGGGCTGACAGAGCGGTTCAACCGCACCCTTGGGGATATGCTTTCAATGTACGTGTCGTCGGATCACTCAAATTGGGACCTTTGTACATGGGTAAACATTTTATGCATATAACACTGCTACACAAAAAACGACATGATTTTCTCCGTTTTTGCAACTTTATAGACGCAAGCCGACCCGTACAGTGGACACCATCCTGCCTTACAACCGTGACGCCGCAGAATTTAAACCGGTTTCGCAACTAGCGCAGCACGCCGTAGAATGTTGCCAAGTCGCTCGTTTTTTTAGAGCTGTAAAACAACAACGCCTGAAGCATCGCCGTGACGATTTTACCGACACTCCCACATTTAACTCCGGATCGGATGTCTGGCTTTAGGTGCCCTGCCCAACACCGTGCCTCCTCTCAAAACCTGAAGCCAAATATCACAGCCCTTACAAAGTCATCGCAGCACTTCGGCCGTAACTACATTGCGGAACCCGTCCCCCCCGTCTCTGACCTTCGCCGCCAAATGCGTGTAACAGGCCACCTTCAACTACTGAAGCCCTACTACGAAGCTCTGGTGTCGTCCTCAACCTACTTTGCCAAGTGGGCTCCTTTTGACGGGGGGCGATGGTAGAAAGGGTAATGAGCAGCTCTTTTAACGCCATCAGCTTATTGGCGTAAGCGCCACATCAAGCACGAGGGTCATGCGATCGTTGGCAATCTATGAACGAAGATAAGTCTGGGTACTGGTAGCAGCGGAAGAAGTACGGCAGAAGGTGCTCGGCGCGCGAGTTCGGCCATCGTCTGCACCTGGTACTTGCACCATCATCTCCACCTAAAACTTGCGCTCGCATCGGTTCTTCTCCTGCCAATAAACGGAATTCGGTCTACTACCGGAGGGACAACACTGACCCCCCTCACAATATATATATATGTATATATTGTGAGCGTTTATTGGTGCCTTCACTCATGAAGAAGACTCATGGAATGGATTATTTGCCATTCGCTAGTGGGACCAATCTCTCACCTGTACATACCCATTATAATCATCATTTGTGGATTACCATCATCGTCTGGGTTCGTTCGGCCGAGTCACCAAGTTCCCTGCGGGCTGAGTAAAGAGACCCGCCTCGGGATTACCGTCTCCTTGTTCCAGTCTGCTTCCCTCTTACAAGTGGTAGAGGTGCGGGGTAGCACACGACGTCCTGAACGAAGCTCCAGGGGTGCGACCGGTTGAGGTAGAGGTCGGGGTCGAACGCAACCTCCACACTGAAGCAACGCAGCAGGAACGAAAAGCTCATTATGATGCCCAGCACCGCAACATCGAGTTTCATCCCGGTGAAATAGTGCTTTTGTGGACCCCGATACGATCGCCGGGCCTGTGCGAGAAGTTTCTGAGCCGCTATATTGGTCCATACACCGTCATTGAGCAAACTTCACCTGTCAACTATAGAGTGTCTCCTGCAGTTGCCTCCAACGACCGTCGCAGACGTGGAAGTTAAGTCGTCCATGTTTCTCGTATGAAGCGTTTTACCCAGCGTGCGCCTTAGCTACAAGCGTCCAGGAGGCCGCTTCCTAGCGAGGGGGGGAAAGTGTGAGCGTTTATTGGTGCCTTCACTCATGAAGAAGACTCATGGAATGAATTATTTGCCATTCGCTAGTGGGACCAATCTCTCACCTGTACATACCCATTATAATCATCATTTGGTTCGTTCGGACGAGTCACCAAGATCCCTGCGGTCTGAGTAAAGAGACCCGTCTCGGGATTACCGTCTCCTTGTTCCAGTCTGCTTCCCTCTTACAAAATATATATATATATATATATCTATATATATATAGATATATATAAAAAGAAGGTCCCCTTCACCCCGAGTAGTCCGAGTGGCGCTGGACCACCCCCAAGAGGGTTCAACGCTGGTCGACCACTCTCGACATGTCGTAGACACTCGAGTCACGGCCCGGGGGTTAAAAAGAAGGTCCCCTTCACCCCGAGTAGTCCGAGTGGCGCTGGACCACCCCCAAGAGGGTTCAACGCTGGTCGACCACTCTCGACATGTCGTAGACACTCGAGTCACGGCCCGGGGGTTAAAAAGAAGGTCCCCTTCACCCCGAGTAGTCCGAGTGGCGCTGGACCACCCCCAAGAGGGTTCAACGCTGGTCGACCACTCTCGACATGTCGTAGACACTCGAGTCACGGCCCGGGGGTTAAAAAGAAGGTCCCCTTCACCCCGAGTAGTCCGAGTGGCGCTGGACCACCCCCAAGAGGGTTCAACGCTGGTCGACCACTCTCGACATGTCGTAGACACTCGAGTCACGGCCCGGGGGTTAAAAAGAAGGTCCCCTTCACCCCGAGTAGTCCGAGTGGCGCTGGACCACCCCCAAGTGCAGGAAACAAAAAAGACCTTAACATAAATACCCGAGAAAGTGCTGGGGAAACAGCCCCGCCGGTAGCGTAGTGGTTATCGCACCAGACCGGTATTCTGGAGGTCGTGGGTTCGGATCCCACCCGGCGGGCATTTTTTCACCACTTTCTTTTCGACTCAAAAAATTCTTCATCTCTTTCTATGACCCACCACAACCTCCCCTTTGCTTTCCGAGGTTTTCTTGACTGCCAACCCTTATTTTCTGTCTTATTTCACGGAGCCCCTCATTTCCCATTTTCTGATTCGCTACATGCTTAGCGAGGGCCTCTGTTCTGGCAGTCTTGGTGCCAAAGGGAGCTTAAGAGGGTTCAACGCTGGTCGACCACTCTCGACATGTCGTAGACACTCGAGTCACGGCCCGGGGGTTAAAAAGAAGGTCCCCTTCACCCCGAGTAGTCCGAGTGGCGCTGGACCACCCCCAAGTGCAGGAAACAAAAAAGACCTTAACATAAATACCCGAGAAAGTGCTGGGGAAACAGCCCCGCCGGTAGCGTAGTGGTTATCGCACCAGACCGGTATTCTGGAGGTCGTGGGTTCGGATCCCACCCGGCGGGCATTTTTTCACCACTTTCTTTTCGACTCAAAAAATTCTTCATCTCTTTCTATGACCCACCACAACCTCCCCTTTGCTTTCCGAGGTTTTCTTGACTGCCAACCCTTATTTTCTGTCTTATTTCACGGAGCCCCTCATTTCCCATTTTCTGATTCGCTACATGCTTAGCGAGGGCCTCTGTTCTGGCAGTCTTGGTGCCAAAGGGAGCTTAAGAGGGTTCAACGCTGGTCGACCACTCTCGACATGTCGTAGACACTCGAGTCACGGCCCGGGGGTTAAAAAGAAGGTCCCCTTCACCCCGAGTAGTCCGAGTGGCGCTGGCTACCACCCCCAAGTGCAGGAAACAAAAAAGACCTTAACATAAATACCCGAGAAAGTGCTGGGGAAACAGCCCCGCCGGTAGCGTAGTGGTTATCGCACCAGACCGGTATTCTGGAGGTCGTGGGTTCGGATCCCACCCGGCGGGCATTTTTTCACCACTTTCTTTTCGACTCAAAAAATTCTTCATCTCTTTCTATGACCCACCACAACCTCCCCTTTGCTTTCCGAGGTTTTCTTGACTGCCAACCCTTATTTTCTGTCTTATTTCACGGAGCCCCTCATTTCCCATTTTCTGATTCGCTACATGCTTAGCGAGGGCCTCTGTTCTGGCAGTCTTGGTGCCAAAGGGAGCTTAAGAGGGTTCAACGCTGGTCGACCACTTTCGACATGTCGTAGACACTCGAGTCACGGCCCGGGGGTTAAAAAGAAGGTCCCCTTCACCCCGAGTAGTCCGAGTGGCGCTGGCTACCACCCCCAAGTGCAGGAAACAAAAAAGACCTTAACATAAATACCCGAGAAAGTGCTGGGGAAACAGCCCCGCCGGTAGCGTAGTGGTTATCGCACCAGACCGGTATTCTGGAGGTCGTGGGTTCGGATCCCACCCGGCGGAGATTTTTTCACCACTTTCTTTTCGACTCAAAAAATTCTTCATCTCTTTCTATGACCTTCATCTCTATGACCTTTCTTGATGACCTTTCATCTCTATGACCTTTCATCTCTATGACCTTTCTTCATCTCTTTCTACGCACCAGACCGGTATTCTGGAGGTCGTGGGTTCGGATCCCACCCGGCGGGCATTTTTTCACCACTTTCTTTTCGACTCAAAAAATTCTTCATCTCTTTCTATGACCCACCACTACCTCCCCTTTGCTTTCCGAGGTTTTCTTGACTGCCAACCCTTATTTTCTGTCTTATTTCACGGAGCCCCTCATTTCCCATTTTCTGATTCGCTACATGCTTAGCGAGGGCCTCTGTTCTGGCAGTCTTGGTGCCAAAGGGAGCTTAAGAGGGTTCAACGCTGGTCGACCACTCTCGACATGTCGTAGACACTCGAGTCACGGCCCGGGGGTTAAAAAGAAGGTCCCCTTCACCCCGAGTAGTCCGAGTGGCGCTGGCTACCACCCCCAAGTGCAGGAAACAAAAAAGACCTTAACATAAATACCCGAGAAAGTGCTGGGGAAACAGCCCCGCCGGTAGCGTAGTGGTTATCGCACCAGACCGGTATTCTGGAGGTCGTGGGTTCGGATCCCACCCGGCGGGCATTTTTTCACCACTTTCTTTTCGACTCAAAAAATTCTTCATCTCTTTCTATGACCCACCACAACCTCCCCTTTGCTTTCCGAGGTTTTCTTGACTGCCAACCCTTATTTTCTGTCTTATTTCACGGAGCCCCTCATTTCCCATTTTCTGATTCGCTACATGCTTAGCGAGGGCCTCTGTTCTGGCAGTCTTGGTGCCAAAGGGAGCTTAAGAGGGTTCAACGCTGGTCGACCACTCTCGACATGTCGTAGACACTCGAGTCACGGCCCGGGGGTTAAAAAGAAGGTCCCCTTCACCCCGAGTAGTCCGAGTGGCGCTGGCTACCACCCCCAAGTGCAGGAAACAAAAAAGACCTTAACATAAATACCCGAGAAAGTGCTGGGGAAACAGCCCCGCCGGTAGCGTAGTGGTTATCGCACCAGACCGGTATTCTGGAGGTCGTGGGTTCGGATCCCACCCGGCGGGCATTTTTTCACCACTTTCTTTTCGACTCAAAAAATTCTTCATCTCTTTCTATGACCTTCATCTCTATGACCTTTCTTGATGACCTTTCATCTCTATGACCTTTCATCTCTATGACCTTTCTTCATCTCTTTCTACGCACCAGACCGGTATTCTGGAGGTCGTGGGTTCGGATCCCACCCGGCGGGCATTTTTTCACCACTTTCTTTTCGACTCAAAAAATTCTTCATCTCTTTCTATGACCCACCACAACCTCCCCTTTGCTTTCCGAGGTTTTCTTGACTGCCAACCCTTATTTTCTGTCTTATTTCACGGAGCCCCTCATTTCCCATTTTCTGATTCGCTACATGCTTAGCGAGGGCCTCTGTTCTGGCAGTCTTGGTGCCAAAGGGAGCTTAAGAGGGTTCAACGCTGGTCGACCACTCTCGACATGTCGTAGACACTCGAGTCACGGCCCGGGGGTTAAAAAGAAGGTCCCCTTCACCCCGAGTAGTCCGAGTGGCGCTGGCTACCACCCCCAAGTGCAGGAAACAAAAAAGACGTTAACATAAATACCCGAGAAAGTGCTGGGGAAACAGCCCCGCCGGTAGCGTAGTGGTTATCGCACCAGACCGGTATTCTGGAGGTCGTGGGTTCGGATCCCACCCGGCGGGCATTTTTTCACCACTTTCTTTTCGACTCAAAAAATTCTTCATCTCTTTCTATGACCCACCACAACCTCCCCTTTGCTTTCCGAGGTTTTCTTGACTGCCAACCCTTATTTTCTGTCTTATTTCACGGAGCCCCTCATTTCCCATTTTCTGATTCGCTACATGCTTAGCGAGGGCCTCTGTTCTGGCAGTCTTGGTGCCAAAGGGAGCTTAAGAGGGTTCAACGCTGGTCGACCACTCTCGACATGTCGTAGACACTCGAGTCACGGCCCGGGGGTTAAAAAGAAGGTCCCCTTCACCCCGAGTAGTCCGAGTGGCGCTGGCTACCACCCCCAAGTGCAGGAAACAAAAAAGACCTTAACATAAATACCCGAGAAAGTGCTGGGGAAACAGCCCCGCCGGTAGCGTAGTGGTTATCGCACCAGACCGGTATTCTGGAGGTCGTGGGTTCGGATCCCACCCGGCGGGCATTTTTTCACCACTTTCTTTTCGACTCAAAAAATTCTTCATCTCTTTCTATGACCCACCACAACCTCCCCTTTGCTTTCCGAGGTTTTCTTGACTGCCAACCCTTATTTTCTGTCTTATTTCACGGAGCCCCTCATTTCCCATTTTCTGATTCGCTACATGCTTAGCGAGGGCCTCTGTTCTGGCAGTCTTGGTGCCAAAGGGAGCTTAAGAGGGTTCAACGCTGGTCGACCACTCTCGACATGTCGTAGACACTCGAGTCACGGCCCGGGGGTTAAAAAGAAGGTCCCCTTCACCCCGAGTAGTCCGAGTGGCGCTGGCTACCACCCCCAAGTGCAGGAAACAAAAAAGACCTTAACATAAATACCCGAGAAAGTGCTGGGGAAACAGCCCCGCCGGTAGCGTAGTGGTTATCGCACCAGACCGGTATTCTGGAGGTCGTGGGTTCGGATCCCACCCGGCGGGCATTTTTTCACCACTTTCTTTTCGACTCAAAAAATTCTTCATCTCTTTCTATGACCCACCACAACCTCCCCTTTGCTTTCCGAGGTTTTCTTGACTGCCAACCCTTATTTTCTGTCTTATTTCACGGAGCCCCTCATTTCCCATTTTCTGATTCGCTACATGCTTAGCGAGGGCCTCTGTTCTGGCAGTCTTGGTGCCAAAGGGAGCTTAAGAGGGTTCAACGCTGGTCGACCACTCTCGACATGTCGTAGACACTCGAGTCACGGCCCGGGGGTTAAAAAGAAGGTCCCCTTCACCCCGAGTAGTCCGAGTGGCGCTGGCTACCACCCCCAAGTGCAGGAAACAAAAAAGACCTTAACATAAATACCCGAGAAAGTGCTGGGGAAACAGCCCCGCCGGTAGCGTAGTGGTTATCGCACCAGACCGGTATTCTGGAGGTCGTGGGTTCGGATCCCACCCGGCGGGCATTTTTTCACCACTTTCTTTTCGACTCAAAAAATTCTTCATCTCTTTCTATGACCCACCACTACCTCCCCTTTGCTTTCCGAGGTTTTCTTGACTGCCAACCCTTATTTTCTGTCTTATTTCACGGAGCCCCTCATTTCCCATTTTCTGATTCGCTACATGCTTAGCGAGGGCCTCTGTTCTGGCAGTCTTGGTGCCAAAGGGAGCTTAAGAGGGTTCAACGCTGGTCGACCACTCTCGACATGTCGTAGACACTCGAGTCACGGCCCGGGGGTTAAAAAGAAGGTCCCCTTCACCCCGAGTAGTCCGAGTGGCGCTGGCTACCACCCCCAAGTGCAGGAAACAAAAAAGACCTTAACATAAATACCCGAGAAAGTGCTGGGGAAACAGCCCCGCCGGTAGCGTAGTGGTTATCGCACCAGACCGGTATTCTGGAGGTCGTGGGTTCGGATCCCACCCGGCGGGCATTTTTTCACCACTTTCTTTTCGACTCAAAAAATTCTTCATCTCTTTCTATGACCCACCACAACCTCCCCTTTGCTTTCCGAGGTTTTCTTGACTGCCAACCCTTATTTTCTGTCTTATTTCACGGAGCCCCTCATTTCCCATTTTCTGATTCGCTACATGCTTAGCGAGGGCCTCTGTTCTGGCAGTCTTGGTGCCAAAGGGAGCTTAAGAGGGTTCAACGCTGGTCGACCACTCTCGACATGTCGTAGACACTCGAGTCACGGCCCGGGGGTTAAAAAGAAGGTCCCCTTCACCCCGAGTAGTCCGAGTGACGCTGGCTACCACCCCCAAGTGCAGGAAACAAAAAAGACCTTAACATAAATACCCGAGAAAGTGCTGGGGAAACAGCCCCGCCGGTAGCGTAGTGGTTATCCCACCAGACCGGTATTCTGGAGGTCGTGGGTTCGGATCCCACCCGGCGGCATTTTTTCACCACTTTCTTTTCGACTCAAAAAATTCTTCATCTCTTTCTATGACCCACCACAACCTCCCCTTTGCTTTCCGAGGTTTTCTTGACTGCCAACCCTTATTTTCTGTCTTATTTCACGGAGCCCCTCATTTCCATTTTCTGATTCGCTATATATATATATATATATATATACAACCTACCAAGTCCTCCCCTTTCCCTTCCGGTGTTTTCTTGACTGCCAACCCTTATTTCTGTCTTATTTTCAACGAGCCCATCATTTCCCATTTTGATTCGCTACATGCAAAGCGAGGGCCTCTGCTCTGGCAGTCTTGATGCCATAGGAAGCTTAAGAGGATTCAACGCTGGTCAACCACTCTTGACATGTCGTAAACACTTGAGTCACGGCCCGGGGGTTATAAAGAAGATCCCCTTCACCCCGAGTAGTCCGAGTAGCGCTGGCTACCACCCTCAAGCACGGGAAACAAAAATACCTTAACATAAATACCCCAGAAAGTGGAGGGGGAAATCGCCACATCCGGTAGCGTAGTGGGTATCGCACCAGACTGCTATTCTGGAGGGCATGAGTTCGGATCAAACCAGGTAGGCGTTTTTTTCTCCACTTTCTTTCTTTCCTTTGTTGTATTCTTTATCTGTTTCAATCACCTACCGCATCAACCCCTTTGCTTTCCGAGGTTTTCTTGACTGCCAACTCTTATATATATATATATATATATATAAGAGTTGGCAGTTATATATATATATATTATATATATATATATATATATATATATATATATATATATATATAGTTATATATATATAAGAGTTTTATATATATATATATAATATATATATATATATATATATATAAATATGGCAGAATATGTCCATCCGATTCAAAAGAGTATGTTCCAACCCTCAAGACTTTGCCGCCAACTCGACCAACTACGCAATGATTTAACCCGCCAACAATACCCTCTTCCCGTAATAAACGATACCATTGAAAAATCGAAAACACTGGACAGACTTGAAATAATAAACAGCAGCAGCAACGATGAAATTTCATTTTGAAACGACCACACTTATATACAATAACATGGTGCTAGCGAAGCACAAGGGACATTATATGGAGCCTAACAGATAGCCTTAATACTATACATTATCACAAGAAAACACAAAGACATTTTACGCCAGTTCGCCACGAGCCTATATATATTGCACATTATTTTCCTGACAGTGAAACGGACGGAACGCTGATGCAGTCGTCACCTAATCTAAGAATTTCCACGGCTTCGATAATTTCTTGGGTAGTCTGCTCTCTGAGTTCGCCTATTACCTTGCAATCTTGAAACACCGGCCTGCAGCCACACAGGAGGCAATGCGAGCTCTGATGGCCACTGGCAGTATTAAATAGGGTGTTTCTGTGTTCGCGCAGCCTTTCATTAAGGCATCGGCCTGTTTGACCCACGTACCGCTTTTTGCATGGGTGGAGCGGAAGCGAATACACAAATCCTTTTTGACAAGGTACAAACTTTGCTCTGTGCTGCTTATCGCACCTCTTCCCATGGGAAGCCTCATTGTTGATTTTTCTGCAAAGTCGTGAAACCTTGTCGGGGGCAGAACAAATCACTGTCACTCCTGACTCCTGCGGGATCTTCTCTAGCATGTGCGAGTAACCAAGCATGTGCGGAATTATTGTTAACCAATCTTTCTTAATTCTGGAATCTCTTCCTTGGAGTTCGAGTGAGCCGCACTTTCCTAGTTCCTTGAACAGCCCCAGGGAAAGGAAGGACAAAAGATGCCTCGGGCATCCCGCTTCCTCGAGGGGTTGTGTTCGGCTTCGGAAGCTCTCGTGGGCTGTATGATGGCAAGGTTTACGAAAGGCATTGTTGTAGCAAGCCTTAATGACAGCTCTCTTTACCAGGCTAAAGTGAGCAGTATCAAACGGTAAAAGAAGGATTGCTGCCCCTCAGCTCATATGTCCCATAGGTGTGCTCTGGGGAACAAGAAATCTTGATGTCCAGGAACTTCAGTTGGCCTTGAAATGGTGCTTCACTTGTGACACACAGCGGTGTTATGCACGATGTAAACAGGTCAAACACATCGCCACCATTCTCATCCAGTGACTCCTTGATAATGTTTCCGAAAACAATGTTTCGCTCAAACAAGTCAAAAAGCATGCAAAAAGGTTCTGCAAAGAATTCTACCTGGAGCATCTCAGAAAAACCTCGACGGTAATGTGTCCCTATGGCTGCAAATATTCTTTAGTGCCAAAACTCACAAGATTGATTGCCCACTACGTGTTATGGTGTCAGAATGTGGTACATTGCAAAAGAAGGTAGCCATGTTTCTGATAAAGGCCGAAAACAGCTTTTTGTGTTCACCATTTTTTTGTAAAGAATTAGGGTTACTTTACTGAATTTTTGAAACAGAACAGTTCCCGAGGCTTGCTGTCTCGTTCGATGTAGAGGACTTGTAATACTCTTTGCTACATAATATTGCCGCGAACCATCTATGGGTTGGTTTTTACTGCCGGGCACGCCCGGCTGTGTTATCTGCGTTCCAAGCAAAGCGCGTCTTGTATTCTTTATTTTTATGCCGCACGGGCTATCATATTCAGATAAGCAGACTGTTTCGCCCTAACGTCGCTATCCCAGAATAATCTTCTGTGATCTACAATGTTCTGGATGTGAATCGACGGTTCTAGAAACACTCGCACTGAAAGATAAAAGCCTGCAGAGCAGACGCCGCGGCATTCGGTTCGACGACACTCGCCTGCGCAAGTCACTTTGTTGACCACTGCTTCGCCGCCTCTGTAAACTTTTGAGTTGTTAGGGGAGCACAAGTTCGCTCCAATAAACTTGTTTCTCCTGCAAGAAAACTGCGTCGTTCTTGCCTTCGTGACATCTGGTGGAGGTTCTGGGTAAATGCACCCTAAGCCCTCGTCAAGCCGAGAAGCAAGCCCGACTCGTGCCAGCCGCCGACACCAAGGTCTCACACCAGAATTTGGACTGCTTCCTGATAAAGTGAAAAAAGAAGACGTCGTGAAAACCACTATGACCAATGCAGGCCCCATGACCATCGCTCCCAGTCCTGCCCTCGTTCTTCAGCAACCTAGGGAGCCCCCATCATTCCATGGGTCACCTTCCGAGGACCCCGAAGACTGGTTGGAGCCAGTCGAACGGGTCAGGCTGTTCAATCGATGGGACGACGCGGAGACACTGAGGCAAGTGTTCTTCTACCTTGAGGACTCAGCAAGGATCTGTTTCGAAAACCATGAGAGCTCGCTTGAGTCTTGGAACAATTATCGAACGCAATTTTTAACGACGTTCACCACGGTTGTGCGAAAAGAGCGGGCCGAAGTCTTGCTGCAGACGCGAACACAACACCCTAACGAAAGTGTTGTTGTGTTCATCGAAGAGATGAAGCGGCTCTTCAGGCATGCTGATCCCTCAATGGCGGAAGAAAAAAAGTTGCGCTTCTTAATGCGCGGTGTGAAGCAGGAATTTTTTGCTGGACTTTGCCCAAAACTGTCGCCAAATTTGTGACCGAAGCCAGCACAATTGAGAAGGCTCTTTAAATGCGTACTAATCACTGTGACCGCAACTTTGTTGGCACGGCCAATGCGAACTACGTCGACAGCATACGTATTCCGGCAGACAGCCTACGTGAGACTATCCGCGCCATAGTGGGGGAGGAGCTAAGGACACTACTCCCCACGTCGCCGCAGCCGCAAGTCGCTTCCCTTACCGATGTGATTAGGGAAGAAATGCAGCAAGCGCTGGGTACCTCAACGACGTCAGAAGCACCTCGCGAGCCGCACGTCATGGCCTACGCGGCTGCTGTTTGCGAGCCTCGCAAACCTGCGCCCTACCGTCACGAGGCTCCGTACAGTCGCCCCCTGTCACCGGCCCGACCACCTGCGGTGCAAACCCCCGCCCCAATTAAGACCGAGGTGTGGCAAACGCCCTATAATCGTCCGCTGTTCTACCACTGCGGAGAGGCTTACCCCATCTACCATCGCTGCCCCTACAAGAGGCTCGGTTTCCGAGGCTTCTCCGTCGACGCACCACGACCCCGACCCTTCACTGGTCTTCACTGCCTCTTCACTGCCCACCGGGGGAGCGTAAGCAGCGGTGAGCGCGCAAAGCTGCGATGGCACGAGCGTAATGGTGAGCGGAGAGCATTGGGGGCCCCCACTACAGCGCGCAGTGCCGGATGGCCGGACGGCCATGCCGGCCCGGCGGTCATAGGTTGATGATAAGCTTCTGTGATTCAAAGAAGTGCCACTTGTGGTTGTGGCCGATGTCCACGAGCAGGTGAGTGTACAGGGGCAGCACCTGCTTCCTCACGAGCCTGTACTTGGCGGTGCTGAGTCCGTCCCGGTTCATGCGGTACCACGCCATCTGCACGAGCGCCATCCTTATGTTGTTCGGCGACTCTGGGCGCTGGTTATGCTTGATCATGGTGTACAGGGCGACAGATGCTGGTGGGCGAATGATCTTTAGGTTTTTGTGCTTGATCCTGTAGGCCATGTCCTCGTCTTCAATTCCCCAGCCCCAGTAGAGGTTGGAGAAGCCCTTCACCCGGAGGAAACGCTCCCTCTTGATGGCGAACACACCGCCTACCAGCATCTGGTACGGCAGTGTGTAGTTGAACTTCTCTATGGCAACGGACATGTGCCGAGGACTGGGTGGACAGCTGAAGAGCCGGCTGAAACAGAGCCGGCTGGAATAGTGGACAGCTGTAGAGCTGCAAAACCGGCTGAAATAGAGCCGGTTTTGACCGTGATAGCCTTCCTGCATGGAAATGATACAGACCCCTTAATCCCAAGACCGAACACCGTACCCACAGCCCGACGACCCGATCTAACTCGGACGTGACTCCCGAACAGACGACAACGACACGACGCGACGCGTACCCGAAATGACAGAGCCTGCCGCTGAGAAGAAAACGACAATGACGACGCATAGTGCCCGACAGTCAAC
This sequence comes from Haemaphysalis longicornis, assembly GCF_048455015.1. Taxonomy (NCBI): domain Eukaryota; kingdom Metazoa; phylum Arthropoda; class Arachnida; order Ixodida; family Ixodidae; genus Haemaphysalis; species Haemaphysalis longicornis. The sequence continues at coordinate 36,788,766 of NW_027526233.1, read as the reverse complement.
ACGCACAAGCCCAGATAAAACGCCCCGACGCACCCGAAACTCGAGGAAAGCGGCGTCCGACGGCCAGTTGTCCATCGACTGCTTTGACGTAGTCGTCATCGACACGGGAGCCGACTACTCGGTAATGAGCGGCTGATTTGCGTCTAAGCTGAAGAGAGTTTTGATCAGATGGGACGGTCCGCACATACGCACAGCAGGAGGCCACCTCGTGACGCCAAGTGGAACGTGCACATCGCGCGTCACCATAGACGGCACAACGTACCGTGCGGCGTTCGTCGTTCTGCCTAATTGCTCCCGCGACGTAATTCTCGTAATGACCTTTTTGACGAACAACGGTGCAATAATTGATCTACAGACCAAGTACATAACTTTTTCCTCCGATCACTCCATGACGCCGCATCCGAACCCCGAACACCGTGCTGCTTTAACGATCGCCGATGATCATGTCACACTGCCACCCCGCGCAAGCTTGATGATCACCGTCTTGTGTAAAAATGCTGTTCCTGACGTCGACGCTATCGTGGAGAGGGACCAAAGGTTGCTCCTCGACCGCGGTGTCTCCGTTGCAAGAGACATTGCGCGCTTTACGCAACGCCAACCCCGGGTTTTGGTCACTAGTTTCAGCGAGTAATACCAGCATTTAGGCAGGGGCTCTGCAGTTAAGTACCTCGAAGAAACGCAAGAAGCAAGAGAAGTGATCGCGGTTGCCGACTTTGAACGCGCACACGTAGAGACCTTCAAGCTTCCGAGTCCCTTCGACGTGAGTCCGGCGTTACAGCAAAAAGAACGGATGCAATTATAGGATTTGCTGCAAGGCTCCAGAGAGTTTTTTTTGTCGAACTCAAAACTACGTCAGACACCTCTGGCGAAGCACCGAATAATAACCGAAGATGGAGCCCGACCTACCCTACAGTCACCTTACCGCGTCTCATCACAACAGCGGGTAGCCATCCGTACTGAAATGGACGACATGCTCAGCGACGATATTATACAGCCGTCGAAAAGCCCCTGGGCTGCCACGGTCGTACTCGTGAAGAAAAAAGATGGCACATTAAGGTTTTGCGTTGATGACAGGCGACTGAACAAAATCACCATAAAGGACGCGTACCCCCTCCCCCGAATCGACGACGCCATCGACCACCTCTGCCACGCGAAGTACTTCTCATCGATGGACCTGAAGACCGGCTACTGGCAAATTGAAGCCGACGAGAGAGACCGAGAGAAGACTGCATTTCTAACCCCAGACGGCCTATACGAGTTCAAGGTGATGCCGTTCGGGTAGTGCACGGCGCCAGCAACGTTTCAACGAGTCATGGACACGGTGCTAGCTGGACTGAGGTGGCGCACCTGCCTCGTATACCTCGACGATGCTCTGGTAGTCTCCCGGACTTTCGACGAACACCTTGCAAGGTGGAAGTCTGTACTCGAGGCCATCCGTACGTCGGGGCTAACGCTCAAGCCTGAAAAGTGCCGCTTTGCGTATGAGGAACTCAAGTTTTTGGGCCATATTGTCAACGCCGCGGGAGTCCGGCCTGGCCCGGCGAAAACTTTCCCACATAGCGATCTTCCCAAGACCCAAGATAAGAAGCGCGTGCGGAGATTTCTCGGACTATGCGCATACTACAGGCGCTTCGTCACAAATTTCGCCCGCATTGGAGAGCCACTCACCCGCTTGACTAAAGATAGCACCCCTTTCAGCTGGGAAAATACCCAAGAAACAGCATTCTGCGAGCTGCAAAAATGCGTGCAAAGCCCGCCTGTGCTCACGCATTTCGACGAAAACGCCGAAACGGAAATGCACACGGACGCCAGTGATATAGGCTTGGGTGCCGTCCTTGTACGAAAGCAAAGCGGGTGTGAAAAGGTAATCGCCTATGCCAGCCGTGGTCTGTAGAAGGAGGAGAAAAACTACTCTGCCTATGGGAAAGAGTGCATGGCTATTATATGGGCCATTTCGAAATTTCGCCCATATACGTGTATGGAAGACTCTTCAAGGTTGATACAGACTCCATGCGCTGCGTTGGCTCGCCAATTTGAAGCACCCCTCTGGTCGTCTTGGTAGGTGGAGCTTGCGCCTGTAAGAATTCGACGTTACAGTAGTCTATAAATCAGGGAGGAAACACTCCCATGCCGACTGTCTGTCCCGCTCCCCCGTCGACCCACCACCACAACACTCCCATGAAGACAGCGCGTTTTTCGGAGTCGTGACTGGGAGCGATCTAGCCGCCTAACAGCGTGCCGACCCCGAGTTGCGCGTCATGACCGACTACCTGGAAGGATGCAACGTCACCGTGCCCAGGTCCTTTAAATGCAACTTAACTGCATTTAGCCTGAAAAACTCTGTGAAGAAGAATTTAAGCCCCGGAACGAGAGCGAATTCCCTTCTGGTCATCCCGGCAGATCTTTGTGACGAAATTTTGGAAGCGTGCCACGACGACCCATCGTCCGGACATCTCGGCATAGCTCGCACAACCACTACGTCCGAAGCTGCCGTGACTGCCAGCGTCAAAAAACACGGCCGACAAAACCCGCCGGCTTTCTGCAACCGATCGCCGTCCCGTCGACGCCCTGTCAATAGATTAGAATAGACCTTCTGGGACCGTTCCCTACGTCACAATCACATAACAACTAGATTGTTGTAGCGACAGAGTACATGACGCGCTACGCAGAGACCCCCGTCCTTCCGATGGGGACTGCACAAGAAGTCCCGAAGTTCTTCATAAACCGAGTTGTGCTGCGACTTCGAGCCCCTGAAGTCGTAATCACGGACCGCGGAACGGCCTTCACTGCGGAGCTTATGCAATGAATGTTACGCTACAGCAACACGGGTCACCGAAGAACGACGGCAGTACCATCCCCAAACAAACGGACTAACGGAACGTCTGAACAAGACGATCGCGGATATGCTGTCAATGTACGTTGACGTTGAACATAAGACTTGGGAGGAAGTGCTCCCGTATGTCAAGTTTGCGTACAACACGGTTAAACATGAAACTACGCAAATGACGCCGTTCGAGCTTGTCTACGGAAGACTGCCGACTACGCTGCTTGACGCCATGCTTCCGCATGTAGAAGACGACGACATAGTCCCGACGTCCAAGGATACCTTCAGCGTGCCGAGGAGGCCCGCCAGCTCGCTCGAGTTCGTACAACAGACCAGCAGCTGGTGGATGCCGGGCGCTACAACCTCCTACGCCGAGACGTCGAGTACCACCCAGGGGACGGTATTTGGGTTTGGACTCCCATCCGACGACGCGGACTCAGTGAGAAGCTTCTACGACGGTATTTCGGACCCTACCAGATTCTACGACGTGTCGGCCAACTAACTTACGAGGTGATCCCAGATGGTGATTCCGGAACATCACGCTGACGCACCCGGCCCGAAGTCATCCCCGTGGTGTCGCTTGAAACCTTACTTCGCAAGATGGCGGACTTTTTTTGTTGTTTGTTCGGACTGTCTCTTATTTTAGCATCGGGCCGATGCACTCTTAGAGGGGGGGTAATGCCGCGAACCATGTATGGGTTTGTTTTTACTGCCGGGCCACGCCCGGCAGTGTTATTTGCGTTCCAAACAAAGCACGTCTTGCATTCTTTATTTTTATGCCGCACGGGCTATCACATTCAGATAAGCAGACTGTTTCGCCCTAACTTCGCTAGCCCAGAATATTCTTCTGTGATCTACAATGTCCTGGATGTGAATCGACGTTTCTAGAAACCCTCGCACCGAAAGATAAACGCATGCAGAGCAGACGCCGCGGCATTCGGTTCGACGGCACTCGCCTGCGCAAGTCACTTTGTTGACCGCTGCTTCGCCGCCTTAGTATACTTTTGAGTTAGGGGAGCACAAGTTCTCTACAATAAACTTGTTTCTCCTGCAAGACAACTGCGTCATCCCTGGCTTCGCGACAATATGGTCACTGCGTGTGTTTAGGAGGCACTAGATGATGATGGTGCAGTGGGTTTTCAAAATGACTTTGCTTTAAGTATGTGACGGTTCCTTGACCTACTGAGCATGTACCTGAACTCCACTTACGCTTATTTTGAAGATGAAGTGTACGGCCAGAAAACCGGGGTGTGCATCGGATCTTGCGTTGCGCCGATTATCAGTGACTTAGATCTAGCAAAAATTGACACAGTGTTACATCAGAAAATGCAAGACGGGCATATCGCAAAAATATTTCGATACGTGGATGACCACTATGCGCTTCTGGAGGCAAGACAAGATGCTTTGTAAAGGGTACTGGCCGATGTGTTTGACCTGTTTACATCGTCCATGACACCGCTGCGTGTCACAAGTGAAGCACCAGTTCAAGACCACCTGAAGTTCCCGGATATCAAGCTTTCTTGTTCCCCAGAGCACACCTGTTGGACATATCAGCCGAGGGGCAGCAAGCCTTCATTACCGTTTGATTCTGCTCACTCTAAGCTTGTAAAGAGAGCTGTCATAAAGGCTTGCTACAACAATGCCCTTCGAAAATCCTGCAACCATACATACCCCGCGAGAGCTTCCGAAGCAGAATACAACGCCTCGAGGAAGCGGGACGCTAGAGGCATCTTTTGTGCTCCATTTCCCTGGAGCTGTTCAAGAAACTAAGAAAGTGCGGCTCACTCGAGTTCCAAGGAAGAGAATGCAGAATTAAGATAGATAAGTTAACACTAACTCCGTACATGCATGGGCTCGCGCACAGTTAAAAAAATTGTGAAGCATTCAGGAGGGACAGTGGTTTGTTCTGCCCCCGACAAGCTTTCACGACTTTGCAGATAAGTCAACAGTGAGTTTTGAAAGGGGAAGATGTGCAATACGCAGTATAAAGCAAAGTTTGTGCCTTGTCAAAAAGGAGTTGTGTATTCGCTTCCTTTTCACCCATGCAAAAAGTGGTACGTGGGTAGAACAGGGCGATGCCTTAATGAAAAGCTGCGCGAACACCGAAACACCCTATTTAATACTGCCAGTGGCCATCTGGGCTCGCATTTCCTTCGGAGGGCTGCAGGTCGATGTTTCACGATTGCAAGGTAATAGGCCGAGAGAGAGAGTAGACTACCCGAGAAATTATCGAAGCCGCGGAAATTCTTAGATTAGGTGACGACTGCATCAGCGTTCCGTCCGTTTCACTGTCAGGAAAATAATGTGCAATATATATAGGTTCGTGGCGAACTGGCGTAAAATGTCTTTGTGTTTTCTAGTGACAATATATAGTTTTAAAGGGACCCCGAAAAGCTTTGTGAAGGTGGCAATCAAATGCATTCAGGTGGTAGAACACATAACGGGGGATTTTTGAGCCAAGTTTTAGCCCCATACGTTGTACAGATAATTTGTAAACAATTTTTGAAGATCGCCTTTCTCAGCCGATGAGCGCGACGCCGCTGCGAGCCGGCCGCGGCTGACGCAATGGCGATTGCTGGTGACGCAACGGCGAAGGCGCCCCCTGATTCGCCCAATCGCCGGCAAGATCGGCCGCCGGCGGCGTCACTGCCATTGGCTTCCGGCTGCTCTTCCTCCTTCCTGCGCGATCCCGAGGCAAAGGCGGCAAAGGCGGGTCCGCAGTGATTGACGCGAGCCTAGGCGAAGGAATGTAGCTAGCTGCTTTGAAGGAGGCAGAGATGGAGGAGGAGTCGATCGGCAAGTGGGGAAAGGTGCATTTAGTTGCTTCTGGCGCAGCTAATACTGAATGTAGATCTATAATTCCAACGGCATTGCATCGCTATATAGGGGCTACGTGACAATACAGGCCTTTTGTAACTTTTACAGAAGGCTTTTCTGGGTCCCTTTAAGGCTATCTTTTAGGCTCCATGATATGTCCCGTGTGCTTCAGTAACACCATGTTATTATATATAAGTGTCATTTCAAAATAATATTTCCGTTTATATTAGCGCTTCGTGTTGTGTATGTTGTTCTCTTCTCTGTCCTTTTGGTAATTTGCGCTTCCCACCAATGCAATGAATTACGAACTCGCCCAAGCTTCCACTCTTGAAATATTCTTCTATGATGCCAGCTATGCTTTTATTGGCTAGAAATCCTACACCCAGTTCCCTTCTGTCCACTAGACCACGGTAATATACGACGCGTCCATCTTGTAGCACCGTAAAGGCTTCACCTGTCCTCCTAACCCGTATTACGTCCCCTGAAATGTCTTCTAATTCCTCGAAGAGCACTTCTACACTCGCTTCGCTTGGTAAAGTTCTCGTGTAAATGTTGCCAGATTCAGATACCAATGGCGGCCTGTCCGGTCCAGTGATTTATAGCTACACTGCCCCTTTTTTCATCAACGAGCACGGACCGTGGAATAATCACGAATACGTTACTCGCAACACAAGGCCCACGAGTAGTACCATGGAGGAAAAAAACTCAGGAGAGGCCACGCTAACCACACGTTAATGGGGAGGAGTGTGGAAGAAGTGACGTCATTTTTTCAGGGCCATAGTAGGCCGACGGCCACAGCGTCCTAGCAACAGCGCCGAGGTCGGCCCACCGAGGCACAACGTCACTGCGCGGTCCAGCCGGTAGCCAATGAGAAGCGGGCAAAGATGAAGCAGACGAGAATAGGCGACCGGTAAAAAGCGTGAAGGCTTATGGGTACGTTGTCTGCTCCCTACACTTCCCATTCGAGATCTCGCCTGCCCTCCCATACGCCGGCGACTTTCACGAGCGTGTGTGCGTGTTGTTTGTTTGTCGCAGAGTGCTTACTTTCTGAAAAGCCCTAGTATGATTCATCGCTGTTATTCATTGAATGCGGAATGCATGAGCATTTTTTTTTCGGTGGAAACAGATAAACAACAAGCAGGCGCGCACGTGAAATCCGCCGGCATTTGTCACAGAGTCCTTACCTTTAAGAAAAGCCCCTGGTAGGATTCATCGCTGTTATTCATTGAATCCGGGATGAATGAGCGTTTTTTGTTCGGTGAAAACAGATAAACAACAAGCTCGCGCGCGCGTGAAAGCCACCGCCCTACGGGAGGCCAGGAGAGCTCTTGACCCGGAAGTGACGGGCCTCCGTGGGAGCAGACAATGTACCCATGAGCCTTTTGCGCTTTTTACCCGTGAGATATGGACCGAGCGACGGCGGATGAGGGAGCGCTTGCGCACAAAATACGACCAAAAAGGGCGGCTGACCAATATGGCTGTAGTAGTGACGTCAGGGCGTCCATGCGTCAGGGCCTCTCCTAAGCTTTTCTTTCCACTAGGAGTAGTGCCGCTTCGCCGGCTTTTTCCACGTGCTTGGCAGATCTGGCTTGTGCTCTTTACTAAAAGAGCGACGGAGGCAAATAAGCGGTATTATTCAAACATAAGCGCAGTACTCTTTCTCCACGCGTGCTTTTTTGTTGTTTGAGCTATTCTGTTGCTTCTTACGAAAGTTAAGACTAATACAATATTGCAGTGACTGCCAGGAGGCTGTAGTATTTGGACTACAAGTATTTCAGCGAAGCGTGTGGATACGCGGCCATTTGTTTTCAACCAAAAAAAAAAATACCCGCGTTTTGTTCTTGGGAACGGTAGGACGTCTGGCCTTTGGCGCGCATGGAAAAACCACTAACGAAGCAGTTCAGGGAGATATGGGCTGGGCGTCGTTTGAAGTTAGAGAAGCTCAGAGTAAAATATGCTTTGAGATGAGGTTGAGGGCAATGGATCAACGAAGGTGGGCAGCTAAGGTTTTTAGGTACCTATATTTGAAAAGCGTGGACACGCAGTGGTTAAGAAAGACTAGAAGGCTAACGATGAAATACGGAAAGAACAGTGGGGAATCCAAAACAGCCAAGGTAACCAAAAAAGAGGCAAGGCAGATTGAAACGAATAAATGGAGGGAAAAAATGGAAGCCAAAACGTCGTTAGAGATGTACAGGGCTGAGAAGATGAACATCAGAAAGGAAAATTTCTACGATAATTCCCAGGGCAGTGCTTTGCTTTTTGAGGCTAGAGCAGGTTGCCTGCGAACTAAGAGTTTTGTGGGGAAGTATTCACAAAATGATGGGGTATCCGTCGTCTGCGGAAAAGAAACAGAAACTATGCGGCACATCGTGCTAGAATGTGAGGGTATCCACCCAAATCTACATGAAGGGAATATTGAGCTGTCAGAAGCCCTAGGATTTAAAGGTATCACAGAGGAAGTTAACTTCAAGGCTGTCGAGGGGACGAAAAGAAGATTAGAATGCTGGTGGACGAAAAGCAGAGAGGGGAATATTGCCTAGGACAGTTACCACTTGTAACAGGAAAAAAAAAGTATTTTGTGCCTAATAAGCTTTTTGTGCCTGCCCTAAGCAGCGCTAGTATTGAACCAAAAGTGTAAAACATAGGTATATTAGTCTTTTTTGGTAAGATGACATGTCATCACCCCGATACAAAGGGGAAACCAATAGAAATCATCATCATCATCATCATGGAGAAACATTCACTTTACACAATTGTTTTGTAGAGCTTGTATCGACAATAAAGGCTTATTTTAAAGAGACAGAGAGAGACAAAATTGTGTTTTCAACCAATGTTTGGTTGTCGTTGTTTTAATTGTAGGCCTCCTCTTTTGACTCAGCGCTTTAGTTACAGTTTTCTTGCTGAGAGAGAATTATATAGTTCGTATTATTTCTTTCAGTGCGTGAATGAGCGTACATTTTGTGAAAGTAATTTCTCACAGTTTTGTTTTGTTCCAGCCATACCATTTGTGTCGGCTTTCGCATCATAGCACAATTTCTTTTTTTTTTCTTGGCAACATAATTTTACGCTAGCCAGCATTGCTCCACGCCATAGGCTCTCACCGGGGCTAGCAGGGTGTCACGGTTCCCTCCGTCATTATTTTTTTCTTTAGCCATGCTGCCCAAGAAGAAACTTTCAGACGATTCCCTTGAGTGAAAGCGTATTTAATTGAGTGGAAAACGGTATGATAAAGGTACGAGTTCAAATCAAACGATATATAAAGACGGCAAGCATGATACACAAAAGGGGGACAAGGCGGGTACAGGAGAATTGTGGTAAACACTGGGCACTGCCCCAGGTGCGCACGCGCTAGCTTACGCCCGTCTCGGCGATAGCAGATATTAAAGGAGGAAATTTGCCCGAACCCCACGAACGGCATCTACTGTGAAAGTCGTCCAGGACGATATCATAAACCACCACAGGAGAGTCGCCCATTCCGACTTTGTAAGACTTCCTCATGCGTGCAGCCAACTCTTCAGGCCCTGCGAATAGCACAAGCTGAAACGACGTTAAAAAAAAATTGTTAGAAAACGTGCTTTGGCGTGCGCAGTGCTGATTATGCGAATTTGTACTTTATGCAGCTAAGCGGATTTTAAGAAACAGCAGACATTTCGGCTTGTGTCGTGTGCTTTGATGGAGACACCAAAACCAGAGCAATGTGCGGTGAGCGCGAGCACGGGCGGCGTTGCGAAGCACGCCTTTCTGAACTTGGTTTAGGGATTCTCGCATTTGTCGTCTGCTTCACTCGGGCTCGCTCTCTCCGCTGTTTCCTTGAACTCGGTTGACTTTTGATGATTGCCGGCATCAGATTTTGTTTGTGCATAAACTTTTATCATACTCAAAGATTTGAAACTGTATACAGTGGCTCAGGGCATTAGTTATAGTTTTTGATACCGCTCCGGATAAAACATTGTCGGCGTCGCCCCATTCCTGGCGAAGCCGGTACTGTGCGCAACGCAGAAAAGTCGGAGCCATGCGTCAGCTCCTGTATGCGACAATCTTTCGAACAAAGGAAACAGTCAGCTGCTAATTACGGACAACAGCGGAAATGCAAGACCAAAACAAATTCCCAGTGCTTCGGGGCTGTCGGCGTTGGCAGAAGGCATTATGATTCCAGGTAATTACATGCAAGGTAAAACAGTTTTTGCAACCTAGCCGAACGCTCGAAAGTACTGTATCACATGTCTTTACTTTGTCACGGCGTGAAAGTATGCCGACGTGCACTATGGGCCTCAAAAAATGTAGGTTCAGTTCTAAAAAACCTACTCTGTGTATAGGCGCGTGGTTGTTTTATACCAGGATTCTAACCAGTACGGATTCTTATTGAGCAAAACAAAGTCACGTATACGGGAAAAATGCAAAAACACTACATTATTCAGACCTGGAGGCATATTTCGGTACATTTCCCGCAGCCTTATATTCACATTCAGACATGCGTTACAGTAAAACTGCACACAAGCGTAGGCGTATGTGGCGGAGGGGAAAGCTTTATTTAACAGTGAAATCGAGCTGGTTAGTGGACGGGTTCTTCAGTAAAGGACTAAAGAGGGCAACAAGTTTTTTTGCAATTTATAGTACGCCATCCCAAGTAGGCCAGGATTTCTTCTTTACGCCCGAAGGGGTTTCAAAACAATAAAGAGCTGCTTGTTCGCATTCATCGGCTTCTAGTCTTGTTGCACTGTAAACCGGCGCGATACTACTCATTGCGTTCCTTAGCAAGTATATCAAGGCCTTCAACACTGTAATCATGTCGTACTGTGCGGGTGGAGTCAGTTAGTTCTTATAACGATTGTTACGATAGACATTCGAGGCACAAAAGCTACCTTGGAGTACTCGGGCAACGTTTTCTGCGCCGTTTCACAGTGGCTTAGGACGAAGCTTTTCATAGCATTTACATGTGAATAAGCAACGCACGCTGCCATAACGAAAGCCAATTTGTTAAGAAGGTACTGCAAGCTTTACAGCCTGAAGGAATTATCCACACGAACGTTGTAAGCCTCCAAAACGCCAGCAAACTGTGACGGTGCAGAAACAATAATCAGTTGGTGGCAAAAAAAAACATTCATATGATACACGTCAACACAAAAGAAATAGAAGACAGCCCTTTTTTTTCCGCCCTTTTTTTCCCGCTGTGCGATGCGCGTGTAAGGTCCCACTGCTTGGTGCGTAGCATTAAACTTTGTCTCGCAGGACGACCACGGTGTCTCGCAGGACGACCACGGGTTGGCCTTCCAGAAGTCCTTCCGACGTTGGCATCCTCTCCAGCTTGGTTGTCGGCATTCTGCTTGCTGGACACACTGGCACAGCTTGGCGTCGTCGAGACTTGCTGCATGCCTCTACTGGAGAGTTTTTGGGTCCGGTCATTGCGGAGGGAACCTGCCTCACGTTCTCTGGCAGGTTGCAGCAAGCTTCAGCCTGGTATCGGTGTCCGTGCTTGCGGCCCCTCAGGCAGAAGGCGTTCTTCTTGTTGGGCTGGCTGGAAACCTGTGACTTCGCCCAACAGTCTGACGAGCGGTGCCCTAGCTTATTGCATAAGAAGCAATGTGGCTTGGTCGTCTTGTGATCATGATAATCAGGAGCGCGAGGGAGTCCAGGGGGCTTGCCACTGTCTTTATTTTCTTCCCTTCCTCTGCCCAGGTTGACTAAGCCTTGAGCTTCGAGGTATTGATCAGCCGTCTCAGCAAGCTGGTCCAGGTTCTTGCAGCCCCTTTTTTTGAGGAAAATGGTGAGCTTCTCGTCGCACTGGCTCAGGAATTGCTCGGAAACCATTTTGTCTCGGAGCGCGGAGTACGACTGCTCCGTTTTCGCCATTTCCTGCCAGCTGTCGAAGTAGCCGAGAAGACGACCAACAAACTGACGACCTGTTTCTGAGTTCAGCGGCCTGGATTCTCTAAACTTGCACCGGTACCCTTCTTCGGTGTACCTGATCCTCTGTAAAAGGGTCTTCTTCAATTTCGTGTAGTCCAGTGCATCGTCGGACGACATGCGGCCAACAGCACTGAGCGCTTCACCTGTAAGGCACAAGTGTAATGAGAGCGCCCACTTGTCCGAAGGCCAACCTTGGCTTGTTGCCACTCTCTCGAACCGCTGTATATAAGCGTCGAGCTCGTCTCGTTCCTCATTAAAAGCGGGAATCAACTTGTGAGGGCTGTGGAAGCTTTGTGCCGCATTAGTCGCGTTGTCACTTCCCAAGGCGTCCGACGATTTGCTCTACGACGGTGTGCTCTACGAGTCGGCAGCGGGAGCCATCTTGTCTCGCATCGCAAGGCATGTGGGTGCACCCCATTTTTAGATATAACCAAGGTTCTAAAGCGCTACACGGAATCACGCACACGCGAGATTTTCGAAGCCTACTCAATAGTGAAAAAAGGAAGAAAGAAATGTGTCAGTCAGGCTTCAGTCGCACTTCTTCAAAAAGAAATAGCGTATATCGACAGATTGCGCTTGTCAGCTTTTGAAAAACTCATTGTTCGCTCACAGTGGAAATCATTTCAGCGTGTTTTGTTTCCTTTCCTAGGGTTGTGACGTCACTTTTTCCTCGTGTATAAATTGCAGAACGCAATAAAGCACCCCCAGTTGTTAGTCAGCGCTTGTACTGTCTTTTCGTGCGTTAGTCCCCGTCTTTGCGCTGTTTTTTCCCCCTGAGTTGATAGAAAAATCAGAAAGAAATGAAGACCAAAGCAGAAACATTGACGTACGCTGGCCAGCTTAAAGCACGCCGCTTATCCCTCAGTTGACACAACACGATAGAAAATCATCAAACAACGAAGAAAAAAGTACCCGCACGCCAGCCTCGATGGCTAAAGCAGGGCGCGCGCGCTCTGCTCGGTTGGCCAAATGTGATAAAAAAATGAGCAAACAGTAATTACACGACGTAGGTACCTTTCTTATAACAACCCTGGTACATTTATTGCATTCTCTACTATTTTTACACTGACAAAGAACTGTCGCTCTTCGGAGACTGACCCGCCGCACGGATTCCCGCCGCTTCCCCTGGCGAAAAAGCGCTCGGGCAGGGCTGGCGAGCGCCACCGCGTGGGGTTGACACCAAGTGCCTCACTCGGAGGCGGCCGCTTTTTCCACTACACAAGTATTCTAGTACACTCTAGTCTCCACTCTGTCAACGACGCCGAGGACTCCGTACCGCTTCCGAGAACGAGCGAAGCCGTCGCTGCCGTATCCCTGCTACAGCAACGCTGCAGTGCCAGTGTGGGCAGCGGTATTGTGCTTGTCGACTGTTTAGACGCTGTGGAGAAAGCAGTCACCAGCAAGGCGTTGCGCTCCAAGAAGCAGGCTACACTCACGCAGTTCTTCCGCCCCAATAAATTATTATTTTCTTTCCGAGAAAGTGCCGTTTAAATAGTGAACCTACAGGGTGTTAAGAGCTCAGCCTTAGCTCGTGACTCCGTCGGCAAGATTGCTCTCATACAAGTTTTTTTGCTTCACTTTCTATGTCGAATTTTTGCTATATCGAACTATTTTACAATCCTCGTGCTGGGAAATCTTACTACCAGCGTGCACCCCCCCCCCCGTGGGAGAACTGGGCTCTGTCGGTCGGTTTCGGCTGTGCTGCTTTTGTCCGTCGGAATGGCAGGAGTCAGTGCTGCGCCAGGCCCACTGTATTGTGTATTCAACGCCCATGGGAGTTTGCAGCAGCTCCCAAGGCACTTTGAGGGCAAGTGCCTTCAAAGAACACCGATGCGTGAAGCGGACGCAGGGCCAGACAGCCTGGGTGGCAACCCAGTTGGGGCTTGGAATGGTATTTCGGAAAAATTTGGCGTTGAAATTTCTGTGGTTCAACTAACACTCTCTTTGGCTAGGGGAAGTAACGAGCCCCCGTAATCCAGCGTGGGAGGAGGCCAAAGGCTAGGGGTGGTGACGCGCCCCTGTCATGCAGCGTGGGAGGAGGCCCCGGGGGTCTATGTTGTGAACCTCCGACTGCGCTCAAGCAGTACAGTTCGTCTTTGCTGGGCGCACCATTGCTGAAGCAAGGGGTATACCGGCATCGGGCTGGGGTTGTTGGGAACCTCTGTAACCGGTGCTTGGAAGGGGCCTTGAAGCGAACGGGCCTGCAGGCCGAGGGTGGTGGCCCTTGTAACCCGTCTTGGGGGCGAGAGCGCAGGAGGACGGGGAGTTCCGCAAGAAAGAGTCCTCTGAAATTCGAGGACACCGCACCTTCAGCACTGGGATCGTGCTCCTAGCTGCCACCACGGAGGTTCCTGGTCGACGAGAATCAGGTCCTTTGCAAGGGTTGTTGGCTGCGTACTAAACACTCTGTTGTTGAAGCAGTTGGGGCTGAAAGTAGTCACGGTCGATCCACTATGACTCTCTCTGGCCAGGGGAAGTAACGAGCCCCGATAATCCAACGTGAGAGGAAGCCAAGTCCTGGGGTGGTAACGCGCCCCTGTAATCCAGCGTGGCAGGAGACCAGAGGGTCAACGTTGCTAACTGTTGCGCTCACGTGTACAGTTCGCCTACAGGCCGGGGCGGAGCGAACCCTGTAACCCACAATGCGGGAGGGGGCCTAAATGCGAACCGGTGACTGGCAGAATGATAGACGGTCCCTTGTAACCGCAGTCTCCGGGGCGGGCGGTACAGTCCGTATGTGAGGCTGGGAGCGCCGGAACTCCTGTAACCCACAACGCATCAGGTGGCCTAAGTGCGGGCCGGTCCGTCACGCCAAGGGAAATGGATGACCGCTAGTAACCTGAAGTCTGTCGGCGAGAGCGCAAATTTATACCAGTCCCAGCAATGGGCGGGTCCGGTAACTATGACTCCTGTTGGCTCGGGGATGAGCCAACTGCCGGGAGTAGTAACGCGCCCCGGTAATCCAGCGTGAGAGGAGGCCAGGAGTTCAATGTTACCATCAGCAAATACTTCATTCAACCGTACAGTCCGTATGTAGAGGCTGGGGGCTGCGCAACATGTGTAACCTACAAAGCGATATGGGGCCCAAGTGCGGACTGGTCGCTGGCCGAGGGACTGGCGAACGCTTGTAACCTAATGTCTCAGGGGCGAAGTGGTACAGCAGCCAGAGGCCGGGAGCGTAGCAACTCTTGTAACCCACAAAGCGAGAGGGGGCCGTTGAGCGCTGGTCTGCTAAGCCGACGGCCTTGGACAAGCCGCCGTGACCTGAAGTCTTAGGGGCGAGAGTGCAGAGTTGCTTCTCAGAACAATCGACCGTGTACCATGAGTAAACTCCGACAGCAAATCCGGGGGTTTGGGAGGAACTACGCTTTCAGCACCCAGTTAGGCTGACTTTCCTGTTTCCGATGGTCGGGGCAAAGTTCACAAGCCCAAAGGATGAGTGGTTACCCCGTGCAGGGGCCGCAAGATTGGCAACATTGGCACTGTCTGATGGCCTCGCTGAGTCAACTCAGTCCTGAAAAGGAGTCGGATATCAAGGATCAGATCAAAAGACCGCTGTCCCCAATTTCTTCCTTTTTCCCATAACCTCTTCCCTTCTCCCATTTCCCTTTCGTTCATCCCAACCCTTCCTGCTACTTCCCAGGGGAGATCAGGGGATTCTCCCCGGGCCCGCTGTCCTGGATCTGGTGTCGTTTAGTAGCATTTTCCCACTTTATTTTATTTCCACCTTCGGGTAGTTAAAACATCTCTTGCCGTTTGGCCTATTCATTTATTTCACAAATGGCAAAGGGTGGTTATACGAAAGTTGTACCGGCCGAGGCAGTATATTTTACAATCTTTTTCGGACCATCACTATAATTTCTAAGTTCGATATAAGCGGGCTTTACTGTAGCGGTGGCCAACGGGACCCCCGGTGTTTAAGTTGGTGCTACCACTGGCCCTAATGCATTTTTTACGGATTTTGGCATTATGGGCCACAAACGCTTTCCGCTAAGAAAAAATAAAAGCCGTTCCACTCAACGTAAAACCTGTCGAAAATGCAGAGCACTCATTCTCAAAAATGGGATGGGCCGCATCTATCCGCTCATTGCTCCCACCCATAACGCTCTGTGCCTCCCTGTCTCACTGTTGTCTTATGAATTGAACGGAGGTTTGTAGAATGGAATTCGCATTTCTCGACTTCGCAGTGCTCAGACGCTCATTGCCTGGTACAGCGCGAGCGGGAGTTCTCTCCTTTTTTTGCTTGCTCTCATGTCGCTCGTGCCGGCACCCTCCTGCGCAGCTTGGAACGCATTCTTTTTGGCTGACACTTTTTTTGCTTACTACCGTAAAAGTGAACCCAACAGGACCTCCTAACTAAATGAAAGCGGAGCTGCAAGTAATATACACAGATTTGCCTCTATACGTGCAGTTTTCTTGGTGCCAAATAACCGGGACATGTGTGACGAGCGCTTCGGGTTCAGGAGTTCGGAAAGGTTATGACTATAAAAATATATTGTTTTTCGAAGCCGCTGTGTTCCACCGTGACGATATGCCGTAGGGCTCTACTTGGCTCCGTTGTATCGCGGCGGCACCTGATTCCGGCAGTCGCTTGACATTGAACCGCGTAACACCGACCGAGCTACGACGGCAAGGCGAGCGCCTAAAGTTTTCTGCAGTTAAAAGGCAACACGTACCGACAAGCGCTGCTAATGCGAGCCAATGATCGCATTAAACGGGGACAAGGCATATCCCGTTTGGCAAGGCGTCCAACCGGAGTCCAAGATATGCCCTATTGCGGGCTTCTAAACATGCAGGAAGGCACGCACATCAATCGGCAAGGCTAACGTTCGCGAGGGAGGTGTTATGGGTGCTCACGTTCTCTTAAAGCTGCCATGAAAGTGTGTTGGAATATTTTTCTTCTCCAGCACTATCCATGGAAATTCGCATTCATTGCGGCACTTCCTTCACAGTCGTCATACTTTCATTTGTATTTTAGCTTCCGTGCCCTCCTTCCTGGTTGTAGTGCCGATGTTATGGCATGAACCGGCAACGGCCACACAAGTGCTCAGCACTTCTGCAGCACTTGATGTTCGCAGGCCTAGTGCCTACCACGTTTCGCGTCTTCCAAAGCTAAGCTTTCTATGGCGCGCCGACGACGACAGTCCCGTCCCCATAACGACTACACGAAGGCTAACTTTGCACAATGAGTGTCACAAAGTGGTGGCGAAGATTGTGGTGATTAGGATTACCTAGCCACCTTGGCGGAAGACAACTAGAAAAACAAGGACCGGGCTATTGAAATGACAGCGAACCGACCGCCGCGTTAGCCGTCCTCGTGGAGCGAACTACCGCTGCCTGCGCTCGTGGCACTGTTCTTTCTCTTTATTTCAAGAGAATCCCTGGGCCCAAGTTAATCAGGGGCTTGGTTCAAGAAAACGCTGCCGCTGCACTGTACGCCGTCTTTCCCGCCCGGTTAACAAGCGGGGGGAGTATGAGCGCACAACTCCGTCGCGTCCAGGAAACAGCCGATGCAGGCGCCCACGTGGCCAGAAAGCACAGCGCAGATCGTCCTGTACAAGCACTGCATCCCCTTTGGGTCGAGGAGGGTGACTGGCTCGTCGGTGGATCGGGGCGACAGGAGCTACTGTCCTTTTCAAGGACGTCAAAACGCCCCGTTACGACTCAACCATGTAGAGCTCATCTGCGAAGCTAGCTGCCAGTGGACAGTGGTTCTGGAAGGTCAAGTTTCTCCGGCCGGCACGTGTTGCTTTTGCCTAGCCAGAAGTGCGCTGGGTTCCACGGGTATGACCCAGCCATATCTTCAGAGAAGTACGTGAAAGACCGACTGTGCATTACTTCGCCGCCTTCGCAAAGCGTCGTCTGCAGTTCTACAAAAGTCAGGCAACTACGTCCGAGGGTCCGACGTACTATCCGGTGAGCCGAATCCAATGCTCCCACGAACCACCCCACCACGATGCTCCAACGACGTTGCATTTCCAGGAGATGCATTGGCAACTGCCAGGAGCAAGTAGGGCGCCTTCAGAAACCTGACGTAGAGCGCATGCGCAGTCATGGAAGGCCTAGGCATTATCCGAATTAATGGTCGATCGAGTGCCGCCCTTAGCAATAAACGTCCTGAAGGCCGACAAGAAGCTGATGAGGCCATCTGTGACGCGAGCTCAAGCTGGATGGCTCGTGTCACGCCACAAAAGAAAACTTCGATGTAGGCCTTTGTTCGGGTGCGTTGCTTGGTGCGACAGAACGGCGGCCCGAATAAGTCTGCGCCGACAATGTCGAACAGACTGGCTTCCCTGATACGATACTGGGGTAAGGGCGCAACTGGTGCTCTTGCTGGTGTGAATCTCCATCAAAGAGCGCTCGTCCATGTGTATTCTTTCCGTCCCTTGTGTTTCTGCTGCGCTACATTTGTTCACTACGAATTACAAACTAGCCCAGTCTTCTAAAGCTTTACTTACTCAAAGACAAAGCAAGCATCTATGAAGCACTGTTTTCCCCACCTGACTATCCTTTAAAATGTAATACCCCCCAGTAATAATGTAATACCCCCCAGTGGGGTCCTTAAGGAAATAAAAATGAAAAAAAAATTCAGAATCTGTCTCTCAGTTCAGTTTGAGGGCTTTGAACACCCGCGTGTATAACGGGTGGCGATAATTAGCCGGGGAAAATCATGATGGCTGGGCCGAATGACGAGGCGACGGGTGTCCGCCGACAAGAAAGCTTCCATCGTTGAGCGCGAACGGATGTGGTAAACTGAGGTGAGCTGCAGTTCGATACGCTGACCACGTAACAAAGCTCGCATATTCTCGGGGAAAGCTTCGTTCTCCAGGACCCGCAGCCAGTGGTTCCGCTTTGAGAATTTCATTGCTCGTGAGTCGGCCTCTTGCTGAATGCCTAACTTTCAATTGTTTCCGACAAAGCGATTAATCCGTGAGGTCTTCCGAAGAATCCTCGAATATTGACTTCACGTGCCGATACTCAGCATTGCCTCAGCTGGCATTGCTGCTAGCGCGCATGATGCTGTGTGAGGAATGGCGGTTCGCCGACATGCACAACTTGTTCTCTTTCCGTTGGCCAATCCTCGGAACGGAGTGCCAGCTAAAGTTCGCCATGCAACTGCATTTCTTTGTCGGCAAAAAAGGATGCGGCATGGACAAGTGTAATCACATTGGCTGGATTATCCGTGCTGCGACAATGCGCCCACGTTCCGCGGCCTTGCGGGAGACATTGGGTCTCGGTCACGCGATTTCTAAATGGCTTACATCGGGATGGTTTGTGAACTCTATTCACGAAGATTTTTAATTGGTCAAAAGAAAATCTGAACTTCTGCTGCGTACTAAATCCCCTTTGGGGCATCGAATAGGCGGGCCGCTATCAATGAGGCTGCTATACAGTATGTACAACATGGGGACAATTAGGCATGCTGAAAAAAACAGCGGACATTGGAAGCAGTTAATAGACGTCTAGCGTAGCGAATATTCTGGTGTATGCCCTTTAAGACAAGCAAGGAAATGTCACAACAAATAGAGATAAAAAAGTTGTAGTAGCCGAGAAGTTTTATAGATATCTGTGAAGTTGCTGCGACATCCAGGATCATATCGAACGAGGAAATAGTTCAGGTGTGGTAGACATCCAAGCAGTAACGACAGAAAAAGTAAGAAGGGCCATGAAAGAAATGCCATTGGGCAAAGCACCTGTTGAGAATTGGATAACACCAGATCATTTGAAGGATTTCGGGCCAATTGTGTTAGAAAAACTGGCAAACCTGCATACGGAATGCCTAATGACCGCCAGTGTACGGTAAACTTGGAGAAACGCTTACAATATGCTAATTCTTAAGAAAATTGACATGAAGGCTGAAAGAATTGCAGCCCTAACAGCTTACTGTCAATCCCGTATTAAACACTGGATATCGACCTATCCGCAGTTGCCCCAACCGGAGATACGCGAAATGTTTACTAACCTACCTAAGCAGCTCGCTTCCATAAACCAATGTCTCCAGAATATTTGGCAAGAAAACCAAACACTACAAGACATTCAATCCCTCAACACGGAGTATCACATATTCAGGAAGGAAACAACCTTTACGAAAACTTCACCCAGTTTTATTGAGCACAGCTCGACCTCGGCCCCATCCGGTAAAAGAAAACTTCAAAACGCCCCTTAAGAAACCACACCGGTTCCAGCAACACCAAGCCAGAAACGCAGACAACATCACCTCTGCCTAACTACCTGGTGAATCAGAAACAATTTAATCCCCTTTCTACGACACTCCTCCAACGGAATTGTAGATGCCTCAAACAAAAAGCTGCATGCCTAACACGCATGGTTTGAAACCTGTGCTCACCGCGCTCTAGACTGTCACATCAAGCTTCGTGGATACGTTTTCTGTGGCTCCTCAGACAACTACTCAACGCTCACATTTATTTGCAACACCATAGCTGCGGCTAATCATGCCACCCCACACAGAGCATGTATTAACGTCCTCACCGAGCTCCTATGTCCGTCTCTTAATAAGAAATACGCAATATTTATTCGCGCCTGACTCAGAAGGCAGCCGACAATTTATCAACAATCGTGATGCTATCAATATAGCTGGAACCAAACCGCTCCTTATTCGATATGATTTTAATGCTGCTCAACCTCAGTTTGATTATTCGTAGAAAACAACAATAAGCACTGCCCTGGTGCAAGCGACTGATGATTTTCGCCTCCTTCTGAACCATCCCGGCTCAATAACACGGACTGGAAGCAGCACAGCCAGGAACACTTCCCCAAATATTTTTTTTCTAGGCACCCTGGATGTGTATGGTCATCAACATGCAAAAATCCTGGATCCAACCATGACACTATCCAACTTACATGCACCAATGTCAATTGGAACGTCAAGACAGGAGTCACCCGTCTCACTTACTGGGATGCTTTTCACAAGGGCAATAGCTGTCGCCCTGTAGACCCCAACGAACCTTTATCCGATTGGATCGATGACATTATTGAATCAGTGAGAATAAACGAAAAACCCATAATCACTTCCTTCCAGGCCCCCGGCGTTGATGCTAAACTCCCGAATCTCTGGGGGCCCGCAGAAGCCTCACAAAACGATGGAAACGCCAAAGACGAAACCTCAAGTCCCGCCTCAGAATTGCAGCTGTAAATAAAGAAGCCATAGAATACGTCGTTCATATAGGCGAAGAGAATTGTCTTCAATTAAGTGACAGCCTCTAAGGTACGCGTCATCATCATCATAGTCCTTGTCATCATCATCATCACCAGCCTATCCACGCCCACTCCAGAGCAAAAGCCTCTCGCATTAATCAATTATCCCGGTCCTGGGCCAACTACGAGGAATATATCCCCGCCAACTCCTTGATCTCATCTGCGCATCTAACGTTCTGCCGCCCCCTGCCTCGCTTGCCTTCTCTAGTGATCCAGTCTGTTACCCTTAATTACCAACGCTTGCCTTGCCTTCGCAATACATGCCAAGCCCATGTCCATTTTTTCTTCTAATTTCTACTAATACGTCCTTTCATGCGTTTGTTCCCTGACCCACTCCGCTCTCGTCTTGCCTTTACTGTTACGCCTACCATGTACCGTTTCATTGCGGACTGAGCCATCCTCAATTGAAATTGAACCCTCTTAGTGAACGTGCAGAACGCCCACGACTATTCACGATCCGTGAATCGTCGTGGGCGTTCTACTGTTGACGTCGTTGTTATCAGACACGCAGTCCAAACCGTGCAACTCCCTCATCCGCCTAACGAGCCTAACGAGCCCCTTAGGTGTGTACCGCTAAGATGAAGCGGTCATACACTTTCTTTTCAAGTACAATGGTAGGCTTCCATTCATTATCTGAGACTGCTAGCCGAATGCACTGCACCCATTCTTAGGCTTCTTATTATCTCCGCGTCATGGTTGAGATCAGAGTGAGTTCACAACTTGGCCGAACTAGAAATATTCGCTTACCACTTTCACTGCATCGCCACCAGCTCAAACCGCTGTGCTGTCCCGAGTTTATTGCTCGTTAGTTTAGCTTTCTGTATATTAATTTTCAGCCCCACGGTTTTACTCTGTTTGTCCAGTGCCATAAGCATGCTTTCAATTCTTCCCCCGAGTTACTTAGTCAGGCAACGTCCTCAGCAAATCTTAGGTTACTGAGGTATCCTTCGTTATCCTTTCTCCCACTAGTTCCCTATCTAATGTTCTGAATACTTCTTGTAGACACGCTGTAACTAACATTGGAGCGATTGTGTCTCCTTGTCTGACGCCATTCTTTGTAGGAATTTTACTGCTTTGCATTTGTAGGACGACGGTATCAGTGGACCAATTATAGATATTCTGTAGTATTCTTATGTAATGCTCGTCTACACCTTGATTCTGCAAAGTCTGAATGCCGGCTGAGATTTGGAAATAGTCAAATACTCCGCGATTCTCTATCACCTCATTGATCGTGTGAATTAGGGCCATTGTTGAATAGCCTCTAGAAATTTCTGCTTGCTCTTTCGGTTGACTGAAATGTAAAAAGGCAGACATTCTGTTAGCGATTACCTTGGTATGTACCTTGTAGACCACTGACACTTACCTGATCGGCCTGTAAATCATCAAGTTCTTCATGTCACCTTTCTTGTGGATTAGGATGATGTTCGCGCTCTTCAAAGGTACCGGTACACTCCCGGTCATTGGGCATTGCGTGTACAGGTTTGCCAGTTTTACTAGTAAAATATGCCCGCTATCCTTCAAGAGGTCTGCTGTGATCTGATCGTTTGCCCTCTTTCATTTTTTAAGTGCAAATGCACTTCTTAAGCGAGCCTGAATCGTCCGCCGCCATCGTCCGCATAGCAACAGCTGCGGGTGCGCGCGCTCCTCGTCTTTCCTAGCAACGGGGGGAGATGGCGCGCGCTACTCTCCTCCTCCTCTCTCCGCTCAGTGACTGCGGGTGTTGGGCGCCTCCTCTCCACTTCGGGCGGGAGAGCTCTCGCTCGCGTAGCGGGCGCTCCGCATTGACGCGTGAGGGCGCTCGTGTAGCCCTCGCCGTAACGGCGGGAGCTACTCTCCTCCTCCTCTCTCCGCTCAGTGACTGCGGGTGTTGGGCGCCTCCTCGCCACTTCGGGCGGGAGAGCTCTCGCTCGCGTAGCGGGCGCTCCGCATTCCGACACGTGAGGGCGCTCGTGTAGCGGCCGCGTGGCGCGGGAGGGTATTAGTCGAGCGCGCGCCGTCGTCGAGAGCGGTCGCTGGTCCTGCATCTCGATAACGATAATGGCGGACCAGACAACGGTACCAGCAATAACGAGTGAAATATCTTTCTTTGTAGTTGTGTGCGTGTGTGTAATCTCTCGACTACTCATTAAGATCACGATATCCACCGTAATCGCGCAATCAACAACCGTGCAGTCGCAATTACACACTCTCCCCCTCGGGGAAGTGCGAGGGAATTTTTTGAAAGTCTTTGTTACTTCTGTCAATACTGGTGGGATTTGTACCTCTTCTGAACTAGTTTTCGTTCGGTAGTGACCTGGATGTCAAGGATACTGTACAGATCTCTGTAGAACTCCTGGGATACTATGAGTATTTTATCCCTATTTGTGATAACATGGTCTTCCTTGTCTTTAAATGCATACATCTGATTTTAACCCACACCTAGACGCTCTTCACAGTTTTCAGGCTGCCTCCATTTTTTACAGCATATTTGATGTTCCCCATATTCAACTTCCGTATCTCAGCTGTCTTACGCTCATTGATTAACTTCGAAAGCTCCGATAGTTCTCTCCTGACCCCTGGGGTGGAGATTGTCATGGTTTGCTGTTTCCTCTTCAGATCGTTCGCATTCTGGGAAGGTTTACCAGTGTCCTGTGTAGCCAACGTGGCCTTCCTCCTACTGCACACTCCGTGATGATGCTTGTAAGATCGTCGCTGGCTTCCTGCGTCGTAAGCTCTGCTTCATCGGTAAAAGCTGAATATCGGGTCTGCAGCGCGATCCCGAATTTTGCAACTTTACCTCTTATCTTAGCGCATTAATCGGCTTCTTTCGTACTAGCTTGTTACGGTTCCTCCTCACATCTAGCCTAATTCGAGATGTTACCACACGGTGGCCTCTACACGTTACCCTTCCGAGCCCTTCAACATACTCCACGACGCCAGGTTATAAGACCCCAGTATTACGTTATAAGATGCCAGGGCATATTATGAAGTGTATTTTATTCTTATGCTCCCCACACCGTCTCCTCTACGTCCACTTCCGGCTCTCCGTTTGCAGAGGAAAGTATTTATGCCGCGCAAATTATTCCGTACGGCGAACGCGACTAGTAGGTTCCTCCTGCTATTTGTACAGCCCAGGCCATATTTTCCGAATGCCTTGTCTCCAGCCTGCCTCTTCTCTACTTTATCATTGAATTTTCCCATAAATACGGTGTAGTGTGTTTTTGCTTTAGCCATTGCTGATTCTGTATGTTCAAAGAAGCGTTCAACTCGCTGGTCGTGGTGGATGGATGTAGGCACGTAGCGCTGTCGCACCTATAATTTGTATCTCTTCTTAAGCCTATTTACAAGACCCGCTACCCTTTCATTATTGCTATAGTATTCGTCTATTTGGCCAGCTATGTTTTTATTCACTGGACAAAACACGTGGACATAATAACTTCCAATGCTAATCAGAAACTATTCTTTTAACGAAAGACTTTAAAACTGTCGCCTCTATTCTTCAGTATTCTTGCGTACAAGTCGATAGTCCTGCCCATACCTGATTATGCCGCAGTGATCTGGATCCATTTACTCAAACTAACATTAATAAAGTAGAAAAAATACAAAGAAGAGGAGTTTGCTTCATATGCAACGGTCATGGACGAACCTCGGTAACTGAACTGTTAGTCAGAACTAACTTACCCTCACTTTAAAATAAAACACGACAGGCGGTGTACTGCAGACAGCAGCCCAGCGATATCGAGTTCAATCCAGGCCGCGTTGTTTTTTTTTCTCAAAGAGGAAAAAAACTAAACATACCCCTCGCGAGGGGCACGATCAAATGCAGAGCATTTCCGGGGGCGCACGACGTTAAGTAGTTTGCATTACGTTAATGTTGTTGCACTTGTGGCTGTTGGTTGTTGTATTGTAATTAAATGAGGAGACGTAATTACGTGGTCACTTAACATCATTTATTAGCAGGTGGGTATGATTATTATTCTTCTCTTCTCTCTCTTTTCTTCTCTGGCTGTTGTTGCGTCGTCGACGTCTAGATGCCTCTGGTAGAGTTAGTCCCCCCATTCGAGGGAGTCGATGGGAGACGTCATTGTTGAAGTTGTTCTTGTTCTTGCTGCTGCTGTTGGTGTTGTTGCACGACACCGAGGACGACGGCCTTGTGGTCGCTGAATTGGACCGTCAAGGGATTGGGGAGCAACGGTCGAACGCACAACGTAGACGCAGACGACGACGACGACAAGAAGACGAGATCGATGCACGATCCGTGAATCGCCGTGGGCGTTCTGCTGTTGACGTCGTTGTGATCAGACACGCAGTCCAAACCGTGCAACTCCTTCATCCGCCTAACGAGCCAATCGTCCTTGCGAATGTCCACGTTAAAGTCACCCACCAGGATCAGGTGTTCAATGAGTCAAGGATATAGGGCCCGTTCGTAGCCCTCCATTCTGTGTCGGCTTTGTGGCGCAGTGGATAGAGCACCATGTACCTTGCGTTCCGCCCGCAGGGTCGTGGGATCGAAACCAGGCGCCGCAAATTATTATTTTCTTATATAGTGTAGCGGGAGGGGTGCGTACTACTACGGACAATTAGAACGGGTGACATCGTGAGTTAAAGAAATGCTCTGCATTTAAAAACCGCACATCCAGAATAAAATATCTATATCAATTATAATGGGCATTACAAAATAGATATGTGAAAAATTATTTCATTTTCGTCAGGTTATGCCACTAGACAACGCTATGATCATACAATATTTTCGTTCCGAACCGGTAATGTGTGCTTCAAAAAATCTTTTTTCTTTAGAACTCTGGAGGATTGGAATAGTTTAAATAACCATAACTTCGCAAAACAATCTTTAGCATCGTTTTGCGGCTGGTCTAGAATAGCAGAGAAAATAATTTTGCATGTGTGCTATCTTTGTTTCCTTTTCGTAAAATGAGAGTGATGTTTTATTTGTACGATTTCGGTACGTTTGTTTACGTTTGTAAAACGCAAGTGATGGCTCTTTGTTTGCCTTGTGTTATATGGCTGCCTACTATGTGAAATGTGAAGGACGGTTCCATCTGCTTGCCTGGGGTTCTATGCTAATATTTTGGTCTTTTGTACCAACCTGCTAAAATCCCTCTAGGGGATTGCAGTACCCATAAAAAATAAATTAAAAATATAAATAAATAAATAAATAAATAAATACATAATAATAAATCCCGCTCCCAGTTCTCTTTTGTACACTGGACCATAGTTACATAGGACGTCCCCATTTTTAATCACCGTAAAGGCTTCACCTGCCCTCCTGACCTCCCTCAGCCCTATGACATTCCCTTTAATGCCCTCTAATTCCTCGAACAACAACTCCAGACTCGGCTCGCTAGATAAAGTTCTCGTGTTAAACGTTGCCAGGTTCAGATTCCGATGACGCCTTGCCCACCTTCAGGGCTTCTTAGCGCCCTCTGCGGCGTAACAGGTCTGACCGCCGCCATGGTCAGAAGCTTAGCAGCCGCTGGAGATTGAGGGCCATAGTTTAACTACTGTATTTATGGGAGGTTGTGGCCATTACTACACTTGGGATGTCAACCTTGCTCTGCTGAGGGATTGCGTTACCGGCAATGGTCGCCGGGTAATGCCGCACCCCAAGCCTTATTCTTGAATTCCATCAACACGAGGATTTTTCTTAATCCGGTTGTAATTGTGCGGCACCGGGATTCGAACCACGGTCTTTCTGCCCGCGAGTCGGATGCTCTGTCTCTAAGGGACCTCTGCATAGAAGGTACCCTTAACACTTGAAAAACATGGGGTTTACTCATCACCTTATTGACCCACTATTTAGTAAGAGTGATACCCACCGCGATATGACATGGACTCTAACCTCAAGAGACGGATCTCCTCCACATCTCATTCAAACACTCGAAGCTTAATATCGCAACACCTCTCGGCACTTCACCCCACCTCTTTACACGGGATAGGCAAACAGCGACTGAATGCAATAAAAATAGCGCCCCGCGAGGGACTAGACCAAGGAACGTACCGGCTTATTGTCAGCCTGGACGGCGGTTTACAGAATAACCTTCTATACCACATCAATTCACACTGGATCTCAGGTCATCTTCGTCCACAGAGGAAGACGGCGGAAATACAATTCATTCCCAAGCCAAATAAGTCCCTTCATCTTGATAAACTAAGACCGACTTCTATGACCTCCTTCGTGGGCAAATTAGTGGCGCGAATTATACCAAAGCGCCTCCAACCCTTCCTTGTAGAAAATGGCCTTTTATCCGACAACATAAATGCCCTCAGGAAGCCTCTCACAACACAATTAGCCTCTCTCTCACAATCCTTCGAATTAAAGAAGTTCTTGCTCCAGTGACTCGTCACTCCCCTTGGTTGATTCTTGCCTTTGACCTGAAATGAGCATTTGATAATGTTTGGCATTCCGCCATTTCAATCCGCCTGAACTCATTGGCAAGCTATTACTCGTGCAGGAGACGTTAAATCCCAGCCTATTGCTTTGTCGGACCAGGGCACACCTCAAGGTTCAGTTCTCTTTTGCACTCCTTGTCAATCTCGTCCTCTTGAACTTGCTCCAGAAACTAGACATCACCATAAGGACATAAACAGACTCCATGGTAAAAATCCAATACTACCTTCAACAGGCTACGGACGTCGTTCACAACCCTGCCTCATCTGTTGCGACCTCAATGCTCCCCCCCAAAATCTGAGCTCGGCATCATCCGGGAACATCCAACTGCCCTACAGGTGTAACCTGTCTGTATCCACCTTGAGGGTCATACCATACGGCATGCTTCGATACGGTTTTAAGCCTCATCATATATGGCAATACACGCAGCAACAAAACTTTCAACTTTCCAAGGCTCTAACGAAGTCGCCCACGTGTTTCGACGCGTTTCTATTCGCCGCCGTGGTATGAAGGAAAAAGACATGGTCGGGATGGTCCAAGCGCTCCCTATCTCACACGTCACGTATGTCAATCCTAGCTTATCCCCACCAAAAGTGACATTGACACCCTTTTACCGGTGTTTACGCAGAGCATTCAAACTAGTGCTGGGTCTTCCTATGAACATCTCCACGGCCCGTATTTTACAACTGGGCCTCCACATCACGGTATTAGAACCTACTGAAGGCCATTTATCTAGTGAATGTCTCCGCGTACCCAAAGGCCTGCGGGCTTAGTCCTCCTGGAAATGCTTTACGTACCATGTCAGTCCACTGCCTCTCAGACCCTCCCTCATCACTGGCGAAGTGTTATCCGGGTTCACCCCTTGCCAAGAAAAAAGCACGCAAAGGGGAAAGTTAAGCGCACACGACAATCTATGGAAAGCGTGCAGATGTCGCCTATACGAACTCTAGCCCCTACCCCAACGGAAAGCATCAAGTAGCTGTAGTCACCACAAAGAACCGCCTCGTAACTTAAGCAACAAATGGAGACCTTGTCAACATGCATTTCCCAAGAGTTCGTCATCGCATCAGCCCTCACTCATACGAGCCCCGCCATCATTAAGGCTCTCAAGCAGCCCCGTAGAAGCTTCCTAGCCGGCAGCGTGGCCGGCTCAACTTTGAAACTGCTTTCGCAGCATCAATCCTGCCGCAGTCACCCTCACCTGAACTCCTGGCCATTCCTTATGGACGGGCAATAACTTCGCTCATCAGCAAACCTGTGCCTTTACCCTCCAGGCTACTGAGGATACCGCACCGTCCATCCTCGTACTGACTTTCAAAGATATTGCACAATATTACCGGTCGAACAACAAGACTTCCCTCCTCCATATTGTAAACTCCCCAAAAGAATAAGCACTACTTCGCTGGCTGCACAGCAATACCTTCCTTTACCCTGTCTGCCTTCATCGCATGTTCCCAATGTAGTTTCATCCCCAATGGAAGTTTTGTTTGCAACCCGGTACTCTTCATCATGTCATACTAGAGTACAAGCACAAACCCAACCTCCCTCCTCTTCCATCCTCCAACCCACCCATGAGGTGTGGGAGAACCTGGTTACCAGCAGAGATATCGATATCCAAACACTTTTGGCATCCAGAGCATAAGGCTGCCACTCATCACATGACTTCCTGGAATAGGGATGCTTTACTGGTTCAAAAAACGTTTCTCTCTCTCTTTCTCTCTCCCAGAACCCTTGCCAGCCACGTCGCTCGGTCACCCGCGAACGTCGGTATATGAGCTTGGGAGCGCGGAGAAGCGGATTCCCAGCGTTTTCTGATGAACCCCTGTTCGAGGCTACGATAATGCCCTCCAAGATGGCTCATCGAAATATGCTCTGACAGCGCCGCCACACGGGACTGGGCTCTTGATTGGACGCACGCGAATTCGAAGGCAACAGGTGCGCTCCTCGTACTCTATCGCTACCCAAACGTCATGGTCAAATTCATCGTCGGTGGGAATTGCCTTTTGCTCGCGAAAGTCCGTGCAATGCTTGCTGCTTGCCACGGATAATGTCGAGATCCGTCGGCAAGCCAAGGGTCGTTGCCGCCGGGTTCTGCATCAGGACGACGAGTGCCGTCATCTTCGTGCCGGTAACGTGGAGAACACCCCGTGGCGATGAAGCGGCTTCATTGCCTGAGACGGGGGCCCGTGAGTGAGTGAGTGATTTATTGAATTTGAAAGTGGAAAGGAAGTTAACTGGAGATAATTTGAACTCATTTGGGAGTTCACCAACATAAAACCCGTACCGGGGAAGGGGAAAGGGGGCCTGAAGTGCATATGTGAGAACAAATGTGGACTGAGAGGGAGAGAGAAAAGTGAATAAACACTGCGCTGGTACGACAAAGGCGTAAGGCTGGCCCGCAGGAGTTAGGCTACAGCTGTGTGATGTGGTCGGTCTCCTCGAAGGGCAGGGAAACTCAAAAGGCATTCCGCCTGGTGGAGTTGGGGCTCGTCATGAACAGCACGTCCATAAGGGTGTGGCTCGGCAACCCGAGACGCTGGAGTGCGGACCGAAGCTCTGCCCTGCGGGCATGGTGCGGGCGTCCCGAGCAGAGGACGTGCTCCAGTGCACCTGGCTGGAGGCAGTAGGCACATGTGGGAGAAGGTCAGTGGCCATGTAGGTGCAAGTGGGCTGCCACATTGGAGGGATCGAGTCGCATGACCGCGCGGCTAGGGGTTTCGGCAACAGGAATTTGTGTGGCGGAAAAGAACGACAAGCCGTGCAGCTGTCGAGATGCACACGTACCGGCTGCGCGTGAGCAGATCATGGAGTGAGCTACCACCTGCTGCGGTCATGGCGCGCTTTCTAAGACGGTAGTATTTCTTGGGCTACTTAAATGCAGAAATCCTGGTCTGTCTGTCTGTTCGTTTGTATGTGACTCGATTGAACTGCCCGGCCAAAGTGAAACAAAATATGCGCAATTGTCTTATATACGAAAAGCCATATCTAAACGTCTAAGGCCGGTGTTAATCTTCCTACTTGTCAACATTGTTGAACAAGAAAAGAAAATTACACAAATATAGAGCACAAATTTAATACGTAAGTAATATTTGCAGTATTTCTTTATAAAATTATTATGGCTTTGTTTTTGCGTTAGCAATTTGACTACTACATCAACTGAAGAATAGTGTATCCTACTGGTGCCTGCCCTGATTCAGCTACTGGCGGCACCTAAGAAATCAAACGGCAACAGTAACAAAAATGTTTCACTAGATAGGTTGCCCGTTCCACCCGGAACGCGCGTGGAGTAGGACAACGTGGTTCTATGAAGGTTGTAGTAGGGTGCCTTGAATCGCGTGCGTCTCCGCAGTACGGCAGCGCTGGAATCTAGGCACCCGATTTTGATCAGTGAAACGAGGTAAATGTAAATTCACTTGGGCAAACCTTCAGCGTGTCGTCTTGTGACGAACGAGATCGGAGACAAACAGCATGACAGGTGAGTAGTAAACAGAAGGGATGCATTTACTTGTCAGGGGTACCAATCGACTTTCGTGTTTCGTCGACATTTGCAACAGTAGGTGCAGATTCGGGACCATTTTTTTCTCTATTTTCAAAAGCACATCAAGCTCCCCAAGAAAAATACGCAGTCCGCGGTGGGAATAAAACCTCAGTCCTTCGCATCATGACGTCCACGTCTATCCCAAAGCGCGATTCTGACCCAGTCGAGGCAGTTTGCATTTTTCACTACTATTTTGACTAAGCTGGCACTGTTGGAAGCGTCCTGTTTTAACAGACTTTCTCCTAATGAAGGTGCTTTGATTTTTGTCCGGCTCATTTTTGCGTGTTTTTGTTATCAAGCGTCCCGAAATGGTCTTAGTTGAACTTTTGTTTTACTGCAGGAGATTTTCTTCCGACTGCCTTTGCTTTGTTGGCCGCCTGTTTCCAGATCATCAAGGTATCATTTGTTGCCCTGAAGAGAACTGTTTATCATATCGAATAAGATGGCAATCGGCCACTCTTATCTTGCATGCGTATGGCAGTTGTCGACCATAATATGTCCACGGGCGTTTATATTTTGTAAAGGAGTTACGTAAACAGGCATAGGTGCACCGAACCCTCTTCTTCATAACAAAAGATCACTTCTCGTTTGTGTTGCTTGTGTTTCTCGGTAGGCTCGGCATTGGCTCGGCAATTGTGACACACTCTAGAAGATTTAACTCGGGGGAGTACAACAACCAATGTGGTTGATTCTTTTTTCACGGTAGCAACGAAAGCTTACCACATTAGTTGCGGGATGCGCCCAGGAGCACTCATCATCGTCGACAAAGGTTAGCCTTGAATAGCACACAGCCTCGTAATGAATCCTTCCTGGCTCCTCTTTGGGTCCATTGAATGGGTTGAAAATATTTGCTGGATCCAGGAGGCGGGGGGGTCCTGCAGTTAATGGGGTGTACTTGTCTCCGCCAAGCTGCGAAAAGCAGTACGATGTTTAGCAGCCTTGGACGAGTTGACTGCACGTTATTCATTGCTGTAAAGTTACAGGTTGTGCAAATCGGCAGATTTGTAATTGAGGAGTACTCGATTATCTTGTAGGGAATTAATCTGCTTAAGCATTAAACACTTCATTGAGCTGGAGTATATTACAAAAAATCCAGCATCGAAGATGAACTAATGAGCTGTCAAAAAACGTGAACCCTTTTATGGAGTCCTGGAATTTCTTTCCAGGATCCTGTGAAACAAAGTTCGTCGAGCGCAAAGCGTCTTGCCTGACCCTGCCAAGCTCCTGTCTTGGAACGGGCCTCTTTAGGTAAGGTATCATGAAACACAAAACGAGAAATTGCATTTCAACCACGAATAAAATTCTCTAAAGTACGGTGGCTGAGGATACATTTCCAGATCCCACCCATTTCAGTCGGCAAGCTTTGATGCAGCTGATGCTTTTGAGGAGTTGCATCCGAAGCAGAGCTTGACGTATCCTGAAACCATAACCTTCTTGGCCATGTGCAAGTCGTGTGCTGGCTGCATAACATTATTTTGCTATGGGGCTATTGAAGCGGAGGTGCAACGTTTCTCAGATGAAGCTTGACGTATATTATGTTTTAACAGCAAGTAATTTATAAAGCAAATTTTTGTTCACGAGTGTGTTGGTTTGGGCCTGTTGGTAGACATGACAAAGAATGAAGTGCTACGATGAATAGCAAAAGCGAGTCAACACCCACGCGTTGCATTGTGTGTGTTGGCTAGCTTGTCCCTTCACCCTAGCGGTTCATTCTGAATAAATTTTTTGTCCCGCTGTTGGTGCCACTGGCCCCGCAGCTTCCATTTATATAGCGTTTCATGGGTTCATAATAATGCCGCTATGTGTACACGCTCTCTGGTATGGCAGAAGCTTGGGCTGCACTTTGGTCAGCTGCCTCATTTCAATCGATCCCTCAGTGGACTAAAACCAGTGCACCGTGAAAGCAAGCTCCGGTATTCAAGACGAAAGCAGAGCCCTTAAAACACTACTAAAATCTTTGTATGAAAGCTTTCTCACAACACTCAGGGAGTCGGTCTATAGCACCAAGGCCTTTATTTTGTTCTGAAGAATGTGGTAAAAAGCCAGCAGAATAGCACGAGCCTCTGTAATGAATATACTTGTGTTCCTGTTCATCTTCATGAATAATGTAAATAGGGGGGCACCATTTTGAGCACAAAGTACGGCTCCGGGAGTGTTGAAGCATCTTTGTAGAAATCAGCTGCCCAAAATTTGTCCTAGAAAGCAGGGAAGGCTCAGTGATAACAAATTTCGGCACATAATACGTTTTTATTTCTCTGAAAGGCAAGTCACAGTGAATTAGGAAAATGTCCCACGGAGCACCGAAATCATGAATTGCGGTGTGGAAAGCGTCCGTCAGTATAATTTCTTTCGATGTCACTAGAGCGTCACATTGCCAACAGTAAGGGTGGTGCTAGTGGTGTCGTTTTTCAAAGAGGTGGTGAGTAGTGTTTTTTATTATAAAATTCAAGGGGAGTTTTCTTGTAGAAGTGATTTTTGCAGCATACATCAGTGCAGTGTACGCGCGCTGGTAATGTGCGGCCAAGCAAAGCCCCAAGTTGAATACAGGGCCGAACAATTTCAGGGGCGTTTTGTTCGAGACTGGTATAAGATACACCATCCGAGTTTATGTTTGACATTAAAAGGCTAATTATAAGTGCCAGCCAAAACTTTGAAACCGTTCTCCATGACAGATAGAATAGCACAAATAAACAAACCCTTCTTTTTTGCGTCTATCGCGGTTTTGCAAAGTGAAACATTTCTTTCACTGGTATATTGTATTGGCTGACTTTGTAATATACTAAAGGGAAGCGTTCGCACCCTTCGTCGTGTAGACGACACCAGAAAGCATTTTTGTCAGAGTTCAAATAAAATCCATTTTCTTCAACCGATGTATCAACTCTGCTGACACAACTGGACTTGACGTTCCCGTAGTCCATCGTGTAGATGAATTACAGAACTCCAAACTAGCTTTTACATCATCAGCATCTGCGGAGTGCAAAATCGCTTAGGGTAGGTTCTTTTAGCAACCTTTTCTCAACAATAAAAATAGCTCAGCTGGGTACTCTCCTGCGGTATGCTATTTTCTTGGACAAATGTTCGCTAGCACACTGCCCGCACCGACACGAAGTGTGCGATGGGATAAGTAGCCCATAACAGCAGTGAGCATATTGCAACTAAGGGTGAACGACTGCAAGTCCAGCAAAGTGCCCTACTGATATGCTGAATCACATGCCATCTCCATGTCAAAAAAGGGGGAGAAGCACTGTTGTATTTGGAAGAAAACAAGTTTTGACATATGGCTTATATGCAACCAGACTACAGGTAGGTTTTCTCCGAGTCCTGATGCCTGCCTGGTTTCCGTGCTGAAAATCACTCAGCACTGCAAAAAAGGAAAGCTGGCGATTTATCATTTTTAATAAACGATCTGTTTAGGCCGCCACAATTCCGTCTTGCAAAGACAGAAAACCCGGGCCCACCTCGCGGCGACCGCCCGGCCTCCAGCCAGCTTGCGCGCGGGATTTCGCCAAGTGAGCAGCTTCCACCTTCATCGTCGTCATCGTGTAACGACCGTCGCCCCAAGAGTCCGCCACGCCGAAGACGATGACGACGAATATGTCAAGCCTCCTCTTCCCAGTCAACATTTGGACGCGGCGGTCAGATGCGCTGCAAGAGGATTTGCCCTACGCGGCTGTGCTGTCGGAAGACAACGACGAAAGGGATAACGACGACTGCTGCTAAATAAAACATAAACCGTGTGCGCGCATGTAGAGCTTAAAGTTTGAAGTTGAAGTCTATTTTCACGTGTTTTAAAAGTGCGTAAAAGTAATAATACTGAAGGAGGTCCCATAATTACAAAAACTGGTGGGGCACCTCCTGTGAGAAGGTGCGTAAAAGAACAGCATTCAAGGAGGCAACAAGTAAAGTATACACCAAAAGAATATCAGCAAAATCAGGCAGAAAGCAATATATATATGTATATATATCCATACGCACACATGTATACATCCATTTGTATCAATACAAACAAATGCACACCAAACACCTCAAAAAGGGATTATACATAACACTTTGAAAAACAGCGCGAAAAACCTCGGTAGGAGAGACGGCAAGCAGACACGTGCGCTGACGAGCAACTGCTGAAATTTTATTAGAGTTGGCAATAAATAGTAGGAAACAAAGCCTTCAGTCGCCAGTAGAAACAAGACAAACAAATAGATTAAAGAACGGCGTTCGGTGTAAGATGTGATAAAAGGTACACAAATTCCTTCTTATCTGGCCAGATAAGGAATCTCCCGCTCAATGATTGCCACAGAAGGTGAACTCACGCAACCGTCCCCCTTAGTGGCTATGACTGAAGCCTCAAAGCGACTTCGCCTTCCGTCAGTCAGGAGGGCGATAAAGCACGAGAAACAAAAATCGTATGCCGAAACAAGAAAGTTTTATTGTAATGGTTTCATGATTGTCGATTTGACTGAGGAAATGATCATCATTGTGTCCTTTGACCACGACAGCGACGCCTCCCCCTCTTGACGGCCTATCTAGCTGGAAAACGCGATACGATGTGGGGAAAACGTATTCATCCGAAATTTCACCTCGTAGCCAGGTTTCCGTAACGATTACCACATGTCAGTTATTAGTCAGCATGATGCCCTCAAGCTGTTCAGCTTTATTGACAATACTTTGTGCATTTAAATTCAACAGCCGAAACCCTTTCTCTTTAGGGGGTTTGC
Source organism: Haemaphysalis longicornis (assembly GCF_048455015.1). Lineage (NCBI taxonomy): Eukaryota > Metazoa > Arthropoda > Arachnida > Ixodida > Ixodidae > Haemaphysalis > Haemaphysalis longicornis. Next base: position 36,753,364 of record NW_027526233.1, on the reverse strand, counting down.
GTCAAGTGGCCACTAAGCCTCTCTGAAAATTGGCTAGCTTTACTCTGCACTTCTTGTTGCCGTCCCAAATGTACGTTACTTTATCAACCCGCAGACGATCATTTGAAAGATGAACTTTCTTTCCCTCCAATTTTTCATTCCAAGAACTTCCCACAATAATTTGCGCTACCTGGGTGCTTGTTTGGAGTAGTCAGTTTGGACTGATATTTGCCTTTCTTTCAGCTTACGGGCGTTTTTTAGTACGAGTGGTTTTTTATTAAAGTCTTGGAAGTGAATTATAATCGGGTGCACCTTGCCAGGCTTGCCTATCCTGTGAACCATACCGACAGATTTGCATGGGACACCAAGTTTACCAGAAAAAACTTTCGTGAGAACTTTATCTTTCAAATCATTTTCAGTTTCAGTCGGGTCATCCTGTACGCAAAAAACTATAAATTGGATCGCCTACTTCGGTATTCTAAGTCGGTGATGTTTGCCTCAAGGGAAACTATTGTTTGTTTTAGGGTGTCAATTCGAGCTCTTCTCTGTTCCAATTCAGCAAACCTCGCGCTTAGGCCAGTAATAAACGTTTGCATGTTATCTTGCTGAGTCCTTAAATCATCTATAGCTTCAGAGATTTTGTTTTCACCAGCCAAGAGTTGCTTAAGTTGATCCTCTATAACTGGCCCGTGGTTCGTCTCGACATCCCCACACAAAAGTAGCGTGCATACACAATACCCATCATGTAATAGTGAGAGACACTGGTGCGGGAACGGCGAGACCAAAAGACATCGATATCCACTCTTATTGCTACTGTAGTAGCCACTAACCTGGGAAACGCAGAAGAGCGGCTTGTAAAGCCACATGCCTGCTGATGGTTCGTGAAGACGAAGTCCTGGAGGCCCCGTTTTAAAGGTGTCGAAATTGACGTCACATGGTGCGGAGACGGCGCAGTTGGCCTTTCTAATCGCTGATGGCTTGAGTGACGAGGCACCAGCCACGTGGACAGTTTTTAATTAAACGCGAAGCCAGAGTGAAGATCCGGTTGAACGAACGCACCGGCTAGACCAAGCAGAAAAGCCTGGGAAAAGCAGAAGAGCGGCTTAGTAAGCCACATGCCTGCTGATGATCCGCCGTGCCCACTGAAGACGAAATCCCGGAGAGCGAGTTTTAAAGGTGTCGAACTTGATGACACACGGTGCGGAGACGGCGGAATTGGCATTTCCAATCGCTGATGGCTGGAGCGACGAGGAACCAGACCCGTGGACAGTCCTTGATTAAACGCGAAGCCAGTGTGACTATCCGGTTAAACGAACGCACCGGCAAGACCAAGCAGAAAAATCTGGAAAAAGCAGAAGAGTGGCTTGTTAAGCTACATGCCTGCTGATGGTCTGCTGGAAGGGATTGGAAGGGCACTAATGTTTTACATTTCATTTATACATCAAGTTTGTAAATAACGTGGGCGGGTGAAAGACGGCTGGGAGGAGTGGAAGCGCCACTTGTAAAGTTTCGGGGCTGTTATGACACCGAAAAACATTCACCGGCTGTCCCCTTATGACAATAACATCTGTAGAACTTCCTTAGCTACCTGCAGCTGCTTTCGTAGGACGTGGGAACTGGTGTTTGCAAGTATCGTCCACTGGCAAGCGCGTGCAGGCAGCGACGATAGCCATGGGGCGCTTGGAGACGACGTGCAACAAGAGAATTTGCACAGGCCGTGTCTCTAAATAAGGCCCTGCCAGCAAAGGGGACAGCAGGGCGACGGCAGCGTCACCTCGGCCATATGCTCTCTCCTTCTCTGTTTCCTTATTCTGGGGGCGAACGCAAGCCGAAAATGTTTGCCCACATGTCCCTTATATTTCTCACGACCTAAAGTAACAGCAACTATCCTCGTGCTGGAAATCATTAGACGAGTTTATCCTTTGTCTCTTCTTCGCTAATAACCACTGGCTTTTTCTCGGAACTTAGTGTTCAAAACTGTCCCGGTACTGCTGGTCTTTTTGTACGTATTAACAGCGTAGCGGTTCTACAAGCTGTAAGTTCGGTGTTGCAGGAAAACATACTAAGAAAAATACGCAGCGTTCGAGAGCGCGTGGCTAGCGGCGTCCCCCGAAACACCGGGGCAAACATGGCTTTAGCGAAAAAACAGTTCCAGCGGTGCCGTCAAGCGCTACGGTGCATGTATTGCTTGCAATGAGGAATGCGACGACATCCATACATGTGACGATGACTTCTACTAGCGCAGTGCCAAGCAACCACGGAACATATAAATAAACAATTTAAAACTTGTACAAATGCGTGGTGATGTGTTCTTCAGTGCTCACGTATAAACAAATTCTGCAGCTTCGCTATGGTCACAGCCTTGCGCGACTTCGTGCAAGCTTCGGCAGTTGAGCTGGTGCAAGTCTACAATGCCGAGGATGACTTTGCAATCACCACTCGCCGCAAAGAAGACGATGACCTATCCGGTGTTATTACATCGATGACTAACACCACAACTATGCAAATAAACAATGATACTGAATCTTGCCCATGTCTCCCACAATACTACCTTCGCCGTAGCAGTCTTTCGCGTGAGTGCAAGCTTTCCTGAATTTTTCATCCAAGTACTTTGCGAGACTGTTCGTATTAAAATCCTAGGGCTTTATTAGTGACACAAACGCCTTACCGCAATGCTGTAGGCCACCTTTTCTTCGTCTCGGCGATTTCCCGTCAAGTCGATGATATAGCTACGGATGCGGTTGTACGAGGCCGACGCAAACTCGAGCCGACCAGGGCAGTCCAGCATCGTCTGAATAGAGTTAGTGGCCAGCGGTGGAGTTAGAAAAAGTAATGCAACCTTACAAGCAAAGTTCATAAAAATTTCAACCCTGTTATTTTACGTGAAAACAAATACTTTTTACCTGCAGAAAAAACCCCAAAACTCTCGTTCTTCACGTACCTCTGAGCCTAATGGGGGCCTGCAAAGGGAAACTCTCTGCGACAGAAACGCTGCTCTGCTAGGCACAGTTCGTGGCAATCGACGTATAGTCGTTTGACAGCGCCATTGCGTCAATTGCAAGGTGCAAGGGGAAGGCCGGAGAGCATTACTGGTTCCAGTCATCCTGACACCTGGTTTACATACACAGAACAATCCTGCAGCCCAACCTTGTAGTTCATACGAAGCTGGCAAGAACACGCGAGACACAATTGTATGAACAATTACGCGAAGAGACATTTAGAGGTTTCTTGGTAAGCATTCATGTTTACCCTGTAATGTCTAGTCAGCAGCATCCTTTTTTCGTCGGCTTCGCCGAAAAACGTGTTGTATTTTGGTTCCAGGAATGCAGAAACCAAATATTGTTACCTTCGTAAGGGCCCCATCTCGCGCAGTTTTCTTCTCTGTTTCCACATTGAGTCAAAAATTAGTCCTACCTGTGCAACTACCCACCTTGTTAACACCAACCGGTACTGGGAACACACCAATGTGCAGTTAACTGAATTTATAAGACGTAAAAAGACACAATACATGTAATTTCGTAGAATCGGAGACTATTGTTGACAAGTCCTTCCTAAGTGCATTCATGTGGACTCCTAACAAACTGTACCGCGCAACTTTAGGTTTGGCCAAATGTTTGTTTGCATGTTTGTGTTGGCAAGCACTGAAGAGTACTTAAAGCAGCCATGAAGGCAAAATACAATTTTGTTTTATTCGAAAGATTTCGTGTTTTATATTGTCCCTAGCACTTGCCCGGATGAAAATGATGTTTTATTCAGTGCGAAATGAATCACTTTTTGTTAAAGTTGATTTTCCTGCTAACTCATGTCTTTTCTTGGTCTTTAATGACATCACAAGAACCGACCACTCTTCAGCCGATTGGAAAGCCTTGTTCTGCGTTAGTGAACCTAGATGGCGCCACCACACCGTGGCAAACCGTTTTCTTCCACTGGTTTGTTTTTTACCGTGTTTCAACCTGGCTTGGTTTTGTTAAGGGACAAAATGCCGGCTTCCGCCAATCGTAGAGCTGGCTGGTATGAGGTCATAGGTCCTGTTGCGGGAAACGAGCAGGTGGGTTGCATGGCCTTTCCTTTTTTCCCTAATTATACTGCTGATTTGGGCAAAATGTACGTTAAAAGTGGTTTCAGTATGATTCTAACGAGGGAGTTTTGAATGAAGCAAAATTGTGCTTTGTCTTCATTGCTCCTTTTAAGCAATATAGATTTGGGAATTTTGCAGAAACTGCTGCACGAGCACGCGAACGTCAGCTTGGCCGTGGCTCATACTGAAGATGAAAGAGGAGTGGCTTGTTGAGGGGAAAATTAAACATTTACTGATTGAGAAAAACCGAAATACCACAGCATACGTATAGAATCCGGACAGAACACTCGGGAAAAAAAACAACACGTTCGAAGCGTGCCGTCCGCGGGGCGTCTCAACTGCATGAAGGACATGCACCACGTGAGAGAGTCCAAAACTTTCACGTTCGTATAAACATCCGCGGGGACTCCAGGCCTCGAAAAATAGCTCGGGACGCCTCGGCGTCACAACTAGCGGTGGTTTACTGCACACAAGCCGCGGGTGCTGTTGCGGTTCTGTCCGGTTCTTCGTGTCGTCCTCTCCGGAGGCCGCCGGTGCCCAATTTCGGTTTTTGCCTCTGGGCGCGAGAAAATTCTCGGAAGCGTGGCGCCGGCTGAAACGTACATTGGCACCCGATAATCCAAGATATTTTATATTGCTGAGAATTCTATACAGCCAAGAGGTGTTTAGAGATAAACACATTCTGTTGTACAAAACTCTTTATCAGCGACGGGGTCCTTAATACATTACTCCAGAGCGACAGGTTCCCAATGGTTCCTCCCGCACGGAGCCCACCCTACCAGCTCAGGAAAGTCCGGGGGTATAGAAACAGTATACCGGCTAACCAGGTTTACAAGCTTGCGAAGGTACCTTGATAGGCCGATTGGACGACCCCTTGCTTCGAGGAGCTCCAGCTCAACAGTAACGGCGCTCCAAGGCATCGCGCTGTTGTTAGACAGACCACATAAAAGATACGCAGAACGACGTTGGTCGTGCTTTGCTTATCATTAGGAAAATAACTTCTGTGCCTTAACATTGGTTAAAAGCAGGAAAAACGTCCAAAGTAGAGCAATAATGGAGCAAGCAAACATATTTTGCTACACCCGCCGTCGCCCTCAAGGTCTGCGTTTTTCCCACACACCTACGATAGATTGTGTCGATTTGCTGGCGTGCCTGGACAAAATCATGGTACACCCTATCTAAGGTTCGCCTCGGTCAGCCCTGACACGCACACACGAGATGTTTCCCAACAGAAAATTGTAGGTTTTGATTGATTGATCGATTGATTGATTCATTCATTCATTCTTTCTTTCATTGTGGGACTTACGCGCCCAAGCTACGCATCGGCTATGAGTCGCGCCGTAGCGAGCGCCGCGCTGATGTTTAACGCACGTCAATATTTTGACACAGGCGCGTTTTTCTCCTTTTCGCCTCCATTTGAAAAGCAGCCATCGCAGCCAGGTTTGAACCGGCATCTTTGGGTTCCGATGTCACATTGTGTGGAAATGCAACCAACATTAACAGCATGAAGGACACCAAACGTATTACAACCGCAACCAACAGCATTAAAGGGTCTCAAAACCGGGTTCTGGAGGTTGCCATTTTACGCGCGCAAAAGCTGGAATACTATCCAAGCAACGCAATCCTTCAAAAAAAAAAAGATGCACTCGTTATGTATTGCGCGTTTCTTGTTCAATAATAGGGGAAAGCAATAAGTCCTGGAGCCTTCACCCTCTGCTGACACCTCCAAAGCACTGTGGAAGCTACGACTTCGCGACCCGGCGGAAGACCACCTAGAGAAACAAAACAAGGCCCTTTTTTCTCCGAGATACCCGCCGCCATTGCTTCTTCTCGGCGGTACGTCACGTCTGTTTTAGCAGCCGACGCGCGTGCTCCGTTTACTACTCTCTGCGCCAGTCGGGGGCCGCTGGGCCGGACGGCCCGCTCGCACTGTCGGGAAGCCGGTCTCGTCGGGTCCTCCGTGCTTGCATCGGCACGTTAGTTTTAGAATGGTGGACACCAACGTTCGAAGGCCAGATAGGAGGGTCCAAAACACAACACGCTCGCTCACCAGGGTAATTGAAAATTCCGACTCATGACAACAGCGCCCATTAGACTTTCGTGCATGCGGGCTGCTGCGGCGAAGTCCGTCCGAGGCTAGATCGCGCAGAAAACGCTTATCATCGCCGCAGTTACTCGGTCACTACTTTAAGTAGGCGCGCCGACGACGATCACCACCGCACATTTTTCACGGCACTATCACCACCTTTCATGCCTTTGCAAGCTGATTTTCAGGAATAGTCCTGCTCTGGCGCAGGGGGCCAAGTTCTAGCTTAAGCAGTGCAGTAAAAGCTCGTTCATTCAAACTAACCTATTTCTAATGTACAGTTAATTCTAACAACCGCCGTGGCCACGGCACAGCACTGTATATTTCAATGGAAGACAACTCCCGATAATTCGGACGCGTCGGTATTCAGAACTGTTAATTCAAACAGGTCCCCTGGTTTCCATCACTTCTCGCTGAAGTAGTTAGCCCGAAGTGATCACAATGCGTTGCAAATCCAAACCGAACGCAATTTACTAGGAATGCAAACCGACACAAAAAAAAAAAACATTCAGGCATCTCCACGAAGTGAATCATGACGAGTGGGCGAAGCACTGGGGATGGTTCTTAGCGTAAATCACACGTGAGAGCGCTTACTGCTGCTTAAGCAATTTCCAATCCCATCCAATACAATTCAATTTACTCCAATGCAATCCAATTCAATGCTCCTTGCGCATGCGGAGCACGGCTGTCCCGGAGCACTCACTTTCTCTTCCCCTCTCTCTTTCGAAACTTTTGTGAATATTTATTTCGTTATTGTCAACCTTTTGCGAACCTTTTGTTAACAGATATTCCGATTTACACGATGCTGTGCGTCTATCTCTTTCTCTCTCTCTCTCTCTAATCTTTTGTGAACCTTTTATTTTGTTCTTGTTAACCATTTGTGAACCTTTTGCTCACAGATGTTTCGATTTCTACGGTGCTGTGCCCCGTGAGCACGTACGCCGGACACCGGACAAGCCCCGGCTTAAGGTGCTTTTCCCCTAAAAATGACCGAAGCTTACACTAACACGTAAAACTGGAATGTATCGAAGGTTGACACCACAGTAGCGTGTTTTCTCTCTTTCGTGTCACGGCATGTTTAAAGGAGCCATGAAGACACAACATAAGTTTGTATTATTCGAAAGAAGTCACGTTTTATAGTGCCCCCAGAGCTTGTCCTTATGCAAACGATGCTTTATTCACTGAGAAATATATTACTTTGAGTTAAAATTTTGATTTTCCCGCTAACTCGCCGTTTTTGTGATCTGAAATGACATCACAGGGCCGTGTTTACCGTTAGTAAACCTAGATGGCGCCACCACGCCGTAGCAATCCATTTTCTGCCTTTGGTTTGTTTGTGAACGTACTTGTACCGGGCTTGTTTGGCTCATGAAGGCAATCGTTAGTGAAACATGGTGCCCGCTCGACAATACGGTCACGAGAGACATCCTCGCTTGCGTTAATTGGCCAGTGTCGTTTGAAACAACACCACAGACCCGTAACACCTAAACCCCGCCACCAACAGCAGTACGCATCGGTACTTCTATGTTTACGTGTGCTTTCGTAACTTCCACTGTTCGTCCCACCATTCTTTGGGCTTCAAAAAGTATGTGCCTGAAATGTAAGCGCAAATAGCTCGTTCGGCAAGCTTATATTCTATGCGTAATTTGCGTTTGCTTTTGCCGCCCTCTGGTCATCGAGTCACCTTGTGAAGACTGCCCGAGGTAGCGTCGGTAGCGTACTGTAGCTTTCGCCTTTCGCTAACAAACAACAGCTTCGCGCGCACTACGCTGTTGCGACAGCGTTTTTCGCTTCCGCATCGGGCACCGGGCCGCGCTATTACGTTTCGTCTACTTTCCAACAGGGGCGTGACCTTCGGGTCCGCTGACATCTCTGACTTCGACGGCGCGCTGCCGTCACATCCGCTGCACACTTTGCAGTGACAGTGGCAGCAACGGAGGCAGCCCCAAATAAAATTATGATTTGCCTGCAAAACTTCTCAACTGTAAACGGGAACATAAGCACTTCTGAGATTATTACGTAAGGCGCCGAAAAATTTTCGAATCCGCGCCCGCATCCATTGCGAAGTCACGTTCTAGCCTAGCCGATCCGCTGAGCAAAGAAATATGTCGCGCACTGTGTGCGATTGACAAGCTGTGCTACACTGTGCTAGCTGCTGCGCCGTAAAGGTTCGCTCAGCTGTGCTACCACATAACCCCTCGCTTGGTTGGGTGGGTGGTGGTGACTGTGATGAAAGTGCGCCGTGTGCTTCATAAGCCGTTGTATTGTGAGGGGCTGAGAAACCGTGCAAGATTCCCAGCCCAACTTTCCGAACCTTCGTTCTTCCATTTCATTTTCAGAGGATTTACTGCGTTACTTGATGTGTTAATTTCTTCTTTTTTTTGCTTTTTATTTACGCATTACGGTGTGCTCGACGCCTGAGGGAAAATGTTTAGTATGCCCAAACGCATCGCCGCTTATTCTTTGGTTTTTGTAGCAACCAATGCGGAGTGGCACTGGGTTCGTGTATCCGCTCTGCAAGCATCAAACAAAGCTTATCATCTCAGGCTAATCAAGCATACAAGGTTTCCACTGTTTGAATACGGTCAATAATGCCTTTAACAATGCCTCTAAGACGAAATATAGCGTGTAGTACTACTTAACTTAAAAGATAATGCCTGTGACCGCTCTTTTTCGTATTGTAGGAAACACACTTGTTTATTACAAATATATTGCACAATTTTCCCGTTTGGAATATGCTTTTGTTTCCTTTTTAAACTGCGTAAAGTTTCTAATAACAATATATTATTAGCTTTTAGCAAAACTGCGGCTTGCGTTAACTTGCGTGCTACGAGGCTTTCGGATGCGGTGGCATGCCTGCGGTGGGAGCCGCTGTGTCGTTCCAGTTTCTATCGCTTCAGGCATGTATTTTGACTGCTGGTAAGCTGTCTGCTTTCTGTCCGGCAATTGGAATGTAATGTGCCAGCGGTGCCAAGCAACTGTTGGTGGGTGAGCGTCTTATCGACAGTTGTGGACAGCCAAATCTCGTGCTGTGCTTCGTAACTCCTGAAAAAGTGGTGCGCTGGATTGTTATCTTTTGTGAATGCTTTTTTTTGTGGGATGGAGGTATTCAGTGGGCAGGTGCCGTGCGTGACGTTGACTGTTCTAGATGACGAGCACCTGTATTGCTTTCATTCCCGATGTGCTTCAAGCTGTACCCAAAAGGTCGATATGTCCACAGTGGACCTGTATTGTCTAATAGTAATCGGTGCTTCCTGTATCTAGGCCAACCCACTAAGTTTTCTCTGTATTTGTCTCATGCATTAGCAAACAAACCCCATTTGAGATATTTAAATCCAGCCCTGTAAAACCGGCTTCACTAAGCACAAACGCATTGCTAGAAAGACATCTAATAAGGGGAAATATAAGCAGTGTGACAACAAAATGTGGGGTTCCAAAGCCTTTTTAAATACCCAATAGTGCATTACGTCACGCTTTCTATTCCTATCGAGTCTGAAGGTATGAGTCTCTCATAATTAAGCATGTTAATTTGTCTGATTATGTGTTACTTAGCATGTATTACGTACTGCACTCTTTTTTCACTAAGGGGAGACTTTGCGGGCAGACTTGCCAAAAAATGCTGACACATTAACATTGTTACACTTCTCGCCATTGAATTTTTTGTCGAAAAGAACTGCTGAATTGGCCCCTTAAATAGTGCTTGTCCGATACCGTTTTCACAATTTTCACATCAGTTCTTACAGTGTACACCATGTGCTCCTAGCAGACAGCCAGAGAGTTGTGGAGGCATGCACAAAAAATTTTGATGCATTACAAATAATTGGGTAGCACTGCACAGTTACATGTTTTCTGAGCATGCCTAGTCTGGAGCTATCTATTACAAAGTACTGGTTGGGTGCATAAGGGTGTGTATTTTGTGAGGCAACCAGTTTCGCGAAAAGAACTTCATTTTATGTTAGCTGAAATGGTAGCTTTGGGCCTGATAGCCCTTGCCCTGAAAGAACTGCGTTTGGCATCGCTGATTACTCTGGTTGCTGTTGGCGCCACGTGCCCGGTCTTGAAGAAAAATTTCGAGTATGGCAGGCTGTGTGATAAGGGAATAACAAAAATCGGAACAGCTGTCTGCTCTTCGAACTGCCTAGCAAAACGACGGCAGCAGCGGCCTTTGCTTAGTGCGCATGCGGCCACTCTCGCCAAGTTTGCCGTATCACTCACACGAGGGGCTGATCGACCGAACGGTGGACGCTCTGGTGATTTTGGTAAAAAAAATTGGACGGGAGTACATTGTTAGCAGCTGTTTGTCTTGTGTTACTCTCCAATGGTACAACTTAGGCACCTGTTTCTGTAGTGCGACTCATTGATTTTGTTTGTATAGCTGGACTTGTCCTGCCACCAATTATTTCTAATATTTTAGGACGTTTAGTTTCAATTTTTAATGTTTGTTTGCACTGCCTCTGATGTGTAAGGTGGCAAATGTGGCTATTAAACACAGATTTCCTGCTCACAATATTCTCACCATATTGTACATAGCTTGTTTTTAGCTTATGAACCCATGATTCCAAGCGATTGCCTTCAAACCTACCTCAAAAACATTAGTTATACCGGGGTGTCAGCTGAAACCAAGTTCTGAATGTATGTGGTTCTGAGGCTTCTTTCAGGTATGCCGCTTGTTGCATTTTAAGTTGTCGGATACGTAGAGATAACCCAGATGAAGAGAAGGACGGACCAAGGGGGCACCCTTAGTCTGAACAAGGAAGTCAAGGATCATCAGAAGCCATGGACATTCTTAGCCATTTAATGTAAATACTGCTATTCTTTCTCATTAGTGGACTTGGACGTTTTTCATCATCTTATGGGGCCTGGCAAGCCGAGAAAGAAGAAGTTGGGGATACTAAACCGACCTATCGTTTCCAGTCGGTAAGACCAACCTTGGTGACCACAATGTGGAGAAAGCACTGTTATAATCCGGAAAGAAGAATGCTTTAGCTGAAAGTAAAGAACAGCTCGTCAGCAACAAAACACAAGGCTTTTAAATGAAGCGAAGACGGTGTTGGATGCTCCTGATGTTGAAATTTCAGGCTCACTCATGGAGTGGCTGCATTCCAACAACGATGAGTTGAGCAAGCTGAATGCCGAGGTAAAAAATGTTTTCCTGACGGCGAGTTCGACATACAGTAAGAATCTCGATAAACGAAAATTGCTTAAATGGAATTGCCACTTAAACGGAACAGTCGGTTGGTTTTTTTTGTATTCAGATAATGCAAAAAACTCTCGGTCATCTGAACTAAAATTTCCGCGCCACCGTGTAAACAGAACTAGAAATAGAACTTCTTGTGAAACCCATGGGCATACGAATCAGCTTTTTACGCTTCCGGCTGTTTAGTTTTTGTTTTTGTTTTTCTTCGTCCATGTTTTTTTGACCTCGTTGGCCTCGTAAGCCTCGTCTCATTAGTGGTAAGCCGTGTTAGCGCAACGAATGCAACATCGCAGTTCTTGTTCCAGTCGTTTGGTCTCTATTCAAGACGCTCAGGTTACAAGGCTCAGCTCCTTCTGCCTTGTTTGTGCCATCGTGGTGCTATTTGCTTTTCATTACCACGTTGCCGTATTCTACATTCGGTGGATCGTAATACTCGCGAAGTTGAGGCCTCTAACCTCCGTGAAGACTCCGTTTCAAGGACTCAAACAAAGATAATTGATGCAATTTGCAGTGCACAGCGACTAATTGTTGCCAAATCAACTTTGTGAATGCTGTGCCTACACCTTTTTTTAGTTCTCTTGCTTTCTAAAGACCTATCAGCTACATTCACCTCCTCGTGCTTAGAGTTCCATGAAATGGTATGAACGGTGCGTACGCACACAAATGTGCACTTTTACACATCTATCTCAGTAAACGGAACTCCTGTTAAACGAAACTAATTTTTTCGGCCCCTTGACGTTCCGTCTATCAAGAGCCTACAGTAATTATGAGGTACGATGACGCCACCGAAGGCATGCTGGGCCAGCTAAAAGATAAGAAGAGAACGGAGTGTAATTGGGATTAATGATTAATAAATACATATCACAACAACAAGAGATCGCTATTGAATGGTCAACGCCAGCTAGGATCGGCAGCCCCAGCACCTTCTGTAGTGTATTCTCAGAGTGACGAGTGTCATCTCCATTGAAGCTCCATGAAGCTCCCAATGCTGCAGCTCCAAACATACAGTGGGCAGTTCTGCCAGTGGCTCAGCTTTTGGACGCAGTTCAAAGGAGCCATGAAGACAAATACGAAGACAAAGTTAGATGGGCAGATGAGATCAAGAAGTTTGCAGGGATGAATAGGTCACAGTGGGCACAGGACCAGGGTAATTGGAGAATATTGGGGAGGCCTTTGCCCTACAGTGGGCGTAGATAGGCTGGTGATGAAGACAAATACAAGTTTATTTCATTCGAAAGAGTTCGTGTTTTATCGTGCCCCAGCGCTTGTCTGGATGTGAACCATGCTTTATTCACTAAGAAATTATTTTAAGTTAAAATTTTGATTTTCCTGCCTAATTGTGCGTTTTCGGGATCTGCAATGACATAACAGGAGCCAACCTCTCTGCAGCCGATTGGAAAGCCTTGTTTACCGGTTATTGAACCTAGATGGCACCATCATACAGTTGCAAGCCATTTTCTGCCTTTGGTTTGTTCTTGACCGCATTTAAAGCGGGCTTGTTTTTGTTCAGGAAGAAAAGAATCGTTTCATGAAACATAATGCTCGCTCGACAAATATGGTCGTGTAAGACACCATTGCTTGCGTCAATCGGCTAGTGTCGTCAAGTCTTGTAGTCCTGTGCAGCTACACCAAGCATAGTGCGCAGAGTACCAACAGCAGTACGCATCGGTACTTCTATGTTTACGTGTGCTTTAATAACTTCCACTGTGTGTCCGCCCATTATTACTGCTTTAAAAAGAATGTGCTCTAAAATTGAGCGGAAATAGCTCGTTCGCCAAGCTTATCAGCTCTGCCTAATTTGCGTTTGCTTTTGCCGGACTCCACCAATCCCAGAGCTGGCTGGTATGACATCATAGGTACTGTTGCGAAAAAGGAGCTGGATTGTACAGGAACATCTGGTACAGCTTCGATCGGTCCCTTAAGTGGTGTCATCGAATAATGTTGGCGGGCTTCCCCAAATGTTGGACCACGTGCAGTGTCACGTGCGTGGTTTGGCAGCCCTGGTTTTCATTTACACGTACTTTACGATGATGACAAGCGTGCTTCTGACATTTTAAGCAGACACTACATCGCAGTGCGTGGCTAAGGCGTTGTGCAGCTGAGCCCAAGGACGTGGGTTCGATTTCTGGCCGCGGCGGCCGCTTTTCTGATTGAGGCAAAATGCAAAAATGCCTTTGTTCGAGATTTAAGCCTGTTTAAATATCTCCAGAAGGTCAAAATTAATCCAAAGCCTTCCACTGCGGCCCGCCTCATCGCCTGTGTAGCGTTGGCTCGTTAAACCCCATAATCAGGTCGCAGTGGGTCTGTCGTTTGCGGCAACAGTGTTGTTTTCGAATAAAGTTGCATAGATTACATAAAGCGTCACTGTAGTTTGGTTCCGCCAGACGTAAATTGTCTTACTTGACCTTTATTTGAACGTAACTTACATTTACTTATTTATACATTTGTTTACAACAATGCTGGCCATTGCAGGTTGCAGCAGGGGTAAAAGGTGAACAATACACAATGTCCACATAAACAACAAATCTAGCTGTCCTTCAAAGATTTCAGAGGATTTACATCTTGTGAACATTTTGGGAGAGAGAATTTCAATGCACCATTGTACAAGAAACAAATTTTTTATCAATTTGCGGTGCATAAGACTGAAGAACAAATGGAATAAATTTCTGGTTCTGTCACATGGGGGTAATTTTTTACTGTGGATTAGACCGGAAATCACTCTAACGTAAATTTCAGGTTACATCAGACGTGACTTGAAGCATATAAATAAGGTTACATCGGACATAATTTCACCTTTTCATATTGGGTTACGTCAAATACATCCGGCTAAATTTTTTGCATGGCTCGTGTCTTAAAGTCAGCTTCTTCTGAAACAAACCGGCCATACAAAAAAGCCCGACAAACTAAAGGGCATGTATATTTATAAGTAACTTTACCAATAACACAGTGTTTCTCAATATGGCATGGGTCTACATATTTAATCGAGTTTGTAAATACATAGGAAATATATAGCTGTCATTCAGTAATATTCTGGTTTGCCTTGACAGGATGCATTGCCGATGATCAAAAACCAAGGCTAGCATTCTAGTTATGTGACACTCAGTTCTCAGCTAGGCTGAAGACAGCTTTTTTTACTTCTACTTTTCTATGGTTTAATTGTTGATTTCAGTGTCTGTCAACATCCTCAAGGCCTGCAGGACAGCACCACTTCTTGTACATGAGTTTGGCTTAAAGCATTTGAAAGAAGTGGTTTATCCAATTTTTCTAATAAAGAAAGGAAGCCAAAGAGGTAACAAAAAAGAAAAGGACTCCCACTTCCAAAGACATACTATCACGTACAATGCATAATAGGAAGAATGTACAAAAACTGAAAGATGTGATGCAGGAACATCAAAATGTATGCGCTCACTTGTGTCGGTGGGCCATGTGGAAGAATATTTACATAAGCAGCGGGCATAGCACCACTAATAAAAATACTGTACAACCCATGCGTCCTGTCGGTGACGAGATATGGGGGAGAAACGCCAGCTTACTTTAAGAACCAGCTCAATATGCCATGAAGTGAACGTCTGGAGTAACGCTTAGGGTAAGGAAAAGAGCGGCTTTGGATGGGGAAACAAACTCGCGTATAGGATAGTATGGTTAAAGATACCTAAGAAAAAGTAGACTTGGGCTGGCCATGTAATAAGATGAAATGACAACCAGTATTACCAAGGTAACTCAATTGAGCGACGAAGTAAAAAAATGTGGGGGCAAAGAACGGACTGGGGTGGCTCAGGACAGGAGCTGTTGGATGAATATGGGAGAGGCCTTCCCCCTGCAGTGGACCCAAATAGGCTATTGGTGATTGATGTTGAGTAAATGTGCACTTGTGTGTTTTCCCAGATGGGATGTACTAGAAAAGCGGCGTCAAGATCTGGTGAAAGTTTCAAATTCAGAGCCAAACATGACGTCAAAATATCAAGTCACGTGCAACCTTCCCGTCGCCAAGCAAAAGGTAGATTTGATGCTGCAAAAAAATTGCAACCAATGCATTTGAACAGTCAAAATGAACCTACACTGCACTCTTTCAATCGCATTACTTTTAGACAGATGCTCAATTTGACATGACAGACTACATGCAAAATTGGCTTGGTTGTGCCTATTAAGGGCTGGCTTTCAGTTTTTAGTGCCTATTGTTGCACCTAAATTTTCGTTTTAGTTCGGAAAAGTTTACTTGGCAAGTGTCAAATGTTTGATATTGCTTAGAGCTTTTCATTTTCATTTTTGCAAACAAAGCAACGTCACCGATAAAAAATTTACCACAAGGCTGCATTTTGCCTGTCAACATTCTTTAGAGGGACATTAAAAGCTTAATAGTTTACGTGAACTGTTGGTACTGAAGTTTTAATTCTGCTTTGTGACCGATGACGCTTTGTTTGCAGGGATAAAAAAAAATCATGCAGCCCTTGCTTCACTTCCCTCTGATCTTGCATGATGCAGCAGAATGTGTATGAACTGCCACATAGCTCTTGGTAAAACTTAAGCAGGTTTGGTCTTTTTTACAGAAACTGTGTGAACGACCACAGGTAAAGGCAAAGCTGATGTCTAACTTAGTGGCGTATTTGCTAGTTGTAGTACACTACAGTTGAGCAAAAGGTGTTGCATGTACTATACTTGGTCGTTATGATTTTGGGCACCCATAAAGTCAAGGCACTTGTACACAGCCGTTATGAGTGCAAATGTCGGCTTTCACTTCCACAAAAATGCCATGTTCTAATCAGTTGTTCCAACGATGCAAGGCTATAAGCATTACTAGTCTTTTATTGTGCTAATATTTGGCACGGAAAATACAGCAAGTATTTCACACCCTGCAAGTTCTTCAACAGAGAAAATAGAGCAAAGGCAAACCATCTGTATCCAGCACGTAAGAAATGCCGTACACAATGGCTCTGGTGATTGCCATCATTATGCAGATAATGGGACATGAAATTGAGAGCAATAAGTTACACTTTGTTGCAACTTCACTTTCGAGTACCGCAGCTTCACATTTATGGGACATTAAAACATTCTTGTAAACTGCGTACTTCCAAGCACCTTAATTGTATTTGCAGAGAGAAGGATGTTCACAGCATTTATGTTTGTAAATGCATTTACGTTTGCAAACTCCATTGGCATTACATTTCACCGAGCATCAAAAAAGCAAAGCACTGCACTTTCACTGCAAATATATACAGATGCACGAAAACAATGTTTGGTTATCCAAACAATAACCTCACTGCACCAGCTCCGTTATCACTAAGCATTGCACAACTACAAGCTCCGAGAAAGAATTGTATGGAACACATCGAAGAGGAGGTTTGGAGGACACAAGTTTTTGTGCTAGCAGAAGCCAGTGCGGCCATGAATTTTGTGGAGAGCTCTACAGCTGGAGTATTGTATTGCTGCCTAAAATGCAGTGCCACACAATTATTGTTTACTACTCACCCTTGTCCACGCTCTAATGACTACGAAATCCAAAAGAAATGAAGAGAATAATGCGGAAAAAATTACTTGTATTCAAGCGCATTCTTTGGGTATAAACAGAACAATGTAATAGTGCTGGTTAGTAAACCAGTGGAGTTTAAAAATTTTACATGCAACGTAAAAAAGAATGACAGAAATTTTCTTTTGAACACAGAAACTTTCGCTAGAAACAAAGCAATAGTACCAATTCGTCCAAAGGTGCACTCGCCTTTCTGTTACTACTTGAAAGATTTCAGAGGGCAGCACTTGAATGCATTTTTTATCACTCGCGCTAACGAACTTCGGTTACACATTCAACCCGTCGAGCCCGTGCAATTGTCTCGCCATAATCGCTGGCAGCGCGCAAGCTGAGTGAGCACAGCAGGCATAAACAAATTCACACTAACATAACCGCGAAACTACACACTGTTTGTTAATCTTGACATGAGATTGTTCAACCAGTGGAAATCTAGTATGCTTGCTTAGCCCGAGATGAAAATCCTGGTTTCATTCTTTCAGCGCACATACAAGAACATATAGTGCCCCTCCGCCTTAATCACTACAAAACCCAAGATAAACGGCGATGCGTTTGGACATACGAAACATGTGCACTGATCTTAACGCGTAAATAATAATAAAAAAACAGACACATCACGTCACGTAGAAAATTTCCTGGCGGTGATACGGGCAATCACGGGCTTCAAAAAGTTTGGCTTGGGATCTCGCACCGTCCTTCAGCATCGGACAATGGTACGGATTCTGAAGCACAATGCGCAATTTTTTAAAGTCACCACCACCCACCCAACCCAGCGGGCGGTTCTGGGGTTGCACGCGCAGAACCGGCAGGATTTGTTGCACAGCTGGCACACACCACGGCAGCTGTTACCAGCTGGCACACAGCTTTTTGAATCGGCTATAGCGTGACTGCGCAATGGATGCTGGCGTGGATTCAGAAATTTTTCGGTGCCTAATAAAATCATCGCAAAAGCACATATTTTCCCCATGAACAGTACAGAAGCTGTACAGGCGAATTTGAAGATGTATTTAGGACAGCTCCGGTGGTGCTACTGCCACTGCACAGCCTGCAGCTGATGTGACGGCTGTGCGGCCTCGATGTCAGAGACAACAGAGGCCCCGAAGGCCACGCCCCCGTTGGCGAATAGACGAAACAGGATAGCGAGTTTCGGTTCGTCTACTTTTCCAAAAGCAGACTGTTCCAAGAGCAGACGGCCACCCCCAATTTTTTTTATTTGCTTATCACACTGCCTCCCAAACTCAAAATTTTCAAGACCGGGAATGTGGCGGCAACAGAACCCAGAGCAATCAGCGTTGCCAAACGCAAAATTCGTTCAGTGCAAGGTTCGTTCGGCAACGCTGACTACTCTGTTTTCTGCAGGCGCCACGTGCCCGGTCTTGAAGAAAAATTTCAAGTATGGCAGGCAGTGTGATAAGCGATTAACAAAAATCGGGGGCGGCCCTCTCCTCTTGGAACAGCCTAGCAGACGACGGCAGCAGCGGCATTTGCTTAGTGCACATGCGGCTAGTCTCACCGAGTTTGCCGTATCACTTCATCAAGAGGCGCTGGCCGACCGAACGGATGACGCTCTGGTACTATTGTTAAAAAAGTGGGCGGGTGTACAATTGGATAGATTTTAAGTATTGTATTTATGGAACTGCAGTCCAAGGGCGATCAGGCACAAAGCTAATCACTTTCAGCTAATATAAAATAAAGTTGTTTTTGCGAAACTCGTCGCTTCACAAAATTCACACCCTTATGCACCAAACCAGTATTTTGTAATAGATAGCTCCAGTCTAGGCATTCTCAGAAAACGCGTAACAATGCAGTTGTACACAATTATTTGATATGCATCAAACTTTTTTCTGCATTGATTGATTGTAGGGTTTAACGCGCCGACGCAACGCAGGCGATGAGGCGCGCCGTAGTGGAGGGCTCCGGATTAATTTTGACCACCTGGGGATCTTTAACATGCGCCGAAATCTCGAACACACGGGCGTTTTTGCTTTTCGCCTCCATCAGAAAAGCGGCCGCCGCGGCCGGGAATCGAACCCGTGACCTCCTGCTCAGCAGCGCAACGCCTTAGCCACTGAGCCACCGCGGCGGGTCTTTTTCTGCATGCCTCAACAAGTCTTTGGCTGTCTGCTAAGGGCACATGGTGGACACTGTAAGAACTGATGTGAAAATTGTGAAAACGGTATCGGATGAGCAGCATTTAGGGGTCATTTCAGCAGTTATTTTCACTAAAAAATTCAATGACGAGAAGTTTAACAGTGTTTATGTGGCAGCTTTCTTTGGCAAGTCGGCCCTTAACGAAAAAAAGGGCAGTACGTAATACATGCTAAGTGAACACATAATCAGACAAATAAACATGCGTAAATATGATAGACTCATACCTGCAGACCCTATAGGAATAAAAAGCGTGACGTAATGCGCTAATTGGGTATTTAAAAAGGCTTTCGAACCCCACATTTTTTTCTCACACTGCCTTTATTTCCCCTTATTAGATGTCTTTCTAGCAATGCGTTTGTGCTTAGGGAAGCCGGTTTTACAGGGCTGGATTTAAATAGCTCAATTGGGGTTTGTATGCTAACGGATGAGACAAATACAGAGAAACTTTGTGATTTGGCCTAGATACAGGAAGCGCCGATTAATATTAGACAATACAGGTCCACTGTTGACATGGCGACCTTTTGGGTACAGCTTGAAGCACATCGGCAATGAAAGCAATACAGCTGTTTGTCATCTAGAACAGTCAACGTCACGCACGACACCTGCCCACTGAATACCTCTATCCCACAAAAATAGAAGCGTTCACAAAAGATAATGCCGCGCACCACTTTTTCGGGAGTTACGAAGCACAGCACGATATTTGGCTTTCCACAACTGCCGGTAAGAGGCTCATCCACCAACAATTGCTTGACAGAGCTGGCACACTACATTCCAATTCCCGGACAGAACGCAGACAGCTTACCAGCAGTCAAATTACATGCCTGAAGCAATAGAAATTGGAACGACACAGCGGCTCCCACCGCAGGCATGCCACCCCAGCCGAAAGCCTCGTAGCACGCATGTTAACGCAAGCCGCAGTTTCACGAAAAGCTAATCATACATTGTTGTTAGAAACTTCACGCAATTTAAACAGGAAACAAAAGCATATTCAGAACTGCAAAATTGTGCAATATATTTGAATTAAACAAGTGTGCTTGCTTCAATAAGAAAAAGAGCGGCGCCGGCGTCGGCAATATCTTTTAATTTAGGTAGTACTACAAGCTATTTTTCGTCGCAAAGGCATTGTTAAAGGCATTATTAAACGTATTTAACCAGTGGGAACCTTGTACGCTTGAATAGCCTGAGATGATAAGCTTTGTTTCATGCCTGCAGAGCGGATACACGAACACAGTGCCACTCCGCCTTTGTCGGTAAGAAAACCATAAGGGAAGCGGGGATGCGTTTGGGCATACGAAACAAGCTCGCTCCTCAGGCGTAGAGCACACCGTGATGCGTAAATAAAAAGCAAACAAGAAGCGAACACATCAAGTCACGCCCTAAATACTTTGACGATGAAATGGACGATCCCAGATTCGGAAAGTTTGGCTGGGAACCTCACACGATTTCTAAGCACCTCACAATACAATGGCTAATGAAACACACGGCGCACTTTCATCCCAGTCACCACCACCCACCCAACCCAGCGAAGGGTTATGTGGTAGCACAGCTCAGCGAAACTTTACGGCGCAGCAGCTACAGCGTAGCACAGCTTGTTAATTGCACGACATTTTTCTTCGCTCAGCGGATCGGCTAGGCTAGTGCGTGACTTCGCAATAGATGCTGGCGTGGATTCGAAACTTTTTCGGAGCCTAACGTAATCATCTCAAGAGCGGATATGTTCCCGTTTATAGTTGAGAAGTTCTACAGGTAAATCGTCAAAGTTATTTAAGGCAGCTCTGTTGCTGCCACTGCCACTGCAAAGCGTGCAGCGGATGTGACGGCGGCGCGCCGTCGACGTAAGCGATGTCAGCGGCGCCGAAGGCCACGACCCCGTTGGAAAGTGGACGAAACGTAATAGCGCCACCGGGCCACCGGCGGTACTGCTCCGTAGCATGCAGTCTCAAGTTTCCTTTGTGCTGCGGGGGCTGGTCTTGGCCTGCCATCACATGGCGTCCGCAATGAGCACAGCTGTAGCCTGCTCGGCGTGGGTTGGTCGTCGTAGTCTTGCTTCTTGGTATTCGGCTAGCCTGTGTGGCGCTGTGTACTCTGTCATTCTAGCGCCCGCACCCTTATTCGAACTCCGCCTAATTCGAAAAATTTTGTGGTCCCTCAGAGTTGGAATTCACGAGCTTTTACTGTACATGGCGAGTCGTGCTTACACCGCACAGTAAGGCCCTAGTCGACCGTACACGCAGCGGTGGCGCGCGTAGCGGCGTTTCCGCCTGCAGAGACGCTTCATGTTTTTTACCATTCTTCATATCTTGTAAACGACAAACTGAGGTAAGGTCGTGTGACGGATACGGATAGCGAGGGGCGACATTCCTCAATAGAAAGATACGTCGCGCCAGATAGCCGCTCGCCGGAAACGGCGACACGTGCTCCCACGTTTCCCCCAGAGCCAGGAACGATGATCGGCTGCACCATTTAAGGTAATCCGCCAATAGCAGTGCTCTACTCTTCGGTGCGAACTCCGTCATCGAGGATGCATCAGAGTCATAATTTACCGCACAGACTGTCAGAATGGCGACGAGAATTTACAGTAAACTAGAACGGACGATCATTTGTGCATATTTGCGCTGCCCCTGCTCTATGCACAGGTGTAACATTTTGTATATGTATTCGTGAACACGTATTCTAGCGATTGTGCACTTTAAATCGCGTCCTTCGGAGCACCTGCTGGACAATATAAAGGGTAGCGCTTTTTGTTGTTATTATTTGTATTGCCACGTGTTAATGCGTGTAGTCTGTTTGGCTGATATTGTTGTTTTCACCTTGACCCTTGTTTCTGCTTTCGTGAATTGTTTAAAAAGAGCACGCTTATTAGTATCAATAAATAAATAAATAAATAAATAAATAAATAAATAAAGAAAGAAATAACTCTGGTGATAATTCACGCGCCAACACAAGGCTGCCCATCAACAACGCAGTTTGTATCCACAAATTATAGAGGGCGTTACTCCACGTTGCAGACGAAGGTGCAGCAGCCATCGCCGCAATTCTGTTTGTACCACCAAAGGGTAACGCACATGTCTACATGTGTGTTCACAACGTACCTCAGCGCGAAACTCCTACGAAGCCGTTCTTTCGGAGCCGTTTGCCCACACACAACAAAGAATTTGCACGCAGCCCAAGGCGAACCACATTCACCGCAGCGACTCTGTAAAGCAAGCAGCCCCAACCTGACGCTGTAAAACGTGCGTTGTCACGATGACGTAGTCCAGGTAGCGCATCAGGCCGCCGAGGTGGTACCTGCGAACAAGTTCCAACACGGGAGGCACGACTATCATCACGCTCAGATTCAGACTCTTGATCTCCTGGACAAGTGCCCTGAAGAAAGTGGGAGTGATGCTTTCGTCGCACGCGTCGCCCGGACGGTCCCAGTGGATAGCCACGCCCTGCGCGGTGCAACAAAAAAGAAAACATTTGCTGCTTGTACTCCTTTTGTTGCAAATGTACACATTTCGCTACTAAACCCCTCCCTTCACTTCCCCGCTCACCTCTCATGCTGTTGCTGTCCCACACGCTCCTCCCAAGGCACACACGCTAGTAGTTTCCGCACGTCAATTTAAATTTACCGCGTTGCACCACTCCAGGCCGGATCCCTCGACGACAGCGCTACCGTGCGGTGGATATGCGCGCGAATCAAGGCGCTCTACAAACGTTTGAAGAACCACCTGGCCCTACTCCACTTGCCTTACAGGCGGAACGGGGAAGCTGCCTTGTGGAAACTTTCGTAAGGGTTTCCGTTTGATTTCTTGATTGTGTTTAGTCTGTAAGGCGGCGACGTAACGCCTGCGTTGAGGCGCGCTGTCGTAGAGGGCTCCGGATACATCTTTTGACCACATGAGGGATCTTCACCATGCACCAAAATCTCGTACAAACGGGCCCTTTTGTTTTCGCCTCAATAAGAAAAGCGGCCGCCGTGGCCAGGCATCGAACCCATATCCTCGTGTTTTGCAGCCCCATGCCTCAGCACCGCGGCACGCCCGTTTGATTTCTTAAAATGCCGTCAGAAGCTATAGTGTCGCGGGAGACAGGAGTGGATACAGTGGAGGCAGTGTTTCATTAGTTTTCCCAAAAATCAACCACCCATAAATTACCTGTTGATGAACACTTCAAATATAACTAATGTATTGATTTTCTTCCTCAAGTTTGCGCACTGTTTTGTTCTTGTTCAAAAATATTGACAGGTATGAGCGTTGCCAGCCGGAATTAGATGTTTAGATGTGACTGTGTGTATACAAACCTATTGTGCAGCTTCTGTTTCACTCTTGCCGGGTGGCTGAATCGAGTTACGTACAGTAATCCCTTTTTATAACGACGAAATCGCTTTACTCGAAATAGCGCTTTATTCGAAATTTCGTCAGGTCCCAACCCAAACGAACGCATTTTAGGCCGCATTACTCGAAGCGCACGAAGACCGCGACCCGTTTAGCGCGATGTGGCAAGTGGAGGTGTCGCATAGCGGCGGCGACCCAGCGGCGAGTCAGGCGGTCAGTATGTCGTGTTCACCAGCTGCTCTTTCCAGGAAAATTTTCTCGATCCGGTCTTGCTCAATTTGCGCCATCCCACTTAAGACAAACGTTCTAAATGCGTAGTTCGGTGACTAATTTTTTTTCTTAGACGTTGGTCACTGGCGCGGACGTGACGGTGCACGAACACACACTCGAAGCCTAGAATTATCAGTGTTGTAGAGAGCGGGGCGCCAAAAAAACTATTCTTTTGAAACTTTACGGCTGCATACTTCGGGAAACAGTTGCCCAGGAATCATACAAAGCCCCTAGTACCAAACCGGTCAGTATTTATGATGTCGCTGTGTACCCATAAAGAGCGGTTTGACATTTTGACATTTGGCAGTGTTTTATTAAGAAGTTCGGTAGAGTTTTTACAAAAACATGGTTTTACAGAAGGAGGTCCCATGGAAAAAATCCGACAGGGGGACCTCCCGTTTCATAATGCAAACAAAAATATCACTGGTGAAGCGGCATACGCAGCGATGAAAATAGAACACAAAAGAACGAATTCATACAAATAGTTATTCATTGGTAGTAAATTCGAGTACTGCGCATGTGCCCAGCAGGCAGTTCAAGAAGTTATCATGTATATTATTTCACCACATATACCCGAGGTTGAGCGGGGGAAGAAACAGGCGATCAGAGTTTCATTATGAGAGCGCACCAAGTAAGTGTTTTCTTACAGACCTATAACAAGACCACTGGGAAGGGTACGATTTAAGGGAAGGGGGTAAGGCATTCCAGATGGTGGCAGCAAGAAATAACAGTGTTTGTTTTCTGTAGTTGGAACGAACAGTTCGAAGTAATACATTATGATGCACTAAAAACCTGGTGTTGTTTGGGTTAAGCAAACATGTTCTGTTAAAGGACGGGAGAAATTCAGGATTATCTCGTAAACGGGAAATAAGTACACATAGCTTAAGATCAAGTTCGAGAGACAGGGGTAGGATGCCAAGGTCGTGGAAGATGGGTTTTACCACGGCAACCACTGATCGGCAACCACTGAATGTAAGCAGACGAACGGCTTGAGTTTGAAGACGACGCAGTGGTGCAAGATGGGCATTATACGTGTTGCCCCAAGAAGAAAAACAATACGTAAGGTGGCTGTGAATGAACCAGAAATATAACGATCGTAGAAGCGAGTGGTTAATCGTTTTTCTGCGTTCAACAAACGGCACATCATATTCGAGCCATAGCAGTGGTCGCGCTTTCCAGCGCGAAACTCTCGTAGCGTTGCGTGACGCCCGCATCCCCGTGACTGGCGTCGGTGACTGACGTCCGGACGCCAGTCACGCCTCGGTCAAATTGTAGCTGAGGTTGCTGCCGCACGGCAAGAACATAAAACAGTCAAAGCTCACCACGTTTTTGGCACCTGAATAAAGTTTTGCATCACTGTATACATTGCATTTTGATTCCTCGCGGTTGTGGCGATATAAAGCTCAACCACTTCAGTTTTATTGAGTGGTCGCTTATATCGAAATACCGCCTATAGCAAATTTTTTCGCCATCCGACTGGCTTTCTTATAACGCGTGATTACTGTACACCTCAATTCTTCGCATCCGACTATTAAATTCTCTTGCCAATATTCTGAAAAAGAAGTGAACTTCCTAGATACTACCGTGATTTTAGACAACGGTAAACTTAAAACCACGCTTTTTAGAAAAGCAACTGACAGGCAACTGACAAGCAACTGAAAAGCAACTGACAGACTATAAAAGCCATCACCCGAGACACTGCAAGCAAGGGATCTTTGTAGGACAAGCCACCAGGCTTAGAAGAGTATGCAGTGATGACAGGGACTACGTAGAGCACCTAGATGAACTGAAGTCCACCCTTATTAAGAGGAACCACCCCAAAAGCTCGCTCGATCAGGCGTACCAACGCGCATCTAATCTCAAAAGGGATGACGTGCTCAACAAACAGCGACAAAACGAAAACGCCAAGCCGCCTGCCCTAATAACTAAATTTTCAAACGCCCTCCCAAACGTAAACAATATACTGCGCAAGTACTACCCCATTTTAGCCAGTAACAACCGACTGAAAAACACTTTCCTGGAAGCCCCAAGGGTTACCTACCGGAGAAACAGGAATCTAAAAGATATTTTAGTGCATGCTAAAACAGGGCCTTGAAAGCAACCAGTCATAGCCAGCTGCTCCCGCCCCAGATGCAAGACTTGCAGGCACCTGCAGACCGACTGCATTGTAAAAAGCACAGCCAGTAATTATGTCCACAAGAATAATCAAGTTTTACGTGCACTTCATCCAACATTGTGTATATGTTGGAATGCTCAATGTGCCACAAAGAGTATATAGGCGAAACGAGTCAACCTATTAGCCTACGTCTTAATGGTCACCGGGCAGATACTCTTAGCAAATCCTCCATAGCTGTAGCGCAGCATTTCAACCAACGAGGCCACAATTTTGATGACCTTAAGTTGCATATACTTCAGTCAAACTTCAGGTCTCCTAGGGACAGGAAATACCCAGAATCCTATATACTTCACAAATTCAACTCCATGGAACCTACTGGAATTAATGCGTCTAGAGGCAACTTGGAATCCTTGCGATATTCACCGGGAATACAGGAATAGGCAATGTCTTGCATATACCCTATCCAAAGACTATTACTTCTCACTCTGGTCCTTACCTGGTCACCTAATTTCTTTTTTCTTTTTTTTTTCATTCCTTAGTGCCTAGATTAATACTTGCCCGCATCCCTCCAACCTTTGCTTGTGGAATTCCATTTTTTTTCTCTCTCTTTTTTTTACTCCGCGTGGCCTTGCGCCCCGTACGTCACTCTAACTTTATCTTTTCGTTTTTGAGTTTCAGGACAGGCCTGTTCCAGGAATGTTGCCACGCGTGACACCTGCAATTTCAGTTGCCGGGTCATTGCTTTTTATTTTGTGTGTGGGTTTATGTGGTTTCCCTCCCTGATTTTTTTTTCTGTTTTTTCTTGACCTAGTTATTTTCCCCCCTTCTCTATCTTTTCTTTTCAACTGAGGCTTGGAGATAGTTTCTGATAATAACCCCACTCTCACCGCCTGGTCTGCTTCCGGCGGTTCTGAGAACCTTTCCGTAAGCCCCGCGGCGGGTCAACAAACACCCTCTCATCCTATCTCTCCAAAAATTCCACGAATATCAACCACGAGCAGAATTCCGTGTGACCTACTTCGCCGCTTAAACTATACAACCTTCTTTGCCCCTCAATCTTTCCCCCGACATACTCCCAAACCAATCCGCTTTCTCGAATTCACTTCCTTCTTTCCTTCTCTCCTCTCACCTGGGGACCTACCCCTATATAAAGCGTGCCAGCCAGGCGAGAGATTGCTTTGACGAAAGCCAGTGTCTTTGCTGAAACGTTGGCAACAATCGCGCTGTTACCTTGTTGATAGTTTTCTTTTCTTGTGTTCTCTACCACCTTCAAAAGTTCAACTGCTCCCTGCATTTCGTGTACGAAGATGATGCAACAAGGTAAGCCCCCTCTCCTCTCTCTGGCACACGTAGCTCTTATCGGTGATAGCCACTTTAAGTACATTCACGACCACTTCCCTTGCCGACAACAATCACCATGCATCAGCTTTCAAAGCGGCGCCACAACCCATGACATCAGAAAACTCATTGACGCCGCCCCACGCAACATCACTCACTTCATTCTTCACTTTGGCGCTAACGACTTAAAGAACAACAACACTGAAAGCACCATCGAGGCCATGAAAACTCTTGTTCACGACATTCAGACCAACAGGCCCAAAGCACAGATAACCCTCCCCAGCAAACCACTAACATCTCTGCGACGTCCCAAAAAGATCCGAACGTCTATGTCCCAGCACTATCTCTATTAGACATCCGTACAACGTGCGATATTTTTCTCAAAAGTTTTGGATGTTGAGATAACGTTGCTAGTACCTTATAGGGAGACGTTATTTCAACTATGCTGAAGATGTACTCTAGATGTTGCTGCTGCTTCATTTGTGGACGCTATTTAGACATATTTTTCTGACGTTGTTCAAATGTTGCTGGTATGTCTGCTTGTTACTTCCTACATGTCTATCACAGGTACATATTTTTAGCTATATCTGCTATACCTCATTTTCAAACTCTCCGCAGCCGTAACCTTTTCATGTTACCGAGGATTTTGTATGTGTTTTGTATGGGTTTTGTACCGAGGTGTTTTGTGCAAGTTTTGTTGTCCACCTATATTGCTTTTACAGAAATACAAGTGCGGAGGACATAATAAATAACTTATCTTGAACATATGCCTGAACAAAATTTGATGCCTAAAGGAGTTCTCATTCATTGAAACCACCATTTTACGTGGTCCTTGTGCTTGCTCTCTCCGATGTTTCTTCGCGCACGGTTGAGATTTTGTGCTTGTCCGCAGCAGATCTCGCGTATGCGCAACTTTATTCGTAACAAAAGACGTAAAATAGCGTAAACTAGCTCAAGGCGTGATTTTAAGTATAGTTTGTAATACCGCTCCGGAAAAAAACATTGCCGGCATCCCCCATGCATTGCTGCGAAGCTGGTCCTGTGAGGAGTGTGAAGAGTCTGAGCTATGCAGCAGTCTTTCGAACAAACGTAAAAGCCGGAGGCTGACAAACGACAACAGCGAAAATGGAGGACCAAAACAAATTCCAATCCTTCAGGGCTTTCGGCTTAGGCAGAAGGCATTATGATTCCAGCAAATCGTATATGTAAGGTAAAACAGATTTGGCAACCTTGCCTAACGCTCGAAACTATTGTATAAAGTTACTTTACGTTGTCACGGCATGAGAGTGTGCCGACATGCACTATGGGGCACAAATAATGTAGGTTGGTTTCCAAACCATCTTCTGTGTGTATAGGCGCGTGCTGGTTTTATACCAGGCAGTATGCAGGCTTATTGAGTATGCAGTATGCAGGCTTATTGAGCAAAACGAGTAACCGGTTACGCAAACATACAGTAAGGCTATTTTTGTACAAATTTGGAGGGATATTTTGGTACATTTGCCACAGCCATATTATCCCAATATTCAGATAGGCGTTATAATACAACTGCACTCAAGAGGAGGAGGACCAGCCGGAGGAGAAAACTTTAGCAGTAAAATCGAGCTGGTTAGTGGGCAGGCTCCTCAGTCCCAGACGAGAGAGAAAGATAATTTTCTTCAATTCACCGAACGTCACCCTGAGTTGCCCAGGATTTGTTCTTTGCGCCTGAAGTGGTTAGAAAACAATAAAGAGCTGCCTGGACATAATTATTGGTTTCGAATTGTGTTATACTGAAAATTGGCATGTACACTATTTATTGCGTTCGTTAGCGAGTATATCAAGTTTTCAACACCGTAATCATGCCATAACTGTTCGGGTTGAGATTAAGTTTGTTACGATAACGATGGTTCGATAGAAATTAGGTGCACAAAAGCTTTCTTCGAGTACTATGGACAACATTATCTGCGGCGTAGCACAAATCTCATTGCATTGCATATCCACACGAACTTTGTGTGCCTTGAAAACATCTCCAAACCTCCTGGGACGTTTGGGACGGTGCAGAAAAATGAATGCGTTGGGCACAGAAAAAAACACTTTCATATAACACAAGTCAACAAAAACGAAAGAAATGGAAAACACCCGTTTTATTTCCTGCCGTGCGCCCTGCTGCTTCATACGTAGCATTACATTGTTGAATCTTCATAAGAGCATCTCAGAAATATTTCGGGGAAGCTTACGCATTTTCAATACTTACCAAGGAGCTCTGAGCGCTGAAACTCGCAGATACGCTAGGTAGGACGCGTTACGCACGATCGTCTGAGCCGTGTTCTCTGAAAGACGTTATCGCTCTCCTCGTGTGTTGTAAACTTGTGCGGATAAAGCTTGAAATTATTCAGAGATGTCGGAATCTGAATAAAAACACGCTTTTTAAGGCCCCAAAGCATCAAAGCCGGCGATTTCTAGCAAAGGCACTGCTGCCAGTCACAACCGGACGATCGCGGCGGGAATGTTGCAGACGACAGAGGAGCCGGTCCCTCAGACGTCAAATCCAGGGGGCGCCACTCAAATATCTCACCGCCATTTCCAGCAGTGCCCATAGTTGAGTATAAATTCCTCCCGATAAGATAATAACTACATAAATACACTAAATGTGTGCTAACGCTACAGTTCGAACTATTGAAAAGTTTATTGTTGTATATGCTGTTTTGAGACCGCAAAATAACGACGGTGCTATAAAGCCAGATCATATGAGCCAATCCAATCCACTAGTCATGACCTTCGGCGTTCGAGTGCAACCAGTGCAACTACCAGACGCGTGCTGCGCCGTTCAGTTTAAACGTGTTACAGGATGAGAGCCTTGAATGTTACTCAAATGTCTACTGTTACTACTGTGAATGAAAGAAGACTGTGTGCAGCCGTGTGAATTGTGTTGTGAAATCAATTCGTCTGGAAGAGCTCAGTGAGCCGAAAGCGTGACGACAGTTGTCACCGATTCAACATTATTTAGACCGTTGGAGTTGCGACCTTGTTCATTGCCTTCCCCTCGTGCGTATTGTGCATTTCAACCTCATTACTAATGAAATATCACGCTTTATTAGTTTTGCCAGAATATCTCTGAAAAGGCATATGGGTTGTACTTTGTTGCTGCGTTGTGGGAAACGTGCCTTCCAAATAAAACGGTGGCGTTACAGACGGGGCGGAACGATAAGCAGATAAACACTTGCGCTTTGTTCACCGCAGAAGCACAACGTCGCATCTCATCGCGAACGCGGCCACAACAC
This sequence comes from Haemaphysalis longicornis, assembly GCF_048455015.1. Taxonomy (NCBI): domain Eukaryota; kingdom Metazoa; phylum Arthropoda; class Arachnida; order Ixodida; family Ixodidae; genus Haemaphysalis; species Haemaphysalis longicornis. The sequence goes on along the minus strand of NW_027526233.1, from coordinate 36,723,049 downwards.
ACACACACCCACACCACTTCGTTCGCTGGCCTGGCTACAAGGCTTTGTTTGGACAGTCAGCGATGTCACGACGATACAGAGCTGTGCGAGGGAGATGTGCTAAGCACTCGTAAAGCAATAAACTTTCTCCATCGGAGGCAAATTACTGTCGACAGAAAGGCGGAACCGTGGATGCTTGTCGCGCTACTTGCCGCCTGTTGGAAACGCAAGCGGCCTTACGTAGGCACGCTATTTCGCTTCCGTTCGCCAAATGCAGAAACGGCTTAACGTACGGCGCATGCGCAGTGAGAACGACGCAAAGAATAAGCGTTCGCTAACTTTTTGCATACGGTTGCGTACGTTATTCTAAAACTCTCGAGTTTCCGCCCCGTCTGCTCTATTGGCCTACGCCTTCCCTCGAACCTTCCAGTCGAAGTTCAAACTCCTTTAAAGCGTGCCTCAACAAAAGCAGTTGTTTGCGACGCGATCTTCAATGGATTTACAGCGCACGTAGACGAGAACATAAGAAGAGAAAATAGGACAAAGCGGTGAACTCTGAGTTTTATTCAGACACGAAAGACATAAACCGGGCACATCCGATAGGATTGGCAACACCACCTGACGTAAACATCATCTTGGGCCCTGCCAGCTACACCCGTTGCTCCTACTGGCTCCGCAATGCTGATTTGCCAAAGTGGACTTGCTGTGTGGAGGTTTGGTCCATATTCTTTAGCACAGCTTCGTTTCCCACTCGTGCGTGAAGGCACAACGCCTCAGAAGTGTCATCGGGATTTGTTTGCGTTCGCAGCGTAGTAGGCGCCTTTTGTACAGTCAGTAAAAAAACAGAACGAGAGATTGTGCACCTGAACGGGAAAACTCTGATGTGCAGCAGTGATGTAATGAACACGAGTGGCAGGAATTTTCATTGTTATATCCTGTGCGTATATATTTCTGCAATTTGGGCATTGAAACTGTAGAATGACAAAACTTGTGCGATGATACTAAGTGCGCAATTGAACCCCTAAGTGCGCAATTGAACGGAAAATGATAGGTATAACATTGCGCGACAAGAAGAGAACGGAGTGGATCAGGGAACGAACGCGTGTTAATGACATATTAGTAGAAATTAAGAAATGGAGGTGGGTAAGGCATGTAATGCTGAAGAAAGATAACCGTTGGTCATTAAGCGTAACAGAGTGGATCCCTAGAGAAAGCAAGCGTGGCAGGGGGCGGCAGAAATTAAGTTAGATGGGCAGATGAGGTGAAGCTTGCGTGGGTAAATTGATCGCAGTTAGCGGAGGACCGGGATAATTGACGATCTATGGGAAAGACCATTGCCCTGCAGTGGGCGTAGATTGGTGGGTGAAGATGATGACTCATTCCTAAAAGAACGCAAAAAAACTCAGCTCAGCCTCAAAGAATGCAATTGTAACGTTTGTATTTTTAACACGCCCTTCTGCTGAATATAGCAACCTTGTTTTTGCTCAAGTTGGTGTCTCTTTTATGTCTAGAGCTGAACTGCAAATGCAACACCAAACTCGTAACAAGACTGACTGCCATCTTTCACTTGGGGAAGACCTACCCTAATAGCATTGCTATACAGTCAATTCATCCCACCTATGCAACGAACAAAGCCTGCTGTATGCCGTAAAATTGAGCCAGTATCAATTGCAGATAGCGTGTCTCATGTTTTACTTCATGTGCGTCTTGTTTGCGTCCTGATTATCCCGTCTACCAGTCATGTTTGTTGGTCGCCTAAATGCCACCTAAGTCTTTATATTTTGCATGTGCTTCATTGCTGAGAAGAATATTTTTAAACTTGTTTATCTCCTGGTGCAAGCCAATGTCATCTATGCCCCACCCTTCACTGCATTGTAGGATCGTGCGGTGTGGCCTCATTAACTGTATATTGATGCAAAGTTGAACTATAAAAATATTCGTCTGGCTTGTGTTCTGGGCATAGTAGGTGCAGTAATAACAAAAGTGAGTGGGGGAATTTATTATTTTGGTTTCATTCCTACCAGTTTTTAAGCAATGCCGCAGCCACCACTGTCACATGTCTGTTGTTTAAACGCTAACACCACTGAAAGAACATAAGCAAAATGCACTTCATTTAATGAAAGCCGGCCAAAACAACTCACTACAATAGAATTCTAACCTCAGAAATTCGAATACAGTGGCCACTTAAAATTTTACATAAAGTTTAAATTAAGGAAAGTCTATGTTTAAATTTGAGTGTGCAGTAAATATTTCTTGCACTACCTTGATGTTTCCTGCAGTACAACGTATATTTCAAATAAAAATGTAGGCCTAACAAGATAAGCGAACAGGACAACAGGACGAGTTTTTCAGTGATGTGGTTTTCGAAGGTTTAGTTATGCATATATACCAACTAGCCCACCTCGCCATTGTGCTGCAGGATGTATACGTCCATGGCAGAGACGCTGTCCGGGTTTGTGCATGTTTCCTTTTGCCACATTTTGTGGACATGGCTTCATCGGTGTATATATTGTCACTTCACTCAAAAAAGTGGTTAACATAGACACAGAAAAATATTTTGCAAGTTCAGGTGGGACCCGTAGCTGGGCTAAAATATCCTCAGAGTCCCGATTCACGAAATATATATTGCGTATAAATAGTGGTACCTCACATTACCAGTCATAATTTTAAGATTGCCTTAGTAGTGTCAATGCTGGCATTAAATACATCGACTCCGCTCTCTTCTTTTCCCTTAATGTTACACCCACCATCTAACGTTCTACGGCCTGCTAAGTAGTCCCTAATTTCAGTTAGACTCTTGTATTGACCCTGGAAGTATCTGCCCCGTAGGTGAGTACCGGTAAGCTGCAGCTGTCATACACTATAGTTTTCAAGGACAATGGTAGGTGGAAATTCTGTATTATACCCGTCTTAAAACCTGTATTAACAACATAGATTTTCCTGTACCCATGCCTAGATTGAAGAGCTGGATTGCAAGGGAGGTGCTACTGCAACAGTGCACAATGCGCCTGCTCGAGCTACTTTTGACGGTCAACTTGGCGCAGGAGTTCTCCTGGTTTGGGAAAAAGAGAAGCACCCTTTTTTCCACCTGCGAACGACATCCTGAATTGTGTGTAACTAGATATCTTCGTGTTGTTACAGACATCAAATTCTTTCGTTAGACAATGTATAGGGCGCAGATTTTTATTGTCAGTCACATCCTGCGCAAATATCAACATTGTCGACAACCTGCGGCTTCTTAGTTTTTATTGCTTGAAGAGTCATTTAATTTCCTTCAGCCTTTGGATAATGAAATTTCTACTCACTTTCCAACCAATCCGGTCCGCAACTATTTTGACAGTTTCTGGCACCACAACAAAGAATGAAAACTGTTCAAGAATCCCTACCATAACTGATGATGGAGGCATGCACCATAGAACCACGTACCATTGAATTATTTCCTTGCTTCGATGCATTTTTATTTTGTGTTATTGTTCCTTGAGCGTATCACTTGGTGTGAATCATGTAGTTGTGTATATCTGTCTTGTTGTAAATATTATTAAATCATTTTCGTGTTCCCCGTTTTTTCGTTTGTTGCCAAATCATATCACTTTGTGTGAAATATTGAAATAGTGTAACTTTGTATTGTTTTCCTAACGAGACTTGAATAAGTTGTTGCTAAAGTTTTTTGTTGTTTTATTGTTGTCCGGCGATTTCGCTAAGTGTGAATTATTTCATCACGTAAATTACTACTGCTCTTTAACCACCGTACACTAATTTCTGTATACTCACCTTTTCTAGTGTCTATAACCATTTCCCTAGATGTTGGTTTGTTTAAAGTATCTCAAATTTGTATGGCACTCACACCCACCACTCAACACCACGTTTGTGTTTCCAAGGTGCTTTTGGTGTATTGTTTCACAAATTGTTCACTAGATTTGAACTATTTAGTTCCGTAAATTTGCTTTATTTTTGTAACCACCATTCAATCATTTTTTTTTTGTTTCCACAGTTTTTTTTTTCAAAGTGCTGTTTTTCACCCATTTCACTTAATGTGAGATACTTCAAGTTGCATAACTATCTTGTGCTTGTACGCTGGGTTTACATGTTTGCTTTTTTTCTATTTTTGTTAACCTTTTTGCTGTGTTCGACTTATTTAACTTGTCATGAATATTTTTACTATTCTTGTAATTATACAATGTGTACCCTGTGGGCCAGGACAAATAGGAATCAAAATAAAGTGGTTGTGTCGCGAAAGCATATTACATAGTTTTGTGAAGTCAACATAAACTGTGTTACTGAACTATTGTGTTTTATGTGTGCATTGAAAGCTTTCTTACTAACCAGCTGCACTTACTTACATCTAGGTTGGCAAGACTGTCATTTTAGAGTTTAATTTTTGAATTGTTTCCCTGATAGTTTATTTGCAGAACGCCTGTACAGCCATGCTGGTGGTACAATTCGATGAAGCTACTGTAGTTGCCTTAGTGTCAAGGTCACTTGTGCTGATCAGAAGTGGTTTGCTGTAACTTACTGCCACTTGTTTTCGATGCGACATTTCTTGTTTAGAGCAGTGCTTCGTGTGCTTCTGCAAGAGTGTGTGGCCAGCTTGTTACTTCACATATAAGACTTCATTCAGTATGCAGCACTTAAAAAGTGGAAACATTATTCTAGAAACCAGGCGACAAGTAACAGCAAACAGTGCTGAATAGCTAGTAAGACATGTATTTGAAATATTATTGCCTACAACACGTAGGCAGCCTTGAAAAGGGGGCTGGCGAAACATCCAGATATAGTATAAAGAATGTAAATTTACATCATACAGGTTCATCTCTACAATATCGTACTAACGTACACTAGTCATGAATATAACAAACTAATGCTTGTGCCGAAGACAGAAAAACAATGTAGAACAGATGTCTATAAATGTCTGTCATGCGTACCACTACAATATCCATACGACGTACCACTAAGGTAACGTCCCGCAAACAGCGTATAAAAGTACCATGAGACGTCTACAGTACGTGATCCTTCGTGTTATTTGGATGGGTTTTTTGCAGTTGTGGGGACGTTGATTATATGTAATTATGATCTCAACGGTACGTCTCCTGGACATCTGCAATGTCTATAGCTGACGTCTCCGGGATATCTGCACGACGTAACGTGGTTTGCTGGGTCGCAACAGTACTCCCCAGGATCGAAAACAAACACAAGCCCGACATACCCCAGACACACAGGCTTCTAGCTCACTCACAAAGGTCAGCTGAGCTTAACGACTTCCTCATGTACCTTGGACACAACAAACGAAACGTTGGCATCATCCACCACACAAAAATTCACCACGACCCCGTAGGACACCTGGCCAAGGACGGACTACACCCTATCTTTTGAGGCGTCCGACTGATTTCAGAAAACATCAAGCGCAAGCTGAGGAACTCATTTAAGGTGACGCTCCCAACTTCACGCATCAGCCTCCCGTCGCCGGCAAGCACAGAACCACAGAACCAGCCCAACACCCCCAACAGTAGCGAAATCTCATGTCCACCTAAGAACAGCACGTGTGACGCCAGCACACAAACCGTGGACGTGGCCGCAACACCAGCTCTACAGCACGCAGGCGAACAACAACCCGACCAACCAAAGACATCACGCTCATGGTTCACTCAGACCCCAACACGCAGTATAATGCAAACAGGCACCCAAACAGGCATCGATGTGGACCTCACCCCAAGCAGCCCCCCTAAACAACTAACTCCAAGCAAAAAAGTGTCACCCCGGAGGTCTGCTCGAAACAAACACAAATGACTACCACCGAGTATACCGGATGCTCCAACCCCTAAATCCCGCTCTTTCCTCAAAGCTCGAAAACTAGCCGGCAAACAATCCAAGTACAGATTTCATCTGAAAACGTACTCCTCGTATATCCGAAGCAAAGAGATCTCAAAAGGCCTCCGCCTAAAAGTTAGTTGTGCCCTTGGTGAGCTCCCTCCTGAATTAGCTGCCAGGTGCAAGGTATTCTCAATAATGCTTCGCTTTCCCTCCTAGAAATTCTTAGAGACCACTGTACTAGCACACTAAGCCTCTTCAACGACCAGATTGAAGCTCTTTCGCTAACTGAGCAGGAGAAAATAGATCTCAATATTTGTATAAATCATAAGGAAAATGATCTTAGTAATAGGCAAGCGGTTAAGTTTCAACATGACCAGCTTCCCTGGCGAATTAAAGCTTGCACTGTAGAAAATCAGCCTCTCAATAGCCCGGACAATGGAGTATTTGGTCATGCAATGTTGCCCCTCGATACAGAGATTGCTTTAGTAGAACCTCATCCCCCAGCCAATAATCCTATAGAAAAAACGAGCTCCTTCACTACCGGCCCCAGCAACATCATTGACATTTCCAAAACACTAACGGCCAAAGAAAAAGGTATCCTAGAACGAGTTCTAACTTTCTGTCCCACAAATAACCATGTGAATGAAAACGAGTTACATAAAGATCCCACTAAATTTTCTCTGAGAATGAGACTAAGCGAGTTTTTTTTCGGAAAAGCAGGACCAACCTGACAATAACAAATGCACCCTCCACCCTCCTAGCACTTGTACTCCAGATGTAGATCAATCTCCAGAATTAGATCTGTACTTAAAATCAGTATCAAGAGAAATATTGCCAACAACCAAGCGATCAAACAAGCGCAAGAACCTAAGTCCGTCCGAAGAAGTTACCCTGAATAGCCTATCAGCCAGAACCGACATAGTCATAAATCCAGCCGACAAATGTGGTAGCGTAGTTGTTATACCTATGGGGAAATACAACGATGAAGCGTATAGGCAGCTGAATAACCCTGGCCACTACAAGCCCTTAGATAACGATCCGAGCCAGGAATACAGCCTAAAAATCCTTCAGAGCCTCACAGATCTGCGATCTAGAGAATTAATAACGACCACTGACTTTAATTTCATGAAACCGCATAATAAGCAAGCAGGCCGTTTTTACCTCCTCCCAAAAGTCCACAAAGTCCCGTAGAATTAGGAGTTCACTGCCGACATTCCTGGCAGACCCATAGTTTCGAATAACGATACCCCAACAAAAGCATTATCTCTGTTTCTGAATCATTACCTATCTGACATTCCGACTCTTCTTCCTTCATTCGTTCAGGACAATCCCCACTTCCTCCACATAATAGAAGAGATAAATAAGGGTGGGCACCTACCCAGTTGAACCCACCTTGTTACTCTTGACGTTGCCGCATTGTATACCAACATCCCTTTCGTCGAAGGAATTGAAGCTATTTCAAAAGCTCTATCAGAGAACCCGCACCAACATGCGCCAGAAGTGTACATAACTTTGTTAAAACTAGTTTTAACTCTCAACTACTTTGAATTCGACTCTTCTCACTTTCTGCAAGTTTTTGGAACCAGCATGGGTACTCCATTCGCGCCGACCTATGCCAACATTTTCATGGGGCAACTTGAAGCCACTCTATTAAGCTCTTTTACGCATAAACCTCAGGTTTACCTTCTCTACATAGACGACATCTTCATGATTTGGGAACACAGTCGCGCGACTCTAGAAACGCTTATATCTCATCGCAATTCTTCGCATTCGACTAATAAATTCTCCTGCCAGTATTCTGAAAAAGAAGTGAACTTCCCAGATACTACCATCATTTTAGACAACGGTAAACTTAAAACAACGCTTTTTAGAAAACCAACTGACAGGCAGCAATACCTAGACTCTAAAAGCCATCACCCGAGACACTGCAAGCAAGGGATCTTTGTGGAACTCCATGGAACCTACTGGAAATAATGCATCTAGGGGCAACTTGGAATCGTTGCGATATTCACCGGGAATACAGAAATAGGCAATGTCTTACATATACCCTATCCAAAGACTATTACTGCTCACTCTGGTCCTTACCTGGTCACCTAATTTCTTTTTTCTTTTTTTAATTTCTTAGCGCCTAGATTAATACTCGCCCGCATCCCTCCAACCTTTGCTTTTGGAATTCAATTTTGTTTTTCTTATTTTTATTTCTCTCTTTTTTTTAGTCCACGTGGTCTTGTGCCCCGTACGTCACTCTAACTGTAACTTTTCGTTTTTGAGTTTCAGGACAGGCCTCTTCCAGCAATGTTGCCGCGGGTGACACGTGCCATTTCAGTTGCCGGGTCATTGCATTTTCTTTTGTGTGTGGGTTTATGTGGTTTCCCTCCCTGATTTTTTCTATTTTTTTCTTTTTTTCCAGACCTAGGTATTTTCCCCCCTTCTCTATCTTTTCTTTTCACCTGAGGCTTGCAGATAGTTTCTGATAAGGACCCCACCCTCACCGCCTGGTCTGCTTCCGGCGGTTCTGAGAACCTTTCTTTATGCCCCGCGGGGGCTCAACAAACACCCTCTCATCCTTTCTCTCCAAATATACCATGAATATCAACCACCGTCTGACTTCCGTGTGACCTACTTCGCGGCTTAAACTATACAACCTTCTTTGCCCGTCAATCTCTCCCCCGACATACTCCCAAACCAATCCGCTTTCTCAAGTTCACTTCCTTCTTTCCTTCTCCCCTCTCACCTCGGGACCTACCCCTATATAAAGCGTGCCATCCAGGCGAGAGATTGCATGACGAAAGCAAGTCTTTTTGTTGAAACGTTGGCAACAATCGTGCTTTTACCTTGTTGAAAGTTTTCTTTTCTGGTGTTCTCTACCATCTTCAAAAGTTCAACTGCTCCCTACATACATACATACATACATACATACATACATACATACATACATACATACAAACATACATACCTACATACGGAGACAGGCAAACAGACAGACAGACTTATCAAAATTTTCGCGCCCGTTGCCCTCCTCCTAGTGTTCCACGCTTCCGCCTTTTAGCAATGAAATCACTCGTGGGAAGGGACACGCGCGCCCTAATTCCCGCGTGTGTCTGCTTCCTTCACCCTAAACTTTCCCGGCGGGTGGAGGAAGTTTCAGGAGGCTTCGGGCTGGGGGGGGGGGCTGATCCGCACCAGAAGAACCAGGAACACGTCCCAAGTGTCCGGCTCCAGCGGCTGAAGCGGATGTCAATCATCTCTTGTGGACGCGTAGATGAACCACAACAGCTTGGGACAGTGCACTAACAGTGGTTGGTCTGCGGTGGGAGAAACCAGGGGACTTCAACCGGTGAGTGCACGAAGACCTCTACTGCAGGTCGCTGCTGAACATTTAAATGCGACGCATCTCTTTAACTCGCCTTGTCCCTCCGGCGTCTTCCGTCTTCCGTAGTCCGCATCCCTGCCCCATTCTCCTCGCCGCGCCAGCTGCGCGCTAACGCCGCTGTCACCGCAGCGCCATCTGCGTGTTAGCGCTCGCTCCCGTCACCGTGCCAGCTGTGCGTCAGCGCGCGTTAGCCCTCGGTTAAACATCTAACACATGCGCATGCGCTGCTCTCTCTCATTCCCCTTATCGTTAACGCGCCGTACATATAAACGCGGTAACTGCGCCGCTCCGCTCAGTCATTCCGCCGCTCCGATGACACCCGATGACCACCGATGGTTTGAATGGAGACTAACAGGCCTGCTATCGCGATGGTCGGCGCAACCGTACGTAATATAAAGGAAACAACAACAAATTGACACGCTAAATGGAAACAGCATAACGAAAACACAACGGAAGCCCACGATGCGTCGCAGCTACCCATGGTTCCCCTCGTGGGAAGATGATGTAAATTTTTTTACACAAGACCGGACACCTGGTATAACTTTAGACTTGTACAGTCTCATCAGTTTCATGAATACCTGTGCTTTTATACCGCTTCTTTTTCTCCTACCTAATGTCTTACGTTTTCTTTATATGCTGCATGACAAAAATGCGAATTTAGAAAAATGTAGCCCAAGAAAGACTATCCTCTTCCAAAAATTAATCATTTTAGCACGCAGTGTGAAACCCGAAGAAAGAGGCCCGGGAGCTGTGTTTTCATTGTTCCGGCTCGAACGTGAACGAGCTTTGGCCGCAGAACGGCAGCGCCATCGCCGCACAAATGCTACGGTTTGTGCAGAGGAGTCTGCATGTGAAAGTCAGCGGCAGGAGGCTTCCGCACATGTATCCACCTGAGCGGGAGGATAACGCAACCAAAACCTGCGAGAACGCTGCGGCCTCTGTCGCTGGGTCTTGGAACCCACGTGTGCGGGGCCGCCGGCGGGTCTTGCAACCTTCCCATACCTCTTCGTGACGCACAGCATACAGCATACTCACCAAAACTGCCAGAACGACGACAGCTCGCGGTTAACAAACATCATTTTAAACCGTGTGGCAAACCAATCTAAGATAGCGTCCTTGCTGTGCTCACGCGCTGTTTTGTCGGAGGCAGCAAAGCTATCGTGAGTTCCGCCGTGTCGTTGGAGCGACAGATTGGGCAGCCATATTTCAATTACCTTGCAGCAAGGCCCATTAGTCGACGTGCGGCTACGAAAAAACGCCCGCTTCATTTATCCACCCACGCACGAGAAGACGCGCCAATAAATGTCGTTCCCCATGAATGTGTGCACATGATACAGAAATCCTTACGCTGTAACTCCACATCTCATAGGCGATAGTATCCTAAAGGTGTTCGCTTGCAATATAAACTAAATAAGAATTTATTTAGCAAGACTTGGTATTAAACTATATAATGCTTTCATATTGATGAACCATGCCATTCTTTTAAACGCCGAGCTGTTTCAGCCCTAGTTTCGCCGTCCGTTAACAGAAAATTTCCCAGAAAATACCGAGCGCGTACGCGAGCGTGCGTATCCTTGGGCGCCCGGCATGATCTAGGCTTCCGCGTGTGATTGTTTGTGCCGTGATCTCTCGTGTCCTTTTTTTTCGCCAGTGTACGCCGAGTTCAAAAAGCGAGTTGCCAGTCCATTTTGTAAGAGGTGTGAAATCCTCGGGAGAAAACGATCCGGGATTGCCAGTCATGAAGACCTTGCATCGGCAAGTCCGGAAATGCATGTGAGGTGCATCAGCCGTGTCCCCGACAAATACAAAGGCGCCGCCAGCTCCGCTATTTCTCCAGCTGCTCCAATATTTTTAAAAGGCGGAGTTGCTTAGGCTGACACACATCCGTCCGGCGGGAGCAGAAAACCCCTACCGCACGTCAGCGCGTGCGTCGCGGTGACCGCCAGCGTCCTTCAGGCTTGCACGTGGGCTTACGCTGCATGAGGAGGTCGAGAACAAGTGATTGCGTGCCTAGAGGCGAGCGGCGCGCCACTGGTCCGCTACGCCAAAGACGACGAAGACGAATCTGTAAAGCCATTCTTTCCCAATGCATAGGTGGAGACGGCCGCCGAGCGAGCTGAAAAAAAAATGTGGAGCACTCTGCCAGCGTTTGTGAGGGTTCCGTAGGGTGACCTTCTCCTCGCAGGGCATATTTTCTCGCGCCTGCAGTGGCGACCACAGACAGCCTGACGCTCCCGGCGCAGGGTTCGAGCTGTCGCTTCGAGCCGGTCCTAGCTAAACCGAGACACAGATATAGAAAAAAGAATGCCACATACTCTATGGAGGAATGAAATAAGCAAATTGGGACGTAAAGGACAGACTCGAGCGGCGTGGGACAGCTGAGGTTGAAGGTCAATGGGAGAGACCTTCGTCCTGCAGTGCTGGTGATGATGATGCACCAGCCCTGCCTCCGACCCAGGAAGAAGGGCACCAGCTGTGTTGTTTCTCCAGCTTTGCACCACTAGTGCAAGCTGCGCCAATGCTTTTTTTCGTGAAAGTTTCGCCTATATGGTTGCGATAGCTAAAACACGCAGAGGGTTTTGTTCAGAGAGCGTCAGCCCTCTTCTGCGAAAATATTGCGTCAGTAATTTTAACCGTTGTCTGACGATAACTGAACTAAACCAGGTCGACGAAGAAGACGACGAAGGTGGCATCGCTACATAGTGGCCAGGCTCGTTTGTTTTCGCCCTGTGCGCGACAATAGCCTGTTTCTGCCTGCTTGTTTTGCATCCTCTTGTTCGCGCTGATGTGCTGCATCGACTGATACCAATATTGCGCCCATCAAGGCCATCAGACCATCGCAAGGGGCACAAACAGTCCCGTATGAGACAGCGGGGCGCCCATCAGGCCTAAACTTCCGGCTCCTGCGCTCCAGCAGCGCACCACCTGCTGAAGCTGTCGCAGCTACAACAGGTGGTACGGATACACATCCAGTTGCAGCGAACAACGACGCACCGTCGCCGACAATGAACCAGCCACCGCTCCCACCGGCGGCAGCCTACGAACATGGAGCTTGTTCAATAGATCCTTATCAACCCCCGCCTCTGAAGCTGCCAACTGCGACGATGCCGAAGACGACAAAGGGCAGATGCAATACCTCGACGAACCAGTCACGGACAACGATGAAGAGGACGGTTGGCAACGCATCCCTCTAACGAAGAAGAGCCGAGCCACAAAAACTGATCGGCTGCGTCTCCAGCGCTACACATTACAGTTGAAACCACTTGCCAAACTTCGTATTAGACACATCCCTCGGCATGCCATTGCCTCAATAATTGGAGGCACTGCCCCCAATTCGGGGCTGGCCGAAATGGCTGCGGTAACGTTTGACGATGCCGCTAACAGCGCACGGATCTCTGTCTACGAGCAGTGCACGCTACTCGATTAGCTCAAATAGATCACCTAACCCTTCGCCGAAACGACAAAGCTGATAGAATAGAAATTGTAATTGAGCAGGCATCTTTCAACAAAAACACTATTCATCCAAGTACACCCAGCGGACACTAACGAAACTATTCTCGGTTGGCTGCGCTGCGAACAAGCCGACATCCTCAAAGTACAAAAAATTGGTAAAACGGACCGCGCAATCCTAACATTTGACTCCACAACTCTCCCAACACTCTTAATCTGGTTCCATATAAGTTCCAGTTAAAAAGGGTGATCCATATATCTTATGTGGATCCAAACGAAAGAATAACTGGAACGAAGCATATAGGTGGATCTTATCTGGAACCGTCAGCTTGTTTTCTTTATGTTCGTGGTTTTTATCTGGAACCGAAGAAATGGGGTCATGCGATGTCGGCGGTTCCGGTTACTGTTCCATTTATGTCCCAGTAAACGGTTGGGGAGAGTGCGTTTGGATATTTTTTGCTCGTGTCTTGTTCCACATAACTCGTGCATGGCAGTGAAGTATGCACTCTTTCATGCATCAACTGGAACAATGACCCGCATATATATTAGGTGCTTCTTGACCCAAGATACACGTGCGCGTTTAATATACACGCGCACACCGCACATAAAATTTGAAACTGCCTTGCAGCAGTTAACTTTCATAATACGGCTAAGCTGTAGTTTTAGTGATGTCCTTTGACAGAAAACGAAATCCCACTTTTTTGTCAACGCCGTACAAAGCATTAAAAATGTCGAGAGGAGGATATCTTAGGCAAAAGAAGAAATTGCAGGAATCCATTTCCAGGTGTTCTGCGGCACCCAAACCGCTTTCGTGAACATCGTATCTTTCTAATTTGAGGCGTCAAGTACAAAATCACCAGTGACTTCAATTTGAGAAGGACTAAACGTCTTCCCTTTCCCCGTCTGCCGTTCGGGCAAAGCCATAGCTGCTATAGCGCTGAAGAATTCGTGGTGCTTTTGTGAGCACCTTCATAACGAAATACTTGTTGAGGCTATTACATGTTATGCATCTGGTTTACAAAGCTTCGCAGAAACGGCAGTTTTTGTTCAACGCTCAGTCATCATATCGCTGTGGTGTAGTACGCGCTCAATGGTACTCAGTCCACGTTACTTATGTTGTGATGGGGTGCATACATAATGGTAACCGACTGCGTCACATTTTACACCGCACACATCATGCTACGCATGCAGTTTTATGCTTAGAAGTTCGTTTTTGTATTTTGTCTCGTCTCGGCTGTTAATTTTCACAAGCAAAAACGAAAGCCTCTTTGCAGAAGGAGAACGACTCAAAACCTGGAGAACTAAATCTACCCCTTACATTCTATATATTTATACTTAAATGGCATTCTTATTTCAAATTATTAATTGCAGTATCGGGAAATCCGCAGTGTTACCCTAATGTTGTTACTTGTCATAGTAATTCAAGTTCACCGAATGACCTGCCGTCTCCTGCTGGTCCCCCCGTTGCTGTTTTCCTGCACTATTGGTGTTCATGAAGAAAAACTGCTGGAAAACGGGCAGATGTATTATTACTCGCTAATTAGCTATGTCACACTGAATTCACTATACGGAGGTAGTTTTCTATAACGTGGGTACAAAGAGCGTCGCAGTATATATTATTGGTATTGGAAAGGTTTGTTGTCAGGAAAACGCAGTCAATAAAGAAGCGTCGTTTTGTTTTCACTGCAAACAACGAAGTAATGCTGTCATCAAAGTTCATGCACACATACCGCACGCACTCACGGCCCGCGGCGAGAAACAACTTCAGTCCAACTAACGTGTTAAATTGGCTAATATCTGAGCTCTTTGTTCCAGCCTCAGAGCCGCGTAGACGTCCGCTTAGAGGCCTACTCCCATTTTCCTAAGCAAACAAAAGCGATCAAGGGCAAGGGTGCCGAGTTTGTGATCTCTTCCGCGGACTGGTCACTGGCCACGGCGTGCATCGCCCAAGCCACGGAGGAAGGAAACGTTGGCCGAAACCATTACGAAACGACCGCCACTTCAGTGCGGCGTGCCGTGCGCATGCGTCGGCAGCCGCAAGGTCACGCCGCCACGCCGTTTGCGTTGATGCATGGTACAGTGGGAAGGCAACGGGTACAACGACGATGAGTGAAAAACAGGACTGCGTCAACCATTTAAACTACAGCAGCTCCCCTATCTCTCAGCGTTTACTGCGCCAGTTTTATGTTCTTCTGCATGCAGCGCCACAAGTGACGTTCTACAGCGGTTTTAGATCTCCGCGCTTTATGCGCCTGATGTACTAGAGGCACTGCAATCACAGTGGCGGGAACCGTTATGGCAGTTTGGTTGTGGCGTGAAACTGCGGACTTCTTCATATCCTCGGGCTGTATTTACTCTTCGACGAAATGTAGTTTTGCCAGGAGGCTCAAAAAAGGTCAGTGCTGCTTATTTATGTTCTGGTAACGGTTGTTGTTCATTGACGTGTTCATCACTGCGTCCGATAAACGTGCCGCTCCGCTGTCTGTTGTTCCAAGAAACGTTTGCTGCGTGTTTGTGGGTCGGCTTGCATTTCTGACTGCGCACGTTGGCTAGTGCTATTTAGAAAGTTGCTGCTGCGCGCATTTCTCGAGTCTGCATGTCCCCTTACGGTGTGGTGTTGCTTAGTTGTATATTGACGGTTGCTGTACCTGTCAGCGGTACTAAATCTTCTCGGGTTAGTCGCTCGCTGTTGTCTCGCGCGCACGCACTGAACAACTTGTAGCGTCTGTCTTTAGACTTATCGGCATTTTCAAACTTCCGTGTTAATTGCGTTGTGTTGGTCTTCTGAGACCCATACACTTACTGTGCTAATCGCGCTACTCCGCCTAATGTTAATATGCGTTCAAGGCGTTAGCGCACTGCTTACGTTTATCTGTGCTGTGTGTGTAGTTGTTCCCGGTTTCTTCCAATGCCTTCGATGAATTCAGATGTTCTATTTACACTAGTCAACTTTAGTTGGCTCCCTGACGTGTAGTGAAATGCAAGGGAAAGTGGTTGTCTGAGCAGTAGCGTAGTGACAAAACGTTCCTTTTGTGGAGGGGAAGGCAAGGTGGGAACACGCAGAAAGTGTGGTGCCGTTTCTATGCTGTCAATGTCAGTGGTAACCTGAGACCTCAGAATAATTAGCCATAAAGCTCACGTGTGGACTATTAGAAGTTTTAACGTCACAAAGTAAGTTTAAAAATAATTCATTCCTGCCATTTTATGCTATCAATGTCAGAGGCAGCTAGAGAGTTGGAATAATTTTCGAAACGCTAAGGTGCAAAGTTGTTGAATCATGATGTGCACGAAACATTAATTCATTTTTGTTCTCCTTTGAACGTAGAAATTATACTGCAAAAGCAGATTGCTACATTCTGTATTCATACTCTATGACCTGTTCAGAAAGAGTCTGTGGCTGACTGTGGAGACATTTGGCCCTCCACTGATAGGTTGTGACAAATGTTTTTGTTCCTCTGCAAAAAAAATGAAAACAAATTATTTCCATTCTTTACATGCTCCTGCGAAGTCATGGCTGTGGCATTTACTGGCTGAAGACATCTTCGGCATGCTGAAGGGTCGTCGGGGAGAGTATGGCGGGTTATGAATGCCCTGTGGAGCTCATAAGCCACAGAAGAGTACCTTTTGAGTCGTGCATATTGTGCAGATATTCACCAGTTCGCATAGACCAAGGACAGGTGAGCTCAAAGTATGTTCAAATATTTTTATATCCAAATTGTTTAGCAAGAAAAGATTACCAGGGCTTCCGCTGTAAAAAAGACATTCGACTTTCGTTGAACGAATCAGACATTGTTCAATATTTTATCGTGCTCCCTGGGTAAAGCAAGGCATAAATTTATTCTCTGATATTTTTGTACTGTTTATTTTCTAGGCAATAGGGCGAAGAT
Source organism: Haemaphysalis longicornis (assembly GCF_048455015.1). NCBI lineage: Eukaryota > Metazoa > Arthropoda > Arachnida > Ixodida > Ixodidae > Haemaphysalis > Haemaphysalis longicornis. The sequence goes on along the minus strand of NW_027526233.1, from coordinate 36,706,552 downwards.
AGACCTAAAACAGCTGTACAAGGAATGCATATGATGTATTTGGACCCCTTCTTGGAAGTGTATCACCAGAATGCAACACATTAAAGCTCTTGCACGGGATGAAATCATTGCATTCTACAGGTAAGTATGCACTCCCATTTTTTGGTCTTGCATGGCGCGTTTTTAGGTAGTTTCTTTGTAACTAATGGCATGAAACTTGAACTTCTTTTCAGTGACAGCTTGACCTGTGGCTCAAGGTGACAGTAGGAGCTTTTCTGAACACGTTAGCGAAACTTTCCTGGAAGTGCACTTTGAGACGTCCCTGGCAGAATCACCCGGGTCTTAATTTTGGTTGGGTAAGCTGGCATTTTGTATTTGCGTGACTCAATTTCTGGGGCTGTTCATCCTAATAAAATCTCACTGTTAACAAGTTATCGTGAACGCCAATATTGGCCATTGTGTTCACATTCCGCATATTACGGACGCTCCAACACTGGCAAAAAACCCCACTATTTTGTATTTAAGTTTTGTAAATATTTAGCTTTTACGCCTTGAGAGTTGTTGCTGTGATTTGCCAGCACCACGGACACGCCCAACGTGGTTGCTGCTACAAAAATACGGTGGCAACTGACGATTTAAATTTCCCGCTTTTAATACGCCCGTAGCACCAATAATAATCCCAAATACAGCCGTAGCATGAGTAATGCTTGCATTGGATTTTGACAGGTGGGTAAATAAGGGGTAATTGTTTTTTAAGGGAATTGTTTAGAGCACAGAAAGTGTCGTCTGCAAGAAAATGTGCTATAGTTGTGATTTATAAGAAAATTGTGCAACAGCCAATTCAGCATTAGTCAGCTCAACTTCTGCCTCATACCGCTACGAACCATGGAGGTAATACATATCGTGAGGCAAATATTTTAGGTGGAATAATTCCCCCAAAAATTTCTGCCACAGTGCGATATTTATGATTTCCTGTGACTGGCCATTTATTTCTTTGCGGTGGACACATCGTTTAGCTTTAAGTTATAAAGCCAGCCTCACTACAGCATTCTAGGGAGCACATTATACAGTACAGAGTACATTTTTTGCAGAGAGAAGGTGTGTAAAATATAATTCCAAAAGGTGATTATAGTAATTATTATTTGATTAATAAACGAAATCTCTCAAGGATAAAAAACCTTATATTCAGGATACCGAGGCAGCAAGGTGGGATACTTTCCAGAATCAGGGCAATTTCATTGATTGTCTGTGGTGATATTGTTTAGCGCACTTTCACCTTTAGCAGCACTTCCAGAAAAAACCCAAGAAATCACTGATTTTAAATCAATTACTGTGTTATAAAAGGGCCCAAGCAACTCACTCATTTAAAGCAACCATGTAACAAAATATTCTTGTTTCCTTGAAGGTACATGGGGTGAGCAATAAGTCTTCTCGAGGCCCGGTTATTCTGAGAGAAGGGAATGGCGCCATCAATATTGCTCGCAAGAAACACATCACGGATTCGCCGCCTGCATTGTCACTTCAGGATGTGGTCATCCTCTTCGCCGCATATGTCATCTTTTTCATCGTGTCATCATGTTCTTATGGTTGTGTGCCTTTGAAGAGTTCTTGGGACTTTTGCAGGGACTTCTTGGAAAGCATGAGAAATTTAACAGTGGCCTGGTGTCATTTAAGTTGGAGTCTCTGTTGAAATACTTGTAGTGTTCAGCTCTACTTGGGATTTTAAATTATTGGTAGAGGTTAAAGTATCTCTTGAAAGGCATGAAGGAGGTCAGATGAAAGGCATGAAGGGGGTGAAATCAGATGAAGAGGTTTAAATTACTGGAACATTCAAGTTTCATGTCAAGTGAACACTGAAGTTGTGCCTTATTTTTCATCATTGGCACAATGCGCAGGCTGTCTTTGAATCTATAGTGGGTGTTAATGTAGTTCATGGCACCGCATTGTAACGTCCTATTATTCAAGTGTAGCTCATGAGATTTTTTTTCGTGGCAGTGCTGCTGGTGATGGAAAAGTGACAGTGCTCATTTACGGAGATGGCTTCCGCCTTCATTGATAAATTTTAGTACTGTAAGTGAGCTGACACCCATGCCGTAGAAGAATTTAAAATGTGCGTATTTGGCTTGAACAAGTCTTCTCCTTTGAACAAAGTTGCATTTCTTGCTTGGCAGAAGCAGGGCTTTGGTCACAATTACACTGACAGCAAGACGGGAGGGTTTTTATAGCACGCAACTGTGAATTTTACCTAAGGTAAAACGTTGAAGCTGGAAAAAATGCTTTCAAGTCTGCTTTGTAAAACTGGTCCCCTGTATGATTCAACGCTGGCTTGTTTGCTTCTTAAGGATGTCTGACTTGGTCCCGCTTGAATTCATTACGTGTATAAAATTAGTCTACGTGTTAAATTTTAATATGTGTAAAATGCTCCCAGCTGCTGGTTTGCAAATTATATAAGATTCACGCTGGCTTTTATGAGATTTCTTTGGATGAATTATGTTAAACAACTACAAATTGTTTGGGCAAGTAACGTGCCTTAAGTCAAAGGCCTTTTCAGGACGCTCATAAATTCTGTTTTGGCTACAAATAACTTGATGTTACACTTACGTCTGGTGTCAGGAAACTGTACTATCTTAAATATTCATGTTTTAATTTGTGGCATACTGCCGCATGCGACCTCTCGTGTCGAAATGTTTTATCGTTGATGTTGGCTCGAGCGTTGTTTTCCTAAACTCTTGCACTGCAGTGTTGTAGGTTTGTGATAATACAACCGTGTATGGCTTGTTTTTTTCGGCCTTTCCCTACAATTTAATAGCAAACTGCATTTTCCCAAACAGTTATGCGTAAACATAGTATGGCAAGCGCAATGAGTAATTCCGCCTTTGAATTACCTTGGTTTATCTGATAAGAAAGCATATATTTGATGCTCACTGTTGTATAATGTCTGTGTCAGTGCCGCGGTAGACGCACACGTCTATTTATTTGTGAAGCAGTTGACCTTAATACCGTCTTTATTAACCATGTGTTTGAGTACAAGTGAATATGTGAAAATGCCACTTGGAGCCTGGTGTTATCGTTATGGTATTTATTGCTGTACGTTGGTCATTTTCTGTGCAATTATAATAGACAGCTATTCAAATCTGAAATGTATGAATACTAACACCCAATAAAGTTGTATAGTATGTTGAAAAGCAGTGTATGAGTCATAATAGTTTGTTTCGTGCGGATTTTAATGCAAGTATATTGTTTCTTTTACATGCAGCTGAAACCCAGAACAGGATTCTGCGGGTGAAGCCAAAGACTGTGTGCCACTCTAGGTGCCTCAGACCAACTTTTATATAGAACTGTGCTCCGATAGGCAACTGTTGGGAACTGTCAGGGACCACACTGCTGCGGTGGTTTCTGCTTTCCAATTGTTGGTATCACTGCGGGTCATATATCAAGGCTGTGTTAAAATGGTGCTTGCGGTTTCCTGCTGATACCAATGCCTCCGCCAGCCTGGCATATGACCTCGGTGTATACCGACAGGAAAGCAGAAATATTGGAAAAGTGGAGTCCCATAGACAGCTTCCCAATGCCTATAGGAACAGCGTTTTATATAAACAGCTGGTCTGAAGGTACCTGGAACGGCGCACCGGATAAATTCCATAATCATTTTACATGGATCAATGTTCCAGTAACTTAAACTACCCTTTTATTTGGAACAGTGATCCGCATACTTTTATTTGGAACACCGATCCACATAATTTAGTTGCAAAATATGTGGTGCACTGTTCCACTTAATTTTCAGGATATGTGGAACACGGTTCCAATTATATAACTGGAACTTTTTTGCAAAAAAGTTCCAGTTACTAAGTGGATCTTACGTGGAACCAGATTAAGAGTGAAAGACCTTCAAGTACTACATGGAGTTAGTACGCGTTGTAGAATACAGGCCAAAACGACTGGTGTGCTCTAACTGCCCCAGCCTGGCACATATGGCTAAATTTTGTCCATCTCCGACCGTGAGTAAAGATTGTGGCCGTATCCACCCAGAAACTGCTGAATGTGACTCTGCAGCATATTGCGTTGCATGCAAAGAAACAGGACACCTCGCTGTTAGTAAGGTCTGCCCGACCCACCTTCCTAAAAAAGAAGAACGTAACCACCGATCAGCCTCTTTCAAGAAGACGCTCCCCGAAAGCGCCTTGCCCAGCCCTCCTCGATCTACACCACCAGGGGTCACATGGGCTTCCACCATCACCGGCACCTCATCCGGTTCGCCCCCTGCAATTGCTCCTTTACTGGAAAACCATCCTCTAGTAACTGAAAATGCCCAGCTCCGTCATAGCCTCGCCAAAATGCGGGCCGCGGTGACGGCCTTACAGAAGGAAGTGGCCGCCGTCCGAAAGACCGCAACGCGCAGGCAATCGCCCTCCGCTGGGCCAAGTAGTTCTGCCGCAGCACGCCATAGCCGTTCACGTACAAGCCACCGCAAGCCATCTACTAACATTACTCAGGCACCCACGACAAGCTCTTACATAACGGAACAGATGCTTAGCCAAAGGGATGCCCGTATCAAATTTGAGAAAGCAAAGAATGGCAGAAAGCGTCCAGCGAAATAGTTGCACTTCAAGATCAGGTGACTGCTATTAAAGATTAACTCCGCCAGTTTATGGAGAAATTTGGTCAAACGCTCGGAACTCAACAGCCCTCAACGCCCCCTCCTAGCAAAACGAAACGAAAGATAAAACATTTGAATTCCAATGTTCCTCTCACCCCTTTATCCTAATAGAAGCATACTACAATGGAATTGCCGTAGTTTCTCGCAAACCGGCCCGCTACTGAAGTTCCAAGTGAAAACGCTCTGTCCGATGGCATTACTTCTTCAGGAAACGCGTGGTCCTTGCAAAATTTTACATTATACTACCTTTCAGATGCAGCGATGGCGTGGAGGTAGAACACCCGTCTCGCGTGCAGGAGGACCATGGTTCGAATCCCGGTGCCGGACAATTCCCACCAGATTCAAAAAAAATCCGCGTATTGATGGAATTGCACAAAAGGGGCTTGGGGTGCAGCCTGACCCCGGCGACCATTGCCGGTAATGGACTCCCTCACCAGAGCAGGATTGGCCACCCTGGTGAAGTAACGGCCACAACCTCCCATGAATACGCCAATTAACCCTCGGCCCTCAGTCTCCAGCGGCTGCGAAGCAACTGACCACGGCGGCGGTCAGACCTGTGAAGCAGCAGAGGGTGCTAAGAATGCCTGGATCCCGACAGGCCGCCAATGGAATCTGCACCTGGCAACGTTTAACGAACCTGGCAAACATTAACGCGCGAACCTTATCTAGCGAAGCAAGTATCGAGGTGTTGTTCTAGGAATTAGAGGGCATTAAATGGGATGTAATAGGGCTTAGCGAGGTTAGGAGGGCAGGCGAAGCCTCTACGGTGCTGAAAAATGGACACGTTCTATGTTACCGTGGTCTAGAGGACAGAAGAGAACTGGGAGTGGGATTTCTAGTCAATAAAAGCATAGCTGGCAATATAGACGAATACTATAGCATTAACGAAAGGGTAGCAAGCCTTGTAATTAGGCTCAATAAGAGGTACAAGCTCAAGGCGGTGCAGTGCTACGCGCCCACATCCAGCCACGACGACCAAGTAGTGGAACGATTCTATGAAGATGTGGAATCGGCAATGGCAAAAGTAAAATCACAGTATACCGTAGTTATGGGGGACTTCAATGCTAAAGTAGGCAAGAATCAGGCTGGAGGCAAGGCAGTTGGGAACTTTGGTCTGGGCTGTAGAAATAGCAGGGGGGACCTACTAGTTGAGTTTGCAGAACGGAATAACCTCCGCATAATGAATACCTTCTTCTGTAAACGGGAGAGTCGGAAGTGGACCTGGAGGAGCCGGAATGGGGAGCACAAAATGAAATAGACTTCATATTATGCGATAACCATTGCGTCGTGCAGGATGTGGAAGTGCTCGGAAGGGTAAGGTGTAGTGACCACCGTATGGTAAGATCTCGAATTAGACTAGATTTGAGGAGGGACCGCAACAAGCTAGTACGAAAGAAGCCGATAAATGAGCTAACAGTAAGACGTAAAGTAGAAGAATTCAGAATGGCGCTGCAAAAACCGATATTCCGCCCTCAACGAGGAAGCCGAGCTTACGACACAGGAAGCCAGCGACAACCTTACACGCATTATCACGGAGTGTGCAGTAGACGTCGGGGGCACTATGGCTAGACAGGATACTGGTAAACTTTCACAGGAGACGAAAGATCTAATCAGGAAACGGCAAACCATGAGAATCTCTACCGCCGCTGACAGAATAGAACTAGCTGAGCTCTCGAAGCTAATCAATAAGCGTAAGACAGCTGACATACGGAAGTATAATATGGAGAGGATCGAATACGCTGTAAAGAACGGAGATAGCCTGAAAGCAGTGAAGAGACGTCTTGGCGTGGGGAAAAATCAGATGTATGCACTTAAGGATAAGCAAGGCAATGTCATCACAAATAGGGATAAAATAGTCACAGTTGCCGAGGAGTTCTATAGGGATCTGTACAGTAGCCGGACATACAGGATAATGCCGAACGAGACAGTAGTTCAGAGGAGATAGACGTCCCACCATTAACGACCGAAGAAGTAAGGAAGGCTTTGAAAGAAATGAAAGGGGGCAAAGCACCTGGTGAGGACCAGATAACAGCAGACCTCTTGAAGGATGCCGGCGAAATTGTACTTGAAAAACTAGCAAACCTGTTTACGCAATGCCTAATGACCGCAATGGTACCGGAATCTTGGAAGAACGCGAACATCATCCTACTCCATAAGAAAGGCGACATGAAGGACTTGAAAAATTACAGGCCGATCAGCTTACTGTCAGTCGTCTACAAGGTATTTACCAAGGTAATCGCTAACCGAATCTCTGCAACCTTAGATTTCAGTCAACCTAAACAACAAGCAGGGTTCCGTAAAGGTTATTCAACAATGGACCATATTCACACGATCAATCAGGTGATAGAGAAGTGCGCTAAGTGTACTGAACCCCTATATATATAGCCTTCATAGATTATAAGAAAGCATTTGACTCAGTCGAAACCCTAGCAGTCATTCAGGCATTACGGAACCAGGGGGAGATGAGCATTATGTAAGAATTCCAGAGGATATCTACAATGGGTCTACAGCTACCATCATCCTCCATAGGGAGAGCAGTAAAATACCTATAAGGAAGGGGGTCAGACAAGAAGACACAATCTCTCCAATGTTATTCACAGCATGCTTACACGAAGTATTCAGAACGTTGGATTGGGAACAGGTGGGAGTAAGGGTTAATGGAGAATACCTCAGTAACCTCAGATTTGCTGATGACGTTGCCTTGCTAAGTAACTCGGGGGACGAATTGCAAAGCTTGCTTTCCGCACTGGGCGAACAGAGTAGAACCGTGGCCCTGAAAGTTAATATGCAGAAAACTAAAGTAATGATCAATAACCTCGGGAAAGCACAGCAGTCTGAGATAGGTGGCGAGGCAGTGGAAGTGGTAAACGAAGATATCTACTTAGGCCAAGTTGTCACCCCAGATCCCAACCATGAGGCAGAGATAATTAGAAGGATCAGAATGGGGTGGGGTGCAGATGGCAGACGTTCTCAGATAATGAATAGCAGCCTTCCATTGTCGCTGAAGAAGAAAGTGTATGACAGCTGCATCTTACCGGTACTCACCTACGGGACAGAAACTTGGAGGCTCACTAAGAGGGTTCAACTTAAATTGAGAACGACTCAGCGGGCAATGGAGCGGAAAATGATAACTGTAACGTTAAGGGACAAGAAGAGAGCTGAGTGGATCAGGGAGCAAACTGGTGTTAAAGACATATTAGTAGAAATTAAGAAGAAGAAATGGACGTGGGCAGGGCATGTAATGCGAAGGCAAGATAACCGCTGGTCATTAAGGGTCACAGAGTGGATCCCTAAAGAAGGCAAGCGTTGCAGGGGGCGGCAGAAAGTTAGATGGACAGATGAGATCAAGAAGTTTGCGGGGATAAATTGGTCACAGTTGGCACAGGACCGAGGTAATTGGAGAATAATGGGAGAGGCCTTTCCCTGCAGTGGGCGTAGATAGGCTGGTGATGATGATGATGATGATGATGACCTTTCAGATCCTACTATTCCAAGCCAAGCTCACTCCCCACATTGCCCGACTCCAGGGTTAGCTGTGGTACTTGTTCACAAATCCTGCCAGGCTGTCCAGCACCGTTGGGAACAAGCATGCAGTGGCGACAGAGAAGTGGTTATTGTCCTTGTTACGCCACCAGGAGGCAAACCGATGCTTCTAGTGTCGGTTTACTACAAGCCAAGTTCGAGTGCCATTCCCTCAACACATTATGACTGGATCCCATATCTTTTTTCCCTACGTTTTACCGGTCCCGTCATTATCGGGCGAGACTTTAACGCTCGCAACACTCTTTTCGGCTACTCCACCACAAACCGTTGAGGACGCCTTTGAGAGCAAACTTTTGAGGATGGCCCCCTTCAACTAATAAACGAATATGGCGTCCCTACCCGCATTGGCGTTTATTATGCTCAAAAAGATACTACACCGGACCTCACTTTAGCTACTCCTGGGGCGGTGAAGAACTGGAACACGTTGAACAGCACCTGGGGTAGTGACCATTACCCAATCATGCTCCAAATTAACAGAAAAAAGTTACGCCCTACACGTGCCTATCATCAGATAAACTGGACGTCATACCGCTCGCAGTTCGCAATCTCTTCTCAACCTACGCTCGAGGAATTCATCGCCTCCATAACACAAGCACAGTCGCTCGAATCTGAAGAAGTCACCAGTACAGCAGATGTGGACTGTCCTGATTCCCACATGTTGCAACTTCTTCGCAAAGCAGAACGGCTAACCAAACGTTACCGTACACAAGGAAAACGACATCATCACCTGATGCAGCTGAAACGTCATTATCAAATTATTCGCGAGTATCAGGTCACATTACAAAATGAGAATTGGCAGAGTTTCTGTGAAGATCTTGGACATGAACCTAATCTCTCTCGTCTTTGGGGTGTCTTCCGCAGCATGAACAGCCGTGCGAAGGTGCGGCTCCCGATCCTGGACGATATGTGCTTTCAAATGGGCTACACAGAAGTGGAAGATACCATTATTCACGCGTTGTTTCCTCACGCCATTACCGATCCCTCAACCCTCTTTCCTCTACCGATCATCCACACTGATCACCCCATGTCTGAACTCGACTCCCCTTTCACCCTGGGTGAACTGCAAGTAGCCATTTCTCAAGGCAAGCCCAAGTCTGCTCCCGGTCATGACCAAGTTAAATTGCGAGATCTCCGGAACCTTCCCCCTCACGGCCTCGATGCTCTACTACATCTAGCCAACCACTCTTGGGACTCAGGCGAGATACCTGACTCCCTGAAGGTAACAGTTATTCATCCAATACCCAAACCCGGCAAAGATCCCCGTCATCCTCAGAATCTTCGCCCCATCGCTCTTACACCTGTAATATGTAAGCTTATCGAACGTATGCTTAACAATCGGCTCGTACACCATCTGGAAGGCACAGATTGGTTTCATCCCGCTCTTACGGGCTTCCGCCCCCACCTTGCTACCCACGATTATTTGTGGCTGCTGCGGCGGGTAATTAATCGGACCTCGCGCAAGGCCTTGCCGGACTACGTACTCGCTTTAGACTTGCAGAAGGCCTTTGATAATGTAAGCCAATCAGGAATCCTTCAGGAAATTGCCCTCGCCTTCCCCAGCCAAAAAGCTCATGCCTGGATACGCAGCTTTCTTCAACATCGACCTATCCGTCTTAACCCTGGAACCCACCAGCCCACTACTTTTTACCTGGACAGAGGAGTCCCAGAAGGGTCTATTCTGGCTCCTCTCCTCTTCAATCTGGCCATGAACCGCGTTGCTAGAACTCTTGAACAGGACACTGCCGCCCGATTCGCTCTTTATGCGGACGACATTGTGGTATGGACAGAAGCCACGGATTATGACACGAAAGAAGCTATGCAAACAGAGTTGCAAGCAGCAGTCCTGAGCTTGGAACATACGCTGTCCCAATTTCAGCTGCAGTTGTCCCCGACAAAGACAGCACTGCTCAGCGTCGATTGTAAACGTCGTGCAAGTAAGGAACAGATTATCTCCCTTCAAGTGGGGGATACACTCCTTGAATCTTGCAATGGAACAATTCGACTGCTGGGTGTTCCAGTAAGCAGCTGTCATAGCCCAAAACAGTGGATAGCATCACTTAAGAAATCCTGGCGTTCCACCTTACACCTCGTTACACGGATATCTAATAAATATGGAGGGGCGCACCAAGCAGCTTGTACCATGCTCGCGCGTGCCGTGGCACATGTACGTTTCACTTACGGCTTCCCGGTCCATGAGCTACGACAGTCACATGTTATTGCTCTTCACAAGATGTATCTGCACGTTCTTCTGGTGATTAGTGGCCTCCCCTCATTCACCCGGGTAGATACTGTCCATGAAGCAGTTCCTCTTCCGCATCTCACTAATCTCATTGAAGAGACCAAACTACGTTTTCAATATCATCTGGACCATTCGCCACAGGGAAAAAGACTTCAGAAATCGGACCGCCTAAATGGCGACTCTGACAGCACGGATTTGCCACCAGCAATTCCTCCGTGGGAACGCCCCTCCATCGGTATTCCACGTCGACGCCCAATCCGGCGCCATAACAGAATAGTGCGCGAACAATACGTTCGCACGCTCGCAGATGACAAGGCAGGCGACGAAATTGACCTTTACACTGACACGTCTTTGAGTGGGATGATGGTAATCATTGCCTGGACATCTACAGAGCTGCCAGAATTGAATGAATCCCGGCAAATTTCCAACACATACGGCCTTGTAGAAGAAGTAGAACTTCTGAGAATTCTGGCAGCCACCCGGCAAATTTATGACCATTCCTCCCATATTAGCGCGAAGAAATTTCGCATTATCACGGATTCTTATGTCGCTGTCCGAGAATTGAACCGTCCATTTTTCCCGAACATCACGGCCACAAATATCCTGACCACGATACGAGACCTACAAATTGAAGGATTCAAAATTCGCATTGTTTGGACTCCAGGACATACTTCCGGCGTGCAAGGCAACCCCATGGCTCACGACGCAGCCAGGGAGAGGCTACTACCACCTCCCACGGTGCCCGCCACGCCCGTCCCCTCTCTCCAAGCAGATTGGCAACTCCGGCTACGTCTCCTCAAAAAAGAAACCAGTAAGCGTTTGCGAGCTGAAACTCCGGTTGGCATCCTTGCGCCTCTCAAGCCCTTTTCACATTCGGGCGAGGTATTTGCCAATAAAGTGCATGCAAATGCAGCGTACACACCACACGTTGTACATAAGTGGTCAGCCCCGGCAGGCTCTCAACTGCACCGATACCCCCACTGCAAACGTAATGCCATACAAAATCTATTCTACTTAATTTGGGACTGTCCTATATTCGCCCGTAACCGCCGTCAACTGCTAACTGTGGGCCCTGCACCCACGACTGAACTGGAGCACGTTAGTCGTGTCAGTGAAGACCCCGATACTCTAGAAATAATTTCCCAGTACGCGCTTGAAAACGGTCTGTACAAGCTGGTATAGCGGTCTGACAGACTTTCCCGGACTGACCATTCCCATCCATGACCAATGTCAACAGTGCAAACTGTGCATTTTGGTGCCACTGACTGAGTGAAATGTGCATCTTGTGAATAGGACCTTAAAACTAGAAGTATGTAAACTGTGTGAATTGTGAAGAATTGTGACCTCTCCCTTTCTGCTCCCCTTCTGCCATCCTCACTTCCCCCTAGGGCCTCATGGCCTCTCGTCCTTAATAAAGTATTTCACTCACTGAACTAAACCAGAAGAAGAAGGAAAGGAGAAGATGTGCAGAAAAAAATGTCTCTGCATGCACGTTACATGTTTTTAGTTATGATAATTTACCTTTTCTGACATAAATGCGTTCCTCTTCACGTGACAACGGCCTCGGCGATTTCATGTGCCGTAACCGGGATACGGGGGAGAATACGTCCTCAACGTTGCCGACTCCCTCGCGTGAACAGGCTGGCCGGAATTTAACGTTGATAGGGCAAGCGTCGCGGGAAGCATCAAGGCCGTGGAGTAGCAACGCCGGACCAAGAAAATAGGCAATGCCTCAGTGCAGTATTCCGCAGAAACACTGAAAGAGAAATACTTGTGAAGAGCTCAACCAGCTGCCAGAACAGGCTAACACCATCATGCATAAGGTTGATTAGAAGCTTGTGACGCAGGTAGATCGTAGCGCGTTGGTAATGGTACGTTACCAAGTGGCAAGAATCTCGGAGGATCTAAAGCAAGTGCATTGCCAAATTGAGCATTTTGACGGTAGAAAAGGCAGACGCTGAGTTCGAAAGAGTGCTCAGATTATAAATAAAGATAGTGAAGGCATTACCCAAGATTGAGTTGAAACTTAACGACTACGAGCTAATTAATTGCACAGCCCATCGTGTTCAGGAATTTATACGCAGTATTTACATACAAGGTACTTAACTGCTTCGGAACTAAGTGACATAGCGATGGCACCAAGGCTCGAAATGTTCGTTTGGTGGAAAGGAAAACCTATGGCCGCGATTTCGGATTCATATTGAGACAATACAACACAAAATAGCATGCGGAACACGCAAATACGTAATTATTTGCGGGAATCGTTAAGTGGTGAAGCTGCGTCACTGTTGAAGGGTTGCAGTTCCCAGAAGTGAATTATGAGCACGCCGCAGAACCGGTGCGGGAATCCTTCTGCAAAGAGGAGAATCTGAGAGAGGTCTATACCAAAAAGCTTTCAATTCTCGAACCTGTCAAGAACAAAAAAGAACTCATCGGAGCCAAGCGCTTTATAACCAGGTACAGCTCAGGAAAAGAGGACTTGACTCATTGGGAGTCAAACCTGAAAGAAATGCTAAGACGTTAATCAAGAAAGCATTGCCTACAGATATGGTAATGTACTCCAAGAATAAGGGAACAAACAACGGGGGGGGGGACCACTGACATCCGCACCGGCCGCCAGTGTTCAAACACCTCAGAGAGTGTTAGGTTTTCTGCGAATTCACGCCAGCAGCAGAGAAGGCCAGTTCGATGACCGAAGCAACAAAAGAGCGGAACAAACGCCCGGTCTATGAGCGCCCGGGACAAACATCAGACCTTCGTCCAGGATGTAAATTTTTCAGAGCTCCGCAAACAAAAAGCGCGTATTCGACCAAAAACACCCCACCATGCTGAAGAAAAACACTAAGCTTTATGAGATTTCGGAGTTGCATATGCATAATCAAAAAATGCAAGGCGATTTCTGTGTAATTGTGATCAGATAGTGGACAAAGTCTTGGGTAGTTCAAGGCCGTCAGGTAATTATAATAACCATTAGGAGCTGTAGTATATGCAGGAAATTTAACGCTTGACCTAGGACTGAAAAAGGGCGCCACTGCCAGGTGACAGAATCCCCGAATCAAGGCTTTTTGAAGTGAGAGGAGTTCATTTCGCTGGACCGCTGTACGCTGGAGAGGAACAAGGACAAACTGAGCAAAAGATGTATATTGCCGTTTTCACGTGTGGGATGATGCGGGCGGTTTACCTTCAACTGAGGAAGAGTGCATCATCCGAGTGCTTTGCACACGCATTCGGAATATTCATGGCCAGAAGAGGCATGTGCAAGACCACCTAGAGTGATAATGCAGGATCACTGAAAAGGTAATAAAAGGAAACAAATAAATGCTAATGATTGAGGAAGATAAAGTGCATCTATTCACAACAAAGCTTCCGATGAAGTGGAGCTATATAATCAAGTTAGCAGCATGGTGGGGCGGATTTTATGAGAGATGGATAAGAAGTTTTGGGTCAACCATCAGAAACACGATTGGAACGCGACTTGCTCGTATGACAGAAGAAAAAATCCGGGCAGTTGTGGCAGCCGAAAGGGTACTCAACAACAGTCCCCTCACATATGTAGACGACGATCCAAACGAACCGATTGTTATTGCCCTGGCTGACGTCATAGTAGGTACACAGAGCTTTTATCACAGTGAGCACAGCCACTGAAAACTGCCGAAGAGATTTCTGGATGAAGGCACACAAAAGAACATCAGCTTGGAGTGAAAAATGCGGCCGGAATACGTAGCAGAGTTACGAATAGCAAGCTTGAAACCGTTCGATGACAAAACGGTTATGGAAGGGGACATAGTTCTGTTCAGGAACAATTCACATCGACCCCATCAGAATCTGTGCAAAGTTGAAAAGACATTGCCAGGAAGCGATGGGCTCGTCCGTGCATGTTTGCTTAACACACCTGACAGGAGGTTAATCAGACGACCGGTACATCTATTGCATACAAGGATGGTGCAGTTAAATCTCGCCGGCAAGAATATGAAGCAAACAAGGAAGATGCAAGAAAGTAGATGTGAAGTGAAAACAAATGTCACTGCCTGGATGCTACATTTTTAGTTATCATCATCATGCTTTTCTAAAATACATATGTTTCTCTTAATCTCCCCTGTGATTTCTTCGTCTCAATACAATTTCAGTTTTGGGTTCCGATGTCGACATAAGTAGAGGCCATAAGGATGCTCCTATTCCTTTGCCTTGCCTATATTAGTAGTACAGCAGCTCGGAATGTGGGCTGCTGAAGGAGGCGAGAAAAAAGACGTGGAGCTGGTTTCCAGTTTCAAAACAAGACTTATTTTCAGATGATGCGTATCCGGAAAGGGTCTCTCGACGAATTAAAGAAGGGGAACCCTCTCATCCTTCAAAAGAGAGGGGAGAAGAGCCCCCCCCCCCCCCCCGTCAAAAAAAAGGGGGCCCCAAACGAGCAGACGGAAACGGTGCCAGGAGTAATGCCAGGAGTCAGCCGGACAACAAGTTATGCCTCCACCGAGGGCGGCCGTTGAAGAGAGCTGGGGAATATATGCCCAGTAGTAGGCCATCGGCGGCGTCGCCAATACGCGTCTTCCACAAAGGCGCTCTGTCGTCAAGCCGGCGGCCGACCCGAGAGAAAGGAGAAGCCCTGTCTCGCGGGAGCCGCTTCCGCTAGGGTGCCGAGCGGATTCCGCGACAGAGGGTCCCCCCCGCCTATATTGCGGAGCTTTTAAAAGATGCAGCAGTTACCGGCTGACTGTCAAAAGGTCAGAGCCCACTGGTATTACTGAAAATGTACGTGAGAGGCTGCATGAACAGAAACCTCAATATGAGCAGGCTTGGTGCGGTCGACGGCGATGACTTCTCGCTTGCCTCGCACGTCTATTGTAATTTTCTTGTTATTACGTCCCAAAACATTGAAAGGGCCGTCGTACGGCGGAGTGAGGGCGGCTTTGTTGCGTCGTGTCGCACGAACGCATGTGTAGCTGAGTACATGTCGCGAAAAGTGAAAACCTTTACGTTGCAGGCGATGCCAGTTGCTGTTGGCCTGAGTTGTGCAAGCCTTGCGCGCAGCTTCTCGATGTGGTCGGAGGCTGCTCGGGCGGAAAGTGTCTGATCGGACAAGAATTCTCCCTGGAGGCGCACTGTTGCGCCGTACACCATTTCCGCTTCATTCGAGTCTTCTTGACCGACCGCTTCATGCAGGTGCGGATAGAGAATGTTTCTAGTTCAAAAAGAACTGTAGTACGAGGCGTACCACAGGGCAGTGTTCTGTCGCCCATTCTCTTCAATGTAGCCATGTCTGCCCTGCCTTCTACGCTGAATAGTCATCGGTCAGAAGCTAATCTGTCAATATATGCGGATGACATCTGCATCTGGCTCACCGGATACCAGACAAAGAGATTGCGTGCAATAGCACAACATGCTGTTTCATCTGTTCAAGCGTATCTTTTAACAGTAGAGCTGACTATATCAGAGGAGAAATCGTGTTTTGTTCTATTTCCTGGTGTACGACGCCGGTCTGCGCGTCTCAGGATAGAACGGAATGGCATCCCTATCCGCCAAGCTAATCATGTTCGATTTCTAGGAATTGTTCTCGACCATAGGTTGAATTGGCGAAAGGCCATCGACTGTATGTTTTCCTCTGTGGCGCCCAGACTTAATGTACTGCGGAGAATTGCCGGGCTGACGTGGGGAAATCACCCAGCCTCTATGGTCAAGTGGCACGAAGCCTTGATCTTGAACCGCATGCTTTATCAGCTGCCTCTCACATCGCCTCCAGAGACACAATACGAGCGGTTGGAATCCTTGCACAGGAAAGGGCTTAGGCTGTCTCTTGGCGTCCCTCAAGCAGCTGGAAACAACAAGATCCTCCATGAGGCGCAGTCAACACCCCTTCGTCTTCAGGCGTCTCAACGTTTGCTTATCCAAGTGCTGCGCCTCGGAGAAACAAGTGCTGGCTTAGTATTACTGCGGCATCTACGATTAAGGGTAGAGTCTCGTGCTCATGCAACACTAAACACTCTTGGAGTGCTGTGTCCCAAATGGCCTGGGAAAAGGGCTACTTTGGACCCGCCTTGGTCCCACGAGAGTGTGGATTGTGCATGGACCATCCCTCATATGCGCTCGAAGCGTTGTACACCTATTGCTGAAGCACGATCGCTGGTGCCGGAGCATTTGGAACGGTAATACGGGGACTCTCTGCACATATACACTGATGGATCTGTTGACGCAAAAAGTGGGGTGTGCGCGGCGGCTTTTTTCATACCCAGTTTGAATATTTCGTCGGCTGCCAGGGTGGCGCCTTTGGTTTCATCTACATCGAGTGAGTGTGTTGCCATAGAAGCTGCGTTGCGCCAACAGTCATCGTTTGAAAGGCAAAAAGTCACAATATTCAGCGATTCAAAGTCAGCCCTTCACCTATTGCAGCGGGGTGTACCTGTTGAAAAGTCCTGTAAGCGATCACTACTTCTACTAAAGCGGCTTAAGCATGAAGGCTTCACCGTGCAATTTCAGTGGATCCCGTCGCATGTCGGTGTAGCGGGAAACGAACATGCTGACAGCTTAGCCAAGGACGCCTTATCTTCTACAAGGACGGTGCAAACGCGGTGCGATTTCCAACGCATACAGAAACAGACCGTTCGCGAGCACTTTAGGCAGCTGTGGCGACCAGTACATCAACCAGTTGTGACGAAGGGCCTGAAAAGAGACGAAGTCTGTCTGCTCCACCGCGTAAGAATAGACTCAGCCGGTACACCAGCTTGGGTACATAAAATCAGCATTGTTTCATCCCCTTTGTGCCCCTCGTGCAGTGTGACTGGTGACATTGATCACTTCATTATGAACTGCTCCAAAACCAACCCTGAGCGGACGAACTTTTTTCGTGATCTCCAGAAGTTAGGAGTGCCCCATGCTACATCGGAGGACATTATTTTTCCTAGGGACCACTGGATTGTGCGAAGAGATGTGTCTCACCTCCTACTCAGATTCTTGCAGCGCACAGGACTAAGTGAGGTGTGGTGACATTGCGTGTCTGTTATTTTAAGACTAAGTGATGTGTTATGACTTTTAGAGATTTGATATGGTATTGGGGACGATTAGGCGGAGCAATTGCGGGCCGCTATGCAAGGCTAAGTCCGCCATATTCAACAATACTTACTACTACTACTACTACTACTACCATTTCCGCTGGGCTGACGCTGAGGCCTTCCTTCAATGTTGACCGTAGGGTAAGAAAATCGAGCGGGAGCTTTTCCAGGCAGTGCTGGTGATCGAGTTTCGATGTAAGTGCGGTTTGAGTTGTATTCGCACGCGCTCCACTATTCTGTTGCTGACGGCGTGGTAGGCGGTATTGCTGCAGCATGGGATGCGCGGAAAAAAGGTTGCTCTGGAATCAGCGTCCCCGGTCAGTTATGCGGCCGGGTCAGCCAAAGCGGGACACCCATGTCTGAACGAAGGCCTGCACGACTGTCTCAGCTGATATGTCAGCAATCGGTATAGGTTCGGGCCATCGGCAGCATCTGTCGATGCATGTGAGCAGGTACCTGAAAACTTGGCAGGGCGGTAGCGGTCCCACCAGGTCGAGGTGAACGTGGTCAAACCGCGACTCAGGAGTCCGAAATTTCTGTAGTGCAGCTCGAGTGTGGCGAGTCACCATCACTTGCTGACACGCTTCGCATGTCCGAGCCCAACGTGGCCCGTCCGCGTTGAGGTCGGGCCAAACGAAGCGTTCCGTTATCCCCTGGGTGGCATGGAAACCTGGGTGTCTGATGGGATGGAAAGTGTGGAATTCAATTAAGCGAAACTTATGTGGGACGGAAGGTCGTGGGGTTGAATGGGAGGTATCACCGGTTATTGTGCGCGGCACGTAGGGAAGTGCCAGCTCCGAAATCACGAGTGAAGATCCCCCACCTTCTAGCCTCGTCAATTCAGTGTCCTATCGCTGAGCTGCGGCCATCGCCTCGAAGTCCAGGACTTTTCTGCCAGAAGCATTGACCTCAGACACGGCGTCGGCTGCTTCGTTTTCGACCTCGGGAACGTGGCGTATGTCTGCACAAAACTGAGGTATGAATGAAAGCTGAAGAATTTCTCGTTCTGAGTAGAAGGAACTGTAGTTGTTGAATACGTAGGTGAGAGTCTTGTCGGTCTGTCATGAACAACCCCCGAGAAGTATGTTCCAAAGAAAAACTGGGAATTGTACGAACATTTAGATGAAGAGGCAGACGAGAAGAAGAAAAAAATGGCAAGCCTTGAGGGAGGAAAGAAGAGGAGAGGACCAGGCTACGCTCCTGGAACCGCCCCCGTTGTCAACGGGGCCTGAAGACGTCTCAGGCCTACCGACCCGACTTCCAGGCTACGAGCCGGGAAGGAGACCCCGCGGCAACTTCAGAAACGGGAACCAGCTGGGCTACAGGCGGGGATGCTCGGGCTACGTTTCGACGTCAGTTCCACATCGCCACTAGGGCTACGCTCTCTTGGTTGTTGGCGGCGACGGCTGGCCACTTCCTGCAAGCCTCTACAAGACGCTACAGTCGCCTTGATTTCTACGCCGCACAGACAGACATCTGTTGCAACGTGAGTCGACGCCATCCTTGAAGGCATTTATGGGAGCTCGAACCGATAAAACACTTCTTTGACTGTTTACGTACTTGTCTTGTGCACCGGAAGATATTCCTCGTCAATTAAACGGTTTTTTGGTGTATCCTGTGCGCTGGATTGTTGAAGCTGAAGTAGGAAGCTCAAGTGTTGTTTGCTCAGTGATTAGGCAACTGGAGGAAAAAAGTCGATGCTCTACATTTAGTCTTTCCGACAATTAGCGCTAACTGCCAGTGAACTAGAAGAGCGACAAAAACAAGACCCATGTCTATGGGGCTGCTATCAGCAAGTGGGAACTAAGTGGAGGCGGAATCGTACAGGTTACGAATTCCAAATAGTAAATAGACTGTTTTACAGAAGGTGCCAGTTGATTTCTGGTAGAGAAGCCGTGCAGCTGGTTGTACCGCAAAAGCTACGAGATGAAATTTTAACATCAGCTCATGAAAACGTGGTGGCGGATCACCAAAGGTTAAATGAAAGTCTTAGGAGAATAACCAAACAGTTCTTTTGGCCCAACATACAAAGTGAAACAAGGCGTTATGTAAAGTCCTGCCAAGTTTGTAGGCCAGCTTTACATAAGCGCAATCGTCAACCTAACGCAGAACTAAAAGATATGCCACTTTTGAAAAGAAATATTGCAGAAACTGTTCAACGGCAACGAATTAACAAAGAACGAGATAAGTTCCCCGGAAGACCATACAAGTACAGCCGGCGTTACGATAGTGGAGGATGCACAGCGCAAAGGACACTAGTATATGAGAAGGGGAACTATGGCAGAAAAAAGTTGTTAAGGAGAGTGAGAATGCCACAGGAAAGATTGCTGCGCAGAACATCAAATGAAAAGATAGTAGAGGTGAGGTATTGCGGGGGTGGTGGATTCCGTAAAGTGTAATTAGGTGGGAGATATCTTATTTGACGTGTTGTATGGACTGTAATTCAGTATTGAGCTTTATTATTTTTAAGGCCTGAGAACTGTCAACATGTGCGAACTTCAGAATCCTACAGTGAACTCTGTTTGCAACTGTGTTTCGTGGTCTATTAGGATTTTATAGTGCAACCATGAGTGTGAGAATGCAGTGTGCCAGTCGAGTGCATGGATTTTTCACGATTAACAAGGTCGACAATTTTTGTGGAGTTATTGAGCCGTTTTTAAGGAAACAAACGCCTAAAAGGGGGAGGTATAATGTCATGAACAACCCCCCAGAAGTTGTATGTCTCTAAAACTCAAAAGGAGTATGTGCCAAACAAAAACTGGTAATTGTCTGAACATTTAGGTGAAGAGAGAGACGAGAAGAAGAAGAAAACCAGGCAAGCGTTTGGAGAAGCAAGAGCAGAGGACCAGGCTACGCTCCTGGAACCGCCCCTGCGTCAATGGGGCCTGACAACGTCTCAGGCCTACCGCCACGAGTTCCAGGCTACGATCCTGGAAGGAGACGCCGCCGCAACGCATAGTCGGCAACTACAGAAACGGGAACCAGTTGGACTAAAGGCGGCGACGCTCGGGCTACACTGCGGAGCCAGTTCCACATAGCCAATAGTGCTACGCCTCCTTGGCTTTTGGCGGCGACGGCTGGGCCCATGTCCTTCAAGCCTCTACGAGACGGGACGATCGCCTTGATTTCTACACCGAACAGGAAGACATCTGCTGCAACGTGAACCGACACCATCCTTCACGACTTGTTGGGGAGCTCGAACTGATATAAACTTTTTTTACTGTTTACGTACTTGTCGTGTGCTCCGCAATATAGTCCTCGTCAATGAAACGGTTTTTCAGTGTATCCTGTCCGCTGGATGAATTTATTTTACACTGTGAAGATGTATAACTCACGACCTTCGAGGAAGTAGCGGAAATGCTTAATGAAACAATAGATTGCGAGCATCTTCCTCCCAGAAGTGCTGTACCGTACATCTTCGGGCTACAGGAGTTTCAAAAAAAGCACAGTGGGTTCAACTGTGCACCGTCCTATTGCTGCGGGATTGCTCCGACCGATGTGGACGAAGCCTCCACCATGAGGCGTATAGCAGTGTCCGTGAGTGGAGGGATGAAAAAGGTAGTGGCGGCCAGTTCGTCGTTAGCCTTCTGCAAAGCGCTCTGGTGTTCTTCAGACCAACAAAAGTCTGGTGAAGCAGGTTGATCAACGGCTGGTGTACTTGACACAAGACCGAATGGAGCGCCCATGTAAGTTTTAGTGCCCGAAGAACTCTCTCAGATTAGGGAAAGATGTTGGAGCAGGAAAATTCTTGACGGATTCCTCCCTCGATTCCGATGGCACAATGCCTTCAGCAGTGATGTGGTGGCCGAAAAAGCGGAGAGCCTCGACACCCAACACGCACTTTTGAAGTTTAAACACCAGACAGTGCTCATGCGGACATTGAGAGAGCTGGTGGTGGTGCTGTTCGTGCTCGCTAGGTGTTCTGCTGGCCACGAAAATGTCATCCAGGTAGACGAAGACGACAGGAATACAACGGTATGACTTCTTCCATAAACCTTTCAAGTCTGTGCTGCATTTTTTATGCCGTAGGGCATACGGACAAAATCAATCAGGCCGAATGCAGTTCTCATGGCTGTTTTTCGTACGTTCTCCTGTTCGAGGGGGATTTAACGGTATGCCGCTACGAGGTCGATCTTGCTGTATATTTTTGTACATGCCAGCCGCGCAATAAAATAGTGAATGTGTGGCAGAGGATACTGCCCCGCCGTTGTTGATGCGCTCAAGGCTCTGTAGTCACAGCTCAGGTGCCAGCCATCCCCGTCGTCTTTAGGCGCCATGTGCAGCGGTGATAAACGATGGCTAGATGAAGGGCGAATAATTTCAGTTGCAGCATATGCTTGAACTTACTGCATGCAGCTTGAAGCCTGTTGCTGCACAGCCGTCGTGGCAGGGCGGTGACTGGCGGCCCGGTGATGACGACGTGGTGAGTCACGTTATATTTCACCGGCTGTTCCGTGTTGCGGGGCTTGGTGAGAGAGGGGAATTCGGCCAGGGCGAGGTGGTAGCCAGATACTGGCAGGAAGCAGAAGATGCCAGACGAGGAGATGTTTGGCTCCAAAACACATACTTTGAGGGATGTAAGGACATTCAGTTTGAAGTGGCTCAGAACGTCTGCTCTGAGTAAGGCGAAATTAGCCTACGCCACCACGAAGACCTCGAAAAACAGGCACCTGAGTCCGATGTCTATTGTCATCGAGCGGAAGCACTACGTAGCAATGGCGGTGTTCTTCACCGCCTGCAGCGCAGAAATGTTCTACGTCGGTGATCCTCGGGGGTTTCCGGGACAATAGAAAATTTTGCTCCTGGGTCCACTAGCAGGAATGAGTTGCTTACGCGGTCGACCCCAAAGAACACGCCGCTTGGTGGAGGAACCCCCGCGTCCTTCAAAACAGAGAGGAATAAGGCCCCCAAGCCAGAAGATGGCAACGGCGGCAATACTAATGCCAGGAGTCGGCCAAACAACAAGTTATGCCTCTCCGTTTGGCGACGGTTGAAGAGAGAAGGGGAATGACCCCAGTAGTAAGCCATCGGCGACGTCGCCAAGAAGCGTCTTCCGCAAAGCCCCACTGTCGGCATTCCGCCGGCAGACCGGAGAGAAAGGAAACGCCCGTCACGCGGGAGCCGCTTGCGGTGGGGTGCAGAGCGCCTTCCGCTACAGGAAGAATAGGACGGAGTAGTCCGAGAGTGCGCCACGGGTGTGTAGGAACCGAACTGAAACACAAATGCACAGCTCAAGTTTGACCTGACATCAACGGAGTCAGCCCTTTTTTGTAAGCGGTGGGCACGGGGTAGCCTAGGCAGGCTGACGACTTTTGCGACTGCTGATATCGCGGTTGCGTGAAAGCGAAAGCGACCAGCGAAGCTCTATTGGTGGATAAGTACGCAAGTATACCCAAATATACAATACTCATATATTCACATATTAAATGCACATGCACATACCTTTCTGAGAATACAGCCGAAATTATTTCTTCTAGAATTCTCTTCGGGATAGATCAGATAAAACAAAAGTTACAGCCATTTTCTGTAAATACTGTCACTGCGCTGATGGCAATGGTATGATAGCAGATGAGGATTCCGCAGTGTTTGCAATTGCACTGCGAGAAATATATTGTGATAAGTAAGTAAAACTTGACGTAATAATAATGCCATCCCAGTGGCCGATTTGAGAATTATTTTAACTTGTGCCAATGTGTTTAAGGCAGCTTTGGAGCAAGCGTGCGGGGTGTATAGTGAGTGACGCCTAAGCGCCAAAAGCCAGCCAAAATTGGAATCTGTGCTTTCAGAACAATTTTCCCGGTCGTGGCAGCCCCTTTTCTGATGGAGGCGAAAAGCAAAAATGCCCGTGTGTACGAGATTTTGGGGCACGCTAAAGATCCTCAGGTGCGCAGAATTAATCCGGAGTGCTCTACTACGGCGCACCTGATCGCCTGCGTTGCGTGGGCGCGTTAAACCCTACAATCAGGCAATCGATTTCTGAATTGTTTGCCCACACGTAACGAAGCACGCAATTGGGTCGGAGCCTAGAGCGAGGCAGCTTCGCCGTGAAATTCAGTCGATACACCTCAGTCTGCGCACGCGCAGGATTGTCAAACAGCGACCGATGGCACCACAGCGCCACCTTCACCGGTGCAGTTTGCCATCTGGCACTCGCGCTGTGCTACCACTGACGAACGGCCGCATCCTGAGCAACTTCACTATATGCGACAACCGCGCACGCACTGGCCTTTGATTCGTGACTTTCACGCCAATCCTCGCTGGCTCGCCACTTTTTGTAAGAATAGGCCTAGGATTGGCGTGAAAGTCACGAGTCAATGGCCGGTGCGTGCGCGAGTAAACGTTGTTTTATACATAACTGGCAAGCAGAAGCAGAAGAATGATAGCGGAAGGAAACCAGAACGTGAAAATAAAGCTACACGCGGTCAAGAGGCACAGGGTACTATGAAACTGCTCTCCATACAGGAAAAAACGTCCTTCTGGGTTTAGTCGCAGTCCCGGGGTGTCGACGTCACGACGTGTCCGGGGTCGGCGGAGACGTCACGGCGCGGCTGGCTCGATGACCACCTCTGTGCCACGTCGGATCCCGGTAGAGGACATCGGGCCGGCATCGTCAATCTTGCACATGCATTACGGCTCGAGGGCGTAGCAGCGCGTGCGAAGCGGTGGTTCTACTTGCAGGTGAACACGGACCCGCGCTCTCTCGCCCAGCATGTCCCCAGCTCCAAGCACGCACAGCCCACGGGATGTCGGGATCAGCGGCGGACGGCTCTCCGAAACAGCAGCGGTCGCAATCGATGCTTCACCGCAGAACGATCAAAGGGCCGCGCTCTGAAGCCCTGCGCGTCACAGGCGTCCCCTTATCATCGGCCCGATTGTATACTCTGCACGCTCTGCCTGTTGCTGCGCGCTCGGTGTCCTCTTCATCGTCGTTCACCGGCACTTCATCGCAATTAGGTGTGCAACGAAGAAGCATCAACTCGCAGCTAAGAGAGAGATTTAGGCACAGACAATTTCAACAAAATAATCAATCAATCAATCAATCAATCAATCAATCAATCAATCAATCAATCAATCAATCAATGTTTATTAGAGTGCCCAGGAACAGCCGAGGCCTTGGTTCTGGCGCACTGAGGAAGACAAAATGCGGCACTAATATACAGGAGCAACTCACAATATAAACAGTCAACGAGAAGAACGAGCAAAGAATAATAATAATAATTATTATTATTATTATTATTATTAATCATTATTATTATTATTATTATTATTATTATTATTATTATTATTCGACAGTACCCTCTCTTTTTCTTCTCATATTAGGCTCATCACCCGGCGAGCGCTCCAAAGTCTTGGAAATGTGTGTCGGATTACAAAGGAATTCTCTTCTCCAGATCCATTTCTAATGCTATACAATGCAATATGTATCCCCCAGTTAGAATATGCTTCTGTTGCCTGGAACGGCATCTCCAAATCTAGTAGTGAATTAATAGAACGTGTGCAGAAGAAGTTTTTATCCATATTTAAGCACCGTCATCACAATCACAGTTCGGGTCCTGATTCTGACTTACCCATAGTTCCTTCCATTCCTTCGTTGACCTGCAGACGTATGCGTGCAGACCTTACATTTCTTCACAAAATTGTTCATGGTGACCTTTCTTGCGCAGACCTGCTTAACTGTTTAGAGTTTAGTGTTCCACAGAGGCCCACCAGGTCGCATCGCCCTTTCTTGACCGCTGCGCGCAACTCCAATCATTCTCCTGTGCGCAGAATACAGAATTGCTACAACCGCTTCTCTGAACGCCTTGACATCTTTCAAAGCTCCTTTACAATTTACCGTACTGCTTTGTTGAACACAGTATGTTAAACATCTATGATATCTCTGTCGTTCGTTTTTCTTTTTTTTTATTGCTGAAATTTGGTTTCTCTGTGGTTCTGTTTAACCACTATAGTTGCCTGTTTTTGAAACTGTTTACTTATCATGGTTGTCTTATCATTTGTCTCTATACTTTGTCATTGTTCTTGTCGTCTTAGTGTTAAACTTTGTTCTCTGCTTGTTGTGTATTCATTACAATAAGCTGAGCCACAAAGGCATCTTCTTTTTCTTTTTTACCTGTACCCAGGCTCCGCCTGTGCTTTATTTCTGTAATTTTCGCTACTTCAATTTGTGTGTGTTGTCGCTTGTTTATTTCTTTCAATATGTTTCTTGTATTTTGTTTTCATGTAACTATCCGTGCGCCAGCACCCAGGCCTCTGGCTGTTCCTGGGCACGTAAATAAACATGATTGATTGATTGATTGATTGATTATTATTATTATTATTATTATTATTATTATTACCGGCATGACCACCAGCTCTATATAGAATCGTTAGAGGCTGCTGCGTCTCAGAAACCGGCTGAATTTTGGAGGTATGTACGCGGCCGTTCTAAGGCGTCTAAAGAACACGTTAGCCTGCTTAATTCCGATGGTGAAGAGGTTGAGGATGTTGCCACCAGTTTTGCTCAGTACTTTCATTCTGTCTTTCAACTGCCAGATGGCAACGACGAACGCCTATCGTTTAATAACTCTAATTTTAACACACTTAGGTTCGATGAAAAAATTGTCAATGATAGCCTTCAACGGATGAAACCATCAATTTCCTGTGGTGCAGATGGAATTCCAGCAGCCCTCATGAAGGCTTACGGTAACATTTTGGTGCCTGTCTTAACTTCCATTTATAATAACTGCTTACTTTTAGGTAAATTTCCTTGTGCATGGAAGATCGCTCGAATTTTTCCAATATTTAAGTCTGGTGATAAGTCAGCCGTTTCTAACTATCGCCCGATCTCACTCCTTTGTGTCGCCTCAAAACTCTTTGAGTCAGCTCTGCACAAAGTTCTTGCTGCCTGCGTCAAGAACGTTGTGATACCAAATCAGCACGGCTTTTTCTCGGGTCGATCGACGGTCACAAATCTTGCAAGCTTTATGACACAGGCTTCGGCTGCAGTTTGTGAACACGGCCAGTTGGACGTTATTTATTTTGACCTCAGTAAGGCGTTTGATGTGGTGAACCATCAGTTATTAATTAACAAGCTTGCTAAGTCCCGTGTAGACGCAAGCCTTGTTGCCTTGTTGTCCGACTATCTCCTTGACCTGTCCTTTTATGTAGATGTTAACTACAAAAAGTCTAGTGTTTACCCTGCAACAAGTGGTGTACCCCAGGGTTCCGTGCTGGGTCCATTATTGTTTTCTGTCTTTATCAATGATGTTTCAACAGTGTTAACAAACTCTTCTTTTCTTCTCTATGCTGATGATGTCAAGCTATTTAGGCACATTAGCGGTGTTCAGGACTGCTGTGCCTTGCAGAGGGATGTGTCGGAATTATCGGTCTGGTGCAGGAAAAACTGCCTAATTTTAAACCCCACTAAAACAAAGGTTGTCACCTACAGCCGGAAAACCCACCGTCTGCTGTTTTCCTACAGTATTGAGGGAGCTCCTCTGCAAAGGGTTGATGAGATTAGGGACCTAGGGGTGCTTTTCGACAGTACCCTCTCTTTTTCTCCTCATATTAGGCTCATCACCCGGCGAGCACTCCGAAGCCTTGGAAATGTGTGTCGGATTACAAAGGAATTCTCTTCTCCAGATCCATTTCTAATGCTATACAATGCAATATGTATACCACAGTTAGAATATGCTTCTGTTGCCTGGAACGGCGTCTCCAAATCTAGTAGTGAATTAATAGAACGTGTGCAGAAGAAGTTTTTATCCATATTTAAGCACCGTCATCACAATCACAGTTTTCATCCTGATTCTGAATTACCCATAGTCCCTTCCATCCCTTCATTGAACTGCAGACGTATGCGTGCAGACCTTACATTTCTTCACAAAATTGTTCATGGCGACCTTTCTTGCGCAGACCTGCTTAACTGTTTAGTGTTTAGTGTACCACAAAGGCCCACCAGGTAGCATCGGCCGTTCTTGACCGCTGCGCGCAACTCCAATCATTCTCCTGTGCGCAGAATACATAATTGTTACAACCGCTTCTTTGAACGCCTTGACATCTTTCAGAAATCCTTTACAATTTACCGTAGAGCGCTGTTGAATACAGTATGTTAAACACCTATGATATGTCCGTCGTTCTTTTTTTTCTGGAATTTGGTTTCTGTGCGGTTGTGTCTATCCAACTGATAGTTGCCTATTTTTGAAACTGTTTACTGTCATTTGTTCGTCTTATCATTTGTCTCTACACTCTTGCCGTTGTTTTTGTTGTATTACTGTCAAACTTTGTTGCTATGCCTGTCGTGTGGCCTTTACGACAGGCAGAGCAACATAGGAATCTTCTTTGTTTATTTTTTACCTGTACCCAGGCTCCGCCTGTGCTTTATTTCTGTAATTTTCACTACTTCAATTTGTGTGTGTCTGGTCGCTTGTTTGTTTCTTGCTATATGTTTCTTGTATTTTGTGTATTTTTTTTCATGTAACTACCCGTGCGCCAGCACTCAGGCCTCTGGCTGTTCCTGGGCACGTAAATAAACATGATTGATTGATTGATTGATTGATTGATATTAATAGGAATCTCTATTTCACGGCGCTGAATGCATATGCCGGCCAGCCCAAGCCAAAGAAGGCGTGTTGGTCGTTCCCGGCAGTTTCTGCGCATTATGGACGCAGCGCTACAACTATAGTCTTCTGTAAAGGAACAAAAAGCAAAAAAAAATGATGAAGGAAAAAAGTGAAAAGAATGTACAAAGAAGAGATGAAAAACAAAGCAAGCCCTACAAAATACATTGAACGGCTTCAACCTTTCCACAGCCAACCACGCAATAATAAAACAACGTCTCTAACTTGAGCACGGGAGCCAAGAGAAAACTGTTCGGAGGGAAGGAAGTTGATTATAACAAAGGACATAAAAATACTCAGCCGCTCACCATACTTAGTGCGAACCCTCGGCACAACAAAGCGATCTCGTAAGCGGAGGTCACGTGGCGGCGTTTACAGTATACAGTGTTCATGGGACCAAATACATTTCAACACCACTGTTTGTTTAAACAACACAAAGAAATCGGGCACTCTTGACGACTAAAAAACGTCTACGTGCGACTGAAGCGATACACCGCACATTACTGATCTAACAACCGACTTCATTGCAAAGTTAATTTTGTTTTTTCCAGAAGGCGGTACAAAAGTAAAAACTGCAAATGCCACACCGCAAGACGCTGTAAGCAAGTGCATGGGATATTTGCGTATGTATACCAGAAATAGGGATTTAATAGAAAACAGGAGGCAGGCAACCGTTCCGAGTTCCGTACATAGATGCACCGCATGGCTATTGCAGGACATAACAAAAGCAAACAATAAACCTAAGTATTTGACAGTAGATAGTTGTGCAACAGCTGTATACGCACATTGGATGCAATTGCTAGTATGCAAATAAATAGGAACGTAGTGAGGAATAAGCTTAGCTGGAATATGGAAACGGACTAGTTATGACTTATTCTTGTTTATTGTAATTAGATTATTGCGATACCATTTCATTACTTGCAATGGGACAGCGATACAAAGACCGAGGACCGTATATACGGACACAGGACTGAGGCTCACGTGTTGCGGTATTTGCTGGCGCTGCATAATAAGTGTTGTGAACTGGAAATTTCATGCACCACACGAAGCAACTTCGCACAGCCGAAGGGCACAAATCTCTATCGCGGGGTTCGCTATTCACGGCACGAAGAAACACAATTACTCACGTCTAGGCCGTCCTGATTTCCCATTTGGGCCAACCAGGCAAGGAGTTTGCGGCGCCAGGCCAGTTTTTTCAGTGTCTTGACAATCGCGGCAGAGTCGGACCGCCAGCCTCCAAGAGCCACGTGCATCCGGGGCCGTCTTCCGCGATGCTTTCGTTGTGGATCAATTACCGAGTCGTGAATGTGCTTGTAATATGTGGAGCTATACGCGTTCCGCTTGAAATTAACATCTCCACTAGAATTTATGTACACGGAGTAATAAATGAACTCGGCGCAATAGTGGTAGGGAAGGAGTTGGGCGCTGTAGAAGAAGCGGCTGGACAAAGGCCTGCCATTGGAGAGAAGAGAACGGGAAAACGTGAAATGAAATCTCAGGATTGAGCCTTATCATATACGCGGATGGTGTTTTATAGTACCGTTTTCGCCAACGTTATCAGCTCCTTTACTGCACAAGAAACTTCGTGTCTGCCTTGAGCGGCATTTTAAAGACCGGCTAGAAGCAGTCGCTCAAGCGGCCGTGCCACTTCACGGCCAAAGCCGACGCATGGACCTACCTACTGCATGGACCTACCGATGTATTTGTCGCAGTTTTTAAACCCAGTGAAACGAAATTCGGCGGTATCTGCACCAGTTTCTTGTTTAAATTTTTTGAATAGGAGATGAACACTTTCAGGGTGCCCTAGCTCTACAGTACTCTCGCGAATTTCCGGAGTCGCGTCGTACATCGTAGCATCATTGCACTGCATTCTCTTCTATTCTTAACCAACTGGTCGAGTCCTTATAAGCTTGAAAACGACCACCGAAATCCATTATTTCTAAGCAACTGAAAAAGTGCCTGTCACTACTGAGCCTTCGATTGTACACCTTTCCCGCACTGTCCTCAAATATTCATAAACT
Source organism: Haemaphysalis longicornis (assembly GCF_048455015.1). Taxonomy (NCBI): domain Eukaryota; kingdom Metazoa; phylum Arthropoda; class Arachnida; order Ixodida; family Ixodidae; genus Haemaphysalis; species Haemaphysalis longicornis. The sequence goes on along the minus strand of NW_027526233.1, from coordinate 36,676,469 downwards.
TTATATGCAATGGAACAGAGAACAGAAATCAAATACCGCTCTCTGGTAAAACGAAGGTGATTGTTTTCTGGTATCATACATGCAAACAATACAAAAATCAGAGCCCTTTGATCAAGTGAAAGCTGGTTAAAACGCGAAGATTTCTCGGTGCAACCTGACTCGAAGTCAAATCCGAACCCAAATGCTTCGAGTCTATCGGCATGGTGCAGTCGGATAGACGTTGGCGTCATGATGTGAGAGACCCGGCTTGTAGTCCGAACACGTCAAGTGGTTTTTCCTGAGGTGCTCGATGTGCCTTACCGAAACCTATTTTGTAAGTTAGCATTTTAGCCGCGAGTTGTGGCGAAACGACGGTACAGGTGAGGCAAAGCAACCTCGGCTTTCAGATAAAAGGTAACAAACTACCCCTACAAATCAGTTGCACAAAATTCAAATGATTACTTTAGTCTCTACAGAGGATGTAGAGTAAAGTGTTGCTGAAAATTGCGGTGAGTACTTTACTCTTTATTTTGACCCCTAAATTGTTTCAGACGTTATTATTTAAGACCATGCTGCTCTTTTTCAGATCTGCCAGAATGTTCTCGCCGACGATGTTTCCGACGTGTCTTAAACATAAAAAATAAGATATAAGAGCTTTAAGCTCCCGAGCTACAATTTGGGTAGAAGGTGCGCCACGGTAAAAGATTTTGGATTGTTTTTGTACACCTAAAAAGTTTCTGACGGGAGCAAAGATGTCCGTCCAAGGGCGTTTTTTCTCCCCCGTAACAACAATGGGCACCCACGTTCAAACCCAACAATGCGATCAAACCCACGTCGTTGCACTCAGCCGTGCCACGCCATAGCCGATGAGCAACCGTATGGGGTGGGCGCTTACGCCGACCTACGGTGGTTGTGGATACTTCCCTCTAGGTAAAATGAAAAAAAAAATATTTGCCAAGGTATATGTAAGGCAACCACAAAAACCAGGGAATGCTACTAATTGGCAGAAACCACTTTCGATGATTGTTGCGTGTATTAAAATCTCCTCCTATTACGCTACGCATCTCTCTTTACGAGCATCTCTCACATCCCTTCACCCAAATAATCAGTGAAACTTCCTTCTACTAGCCCTTACTCTAAACTTTTCACTTTCAAATACCCCCATATACTGCACGTTCCCTCATGCGACAACACGGTATGCCCTACTGAGGTTCGAAGTTCAAAGTTTGCATGCTTTTTTTGGAGTGAAAGAAAAAGCTGCGACTATAGTCGCGAGGCCTGATAAATTCTCGACCCCCTTTTAAATTTTGAAACCACAGCTGACGCGTACTTAAGAAACAACGCGTGCGTAACACACTAATATACAAAAGAGGATTTCATCATTACACAAACTTATAAATGACGGAACTCCTAGCGACGTGTTCGGCAACGTGCAGTGGAAGTTTATGACTGTATGGCTTGCATCATAGATACGGGGGAGTAAACACATGAGCATTGGATTAGCATACTCAGCAGTCGCCTTTCCAGGCTGCATTCTTTTCGTTCCTTGAATGTGACAGACAATCTTAGCCATTGCCATTTTTTCCTGTTGTTGGACTTGATGTGCCGCCTTTTCAATGTGCTCACGGTTCAAAACCTTGCTCTTGCCCAGTTTCGTTGACCGACAGTGTATGTTTTCATGTTTTCTTCTTAAAAAATAATTGCTGTTGTCATTGATTACTGTATAAAACCCCCTTACTTAATGCCATCGAGGCCCTAAGGCAAATAAATAAATAAATGAACAAATAAATACATAAATATATTTTAATTAATTCTTAATCAACTAAAAATTACAATAAATAAATAAATAAATAAATAAATAAATAAACACCTGATCACATACAAGTCCAGATAAGATTCGAAATTCAAAGATACCCCGAGTTCTTACGGAAGCCCAGAGTTCTTAGGAAGCATGCAATCAAGCATTTTTAACATTTGAGAAAGTTCTTTAGATTACAGGTATTCATTCTCAAGCGAAAACAGGTTAAGAAAAGCTGGCGCCTAAAATTGTATTCACCGTATTCTATATTTTGTGCCAAAGCATAATATATACGAAATGTTCGATTTAGTTCGATAAATTCGCTTCTATGAAATAGACCAGCATTCGATGGATCGGCGCTTGACAATACGCTGTTCGGAGTCGCGCTCCGAATAAAGGCGCAAGATTTCTTGCTCTATGTAATGAACCAACTGTTCTCCGTTGTTTATTACGGATCATCGACACTCCAAAATGAAAACCACCGGTTTTCGTCAAATCAAGTACCATAAAATTTGAAACATGCAATAATAATATTCTTGTGTCCTGTACTTGAGAATACACGTGAAAAGCAAGCAAGTTCAACATAGAAACTTTTCTCACCACGTGTCGAAAACGCAGAGCAACTTTCGTTGCTGCGTTCCCACAACTATGTTGCGGGGTCCGTGATGGGGATGTGTGAGAGGGCCGTCATACGAGATCACGTAGTCGTGTTCCCTGCAGTCGGAATCACGGTCTGACTTGTCATCATACAGCTGCTCCTGCGTAGCCAAAGCAGAGCAACGGAAGTGCTTAGGATGCGTATGCTGTCGTAAATTTGGGAAGTATAATCTTTCCCTAGTGACGTACCGCGCAGTTGCAATATCATGTGAAATATAAGTCAAGTACGCAGACGTAATGGTTGGCACATCTCATGTAAAACTTAAGGAAATCCGGGCCATCTGCACTAAAAAATACAGCATGCACTGTATAAGTGTATTCCTGGGGCCTCGGAGTTTTTGCCAGCTAAGAAGTCTATTTTCTTAAAGCACCCAGCTCTCTAGCGCGAGGCGTAAACCAGTGCACCGGTGTTTTGATTAGTACGGTTTATGCACCAGCGTGAGGCGTAATGGAGTTTCCCGGTGTTTTAGTACCAAGACTATATGAAACCACGTTTATGACGGTGATTACCACGACGATGAGGACGACGATAGGAGACGCCAACAGCCCCAGCCCCTAAGGCGTTTCGCCCCTACAAGTGAAAGCGTCATAGTCATCAGGTCAATAAGGCAGTGCATCCCACTGGGTTAACCACTGGACCCGATGGCTAAGCGGATCAGTTTACTTTCACGGCCGAAGTCGAAATGTTCAAAAGATGCCAAAAAGTTCTTACGAAGAGAAGCTTGCAACCCCGGTAGCTTCACATGTTTCTTTGTTCCCTTGTTGCAACTTCAGGTATGGCTTTATTTCTTGGTGTAGTAGACATCAGATATGTCCCATATTCTTGAAATTGGCGTCAAAAATTTCAGCTTCCAAGAGTGTACCAGCAAAATGTTTGATTCTAAGCTCAATACAATTCATGAATATGAAATGTCGATTGCAAAGTAAAAAAAAAATTCCTTTTACGTGCCCCAAAAGAAACAAGATGTTTTGAGGCTCGAGTACGCAATCGACAATGTTTGAACACGAAAAGCGCGCCTTCAATTACGTAGCGTTACAGACCTTTGTCTCCTCGAAAAATAGATTTTACAGCACTGCTATTCGTTCTTCATAGCAGTCCTCAAATGGTTTTCTGGCGCTTCCCGGGACATTTTGGGCGTTTTTCTAGTTTGATTCACTGCAGGAATCGTTTATTCAAGACCCCTTACCCAAAGAGTGGGCTGTCGAATCGTATAATCGCAAATTGATCGCCAGGCCAAAAGAGAACACATACAAGATATCCGCCGCGAACAGAATGGATGTGTTTTGTTGCAGTGTACGGTATTTTCAGCTAAGGGGGTTTTCTTGAGCCAAAATCACTCCTCATTCTTGCACATGCTATCGGCATTTTCGCTTATGCCACTTCACTCAATTCGCTTCAATGGAGCAGTATGCTGCATATGCGCCTATGAGTAGTGAGACTGTAAAGAAAATTATATTGGTTAAGAGCGGAGCAAAAGTTAGGGAAGGTATTCTGCGTAATATAAAGTAAAATGGAATCACATCTTCTTTTGGACATAAATACATATGCACAAAAGGCAACGCTAAAGATCCAAACGTCTTCTGATGGAGCCAAAGCCTCGTCTTTACATATAAAGCAGCAGGCTATGTACATGTATTGTAAATCAACAGGATACATTCAATCTTAAGCGCAATGGTAATGAGTATGCACAGACATAAATACAGTACATCTGTAAGTACTTAGTGAATTTTGCAAAATTCTTCCAATAGACACAAGAAACAAATCAAACCATTCATAGCAGCAATGGCACATTCCGTGCGTAGAGTCAACGGTGTCTGGAGCATATTAATAAGGAGCTTTATTTACCCTTTGAAAGAATGCACCTTTTTTTAAGTAGTCTTCTTCGATCAACGAGGGTTATGTGTAATAAACCACAGTATTTGATTTTTCAATCTTTCAATGGCCTAGTTTGTTCGTGGTCTCGGTCACACGGAGGTAATAAATAGTCCGCAGATTTTAGGTGACTTATTTTTGACTAAGCAGCGCAAGGTAAAACTTAATGTTTCAATATAAAAGAGCAGCCGTATCTTTCATGCTAAAACGTAAAGAGCACGAAACGACAAGCACTGTTTGCTCACGGTGAACTGCTCGTCAGCGCAACGGGCAAGCATGTTGCGACCACATTTCCTCATTTCCTATTCCTTGTGATCAACTATTTGCGGATGCTTACCATGCAAGCGTTATTAAGGGAAAAAATGGCGCTGCTCAACATATTTCGCGCAAGGCTGGACAAACAGAAGAGCTGGTGGCTCTCTCCTTTCGCGGACGACCCGGCTGTTGCACTTCACATGTATTTCCAAACTTGCCCCTGTAACTCCTTCCTGACTGGCAGGCCGGGACCGTTTTCTCCACATGGTTTCATATCTCTCCCAAAAGGAAAACCGCGTTAGCACGCGCTAGAACCTGTGGCAACAGACTTCACAAACGCTGCGTCTGTCGCGCGTCTTCGGCCTAGGTGCTCGCTACTTCAGGCACGAACGCACGGGAGCTGGCGCGGGTAAGACTACGCCAGAGATGACGCCACCAATGCTGGCAAGAATGGAACAAGCGAACTGAGATGGGCTAGTTGGTGCATGATGCTACTTAGAATAAACAGCGCCAAAAACAATATGGAAGGAAGAAAAGACAAACACTGCACTGATAGTAAAGATAGTTAGGGCAGTGTTTGTCTTTACTTCTTATCGTATCGTTTTTGGTGCTGTTTTTTCTATGTAGCATCTGGCAAGAATATTCCTGAAAGGTTGAGCTGGCCGACGCCGGGCGCATGCTTAGGGGCGCTGGGTATTTTAGGGGCAAAGCACCTTAGAGGATCTGGCTGTCGTCGTCTCGTGTAGTCACGGTACTAAAACACCGGGACACTTCCTTTCCAACGCCTCGTCCAAAAACGTAACGCGTGATAAAAGAACACCCGGCACACTCCTTTTCCAATGCCCCGAGCTAGAACGTTTCTTCTCCGTGGGCAAAAACGCGTACTAAACGAAGAGACCGGGGCACTAGTTTTTCATCTCACGCTAGGACGTTCAGTGCTTCAAAGACACGAGACTTTTAAAGCAAAGCTGCCAACCTCTACCTGAACTCGGCATGATCTATGACTTGGAAGTGCAGTAGCCTGATCAACACCAGGATGAGGGAAAAGAGTTCAAGGTATACAGTACGCGTATGAACCGCGATCAGCTATGCGAATGATGATTGTGTATACTAAATGTATATAGTTTAATGTATAGTATATAAATGTATAGTGTGAATGTGTATACTAAAAGTACGCATGTATAAAGCTGAAACGAAATCGTCTTGTGTCTCAATGCCCATAAGAAAAAGCTGTGGGAAACGCCGGCGCGCCCGGCAGGCTTCGCCCCTCCCCAGGTTTCACGTCAGTGGCGAAGGCCCGGTATTTTAATTTTAAAATCTCCTGGTAAATCGTAACGTTTATGAACCTATTTTTCTTCGCTATTTTTTGCGAGCTTCTCTGGTTGCGCAAGCCCAAGGCAAGCCAGGCCAACGCCGCTGTACGTGAGACCATGTGTTGCGCAGTGACGTCAAGCCTTGTCTGGCGCTGGTGAGGCTTGGGAGAGCAATGCCTACAGTAGCGAAGCGAGCGCGAAGGCATTCACAGGTGCGCCAGGGGTTGCTAAACAGCGGGAGGGGACGTCATCGCTCCGCGACGGTTTTTGGCGCGTCGGGCGGATAACGCTAGGCTTAAACACCTCTGGTGCTTAACCTCGGCTTATCAGCGCGCCATGCCCCGATTATAGCACGTAAACAGCAATCGGCGGAAACAAGAAGTAGGCCTCCCTAGTTATGCGCAATATTTCCATGACAAAAAGCTTGACAACCAGCTCTGCTACGGTTGCGCCCAGCAGTGTGAAGGCCGCATGCCACAACGCAGGGCACGGCAAATGGACCCGCAGCCATTCAACCTGATGTTCATGATACGTCACGTCGTGTGCGCCCGGTGGTATGCTCCATGCGTGTTGAAAAGAAGCGAGCCGCCTACTCTCGAGTGACTCGGCCGCTGATGTCTACAACCTACGTCGGCACCCAATGTGGTAACATGGAGGGTAGCAATAACTGGCTTTAGTGCGCGCAATGTGGTCAAGATGCCGGTCAGGAGACGTAATTATCTGTTTAGTAGATTTTTAGTGCTTGTTATGAGCAAACCAATGTCGATGGAATGATTGATTTATAGTAGGGTTTATCGCGCCTACGCAACACAGGCGATGAGGGGCGCCGTAGTGGAGGGCTCCGGATTATTTTGAACCACCTGGGGATGTTTAACGTGCGCCGAAATCTCGTACACACGGCCGTTTTTGCTTTTCACCTCCATCAGAGAAGCGGCCACCGCGGCCGGGATTCGAACCCGTAACCTCGTGCTCAGTAGCGCAACGCCTTAGCCACTGAGCCACCGCTGCGGGTGTCGATAGAATGGGGCAGTACATCAAAGAAGCTGTTATTGTATGTAGAGGGCCCATAATGTAAAGCTTGACTTGACGAGGACCCAGGAGTTTGGAAGCATGTAACCCTGCAAGGCCCCAGCGCCTGCCAGCGAACTTTCAATTCCGGCCTGGTTAGCCTCAGTATGTAAGGTTACGCGAGGGATGGTTAGAAATTAGCAATAAAAACAATTTGTTAATTGTACGCCATAAGAATATTACTAAAAATTGTAGGTGCATCACCAAATTTCCGAGTACAAAAACACCGGAATTGTGTTCTCCCTTCTAATCCTCGGTCATCATGTCTCTTATTTCTCAAAGTATGCTTTTGCATGCCTGTGCGAAATGTATTTTGTGCTTCCGGGCGTAGAGTATGCTTGTTAAAGAGGACTGTTTTTCTTTAAACACAAGATTTTTTGCATGTATATCTGTGTGCGTGTGGGTCTCACATTTAGCCAACAGGCGAAAAGTAAAAACAGTTTTTGAATAAGGCGCTGATATGTTCAAAACATTTCCAAACTAATAGGTCTGGTAGCATACATCGTACTTGGCAACATCGTTCATCAAAATAAAGACATTAGGTTACTTAAAGAAGAAGGAAAATACAGAAGCAATAAGGGCACTGTTCTTCTATTAAAATAGACTTGGACGTAATTTTTGCATTGGCAAACACACAAACGAGTTAACTGCAGTATCTTCACCACAAAAAAAGGGCCAGCGATCATGTACGGAGCACTCGGCGAGTGCCAAACCAAGCAATACAAAAGGTCCCAACTGATGTCGAGCCGGCAGTGCGAACGCGCGAAATTTGAATTCATAAAACCTTTCGCGTTTGTCATGTCAGAGCCAAGACAGGAGGGGAACGGTGCGAGAGCTTGGCGGGGGAAAGAGGAGGAGCAATGACATGGCAGGAGCAGCAGAGGATTCTTGTCTTTCGGGCGAGGCGGGCACACATGTCCCCCATATTTTCTGAGCGCGGGTTAATGGTCAATTCTCTAAAATCACGGCTAAATTTATATGTGGATATTAGTTTTGTGCAGTAGTGTCGTGCTTTGGTGGCGGGAGTATTTTTAACTTCGACCTCTATAAGCACCTCTTTGGAAGTGCATACAAATAGTGACCAATATAGCGGCACCCCCAAGGCTCGTGAGCAACCTGCGGGTGCGTTGCGGGACAGACTTCACGGAAACTATCGTTACCGCACCGGTAGAGCGAGCACAGGGGCCGCTGTTTCTTATAACTTCATACTATCAATATGAGAATTTCACTTGATTTCAATCGAAGTTTGCCTCTATAGCAGACTCTAAATACTTCATTGATAATGACAGAGAATTTGATATTTAACATCGAAATTCTTCAGTAAACTTTAACATTAACGGTTTTTGAGGATCATTTAGGTTTGAGACTGTTTATGATTGACAATCCAGCGCGCAAAAACACGGCACAAAAAAGAACGAGAGTTAGACAGGACAGCGCTGCACTCACAACTGATTTATTTTGAAGAAAACATTGGTCATATATACAGATCAGTCTCCCACGTGGTGGTAAATTATTGCACCCGATAACAACAAACAAAAAAACGCAATCATTAATCGGTTTGCACATGTGTAGTCTTTGGTTTACTTAGTCATGCAAAGGCGTCACTCAGATACGCGTATTTCCGGTCATGCAGCACTATTGAGGGCATACTTATACAACGGTCAGCAGCTCGTCTGATTTGAAAGGCCTCGATAATTTCCCGTGTTGTTTTATCTTTGTGTCTCGACAACACAGTGGTTTCATTAAAAAGCGGCTCACAATCTTGTTTGCAGCAGTGTTTTGCCAGGTGGCTGTGTGGATTCGTTTTAAATGAACGCTGATGCTCGGACAACCTGGTGTTCAGACACCTCCCGGTTTGTCCCACATATATATGTCCACACCGAAGTGGCAACATATACACGACACCCATTGCACATTTCACAAATGGGTCTGAATGATTTATCGGGCACTCTTTTTTTGTATTCCGGGAAGCCACTCTTCGGTCAACCCTACTGCACAATTTTTCTAATTTATTTGGAGCCGAGAATACCACGTCGACAGCGTATCTTTTTGCCACGTTTTTTAAGTTATGAGAGAGCCGGTGCTTATACGGTATCACAACGGGGTTTCTTTTTCTTTGCCTTGGTGGCTGCGTCACAGAACCTGCCGTATCTTTTCCTTTTATCCATTTCACTAACTTCTGCACGACCATGAGGAGAACATTGTCAGGGTAGCCAGCCGTCTGCATTCTACTTATCTGGTTCGAGAAGCTGTCATTCAGCTGATGGTCACATGACTTTGAAAGGGCTGAGCGTAATGAAGAAAATGCGATCCCATTTTTTATTACCTTCGAATGACCCAATTTGAAGTTTAGCACTGGTTTTTGAGATCTGGGACGGTAACACCAGCATACATGACCTGTATTGAAAGTTAATTTTAAATCAAAAACTGCAGTTTGTTCAGTTTTGGCAGCTCAAATGTGAACTGAAGTCCGAGACTGCACTCATTGAACACATTTAAAAGGCCCTCTACATTCAGATCTCTATTTTCAACGATTATTAGAAAATCATCTACATAACGAAAAATTTTCTTTGCCAAGCCGCACACGTTTATTTCGATATTTCTATCAACCCTACCTAGGAATATATTACTAAGCATAGGAGCCACCTTTGAGCCAATACACACTCCTTGTTTTTGAACGAAGAATTCATTTTTCCACTCGATAAATGTTGATTTCAGATAGAATTCTAGGATCTCCATAAAACTATTGACTGACACGCCGCACTTTTGAATGAAACCTACTTCATCGTTTTCTTCAGTGATATACAATTTAACTGATTTCATTAATTCATCGTGAGGGATCGTGTAGAACAAATCTTGGACATCAATGCTCATAGCCTTGCATGTTCCTGAGTTCGAGGATTCAAGATACTTTACTAAGGCATCTGAATTTGGAATGAAATATGGGTCATTCAGGTGCAGGGACCGGAGCTGCTGTTCTAAAAATGTGGACACCGCCAACTGCCAAGTATTTCTTTCTGTAACTATTGCGCGGAAAGGGGCTTCAGGCTTATGCGTTTTGACAACGATTTTTTTAGCAGCGCTGTCCTGTCTAACTCTCGTTCTTTTTTGTGCCGTGTTTTTGCGCGCTGGATTGTCAATCATGAACATTCACCAACTCGCCCAAATTACAGTCCTCTTCAGACTGTTTGTTAGCGAATGTGTGTTTTTGATGTTTAACTTTTGGGCGAAATTATGTTTTTGAACAGAGACACTAAGTAGTGGTACGTGGTTTGACAACTCGTGTATTTTATTGGTGGTGGTTAAACGGAAAGATTTAGTGCACTTTAAACCGAAGAGTTCACAAAGTGCTGCAATACCGAATGAATTCGAGCAGTGCCTAACCGACACTATTCATTACGCACGTTGTTCGGTTGTCTCAGACAAATATCACCCATCTCGGACTGCTGTGCTTCATCTGGAAGTACCTCGGTGGTTCATGTTATGCAATAAATTATGCACGCAGTCAATAAGCTTGCCTTGCGCATGCAGTTCACCCTAATAATGAGTAGGAGTGCCACTACGCCTAACCGCAACAGAACGTTTCGCCCAAGAGTCGGGTTCTAAATAAAAATGCGCTCTCTACGCTCACCGATTGGCACACTGAAAAGTGACACAGGAAAATTGGCGGGCACCAGCTGGTACCCACTAATTTCTTCCCCTAACCGGTTGACAAGCGCGTGGTCGGGTTGTTGTTATAACACATCGGCCACTCACACGGGAGCCCAGCTCTTCTGAAAGTACTAAAAATGTCAGGCCTTATTATTACGACATAGGTTTACGCAATTATCCGTTAGGGCGGGTATGTGAATGACAGTGGTTAAATGACAGACGTTCCCTGCGTGGAACAGCGAGGACGCACACCGATAATTTCAGACAACAGCATGTGTTTTCTGCCTGGTAACGATCGCACTTTCAGACACGCGACTCACACATCTGTACACCATGATATTCAAAACACGTATTTTTGCATTACCGATTACCAAGCATGGGAAATTTTCTAGTTTGCCCTGATGGCTTTGACGAGCCCCACTGCCCATGGCCAGGATGCTTTCAAAGAGTAGGCGTAATCGAAAGGAATTGATCGCTGGAAACAGGAGCTGAAGACGACCTAACATCTCGCATACAATGTTTAAGTAAATTGATTTCTGGGCGCAGCATTTCGGTTACCTAGGCGGATCAGAGGTCGCGAGTTTTTCTACCGGGCTTTGAGGTACTGACAAAGTAATTCTTAAGCGAACACGCGGCGCCAACTGTGATGTATTCCTTTCTTCCTACTTTTTTTAGTGAACCAGGTAAAAATAACGCGGCGTTCCTTCGTTTCCTGTGTCCTTGGTAGCTTTGTGTGCCTTGAAGATTAGGGCACAGCTCGGAAAATGCGAGACCAAGTAACAAAATTTCTTGCCTTCCAACGATGCCGCAGAACATGACGCTACTGAAGCATATAAGACACTCAATCGACGGGATCGACCTGCCAGAAGCAGGCAAACAAAACGCTGCGTTCAGCACGGCAACCGAACCGAGCTGTGATGCACTACTGGACAACAAACTTTCGTCTACAGCACTAAAACAAAGTTCTTCAAATGCATATGGGAACGCCTGATTGTGTTGCGCGGGGACATCAATTTTACAGCGAATGGCTCGGATTCTGCAGACTATCTCCGAGTACCGAGCTATGTTGAGAAGCATCGCAGGCTATCATAGCGCCACCTTGCAGTTCCCACTAATATGCCCGGATGGCAACACTGTTCGTCACACCTTCAGCGCATGCAAAAAATTCAAAACATTTAAAAATGATTTTAGGTCCTCTATGTTTTTTTTTAAAGACGGCTGATATTGCCCATGAAAAATGCCTTCTGTGCTTTAAGGCACCAGCTGAGAGACTTCGGTTAAGAGGCGAGTCTGGCTTTTGTGGTACTCATGCAAGCTTGGTCTTTGTGAGCTGGCGTTTCGGAAATCTTTTTGCACCGTGAAGCATGGCAATCTACGGAGGGAGTATCATTTTAGAAAACGGCTCTAACCGTTCTGTTATCGAAAGTATCCCGAAACCAATTATGCGACAATTATGCGCTATGACGACCCTTTATTGCGCTGCGTTTCATTTACTTGTCACTGTTAACACATTACAGAACACATTGCACATTACAGAATTGCGTTCTGTAATGTTCTGAATTGCGTTCTGAGGCGCGAAAAAACGGCTGTAACTGTTGTCTTACGGAAACTGCGCGAAAAAAATATATCACAATCAGCCGACAAGGCGACTCCAACTTTACACACTGAAGCTTCGGTGACCGTTCTTGTCCGCAGCGAGAAAGGGCACCTAAGATTTTTAGCTCCCTTGACCGTAGGCCTAGCATACACAGCAACTACACTATACTCGGTTACAAGTCAAGAACGGCACCACCTCATGTAGTGTATCACTCCGCCAAAGCGCCAGACCTGTGACGTCAGTGCGCGCGCGTTTTGAAAGGGGTTTGCTATGAATGTATAATATCGTCTGCCTTGTCTCAGGCAGTTTGTTTGTCGTCGCTGAAGTCGTTTATAAGCATATTAAGTACAAAAAATTACGGCAATGACTCACGCCATGTTCAAAATATTCTCAGTAACGCCCTACTTGCGCCGCGCTGAGAAACATCCGGCTACGGGGATAAGGCACAGCGGCAACTTCCGGAGCCGTTCTGTAGTTGTCACCGCGTATAGTTAGGCCACTTTTGTGTGTACCTTGGTTATTACCGGCAGGATGTCATCCCTTTTAGAAACAGTGAGGCTTCGGACATGTCGTGGTCTAAGCAACCACAATTATGCTGGTTGGGCATAATGTTCTGCAAGAAGCCAGAAGTGTTTTCAACGCTCCTTTTTTTTACGGTGCCGGTGAGTAGCTTTTTTGCGTAGTCCGAAAAGAGTCCAGTGTTGGTGTAAAATAGAGTGGTTCAATGCCAGCAAGTCATTTGTTTAGTAGAGACGTTTCTAGTAGGTTTCTGGCCGGAAAAGAAAGCGGCTGTCAAATAAAGCTCGAGTCATGATAACCGCTCTTGCCCAAGGCGTATCGTGCGCTGTAGTGCTACAAATGTCAAAGGCTTCTCTTACCATGGGGGGCAAAGAAGGAAATGTAGCTGGCTGGAACGTATTGTAACTCCGTGTTGAGATATTATCCGGGATACTGAATTGACAGAGAGAGACAGGGCCAACATAAAAAATATATCAGAACCTCCGGCGCTCGCAACTGCAGATTTTATAACACATAAAATGCAAATATTGTTTAGGGGTATGAATAAAAACTAACCAAGTCCTGTTTCCTTTCGCTAATTTTCGTTCCCTGCAATCTACATTGATTACGAAGGTATCGCAGCAGGAAGATAAGGTATTTGCGGCCACATGTCGCAAGTGTCAAACTAATCTTCCTTTTTGTTATTTTTACTTAACCAACGCCTTGAGCATGGTGCAGATAAGAGAGCATCGCTATGTTTGCTACCGTCTGTCGACATAACGAGAATGGCGCCTGCGGCCATTCCGGCTCCTACTTACATTGCAGAAATCAAAGCCGCCAAACTGTGGTAACGTAAAAAGCTGATGTGAAGGCATCCGGATTTTGTGGCCAAGTAGAACTATTACCTATTTCAGAATGCTTATAGCCAGACTGACCCTAGCAGGAGGAAAATACAACGTACCATTACAATCAATTTGAAGGCGATCGCGGGAGCATTCATCAGCCGGCTTTTCAAGCTCCATAGAGACCGTGTTCAGAACTTCCTTCCCTCCTAGCTTATTGCGTGATACAACCATTCAACCCCTACCAAGGCAGTGGTGCTTGTTTATTTTCCACTCGAGCGATCACCTTCAAATTGATTGCGGCATATAAACGTTGGCTTGTATCACCAACTTAAGAGAAAGCCAAAAAATCTACCTTGTAATCATAATATAATACACAAACCAGCACGTGGACAACAAAAATCACGAAGTTGGGTGTTCAGCGTCGACGTACATAGACAGCATATCCACCATCGTCTTGTTCAGACGTTTCGTTAGCCCGTTCGTTTGCGGGTGATATGCCGCCGTTCTTCGGTGATCCATGTTGCTGAAGCGTAAGGGTCCTTGCATGAGCTCTGCAGTGAAGGCCGTTCCGTGGTCCGCGATTGCGACTTCAGGGGCTCAATGTTGCAGCACAACTTGGTTTATGAAGAACTTGGCGACTTCTTGTGCAGTCCCCCTCGGAACAGCGGCGGTCTCCGCGTAGCGCGTCATGTAGTCTGTGGCTAGGACAATTGACTTGTTCTCGGATCGTGACGCAGAGAACAGGCCCAGAAGGTTCATTCCAATCTGTTGGGCGGGTCTCGATGGGACGGCGATTGGCTGCAGAAGTTCGGCGGGTCTCGTTGGTGGCGTTTTTCGTCGCTTGCAGTCACGGCAGCTCCGCACGTAGTGGGTGACGTCGGATGCTAGGCGGGGCCAGTAGTAGTTCGTCTTAATTTTTCCAATTGTGCGAGCTGTGCCGAGATGTCCGGAAGACGGGTCGTCGTGGCGCGCTTCCAAAATTTCGTAACGAAGGTCTGCGGCGATTTCAAGAAAAACATTTGTTCTGGTTCCGGGCCGAAATTATTCTTCACGAGGACGGAGTTTTTCAAGCTGAATACTGGTAAGTTCCGTTTGAAGGCCCTAGGCACGGCGACGTTGCGTCCTTGGAGGTAGTCGATCATGACGCGTGATTCGGGGTCGGCACGGTGCTGGGCGGCTAGGATGCTTTCCGTCACGACTCCGAAGAATGCGCCGTCTTCGTCGAAATGTTGTTGTGGTGGGTCGAAGGGGGCGCGAGGCAGTCAGTCAGCGTTATAGACTCCACCTACCCAGACGGCCAGAGGGGTCCTTCAGTTTAGCGAGACAATACAGCGCATGGTGGTCTGTCACAACCTTTAACGGTCTTTCATAAACGTAAGGGTGAAATTTTGAAATCACCTAAATAATAGCGAGGCACTGTTTTTCAGAGGCTGCGTAGCTTTTTCTTCCTTGGACAGACCACGGCTGGCATAGGCGATTACGTTTTTACAACCGCTTTGCTTTTGGGCGAGGACGGCCCTCAAGTCTATATAACTGGCATCCGTATGCATTTCTGTGTTGGCGTTTTCTTCGAAATCAGCGAGCACCTGCGGGCTAACAGGCATTGTTGCAGCTCGCAGAATGCTTCCTTTTGGGCGCTTATCCAGTTGAAAATGGGGCTATCTTTCTTCAAGCGCGTGAGGGCTCTGCTAT
The DNA here is from genome assembly GCF_048455015.1 of Haemaphysalis longicornis. Classification (NCBI taxonomy): domain Eukaryota; kingdom Metazoa; phylum Arthropoda; class Arachnida; order Ixodida; family Ixodidae; genus Haemaphysalis; species Haemaphysalis longicornis. The sequence goes on along the minus strand of NW_027526233.1, from coordinate 36,661,243 downwards.
GGATGCGAAGTTAGCAACGAAGCTCCGGTAGTACTCGCATAGTTCGAGAAATCTTCGCACACCCTTCTTGTCTTGCGGTCTTGGAAATTTCGCTATGGCTGAAGTTTTCGCCGAGTCAGGCAGGACACCCGCAGCGTTGACGACGTGGCCCAAAAACGTGAGTTCCTCGTACGCGAATCGGCACTTTTCCGTCTTAAGCTTTAACCCCGACGTACGAATGGCCTACAGACTTCAACCTTGCAACGCATTCGTCGAAAGTGCGGGCGAACACCACAAAGTGGGCAAGCTGGCACAATGTCCATGACCCTTTCAAACGTTGCTGGTGCCGTGCACAGCACAAGCGACATAAACTTGAACTCGTATAGGCCGTCCGGGGTTAGGAATGCAGTCTTCCTTCGGTCTGTCTTGTACACTTCAATTTGCCAGTAGCCTGTCTTCAAATCCATCAAAGAGAAGTACTTGGCGTGGCCGAGGTGGTCGAGGGCATCGTCCATTTGTGGCAGGGGGTTAAGTCACCGATAGTCAACGCAGAAACTTAATTTTTCATCTTATTTCTACACGAGTACGACCGGCTCAGCCCAGGAGCTTTTTATGGCTGTATAATGTCATCGCTGAGCATGTCGCCGAATTGTGTTCGGATGGCTTCTCGTTCGCATGAAGACACGCGGTATGGTGACTGTCGGGGAGGTAGGGCTGCATTTTCTATTATAATTTGGTGCTTCACTAGCGGCGTCTGACGTAATTTTAAGGTCAATGAAAAACACTCGCTGTAAAGACGCAGCAAAGCCAATAATTCCTCCCGTCTTTCTTCGGTAGCACCAGGTTCACGTCGAATGGATGCGGAAGCTGGAAAGCATTTTCGGGTGCGTGTTCAGTCAGCGACACCGGTCACGTAACTTGGTTGTTCTGTTTCTTGAAGGAAAGCAATTGCACCGCCGTAGTTTAAATGCTGCTCTTTTTCGGTGAAATTAGTGATGAAAACATGGCCCTTACATTGCCTAAAGCGCACTATGCGTCTTGCGGCGGAGACAACTCGCTCAAGAAGCAAACTGTGGTCACCCCCTACGATAGCATCGACGTCAATGACAGCAGCTTCAGAGGAAACGGTGATCATCAAGCTTGCGCGGGGTGGCAGAGTGACGTGATCATCGGATACCCTTACAGCCGCACGGTGTTTTTCAGTTCCGGCGTCCTGGAGTAATGGGTGGAGAAAGTTATCGACTTGGTCCGCAGGTCAATTATTGCACCGTTATCCATCAAAAAGTGCATTCCGAGAATTACGTCGCGGGAGCAGGTACGCAAAATGATGAACGCAGGAGGGTACGTGGTACCATCTATGGTGATGCGCCATGTGTACGTTTCACATTGTGTTAAGAGATGGCCTCTTGCTGCGCGTATGTGCTGACCATCCCATCTGGTCGTAACGTTCTTCCCCTTAGACGCGAATGATCCGCTCATTACTGACTAGAGAGCTCCAGTGTCTGTGAGTGCGAGTACATCAAAGCAGTCGATGGACACCTTGACGTCGGACGCCCCCTTCCTCGTGTTCCGGTTTCGTCGGGGCGTCGCATCTCTGCTTGTGTGTGTTGATGGTCGGGCACTGTGCGTTGTCATCGTCGTCGTGTTCTCAGCGCCAGACTCGGTCATCTCGGGTACGCGTCGCGCCCTGTGGCTGTCGTTGTACTTCGGAGTCACATCAGGGTTAGGTCGGGTCGTCGGGATGAGGACATGTCGTGAATCACAGTCTTCGGCGCGTCCTTTCGCCGTTGGAGGGTTTCCGGTTTTTCGCCGGAGAGGAACTTCACCTCCAGAAGATGCTGCTTTTAGTTTCCCCCGCGTGGGCTGGGAGAATTTCCATTTGCGAAGTGAGCATTGCTATGTCGTTTCGGCGACTGGTATGGGTAGGGCGATGGCGAACGGGTGAAACAGGTTGGTCCATGGCTGGTGTTGGACAGGTATTCTGCGATCTCAGATGGGCGCTGGCCGCGTCGGGGGCGTGGTGCTTCCCAGGAGAATCCTTGCAAACCGAGCATCTTGTAGGGGCAGCGAAGGTAAATGTGGTTGGCCTCTCCGTAAATGTGGTTGGCCTCTACTATTATCGGTGGTTCGCCATACGTACGTCTTTCCCGGCGTCCGGTTTTCGGCTGCAGGAGGTCGGGCGGGCGACAGAGGACGGCGGTACACCGGGACTTCTTGACGACGTGTTGAAGCAGGGCAGGGTCGAAGAACACCCGCGGAGTAGGTCATATCTTGTGGTTGGCTGGATACTTCAGATGGCGTAGGAGGGGCCAAAGCTAGTTGAATTTCTTCCCGGATTACGTCGCATATCGAGAGGACTTCGGGTGGCGGCGTTGTTGGGAAGAGTGTTCGCTGTCCTTACCTGGCGAGTGCGCGGATGGTGTCGCGTAGAGTATCGGAGCTAATAGCCACGGCTCCGCTCGCCTCCAAAACTAGCGCATTCACTGGGCAGTCGTACTGCTTCGTTCGGGTTTCGAGCGTCTTCCCCATCGCGGCGGCCTCGAACGCTAATTTGGACATGGTCCTTGGGGGGGGGGGGGTTGCTACAAGGCACGCGAAGACCTCTTGCTTTACTCCTCGACTACAAAACCTTAGTGTCTTTTCCTCCATAGTTTCTGTGTCCGCACGGCGAAAAAGTCGCTTCATCTCCTCGACGAAGATGATGACCCCTTCATTGGGGTGCTGCGTTCGAGTTTCAAGCAAAAGCACAGCGCGTTCTTTTTTTAACACGGTAGTAAAGGTCTTCAGGAACTCGCTTGGACTTGAGTCCAGAAGGTCAAAGAGCTCTCGTGCTTCTCGAACCAAGTTCGACCTGAATCTCCCAAGTAAAAGGAAAAATGATCGAACGTTTCTTCGTGGTACCACCTGTTGAAGACCCAGACGTGCTCCAGTTTCTCCAAACATTCTTCTTGGTCTGCTGCGTGGACTCGTCGGAATGAAGGTGGCTCCCGGGGTTGCTGCACGACTATTGTTGACGTCGCTTGTTGCACCATGGTGGTGGTCACAGCGGTCGTTCTTTTGGGTCGGTCAGGCAGGAGACCAAACTCCGGCTGGAGACCTTGGAGCCGGCGGCTGGCTCTAGCTGGACTGGCTTAGTGGATTCCAGAGGTTATTGGGAGCGTAAAGGGTGCGTACCTAGCTCCTTACCAGATGACACGTATCCAAGGATGACGCGGCTGTCTTGAAGGGAAAACAAGTTTATTGGAGCGAACTTGGAGCGAACTTGACGAAAGCGATGTCACATATTTGCTCGTCTCTACTTTTGAGACACCGCGATGCACGCACTATAAGGTAACTGACTGTTGACATGTCGCTTAACGAGGTAGGAGTCTTCTCGCTTTAAAATTTATTGTTTGGACGGGGGGGGGAGAGGCGTGCTGTTTCTACAACGCTGATGGCATGTACAACCTCAGCCTATGATTTAAGACGTCTGTAATTTTCAGCTGTCCTCATTTTAGAGGGGCTAAAGCGGCAGGCCGCCTCTATCCACCAACACTCTAGCAGGCATTAAGTGCCATCTCAGCGTCCCTACACTTATAAGAACACGTACTGTTCAACGTGGAACACTTTTCTTTCGACATTAAGCACCTGTTCATAACTTACTGACATTCAATCACACACTCCGACGTTAAAACACAAATTCGTGGCTGTTTATGTTGGCTGATAATTTCCACAATGAAGAGAAATACCGTAACTAACGAAAGTTCCACAATACAAGTTAAGGGAATGCACCGGCCAGGAGCCATTACAACTGTTTTGTTTCGATCCTGCATGATTTGAATAAAATGGCATTGCAGGAAAAAACGGAAAGACGTGCACTGAATATTTGTCTATCATTCTAGACCTGTTAGGGTGGCCAACTTATTAAACGCGTAGAAAAAAAAAAGCTTAGGCCGGAGCTAACATAAATGAGTTGTGTGTCGCATGTTGAGAAATAAATATTTTACCAGTTGTGCAGTTTCAACATGCCCCATGAAAAAGCCAGATTATGAAGTCATCTAGTGCCGGAATCTTATCTCTCTCACCCAGCACTGAAGTAACGTACGGGTCTTTCTCCTGTCCATTTGCCTGGAGTTAAGATTAAGAGCATTCTACCTCGACGACGAGAGTTTTGCGACACAGTGGCTTGGCTTCAAATGGGGACGTTTGGGTTCAAGCACGGAACGATAAGGTTACTGCACGCATTTAGTAAAAGCCAGCTCACCCGGAGGTCGGAGCACTGTGGTGTGAGATGTGTCTGTGCTTGTCTTTGTAGAGGCTCTCGGCGAACACGTAGGTGACGTACAGGAGGAGGCCGGGGACGAATATGAGCATGACGAACACCTGACACCAGGCCCAAAGCCGCAGGCAGGAGAACCCACGAGCGGCGGGCCGGTGAACCACTTCGTCCTCCCAGGGCTTGATCAGCGACCCGCAGAATACGAGGCAATTAGTTAGAAATTTCTAAGCGGTCAATTTTCTCATGGGGTAATTGCACTACGGAGAAACGGAAACGTACCCCGCCTGGGAAGAAAAAAATACGAGCGCTCAACCCGTCGGCTTTTTGTATAACGTCCAGATTTGGCCCGTGGCAGCTTGTTTACACGTATATGTTTTACCATCCTGCTGTTGCAATGAACACTCAATCTGTGGGAAGTCCCGAGGTAGGAAGAGTGGGAAGGGTTGGAGAACAACTCTCATTAAGAATTCATGGGAAAAACAAGTCGGACACACGCCGGTCTTGGCTTTCCGTGGCGAGAGTGAGCGCACCAAAGCATACCAAGTAAGGCATTTTAAAATTGTGTTGTTTGGGAAGTAAGTGTATGGGTACACAAGGCCCGAAACTTTAAATCGAATAAAGGCCCAACTACATAAGCCCGCAGTTACGCCGTACTCACCCATGGACGTAAGCACGTGTAAAAGCGCGCGTTGCCACGCACTACACCCGCGAGCGCGGAAACCATCACATCACCATGCCGGCCACTAAGCCTAATGCCGCTATTTCCACTTGAACTGAAGCTTGCTTTTACAATTTATGATCACCAGAATGCGTGGGAACTAAGGAAGACACAAAGGGACCACTTTTTCGCCTGCCAATCCGTTCCAAACCTGGGAAGACACATGTTGGTTATACACAGTACCCATTCTTCTATGCCCTACCAAGAGGGCCGGCTAGCCATCCACTCAGACAGGCTGTGTCCGCGTGTACCGTGAGCGTACACCTTGTTCGTGCGCACGTCGGCAACACTGTGATAACCATGCAATTTCTGCACTCCACTTTACTCGCACACACGTGGATCTACCTCGACGTGCGAGCCATTCCGCGTATATGAGGTTGGACATTAACCCAAAATACGCCGGGAACCGCTGATTCATTGCCACCTGAAGTATGAAGAAGGTATGGAGGATCCAAGAGAGAAGCACGACCCAGCACCCGTTCTCGTCAGGCGATGGAACAAACTGTGAGCGAGGCAGTGGGCACAGCTTCGTCTTCTTCTTTACCCAGCTACCACACTCTGCCTGCGCCCATCTCATTTATTTACAACAGATGGTACATGAGTGCCGGAGAAGTTGGTGAGGCGAACCCCTTTCTAGATGCTACCCATCCTCCGCCCTGTCGGACCAAGGCTGTGCGCGTAATGAGACGATAGGCGTGCCTGAAAGGCCAGCATAACTACGATTAAGAAACACTTTTACCGTCTTCACGTTGTAGCGAAACTTTTAAAGAGCTCCCATGCCGTCGGAAGCCTCATTCGTCATAGTAAATGCGGCCGAACATACAGCCGGAGAGAACAATATCAAGCGGAGGTCCTTGTAAAAAAAGCCCTACATTTGGCGATACTATAAAAGATAGAGTTATGATGATGATCATGGGTTTAAAGCCCCCAGGCTACACATGGGTCATGAGGCGCGCCGTACTGGGAGCTCCAGATAATTTTGACAACCTGAGAATCTTCAAAGTACGTTGAAATCTCGTCACGCGGGCTGTCTTGATGTTTAACTCCCTCAGAAAAGCGAACTCGCGTCCTTGGGTTTAGCACCACAACGCCTTAGCAAGTGAGCACACCGTGGCCATTGAGTTCATCCAAAACATTCGCAGAGACGACCACAGAATGCGGCGATGTACTGACGCTATATATGTTATTCTCGGGGTATTTTGAAAACATTAGGCTGGATCGCAGGTTAGCATTTACGGGACTGGTGTGATAGCACTCACGACACTTGATTGAGATAATGCTTTTCACAACGACTGCGCGTGGTTAGCATTGAGCCTGTACAAGAAAGAACGTGATTGAAACTGCTGGGGCGTCAGCCTGCTCTCAAAAAATTCCCCCACATTTCCCCGAGGGGGAGAATGTGAAAGTGCGAATGTACGGTTGTCGGCCCGCCTGCGGTGCTTGCGCTCGGCCCCCGCAGCCCACCGCCTCGCCGCCTTCTCTTCCATCTCTTCCATCGGGTTTGTAGTATCACGTGTACACCACGCAGTTATCAAGCCGCTATAACGCCGCTGAGTCGCCAACGCACGCCGCTGACGACGTAGTTTGAATGCGTTAAAGATATAAGGCGCGTCACTAACACTGATATCAGCGTCGCGTCCGTGGCTTGGTCGGTAGAGCGTCGCGCTGCGGCCGCAAATTCCTCGGATCGAAACGTGGCGCCGGATGCTGTTTCTTTTTTAAATATAGAGGAGCACTGCGGACGCCGCCGCCGCCCCGCCGCCGCCGCCGGCGGCGGAGGATGGTTTGGGGTCGCTTATAAAGTGCATTCGCACTTAAAAATTGCCGCGTCTTTTCTCCTTTGTTTGCAAATCTCGATGAAAGTCTATTTGCCAGATAAATGCCTCCCTTCGCTTTTCCGCACACCTCTCATGATATTTCTCTTCTGTCGTGCTTCTCCAAAGGTAAACACGCTAGAGGCTGGATCAATTCAATTGAAATTTATGGCGTTTAACTGCTCCAGGCCGGGTGTCTCGATGCCAGCGCTGCCGTACAGCGTAGCTGCGCGGGCATCGAGGCACCCTACTTCAACGTTTATAGCACAAGTTTCCCTACTCCATGTGCGTTCCAAGCAGAACGTGGCCCTAATCTAGTGGAACCTTTTGTAACTGTTGCCGCTTGATTTTTCAAAATGCTGCCAGAAGCTATAATGGCGCGGTCGGCAGCAGGCGACGGAGTGAATTTTGTTTCTGCAGTGGATGTACTATCTCATGTTGCAAAAATCAAGTACTGATGCATTTTTTTATAACGGAGCACTTTTCTCTTTTTCTCTTGAGTTCGATCATGTGACCCAACAGCTTACTAGGACGAGTGTGGACAAATTGTATGCATTGGGTTCTCTTTGTCAAGGAGAGGCTAGTACTGGCCTCTAATGTTGCGGTTACGCCGAACAAATAATGTTTATTTTATTTCCAAACTTAAAAGTAAAATACTGCACGTTAATGTGTATGCTCCATGATCGCTTTCTTGGAAGCAGTTGAAACTATAATATGTTTTGGTAGGAAACATGCTTTAAACAGCGTGCATGCGAAACTGCGGCTGCTGTAAATAGGCGGTCATTTCGCGGCGCCGAAAGATGGTACAATTTTTTGCCCTATTTTGCTTTTATTTTCCGACAAAAACAGCCGCCGTTTTCAAGCTGTTACGTAGCATTACGCCACCTTTACGGAGTCTGGCCAATGCATCACGCAACCTTTCCCGCCAACTGTTTAAATTACATGCTTCTCAGCCGATCACAGAGAGGGTGTATTACAGGCATTATTCTTGTTGAATACCCAAGACAGGCCTACGTTGTCATTTCTCGGGCTTTTAGTCTGGTTTTTCATTGCCGGCCAAGCATTATGCACTTTGATTAAAGAGAAATAAGGCAAACTTAACCCTTTAACCCGCAGATCAACAATATTGTAGACCGAAGAAAAAACCACCCCTCTTCAAAACGCGCGCCTAACGTAAGCTTATTTCGCTAAGTTTAGCGGCAACAGGACACATGTTGTTCATTCCAGTTGGTAAATAAAATGACACATGGCGCCAGTTGATGCCTTGTTGACAATAATTTAGCGGTTTGCGGTTGGCTGACGTTCACCACCACGGCGGAATTCTTCCTCGGGTTCCCAGAGCTCCTACAAGGTAAGCAAATCGAGATTTTTTAAACACGTAGAACAAGGTTTGAGGGACCCGCTATACGAATATCGTGGTGTTGTTAAGCCGAGACGCTAAGACAGCAGCCCGCTACCGCGGTCCACAAAATTGTTGAGCTGCCAGGCAAGGGTTGAGGTACGCCGCACGTGCGGTATGAAGGGTTTGGCTGCTGCAGGCCTCAGTTCGGGCGCTTTTATCATTCTCATTATTGGCGGCTGCAACATTCTTATCGCAGATAAAGCCTGATAAGCTATCGCGTGGGCACTCAGAGCCATAACTACTTTGCGGTTTTTCACAATCAAAGCTTTGGGCCGCGAATATGGTATGTTTGAGAGTGGAACGGCGCCAGTGGGTTTTTGTGTAACTCAGCGATCTGTTTATTTGCAGGAATGGACAGACATCTTCTATGGAAAGCTTGGAACGGAAAGGGGTGTTGCTCTTGTTCTGCAGCATCCAAGTGGCTCTGAAATTGACTCCAGTGATGATGACTGAAGTGATAAAACTGTGCACGCGGATACCTCAGAAGCGCCACCAAACCACGCCGACGGCGGAACCAAATGCCCTGATCGCTCTAAGAGAGCCAGTCTAGGGCTCTCGAAATGATCATTGTCGGTAGTAGCTCCTGCCCTCCATAAAAGAAAGCAAATGGCCGCAATCGCGTCCTCGTGCCCGTTTCGGACGATGATGATGATTGCGACAAAGGTGGCACTTTCCGCTTTTTGCGTATTCTTTGGACGTTAGCATAGGAAACGATCGGCTTCTCTGCAAGGGGGACTGCTTTGCCCTAAACGAAAAAACTATGCCTCTCAAAGATGTTCGCCTCTCGGTTTGCAAATCACTGAAATCAGCGAGCCAAGTTGTCATACCACGCACATTTGGAAGACCTCGCATGAAAGCCCTGATGCTTTTTGTCCCCAAGAAGAAACGCGCAATGGCTTCTGAAGATACCCGTTGCGACAAGGCCAGCCACTGGCCAGTTGCAGCTCTAGAACGTGCCTTTCGTTCTCCGTCGCACCAAGGAAAGCAGACAAGAGGTATCTTCGCCAATGTGCCGCAAGGGCGTCTTTCGATTCAAGTGCGCTAAATGCGGTGTCAAGAGCGGAAACAACTGCTTTCTGACTTTTCGAGCCTGCTACCATTTTGTGAAAACTGATAAAAAATCACCAGAGCAAATGCGTAAAAAGGTAGATCCACAAAAAAAGTTTTTTAAGCCACGCCTTTTTAACGTTAACTGGCAGATCAACAAAATTATTGACCTCCGCTATCTTTTTTAGTTTTTTATGAAACATCATGAAACTTGTTTTGTTGGTTCTGTGGTTGCTCTAAAGAAGAAATAAACCAGAAAAACAATTTTTCCGTTGTTTTGTCTTATCTTTCCAGTTAACGGGTTAAGAGCTAGAGCCCGTAAACGTCATAAGACGTCAAAATGACGACCGCACACAAAACCGCTTTGTCAACCGGAAGCACATGACCAAAACTGGAAGCCAATCAGAAAAGTCTTTCGGCAAAACGCCGGCAAACGTGGCGAATTGCCGGCAATTTGTGCAGTCGAAAATAGGGCCCTCTGGTATATTAGAGCGATGATTGAAGTCGAGATTGACGAATGAGTGAATCGGCGTCATCTGTGCGCTCCGCGTTTATCAGGCGTAGCGCTTCGCTGCTCTTTTGTGTCATACAAGCAATCGCCGCGGCAGTCTTTTTCTGTGAGCACGCCATAAACTGGTAACATACACTCTTAGGCAAAAAGGACTAAAACAGGGACTAAAATACACCTGCTAGTATTAGCGGGCAACAGTTCATCTTCAATGGGAGTATCTCTAGCAGAGTGTGTGCCGTGTGCACAAATCCGGAATAACTGTTCGTCCCCGCCGATCTATAACGGGTAACGGGGAGACGAAAAGCATGCATTTTGTCCCTTTGCTGCGTCGTTAGTCCCCGTCGTTCCCATTTCGCGCATATGTCTGTGGACAGTTTCAGATTTCCAAAACACAAGTCATTGCACTCTAGTGGGTCCTTTACATGATGCCACTGGAAAAAATCTTTATGTTAATTATAAAAAAAGCGCCTAGTGTCAATCGAGCGGCGGGTAATGGCAAGGAGCGGTGATGCGTGATCGACAGAAGCTTCTCGGCGAGGTTATGGTGATACGCTGTGTTGCATATGATTCCGGTGAGGTAATAACGGCCAATGAAAGATTTCAAGCCCGTCAACAATACCATAAATATTACTGACAATAACAAACGTTGATCCCCAAGCGTAATGAATATACATGTTTCACTGAAGCGAAAAAACGCATTAGTTGCTGATGACAACAACTGCAAAATAAAAATGCTCGCTACAGGTAAGCGTCTTGAAGTTATCTTTTACACTCGGTACATAATTGCCTTGTGCACCAAAGCTATGACAATGCTGCAACTGCTGTAAAACCCAGTTGCATCTCCCAGTCCCGATCGTCTAGCGACGCTAACTTGAAGAATTCAGGATAAGCAACACCAAATTTCATTTCGCCGATGCAGGAAAATATGGTCTGTTTCCCTATTCTGACACTCACACAGACGACCGCTTTCACACACCATACCTAGAGCTTTTAACGCATGTATCGAACACTAAGAATATACTTTGTTTGCGCGAGTTTGTGCGTAAACAAATGAGTCGTTCGATCACCCAGCCATCTATCTCAACACGAGTTGATTGTTCTTTACGAGAAAAAACTGATTGTGAGACTGTACTTAGAATCGAAATGAGCAATGGACACTCAAGTTAGCAAAGCGCTAAGCGAAAAGCGCAAGTCGAGGTCACGGTCGCTTGCACGGATAAAAATTCCGGCACCAGTTGCAATGGATCCATCACCTGGCACAGCACTACACGCTGTACACTTGAAAATTATCTACCCGACCATCTGTCTGGCGGCGTGGTGAAGTGGTAGCGCGTCGGGTTCATTTCGTCTATTTGCAGGCGTCGGCGGTTCGATCCCTGTTGGTGGAAGTCTGTTTTTTCTTAGACTCGGCAGTTCGTCCTTCGGGGAGTATCGGAACGGACCAACCGGGTGGCGGACAAACCGTTCGTCCTCTCACATTTAGTCCCCAAAAGGACTAATGATTGTGGCAAGGGCCGTTATTCCCCCAAAGGACGAACTTTTAGTCCTTTTTGCCTAAGAGTGTAGCAGCAGACGATGGCGTGGCGGTGGCGGCGGCAGGGAAAGTGATAACGCAATAAAGCTTGCATTGAAGCAGAGAGCCCAGCTATGTTACTAAAAGCGATTGAAATAAATAGATACGGTAAAAAAATCGTGTGATGTTCATTAGCTCGACATCCGCCTTTCGCTCGCTTTTGGGTCAACGTTACTCGATCGCCTTGTGGTTTTGACGCCAATTTCGACCTCTAGAATTGTGTTTTTCTTGTACCTTTCAGCTACCGTCTGAATTTTTATAGCCCATGCCAAGTGTTTTTATATCTTTCTTGTGCAATGTTTGATATTTTGGTTTCGATCTTTATGATTGAATCGTCAAATTACAGTGCATGTAGCCATAGCTATAGGTGCAGCACGTCACTGATTGCTTACATTGTGCTTGCGCAAAAAACGAGGCAAATGTCCGGCAATTTGTGCACTAGTCGAGAATAGGGCCCCAAAAGCCATTTTTTTTATAAATCACCCGCTGGAGTTGCTCGGTGGCAAAGGCGTTCTCCAGCCGAGCACGAGGCCGCGGGTTCAATTCCTGGCAGCGGCGGCCCCTTTTCTGATGGTGGTGAAAAGCAAAAACGCCCGTCGGTGCGAGATTTTGGCGCACGTTAAATGCCCATGTTGTCACAATTAATCCGGAGCCCTATACTACGGCGCGCCTCATCGCCTGCGTTGCGTCGGCGCTTTAAACCCTACAATCAATCATTTTTTTATAGATCACTTAAAGCGCCCTTCAAACACCCTGTATACATTCGGCGTAATCGCACACGTGTACAAAAAATGAAACAGCTCGCTCGCCTATTTCCGTAATATGAACCGACTCACCCAAAAACACGTCTTACTGTGAAGTACCCTCTACTACGGCATGCTTCATCGCATGTGCAGCTTCAGCGCGTTAGACCTGCTAATCAATGAATGTCGTATAGACGTCATATACAGCATCCAGCGAAATCTTTAGAGTTTGCTTCAGAAGCGATAGCCAGATGTCTTGTTTTACCAACAAAAGATAAGCTTGAAATTTATCACGCCCTGTTGGCTTCGCATGCCAATTCTGCAAATTTGTTTGGTGCATGGCTACAGCTGAAAGTATAAACGTAATTCGCCATTTGCAACAGAAAGCACTAGTAGTACTCGCAATGTCCGGTTTGCGCACAGAACCAAACAGCTATATCGGTATTGGAGAGAATACTCTTTTCGATACCATACCTTTTTTTCTTGTTTTTAAACCTGATCTTTATACGTTCTTGTATTCAGTATCTGGATGATCCCTAAATATTACTGATTCTCGCACTAGATGCAGTGATGCCTGGCTCGTATCACGCCGCCGCAAAGACTATTTGCTGAAGTCCCTAGCATACACATTACCTGTCCTCTCTAGTACGTGCGAAAAAAATTGAATATTGCAAACATTACCCGAAAAAGGAGGTGGAATGCCTTTTCGACAACTGGTTTTTTGAAGAAACTTGTTGGGTTCCTACTTTGACTCCGAGTTCAGTCTGTTATTCTACATTAGCGTAATAGTCTATGCTACGCTTTCTTCCTTTTAAACAACTGGTTTAGCAATTAGCAGTGGAAATAACCGAAAGCGAAATAAATTTCAAAAAAAAAGAAAATGCCAAACAAATAAAAAAACAGGTCTAAATAACACTAAATTAAATTAAATATCACAGTGTAACTGTTGGAGAGAAAATAGCGGAAGAAATGGCTGCGAAAGAAGCAGAATGGGGTAAAATAATAGTGTAAAGTGAAATTTCGGGTCTGATGGTTGAATATTTTCAGGAGGCTCCGTAACACGCTACAGAAAAGGAGAGACTATGTCTATACAAGGACAGTCACTCGACCTGCAACCAAATTTTAGGTGACTGTCTTTCTAACTAGTTGTTCCTTTTGTGTAGCGTGCTTCTTCATTGGTTTTCCTGAACGACAAAATAGACTGGCGTATGCCACTACACTTACAAGACAAAGCTCGGAAAACAGCTCAAACCAGTTGGTTAAGCCCATTGTAGTGTTTTTACTTGTGAAATTTTCCAACCCACCTCCATAGGGTTCTTCAATACTTCAAAAAAAGAAACACCTGGATGTTAGGTGGCAAGAAGAAAAAAAATAAACGTCAAGCATTCCAATGGAAAAAAAATGTTCATAAACTTGAGGCCACAAAATCCAAAAAATTGCAAATGACCATAAATTTAAACGAAACCTACCAGCAAAAAGCTTCAAGCACTCTGTTCAGGACTGCGGCGAGGTGGTAGCACGCTCGCGACCATGTCGCTCACGCACGCGTGGCTCTCTTTGTGGTTGATGTCGCGTATCGTAAACCCAACGCTACCAAGTTTGGAAGTACCAATTTCTCAGCATCCACTTTGTCTTCAAGCGAATGACGTCACTTTGAACAGCCAGTGGGACCAGCCTAGTGGGACAACGCCGGAAGTCTAACGCAGCGGGGATACAAAGCTACCCCCGAGCTCGCTGGTCTTCATTGGGGGCGGGACACCGCTCGCGACGATGTCGCTCACACACGCATGGCTCTCTTTGCATGTTAGTTATTATTCGATAATAGGTTACCGTTCTAACTGCATATCTCTTGTGCTGCCGCTCCCTCTGAGGTGCTACAAGTCATGCCTACAAGTGATGCCTACAAGTCTTACTTTCATGTGACATTTAAACTAATCCGGGCACAACCACTTAGGAACTCCTCCAAAAAAAATTTACACAACCAAAACCAAATGGAGGCCAGGCCTGCTAATATTGAGGAAAAATTCAGTCACTGACGGACCAGTGTTGGAGGCCCCTTGGCTTCGAAGAAACCCTCCGTAACCTACAGTGAACTGTCCAGTACCAGCAGCAGAAAATAACTGCCATAACTGTAATGAAGCCCGACCGAATATTTTAGCGGTTTTTGGTATTCCGAAGCTGCGAACCGGAAACGCCAGAAGATGCAGAGGAAAAGGTGCTAAAAAGCGTATTCACTGAATATCTTGGTGTCATTGTGTCGTCCGTAGTGCAAATTCGTAGGCTTTGAAGAAAGAATGTCAAAAAATAGAGCTATCATTATCAGGCTTTATGGCTACAACGGAAAGATTGCGATATTCGACTAGTGTAAAAAATTGAAAGTAAAACAAATTGAGCAACCTTGTGAGCAAGCTTGCTCACGACAAGCTTGCTCACGACGAGATCCATATAAATGATACAATGTACACGTGGAAAAAGCAGTCAAACGTTCACTCCAGAATGCGCAATGATAATGACACTACGTCGCAGAATAGGGACTGACAGCCGGCGAGCAAGGGAGTTAAACTACTAGCTTTCTACGCCGTAAGTCTCGGGAACAGCCTTGAAGAATTGGAGTGCGTATCGTTGCTGCATCAACATCATTTATTTGCCATAACTAAGACATCGGTAAATGAATATATAACGAATGACGAAGTATTTCCCAGTTCATACAACGTAATCTCCAATGATAGGGCAAGGAGAGGGGGTAGTGTGGCATTGCTGATTAAAGGTTTCATCAAGCATAACCAGATGACCACAAACGTCTTCGGTGCGAGATATTTCTTGATAAAATAGCCGAAATAATTTGAGTCATTTATGGGCCCGGGAATCCCTTCCCAATTCATTCGAAAAATGGATAATCACTTCACAGCCCTAACTAGTACCAAACTCCGGAAAACTATGATGGGGGAGTTAAACTTGGATAGGCGGTCAATGGTGAGTGCGGGACTTGTCTTCAGTAAGTTTTACCAGGCTTCTGAGGATAACTGGTAGGGCATGTGTTTTTGTAACCTGAGTTCTACGCGCAAAATATTTTTGGAGCAGTTGGAAAGCAGTACTCTAGACCGGCCATGAATTTGAAGGTGTTGAAAAAACCGCAGTTGTTGGAGCTTGAAAAGGGTTGCGCTTGGATGTTACGGACGCGCTGAGAAAGCCAGAGCTGATACAGGTTATACTCGCTGTTGGGGCTGACGATGATGAGCTTTCGGTATGCATTGAACTGATCAATTACTGGGAGACCGCGAAACGTTAGGCTCCACAGGTAGAGGTTGAGCGCCAGCGTGAGGAATGCGACGAGAAGAAGCGAGAACAAGAGCTCGAGAGGCAGAAACAGGAACGCGAGGAGAAAAACAAGAACAGGAACAACAGGAAAGAAACCGAGAACGGAGGCGACAGCATGACCTGGAAATGAAGTGTCTAGACATCGAGGCATCTCGATCTAGGCGTGAGTGACAGCAGCGCGCCAAGCGTGCAGTCTGCGGCGACTGAATGACCTTATTTCCGAATGATACCTAATGCGACCCTACAAGGTAGGAGAAGACATCGATTCTTTTTTTGGTCAACTTCGAGCTTACGTGCGAGAGGGCCTAGTTTAGCCGCAAAAGCTGCTTGCACTTTTGCCAGGTGAGGCATCCGACGTGATGGCCAGCTTCCCAAAAGAGAAGGCGGAGGACTACGAGAAAGTCAAATCGAGCCTCCTGCGTAAGTACCGGTTGTCAGATGAGGCGTTTCGCCCCAAGTTCGGTGAAGCCGAGAAAACTAATGGCGAGTCGTACTCGCAGTTCGCCTATAAGCTAAGGGCTAACATGGAAGAGTGGCTCAAAGAGGCAAAGGCTTTCGGAGAGCACGACAAGGTCGTTGAGTGCTTCGGTCTCGAGCAGTTTTACCGCCGGCTACCACGAAACCTGAGACTTTGTGTGAAAGGCAGGCCAGGATAAATACGGTTGATCAGGCAGCTCAGGTAGCCGACGAGTTCGATGCACGTAGAGGTGCGCAGGGGCCGAAAGACGGTCAAAAAGAGTTCAGGCCGAGGCCTGATCAGTCAGGGCCGAAAGGCAGAGCTCCCTACGAAAAGAGCGGAGCAAAAGTTGCCGAATCCCCGAATAATAAAATGGGCTGGGAAAACGAAAAGAGCGCAAACACAGATGCACAGCGCCGAAAAAAAGCTTGCGAAGCGCGCAAGCTGTCCGCGTGCTACAATTGTGGCGAGACAGGGCATTTCGCCACAAGTTACAAAAAAGGCAAGCTTGTCTTTCACATAGTAGACAAAGATGAGGATAGCAGACTCCTTCTGGAGCCCTACGTACGCGAGCTTGCAGTTAGGCCGTGTTCAAACTGTTGTCGCAACTGTCGTAACATCTTTAAAGAATGACGTCATTTCATGTCTCAACCAATCGAACTGCGTGGCACGCCGTTTTTTACGTCCATAGCTCGCGATGTGGCTGTTACGTCGGTAGTCTGAACATATCCTTAACCGTGCCGAGTTCGCGATTCCGCAGCAATGATAAACGTGGTCCACCCGTCCTACGTCGAACCGCACCAATTCATGGGCGATTGTGCATGGATAAAGCAGGCCGTAGAAGCGCAAAGATTGTGTCTTCCGATCGCCAGGATAACCATTCATGGTCCCTTCGGAGAGCTCGTGAAACAGAAGCCGCTATCTCTCCCAGCCTTCCGGCGCAGTATCCGTATCTTTTCTCAAACAGGTCCGATCAGCTGTTCGCGCTGACCCGCTCGAAGGCTCGCGAACTCGGAGCGAAGGCGGAGGTTGAAAGCAGGAGCGATTCGCAAAGAGAGGAAGTGGGGAAGCTTTCTGAGACAAGCGCCGACGTTGGTTCCGAACGCGGCCAGTCTGCCTACTTGCAGGTTCAAATCGCAGGCGTCGAGAAGCAGCAGCAGCCGTCCGAAAGAGATGATTCTCTTACTGACCTTTTTGTAGCACCGACGTCAGAAAGTTTACAGCGGTTGCTGCACGTCGGTAGTACAGCACAAAGGGTGGAGCAAAGAAAAAACCACACGCTGGAAAAGTTTGTGGGCAATGTAACTGAAGGGGGTGCGAAAAAGAATATGAGGTTCCAGACGAGGGAGGAGATACTTTTTCGCAAGTATCGAGACCGGAGAGGGGTAGAGTATACGCAATTAGTTGTCCCGCAGGTTTATCGTCAGGATTTGTTGCGTCTCGCACACGGCAACTCGTGGTCAGGGCACCTTGGCATACGAAAAACAAAAGACAACCTATTGCAGGTGTACTAATGGCCAGTATGCTTTCGCGACGTCGAAAACTTTGTGCGCAATTGTAATGTGTGCCAGAGAGTGGGCAAGCGGGGAGACAAAACCAAAGCGCCCATGAAACTTGTACTGGTTACCACGGAGCCCTTTCCCGTCTCGTGATCGACACGGTTCGCCACTGCCCGCGACGACCTCTGCCTACCGTCACATTTCTACAGTGCTCTGTCCTGCTACTAAATTCCCCGACGCGGTACCCTTGAAGGAGTTGGGCTTAGTGGAAATCATGAACGCCCTACTGTGAGTCTTCGCGACCAGTGCCGTAAATCATGGGGGGGTGAGGGGGGTCCTGACCCCCCTTCTGTTCGGGCTGGGGGGGACACCCCTTGCAAGTGTCCCCCCCTTGAGATTCATCTTTCATTTACCTTTGAAAGCTAAAACAACTGTTGTTTTTGTCACTAATAAATACTGCACGAGCTGAAATAACCATCCCGCTCCTGCTAAATAAAAAGAAGGTTCGTTTTCCACAATTGGCGACGTGCACAAGGTGCAAGCGGAATCACTGAAAGCAGGTAAAACCTGTTTCCGCTGTGGTTCGCCGAAATAAATTAAAATTATTTCTGCCAATTTGTTTTGAAATTGCTTGCGGTTACCGGGCTATATCAAAGTTGAAGCAAGGGCCTACATTCGACGAATATTTTTTTCAATAATTGATGCAGCTGTAGTGGGCATTGAGAAGAGGTTTAATCCAGATTCTGAGGGAATCGTGACGTACAGGGCTCTGGAACTTTTCCTTCTGAACCGGCCATCAGAAGCAGATTTGAACGTGGTCCGACGATACAAGAGCATCGATATCGGTAAAGTCGTGTCTCGCGTGTGCTTGTTGCTTGAAGAAAACTGCAACCTCAGGTCCGTCGACGACGTGCCGGCAGTACTCCGGAACATGCACACGTCCACCCACCAGTATTTCAATGAAGTGGAGAGTGTTCTTAGGATTATCTTAGTGATGCTGGTCTCTTCCTGTGAAGCAGAGAGATCGTTCAGTGCCTTGAGAAGACTGAAAACATGATTGCGTAGTACGATGGGGGAGGAACGCCTCAACTGCATGGCTTTGGCACACGTTCATTAAGACATTATAGACCTCATAACATTGCCAGGGTTGTTGAAAAACTTTGTCAGTGGGTGCAAAAACCGCGCTCTCGTTTTTGGACCCTCTAGAAGTGTCGAAAGCTAGGAAACACATACACACACACACACCACCAACGAAAAAGGACGGGTGAACGGGAACGTTCACGTCCGTCGTGGCGGTGTTAGGGCTCGGAGGCAATTCAATTTTAGCCTCCCCAAGCAACAATCTGAAAGCAGGGGAGTGCATTCGCGTACATCCAGCCCCCTCTGCAGATGATCCAGACCGCGTAGCGTTGCAATGTCAACGCAAGTCTCGACAATTTAGCCCCATGAGGCGAACACAACTTCGGGGAAGACGGAGTGGTATCGCAAAATGCGACTTCGCTTCCTGTCCCACAGGCCAAGTGGCCATGCCTCTCCAATGCCCCAACGTAAGGCAATGCTGCGCGCTGGCCGCGTGAGCGCAGGGTTGATGCTGGAGCGTAATGGCGGCCCGCGAGCGCGACGACCTTCTCGGGATCATTCTTTCCCTTACGCACAGACTGCCCCCCAACCACCTCACCAGCACCTGTCGCTACCAAAAACCGCTCGTGCACGCTGGGTGCATTCTGAGCAGCGGCCTGACCTAAACAGTTTGTCAGCCATGCCAGCACGCATTCATCCTGGCGCAACTCCGACCTATGGCCTGTGACACACTGCCAGGTCGCAGAACATAGTGCGTCAACCCATTCAGCGCGGCTCCCGACTAAGTCTTGGTAATGGCCGCAACCAACACTAAAGCTGCGAAACTATATCTCAGACACCGGTTTCGCTGGATCGCCGATTGCATCTCGTTCCTCGCTTTCAACTGTAGCTGCCTCCTCACACGGGTTTTCCCTCTCCTTCACAACCTCCTCGAGAGCTCTCATTCTTGGTTTCGCCGTCTCCACGCCTGCGTTTTCGTGTTCTCCATCGGCCTCCTCGGTTACACTCTCACCATCAAGACTACCAAATCCACGCGACATCTCCGTATCGATCCTACCTTCTTCAAACGTTTTGAGCTCCTCGTCCGCCGTCCCTTCGCGTTCCCTCTCGCTTCCTCTTCCATTTTCTACATGCTCAATCCACTCTACCTTTTCAGCTCCCTTATCCGCCTTTAACTCCTGCTTTTCCTTAGCCTGATCATCAACTCCGCCTTGTTTTCGCTCCGTCTCGTGACATGCTTTCTCGTCTTCTATCTCCTTTCTCTTCTGGGCGAGCTTCTGAACGCCCGACACGGAGTTCGCTTTCTCGTGCAACTTTCGAGCGTAATTGGAAGCGCGGCGGGCCCCAAGACTCTCCTGAGCGACTCCCGTCTCCTCCGGTCCACCAATTAAAATTTGGGTACTGCCCGTGCCAGCATGTTCAGCATGCATTAACGCAGTGTCCGATGCAAAAGCAGCTGGCGGCTCTGAGCCCGAAACAACGGGGCTACCCTTTGACTCCGCGCTCGCTGGAACACTTTTCACGCTCGCTTCCCTTTCCATGCAGCTGTTCCCGGCTGAGCTGCTCGCCAGCTGTGCGCAGCCACGGCCGCTTATCTCGTTCTCGCGCGGGGTCAAGGTGAAAAACGAGCTGGCTTCATTCAACTCGGCTGCCAGTGCATAACTGGGCCCGCTCGACGGGGTCTGCCCTATGCGCTGCAGCTCCATCCCCAAACTTTGCCTACGAGGCTGCTCGTCATGTTCGAGCCTCACTTCATTACACCGCTCTACGGTATCCCCGGACGCGCTTACTTCGTCGCTCCTCATCCCAATGTCCGTCTCCACGTGTTCGACAACGGCGGAAATGCTAGCCTCGTGTAGGGAGTCACGGCTGCTTGCTTTCTCATCGCAATGTACAACCTCCAAACACTGGCCGGAACCATTCAACTTCGCTGTTGCTATACAACTAGCTGGGTCTGTGCCCCATTGTTTCTGCTCGCGGGAGTCCGAGCGCAAGGGCGTCTGCCTTCTCCGCTTCAGCTGCAACTCATACCTTCGCAACCGCTCTTCAGATTCGAGCTTCAGCTTTTGCATGCGCTCTCTAAATTCTTGCGCGGCTTTGCTCTCTCGCTCCTCCGCTTCGCCCGCTGGTTTTCCCTCCCGTTCTTCGAATTCGCGCGCTGCTTTTCTCACCCGTTCTTGAAACTCCCATTCCATCCGTCTAATAATCATTGCTTCGGACTCCACTTGGGGAGATCCTCCTGCTGCTGAGCCTCCTTGAGGTGGCACCTCGTCTGTCTGACCATTTCCGTCTCCTTCCGCCATGTTCGCCAGCATGTTCCGCGTGACAATCATGCAAACCCGGACTCAGCCCACACCGCAACAACGAAGCGCAAGAAATCCCACTACCCCGCACCTCCGATGGTCGGCTGCTGCGTCGTTAGCCCCGTGCGCTGGCTTGGCTCTGCCGCTCCACTCCGCGCGGAGCTCAGCCGCCGCCGATGAAGGCGGGCTTGCGTCTGCTTGCTGCTCCTGGTTGCGGCCTGGTGATTTCTTCTACCAAATCCTGTCGGCTGCGCCAGTAAAGACCGTTTTCCCGAAGTCCGGTGTCGATCAGGAACCCAATCGCCCGGGTTCCGGATGATTTGGCAGGAGGCTGGCTGGGTGATGGTGTTGAAGTTCTTGGAGAGGGCGGTCGAATTGGCGAACTCGAGGCGTTGAAGTTGATTAAGTGAAACAGAAGTTTATGTACAGATATTTACAGTATGAAAACTGGGTACATGAGAAATAAAAAGAAAAACTTCAAACTTTGGCTAGACGCTAGCTCCGAGTGCGCACAAATCACTCGAGCTCCTCAACTTCCTCTAACTATCCTACTCTCGGAGCGTACACAAACCGCTTGAGAAACCACGGCCGAGACTCTGTCTCGCCGCAAGATCCGTCTAGTTGCCCGGTGCGGCGCTGCACTCTAAACCTCCGACGCGATCTTAACCTTGACTAGGGGGCTCACAAATCCCAACCTAGCGTTAACGGTCGAGACTCCTTGTCTCGCCGGGAACTGCAAGCTCAGTGCTCAGACAAGAACCATTTCCAGCGGCCAAGTTCGGCCTTATATAACCTCGAGATCACACTCTCTCGGGAAGGCCCCTGTAGAGTTCGTACACGCGTATGGGCGTGCCCAAATACACGTAGACAGCTGTCACTCAGCACGCCACGGAATATTCATTGAGGCGCCGCCACCTCCTGGTCAACGGCACGCCCGCAGACGAGCAGGTTCGGGCGACCCCGCGGGGTGAAAACGAAAGACGGCGACAGTGCGTCATGCTGACCAAGGCGCGACAACAATGGAGACGCCGGTAATCCCCCCACCTCCTCGACGTTCCTGGAATTCGGCGGCGCCGTCGGCTTTCTCAATGGGGGATTATCCTTGAGGAATGCAGTGGGCCAGACAATCCGTCTCCCGTGCGCGCCGCGACGAATTAGCGGCCGTTGCAGCGCAGTGTCGGCAGTGCCACGTCGCTAGACAGTGCACCGGCTTCTCCTTCACTGCCCGGGCGCCTGGCCGCTAGTCTTATAAGTGGACCTTACACATGTCATAGGTGATCAGAACTCATATTGTACAGAGTATTTGTTATTGATCTTTTTTTAACGTCTGCAATAGAACAGTGCAATACGTGAGGTATGAAAGCGTGCTCGTTTTTGTTATTTTAATTCAAATCACGATAGTAATTTGTATATGAATGAAAATAAAGCACAAAACAAAATGGCCCCCTTGGCAAGATGTGTGTCCCCACTTGTGATTTTTCTGGATTTATGCCACTGTTCACGACGGTGGGCTTCCCGGCCGAAATACAGTCAGACCAGGGTACAGTTTTTTACGAGCGCACTAACGACGACGTTTCTCAAGAATTGCGGAGTAAAGGTCATTCATAGTTACGTGTACAACCCTAAGTCCAACTCTGTCGAGGAGCTGCACTCAGTAATGATACGCGTTCTCAGAGCCATGTGGTTCGAACAAAAGGCTGGCTGGGACTGTGTTTGCCGGCAGCGATGTTTGCTTTGAGAACGGCACCTCACGAGACGACCGGGTTCACGCCAGCGGAACTTGTTAACGGACGCTCGTTACGTCCCCCCCTTCCTCATCCTCCGGGAATCGTGGGAAGGTAGGGGCGAAGACCCGATGGTCGTAGAATACGTACATCTCGCGGATGGACCGCTTGCACAGGGCACAGCAGCTGGCGGGCACTGCAACGAGCACAGCCCAGAAAAAGTCAATGCCCTACGACGACAAAGCAGCCAGGGCAAGTCATTTTGAGGTTGGAGAGCAGTAACGATTTTGCTGCCGTCTCAACTCCACAAACTAGAAGTTCAGTGGGGAGACCCGGCAAAAATCGTTCCAAAATTATCTGATACAAACTACGTGGTTATCGTTCCTGGAAAGTGCAACCTCCAGCAAGTCTACAACAGCAACCTACTAAAGCGCTACAGGGAGCGGGAAGCGGTGGTGCAGGTGCTCGTTAACATACCCGAGGAGATTCCCCCCGAGATTCCGGAATTGGGGCTGATTACCCATCACGGCACGAGTAGACTCAATAACGACCTAGTAACGAAGGCGGTGCTTGAGCTTGACCAAAAAACGTGAGTTGCAAGCACTGTTAGAATAGTTCTCGGACCCGTTTTCGAATAATCCCGGCAGCTTCCCTCTTAAGGCATTCCAACGGCTTACAGCGGGGCACGACATCGTTCGCCGCAACATGTTCACCGCCCTTCTACTGTTCCAGGCCCTGGCCTACTGGATTTCCCCGACAGCATGCATTTTCCCTGGACCACTCACAACCATGGAGGGCCCAGACACCCCGGCATTCGTCACTCGGCTTCCGCTTCCTGGAAAATTTCTGTGCCCGCCAACAAAACCAGAACCACCAGTTCTGGCCCGGATTCACCTCGTCACCTGGCAACATGTTCATTCGTCTACGTCATCTGTCACGGGACCGCATCGTAGTGCATATAAGCTGGACAGCCACGCAGGACGCTTGGGGCACGACATCGTTCGCCGCAACATGTTCACCGCCCTTCTACTGTTCCAGGTTAGTTACCTTAATTGTTCTGAAGAATATCGAAGCAGCAACCGTTTCCTTGTCGCGGTGTCGTGCCCCAGCGACCTGCAGTGCAGTAGCATTATTCGCCTAATAAGCGATTTGTTTGCATACCACTTGCTGTCTGAGTTGTTGCTGTTACTGTCAGGAGATGTAGAGGTCAACCCCGGGCCTCCTAAGCCTGACATCGCCTCGCTGGTTGCTGCTATCAAAAAACTGGAAGACGGGCAAACAGATATTCGTGCCGAACTAGTTCAAGTCAAGGCAGCTCAAGCTGCCCATGAACAGCTGATATCGTCATTGAGTAACCGGATTATTATGCTAGAATTAAAACAGGCCGAGCCAACGTCCACCACTCAACTGAATGAAACTTCCCTGATCAAACAGGAACTCGAGGTTTTAAAGGCCGCTCACATCGACTCGAATAACCGCATGCGCCGCAATAACATTCTTTTCTTAGGCCTTGACGACTGCGAAAAAGAAACTTGGAAGGAGTCGGAAGAAAAGGTTTTACAATTTTGTGCTAACAACTTGGAACTGCAGCTGAGCCCAAATGACATTGAACGGTCTCATCGCCTGGGCAGATATTCCGCTAACAAAAAGCGCCCTGTAATCATAAAGCTTGTCCATTTCAAACTAAAAGAAAGAATTCTTGCATGTGGCCGAAAACTTCAAGGAACAGATTTTGCCATTAGAGAAGGCTTTGAAGCGGCAACACGACTCGCACGTGCAAAGCTAATCAAATTTATTCGTCCGAAAAAGTGCGCCTTCAAACTGCAACTCGATAAGCTCCTCGTTGGCTCGAAGTCTTATTCCTATGACCCTGTTTCGGACACAGTAATCGAAATCTCTAGTCAAAGTACACTTTCGTCTTCATTTAGTTCACCAGAAAGCGCTGCAGCTGATGGCCAATGACACGCTAAGACATATCTTTCACCGCCTCCGTTCCGCCAGTCGACCCTATCTTCTATGACCCTTAACATCGCCTTTACTAACGTGCGCAGTATTATTCCAAAACGCGATGCATTTTGCAGCTTTATTGAAGACGTCTCGGCAGATATAATCCCATTAACAGAAACTTGGTTGAAGGAGGACAGAAATGATGGTGAAATATTTCCCGGCAATCTCAATTTGACGCTTCATCGTCGTGACCGCAGCAATCGTCGCGGTGGCGGCGTCCTAATCGCCGTAAAGAATTGTTTCTCTTCTTCCCTCATCTTTCATGACGGTGACTTGGAACTAACATGGGTTCTTGTGTACAACACCAATGTGAAGTCAGTATTTGGCATCTGCTACCGCCCACCGGATCACCCCACCTCCTTCTGTAGCTGTCTCCGTTCTTCACTTACTCGCGTTAGAGATATGTTTCCACAAGCACCTATTTTTCTGTACGGAGATTTTACCTTTCCGGAAATTTTATGGCCTTTGCTTACAACTACCCACAGTTCACCGCACAGCGAATCAAAAGAGTTTATCAATTTAATTTTGGACTTCAACCTTAATCAAATGATAACTTCCCCTACCAGAGGAGATAATACACTAGACTTACTGCTAACATCCTGCCCTGATAACGTCCAAGTGTTACTGTTCTTGGAGGCTTGAGCGTCCACAATCTTATACATATTTGCATTTCACTGCCACTACGTAAAAGATCACCATTAAAAAAGTTCATCTGCGATTACAGAAAAAGAAATGTTGAGGCGTTTAACCGGGAGCTAGAGCATTTCTTTCAAGACTTTAAAAATTTATACCTAAACCGCTGTGTCAACGCAAACTGGGAAATTTATAAAAATGTCATGCTAAACTTAAAAAAGAAATACGTACCGAATATTCTTGTCAAGACTGATTCAAACAACCCTTGGTTTAATAAACATTTGAAATCCCTCCTAAACCGTAAGAAACGTCTGTACAAACGAGCAAACGCAACTGGTCATTCTGAGGCCTGGCACATGTACCAGTTATGTTCTAAACAGTACATTAAGGAGTTAAGTAAAGCTAAAGCAAAATTCTTCTCTACAGACCTGCTAAATATTCTTCAAACTAACCCCAACAAGTTTTGGCGCATGATTAGTAATAAGCCCGGCTCTAATCTAATAGAACTTACAGACCATGGCAACGAGCCAATAAATAACGATAAGTGTGCAGATGTCTTAAATGACTATTTTTGTTCCATTTTTCCCCCTAGTAACGCTGCTATTTCTGTCCCCTCTTCAACCACTTGCGTGAGTACGATGTCCGCTATCCAGGTTAGCTTTGAATGCATTTTTAATCTCATCAAAGAACTTAAGTTGTCATCTTCTGCCGGATGCGATCAAATTAACAGCAAATTATTGAAAAACACTATTGTTCTATCCAGTCAGATACTTTTCTTGATATTTTCGCAATCCTTAGAATCCAGCATCATTCCCGATGACTGGAGGGTTGCGCAGGTTGTGCTGCTTTCTAAATAGGGAAATCGAGCAGACCCCGCTAACTATCGTCCTATTTCGCTCACAAGTGTCCCCTGCAAATTGCTCGAGCATGTAATAGCATCTGCCCTCATGTATTACCTGGAAACAATTAACTTCTTCTATCCACATCAACACGGTTTTCGAAAGTCATTTTCCTGCGAAACGCAGTTAGCAGAATATACATATGACATCTTTTACTGCATGGAAGACAACCTCCAAGTAGACGCAGTATTTTTTGATTTTTCAAAGGCGTTTGACCGAGTTCCCCATAATCTTCTCTTGCTTAAGCTCTCTTCTCTTGGAATTCCCATTAATATACTACGCTGGATCGAACACTTTCTACAAGGCCGCATGCAATATACTACCGCTAACAACCAACGCTCATCGCTCGCCAATGTAACTTCTGGAGTCCCGCAAGGCGCAAGCCTATCACCATTGTTGTTCCTCATCTACATAAACGATTTACCGACCAATATTACAACAAAATTACGATTATTCGCTGATGACTGCGTCATCTATAACCCCATCCGCTCTCCCTCTGACAACCACTCCTTGCAACACGATCTCAACACAATTTCTACTTGGTGCGATAAATCCCTCATGCCATTAAACCTCAAAAAATGCAAAGTCTTGTCATGCTCCCGAAAACACACTATTGTTCAACACCTGTACACAATTAAATCAGTACCAGTAATCCCGGCCACTACGTACAAATACCTTGGTGTTCATCTGACGTCATTGTTGTCATGGGTGTCCCATATCGAATCAATCTGCTCAGACGCTTCACGCACACTTGGCTACCTCCGTCACAACCTTAAAACCGCATCCGCCGATGTTAAAAAACTTGCATATCTAACGTTCGTTTGACCAAGGCTAGAATATGCATCATCAATTTGGAACCCCTCGCAATCATATCTTTCTCACGATTTGGAATCGCTACAAAACCGTGCCACCCGTTTTATAACATCGCAGTACTCCCACACAGTCAGTGTGACGTCACTCAAACAGTCCATCAACCTCCCCACCCTCGCTACACGCCGCGTTGTCGCTCGTTTGTGCCTTCTACACAACTTCTATTTCCCGGCACAATCACGACATGCTTTATTGACGCCAACAGCAAGAGCTTCTGCCCGTCTTAACCACAGTCACCCAATCTCTCGAATCAAGTGCCGTACATTATCAATGAATAGTTCTTTCTTTCCTCACGCAATAGCAATTTGGAATTCCCTACCCAATGACATAGCTTCATGCCCTAACCGAAAATTATTTCGCACAAAACTTGAAACGGCGAACCTTTCAGCCTTCACGTGATACCCCTGCCGAATCGATTGGGAAAATTCTGTTGTCACGTTCTCTCTTTTTTTTCTCTCTCTCACTCGAGTAATTATGTTTACAATAGTTTCGCTATTCCTAACTGATGTTGCTTTTCATTGTAGTCTTGTTTTTGTTGTTGTTATTTTCGGTGTATGTACTCTTATACCTTGGCGCAAGCCCCCCCTTCGGGCCTTTAAGGAGCAAATAAATGAAATAAAATAAATGAATTACATCGAGCTTACATCTTCCCAGAACGTGCGTTCAAAGGCGTATCGAGTGTCGCCGCGACAGCGCGAAATTTTAGAAACTGAAATCCAGAAAATGTTGGCTCTGGATGTGATATAGGCTTGCGAAAGCGACTATACTTCGCCCCTGATACTGGTTGAAGTTCCGGGCAAGGATCCGCGAGCATGTATAGACGATAGGAAGTTAAACCTTATCACTAGATACCACACCTACCCAATACCGAACATATAAGAACGTATATAGAAAGTAATATACGAACGTATATAGAAAGTAAGCAGCACTTGCTTCATTTCAACTTTTGGCTTAGTGCGGGGATACTGGCAGGATCCGCTGACGAAGGAAATTAGCCGATACGCGGCGTTTATTTCACCCATGTGGACGTTCCGACCAAAGGTTTTGAGTTTTGGGCTGAAAAAAGCACCATACTGTTTTTCAAGTCTCGTGGTCAAAGTGTTACGGGGGTTCGATGACTTTGCGTTGCCCTATTACGACGACGTGGCTCTCTATTCCGCCTCGTGGCCGGAGCATCTCGAACACCTGCGCTCCGTGCTTTCACGTTTGCGTGAAGCTGGCTTAACGATCAAGGAACCTAAATGCCAAATGGCACGAGCTGAAGTCACTTACCTTGGTCACGTAATATGTAGGGCTCATCGCCGACCTTTTGAAGTTTAGGTAGCGGCAATCCGAGACCTCCCGCAGCCCCGAACCAAGACAGACATTAGGTCGTTCTTGCGAATCGAGGTTACTATCAGAGGTACATTCCGAGGTACTCTGAGCTGGCTAGCCCTCTAACCGATGCGCTTCGAACAAACGATCTGCTAACACTATAGTGAGACGAAACAAAAGAGCAGGCATTCGCTGACCTGCAAAATGCTCCAACTAGCCACCCTGTACTGAACTCGCCAGACTACTCAAAGCCATTCTGGTCCAGTGTGATGAAAGTGACCGCGCGATGGGCGTAGTTTTGTGTCAGAAAGCTGAAGACAATGACGAGAACCCAGTATTGTACTCAAGTCGTAAGCAGACTATTCGTGAATAAGCGTACAGCGCCTCCGAAAAGTAGTGTGCGTGTCTCATTTGCGCTGCGCAAAAACTGGCCTGTTACCGCGCCGGGTCGAAGTTTATAGTAGCGACTGACCACTGCCCTCTCGCGTGGCTGCACACGATGTTTTCAAAGAGCGGTCGCCTCCTGCGCTGGAGTCTGGCTCTGCAGCACTATACGTTTGAAGTGCGTTACAAAAAGGGAAAACTGAATAGCAATGCTGCTGCCACGAGTCCCAGTCCTTAAGGCAAGAAGGGGCCTGTAGACGCCTGACTTTCGCAATTGCATTATTTTTCCTGAAGCAGGTTTCGCCCTTCAAGATTACGTTTTTTTTGTGTTTGTGGAACATTTCCAATGAAGCGAAATGTCACCTTTCAGGTTTGTGTGTTTGCCTAAAGTGCTGCTAGGCAAAAAAATAACTAGTGTAGTTAGTTATTCGCGTATTTTTTTCGCAACTAAAAGCCTGGTGGAGCTTTAGTGTGGATTTGTCTTCGCACTTGCCGGTGATGCTGTTGTGTCTTCCTGTGTTGTTCTGTTGCTTGCCTGACCAAGCCAGAGACGTTCTTGGCGGGCCACTACTCGTCGAGTGACCGGCCCGGTGAAGCTCCAGCACGGTGTCGTACAGCCCAGGCCTGGAGTCGAGCATCTGGCGAGCCCGTCTTTCCGAAAGCATCCCTCCGGACAACGGATCTCGTACCGCCGGCGGAGAATCTGTTACGACTCAGCCTGCAGCTGGGCTTTGTTTGAACACTCCTCGGCTGTGCGGCGAAGCCTCCAGTGCGTGCGCCTTTGAACGAGACCCCCCCGGTGTCGGTGACTCATGCTTTCACGTCTCGACAAGCCTGGGTCCGACGCCTCGTTTTCGGTGCGTTTCAAACTTCGGCGCTTGCCTACGAAGCTGGCTTCAACGGGCCCCAAGGACACGGAAGCCCCGCGTCCGCAGCGGAGTGCTTCTCTCACCCCTCTCTCGGACTCAGCGTGCGCCGCTTTTACCGTCTGCTCGCGAACGCTAGACTGAGTGTTGCGTGCGTCTGTGATGTTGGTGGCGTGTGCACAATCTAGAGGGAACGCTGTTTTGACCATTAGTGCTTTTGGTATAAAGAGACCCCGCCCAGCGCTGTATTTTCATTCCTGTTTGAGCAGTGAATCAATGCTATCACTCTGCTCGAGTTCTGTACTGTAACCTCGCCCGTCGGGGCATTGTTCGGCTTCGGCTCACCTCTCGCTATGAAGTAAACAGTTACGTCACCCTACGGCTTCTGGACTTCTTCACGGCTGCAACAGCGGCTGCCCGCTCGCTTCACACCACGCTACCACACGTATGTCGGAGGCGACGGAGCTCGGCTCGGGTCGGCCATCCCTGTCGCAACACTACGCTTAGTACCCAAACACGAAAGGAGTTAAAAACTCCTAAAAAAAATTTGGGCAATGTTCCTTGATAATTTGAACAATTCACATCAGAGGTTTTGGACATTCTTGGTCGTGTCAAAGCCGGCTACAAAGCCGGCTACAACCAGTATCAGATTGTCAGATTTGCTGGGATCCAGTGTCAGTTGCTGAAGCCTTTAACAATTTCTTTAACAGTATATATATATATATATATATATATATATATATATATATATATATATATATATATATATATATATATATAGAGAGAGAGAGAGAGAGAGAGAGAAAAAAGACGGAGAGAGAGAGAGACAGAAAAAGAGTCCGAAATAGCCAGACATAGACAGAAATAGCCAGTCTGAGTGGCACTGGCTACCACCTCCAAGCACAGGAAACAACAATACCTAAACATAAATACCCCAGAAAGTGAAGGTGAAAATCTCCCCGCCGGTAGCGTAGTGGTTATCGCACCAGACCGGTATTCTGGAGGTCGTGGGTTCGAATCCCACCTGGCGGGCATTTTTTCTCCACTTTCTTTCTTTCCAAATTATTTATGTGTTTCAATGACCTACCAAATACTCCCCTTCGCTTTCCGAGGTTTTTTTGACTGCCAACTCTTATTTCTTTCTTATTTTCAACGAGCTCCTCAATTCCCATTCATATATATATATATATATATATATATATATATATATATATATATATATATATATATATATATGTATGTATATATATATATATATATATATATATATATATATATATATATATATATATATATAGTCGTGAAGAAGAGTCCTCAGTTGCTGCAGGAATACGCACAAAGTAGAAGTACGCTCTTCGGAGACTTTATTTCCAACGTTTCTACCTGAGACAGGTCTTCCTCAGGTCTTCCTGAGGAAGACCTGTCTCTGGTCGAAACGTTGGAAATAAAGTCCCGGAAGAGCGTACTTCTACTTTCTGCGTGTATATAGATATATATATATATATTTATTATTTTTATTTATATATATAGATATATATATGTATGTATGTATAAACATATACTATAGTATGCATATTCTATACAGTACATACACAACCAGTGTCAAATTGACAGATTTGCAGTCATCTAGATTCAGTTGTTAAAGCCTTCAACCATTTTGTAACAGTACATGGCCCAAAGGACATGACCCCGGTAAATCAAGAACGCGATGGGCATTACGAAGATGACATTGTTATCTTTAAGGAGATTTATTTGAACTCTTTTTAAAATTAGATAACAAGAAGTCTTCAGGGCCTGATAAAATAGTGAATGAGTTTTTAAGGCGCTTTTGCAAATGGTATTCTGAGCCCAAATTTTTGCGTCCTCATTTGAAACTAGTGCCGTAGTGAGAATTGACTGCTAGAAAGGATTGTGCCCTTGACCAAAGTTGGAGATAATCTTATTATTTAAACCTATCACCGACTTTCTAGTACATGTGGAATGTGTTATGTTTAGAGCACATAATTGGCAAACATCTTGTTACGTAATTTGAAAGTAACGACCTCTTTTACAAAAAACAACATGGTTTTCGTTGATGCCTGTCAACTGTGACACAGCTATTTGAAAAAGTTCATTTCTTCGCAGCAGCATGAATTCGAATGAGCAAACTGAAGGTATTTAATTACATTTATCAAAAGCTTTTGACAGGGAACGTCAAGCAAAACTTCTGTATAAATTATATGGTTTCGGTGTGAATTTGCAAGCAATTCGGTGGATACAAACATACTTGACAAATCGTTAAAATTTTGTGGAAATAGCGGGAGAACCTTCGTTTTTGTTGTCCATTTCACCTTGTGTGCCGCAAGGGTCACTTTTACGCCCAATTTTGTTTCTGCTTTACATTAACATTGCACGTGGTGTATACTCAACATGAAAGTGTGATTGTTTGCTGACGGTGCGTCGGCGCTTGAAACCCCACAATCCATCCAATTACTGACACACTGAATTGGAATGCAGATATCGACAATGTCTGCGGGTCAGCTCAGTCCGAACTTGGACAACTGAGTCGTAAATTAACAGCTGCTCCTCCTGAGGTTAAACTTCAGGCGTACAAAGGTATTTTTCCCCGTACCTGAGAATACGCCAGTGTAGAATATGCCGGAACCACCAATATCAAATAAAAAAATTGGAGCGAGTTCAGAGGATGTCCGCGCGATTTGTTTCTCTCATTTATGAGAGAAGGCAGTCAATCCCATTCCTGCTTACTCAGTGAAAAATTCTCCACATACGCAGAAGCACAGAATAACCGCCAAAGAACGTTAGAATAACTGTGATATTGAGTTCTTTTCTGTCAAATTATCTTGTGTAATTACCCTTTCTTCAGTACTTTCGATTGAAAATTGAAACATGCTATTTCAATGTATTATTTTGGTCAGTCACTCTCTGATAAACCTGGTTTAAGAGATGCCTCAAACATTATTTAAAAATGTGTGCGCAAGGGTATATTGAAATCAACCCCAATAAATCTGCCTGCATGACAGTCTCGAATAAGAAAACGACTTTGATGTTTGATTATACAGTGAACACGAAGCAAATCAAAACAGCCACCCGAAATAAATATCTTCGTATGACAATTACAGATACACTAAGGCGTTGCACTGCTGAGCACGAAGTCCCGGGTTCGATTCCCGCCCGTGGCATCCGCTTTTCCGATGGAGGTGGAAAGCAAAAACGCCCGTGTTTACGAGATTTCGGTGAACGTGTACGCCACCCCGGTGGTCAAAATTAATTCGGAGCCCTCCGCTATGGCGCGCCTCATCGCCTGCGATGCGTCGGCGCTTGAAACCCCACAATCCATCCAATTACTGATACACTGAATTGGAATGCAGATATCGACAATGTCTGCGGGTCGGCTCAGTCCGAACTTGGACAACTGAGTCCTAAATTAACAGCTGCTCCTCCTCAGGTTAAACTTCAGGCGTACAAAGGTATTTTTCCCCGTACCTGAGAATACGCCAGTGTAGAATATGCCGGAACCACCAATATCAAATAAAAAAATTGGAGCGAGTTCAGAGGATGTCCGCGCGATTTGTTTCTCTCATTTATGAGAGAAGGCAGTCAATCCCATTCCTGCTTACTCAGTGAAAAATTCTCCACATACGCAGAAGCACAGAATAACCGCCAAAGAACGTTAGAATAACGGTGATATTGAGTTCTTTTCTGTCTAATTATCTTGTGTAATTACCCTTTCTTCCGTACTTTCGATTGAAAATTGAAACATGCAATTTCAATGTATTATTTTGGACAGTTACACCTACGTGGTACGAGAAGGGTATCTATGCAAGATCCAATTTTATTAAAATCGTTTAAATAAGCCCATTTGAGGCTTTTCTCGCTATCAACTCGCTGCCCTCGGTTGGAGTCGTCAGGTAACCTCAAGCAGTCAGTAGCTGCTTTTCGCTGGATGCAACCTCAAAGTGGTAGTGAAAAGTAAAAATTTTCATTAATTTGGTTTGACTTCATTTCAGTTGATAAAAAGTTAATCTGCTTTAAAATTTATAAGCGGGGGACTGCGACCTGCCCTGTGAGTGGAACATCGGCTTGAAAGCAATCGTTCACAGAAGGGAGCTAGGTAAATGAGGACCCCCGAAACGCCCAACGACGGGGTGGTAAAAAATGAATGGTACTCACACTAACGCATAAGCTATGAAGGTAGCGAAGGTGTACGCAACCTTCATAAACATCACGACTGTTTAAGTCCCCGATTTCAACCGATTTGCTTCTTTTTGCGGCCGCGACGACCTTTACTACATCTGTGTTGCTCCACCGGCGAAGTACAAGCAAATCGCAGAAGCAGAACAAACGATGTCAAATAACCATTATCAAATAAATAATAACCACCAATATCAAATAAATCAATTGGAGCGTGTTTAGAGGATGTCCGCGTGATTTGTTTTTCTAATTTGTGAGAGAAGGGTTCAATACCATTCCTGCCTACTCAGGTTAAATTCTCTCAGCTTGCAAAATCGCGCGACTTAACTTTTCGTGTCAGGTTTACAACAATACGGTCAATTTAAACTCTAATCGCTATTCGCATCCAGCCGGAAGTCTCATCACGAACCAATCCCCAACACATTACTATGCTTTACACACCATGAACTGATATGTTTAAAAACACAAGTTGTCAGAATGATTGTGTACTGGAACTGTCTTGCCGCAAAATTCTTGGAAAATGTAGACACAGATGAATATTTTTTTCCTAAATTATAATTGTTACTGTGTAATGTAGTTTCCATTCTAGAACAGCCCGACAGGCCTTACTGCATTGGAAATAAATAAATACAATAAAAACAGAACGCAGAACAACTTTTTACAGTCAATAAAAATAATCTCAGTGCGAAGAAACTCGAGCTAATAAAAAATACAGAAACGTTAAAAATTTTAGAAGAAATGACAATCCTTACTGACGGTTACAGTGACTAATATTAAACCCTCAAAAATATCGGTAAAGAATTATCCGCATACACACACGCACAGAATCACCGCCAAATAACGTCACAGTAACTGTGATATTGAGCCCTTTTCTGTCTAATTATCTTGTGTAATTACCCTTTCTTGCCGTACTTTCGATTTAAAATTGAAACATGCAATTTAATCTAATATGTTGGTCAGTTACACCTAGGTGGTGCGGGAAGGGTATCTATGTATGATTCAATTTTATAAAAACGTTTAAATAAGCCCATTTGAGGCTTTTCTCACTTTCAACTCGTTGCCCTCGGTAGGAATCGTCAGGTAACCTCAAGCAGTCAGTAGCTGCTTTTCACTGGATGCAACCTCAAAGTGGTAGCGAAAAATAAACATTTTGTTTAATTTGGTTTCACTTCTTTTCAGTTGATAAAAAGTTCTTCGGCTTTAAACTTTATAAGCGGGAGACAGCGACCTGCCCTACGATTGGAGCATCGGCTTGAAAGCAATCGTTCACAGAAGGGAGCTAGGTAAATGAGGACCCCCGAAATGCCCAAAGACGGGGTGGTAAAAAATGAAGGATACTCACACTAACGAGTAAGCTATGAATGTAGCGAAGGTGTACGCAACCTTCATAAACATCACGACTGTTTAAGTCCCCGATTTAAACCGATTGGCTTCTTTTTTGCTGCCGCAACGACCTTTACTACATCTTTGTTGCTCCACCGGCGAAGTAGAAGCAAATCGCAGAAGCAGAACAAACGAGCGGTACGCGTACACCTAAACTAGGCCCCCGCCGATACAGCGTGTGCACTGTGACGTGTTGTGTGTGCAGCAGGTGGCGTGATTCCTCTCCCATTTCTACAGCCGAGAAAGTAAGGCGTTTGTGTTTCGAGTACTACCTCACACTGGCCGGGAAAAGCACGGCGACCCTTTGCTCGCATTGCAGCCGAACGACTTTTTCATGTTTAAGTGAAACCATCTACTGTTGTACTGGGAAACCACTGCAATCACTCCTTACGGCTCTGTACCTATATTTAAAAATAGACTTACTCTTACCGGAAAAGAGGTCATAACAGAAGGGGTAAGACGACCGACTCGAACTCCGTTGATCTACAAGACACTTGTTCGAATCCTGCCGGTGTAGTTGCCGGTGATTTATTTTACTATACTGTTCTACTGATTTTTGTGAAGCTCCAGAATCAACAAAGTGCTAAACAACGTTGCTGTTGAAAGTATCTTGTTCTTGCAATGCCATATTTGCAAAAGAAAACACTGCGTACTGTTGTCTTCCTAGCCACATTGCCGAAGGTATTCTGGCGCTGGTGGTGGGCAGGAAAGATTTGGTTTCAAAATAACTTATACTCAGAAACGAGGCGTCAAATGAGAGATGTCCTGGACGGAATGGAACCTAGGTGCTAAAGAGACCATTTGATAGGTGTTAGAAGTTATAACGCAGGTTGAAATTCTTGAACTCCTCTTCCGACGATTCTTTCTATCCCGATACTTCTGCCCCACAGCCCATCGAAACAAAAAATCTCGGGCTCTTAGGTGGCGATTATTCATCCCGAAGCGGGCATAGCCTTTCGTTGCTCCTGAGATTTCTATTTCTTCCTGACTCCCCAACTACTTTCTTAGAGAAGGCCTCCGCCCAACGGAGTTTGAAGGTCTGATTTTCTTACAATATTTACGCCGCAGATGTAATTACGTTGTGAAGTATTTCGTAATAATGTCTTGTTTCGTTTTGTAGCAACTTATCAAAACCCTTCGGGGTTTTATAAATAAACGGATTGTCTCGTGCAAATTGTGGCTTGTTTGTAAATTGTGGACGCTTTTGCTAACATCCTCCTCGGCTCCCTTGTTTTAGGCTCCCTCTCTCGTTTTCCTGATTCAGTAAAGAACTGCGCTTCGGCTTACCCTTTAACTGATTTGCTCACCCTTAGAAAAATAGCCATGGTGTTTTTGTTCGACCCGCTGCAGGTAAATTACTTCATATTATCGATGCGGAAGGGTCGAGTTGTTAATAAGTGGGCCAGACGAGCGGTTGCCTTTCAACGGAAAAGCTCAGTGAAGCAGAGGAGCTAATAGTAGGGAAAGCTGTCTGGGGTAAATTGCAAGCCTACCCTTCTAGGAAAACGTGGGTCCACTGCAGTGCAAACGTCCGCTTTTCAGGCTTGTGTACTAAGTAAACGGAAGTTTTCTCTGCAGCATTTGAACAAAACAGGAGATAAAAATTTCATACAGGTTAACGCACCTGCTGGCTCTCGACGCTGGCGCCCAGTCCGGGTGCGCTGATGTCGTAGAGGGCATCCTCGGCCGCCGTGGGCGCCGCCACCCGCGCTGCCGCAACGGGGGCCACCACGGCCTTGGTTTCCGGTGGAGCTGCGGCTGTACAGCAATACAAAGGTTCCGAACATTCAGTTTCACACGCACATGTGCCATGGAGAAACCTTGCGCTCCAATTGCGTGGCATCGCAGGTGCCGCCAGAGCAGCTAACTGCGTTCCTCCCCTACCTCGCTTGGTCGGCTCAAGGGTTTTTTTTTTTTATTTAAGCAAAAATCAACCAATGTGTAAGCGTCTCTTGTAGCGAAAGCTACAGTACGCCACCTCAGCCAGCCTTCACGAGGAAACCAGTTTTGACCTTGAGAGCTAGAGGTCAAACCACACCACCTTCCGCAAGAGCCCTGACTGGAGCAGCGCCGGTGGGCTGGGAGAGATATGAGAGGAGGCAACGGAGAAGCGCCCGGGACCCGTTCTGCCACCGGCGGAGGAATACGAGGGCGCACCTCCTGCAGCAATAAGTCGACGCGACGAAGGAAAGCGAAGTGCGTGCAGAACCGTGTGTGAAGCAGTAGTACGAACATCCAGCTGTGGTGCCAGAAATGTTTAGTTGTTTGCCGTCCATGCGCCTTCTCTATGGGGAGGCATGTCCACGCCGCTGATGCACGCACGGCGGTGCGCCGAGGGCGCTGTGAGCGATTGAGCGCCGGAGCGATCGCAGCAGAGAGCCTCCGCCGCCAGGCCTGTGCCGCGCGCTACTGCCACGGAGAGCAGGCACGCATCGGGTTTTGTCGGCCAGTTAAAAGAGCTGAAATGCAACGGCTCGAGCTGCATCAGCTCCAATTCGAAGCTGCCGTATAACTATTTTAGGCCCTTTATTTTCGCCAATCGGTCTACGAAGCCTATTAGGCTGCTGACCTCGGCCACCGAGACTGAAGGATGAAGCCGCAGAAACGAGAGTAGCCATTTCGCTACCGCCGCTGGAAGCATTATTTGGCGCAATGTTGAGACCGTGAGCAGATCTCGCTTAGAGATAGCCTCGGTGCGCCGGACACAGTATTTGTTATAATTAATCAGAAAACTACTGCGTTACCCCGGAACGTCATGCATTGACAGAGGTTGGCATGTAGCCGCCTCGGCTAGTTCTACTAAAAGGGAAAAAAAGTCCTAGTGAAATGCTTTACCAAAAAGAAAACATGTTCTTAAATACTTCGGTGGGGGGAAGCGGCGTGAAAAGCAAGGCCCTAATATGCACCAAGAACTTTTCTTCGTAATATCAAACAGCTGCAACAAAATGATTGGCCATACACAAGTATTTTTACTTCTTTCTTTCCCCGCGTGCGACTCGCGATTCGCTCCGAATAAGCTTGAATGATTGATTGATTGTATGGTTGAACGCACCGACGCAACACAGGCGATGAGGTGCGCCGTAGTGGAGGGCTCCGGATTAATTTTGACCACCTGGGGATCCTTAACGTGCGCTGAAATCTCGTACACACGGGTGTTTTTGCTTTTCGCCTTCTTCCGAAAAGCGGCCCCCGCGGCCGTGAATTGAAACCGCGACCTCGTGTTTAGCAGCGCAAAGCCGCGGCGGGTAGTATTTCACTGATCAAACTGTGCATTCCTTCGAGCGATTGTGAGAATTAAGGGCGCCTCAAAGGGCGCCTCAAAGCTGCTCAACAAGAGGCGCTAGCATTTTTTGCGCGGCTCTTTGTGAGCCCGACTGCACATGAGCAGCCGCTCGTTTCCCGATCTACCCGATCAGCTACGACAAAAGGCGGGGTAAGTTTGCGAATTCCGCGCGTAATTCTCCCCTCCAAAAGGGATAAAGCAGGCAATCGTGAAGTGTTTTCGCACTCAGAAACGATCCGCGCCCACGTCCGCCACGCGTGCAAACACGCTGTGCCGCCGGCCCGCAAGGCACTGGGAGCGGCTCGAACAGGCCCAGACAAGGGCAGCAGAGCTTGTCGCCGCTTTACCAGGCTTGCCTTCATATCGTGCATAAACAAGCCACAATCATGTACATTCAAAACTATTCAACATGTTACATAAATAAAAGTGTGCATTCTAATAACCAACTAAATTTTCAAGCTATAATATTGTGTGTTAACCTTACTTTAATGGACGTTTTTACCACTCGCGCCAACTGCCGAAGGGACAGGAAGTTAGGCGCTCAGGTGACCACATTTGGCCGCGATTTGCCCGAGTGTCCTCTCTTAGATGGTATTCTTTTCTCTACACATTAACGCAAAACAAGCCGGCTGGGGAGTTTCATTAGGTTTATGCTCCGGTAAATCCTCCAGCAGTACAACGCTTACTACGTGCTGCGGAGTGTATAGAGCACAATACGCCTAAACACTCCGTCAACCAAGTGACGGTGTAAATACGAAGCGATAACATACCATTGCTCCGGCCGAGGGCGGAGTTAAGCATATAACCTCCAAAAAAACTCCGGCTTGGGAGATTCACGCCCGCGAAAGCGCCGTCCATGAGCGGAGTTACAGGACGAGCCTCTTGCGAGATCACGGCGCAAACGAGAGGGCAGTCGTCAAGGTGGCAGCTGCTCCCGGTGGGCGTGCAGCGAGACACCGAGAAGCGTGGCATGCCTTGTGGAGTTTCCAAAAAGTGACGACCTTGCCGATTGCACGGCACGCGAGGAAGGAATGTATGAGCAAGATCCAGCAAGACTGTTCCCGACGTATTGTTTGGTGCGCGAGTTCGCTTCGCGGTGGTAGAATGTGGCGGTGGGTGCGTGCGGGAGCACGAACAGGCTACATCAAGTGGCGACCGGATCAACAACAAGCGTAGGACTCGTCGAGGCATAAGTGTTGCGCTTTGAAAGCAACCAATCTTCCTACACAGCAAGGTGGATGTCGGAAACGGTAGGGAGGCATTCAGCCGTGGAATTTCGATTTTGCTTGGAAGATGCTACCGTCGCGGACTGTGACGCGGTGGTGGTGGCGTAAAAGTGAACGTGTTTGCGTCTCGCTAAAATCATTTGGTAAGAGCAACCCGCCTAATGTTTTCATTCTTCATTCAAAAATGTTCCAGTGGTCAAAGAGAGGCTAGTCTTCTCCGCAATAGCACCATCGTTTGCAATGTTGAGTTCACATCTCGTTTCTTTTTTTGTAAACAGTGCATGATATTACAAAATAGCTGGACATGTTTGTTTATTTTTTTTGTTTCCTAGCCAAAAGTCGTCACTCTTCTTTTATATCCACGAGTTTCCAGTGCCAGAAAAGCTCTAAATGCGCCGTAAGCACGCCGCGATGGTGTTACTTCAAGCTGACTTCACCCGCTCGCCTTTCGTCACACGGGAAGAAAATCTCCCCGTCGTTTTCTGGGAACGTTCACGAACGCCGTACCTCGCACACCGCGGAACTGCCGCGCGCCCCCACCGTCTAGGGAACGCGATTAAAATAAGGGGGATATACTCACACAAAGCAAGTTGACTGGCACAGAAAACATGGTTGCCTTACGCAGGTTCCTATGCGCATTCCAATGTCGTCACCTTGTTTGCATTCTCGTAGTTAAACACCACCTTCTTTTCTTCAGGCTTCGTGATATTTCATTTTCGTCATGTCTGAATACCCTCCTATTTTTTCTTTTGGTGATTCCTGGGCTTTTTCTATTTAGACGTCGTATGTGTGTGGCTTTTCGGTACTGCCTAAGCTGTTTTGAATTCAGTTAGCCTTTCCGTAGTTTTTTTTTTTTTCTGACGTGGCTACAGTCATGTCATTCTTGTAAACTGTGTTACAAACTTGGTAATAATGATACTCGCCAAATATCGTTCTGTTTTTCAATTTGAGTTCTGTTTTTATTTTTATATAAATCACATGGTTTAAAGAGGGAATAAATCTAACTTCCGCGTTACAACGTTTGGTCACTTTCTTTGGAATTTGCGCTTATGAGTGAGTAGAATAAACGCAGAAGTGATGGGCTTACATTGGAGCTGCAAATAAAATATACGGGTGTTTCAACGAGCCCAAGCTGATATGACTACGGGGCGCGCCGTAATGGAGGATTTTTGGCCGCCTGGCGTTCTTTCACGCGGCGAAAATATCGACACACGAGATTTATTGTTTTTGGCGTTAATCGAAAAAAAACCATCCTTGGGCTCAGTAGCACAACCCCAATGGGCCGGCGTATGGCTGGTAGCCGCATATATTTTCAACCATATTTCATGTTTCAAGTGATTGGTATTTCAGTTGTGTTTGATGCGATTTATTTGTCCATGTGGCTTAGACTACATTATCGTATTTATTCGTGTTCCATCTATATGTTTGGTCATCAGCTGATATATTTTTGAACGCAAATATTTTGTGCTATTGTGGAGGTGACGCGCCATGTTCTATTTTGAATTTGAAATTGCCGTGAAGTTGACGTTGAAGTTGACAAGGAAATAAATGTCTGCTTTGTTCCTTGCAAGTCTCGGTACTGCCCTGCTCAGCGGGGTTTTTAAAACATATTATACTTCGCTAGACACTCAAAAACACTAATTCGTGGCGGAGCTTCAGGGGACATAAAATACTTCTCCGGATGGTTAAACACGCCCTCCTTCAGGGGTGTTCTTAATTACATAAAATACTCTCCAAAATGCCACAAAAAACTCCTCTTAAGTGGAGTTATTGACAGCACGAAATACCCCAATCAATGCTCCCAAAAGCTCCCCTCCTCACCGGATTAATAAGAGCAAGAACACTCCGCTGAATGCCTGAAAAAGCTAGCTCCCTCCCTTAGGGGCGTTGACTAGGTGTTTCGTTTTAGCGGAGTAAATAAAACCCCTATACGGAGGACGCTAGAGGACAAGCAATTTACTCCCTATCCGGGGTATTTCCATTTAGAGTGTATTCCGCCACTGGCAGGCCGCGCCAGCCGCGCCAGCCGCACTCCGATTGCCAGAAGCGGCGCCACTGCATGCGCCACGGAGGAGCCTCCTGCGCGGACGGAGGACGGCAGACTAGCGAATCATTCTAGGCACCATAATCCAGCTGTTGTCGCTCCTACAGCGGTGACGCTTACGCCGTGAGGCGACAAAGAGGAAACACGCTCTTGCTGCGTCCAGCTTCGCTACCTTCAAGTCTTACGCGTTATTCTCGTTCGTCTTGCATAAATCTTCCAAATATTTCCATAGCGAATAACGTTTCCGAGCTCTAATGTTTAATAAATATGTAAATACAAAAACATTATTTTGTTTGCAGGTACAGGCAACTTTTCAACCTGTTGCGCCATCCCAAGGGCAAGTAGAACGTCGCTACGCGGCACATGATGGAACGCCCGCTAAAGCGGAGATCGCTAGACAATGCGGCCAGATTTTCTTCAAGTATACATTATGCAATTCTGTGCGGTTCCTAACAAACTACTACGCTGTTAGAGACCTCGTTTGGTACGTTAAGGAGCGGTGTTCCCTGCGTGTATGCGTGCCTGCTGACCATCTCGCTGCCATCTCCGCGCACGCTATTTACATGCAGATTCGAGTAGTAAAGCTTTGAACGCTCTCAAGTGCCGCTGTCGTTAATGCCCATATGTATACATTTCTAGCTTACTTTACCCACACAAAATGTACTTGCCACAGTGATGTTCCCTACTATAAATATTTGATACAATGGCCCCGCGTGTGCTCTTTTGCCGGTGTGCGTTGGAGCACAACAATAACAAGGGTAGCCTGAGAAGCACGTTCTCTGCTGCAAGCGCTTAAAATCTGCTATGCGTCATTCTATACCCCAAACAAATAGCATGGCGGTTCTTACAAGTTGTTAGCGCTTGAGTAACCGGCGTGGTTTTTTTTTGTCGCTATCTTCGTGGTCCCTACGGCGAAAAAAGCCTCTCCAAGTTAAGCAAAACTAGTGTACTTTTCTATTGCACGTACATCATGAAGTTGAGCGCTCGTTCAGCACTCGTTGAAAAAGAGTCAACAAAGCAGGCGAAAAATGGCCAAAAAAGAAAAAACGACCGTCGGTGGCGAGCTGCTCAAAATAATCAACGCCGTTCACAAAGAGCGCGGCAAAATAACCAAATCACAAGGGATTCACGCATTATCCCTCAAGAGGTTCGGAGAATGCAGCAAACCCTGAAATATGCTCTAGCGGAACTTTGATTGTACAACACGTCTTTAACACGGCTGTATAGCCCGGCTTATAAACAGAGCCGTAGTTGAGGACTGTGTATAAATTTGGAAGACCTGGAAATAATGGCCGTGCGCTGAATTCTCAACACACCGGCGTTTCAGGTTTCCACCTCTAGCAGCAAAACTCCAACAGCGGTGGGAATCCAACCTGTGGCCTCCTGTTCAGTTGCGCAATGCCTCAGCGACTACGATTGGTGCCTCTTTAAAATCTCTCGGCCCGTGGCTTCTATACCGTGACAACGAGCTCTCGATTAGTACCAGGCAAGCAGCTGGCCGGAATGTGGAGGGAACGTCATTTTTTCGGTACTCGCTGCTCAGCAAGCCTTTTATTACAAATACATAGAAAATACAGGGCCACCTAGGCACTTAAGAGCACTTCTGATTTTAAATTTTCCGCTGCGAGTGCTCTTTTTCAGTTTTGCTGCAGGCTATGTTTTAGAGAGTCGCCCACAAATAGGGGCGAGTTTTTTTTTTGCTATTTATACAATAAAATGCTGGTTTACGAGCGGAATCCTTTTTCGACCCTGCGAAAAACCCAGCAGTCAGAGTGCGGAGCCTTGCTCACGGATGCTGTTATGCAGCTAGAGGGGAGGGTGCGGTGAGGCGCCCGCTTGGTCTTCCACGCTCTCTGCTTTCAACGTGGCACTGCGCGTGCAAAGCCGTTGCTTATCAGCGCGTAAGTTTTAAAGACGATAGCCTTTTTTGGGCTACTTAAACCCGTAAATTTCGGACTGCCTTGTGGGGAGCGACTCGGCTCCCCTCGCGCCCCTCTCCCCTAGACCTTCTCGCCTGCCGGGCGGCCGCCGGCCACGGGACCTTGTGATATCGGCGCCTTAGGGATGGCGCTAGTGTAAGCATGCAGTGCGGGGGTGTGGTGATGCCATGCGGTGGCAGGTGCCGGGGACTCGGACTCTGGAAGGTCTCGTGTGTAGCCGGTGGTGTGGCAGAGTTTGGCCAGTATGCAAGTAAAGAGTTCTTGTACACAACCACAGCGTGCCTCCTTTCTTGGCATGCCGTACAGAGCTGGCCCACACCGTCGACTCAGCATTCCAGTCAAACGTTACATGAATATATCACCGACAGGTTTACACAGGCTAAAGTTATCTTAACCACTAAATGTGGGAACAGTTCATACGTGTGAGAATTACAAAGCAAAATGAAAACATAAGGCATGTTTCACCACAACATCAGTACACAACCAGAGCACAAATGTTCTGTTAATGCAACGTAATCTTTGCTTGATTTTTGGAAGAAAAATAATAAACACCCACTCAAAGCAATAATCGACGCAATCCACGTGCTCAGAAAGAACTGCTGCCCTTTCAATCGGCACATTTAAAAACAGTGAACCAGGAACTCCTCCGCTCTCTTTTTAACCTTATTTACAGAAATGGTACATTCAGAAGACGCCGGACAAATTCAATACTGATATTGGCGGGCTTCATTCGGCGGGTTTCCGGGCGCTGTCATCGTCACAGTTGTTCCTAATTATGTAAGGGGAGAAGAAGGCCAAAGAAATCCGCCATTCGCAAAAAACGGATGTCATACCGCACGTGCAGTGTGTCTCACAGCGCCAAAAAGTCGTGAAGAAATGCAGGATCTTCCTTTGCTTCTTTCGCAATGTGTAAACTTGCAAGCTTGTTCCAAGGCATATCTGGGGACGCAGGATGAAGCAAGATGAAAACATAAGCACTCAAGTCGCTACGTCGAGTGTGCTGTCGGTGTTGTGCACAATATCCCGGTATCTTGGGGTAGGTTTTACGCTGACCAAACGGCCGTTGCGTCAACGAGAGAGCAAGGGAACACGAATTGTCGCTTGAAAAAGAATAGGGAGAACAATTGCCTACCCACTGTAGCGCCTGCGGTTGTGAGCCACGGTTCGATGAGAGTAAAATACTAAAGAACAGCGAGGCGAAAGAGCTAGCCGGAGCGTAATACAGGGGCCGTAGGCTCTATTTCCTTATCGCTGCTGCAAGGA
Organism: Haemaphysalis longicornis; assembly: GCF_048455015.1. Taxonomy (NCBI): domain Eukaryota; kingdom Metazoa; phylum Arthropoda; class Arachnida; order Ixodida; family Ixodidae; genus Haemaphysalis; species Haemaphysalis longicornis. Next base: position 36,616,514 of record NW_027526233.1, on the reverse strand, counting down.
GGGGAACGCCCACTGCGATAGTAGTGCGTCCTCTATCGGCTGCTCTGGACGGCTTCAGCGCACGCCCAGATCAGCGGGCAGCTTCTGCGAGGCCGCCCCCTGATCTGGGCACCCTGCTCGGACCTCTGCGTGATGCTTAACCTGTAGTGGACGGACGCAACGGCTAGACCTGCGAAATCTTCGCTGTTAAAAGGTGCCTCGTACCTGCCCCCATCGCCGCTACGCTGTTGATGATGGCGGTGTAGTCCTTGAGCTCGTCGGAGACACGCGGAGCTCGTCGGATGCGCAGGTTGCTTTTGGCAGGTGCGCGGGGGCCCTCGACTGCTGCTACGGAGACGCGGCGGCTGGCAGCTGATGCAGGGTTTGGGGGAGCGGGTGGCGGCGCCTCCTCGCCCACAGGCATGGCCAGCGACGTCATGCGGGACGCCTGGTTCTGCACAAGTAACGATGCGAGGAGCAATGTTTGCGACGTATATTAATACTGCAGCCTTTCCACGCTTCCTCTAAGGACGTCCTGCTTCCAATAGGGTGAAGTCAGTATCATGGACGTAGCCCACTTTATTACACTTAATACAAGCAGAGTTTCAGAATGTTTGCGCCGCAATGGTTATTAATTTTCTTTTATTCGCGAGAAATCTTTCATTGCAAACCTGGGATTTAAGCGAACAATGATACCACAAACAACGATGTTTATGAGGTATCACCCTGACGGTCCTGGGCGGTTAATCAGCGTGACCGAATTCGCAAATTTCGCGAATGGTGAGGTTGAGATTGCGATTAGTGTGAAAGGATAGATGTACAACAGCGCAAATGCACGTTGTGCGCTGTTATTCTAGAAAAGGTAATCTTTTTCACTTGAATAGCACACTTGGCCTTGCCAACTTCGCGCATTTGGTCACGCTGATAAATCGCTCTGGAGATTTGGGGTGAAGCCTACAGGTGGAGATTTCTGAGAGCGTGTTTCAGACCAGTGCCAAAACTGGGGATAATTTGCCGAACCTTGTTATAAAAACTTCGTACTCTAATATTTGATATCAGCTTCGAAGTTTAGCATGGTTCTTTCTGATGTCGTGCTATATCACATCATTTCTATAAACAAAAAAGCTTTCTGAAAACTGTTATAACTTCTTGTGGCCTTTTGATTGAATATTAGTAGGCTTTTTGTTGAAGGAAGGGTATCAAAAATCATGCTAGATGCATTGATTTTTTGCTCTGTATGGCACGGCACACCAGCAGCGGCGAAAAGCAGAACGATCACGTACCACACTTTAGCGCCGCAGTTTGTCATGTTATAGTTCACCGTATCGCGGTATCAGTCTTCTGCAGGCATGCAGGAAGTGAAAAGTTTCTGTTTTCTTTTCGTTCCTCCATGGCTGCTTGCTACTGTCCCTATTCTAGTTAACTGTACTACAAGGGAGTTGCTGTGTTCTTTGTATTATACGGTTTAGTGCTTTTGTGTTGTTTTATTTTGTTAGTTGTGGTGTTACAATGCGCAGACTGGGCGGGAGATGCCCCGGACGCATCTTTTCGTAATCAGCGTGGTAAACGTCTTCACGAACTTGATGGTGTCGACCATTGTGGAAGCGGCGCACATTAGTAGTCTAAGAAACGTGAGCAACAACTGGACTGTCCGAAGACAGCGACAGGAATGGCTACGATACCGGAGTGGCCAGTAACAGTGACACGCTGGACGACTTCTTTGATTGCCTAAAGGCTGGCGACGACTGCACGCCGTTTGATTTGGGCGAGGAGGGGGACGAATGCATTCTAGAAGTGTTCTTTTGAGGTGCTACGGCATGGAGCCATCAGCAAAGCGAAGACCGCTTAGTAGGTGTTCACTTATGTCGTGTTCGCTGGGTTGACCTGGACGCAGGTGGACGGCTTGCTCAGGCTAAGTAACACGCTTCGTGGCGCACAAGTCGCGCTAGAGAGAAAGTTTCCGTTTCGGAAGATGTCGCAGCGCCACAAAGATAAATCCATAAATGGTTCAGGTGTCTGTCAGCCTGTACAGTAGACGGCTGAAGTATCCACGAAATAAGGCCTTTCCTTTCGATGAGTATGCGAGGAATCCTACAAAAACCCTTCCCATGGTTTGCAGCATAAACTTCGTTTTGTACCTGCGAATTGTTTGGAGTGTCTCAGAATTCTGAACGGTGGATGGGTATAGACGGCGCGAGAAACTGCAGCTTCGACCTGAGTTCACGACCAAACTTTAGGTATGCAAGACCTTTCCCTCTAGATAAACTAACCGTCGAGGGGTGTTTAAAAAGGCATCTGGCCAAGCGAAGGTGGATGTGGGTGGTGGTGGTAAAAACATTTATTCAACAGATTTGCGCTTGAAAGCGGGAGAAGCCCTCAGTCCAGGGCCCCTGCGGCGGCTGCGGTCCTGCGTGCCCGGTCCACCAACTGTCCCTGGTCCTCAGGGTCCGAACTGCACAGCGCGGCTCCCACTGCTCGAGGGTGGGGGTGCGAATAATGGGGGCTGCTGGTGTGTTCTGGCAAGCCCACGTGGTGTGGTACAGTGTTGCATGTTCGCTGCAGTGTGGGCATGTTGGTGTATATATTGTGGGGTGTATGATGTGCAGGAAGCTAAGGTGGGGGTATGTGTTGGTCTGTAGTTGCCGCCAGGCTACAGCCTCTTCTCGGGTAAGCTTCTGGTGCGGTGGTGGGTAGGCACATCTGGCAAGGCGGTGGTGTTGCAGAAGTGCACGGAACTGCTGCTGGACAGGCTCTGGGTCACGGAGCGACTGGTGCGGTGCCTGGAGGGTGCATGCTCGGGCTGTAGCGTGTGCTCGCTCGTTTCCGTCGAGCCCTGCGTGACCTGGTGTCCATATCGGTATGGTAGGGTTCAGGGTATCCTTGTGCTTTTTTAGTAATCGGAGGGCGGATGTTGAGATGCGACCATTGCCGTAGTTCCTGCATGCCTGTTGGCAGTCCGTAATTACGTGAAGCGGTTTATTCGAAGTTGCAGACGTTATTGCCAGTGCGATGGCCGTTTCTTCGGCTTCAACGATGTTTTTGGTTTGTACGGTCGCAGTGCAAACGACATCGCCTGAGCCGTCGATGACGCTTAATGCTGTGGCTGGATGGGTTGCATAGTGGGCCGCATCCGTGAATCGCCCATGGGGGTGGGCAGAGTACTTCCTTAGTAGGAATTGTACTCGCGCTTGTCTGCGCTGTACGTGATGCTCAGGGTGCATGTTTCGTGGGAGCGGAGCAACCCTGATCAGCGTACGGATGTCCTGCCGCACAGTTTCCGGTCGAGGGTGGCTGGCGTCCGCTATCTGGTAGCCTAGTTGCCTCAGCACCGTGCGACCAGTCGACGTTTGCCTTAGCCGCTCTAGTTGGCTGACAAGGTGGGCATCAATTATCTCCCGCACCTTGTTGTGCACCCCGAGCGCTTCCAGCTTACTAGTGGCGGTGTGAGGAGGGAGGCCTAGTGCTTGCTTGTACGCCTTCCCCAGTAGTATGTCAAGTTGGTCCATTTCCCTCGGTTTCAGCGGGAGGTAAGGCGTAGAGTACACCACGCGGCTGACAACCAGTGCTTGCACCAACTTGATGACATCATCCTCCTTCATACCCTGGTGCCGGTTTGTTACTCGACTCACCATACGCATGATCTGCGATGTAGTGTGGTTGAGGCGCTGGATGGTTAGCGTTCCTCCTCCGTCTTGCTGGATGTAAAGTCCCAGTATGCGGATGGTTCGGACTACGGGGATGTCGCTACCTTGGAGCTTTACTTGTATTGTGGTTTGTTCCAGTGGCTTGCCACGTGGCTTGCGCCTCAGAATGATAAGCTCGGACTTCTCCGGGGAGCACTGAAGGCCGCCCACACTGGCGTACTGTTGGACTGCGTCAGCAGCTTTCTGGAGCGCATCCTGCATGTCGCCTTCTGACTCACCAGTAGTCCAAATCGTGATGTCATCTGCATACAGTGCATGTTTAATCCCCGGGATGGTGTTAAGTTGTTGTGGCAGCTTCATCATAGCTATGTTAAATAATGTTGGAGAAAGCACCGCTCCTTGTGGCGTTCCTGTGTTGGGCATGGTTTGAAGGTCCGTTCGTAGTGGTCCGATGCCCACAGTCGCCGTGCGATCGGTGAGGAATGCCTGGATATATTGGAACATTCGTTTTCCACAGTTCGTGTCACTTAGGTTTTCGAGGATGGCGTCGTGGCTCACATTGTCGAATGCTCCTTTCAAATCAAGAGCGAGGATAGCCCTGCTGGAGTGAGGAGAAATGTGCGCCAAGACGTCTTCCTTTAGTTGAAGGAGGATGTCATGGGTTGATAGGTGAGGCCGGAATCCGAACATTGTGTGCGGATAAATGTCTTGGGCTTCTATGTATGGTTGAAGGCGGGCGAGGATCACACGCTCAAAAAGCTTCCCTACGCACCACGTTAGTGATATCGGGCGCAATGTGTCCAACTTCGTAGGTTTGCCTGGCTTTGGAATAAGCACCATTTCAGCGTGTTTCCATTCAGCTGGTATTGTTCCCCGTTCCCAGTGCTCATTGAAGTACGCCGTTAAGGCTTGGATGCTTCTGTCGTCGAGGTTCCTAAGTAGCTTGTTAGTGACCTTGTCTTTGCCAGGAGTGCTGTTGCGGGTCAGGGCTTGAAGTGCCTGCCAGACCTCCTGTGTCGTTATTGGCTTGTCCAGCTCCGGGTTGGGATGGCCAGCATACGTGCGAGGAGTCACGGAAGGTAAAGTTGTGCCAATGTACTAGTCTTTAAGCTTATCCAGTACCTCGTCGTCGCTGTCAGGATGAGAGTGTAGCAAGCGCTGGATTGCTTTCTGACTTTCCAGCTTACTCTGGGTGGGGTCTAGCAAGTGGCGGAAGAGCTTCCATGTCTTTGCCGTGCCCAGCGTTCCCTGTAAGCCGTCGCAGAGCTGACGCCATTTTTGTCGCGTGAGCTCGGCTGCGTACTCCGCTGCTTGCCGATTTATCTCTGCTATCCTGCATTTTAGCTTTCTGTTATGTTTCTGCTTCCTCCATCTTCGTTGGAGGCCTTTGCGTGCTTCCCAGAGATGGAGGAGGTGGGAATCCACTGCAGGCACTTCTGTGGTGAGGGTGATCACTTTCGAGTGCTTATTTACACCATGGTGCAGGTCCACGATCGATTGCTCAAGTGAATTTATGTCGGTTGTGTCGCTTTGGACTCTGTGCTTGCGAAAGGTGGTCCAGTCAGTTATTTTCGTCGACTTGAGTGTCCGACGTAAAGGAGCGGTCGGAATGATAGTCTGGACAATATAGTGATCACTGCCCAGCGACTCTTCCAGATTTTGCCACTCTGCGTGCGGAACGTTTTTTATCAGTGTAAGGTCTGGGCTGGTATCTCTTGTGATGCTGTTCCCGATACGAGTTGGATATGTTGGGTCAGTGAGGACTGTCAGACGGTGTTGCTGGATGGTAGTGTGGAGCTTGTTGCCCTTTGGCGTGGCGTACGTGCAGCCCCACACCGGATGCGCTGCATTAAAGTCTCCGACTATTACCAGGCTGTTTCTGCCCGCCGCGCTCTCTGCTTTCATTATTAAGTATTCGAAGGTATCGCGGCGATGGTTAGGCGGGCTGTAGATGTTGAGCACATATACACTCGGTTGGCCTCTGGCACGAGGTACTACTTTTATGAGTACATGCTCAATGCTGCAGCCATCAATTTGATGTTGTACGACAGTGATGGTTCGTGACGTAAGGGTGGCTACCCTAGGCGGAAGGTTCCCAGAGAGGTGTGTGACGTAGCCTGCCTGGTGTGGTGTACATTCTGTCTCCTGTAGTGTGATAATATCGGGTTTTGTGGGAGCATTGCTTATGTACTGCATAAGTGCGCCTTGTTTCTTCGAGTAGCCCCGGCAATTCCACTGCCAAAGCGTGAGGGGTTCCAGCTGCCTTTTTGGGGCCCTAGCCATCCTGCTGCGAAAGAGAGGTGGCGGGGTTTAGGGTGGGTCGTGCGTATGGCTTTTCACGCTTTTCGTTGCGCACTGGGGTAGAGGTCGGCGTCGTAATATGCATGTTCTGCATCCTTTCCACCGTCACGTTTAACTTAGTAAGGGTTTCCTGGATGGCCAGCATGTTCTGCTGTATGAGGGCTTGATTTTCGCGAAGTAAATTTATCTGATCTTGCGTATCGGTGTTCGATGACGGGGTTTCGATTGGCTGCTCAGGAATTAACCCTCTGTCTTGTTCTTTAGCATGGAGCGCTTTTCTCAGTCCCTGATTTGCATTCCTCAGCTCCGCGTTTTCAGTTCGAAGTGCTTTGACCTCAGCTAGTACTTGTTGGAGTAGAAGTGCGGTGTTGGGAGAAGTGTGTGTTGTGTCAGGAGTTGCGTGGGTGTGATTTCGACCGGTGGGAGGCTGCGCTACACGCGCCGCCCAGTTCACCTTGGTGACATCTGCGCCACCTGCCTGCGGGTCGCCGGGATTCCTGGTCCACGTTGATAGTCTGGAACTGGATCTGGGCCGCTTGCCGGAGCTGGATCCAGGGCCAGATCTGGAGGCAGACCTGGAGCCTGGTCGGGAATGGCTCGGAGATCGGGAACGGTGCCGGGACCGGGAGCGGCGCCCCGATTTCGAACAGGCCCTGCTCTTGGATCGGGAACGGCGCCTAGATTTGGAGCGGGTCTTGCTCTTGGATCGGGAAGGGCGTCTGGATTTGGAGCGGGTCTTGGTCTTGGATCGGGAATGGCGCTTCGACGTGGAGTGAACCTGACTCTGGGACGGGGAACGGCGCCTCGATTTGGAACGGGCTCTGGAGGCAGACCTGGAGGACCAGCGTTGCTGCTCTTCCCCTAAAGATGAACGCTTTGACGACCGGCTGCGTCGCAAAATTCCAGCAGGCAGTTCCTCGTTCCCGTCGTGGGTCGCGCCTTGGCGACGTGTGTGCTTTCGTAGTCGCGCTGGGCATGTCTTGTCCGCCGTAGGGTGGTCGCCTTGGCAAAGTGCGCTGGTGGGCTTGCAGTCATGATTTTCCCTTGGGCTTGCTTGTCCACACTGTGGGCAGCGGTTGGTTTCGGGATTTGGGCAGACATCTGCTCGGTGCCCTACGCGCAGCCATATTGTACAGACCGGTCGCGTCGACTGGTACGGGAGGCAGCGTGTTTCAGCACCGTAGTAGTAGACGTAGTGCGGCACACGTGTCCCCTCGAAGGTGATGACAGCCATCTGTGTTTGACCGAGCATGCGCGCATACAGGATGCTGTGGTTCGGGGCTCGGAGGTGGGCTTGGAGTTCCGAGGGCTGGGTGCCAGGCTCGATACCGTGAATCACGCCCTTCCGGTGCTGCTACGTAAGCCGGTGCTGCTACGTAAGTTGTCCGGTGCTGCTACGTAAGCGAACACGGCGTGGTCCTTGCCGGCGAGCTTGATGTGCGTGAGTTTCCGAAGTATGTCGGCCGTCTCGGCGTGCGGTGTACTGATAACCGCAACGTTCTGGGTGAGGTTGGTACGCACGAGGAGGCGGTTTTCGGCACAGCTCGGGTGGTTGTTGCAGGCGAGTGCAATCCCTTGAGCTACGTGATGGGGTTTCCACTGACTGAGGTTCAGTCCCTCGCGTGGTCGCAGAACCACTTTGTAATCCTGCCGCGGAAGCGGGGGTGGTCGTCTTCGCTTTGAATGCAGTTTAGGGTTGAGAGAAGCTGGGCTTGCAACGCCATCGTGGCCTTCCGGCACTAGTACACGCTTCGATTTGTGGTAGTGCACCGAAAACCAGCCACCATCTTGCTGTGGGGTATCTTGCGGGTTGTCGATTTCTTCACAGTTCATTGCCGAGATACTGCCAACTAAAGCCAGCGCACAGGTCTCAACCATGCCTGCGCTTTTTCAGCGCGAGAGCAATCAGTGCACGCGCAAGTGGCTGCTGTCTTCACTCGTAGCGTGGCAGTCCTCGCTTCAGAATTTCTAACGGTCATAAAATACCGCGAGGTCCACTCACCGACCTGTGTGTGGTCTTGTTCGATGCCGCTCGTCGAGAGGAATCGGTTGGTGCAAACTAATCCATTGGATGGCGCGTTTGTCGAAAGGTTGAGCGAGTTGAAACGGGAGCCGATGTACCAAACGGCAGCACAGCTCGTCGTCGTCGTCGTCACCTTCTCAGGTGGATGTCTGCACTTTGTTTTCTCGCCAGCACCGCATCACGTTCATGTACCGTTTACACTTGGCCGTTAATTACCAGGTGGTGTGCAGTACTTGTGACTTTCCTGATTCTATTTCTCTGACACAATGAGGAAATGAATGCAGTATTTTTGCCTGTCGCGTGCTTCTCAGCAATGCCAAAACTAGTGATCAGTATACAGTGGAAGCCCGTTAATGCGTTTCTCACCGGACAGGGAAAAGAAAACGTAACCGCAGGGAAAATGCAAGAGTGAGGAATGCCACGAAAATGGGCCGGCGTCTAACTGACGTCGTTAAATCACCCTCTATCTACAGCTCCATTGTTGTCATCACGTCTGTATTAACGTATTGACTCTGTGGTGTCATCGTGCATACATATTTAAGTGGATCTGTGAAGTGTCGGTGCGGTTTGTTGAGGTGGTGCCCGCCGGGTCGCCGTTCGGGATTTCTTAGTCAGTGGCCAAGTCCGTGCCGTGGCACTTCTTTAAAGTACCGTAGGATTCTAATGGATTGAAAGAGTGGGAAAGCGCGGATCCGCTCGAGAACCTCAAGGTTACGTCACAAACGTACGGCTGTGACAATCATTTTGAGCCAATTCAGACATCAACTGTTGCGAACACACCGTGAATGGTCAAAATAAGGACTCCGCGAAGCAGGGGGACCCTGAGGGAAAGCGCGGTGATCCGTATACCCCTAATGTACCTGAACACCTGCCGAAACAAACACACCAACGTCATGCATAAAACCAGCTGAAGGAAGTGTTGCGTCGTGCCAAAATAATGGGCTTTTGTGCAACAAAACTGCTGCAAGTGTCGGTATGGGTGGTGTAGAAAGCACCGAGAGTAGCAAGAAAGGAGCAGCAGACGACGCGCCGAGACAGATCTCAACTACGGCCCTTGAATTCTCAACGCCACCCGCAGCGCCACGGCCTGGTCGGGGGCAGCACTGGCCCGCGCGGTTGTACTGGAAAGCCGTGCCCTTTGCCAACCGACCTAATCTAAAAATGCACTAGGCATCATTACAAAAGTGCGGCGGCATTAACATCTTGCACTTCCGGCATTCTGAAGCGAAACTTCCGTTGTAAGCACAGTGATGATGGTGATAGCACTTCTTATAAATGGTTATTTGGTGACCGCCTCTGAGTCGCTCGCGGCTTCTTGTAGCCAGTTCAGTAACAAAGCCTCGCCAAGACTTATCAAAAGCCAAAATGGCGGTGACCAACCGGCTTCGGAATTTTCAGGTTATGGCGCAGCATACGGGAATGGTCCCGTAGTTGCGAAGTTACAGCGGGGTTCGCTATACATTATATTCTATGGGAGCTATACCGAGACCGATGCAAACACCTTAACAGCCAGGAAAACGCAACACTGAGGAACGTAACAGCGGGGTTCTACTGTACACTGCTGCAGGGTCACCATTTGCGATGTGGCGTTTTAAACACACTGCCCTTTTAACCATTTCGTGTACGTGACTAGAATGGTGCCGAACATTCGACCTTTGAATCGTCCAGCAATCGAATTTTACCTTCTCCCAAGAGCGCGGTGGGTGTTCCCACGGGGGCAAAAAACCTCTGCGTTCACCTCTCCGTGACCCTTGGCACTGAACACATTCAGCTGTAATACCCGAATTTCTCGGTTTATGCAGGCATGGCATAACACACACGTGCGTGCGACTGCATTCACCGTTCCTGCCCCTCTGTGACCCGCATAGATGAATTTTCCCAAAGCAGGCAACCACACTCTGCGGACACGTGTATGAAAGATGTGAATGTTGTCTGCTGTTAGGTCAGGAATCCTGCTCTTCGTTTGGTTTGCATCGTAGACTTGACGGACCATGTTGGGCCTTGTATCAGCAAGCTTTTCAGCAGATAATGGTGGTTTCAGGAGTGCTTTTGTCATGTCTGCATGGAATTTGCAATTATTTGTACGTTATTGGCAGTTGCTACTGAGGGTGGGCATTTTTTTAAAGCAATTTAATTTTCTTTTCTTTTTGTTATCAAGTTTTTAACGCTGCTGCTTTGTTTTTCTTTACCTGGTTATTTTCTTTCTTGTACATTTTTCGTTTCTTGCTCGTTTACATGAAACACATTCCGTGTTGGTACATGATCGAAAAAAGAACAGCATAAAAACAGACAAGCGCAGAGTGAGTATGACAATACCTGCACAGTCTTTGTGATCCTTTCTGTGTCCTTGTTCATTTTGCGGTGTTTTGTCTACTTTTATGCTGGTCAATCGGAAACGTTTTAAGCCATTTTTGACAGTGTTTAAACTGACATACTTACCCGATTCTAACGCGCACTTTTTTACCGGAAAAATAGGTCGAAAAAGCGCATGCGCGTTAGAATCGGATACGAAACCGAAACTGCCGAAAAAGCGGAAATTTCATCCCACCCATCGCCATCGCCATCTCAAGATGGCGCCAAAGGTTTTAGCAACGATTTTTCAAACGCAGGAAGCATAGGCGCCTAGGCTTTTCCATCGGCGTCCACGCAAACTGCCAAATCATTCAACATGCACGCTTGATAACAGCAATGGCAGCAGCGGCTCTCATGCGTTCAAAACGAGCGGTCGGCTGAAGCGTGCGCCTCTGGAGAAGCTCGCGGGATGGGCGTGCGAGGCCTGGGCCATGATCCTATCGACCATGGTTGCACGTTCGTTCAGAAGTGTGGCATCGCGAACGTGCTTGACAGCACCAAGGACGAGATGTTGTGGTCAGCGGAGAGCGACGAGGTGTGAGATGAGTGAGATTACTTCGAGAAAATAATCGCTAGTTGCTCAAAAAGTTCCGTGCGCGTTACAATCGGAGGTGCAAGTTTTTTTTTTTTTGTCAGGACTATAGGGTGTGCGTTATAATCGGGTAAAACGGGATATGCCCGCGCTTTGTTGCTATTTTTATAAAATATTTTTTTCACCTACTGCCCGTTCTATGCCTTAGCGGTCGAGCATGCATGTTTGCACTAACGGTTGTATTTTATTTTTTGTGTACAGATGCAACCATCAAAAATTAGAACAAGGATTTGTGAATATCACAACATATTTGTCTTACTCGTTTTATGACAACATAACCTGTTTACACTTAGCTTTTTCTATTAGGGAGGACTCCTTGAAGCACACAGCGATGCCGCCAGGCAGCATTAAAAAGAAACTCCTACACATTTAAAAGACCGTGTTCCAATTAGTTTTGACGGAACCTGTGCAATCGGGAACGGTAATCATTGCTCCCTAATATTTGCTTTGCTCAGGTGGACATGTACATTGTATGTCACACAGAAACTACATGTTGATGGTGGTGGTGCGTTGAGTGATGAATTTATCCTATCCATGATTGCTCTTCGTACAAGCATACCATGTCGTTGATTTAGTTTTTAACGCTGCAATTTTCTGTTTATTGTCCTTCTTCATTGCATTGCTGTACATTCTTCTTTTATATTTTGTGTGCGGAAACATATAAAGGCGTGTTTTGGCGATGTTTTGTATATTTTTGTGCTTTTTTGCTATTTTATGTGTGATATCTTTGCACCCATTGTGTTTTCAATGGCTATGCTGTTGAGTTTATTTGCGAAAGATGTTCAGATTTTAACATTTCAAATGTACTGTTTCAGAGTAGGACTTTTTACCTAGTATGTCGGACAGCTTAAACCTCCGAACATCTGCGGCATGACGCGCAGATACGTGCTCGTCGGTTCCTTTCCTCCGCACAGCGTTCCTCGCCTAGCATTTCGCCCCTCTCCCCTTTGCTTCCCTGAGTTTCGAACAACGCCAGGCACGAATGAAACTGAAGCTCACAGAGCTCAACCGTTAAACGTATTCCCAAATCTTTGAGTGCTGTGTCAAATCTTCTTCTTTCCTTTCGATTACACGTGCTCGGCAGGAGCCAACAAATGCTCGTGTAAGCTACAAGTAAGTTATACTGGACACTCATTGATTTCTAGATTAGCCTGCACCGTCTCAATATGGAACGCAGGGCCGCCTTTCAATTGCGGCTGTTCCGGAACTACAACCCCGATGGCCGCCAATGAAATGTAACCTCATGCACGGGTATCACACATCACTCCGCAACAGGTGTAATTGTTATATTTTTGCCCGACCGAGGCGCATAATTGGTTCTGTGATAAAACACAGCCCTCTAGGAAGGTTACAAATAGCACGCACGAGACGTTAATCGTGCTGTTTGTATCCACATGAATTTTGTTACCTGACAGTGCGGTTTTTACGACTGCAACTCACATTACAGAAACGCAAAGGAAAGAACAAGCAAACGTGTCGTAAAGACTGCGCCGTCTTTGCCTAAAGTGTACTTGTTTTTTCCAGTTGATCTTTATGTTATACCTTACGCAATCCTACTAGCAAAGTTCAAGAAACGTGCGCAACACCAAGCGTTGCTCGAGTTTAAAATATTAGCCGCACACTCGGGGTTGGCATCCAACGGAGCGCACAAAATCATGTCCAACTAGGCAGAGCTTACTGTGAAAATATTCCACCAAGAAGGAGGTGGCGGCGCGACGCTTTTCCGCCTCTTGGGTTCCGCTGCTGCTGGTTGAGCTGCGCTAGCGACGGCCGTTTTTGGAGCGGGCGACTCCTTTGTCACCTTGGCGGCTCCCTCGCCCGGCTCCACAGATGCCTTGCGTGGTGCAAAGGTCACCACGGTGGGTCCCGCGGCCGTTGCACCGGGTCGCACACCGCCAGGGGCAGCGGCTGCGGGTGGTGGCTCTTCTTCGGACGACGAAGACCCGTCGGCCGGAGAGTCGCGCGGGGACCCGGAGGGGGCCCCTGACGACCGGCGCCTGCCTGGGAGAGCACCGGGCGCTACGGGGGCAGCTGGCCTAAGCGGTGCCGCACTCCCTTGAGGAGAAACCTTAGAAAAGGCCTGCACGAGGCCCCTGTCTTGTTGGAGCCCAAGCCGAGGGCCGGCCGTGGTCTGAACAATGCCGCTGGCCAGCGAAGGCGCGGGAGCCCGCAGACCTCCCGCAGGCGCACTTCCTGTTGGCTTCAAGGAACCCTGTCTAGATGCCGCAGCGCCGCCAGCAGCGCCGCCTCTGCGGGACACCGACCGGCGCCGGCCAAACTTGTCTGCGAGGCGGGGGGCACCTTCGGCACTGGAATCGGTCGACTCCTCCATGGGACCAGCCGGGGCATCGCCCTCGTCTTCCGAACTTGAGATCTCCACAGCACTAAGACGGGAGGCGGTGCTTGCTCTTCCTGAAGATTTGAAAATAGAATGTTGTTCGAACCCGCCCGTACGTTTTGACATACAAAATATGCCAAAGAGCAACCACGCACAACTCATGTATGGCTGGTTATGCACGGAATTCTGTGTTCTCGGTGCTTTCGTTCCTTGTGACCAGGGTGACTTTTTTGTTTAACAAAGAGTGTCCCCAAACAATGTTGTCAAAGAGGCTCTCGATGAATCTAAAACAGTGTTGACCGAACAAAGCAGCACCTGAGCACCATCGAAGAATATTGCCCTCGTGTCTGCTGACCTCGCTGCGAATATCGCCGAAAGACGAGAATTTTCTGCTGCTCCTGCAGGGAAAATAAATGCTCCTCTTCTCTTTCACGCCATTCGTGATTAACACAATGGAGGGCTCCTCAAGACAATAAGATTTCGCCGTGTGCCACTGCTCGCACCATCTCCTAGAACCTTTTTTTGCTTTTAGGTTTTGAACACTCCCCAAAGAGTTGCCTTGGGAGCTTTTTGTCTCGTATGAGGTAAAAGATTTTTTCAAGGCGTGTTTTTTTTTCCTATCGCAAGAATCGAGGAGTCATGTGTTTTGAAATAAAATAACAATCCGAATGTCACTGTTACGGGGAAGCACGCCTCAAATTTACCTTAAAGGAACACGGAAGTGATGTGTAAACATTGCGGGATTAATAGCGCAAATTGTAGCCCGGAGTCCACAGGCCATGTTTCGACCAATCTGAGGGCGTTTACGCGAAATAAGTTAGTAGAAAAATGAAATCCTCGCCCATTTTCTGTGGCGTTTTCGTGTGGCGTCAGGAGGAGATGAGCTGGCAATTGGCTGCGCTACTGCACGGCTCGCCTCCCTTACGACAGAGTCAGTCGGCCCAGCCTTTCTTTCGCCGGCCACCAACGGGTCGTCGCAATTCCTTCGCTCAGCCTTGCGCCAAAAAACTCTAACGATCATCATCATCAATTCCTTCGCTCAGTTGAAACTAAGCCACGACAATTTTGGGAATGGAAAAATGTGCCTTTCTCTACTTTGTTAGTTTGTACACTGTATCAACCTCCAAGACAAGGTCTCCACACAAGCGTGCACACGCTTCGCTGACTGGTACACTGGTAGGAAAATCTAAGACCTATTGAAGGCGGGAGAAGTCAGCGAAGCCAATATAGGTATTAGGAAAATAAAATCAACTGATACTTTTACCATACAGCGTAAAAATAGGGTGCGGGAAGCACTTTCTGCGCTGGGCGAACAAGCACAGCGCTCAGCAGCACGACAAGTGTTGTAGGCGTTACAGAAAAACAGTAACTAAATACGTTACTCGTTACTTGCAGATAAAAGTAACGTGTTACCGAACAACGTTACTTCAAAATAAACGGAACGCGTTGCCGTTACTGATAAAAAGTAACGCGTTACGGTTGCGTTAGCTTTTATTCACGAACTAAAACATTTGCAGTTTTCTGTTTCGACGTTTGATATGTGCCTAAGCGCTATAGCTAAAATATGTCTATGCGGAAAATAACTACGCTATCTTTTTTAGGGTTGCACCCGAATAGTTACACGAAAAAACGCGGAAGTATATATGAAGCTGATTTAGAACATGTTGGCACGGAACTTAATGAAAGAACCGTCCTGCCTCATTAGCACAGAATTTAAGAGCAGCCGAGATGGAAACTTTGAATATATTTTATTCAAACATGTCGAAGTACAGATAGTCTGTGAACGAGTTCCTTTGTTACCCGAAGCAGATTCCGCTGTTGTAGCTAAGCGACAACTGAATTTCAAAGTTGGCATCTGGCATTCTACCTCGCTTCTTGGTAAACACGTCCGCGCCTACGATAAATAGGCGCTCAACGGATACTCTCGAGGATACTGCCGTGTTTACTTTGAGAAACATTTTGTGCACAAGAGGGAAGCTGTTTTTAGCTCCGTCACTGCAAAGCTGTGCGACATCAGAAAAAACCACAAATGCTCATCATCTCCGGACGCGGAGGTGCATTCATTTCCAAACTGGTTTGCAAAGAAATCTTCTTCTGCTGCGTGCGCTTTTAGTGGGCAAGCGGGGCTATCGACAAGCCGCGAAGAGACTGTCAGCTCACTCCTGACTGCCGCGAGGGTCGCATTTCACTTGACTTCATCCGGAATCCACGACAGCTTGAATCTCGGGAGCAGTGTAGCGGCAACCAGCAGGTCCTTCTTCATCAATTTTTTTAAGTTCTATGAAGTAAAGTAACGTAACCTAATTTCGTTACACGTTACTCAAAATAAGTATCGTATGTACGTTACCCGTTACTTCTTTGGAAATGTAACGAGTACGTTACTACGTTACCAAAAAAAGTAACGCGTTACCGGTAACGCCATTACTTGTAACGCGTTACCGCCAAGACTGTGCACGACTACGCATCTGCGAAACGCAAGAACTAAATAAAAGCGTAAACTGGTTATACATTATATACCTTTTATTTCAGCCTTCGACAGCGCTAGACCTTGCCCGAGTGGCCTCGAACGCTGTTTATGATATTTTGCAAGTCGCAAGTTCGAATCCTCGAGGGTACTTTCGTGTAAGCTTATTTTTTTAGTTTTAGGCCAATGTTTTTTATACGGAGTTCACCATTTTTGGACCGTAACGTTGACTGCTCCACGAGCGAGTTCGCAGAACGCGCGCGCACACGCTGACGCGCTAGCCAGTTCTCGTTGGCGTGCTGTGCCAAAAGCACCGACGGCTTGCGGGCAGTGGGCACACGCCGGAGTCAGCAGACCCTTGTCGTGGTGCGAACACGCGTTTTACGGTACAGGCATGAGTGAGGCAACCTCCAAATATGGGGGAAAAACGCATGGCATTTAGGCGTCTGTGGTGACGCGGAGGGCGTTCATCCACTTCGTAGACCTCGGCTAGTGATTGCTACGATTGCAAGCGGACCTGAGAGGCTTATCTTAGGAACTTTACAGCCGACAATAGGCCAGAAGCGCGGTATGACGATTACTGAAACATAAAGAATGCCCATCAGATAACGTCGGATGTGAAGCATGTGATTTTAGACAACCTAACCGGAACTGGTTTATGCTAATCGTGGGCATCGTCCAATCACGGTGCACCTCCACCCGTCGTCACAATTGGTTCCTCCGCTGCTGACCGCGCATGGTAGTGTTTCTTCATTCGAGCTTTGTGAAATAATTATAGACTTGTCAACCGGATAAACGATGAGAAGTGTGTGAATTTGAGCAAGTCTACACAGTAAAAGCAAAAACGGGAGCTTGAGAAATTGACTGTAGTAAATGTTTTGTGGAAGTATGACTAGTACAGTGAGCTCCCATTAGACGAACTCGAAAGGACCATGATAATTTGTTCGCCTTATCAGTAGCCCTCTAAAAAAAGAATCGGCAACACGCCCGGGGGGGTGGCGGGGAGGCATGCAAATATCTTGCTTCAAGACGGAGAGGGAAGTAGACTTACAATAGAGCAAAAGGCAACAAAGCATATTTGAGTGCGCCACTTGATAGACGTGCTCTTGCCTGGTTTAATCCAGTTCAAGCGGCGGCAAAGAGCCTACACCCGCTACCTCAAGCGACAACGCAGGGCCAATTTTATGTGTTAGATGCGACTGCATCTCATTCACTCGCCTTGTCAATGCAGCGTCGGCGTCGTTGTCGTCCGCCCCTCCCCCATTCTCCTCGCCGAGCGAGCTGCGCTCTGCGCCGCTCCCCCCTCTCCTCTCCGATGCCCCTCTCTCGTCCACACCCGTCCCCCTACACTATAAAAAAAATAATAGTTAGCGGCGCCCGGTTTCGATCCCACGACCCTGTGGGCGGAACGCGAGGCACATGGTGCTCTTCTTACTGCGTCACAAAAACGGCACAGAATCAAATGCTACGAGCGCGCCTTATATCCTCGAATAAGTCAAACTACGTCAAGAAGCTACTGATACAACGCATGATGGGGCAATGATAAACACTTGCAATAAAAGAAAAGAAAAGAAGCTCCCACTACAGCAAGAATGATGGAGTAAAGGTCGTTGCGACAGCGAAGCCCCAAGCATACCACTTAGAGAAATTGACCAAGATTGGCCAATAAAACATAATAACAATCGTAAAACATAATATTCATACGCGTTCCGGACACGTTTCATGCGATTTCAGAATCAATCCAACGGAAACACCAAGTGAACCCCACGATGCGTCGCATCTACACAGGGTTCCCCTCGCGGGGAGGTGGGGTCGATTTTTTTTTACTTTATCTCTCTAGTTTTGCACCTCGTTCTCCAGAGCAGAGCGGCCAAAAAACTCGGCTTCGCTTTTATTTCTTTGCTCTGCTGGTGGCTCCATGAGGTGAAGGGTGGGACAGTTTGCCGCGTTATACGCGTTTTTTTTTGACGCTCTTCTCTTCGTCCATGGCTCGAATTCGCTTCGCGCTGCGGTATTCTTTCCCTTTTTCTTTCCTCTGGTCCCGTGAACGCCTGCCGAACCCCGCCAAGACTGTCCTGTTCGCTACCTAGGATCGGCAGCAGTGGTGGTCACCCCGAATGATGTTCGTCTTAACATAAAAGTACGCTCGAAGAGGTTCGTTTTAGGCGGATTTTTTTCGCATTGTGCCATAGAAAAACAAACAAACGTCCCGCCGTTTTTCAGCATAAGGGAGAATTCATCTTCACCGAGATTGTCTGAGCAGGAGGTCACATTAGTTTTTTTTCGCTCAACAATGTAAAACTATGAATATTGCAACAAGTTTAGTAGTATACAAATGCATGCCTATGCAAATTGTTGACTTGGCGACAGACAGACAGACAGACAGACAGACAGACAGACAGACACCTAAATGTTTTGTTTAAGTAGCCGAACAAAAACTACCGGAAGTTCCCATCGTCGAAAAAAAGATGCAATAGTGCGTCCGACTACAGCGTAACAAACGATGCCAATGCAGGCTGAGTTCGTTGAAACAAGCATCATGTAGGAACAGCAGACGAAGGGCTCATGGACTTTGTTGTCATAAATACCCGCCTCCGTAGAAATTACCGTTCAGATAAATAACCCAAGTACCAATAAATAGCTTGAAACGGTTGAATAGGAATACTAGAGTGAGTGAAAATAATAATAAAGCATTGAAAGAAAGTTTGGTGATATTGAGTGGCTGATCTCAGAGGCTGTCCGCCGGACTTTTGACAGCGAAATATTGTTAGAATTTTTAACTCTTCTTCCAGAGTAAAGGCTGTGGTCGTTCGTTTTTTAATAAAAACACTGGAGTCTGTGGAAGCGTTTCATGAGAACCTTTTCGTTGAAATAATTACTTTGCCAAAATGAACCACCGTTTTACAGAAGGGCGAACAATAGTAAGAAAAAAATGGTAATGAGCTTTGCTCTGAATTGGCCTTTTACCATTATCATTATTCCAGAATCCATGGTGTTTCGTCGATGAACAACATCAACCTCCGCCAAGATTTCACCGCCACGAAATCGCGGCCAATGCTTATAAAACTGTTTCCTTGCTTCTAGCCAATAGCCTCATGCTGCAATATTGGCATGGTTTATGTGCCGACAATAACTGTGCATATCCATACCTGATGTTGGTATTTGCGCGCAAAACTGGCCATTTGATAACATAGCTAGCGAAGATGTTTGGCTCATTTTGAGTTTTCTAAAACAGGGAGAACAATCCCCAATCTTATGGATCAGTGCTCATTTTACGCACACCTAGCTTTTTACACGGCCGTTATTGCCCTCCTTATAGGAGCGCCGATTTTGTGTACGTTTTGAAAGGCGCAGAAGACAATCTAGAATAAATTCGCACGATGCGTGCCTGTAATAATTGGGTATTTCAACCAAACTGGTCGAGTTTTTGAGGAAATACGCCGAACAACCGCATTGAATGCCTCAAGTTCCTCAACTGTCTTGATTACCATGAATCTTTTCGAATGGCACGTGTACCCACACTAGCCAACCACTTATTAAACCCCCGTGTAACGATCAACCCTAAGTACTGCTACACGTTACGGGAACATATTTCTTGCCAGAATTGATTGCTCGTCTGCATTACGGGACACTATGCTTTGGCGTCGACCCTTGAGGTCTTATTGCAATGGAATAACTTTGAGTGATCGAACATCCCAACAGCTGCGTGAAAGAAATCTATCTTATTCATAGCTTAATTTGTCTGTGTAGAAACGAGTGTTTGTTTTTAATACTGTAATTTTTCTAAATGCGTGTTTCCTAATCTTACACATGCTTTTTTTTGACAATGCAGAATTTCGATTGTTTGGGCACGTCTACATACTATATTTCCTTCAAACATGTAAATGTCCGCAGCATAGCCGCTTATTCCTTTGTGGTATGATTTTAATGGATGCATTACTAACCAATAGGCCAGTCCAGACATTCATGCATGTATTCGGTGAAAATGAAACAGAGACAATAAACAAACTTGAACTTGAAACCATTTACTAATGCGATAGCGCACCCGCTTGTACGCTCCTGCACTTAGTGCGATCTTAAAAGTATTTAAAGATCAGACATTCCGAATAAATTATTTCTCTCTCAGGAGTTTAACGCAAAAGGCTGGGTCGTAATGACCTGTCTACAGATTTCTCTCCCTATGCAGCGCCACAAGCCCCAGCGAAACTAACTCTACAGGTGCGATACTTCAACTATCGATAAAGCACTACTCAAAGCAGAATATTCACACTCTAGAGTACTGAAGCGTTCAGAAATAAGAAGAAGATAATTATGGGAACCTGCTGTGACTATATGGGAACACGTACCATCGATATGTCGCCTACCTAACGAAAATGTGGGGAAATAAGTGGCCTGTTTTCAACGTCGAAAAAATGCAGCTGTTCTGCCTGCAAGAATTGCTTCTTCGCCACTGTAGTAGAACTTTTCGTTTCGTTACGCACTATCTACGGCTTCGGAGCAGCCAGTGGTGAGGCGATTGGGCTTTTCCTGCTTAAGCAAACCCTTGCTGGCCGCGCTTAAAGGGTCTAGGGCGTTACGTAGAGGAGGACGAATGTACGAATAAGCGACATATACATACGTTGGCTGACAGAATTCGCACGTTGTGAACAGTGAGAGGCACTTGCAGCACTAAACCTCCGCTCGTTATACAACATCCAACTTATTCAGGCGTTACTTTGGCACCCTCGTTACAGCATCGTTTTTGAAGTACGTCCTTGCTCCAAAAAAAAAAAAAGGACCGGAGATATCGTTTTCCGCATATTAGCTCCTGTATAACAGCGACCGCAAAAGAGAGGTAACTGTCGATAAAAGAGGTGGCAACCTTTACCCCTCGCTGAAGGCCTAGACTCCAACGCGTGCGCTATGAGCATTATGAGCCGCCGAAAGTGTAAGATTGATCAATTAACGTGTCCGATTATTCGGTTAGTGCTTTACTCGTGTTGGTTTTTTAGCATATTAATCGGTCGAAGCCATGTGAGCAAACTGAAGCAGCAGTGCCGTGTTGATATTGTGCGAAAGCGTGTCGAGGATCTTATTTTCTGTTCAAATAACTCGCTTGACGTCACAATAGAAAGCGATGTAATTGTGCTCAGGGATGATAGCGATTAACACCGAAAGCTTAAAGCCAAGAGAAACAGGAAAGCGGCTACAGAGCACAAAAATAGGCAAGCAGGTAATTGCACCGTTTGGCCGTGGTATAACTTTGTTCTGTCATTAGTATACACAAATATAACTGGCTCCCCTTGCAACTAAAGCGAGTGCTGATGTTCCTGATTCTCGAAAAGTGACTGACGAACGGGGTAATAACCGTTTCTCCCGCATCAACGCCGTGATGATAACCTGCCTAAGACCTGACCACGAGGAGATTGGTCTTGCTATTATTTTATTTTGCTTGTTAATGTATTATCAATATTGATATAAATATTCTTAGAATATTGTTTTGGTTATTTTCTTTCTTAACCCACGTAGACGATTAATCACTCAATTAACCAAATAAAGCCGACCGATCAATTGAATTAAAATTTTTCACAGATGCCCAGACCTACATCAAGGTGGACTGGGGCCGTCCAAGCGCTTACGTTCGGCGAAGGTGCTGCTCTTCCTCCGATCTGCTGGCCCTGCACCCATGCCAAGCGCGTGTAGCCCCGTGCTGGTCCTCCGCAATATCGCAGGGTCCACGCCGGAGCTCTTTCTCCTCGCCGAGAACCGGCCTTGCTGCTTGTTCGGCGCCGCCTTGAAGGGCACCGCATTTCCCTCCAGTGGTTCCATTTCGGCCTTCGTGGCCAAAGCTTCTCGCACCGAAGAATTCGCGTCCTCTACGCCTGCGTTGATGAAGGAGGGCCACGCGACCACGGGCTTCTTCTCTTTCTTCTGTGGTTGTTCTTGTTGTTCCTGTGTTAATGACGCCTACCAAATCAAGGGGTCGTTAAGCATGAATGGTTGGAGTGAAAAAAATCATGGCACTCGAGGTTGATTATTTAAAGAGGTCGGAAAGTTGTCTTTATGTCTTATTTGCGTAAAATCTACACAAAATAAAAACGGAAAACGGGCAGAAAGGTATACATTGGCCGACATTTTATGAGGCACCACAAAAAGATACTTCAATTAAACTGTAAATATATTTGAATTTCCACTGAAAAGTTGGACGGCGCAGCAGAAGAGAAATTACCCCTTCTTTTTTTAAGAGTGATGCCGTGTCCATACACAGAGAGGTTGGCCACAACTTAAAAATGCGCTATTTAGTTTAAAAGGAGCAATTTTAAATAGTGTACATTTCATTTTCTCCTCTTCGCACATCTTGAGCGTCATACTTTGAGGACACGTGTACCTTTTCTTTCATTTTATTGTTCATTTTCCTTCTAGCAGGATGCTCCAAAAGATTTTTTTTGTGTTTGCTTCGATAAATCAAGTTCGAGGTGCCTATAATTCTAAAAAAACCTTTGTTGTTGTCCGGTCAAAGAAACGGCCGCCGCTGAAACAGCAAACAAAGTAAATTCACTTCCCTTCCACTCTGCGAAGAAGGGGAACCAGCGCAGTTGGCGCAGTGTTTCTGTGTTTTGGTGCAGTTGTTTGTGTTTTAACGGTGTTTTAGCAAACGTCGCTCCGTGCAACTTGGTAAAACATTTATGGACGCATGCACATCACTGGGCTATGGTACACACGCTTTGATGTCTTCCATTTGCTTCACTCCAGGTGCCCATCGGTTTGGTTATTGCCGCAGACTTCGTCCTCCGTGGATGTTTCATGGCTTTCACGAGCAGCGCATTGTGGTCACTGCGACAAACCGACGAGGGGCACCGATCATCATCACCTCGAATTTTGCAAAGATAATGTTGATGCAAGTGGCTGTCGATGATTGGGAGAAGCACCGCTGACAATTGCGATGCCGTTAACTGCATGCGGCTTCGAGGACGCCGCTTAATGAACGAAGAGCAGGCAAGGAAGAGGATCGGACTTCAAACCTTCTGTTAGGAACACAACATTGATCCCAACATGTCCACACCACCGTAACATCGATATCGTCGGTAGAGGCGCACAGTAGCACCTTAGCTCAGACAATGTGTCAAACAAGCGACACCAAATAATCTTCCCTAGAAAGAAAGAAGGTGTATACCATAGAGGTTCAGATAATAACAACTAGAGAGGAATCTGGCGATGCGATCGTACGCCTCAATGTGCGTGATGGGTAGTTCTGGATGCGGACATGCGCTCGATACCATGTGGAAGTTACTATGGATCGCAGACAGTTTCGTTTCCGCTTTGGATTTACATGAACGCATTTGCGTACGCGGGGTGTTGGAAGAAGCTAGCAAAAATACGTTTCTCCTTGAACTGCATGCCGCACGCGCACTGAGGCCGCCATGAGTGGAATGTTTTATAACGAGAGATGCGCATTGGGCGGGTTATCAATTATTTGCCGGCACAGCGAGCACTAAAACACAAATGACGGCGCTCTGTGCGGCGACGTTGTCTGTGAATTAGGAGTTGCGGCGCTGCTCATTCGGCCGAGCAATGTATTGAAGCTGACGACAGTTGCGAATCGCTTGGAACACCCACACCTTCCGTGCGAATGCTGGCTCCTACGGCGTAGACTAGCAGTACCGGCGGCTGATGGGATAACAGCTTCATGAATGTTAATAATTCAGGCAAGAATAACTTCTCCAAAGGTAAACGGGTTCTTTTTTTATGAGCACAAAACTTTTCTGTATCTATTACAAACCACCAGGGCCGAAACGTTTGCAAGTAGTTTTTAAAGAAGTCCGCGTTCTGCCGTCGTTGGCTGCAAATGGAAAACCTGCTCCACAAACCTCCTCGACTCCGCGTCCGCTTTTATTTAAGCACGCCGTTTTATTTCGTACAGAACCAGTTTTTCGCCACTAACTTTTTTTTCTCCCGGTAATTTTAAGCGGACAACCGGGCAATAAGAGTTTTTGGGTCAAAAAACTCAATTTGCGCAGCGAGAGGCAAGTTTCGATCGTACGTAATCGGGTTGTAGAACTAGCCATCATTCCCCTTGAAACGTAACTGCCGCTGCCGTGTTCGCGTTGACACTAGCGCCAGTTTCCCTCTCGTTATTATTGTAAGAAACTCTATGTGGTATACTCCTAAAAAGTATGGCCTAAATAGAACGAGGTCAGTTACACAATAATAACGGCACAATTTCACTGGGACATGAATGAAGTTTAGCATAAGAATCAATTGAAGTTGTACATAAAAAATTACACCATCTTCCCACGTGGGAACCCTGAGGGGATGCAAAACCGTGGAGTAGTAGCGTGTTAATTGGTTGTTAGAGTAAAGTCACGTGTAGTAGCGTATTAAATGTCTTCTTGATTTATCGAGTAGTCAGGAACGTTTTTCGGCTTCTCGTTCTCGAAGCGAGGAATCCGCTGTTCGACGCTGGCGTTTCCTAGCGTTGTCACGTTGCCGAACGCCATCTTGATCAGCCACTCACCGCTGGCGTTTCAAAGCGGCTTCTCGTTCTCGAAGCGAAGAATCCGCTGCTCGACGCTGCTGTTTACGTTCGGCGTCGCGAGCTCTCCTGTGTTAAGCCTTGTCTTTTGAGGTGCTTGCGGTTCTGACAGTGTGCTGGCTGGCGCTAGTTGAAGGTCTGCCAGCCAGTTCGCTGACGGAATCGTTAAAGTCCATTTCCAGTCATCGGACGGCGTAGTACCAAAAAAGCAACTGAGCGGAGCGCGGACGGGGTTTATTTGCAGAGCAGAGGGAGTGGAGAGGAGCAGCAGCGCACATGCGCGTGATTGGACGGTTGGTGGGGAGAGGGGAGACGAAGAGCAGCGTGTGTAGGGCACAGGTGGTGTGGAGAGGAGGAGCAGCGCGCTAGAGCACAGGTGGTTTTGAGTGGAGGAGGGGAGAGAGAGCGGCGTTATCACAGTCGTTGTGGAGGGAAGGAGAGGTGCGGACGCCGGACGACGGAGGGTCGACTAAGAGATGCTTTGCATCAGAAAGTAGCAACCATTTACAGCATTTTTGACACACACGCACAACAAATCGCAGTAAAGCAAAGAGAGAAATATCAGCACTAATAAACATTTAGGAACATAGTCCAATGAACTCGTGGCTTGGGCTTGCATTTGGTGAGAGAGCGGAGTAGTGACCTCCCAATTGACTTACTATTAGCTGAGCATAAAGGCTCGTGTACATGACCATCAATGCGTGATTGGGGGCAACGTTCTGGGCCTGGGCACTTCAGCCATTTGTTCAGAATGTGAGCGCAGAGAATTTCGCTCAGTATCTACCTGATCTTTCCCTCTTCGAATGAAGAGTACAATGCATTTTTTCGCAGACGTACTAATAGACGTTTTGCATCGGAGAAGAGTTTGGAGAACGTACTGTGCTGCATTAGAGTAGCCCTGAGGGAAGAACCATGTTGATACGGCTGCACATTGTCATCATCCTGTTCTGCCTTCACGACAAATATCTTGGATGCACTGCATACATTGACGTCACATAATCTGCAAGAGTCAGTTACAGCATTACTGCGGGAAGGATAAATACCGCTGTAGTTGTTTTGCTCACTGGAAGATATACTTTCACTCCTAGAAACCAGAAGTTCGTGAGGTTTTGCTCGAGGATCTTGGTCTACATACCGCTTACTTGTCAGTTGCCTATGGAACACACCATGTCTGACAGTATCCAAAACTTGAAAATATGTAGAGGTTTCATAGTGTAAACTTTTATTAATCAATTCCAGAACGGGGCTTTGTTGTGTCGTCAACTGAGGGGTCGACGACGTCCCCTAATCAACAGAGACCAGGCAATCAGCGGGAGTGAAATTTGAACCCTTGGCTCGCAACAAATCATGGATCCCCAACATGCCCAGGCGACCGTAACACCGACAGCGGCGGCTGGGGCACAGTACAACCTTAACTCAGACATTGCGTGTAAGTAAGCAAGAAATGAACAAGGACGAACGAAGTCAACGGGACGCGGCGCTACTATCAACTCGTTTTATTTCCACTGTGATGTCCGATTTTATATGGGAAGATGCACAGCTAATGAAAGAAAGGAGGAAAGGGGGAGGAGCACAAGCAAGTACGAAAAACAAAAAGTGTACTCTTCATTTCTTCTGGTGTCGGTCGCCGATAAGGTATTTCGCACAATCTCAAGAAAATGGGAAAGCGCGTCAACATTAACGTTGTCTTCTTTGCTCCCAACAAATTGTCGAAGCTACTAAACAGAGTCAATGGAAAAGAAAAAAAGGAAAGCAGCTGCGCAACGCAGCATCTCGACCGGTTCATGAATTGCTCAGAAGGCACAGTTTATTCCGTTCCTCTACCGTCTGGCAGTCAGGTCGGACTGTCGGATGTCGGACAGTCAGGTTGTTGCTTAAACGATCGGATTAGAGAACATAGGAATAATGTAGATAAGATGATTACAGGACATCAGGGCATACACTGCAGAGACTGCAGAGATTGTGACTGTAGGCCACTTTTAGATAAGACTACGATTGTAGCCCGACACGAGGATCAGTTGCCACGAGAAATCATCGAGGCCTTCCAGATAGTTTCCTTAAAAGACAACTGCGTTACCAGAGCTTCTTTAGCATTGACAAAGAAAGAACTGCAATTCTTATTCAACCATTAAATTTTATCGTGCAAAAGTGCCTTTGTAACGCGAACGTTTAAAATGTGTTCATTGACTATTTTGTTTTTCGTACTTGCTTGTGCTCCTCCCCCAATACTCCTTTTTTTATTAGCTGTGTATCTTCCCGTATAAAATCGGACATCACAGTAAAAATAAAACGAGTTGATAGTAGCGCCGTGTCCCGTTCAGTTAGTTCGTCCTTGTTCATTTCGCGCTTACTTACAAGATGAATGACCAACTCACCCAAGAAACCACTCTCATCAGACATTGCCCCAGATAGGCAACACAACAACCATAGAAGGCTTAAAAGAAACTGAAGCAAGCACGATTCTTTAATTATACCCACTCTGAAATCACGGACTAGAATCAAGAGCGTGTTTGTTCACATTCAGATTCGAGTTTTAGAGTTTCTTAAAAGATACACTATACAGGAATCTGGCGCTAGCGTCTATGCGGCTCAGAAAAAGCCCGTCTGTGTCGTGATAGTCCGGCATCAACCCGTACGCTCGCCTTAGTTTCATCATTGGCTTGAAATGAAACGTTTTCGTGGCCGTAACTTCATATACAGCGCTACAAACGCAAAAAGGAGTATGCAATTTTATAAGTATAAAATAAAACACGCTGTTTTAAAGCTAGGACTTCACGTACTATTCTAGAGAACAAATTGGTAATTAAAAATAACGTAGAATTTTGCAAGACTCATTAAAGCATCTTATTTGTTCAATATTTCAATAATGATTTCTTTGAAAATCTCAGAAATATTTTATCCGCGTACCTATCTAAATATCGCCTTCGCGGTGAACTCGTGCACAGGCCGTCTGCTACAACTTTCGCGGCGACTAATTACCCGCTCAGGTACGATGTCCTGCCGCTGTTAACTACTGCTACTGCAAAAAAGAACTGGGAAGCACATTGTCCTTACCACAGAGCGCATCCGCATTGTGGGTTTGTACTTATGTAACTATGTACCGAAGGTCGCTCGCCGGAACTACTCCTGCTACAGGTTTATAACGAAGCACGGTTATCTTAGCATGAGCAAAAGGAGCGAATTTCGAGATCCAAAGCAAAGCGAGAGGAGGGAAGAGAGTTTCGACCATTTCGGGGACCTTCTGGACATAGTAACTCATAATTAAGAGAGCAAACCCAAGAAGACGCTTAAGAACCCTATAGAAATGCGGAGCCACTAGCAGTGATCTTTCCTTAGCTCGCCACGGCGACATGCATTTCCAGGTTCACTTTACTCTTTTGTATCCTTAATAAAAAACTATATGGATTAGCACCGTTTGTGAGTCGTCGGAGCTACTGTTTTATGACGCGCACTCGCTGCCGCTTGCGCAGTGCAGGGTAAGTACACGGGGGAAAGGAAAGGACCTTCCCTCTTGCAGAGAGCGCCGATACTGCAGCCCCTTTCATCGTAGCTTCGGGGAAGTGCCCCTGCGTCAGACAATCCGACCGATGACAAAGATAGGCTTAGAGAAGGTCCGCTGTTGCTACACGTGTGATCCACGCAAATCCGCATTCCATTCTCCGCAGCAACAACCGTGTAGGCTATAACCATGCTGCCACCGCGGTGGACAGGTTGGCCTCCGTGGACCGAAATGGTGGTGCCAGTCATCGGGGCCCATACAGACCAGAGGGAATGGCCACGAATTTGCAGGTTCATGTGCCCACTACAAGAAATCCCCAAAACAGAGAACTTGGAGCAAAAAATGTAAGAACAGTGCGTGCCTCGTGAGTACATATCGCACGTTTTAAAGCAGGTGCACATCAGGCACCTAGAACCCTGATTGTAGGGAAGCTGTGACGTGGGATAATCTACCTGGTGACGTACCTAACGTCCAAATACGAACAAACGAAAGCTGAGAACGAGTCGCAAGTACGGCACAGCAAAAAAGGCCAGTCGAAACAATTCGCGCCAAAAGACAAAAATGATGCAAAAAGCAACGCCAGGCCCGCAGCTAATAATTGCAATTGAAATGTCGACCTGCTTACACTTGTCTAGTCAGTTTTAGGTGAAGGCCTGACTACAATTGAAGCAATTTGCCAGGGAATGTTTGAATAGCATCAGTGACCATAACATCTAATGATGGTAGCCATGTAAAACAACAAACGCAAGACAGAAATCGAAGCGCTTCTCTCAAAAGAAAAGTGGTTGAAACCCGAAGCATTCTCATGTAACCTAAGTCAAAGTCCAAGTCCAAAATCCAGACTGCCCCAACCGTGCCGAAATGGCGCAATCGGATAGACGTTGGCGTCAATACGCGAAGGGCCCTGGTTCTACTCCGACCCCGGGAAATGTTTTTTTTCGCAGCGGAGCCGTTTAGGCTTGAGTTTGGTCCGGTGGCACTAGCAAAAAATACCAAGGAAACTCCTCTACGCAGTTGCGTAGGTGGAGCAAAGCCTCGTCTAACTATATCTTCAGTGGGCGTCGCTGCCGTGAAGTGCCTCGTGCCTCGGTGCCGAGCACATCATATACACTCGCGTTAAATATACTGGGTGGGCGAGGCCGGATTGGAAATGCGCGCGCACGCGCCTCTCCAGTTTGACCGGGTGGTTGGCCGAGGAAGTCAGTAACTCTCGAGGAAGAATAGGTGCAGCGCGAACGCCATTGTGTCGCCGCTAGAGAACCAATGTAACGTCCGCAATACAACACCTAGTACCGCGCCGAAGCCGCCGCGCATAAACGGCAGCGAAGAGCGGAAGATTTCAGAGATTCCGAAATGGAGCCGCCGGTCAAACGAGCCCATAATTCGAGTAATGGAGAACTTCCAACGTTAAGCTGGTGTGACGATCCTACGTTGAATGCAGACGCTGACTGCTTGCACACAAACAGGGGAGAGCCGACGGGTGCACCACTCCGCATCTTACCAATGGCGGCCCTTCGAAGGCCATGCGGCCCATGCTGACCTTCAGGTGTCCCCGGCGCTAAAGGTAAGGGGGGGGGGGGCATGGAGTAGCGTGGAGAAAGCAATGAACCGCCGAACATCTTTGTTTTCTAATCAGCCCTTTGTCCTCTCACGCAACTCCCTGAGGGGTAACAAAGCCAACGAACGAACCTCAAGGACGCCCCCTCCACCTTGCGCCCACTGATCCGCCGTAGGAGCCGTCCGAGAGCGCGATCCCGTAACCCGGCCCGGCCTGAAGTGGACAATATCGCTCCCTTCCTCGTTCCCACTTACGCACACCACGGAGCTCACACAGCAGCACATCGATATCGGCTCCACGGCCCTGCAGCGTAGGTGCACATCACCGCGCACTACGGAATGTGAGTCTCGAACTCGCCGTCCTCGCATACCCAACGCGCCCACGCACACTGGCCCCAGAAACAGATATCGCCCCCGCCGCCTTCTTGACCCGCTCCTACGAGTCACAACATTTCGCCGGGTGAGCGCATCGGCACCAAGCCAAACTGAGTGTTAATCAAAGTGTTTATTTTATCTTGCGTCGCCTTTCGCCGACTGAACTCTTTGTGGACCCAACAACTTCGTAGCGTGACGCTATCGCTCTTTAGGAAGCGTGACCCGCTTATGTAGGGGTGGCGCTACCGGCCGGATAGGCTCAACCGTCAACATTGCGCCTATCCTGGCAAAAACATCGAAAAACCAAACAAAACTTAGCAAAGCCTAGCAAGACCTAGCCAAACAGCAAATTCAGAAGAGGCTAAGTCGTGGCCCCGGTCCGCTGTTAGTCCAGCCGTGCACCACTAGTGCAAGCTGCGCCAGTTATTTTTTTAGGGGCTTGATGTGCCTTCGTTCGTAACCACCATTTTGTGAAACCATTGTGTAAAGTCAGCTTTTCTTCAGTGCGTCTTGCGACGAACGACGCCAGAAATGAGGCACGCAGAGGTTCGCTTTAAAAACAACAATTTTTTCTTACAACCCAGCAGAGCATACTATAACAGACACCTGAATGCTACCATTGGCTTTGCAGTTATCCCATATGGTTAATATGGAATTGCAAATGATAACCACCCAACGCTTCATTCACCATGAGCCTGTGGAATTGAAAGAGTACTTTTGAAGAAGCACCATCACGTCATGAACAGCACGTTGTCTTGGTTTAGGACCTGTATTAAGAGGTGCATAAATAGAACATGCCTTGTTATTTACAAGGCAAAAGATTTGACAGAGTTAGTGAAAGCTTATTAAGAGAATACCCTAAATGCGAAACATACATGTTAGGGCATCGAACGAAACATGATCAGCAACAATATAAAGAACCTGCTGCAGAGAAACACCATACCATTAGGAAAGGGAAAGCTGGTGTGACGATCGAACACTTCCTTTTTCACCAGAAGCCACAAGAGAACTAAATCGCTCTTTTCATTTTACCATAATAAATACAAACACATCACCGGCCAATTTATTATTCACTTCAACGCTTTAACAATTCAGTAATGCACGACGTGGTTAACGCCAATGGTGGTATTGCTGCAGCCATTAGAGAGCCCTCACCTAACTATGCCTAAGTGTTTAAATACGCCCTAAACTACTTAAAACCCAAAGGTCGTGATACCATCGATCTTATACCATTGCGTTCCACAATTTGTAGTGCAAGATGGTTTATTGGTAGCCCAGCGCAGTCACCGAAACGAGTAGACCATGCTTAGTCGGACAGACTAATGTACAGCTTCTGTCTCGCGGCCGCTGCTGCCGACGATTCGTGAGGGCAGCTCATGACAATGATGGATGAGAGGCCCATCCTGGCTGTTGCATCAGGGCGCCGAAGAAGAGATCGGTTCGTTATGAGGCTTGAAACGCTGCACATACACAATTTTACGACCAGGCCTTGGGAGGTCCGCCCAAGGGGTCATAGGCTCTACAACGTAGTTGACTGGGGAAACCCGTTCAATGACGCGGTAAGGTCCGTAAAATTTCGACAGGAGATTGGTGTATAATCCCCGTGTAGCAAACGGCATCCAAAGCCACACCAGGGAGCCAGGTAAATAGGTGGGGTCTGCAGCAACGTCATCATGACGATATTTGTGTCTGCACTGTTCGTCGGCAGTGAAACGTCGCGCGAGCTGTCCGAAGTCTTCCGTGCTTCGTGGCATCAGATAGGGGCACACACTCTGAAGTATTAGGTCGGTAGGGCAGGACGATGTCCAGAGTGCTCGATGGCTCACGTCCGTAGAGCAGATAATAGGGAGAGAAACCCGTCGCAGCTTAGGTGGCGGTATTATATGTGTAGGTGACATAGGGTAGTTCCAGGTCCCAGCTCTGGTGATTGTCCGCGACGTACGTGGTGAGCATGACCCCTAGTGTGCGATTAAATCCTTATGTCAGGCCGTTTATTTGGTAGCAGTAGGTAGTTGTTGTGGGATGCATGACGCGCATGCCTTGACCAGTCTGTCAACAACTTGGGACAAGAACACACGTCCGCGATCCCCAAGGAGCTCACGAGGCGTTCCATGTCGCAAAATGAAAGGACTGAGAATAGAAGAAGCAACATCTACCGCTGCACCTGTTGGCAATGCAGTAGTCTCGGCATACCGCGAGAGGTGGTCGATGGCGACAATAATCCACCGGTTGCCAGTGGACGTGCATGTCAGAGGTCCATAGAGGTCAATGTCAACATGATCGAAGTGTTTCGCTAGACACGGTAACGGTTGTAAAAAGCCGATTGAAGTAGCGGGAGGAGACCTGCGGCGCTGGCACGTCGCACATGACTGGACGCACTTCCTAACGAAGTTGAATATGCATCGTCAGTAATAACGCAAACGGACCCGATGGTACGTCTTCAATACACCAGCGTGAGCGCAGGCTGGGTCGGTGTGAAGAGAAGCACAAATGTCAGCACGGCGAAGGCACGGGATAAAAAGTTGCCATTTTCGTCCTTCATCGAGCTAGTTACGTCGGTAAAGAAGGGCGTCACGCAGTGGGAAGTGCGGAGCTTGTGTGCGAAGGGTACGAAATCCTTGGTGAGGCAACGGACCAGAGAGGACGGAATTAATGAGAGATCTATGAATTCTTGCGTTGTTGAGTGCATAAATCTTCCAAGGAGAGAGAAGAAAGAACGCTGTCATCAGTCAAAGCACACGAAGCCTCAGAAGGAAGCGGCGATCGGGACATAGCGTCATGGTCTTGATGTTTGCGGCCCTACAGATAAATGACGCTTATGTCGATCTCTTGAAGCCGCAGAGCCAATCGACCAAGGCGCACACATGACCCTTTTAAAGAAGACAGGCAGCAGAGCGCATGGTGGTCCGTGACGACGTCGAAAGGTCAAAGGTTTCAATAGTTTATTCAATTCACAAAATAAGTACATACATTTGTATATACAGACGAGGGTCCCAAAGCCATCAGGCTGAAACGGGGCCCTCGGTAGTTCATTACTAAGGTAGCATGTAAACGCAGAAAACAGAAATGGCTATTTTCAAATAATTCCGGAAATAAATGCAACACTTCAAACATTAGCGATTTTAACAAATCAATTTGTCAAGTCTATCAAGTGCATTTGCAATACTTACTACCAAAACAACAACTACTACAAAACATCTACTCCATTCAGTAACGGACATTGAATCCGTACACTTCTTTATATTATACACCGCGAGAAAACGTTTGAGCAAATACACCAGTGCAAATAAAATAAAAACATCTCATTGCACCCTAAAATAAATACCTTAGTGTTGTTTTAAATACAATATTGACATTGATGATTCTACAGCAAGAGGCAGGCTGTTCCAGATTTGAAAAGCAGTGAAGTGGGTACTTTTTTTCCGTAATTTGTAGGAACAATCGGGAGTAAAAAATTATTACCTGAGGCAAACCTTGTGGGGCACACATTACGTAGAGAATGAACGTCTATGAACTGAAAAGGAAGGTGATTGTTCAAAAGCCTAAATAACATGATTGCCAGATTGTACCTAAATAAGTGATCAATGGATAAGATACCGAACTGGTTACGTAGTTGCGAAACATCAGTACTAAAATGTCTGGAGGTAATAATACGTATCGCTTGGTTTTGAATGTGTTGTACCGATTTTAAGTGACATTGATAAGTGTTTCCCCACGCGATGATTTCATAGATAATGTGACTCTGTACAAAGCAGAAATAGAGTTCTAGTCGTGGGGAAGAGGAAAAATATAGTCAGGGTTTAATGAGCACACGAATGCCAAATGCAGTGGTTTTTTTAATAAATCTTCAGAACATGCGCGCCAAAAGCATGGACAAAGATTGATAGTTTTGCATTACAGAACACTTAAACAACTAAGTGCACCTGTTTATGGCTGTACAAATTTTGCAACCGTACGACCGGCTTCTGGGCTGTACTGTTTTGCTAGTTCTAAATGCTCACAATTAGGGTAGGCGGAGTTCCACTCATGTAACTCCCGCATGACTTCAGACAGCAGTGCCGGGTCAGTGAATAAATCCAGGGCGGTGAGCGCTAGTATTTTGGCTGCCCGCAGTGTAGGCGGCCGTTACGGTGGTTGATATGAATTTAAAATTTAAGGTGAGTATCAAGACGTATACCGAGAAATGTTACAGAATCACAAGCAGGAATAGGATTTCCACCTAGTGTTAACGAGGGAAGCTGGGTTACGACCTGCTGATTTGAACTGAAAATCAAGAATTTAGATTTGATAAGATTAATTACCAATTGAATCTTTTTACACCAATCTACGACAGAAGCTGTGTAAGCCGCGACACCAACTTCGGTACAATGCGGCGGAAGTAAGAGCAAAGTTCGATAAAACTCCGTAAAGCCTTTATAGTTGTCGGCTTCGAGGGCTCGGCCACAACACGCAATTTGCTCTTGTCCGGCAGTATTCCTTCCTTAGACACAACGTGACCCGAAATGGTGAGCTGACGCGCTCCAAAATGGCATTTGCTAAGGTTGAATTGTAGCTGGGTGTTACGATACAGGTCAGTACTTGCTGGAGACGTGCAAAGTGCGTTCCAAAGTCCGGAGAAAACACAATGATATCGTCTAGATAGTACAGACACGTTTTTTACTTCAAACTTCGTAGCACACCGTCCTTAATTCACTCAATAGAGGCAGAGGCATTACGGAGCCCGAACGGCATGACATTGAATTCAAAGAGGTCATTTGGGGTGATAAATGAAGTTTTCGAGCGATCAGCATCCGCTACAAGCACCTGCCAGTATCCAGAGCGTAAGTCCATCAATTAAAAGAATTCAGCTCCTTGTAAGCAGTCGAAGGCATCATCAATGCTCGGCAGAGGATAGACGCCCTTGCGCGTTATGGTGTTTAGGCGCAGATAGTCCACTCAAAATCTAATCCAGCCGTCCTTCTTCTTCACGAGAACAAAGGAGGAGGCCTAAGGGCTGTTGAATGGGCGAATGATGTGCCGTTGGAGCATCTCACGTGCTTGCTCCTCGATCACGTGACGCTCGCTAAGAAACACCCTATACGGTCGCTGCCACAGCGGCGCATGCGATCCAGTGTCGATGGAGTGGGTAACAATAGAGGTATGGCCAAGTGAGGATTGTGCGCAGTGGAATGACGGCTAGAAACGGCACATGAGTTTCAGAAGTTGACATTTCTGCGCGGGCCCGAGAGCGTTGTCAACTGCAGCGTGAAACACGCTATTGAAAAGTTGTGTCGTCGTAGAAGGGGTCAGAGCAGCAATGTCATGATCAGGCGTATCGTCTGGGACGTCAACGAGCCGACAGGAATCCATGGGCTCGGCAATGCCAAGGCATTCTCCAGGTAGCAAGGAGCACGGGCTTGCGGGCGGGTCGGAAACCCTCATGGCAGTTCCGCCAGAATGAATCGTTCAGAAATGCGAAAGGCAGCCGTATACATCCGCGGTGAAGGAAGACCTCGGATGGCATTAAAACCACAGTTGCATCCCCAAAAGCCGGACAACAGAGCGGCACAATAACGGCGGACTGGGCAGAATGTTCGTGTGTTCGGCTACGACCAGCTTAGCGCTGGATGAAGCAAAATTACCGTCGGTGGTTTTGTCTGGTAGAACAGAAAATTTAGCTGCGGCACGCGCAAAATCAATGAGAGCGTTCTGCCGAGACAAAAACTCCCATCCCAGAATGAAGTAATGAGAGCAGTTGGAAATCATGATGAATTCAATGACGTACACTACGCTCTGGATGGAAACGCGAGCCTTACAAGCAGCCAGGGCATGAACGGGTTGGGAGTCCGCAGTTCATAAGGATAGACCAAAGAGAGGTGTCATAACGTTAAGACATTTGCGGCAGAGATTGGCTCGAATCACGGAAACTGCTGCTCCTGTATCGACCAGCGCAACAGTCGCGACACCGTCGACTGACACGTCAATAATATTCTCGGTAGACAGCGTAGGCCTTGGACGTTTTTATGGCGATGCAGTTCTTGCCTCCGGAGCTGCGGCTGTCAGTATTCCTCTGGGGCAGGGGTGGAACGACAACGCATCGGCGACAGCGATCGGCGGAGCGGAGATTGAGAGCCACGGTCAGTGAAAGCTTGGTGGTCGGAAGCCGGGGGCGCATACGACGGGTCCGGAGCGGTTGGGACAGCATCGGGGAGGAACCCTACGTAGGTCCTTAATAAGGATAGCGGCATTCCGGTGGAAGACCTTTGGCAGGCAGTACGTTGCGACGACAGTAGCGTGCGACATGTCCTGCGTAGTGGCACGAAAAGCAAATCGGCCGGTTGTCCGGAGTACGCCAGGGATTCGTGTATTGAGTCGGAATCGAGCCTGAGGAAGAGGTCTTGGCGGAGCCGGGGGTCGGAACGACGCTCTCGTCTGCGCAAACAGTCCAGCGACTTCGGTGACAATAACCGGAGAAGCCACAGGAGTTGGATGGCCAAAACAACGAAGCACTTCTTCCACCTGTTTTTGAACCACATGCCGAAGAGTAGATTGAGGCATAGGGCCCGGGTGCGCAGTAATATTTGAAGTGGCATGGCAAAGTTGACGAGCAGCCTCTTCGCGGACAGTCTTCTTTATCGGGATGAACACACATGGACCGTCGAGGTGAACGGCTCATCTCACAAGCGGCTCATTTGGACGAGTGGACGCCGAGTCAAGGTCCTTTGCTTGCGCAGCAGGTCGTAACTTCGGCAGAAATTGATGACGTCGCTAACGGTCCGCGGATCCTTGGAAAGCAGCACCTGAAATGCGTCGTCATCGATACTTTCAAGGATATGCTTTACCTCCCAGTTTCCAACATGCCGGCGCCCACGCGCTTTCAAAGGTGTATTACATCTTCAATGTGGCTCGTAAAGACTTCTCCAGGTTGCCAAACCTGTACCCGTAAACGCTGTCTGCTTGAAGCTTCCGCACCGCGGGGTCGGTCGAAAAATTTCATAAACATTTCCTGCAACTCGTCCCTGGTATTCATCTCCCGCCGATGGTTATTGAACCAAAGTTCCGGGAGATGCGTGAAAGGGAAGCCGACATTGTTTTATTTAATGACGTCGTCACACTTGTGCGTGCTTAAAGGAAGAAAGCCAGTCTTCCATGTCACGATCATCTATCCTGCTGAACATAGCGGGGTCCAGCGGGCGTATGGTTAAAGAGCAGACAATCGGTTGCACCTGGCACGCAGGAGTAGGCTGATGAGCGGGTTCGTGGGACATTGGGGTGGGCAGCCACCGGTTGCGAAGGTCCAGGTTTTCCCATGAACCCTCACCCTCTGCAAATTGCAACAGTGTTTATTGGTAGCGAAGAGCAGTCATTGAAACTAGTAGACCAGGCTATGTCGGACAGACAAGTCTTTCTTCTGTCTCACGGCCGCTGCTGGCGATGATTCGTGAGGGCAGGTGATGACAATAATGGATGAGAGGCCATACGGGCTGGTTGGCCAGTGGTTGCACCAATTTCTCAATACAGTAGATACAGTATGCGTCTTTCAGTAAGACACTATCGTGTAAGTTCGTGCACCGTGTAATAAAAATGAGTAAAGTTTGATACTTGTAAGCGCAGTTACCCCGAGAGAAAGGTGCATTTGGCTTGGTTTTGCAAAGGTCAGCAGGGAATGTTTTATAAAGGTCACGTCACACCTTCCCCTACTGTGCTTCGGCGGCGGCACGCCATGCATTGCGAGTCGTAGTGCATACTTTGAACAGCGCTGACTGGGCGGGGACACAGCTAGAAGAACGAAGCAGGCGCTGACTATGAACTAATTTTATTTACAGAAACCAGCATTTATATTGTTACGTTGCGGCAGGACAAAGATGAGACGAACGATGAGATGGGGAGAGTGGGAGAGAGAGAAGCTCTTTAATGAAGAAGGGAAGGCAGAGAGGTTTGCTAACATGCGTACGTTGACTTGCTACTCTGTAGGAAGGGGAATGGTGAAAAGTTACATGAGTAGTAAGAAGAGGCGTAGCAGGTGAAAGAGCAAAAAAAGAGATAGGGTCAAAAACAGGGACATGTGGCGTAGCATAGACTGTCCGCCTAATGGGGGGCTATAAAGTCTCGGCGACGCCAATATCTTCAAGATACCCAAAACGCATCCAGGACTTTCCGTTGAGATGACGGAGAGTGCCATGGTCCAAGTAGCAGGCTCAACGTAATTGGTCCAGGGTGTAGACATGTCAGCCTTTGCTCTAACCGACTCCTTGCGTCAGTGTAGGCGGAGCACTCTAGCAGGACATGCTCGACGGTTTCGGAGGCGCAACAGTTGTCGCAATGTGGGTTTGTACTTTGGCCTATGCGATGTAGGTAAGCATTAGTGGACGCCGCATTGAATTGCAGTCTATGAAACAGTGTTTCACGCCGGCGAGGTAGTCGTTCTGGCCGCCACAGTCTTATCTGAGGGTCAAGTGAATACAGAAAATCATGATGATGTTCCTGAAGGGAACATAGGCGGTTTTTTCTGCTAGAGCTAGGGCCTTGGTCATAGTTGAGGCACCATTTTTTGTAACGAATATCATTCTTTTGTTTTTCATCATTTCCAGGCCCTTGGGTGCAGCCTCATCTGATCTCTGATTTCCTAGGACACCACAGTCTCCAGGGAGCTACTGAAGGCTTACGCGATGACCAGCAGCGTAAGCGAGATGGTGCAGGTATTTTACTTCGCGCTCAATGTGGTCGTGGATGCTGAAGCAGCAAGCACGTCGCAGGCTTTGTAGGGCGGCTTTCGAGTCTGTGAATATGGTCCATTGTGTCGGTGGCTTAGGGAGTATGAACCAGATGGCTTCTTAAATTCCATAAATTTCAGCTAAAGTGGACGAAGTCGCTCGCTCAGTCCGGCATGAGCGTGATTTGTTAGCTGACGGAATAAAAACTCCTGAAGAACTGCTCTCAGATGTTTCCGATCCATCTGTAAAAATATGGGTCGTTGCGGAGTGAAATTTGTGAATATGTGCAAGTGTAACCTGAAGTAGGACAGTGTGGGATATGCGCTTTTTTTAATCAATTCCAGCTATACAATGTTTTATGGTAACAGGGGACAAAGTACATGGCGGAAAACCCAGTGGCGCGGTCTGGGGTGCTTGATTTATTACGGAAGCACCAATTGCCGTTGTTGTTCGTCCAAAACTGGAAGCATCATGATCCGCACGGCGAGCCAGGTAATCGGTTGTGGCATGAAGCCTGTACCTCAAGTAATTTCGTCGCGTCTCTTGAAGCCATAACACATCTATGGGCAGTTCTATTTACATTATTCACATAGCGGTGAACACAGAGCTCCCGCAAGATGCGTGCCTAGCACTTCGTCGTAGTCATCGACATCGTTCTTTAATGAAGGCGTTGTGAGGCATGGTCCACCGGAGTCAAGTAACATCAACCCTCGGGTCGAGTACGACGGTCCCGGTCGAAACCGAGGTACCGTGACGACGGACTGTGATGTGGAAGAGCGATGCGGATAAGCAATGTGATGAAAACATACCGTGAAGTTGAGCCTGACACCACCGATGACGATGATGTTATTGATGATGTTTGGCTCCGCAACTGCGATGTCTTGAAGGCAGAAACGGACCGCCCGAGGAACCCGATCCAGGTCGGATGACATGGCCGGGACGAGGGCATCTTTTTCCTGCCACCACATAATAATACATATACACATATATGGCACGGCGGCTCCGCCCGAATGTGATGTAGCCGTTCGTCTTCGTGGAGTCGGCGCTTTTCAGCGCCGTTGGAAGCGCCGAACTGCTTGGATTGCCCTGGACAGCACAGGACCATGAGGTCACCAACTGCCACGTGCTATATCTTCTGGGCATCTCCCGCCACATCACCCGATCGTAACGTGCATAGATGGTTTGGAGCACCACCTGATGCAAGCGCCACCGCCAATGATTACTATTAGTCGCCTATACGCCTATCCCACGCCTGCCGGGCATTGCGGCTCTGTCAGAATGCGGCCTAACCGTTTCGTCTCCATCGTGCAGATGCAGAAAATGTTACGGAAAATGCTATTCGTTCGACTGACCCATTTTTGGAACTGCTTCCTTGCCCGTCGTCGTGTTTTTATTTATTTATTTTTATTTATTTATTTATTTATTATTTTTATTTACTTATTAAACCCTCTCCATGCCTCTAAGGGCGTTACCGAGAGGAGTGGGTAAACTTTATACAATGTTTAATATGGCCGTCTTGAACAATGATGGGTCAGGGTTGCTGGTATGGAGGCGGGATGGTGGTTCCAGTAGGTGGCT
The DNA here is from genome assembly GCF_048455015.1 of Haemaphysalis longicornis. Classification (NCBI taxonomy): domain Eukaryota; kingdom Metazoa; phylum Arthropoda; class Arachnida; order Ixodida; family Ixodidae; genus Haemaphysalis; species Haemaphysalis longicornis. The sequence goes on along the minus strand of NW_027526233.1, from coordinate 36,576,607 downwards.
GTCCTTAGGAAGAATGAATTGAAGTGCACGTTTTTTCGAGACCTCGGCACGCTAACTTGCAATCTGGAGTCTATACGTTCAGAAATATACGCAGGTGGTGAGAGAAGGTCATGTTTAATATCAAGATTGCCGGAGTAGATTTCGGGGGAGAGGCAGATGCGAGATACTTTTCTTCTGATAGGTAGGTTACAAAGCCCAAGGTTAGATTTAATAATGGATACGCTGGCGGTGCGGAGTAGTTGGAAACAACAAAACGAACTCAGCGGTTCGGCATCGATTCAATTAGGGCTGAAAGCGATAGCTGGTGAGGGTCCAAGATTGTTAAGGCAGTCTCTAGCTTACTTCTAACACAGGTTTTATAAAGAAGCAGTTCTAAGGAGACTGGAGGTAGCGAAAAATTATGACGAAAGAAGCCAAGCATGCGGTTAGCGTGTTTAGTGATGTAATCACTACGCTTATGCCATGTTAGATCATTACTTATGTGAACACCAAAGTATTTGAAGGAGAGAAAATTGTCTAATTGTGTTGAGTTAAGAAAGTATTCAGGCAGCCCATGGTAATTGGTAGTGTTAGAAACCCTCATATCTTTGCACTTGTTTGGGTTAGGGTTCATGAGGCAGTTGTTGCACCACGAACATACTGTCGCGACCGGCGCAGTGAAAACCACCCACGACAGCGTTTGGGCTCGAACTGATTTTTATTCCTCCAGCACGAGCGCACGTGAGCGTGCGCCTCGTGGTTCCGCCTTCGTCGTCGTCGTCGCCTCGGCGCGGTGGACACGCGCCGCTACAGGGCTCTCCCCCGTAGAGCCGGAGGTCGTTGTTGAAGACCACGTGACATTTTTCGACGGTTGATGGTGCAAAGTTCTGGGCATGGTTGTTGAGACGGGGAAGGACTGGTTGGGTCGAATAGAGGCGAGGTATGCAGGCTTTACGCGGTCAGCGGCGACGACGTCTTGGCGGCCGTTGATGTCGAGGGTGAAAGTCTTGGGGTGCCGCTCGATGACGCGGTATGGGCCATCGAACGCGGGAGTGAGGGGTCGACGGGCAGCGTCGTGGCGCACGAACACGTGAGTGCAGGAAGAAAGGTCTTGGCTCACGAAGACGGAGTGGTCGCTGCGTTGTCGAGGAATGACAGGCCGGATTTGGTCAAAAAGGCGACGAAGGTCAGCCACGTAACCGGCGGGGTCCGAAGGACCATCGGCAGGCGGAGGTGTGAGGAGGTCGCCCGGGAGACGAAGAGGGCAGCCATACACCAGCTCGGTAGATGTGCAATGCAGGTCTGCCTTAAAAGCCGAGCGTAGTCCAAGCAAGACGAGGGGAAGGTGGTCGGCCCAGTGTTCCCTTGGCTCGTAGGTGGTGAGAGCTGCCTTGAGTTGGCGGTGTAAACGCTCCACCCTCCCGTTGGCAGACGGATGGTAGGAGGTGGTGTGTATGTGGCGTACTCCCAAGATGGCAGCGAGAGCCTTGAACAGGGCTGATTGGAATTGACGCCCGCGATCAGTGATGACAACAGCGGGGCAGCCGAAACGGGACACCCAACCACCAACAAATGCTTTGGCGACTGTTTCCGCCGTAATATCAGGTATTGGGATTGCCTCTGGCCAGCGCGTGAAGCGGTCGACGAACGTCAACAAGTAGGTGGCGCATCGCGACGGTGGTAGGGGGCCGACCAGGTCAATGTGCACGTGCGCGAAACGGCTGTCCGGTGGATGGAATGGCGAGGCAGGAGTGACAGTGTGCCTGGTTACTTTGACACGTTGGCACTGGACGCAGGTGCGTGCCCACCGGCGGACATCTGCATTCATGGAGGGCCAGAACCACCGCGCTGTGACGAGGTGTTGAGTTCCTCGGATGCCGGGGTGACTCTTGCCGTGCAGGGTGTCAAAAACGGCTCGACGAAACGCCGGTGGAACATAAGGTCGGGAGACGCGGGCTGATGTCTCACATGTGATTGTGCCTTCGGTAAACGGCAACGGCACATCCGTGAACGTCAGCGTGGAGGTGTCAGAGCGGCGTTGCTGGAGCTCAGGGTCTTGTCGCTGTGCAGAAGCAAGCTCTTCCATGGAAATTGGTTGGGGTGTAGACGAAAGTGCTTCGACGCGAGACAGCGCGTCAGCAGCAGTGTTGATCAGGCCGCTGACATGACGGAGATCGACAGTAAATTCCGAGACGAAGGAGAGGTGACGGATCTCACGCGACGAGTACGAGCTGTGGTTGCGCTGGAAAGCGAACGTCAGGGGCTTGTGATCCGTAAGGACGTAGAAGTCCCTGCCTTCCAGGAAATGCCGGAAATGTTTGATGGCAAGGTAGACAGCCAGTAGCTCGCGCCCGAAGGTGCTGTACCTCGTCTCGGTAGGTTTCAGCCTCTGGGAGTAGAAACCAAGTGGCTGCCAACCGGAGACGAACTGCTCAACCACAGCACCGACAGCCACGCTGGAGGCGTCGGTTATAAGACGAAAATGAGAACCAGGAACGGGGTGTATAAGCATGGCAGCGTCGGAGAGGGCCTTCTTCGCAGCAGAAAAGGCGGACGCTGCTTGCTCGCTCCACTCGAAGTGCTCTGCAGGGCCTGTCTTGGTGGCCAGCAGATCAGTGAGGGGCTGGACTAGTTCGGCACAGTCGGGAATGAACCGCCGATAGAAGTTCAGCAGGCCCAAGAACTCTCTAAGCTTCTTAATTGAGGTGGGCTGTGGAAAGTCCTGGATGGCCTTCACCTTGGTGTCGAGAGGTCTGATGCCCTGTGGAGTGACCAAGTGGCCCAGGAACTCGATGGTCTGCACGCCGAAGACACACTTTTTGGGGTTGATGACGAAGCCATATTCGTCAAGCCGAGTAAAAAGGGCTCGCAAGTGCACTTCGTGCTCGGATAGTGACGAGCTTGCGATCAAGAGGTCGTCGAGGTAGGCAACGACAAAGTCTAAACCGCGGGTAACCTCGTCGATGGCACGTTGAAAGGTCTGGGCGGCGTTACGCAGGCCGAAGGGCATGCGGACATATTCGAAGAGACCAAATGGTGTAATGATGGCAGTCTTCGGTATGTCTGCTGGCTCCAAAGGTATCTGGTGATAAGCTTTGACCAAGTCCACCTTGCTGAATATCTTGCAGCCTGCCAGATTCGCGGTGAAGTCCTGCAAATGAGGGAGCGGGTACCGGTCCGGCACGGTGATCGCATTGAGGGCACGGTAGTCACCGCATGGCCTCCAGTCACCGGGGTCGTTTTTGGGTACCATATGCAGGGCTGACGCGTAGTTGCTCGAGGATGGACGGACAATTCCCAGTTCCAGCATGTGCTCGAACTCCCGGCGAGCAATGGCATAACGTGATCCGGCGAGACGACGCGCTCGAGCGAAGACAGGGGGTCCCTTCGAGACGATGTGGTGGGTGATGGTGTGCTTCACCGGGGACTCTCCCGTGTGGGGTCTTGTGATGGCGGAAAAATCTGCAAGTATCTCCTCGTACACGGAAGATGGCACAAAGGCTCGAAGTCCGGTCGCCGTGGCAGAGGAGAGAATGCCATGTACTGAAAGGCTCGTCGTCATGTCCACGAGGCGTCGAGAGTGCACGTCCACGGCCAGGTTGTAGAAAGCCAGGAAATCAGCAGCGAGAATGGGCTGCTTGATGTCAGCAATTGTGAAAAGCCACCGGAAGGTGCGACGTAGGCCAATATTGACTGTGAGCGACCGCTGGCCGTAGGTGTTGATCGGCGAGTTGTTGACGGCGATTAACGGGGAGGTCATTTCTCGGCGTCGTCGGTCTAGCGAAGAGGCCGGTATGACGCTGACCTCTGCTCCCGTATCGACCAAGAAGCGGTGGCCGGCAACCTTGTCGGTGACGTAGAAGAGGCGGCTGACTGCATGACCAGGTTCACTTGCCGCCGCCAGTGTCCGGTCTCCTAGTTTCCCGTCCATGAGCAAGGCTGGCTGCACTTGCGGGCGGCAGTGCCGAAGGTACGATGATACCAACAGACGCCCGAAGGGCCAGGCTCACCGCGTGTTGCGGAGGAGCCATGTTGAGAACGGGACGGGGATGGGGAGTACCGTCGGTCGCGGGATGCACGTCGGCGTCGGTGCAAGAGGGGTGCGAGGGATGACAGCTGATGGCTGAGTTCATCAATGCGGCTCTCAAGTCGACCAAGCCTTGAGTCGTCCCTTGAAGTGGAGGGCGTATCGACGACTGCGGCGATGCTTGGGGACCGGGAATAGCCCGCGATGCGGTCAGCCAGTTCCGCGAGTTGGTCGAGTGGCATGTCAGCGTTGAAGGAAGAGCTCCCGAAGAAGTGGATTGTTGAGGTCCTGGCCATGATCGCCCAATAGCTGCCGCATGCGATGTAGCAACTGCGAGGGTCGCCTGTCACCGAGCTCCTCGGTGTTCAGAAGCTGCTGCAGCCTGCTGCGCTCCGACTCCGACTTGCGTTGGATCATCGCTGCCTTTAGGTGGTCGTACGGCGCTTCAGGATGTGGGGCGTCGAGGATGTCGGCTAGCTCTTCCGCGATGCTGCCTGGCAAGGAGGTCACGACGATGTTATATTTCGCCTCCCGGCTGGTGATGCGATGCAGACGGAAGCGCGCTTCGACTTGCGTGAACCATGTCCGCGGGTTCCGAGTCCAAAACGGGGGTAGAGTAGCGCTGTGCACAGCCGCGGTTGTAGCGTGAGCAGGCGGAGCTGCTTCGTGGGCGGGCGTAGCTGCGCCGGGTTGTAGTTGCCCCGCAGAATCCGGCGAAGCCGAAGGGTCCGACATGGCGCGGTCAGAAGAGGCGAGTTCGGTCCACGTCTCCCAATAATGTCGCGACCGGCGCAGTGACAACCAGCCACGACAGCGTTTGGGCTCGAATTGATTTTTATTCCTCCAGCACGAGCGCACGTGATCGTACGCCTAGTGGTTCCGCCTTCGTCGTCGTCGTCGCCTCGGCGCGGTGTACACGCGCCGCTACAATAGGTTATTGAGGTCACACTGTAGTAAAGGGGAGTCTGCAGGTTTGGCTACTTTACGATAGATTACACACAGTCATCCGCTAAAAGTCGAATTGAAGGGGAAACGTGGTCAGAAAGATCAATAAAAAAATTCCCCCGCATTTCACCGAAGGGGAGTATGAGGAAGTGCGAAGCACGGGGTGATGCTATGAGGGGGAGTTTGTTGAAGTTTGGTGGCATTTTGCCCGTTAGTTACATTAGTTACCCCCTCATTAGTTACCCCCTCGTGATCACGTTTGGCTTAACACGCCTCGTTTGTCCCTCTGCGGAAATCTTGGTGAATTAACGTGTATGTTCGAGAGGAGGAGCGCACCGCACCGCAGCGCACCGCAGCTGCGAAGCGCCGACCGGAGTGAAGGGAGTGGAGGCGCAGTCACGTGAGAGAATGCAGAACTAGCGGGTTTGTAGTATCACGTGTACACCACGCAGTTATCAAGCCGCTATAACGCCGCTGAGTCGCCAACGCACGCCGCTGACGACGTAGTTTGAATGCGTTAAAGTTATAAGGCGCGTTACTAACACTGATATCAACGTCAAATAAGTTGGAGGTCATTGACATCGAGAAGTACAGGGGTGCCATAGTGCGCGCACGCGCAGAGCGACTCTGGTTCGGCGAAACGCCAACCAAACGTTCCCTGAGTGACGAAAAGGGTTATGCGCTAAAGAATGAGATTAAAGCTATTCGATACAATAGTGTGGTTTCTAGGGACAATACTATAAAGAAAAAAAAAGTCCGTGGCTTAGTCGGTAGAGCGTCGCGCTGCAGCCGCAAAGTCCGCAGATCGAAACCTGGCGCCGGATGCTGTTTTTTTTTATATAGTGTAGTGGCCTGGCTGGCGCGCCGAGAGAGGGTGTTGCGAGCTGGAGAGTAGTAAAGGGGCTTTAGGAGAGTAGGCGAGGGGGGAGAGGAGGCGCTATGCGAGCGCGACGATTCAGGCTCGCTTAAGAAGTGCATTCGCACTTATTCCTGGCCAATCTCCCACGTGGGTATGTGCCACGTCAGCGGCCAGGCAGCGCGCGCCCATCTCCCCCGTTGCTAAGGAAGACGAAAAGCGCGCGCACCCGCAGCTGTTGCTATGCGGACGGCGGAAGGTTCGGGGTCGCTTATAAAGTGCATTCGCACTTTATAGAAATAATTAAAAGCAAGTGGCCCAAGACACAGCCTTGGGGAACACCTGATGTTACATGGTGCATGCGTGAATTGCAGTTATTGGCGGTGACATACTGAGTTCGAGTTGTTAGAAAAGCTTCTATCCATTTAGGTAAGCTGTAGTCTAGGTTATGCTTGCTCAGTTTATAAAGAAGAAGATGGTGTGACACAGAATCAAATGCCTTCCGCAAGTCGAAAAGATGCAGTCGGTGATAGAAGCCTGATCATAGGTGGACTACAGATGGTTGGTTAAAAGTAGTAGCTGTGTTTCGCAACAGTAGTGCTTTCGGAACCATGTTGGAATACAGTAAAAAGTTGTGTAATTCAAGGCAAGTGCTGAGATGTGAATACAATATGTGTTCTAGAATTTCGCAAGATTTTCTAATTAGTGAAATGTGTCAGTAGTTCAAGTGGCCAGAAGTGTTACCTTGCTTGGGCACAGGCACCACATTTCCCGCCTTCCAATCACTGGGGTGGGTAGAGCATTGCAAGGAGTGTGTGAAGATCTAAGACAAGGTTCTACAAGAATACGTTACAGTGCCCTTTAAAAACTGAGCGGGAATTGCATCCGTTCCAGAGGATGAATTCTTCATATTATTAATGAGCGATTGAATTCCTATCCAGTCAATAACAATGAAATCCATTGGTGGCAAAGACAATCTAAGTGCTGGGCAAAACGGCACAAGGGTTTTTACCAAATGAGACCGTAAATTCATCTTGTAAAACTTCCCAACACTGGTTAGAAGGAATAGTGGAGCCCTGTTCATCGCAAAAGTTGATTAGTTTTTGTTTAGAGCGAATAATTAAATTTCAGAATTTGCGCGGGTTAGTTTGAAGCAAGGAAGGCAAGGTGGTGGGGAAAAACTATTTCGTTTCTTTAAGTGCCCTTGTGTACTCAAAAACGGCGATATTATAAGAGGACCGCGTGTCTGCCTTATCTGTCGACACCACGCGCCGGTACAGGCGCTTTTTTTGTTGCGGAGCATGTAAAGGCTACACGTAAACCACCGAGACTTGAAATTAGAACGTATGGTACGGGCGGGTAAGTATTGGTAGATCAGAGATGAAGCTTTGGTTTTGAATGCATTCCAGTTATATTTTTCTGTGCGATTTTTGGTACTGCTGGTGAAAGAATCTGTAAACGCTCCAAGTTCTACATTGATGGCAGCAAAATCACCGACTGCATATTCCCTTATCTTTGTGGTTGGCACTGGTACTGAAATTTGGTACTTTACGTAAATTGTAATATACAATGGTCACTTAGACCACTTACGTAAGTCACAGGTGAAATGGTGTCGGGGGTAGTGGGGAGGATTAGGTCAAGCACATTGGAAGAAGTAGGCGTAACGCGTGTAGGTTTGTTACCAGTATGGTTATGTTGAGATCCTCACAGAGGGTAATCAAGCTTGTGCCTTCAGATGAACGGACAACAGGTGGGTTACAAGTTTCATTCAAAGAATTATCCGCAAAGTTAAAATCACCGAGCACAAAGATTGGTCAGGCGGGATATCGAATTACTTAGCTGTATAACGCATCGTAGAATATGTCGCAAAACGGGGATCATGAATTTGGTGGGCGATAGCAACCACATAAAGCCACTTCTTTGTGGACGAAACGAACGCATGCGCAAAGAAGCTCGAGAAGGCATCTTATGAGAATAATATTAGAATGTAAATCTGCCGAAACAGCGATTAAGACGCCACTGCCGACTCTTGTCTCGCGTTCAGATCTGTAAAATGTATACTCCTGTGCGGTTTGAAAATTTCGCTATCATTGTTTTGCTTGACAACCATGTTTCCGTGAGAATAACAATGTCGGCGGCACAGTCATCGATTACGGAAGAAAGATCGTCACGCTTTTTTAAAACGCTACCGATATTGGTAAATAGAAATGACACTGTGTTTGCAGTACTACCAGAATTATTGCGATGCGATTTCTAGACAGCCGAAGGGCTAATAGACACTGCGAGAGCACTTGACGACGGGGAATCAGAAGGTTCGGTGATGTGGCTAATGCCGTACACTTTTTCAGTTTTTGAACAACCGGCGAAACATTTTTGGTTAATGTAGAGTTTGTTAACAGGAGCGAGTATTGCGGTGCGGTCTGCGGAGTCGCGCCGCTTCTGCTGGGCGAACGTGTTTCGGCGGAGTTGAGAGTTGCGGCCGTTGTTTTCAGTGAGGGCGCCGCCATCCGGGGACGAGTCGGAGAGCCGGCCGCGCTTAGACGCGCTGTTGTGGGAGCGGCTGCACGAAATCAAGCGCATCGTCTGCGTTGGTGGGCACAGCCCCTCAAGCGGATGTGGTTCGGGGGTGAAATGTGATTGTTGTCATTAGAGAGGCATTGTTCTCTGTGCTTTTTGGTGACAGTAACTCTCGCGCAAGCGGCGCGACGCCGCGGAACTGCTGTGTGCCGTTCTGCGGCTCGAACGCTAAAAAAGACACCGGGGTGCGGTACCACGAGTTTCCTAGCAACTCGGAACATCGTGAGGCCTGGCTGAAAAATGCATCTTGCGAAAGACCAGCGGGAAAAGGAAGCAAATGGCAACCAAGTGACTGGTCGCTGGTATGCTGTAGACCTTTTACAGAAAGCGACTACGGTACAAACGCGAAGGTAAGGATCTTACTTCCGATCGCCGTACCCACCGTGTTTCCAAACTATACAGAGTACATGCAAAAAGGGACTGCGAAGCCCACAAAGCGTCTTAAATGTAACTCTGATGTTCATGCAGGTACATTCCAAAGAGGGCACCCCAGCGAAGGTTCCCTGCGTGATCACAATAATACAGAAGCGCTTGTTCCTGACTTTTAGGGGCGAAGCTTTTTAAGGCGTGGGTCTGTCCATCCTCGACGTATGTATGTAGCCACCTCTAGTTTATTTCTTGGATTGTTTAATATATGGCGTGGCTACCTCTAGTTTAGTTCTTGGATTGTTTACTAGATGGCGGTACTTGTATATGATGAAAATATGCGCTTGGATTGTTTACTAGATGGCGTGGCTACCTCTAGTTTAGTTCTTGGATTGTTTACTAGATGGCGGGGAGCGTTGTAATAAAATCCGTTCGCTGTTGGCACGCGCTCGGAGTCGCCCGATGGATAAGGCTGCAGATGTGCGAGCCCGCGAGGCAGAAGCGCTCCGTGAAGCTGCGCGACGCCGCCCCCAAGATCCTGCCGTACGAGAGCGGGAGGCCGAAGCGTGTCGTCTGGCTGCGCGAAGACGCCGCCAAGATCCCAGCGTTCGAGAACGAGAGGCCCAAGCGTCACGGCAACGGCACGAGGACCCTGCCGTACGCGAAGCGGCACGGCTGCGGCGCGAAGAGGATCTCCAAAACGTCAGAGAACGGGAAGCAGCGAGAAAGAGCGCGTATCGGCAGGCAGACCCCGATGCAGTGAGAGCTCGTGAGGCGTCTACAAAACGCATCAGGCGAGCTCAGCCCCAAGGTGCCGACGCGCGGTTTAAGCGAGACTTTCTAGACGTTACGTTCGGACACAGATGTAGTGGGCGAACGTTCACTGAAGAGTCACGGTTTTACCAATGATTCCCCCTCAGGAGCTTCGCCCACTCATCATCATTCACCCCGTGCATATGCTGTGAATTTTTTTTCGTAGAAGTGCGCGCACAAAGTAGGTTTTCAACTGACGGGGGCTGTCAAACCTTCGTAGACATCGTGCGCATAATAGAAGAGAACAAGCAAACAGAGCCCCACTGAAAAAACGATTTCTCGCCAATTAAACGACCTGCATGATTTTAAAGCAAACTCGACGAACTGAAAGACCGCTTTCAATCGTATGAAAACGACAAGGCGATTCAAGCTTTCGTGGAGTTTTCGGAAATCGCTGAAGAGGGCGGCAAATTTTTTGGGTTTATTAGAAATATAGTGGTTAATTTTAACAAGCAAAAACAGCTCTTACTGTAAAGAAATACTGCACAAAAGCGTGCTTTGGAAAACATGCTCGCAAAAGGAGTATGAGCAATTGCGTGCTAGATGTCTTTTAAAGTTTTCATGTTGTTCCACACTTCAAAAGTATGTGGGGCACTCGACTGGTGAGGTTGCCGGGAACTCCTTGATAAATGAGCGCCTTCGCGTGGGGCACAAGAAACTGCGTGTTGCGCAAGTATATTACTGCTCGCTCATTGTTGATCAGATGGCTATTACACAAAAGGTGATATATGACCAAAACGTGGACAAAACATATGACTTTGTTGACATGGGTCTCGGGGGAGGGGCCGGCACGACACCTCAAGTGGAAAACCGGCTGTGGTGCGTTGTTTTACGGGGATATTCAAGCAGCTATGAAGATACCCGTTGGATATTTTTTCAAGGGATACCTCATGAACGAGAAGCTGTTTTGTATGACGATAGCAGTCTTCGAAGCTTTCAAAGATGTGGGATTTCTCGTGATGAGAGTCGCAACTGACAATCCCTAAACAAATACTGCCCGTTTCTCACGTCTTTCGGAAGCTGCCACTCTTATTGTTTATGCTGTGCCTCACCCTTTAAGGAAGGCTGACCCACTTTTCCTTTCTTCTGAATATAGTCATCCCATAAAGATTATGCGCACCAACTTCCTTGAGTGAGAGTTTATGGACGGAGATGGACAAATTCGAGACGGCTTCTACTTGAAAGAGGTATTCACAATGCAGTTAGAGCTCCTGGTTAGGCCAGTAATATTCTTCACTCGTGCTCACGTGGCGCCAAACAACTTGGAAAAGATGAAAGTTTGCTTTATTAGCACTTGATTTATTTTTTCTCAAGAAAGAGTCTTAGCTTGTAAATACGTTTTTTTTGTTATTGCAGTTGTAAACAAAATAAGGCCTGCATAAAACTCCATGTTCAAACTTTTTTGTCTGCTTCGAACAACAGTGTTCCGCAAATGGGCTCGGAAATTTACAAAGCCGTTTTGTAATTTCAGCTGCAAGTGATTTTTATCAAGAGCAGTATCAATATATATGCAACTGAATCTTAAAGCTCCAATAGACAGAGTCTTTTCCCAATATAAATGTACAATGCAATATGATAGTGCGTGAAAAGCCGGCCAATACGAATGTAGTAAACACATGGAACGCTATGCGAGCTCTTAGTAGTGATGTTCCTAACTTCGGGCTCCTTATGAGCAGTTTTATGTTTGAGCACGGTTTAACTTCATTGCGGAACAACTATTAACACTCAGCAGCAGCTCGATGAGTGCGCGCCTTGTGAGGTTAGCAACGAGCGGCCGTGCGGCACGCAGGTAACCAAGCCAGGTGGCTGCTCCGGCACACGCTAGCAGGCACAAGTGAGACTTTGCCAATATGAAGGCTTTTGCCATATGAATTTTGTCTTGTTACGCCTTGTCCCTCCATCCGGCGTCGGCGTCGTTGTTGTCGGCGTCCACACCTCCCCCATTCTCCTCGCCGCGCCAGCTTCGCTCTCCGCCGCTCACCCCCTCTCCTCTCCGATAGCGCACACTCTCTCGCGAGGGGCATTGGATTGGATTGGATTGGATCGGATTGGATTGGATTGGCTTGGCTTGGCTTGGCTTGGCTTCGATTGAATTAAAGTGGATTGTGTTGGATTGTGCTGCGTCATAGCCGCGGCAGACGCACTGGCGCCGGCGCGTCCCCTCACCGTTATGCGCGCTATAAAACGCGGTGCCTGCGCCGCTTCGCTCCATCGTTCCAGCGCCGTTCCTCCGCTGTCCAACGCTGCAACGTGAACCCCCTATGCGTCGAATCTACACAGGGGTTCCCGCGAGGGGAGGTGGGAGTTTTTAGCTCTCAAAACTACAAAAAATTCGAATTGAAATTGTTTGTTTAAACATAGCCAAGCAGAACGGCACATCAACGGCGTAGTCTGAGCGTTCCTCCAAAGCATTCTTCCAAGAGCGTTTCCCCGGACGGCAGCGCCGTGGCGGCCGCCAAGAGAACTAGTCCCCGGACGCCGTTTCCGCGTCACATAGCAGGCCGCACCCTGCGTGCGCTTGATGGAGGGGCCTTGGATCACGGCTCGCTCTGCCGTAGTTCAGAAGGTTTTTTCTTGAATTACGCATAGATCTGCAAAAATCCCCGTATCGGTATACCCGTACGTTTTATTCGGTTTTTGGTATAAAAAACTTGGTTCCTCCCCTTTGAAGACAAAAATTTGACAATTATAGGCCGACATTTGGTTTCAATGTAATTTCACAGTCTATGCGCCCTGCAATGCTCTATAAGGGTATTTCAACCTCAGGTGTAGAGGACTCAAAATTTTTATTGCTTATTCAGATTCTGCCCATGATTCGGTAGAAGTGTCAGCCATGCATAAAATATCAGATTTTCTCGGTGAGACCGATCCTCTAGGTCGTTTAATCGGGAGTGCATCTCTATGCTCTCCCTCTCCACCGATTGCGCGACCGCTTGCTCACTACGCGGTATGCTCAATACTGTTAGACTTTTCAATCAAGCTAATACGGGATTCAACGTTAATTAGTCTCATGGTGATGTCTTGAACACGTTTTTTTCTAGCTTTACTTGGCTGGACTTTAAATCATCCAGCATGTGTTTTAACTCGTCATGACGTGAGTCAGTGTGTTCATTGATAGCCTTAACTACCGTCGCCGGCTCTACTGAGAGTAAGTTTCAACTAATTGGTTTGTTAGGCCCAGGATTAGGCTCGACATCCCCACATATGACTAACATGACTAACAGCCTCATAGTATCCATAGAATCACAAATAATCATGCATAACACTGGTGGGCATAGGAACAGAAGCAGACACACATTGTTTGACCGACTACGATGATAGGATGGAGCAGTACCAACCTGTAAGACGAAACAAAACGGATCTTGGAGAGGCTGCATTTCTGCGTCTCTCCCATGCCCACTGAAGAGACAGCACGTCGGCCCGGTTCTTATGTAGTCGTCAGAAAATGTGGGCATTGTAACCGAGAGTTTGTTGCCGATAATGGGAACCAGGCGTGGTGTAGAGGACAGAAGGGACACAGGGCACTGAGCGTCGTCACGAAGACACCGCGGTAGTGCGCTGATAGGCGCTTTGATGCTTTGCGCGTAAAAGGCTGTGGCAGGCTCGGTCGTTGAAGAATCAGCGCATGCGCGCAAATCCAGTACAGCCGAACTCGCCTTGTCCGAAACAGGCGCTCCTCCGGGAACCTTGACGCCTGATCCAAGCGCCAGCAAAAACTGTAAGACGAAACAAAACAGATTTGAAGAGGCTGCGTTTCTGCGTCTCTCCATGACACGGAAGTACCTCTAAAAAATTGCTGATATTAGGCAGGCAATGTTGAATCTCCCCCAGGCCCGGACGTAGAGGTCATTTTCAGGCAATTTTAAAAAGCGGGCCGGCCCACATCCAACACATTAAAAAAAGTGCCTAGTTAACACAGACTACAAATAAAATGGCATGCCTACACTAGAACCTATTTTTGTCGAGTGTATATTCTCTATCCCAAATGAAACGGCATCACTCAAAGCCCCTTGTCGAGAAACAGTTTTGCTAATAACGCCCTAGAACTTTTTAAATCAGAATTTGTATATCTACGAGCCGTATGTGTCTCTCCCAAAAATAATGCTGGCAACCATGACATACAGTAGCTCAACAACATACTTTTGTCTGTATGTGAAATGAAAAACGATATTTAAAAACTTGTCCCAAGGTGAAAAAGTTTTAATGGCAGGCTTTTTCTGTTCCTTTATGTGTTTTTAATGACACGGTCTATTTCGCACGAATGCGGATTCTGTTGGGATAGACGATAGGTAGAATCTGGGGTCTCGTTGCGGAGGTTGGAAGTGCGATTCTCCCCTGGGCGCGACGTTTTTTTTTTATTTCCATTGGCGTATTTGGAAACTGAAATCAAATATTTCCGCGGAACAAATGCCCCTGCAGGCAGAATAATCAAAGCTTCTTCACTGGGTCTGTTTACTGAACGCTGCCGTTGATTGTAGGCATGGAGGCTCAGTTAGCCACACTATGTGCTAGTCTGCCGTCCGTGCGTGTCCGCGCCACTGATGCACGCACAGGGCTGTGCAAAGGGCACTGCGAGCAATCGGAGCGCCCCAGCGGCCGGAGCGAGAGCGGCCGCAGGCCGGCCTGTGCCACGCGCAACTGCCGCGGACCGCGAGCGCGCATCTGGGTTTGTCGGCCACTTAGAGCGGTCAAATCGAATGGTACGGTACATCAGCTCACAACTGAAGGTGCGCTAGTACTATAAAAGCTTTTAGTCTCACGCCCCTAGTTTTTCGAGAATTAGGCTACGGAGCCTCTTTGCGGCCGCTGAATTTTGCGAGTAAGACAGAAGGATGAAACCGCAGCAACCAGCGTAGACGTTTCACTACCACCGCTTGAATCCTTATTAAAGTGAAGCTTTCTATGTCTAATTGATGGCCTATGTCGCCTCGCAAAAGCACGGCAGGAAAGCCAACTGTCTCTGACGACGGTGATGTTTGCGAGTAAAATGAGAGGGGAAAAACGCTTCCCGGGGTCAGAATCGAAGCTGGCTTCATCGCGTTATGAAGCCGACGTCTATCTCATTGCGCAATTCCAACATGGTCAAAGCAGTTTGGATTTGGAGAGGAGTACATGGACGTGCGCATGTAATTCGTAAAAAAAATAATCCACTCCTCCACTCTGCAACGATGGTTGAACACGAAGCTTGGTTCGCGTGAAATCAAACGGCAAGGGTCGATGTCAAATCCGGCGCGATCATAAGTCCAAAATGTGCACGAGTCCAAGTTAAAGCTCAATGAGTCACAGTCAAAACTCAGACGACAAGGAATTGCTCACAAGAAAGTTTCGCGTTCAACCATTAATGTTCAGACAGTGAGATCCCGTTCAAAAAGAGCTCCCTGCGGCACCAGAAGCTGCGTTTGTTCCACATCGAAACTACCGGGTCATTCCGGAACATCATTCACGGTGACAAGCACGCAGCCGGCTGGTAGGCTGACAAGAAGAAAAGGGAAAGCTTGAGTAAAATGTTGTGCCAGAAAAAACTTGTTCCTATATACTTTGGGCAGAGTGCGGGGAGGGGGGGGGGATAAAGCAAGGTATATATGGTCATGACAGTATAAATAAACCTCAATATTTTTACTCCTTGGTTTCAAACAGCCGCGATTATAATGATTGGCCATAACACAAATATTCCCCCGTTTTGCTTTCCCCGCGTGCTTCTCGCAATTCACTCCGAGTGTGTGGGGGATCAAAAAGAACCTGTGCAAAGAGGAATGCAAGCGAAGGTACTGATTTGCAGCGGGGTGTTATTAAAAATCAGTTTCACGTACCCAATGCTGGCGAATGTTTCGAATCGTGGTATTCCTGAAAATTACAGGCAGGCAAAAGATGTTTATTAGTACCCATTAGTTTTGAAAATTTCGAGGTAAGCGGAGTGTTAGGTAAAGCGAAATGCGAAAAATGTATGGCCACATTACTGTAAAAAGAGCTAGGGCTGGTAACAAACGCTCCAATGCACGGGGATGCTTCCGGATTACTGGAAAAATAATTTGCAAACAAAACCATTTTTTTAGGTATAGTGAAACAAGAACTGCGTGATGCTCGCCTGTTTCGCCTTCGCATCTGGTCCCAAGGAAGTATTCTCGAGGTTCTAAATGCCGCATCAACTGTTGGTCTTCGCATCTGGTCCCAAGGAAGTATTCTCGAGATTCTAAATGCCGCATCAACTGTTGGTCGCAACGCTATATTCTATCTTGCTGTGAAGCAGGCAAAGGATGTGTTTTTCATGTTCCTGCCGTTTTTGGCACTTCTTGAGACACCTCGTCGCCCACATGATCAGAAGCGTCTTCCCCAGCTATATCAACGATGTAGGCGTCGGACAGCACTCCGTTAACGGGACATCGGCCGCGCACAGCGCGTATCCCGCGGAAATTTGCTGTTCGCGACAGTGTTTGGCGCGTAATGGGAGCTAAGCTTTAACCAAGAGCTTATCAGCTGCCTGCAGCGGATGTTGCATTGCGTCCTTTTTGTCAGCATTTCGAGATATCCGTGATTTCCGAAAAGACGTTTCGAGACAAAGGGTGGTAAATGTCGCCAATGGCACGTACATGCACGGCACGAAAAGGTTTGGACTTAACCGATATTTCGAGATATCCGAGTTCAAGTTATAGAGAAATCACTGTACCTGATGACTGAAGGTGATAAAACTTCGTATGCATGTGCACACGTCTTGTTTTTTTATTGGGCATTTACATTAAACAAATTCGCAGTTGACTGGACGTAACTGAGGGGGCCGCGAAGACGTGCGCTTAAGGGCCTCCAGATCAACAATGCGAAAGGTCAGAAGGCAGCGGTTCGAGCTGCTTAATTTGCATACACGTACAGGGGACAACATCTTGTGAAACTTGCAAAGAAAGACGGTTCGAAAGAGCCATACAAAAAAGCGGAGCGTGGACACACCACACGCACATTTTCACTCGCTGAATAATCTATCAGTCAACAACGGCGTGGGTATTCAAAAAGAACGGTTGTTTGCTTGGTAATGTAGCTGAAGTCCCGCACGATCTTTCCAAGCTGGAAAACGATGCCGTGCCAGCAGTGTTCCCGAAGCCCCCGAATATGTGTCGAAATCGATTCGACACATACTCCGGGACTAGCGTAGCCACACGTTTCCGCGGTTTTTACGTCTCGATCCTTCATAACACGCGAAAACGTACTCCTGTCGCTTTGGTTAAAACCCTTTGTACTGGTAAGAACCAACTTATTTGGCTAATCTGGTTTGTCGACTGAAACGGATAGGGTTCAAAAAGGGGCTGTTAAAATGGGCTGAACCCACCCAGAAATAGAACAGAACTACGGAGGCAGCAGCGCACTGCTGAACGCCGTCCGCTGCTGCCCATTGCGTCGGCCGGCCACCGCGCTCCGATTGACTGCAGCGCCGCCGCTGCAAGCTTCACGGAGGAGCCCCCTTCGCGGCCGGCGGGCGTCAGACTAGCACATATTACTACGGACCATAGCCACACTGAGAGCGCCCCATCGATGGTGGGCGGCGCCGCGTGTTTATTATTTTGAAAATAATGTTTAGAAATACATATTCAATATAACCTGATACAAATACTTGTATTAAAAGGTTTTCAGTAATTAAATAAACGTTTTGGCAGTTACAGGAACTGCTAGGTTTGCAGGTCACGTGACAGGGACACATATTGCAGCCTCAAGTTTCGACAATACGAACCGCTGTCAAAATAAAATTATTTCCGAAGATTTGGTTAGAAATTGCTTGTAGTCACCGGGATACTTTAAAGGGACACTGAAGTGAATTTGTCAAGCTCTTGTTTTTGCTTGCACTGCGTAGACTGGCTCAAATTAGCACACTTTTCATCGTTTATCCGGTTGACAAATCGGTAATTATTTTACAAAGCGCGAAAGAAGAAAAACTACCATGCGCGGTTTGCGGCGGCCGCACCAACTAAGGCTGTGACGTTGAGAGGAGGGGCGCCGTGATTGGACGATGCCCAAGGTTAGCAATCACACAAGTTTCTGTTTCGGTTTCGGTTCTGTAAAACATAACCAATGGCTTTGTTGGATGGGCATTCTGAATATCTCAGTAATCATCGTACCGCGCTTCTACCATGTTGTCGGCTGTAAAATGCACAAGATAAGCCTCCCAGGACGGCTTGTAGACGTAGCATTCACTAGCCGAGACCTACGCAGTGCATGAACGCCCTCCGCGTACCCGCAGACGCCCAAATGTCATGCGCTTTTCCCCCATATTTGGAGCTTGCCTCCCTCATGCCTGTATTGTAAAAAGCGTGTTCGCACCAGGCCAAGGGTCTGTTCAGTCTGGCCTGTGCCCACTGCCTGCAAGCAGTCGGTGCTTATGGCAACAGCACGCCAACGAGAACTCGCTAGCGCGCCAGTGCCAGCCTGCGCGCGTTTTGTGAACTAGTTCGTGTAGCCATGAACGTTGCGGCCCCAAAAAAGGTGACCTCAATATAGAAAACATCGGCGGAAAACAAAAAAGTTAACTTACAAAAAAAAAAGAACGTACCCGCGGGGATTCGAACTCGTGACTCGCAAAACATTGGCGGTGAATTCCTAGCGCCCCAGACCGCTAGGCCACGGAGCGTTTTTTTTTCTTTAATGCATGGAGATGTTAGAAAACTTCAAAAGACCAGACACTTGACACACAATTTAAGCACTAACAGACAGTCGAACAAAGTTCAAAACTCAGGCAAGCAAACGCACGCATCCAAAAGAGGCAGCCACTCTGGTGGATCACTCTGCGCAGCATAAACGCTCCGCACCAACGCCGCCTGTTCCCGAAAAATGCACTTGGTCGGCCTAGGGGGTTCCGCATGCCGATCAGTCATACGGCACTTCCACAAGCTAAACAATCCTAGGAGAACGAAAACGGACGCGAATGTCTTGCTAATATAGGGTATATATTGTACAACCGGTTTACACTTTTATTTAGTTTTGGCATTTCAAGCCGCTTAGGTGACAATTTGTTGTACTGCGATCGTGCAGTAAGCGTCGCCCGAGTTTCCACAGTAGCTCACGTCTAGCAATTGCATTTCGTAGACGGAAAAGCGTTCGCAGATGCGTAGTCGTGCTGCTGACCGCTGTGCTTGTTCGCCCAGGGCAAAAAAGTGCTTCCCGCGCCCTAGTTTTACGCTGTACGGTAAAAATATCAGTTGATTTTATTTCCTTAGTACCTATATTGACTTCGCTGACTCTTCTCCCGCCTTCAAGAGGCCTTATATTTTCCTACTGGCGTACCAGTCAGCGAAGCGTCGCATGTGCAGCGCTTGTGTGAAGCGACCTTGACTTGGAGCTAGATACAGTGTACAAACAAACCAAGTAAAGAAAGGCACATTCTTCCATTCACAAACGTGTCCTGGCTTCGTTTCAACTAAGCGAATGAATTGCGACGACCGGCCGGTGGCCGGCGGACGAAACGCTGGGCCGACTGACTCTGTCGGCCGGGGAGCCGTGCAGTAGCGCAGCCGTGGCGCAGCCAATTGCAGCTCATCCCCTCCTGACGTCACACGAAAATGGGCGAGCGTAAAGAGAGGAGGACAGCGTTTTCGAATTAGTTTTTCTACTAAATAAAATCGCGTAAACGCGCCTAGAGTGGTCGAAACATGGCCTGGGGACTCCGGACTACAATTTGCGCTCGTAATCCCGCAATGTTTACATATCACTTCAGTGTCCCTTTAAACGTTGGCTTTAATATGAGCTAGGGAATATATACGCGAGAAAAATCGGTTGTCTGTCCCTTTGAAATAAAATCGTGCCGATTTTATTTCATTTAAAAATTTAATTCATGAGTCGCCTCATTGAAGCTCTGGGAATTGGTTTAACCTGCCGACGCAACGCAGGCGATAATGCGCGTCGTAGTGGAGGGCTCCCGATTAATTTCGATCACCTGGGGATTTTTAACGTGCACCGAAATCTCGTACACACGGGCGTTTTTGCTTTTCGCCACTATCAGAAAAGCGGCCGCCGTGGCCGGCAATTGAACCCGCGACCTCGTGCTCGGCTCCGAAATTGGAGACTTAGCCAACCATAGCAGGCGAAATAACTTGATTGTTTACGTTCTCCCAGAAGTTGAGGAAGGAACAATACGCTAGCGGGCACCTTGAACGCGGCTATTATTGCCGAAACACTCTATTTAGATAATGTTGTCATAGTAAGCCCTCACCAGTTCGGTAAACTCGCACCAAATAAAACACGGACAGTACATTTTAGGCTGTTGGACAGAAGTTACGCTGTTTTCCGTAGGCGAAGACATTTTAAAGAAGCTACAAAAATGAGGAAACAGCTGCGCGAAAGCGCGAGGCCAAACGGCGCAAACGATGAAAAGGTTTCCCTGTCTTACAACAAACTGTGCACGCCCCCCGCAAGAAAGGAACGCCTCAAATAACTCCTTTGCAGCTCAATAAAACGTTTTTACCAAAATTGACAAGCGCGTGAACGTTCACGTCTAGGGAAAGAAGGACAGGTGTTAATCTACCAGATTCAGGGGAAATCCCCAAGGTGGCAAAAGTTTCTGCAAAGGAAAGTTTGAAGTGCCTGATGAAGCTGTATCGATTTCCTTTGTAGCCGTACGGCTGCATTCAGGTGGATGTCAAACTTTTTTTTGCGGAAAGAACGACGATATTCCCACGAACAGAAACGACCAAAGGTACAGGGAGTAAAAGCAATCAGAACAAAATGCAAAGGCGCCCGACGCTGTTGTCGGCCGCTTTGGTATTTTTTACGAATTTGAACTACGAATTCGAACAAGTAATTTTACTGGACATAGATGCCCGGAGTATGCGCCTCGAGGGCTGCCTGTAGGGGTGCCACTGAAATCTCAGTAGGGGCCAGTTTGGAAAGCAGCCGCTGGAGGCGCCGGCCCGCTGCCCACTGTAGCCACTGCTTTTGGCGGCACGTGTGCGACTGGTATTTACCGTTTCTATGCGTTGGAAATGCATACTTATGTGGAGCAGTCACCTTGTTTGCTAATGTAATGCATTTAGGAGGGTGTAAATGTTTCTTACACGGTCGTACTCTGTAAGAAACATTCCGTCTGTAAAAGCGCCAGGAGTGTGTCGCAGACCAGTGTTGGGAAACCGGCATGTTGCATGGAGAAGATTTTAATTCCACTGCCTTGAAATTTACCAACAGTGTCTCCGTAAGTGGGGTTTTATGAGATGGTTATGCTACGACTATACACTACGATGTAAATCGGTTTTGTGTGTGCGTGTGTGTGCTTACATAATTTAGCAGAGCCTTCATACCTGACAGCATGCCAGTTACGCTTTCCAGCATCATACCTAAGATATTACTTACTACCCTTGACAAGCGGATGTGGCATAAATTTCACAAACACTCCGCGACAGAAGTGCGATAGATAATCCAAAATTATAGTCGGGAATCAGCATGCGACGAAAATTTAATGGTGGGTCCTGTCGACGTGAAGAGAGCGGTCTCAATATTCACCTGTACATTTATCCTCCGCGATCAGCTCGGAGACGGGCCTGTAGAGTAATCCGCGCCCCCGACTAAACTCTTCTTAGGATGTCGTCCTATAACGCAGGGGACTTCCCAAATCTAGCACAAACTGAAATTAGAGGGCCTTATCAGATACCACACTGTTCCAACGACACATTATATCGCTTGTGAACTGCCTACCCAGTATTCTTCAGAAAATGCAACCTCCGAGTGATCAGCCGTTCGTTGAAGTCGAAAAACAAAACGAAAGTGAATGCGTAGCTTGTGTGCGTGATTGCTAAAACGTTCATTCCTTCATTTCGCTCCGCATTTGAACACAATATCTAGGCGTCCGCTTCAAGGTCCCCCCATAGCTCTTGAAAAATAGCAGTGCATTCCGCATGTAGTTAGCTTTACCTCGATTAAGTTTAGTTGACCGTCGTGAGCATTTCCGAAGCTAAGCTGGGTTTTTTTCATTCCCGTAGGAGCCATTCCATATTTTCTGCGCTTGAAGACCATTTATTTTTCCGTGGTTTTATTAACGTACCTTTGCTATTGCTATAAAGGGTGAGTGGGCACATATTTAGCGAGGCACTGCCTTTAAATTATATTCCCCGTTGCATAAATTCCCCGTAAAAGACACACGCAGATTTTCGGTAACCACATCCTAGAAACATATTTTTGTCCGACGTGCGTATTCGACACGAAGCCGCATTTATTGCCCGCGCTGCAAGACCAGTGTTGAACGTAACGGCGTTCCAAGGAACGGAGTTCCTGGAACTAGTTCCTTTTTGGAGGAACGGAGGAACGCCAGCGTTCGATTAAGGATCGGTGAAACTCTTACGGCAGGTACGGCGTTTCTTCTGCAAACGTTACATTGCTAGGATTTGGCTGTTTTTGATACAAGGCTCCAGTATAAAAATCCCTGATTCGCTGCTGCATTTCTCTTCCTACAAGCTGGCCGTTCAGCGGAACGTGCTTCCCCGAAAGTGTGAGACGGAAGAGTAACCATGCATGGGTCTAGGACATTTCGGTGCAGGACGTTTCGGAACGAACAATTTGGCGCACGTACATTTTGGTGCACGCACATATCCGTGCACGAACATTTCGGTACACGGACATTTCAGTGCATGGAGATATCAGTGAACGGGCATATCGGTGCAGGATATTTCGGTGCGCAAACCTTTCGGCGACCGAATTATGGGTGCCACGCTTGTTTGAAACCACGAGTGTGTTTGAAACGCCCGTTATATTTTTGTTTCCGTATAACGTAATGATGAACCATATTCTAGCACAGTGACTGCACCTTTACATTGATGCCTTTTTTATTTTTAGCAGTTATTTCTAGATGTTAAACATTTGTACATTTTTGTTCACTACCTTGTTGAGAACGCTTGTTATGCAGCCACGACACTGGCCAACTGAAGTAAATGACATCGCCGCTTACATGACGATGTTTGTAGTGCATACCCCACTTTGCACTAACGATTACTGTCAACAGTTGTAAGGCAGGTGATCCTAAAGTAAGCCAGGTGCCAATCCGGTCAAAAACAGAGCAAGTTTGGAGAGGAGCCTTGGAGAAGTATCGTAATTCCATCTAGGCAGGTAGATGGTATACAAAGCACCGATAACCTTCGTTTCGTCGCTTGCAGCAGCATTAGTGGACATACTAACTTTCGCTTCATGGCCTTTCCTGAATACGTCATCACTGGCTTCATGAAAGACAATTTACAGGCGAATCAATATTTTAAACTACAATGTAGTTTCTCAGTGATTAAAGCATCGTTTGCTGCCAAACAAACACTAGGCGCACTGCATAATACGAAATCCTTCGAAAAAGAAACAATCTTTATTCTGTTTTAATGGCCCCATTAACGAAACGTACTGAATTGCAAAAACAAACCGTAATTTAATGGACAAATTACGGACCAGATGGCCGTAATAAAACAGAGCCGTGTTCCGTTTGATGCAGAACAAAGAAAACACCTGTAATTTAAAGGCAGAGCGTAATCTAAAACCGTAATTATTTATTCTGTGTTCATGGCCCCATTAAAAAAAACGTACTGTTTTTCCAAATCAGTTGAAGAAAATGAGGCTGGAACAGGTCGAGACAATTCTGTTTGCCAAACTGAACACTGACACAACACTGCAGCATGTGACAACCGCAGCACAAAGGTTTACCGTTTTTCTCGATTTGGCATTGATAGAGGAAACGCAATCTAGCTGAGCAAAGCATGGAATAAGTCTTCAGCATTGCTTTAATGAGCGACAGTGCTTTGCAAAAAAACAGCCAGCTTTCGAATTTTGTTTTTTGGACAACGCTTTTGACTCTTTTTTACTGTAAACACCGTGAACTATCACTTTTGTTCTAGTGGTATGTGGCTGGTTAAGGCAAATTTATTGCAGATATTTCTGTTTTAAACAGCCTACTGTTGGAACTTTTGAGCAAGACGAGGATGAAGCTGCTACTGAGCTCCACAGAACGTACCCGGAAGAAGAAGAAGACGACTAGGAGAGACGACGAGATAGCTTGGCATTAAACAGTACTGTGTACATATTGTAAATATATTTGCTTTTCTTCGAGGGGGGCATCGTCCGTTGCCTCCCTGGATGTTCTTCCACCTGTTGCCGAAATCCGGGATGTTTAGCGACACGACGCGGTGAGCCAAGGGGTTATTGGCTCACAATTATTCAACTGCATTGTCCACACCGAAGCAAGGAGGAGGCGTCGAGGTAAGGGAACCGGCTTTGTATTGTTAAGAAAAACCTCCTCGAATTCAACCGGGAGCTCGTCACCGAAATAACGCCAACCCTCGAGAAAACCAAGAACGGCGAGACGGCTATTTCGTCAGCCAGGCTGCAGCACACTGCCGACCGACTAGCCGCAATCAGCGAGAAGCTGGATGCCCATGCATGCGGAACCACAATCGACGGCCAACACCGCGACGCTTTAGAGTCGGTGAAAGAAGCGCACACCACTATCGCCTTACCGGAAATAAGAATTCAGGAAGGAAAGGAGAATGCACCACCCAATAAAACTGTGAGAGAAGAGCAATACCGACCTGAAGGTGGATCGATTACTACCAGCGAATGTACTCAACTTGGGGAAGCGACTGGAATGTACCGCATGCACACTACTACAATGTGATCGGTGGGTATAACAGTAATAGCCAATAGGCCTCAAGAATGTTAACACATGACTATATCGCCAGCTCGAACAATAACCCAGACATCTATGAGTGGCCACTCAAGTGAGAAGGCTTTTTGTGAGACCACTGTGCACATCTCGCTTAGATCTGAGCACACCAGGATGGCGGAAGCTCCACAGCAGGAATGGGATTCAGGCCATTTATTGTCCCCCAAATCTATAACAATCACATTTACACCAGAAGATGACATTTTGGACTACGCGCCAGTTTCGCAAGGTGTTACCCGCGTGGTCTACGCCGTTGAAGTGTGAGAACTCCACTCAGTCTTCAAGGCATCGTACAGACATTATGCGAAAGGACCTCCATGAGGGGGCAAATGTGGCGCTACATGAAGATGGGCTTATCGAAACAGTTGAGATGAGTTCTACAGACAACAAGGAAGATTTGGCACTACGAGGAAATCCTGACCGTGTGACCAAGACATGTGTCACCATGGGAGGTGCAAACGGCAGAAGATGTAACCACCGCCTACTTATCGATTTACGTAGCCCATTTTCCGAGTTTATAAATGAAACTACCTTAACGCCCCAAGTGGTACTCTCAGCTACGACGGATGCGGTAAAAGTGCAGCAGCTTCACCTCTACCAAGGAACGGCAGCAAAAAACAAACTGGTTAATATCGCTGCTCGTAAAAAGTGGGCCATTTAACAGGAACCGCAGAACTTCCATTGGCCTAAAACCTACTGTAAAACATGCCACATCATGAGGGAAGGAATCAAAGAAGAATGCTGCCCCGGAAATTATGTAGCCGACGATTAACCAGAACTGGTTGAAAATAAAAAAGACATACAAGAAGTGGTGCCATGGCAGTTTTCGCTGTACACAACGGGAATATTGAAGTTTCAAACCTAGGTACTTGGTGCAAACATTAGACCTCGATGAAAGGATCTCCGAAGACTATGGGCAGACTGAACTATGCAGAAAAAATACGGGTGGTTCGATGCCCGACATGATGATCATGCACACACATAGACCGAAGGTCAGAAAATAGTCCAAGTCCAGAAGGAAGGAGAAACCGAAGATTAGAAAAAAAGGAAACAAGTCGCCGGCTAGACATAAATGGACCAAACAACATTGCAAGGACTCGGACACTGCTTTCATCAATTTGTGTTATACCGTATACGAGAACACTTTTCAGTGCAGGAGAATGTTGGAACTTTCGAGAAAGACGAGGATGAGGCTCCTACCGAGCTCCACAGAATTTACCTGGAAGAAGAAGAATTCGAATAGGAGAGGTGACGAGATGGCTGTACATTGAACGGATCTCTGTACATAATATAAATATTTTGTGGGCACAACATCGTTCGCCACAACATGTTCACTGCCCTTATATCGTTCCAGGTTTGTTACCTTATATTGTTCTAAAGAATACCCAAGCAGCAACCGTTTTCTTGTCCCGGTGTCGCGTCGGAGCGACCTGCAGTGCAGTAGCGTTATTTCCCTACTAAGTTACACGCTTGCATGCCACTTGCTGTATGAGTTCTTGCTACAACTGTCTGGCGACGTAGAGGTCAACACGAGGCCTCCTAAGCCTGACATCGCCTCACTGGTTGCTGCTGTCAAAAACTGGAAGACTGGAAAGGAGATATTCATGCGGAAGTAGTTCACATCAAGCTGATATCATCACTACGGAACTGGATCAACATGATAGAATTTAAACAGGCCGAGCCAACGCCCACCACTCAACTAACTGAAACTTCCCAAATCAAACAGGAACTCGTGATTTTGAAAGCCGCTCACAACTACTCAAATAACCATATCCACCGCAATGATCTTCTTTTCTTAGGCCTTAAGGAGTGCGAAAAAGAAGCCTGGATGGAATCAGAAGAAAAGGTATTAGAATTGCGTGCTAGCCAGTTAGAACTTCAGCTGAAATCGAACGATATTGAATGGGCTCATCGCCTGGGCAGATATTCCGATAACAAAAAGCCCCCTGTAATCATAAAGCTTGCCCATTTCGAAATAAAAGAAAGCATTCATGCGGGTGGCCGAAAACTTACGGAAACAGATTTTACCACTAGAGAAGACTTTGATGCGGCAACACGACTCGGGCGTGCTAAACTAATCAAAATTATTCGTCTTAAAATGCGCGCCTTCAAACTTCAACTTGATAAGCTCCTCGCTGGCTCAAAGTGTTGTTCTTATGACCGTTTCACATACAGTCCTCGAAAGGTCAAATCAACGTACACTTTTGTCTTCACCAGAACGTGCTGCAGCTGATGACCAATGACATTTTAAGACATATCTTTCACCGCCCCGGTTCCTCAAGTTGACCCCATCTTGTATAACCCTTAATACGGCCTTTGCTAACATGCGCAATTGGGTAACTGGGTAATTAAAATCTCCCAGCCTGAAAATAGGGAAGAAAGATAGCAGGTTAATACACTATTGATGGCGTGTTGAAGTTCAGTGACAATTGTGGCTGGGGCTTTAGGTTATGATAGCAGGCTCCTAATAATATCCTACGATGAGACAATTTTACCGCTACAGATATTTCCATGGATGAAAATATGCAAGAGCGAATAATTCGAGCTGTGGTACGACGCAATAAAACGCCACCACCTTGCCTTGCCTCCATTTCAAAACGGAAAAAATTGTACGTTAGGGCAGAGTCGAAAATTTCACAATCACGGATGTTTGTATGGAGCCATGTTTTGGTTAGAACGAAAATGTCAGCTGCGCAGGATTGGTTGCCCCTACGCCTCCGTTATTAGTATGATGATACGACAGGCTGTGACGAAGTAGTGCGTACAGAGACAAGATTAAATGCTGCTGGCGATTTAAAACAATTTGTGTGTTATCATTTGTACGAGCGTGGTTAAAGTCTTCATCCACTGGAAAATGGCCTTACTTAAAAATACGTTCTCTGAAACAGTTCGCGAGAGTAGTATTTGGCGTTTAGAAATATTTTTTTTTCAGTGTAAACGAGTGATTCTTTGGCTGGGATTCGTCAAATTCAAACAGTACTTTATAGACTTGGCGCTTACCAAGGCATAAATTTTGTGACACTGTGACATTATGTTTCCTTAGCTTACTTTTTGCTGAAAAAAACTTTTTCTAGCGATTTGAAGTTGAGAAATTTCATAATGATTCACCGGCACCGTGATGGTGAGAACTGGCCCAGGCGATGAGCGCGCTCAATGTCTTGATCTCTCACCTAGCTCCGAAAATGGCGTTCCAGGAGACTCAACATTTTTTTTTGTTTTATCCCAGAGTTCTTTAGCATCAGCGATGCCACAAAAACAAAGTTATCGGGCCTGGTTCTTTCATCGCCTTCGCCGAGACGTGAGAGCAAGTGATTATTTTGGGGTTGTGTGTCATCGAACTCACCTGTAGCAGGCCTTATTTCTGCATAAACGCCTTCTAATCTGGCCATTTTTTGTTCTACCTGATAATTCGGCTGTCATAAGTTTCCAGCGCTGATTCCAGCTTGCACTAGCTGTTCCGAATTTCTGCAACAGCTTCCTGTAATTCTTAATGCCCTCAGATGTTATCGCTGATTGGGACTTCAACTCCTTTAGGATGCTTTGGATCTCGTTCTGTTCCGCATCAGAAGTCCGACTTTGTGGCTTATTTGCACCACTTTTGCTACTTTTCGACCGCCTTATTCTCGGATTGCTCTCAACATTGAGAACTTGAGTTACCAACCTGCAGAAGGGGAAAACGATGTTCATGAGCCAATGCTGCCCGATTGCTGCCACCGTGCCCACTGGTGAAGTCAATCAAACGCCATCCATTTATACATGGCTGCGTAGATGTAGTCGCTGCAGGTAGTGTTTCCATATTGAGGGGAGGGTTGTCCGTCACCAAATGCATTTGCTAAAAAGCGTCACGCAGTAGCAGATCTGGGGGCGGACCGAACTGTACCGTCAACCTAAAGGAAACGATGCCACCCTCGAGGAAGCTTGAAGGGCATGTGCAGTGACCCAAAAGCGATAGCAGTATCTGCAGAAGAGGAAAACGATAGGTAAACGGGAGAGGACAACGCGCCCACTCAGAAGTTCCGGAATCTGCTGGTGCGAATGTTAAGAGAGGTGTGTTGCTCAAGGGGTGGCGTGACTGTTAGGGGTCGCAGGAGAGAATTTCAATGTATCAGTCATGTTCAGGGCACTGCCATTGGACTGTTCGGGACTTGTATCTCGTAAACTCAGCGCCCACTTACCGATGCGGGGCAAGGTAAAGCTGCACCTTACAGTCTTCTGGATGTATTTTGCCGAGTGGACGAGAGAGTTACCGGTGACACCATCCATCGCATCGGTGTTCTGGTAAGGAAAGGTAGTATGGGCTGCGGAGCTTCTCGGAGGATGCGCTTTCTTCTTGGTTGATTACGAGTAACACAGTGTGACTCTCTTGCGTGCTTCTCAGTGACTGCAGTGGTGATTCAGTGGACGCGCCACCCTCATCTCACATGGTCGAAATGCGTCGTTGAGCACCGTCTTCGACTTACGCCTCCAGCTGTTTCGAGAAAAATGGTGTGGTGGTTACAGAAATTGCAGTATGGTCGATTGTAGCCGCTTGCTTGAAAGTGGGTAAAAACTGTTTACTGAGGGGCCAGAGAGGTGCTTGAGTATGACAGGGAGGCAGCGCAGGTAGAGTGGCCAACAGACTGCTGGAGCGTAGTTTGCATTCGCTCATTGTTGTTGCCGTTGAGCTCCCGCCCGCAGAGTTTAGCCTAACCGTAACAGCCCTGATGTCTTCACGTGGCCGTACCGTCGATGCCAGCATGTCGGTGCGAGGCAGGGAGGCCTGAATAATAGTGTTGGGAGGTCCGGCGGCTGCTGTCTGCGTAGCGCACAACCAGGACTGTTCGAAGCTTTTCGTAGGGGTGGGCTACAGGCTCCGGCAATGTGGATGTCAAGCTAAATAGTAAGAGCTCGTACATCGCGGAGTAATGGTCCTCCTGTGCTGGGACGTGATACAGGTCGAAAAAGCCCTCCATCTGCAGAAGCCACACGTCGGGGTTTTTGGGGTGAAGCTGTGGGCGAGGTGGCAAGGCCGCAATACTGAGTAAAATGGTCGAATGTCCAGTAAACGAGTGACTGGAAAGCAGCAAGCTTGGAGTTGCCGCAGGTCAATGGATGGCACCGGGCAGGTGAATCGGGTCTGCGTGCTTCCGATTTCCGGGTAAACAATTAAATGCATCACGTCCTGGTCAGCAATAATGTAGGTGCCGATGTGGCCATGCGGCAGTGCCTACATTAATTTATACAGGAGATTCGGTGGCAGCAGGAACACTCGAACCGAGCACCGCTAGTACATTGTGGCCGGGCAGCGGAGAAGACTCGGTGTTCTTACTCTGGGGCATGGCTCGTCCTGCGTGCCCGGACCCCTTCTTGATGACGATAAAGGCAGCGGACAATGATGATGATGGTGGGCGTTTGCTGTTGGCTACGAAGTGGCCGCTTCATACCCAATGCCTGGCTGCGCACGTAAAATATTACAACCTGTCCCTGTACTGCTATGAGTGCCTACACCATGCAAAGCAGGCACACAAGCTGGGCAAGCTCGTACAATGAAAAGAAGCTCATGAATGATCGACGCTAAAACCTTCTACCGCGAATTACCGAGTTTCACAGACTTGATCTTGTGTGGGTTTGGACCGAAGGCTTACTATATGGTTTAAGTTAGTAGTTTCTATGATGGTATTTCGGACACATCCAAACTCAACCACGTGTTGGCCAATTTATCTGCGAAGTTTTCCCCGTGATGACTCCGGCACATCACGATGGCGTACGCGGCCCTGAGTTGCTCACGCGTTTCGCATCAACTCTTTCCATACCAGGTTACAGAAATTATTTGCTTGATTGCCGTTTTGCAGCAAAGCTTTCTCGCTGTACCAGCCAAGGGTTCCTTCGGGGCGTACGGAGTTGGAGGAGGTAGGAGGGACAGGGAAGTGGAGGGTTGTACTACGGAGCACACTGGAGATGGCGCCTTGAATTTATCCAGCATTCCCCGCGCGGGAGGGCTTGCTCGCCAGCGTCGGCGTCGGCGGTACCATTTTGTCGCCTGATTCGGCAGCAGTTGTGTTGGGCCTGATTTGGTGCAGCTTTCCGTTCAGTGCGCCGTGCTTTCGCTTGGCTTGATTAACGTGTTCGACAGCTTCTGCACGGTAACCCGCACCCGACAAAATTAAGTCATCGTACGGCAAAGATACGTTAAGAATTGGTTTAAAGGGAAGGAATGAAAATGTATAGGCCACATACAGATATCTGGCCGCTAGAGAAACGCTACATTTTGCGCACTGCTCAGCGAGAATGTGACTTCGTTATCCAAATTAATCGATTAACAATTCTTTTTTCTTTTAACAGGTATTATAAAAGGCGAAAGTAGCTACAGCTTCTTGATTGATAGATTTGTTGGGTTTAACGCGCCGACGCAACGCATGCGATGAGGCACGCCGTAGTGGAGGGCTCCGGATTAATTTAACCAACTGGGGATCTTTACGTGCGCCGAAATCACGCACACACGGGCGTTTGTGCTATTCGCCTCTATAAGGAAAGCTGCCGCTTCGGCCGGGTACTCAACTGGCCACCTTGTACTCAGCAACGCAACACCTCAGCCACTGAGCCACCGCGGCGAGAAACAGGTTCTGATAAAAAGAAATTATAGAATTTCTCCGGCTTTTTCGCAGTGCTTAAACTTCCTAAACAAACTAGCTGAAATTGGTTTAAATGGGAATAACTAAGCTCACATGCCGAGATTGTTTTGGTGGTTGCGCTTGTGTCGCGCGGTGGTGTAGCCCCAAGATAGCATAGGAAGGCTAGGTTCTGTCGTCTCATGCTTGGAAAGACGCTACTCTTCGTTTTCTCTCTCCCGACTCATGGCCTGCGCTACAATGGCGGCGTCCGCTGCTTTTGCACGGCCTTCACAAAAACCTTTACAATGCTGGCTTTTTTGTTCTTCATATTTGCAGGAATACATGTATCTTAAACCGGTATGTAGGATTTCTTGCTGTAGAATTTTTCAACTTGTGATTTCGTCGCGACCTGTGCCACTGAATAAAACTTTTGACATTCCTCACTCAAAATACTCACATCAACATCATCATCATCATCATCATTTATTTTTTCCTTAAATGCCCCTTTCGGGCTATTACATAAAGGAGGGGGTAAGATCAGTAAGGAAGTTCGTAAAACATGGTTTTAAAACACATGATCGACACAAAGAAGCAAAAAGGGCACATTGTTTTACATTTTATGCCGTATTGGAAATAAAACACACATGATTGACACACAGAAACACAAAAGGCACATTTTTTACATTTTAGGCGGTATTGACACCTAAACATAAAAGGGCATATTTCCATTTGTTAAGCTGGGATTGCTATACAAAGAAAGTTTGAAGATAGGCATTGCAGTGAATTAGGCACGTAGTGTTGGTTCTATAAGCGATTGCACAACTAAGAAAAGAGAATAAGTCTGATTAAGTGGAGAAAAAAGTGGTTAATTGCTGCCAAAATTTTAGTGAATCGCGCTCATTTACAATTGCATCGGGTAAGGAATTCCAAGACTCAATTGCAGCTGGTAAGGAAGATTTTTGAAGGAAATAGGGGTGCCATGTAAGCGCTGGAGGATGTGGGTGTTAAAAAGGGGCCGCGAGAATGTGTTGGGGGTATCAGGAGTGTGGTGTGGAGGTCTGTGGAATTAAAGAAAAGTGAATGGAAGAGACGAAGTCGTGCGCATTTGCTGCGAAATATCAGTGAGGGCATTACGAGAGATGCTTTGATGTTGCTGATTCGGTGGTGAGTGCTATATCTGGGAGCGATAAAGCGAGCAGCGGGGTTCTGCACAGTTTCGAGGGAGTTGAATAAATACGCCTGGTGAAGATTCCAGATGGATGGTGTATCTGGTTGGCTACTGACGAACGTTTCATAGTCGAGTTGCCTGGTAGATGAAGGACATCAGGCAGGAGATCTCATGAAGCCGAGAGATTTGGATGTATCAGCAGCACGTTTTTCGACGTCTTCAGACCATGATAAATTTTTTTTGATGAGAACTCCCAGATAACGGTAGATTCTGTTGAAGAGCGGGTGAGAGAGCTTAACGTATATGCATTCGTTATACTGGAATGTTTTCATGTTATTTGAATGAGTTTGCACTTATCAATGTTTAGTTTGAATACATTTTTTGAGCACCACCTTTCTATTTCATTAGGTCGTGTTGAAGTTGCTCTGCATCGGTGTTGCTATCTATCCGGCGGTACAAAACGCACTCATCCGCGGAGAGGCGAATGGACGATGAAATTCTGTTAGGCAGGTCGTTTATGACAATCGTGTGACAATCGTATGACAAACATGGCAGTCGTATATTTTTAGCAGATGAAAACACGCCGGCTAAAAAAAGGCTGTACCACCAAAAATTATTACAAATCAAATCTTTCTATTCGTATATCTTGACAATGCTATCACCGCTACTTATGCAGTGTTTTTGTAAAACACCCTATTTACCTTTATTTACTGTTTTGTGACTGTATTTCACCGGCACTATACATTTCAGGGCCTCTGTACAAGTGAATCAATATTATGCATCTTATTGCAACGGCCTGCCTTTTCGGACTCTCTTTTGCCAAAGCTATTGAAGAAAACCAACAGTACCACTTCAGTAAAGTAAGAGCGAGTGTTTATATACTTGTGCATTCACTGTAGTTCTAAATATCCTTATTTAAAAAGTAATATTCTTCGCCATTTATTCCTATAAATGCTGGGGGGTTTTACTATACACATAGAACGTTGTTTTTAAGTTGTGGCCACATTATTTTACGCTTTGAAGACAGTAAGTTTCAGGGCATCGAAGAGCTCTTTATAATGCCGTGCACGCGAAAGAACAACTGTTCAGCTGTGAAGCAAATATCCCAAAACTCTCTGTACCACAATGTTTCACCGCTGCTGTTGATTTAGTGGGTCCACAGTGCTTTCACCAAGTATCGTGTACGCCGCACTGATAAAAATTTTGGAGCAAGTCTCGTTGTAAAATGTGAGCATTCGTCGTACGCACTTTGATGACGTTGTGCCTAGGGTGTTCCGCAACCAGGGCTTCACAAGTGCGGCGTGTTTTTCAAAATGAGCCAGATCTAGAAACCAAAACTAATTCGGATAAAACTGCAGTGACAATAAAAACTCGGCAACTTTCCTAAAAATAGCTGGCAGCAAAATAGTTTAAATAACGCCCTGAAAACGTGTACACAGATAGCAGTTTGTATTGAAAATGTAGCCGAACCTGCTTGGTCACGAATAAAATTTAGCCAAAAACATTCTCCCAATGGGAGTTAGCTTTTTGGTTGACTGCTCAGAATGTTTCGTGCGTGTCTTCGGAAGTTTTTTGTTTGCTTTTCGGAGCTGGCCTACTATGAATTCAGACGCCAATTAGGAGATTGGAGAAAGATCTGTCATCAGGTGTCAACAACGAATATAACCGAAGAAGACGTGAACAAGTGTAACTGAGAGTTGTGTAACAATGATTTCATTTTGTCTCATCCGTCCCCACGAAATATTTGTAGTCATAATTTTTTCTACCCTATTGTAAACTTTACTATTAAACTATCAAGCTTCCGCTTGGAAGCCCTGGCAAACATCAACCCTCCCCCCCTTCTGAGAGTACAAATCACGTCATTAAGGTAAAGAAGAAAATGTGAGCAGCTTCTTGTGAAACATTCTCGAAATTCTTCATAAGACAAAGAAGAGCTCGCTCAATTCTTGAACGGCTTTAGTCGGCGCAAAAACTTATTCTAAGGAAGAATTCGAAAACCGGTGCTAACGGGATAAACAGGATTCACTTCCTCTCTTCTGTTCTTCTTTTGTTCTCTGCTCTCTTCAGTCCTTCTGTTCTTGAAACTCCGTTGCTTATTTTAATTTCTTTTCCACTGAAACGAATTCGCCCAATGCTTAAAAGTAAAATCAAATAAAAAGTTTATAGGAATGCCGCATCACCTTGACTTCTTGAATTAAATATCAGGGAAATCCTAGCTCATCAGCCGAATATTGCTCAAATTAACGGCAAAAGCTATAATTAGGTGTGGCGAAATACTTCCACCATATAGCTTATATGTAGAATACATCATGTAATAGCTTTGACACCGTTGCATTAGGTCCGGTTAAAAACTTTCCCTGTGTTTCTCAAATTCGCGTTTGCTGGATCTAGCTCATATAAAAAAACGCCTGGTGTGTCTCCTCACTGCGACGAAATTTTCTCTCTGCATTGTTTTTTTTTCGTTTCTCGACTCTTTTCAAACCGACGTTGATCCTTCATATACGCAATTAGCGGGCACATGATTTGCAGGTAAACCAATTTGTGCTTGTTGAATGGCCGTCCCTTAGTTTCTCTTGTACTACTGACTACATGTCAGTAACGCACGGATCAGAGTGACATGTCATATCCAAATTAGGAGACTCGCATTTATTCGGCACAAGCCATCGAGCTGATTTGGTTCAGTGGCTCTGTTCGCGCTCTCCATTTTGGACGATGTATTTGAGCAGATTAAAACATAGGTAATTACTGTCAGGAAAATAATTCATTTGTGTGGGGGGGGGGGGTTAGGAGTACCATGGCGTAACCTTGAGAATATAGTTACCTTTATTTTATCCTCTGTGCTGTTGGTTATTGTTTGCTCTCATTTTTTAATATTTTTACAAATACCCGCAGGCTCTTTGGTTGCACCGTAGACGACAAATGTTTGACGAACAAGGTAAATAGTGCATTCAGGTTAGATATCGAATTAGGCAGAATTTATCCCAGGAGATATTGTTTTTATTGGTGTAACCCGTAGTGATTGGTGATATTCTAGGCAAAAAACCGACTTCCAAAGAATACATGATAGAAATCCCAAAATTAGCTTGTCATCAGCTTCTGATGCCTGAGCTTGAGCAAGAAACTCAGTACGTAGCAAATTACAACCGCTGCCCTAAAAAATGGAGCAGCAGTGCGAGTTGAATTAATAAATTGCAGTGCACAAACTTCAATAGAGCGTATCAGGAGACGAGTGGAGGATTCTGAGAGAGTGGGGTAAGGGGAAGGCGGAGAAGAAGTTAGGTGGCAGGGGCGGCAGAATGGCGGCGTCTCTCGAGATTGGCTGTTAAGCAAGGTAATACAAGTATATTTGTTATAGAGGGGCTCGCTATCTATATTTCTAGTATGCAGACAACGACTGCTTTTCAGAAGGCGTACCCCAGTCGGTAAATCTACGTTGAAGGATACGCGCTCGCGCAAAATTTCTCTTGCGCAAGTAATTTAACGCGAAGCAGCATTTGCAGTGTTGATAAAGGCTTCAGAAAGTGCGGCTGGCCTCGTGGCAGTAAACCTGGGACGCATAAGCAAATGGAGGAGTGGTACGGACACGCTTCCAGAGATTATGTTACCAGAAATAGACTGTCCAGCGCGGAATACGCGTCACTACAAGGAACACTGAATCGAACTTTCGTCTGTGTTCGCATTGCATGAATTGGGTTACATAAACATACCTTTCACCGGTTATCTATTTGGTGAAGCCACATTTATGAATGATGCCCCAGTGAATTAGGAAATACAATGCGGCGTTTGCGACACGCTACAGATACATGGCGACAACAGCACCGACGCTATATAGTGATCTTGACTTACGATGTGATCGCAGGATGCCCAAAATTTCAAAGCTCATGCTTCCCACACATTTTTTAGAGTTGAACAAACTATTGTTGGTTCTGTTTTGGGTAACATGTCAATTACTTCTGACTATCTGTAAACACGAAATTACGAATTTTGAACGGTCATATGACCCCCTATTTTATGTCTTCTTTTTTACCTTTTAATGGAATGCATGAGTACGATCATAGCTCGCGTTCCCAACGTAGCAAACGGCCGGCGAGTGCTCAAAACGGGTGTTTATAACCTTTCGCTGCTTCACGTCACCGGACTGGACTCCTTTCTATTGCTTTCGAAGGCCACTCAACTCGGGCGCCGATACGTCGGGTGCACAATGGTCGCAAGGTTCCCCGAACACCTGCGTTCCTCAATGAAGGAGAACAAGTAGGCTATCTCCCGAAGAGGATGACTGAGTACCCGGAATCGACCGTGAGGTTCGCCTCCGCGTGAGAAGCTTCTGCGGATATTTTTTCTCTATATATAGCCAAGCGTTCCGAGGCATCAAGCCAGTATGTTTAAACCAATAGCAGCAATATTTTGCTTTTGAAGGAATAATGTTTTGTGACTTTCCAAAACGGGAGGCGCATTTGTTCCGTTAATACAATAATTTACGCAACCACTTGGTAAGTTACACAGACGTGAAAGTCCTCAAGCTATTTCTTCGTGAGTCAACAAATGCGGTAACCATGCAGTTTAGGTGACAACGGTAACTAAATGTTTTAACTATCAGAAGTGCTCTCCAGATTTTCGTCATCTTGGATATAGGTATCGAAACGTTTCTCGAATCCTGACGCCAAATTTCAATCAGAAATGAACCGACATATTTCGACAACGCGGGAGAGGACAACAGTGCATCTTTAGCTGGCTTTTTTTTTACACCAACCTCCTTCGTTTAAACCTTCTTCGCCGTGCCGGCACTGTCGAGACTAAATTTTGTAATTTTGGCGTTCCCACTGAACTGAGTTTAGGATCTCAGTGAATGCTAACAATACCTAACCTAACAATACCTAACCGTTTTAGGATAGTGTGGTGAGGTGCCAAAAATCAAAACGAAACTAAAGAAGGAATGGACCAGCACAAGCTGTCACCGCAATCTGATCACAGAAAACATCGTCATTGTGGATAGCGCTAAAGGGACCCGGAAAAAGGCAAGAGGAAGATGAGGAGGAAGAAGTAGTGGGCTCGGAGGATGGATTGCCTGGCGGCCTCGATGCTCGACTGGAGTCCGAGGGCTCCAGAAACCTGTCGTTAGGACGGCGGGGACCCAGGTGCGCTGTGACCGTTAGTAAAGAACGTCCAGACACCAAGTCGCCATTGGCAATTTCGTGCCGTGGCGCTGCTTCCAGTGCATCTGTTCTTGTTCTGTCGATGCCACAGCATCTTCGCAGTCTGGCAATCGCATCTTCAGCAGCTGCGCCTTCATCCGGCTGTCACTTCCGAAGACGGCTGCGTCGCTCGCTCCTTCAAGCTCCGCAACGTCTCCGTGCAACGACCACGTGAGACTCTCTCTAGCCACGAGGACCTTGTAGCACAGATTGCGTCACCGAAGTTGGCGACGTGCTGATGCATGTGTACAAGATAGTAGCGCCAAAACAACCTACATGAGTGCATGAGTGAGCTTTCCGCGTACTGTACTGAGGCCACTGCGGTATCCACAGGTGCCGCGATTGAGCAAGACTAGCTATCTTGTGGCCTAGCATTGACACCGACATTGACAATCTTCTAAATATCCTGCTGGATCTGCCTGCAGCACCAGAGTAAATGGAATTTGCCACTGCAGTCGACCGAATTTCCTGAGAGGCCTTGGCAGTAAAGCGACATGAACCTCTTCTATATTATCGAAAGATGGTGGCTGATAGTCCTCTACTAGTACTGGAGGTTACCTGAATTGGCAAAAAATACAAGCCAGACTGGAAAGGCAGTAGTTGCTCACCGCAAGTCAATTTGTGCAAGGCATGCAATCGCAGAAGAAAAAATGACTAACAACGGCGAACTATTCATAAAGGGACCGGGCTCACTGTTGGCAGCCTTCGCCAAAGAATGCGTCTTTAAACAGGTGAGATTAGGACCCCGGTACCCTCAAAGCAATGGTCTCGGGGAAGCTGCCGTGCCCGTCTCCGAGGGCTACTTCGAGAAGGCAGGCGATGCATACAATCCGCTTTTGGCATACAGGATGATCCCGCTCAAGAACGGCTAGTCTCCCGCTGAGCCCGTTATGAATACGAGAGTCGGCACTCCTTTACACGTTTCTGCGGGCGGCATATTCCGCTTCCTCATGTACAGGACGGTTGAGGGTAAACGAGGCATAAAGTAGAAAGAAGCAACATCGTCACTTTAATGACGGAAACGGGGTACGCGACCTTCAAGACTTGTGACTTGGACCACGATACTTATATTTCGATTGGTCACATCCAAAATTCGAGCACGCTTACAGGGCATGCTGAGATCCTCCTTCGTCGCACGAATACTGGATCAGTTCACCACAACACTATCTTCTGGTCCTAATGTCGCAGGCTGACCACGGGTGGCAGCAGAAGGAGACTGTACGGCCAAATACATTGTGCACAAATGGTGACTGCTCACACATCAAGAGCGGCCGGAGCTCAATTCTCTCATCGCAATTTCATTCGTGACATTTTACCAAGCGAACAATGTTGAATACTCCGCTGCACACGCACGTGCAAAATAGGGAAGAAAATAAAGCGGTCTTGCCACGCGTCTGTCCCCATGCGTCTGACATCAATGGTGCGGGGACGGTCAAACTGTTAACTGGTTTATTCTCTGAAGAGAATGAAGAACAATGGGTCCTCGGCTACTCCATTGCATATTGGGAGGCCTAATTCCCCGGTAGGGAAATTACAATTCCCCGACCGAACGGTCGTTTAGGTGAAGGTAGTGTACATGAATTGTTTTCCAAAATTTGCAATCTCGTGTTCGTTGTCAGTAGCTTACGAACACTGTCGGTTTATGTTTTGAGACAATACCTGTACAGTTAAGGAACAAATTTAGTGCACGGACAAAAGCATTGTCTTGACAAGCTTCAAGCTTAAGACGTACTGCAGTTGCCAGACCACCAGGCTATCGTTCTCTACAGACGGTCTGTTGTGCAGTTTCTGTATTTTATGAGCTTACAATGAGCCATGTGATAACATCTGCGAAGCATCTTCCTCGGAGTCTTGGCGTGCGCAGGATGGTGAGTGCACACAGGTATTTGTGCGCAGGGTCTTCGCGTGCGCAGGATGGTGAGTGCGCACAGGTATCTGTGCGCAGAAATCAATTTTGTTATAGAAAGCCCAGTTACTTACGATGAAATATCATTTTTGCGTTTCCTGGCTGCTATATCTGCTAGATGCAACCCCTGACTTTCTTGCGTATGCGGCGTGTGTGGAAGCCCGAACACGACGACAAAGAAAAGCGCCGTCTCACAAGCGCAATGGTAGAGCTCTGGTCGAGGTCCGAAGCCTCAACGGTATTTAAAAAATTGGTCCAATGGTTACGCAGTGGCACTTTACCACGGGAGTGATGGTGATGATTCCGCGTTTTCTGCCACTCTAACTACAGAAAAATAGTGTTAAATTCTGCGTGATATGCAGGAAATGTTTGCGACACTTTTCAAAACTCTTGTCGCGGTCATTACTAAAACCAGCCGGTTGGCGACTAAGCGACGCTGCGTACTGCAAGCTGTTGCTATTTAGAAACAGGCAACCTTTGAAGCTCAGTCCGCAACTAATATAATAATACTATATTATTGAACTCATGCAAAATACATGATACCCACGCACCTTCTGCCTCCCCTAAGAAGGCAGAGGAAGCAACTTCAGGCTGAGGTAGCGACGAGGCGGTCGCTTTGAGGAACTTGTGGTCGTGAGTATTAAGAAGGTTACGAAAGCAGGCGTAGCTTTCGGTGTCGATATTGACTCCTAGGTCATGAACCTGAATCATGTTTCTACAAAAACGGTTCTCTTCAAAAAGTGGGAAAGGTGTAGTTACTGCATCGATAATGCCAAGCCTAGGCGCTACAAAGCAGAAAACAAAAACTGTCCTATGCGGCTGCAGCCAATTGGAGATGAAATAACGACGGCCATTTTTGCGTCATCAGTATAAGTGTCCGTCGAACATGTTTTGTGGTTGTAGGGGATAACTGTGCTCCGTTTTCTTCTTTTGTTGATCTCAAGTTCGTATGACACTGTCGTTTAATGACAATGGCTTACTACTGACCACCTTTGCACGAGCATGTAAAGAGAAATTATCGTGTATTAGGTATCACCGCATGTTTCAGTGGTTGGTTTACTTAGCTTCCCGGAAATTTGCCACAAAGCGTTTACTTTATTGAAACTGATGTCACCCATTGGAGAAGAACAAGCGGTAGAGTTGGTTTTACTTTTGTTACTTCAGATCTCCCTCTTCAATGTGTTGTTTCCAGCAGGCCTTTGCAGAGTAGACAGACTGGACAGTTTTATTTCCAGTAAATGTGAAGATATTGTAACCGGTAACGACAACGCTTACCATGTTTCTTGGATATGCACATGAATTAGTGAACTACAACTCGAGCACTGTTGGGAGGAACATGGCTCTTACTGTCCTATATACCGGGAAGTGACATTTTTTGCGCGGAGAATCACGAATAGCCTTGGACCTAACCTTCTTCTTGTGCAAAGTGGAAGAAGCATCCTGTGGTACATTATCCTGCGTTTTAAGAAGGGATTGTATTCCCCTTTCGTATAAAGTGGCTCTCCCCCAGTTAAAATGCAGGTTATAGGCACAAACAGGTTAATGACCGAAGAGTTCAAGAAACATGTTATACATCTATGCCAACCACCATTTCATTGTAGATGTTCAGTGTAAGGTGGAGTCTTTTCAAGCAGCAGTGAAAGACTCTAGGTTCACACTGAATTCTTCGGCACCGAAAAAGGATTTTAGCCGATGGAAATCAATTTCTAAGAATATTGCCACAGAAAGGCGGCTCATAGGTTCCCAATTCATATTCACTGCCAAGTAAATTTCACAACTTCTAAGAACATTGTAACATTGCGCAAGCAGAAAGTTAAAGATAAATAGGTCACATTGTTGAACCTACTCAACATCAATTTCTTGATTCTAAAATACACGAGCTCTTTATAGGTGCCTGGATAGAAATCGGGCGGTAGCCATCAAGTCGTTCCATTCATTCGAACTGGTCACGTCTGCTGATGATTCTAAGTTTCTTCATCGCTCCGCTAGGGGACCAGCAGTTTCGGTTTCCTCTGGTCGTAGTAACTATCGCTTTGTCGGCCCTACCTGAACAGGTGGTTTTTCTCCACTCTTATCCTTGGAACTGACGAAGGTGTTGTACATAGCAAAATTACATTTTCTACCAGGGAACTGTAATACTCTTTTTGAAGGCTGGGTCCAGAGAGCCATCTGACTTTACTAAATGAACTGCACGGTAACTACGTCCACCAGCGTTTCGTAGCAAAACACCGCACGTGGAATTAACTCGCTCTAGCTAAAGTAAAATAAGGTAACCGCAGCTAAACTAACCTAATCTCATATAATACGACCTAACAATTACAAAAAAACGTTTTAACACTCCAACAAAATGACTAAAACCACGAAAATTATAAATCGATGAAAAGGTAAGAACTGATAATCGAAGCAACAGCTGGTATTTAAAAATATATTTTGCCTGAGCCAGCTATGACGAAACCCCTCCAACATTAAGAGAGAAAAGAGCTGTAGGGCTGAGCTATGCACCGCTATCGGACAGCGCTAAAACACTGACGATGTTGGGTTTAAACAAAAAAACATTGGTTTTGGGTTTAAAAAACAAACAAACAAATAAACAAATTTATGCCGATAACTGTTGCGCCCAAGCATAAATCATTTCAACGAATGGTTTAAATTCCTCGCTTCTTTTATGCAGTTCTGGCAATTCGTTATTACTGCTAGGTTTGGCCATAGGAGAATGTGTTTTGAACCAGCATTCACTGTAAGGCGATTGCTCCCTTAGCTCAAAAAAGAAAAATGGTGTGGGCAATATATACCTCAGATACAACTCAAGCTGATTACACTGTCAACCATAATTTTTTGTTATAAACCTCCAAACATCAACCTCCCTTTATATATCGGCTTGCCTTTGAGAGTGATGCCTAAATTTTAAGTATAAATGCATGGCTGCTTTCAAAGAAGTTGACATTTATTGTTGTTTCGCACACAGCGTGGGTGAGGCAAATACCGAGGGAAAAACAAATGGCTAGAAGCATGACAGAGGCTTTCCCCCGACAGAATTCATGCATGGCTATGTATTTACATGAAGAACATATAGCCAAAACGTTACACCGCAGACATTTTGCTTTACACCAAAATACTATTTCTGTGTGGCACACCAGTAAAAATACAAACTACATAAACAGCATGCATCCCGTAATAAACCAAACATACAATGATTAGCAAGGTACAATAAAGCAAAAAATACCAATTTTGTCCAAAAGCTAAGCTTAAAAAATGCCAATTCGTAACCGCTATTTCCTCACGAGCAGTTTAAAACATTAGGACAATTTAATGTCATTTGTATTTAGTAGTTTTGTATACTTTTTTGATGTTGTATATCTGAAGTCGACGAGGTTGCCTACTTTAGATAGAAGAGCAGGGAACTTCGTAGTCGACGTATTGCTTAACATAGTTCTAATGACTGGTTTCTTCATTTCCGGCTTACGGAACGTATATTGCGTACATTGGGCAGAATTATCACTGAAAAAATTTGTGGTCGGTGATATCTGGGAATTGTAAATTTTGGTTGCTCGCAATATAATGTGTTTTTTTTTAAAGTGGACGAGATACCGAATGTGTAGGCAGGGCTGAATATCTTCTGGATAGTCTGATAATACGTTTGTGAGGTACATTGTGTTTGTTCTACTTTTAGCCGGTCGTAGTTTCGTGCTTTAGCATACAATATGTTAACTTTAATAGAACATTGTGTAATATAGAGCTTTCTTTAACCGAACAGGAGTGGGTCGCGACAATATGCATTAGCAACCTATCGATTTACTATGTTGTACAGCAAGTTTATCAACATGACTGTTCCCACAAAAGTTTCTCTTTAACCACAAGGCTAAGAATTCTTCCTTTCTTATGAGGTAAAGCTTATGTACAAGGAAAGCAATATAAATATTTTTACCCAGCAGTTTGAAATAGGTGCAAATATTATGTATTCGTTTTTTTTGCCTTTTTATGCAGCTCATTTGTGTGAGTCCATACTTGTAACAGATTGAGATTTGCATTGACCATGCTTTAGAGTTGGGTAAGCGAAGTTGCACTAAAAATACACTGATGTCATCGGCATATATGATAAATTTGGGTGAATTAGTATTGTTGCGCCAACCATTTATAAATTAGACCCCTGACCGCCTTGCGTATGCGGCGCGTGTGGAAGCCCGAAGACGACGCCGAAGAAAAGAGCCGTCTCACACGCACAGTGTTAGTAAGAGCTCTGGTCGAGGTCAGAAGCCTCAACGGCATGAAAAAAATTGTTCCCATGGTTACGCGGCAGCACTTTACCATGGGAGTGATGGTGATCATTCCACGTTTTCTGTCACTCTAACTTCAGTAAATAGTGTCAAACTCTGTGTGCATGCAGCAAGTGTTTGCAACACTTTGAAAAAGTCTTGTCGCGTTCATTACTAAAACCAGCCGGTTGGCGACTAAGCGAGGCTGCGTACTGCAGGCTGTTGCTATTTAGAAACAGGCAACCTTTGAAGCTCAGTCCGCAACTAATATAATAATACTATATTATTGAACTCATGCAAAATACATGATACCCACGCACCTTCTGCCTCCCCTAACAAGGCAGAGGAAGCAACTTCAGGCTGAG
This sequence comes from Haemaphysalis longicornis, assembly GCF_048455015.1. Lineage (NCBI taxonomy): Eukaryota > Metazoa > Arthropoda > Arachnida > Ixodida > Ixodidae > Haemaphysalis > Haemaphysalis longicornis. Next base: position 36,532,914 of record NW_027526233.1, on the reverse strand, counting down.
GTAGCGACGAGGCGGTCGCTTTGAGGAACTTGTGGTCATGAGTACTGAGAAGGTTAGGAAAGCAGGCGTAGCATTCAGTGTCTATATTGACTCCTAGGTCATGAACCTGAATCATGTTTCTACAAAAAAGGTTCTCCTCAAAAACTGGAAAAGGTGTATTTACTGTATGGATAATGCCAAGCCTAGGCGCTACAAAGCAGAAAAAAAACTGTCCTATGCGGCTGCAGCCAATTGGAGCTGATATAACGACGGCCATTGTTGCGTCATCAATATCTGCATTTTAACTGGGGCTCTCCCCCAGTTAAAATCCAGATTATAGGCACAAACAGGTTAATGACCGAAGAGTTCGGGAAACATGTTATACATCTATGCCAACCACCATTTCATTGTAGATGTTCAGTGTAAGGTGGAGTCTTTTCAAGCAGCAGTGAAAGTCTTTAGGTTCACACTGCATTTTTCGTCACCGGAAAAGGACTTTCGCCAATGGAAATGAAATTAATTCCAAGAATATTGCCACAAAAAGGCGGCCTATAGGTTCCTCATTCATATTCACTGCCCAGTATATTTTATAACTTGTAAGAACATTGTAACAGTGCGCAAGGAGACGGTTAAAGCTGAAAGGGTCACATTGTTGAGCTTACTTATATCATTTTCTTGATTCTAAAACTAGACGAGCTCTTTTTAAGTCCATGGATAGAAATCGGGCGGTTGCCATCAAGTCATCCCATTCATTCTAACTGGTGACTTCTGCTGAAGATTGCAAGTTTCTTTATCGCTCGACTAGGGGACCTGCAGTTTCGGTTAGCTCTGGTCGTAGTAACTATCGCTTTGTCGGTCCTACCTGAACAGGTGGTTTTTTTTTTCACTCTCATCCTTGGAACTGACAAATGTGTGTTCCGTAGCAAGAATAAATTGTCTACTAAGGAACTGTAATACGGTTTTTGAAGGCTGGGTCCTGAGAGCCATCCGACATTACTATATGATCTGCACTATAACGACGTCCACCACTGTTTCCTAGCAAAACATCGCATCTATAACTAAATCGCTCTGGCTAAAGTAGAATAAGTTAAGCGTATCTAAACTAACCGAATCTAACATAATACGACCTAACAACCACAAAAAAAGTTTGAGACAAGAAGAAATAACTTAGACCAAGAAAATTATAAATAGATGAAAAGGTAAAAAATGATAATCGAAGCAAGAGCCGGTTTCTAACAAACTGTTTTGCCTGGACAGGCTATGACGAAACCCCTCTAACATTACGAGAGAAAATAGCTGCAGGGGTGAGCTATGCAGCGCCATCGGACAGCGCTAAACCACTGACGTTGTTGGGCTTAAACAAAAAACTTTTTTTTTTGGTTTAAAAAACAAACAAACAAAAAACAACTTTATGCCGATTGCTATTGAGCCCAAACATAAATCATTTTAACGAATAGTGCTTAAATGCCTCGCTTCTTTCATGCAGTTCTGGCAATTCGTTATTCCTGCTACGTTTGGCATTATGAGGATGTGTTTCGAAGCAGCATTCACTGGAAGGCGATTGCTCTCCTAGCTCAAAAACAAAAAAAAGGTTTGGGGATTATATACCTCAGATGCAACTCAAGCTGATCAGACTGTCAATCATAATGTTTTGTTATAAACCTCCAAATATCAACTTCCCTTTATATATGAACTTGCCTTAGAGAGTGTTCGGCTGATGGCTAAATTTTTTGTATAAATGGATGGCTGCTTTCAAAGAAGTTGAAATTTATTTTTTTCCGCATACAGGGTGAGATCAGGGAAATACCGAGGGAAAAACAAAAGGCTAGAAGCCTGACAGAGGCTTCCGCCCGACAGAAGTCATGCATGGCTATGCATTTACATGAAGAACATATCATCGAAAAGTTACACCGCAGACATCCTGCTGTACACCAAAATGATATTTCTGTGTCGCACACCAGTATATAATACACACTACCTAAAAAGCATGCATGCCGTAATAAACTAAACATACCATGATTAGCAAGGTACAAGGAAGCAAACAAAGTACCAATTTTGCCGAAAAGCTAACCTTAAAAAATTGCCAATTCGTGACCGCTGTTTCCAGACTCACAGTTTCAAATACTAGAATTTAATGTCATTTTAATTAGTAGTGTTGTATACTTATTTGATGTTGTATATCTGAAGTCATCGAGGTTGCCTACTTTAGACAGAATAGCAGGGAACTTCGTAGTCGACGTATTGCTTACCATAGTTCTAATTATTGGTTTCTTTATTTGCGGCTTACGGAAAGTATATTAAGGACATCACTAAGTTCCACTAAGGACATCACGCTCAATGTTCACAGAGATACTAACACGCACTGAAACGCAAAGAAGCACCCAAACAGACATCGACGTGGACATCACACCTAACAGCCCCTTAAACAACAGACCCGGAACAAAAAAGCATCATCCCGTAGGGTCGACTCGGACGACGACTCGGTCGATAGGTCGACGAAAATGACCTGCCCCGAGCGGAGCGGACGCGCTGCCCCTCAAATCCCGCGCTTTCCTTAGTGTTCGAAAACTTGCCGGCCAACAAACACACTGCAGATTTCATCTCAACATCTATTCTGCTTATCTCCAAACCAGGAAAATCCCCAAAGACCTCCTTAATAAGGCTATTTGACCCTTGGAGTTCTTCCCCTTCAACTACATGCAAAATGGCAGGACATATTGATGGGTCCTTAGCTGTCCCTTCTAGAAATTCTCAGAGACCACTGTGACAAACAGCTTAGTGTTTCAAATGAGCAGATTGAAATCATTTCACTCGCTAAGGAAGAGAAAATTGATCTTGATAGTTACAGAAACGGTAAGGAACACGATCCCTGCGAGAAACAAAAAAATAAATTTGAACTACACCAGCTTCTTTTGCCTGACACACAGTGCACCAACTAAACCTCCTGTTCTTGCAAAGCCTGAAGACGCGGCACTAAATATCTGTCGTTCCCCAAGGTACATCAGAATCTGCTGCGGTGGAATATTTACTTCCCGGTAATATTCAAATTGTAGAATCTAACTCCCACAGTACGAGGAACACCAAGATGACACCTGTTCCCGGATAGAATATTCTATTTGCCTCCCCCGTCACGTGTAACAGCAACGTTATAGATATTTCAGAAAGTATATCGACAGCCGAAAAAATTATCCTAGAACGAGACCTCACTTTCTGTCCTACCAACAACCACGTGAATGAATACGAGTTACACAAGGATCTCACCGAATTTTCCCGCAGAATGAGATTGGAGGAATTCTTTTCCGATAAGCAAGACAATAGTGAAATCAGTGACAACGCACTCCTTGCACCAAGCACTCTGACACCAGATGCCGTGGAATCTCAAGAGCTCGGTTTGTATATAAAATCAGTATCAAAAGAAACAATAATGACAACGAAGAAATCAAATAAGCGCAAAAAAAGGACCCTTTCAGAAGAAGTCACTCTAAATAACCAACCAGCCAGAAGGGAAATACTCAGTAAACCTGTAGCCAAAGGAGGTAGCGCTGTCATCTTAGCAATGAAAAAATATAAAATCACCTTCATGGTCACTACAAGCCTTTAGACCATGACCCAGCAACGAATACAGTGAAACGATCCTCAGCACTCTCATAAATTTGGTGGCCAGAGAATCACCACAACGGAAGTAAACTTCATGAGACCGACGAACAAGCAAACAGGAGGTTTAAACCTCCTCTCCAATATTTTAAAGTCCCTACAGAAGCATTGTTCTCAGCTAACAAACAGGGCAGACCCATTATTTTCAACAACAACCCCCCTACGGAACCATTGTCTGTGTTTCTGAATCACCGTTTGCCAGATATTCCTACTTCTCTTTCTTAATTGTTCTGCGCCCTTCTTGACGCTGCCAACACACACAAAAAATAAATAACCCAGAGTTTTCGGCATACTTTTCGCCGTTTTGTTGGCTTGGCCTCGTATAAATTACACCCGATTGAGTCTACAAGTGTAAAAACAATGGTGAAAATGCACAATATGGTTATTTATTAGGCGAATAAAGTACAGTTTGTCAATTATAAAATCTTTTCGGTGTAGTTATTTTAGAGCGTGACCTCATAATTCTCCCGTAAGCTACCCGTGTAAAATGTTTTCTTTTGAGGCTGAGCTTCAAAGGTATATTGCATTCTTTGTTCACCATTTAAACTGTTGTAACTTAGTCTGGGCCTTTACCTTCACAACCAACATAAATATTTGTTCTACAATAGTAAATACATAAATCTCTACATCGAGACAAATAATCTTTGATCCCTAAAATGCACGCTTGTATAACCTGTCATTCTATTCCCGTTTAAACCTTTGGGAAGTTTGGTTGCTCCACAGCATTTACGTCCTTTCACGACCATTTCGGTTAATTTATTAATCTTGCATCTTTAAAATACCATCAATGTACTGCAACCACACACAGCATTATTGAGTCGGAAATATCAACATTCGCACTTACTCGTCCGCTCTTATGAACTGGTGAAAAGGCAGATATTAAAGAGTGCATTCCGAATGGGTTAGGCAGTTAATTTTAGGGGTAACACGGTGCCTCTTCGCAGGTGGTAATTCTTTCTCTTCGTGCTCTCCCCAATCCACACGTAGTCAACTACAAAAGCGAGAAACCAAGAAAACGATGCGGATTTACCAACACAACAACAACAAAAAAGAATTTAGCGTGATGCCCTAAATGCGTGAACTGGGTCATAGCCTGAAGCAAGTAGAAATATGTTTATATGAAGTCGTTTTATCTGTTTACCCGTAGACTATTTACAATTCAGTTACAGTTTGGGCATGCATAATGGCTGCAAACAAGTTCGAATAGAAAGGTTTAAGGATTTTGTCGCCTGTGCAGACAGAACATGACTTTGTTTCCCCAAAATAGGCAAAGATAGAGGTCGGCCAAACTGATTAGTTTTAAAACTAAGCACCTTTCGAGGGCGCTTAGGATGTTTCGAAATCATTCGGCGGTTGCCGTTCTCTGGTTTTTCACTGTTTCAGACGGCTCTACCCGTGATTGTAAACTACGGATACCCAACCGGGAAAACCATTGCATTGTTGCGTCTTAGCATACGGAGGCGTAGACAGCTGCAGGATGGCGATGCACCTATTTACTAGGTGTAGCGCTACACTGAAGAGTATAGGCAGCACGGCGAGTCTCAGCGAAATTGCTGAATCAGCCTGGCCCGCGAGCGCTGGACACACACATTATCGCCGTCGTCTTCGAGCAGCTGGCTGGCCAAGCAGCACGGAACATGTCGCTGACTGGGGATTGAACACTTTACGGCTATCACACACACCCCAAGCAGGGGATTGCCACTTGAGAAATATCCACGTGGCAATATGCACCACAGAAATAGACAACCTATGGTGTCGATGCATGGCCAATTTTACTTCTGGAACGTCCGGTAAAGGAAATTTGTTTATTTCCGGATCAAAGAAGCGCACATGAATTATTCCTTAGCGAGCCTTATGATCAGTCCATGGCTTGCGGGTTCGTAGTTCTTCAATATTCACGCAATATTTAAAGCCAGGTAAATTGGAGCTCCAGTTCCACTCATCTCCGCGCTTTCAAGCAGCATGCAAGACTGGTAACACGTGGTAGAAAAAGACGTTATATCTCTCTTGGCAGTCTGTTGACATCCTGCGATGAGGCCAAATATATTTAGTGGTTTGACTGAGTTTCCAGTTCCACTCATCTCCGCGCTTTCAAGCAGCATGCAAGACTGGTAACACGTGGTAGAAAAAGACGTTATATCTCTCTTGGCAGTTTGTTGACATCCTGCGATGAGGCCAAATATATTTAGTGGTTTGACTGAGTTTCCTTCTAGATTTTTTAAACACTGTCTTTGATGCATAAAAATCATGTCGCGCTTTTGGAATTTCAGAGCTTGGGAGGGTTTGGTGCATCGATAATAAAAAGTTGCGAGAAAACGTATGTCCCATTCCCACTTCTTCAGTTCATTCGCAGTTCAAATTCATGTTTTTGCTTTCAGCTTTTACGACAAGGAGAGAGAATCTTTCTTAAGAAGAGCAACTACATACCACGTAACGAATGGTCATATCGTTGCACTTACTTGGAAACAACAAATATTGGTAGGAATGGAACATACGAACTTATCTATGGCTTTGTGGATGTGACAAGAAATGGGTAAGTTTTGTTTATATTTTTAAATAGGAGCAATAATGTTGTCCATATAATAGCTTAGATGGACCTCTGCAGGTACATTCCTCGCTAGGAAGGGTACAGAGGCACAACAATGTTTAAGTTTAAGCAGGTAACCTTGTTTCTTGACAATACTTTGGGAATAAAAATTTTGCAGACGAAGCATTCTTTGCATCAAACACAGAGAGTAAAATCTGTATAGATGCACTCAAAATGATGATGCAGGGATATGCTTGCCGTGTCTGTTGGGAGGCGTTTTGCTAAGGCCACAACGGAGTTCAAAAAATCCTTTATAAGCAAGTTTTGTACATCTCAAAAAATGGGCCGTATTAGTTGCTAAAGCGTATCTCTTAAACTTTTATATGTGACGCTAGTTGCAGTTGAGTGTAGGGAAGTAAAATTTAATGTAGTCCATTCACGTGGTGCTCCGATGTCAAGAATCACTAATTGAGCTGATATATTTTACGTTGCGTTGAGAGCTATTTGTGCAGCCATTTCGGTAATGTCGGCATGCCTTGCTGGCGCACTCATTTTTCAATAAATGTCAGGAACAATATTTTATTATTGACCAAACTTCAGAAACCATAACGTGTGCGGTTTTTGTTTAAATGCAAAAACGTTTGCTATTTTTACAGAAACCTAGAGACCTCAACTAGAGGAGCCATGCAGACAAAACACATGTTTGGTTCATTCAAAAGACTGCCTCATAAGAATCATACTGACACCACTTTTAACGCAAACTTCGCACAAATAAGCCATATAATTAGCCAAAATGGAAGAGGCTTATCTCAGCTAACTTTGTATAATGCAAGCAGAAGCTTGGCGTAGCTTGGTTGACTCTTGGGTTGGCTCGGTTAACCCTGTATGCAGCTGTATTGCCGACCACGGCTGAATGCCGTTCGGTCCAGTGCGATGCTCAAAGAAGGAGGCCCGACCTCGCCCTCATTCTCGGCGAACGCAGCATTTCTCTTTCACCGCCAATGCGGCGCACAATGAATCACATAGCCCGTGACGTCCCTGCTGCGCATGCGTGGGGGGCTGTAGGTTTGGTGGGCTGTGCAGAAGCTGAGCGGCCGCAACGTCTCCGCCGCGACGGGAGCGGCTGCGATGTGAGCAGAACGACTTAAAATGGTGCCTCATGCGCAGCGCCAATAGCGGGCCTGCCGAATCACGCGATGTGCTTCGAGGGGCGTGTCACCGGGGATGTGTCTCTGGTCAAAAGGGTAACTTGCGCATTCTTCGCGAAAATGCTCGACCAAAATAATAAAGCTTCACTTTAAAAGCGTATCGCCATTTGACCCACTAGCTGATTCCCCGCACCAGAACCTATGGTGTCGTACGTGCACAGCAGTGCAATTGTTTGAGGCCGGCACGGGTTCGACAACTGGGCAATGAAACCGTCCGTGAGAGAAAACCCACACTATCAAGTTGATGACCTCCCGCGAAAGAGTGGTTATTAAAGTTCTTTTTTTCGTACACACGATATTTAGAAAACCAAAAGACGCGCTTTAAGAGAAACATGATTAAAAGCAGAAGCTTTCTGCACACGCACTGAGTCAAGTCAGTGTACAACAATAAAACTGCCGAAGTCCACTCCAACTGAGCTGGCGTGCACCACGAACGCGCGTGCAACGAAACTAATGGAAATGCTGATCAACCCGTTTTAGGGGCGAAGCTCCTCTGGCTCGGGCCCTGTCCTGTCCCTAGTAGCGCCGTGTACATACCGCTGATGATGATTGTGACAGGATGCCATAAGGGATTGGCCAACCAAAGATTGAATGAAGAGGTCAAAACGTTCAACGCGTTCATTGCTACCCACCAACAAGGAGAGGAAGAAGAAGAGGTTGCCGTTTGTCGTGTGCGAGCTCAAGATACGTACCGGGGCTACGTGACACAAGACGCTGGGGAGAAGACGACGGCCAAGGTGGCTAAAATGCCACACAACGAATTGGCCAACTTACCATTGGAGATTATCATCGTCCCAAAAAAAGCCCTGCATGATCGCCACAAACATCGACGTCATCAACAGGATTGTCAACGGAGCGGCGGGAAGTCTCAAGCTTTGTGAGCGACGAGTGGTGGGCTTGGCGTGGCGGCGCCTGGTTTCGATCCTACGACTCTGGCCGCAACGGGAAGTACGTGGCGCTCTTCCTACTGCACTACAAATTGAGACGGAGAATGGGTACAAATTCGCCTTATGACCTTCACTCATTCGGCTGGTGCGCGCCCTCAAGAAGACCTGTAACAGCTTGTCGAGTGCCATTGACGCGGCAGCGCCCGGTTTCAATCCCAGGACTCTCTGTCCGCCACGGGAGGTACGTGTCGTGCTTCCCACTGTGCTACAAACCGAGACGCCAGCATGGCTGCGAATGCGCCCTATGTCCTTTCCTTATTCAGATGGTGCGCGCCGTCAAGAAGACCTATTACGACGTGTCGAGTGTTTGTATAATGTGTACCCAATTGTTTCACGGTTTTACTGCTAAGCATTTTAGCTTCGCCCCTCTCATCATCATTCACTTCATGGAAATGGCGGGATTTTTTTGATAATGTAACGTTCCGTAGCTATTCCATTAAAATACTAAGGTGTCCTTCAGTTCTATACCACTTCGTGTGTTTACCTCGAGACGCCCCTTCTCTACGTGTGTGCTGTGCCATTATAAATGTGGCATTCTACGTGCCCTTCTGCAAACGCATTGTGTAAAGGTGTCTGCTTATAAATAGCGTTTTGGCGTTTCTAAACCGACAATAGAAGGGCGCAGAAATCTTTTTATCTTTTAAGGGAGGGGCTCCCTTCCCCTGCACTATAGTTCTGAATTTTTATACCCTTTTGTTTTCAATTTCGCTGAGCGGGGCGCCACGCTGACCTTTCCTCTCTCCCTGTGACGAAATATTTTGCCCGAAATATTAGTTGGTTAGTTAAAGTGCGTAGGTTGGAGGAGCCTGTTTGTAATGGTTACCTGTTCTAGAAGCAGTGTCCGGGGTTGGTCTTAGAAGTTTTCTGCTGGCAGAAGTCCGGCCGACAATCGTGTGCGTATTCGCGGTGTGTGTTCCACGAAATTAAAAAATGTGTTTAAATGGTGACATAGTGTAGAAGTCGGCTTCATACGCTCGGAAACGAGTTTCGATTGCGTTCATGGGAAGCGTATGTTCTATACGAGGCACTTAAACTGTCTGTGTGCAAACCCACGTTGCAAGGGTGATTTTACTGATTTGTGCTGTGGCGTCATATCGTCCTGAGTGAGGCATACGCGAAATGGAAATATTTAATCATGTTCACCCGCATGAACATGCGAACTCTTGAAATGGTTAAGAGTTACGCCTCAGAACATAGTGGAACTTTAAAGCAATGTCGGCGCACGCGTTTATCTGAGCAATGCGAAATAAAAATATAGCTGCGGTCAAGCGAACTCGCTAAAGTTATGGAGAGCTATATAATCAGGATTACGGTGACACATATGTACGTGCTCGATCACTGCAAAAATTAAAAAAGGTAACTGTGGGAACACCAAGGCTCTCACTGCGTATGCATATTCTTTATTTGGGTATCTCCATTCACGCTGCCCTAACTATTCCGCTGTTCCCGTTTACTCACCGGTCCTTCCTGCGTGCTGTTGCAGTTTCTGCAAGGTTCATGTGTGTCTAAATGACGGCACGTTAAGGTCATGTTAACCTAAACACTATATTTTTCGCCACTCTAACTGTAACGAACATGTTTTGTTATGCTTTATTCCCAGAGTGTACCTCAACAAAGCCTATTTTTTGACCGGTGAAACCAAACATTCAGGAAGCGAGGAAGTCTTACAAATGACAGAGGATGTTGGTAAGCATCTATGATTACCGATTAAAGCTGACGTTATTTGGAGTTCATCATTCTAAAGGATATAGGGAACCTGATTCTCGATAAGCAGACCATCGTTTAAAATAGTAGAGTGAATGGCTCTGTAGGAGCAAATAATGTTTCATGCGTCTCGAAGAAAAAATGTTTGCGTTGGAGATTAGCTACAATGTATGGTTGGAAGTATATAGCAAGACGTACTGAATTGATGTAATTGAAAAGTAGTTGTGCTTTGCTACAGCGGAATCCGATGAAATAGCAATATTATGATGTGCACTAACAAATAAAAAGGCAACTAAAAATGTCCCTTACTTTTAATAAGGCCCACAGCTTACAAATACATAAAAATGGATAATTGTATCGCGACACTAAATGAAAACTATGTGTACACATAAAAAGTTCATGGTGAATTTTGTTCTTCGGTGTGTATTCATGCTAAAAAAATGAAGGGGCAATATTTGCACGTTATATTTTCTTGAATATTTGAGAAAGGTATAGTTTTTTTAATGTATCATGCAGAATGCGTTCGGACTCTGTTCAGGTCCCCCCTTTTCTTTAAAAACGGCTCAAATCCATAGTGTGAAGGGTGTTGGAAAGGAAAGCTTTAGAACACACCCGAAACAATTGCCCCTGTGACGTCACTTGAATTCACACACGTGGTTCTACAAAGAGTGAAATGAGATATTCTGCCAGCTGTTGGCTGTAATTGGCGGGGGTGGCTTGCCGAACGCAGCAGCAGTGTCGGCCACGGCCGGGACGCAACGGCGGACGCCGCCGCTGTATCCCCGCCGTGAGTATCGAGAAAGAAAACGGAGAGGAGCGTGTTTCGAAGAATAAGACAGCGGAACCTGGTCATCCTGATGTGCTTGTTGGGGATAAACTACCGCCCCACACAAGCGAAACCTTTGAGGAGCTCTCCATCTCCACTAAAATGTGTTTTTGGGTGAGTTGGCTCATTGTTGCGGAAATAAAGTGTCCCGCGGCAAAGGGAAGAACCACGGAGAGCAAGGACAGCAGAACAGAACGGACGAAGGCTAAATCGCCACTGTGTTTAATTTAAACAACGGCTTGGTATATTTCGGCCTAATCGCACACGCGCACAAAAACAAGACAGGCTCGAGGTAGCCACAATGTTTTATCCATGTCCTCATAAAAAACATCAAAATACGTTAGAAAAATGTACACTATTGGCGAAGCAATGGTGCAGCTTGCACCTGTGGTGCAAGGCCCTGTCTGAGACGTTGCTGTTGCACCCAGTACGGATTTCCTAACGTGCTGATGAACATTTCCTATGAATTGCTGCTCGGACAGTTTTGTTGGAAGGCGTTTACATCTGTAGGAAAATGGACCGAGTAAGGACGTGCTAGAATATGCGGACCGCTCGAAAGCCAACGCTGCGAATTACCCAAAGGAAATAATCCTGAGCTTCCCGAATGCGATTGTAGCTAAACCAAGTCGACGCCGGTTTCATAGCTTGAGGCATCCAGGTACAATTTCCTCCAAGCGGCAAGTTTTTTTCGTTCGATTTGGAAGATTTCTTTTCGCGTTGGAGAACGCGCGGCCGGGTTACACAGCTCCGCTGCTAAGAGCTTCCGAAATTCTAAACTTCTTTTCTCAATTTCTGTTTTCTGCAATTCGAGTACACAGTGGCTTTCTTTGAAGTGGCACAGCAAGTGTGATCTGGTGCCGTTGTAAAGCAAAACAGTGAATCTGTAATTCCACGGCAATTTTTATTTTATTGAAGCCGGTGTAATCGGCGCTGCACCGCTGCTCCTCCTTCACACCGCTAAACCCCGTTTTCCAACCCTTATTATCCTCACCACTAAGTATTGCTCGTCTACATTTTGTGCAATAGGCTGACAACGGTGGTAGCGCCGTTATCAGATCATTGCGGAAAAATAACAAAAGCAACAATGGGCGTTTAAACACTCGAAAGCCTCCGCTGGCAAACATATAGCCGCTGCCACGGCCGCCTCAAGTTTCACCTCGTCTAGAAGCTGCGAATTCCTCCAGGTTGAACAGCTTTTTTCGGTGGAAACGCTGGCATGAACCCACAATAGTTCAGCCGCAAAGCTTCGCGAACATTTTCGCCGGTGTATTTCACGCAACGTAGCGCGTCTTTCTGTTTGTCGGTTAATGAGTGTATGGGATGGAGGTGAAACGAGGACTTTCAGGCAAAGTTGGGCTTCATTCCGCTTATAATAATATGCCCTTTGTGCTGTAGGGAAAATGAAACCTGAAAGCCTGACGGCTGAAAGCAGAGCAGCCTGTTGGCTGTCTTCCATGGTCGAGCTGTTTTGATTTGGGTTGGCGTCTTACACAGGCTAAGATGCAGACGACGTGATTGGAAACGTGCAACCCCGTGTTTCTCCGATAGAATAAAGGCTGACGCCTTCAAGGTTTAGAGTATACATGGGACGAAAGAATTTTGTTTGGTTGGAGGAAGAGCAGCGGAAGTTGAAGAATCGTCGGCCGAAAAGCTTCCCGATAGGGTGCGCAAAAAACCCGATGCTGCTGCCGTCATCTTTGCTACCTCCCGTTCGATCTGGTCTTGTAGCAGCAAACTCTTCCCGCGTGAACAGTAAAGTCCCCGCTTTGGATGCCGACGTAAGGCAATTCTAATTTGTTGAGGTTGAATGGCTCTTTGAGGGAAATTGTGGACGCTTTCGGTCTGGTTCCTGGTTTATTCGCGCTTGGGTGGTCATTACAAGGTGGGAGTGTGCACGCGCAGCTATAACTTCCATTCGCTTAGGTATACCACGTATATTGTTCTCGTGGGAGGTTTCAATGTGGACGTTAAAACTCCTGATGAATGACCTTGGTTGGTACGTTACGAAACGTGTAAGACGCCTAAGACGCGGGACGGAAATACAGAACTTCAAGTTAGTCGGCTAGGGTAAAGGTCGGGCCCTTTTGGCTAGGAACTAGGCTGAGTCGCACATTACCACAAAGCTGTTTCATTTTCAGCACCCCGGGTGCTCCGATAAGATTTTAAGGTAATTATTATTTACCATATGAAACGTCAATAATTTTATATGAAAACGTTTTCTTCGCGTAGTGGGTCTTTCAGACATCCACCAGTTTGGTCGCTATAAACTTGGCTGTAATCAAACGATATCTTTTAAACAAAACGTTCAACACAGTTTACGAAAACTTTTGCTTTTAATACGTTTCTTTTTTGGATCTGTCCGCGCGCCTAATATGCCAAGTTTAAACTTGGCCCAAAACATTACCGAGAACTTATATCCTTTTGCGAACATCTTTAGACTGTTTTCGACTTCGTCAGCATAGCGTATATTTTCAGGGATTGTATTTTGTTCAATAGCTCTGCGTTAGCCGTTTGCAACGAAGTTTTAGTTGTTTGAAGCAAAGTTCGGCCACAAAACGGAGCATCGAGCGCGGAAAGCAGGCGGTAATAGAATGGTCCCCTTATTGGCGAAACCTTGTCTCTACTGCATTCTCTCATATTTTTAGAACGCAGATTGAAGGCACAAAGTCGCCATACGTCGCATAACTTTCTTCAAATGAGGAGAATCGCAGAGCAGCAGTCCATTTCCAGGGAAATATTACACACAAACCTGCTGAATTAGGCGAAGGATGAAATCTAACAACTGTCATCATCATCATATCATCACCAAGCTATCTACGCCCACTGAAGGGCAAAGGCCTCTCCCATTATTCCCCAATTACCTCTGTGCTGTGCCAACTGTGACCAATTTATCCCCGCAAACTTCTTGATCTCATCTGCCCATCTAACTTTCTGCCGCCCCCTGCAGCGTTTGCCTTCTCAAGGGGTCCACTCTGTTACCCTTAATGACCAGCGGTTATCTTGCCTTCGCAATACATGCTCTGCCCACGTCCATTTCTTCTTCTTAATTTCTACTAATATGTCTTTAACACGAGTTTTCTCCCTGACCCACTCCGCTCTCTTCTTCTCCCTTCACGTTACACCTATCATTTTCCGCTCCATCACCCGCTGAGTCGTCTCAATTTAAGTTGAACCCTCTGAGTGAGCCTCCACGTTTCTGCCCCGTTGGTGAGTACCGGTAAGATTCAGCTGTCATACACTTTCTTCTTCAGCGACAATGGTAGGCTGCTATTTATTATCTGAGAATGCCTGCCATATGCACCCCACACCACTCCTAGCCTTCTTATTATTTTTGCCTAATGGTAGGGATCTGGGGTCACAACTTGGACCAAGTAAATATATTCGCTTACCACTTCCACTGCCTCGCCACCTATCTCAAATAGCTGTGCGGTCCCGAGGTTATTGATCATTACTTTAGTTTTCTTCATATTAATTTTCCGGCCCACGGTTCTACTCTGTTCGGCCAGTGCGGAACTGTACATTACTAAACTGTAATATACAGTTAACTGTAAACTGTTAACCGTTAACTGTACTGTACTAAAAACTGTACACAACTGCCAACAGAGAGCTCCAGATTAACATCCAAGATAAAAGGGCTTGCAATTTACGTTGAGGTGTTACGGTGGGTTTCTTCAACCTGTATCTAAACAAAGAGAAAACCTGCTACATGCCTTAATATCTTGACAATGCTGTTCAAGTTAATTGCACGACTCGAACTGATCAAAAAATGTTCCACAGTGCTGAAGCTACACACCAGACGAGGATATTGCAATTCTCTGACTAAAACATTCGCCGTCAAACGGTGATGGAGGCGAAAATATAGCCCGCCCGCGTGTCAATGTTTCGGCGCACCTTAAACATCACAGGTTCTCAAAAGTAGCTCGGAGCACTTCGCTGAGGCGTACCTCATAGCCCAACGTGTTCCTTCGGAGTGTTATGATGCGCAATAGTTCTCCTGAACCATGAAGAACGATTCGCTTATCTAGAATTCGATAGAAAAAAGCTGCTAGCAGAAATGCCTTCAGAACTTAAAGACTCCAACACTATTTCCATCACTGCATTTTACAACAGCGGTCACTGGTTCCCTGTGCATAACGCAATAGTGAAATCTAACACATCCGTCCAGAACGCGTTGCCTGCGTCTGTGTTCCCACACTGCATTGGTTAGAATGGTAAAATTCTAGGTGTCAATGGTGTCATCTATACACAGGCCGCTAGGTGGATTCCGAATGGAGCGACTAAAGAGAGTTTGCAAGACTCTTGTCCTTGAATGGTTCGCCAACCCTCATTTCTCATTTCAACCTTACAAGGCCTTGGTGTTGTGAATATAAACTAAAGCGTTGAGTGTTCTTCGTGGGTGCTTCCCTGCCCAAAACCTCACATATTCAAAGCTTTCCAAATATATGGGAAAGCCTAAACCAACTGTTGGATGTCTTTCATGCCATCTAATATGTTTTACATAGGCAAAATCAAGGTATGAAAGCGAATATACAAATACAAAGGGCATAAAAAACTACGCCTTGTCGGCAGGACCGCGACACACTGGAGCACAAGGCAAACACACTTGCAAAACAGTTGAACACATATCAAGTTGCTCAACCTACACAAACACAGTTTATATAAAATGTCCGCTAAGCGCAAGCTCATACCAAACAGCGAGCCATAAAAGGTGTATTACAGCTTTAAGTGAGCATGGCAACATTATAAATCACCACCTCGCACAGACCAAAGCCCTTACAAAATGAGTCCACAGCTCAAGTCTAACACTACTGACACTTTCCGCTTTCTCGTTCAAAAAATTTCGCGTGTCAGGTGCTTCCCACCAGCATGGAGAGACTCGATTGTAGTAGGAATTCTAAAGGTAGAAAAAGTATCCTCTCCTTCTAGTCATCCCCATTGCCCTTTAGAGCAGCAAAGCAAGCTGCTAGAAATGGTGAATATTAGAAAACATGTATTTCTAGGAACATCACAGCATCCACGATAGGTGCCACGCAGGATTTAGTTCGGGCACGTGCCAATTGACCAGTTGGTGGCCTTAAAGTCGTACGTAAAAGATGCCTTTGGTCACAGCCATCACTGAAAGTTTATATGCTCGATTCAGAAATAGAGTACGACACTGCTTGTTGTTATGGCATCCTGCGGCACCATAATTCCGTTAGAATATAAGAGAATATGCTGAACACACTAGGAAGGTACCTGTCTGGGCGTGTTTTCAGAATAAGAGGAGTAACCGCATTTTCAGGAACACGCAGACAATAACACGTTGTTACCAGAAGTGGGGTGCTTAGTTGTCCACTTTTTCTAATAAAGATGAACGCTGTTTGAAAGGCACTGCGGTTAGAAATTTTTAATTTTGTGTGTGTAAATTAATTTCAAATCAGCTTGAAATCATATAATCTGTCCATATGTTATTGGCAGCTCCAACTGGGTGTGAATAACTTTGCCAAGTGGGCTGTTGATAATTGCTTTAAGGTGAATCCTGAAAACTGTACCTTTGTTTTGTTCTACGTACAACGTTGTATAAAGCCTTATCCAGATAATATTCTCAGCGGTGGGGCCGTGGCCGTCCGAAAGGAACTCTGTTTTGTTGTCTGCTAGGCGACAAACTAATGTTTATTCCACACATTAAGTAAAAGAAGAATAAATGCACCGAGAAAAGCTACGGAAAGTGTTCACCCAAGAGTTATTTGGAGGCCATAAAACTTGCTTTCTGGATCTCTCAATAGTTGCTGAGGCTGCGCCTGGACTACTTTGGTTTCGTTTGTGAATCCGCCACTAGAACAGCGCTGCAATGTTAGATGCAGTTATGCCGATAGGCTACGGCTAGCATTCGGATCCTTTTGGGTGAGCCCCATCCAAAACGAAATGGTTGAGCGTGACCAGTGCAGGTGAGAGCACCAGCGTTCATATACAGCAGAAATATATGCTCGCAAGGCTGGATCATTGATCAATCATCCAAGTAATTCCATGAGCACGGGCATGACCAACACTAATCTCTTATTTACCCGTCCCTCCATCTCCCCGTCACTACCCCTTGCGAATGGGCGTACAGGCACCGAAACTCGGGTTCTCATTGAACGAGTTATACAAACATTTTCAAACCGACCTTGTTTGTTTCTTTTGATATGTGTTCCTGGTGCTCTCATAGGTACTGATAAATATATCTGCAAAAGGAAAACGCCGAGATAACTTATTTTACAGCAGTTCCTACACTTACTGCACATGTACACTTACACCACCTTCTGCATCTACCCCTCAAACTTTGCATCTCCGTACTCATGGCCGCAACTTCACCAGTACAAGGACACTAAACGCAAACCGAGGCTCGCCGAGTAGTACCCGAGCCGAGGCGTACCGCATCCTAACTACAGAAGGGCACATCACAGAAACGAACATGCAACAGCATATTATCTTCACTGGTCTCTTACTGTCATGATGAAATTACTCTGCGGCAAACACAATAAAAACCATGTTTTTATCTGACTCACTAAAAAGGTATTGTGGATTTATGCCTTAACCTTCATCATCGTGATCAGCCTATGTACACGCACTGCAGGAAAGTGATCTCTCCTGTAAATCTCCAATTATTCCGGTCCTGTGCTAACTGCGACCAATGTATCCCCACAAACATCTTGATCTCTTCGGCCCATCCAACTGTGCCGCCGTCTGCACGCTTGTCTTCCCTTGTGTGCCATTCTATTACCTTTAATTACCAACGGCCATCTTGCTTTTGCATTACATGCTTCGCCCACACCAATTTCTTTAAATTTCTACTAATATATCCTCAACACGCGTTTTTTCTGTAACCAACTCCGCCCTGCTCTTGTCGCTTATTGTTACACCTAACATGTTGAGTTCCATTGCTCTCTGATCCATCTTCATTTTCAGTTGAACCGTTTCGGCAAGACCCGAATTTTCTGCACCATAGGTGGGATTCGGAAAGGTGCGCTGTCATACACTTTCTTCTTCAGTGACAACGGTACGCTTTGATTCAGTATTTGGGATTGCCTGCCGAATGCACTTAACACCCGTTGTTGTCCCTTTAATTGTATCTGTTTGATGATTGGAATCCGGGGTCACTACTTGGCATAAGTAGATATATTCGCTTACTACTTCCACTGCACTGCCACCTATCTCATCCCGCTGAGCTCTCACGAGGTTATTAAGCATTACTTTTTTTTTCAAAATAACTTGAGGACCACCTTTCCACTCTGCTCGCGCTTTGGGATAATCATTTATTGGAATTTGTCCCCCTACTTACTTATCAAGGCAACATCATCAGAAAGTCTGAGGGTATAGAGGTATACTTCCTTAACCCTGACGCCCACCTGCTCAATCTAATGTTCTGAATAACTCTTTTAAACATGCATTGATTAGTATTTTACAGATTGTGTATCCTTGTCTGACGCCCTTTTTTATGGGCACATTACTACTCTCCTTATAGCAGTTGATCCGAGCAGTTGACCCGTTGCAAGTATCCTCTAGTATTGTTACGTAATGCTCGTCTACCCCCTGATTCCGCAATGGCTGCATGACGGCTAAGATTTCGACGGAGTGAAATACTTTCTTGTAATCTATAAAGGTTACATATAGAGGTTGAGTATACTCCGCCCATTTATCTATGACCTGATTATTCGTGTTCTCTACCCCATCGTTAAATAGCCGTTACCGCGCTTTGCTTGTTCATTAGGGTGACTGAAATCTAAGGTGTGAGAAATTGTGTTAGTGATTACCTTCGTAATCGCCTCGTAGACGAGTGACAGTAAGCAGATCTATCTGTTTTGTTCAAGTTCTGCATGCACCTTACTTTGGAATTGGTGATACGTACACGTTCTTCCAAGATTCCGGGTCTCTCCCGGTCATCATCCATTGGGTATGCAGGTTTCCCAGTTTTTTTGTGCAATTTTCCTGCCATGCTTCATTAGGTCTTCTGTTGTCTGATCCTCACCAGGTTCTTTGCCCCTTGCCTTTCCTTCAAAGCCTTGTATACTTCTTCGGTCGTTAGTGGTGGGATGTCTATCTCCTCTGAATTACTTCCTCGTTCGGCGTTATCCTGGATGCCCCGGCTACTGTAGAGATCTCTTTGTAACGCCTCTGCTACTATGACTATTTGATCCATATTTCTGATGACATTTAGTTGCTTGTCTTTACGTGTGTACATTTGATTTTTTACAAGCCTAGACGCCGCTTCACTGCCTTCAGGCTGCCTCCGAACTCTACGGCATGCTCAATCCTCTCCATATTTTACTTTCGTATGTCAGCTGTCACATTTATCGATTAACTTCGAAAGCTCTCCCGGCACGGGGCTACTTGAGCAATCTTGGTGACGGCACTGGTCATACCATGGACCCTGAGCCCCCATACTCTTGCTGTAATCGACCGTGGCTACGAGTTGTAAGGTGGAGGGCAGAAACCACTAATGGTGACCGTGCGAGACCAGGAAAAGCTCCGGCGGATGGGCTCTCTGTGTGTTTACCCGGCAGGGAGCTCCGGGACCTCTTCAGCTATAAGGGTAAGGCTAATGGAGGAAGTTCCCTGTCGACTGCTTTCATACTATGCCGTATGGTAGTTTAAAAACCTACCCCAAAACGTTATCGGTCCATGAAAAGGAGCAGCACCAAAGTATCTTTTCCCCCAGTGCCATCGGTAACATTTCCTGAACCGGATCATTTTTTTCTATTTTTTGCGATGGAATCCCTTAATCCAAACTACCCTCTTGAATCTCAGGCACTCTTCTTGATTGCAAAATGTCTTGAAGCCATATTAGGAAAATCGTATAAGTGCGAAAAACAAAGGTCTGGTCAACTGTTCATCGAAATAAATGACAAGCAAAAGTCCACAAAGCTTCTAGCTGAGACTAGACTGGCTGATCTAGACATCAAGATCACACACCACCGGAGCATTAACAGCTCGCAGGGTGCGATATCCGAGACAGATCTTTTGACCGAAACTGATGCGTATCTCTTTGCGGGCTTGAAGGATCAGGGCGTCACGGCCGTGAGACGTATCACTATCCGCAGAGTCGACAAGGAGATTCCCACCAATCCCATCATCTTGACTTTTTACCGCGCCGTTCTCCCACAACATGTAAAAGCCGGTTTGATGCGGTGCTCAATACCTCCGTACATCCCTAACCGGCGGCGTTGCTTTAAGTGCCAGCGGTTCGGGCACGGTACAAAGTCTTGCCGTGGGCGAACGACCTATGCAAAATGCGCGGCGCATCATCCTCCGAACGACAACTGTCCATGCGACACCCTCTCTCGCGTGAACTGCGGGGGCCGCATTCGGCATACCCCCACTGCGAAAAAGTTCAAATAAAAAAGATAATCATCATCAAGGTAACCGAGAACATCACCTTCTCAGAGGCAAGAAAGAGGTTCCCCTCTTCCCGTCTGGGGAGGTACGCCGACGCTGCTTGCCGGGGGCGGAGCGGCGCCTCATTTCCACATGGGCCCAGTTCAGCGAATCTGACCTTGACCCGCCCCCCCCCCACCCCCCGTGGGTTGCTTCAGCAGCCAGACCCTTCACCATGCCGCTTGCTGAGACAGCAGCGGTTGTGGTGTCAAACGCCTCCGTCGGGACTGGTGCCGCTCCCGCCGCTGCCTCCGCGTCCTCCAGTGTGTTGGAGGGTACCGTGGGGATGGACATTGGAGGCCCCGCATCGGCTCCCACCGCCACCGTACCGCCCGTGCCACTTCTGGCGCCCCCCATGCCTGCGGCGGTGGCGGCTCAAACGAAGGACTCCCGAAGGGGGGAGTAGTCCGGGTAGCCCTGTTCCACAGGCACCCACAGGACATCGGACGACGAGATGGTCGTCGCGCCGTTCTTGCCTGCAACTCACCGCAAGGAGCGGCCTCCGACGTCCAAGCCAAAAGTAAGGCCCTAAAAGCCCAATCCCAGAGTAACAGCCCGGACACACATGAACACACACACACACACACTAAAGTAATTCGTAAATCTAAATAATGGGAACAAAAACACCATCCAATGCAACTGCAGAGGCCTACTAAAATCTTCACGATGTGTATGAGATGCTGCATGGCAGTCAGCCAAGCATTATGTGTCTCCAAGAAACTCACCTCAATTCCAAACAGACAAATTCCTAAATAGATACATGGTATTCAGAAAGGACAGGGTCGGCTGCAACCAATCTTCTGGCGGCGTGGCCATTGTCGCCCAGAAATTATTAGAATGCCACCCTCTCTCTTTAAATACTGTCTTTGAAGCTGTACCTATCCATACTGTAACATTTGGTAGGTTGATAACGGTATGCTCCATATACACCTGCCCTCATTGTGCACTTCAGAGCTAATATACTGAGGCACTGGTTGACCAGCTACCCGAGCCATACATCCTCACAGGCTATCTTAATGTACACAACTCTGTTGGGGCTCCTCCAGAACGGATGCCCGAGGTCGCCTGAAAGAGAAGTTTCTTACATCCTCTGTAGCATTCCCTTTCAACAAAAAAAACAGCCTACATACTTACGATACATACTCATATCTTGACTTGGCTATTGGCTCCGCAGTTCTCTTTCCATATCTTCAGTGGGGCGTTAGTGACCATATGTTAGGGACCATTTCCCCAATTCATTAACATATATAGGTGCAGGCCCAAGCAGTCATTCTTCTATTAAAAGGTTTAATGAATCATAAGCACACTGGAGCACATTCACACCAACATCCAAACAACACCACACATCTATAAAACACCTACACGTGGAGGAAGCCGCCCAACTCTTCACGGCGCACATCCTCGAAGCTTGCCAAAAGTCCATTCTCAAGGCCTCTAGTGGTTCCTGCAACACAAGGAGGCCTTGGTGGAACAAGGACTCTAGGTGGGCGCGAAAGGCCCAGAAGAAGGCGTGGGGTGTCCTTCGCCGGTCCCCACGTGGGATAACCTCATCTCGTTTAAACGGGCAAAGGCCTTTGGAAAGCGTGTGCACCGTGAGACAAAAAGGGATAGTTGGGATGCTTTCTTTACCTCCATTAACTCATACACAGTCACTTAGAAGGTATGGACAAGAATACGTAAACATAAAGGACAACATACACATAACCTGCCCTGGTCAGTACGACAGGGGACTCACTCGAAGACCAGGGTAACACAGTTGCACGACACTTCCAACACGTTTCCAGCTATGCACACTACACATACACTTTCTCGAGACATACAACCGCTTGTGAAAAGAAGTCCCTACATGACAATAACAAGTCAGAATCTGGTTACAGTTCTGAACTTACACTCTATGAGTTGAGGACTGCCCTGAGCACCTGTAAACCTTCAGTTCCAGGCGCAGATAAGATTACAGATACAATGATA
The DNA here is from genome assembly GCF_048455015.1 of Haemaphysalis longicornis. Taxonomy (NCBI): domain Eukaryota; kingdom Metazoa; phylum Arthropoda; class Arachnida; order Ixodida; family Ixodidae; genus Haemaphysalis; species Haemaphysalis longicornis. The sequence goes on along the minus strand of NW_027526233.1, from coordinate 36,510,708 downwards.
AAAGACCTACACCCAAACACTCTTGAAATACTCCTACACCCATACAATAAACTATGGCTTTCGGGGCAAATTCCAAGACCTCTCAGGGAGGCCATAGTAGTGGCTCTCCTGAACGAAGGAAAGGACCCTTCCTCTCCTGCTAGTTATCGTCCAATTGCCCTGACAGGCTGCCTGTGCAAGCTCCTCGAGAAGATGATAAACAGGAGGCTCGGGTACTTTCTTGAGTACAATGGTGTTCTCGAGAGCTGCCAGGCAGGCTTCAGGGCGGGGTGATCTACAAATGACCAACTAGTAACGCTACAATAATACATTAAAGATGCTTACCCACATAAGCAGTTCTGTATGGCAGTATTCTTCGATGTTGAAAAGGCGTATAATACTGCCTGGCCGTATGGTATACTCGGCGATTTGAAGTCCTTTGGCATATCGGGTAACATGATGAACAGGCTTGCCAGTTACTTGTCTGAGAGAACGTTTCGCGTGCGAGTTGGAACAGCACTCTCAAGGGTTCATGTGAAGGAAAATGGCGTGTCACAAGGTGGAGTTTTGAGCTGCACCCTTTTTATTGTTAAAATGAATTCTCTTAGGAAGGCACTGCCCCTATCTATTTCCTGTTCCACCTTTGTAGACGACCTTTACCCTCTTTGAAATTGTGTAACTTGTCTTCCTGTGAGCGCCAAGTCCAGGTTACTGTTAACAAGCTAGCCGGCTGGGCAGATAGCAATGGTTTTATATTTATTTCCACGAAAGTGCACTTGTGTTTTGTTTTCCAAGAGGCGTGGCATTCGGGCGGATCCACAGATTGAACTCCACGGAGTCTCAATTCCTGTCATAAAGAAACACAAGTTTTTAGGTATAATCTGACAAAAACTCACATTCATGCATACATAAAACAACTAAAACCTAAATGCTTAAGAACAATGACTATCCTTAGGGTTTTTGCACATTTCTTTTGGCGCGGACAAAAAACATTTTTTTACGTGTGTTTACCTGCCTAATAGGTTCACGATTGGACTATGGTAGCGTTGTCTTTGGGTCAGCCACTAAAACATCCCTCAGAATGCTGGACCCTCTGCTCCATCTATAGCTCCGCTTGTCGTGTGTTGCCTTCCGGACTAGTTCATTTGAAAGCCTGTATGTAGAGTGCAACAAATGAAGCCTAGAACGTCAGCGAGCTTACACGAACTGGCTTTACGCTTTAAAATCTCGTCGCTGCTTCACCATCGTGTTATATCAGTTTTTTATGATACATTTATATCTCAACTCCTTTCTATTTGTCCATCAATCTCTGCTCCCTTCCCTTTTCGAGTAAGAAAAGAAGCGTCACTACTTGATGTCATGTTTTCACACACTATGAAAACTTCCGCAATTGTATTTCTAGTCCCGTTGCAGCTTTTCCCGATATTATGTGATGTATTTTTCACAAGTGTCGAGAAAAACAGAGTGCCTAGAAACGCGAGCATGCAGCAATTGTTGTCCATGCTGCGCCAATATAAGTGTGCAGAATTTTACACGGACGCTTCAAAAACTGCCACAACTGTTTCCTGTGCTGCGCATGGTGGCACCTTTAATGTCTGTCAAAATATGAATAGAACCACACGTATCTTTAGGGCAGAAACCTATGCCATACTTCTTGTAGCTAATCATATTGTTACGGAGAGGAATACGTGAAAATTAAGGTGTATTTCAAACAGAGAGAAGCGAGCACCGCGTTGGACCTAGCCCGAACCTTTTCTTCCTCCCAGCTGAGCCCTAGCACATGTCCGCCATGCTTGGGGCTAAGTACTAACATTTCGTTTTGGCTACTGACACATTGTAACATAACCCCCGCGGCAAAAAGCGCCGTCTCGGTGCTTCCTAGGCTGATGTTGTGTGAGGGCGGTGGTACGGCGTGAGGCGGGAAACGTGGACAATGTCTGCTTTGCCGGTGCCAATGTGGTAAGTTGGCGAAAGGGTGGCTTGGGCGATTTCGTAGGTGACTGGGGTAACTTGACGGACCACATGGTAGGGTCCCGTGTAAGGGAACAGCAGTTTTTCAGAGAGCCCCACGCGGCGGGACGGCGACCGCAGAAGAAAAAGAGACCCAGGTGAGAACTGGAGGTCTCGGTGGCGGGAATCGTAAAGCGCCTGTTGTGAAAACTGCGATGAGCAGAGGCGAGAGCGGGCAACTTGTCGAGCATGGTCGTCACGGTCAACTGCCGCTCGGGCATATTCCGAAGTTGGAACTGAAGGCGACAAGAGAGTGTCCAGTGGCAAAACAGGCTCGCGACCGTAGAGCCGGTAAAAGGGAGGATATCCGACGGTGTCATGACGGGACGAATTGTACGAAAATCTAACGTACGGTAACGCCACGTCCCAATCACGATGGTCGTCTGAGACATACATTGAGAGCATGTCGGTAAGTGTTCTGTTTAGTCTCTCAGTGAGACCATTCGTCTGAGGGAGGTAAGAAGTCGCGATCTTGTGTTGCGTTGAGGAAGCACGAAGAATATCGGCTACAACACCAGACAAGAAATAGCGGCCGCGATCAGTAAGGAGCTGACGAGGAGCGCCATGAAAGGATGACGTCTTGGAGAAGAAAATCGGCAACGTCAGAGGCGCAGCTGGTGGGGAGAGCACGTGTAATTGCGTAACGTGTGGCGTAATCAGTGGCGACCGCGATCCACTTGTTGCCCAAACTGGATACCGGGAAAGGACCAAGAAGATCGACGCCTACACGAAAAAAATGGTTCCGTGGGTATGTCCACCGGTTGTAGAAGGCCTGCTGGGGATGTCGTAGGTTTTTTACGGAGTTGGCAGCGGTCGCAAGAGGCCACATAACACCGTACAGAGCGATAAAGGCCTGGCCAGAAGTAGCCACGACGGAAACGGTTGTAGGTGCAGTGAACTCCGAGGTGGCCTGCAGTGGGTACGTCGTGGAGTTGCTGGAGAACGTCCGAGCGCAGACGCTCAGGAAGGACCGGAAGCAACTCTGGACCCTCGGGGCGGATGTTGTAGGGATAGAGGACCCCATTGCGAAACTTAAAGAGGCGCAGTGAAGGGTCATGGAAGCCAGAGTTGAGACGGTTAATAATTGCGCTGAGAGATGGATCGCGGCGTGGGTCGTCCCCAAGGCATAACAAATCCGTTATTGCGAGCACACTACTTCAGTTTCTCGAAACAGCAAGGTCGGGGTTGTCAACCGGGTAACAGGACAGGCAATCGGCGTCTTGATGCAAGGGGCCGGACTTATAAACTATGGTGTACGAATACTCCTGCAGCCGCAGCGCCCAGCAACCTAAGCGTCCTGTAGGGTCTTTCAGAGAAGAAAGCCAACAGAGTGCGTGGTGATCGGTTATCACCGAAAAGGGGCGTCCATACAGATACGGGCGGAATTTTGCTACAGCCCACATCAGTTCCAAGCACTTCCTCTCCGTGATTGAGTAGTTCTGTTCAGCGGACGTCAGGAGGCGGCTGGCGTAAGCAATAACACAGTCTCTACCGTTCTGTTGCTTAGTGAGGATAGCGCCAATGCCATGTCCGCTAGCGTCAGTCCGGACTTCGGTAACTGCAGTGGGATCGAAGTGAGCCAGGATAGGTGAAGTTGGGAGAGCGGATATCAATTTAGCAAGCGCTTCTGCTTGAGATGCACCCCAATGGAACTCAGCGTCCTTTTTAAGAACGTCTGTCAGAGGGCGCGCAATGTCAGCAAACCCCGTATAAAACGCTGGAAGTACGAGCATAAGCCAATAAAACTGCGGACGTCCTTGGATGAGCGAGGCTCGGGGAATTGCTTGACTGCGCGTACTTTGTCATGGTCGGGTTGAACCATGTTATTGCCAACAAGATGGCCAAGGATGGTTATCTGGCGGTGGCCAAAGCGGCATTTTGTTTAGTTCAGCTGGAGGCCCGCACGTCGAAATATTATGAGGATGTCTGAAAGGTGCTGAAGATGTGTTTCAAAAGAGGGATGAAAACACTATCACATCGTCCAGGTAGCATGAGCATGTTGACCGTTTCAAACCGCGAAGAAGAGAGTCCATCATTCGCTCGAACGTTGCGGGTGCATTGCATAGTCCGAACGGCATTACTTTGAACTGGTAAAGGCCGTCTGGTGTGACGAAAGCGGTCTTCTCGTGGCCCAACTCATCAACAGCTATCTCCCAGTACCCAGATCGAAGGTCACTAGAAGAGAAATATTTAACACCGTGTAAAGAGTCGAGAGCATCGTCAATCCTGGGTAGGGGGTAGACGTCTTTTTTTGTAATATGACTAAGGTGTCAGTAATCAACGCAAAATCGCCAAGTGCCGTCGTTCTTTTTTACCAGCACCACTAGTGAGGCCAAGGGGCTACACGAAGGCTCGATAATATCCTTAGAGAGCATCTTGTCAACTTCGGCTTGGATGACGTCTCGTTCAGCCCGAGATACCCGATACAGGCGCCTGTGGATGGGGATGGCGTCACCGGTGCCGTTTCGGTGAGTCACGAGGCTAGTTCGACCCAGCACTGGATTGTCCAAGTCAAAGATGTCACCATACGAAGCCAAGAGCTCACGCAGAAGGTGTACCTGATCTGAGAAAACATCAGGGCTAATCATAGCGTCGAATTGAGTGGTGGGCGGAGCTGTAGCGGACGAAGTAGTGGGATATGCGGTTTACGGTAAAAGCAGAAATATGGAAATCGGAGACCGGACAAACAGTAGCGACAGTCCTTCCTTGCGGAAGAACCTGGGTGTGGAGTGCGAAGTTCAGGAAAGCAAGGAGACGTGGCTCTGCTGTATGGAGACAATAGTATGGGGAAGGGCGGCGTTTCGGGAGAGTAGAACGTCAAGGACGGGCGCAACAACGTAGTCTCTACTTCGGGAACGGGCATGCTTGAAGAAAGAGGGTGTGGGGCGTGTCGTCGGAGGAAAGTTGGAGCTCAAGTCGAAGGAGACCTGTCGAACAGTCGATTACGGCGGAATAGTCTGAGAGGAAATCACGGACGAGAATGACGGCATGAGGGCATTTGTCCACAACAAAGAACATAACAGTGAGGCGGTGGCCAGCTATGCTCACTCGGGCGGTGCACTTACCCGCGACAGCCGAAGTTCCTCCGTCAGCAACGCGAATGTGCGAAAGGGCAGGGGTGAGTATTTTGCGTCGGCGAGAGCGCAGCTGTGCACTCATGACGGAGATGTGGGCACCAGTGTCGATTAGGGCATTAACAGGGACGCCATCAATTTCAACTGCTAGCAAATTGTCTTCAGTCGGCAACGTCAAGAGAGGGTTTGCGGGGTCGGTCGTAGATGCAGCGTCACCTCCGGGAGCTGCATCACCTAGTTTCCTGGAGATAAACAGCGAGAGTGGTGCGGCAAAAGTCGACGACGAGGTTCCGGAGAGTGAGACGGGCGACGGTGTTGGGAGGTTGTACTCTCCGGTGGAGCATCTGCTGGTAATTGGGTCTCAAGGTGGGGCTCCGAGCGATAGTAGGTTGGGCGGTGTCCACCGTTGTGGCAGGAGTCGTCCCAAAAGGTACTCCTGGAGGACCAGTGGTTCCGACAGTAGCGCGCGACGTGCCCAACACGCCTGCACGTGAAACAAATCGTCCTATCATCCGGAGTTCTCCATTCAGCGGGGTTTCTATAGCACGTAGGGCCGTACACATTGCGTGCCTGGGTGGGGCATAACAGCGGCGGAGAGCAGGAGTTTCGCCGAATACTGGCTGGAAGCCTATATTGGTAATTTTGTCACGAACGACAGCTTGAATGAGCGAAATGGCTGGAACAGGGCCGGTGACGGCATGGAGCATAGCTTCGGCAGGAGCTGTCGCTTCAAGTTCTCGGCGTACTATCTTTTGGACGGTGTGCTCTAGGGTGTCGCGGTAAGAAGGCGCGGGCGAAAACGACTGAGGGGCTGGTGCGTCGCAAGAAGAAGTAGCACCGGTGTTGGGCAGCCGTTGGAACTGCTGCGTGATGCGCCGGCTCTTCGCATGCTCGAAGCGCCGGCATTCTTTCATGATAGCATCGACTGTCGTACAGTCCTTGCATATTAGCAAGTGAAAGGCGTCGTCAGCTATTCCTTTGAGCACATGCCCTACCTTGTCCTGCTCGTTCATGCTCGCATCGACCTTACGGCAGAGAGCCAGAACGTCGTGGATGTAGGCGACGTACCGCTCGGTCGACGTTTGGGCACGGGAGGCGAGTTCACTTTTTGCGCGTAACTGGAGGGCGGCAGGGTTGCCGAACTCTTCCAAAAGCTTGGCTTTACAATCGTCCCAGCTGGTGAGCGTGGATTCATTCGTCTCATTCCAAGTGAGGGCCGCACCTCTGAAGCAGCAAGGGAGGTTGGCGAGCATGATAGTGCGGTCCCAACAGTTGTGTGTGCTGATCCGCTCGTAGTGCTTGATCCAATCTTCGACGTCAACGTTGTCAGTGCCGGTGAAGAAACCAGGCTCGCGGGGCTGAGTAACCACGACCAGCAGAGTCGCCGACTCGCTGGGCGGAGCCATGGTGGCAGGGTGAATATGACGCCCGCTGCGGAGTAACGTGATGAATGCTCACGAAGACTCGAGGATTTGAGTGCCAAGACGAGAGGTAAGGGATGTCGGGCAAGCTCCACCGACATGCTACGGAGAGGAATACGTGAAAATGAAGGTGTATTTCACACACAGAGAAGCGAGCACCGCGTTGGACTTAGCCCGAACCTCTTCTTCCTCCCAGCTGAGCCCTAGCACTATGTCCGCAATGCTTAGAGCTATGTACTAACATTCCGGTTTGGCTACTGACACACTGTAACAATATTTTTCTAAATCGAATTCCCAAATTCGTGATTTATACTGATTCTTTAAGTGTTGTGCGTACATTATCCTCACACAAGTCTAAAAACTATGAGGTCAATGCTCTCAATAGTACTATTATATGCGTTAAACCTTGAAGTGACCCGCCGCGGTGGCTCAGTGGCTAAGGCGTTGCGCTGCTGAGCACGAGGTCGCGGGTTCGATTCCCGGCCGCGGCGGCCGCTTTTCTGATGGAGGCGAAAAGCAAAAACGCCCGTGTGTACGAGATTTCGGCGCACGATAAAGATCCCCAGGTGGTCAAAATTAATCCGGAGCCCTCCACTACGGCGCGCCTTATCGCCTGCGTTGCGTCGGCGCGTTAAACCCTACAATCATCATCAAACCTTGAAGTGACGGTTTTTTGTGTGCCAGTGCACTATGGGATTCAAGGGAATGAGACCGCAGACCGAATGGCTGCCGCTGCTGCACATACAACTAGAGTTGACAAAACAACAACGCCCTACACCGACCTCAAATCACACATCAGACAACACCTTCGCACAACATGGCAAGCACACTGGAATCAACAGACAGACAACAAACTACAAGTTGTAAATCCACTATTGGGAGCATACACCACTGACACATATAACAGACACATCGAAGTTACCTCGGCTCGATTACGGATAGGTCACACGCATGCAACACATTCGTAAGTGCTATCCTGATCTCCATGACCCCTGTGTAGCAGGTGTGGAGACGGCCTATCCGCGATCCATATGCTACTTCAATGCAAAGCGCTCCACACAACACTACACAAACACTTCCCACAAGTATACAGACAACACATCCTGTTTCCCCATCATAATTTTTAGGAGACGAGCCCATGTTTTCTATCAAGCGTGTTTTTAAGTTTCTTACTGATGTCACTTTTTGACATCTCAACTCTTTCTTTTCATCATGACAACCTGGCCCTTTACACCAGTCATCTTCATTAGCTTGTGTTTTACTTCGTTTATCTTTACTTAAAGTTTCTTTTACTTTCAAACCACTAAAATAAACAAACCATATTTTCGCGCTCTTTGGTCTCAATCGGCCTTGCGCTATAAAAATTGAAACTTCATCATCATTGAACGCTCCGCTAGCTCGATTGGATTTTGTGATAAATTGCCGTTTCCTAATCTTCTGTCTGCTGGGAACGTTTCCCAGCATTCTGTGCCTTCGACGTCAACTGCCCACTGCGTGATGACGCGTGTGAGGTTGTTGCTGGCGTCCTGTGCTTTATGCTCTGCTTTCACGGTAAGAGCCTAATATCGGTTCTGCAGCGCGATCCTGAATTCATCAACTCTCCGTCCTACTGTTAGCGCCTTGATCGGCTTCTTGCGTACTACCTTGTTGCGGGTTCTTCTCAAATCTACCCGAATTTGTGATCTTACATTATGGTGGTCCCAGCGGCTCACCCTTACTTTAACCTCCACATCCTCCAAGACGCCAGAGGTATCGCATTTTATGAGGTCTATCTCATTTTTATGCACCCCATTCGGACTCCTCCACGTCTACTTCGGGATGATGATGCGTAGAATATTTCGTTCAGTGAACTCTACTATAGTTCTTCAACCCAATTTCTGGACATTTCTACAACCCAGATCATACCTCCCAACTCCCTTGTCTCCACCCAGCTTCTTGCATACTTTAGCATTGTAGTCTGTCATGACTACGGTATACCGTGTTTTCACTTTTTCTATTGCAAATTCCACATCTTCAAAGAAGCGTTCAACTGGCAAGCCGTCGTGGCTAGCTCTATGCCCGTAGATCCTATACCGCCTTGAATTTGTACGGCTTATAATGCTATGGTATTGCTCTATGTTGCCAAATATGCTTTTATTGGCTAGACATCACACTCCTGGTTCTCTTCTGTCCACTTCACAACGGGAACAGAGGACGTGTCGCTTATCCGCTCTGTAGAGGCTTCACCTGCCTTCGTAACCTTGCTAAATCCTATTACATCATATTTATTCCCTCTAATATACGAGCAGTTCCTCGAGACACGACTCGCTAGATTAAGTTCGCGTTTTGAACATTGTCAGGTTTCAAATTTGAATGGCCCTCGGTTGCGTGACAGGTATGACATCCGCCGTTTTCAGTTGCTTCGCAGTCACTGGAAACTAGGGGCGTAAGGGTAATTGGCGTATTCATTGGAGGTTGTTGCGATTACTGCACCAGGGTGGGCAATCCTGCAATTATGAGGGAGTGCGTTATCGGCAATGGTCGCCGATATCAGGCCGCACCCCAAGCGACCTTCTGCAATTCCATCACAACTCCTTTTTTTTTACACAGGTAATTGCGTGGCACCACTATTTGAACCACGGTCCTTCTGCACTCGACACGAATGCTCTACATCTACGATACCGCTACACGCCCCTTAGGCCCTAAATATGACGACAATAGTGTGCTGTGTGCCGGAGCCCAGCACCATTCGGGTAACCAAATCAGCGATCAGTATGATGCTCCGGGTGCTCTTCGCAATGGTGTCGATGAACCTGTGCTGCCGAATTCAGTCAATACACTGACTGTAGGATGCATGCTCTGCAAACCATGGCAGCAAAAATGGAAAAAAGAAATGAAGTAACACAGTATTAAAAAACTTTTATTGTGTGATATTAAAAAACTTTTATTGTGGAAAAAGCATAGGTTCACACAAGTGTTCATAAGACAGTGCGAATAGGCCTCACTAGAGCCACTAAATGAGCTACGCTTCAGAGTAACGAAACTGACACACGGCGGCAGCCATTTTGGTATGTGACACTTGTGTGACCAGCTGTATATGCGCCAAACTGCGGCTGACATTGAAGGGAGAATTGTTCCGGGCATGGCTTGGCAGCCACGACAGCGGTGTTTACTTTTGGAAGATTTAGAGACAGCGCGCCGGGGCGATTGGGTCAGGCTCGGTTACGCTAGCGTAGTTCATTTCGTGGTGTAGATTACCCCAGAGCCACTAATTAGGCTACGGCTTTGAAGTGGCTATACGTTACACTAGGCCAAGGTCATTTTTTCCCAACGCGAAGCGATGCAATTCTTATCCACCATTTCCGCCTGCTGAAACAGCCGCGTACAGAGGAGCACGGCATCGCTGCTATGTCTTGGCGCTTGAGTATTCCCTCTCAACGTGTCCTACAGCCGCACTGCGGTCCGAAAATAACAACTTATCGAAGAACGTGCGCGCGTCTACACAGAGACACCAAAATGTCAGCGCCCATGGGTCTTCCGGGGAAAACCAATGTTACATGTCGCGGCTCAACCCAGAACCGCTGTGGGCGGCGTAAAACAATGACAGAAAATAGTGCCGATACTCTGAATCCTGATCTTTTGGTTGAAGGCCAGATTTCTGCCACACACGCATATATTTTGGATGGCACAACCGAACCAGCTTGTGGCAAGTGTATCGAACGACTGTGACAGGCGTATGGAACGCGTTAAGGGCGCATCATGTACTGACATCAAAAACGACACTTTTCCATAAGTTACACCTTCAGGATTCTAGTACACTGTTCGCGATTCTTCTCAGATGAGCAAAGTCCCACAAACAAACGCTCCTAATTTATCTTGCTGATATATTGTAAAACGCATCTCATTCGGGGGTGACCTGAAATCCTCTGAGAATTGAGGGGTGTTATTACGATTTTCTTTTGCGCACAGTGAGAACCGCTAGCACAGCGCGCTATGAGGATCTAGACGATGCCACGTCTCAGCCATAGTCGTCTGATTCGCATAATATTTAGCTAACTCTCTCATACAAATATTGAGCCCAATTTTGATATTGAAGGCGTACGTAATATTTTCTTTGCGATCATTGGTTATACATAGAATCGAAAGAACGCAATCGATAGAACACGATCGACAGAGGGCATCGATAGAACACGATCATTGTAACATTGCGGGATGATTATGTCTGTAAACATAAACAGGCATACAGCATATAATGCACAAATATTACAACGGTTACATAGCACCTGTGACAAAATTGCGGTTATTGCAATTCGGCATATATCTTTAAAGGGGAAAGTGCAACGTTTCTGATTTTTTTTCAACGCCAATTCTTTCGTTGTTTGAGCATATAATTCAATTAGTGTATGTTGTGAGACGTAAGGTTAGTTTTACGGGTACTTTAAATGACACTTGCTCCGACCCTAACGCCGTCCGGATACTTATAGGGGCTGTTAGGAAGCAAACGTTTTCTTTTGTTCGGCTGGGGTGGTTAGGGGAAATAGTGGACTCAAGCAGTAGATTCCTAAATATCACTTCCAAATTCAAACAACCAAAAACCTGATGGGCTTCGGGGGCTCAAAATTACAATGATTACATGCTATAAGGCGCGTTGTTTAAAGCATACATGCAGACAGAGTACGAGTTTGTTTTATTCGAATGATTTTCTGCTTTGTAGTGCCTCCACCCCTTGTCGAGAACTCAACGCTGGTTTATTCCCTGAGATATTATTCAATCAAAGTTAAAACTATGATTCTCCCGCCAAATCCTGTTTTTATTAGGTCTGCAATGACATTACAAAAGGCTTCAAGCAAAAGCTATTGTGCTTTTGTAAAGCCTTGTTTACGGCTACTCAACCTAGATGGCGCCACGATACAGCGGGGAAACGTTTAAGGCCTTTGCTTTGGTTTTACCCGTATTTCTATCGGGCTTGGTTTTTCAAGGTCGAAAGTATTTGTTTCGGGAAACATGCTGTTTTCTCAACATAAATAGTCACGTAAAACACCGTCGCTTAAGCCAGGCGGCGAGTGTCGTCTCAGACAACCGCACAGTCCCGCAGTGCTGTGTAGCTGAAGCAAGTATAGAGCGCGGGAACCAACAGCGGTACGCATCTGTATCTAAGACTACGGGTACTTTCGTAACTTCCACTGTTTGTCCCGCCGTTCTTAATGCTATAAAAAGGATGTGCCCTGCGTATACGGGCAAATAGCTCTTTAGGCAAGCTGATAAGCCCTGGCCAATTTTAGTTGGCTCTTTCTCCCGTCAGCCGACCGCAGAGCTGGCACATATGACATCATAGGTTCCGTGGCCATAATTTAGCTGGTTCGTCACAAGGCCATTCCCGTTTTTTTGTAATTATATAGCTTAACTGGCGAAGTTTGTGTTAAGATTGGTGCCAGTATGGTTCCAACGAGGCAATCTTTCGAATGAACCAAACGTATTTTGTGAGCAGTGCCCCTTTAGGCGGTAAGAATTAGCCAAATCTTAGACAAAGGTACGGTATTTATGTGCTACCACCAAATGATAAGCATTGAAAGAGAGTTCGGAGCAAAAGGGATACAGCGTTTTAAAATAAGTGATACTGTGCTGTCCTTCTAAGCACTTCTGGTCGTGTTGGCACAATAACTGTTTGCATCAACCATCCTCACCACATCTTATCTTCACTACATAGGTTTTAATGCGTATATATGTCCCTGTTAACCGGAGAGTTTATTACGTGTACTGTGGTGTGGCGTCTGCTGGTGTTAAAACCAATATTTGGCCCCTAGCCTGAGCCTGGCATTTGTGTGATTTTTCTCCTCCTTCGAACATCTCAGGTGGCGTGCATTCCACAGTATGAGCACGTGCGACTTTTCAATGAACAGGAAAAACATTAAATCAAACTGGAAAATAAATTTAAAGGGAGGTAGATATCAGTATTGGCTACGGAATGCACGCAGTGTAAATTCAAAGGGTTTCATCTTGCGCACAAATGGTATGACCACAAATAAACTGTAACATGTACAAATAATAAAGGTGCTGCGCCCTCACCTATTCATCACATCATCATAACCGAAGATCGATCAAATGACCCAGTTTAAATTCATACATTTATCCATGCAGTAAACACGTTTTCGGTTGCAAAATTAACTATGCACCTGAATATTAGCATTTGCTGTTAAGTAATATCGATTGTAAAACTCGGATCTTCCCGTTGAGCCTATTATCTTTTCATAGTCAATGGCAAAGACATCGTTTGCGCAGTAAGTTTATAACCCGAAATTTGATTTCAGCAAAGTGTTGATTTTGAATAAATACCGGATGTTTTCTATCTTAAATTACGGTCTTGTACGTTCTCAGATTCGCGTAATATATAAAAAGTGTTATTTAAACTCCAATGATTTACGTCGGACACTACTTTTTCAAACTTTCAGGACAAAGTTTTGCAAATTGGACGATAATGTGCATGGATCGTTTCGGCGCTGTATTGGATACCATGTACATCAGTGAGTAAAACGGCGACGTAAACTGGTACTTTTGATGGGCTTTATCAACCAAAGATTGATCTCATACTCGACATGTTTCTATAGTGTGAATATATTGAAACAAAACAGTGATATTTTTCCCATGGTTCAAATATTGTATAGTTCAAATATATATGGATTTAAATTCCCCTTTTGCCTACTACCTGTGGATGGACGTTTATGTTTGAAATACTTATATTCGCGTTAAAAGGTGCTACAATCATACCCTTCACGGGAAGGATTATATAGAAAATATAGAGGGTTCACTCGTGCAGGCGTCAAATTGCGAAGAAAATACCGATTATCTATTGCAATGAGGCCATCATAGAAGCTACACATTCATCATGGTATCTAAGTATGGTCAAAGATTGATTTGAAGTAGGAAGTTTGATTGGTAAAAGAAAATTAATACTAAGCGAAATCATTTTTGAGGATTAAACGCAACTAACAGTGAATAAAGTAGTCAAATATGTTAGATATATGAAAACATCAACCCAACTAAATTCAGATGGACCGAAGTGAATACGAAGACAAAGCAGATGGAGAGAAATCAATGCGAATCAAGAGTAACCAGAGTCAAAAAACTTTAATCAAAATAAATAAAGGTGGGTCACTGACTGAATTAAAGTGTATCAAAGTTAAGGATGCTGAAATAAATGAAATCAAAAGTTACTAAAATGAATTGACATGGCCTGAGATGAATCCGTAAGAAATACAAACAAATTATGACGAAATATTCTGAATTAAGAAGAATCAGAATAAACAAATTTTGGAACAATGTTGTCCATGTAAGATATAATCGAATTAACCGGCAGCAATGCCAATCAAAAACGACCGACCCTATTAGAACGTAGACATAGCAAATTAAGAGGAATCAATGTGGATTGAGCGGAAACAAAGTGACTTGGGCGGAATGATGGAATGTATTAGATGAAAAAAGTGAATTCACACAAACCCCAGTAACTAAAAAAGGACCAACTTCAATTATGGCACAACAGTTAATAGACAATGAATGCGATCTAAAGCAAAATAAATTAACTGATTCCTCCTAAGTTTCTGTCTATTCTCTAATTTAATTTATTCTAATTTATTTCAACTTAATTCAATTTGATACACGTTATAACTCAGTGACCTGTCCTAATTATTTTGATTCAACTTCTTTGACTCTGATTACGCTTGATTCGCATTCATTCCTCTCCATCTGTTATGTCTTCGTAATCACCTCCGGTCCACCTGAATTTTGTTGGGTACATGTTATTCATTTTATGTATCTTAATTGACTACTTTGTTCACTCTTAGTTGCGTTGAATCCTCACAATTTATTTCGCTCCCTGTTTCATCTCAGCACACCTTGACATTTGTCAGTTAAGTTTTATTCGCCTTTATTAACTTGAAGATCCTTTGATTCACTCAGAAATCCGCCTCATTAAATCCCTTTTAGGTCGCACGGATTCTTGTTTTTGCGAGTGTCTTCATAATTCACTTTTGTTACGGTTATGTACTTTGACTTCTCTTAATTGACTGGTATAATTCTTAATTCGCTTTTTCATAGTCCTTAATTCCCAGTGCATCACCGAATTATAAATGTTCTTCTGGTTCGCTCTAACTGCCTTTACTTCCCCGGAGGCGTGCAGGGGTTTTTTTTTATACGACGCCTGATAACACCTGGTTTTCGCTCACGGGCTGTGAAGGTCGACGGAATGCCGAGACGAATAAACGTTCTCTTTATCTAAATTACATCGATCACATTGTTCCATTTTGTCATATAATATTGTAATCAATAAAACAATGTTGCGTTCCAGCAGCTTTTTTCCCTCTATGCGAGACACGCAACATCATGCCGCAAGACTCTCCACTCACTCTGCCCTAATTGCGCCCATTGATCTGAAACCATGACCACTTGAAGGATAAAAGCCGCTCCAGGCTATCCAACCGTCGACCAACTACCAAAACGGGTGCATAAACTCGCAGTGCGCAACGCGCCATTACACGTAGCAGTTTGACAGAACTATGACGCGTCAATTTCTTCCGAGCGCAGGCGCACCACAGCAACAATGACGCAGGAGCGACGGGCGCCGAGCGGCGCCCCCTCTGCGCGCTCCTCACCCGCGGTGCCACCCACAGCGCTCCCGGCAGCCAAAGCACCCTCTGTAACAGCGGCGCCCAAAACCGCCGACAAAGACAAGCTGATCATGTCAGGCGGGCCGCGCACGCGCACAGGCACGCTATCTCGAACCCGATGTCGCATCAGTGCCACCGATAGTCGTCGCCGGTGCAGCCCGCGGCATGCCGCTCGAGTGTTATAGACAGAACTGCTGTGGTCCGTACCAGAAGCATCAGCAACACTTGCCCATAGGTGGCGGTTGCCACAGCAGCTGCAGCGGATTCCTCATGCGGTGGGTAACGGAATCCGCTGCAAAGGCAGCAATGCGGGGGGCGGAAAGGACAAGGTATGTCTTGTGGCACTCTGTCCCTGCCGAAAGCAATCACCGCTGTACTCCCTGTGGTCGGCATCTGCTTTCCTCCCTATGGGGAAACAGGTAAAGTTTTATTGCGCCTCTGATGAAGTTTTATTTGGGAAATTCTGCGTGTACAGATTGTGTGTCAAGTTTCAACTTCCAACATGCACAGAAATAGGCCGGGTGTGGCTACTGTCGGTTGGAGTCTACTGGCACATGAAGCAGCTGTCATACTCACCTGCCTATCTACGACCACTGCAGGGCAAAGTGCTTTCCCATTTATTTCTAATTACCCGGGTCCGGTTCTAACTGCGACCGATTTATCCCCGCAAACTTCTTGATCTCATCAGTCCGTCTAACTTTCTCGGCACCCCCTTTTAAACTTGCCATCTCTAGGGATCCTCTATGTTACGCCTAATAGCCAACGGATATATTGCATTCGCAGTACATGCCCTGCCCGCGTACATTTCTTCTTAATTTATACTATAGGTCCTTAACACGCGTTTTTTCCTGACCCCTTCACTTTCTTCTTGTCCCTTAACGTTACACCTATCATCTTCCGTTCCATTGCTCCTTGAGTCGCCCTGAATTTAAGTTGAATCCTCTTAGCTCTAAGTTTCTGCCCCGCAGGGGAGTACGGTAAGATGCAGCTGTCATACACTGTCTTTTTCAGGGACACTGGTAGTCTGCCATTAATTTTTTGAGAATGCCTGCCGAATACGCTCCACCCAATTCTAATCGTTGTAATTGTCTCTGCCTCATGGTTAAAATCGGGGGTCACAACTTGGCCTAAGTAAACATATTCGCTTACCCCTTTCACCGACTCACCACCTATCTTTGCTTCCTGTGCCGAGATTATTATTGAATCGTTACTAAAGTTTTTTGCATAATACTTTTCAGGCCCACAGTTCTACTCTGTCCAGTGCGGTAAACATGCTTGTAATTTCTCACCCAAGTTACTTAGCAAGGCAACCTCATCAGCAAACCTGAGGTTACCGAGGTATTCTCCTTTAACCCTTACTCCCACCTGTTCCTTATCGAATGTTCTGAATACTTCGTGTAAACATGCTGTAAATACCACTGGAGAGATTGTGTCTCCTTGTCCGACGCCTTTCCCTATAAGTATTTTACTGCTCTCCTATTGGAGGATGATGGCAGCTGTAGACCCATTGTAAATATCGTCTAGTATTCTTACAAAATGCTCGTATACACCCTTGTTTCGTAATTCCTGAATGACTGCTAAGTTTTCGACCGATTCAAATGCTTTCTATTAATCTATGAAGGCTGTATATACTCCGTTCAGTATAATCTGTTCAGTATACTCCGCGCATTTCTCTATCACTTTATTTGTCGTGTGAATATGGTCCATTGTTGAATCGCCTTTACAGAACCTGCTTGTTTCTTAACTTGACTTAAATTTAAGCCGGCAGAAATTTTGTTAGCGTCTACCTTGGTTAATACCTTGTACACGACTGACAGCAAGCTGATCGGCCTGCAATTTTTCAAGTCCTTCATGTCACCTTTCTCATAAATTAGGAATATCCTCGCGTTATTCAATGATTCCGGTACACTTGCGGTCATTTGGCATTGCGTAAACAGGTTTGCCAGTTTTTCAAGTACAATTTCTCCATCATCCTTCAAGCGGTCTGCTGTTATCTGATCCTCACCAGGTGCTTTGCCCCCTTTCATTTCTTTCAAGGCCTTCCTTAGTTCTTCTGTGGTTACTGGTGGGATATCTGTCTTCTCTGAGCTACTTTCTCGTTAGGCATTTTACTGGGTATCCCGGCTACTGTACAGATTCCTTTAAACTCCTCGGGTACTGTGAATATTTTATCCCTATTTGTGATGACATTGCCTTGCTTGTCTTTAAGTGCACACATCTGACTTTTCCCCACGCCAAGACACCTCTTCACTGATTTCAGGCTACCTTCGTTCTTCACAGCGTATTCGGTCCTCTCCATATTATACTTCCGTATATCAGCTGTCGTACGCTTATTGATTTACTTCGAATGCTCCACTAGCTCTATTCTGTAAGCTGGGGTCGAGATTTCCATCGTGCGCTGTTTCGTAATTACATCTTTCGTCTCCTGGGAACGTTCACCAGTATCCTGTCGAGCCATCGTGCCCCCGAGTTCTACTGCACACTCAGTGATAATGCTTGTGAGGTTGTCGCTGGATTCCTGTGTCGTAAACTTTGCTTCCTCGGTAAGAGCTGAATATCGATTCTACAGAGCGATATTGCTGCTTCGCTCGATATGCGCGAAGCAGCTGTTTGCGGTTTGTATGCAATGTTGGATTTCAAATAATATAAAGCCTGTATAGAATGACTCTGGGAATAAGGAGTTGTAAAATATCAAGAAAAAAGAGAATTTTTGCTGTTTTATTGTCATTTCAAGACAGCTTAATCCACCTGGTGTTCTCACACTTATCACTAAGGCCCTTAATCTGAGTCACTATATTTTCATTTATAATACCTTCTTCAGGTATAACCCCCTGGGAACTGTTCAGGCTGTGGTTGGGTCAGATATTGATAGTTTCATCGGTAAGCAAGTTTCCGTGAGGATGCTAGCATCTTTTTGTTTGTTGAAACGTCAATGAGCAATTTTTCATTCTGAATTGTAAGCTTTTTGTGACTTCTTAAGGATTCCTCGAGGAAGGTAGTTTTAAAAACAAAATAAAGTGGCTAGGCTTGATTGATTAATGAATATTTGACCGAAAACGGCACCAATCATGAGGGGACTTCGGTGCATCACATTTTCAGTAATCCTGCATTTGAAAATCCGCTTTTATTTTACCATTCAGCTTGAGAAAATGCACGGAACTGCTACTGCATAGATCCGTGGGGTTTCCCTGGTACACAGAAAGTTCCAGAGCTCTGTGCTTGCTCCGCCCATATGGAGCCCTTTGGCTAGAACTTGACCACAGGTGTCACAGCCACCATTTGAGGATAATATCCCTCTGAAGTTAAACATTTAGGCGCGATTGGTCACACCTTCTTTCTGTGGTACGGGGTACACAGGGCCACCACTCGCCGTAACCATAAATGTAAATTTGACCCGTACGGGGGCGGATTGGGGTAGTAAATGAATTTTACATTTTATAATTGCTGGCCACAGAAGTGCTGCAGTTTTGGCGATAACCACAGCACATTTCTTTTATTTCGCTTAAGCCTTGTTTAGCTTTTCTGGACCTGCTGTTCGTAACACATCATGGTTGTTTTTTTGGGCAGGGGACCAGAGAACGGGATAAATGTAACAGAGCCATAATTTAGAAAAAAAAATTATCTTTGTATATTCAGAAACATAAAATACCCGAAAAAAAAACAAATAAAATGAAATCAAGTGGATACAAACATTGGTTACCAACGGTGCGAATAGAACAGATCAATTTTGTGGCTGGCCTGGCAGGCTGGCAACAATACATGAAGCCACAATGGACTTTAGGGATTTTTTCAGCTTCTCAATAAAGCACATTTTTATTTTCAAGCTGCCAACTAACTCTCCAATTACTGCCTCCAAATTTGCTCTCAAGTATTGAAGCCTTAGTGAGGTTTAGGAGTTGCCTACAGATAAGACTGCCGATAATACAATAAAGCCAGTTTCGCGCTTTGCGATGGCCCCTGCCTTTTCTGGCAACAAATCCTTTTCTGTCTCATCCTTTTCTGTCTCATCCATGAAATCTACACTGTCTTTACCTTGTCTATCGCTTCGTCAGAAAGTTTTTCGCCTTAGTCTCTTTTTCAAGATATATAATCATGCCTCAAATAAACAGAATCTTATCTCGCTGCCTGCGTACCGCTCTGCTCGTATAGATCACCAACATAAAGTCGCGCTAACACAATGTCGCACGAATACCTACTTTAATTCATTTCTTCCAAGTACGGCAAATGACTGGAATCGTCTACCTAGCGACATTGCGCAGATATCTGACTTTACTCTTTTTCGTCAGACTTTATGTGCTTTTTTCTTAGGCGACGATGCGGCATGACTAATTTTCATACTATTATGTTACGTGTGCGATTTAGCATGGCTTATGCTATCTTTTGGGTTGTTTTTGCAGTGCTGCTGTTCTGTGAATTTTTTGTATTACCAGTGCAACATGTCGGCCCACGTGTTTTTTGTATGAGTGTTTTGTTAGTGCCGCAGTTGTGTTCCTTTACATTTTCTGTTTTTTTCTCTACCCCACTCCCCTCTACAATGCGGAAGCGCTTGAGGGTATGTGGAATAAATAAATGAATAAATAAAAGATGTATGCACCAGCTTCGTTAAATCGCTCTCAATGTGTGGTAAATCTGCCGCCTCGATATATCTAAAACACAAGAGTAGGCATCGTGGGCATATTCCGAAAATAAAGGAAGAGTGTAATGACGTCGTATCTATCATAGCTGCCATTAACTATCCCGTGTCTGCCTTTTCTAAAATTGCGCACCACAGACGTCGGGGCATATATTCTTCCATATAGTCATGAATTTGGCCACCTCGCGTGTTTTTGGAAAATGTCCGATTGGCGTTTTCCCTCCGGTATTCCCAATGACAGTCCTGTGCCAGATAGCCCCTCATGGACTATTCTGTTCACAATGTCGCGAAAAATTATGTGTTCAAGTTTTGAGGCCGCCAACAAAACAGCGTGTGCCGAGTGACAGATGGAACTTCCCATGTCTTTGCAGGCGAACACGCACAAAGGATGGCATACCAATCGGGGATATAGAATGCGAATTCAGCTAACTTTTCTTGTGTGCAACTGCATTATTACAATAATAAAATAAAAACAAAAAGGGGGGCCGCTGAGCGGATCAATATATTTACTCTACAACTTTTAAATAGCACAGTCCGCCAAGTAAATCACAATATACAATCAATCTAAAAACAAGGTTTTGCCGGCTATGACATCAGCATGTCAACAGTTCAGCCCTTGGGGTGTAACAATAATCGGTTACATCTACATTCCTCACTGCTTTTTAGAATCTCATTTTCAAGCTTAAAACTGCCTCCCCTCTATTTCTCTGACCCCGGCACTCCCTATACACTGTCTCTTTTATGCCTAATATTTTGGTAAATATTTATTTTCAACCATCCACACAGACCATAAGAACCCTGTTTGTATTACAGTAAGGTTCGGCGCCACGTATACTTTTGTTTCTTAATGCTGATTCTTTATTCTGCTTGAAGGCATCGCATACAAAGTCTGTTTATTACCATAAAAATATCACCCCATTGTATAATAAAAAGGCGTGATGTCATTGGGGACAATTACATGCCTATTTGGGGGTGACGGATCTGTGGGAGACATTGTAATTGCGCATATACATATTTATAGCACTTGTTCTATTTTCTCTTTTCAGATTATAATTACTGCTCCTGGTGGCTGAAAAACTTAGACGTGGAATGGTGGGGACACTGCCGGAAATATTTTTTCGAACATTGCAAAATTCCAAGAATTGAACACATTCTTTGTTACCGAGCACAGAAGTCTAAGACGTTCTCGAAAATATACGATAACCTCCCAAAATAATAGTCCCCAAAGCGAAAAAAAGATACGCCAATATATGGAATAAACAATCATAAAGCCTAGATAAAAATCACTGATTGGTACACTTGTCTAGTTTCTCAAGACCCGCAGCCTTACAGCAAAGATAGAATTGGTAAGGAGAAAATAAACAGGAATAACGAAATCCCTCGTACAATTTGCGTGATCTCTCAGTTTATTTGGACAGAAGATGTTCGGCCCGTACTTTAAAAGTGAAATTTTTGT
The DNA here is from genome assembly GCF_048455015.1 of Haemaphysalis longicornis. Taxonomy (NCBI): domain Eukaryota; kingdom Metazoa; phylum Arthropoda; class Arachnida; order Ixodida; family Ixodidae; genus Haemaphysalis; species Haemaphysalis longicornis. The sequence goes on along the minus strand of NW_027526233.1, from coordinate 36,489,496 downwards.
GCACTACCGAATTTTTGTTCATTTGTTTATTTGAGACCGCCCTCGAACAGCACCACGCCGCCTTGGTTGGTGCACTAGGAGTAGAAGCCGGCACACAGAGTAAACAAGGAATGAAGTATGGATACTGGTTGGCAAGTGCAGGGATTCGTGAAGTTCAGTGTAGCACCAAACATCCCCACGCATGCACGCCTGCATGTGCGCTCACACACACAAACGCACGCGCGCACACACATACACACACGCGCGACGCGCGCACACATGCGCGCTCGCACACACACATAGAGTAGTAGCCCCATCATTCTGTGAGCTTTGTGTTGAATACACGAAGTTATGGCCAAATCGAGTTTGATGAGAACTTGTTGCTGTCATCGGACTCCGCTATGTGAGGGGCACGCCAAGACATCGACATTTCACCGGTTAGCGCGTTTTTGCCGCTAATAGTACACTTTTTCCGATAGGGCGGGCTAGGGCCTCTACTCGCATGGAAATGAAACAACAGCTCGTGCCTGGCACCGATGGTGATGCGGCCGTCGGAGAAGCCCATGACTCAGACTAGGAAGGAGACAACTGCATGCATCAAGACGATGACAGTTTGGTAGAGAGCCAGAGTTTGTCCGAAAAGCAAAAGACAGGGTTCGTGAAGACTTGGAGCGATTGGAAATAACCAGCGTAATGACGACGGGACCAAAGGCCGCTACGTGTAACTGATAACCAAACCAACCAAGGATTCCGCCTTCGGAACTAGGGCGGCAGTCGAGAAATGCACTTCGTCCAACCAGGCATTGGTTCATGCTCCTGCCAAGGGATTATTGCAAGGTAGTCCTAAGACGCCGCGGTGTGCCGAACTTGAAGCACAGCTTACCTTCACAGCTGACCCGGCTCCTCCTTGACGCCAGCAGCACAACCTGGCGCGAAGCAGACGTACCCCTAGAGATCAACCAAGCCCAGCATACTGCGATGCTAAGCACATCATCTGTTCAGATTGGTGAGAAATTAATCCGTGTAACTGACATCACAAGCAATGATGAAAAACATTATGTGAAGAGTAATGTGTATGCGCCCGAGGACGTAGTCAAGGGGGTCATTGAAGGTGTTCTGGAAGAATAAACAATTCAAAACGTCATAGAAACATCGAGCAGGACGGCTTCGAGTTGTACGCAGCAAGGTGGATGAGGAAAAAGACAACTGTCACTCTGACGGTGGCAGGATCTAACTGCGTCTAACTCTACGGAACGGCACAGCGGTGCACGCTCCCCAAGAAAATAGAACTAGTGTGTGTGGTCTGCTATGATGTGGGTCACAGTAGTACGGCCTGCCCACACATAGGCACAACCGCCTGCCACGAGTGTGGCACGCGCGACCCTTGTCCCGACAAAACTTGCGTGGCAACGTGCTCTCTGTGCGTAGTCGCTCACGTTACGGGCGGCCAGGGATGTTCGAGGCAGTTCGTCACTCCGTTCGTTTTTCGCTGGAGAGAGCAGCAGCAGCCACGACAGGCTCCAGATCAACATCAGGCATTGTCGCAACAAGGGGTGCCACAGAAAGCATCGGTGGGCCATCAGCGGCGGTCGAGGCGGGATCGGACTTATAGCGAAAGTCGAAGGGACGGATCGGCGACTCCGAGACGCCGGAGGAGGAGTACCTACAATGCCGGTTCTACGCGTGGTGGTGACGACATCATACGGCATTCGAGGCCCAGCTCAAATCCAGCAACCACACACCAATGAGGAGCAACCTCAAACAGGTGGGCTGGCGAGAGAGATCATCCATCATAGATGAGAACCAATTTCCCCCATTATTTCAAGAGCACCAGAATCAATGCAAAGAGGGCGAGCAATTGAAATCATCGGTAGCAAAGCAACATGAGGAGATGGCTAAAAAATCTGCCAAATAGAGAACCTAAAATATATAGATCTGTAATAAATAAATGGGAACCTGAGAGCTCTAGCCAAATGGCGGTCCAAAACGCATGGGGGAAGGTACCCAAGCGGGACATTCATCCAGACCAGCAGGAAAACCACCAGTGACGGGTGTGAGCCCAAAAGGACGAGCCAGAGTGGGTGAATCCCAGGAAAGAAATGAACACCATTACGAGCTCGTGAACAAGGTATCACAACTGGTGATGCAAAGGAACTCCAGGGTATCTGTGATAAAAAAGCTCGAAGCCAAAGTTAATCAGCTTCAACACTCGCAAAAGACAAGGAAGGGGTTACCTTAGGCCAAGACGGGATTTGAGAGCAGTCACAAAACGAGTAGCATCAGCAAAAATCAAGACGGGGCGTCGTACTAACAAGCCAACTGCGACCACGACAATTCTCCAGTGGAAATGCCGTGGCTTCAGAGACTAGGCCGGCGAGCTCCTTTGGGGATGTTAGAGAAAAATACCTGAAGACGGACAGGAGTGTAGAGCAGCCAGGAACTTATCATGGAGCACCAAACGAGGTGCTGGACAATCCGCTCGCCTACTTTGGGCTTAGTGTGTCGATTTCCGAGAGCCATCGGAATATTTTCAGGGGGCCAGATACGATCACGTATAGGCTGCTTAGCAACTTGAGCGACCGAGCGAGGAAGCATCTCTGAAGGCACATGAATGAGGCCTGGGTGAGCGGCAACCTACCGAGGCAATGGAAGCAGGTGGAGATCAGATTCATGCGGAAGCCTGGGCAGTCCACGCACTTCGACAATCTAAGGCCCATTTCTCTTAAGTCGTGTGTGGGTAAAGTGATGGAGAGAATGGTGCTAAATAGGCTGCAGAAAAATCTAGAAAAAAACAGTCAGATGCCGGATACCATATTTGGATTGCGAAAGCGCATCCGAACACAGGATGTGTTGCTAGAAATCTAAAAGGAGGGCATGAAGCAGGCCACGAAACATTCGCCCAGAGCTCTTTTGGTGCTTAACATCAAGGACACATTTGATAAAGTCTCGCAGGCCAGCGTCCTATCCAACCACCAGGGCACCAGATGAGCAGAACGGATGTAGGGAACTTCTTCACTGACGATCAGGCGAGAACCATATTGGGGGAAGAGGTATATCCGGCCGTGAAACTAGAAAGCAAGAGGACACCCAGGTATGCGTCTTGTCACCGCTTCGTTTACCATGACACTGCTGGGCCTGCCAAACGCGCTCGGAACGCTAGAAGTATAGGGGCATGCGCTATATTCCGACGGCATCTCGCTCTGGACGACGAAAAAGCTGGCTCCGTATAATAGATCCAAGTCACTCTGCAGGCAGCCGCCGTTGTCGTAGACAAATATGCGAAGTGATATGGCCTTAGATGCTGTCCAGCTAAATTACCCCCGTCATTATCCGGCTAATCGCGCCAAAAATACAAAAACAGGACACAGTAGTTAAACTATAGGGTGAAAGCATACTCCCATGCCCCAGCGCAAAAATTCACGGATTAGTCATCGACACCGACAACAGGTCAAATATCACCTTTATAAGAAGACCAGGCCTCAAGGAGAGGATCACCCTTAGGCTCGTCCAAACCTTTGTGGAAACCAGAATCCCGTTGTAACACCTTATCTCCTCCTGAACAAATGTGACGCACAGGAAACTGCTAAATCCCCGTCTCCTAAGAGGGTAAAAACAAACCAGCTTTTCGCACCCCGTCTTAACTTTTAGAATTACCCGATTGCCTTTCGGATTGCGAACAGCACCCAGTACATTCCAGGGGGCTATGAACTTAGACGCGCACCTCTGAAACTTGGACCAGGTTCTAGCTCGGTTGTAGAAGTTCCCGCTAGTGCTGTTGCTAGTGCTGTTGCTGCATTTTTGAAGCGATACTTCGAGGTCAGCGGAGCTTCGGACGCTGGATCAACGAAATACTGACCGTATTTCCGCACGTACGGCGTCCTAAGGTGAAGGCCGCCTAATCAGGGAAATAAATACCTGGTATGTCCGTTTTTGCTACTCTGGACGCACACTACAAGTTAGCTGTTTTGTGTTTTCCTGATCAATGCCGCCCTAACACCACACATGACAACGAATCATGAATGGCCATCGAAGAGTGCTTCTAGTTCACTGTAGCCTTGCTACACTACAGTTCACTTGAGCCCTTCCGCGCTTCTAGCTTAACCGGTAGTTATACGCACAGATAGAATACACTAGTCAAAACAGCATAATTAGCTAGACAAATTCCAAATCTTTAGTATATTTCTCGTATTGGGGTACGTTCGAGAAATATTCATGAATTTTGGCTGCTTTGTTGTGCAGCACAATATGCGAGATTATTAAGGACCACCCCTTCTCCATAGAGACGTCGCACTTAGGCCTGACATGTACTTCATCAGTCGTTAGGTCGTTTTAGCATCGCGATGCTGTAGTATGCTCGAAATGTTGGCACACCTCCCAAACACAAGGCATTCAAGTCGCTGATACCATACAAAAAGTTAATGCCGTCTTCAATGGCAGGCCTTGTATATATTACACCGAGATTATACTTGAAACGGCGACATGTAATTGCCTACGTGGTGGAGCCGGCATAGAAACATTGCATTTATGCGTCTTCGGTGCATCTTCCAACTGTTACTTGAAATTCCTATTCACTCAAATTTATAGCAGAAAACCTTCGGGAAGTGCTTGTATATTAGACGTTCAGTCAGCATGTAGATATAGAGGAAATATTGAATCAGTTTCTAGAGCATTAATAGAAACTTCTATTGCAGAGAGTATGCAGAACAGCTGGCGACGTGATGCATTGTGGGTGAAACGCGGTCTTGCTGTTCATCCCAGACGTCGGTCGTCACCGTCAGCAGTGTCGACGCGATTCATAAGTGCAGTTTTATCTAGACACCACCGGCATAAGCAGCATCATCGAACGATCAACCCAATTACGTTTCAGTGCCAACGGATGTCAAAGATGCACTCAATGAGAAAAAAATTGGTAGCGTACTGGGCAGGTTGGTACTCCATTGTTAAATAAAATGATTGCGCTAAAAAGGGGGACACGGATGGAGTGAGGACAGACACACATGGCGCTGTTTGTGTCTGTCCTTACTCCGTCCGTGTCCCCCTTTTTACGCCATCATTTTATTTATAAAAATTGGGCTGTGCCAAAGTAGTTGGTTCCTGCCACGCCCAGCAGACTTTCCTGCGTGCGTGGAGCTCAGCCATGCGTCGTCGACGATGACATCTTCGATTTTATAGCTCAGCGAGCGTGTTTTGTGACCATAAGGCGGTACATGTCGCAACAGCAGGTGGGTTGGCGAACTGGCCGACAGCCTTCGGGATCACCGCCCCAAATGTAAACAAACCATTGCTTGTTTTGGAACATACCTATTATGGGCATATATTAACATTCTCACGCTACACCCTGGAGATATAAAAACTGCATGGCATTGGCCGAGGCGGTTTCCGAACGCAGTATTTGGTGAGAAGGGTCTGGCCATCCAGCCGCCTTAACTGCTTATGGGATAGTGGGAGGGGAACCTGCATACAGGACCTTTCAAGCTGACACCGTCGACGACACGCGGACACAGCTCTTCACGCGTAGCGCGGTGCTTTCTGCAGTGCGAAAAAATCAAGTCCTCACAAACCAGTTTTCTTCTCGTAACATGCCTTGTCGACATCGCTTGGTGTGGGCACGTAACGGGTCGATCGGAGAGAATTTCAGCATTTGCTGTGTTGCTGCCACCAGAGGGGACTAGAAACAACGGCACACCCGAATTGCACCGACACCGGTGACTTCACCGGTAATCTACTCGGAAAGACTCCAAAACTGCATTCTACCCCGTGCATCCGGCCGGTCTCCATAACTTATGCGCACTTCCTTGAAGTGCCACCATAGTGGAGGGCTCAAGAATGATCTTGACCCCCGGGGGGTCTTTCATATGCAATACAATCTCAGCACACTTGAGTTTTTCGTTTTGTATCTATCTGAAACGTAGCCGTGTGGTTGAGACTGGACCCGCATTCTTCAGCTCAGCAACTGCGGGATACGATTTAAAAAGGGCATGGTATTACAGGGATTACTGAATGTGTGGTATCTTTCTGCGTGACGTAAAAAACTTCACGTTTTCTCATAGGCACAGTGTTTCCGCCGCGAATTGTTGTCTAATATGTTACAGTGCGCATTTGGTTTAGCATATATGCTTATGACTATCTCTGGCTACATTCAGTAGTAATGTAAAAACCACTAGCTCCAATATTGGGGTTGTATGTAATTGCATTGATTTCATTATTTGAAGTGCATCATAAGGCCATTTTTGTGTGTTCTTTACATGTTAGTTTCGTACATAGATATCGAGTTTTTGCTGTGCTTGTTTCGAATTTGTGTCTTCGGTGTTACAACACTGCAAATGCAGTTGTGCTCTAAGCTTGCTGCCTTAGAAGAGGAGCTGGAGAGGCTGAAGGAACTGATTGAGGAGCTACAAAACCTCCATGGCATGCCCTTTTTGCATGGGACTTTTAGATTTATTCAAAGTTAGTGTACTTGTGCAAGGGCCTTGTTGCCTTGTTGGGCATTTCATATAAAATTTGGGACCAGATTTCGTGCCCTGATTATCAGCCCTGGGCAGTTTACTCACCTTGATAGATTTCTGTAAAGATGCAGAATATTTGGCAATCCAGATAAGCTTTAGGTATTCCTACATATTCTTTCGCCATTCCAATGTCTGGTAAAACGTCTTGTGTAGTTCCACAACCTGAATAGTTGTAATGCAATTTCAGAGAAATTAGGTTTATCACTGTTGCAAGTTGCCTGAAATTTACACAAGTTCTTCACTTAAGCCTCAACACAAATTCGTTGAAGTGTTTATTGAGGCTGCACGGTTGAGTTTCGCCTATTTTGGTTTCAATATTTAGTGGTTGTGTATAGCCTTATTTATCTAAAATCTGACATAAGGGGAAATTCGACGTGGTATTCGCGGCCGCAGGACCGACAACTGCAATTGCGTAATGTTGGTTTGCATTTTCCTTTTACGCTACTTTAGCCACCTGTTTTTGGATCATCACTATTTTTGTGGGTAACATCAAATTTTTTTTGTTTCCACAGCGGTTTTACAGGTTAGACGCTATAGAAATCTGTCAAGTTCAGCTGTGTTTCATAGTCGATGTGTCGTTATGGCCGACGTAAGCTAGTTGCCAGGGTTTATGATGCGCGGGAAGTGGCACTGTGCATCTGCCTATTTAACAGCAGAATAGACAAGATAAACTCTCAAAAATCGTTTTTATCGAAGATCTCTGGCAGGGTAGACCACACACATCATTGCCCATGGAGTGGGTTCTTTATTATGGTAACTAATAAATGCTTACAACTCGCTGGAAATGATTGAGCCTCCATCATCAGAAAGCGAACTTTACTTATACTATTAGCCAGCCGTTAGTAAGGTTCGGGAAAGGACCACAAGAAGAAAGTGGTCTTCATGAGTCTCGGAAACCTTCCTTTAGGACGCACTTTTTGATGCACGTAAGGCCCCTGCAAACTGGGCAGTCGTGTGTCATGCCAATCCACATGCTGCATGTGGCCGGGACATGAGTTTGGCAACAATTGGGAAGCAAGCCTAAGTGCAGTGGATTTGAACCACCCACATGAGCCAGCTCCATCAGTATGCACTGGCCGGTCCCCTGTAGAGAAATTGAGGGATACCATCGTGGCAGATATTGAAATCAATCAATGAATCCATCAATCAATTAACCAATGAATCATTCAGTCAATCAATCAATCAAGCAATCAATGAACCTTTTACATAGTTTTCTTTTTATAAAAGCGTGCAGTGACAGGGACAAAAATTTCCAGCGCTGCAGCTTGACCAGGTCCCCGCGTCGTTATCTTGGCAACGGTTGCAGTGTTTGACAATATGCGTATTTGATTATAAGTGCATGTACTCTTTCTTATATAGGAAAAATACAGTCATATTACAACGAACGTGTAGCATACACTACAGCACGGTTCCTATCTCATTCTCAATATAGCTAACACAGTAGCAATATAAAATACTACAAATAAAATACTACAAATCAATAAAATGATATAAAATACTATAAAATAACATAATACAGATCGTGAGCTTGCCAACAGAGCAGTTGCTTGCTCATGTGCCGATGTGCTGGAAACATATCCAGCGTGCTCGCGCACAGAGGATGGAAAAAATAGTGTTTCTGTGCTTGGAACTATTCCTTTGTGAGCTTGTGTTAAGTTTGCGGTAATACTATTGTTAGCTGAACATGACAAAAAGGAAGGCCGATGGTGGAAAACGTTGGACGTGCGCTTCTGCCACCGGTACGGAGCACATGGTTTAAACAGTTATAATGGGACTACGTAATAAAAATAATATACAAGGACGTGTAATTTCGGAACATGTACCAACTGAACAAGTTCATTTAACTGCTTTTTCTACCTTAAATTTGGATAACAATATCTGAGAACATTATATCCGGACTTTGCTATACTAGTTGGCAATGACATCTATTTAGACCTCCCACTGTTGCTCACAGATTTCATTTATTTTAAAAATTGGAAAACTTCCATTACTGCCCTCCAAATTTTTATAACAAAACTGGCTGCGATTGCTTAAGAAACGAGGAATTTGCTAGGTGAAGATAGGCCAGATCAGAAGGATGAGGGGTTATGTGTGGGATCAAGGGCAGCCACAAGCCTTACCACACGCTGAAGACCTTTTATGCAGCACACAAATGCCCTTTGTCAGCTCTCTGGCATGGTTTTTCTACAGGCCTCGTAAGTTCATTTGAGGGGGTTACTGTAGCGACTGATGTAAAATTTTGCTCTGTGTCACGGATAGTTATCCGCCGATCTTCCAGCACTACCATATCCACCTGCAGTAGAATGTGTGGTTTATGATTGCCACACCCTTGCTCGTTTCTGAACTCTGCTTGGCCCTTATGTCATTTACTAACAATTTCATTAGCTGGGAACTCACCCCTTCACAATTCTCCTAGCTCAGTATGAATTTATTCCGTGTTGGTCGAATTCAAATGCGTTTATTCTGACTGTTTCCAAGGAAATGCATTTAATTATTTGTTGTAGTGCACTTGTGGCTGGAACCCGCCGCGGCAGCTCAGTGTCCGAGGCGCTGTGCTGCTGAGAACGAGGACGCAGTTTCGATTCCCAGTCGTGGCGGCCGCTTTCCTGATGGATGTGTCGTGAGCCACGGGGTAGCAGCGCAGCGCAAGAGAGAGAGTACCAGCGTGGCAGGCTTTTGGAATCGAACTGCCAGTGCGTGCTCATGCACCCAGCACGCGCAGCTCGTCTCTTTATTGTCGTCGTCTTTAATAGCCAGCTCCTTGGAGCCGGGTAAGAGGCTGACAAAAGGGCGCTACAGGGCCCCCCACCCAGACGGAATGTCGAACCTCACGTGACGGCGAGGCAGATGAGCGTTGAATTTGGAGGCGAGGAGTTGAGTGTTCATGCCTGTGATGTCTGAGCGCAGTTCGTTGGGTGGCGTCTCGAGGTAGGCCGGTTTGAGGCGGTCCAACGAGACGACTTCTCGCCCATTCAACAGTATTGTGGCGGACTTCTGGGTCTTGTTAAGGACACGGTACGGCCAGTCGTAGGAGGGAGTAAGAGGCGCCTTTACAGCGTCTCGCCTGAGGAAAACGTGTGTCGAAGACGCCAAGTCGGGATGCACAAAGATGCGGTGGTCAGAAGACCGAGGCGGGACCGGTCGCAGGGGCTGCATGCAGTCCTGTAGGCGTTGGAGGTACTCAAGCGGCTGGGGCGAGGAGGCCGAAGGGACGAACAAGTCCCCAGGAAGCCGCAGGGGTGCGCCGTAGAGAAGTTCAGCAGCAGTTGAACAGCCGAGGACACCACGAAGGACGGCACGCAGGCCGAGAAGCACTACAGGAAGGTGATCGACCCAGCGCTCTCGATCCAGGCGCGCAGTGAGAGCACTTTTTAGCTGGCGATGGAGCGGCTCAACGATGGCGTTGGCACAGGGATGGTATGCCGTGGTGCGGCAGTGTTTAGTGCCAAGCAAGCGGCTGAGGGAAGCGAACAGGGTACATTCAAACTGCCTGCCTCGATCCGTGGTAACAATGCCGGGGCAGCCGAAACGGCAAACCCACGTCGAAACGAAGGCTTTTGCGACCGTTTCTGCCGTGATGTCCGGGATTGGTACTGCCTCGGGCCAACGCGTGAAGCGGTCAATCATTGTGAGAATGTACCGGCATTTGCGGGAGAGAGGAAATGGTCCGACCAAATCAAGATGCACGTGATCAAAGCGACAGCTAGGTGGCAAAAAAGGCTGCGTTGGGGTCTTCGTGTGGCGGGTCACCTTGGCTTTCTGACAAGCGAGGCACGAACGAGCCCAATGGCGGACATCAGTGTTGATGCTCGGCCAGACGTACCGCTGTGTAACGAGGCGCTGAGTGGCTCGGATGCTGGGGTGGCAGATGTCGTGTAGCGAGTGAAAAACAGCACGACGAAAGGCAGCCGGAACGAAGGGTTGAGGCGCGGCCGCTGACATGTCACACCACAGTGAGCCAGGAACGAACGGATGAGGCATAAGTTGTAGATGGAAGGAACGCGGGTGGTCCCGGAGTGCTTTCAGCTCAGGGTCTTCAATTTCCGCCTGAGCTAGGCATTCCCAGTCCACAGCAGATGCAGCACTGCCGATGGAGGTAATGCGTGAAAGTGCGTCAGCAGCCTCGTTGTCGGTACCTTTGATGTGCCGAATGTCCGTCGTGAATTCCGAAATATAGGCGAGCTGACGGAGCTCCCGTGTGACGTATTTGGAGGAGTTCGTACGGAAAACGTACGCCAGAGGCTTGTGGTCCGTGAGAGCGTGAAAGGGCTGGCCCTCCAAAAAGTGCTGGAAGTGCTGGATGGTGGCTTAAATTGGGAGCAGCTCACGACCAAAAACGCTGTAGCGCGTCTCGGCAGGTTGGAGCTTCCGAGAGAAGAAACCCAGCGGGTGCCACTCGGAGTCGATTCTCTGCTGGAGAACAGCGCCAATTGCAACGCTGGAAGCATCCACCATGATGCGAGTGGGGACGTCGATTCCAGTGTGGATGAGAAGCACCGAATCGGCGACGGCTTGTTTAGCAGCGTTGAAAGCCGACTGAGCTTCGGGAGACCAGGAAATCGCGGATGAGGAGCTCTTGGTTGTGCGCAGAAGCTCAGTCAGTGGATGCTGAAGTTCGGCACAGTGGGGTATAAAGCGCCGCGAGAAATTCACCAGGCCCAGGAACTCACGAAGCTGGCGGAGGCTGGTAGGTTCGGGGAAGTCCTTCACGGCTTGAACGTGAGAGGGTAAAGGGCGAATTCCTTGCGCCGAGATGTGATGGCCCAGGAAATCGAGCTCGGTAGCCCCGAAGACTCATTTCTGGGCGTTAATAACCAGGCCAAATTGTTGGAGGCGTTCAAAGAGTTCTCGGAGGTGACGCTCGTGATCTTGGGGAGTGCGACTCGCGACGAGGATGTCGTCAATGTACGCAAATACAGCCGGAAGGCCGCGCGTCACCTCGGCAATGAACCTTTGAAATGTTTGAGCTGCGTTGCGTAGCCCAAAGGGCATGCACACATACTCAAACAAGCCGAAAGGTGTAGTGATGGCCGTATTCGAGATATCGGCAGGCTCGACGGGGATTTGGTGATACGCCTTGACAAGGTCCACTTTGCTAAAGATTGTGCACCCTTCCAAGTGGCTGGTGAAATCCTGGATGTGGGCTAAGGGGTAGCGGTCGTAGACAGTCTGAGCGTTGAGCGCCCGGTAATCGCCGCAAGGGCGCCAGTCTCCACTTTTCTTTGGAACCATATGCAGTGGAGACGCGTGGTTGCTGGACGATGGGCGGATAATACCGAGTTCCAGCATGTGCTCGAATTCACGTGGTTCCTCAAAACACTGAACACAGGCAGCCGCCAAGTGAGCTACCTGGGTGGTTTATATAAAAAAACCTACCGAAAACACACAAAACTACCTGAAGTGAAGTAAGCAAACGCAAAAAAAGAACACAAAACGCACTAAACAGCGCAAGCTTGAAAAAAAAAGAATTTATCATTACTTCCTCAAGAAAGTCAAGGGAAGTGCGAAAGCCTTCTAAGATCAAAACTACCAAAAAACTTCAAGAAAAGTGCCTCCAATCTTCACTGAAATTGCTTCATATCGATTGCCATACTGAAACCGCGAAGGAAAATCGAACACAGGACGATATGTCAGGCATAGGTACACGGATCTACGAAAGATCTAAATTTTTACCGGTAAGTGGTTTATTAGATGAAAGCATACTATTTTACTCCCATTTCGTGATCGATCCGTGTATTGACTCGTCAAGAACAGCTCCTTTTTTCGCGATTTTCATTTACCATTTTGACACATTGGAAGGCTAGTTTCATGGATGAGCCATGCGTCCGGAGATTTTATCAGAATATAACGTTACACCGACCACTCTCTGGGGAAATGCACTCCTTTTTTGACAGGATTCCATTTGTCTCACAAAGAACGCTATCACATTACAGTGTAAATTTATGCTTACCACTCCTTTTTCGTGCAGCCCTTTAAATACCTATGCTTACAGAAAAAACAACTAACAAAAACGAAAGCAGAGACGTTGAAAAACAACGAGAACCGATGACCTTCCAGCGAGACTGCAATAAGCTAGATAAACAAAATGCAACCAACAAAGCCGAAGCCTCACATTACAAAGGGAACACCACAAAAACGTAAAAAAACAGTAACTCAAACTAACCGAAAAGGTGTAGAAATCCGAGAAGCTTGCGTATACCAGAAAGGTTTCGTAAAGATATGTTACTCAAGGTAAAAGATCTCACCCTTGCAATATAACCAACAACTCAAAACAGAAACAGCAGAGCTCAAGTGATCCCAAGGCGGCTTTTAATGAATGGTATTCAGAGGCGCAACCATCCGAATACAGAACCTTTTTTCTGTATTGCGTTCGGCTCTTAAGCTGTTCGTACCGACTTGTTAAATAGAGTATCAAAACGATGTCAATACATCTTCGCACGTGCGCATATTTTGGGGGTTGTACCAATTGGCTGTACTCACTAAGAAATGCCATTACATTTTCAGAAAAATAATGCAAGAATTACGTTATCATAACCAGTTAAACAACCACATACAGTATATCCACGATCGTATTGTTCAGACGTTCCGTTAGTTCGTTCGTTTGGGTGTCGTACGCCATCGCTCTGCGATGATATGCGTTGCTCCAGCGTAAGATTCCTTGCATTAGCTCCGCAGTAAAGGCGTTCCGCGGTCAGTAATTAGGACTTCAGGGGTTCGAAGTCACACCACAACCTGGCTTATGAAAAACTTTACGACATGTTGTGCAGTCGCCCTCGGAAAAGCGGCGGTCTCTGCGTAGCGTGTCGTGTAGTCTGTCACTACGACAATACACTTGTTCTCGGATCGTCACGTAGGGAAGGGGCACAAACGTTCTATTCCAATATGTTGGAACGGCCTCAATGGGACGGCGATAGGCTGCAGAAGTCCGGCGGGTCTTGTCGGTGGCCCCTCTCGTCGCCAGCAGTCACGGCAACTCCGTACGTAGTGGGTGACGTCGGATGTAAGGCGAGGCCAGTAGTAACTCGGCATGATTTTACTGATAGTGCTTCTGTGCCGAGATGTCCTGCGGAGGGGTAATCGTGGGACGCTTCCAAAGGTTTTGCACGAAGGTCTGGCGGGGGTGATCAGTGGATAATTCATTCTCCTTAATGGGCTGAAATTATTCTTCATGAGGACAGAGTATTTGAGGCTGAATGGGGGAAGTTTCGATTGAACGCCCTAGGCACGGCGACGTTGGGTCGGTCTTTGGACGTAGTCGATCATGACGCGTAAATCGGGGTCGGCACGCGAGTGGCCGGCTAGGTCACTCTCCGTCACGACTGCGAAAAACCCGCTGTCTTCGGAGTCTGGTGGTGGTAGGTCGAAGGGGGCGCGGGACAGTTGGTGTCGGATTGTTTCCTGCCGGATTTGTAGACGATTGTAACGTCGAACTCTTGGAGTCACAAGCTGCAACGCCCAAGACGTCCAGAGGGGTCCTTCAAATTGGCGAGCAAACACAGTGCATGGTGGTCTGTCACAACCTTGAAAGGTCTACCATACACGCATGGGCTAAATTTTGAAATAGCCCATATAAAGGCGATACACTCTACCTCAGAGGCTGACTAGTTATTCTCCCGCTTAGACACACCGTGCTGGCTAGGGCACTTATTTTCTCCTAACCGCTTTGCTTTTGGACAAGGACGGCACACAAGCCTATATCACTGGCGTCCAGATTCATTTCCGTTTCCTCGTTTTCGTCGTAATAAGCGAGCACAGGTGGGTTTTACAGACGTTGTCGCAGCTCGCAGAAAGCTTTTTAGGGGCGAAGGTCCTCTTGCTCGAGCCCTGTCCCGTCCATCTTTGCTGATGTATCGGGCACATTATTCATGATTGTGGCAGGATCCCCCTAGGGATTGGATAACCAAAGATTGGCTGAAGTGGTCAAAACATTCAATGCGTTCGTTGCTACCCAACAAGGAGGAGAGGAAGAAGAGGTTGTCATTCATCGCCTCCGAGCTCAAGACACGTACCGGGGGTATGCGAAACAAGACGCTCTGCAGAAGGCGACGGCCAAGGTGGCTAACGTGTCCCACACCGAATTCGCCAACTTACCCATGGAGACTCTCATCGTCCCAAACAAGCCCTGCATAATCACCACAAACATGAACGTCGTCGACGGTCACGTAAACGAAGCGGGGGTAAGCTTGACGTGTCGAGTCTTTATATCATCTGTGGGCGAATATTTCCCGGTTTTACCGAAAACCGTTGCAGGTTCGCGTCTGTCATCATCATTCACATCGTGGAGATGGCGGGATTTTTTTCTTGGGTGTTTTCACAGCTGAATGTGGTGGTAAGTTTTGTCATGCGCATGAGTGCCTCTTCAATGCGTGCGAAATTCGCGAGGAAGCGCCGGTAATGTGCGCACAGTCCGACAAAGTTTCGCCCGCCCTTCGTGTCTTTCGGTCTTGGGAAGCTGGCTAATGCTGACGTTTTTGCCGGGTCAGACAGGACTCCTGCGGCGTTGACGATGTAGCTCAAACACTTCAGTTCTCCGTAGGTAAAGCGCCAGTTTTCAGGCTTCAGAGTTAACCCGGACGAGCAAATAGGCTTGAGTACAGACTCCAATCTTGCAAGGTGTTATTCGAAAGTACGGGCGAATACCACAATGTCGTCGAGGTATACAAGGTAGGTGTGCCACTTCAGGCCAGCAAGCACAGTGTCCATGATTCTTTGAAGTGTTGCTGGCGCCGTGCACAGCCCAAACGGCAGCACATTGAACTCACAAAGACCGTCCGAGGTTAAAAATTCCGTATTGTCTCGGTATCTCCTGCCCACTTCAGTTTGCGAGTAGCCGGTCTTCAGATCCATCGATGAGAAATACTTCGCATGGCAGAGGTGGTCGAGGGCGTCGTCGATTCCTGGCAGGGTGTACAAGTCCTCTTAGATGCGGCGCATCTCTTGCTCTGAGGCATGTCCTTCCAGCGTCGTCGGCGTCCATCCGCACGCCACCTGCGCATGCGCGAATCTCCTCCGTTCGTCTCTCCAACAGCTGTGCGCACCATTCTCACTCCGGCGCATTAGCATAACTACAGCTGGCGCGCTTGGTTGGCGCGCCCTAGGCTGCGTTAACGCTGCGTTAACCGCTGCTCCGGTGCACGTGTGCGCGCGTGCGCGACTCTCTCCCGCGGTCTCCTCTCCTTCAAGCGCTGTGAATATAAAGCGGCTATCGCTCCGCGGCGGTTCAGACAGCGCTCGCTCTCGTTCTTCTCGAACATCGACGATGAAACCAAGATTCGACCACTGCTGCGGCAACCGCTCATTGTACACTTTACTGACCTTAAAGTCATCATTCCTAAATGTAATAAAGAGCTAGCTGGTGGTCGCTAAAACACGTGTACTCTCTAATTTCGCGTATGCATGCAACGCATCTCACCAGGGTTCCCTCGCGGGGAGATGGGGGCAATTTCTTGCGATTTTGTTCAGCCGCCGGTAGTCAACGAAGAACCTTAATGTGCCGGCTTTTGTTTCAAGAGTACGACTGCCGCACCTGGTCGTACTCGCGAAGACTCGGCTTTTCAGCGGCTCTATAATGTCGTCGCTGAGCATGCCATCGACTTGAGTCCGGATGGCTTCCCAATGGATGGCTTCACGCTACCGGATGGCTTCACGGATGGCTTCACGCTACCGTGCCGCGAGAAAAGACGCGGCACGGTGACTGTCTCTCGAGTAGGCCGTGCTCCATCGGGAGATATTGTTCGGAGCTTACCTAGAGGTGTCTGAAAAAATCTGCAGTTCGACGAAAAACACTGGCTGGCGCGACGGAACAAAGCCAATAATCGGTTCCGTTTTTTTTTTGTGGTAGCCCCGGATTTACGTCGAAGGGATGCGGAAGCTTGAAGGTATCTTCCGATGCCCATTGAAAGTCGGCGACTGCGATCACTTCACTTGCTTCTTGCGTTTCTCTGAGGAACGCAATTGGCGCGCCCTTGTTGAAATGCGTGTACCCTGTGAAAGTATGACTAAATCGAGGAATTGGCGTTGCTTATTGCGCGCAATGTCTCTTTCGATGGAGACACCGGGGTCGAGAAGCAACCTTTGTCACTCTCTACGATAGCATCGATGTCAGGAGCAGGATCTTCACAGTAGACGGTGATCATCAAGTTTGCGCGGTGAGGCAGGGTGACATCATCATCGGCGATCCTTACTACTTATTGGTGTTCGGGGTTCAGCTTTGTCGCCGTATAGTGACCGGTGCCAAAGGTATCGACTGGCTCAGTAGATCAATTATTGCACTGTTGTCGTTGAAATAGGTTGTTTGAAGAGTTTGGGGCGTTTTTTGAGCGGGCCGATGAAAACTTTACCTTTCTGGTGAATCGGTGCGCCGACCGTCAGCTGCAGTTTAACAGAAAAAGGAAAACCTTGCGTTAAACAGTCGTGAACGATGACAAAAGGACGGATACAGGCACCCGCATCTCACGTATCGGGTCTTCGTCGAATTACTTTTTTTTTCGTCAGCGACGAATTTCGCGGCGGCATGTTACCCGCTCAGTCATACGTCCTGCTACTGCGGCGTGACCAACTTCAGGTACGATCACGCACTGCCTGCTGTTTCACCGAACACGGCTACCACAGAACAGGGAGGATTTTGGCCTTTCGGCTTCGTCGTAGCTTGTAGACGTTGTAATGCATAGTGAAGAAAGCAAATAAAAAAACCGTTTAAGAATCCAATTGCCAAGCTAAGCTCAAGCCAAAAGTGGGGTTTCTCATAAACCCCCACGACGGCATGTATTGCCAGACGCAGACCTTCTCTAGTATACTTACTAAGATACTCTGTGCTTGGCCCCTCACGCACGTGCCGACTTTTCCCCGCCACTGCACGGCTCGCTGCTCCTACATGCCCGACGGGTGGCTTTCCCGCAGTAATTTCGAAGTCAGGATGGCGGATAGGCGCGCAACCATGGAGGAAAATAAGTTCCAGGGGGAGCGCAACGTGACAGTCGTGAAGCCTAGTCATAAAAATGTCGTTTCAAATCGCGCGCCATCAGCCGCAAATGGTTAGCACAACATCCGACAGATGGCGACGAGTGTACTGGCCAGTAGGAAGACGCACTGAAGCATCCCCCTCTCGCGAGGGGCACGATCAAACGAAGAGTATTTCCGGGGGCGCACGACGTTAAGTAGTTTGCGTTACGTTATGTTGTTGCACTTGTGGCAACTGCTGACGAGAGAGCGCTCGTCAGCAGTAATTTGAATGATTCAACGATATAAGGTGCGTTCGTAGCGTCCCGTTCTGTGTCGGCTTTGTGGCGCAGTGGGTAGAGCACCATGTACATTGCGTTCCGCCCGCAGGGTCGAGGGATCGAAACCTGGCGCCGGATGGTATTTTCTTTTATATAGCGTAGGGGGAGGGTGCGGACAACGACGGTGCGGACTACGACGGGACAACGCGGGTGACACCGTGAGTTACTGAAAGGCTCTGCATTTAAAAGTTCGTTGAAAGAATTAAGTCGTGGTAGCAGTTAGGCAAAATGACGAACGTGGCAGGGTACGCGGGGCCGTCGTTGGTGAAGCGTGATGTGGACGTTCCAATCTGCGTCACGAGATGGCCTCCTGCTGTGCGTACGTGCGGACCGTCCCATCTTGTCGTAAGTTTCTTCAGCTAAGACGCAAATGATCCGTTCATTACTGAGTAGTCGGCTCCGGTGTTTATATGGACGACTACATCAAAGCCGTAGATGGATAACTTGACGACGGACGCCGACTTCCTCGAGTTCCGGCTGCGTCGGGGTGTCGTGTCTGATCTTGTGCGTTTTGATTGTTGGGCAGTATGCGTCGTGGTTATCGTCGTCTTCTCAGCGGTGGGCTTAGTCATGTCGGGTTCGCGCGGTGCCATGTCGTTGTCTTCGTGTTCGGGAGTCACGTGTGGATTAGATCGGGTCTTCGGGCTAAGGGCATGTCGTGAAACGTGGTCTTCGGCGAGTCGATGGAGGGTTTTCACTTTATTGCCCTCGTGCAAATGTACCTCGAGAAGTTGTTGCATTTGGTTTCGCGTGAGTGGCCTGGGGGACATCGAACGAGAGAAGTCTGGGTTGGTTCGACGGCTTGGCTACCGGTAGGGGTAGGGTAATGGCGAACGTTTGAAGCACGCTGGACCTCGGTTGGTGCAGGAGAGGTAGTCTGATCTCAGTAGGGAGCTTGCTGGTTAGGGGGCGTGGTGTGTCGGCGGAGAAACCACGCAGCCCGAGTCTCTCTATGAGCAGCTACGATAGATTTGATCGGCCTCTCCGCAGTGGTAGCTCAGAGGACGATTATCGGCTGTTCGCCAAACGTCGCTTTCCCCCTGCGTCTCGTTTCAGACTACGGGGGGTCAGGCGGGTGACATTGGGCGGAGGTACGACGGGGCCCATTTACGACATTGTGCAGCGGGTCGGCGTCGACGAACAGCTGCGGAGTACGTCATAGCTTGTGGCTCACATTATACTTCGGATGGCCTAGAATTTTCCACGTATTGACCTTCCTAACGGATCACGCCAGTCAGGCTTCTGACTTGGGGTTGTCGCGCCGTAGGGAAGCGTCTCCGCAGCTCCTCCTTCACCACATCACGGATGGTCTCGCGCAGTGTGTCTGAGGTTATGTTCCGGCACCGATCGTCTCCAAAACAATCACCTTGGCTGGGCAATCCTACTGCCTCGTTCGAACTTGAAGCGTCGTCTCCATAGTAGCCGCCTCACAAGCGAATTCAGCCACCGTCTTAGGAGGGTTACGAAAAAGACAAGGAAACGGCTCCTGCCTTACCCGTCGCATCAAAAATGGTAGTTTCTTTCCTTCTGTCATTTCCGGGTCCGCACGGAGAAACATTCACTTCATCTCCTCAACAATGATCACCACCATTTCATTGTAGTGTGGCTTGCGCGTTTTTAGAAAACGTTGGACTCATTCCTTTTAGCAGGATACTGACGAACGTCTTAAGAAACTCGCATTTAAAAAGAATCCAATGCGTTGTTGAGCTTTTGTTGTTCTCGAAACAAGTTTGAGCTGCATCATCCAAATATAAAAATACATGCCAAAATGTTTCTCCGTCATCCCACCCGTTAAAGATCCAGACGCGCTTCACTTTCTCCAACCAGTCCTCAGGGTATTCACGGGGGGATCCGCGGAACGATTGTGGTTCCCGGGGCTGTTGCAGGACAATGGGTGGAGTGGGTGGAGTGGCCCCATGTTGTCGGTTGCAGGGGTCTTTCTCTTGTTTGGTTCTGGTAGGAGACCAAACTCGGCTGGTAAACTTTGAAGTCGGCTGTTTGCTTGGCTGGGGCTGGCTTATCAGTTTTCAAAAGGCATAGGGAGCAGGAACGGTGTGTACCCCGCACCTCACCAAATGTCATGAAGCCAAAGACGACACAGTTGTCCTGAAGAAAAACAAGTTTTTGGAGCGAACTGTGCTTCCCTAACAACTCAACCCGGCCGGGGCGGCCGCTTTTCTGATGGAGGCGAAAAGCAACAACGCCGGTGTGTACGAGATTTCGGCGCACGATAAAGATCCCCAGGTGGTCAAAATTAATCCGGAGCCCTCCACTACGGCGCGCCTCATCGCCTGCTTTGCGTCGGCGCGTTAAACCCCACAATCAATCAATCAATCAACCTAACAACTCAAAGAATACACAGGCAACGAAGCCACAGTTTACAAAGTAACATGCCATAGTGAGCCTCGGCGAGTCGAATGCCGCGGCGTCGGTTCCGCGTGAATTTATCTTGTGCGCGAGTGTTCCTCGATCCGTCGAAAAACATCCAGGACACTGAAGATCAAAGATTATTCTAGGCTGTTGACTTTATTGCGGAACGCTCTCCCTATCAGAAAAGATAACACACGCGGCTAAGAAAGAATGAACAGAACACGCGCTCCCATTGGCACACATATAACACAGACCGGCGCAGCTTGGCGGTAAATGCAAAATAAATACACAAGCAAAATGCATGGGTCGCAGTATTATATACTTCTGCAGACTGCCGCAAGAGAAAATGTACCGTTAAAAGTAACCAAGCTTTGAGATACCCACCGTCCTGCGCTCTGTATCACTCATTGATGTAACGAGCGTGATCGATTATGATTCACGTTAGCGAGCTCTCCATCTGCCGTCGAGATAAATGTTTATGCGACCTCGTTCCGGGGTACGATCGCACTAAGCTAGCGCTCTTTTTTGGTGTGAGGTGTTCATTCAAGACAGACGATGGTTTCGGCCAGTTGAAGCCAAAAGATTGGGTCATCAGTGAATCCTTCCCCAGAATGCCCTTGCATTTGAATCGTCATGTGAAACAAACGATCACCCTTTTCCCACTGAGTTGATTGTATAAATCTTGTGCCATATATTGATTCCACGGTCATCTAGCATTTGTAGTAGAGGTAAAAAGCACGCTATGCGAATTCCCGTGTCTATTTGTCGGTGTCTCATTCTCTTCCAGACCCTTGCGTCTGGGCGTGCAGGTAACGGTGTTAATTTTCCGAATTGTAGAAGGTAATATCTTACAGAAGGGTACAGGTATTGTGCCTGCAGAAGAGCCTAATGGCGTTTGAGAGCCTGTAATAATGTTAAAGGGGTCCTGAAATACCTTCCGCCGATGCATGGATGTACATATACCCAAATAAGGCAATGTATTTGCAATCTCCTCCCGCAAGAATTTTGTTAAAGCGATGAGTATTAGCTGAGAAATCGTAAATCAAAAACGCGCATTATCGTCGCTACGCGTTTCCTCCTCCTTTCGACTTACTCTCCGCTGTTGACGGCGCGCGAGTCTTGCCTCCCATGATGCTGCGCTCCGCAGCGGTGACGTACTTCCGCTATTGCGCTGCTCAGACAGTCGTCTGCTACGGGCAAGCTTTGTTGACACCATGAACCTGGCACTCCGCTCAAGGCTGGAAAAGTGAACGAAAAATCTGGCCGCATGTAAGCGGCGGCCTGGCCTTGCTCTTTCGCGTTGTACGTTGCTGGCGGCACATGACTTTTTATCGGCGGCGAACTCGCAGCCGCACGTGGAGGGTCGTGCGCTCGTTCCCTTGATGCACCGCGCACTGTTTATCCAAAAAGCGCCGTATCAGATGTGGCCCCGCTGGTGCCGGGTCTTATTTTGGGGCGGTGGTAATTCCTGCCGGCGGGATGTGAAAAAGTCATAATAAACCGATTCAGAACCCGCGCACAAAACGCTTCAATCATGTGACCAGTTAAGCTTGGGGCGACGCGTGGTGGAGAGCGGCAACATTGGTAAAACATGCTCCGCCGCTGCTCGGAGCTTTCTAGCGCTGGAGCGAGCGCCATTTCTTTGACAATCTCAAACATCGGTTGCCTTGGCAACAACGCACAAACCGCTCCAGAAGTCAGTTACGGTTGCGTGATCCCGGTTCAGCTTGGGGCCCCACTTCACGACATGTGGGCACTGCAGGCGTACCACTCACTCCCATTGGGAAGTGCGAGATGCGTTTGTCATTACAGGAGGCGATGGTGTGTGTTGTGGACGCATTTGTTTCGCGATGAAATGCGACGTTGTGCTTTTGCGGGTGGATAGTGCTTCCCATGGTCTGGATTATCTTTCTCGAGCGACGTACGACTCAACGTCGCATGGGGTATGTGCAGTGTGCGTGGCTAAAAGCCATCGGCTTGTGCGCCACAGAGTTAAGTGACTTGCTGTTCGTCCCCGCAAAGCGCGCGCGAGGTGAGTACCGAATTTACGACGGGCAGGAGGCAACCCATCCTCTGTCAATCGTGGTTCAGACTTTCAACGCATGTTGTGACGTTGTGTTCGTTAGAAACGCATCTCTGGATTGTTTTGAAGTTGAATAAAAGGTATGCGTCAAACCCGGGCATTCGGCTCAAAGCGTTCTCTGCGATTGCACGAAAGAAGTGCCACGGGGCTTCAACGCTTTCTTTACGGAACGTACTCAGGTAACAGAATATCCATGTCGTGTTATGGCCGTGTTGCATTCAATACAAACGGTTAAGCGTTTGGTTTACACTTGTATCGTTTGTCGTAAAATGCCCAAGCATTCACTCCGCTGGCAGATCAGCCGGCGAGCCGACGCTGAGCAGACGACTCATCTTTTTGCCGGAAGTGCGTGAAAAAGCCCCCCAATAGCAGGATGTCTAGCTCATGACGAATATCTGGGAATCGATGATGTAGACATGTGAAGATGGCGGCGTCCAAAAACACGAAGGGGAGGGTGAGAAAAAAACGACAAACTTTGCAATAAAAGTGTGAGCTTTCCGCTGCGCGTAAAAGAGTAATACTTGGCACAGAGGACGTTTACGACACAATCTAACGGTTGCGCTAGTTAATTTAGTGTGCTCAAAATGCCTTTCAGGGCCCCTTTAATGTTTGCGCTCTCTTCGATACTTGCGCTAATCTTATTGTAAAGATGATAGGTCACCCACATCCGTCTCTTGGTTCCTGTACATAGAAGGGCAAAGTAATCTCAAAGATTGTCCAGTAGTCAACAACCACAACTACTGCTGCGTACTTCCGTACGTGCTGTAGTCGGTGTATGCTGTGGTGTCATAAGTTGGAAACTTTCTTTGAATGAAATTGATCCTGTAATGTGCCTGTTCTTGTATAAGTTAGGATCCACGTTTTTTGTGGAGGAGAGTTTTCATGCTGAGCTGCTGAATCGGTGACCTGTCTATCAAGATGCGCAATCGTTTTTTGAGACTTGTAATTTGTGTTCCACACAATGGGGCGTCCCGATTTTGTTTTCCCAGCCGCTTCCTGGCTGCTAAGAGAGTGGTTGCTCTGATTTCTTTGAGAGCGTTATGAGGACGCAACTTGAGTGCCTATACATCAATCTTATCAGCAACATCCTATTAAGGTTGACTGCAGGACGAAGGCCGCTTACATTGATGTTCACCTCTCTTGTCCTCCGGTGCCCGAGTTTTTTTTTTGCGTCCGAATGTTGCGATTTCTTGCCTCCATCGAGTTAATATATTTCCCCTTCTTCTACATCCTTCTCAGACTCTCCATAATCTAACCCTTCTGGTTCACAGGTTGTCAGTCTGTCTCACGGTAAAAATTTCTATGTTGAGGACTTCCTTACAAGCAATTTTGACAGTGGTGTTGATTTTCATTGGAGCGGGTAAATTTGTGGTACCGCAGGACGAGTAATAACCAGCTCATGATGATGCTGATGATGATGATACTCTCATAGTTTGGGGCACGTACTCGCAAGGAGGGTAGGAGGGCTCACTAACATTTTGAAATTTGTGAGGACCTCAAAATACAAATTTATTACCAGAATAACCGAGACCGCAAAAAACAACTTCGTTGTAAATAAATCCTGAATTACCCATTATTTGTACCCTTCAGCTACTCAAACGAACTGAACCAAAACAAAAGCTTGAATATAGTTATATATATATACCCCTATTTGCATACCCCAAATTACTTGCGCCTATAGATAATATAGGTGGGACCGTTCATGTTAGGAAAGCGCTACAAGGACGTGGACGAGCAAGTACACGGTCCCACTATGAACATTTACCAACTAGCCCACCTCGCGGTTCTTCAAAAAGTGGAAACGATAACGTCAACCCCCGACGCTCAATTCGGTCATTCAAAACCAGTTTGCTAGTTGCTGAGAAGCGGCGACAGCCGAGTAAGAAATGCTCGGTTGTTTCGGAAACCTAGCACTGCACACACACTTCCGCAGGTGAAAGCCCTGTTTAAACAGGCAGAAATTATTCTTTTGTGGCTGAATGAGTCTTCCTCTTTACTCTTTCTTTCCTGCTGTTCTTGTAAGGCGTTTTACACCAAAGGCAATTGGTTTCAGATTTTGTTTTTTTGTGATTGTGAGTTTGTTTGGAACTTCCGTTTTACTCTACAGCCTCGCTGAGCACCCTTACTTGACGGTTCTCTGGCAGGACATCCGTACTTATTTTAGGGGTATTTTTATCTTTGTCGCGTAGCACCCTCCGTCGTTTCCCAAATGGAGCTTGCAGCGGAGACAGAACTACGGGAATATTACTTCGCTTGAAAATTTATGTGAATATAGAACTGAAGTTTATTTTATTTCGCTTCAACTTAAATTCAATGCTTCGCGTCTATTCGGAGAGGCAGTGCGTTAACCCTTTGCCACTGTTTTAGTTAGGTGACCCAATGCTGGTGCCATCATCAGTCGCGGTGTGGCCTAGTGGGTATGACATCGCGCTGCTGAGTCCAAGGACGTGGGTTCGAATACAGACCACGCCGGATGTTTTTATAATGGAAGCAGAAAACTAAAACACCCGTGTGTCGACACTTGGGCGCAGGTTGAAATCGCCAGGTGGTTAAAAGTTTTCGGGAATCTTCCGCTATGGGGTGCCTCGCAGCCCAATTTTAGGTTCGGCTCATGAATTTCAAGAATTTTATTTTTATTTTCCTGTGGAAAGTCGCTTTGATGTGGTGGCGTTAGTTGCGGCCATGGCTGGCGACGGTGTCTGTCGAGTGTGCTAGCGCCCATTTGTTGTAGAACAAACTTTACGCGCAGACACGGCACCAGCTGAAAATGCGCGTCCTTTCTTTCATCGTCGCCGTAGTATTATTGTCACATTTCCACTCTTCATTTGCCCCGCTTCAGGCCACCCGTCGAATAATACTGCTTCATTCGTAGCTTCAGGCTATGAGCTATGATAATGTATTTGGTGGACACTTGATGAGCACGGCTGATAGCGGACGGCTAGCAGCCTCGGGTAAATATAAAATTGAGCCTAATAAGGCTATCGCAATAAAAATTGTTGGTTGTAGAGCAAGAAATGTCCCTGAAATAAGTGTAGCTGTTTGAACGGTGCCCTCGAGCACGAATAGCGCACAAGTCGTTTACTTTTCAGGAAGCTTTTTTGTAAAGCAGCAGCAAAATCTTTAGCGTGTTTGATTCATTCCACCGCAATTGAAATAAAGTCGGCGACCGCATTTTCCTACTCGATTGGTACCGCCTGTAATTGCGAAAAATCGGGAGTTTGAAAAAAAAAAGATTCACTGCAAATAAAACAGCCTCCATTGTCCCACAGCTGCAAAAACGTATAAATGCTCGTCTGTTCACACCCACGCCTACGCGCGACAAAGTCAGCGTATATTTCCGCCACCGTTTTTCCGTCCCTGCAGACCGACACTAGCAATGTAAGGGCTCCCACTACGCCAATATTTGATGCCTGTAGCGTTTGTGGCACATTATCATTTCAGTCGCTAAACACCTGCTCCGTTCGAAAACCTTACGCAAAATTTCGTCATCCTCCAACTCGGCACCGGGCAGGACGGCACTATTTATGTTTGGGAAATCTTCAAACGTCCGAATTTCAAGCGCAAAAATTCACACAAGGGACGAACGGGACACAGACTTCAAACGTATCCGCTCCAAAAATCGGCACCATCTAGCACCCAGGTCGTCGAAAATGTCGCATGCTGCGGCAGGCGGTCTCTCAGCTGTGAAGGTCTGGGCCACTGTTACGGTCCTCACTGCCAAACATAAACCCTGCATGCCAAAAGCAGTTGCGGATCGTGTCCTCCGTCACAGCCGCCGAAGCATGAGACAGGATGCCGATAGCCGGCAGCACATCCACAATGCAGTTTTTGGCGTTTGCCACCCATAACAGCGCTCAATTTCGAAGGCGTGATCCTTAATGTAGCTTCAAGTTTTGAAGACACCTTGGTTAATTGGCTACAACCCGTTGGCGGTTTTCGGCGGCGGAAATTCCATCGTGATCGCCTTCAGGTTGTTGATGTGCCCGTAGGCACCACATTTATCAACGATCCTAAGCACCATGCGCATCTGTTGCTCGTGCTTCCGGTCGAGTTTTAGCATGTACAGCTCAAAAACGTCCTGTGTAATTTAGAAGGTGAAAAAGACTTTATTTTTCAGGCCATGTTGTTCGCTTTGAAACACACTGGCAGTGATTCAAGTATTTCAAAACATCTAGGGTGTCTTGATTTGCATATTAGCAGGGGTGGGAGTTTCCCCGTCCCCGACATGTTACCTTCCACGACAACCTTCGATCGCTTTTTACTTTGCTTTCCGCCGTGGCTGGGTTGGATGGAAAAACCAATCCTCTTCTCAGGCATTAACTTGCAAAACAAGCCAGTCTCATCACCGTTGAAGAGGCTGTCTCGGGTGTACTGGCGCAGCAGAGAACACCGCTTGTTGGCGGGGTAATTTCCCACAGGAATTACGTCGACAGCACTGCTCTCGACAGCACTAGAGTGTCGCCGTGAGTTAAAAGGTCCTGCGTTTTTGCAGCCGCACCTTTCTATAGGGGTAATTCCCTGTGCGAGCCAGGTGAACTTTACAAGCGTTGTAGTCCAACACAAGGGCCGAGCGCCTTGCCGGGCAGTCACTTGTACCTATTTTTCCGGTAGGCGCCCTGCGCCACCAAGGCACACGAATGCACATGGTGCCTTTCACAGCCCCGGTGGACGCTCAACTCGCTACTGCCTGTGGCAGGACATGTCGCCAGACTCTGTCACCTGCGGCAATGGCGCAACGCTGCATGACGGCTGGGGTCCCGCCAGATGAACAATGGTCAGGGGCCCCTCGCAAGCGTTAAGGCAGCTATGCCGGCGTGAATTCCATTTTTAATGGTCCGCACTCGACCAGGGATGTCTGTAGCCGTAAATTAACCGCATGGTACCCGGCGGTACAAGGATTCGAACCCTCTACCACCAGCATGTTAGGCGACGGCTGTACCTCTCAACCATTCTATTTTTAGCAAGTCTTATTTTCAATTCTGCGTCTTTTGAACCGGAACATCTCCGCAGTGCCGTTCACTTGAAGTTCGCGGCGATTTAGAATTCATGGTCATCTGTTGTGGCTTGAGAAAAGAAACACGAGCTTCTGCCAAATTTTCAGCACGCAATGTACAGCTGCTCAAGGCTTCTTTGCAGAAATGTTTTCATTCCAAAAAACGCCATCTGGATACTCCGTGTTTGATACAATAAAATTTCATTTTTGCGACGCTCCGCTGAATTTTTTCGCAGGTTCGGCAAGACGGAATAAAATTTACCAAACTTTTTGTCTTGGAAGATGTTTTGTTAAATTCTGTGACACTATTAGTTGATCTGTAAAGACAAGCCATGGTTGTAAAAACAACAGATGTTACAGCTGTGGCTACCACTGAATATCGTGCTAAAGTTGTAAATATTCCGCTTTCCTTAATTTTCTTCCATATACCAGTGACAGTAAAGAGCATGTTGGTGAGTATGCAACACTTTCCTAATCTTTAGCATGCCCCGCACAGCTCCGAAAATACGCACATGGTGGTGAGCCGCAATATTGTTTTTGCTGTAATGTGCATTCATTGATGGAATAATTTTTTTTGTTGATTGTTTGAACTTTGGGACTAACATAAATCCATACCTTTATTACTCGTTTAAGAAAGCGTTGTTCAGAATGTTTCTGTTGAGACCTTGCGTATTCATTGAGTTATTTGTGGCCCCCTTACCTGAGTACAAAAATAGAACGTAACCGCTATTTGTAGCGCCCATGTCACTAGCTGCATCTTCGTTAAGGTAAGCAAATATGTTTCGTACCGTACGTGATGTGGCGGTGTATGGCGATGTATAGGTAAAACGATATCATTCGTAAAGAGGACTGAGGGCGACAGAGGCCGAGAAAAAAGCTTGTTCTTTGAGACGTCAAGAGTTTTGTTATCTCTCGGCCGCATTACTATGCCGGGAGATTTTGGTTCGTCCGGTTTGTTCAGCCATCTGAGGTGGCGTTGCTTCATGAGGCTGTGAACGCGCCTGCAATGACCATAAATTCGTGCACAAAGTGGCGAAACTCTACAGAAAACTGACTAGGCTCTGCTGCCTTTCGCACGCATACTGTCAGAGGTGGTAATGCAATCCGCTAGTGTTAAGTTGACTGAACAATGTGTTATTGTAACTTGGAAGGAGTATGTCAAGAGATCAGCAGTAGGTTTTCCCCATCGGCCAAAATCACGGCCCACCACCCCTAACGTGAAACCTGCGGAGTTCTTTGAAAAACCTGCCTGCTGATCAAAACAGATGGATTAATGAAGTCCTCTGTAGTGTTTACAAAGCGGTTGAAGCAAAGTGTGTACTGGCGAAATAGTTGAAAATTCCTTCTCCTCAATTATTAAGTATAACATCTTATAAGAAACGGCTTCATGTAACATCATATAATAAACGTCTTCCTGGCCTACCACACTGCCCCCTAAATTTGGGCGGAATTACAAATCCTCTTCGTCACA
Source organism: Haemaphysalis longicornis (assembly GCF_048455015.1). NCBI lineage: Eukaryota > Metazoa > Arthropoda > Arachnida > Ixodida > Ixodidae > Haemaphysalis > Haemaphysalis longicornis. Next base: position 36,460,815 of record NW_027526233.1, on the reverse strand, counting down.
AGATTGCAAAAAACCTGGTACAGCCTCTGACACCTAAGTGTGGATGCGAAAGGTCCCGTCCTTTGCGACTCCCTGTCGGAAAACCCCGCGTTTTACACCGTTAGAAGAGAGATGGAATACACCGGAAAGAACAGAAAACACTGGGAAACGCCGTGCTGGACGACATCAACGCGTGGAGGTTGCTGGAAGGACTCGAATAACATGGGAACGGTGCCTCTGGAGACTGACTGGGATTCAGATAGGGCGACCGGGACAGTACGTTCTCCCGGCGCTGCTACTTGGCTGCACACAGCAATGCCGCGCGCCGGTTACGTGGTCGACTGGTTGTAATCCAGCTCCGGGATCGACGCAGATGCTCCCAAACTTGGTGTTTGCGGCCCGTGCGGTGCCGCAAAATCCGACTTTTTAGCGTGCGCTTCGCGGAAGCAGTGCTACGTACGAGTGACGATCATGTCGTTCAATTGCATTGCAAGCGTCTGTCGTTATTTAAGTTCGTTGAATTGCTGCCATTAGCATCCCGGTCGAGTTTGAAAAAACCTTCGCTACAAATTTGCAGTTAAAAACGCAATTTATCGCAAGTGACGGTAATGTTGGAACATGTAAGCGTAGCCCGCTAACCAAACTAATGGATAAATAAAGCACTTCGCAAATTCCTGGGGTTGTTTGAGTGAATTGCAATTGCATATATTGTGCCGTGGACAACCTCTGATGAAAGAATCAGGCAATAACGGTAGACCGTTGGCAAAACGGACGCATAAAGGGCAAGCAAGACTTCGTTTTTGAGGATGTGGTGTAAATATTGCAGTTCAAATTCTGACGCGTATTGTTGGGTCTTTGACAGCCACATTGTCTCAATCTGCGTTCTGTTGTATTATTTTTTTTCGCGAGCAACCTGTTTATTTTAACGCGAACCATCTGTTCAATCAAGCTTAAATAGTGAAGATAAGATTTTTAAACCAGCTAACCAGTTGCTGCTACAAGTGATAAAAAAAAGAAATGGCGCCACTGAAGCCATCACATTAGCAAGATGTGTTAAAAAAGAATAAACGTGGAAAGAAAAAAAACGCCCGCCTTCGCTCGAGCCCGGCCGTTCGCAAGAAAGTCCGGGAATGCTCAGTCACTACCGAACGCCTGTCGCGCGAAAGCACTCGCTGAGGGGGGGAGCCCACAATACGAAGAACCGAGAGGGCTAGGAGGGGTCGCGGGGGGACCAAGTTCTCGTTATCGGCCGGGGAGCACTTTATTCCTCCCTGCTTTTCGCCTTTCGGTCAAAATTCGAAGGTGGCTGCGTGGCTGAGTGGCCCGTCCACATTTCACATCGGCGCTGTGCCTAGTTGAAGTTACATGTAACGTTTTTGTAAAAACCGTGAATCTTGAGTCTCCGGGAAGAGTCAGCCGCGACATGTGAAGCTACGAAAGCTGTGGTAAAATCAAGAACAGTGGTCCGGATTCCAGGCATATCGAAGTGAGGACTTCTCTAGCGACGACAAACCGTGGTGCTTGGAATTATTGGCACTTAGATGCGAGTGGATACGACGACTCTCGGAGGCAGTGTGATTTGGAATGACTGCGATGTGCTTCTACGATCGACTGAAATTTAAATGACCCCTGCGTGTCATGGGCAGGTATCGTGCGCGCGTACTCTTAGAGATAGGGCTGGACCTTGGAGGCGTGCGCTTTTCATCACAGGATACCCTTCCAGGCCTTGCTGTACGAATGCATTGTCAACAGATCAAGGTTCACCAAGGCCAGGAACCCAGCTAAGGATTGACTTTCCTATTTAATTCTCACGTTTTGATGTTAAAATAAAAGAGGTTCAATAAATATGTGTTTACGTGTGTTTTAACGGCCCTAAAAACTATAAGGAACGAAATTTGGGACGTTTACTGTCGATGCTCATTTATTTTTGTTTTGTCCGGGAGAATAAACTTGGTTTTATGAACAGATTTAGCGCTGCTGAGGGAACGCGATGATGAAACAATGCAGGTCGAAATTAGCCGAAAAGTGCCCAAATGAGCCTGGCTAAATTTTGTAGTCCTACTTAGATTTCTCCGAAGTAAGGAATTCTGTATTTTTTGTTAACAGTCATGCGGGTTTGTAATTACACGGCTATTAAAGAAAAAAAGCCTAACGCGAGCACCGGGCGCGCTATACGCTGGAAGCGTCGTGGTCTCCGGCGTGCTCCTGCGTTACGTTCAACGCGCGGCGGATCCACGCGTTTCCGCGTCTGGCGTGTTCCAGCTTCCCGGGTCCGGCGCGCTCCAGCGTTTCCGCGTCCGGCGTATTTCAGCGTTAGGTAATGCCATAATCAAACGTAACGCTGTAAGCGGAGCTCCAGCGTCGCTGGGTTTTCCGATAGGGCTGTGTTCTCGTCCTGGGCCTTCACTCCCTGAGGAGGGCCCAGGTCGACGCAGTTTCCCTGAGAGCATAAACCTGCCTGGCGTCCCCTTGTAATAACCTCAACTGGACCACAGGTGCACTGGAGGAAGCCGAATCTCACGAAGAATTGCGTGAGGCAGACATGCATTGGAGCAGGGTTTGCAGGGGGTGTTCTTTTTTAAGGCAAAGACTGCCATCGGCGGATGCAGCCATGCTATACGAAAGGCATAGTCGTTCAAGGAGTAAACGCCAAATACAGCTTCCGGTAATTTCTACCATCGGCATATCTTATTTTTCAGCTTTTCTATTACTATTGATTGTCTTTGTCAGGTCGTTTTGAACCTCTGTATTTATCTTCCACTTGTTACTTCCCTTTCTTTTCCAGATGCACGGCGAGATGTGTCCCCATGTTACACGTTTTCTAGTTTTTTTTCTGCAATCGAGATCTTTTTTACAATATATCTGTGAGAAGTGTACTGTGTGAATGTCTAATATAGTCACTCTTGGCAATGCTCTCATGCCTTTGCATATAATATCATGTCTTGTCATGTCACTTGTAGCCATATATATTCGCTTATATAAAGGTATTATTAGAAAAAACTCTACAAAATTGAAAAAAAATCCATATCTCTGGCACCAGGGTGTGCTGGAGGCACACGGTTGCTTACTTGAAAAATGCGCGCCTCAAAGCCCGTGAGCGCCTTTGGTACGTTCAACAGCAAAATCGAAGTCTTTGCGTGAACAGAATAATAGACGCTGCGGTTAGGACACAGAGCCTTCTACAGTGAATTCAACCGATGACTCACAGCTACAAGTAAGCGGAACACCTTACATATTCGAGAATTTCGGACTCGCACTCAGACTACAATTTTACCGACCCAAAGCAGGGCCTAATTTTTATTTACCCGTTAACCTGCCCCCGCTTCTTGAGTAATTTCAGAATGCGTGAGCTCAATAGCTTTGTTCCCTTCAATGACGAACAGAAATATTGTTACGGGACGCAGCACATGAACCACGATAGATTCGAACGATGTATATACGTTTTTTACATGGCTGCCTTCAGCGCGCCGCAAAAAGCTACACCCTTCCACAGCTTCTTCTTTTCTGAGGGTAGGTTAATACCCATACGCTTCACTTCACTCGTAAACGTCGTCTTTCCAAATTTTTTCGTTGTCGCAATTGACCGACCTGCAAAAACCACACTAATTGAACCGGTGGGGTGAAGTTGAGATGACTATAAACAGAGAATTACTTGCCTTAGTGGACGCCTGTGAAGGACTTGCTGAAGACTGGTCCCCAAACATTGACGCCTGCGAAGGTCAATAAGAAACGACGAAGGGGCCGGGAACCACGGTCGGCAAAAGGGCATGTTTCTCGGTATATTCAGCAGGGCTGGGCGGCTCACATTATGTCTAGTCTCGGGTGTTCTGAACCGCTTGCCGATGGGGATGGAAGGCGGAGGACATCTTCGAGCGCTTCTCGTGGTTGGGCTAAAGCTGCCCGACGAGGCCCATGTAGCTTCGGTGATTGCACCGGTGACGAGACAGTGCGATGCTGGGCCACGATTGGAATGAACCTGCCCACTCCACCAGAAACAAAACAATAATAAAAGATGAGCGAACGCGCTCCATTTACAATATTTACATGGCTGCCATCACCGATCCCGTAGAGGCGACGCCCGCCCAAAGCTTCTTCTTTGTCAGAGGATACGTACGTATTGCTATGCGCACTTTTCTGTTCATAATCATCTTGTTATAACATCTTGGGTATTTTTAGAGACCAGTGCACAATTTAGTTCGAGAAGCTACCACAGTTCATTTCATCATGCGTACGCTATCAGTGCAAAATGAATCAGCGCACTCTGCAGCCGTGAATAAATAACTCTTTTAGAGCCCATAAAACGTTTCTCGTACAAACATTTGAGCTGCGAAATAAGAACAGCGCCAAGAAATGTTCAGCGCATGCGTGGGGTCGCGGTCCCAGCAGTAAAACGTCAACTGGGTTGCGTGTATTTTATGGTATTTATCGTGCTGGTTAACGTGCTCACAAAACAGGGGGGGAAAATGGCACAGAGCTTTCTTCCCTCGTCCTTGCTTTATGAACAACTTGACCTCCGAGATTATACTTTACAAACTTTACAAGCACCCTGTTGTTTGTATGGTGGAATTATATTAAATCAATGCAATGAAACGAAGCACGACAATAACTAAGTTTCTTTAAATTAAGGATCGATTCTGGCCAAGGTGGTTCTGTGAATAAGGTGTACGGAACGAAGAACTCCGCGTCGGGCGCCGCCGCTCTCAAAATCGCGGCGCATAGTTTGCATTTCGTTCGATAGATGGCGCCTCTTTTTAAATATCCCCTATTGTTTTGCAGACGCCATACTTTCGAGCGCACGGTATAATAAGATATGTGTTAATATTCTGATATTTTATTGCTGTATTCAATTCGATATTTTATTGCTGTATATCAACCGGCAACTGTTATCAACTGTTATTAACTGTTATGATATCAACTGTTAATATTCTGATATTTTATTGCTGTACTCAATTCGATATTTTATTGCTGTACATCAAACGGCATAGAGAGGGCAAGATTCATTCCCTTTCGGTCTAGGGGGTATGCACGATTACAGAAATTTAATTGCTCTTTGCTTACCATTCTGAAGGGAGCACTAAACAACGCATGTTGAATGCCAGGAAGATGGGAAAAGCGGAGACTACTGCGAGTCGACCGAAAATTCTCGAGGTAGGCTAAGAAGCACCATTCTTCAGAGAACGCTAAACAACGCGTGTTGTAGGCGGGCAAGTTGACACATAACAGAGCTGTAAACACCGATGAAAAAGAGGACGACCAGAGAGCACTTAAACCCAGCGCGAAATAAAAGTTCAACTGAAATATCGCTTAACAAGCAGAAAAAAGGAAAGTAAAGCCAACAGTATTTCATATTCCAGGAACAAATTACACACATACCAGAACCCAGACCGCAGCCACAATATCTCCTTGCCAGCAAGTGAATCGACTGCGTCGCCACAATCCTGTTTGCGGGTGTGCATTTGCCCATTCTTCTTATACCTGTCGCATCACCGTGCCGGGATTCGGAGCAAGAACAAGTCACTGCTCAAACGAAGGTGAGCAGAATGGGAAGTTCTTAGCCTGCGACAAAAAAGTGCCCTTGTTATGCTTGTAACGTGGGATGCGTGTTTACGGAGGCGAACATTTAGCCGCGCGTGGTTTTCCCCGCGGAGCAGCGTTCGGAAGGCAATTGCATATCGTGGAGAACCTCGCCCTGGCGATGAGTATACGTATTTGCTTGTTTTTTTTTTCCGGCGCCTACTTGCCTTTGGAGCATCAATATTCACCTTCCGGACAAACCTTTTTTTAAGGGCCGACAGAGGCCGTTTCACACTGCGGACGAAATCACTGATTAGGAAAGCGGAATGCGTACCATGTGATACGATGTCACTGTTTCGTGACCCCTAGCGAACGGACCACGGGCGACCCGGGCTGACAATGCGAGGCTTCTTTTCCGTTCGCGATTCTGGTGGGGGAATACAGGAAAATACTGAGGTTTGGGGAGAACAAGGCGGGATAGTCTAGCAACCACGCCCCTCTGCTCGTTGGAGCCGGAGGCGTATCGAAGTGACCACTTGATCGATTTGGCGTGCATGTTTAGGCGTGGTTGCGCGGCCCTACACGGCTTTCGCGCCAGGGGCATTTGACTTGTCAGCCACAAGCAGGAGTGGGTGACCCACTGATCGCAGCGTTCCTCAAGTGCTCGCAACACTGTCGCGAGCTACGTCGGAGAGCAGAGAGGTCGAGCGATTGAAGCGACAGCAAAGGAAGCATTAGTTCTGACAACGCAGGGGCATATAACGTGGGGTCTACATCTTTCCTCGATATATTCGTTCTCACTGAGCCCGCACGCGATTTTACGCTGCTTATTCTGCGGCAACGCTACGGTCGTCCCTACGCAATGACGCAGCAGTATGCTCTGTCCATCCCCGCTGTCGTCTGCTCGCTTTATTTCTGATGTAAATATTTCCTTCCGCTGGACCATCTGCTGACGTCATGCAGCGTCACCGGTGCGGCTGCGAACTAGTGCGTCGTGTAACTCCCCCTAAATTCGTGGTCTCAAAATGCCGACGTACTATTTTTATCGGCCTGCGGTGACCGAAATGGTCGAAAATGCAAAGTTATGCTTCTTTGAAATCTTTAAAAATGAATATCGGAGTGTAACCAAAATTCTACTGAAATTACAAAAAACGGGGAAGTATAAGTGTTTTTGCACAGTGACATTTACACTGAAATTAATATTGCGTTGTAGGCACACACAAAGAAACGAGTGAACAATCTTCAGAAGTACGTTTACACCAGATATTTCCTTTTCTTAGCGTTAGAGCTTTTTCTTCTGCTGGTTTCTCTTTCCACGTGTCTTCAAAACACTTTCAATTTCCATGAACATTGGCTTACTTTTTTACGCACCCAGAATTAGACTACCAAGGATAAGAGCGTGTATGTATAACATCAATGTTAAAATAGAAATGCACCAGTGTTAATTCAAGCAGACGCCGTTAATTTAAAAACCTTCTGCTGAGGACTATTGAACCTTGTCTCATTTGTTCACTGTGTTTTGCTCGTTCCTATTTTACTTATTATTTGAAGGCTGGATAATGTTTTTTCCTTTAATAAATATTCAAATTACAAAAGATTTTTAATTATGTAACTTGTATTTCCATAGCTTTAACAAGTCCCATTGTATTCCCCTGCTACGTTTAGCATGAAGAACTTTGATAATTGAGTTGCCCATTGTCCGCGCGTATGTAAATACCTAACACTACGTACTTTTTGCACACGCAACTGTGGCAGCAGACATTCCTCGTGCTTCCAGTGCCTTCTCGGATCCTCCTGAGCCGGAGTCCACTTCGCCTCACCCCATCGGCTTCCGCTTCTAAAGACCAATAAATTGCGTTTTCCCACAACACCATGTACTCCATATACTTCCTTATAGAGCTCCTGCATGCATTAAAAAAGGAGGGGAAACATTGAAGATGTCTGAGATTTCAAGTCCCGTGATTATCGTAATTAGAGATGCGAAGTGTCATTGCGAATTTCTGAATTCCACGTGGAAATCCTCCAGTTCCCCAAAACTTTCATGCTCCTGTCAGTGAGGCCTTGCATAAAAGTATGGTTGTCCTTTGTTTACGCCAATGGCCAGGTATTGTCCTCAAGACGCCCATGGGGCATGATCATGTCCAATTACCGAACTAGCATAATTACCTTGCTGTCGAGTGACATTTCCGAGGAGGATCCTCTTCTGAGGCTCAAGGAATGCTGCATAAAAATGTGATGATAATGACTATGTGGAACGAAATATATACACGAGAATTTGATGGATTTTTTTCGAATTGATTGAGTTGCATTTTATCAGAAGTTTGTCTCCATGGCAATGCTCCGGGGTGTTTTTAAGCCTATTTCTATTTTTGTGCGAAATATAACGCGTAAACAAATTTGAAGCTACTTTTAGCAGAAAGTTTGCGCTTTAATATCTTCCATTTGAGGTATCTGTACAAACTTTGCCTTTCTTGTGTGTTTTCAATGACACGGCCACTATAGTAGTTTTATCCCACTGAGCTACCCCTAATAAAAATCCTACGCCTAAATAATGAATGAATTGCGGGGCAGCGGCAATTCTATGCCAGTGGGCTGTGCGTTCATGATGTAAAGGTGTTGTCCTACTGTCCTTAGACGTGCGTGTTTTTTGGGGGGTGAGTGCGGCTGGAAGCGGGATATTGCTTTTTGATAGTTAATCTATGAGGAGAGGATTCGTGCTGTTGATGGGGGTCATGTTTGTAAGCTACGAATTCATGTTGTTCGTTTGGTTCAAGCAAGACATATCAGCTCAATCTCTTCCACGCATATAACCCTACCGAAGAAACGGTTCTCATCCTTTATACACTTTTCTTTTTGCACACGTTGTGTTCTTGTGTGAGGCATTGGAAGGTGTTTTAGTACCGTGTGTTTTATTGCCGAGACTTCATGAGACAAAGACGACTCGAGATACGGACAGGTCGAGCCCCTAAGGGGTTTTTCTTATACACACACAGAATAGTTATTCAGAGGCATGCATATCTACTCAAACAACGACATTCGGAAAACTGGGGTGTAAGAAGACGAAATAAAAACCAAACACTGAAACGCTACAAAATCGCCTACTTGAAAGAACTCTGATATTAATAGTTGGTTCATTAGTATTACTATTCATATACATACAACTAAAAAATGTTGACAACCAAACATGATATGTGCGCTTAACTATACTACGACATGGATGCTGCACAAATCTACAGCATACAGTTATATGGCTCTGATATCTTTATATAGGTTGACATAGAACTGCAAATTCCATTATGAACAAAAGCACAAAAATCCGCAAACATCAGCTGATAGTCTATTTAGGACTACATTATCTGGCAGTGCATACATCTGTACGCCAGCACACACAACTTACATATGTGCCAGTATCGAACTGGAGGCATCCAGCCTTTAGTTTTCTGACCCGATGCTGAAGCACATGCTCCTCCGAGGAAGTTGGCGCGGGAGCTTCTAGCATGGCGTAGCTGGTGAGGCTGCAGACTTAGCTTTGCACGGCGATCGTCGGTTTTCTCGGGTGTCGAAGATGGGTTTGCTGGTTCGGATTCAACGTTATGGTCTGGTTTTATCTGGCTGCATCACCTTCTATGTTGATAAACTTCCTTTGTAGGTATTTGTTTGTCCTCTCTACGTATGTTTATGCGCCTGACCCCTGTTACGCCCTGACCTTGAAGGCCCTCCAGCTGGTCGGCTTCAGTTTCATTCAGTAGATCGGGATCGGAGATCACGCCCTGGGAGCTGTTTAAGCTGCGGTGGGGCGTGACCCTCATGTCAAGATCACCGATTCGGGTCTGGCTCAAGAGTTTTTCTGCCTGCTGCTGCTTGGTGACTTCGACCAGCAATTGCTCAGTTCTTTGTTTCTTGGTTTTGTATGAATCACCAAATATACTTGTCAGGAAGTTCGATACCAAGAAGACAGACAATGAAGCGACATATCTTTCTGTGTCAGTTGACTCAATTACAAGAAAACCGGAATAGTTGTTCATGGTTGTTGGAAAGACAGTTGTTGGAAGCGGTGGAAATGAAGCTTCGGTGCGGCCCTTTTTCGGAGGCCGATCACGTTTGGGGGGGGGGGTTTGGAAAATGCCATATGTTACATTGGAAAGCAGGGAGACGGGGGTACTTTCTCCTTTGACCTTACCCTGATAGTCAAAGAGGTCCCGGAGCTCCCTGCCTGGTAGACAGGCAGGGAGCCCATCGACCGGAGCTTGACCAAGGCTCCGACGGCCACCGTTTACGGCTTCTAACCCTTCACCTTTCAACTTCTAGCCACGGTAGGTGACAGCTTAAGTATGGGGGGCTCGGGGTACGCGGTGTCGCCACTCACCGTCACCAAGATTACTCAAGGTGCCCCGTGCGGGGAATTCGCACAGATTTATTATAGGGCATTTTCTGTTACATAATAAGACGAACAGCAACGCCTTATTGTTTTGTTGCATGCCGACCTGAAATGACAAACGAGACTACAGTGATAGCAAGCTAGATATTTGGCCAGGCAGCGCAATAATGCGGCGTGGTGCTGGCGTCCACCATAACAATAGCCGTGAGATAACGAGTTGTATGGTCGCAGGAACCAGGCAGGTTGTCTGCTGCGCGGCTGCGGGCGGCTTCGGTAGAAGGTGCAGGCCGGGTTGCATCGCTAGGCGGATTGTTGTTTGCTTTCTACTTCTATCAGAACTTCTCCCGTTGTGAGTTTCCTAGCCTTGTACGACTTTCCGATAAGGCTTTCGAGAAACTTGGAGATTAGAAACACAGACTGGGAAGTGATGGGCTTTGTCTTGTCAACAGATTCCATGATCAAAATCCGCGAGAAATTATCAGGCTTTGGGAGAGAGATCGATTGCAAAAGAGGAAAATAAACTTCGGTGCGGCCCCTTTTCGGGGGCCGATCACGTTTGGGGGGGGGTTGAAAAATGCCATATGATACATTGGAAAGCAGGGAGACGGGGGTACTTTCTCCTTTGACCTTACCCTGGTAGTCAAAGAGGTCCCGGAGCTTGACCAAGGCTCCGACGGCCACCGTTCACGGCTTCTAACCCTTCACCTTTCAACTTCTAGCCACGGCAGGTAACAGCTACAGTAAGGGGGGCTCGGGGTACGCGGTGTCGCCACTCACCGTTACGAAGATTACTCAAGGTGCCCCGTGCGGGGGACCGCACTTCGTCCTGCCTTATTTTTATTGCGGTAGGAACTAATATTTCCACGATCGGGAAACAAAGCGCCTGGCACCTCCCGTAGCGGCGACACAGCACCCTGCTCGAATGCTGCGCAGCCGCGTTTTTGTGGCGATGTCATTTTTGTGACGAATATGACGTCAGTAAAATCTGGGTGAATCCCGGCAAAAACACTGTCATGTTAAAAAACTCGCGAACTCTTTCCCTTCAGCGTTCCCTACCGTTTTTGACTGTGGAGCTCGCGCTTCTCCGGTGACTTGCCCAGCACACTGACGGGCTCAGCGATGCGGCCGCCGGGGGTGTCTCTGCTAAGCTATCACGCTCTAAAAGCGTCAAAATCATGTGAATAAAACACACCTATATTAGAGTTTACCAGTAGAATCTCAGTGGGAAGAGCCGCAATTCGTCGCGAAGCGCAGTTTGTAGAAAGTTGGTGTGCAGGCGCTGTGGTCACTGTGGATTGGGTCATGCCGCTGAGTGCCGGCCTAGGGCGTCGGCATAGGGTGTCCAAAAACCGGAGGTCATGCAGTCCTATTCGGTCATGTATTTTAAGACTGTGCGGAACCTCTGCAGCTGATTATCTGTCTGTATTGAGTGTTGTGATGTGAGGCTCAAGTGTTTAATTCCGACGTCCTCGGTGTGCCCAGAGCCTTCCACACTCTCACAAGCTGGCATGACGCGGCGGCTACGAGGTGTCAAAGGTTTAAAAGGCTAATCACTCCATAGCGTTCTCTAAGATGAAACGTGAACATCAACCTAAGGAGTAAAACTTCCCGGTGTACAAGTTGCACGTAGAGTAGCGCAACATGCACCATATTTGCAGGCCAGAATCGATGGTAAAGAAGTAGAAATCGCTCGCGGTGTGCCTCGGATGACTCCCGACGTACAAGAGTTTGAGCGAGGATTCACCACAGGAAGGAGTCGTGTCGGATCGCGTTAGTTTCCAAGTGGCATATCATTAAATTCCTATGAACCAAAATATTGACCAGTCGCCGCTTGTTCTGCTGACGTGGCGGCTCTTCTGTATCACGTGATGCTCCTTTCACTGATGAAAAGCTGGTAGGCTCGGTGGAGGTCCACTGTTTAGATTCATTGATTGTAGGGTTCGACGCGCCAACGCTACAAAAGCAATGATGCGCACCGTAGTAGAGGGAGCCGGATTATTTGTAGCCACCTTGGAATCTTTAAGTGCGCCGAAATCTCGAACACAGGGCGTTTTTGCCTTTCGGGTCCATCAGAAAAGCGGCCGCCGCGGGCGGGAATTGCTGCCGCCTCCTTGGGCTCAACAGCGCAACGCCCTAGCCTATAAGCTACCGCGGCACGTATAAGGCGAATAGTTTGGCAAAGGGCTCGTGTTTTTCAAATCTGGACAGGTACATTTGCTATGAATCCCGTGCTGTCGTCCTTTAATTAGCCGAAGCAGTTTTCCCAATCCATTGTTGTATCGGCCCTCCATATTATAATACGTACGCTACACAGAAGGTTTAAGTTTATTCAATGTACGAACAAGGGCTATAAATGCTCGAATAAAATATCGGGGCTCCTATGACATATTCTGCGTATGTTCGGAAAATAGCGCGCCTTTTCGCGGCGTTCTGCGAAGAGCATACGCATGGTCAAGAAGAATACAAAAATGTGACTATCCAGCCGCGGTGGCTCAGTGGCTAAGGCGTTCTGCTGCTGAGTACACAGAAGCGGGTTCGATTACCGGCAGCTGCGGCCGCTCTTCTGATGCAGGCGAATAGCGAAAACGCCGTTGTGTTCGGTTCGATATTTCGGTGTTTGTCAAAGATCACCAAGTAGTGAAAATTAATCAGGAGCCGTTCACTACGGCGCGACTGATGACCTCCGCAGTTTTCGTGCGTGAAACACCACAATCAATCAATCAATCAATCAATCAATCAATCAATCAATCAATCAATCAATCAATCAATCAATCAATCAATCAATCAATCAATCAATCAATCAATCAATCAATCAATCAGTCAATCAGTCAATCAATCAATCAATCAATAAATCAATCAATCAAAAATATAATAAAAGTTTTGTTATGGAAATGATGCGCACGGCTTACGTTCGTACAGTCAAATCGAAGGCCGCAACTGGGAACATAAATAACAGAAAGTGGAATGCTGATGTGGCCTTCAGTTCTGAGCCACTGGCACAGACAAATCAGCAATATATAGTCTTCGATTGAAGAGTTACGAGGGCCACATTTTAAAAATTATTCTTTGGCAGGGAATTCGCTGGAAAGTTAGTACAAAAAAAACCAGGTTCCTCGATTCGCTTCATTGACGCTGCAATGAAATTGCCCGGTGTCGCCGAGCACACGCCACTTAAGTTATCACAGCTCTCCCCATGTTGCTTCTATTCATTGATTATTGCGGCGGAAGAGCTAATAAGCAACACGGAAAGAAAAATAGTGGAAGCCCGTACGATATACGAACTTCCGTTCGTATATCGTTCTTTTTCACTATTGTAGGCACTTAGTAGAAAAAAAAAACCAAGCACCCTCACGCCGCAAAACCTCTAAAAGTCACTTTTACTTTTTTCAGGCATGATTTCTACCCCGCTGTCGCTTCGGCGTTCCTGTTAACATAAACATTTGCCGAAATGCGAAAAAGCGCGGCCCGCACGATGACGCTTGCCTGGGTGAGCACTGTCGGCAGGAGTCCATTTCGCCTGCTGCGCCCCCTATTGAACCTGCCAGCACCGCTTCAGGTGGAGCGCTCCGTTCGTCCCACACAGATCTTTCTACTACACTCTACCCTTACCTCGTGAGACCCGACTAACAACCTGCCGCGTGTAGTAGAAAAAAAACGTGTACTTAAGCCCATTGGACACAGAAAATTACATTAAAAATTTGTTACTGATGTAAAATGTGATGTTGGCCTACCATGGCATGTGCAATATATTGCACACCGCGATTAAGTGCGCGAAAAAAAGTCACATATTGCGCGTAATAAAAGCAAAGACAGTTCCCCAGCTATAAATTCTAGCTATGAAACTGCTTGAAGCAGTTTCTTGAGGAAGTTAAACAAAAAAATGCGTCGCAGCGAGAGTACCAAAACGTCGAGCGTTGTGAGCATCCGGGGTTACAGCACCTTGATGGTGACTTTGGTTCGAAAGCTCAGGCATGTGTCTGGCGCCCGCTGTCCTCAAAGAGACAGGAGGCAAGGGTGCTATCGTGGTCGAAGAGGAAGCATCTTTTTTTTTTTTTTAATTGCGACAGTATGCCCTTTGGCATAAGTTCCTACAGGTACAAGTTTGCACCCGTTTCCCGGATGAAGTCCAGAAGACAGCGGTGGTGGGGCCCCCACAGCCATCGCTGAAGATCGGGGGGTCTCCCCGGATGCAGGCCTGTGCCGCGAAGGTGCCTGGATCTCGCTGCACTCAGTGAAGGGCACGTCCATAGCAGGTGGTTGGTGTCGGCTTCTTCGGCAGGAGCCGTACAAAAGGGGCAGGTCGTGGAAAACGGGGCATGGTATCGCGGTGGCCACGCCCGGGTTACCGCAGGAGAGAGGGCCACCCCAACTCGTAGTCTACGCAGCAGGACCTCCTCCCAGCGAGCGAGCCCACTGGGAAGGTCTGTTCCACACGGTGGGATGAGAGCACGTGTGGCGCGACGCAGATCTTCCTTTAGTTGGACAAGTTGGTCATGTGGGTCAGTTGTCAGCAAGGGCAGGGGCCGTGGAACCGACGTAACGTGACAGAAACTATCCGCCGCAATATGAGCGGTGATAGTATTACGCCGTAACCACGACAGTCGGAGATGGCAGGGCCACGTGTCCAGCAGGTCATGAATGTCTCTTGAGACAGACGAGTTGGAGGCTACACGTCGCAAATCCCGTATGGCCGCCGTTGAGTCCGTGTAAATGTGTGCCGTAAAACTTCCAGGAGCTTCAAGAAGTGCCGGTAGGAGAGCTTGCAGTCCGTCCCGGATGGCTGTAAGCTCCGCCAGCATAGAAGGCCAGGTGCGGAGTGTTTCATATGCACAGTTTTGGTTTGCTTCTGGATGAGAGGGGCATACGATCGCTGTAGTTAAAACGCCCTCTTGGGCCCCAGCATCCACAAATGCCTCTACAACCTGGGGCAGGTTCGCAGTCGCTAGTAATGGCACACCCGCGGATTGCTCGACTGCGTTTCCCACCGACAGACTGTTGAGTCGAATGAGAGGCCGGTTGTCGGTCACTTGATGGTACAGCCAGGGCGGCCTAGCTACAGGGTGGGCTGGTAAGGCGGGTAGAGAACGGCCCATGTAGATCGCCAACGCCGCTGCCTCCGGAACAAAATTTAGTTTGTTCTGGCGTGCGGAGCGGCGTTGATGCACAAGCTCATCCAGGGTGTTATGTTGAGCCTCGGCCTGAAGAGCTGGTATAGGCGTTATTTGAGGGAGGCAGGTGATCGTCCGCATTGCAGCTCTATTAATTGCTTCAAGTCGGGCCCACTCCGCTTGGGTCATATGCTGGAATTGAGCCTGATAGACAAGTCGCGGCTGAAGTATTGACCGCACCAAGAGTCGGGCCATTTTGAAGCAGGAGCATCGAGACTTTTGTGAAATGCGTCGTATAAGGTGTAGCATTTGACCTGCTTGTTGGCGGGCAGATCGAAGCCACAAGGCAGCTGACCCTGATGATGAAATCTCCAATCCCAGCACACGAAGCGAGGTTGCAGTGCGCACAGGCTGGCCGGAGAGTTGCAGCGAGATCGGTGACATCTCCAGTCTACGACGGCCCCAAGCATTGGCCACGGACAGAATGGCTGTCTTTTCAGCTGAAAGCGAGAGTCCAGCGTATTCACACCATTTCTGTGTGTCCGTTAAAGCTTGTTGCAGGCTGGCGGCTTGCTGAGACAGGTCTGGGTGGACAGTTCATACTGTAATGTCGTCCGCGTACACCAGAAGGTGTAGGTCCGATATGGAGCCAAGATGCCAGGCAAGCGGCAGCATAACTACATTAAAGAGGAAGGGTGAAATCACCGACCCCTGAGGCACTCCACGGACGGCCGTAAAATGGCCATAACTAGTTCCACCAATCCGTACGGAAAATGATCTTTTAGTCAAGAAGGTCCGGATGAAAGAGCGGACCTTTTCCGGGACAAGTAGGCTTTGGAGAACTTCCAGGATAGCGCTGTGGCTGACGTTGTCATATGCCTTGTGAATGTCCATGGCAAGCAACGTCAGCACTTTGTGAGATCGGCCGCCAAGTAGCACCATTGATGATAAGTGCTCAAGTCCATCTTCTGTCCCCAGACGAGGTCTGAACCCAATCTGTGCCGGGTGGTACCACTGGTAAGTGTCCATCCCCCACTGAAGTCGCGTAGCCAGCATTCGCTCCAACAGTTTCCACAAGGTGCACATTAATGCGATTGGACGCAAATTGGGGAGATGCTCGGGAGGTTTGCCTGGCTTCGGTATAGCGACGATATCTGCCCGGAGCCATGACTCTGGTATTTGGCCCGAGAGCCACACCTCATTGATGGAGTCGAGAAGACGGCTCAGGGCCGGATCGTCGAGGTTTTTATAAACCTCGTACGCAACGCCGTCTGAGCCGGGAGATGACCGAAGTTTCGCCTGGTCTATCGCAGCCAGGAACTCTGCCATAGTGAAAGCTGATTGTATTCCACGGACTGCATCATCAGACGGAGAGGCACCGACGTGGCGCGGTAGAGGAAACGGGCACGGGTTGCTAGCCGGGATGATGTGAAATGCAGGGTACAAGGCGCGAACCACATCTAAGGCAAATTGGTCCGGGTTCTTGCCTGATGCCAGGCACGCACTGGCTGCTGCATCCGGAGTGCGGCCGCCTGATTCCATTGCCCGAAAAGTGCGCCAAATAGACGATGTGGTGGACGAAGGGCCGAGTGACTCGCACCAGCTAAGCCATCGTTGCCGTGAAAGACGCTTCTCATGTCGTCTGGCCGCAGCGGTCAAGCGTTGCAAACGAATTCGAGCCGGCGCACACGAGGGATCTCGCGAGGCAGCCACTTCAGCCTGTTTGCGCTGGGCCCACAGCTGCAAAAGTCGGAGGTCAGGCTTTGGCCGGGACTCCTCTACCCACGTCCTCCGACTGGCACTGCTCAGAGCTTCTTTAATCACAGTGGTGGGGTCTATGCTGGGGGCCGTCATGGTTGCATTGATGTTGCACCGGAACTCATCCCAGTTTAATAGAGTGCAGCTTCGCCGAAGTCGACGCGTCGAGTTCGGGGCAATGCCAAGCATGATAGGGTGATGATCACTACCCCAGCAGTCAGCCTCTCGCTGCCAAGATACCACTGCACTCCCAAGCCACCAGGTTAAGTCGGGTGAGTAGGGCGGCATCCGGGGATGAGTGCATCGACGCGTAGGGCTCGCTATATCATTTAGTAGTGCGAATTGAGCATCGTTTAAATGCTCAAGTAACATGCGTCCACGTTCACTTGAGGTAGGGTATCCCCAATTGCAATGGGGCGCATTGAAGTCGCCAGTTACAAGTATGGGACAGCCAGCGTTCGAACGGCGCCGAGATGTTAGCCAGCCCAATCGTAGCCGCGGTGCACGTCCGCTGTGAGGCCGCACATAACACGATACAAGAATTATTGCACACTTGGGCAGTTGCACCTTTACCGCAACCACTTCCTGCCAAGCCGTACACCATGCTTCTAATGGAATTGGAGTTTGTGCATACGCCGTGTGCACATAATTGCGGCTTTGCCTGGTGGAGACGTGGTGGAGCCACAGCGCCCATCAGGTATGGAAGGCGTAGCATAGGCTCTAAAATTGGGGAGGCGAGGTAATCCGTTCGTCTCTTGGAGCAGGAACTCCCAAGCTCGAAGTTTGCCTAGGCGGAGACGTTCACAAAGCTCACCCATCTTCGTTGTGAGCCCCCGGCAGTTCCACTGTACTGGGAGGGGTGTTTGTTGTGGTTGTTGTTGTTCCTTAACAATATTGGCGCATACCCAATCAGGATATTGGCCAAACAACAGTCGTGAAACCAAAAGAGATAACTGCCTAGGTGGATGATTCGAGGAAACTTAGAAAAATTTGAACGTTTTTTCTTCTTGTGTTTGAGGAATCGAGTTTGAAAATTAGTCAATACTAAAATAAACAACAAAAAAGGAATGAAATAAATAACCAAATAAAGAAGAAGAAGAAGAAGAAGAAGAAGGAGGAGGAGGAGCAAGAGGACGAGGAGGAAGACAAGGAGGAGTAATAGCAAGAGGAGCAAGAGGAGGACGAGGACGAGCAGGAATAGAAGGAGGGAGAAGAAGAATAAAAAATATTCAGTTGAACACTCGTGTCCTCTTCGTCTTCTGACAAGTCGAGATCCGATGTGTCCAGAGAAGCAATGGCTTCGAAAAACGCCAAAATTGATAACGCTGTATTATAAACCAAAAAAGCTCTTTTGGTAGAGATAAATTTACTGCTCGGTCATCGTAACACTACATACTGTGCACACACTCTAAAATACCTAATACAATGTACCTCTATCCCAGTGTGCAATAAATTGTACACAAAAGAATTCAGCTCGACAACAAACAAAATACACGTTTGCGCGAAATAAAATAGAGTTCTAGATGATCCGTACACATTCAAAAATCTATTCAACACAAATTTGAAACCATTTCGTAAAACAGTAAGAAAATAAGCCCCTCTTACTTGGCCGGGCCAGGTAGAACGACTCCACGGGAACGGAGGCCATCGTCAAAATGGCGCGCAAAGAGAACCACGCAGTCGACTTCTTCCACTTCGCGCTAGATGGCAGCACATGTCTCCGCAATTCTTTGTACAGGTGGTCTTAGCTTCTACGGCTGTCGGAAAACTGCCACGGCGCTGAGAACGAGTGTGCAATATATTGTACACTGAGTCTCACGAGGATATCTTCGTAGCAATTCACGAGGATATAATCGTAGCGAGAATATGAAGCAATTCCCGCAATTATTTAACGCAAAAAAGAAATTAGAACCCAGATACTATACGCGCGCTTTTGATTGTGTAGGAAATACAAGGGGTTGAATTTTGTTAGGCCCGATTTTGAGCGAAATTAGGTGAGGCGTACTATAGGAATACCAAATTTCGAGTCTGGTAAGACTCGCGGGAGTGCTCCTTCGCAAGATCGGCCGGGAATCACTTAGGCAACAAAGGGAACGCACAAGGCTGTACTCCCGAAGCTGCAAATACCGTTGTTCTCGGGTGATCCATGTAATGACGACTGTTCACGGCTACTAATTATCGCCACCCACCAGTGCGTTTACTAGCGGGTGTTGACAGCCCTCTAACTAAACTCAAACCAATTTAGGGTTATCCAGGGTCAAGTGGTGAAGACAGGGTTGCATCGGTGCTCGCTTAATCATCGAAACTTACTCACACGAGAATCCGGCTTCTACAGGAAACAAACACTCCTAATATTTAGCGGAGAGAATTCAATGTTTATACAACTCCTGTTATTTGACAAAGTCACAGAGGGCGAAACAACGGTGACACATCGTAGCCAGATGTCTGCAACGGTCAAGCTGCCGCTCTTGTCAGCAAGTCCGTGCCGCAAACTCAGCTTGACACTATCCATCTGTGTGAACCGAATCGGGAAGTCGTAGCGATGAAGACTCAGCTCCGGGGCAGACGGTTAAATTTGTTTCGGTATACTGGAGAGCCATGGGGCACAGCAGCCAAGAAGCTACATGGGTGAACTCCATGCAGACCCTACAAGGTCAATCAGTACTTATTGGTAGGGACTTTAACGCTTGGCACACCACTTGGGGATATCCCAAAAACAACATCAGAGGAACCCAGCCGCTTGCTGCTATGCGGCATAGTCGCTTACAACTCCTCAACGTCTCTTAAGTTCTGACGCGCATTGCAGCGTTTGCGTCGCAGCGAGGCACGACACCGGATCTTACTTGGGCTTCTCCCAACCTTCGAGGCATTTGGCAGACCCGACAAGGCACACTCGGAAGTGACCACCGGCCGATAAGGATAACACTGCAAGCATTGCAAGCTATACCAGAGAAACGACAGACCACTTTCGTAAAATGGGAGACATTTGGTACCATCCTAAATGGAACCGATCCAACAGACCCTATCTACACACGCATTGGTGCTCTTTTGCGGGACGCCCCAACATCGGTTCTAGTCAAATACGGTGCACCACTCCCCGACCTACATTTGCGAAATCTATGGGCCAGCCATCTGCAAGCGTTCCACCAATTGCGCAAAGGAGGGAGGAGAACTCTGCTTCGATGGCGCCTTAACCAAGCAACTGCGAAGGCATGCTATTACTCCTTGCAATTCTCCCGGGATAACGGGCATCGGCACCGCGCCGCTTTCAATGCGCAGACCGGGCTCAGCAAAGTCAGTACAACATTTCGTGGCATGTAGAACAAAAGAAAGAGCAAAACAGCGGGCCAGAACATAGCTCTTCGACTGGGCATCACAGAGACTGATCTTGCAATCCAGGCAGGCCAACTTTTCTTCCCACAACCCCCCATGGGGTAAAGCAAAAGAGCGGCGTTTCTCCCACCCACGACGCCTCCCGAAATGAACACGTCTAAATGACCCGTTCTCAATGGCCGAACTTCTATCAGCTCTTCAGGAAACCAAAATGACGAAAGCACCTGGTCCAGGTGGGACCACTTACGCTGCTCTTTGCAACTTGCCTGAGGCGCACAAGGAGCAACTCCTTGACTGGCTCAATGCTAACTGGGAATCTTCTGTGCTGCCCAATGAGTGGAAGGAATCGTGGGTGGTACCCATTCCAAAGCCTGGAAAGCCTCTCACGCAAATAGAGAATCTGAGACCCATTTCTTTTATTTCTAATATTATGAAACTTTGGGGAGGATGGTTCTCGCAAGAATTCAATGGCATTTAGAAACAACAGGCCAACTTTACACACATTATACGTGGTTCCGGAGGCACCTTTCTACTCTAGATAGCTTAACATTGTTGTCAAAAGATGATATAGCTAACACCTCATCATGTGATCCCCGTCTAGTGGTAGCTATCTTCGTAAAAAAGGATTCGACTGGGTACTTCATGAGGCAGTTATCCAAGGCGCACGCAACCGAGGACTGGACGGAAAGCCACTCCCATTTGTACAAGATTTCCTGCGAGACCGCCATTTTCGAGTACGAGTTGGGGATCATAAAATTGACCGCTACGTGGAAAAGCACCCTTTCATGAACCGTCGCATTACTTCAAAGAAGTGGGGCGCCGAGAAGTGGGTCACAGTT
Source organism: Haemaphysalis longicornis (assembly GCF_048455015.1). Taxonomy (NCBI): domain Eukaryota; kingdom Metazoa; phylum Arthropoda; class Arachnida; order Ixodida; family Ixodidae; genus Haemaphysalis; species Haemaphysalis longicornis. Next base: position 36,439,906 of record NW_027526233.1, on the reverse strand, counting down.
TGGTAAACGGTCTGTTCGTTCCAAAAGCGACGTACGGGTATAACTTCTATATACTCGCAAAAAACAACGAGAGTCTGTATAATACCTTAACCGCAAAGCCATGCGAGTTGTCTTTGGTCTTCCTCACTTCGCAATGGTTCCACCTCCACCTCCACACAGAATTGAACACCATTGATGACAGAGCTGAAAGCTTAGCAGTTTCACAACTACTACGCCTCGAAAGCACTGAAGCCGCCAGGGCCATTCATCGTCAACGCGGTCACTGGATGGACAAGAAGCCTCCGATCTACCAAGTGCCTGAACCATGGAAACAAATAGCCATCGTTGATCACCGGCCCATGCCCAAAAACACACGCGCAGCACATCTGACACGTCGCCAACGAGCAGCAACGACACACCTGAAAGAGCTGCAGCGTACCGACGTCGACGAAGGGGTGCGCATGATTTTGCAGTGACGCGGTTCTTCAATATGATCAGGTCGCCATAGCGCGGTACTGCGACAAGACCAAAACTAAAGGAGCTAAGGTTCTTCTTGGTACCCCATCTGTGATGGAAGCGGAACTGAGGACCTCACTTCTAGCGAAGGAAGAAGCGCACAGAATCGCCGCCACAAGCCCGACTGAGGCACCAACCCCTTTCCTTTTCTACACGGACTCCAAGGAAGCCGTGAGAATGCAGAAAAAATAACACGCGCAGTCCCACGGTCGCAAGAATTCACGCCGTCGCAAATGCCTTCGACAATTCGGCCGCACACTTACAATTCGCTGGGTCCCTGGCCATAACGGGATACCGGGCAATAAGGAGGCACACAAGGCAGCACGGGAGATTCTTTCCTACCCCGATAATTGCCAGAAACGTCCGTCGCGACCGACGAACGTCTTCCACACTTTCCAAGCGTTGCTGCCCGACGAGTCGGAAGGGGAAGGGTATGACTACGAGGAAGGCATTGCCAAAGCACGTGCTGAGCGACATGCAGCGCTTCGACTTCGTCTCCCAAAGAGGATGACCCTATCTCATCCAGCTACAACCGGTGGGCAACGGTCACACTCCGACGCATTCGGACGAACATTGCCGTAACGCCACACATCATGGCACGCTTTCGTCTACACCCCGGCGACGGTGAATGCAGACTCTGCAAATCACCTCACCGCCAAAAAGTCGCTGACCTTGGCCCTCTTCAATGGAGATGTTCGTCTTGAAGGACCCGAGGAACCTCGCTCATGTGTTCATTTCTCCTCAAGTCAGACCACAAACGCTGCGGGAGTGGACCCATCCCGAATGGTCTACAAAACACAGGAAGATGGTCCTCGACTCTCTTCTCATATATGTTCTTGAAGCCACCGTACAGGACCACATTTAGTCATGACACTCACCGCCCCTACCTTCCTCCAACTCCATTCCTTCATCTCCCTCCCCCTCCGGCGATGAGAAAGCTTCAGGCACGTGGTGTATATAGATTAATAAATACATATAACAACAGAAACAGCTTCACTTCCTACTCTACCATTAGATCACATCACTGAAACCAGCTCGTTTCACACTGCCAGTTTAAACATCTGTGGACCGCTGTTTTGTCGCACCAAGCATTCGACGTAAACAAAGGCATACGCCGCTGTTTCTCCTGTGGGTTAATTTATTACAGGATAATCTAAATTACGGAGGATGTTTTTGGTAATGTGGTCACCACTGGGATCTGACTGCAGTCGGAGTTCATGCAGTAATGACCTCCATTCCGCTTCAAGGATTGGTAGCTCAAGGGGTTCGTTAGGGGGGCTGGTGTATTGAGGCAGTTGCTCAGATGATGAATCTGATAGGACGTACTGCCGGGTTAGTGCTTGGTGCCAGGTGGCATTGGAGTCCTAACTGACTGGCTAGTTTGGTTATACGAGTAGATTGGATAGTTCGAGGGGAAGTGCGATCCATCAGGTGTCTTAGGAGAGCTCACGTGCGCTTCATGCTGAGGCCGTTTTGAATGCTGTCGCATATAGTGTCCCAGGCTGCCTGGACTAGTGTTTGGGGGTTGGTTTCTCTAGACTTTACGAGGTGGACAATGCGGGGTTTGAGTCGCCTGTTAAAACGTTGTTTACGCCAACGACGCTTAAGGCTGCCAAAAGGTGCCAACTATGTTGTGTGGCCTGGCGTCTACATGGGGAGATGATATGGCTGGGTCTAGGGGATGTTGGTGCGTGTGAACATCGTGGAGAAGTTGTTGCGTCCGCTGTGCTAGGGGTGCAAGTGTTGGGACACTGGAGGTAAAAGCACGACATTCCCACAGGGCAGCCCAATCGGTCATATGAGTTTGGAGTTTGCGCGGGAGGTTAAGTGTTGGTTAGAAGCTTGTAACGGTGTAATGCGGTGATCGCTGTCTAGCTCTTTCGCTACCGCGCCTATCAAAATCGATGAATTTTATCGATACTTTTGGGAGCGCCTTTTCATAGCGTTCCACGCGTTTCTCGAACAAGTAAAGCTCTTCGGAGTTAGATCAAAGCACGGCCTTTCAAAATCAGTTTTGTTTTCATTTTTGCTATGGAAACGGGATTTTTGACACGCTTTTGAATAACCTGGGTGTGGAAAAGGAGCGTGGTCATCGCGCGTCCCTGCTACCAACGAAGAATGCGTGCAACTCGTAATTACTCTGCACCAGCGCTTGTTTTTTGCTATGAGGGCGTGAATGGGGAACTAGCAAACGATTTTCGATCGTCCGGTTAGCGCACTGACAGTAATAATCCCAGACGTCGTCTGCAAATGTCAAGCAGTGCCTGTTTGCAAAGCTAGTTTATGATTTTAGGCAGTTTTACGTCACGGCGCCCACGTTTTCCAAACGCCTTGGCCCGTTTGAACAAAAGGAGGTTTCCCGACGTGGGGTACCGACGAAGGGTACCCCACGCCTTGTTCTGGGCCTCTGGTTCCCGCGAACAGTCCTCATTCCACTACGGCCTCCGCTGGTTGCGCGGGGCACTAGAGGCGTGGAGAATGGACTTTTCAGCGGCGTCGAGGATGTGCGCCATGAGTGTTGGGTTGCCTGCTCAACCTGTAGGTGTGTTATGGAAGTGTGTTTAGTTTAGATGAATCTATAAAGGCATTCCAGTTTGCTCTTGCTTCATTGAACCTTTACTGGGAAGATGGACTGCTCCGGCCCTTACCTATATATGTTAGTGAGGTGGGGAAGTGGTGACTACCATATCGGTCAGTGACCACACACCACTGAAGGCATGGAAAGAGAACTACATATTCAAAAGCCGAGTCAAGGTGTGAATAGTGTTGTGTCCTAAATATAATATGTTGGCTGTTTCTGGTTGAAAAGACATGCTCCCGACACTGTTAAGAATTTCTCAATTAGGCGACCTCGGGCATCCATGCGAGCAGAGCACCAAAGAGAGTTATGTGCATTCAGGTCGCCTATCAGAATGAAAAGTTCGGGTACCTGATCTACCAGAACCTCGAAATCTGAGCTCGAGAGCTGGAAGTTAGGAGGGATGTAAAGAGAACATAGTGTTTTAAGCCTACTAAAAATTACCGTTCGAATGCCAACCGCAGATAGGATGGTCTGTAGTTGGACAGTGGCACGCCAAGGATTTCTGGGCAATAATGGCCACACCACCTGAGGATGTGCCACCACCATCTCTGTCCCTCCTAAATACCATGTAAATATTCAAAAAAATTGGGTGCATTGAGTTTAAATGGGTTTCTTCGAGACACATCACACTTGGCTGACTGGAATGCAGCCACTCATAGATATCATCAAGGTTTTTAAGAAGGCCTCTACAGTTCTATTGCATGATATTTTCTCTTTCCATTATTGAAGTTTAGAGCTACTGGAGTATATTCGTGTTTATGTGTCGGCTTTCGGGGCTTCAGCTCTTAGAAGGAGATTGTGTAAGGGGTTTTTTTCTCTAATGACCTTGACGCCGGAGCTCCTTCCTTCTCTGTGGTGCATGTCGGAACGGCTCGACGTCCATGTCGCCATCTGAAGGCAAGGGGGTGCCCAGCAGACTGGGCCCCCTAGACTTGGACTTGGCACATTTCCCTGTGCCCTTTGTTGGAGCCGCGACCAGCGAGGGCATCAGGAGCGGTCCAGGTGGCCGGGGCGGTACGGCGGTGGTGGGAACTGCCTCGGGTGCCTCCATCTCCATCTCCTCCGTGTCCTCGTGTGGGCTTCGGGCCGGTGGAGAGGAAACAGTGGATGCAGCAGCATCCCAAACGGGCGTGGTTGCCACCACAGCCACTGCTGCCTAAGCAAGCGCTGTGGCGGCGGGTTGCGCCGCCGCAGGAAACACTGAGTGGGAAGGGGAGCGGGACCAAGTCCGACTCGCGGTACTGGGTCCCAGCGGAAACTATACGGTGCTCCGCCCACCGGCGAGGTGCGCCGGCGTAACTCCCCAAGGGAAAGAGGCAAACCACTTTCACGGTTCTGGGTAGGTGATTTTCTCTTTTACTTTCAATGCAATCATCTGTTTGTCTAATTTGAACTTCTCACATCTCCTAGAATAAGCGGTATGCGGTCCTTGGCAGTTCGAACAGGTCAGCTCTCGGATGTGAAATTCCTTGATCTCTGCACCAACGTCTTCGCCAGGTTGTTCGTTTGTTTGCTTGAGCAGTTCCGGTCAACACCACGCGTTAGCCTTTAAAGAAAACGCGAAGAAGGCCCCAGTATGGCTGCCCCGCTTTGCATCTTATTTTTTCATTTGACGGTTTCGGCCCAACACATTTTTGGCACTTAAGCATGTTGCTGCAGCATCATTGCCACCTGCACATAATTCCTTCGCTTCCACCTTGAATAAGGTCATTATTCCAGTCTGCATTATTGCAGGACCAATAGGTGCGGTATGTCCGCAGAGTTTACTCGCTTTGCAGAACTGCGCCAGCGCGTCAGCGGAGGAAGGAAATGTTGCCGCATTCCTAAGCACCTGCAAATAGATGTGTCCAATATTTCTACAATTATAGAAGTCACCGTCTCGGACACATGGAGTGTAGAACACGGAAAACCCAACCATATGTAGCAGTCCGTGCTTCGGTCCATTAAAAAGCATTTCCTGGTTAAAACCTATGCCAGCTCAAAACAAATCACCTGCGAGAGGCTGCCACAATTTTCTCGATGACGCAAGAAAGACAAGAAAACATTTCAGGGTTACATTTACCTTGTTTGGCTCAATGAATGCGTGTTATTGGTTTAAGAGAAATCTATAAGAGATTTTTTGCAATTTTTCGTTTATGCTGTATATTCACAGGGTGAAAGGCAATAATACGGGCATTACATGAGATATTTATTCTAGAGATTTTAATACGTTATCCCAGGGGTTTTTTCTGGAAAAACTGAATCACCTAAATGCGCGTTCCCACGCAGGCAACAGAGAAAATTTCGTCGTTTCTGTGTTATTGCTTGAGAGGGAATGCTTGCTTTTGACGCCCACCCACATGTTCAAACACAAAAAAACACCAAGCTATAAATTCGCTTCGACATCCCCGCCTATCGACATCGCATCCTTCAGGTTTCACCCTCGTAATGGTGTTTTCCAGAACAACACTCTGGGCTTGCAAAGCAGAGCACGAATGGAGAAAGGGAGACTGAGAACCTTTTTTTCTCTCTGCGGGGAAATCTGCCGTAGGAGAGAGTTCTTAAAGCTCCAACCTGTTGTGTAAGTGTTGCTTTAACTAGCAGATTTAAACGATACAAACATACCCTGGTTTCACGGGGTGAATACGAGGTGAAATAGGTACGCTTGCACACTGCCTCTAATGTATTTTGTAGTCCACCGTGAAGGCACATCCGGTTAGCCAACTTTCTCTGACAGGGTTGATGATCGTGGACGAAGCCAACAAACATCAATCTCTTCCCGTGGTCGGAAACTGACTGGGCACCCTTGAGATATAAAGTCAACGTCTATCCGATTACGCCACGCCAGAGGACCCCCTTGACACCCCCTTACCATTCACATGAGGTAAGGATCGCGTTACCATGATTCTTATAGTCCTTCAATTGAGTCCACATGCTTCTGGCTGGGTTGGTGAGATTGGTGTCGGCCGTAATTTTACAACGTTCATTTTAGTTGGACTAGACTTCCGAAAGTTTCGCGTTCCCTCATGTCATTTTCAATAAGAGGTGATTGATTTTTCTTTTGCCTAGTCTTTTTAAGCAAGGTATTACGCGGTGTTAAAAACGGTTGCGCTTCCACGAAATATCAAACACACGTTCAGAGCGAACAATTGCTTCGAGTTGTCACTTTAAAACAATCGCACACACACATAATCCCAATCGAGCAGAAGCTGCCAAAATGGGGGCGCAACTGTGCGCCATCACGGACACTGCCAGCAAAAAGACTCGTCCTACTTTTTAATTCCTTCAATTAGGCTCAATGATTTATTTAGCTCTAGTTAGCAATAAACTAAGTGAGCAAATCCATATAGCCACTGGCCAGGAGATCGTCCTACAGGGAGCGTCACTCACGTTACGGGGTGCCACGTTCAAATTTCTTAAGAGGGGAAAGAAACGACGAAAATACATGGGTTTCTATAGGGTGCTGGTCCGTCAAACAAGATTCCTTTGATGTACGCCGACATTATGCGCATCTTGGGAGTTAAAATCAACGAAATACACGTAGGCTGTTATCCTGCATCGCTTTCCGCCGCCAGAAACCCAACGCAAGCTCAGAATATGAACGCAAAAAGTTTGAGGAAACGTTGGACTTGGTGTGTAGTACTCCTACGCGCAGAGTGCTTCAGGCACATCTAGGATGGAAATGATAGGAACAGCCAAGAAATCACCGAAGTCATGAAGAGCCGATCCGAAAAGTTTTAAAATCATTCGCGGTAGAGAAAAGACAGTGACTGAAACGAACACCGTTTCCGTCGGACCACCCACCTGGTGTGAACACGATAAGCCGGCGAAAGGTACAAGTTTTTCGAGAATTCGCATTGACCGTTGCTCCTTACCGGGCAAAAAAGAAGCTTGGCTTACGTATCTTTTTATAAACCCTGTGCGTACTTCGTAAATTCCATGCCTAAGAATTGAGTCGCGAGTCAGTCCGGCAATTTATAAGGCTCCACTTGCGAAGACGACAGATAACCCACAGTCCACGCTACGCCGAAATGCAACTTGTACATGCTAAATATGCTATCAAAATATTTTGTTCGCTAGCGAACTTCCCTGCAAAACAACGCACGCAACAGTATTCTAAAAACGCGTTCATTCAATTAAAACGTCGTACAAGTAACATTAGCGCCTGTCACCTGCAACGTTCACGGCACAGGCCCCTCTTAAAACAAGTTGATGTTTCCAATATAAAAGCGCTGATGAAGAAATGCCTGGATACGGCTCGGGAAACTTACAAAAAAATGAGCAAATCACATTAACACAGTGATTTCTTTTTAATTTTGAACCTGTTGCGCAACATTCAGGACAGCGATACTTACAGGTAGCAACGTAAAACGCTCCAGCGCGTACGACGACCCGCAATCCGCACAAAATAGGCAGCGCTACACGTACCACACACTCTGTTGTGTGAATCGGTTTCCAATGGTCACTAGACGTCGTCGCACGGAGAGTCGGCAGAACATATAAGACGGGCGAGCTGACACGCAGACCGTGGTGAAGCAAGCACAGAGAATTTAAGGCAAAGCGCGAAATGGACACACCCTACAGTTTTATTACTCTATGGGACACACTGCACACCGACACAGGCTAGCTAACTCAACGGGTTATAAGCCCACACATTCAACGCAGGCTTAGCACGTCAAGAAAACCTGCACGTTTCAAACAGAAACTGTCGCACCGACACCAACGCTCATTGGTCTAAACAATCATGCGACCCGTCTGCAAATAAATGCATACAAAGAAAGGCAAGTTGACGATGAGGCAGGCAACGATACGGAGTGAAGAGCTGGCCGCCGCATCCACCCCCCGCCCTCTCTTTTCTTCCTCCAGCACTCTGCGCTTATTGGAATGAAGGAATCAAAACAAACACAAAAAATCGCGGGAGGTCAGTGCTCTTGTTTTTTCACTCTCCTGAGGGACAGAACACGAAGAAAGTGCGGCTACCGTTAACGCAGTCCGACGGCTCCTAATGGCCGCGAGGGCCACTCCTGGAGAGGCCGGCGCTGCGATCATTTTGACTTAACTTGTAGGACCCCCGTTCCTACCTTGCCGACCTTGATACATGGTTCGCGTGCAGCAAGTAACATTACGTTCAGTACGCGCCTTCTAAGTGTATTTTCGTGGTAATATTCGGCGTGTGACGTTAATTATCAGTTCGTGAAGCGTAGTTTTATCTCATGGAGACTTTATAATCGTGTCTACCGTGGTAGGCTGCCCGCAAACGACTTGAGCGTGCTGGTGTATGCGGACGTATGCGACCGAAGTCGATGTAAGAGTAAGCTGCAGCTCGTTTCCCCGATCAACATTGTAGGCTACGGTGATCGCCGAGCTCAATTTCTAGATTTCGCTTGTTGTTCGCAAGTAATGGATGAAGCAGGAAATCATGAAGCTTAACTGCTCGTAGATACGCTCCGCACACACGTGCACCGTGCCTGCCTGCCGGCGGCTCGAACCAACGCAGGTCAGGGTAGCTACACTTGTTGCCGCTTTTTAAAATAGAATGATCTCGGATAAGGAGTTCCACAAAAGCGAAAGTGGTGTTACTGTGGTGAAAAATTGTGCTAGGTGGTGTCATTAGCCGTGATTTTCATAGCGATGCTCAAATAACAGCCGACAGGCCGCTGGCGTCGGTCTCGGCGCCGCCGTCCCATTTATGCACGCTGCGGCGAGCGGCCAAAGGGTGGCGATAACTGCGCGCAAATATCGGCCTATGCCGTGGAATGTATTTTGATCATCGATCGCCTAAATGGAAGTCCTCGTGGATACAAACTTCTACATATGATGAAGGGGTTGATAGTATGGTGAAACGTTGTGTTACGGACTGTCATTCGCGACTGGAACGGAGTTGCGATGAAATATCTGCCGCCACGCAAAGCCTAAAGCTTCCAACATCGGACTCCGCGCATCCGAGATCGGCGGCGACCTAGTTGTTGGAGAAGACCCTCTTCTAAAACTTGCCGAGCGCAAGCGTGTTGCTTTAGGTTCCCCTAACTTCGTGTGGTCCCCCAACGCTTAGTTCCTCTATTCTAAAATTCCCCACTACCTCACGACGTGTTTCGCCTCGTACACAGACGCGCCTTTTTGTGAGCAGTCTTGAGTTCTCGAACTTGATGCTAGAGAAAGGCCCAATCTCACTGTAAACAGACAAAAGCCGTTTTCTAATTATAAATTTCCATGGCGAGGCCTTAATTAAAAACAAAACAGGCGTGTCTAAACCCCCTCGAAGGCGTTGAAAACTTGCGTTAATACCATTGCGAAAAGTAAACATAGCATTACAGTGTACTAGTGACCGTTAATCATATCAGGGAATAAATATAAAGAAAAAAACATTGCAGGGGAAATGCAGGAGGGAGATGCAGATCGTACCGGCACTTTTAAGCATGTGCGGCGAAGCAATCCGCACACCGTTCTCACGTTGTCATTCATTTACCAAACAATGCGCGCAGTATGCGTGCTGATATCACAACTGGGCGGCATGTTTCCGTCGCTGTTGCAAAGTTTATTTTCTTTGCACACATGGTCCTGTAGGTGTCGCGTCGCAAGTATTTCTAATAAATTAACAGCGTACTTTTTTAGGCACCAGTTCCATCGTCCTTGGCGTTAGCTGGCTGCGTACGGGCTGTCGGTGGTGATGGTAGCAACTACCAATGCGCGGCGGTGTCGGTGGGAACAAGCGAGCCACTGATTGCTTGCCCAGATAATTTGGTCTTTACACCACTTTTTTCTGTAACTTGCATCAAAACCGCGTGAGGGGCACGTGGGGGCCACAACAAAATTGCCCCCACCTCGCCGCGAGGGAACCCTGGTGTGATGCGGCGCATGCATACGCGAAATCAGAGAGTACACGTGTTCTAGCGACCACCACCCAGCTCTTTATTACATTTAAGAATCATGACTTTATGGTCAGTAATGTGCACAGTGAACGGTTGCACAGCAGTGGTCGAATCTTGGTTACATCGTCAATGTTCGAGAAAAACGAGAGCGAGCGCTGACTGAACCGCCGCGGAACGATACCCGCTATATATTCACAGTGCTTGAAGGAGAGGAAACCGCGGGAAAGAGGCGCGCATGTGCGCACATTCGCACCGGAGCAGCTGTTAACGCAGCGCTCACGCTGCGAAGCGCACGCCAACAAAGCGCACCAGCTGTAGTTATGCAAATGCGCCGGAGTGAGAGTGTTGGGCACAGCTGTGGGAGAGACGAACGAAGGAGAGTCGCGCATGCGCAGGTGGCGTGCGGACGGACGCCGACGACGCAGGAGGGACATTCCTCAGAGCAAGAGATGCGCCGCATCTAAATAACGAGCGGTTGCATAAGCATAGGAAACGTGTTGTAGCAGACGACAACGGGACCCGGCGTCCTACAACTGACGTTACTGGTAGGTGGCGCATGGTATGTCCTCGGGGCCAATAGACCTTATGCAAAAGTGCCGCCATCTACATGGAGAAAAACGATCGCGCCCGCGACGCCATGTTGGGGGATGGGGGTCGTGGGATTGCTTGGTACGGAGCGTGTAAGGGGCTTTCACGGCTTGGCGATCTTTTTATATTCAGATTTAAGCGCAGCAAAATGAGCGACGAGTGATCTGTGGACCTTTCTCTGTGGCCCACATTTGCGAGCGACTTCGTAAAGACGCATTATGCATCAAAAAACCAGTCAGGGAGGCACCAGAAGGGAAGCCTTTGGTGGCTGTCGCGTTTCTTCTCCTTTTTTTTTGGTGGGGGGAGGAGGGGGCGTGGGATGTGAGAACGCGAACATGGAAAGTACGTCCGTGTTGGTTCGCATCCTGCGGGTTTCTCAGGAGGTCATTCCTGAAATGCTTCGAGCCCATGCGGGCTGCCCCGATATTGAAATGGGGGAGGGAGGCACTCCGCGATAAAGCTATACGCTAAGGGTCCCCTGGGACTCAGAGGAACCCTACAAAAAAAATAAATATCCTGCATACCTTGCATATTTAACAGCGGAGCTGTTGTAGCTGGCCGTAATGTGTAGCACGTAACCTGTGTGGCGTGTAACGCGTTAAACATTGCCAATATCTTACCAATAAATTGCCTATGAATAATTAATCTACCAATACATTGCCGAGCACCGGTGAGCGCGTGCCTCACGGCGACCGCTGAGCGTCCCCGGCACACGCAAAGGCTTCAGCAAAGAAAAAAAAAACAGCGAAAACCTTAGAGAGCGATAAAATTGCGAGCGCTTGTGACCGCAGGCCTAGCTTCGACAGCTCAGCGTTTTCTGCTCGCGCCCTGGACAACAAAACCGGGTGCACACTACCGCTTAGAAAATTCCGCTCGGAAAATTTTATCTCATGAAAATAGGCTACGGTCGAACAGCAGGCGACGAGCGGTAAATGACCGATACACAGTTTACTACCTACGTTACTTGCGCTACTCATGGCGCTACGTGAAGGTTGCAACTCTCGCGGATCCCTTATTTCCTGTAACGTTAGGCTAATGAAAGAATGCGTAGTACTTCCATAAAAGCCAAGCGAATGTCCAGAGTAAAAAGAAAACACGGGCGCGCAAAGCACGAACGGCAGACTCAATACTCATCTCGATAAAGTACGAGCTGACCTATGCAGTGCGCCTTAACTACCAGCCGGCAGGAGTGCTCGGTGGCAAACACAGGGCTAGAAAACAGCTTACTTTGGCACCTTTTTAGTCCGGCACATATATTCGTTTCATGACTATTCATGCGATCTAGCTATAACATTACTGCGCTAAGAAGTCGACACCCGCAAGCGACTTCACCTAGGGCTCGAATCACGCTTCCCTTGAGAAAAAAAAAAGACGTGTACGCTTTTTTCGTGGTCGTCCTCGTATCATCTTTGTGCACAGCAAATTACACGGCTGTACTCAAGCATCTTGGGCAACGATAAATGCCGATGTGCGCGTCGCTAACCCCGGGCTATCACGTATACTGCGGTATCCGGAGATCCGGGAATCCCCCAACATGGCGGTAGCGCAAGCGGTTCCCGCGAGAGGGCGCAAGTTTTTGCATAAGGTCTATAGCCGCGGGCGATTGCCGAACTTGGCGAAGCTTCTTTTCATGCGTTTGTAACCAGGTCAGGGTCGCGCGTATTTTTGCGTATATAGTCTGCGAAAGCTTCTGAAAGTGTTATAACTCTGCCGCCTGAAGCGGCTACTGGGTGCGACTAAGTTCAAGGTGGGAGACCAAGTTTTGAACCAGTCGGTGAACCAGTACAAGGACGCCAATGCAGTTTCTTATCAAACCGGAATTTGATTCCAACGCCGAGAACTAAACATCATTGGAGAATTCGCTCCTCTGTTTCTTCTTTTAGTAACTTTGCTGGTGAAGCAGTTGTCCGGATTCTCATAGCCATGGTAAGAATGACTGAGTGCGGCTGCTCTCGTATAGAGATGGCGGAATGTCAGGTAAGTGGGGTTCTTTAGTTCAGACAAAACACTGTAAAACGGCCAGCAAAATCTTCTCGGCTAATGTGTGCAGTTGCAGCAATTGTTTCAGAATAACATGTACTCAAAAGTGCTCCCTAGCATTAGATAAACAGCTACACATCGTTCTCCTAAAATATAAGGTACCTCTTCGGCAATGTGAAAAGGCCTGTTTTGTCTGCTTTGTTTGCCCCTCTATTCAGTTTCTCGTTGGCGCCCCTAGGGGCGCCACTCAAAAATCTCCTCCCCAACCGCGATGAATAGCTAAACGTCTTGTTTGCTTGAAGCTCGACGACATCGTCCATGCTAAGCCTTCTTTTGCTCCGTGGCCTTCACAGAAAACACAATCTGATCGCTCATGGCGCACTTATTACTCTTGCGATGAACAGCAGGTATACGAAAGTCATTCTGGCCATGACCTGGTTTCTCCGACAAAAGACGTGCATAGGGTGCATTCTTTACCAGCGTTTCAACAAAGACGGACATCACCTCCTGTGGTTGCTTAATTAATTATTATATTAGTTACAAACGTTCTATTTTCTCTTCGTTGCCATGAGTGGGCACGGAATCAGTTAAAATGCCATTGCAATTGCAGATAGAATAGCAAGTGGCAATTGTTCCCGTATTTTGGGACAGGATATTTATGTGCATACCCCCAGGGGCGCAGTCCAAAACGTTTGCCAGAAACGCGTAGGAGGAACGACGCCCAATCTTTATAATTATAGGTTTACCTTACTAATGTGTGAGTGTAATGGAATTTCAAAGTACTGAAGTCCGTTATCAGAGCAGATATGCTCGGGAAACTACAATGCCGTTGTATTACCAGCGAAACTAATTACGAAATCGTAATTTTTCCTGACCGGAGTTAAAAATAACAAGAAATTCCGTCGCGCGCGTACGTGAGGGCGCGCTTCACGCAGACCGCCCTGCAGTTAACAAATGCAAGAAAATGCCGAGCGCTTGTGTGTGAGTGCGTTGTGACGAGTCCGACCACCCAGCGTCCCCGGCGAATGTTTTCCAAGCCGACCATAGTCACTTATATGCTGTTTTATGGCTACATGTCCTTTCGCGGAACAGAGGTTATATGTTCTCTTACGGGAAACCGCTTTCTTAATTGTATTCGGTAGGTAATTTTTGGTCAAACTGTCGGTCATTTTTTTCATCGACGATAATACTAGTCGGCAAAAAATTGGGCATACACTTCCACGATCTACAAAAACAACCGGTCCGGAGTCGTTCGTCGCGGAAAAAGTTAACGCGATGATTTAAGTGCCTACCGTCCACACGCAAAACATGTCACAAATAGGGCGCGAAAATCTGAGACCATGCAACGTAGTCTCGCATTTTCCGCGCCCCGCTGTTCATTGCGCTTTGCATCCTTTTCGTTTGTTTTTTTTCTTTTCTTTCGCTTAGTTTTGCTCCGTCTGAATGCGCCATCTAAACTTTCGGCTGTTTACGACGCACTCAATACGGCGGCCGTCATCTTACTTAGATGAGGTGGACGCGGGTATTGATTGTCGCAAAGGGTGTCGTGCGTGCATTTTTAATATTCACATCACTGCCGCTACTTTTCAGCTTCGCTGGTCGACCGTATTCGGAGGGTGTTTTCGGGTTTTAATTGGGGTGCCAAGTGTGTATTCAGAGGGCCTAGAAGTTTTTTTGGGCGACACGCAGCACAAGCGGTGCAAGTTTAGCCGGGTTTGTTGTTATTATACGCTCACGAACCATATATTGCAAAGTGGTCGATCGTATACGTACACGTGACAGATCTGCCCTCATTGTGTCATCATTGTAGGGGAGCCGTAACAAAGGGAAGTAACATGTCCTACGGATGAGACTCCTTAGGCGTTTGAATGCAAACAGGTTAGATTTTATTTCAAGCTGCGCAACAGTGTACGCTTATTTGGTACCGCCGCCATGATGAGAGATTCATAGCTTATTTTAGAACAGATCGCAGTAAGGTACCCTGTACACGTTTTATTGAGGACGACCAGGTTCTTCGTCAAACCGATCTGAGGGGCCAGTTGGTGTATTGACATGATGTAATTAAAATGTCCATGTAAGCACGGGACGGGAAGGGGGACAACACACAGCGCGTACTAACAAAATGGGTTCATTCCCGCTCGGATATAAACTCCGTCCGGCATTTGGGAAGAAACACAAAAACAAAAAGAAAGACAACAATGTAGCTAAAACAGACAAAACACATATTCACTTTACACGCAAGCAGCCACAGACCGGTCAATTGTCATCGAGAAATGCGATTTCTTTAGACGATAAAGATGTCGATTAGGGGTGTGCGAATATCGAATTTTTCGAATACGAATCGAATACGAATATCTAGCTTCCAATATAGAATCGAATATCGAATAATTAAGGGGGGACGTGGCTTTTGAAATCAACTTTTTGATTTCTTCGTCGATTTTGAACTTTGATTTGATAACACCATAAAATTTTCATATTATTATTTCGCAAACTTTATATATAAAATTTCCTTTCTTGTACTCTTGTTGGGAGTTTGAGTGGCCTATAAATCCTGATAGAAAACTTGTTCAAAGTGTTTTGCGTTCCCAAATGAATGGATGAGGTCGTGACAGTCGTAAACATTTTTTATTAGAACATTTTTTTATTTTTTAGTTTTTTTATAGGTTAATGATTAACGGACATATAGACCATGAACGACTATTTCGATACAAAATTAAAAAAAAGTAAACATGAAAATCCAGGAGTGTAACGACCTGAACCGTTCATTAGGAATGCAACGCTAAGGAAGCAATCAGAAGTAGACCACGGTCACAAAGAAATCACTGGAGGAAGAGACGTAGGTGGAGAGAAAAAACTGTTTTGAGAAAAAGGATTCTGAAGTTGCAACATAGGTTTCATTCAAACGTCGCAAGGGTTGTATCCTTTCGTGTCCTTTCGGACAAGGAAAACTGAGTTTTGACTTCTTTTATGCTTTATAACCTTGTTTTGGAGGAGCAGCTTACGTACAGGTATTCATTACGAAAGAGTTACACACCATAAGGATACAAATGAGCTACTATGAAGCTTGGCAAATAATTATGCATAGTTCGAACTTCAATAGGTATTTTAATGTTTAAATACATATTTCAATACATGTTTTCTATACTTCTTTTAGTACTCTTAAAACTCAGGGCATCCATTATTTCTCGCAGCACAGCCAATATGCACTGAACAATAGATGTATGCATTCGTATGAATTTCCCTAAAAATTTCAACTTGTTATATTCAGCGACAGTTAGGTACATTTTTAACGCGGTCAACATTGTTTTATGTCCAACTCGTCTAGACCTGCTTGCATGATTTTTTTAAGTGCACGGGAAACGTTGAGCAAAAAGCTACATGGCTCGCCTGCATCAGGGCGCTCGTACACTACAACATTTCATGCTTTGTTTATCCCTCACATGAACCGTCAGGTCGCCCTTAAGATTTATTTCATCGTCACAGTCATTAATTACAACTACTGCCGTTCAATCGTACCCGGTCCCGTAGTCAGGCGATACTTCAACGCGCAGCGGTTACGCTGTGCGCGTCGCAGCTTTTGACGCCTCGGCCTTTCTTTTCCCGAAGCTAGCGAGCCTACTGCAAACATACCAATAACTAGGCGTGTAAACATCGCAAATCAGACGAAAAGTTCACTTATCGAACCATGACCTCCACCTTTCGAGCCACGCAACTTCCCGCAATTATCAGGCATTCCTATCGCGATAATGTCCGTGTTGAATAGCAAAGCAGCTTAAATGACTGAACACAAAAGTTGCACTACGCAGCTCAGGCAGCCGCCATCTTGCACTGCCGCAGCGACGGCCCATCAGGACAGCAAGACCGTTTCAACGCGCGCCGCCCGGAATGCCAACCGCGCTACAGAATCTATTTCTGGCTTTGTTTGTGCGTCTTTCTTTTTCTGTGTTTAGGGCGTTTGTGAGTGCACGAACATAAAAGAGGCGACCAGTACGAAAGAGCATCGCTCAGCCAATCCAATGGTACCAAATGGCCGCGCCCTGTGGCACAGTTGCGGAGATAAAGCGCTCCAAAAATTGCCGTTTTTTAAAGCTCTTTTGATCTGACATTTTGTCATCGCGGCTGACAAAAGTTTTTATGCCACTTTGCGACGATTTCCGGCGAAAAAACTTTGCAAACGTACAGTATAGAAAACATAGAAGCTGAATAGGTGGCTTTCAAAAAAACAATGTTTGGGTAATTTTTCAGAAGTCGAAAGCGGCGTCCCCCCTTACGCTAAACAATCCAAATATCCCATGACAGGTTCATCGCCCAATAATAGAACCTTTAAGAATATTCGTAATCTTTCGAATAGATAGTTTTCGAAGCGAATACGAATATAACATATTTATTATTCGAGTAATATTCGAAATTTTTGAATATTCGCGCACTCCTAATATCGATGCAATGCTAATGCACTCGTCGCCCGCACGTGCAATTTCCCTTGCCTCTATTATTTCCCGGGTGAAGAGGTCGTGGCTCCTAGCAAGCACCTCCGTTTTCTTTAAAAAAGAGAAACATCCGCTATCACGGCAAACTATGCCAAGATGCACAGCAGAATTAATGACGTTTTCACTGTGCTCCCTAAGCCTATCGTTAATACATCGGCCGCTCTGGCCGATATACACTTTTTGCACTTCAATGGAATCGTATGACCCACTCCCTACTGTACATGCAACGAACCTGTTCCGTTTTTTGTTTTTTTGTTTTGAGCCCATTTTTTTTCTTGTTTTGCGCCGTTTACCTGCGGAGACCGAGCTTGGACAGTTCATTGGGCGTGGAGAATAGAACATCGGCCCCTGCTCGTTTGGCGATGCGATTCAAGTAATGGCTCGGTCGGTGAATTTACGGAATCACTGGAACTTTTTGGTTGCGAGTGGAATTCACCGCACCCGACATGTTCGCCAGACCTTGCACTGACAGTTAGCCTCTTTCAGCCCTTTTTCGGCAACGGATACAACGAGGTGTGAAGGGTATCCAGACTCGGACAACCGCGCTTGCTACGTGAGGCTAGTTGTCACCGATTGCGGGCAGGATTTCACAAAGGCGTTCTTAACCCAGGGGGCGCACACCAAGGGAAGGACCGCTTTGTTCGCCCTGGGAGCGTAAGCTCAACAAACGTGATTGTTGGTGAACTGAACATTTAGGTATAAAAATCTGATGTGGGCCTCGTGGGGTAGCTCGCTAGTAACAACTAGCAACTTTTTCGGCGTGTGCACAGTCGCAGTAGAGCCAGTTGCCCACTGGGTACCGTACCAGGAAGGCCCCTCCCCTCTGTTCTAACGTTTAATTATGCCGTCTTAGATTGCTACAATGTTTTTTTGATTGGGGATGTATGGGGCCGTGTAATCATGATGTTTTATCAGTTTAGGTGGTATATGAGAGTGGCGATTGCAGTGGCGATTGCCACTGCAAAATCATATCATCATCCTCATCGTAGCCGTCGTCGTCATCATCATCACCAGCCTATCTACGCCCACTGTAGGGCCAAGGCCTCTCCCATTATCTGTAGTTACCACGGTCACGCGCTAACTGCGACCACTTAATCCTGCAAACTTATTGATCTCATTTGCCCACCCACCATTCTCCGCTCCTTGCCACGCTTGCCTTATTTAGGGATCCATTCTGTTACTCTTTTTGACCATCGGTTATCTGTGCTGCTAAAGAAACACCAGGGAAGAGATACACAAAGAGATGAGAATAACGAACCCACCGGAATGGCCACCCCGCGCCGGTCAGTTGCTTCCAGGGGCAGCCATATCTATGAGAACGCCACTTCTTTGTGAGGCAACGCCACCGTTGCTACGTTAGCACCAAAAATCAACGATTTTTATTCTAGACGCCTCCACTACCACGCGCGTTGGTTATTCGGAATCGTGAAATACTGTGGCAGCGTTTCCAAAGTACCGGGAGAACCCGCATTCGCCGCCGTTGAGCTGATAAAATTCTTAAGCAAATCAAACAGCAAAACGAATACAAGTAATGAAGAATGGCGCATTCGCAACACAATTTGAGACATATATGCACTGTCACAAAGAAATAAGCGCAAGATTCAACAAAGAAGTGTTTCTTAGTGACAATTTCGCGTACCTCGAAATTATGAATTATAATGTATCATGGAACACTTTTAACCGAATAAACAAACATGGCCGGGGTGGTCCTCGGTGGTTTTTTGACGCTGAGCAACTGCTTCACGTTGTTTTTAAGAGAACTAACATTTCCCAGTAACCATTATACCAGTGACACATTGTTTTCACTATTTTGTCTCATCAATACTTCGCATCATATGCAGTCACCGACCTATATTGCTGACCCTCAAGGTGTCGAGACTGCAACCGAAAAATCGAGACATTTGAAAAACCAATTCACACAAAATTCACTGTATTTATCGACAGCTTCCATTTGGGCTCGGCGTTACAATGTCGTAGCGTTACATCTGCTTGCACGTTCGGTCAGCCACCGACTACCTACCTACCGGCTTCCCAGCTATCAGCTACCTCAGCTACCGGCTTGTCTACCTTCCGGAAAAGGACCTGGCACCTTCTGATGCCCAAGGCCGACTGCCCCGGCCGGGGGTGCCTGCTGCGGTTGCAGAACCTGCCGAAGTGTTCATGCGGGGGCACACCTACCCGGAGGTGCTGACCAGATCGGAATTGTCACACGCAACCAGCAGGGGCCCAGTCCTGTCACAGGTCGTCAAGGCGGTGTCCCTAGGGGGGACTTGGCAGAGTGGACGTACAGCCTCAAGGCTTCCCAGCTGAGCCTACATCACGGCTGCCTGCTGTTTGATTCCAGGGTGGCGATTCCACAGAGCCTGACATTCAGGGTCCTGCAGTGGCTGGACGTGGGTCATCCAGGCGTGGAGAATACCACGATTGTGGCCCAGTCCCACGTTTGGTGGTCTGGCCTCGATCAGGACATTACTCGCATGGTGTAGAGCTCCCAGTCTGCCAGGAGAACGAGCGAGCGTCGCGTCATGTGGAGATCACCCCCTGGACGTTCCCGGGGAGACCCTGGTCCCGCCTGCACGTGAATTTTGGGGCCCCCTTCAAAGGCCCCTTCAAAGGCGTTCTCCAACACTTCCTGGTGTTGGTGGACGCCTTCTCCAAGTGGGTGGAGGTACTGCCAGTGACGAGTCCCTCGGAGGAGCAACCATTGCGGCGCAGCGGCAAGTCTTCGCAGCCCAGAGCTTGCCGGACGCCATCGTGTGCGGCAAAGGACCCGCTGTCGCCACGAGGAGTACCTGGCCTGGCTGATGAAGTACGAAATCCGCCGGATGATAGTTGCGCCGTACTACCCAACGTCAGATTGTGCTGCTGAGCGGGTGGTGCAAACTGTGGCAGACAAGCTCAAGAAGAGCAAGGCAGGGAATTTCCGGACGCAGGCTGCCCGAGTCCTGTTTCAGTATCGTACCACACCCCATGATGTCACGGGCCGTGCCCCCTGCTAGCTCTTGTTGGGCCGGTTGGTGACGACCCCGTTGGACCCGTTGCATACAGACGTTAGGTTCGCAGCGCTCCTGAAGCAGCTGAAGAAGAAGCTCTCTGCTGACTGAGGCTGCCATCCTGGCCTTTGCCCGTGTCTGGGGCTCCGGTCTTCACCAGGCACTTCCGGCCTGGTCCACGCTGGTCTGCTGGGCATGTGGTTTCTCCTGCCAGTGCGTCGTCACTGCTTGTCCGCATGGCAGACGAGACCACGTTTCGCCATCACGCTGACCATGTGAGGCCTCGCATGGCAACCTCAGCCGCCCTTTCAGGACCCCAGCAGGCAGGGGAGGCAGGAACTACGCCGGCCGCTACCAGCAGAGCACCAGGGGCTGGTACTGCTCGCGCCTGTGCGGCACCACCTGCAAGTCCGCTGGGACCTGCACGGATGACGGATGGCGCGAGAGTGGCCCTGGCATCACCAGATGCTGCAACACCTACGTCTACAACTGTGCTCAGGTGGAGTGAAAGACAGCGGAGACTGCCGAGCCGTTACACGCCGGCGTGACAGGTGTTGTTTTGTGGTTGTGTTGGACAAACAAACTTGGGGGTGAGGGGTGTGGCTAGTGTGTGGCGCTCCCTGACCCAAATCTTTGTTGGCCGCTAAGTTCAGTGGCCGCACCAGGCTCGGTGGGCAACAGTGTGTGTGGCTGGCAAACACCGCCGAGCACAGCAGCTCGAGGTCAGTCACTGTCACCACTCGCACGCTGGGTGTCGTCAATCGGCTGGCGGTTACTCCGACCCTCCCACGTTCCCCGAATTCGGGCGAAATCGTGACGCTTTCGCTTTCAAATCACGTAAGCAGGCTAACGTTTCTCTAAGGAATTTCTTATCTGAAAGCGGACGCAGTGTTTAAATACCACCGAGCAGCAGTTACTTTGAGTGTGGCGCGTTTTCATTACCCGCTTTCTATTTCGGCAGTCGGCCTTTATCACGTCATTGCGTTGTCGGCCAACGACGGCAGAAATGGGCAGAAACTTCATCATAGGACGGCGAATTAAAAAAAAAGCTCATAAAGCGCTTAAAGTAAAGAAATAAATAACCTTTGAAGGGAAATACAGATTAATAAAATAAAAGCGCGATAAAGTAATGTGGTTAGATTTGCTTGCCCCCAGTAGCCACCAGTGGAGCAGTGGAACGATAGACAGCAGCGAGAAACGCGCCACGCCCTAGTCGCGCCTTTTTTAGAACGCGCTGCTGTGGACCGGTCACGTCACCCACTAATCGGCAAATAGCATGAATTGCATTTTTAATTTACTTGAACTTCGCCTCAAAACATTACCATCACGTTCCTTCGGTGACGCTAGAGCTTGTGTTTCCCGAGTTTCAGTCAATCTCTGGCCTTCTGCAATAGCAGCCTTGATTGCACTGCCTTTTCCGTCCCAGGTTTCTTGATGTACATAACAATCCGCAGAAGTAAGCCCACAAGCTCCTCCGCTGCAAAATTAATGCCCTTAAAGCATTATGGCTTCCAAAGCCAACCTAAATAGGTCGTAGGCTGCTAGGGTCAAATTTCTGAAGCCTAAATACATACGTTCATCAAAATGTTATGTCCATTTCTTTCTTTGCAGCCTTTACACCCAAAATTGCGAATAGAAACACGCTGCAAGTTTCTAACACGTCTCTCCGCGGCCTTCACTAGCGAAGGATGCCGCTTTACGTTATAGCGCACAATACTCCATAGTTTGAATTCTTGCAGGTATCTAATGCAGGTATCTCTAATGCAGGTATCAAACAGAGCGGAAACATTTTTAAACGATATGGGGCAAGATGTAGCGCGGAAACTCTCGTTTCTTCGTTCCTCTAACTCACGGCTCGAAAATTATCCTGCCTTGATCACTTCACAAGCGAACTTAGAGACTTGCATATAACAACGGATCCTTTGACTCGGGACTGTATAGCTAGCTCCGATTCCGGCGGGTTCTTCTTTACAAATTGTTTCGGTCTTGGTTGGATGACCCAAAGCCACATGAATACGTCGCTTCGTAATGTCACCGATTCAAAAGTGCAACTTAAATCGCACAGGTTTAAGTTTAGCACTGGGTGTTTACTACGTACACATTTAGACTAATCATGGCACCGCATGGGGGAGGAAGCAGCACCTATGAAATTTAATATATTGCGATACACTGTCTTTGTTTATTTACGTACGTGTTTGTCAAAATCACCAGCCTTGGGGCGGAATACGCAAGTGGCGAGTGGCAATACCTGTTTTTCCCGTCGGCAATTCCAGGGTATTGCAATTCGCCATAAGTGAAAGGTATAAAAACGGTGATACATTTCCAGCACAAAGAACACAACGCAAACAGAAAGACAACGAGATAATCGATTGCTTTGTTTTTTGCGTGTCATTGTGTCTTATTGAAACTCGGCATTGCGTATGTTTGTATCGAGGGTGTTTAGCGAAGTTTGGCCTGAGCGAAGTTCGCGACATTTATGTGCACTGGGCGCATGCACTGAGGGTGTTTCTACGGACTAATTTCCACTTTTTGAGTTTAAATAGTCCCTTAATGTCAAGTAAAAGAATTCAGCGAAGCTTTCAAGGAAAGCCTTGACATACCTAAAAAGGCTGCAAGGGAGGCACAGTTCCATTAGACGGCCTGATAATGAAGGTTCTGAGCGCGAATAAATGATATAAGCGTTAAATTAAAAGATCACTATTAAACTAGAGTGTTGGGACATGAAGGGGTGACAAAAAAATCGGGGAATCTTTCACTCACGCGGAAGACTTCACTGGCAAAGGTGTTGTGTACGGGAATTGAGGGACACTTATTGAAGCTTCAGTAACATTTTTATTTGCATTATTGGGGTGTTAGTAACCGTCCTCGTAGGCATGGAAGAGGTAGTCGGCTTCTTCTGGGCGAGCAGTGGATGCAGATTCATCCTCACCTTTGTAGACTCCCACCCGCCTTACGTGCAAAGCTTGAAATAAATAGAGCAAGGCTTGAATCATAGCGAAGCTGCAGGATTTCCTTATACGTGAGTACTGAAAAATACAACACCAGGCATTTGTACAAGTTTGAAATTGTTTATCTACACGTTTTCTCGCTGCTTTGCAATGTACTAATAGCAGTCATTGTCATCTGCATCGATATCGTCGTGCTCTTCATGCCAGGCATAACCAGTGCGGGAGCGGTATGATGACCACTGCCATTTTTCTTTTTGTAAAGACACTGCGAGAGCTGGGGATTCGGCGGTCGGTCCGAAGGACGAGCTCCAGAACGCTGGGCGTTCTCTTTTCATGGTTCTGTGACAGTTGTTTTTTTGCTAAAAACCGTGCGCGTGCCCGGAACGCTCCTCGGTAGCCTCGCGGCACGCCTTCACGACTGCTCCACATTGTCGTGCTTTTTATTTCTTGCAACACGAAACTTACGGCTTCTACAGTGACTCCGATGTTAAAATTTTGTTGCTTCATGGCAGCATGATGTATACATCAACCGTGGCAGAAACGAGTACGTATTTACACAATGTCGGCCGTGAGGGAGAGCCCGAGTAAGCTAGCCACCAGCTGCCGCTTTTACAGCAAAGCTTTACTATTCTCGTCCAGCGGCTTCCCCATCACAGTAGATGGGACCTAATTTTGATCACTGCTGCGCCGTATTCTTGGCAACGCATCGCGCGATTCACCAGGCAGGGCTCCTCCGACGGCCGCTTTCACTGCTGCTAGACTCCTCTGCCGGCTGGGCGCCCGCACACATGACTCGCTACGTGCATGCTAGCTTGGCCTTAATTGAGAGCGAGGCCCTGCCGTATTGTCTGAGCGTTCAGTGGGAGCCCGACACTTTCAGTCATCATCAGCAAGTGGCGTTTCACCACTCGAGCTCTATCTTCCGGCGAGCGGTTTGGCTCGAAAAACTCTTGAAGCAAGGCGCCAACTCTACACAAAGGGAGGCGTAGAAGGAACGGTGTCAGAATCATCATCATCATAGTCATCATCATCATCATTATTATATATATGACCACGGCAGGCAAGAGGTCTCCCCCGTGGATCTGCAATTATCCTGGTCCTGTGCTAACTGCGTGCATGCAAACTTGATCTCTTCCATGAAAACTTGATCTCAACTGCCTATCAAACTTTCTGACGCCCCCTGCACAGTTGCCTTCTCCAAGGGTCTACTCTGTTACCCGTTACGACCAACGTTTTTCTGCATTCGAATTAGATGCCCTGCTTCCACCCATTTTTTTCGTCTTAATTTATACTAATTTGCCCTTAACACGCTTTTGTACCCTGACAGACATCACTCTCTCCTTCTGCCTAAAGTTACGCCTACCATCTTCCGTTTCATTCTTCGCTAAGTCGTCCTTAATTTCAGTTGAACATTTTAGTGAGCCTCCAAGTTTGTGCCCCTCTGTAAGTACCGATAAGATGCAGCTATTATACACTTTGTAATTCAGGGCAATGGTAGGCTGCAATTCATTATCTTAAATGCCTTCCGAATGCACTCGACCCTATTCTTATCATTCTAATTATACCTGTCTCATGGTTGGGTTCGGGGTTAGCACATATTCGCTTACCACTTGCACTGCTTGGTCACCTATCTTAAAACGCTGCGCTCTCCCAAGGTTACTAAGCGTTACTGTAGTTTTCTGCATAACAATAAAATAATTCGCTAAGTAACAGTATAATAAAAAGAGCTAAATCAAAGGATAGTCAAGTCTAACAAAGAATTCCGAAGTCAATGCTATGCTTTCGCTTTACTTTCGTGGGTTAGCTGTTGAAAGCTCAACGGTTATTTGTTCTTCGACGATAGATGTCCCCGTGGTTGTGTTCTGCTGTTCACTCATCCCGTTACAACATTCACGTTCATATTCTTTACACCTATAAACAGAAATATTATCGGAAATATTTCAAATGCATTTGAAAAAAGAATATAGCCTGCCCATATAGTGTAAGGTTATGCGGAACAGCGTACCCCGTGTACAACCATCGCTTCCTGTTCGTTTCGATCGGAGTTCCACAGATTTCCTATGGGATCGGTTCTCACCCCTTTCTTTTCCCACGGAAACCCCTTGTGCTCTTATCATGTCGCCTCGCGGCACTCTTCGCCAATGACAGACACCACGTTCACCACCCGGTGGAAGCAATGTAGGATGTAATCACCACGACAAACTATTGGTCGTGGTAATCACACTACTTCGGCCGCCTCATATAGGGAACGCACAAGACACAGGATCGATAAGTCTATGCGATGGCTCTCTCATCGCAAAGACGTATCGATCTACGATCTCACATATGTTTCGCTCACCAGATGAACTCACGGCTGAAGAAGCTGTGGACGTGACTTCAAAGGCCAACGTTATGTAACCGCAATCGCAATAATATAAAGTCAACACCATCCTTCATTAAACGGTTCACCGTACAGCCGTCGTTCATGTGCATAGTAGCCCCGTGGTATCGGAAGCCACCGGCTGCGTTAAACTGAAACTTCAGTCTTCTAATTCCATAGTTTTTTTCTGCATCCAATGGTGGGCAAGAAGCACCACGATTGATATCCTACACGCTGCAAACATCAGCAAGACTTCTCTCGGTGGACAAAACGCTGTGGAATACATGCTTACAGAAACTAGATAGCAGATAACCGCAAATAAACTCAGCTGTCCGTGTTTTATCTATTCCAACATATCTAAATGTGCTCTTACCTCTGCGCGACAATAGGTTATATGGACATACCAAAAGCTGATATTAATTCATAGTGTTGAATCGAATGTATGGGCCCTCCAGATTAAGCAAAAAAGAGACAACG
Source organism: Haemaphysalis longicornis (assembly GCF_048455015.1). NCBI lineage: Eukaryota > Metazoa > Arthropoda > Arachnida > Ixodida > Ixodidae > Haemaphysalis > Haemaphysalis longicornis. Next base: position 36,414,150 of record NW_027526233.1, on the reverse strand, counting down.
GTTAATAAAGAGTCCACGAGCGAACACGGTGTCCTATTGTTCAAAATGAATTCGTCTATCTATTGATATTTATGGCACCAAAGCAAAGAATCCCAAGATTACAAAAAAACTCCAACCTCCCCTCGCGAGAACCCCTGTGTAGATGCGACGCATAGGTGGAGCGGCGAAGGGACCGCGTTTTATAGCGCGCATAACGTTGAGGGGACTGCGTAAGCCGGTCCCAGTCGATGACGACGTTGGCGTACTTGTAAAGCAGCGTGGACTCTAGGTGTTTGAGCCAAGCGTGGATGTTGTTTCGCCGGAGAACGGCACACCGGTTATATGCGCAGCGCGACCGAAGGAGAGGAAACCGCGGAAGACAGAGTACTGCACATGCGCCGGCCCCAGTGCGCCTGCCGCGGCTATGAGGCAACACAATCCAACACAATCCACTTTAATCCAATCCAATCAAAATCCAATCCAAGCCAAGCCAAGCCATTTCAATCGAATCCAATCCAATGCCCCTCGCGAGAGAGTGTTCGCTATCTGAGAGGAGATGGGGTGAGCGGCGGAGAGCGCAGCTGGGACGGCGAGGAGAATGGGGGAGGGGCGGACAACTCCCACGACGACGGCGACGACGCCGGAAGGTCAAGGCGAGAGAATCAGATGCTCTGCCTCTAATACTAAATGCGGAGCATTTCTTTAACTCATGATGTGACCCGTTCTAGGCGTCCTTAGTAGTCCGCATCACTCGCAGGTGCGCCCTCTCCCCCGCTCCTCCTCGCCTACTCTCCTCTCGCATCGCGCGCTCTCTCCGCGGTCGGTTCGCGCCCAACAGGGGGGGGGGGGGGGGGGCGCGCGCGCCGCGGGATCAACATCTGTGGCGTAATCGTGACGTCAGCATCGCGCGCGCGTGGCGCGATCGTGGCGTGATAAAGGCGGGCGTCGGCGAGGCTGGAACGCACTCATCGTCTTGCTCTCTCGTCAGCAGTTGCCACAAGTGCAACGACATTAACGTAACGCAAACTGCTTAACGTCGCGCGCCCCCGGAAATGCTCTGCATTTGATCGTGCCCCTCGCGAGGGGGATATTTCACTGCGTCGTTTCCGATCTGCTATAACTCTCTACTGATTGCTTGCGTTTTTTAACATCGGGACTTTCTGAGTGCTGGGCTTGATGAGACTCCTTGCTGTCACTGTGTCAGGCTCTCTCGGTTCCTGCGACTGTAAAATCAGCGAGGCAGTCACGCCAACGACTAACTTGTTTGCAAAGTGACCGACACCACACTTTGTGCATCACCAATCTTACTTGCTACATGCTTGGTATCCATTATTAGAGTTAAACCGAAACACGTAATCATCTGCGCTTTAAAAGCTATTTTGTTATGCCATGGTGTTGCTTTTATTTCGCTGCTTGAAAATCTAGAAACCCCTCCGCACATGAATGTACTCTTCATTGCAGCGAAATTAAAATTATGTCGGAGCACAAAATAAACGGGATTCTAAATAACAAGGAAGTAAGCGCCTAATATATCGATCAATTGACATGTCCCCGAGGAAGGTCCCGAGATGTTAAACGGGAGGTTCACTTCCCAACGAGGAAGCACCCCCAACATGTCCTGCGGAAAGCAGTATAGCAACGTTAAGTTAATTTCGCTTCTAGCGCTGTAAATTCCTAACGATGTAAGTTGTTCGAAGAAATATTTACTTTCTGTGTAAAAACAGTCTACTCTAAAACAACGGTTTCAGGATGGAGAGGGGAAATTGCCTCTTATTTGACTGTATAGGCTTAGGCCGCGCGGAGGTCTTCCCGAGTTTGCAGCGTTTTAATTGCAATAAGAATACTTGTTCTCCAAGAATGAAAAGCCTGTTGATTTATTCACGTATTGCGTGTGGTCATATGCACCTATGCTACATAACAAGAAGCATTTCTTGCATCTTTTAGGGGCTTTCTATGGTACGCCACACTATTGCTGCAGTGTTCAAACATCACTTTCAAGCGCACAAGATGTTTGAAGTTTAGAGGGTGGAAAAACTGCGCGCGAGAGACAAGACAATAGGAAAGGGACAATTTTGGCTGCGCTCATGTTGTCCTTTTTATTCACTTGAATTTCACGAACAGTTTTTCCGCCCTGAAAAATGCAATACAAACTAGCCCAACAAAACGCTGTACCAAGCGGAAGCTGTACTGGCAACCAACAGTAACACAAATCACTGCACCCGGAACAGTACTAGCTCTGAAGAAGTGTCCAAGGCTCAGTCACGAGCAACAAAACATGCTGGCGTTGAGCCAAGTGTGTCAAACACTTTGCAGGTTGACAATTCAAAATTGGTTTTTGGATTTTCCGTGCAAACTCATTGACTGAAGAGCTCCAAGAATTAAGCAAAACATTCCTAACACATTTCATTTGCTCAGAAATTGCTTCCTCATCCGACAACCAGAATGTCCGGTGCCTTCGCGTTCAGTAGAGAAGAACAGGGTAAGTTCACTGTCGAAGTCACCACCATCCAGTTGGATTAAAAATGGAAAGAAGGCCTTACAAGCCACTCTGTCCTCCGGCAGAAATAACAGCCTGACATTTACAGGAAGTATTGGCACTGAGAAGCTGAACATACTTAAGTGATTAAAAAGAAATTTTTATTTTTCTGCTGGTACATCTGCAGTACAGGACACTCGTATTCTCTCCCCGTACGCATGTGGTCTGTCCATTATATTCCAGGTAACGCGCCTTGCTTAAGAGAGAAAGAAGTTTGCACTCAAAAAATTATGGTAACCGGAAATATCATTGTTGCAAACTAGAGTTTGAAAATTCTTTATTTTTAAAATTTGTCTTTACTGCTGGTAAGAAAATAGGTACGCTTACTAAAGCTTTATTTGCGCATTACTCAGTCAGTGTAGATTTCAAAGCGCGTTTCCCAATGCTCCTCACGCACCCAAAATCTATATTTTTACAGAATTTATAGCAAGACTAGGCAGACTGAATTTGTACACTTAATGTACACTGCTTTTTGTTTGTGTTTCTCTGACCCGCCTCTTTGGTTCAGGGGCCGGGGCGGTAGCAATTGACGCCAAAGACACCAGTTTCTTTTTATTGAAGTATTGCTAAAGCTTCACTACACGTCGCCCCTCGTGACATGCCCCTTCCTGCGCGATTTAAAACGTGTTTTATATTTTGACATTGCCTGCGCCCCAAAACTGAAGTAAGTAAAACACCTTTTCTTAAAAAACAAGAAGTAAAATCACCTTCAGCAAAAAATGGGAATGGAAATATTAGAAAAGTATACGCACTGGGGCTCCGGCGGTGGCTGTACGCGCAAATACCCACCAGCGAACATACACGCACCTAGCACCGACGGCGGCCTCTTTTAGCACGCGCTCAATAGATATTGCCGCGAACCATACATTGGGTTTGTTTATTTGTGTTTTGCTTTTACCGCCCGGCTGTGCCGGTCTGTGTTATCTCTGCGCCAAGGAAAGCGCGTGTTCAATTCTTTCTTTCTGTGCCGCATGTGTTATCTGTTGTGATAGGGAGAGCATTCCGATCTAACGTGAACATCCCGGAATAATCTTCTTGCATCTACAATGTTCTCGATGCGAATCGACGGTTCCAGAACCACGCGCGCCAAAAGATAAAAAGCCTGCAGAGCAGACGCCGGGGCATTCGATTCTGCGACGCTCGCTGACGCAAGTCACTTTGTTGACCGCTGCTTCGCCGCCTCTGTATGCTTTTGAGTTGTTAGGGGAGCACAAGTTCGCTCCAATAAACTTGTTTCTCCTGCAAGACAACTGCGTCGTCCTTGGCTTCGTGACATCTGGTGGAGGTGCTGGGTACGCACCCTTCATGCCCACTACAACCTCGAGAAGCCGACAAGCCAGTCCAACAAGAGCCAGCCCCCGCCTGCAAGATTTACCACCCGAGTTCGGTTTGATGCCAGAAGGGCCCAAGAAAAAGAACGCTGCAACCAACACCATGGTGCAAGAAACAACACGGCCAATCGTCCTGCAGCAGCCCCGGGAACCGCCATCGTTCCGGGGAGCCCCCGCTGAAGACCCCGAAGAATGGTTGGAGAAGCTGGAGCGCGTCCGCATCTTCAACAGGTGGGACGACGAAGAAACTTTCCGGCATGTCTTCTTTTACTTAGAAGATGCTGCTCGTGCTCGATCTTGGTTCGAGAACCATGAGAGTTCTTTGACCGACAGGACTCACTTCAAAAGGGAGTTCCTGAAGACATTCACTACCGTTGTGAGAAAAGAGCGAGCTGCGCTTTTGCTTGAAACTCGGACACAACACCCCAACGAAGGGGTCGTGATCTTCGTTGAGGAGATGAAGCAATTATTTCGCCGCGCGGACCCCGAAATGACGGAAGAAAAGAAGTTACGCTTCTTGATGCGCGGTGTGAAGGAGGAGCTGTTTGCTGGACTTGTCCGCAACCCGCCCAAAACCATCGCTGAATTCGTGACCGAAGCCAGCACGATTGAGAAGGCTCTCGAAATGCGTGCTAAGCAGTATGACCGGAACTTTGTTGGCGCGGCCAGTGCGAACTACATCGACAACATGCGGGTTCCGGCTGATAGCATACGCGAGGCTATCCGCGAAATAGTGAGGGAGGAGCTGCGGAAACTGCTCCCGACGACGCCGCAACCACAAGTCGCTTCTCTTACCGACGTCATTAGAGAAGAAGTGCAGCAAGCGCTGGGAACTTCAACGACGCCAGTAGCACCTCGCGAGCCGCAAGCCATGACCTACGCGGCTGCTGTACATCGCCCTCGCCCACCTGCACCCTATCGTCACGAGGCTCCGTACCGTCGTCCCCTCTCGCCGGCCCGACCCCCTGCGGCGCAACCCCCTGCCCCAAGGAAGACCGACGTGTGGTGAACGTCCGACAATCGTCCGCTGTGCTACCACTGCGGAGAGGCCGACCACGTCTACCGTCGCTGCCCCTACAGGAGGCTCGGTTTGCGAGGGTTCTCCGTCGACGCACCCCGCCCCCAAACTGGCCAGCATTCATCGGAGATCGAAGAGTACCTGTCCAACACCAGCCGTCGACCAGCCCGTTTCAACCGTTCGCCGTCACCCTACCCATACCAGTCGCCGAACCGCCGTAGCAATGCTGAGTTCTCACGTGGAAGGTCCCCCAGCCCACGCGGGGGAAACTAAAAGCAGCAACTTCTGGAGGTAAAGTTGCACGATCGCGGAAAAATGAAAACCCTCCAACGACGCAACGACTCGCGGAAGACAGTGACTCACAACATGCCCTCATCCCGACGACCCGACCCAGACCTGACGAGACTCCCGTACACGACGAGACGTCCGCTGAGAAGACGATGACAACGACGACGCACAGTGCCCGACCGTCAACACGCACAAGCCGAGATGCGACGCCCCGACGCACCCGGAACTCGAGGAAGGCGGCATCCGACGTCAAGGTGTCCATCGACGGCTTTGACGTAGTCGGCCTCGTAGACACGGGAGCCGACTATTCGGTAATGAGCGGACCATTTGCGTCTAAACTGAAGAAAGTTATGACCAGATGGGACGGTCCGCACATACGCACAGCAGGAGGCCACCTCGTGACGCCAAGTGGAATGTGCACATCGCGCGTCACCATAGACGGCACAACGTACCCTGCGGCGTTCGTCGTTCTGCCTAACTGCTCAATGGATGTGATTCACGGAATTGACTTTTTGACGGACAACGGCGCAATAATTGATCTGCAGACCAAGTCGATAACATTTTCCTCCGATCACTCCACGTCGCCGCAACCGAACCCCGATCACCGTGCTGCTGTCAGGATCGCCGACGATCACATCACCCTGCCACACCGCGCAAGCTTGATGATCGCCGTCTACTGTGAGGATGCTGCTTCTGACATCGACGCTATCGTAGAGAGTGATCGAAGGTTGCTTCTCGACCGCGGCGTCTCCGTCGCAAGAGGCATTGCGCACTTTAAGTAACGCCAATCTCACGTTTTGGTCACTAATTTCACCGAAGAGTACCAGCATTTAAACAAGGGAGCTGCAATTGCGTTCCTCGAAGAAACGCAAGAAGCAAGTGATGTGATCGCAGTCGCCGACTTTGAACGCACACCCGTAGAAACCTTCAAGCTCCCGCAGCCATTCGACGTGAATCCGGCGCTACCGCAAGAACAACGGAAAAAATTATTGGCTTTGCTGCGTCGCTACAGCGAATGTTTTTCGTCGAGCGCAAAACTACGTCAGACCCCTCTAGCGAAGCACCGAATAATAACCGAAGATGGAGCCCGACCTACCAGACAGTCACCGTACCGCGTCTCTTCACACGAACGGGAAGCCATCCGGACTCAAGTCGACGACATGCTGAGCGATGACATTATACAGCCATCGAAAAGCCCCTGGGCTGCGCCCGTCGTACTCGTAAAGAAAAAAGACGGCACATTAAGGTTTTGCGTTGACTACCGGCGACTGAACAAAATCACGAAAAAGGACGTGTACCCCCTTCCCCGAATCGACGACGCCCTCGACCACCTCTGCCACGCGAAGTACTTCTCATCGATGGACCTGAAGACCGGCTACTGGCAAATCGAAGTGGACGAGAGAGACCGAGAGAAGACTGCATTTATAACCCCAGACGGCCTATACGAGTTCAAGGTGATGCCGTATGGGCTGTGCACAGCACCAGCGACGTTTCAAAGAGTCATGGACACTGTGCTAGCTGGCCTTAAGTGGCACACCTGCCTCGTATACCTCGACGACGTAGTGGTATTCGCCCGGACTTTCGACGAACACCTTGCAAGATTGGAGTCTGTACTCGAGGCCATTCGTACGTCGGGGTTGACGCTAAAGCCTGAAAAGTGCCGTTTCGCATACGGGGAACTCAAGTTCTTGGGCCACGTCGTCAACGCCGCGGGAGTCCTACCTGACCCGGCAAAAACTTCAGCGATTGCGAACTTCCCAAGGCCGAAAGACAAGAAGTGCGTGCGAAGATTTCTCGGGCTGTGCGCATACTACCGGCGCTTCGTGGCAAACTTCGCACGCATTGCAGAGCCACTCACGCGCTTGACGAAAGATAGCACCCCTTTCAGCTGGGAAAACGACCAAGAAAAAGCATTCTGCGAGCTGCAAATACGCCTGCAAAGCCCGCCCGTGCTCGCTCATTTCGACGAAAATGCCGAAACGGAAATGCACACGGACGCCAGTGATATCGGCTTGGGTGCCGTCCTTGTCCAAAAGCAAAGCGGCTGCGAAAGGGTAATCGCCTATGCCAGCCGTGGTCTGTCGAAGGAGGAGAAAAACTATTCTGCCTCTGAGAAAGAGTGCCTGGCTATTATATGGGCAATTTCAAAATTTCGCCCATACGTGTATGGAAGGCCATTCAAGGTTGTAACAGACCACCATGCGCTGTGTTGGCTCGCCAATTTGAAGGACCCCTCTGGCCGCCTTGGGCGGTGGAGCTTGCGCCTGCAGGAGTTCGACGTTACCGTCGTTTATAAATCCGGCAGGAAACACTCCGACGCCGACTGCCTGTCCCGCGCCCCCGTCGACCCACCACAAGACTCTGATGAAGACAGCGCGTTCTTCGGGATCGTGACGGAGAGCGACCTAGCCGCCCAGCAGCGTGCCGACCCCGACTTACGCGTCATAATCGGGTACCTCGAGGGATGCAACGTTGCCGTTCCTAGGACCATCAAACGCAGCTTACCAGCATTCAGCCTGAGAAACTCCGTCCTTGTGAAGAAGAATTTCTGCCCCGGAACAAGAGCGAATTACCTCCTCGTCATCCCCGCGGACCTTCGTGACGAAATTTTGGAAGCGTGCCACGACGACCCGTCTTCCGGACATCTGGGCACAGCCCGCACTATTGGAAAAATCAAGGCGAGGTACTACTGGCCCGGCCTTACCTCTGACGTCACCCACTACGTCCGGAGCTGCCGTGACTGCCAGCGACGAAAAACGCCGCCGACAAGACCCGCCGGACTTCTGCAACCGATCGCCGTCCCATCGAGACCATTTCAACAGATTGGAATGGACCTTTTAGGCCCGTTCCCTACGTCACGATCACAGAACAAGTGGATTGTCGTAGCGACAGACTACATGACGCGCTACGCAGAGACCGCCGCTCTTCCGAGGGGGACTGCACAAGAAGTGGCGAAGTTCTTTATAAGCCAAGTTGTGCTACGACATGGAGCCCCGGAAGTTCTAATCACAGACCGCGGAACGGCATTTACTGCAGAGCTGATGCAAGGAGTATTACGCTACAGCAACACGGATCACCGAAGAACGACCGCGTACCACCCCCAAACGAACGGACTAACACAACGTCTGAACAAGACAATCGCAGATATGCTGTCAATGTACGTTGACGTTGAACATAAGACTTGGGACGAAGTTCTCCCGTATGTCACGTTTGCGTACAACACGGCTATCCAGGAGACGACGCAGCTGACGCCGTTCGAGCTTGTCTACGGTAGAAGGCCGACTACGATGCTCGACGCCATGCTTCCGCACGTAGAAGACGACGACCTCAACGCCGACGTCCACGGATATCTTCAACGTGCGGAGGAGGCCCGCCAGCTCGCTCGAGTTCGTATAACGGGCCAGCAGCTGGTGGATGCGGGCCGCTACAACCTCCGACGCCGAGACGCCGAGTACCAACCAGGGGATCGTGTGTGGGTCTGGACTCCCATCCGACGACGCGGACTCAGTGAGAAGCTCCTGCGACGGTATTTCGGACCCTACCAGATTCTACGACGTGTTGGCCAACTTACCTACGAAGTGATCCCCGATGGTGACTCCGGCACATCACGACGACGCACGCGGCCTGAAGTCGTCCACGTGGTTCGCCTAAAACCTTTCTACGCACGATGACGAACTTTTATTTTCATTTGTTCGGACTGTCGCTTATGTTAGCATCGGGTCGATGCACTCTTAGAGGGGGGGTAATGCCGCGAACCATACATTGGGTTTGTTTATTTGTGTTTTGCTTTTACCGCCCGGCTGTGCCGGTCTGTGTTATCTCTGCGCCAAGGAAAGCGCGTGTTCAATTCTTTCTTTCTGTGCCGCATGTGTTATCTGTTGTGATAGGGAGAGCATTCCGATCTAACGTGAACAGCCCAGAATAATCTTCTTGGGTCTACTATGTTCTCGATGCGAATCGACGTTTCGAGAACCACGCGCGCCAAAAGATAAAAAGCCTGCAGTGCGGACGCCGGGGCATTCGATTCTGCGACGCTCGCTGACGCAAGTCACTTTGTTGACCGCTGCTTCGCCGCCTCTGTATGCTTTTGAGTTGTTAGGGGAGCACAAGTTCGCTCCAATAAACTTGTTTCTCCTGCAAGACAACTGCGTCGTCCTTGGCTTCGTGACAATATAGTGCGCGTTCCTATAGTGGGTGCGCGTTCAATAGTGGGTTCCCTGTGCAGCGAAGTGCTTAGAAACGCTCATCCAGGCCGCGATAAATGCTTTCATATGGATTCAAAAAATGAAAACGCCCGGGTGTCCGTATCTCGGCGCACGTGAGAAATCCCCACGTGGTCAAACATAATTCTGAGCCCTCCACTCGATGTGCTCCATAGCGCGTGCGTGCCTTTGCGTGTTTAGCCCCGCAACCAAAATCCTTGCGTGAGCAAAATAATAGACGCTGAGATTAGGACACAGTGCCTTCATAAGTGAATTAATTAAACTCATGACTGGTAGCCATAAGTAATGGGATCGTCGAACATATTTGAGAATTCAGGACTCGCACTTAGACTACAATTTTAACGACCAAATCTGGACGTAATATTTTATTAACCGTTACGGCGCCCCCGCGTCTTGATTAATTACGGAATGCCTCATCTGAATAGCTCTGCTCCCTTCAATGACAAACAGAAATATTTTTAAGGGACACAAAAATTGTTACGGGACACCGCTACGCTTCACTTCCCTTGTAAACGTCGTCTTGTGAAATTTCGCCCGCTTAGCAAGTGACGGACCTGCCAAGAACTCTCTGAATAAATCCGTGCGCTGATGATGAGATGGATATAAAAAGTGAATTACTTGCCGCAGCGGATGACAATGAAGGACTTGGTGAAGACTGGTCCCCAAACATTCATGCCAGCGAAGGTCAATACGAAACGACGAAGGGGCCGGTAACCCCGGCATACAAAACGGCTGCGGACTCGGTATAGTTGGCAGGACTTGTGGCCTCACATTATGTCTAGTCTCGAATGTCCTTGATCGCTTGTCATGCGGACACAAGGCGCTGGATATCTTCGAGCGCTGCTCGCGGTTTGGCTAAACCTGCCCAACGCGGCCCATGTAGCTTCGCTGTTTGCGCCGATGACGAGACAGTGCGATGCTGACGCCACGATGGGGATGAACCTGTACACTCCACCAAAAATGATACGATGATAAAGGTGAGCGAACGCGCTGCATTTACAGTACTTACATGACTCCCAGCATATGGGCGATGGCCACCCATACCTTCTTCTTTGTGAGCGGATAAGTCCGTATTCCTATGCGCAATTCCCTGTTCACAGTCGTCGTGTTACAACACCTGCGGTATTTTGAAAAACCAGTGCACATTGTGGTTCGAGAAGCTAACACAGTTCATTTTCCAGCCATAAATACAAAACTCCTTTTGGAGCCAATGAAACGTTTCTCAGTACAAACATTTCAGCTGCCTAGCGTATGCATAAGAACAGCGACCACGGATCTTCATCGCATGAGTGCGGTCGAGGAGCCCAACAGTGAAACGTTCTTTCGGTTGCGTGTATTTTATGGCAATTATTTTGCAGGTTAACGTGCTCAGAAAACAGTGGCAAAGGAAAAAAAAGATGACACAGAGCTTCCTTCGTTCATGCTTTATGAACAACATGACCTCCCAGATTAACCCTGTATAAGTCGGCCCGCCGTTTTTACGGTGGCAGTATATTTTAAGTTATTTGAATGACACAGAGCACGACAGAAACCAAGTTTCTATAAATTATGGATGGATTGTGGTCAAAGTTGTTTTCTGAATACGAGAGTTTAGGTGGCGTAAACCATCGCAAATAATCACTGCGGGCAGGGGGAAGAATCTTATAGGATGATTCTTAGCAGTCTTGTACGTGTTTGTTTTTTGTATTATATTCAAAAATGCACGACAACCTAAAGCATTCCTTAAAAATTTCGCGAAAGCAAGCATAGAGAAAGCAATTGTATAATTTAAATAACACTGATTTGCTTTCGAGGACATTGAAGGCACAATTTACTTTTTCATATTGGTGAACTTGATGATTGACTATCACACACAGGGGAGGAGAAGGGTGCGGTGACTGGGATATTTGCGAGCTGCCCATAATTAATAGAAAATACAGTTGATATTGATATTGATGTTCTGATGATACTGTGATGGCGTATGATAATATTCTTATAGTAGAGCCTCGGGTTTCAAAATACGCATACTCCTTTCGAGATAATGCAATCATTGCTACAGTAACACAGCTACTAGCACCGATCAAGTGAAGCATCGATTGGAATATCTCTAAAGACATTGCATATTTGTGACTACACCGATCAAGTCAAGCCTCGATTGGATTATCTCTAAAGAGATTGCATATTTGTGACTTTTTTTCTCAGATTGGGATAATTCTATACATCTATACATCTCTTGTTGTTTTATGTACCTTCAGAAACAAATTGTGTGCTCTGAACAGTAGAGCAGTAGTTGAAACTTATTGCCCTTTTTGTCCGCATTGTTCCTGCCCGTGCGTCGTGTATATATCGGTGCTTAACGTCCCCTTAACGTCAGAGGAGAGGACAGGTCCTGCACTCCTATTAAATACGGAGCCAGCCTAGTGTTGGAACCTCAAGGACCATCTGTTGTTGTTTTAAAAACAAGCCGACCACCATAAATCCAAAAAAACGTTGCTTCCGAATAATATGTCGAAATCAAATGTTAGCAGGTCGACAGCGGTCGGTGTAGTGGCCCCGTCCTGTTTTGCACCTTGCGTTGCCGAATGGTAGAGCGCCCTCATTCCCTCTTATGACTTTCGAAGAGGCTAGGTGCCTCATTATCTGTTCGTGACTTCAAAGGGGCGGTATCTGTTATGATCCGTGGTTATTGTAGCTTTTTGCGCTAGCACGTGTGCGCAATATTTGGCACGGCTGCACCGCCGAGAGCATGACGCTCACCCTTCACTTCGCCTTTCTGGTGCAGGTCATCGGTTCTTGGTTGCACCAGTACGCTTGCGACCAGACTTTCACACCAGTTTTTATGCGGGATCTTCCCTCTGCTGGAAACGAAGGAAACGAGAATGTGCACATTCGGTCTGTTTGCAGCCTTCAGAGGGATGCGCTGGCTCGACAGTGGGTCCGGTCGCTTCACTTCCACAACCGAGATACAACTGATACCAGCTATGTACAAATGGCACCTCATGTACAAATGGCGCCTCGTTCTATTCCAGACCATTGCGTCGGGGCTTGCAGATGACGGTATTTATTTTCCGAATTGTAGAAGGTAATATCTTACAGAAGCATATACGCTTCTGTAAGATATTACCTGTATTCTCATAGTCTTATATGTCTTATGTACTCGTACAGTCTTATAGTATAATCTTATATAGTCTTTTGGACTCTTATACTCTTACAGAAACGTATACGCTTCTGTAAGATAATACTTGTAAGATATAACCTGTACTCTGAACTTGTCTGCAAACACAATACCTATATGTATTGTGCCTGCAGAAGAGCCTAAGGGCATTTGAAAGCCGGTAATATTGTTAATGTTTACGCTCTCTTTGATACTTTCGCTATTCTTATTGTAAAGCGGAAATGTCACCCACTTTTCTATCTTGGTTCCGGTACATATAAGAGCAATGAGGTCTCATAGATTGCCCAGTAGTAAATTACGACAGCTACGGCTGCGTACTTCCGTACGTGCCGGAGTCCGTGTATGCTCAGGTCTCGTTACGGCGTTACGACCGGGTGGAAATATTGACTGACTGCACTGAGGCGCTGAAATGCCTCATTGGTCCACCCTGGAAAAACAGCACCGCCCACGCTATCAAGCAGAAATGCGAGGATCTTAGGGCGGACTCTGGAGTACTGGTAATGGTACGCTGGATTCCTGCCCATCAAGGGCACCCAGGAAACGAGAAGGCTCTTGAACTTGCGAGCGAGGCTTCTTTACACCATTCCCAGTTCATGCTGCCTGTAAGACCATATACGCTGCTTACTGATCCAGATGTGGAGCGCCGCCGCTGACGTAATCGAAGGAGGCAGGAATTGGCCGCTACTATTCCCCCATGCGGCGACCCCACACCCCCTGGTCTACCCCGAGGTGCTCAGGTGTTCCTCAACCGGGCGCGGTCGGGGTACGCATACACAGATGACGTGGTTTCTTGATGGCGGAATTACGCTTCCCAACTTACACCCCACGATGGAAACCCCTCTAACAGTGGTTCCGCTGCAACGTTTCCTAGACCAGTCCGTTGCTTTGCCTGCAACACAGAAGTGACCCCCACAATCCGCCATCTCGTCTGGGACTGCGGGGCATTCGATCGGCTTCGCGCCAAATATCGTCCCGCCTGGGTCCTATCCTATGAGGACTGGATCAGGCCACGTGATCGACACCAAACTACGTTGGCTGCGTTGTGGCACTTCGTTTGCGAGGCAGCCATGCCCGGACATTATTAACCCCCTCCCTTAAGCCTGCGGCCTCGAGCCATCCAAATAAAAACATTTGTCTGTCTGTCTGTCTGTCTGTGGTCTCCAGAGCTGGAAAATTTCTTTGAATGAACTTGGTCCTGTCATATGCCGGTTCTAATACAAGTTTGGATCCACGTTTTCTGTGGAGGAGCGTGTTTATGCTGACTCGCTGAATCGGTGACCTGTCTATCAAGGCGCGCAATCGTTTCTTTCAGACTTGTAATGTGTGTTCCATACAATGGGGCGTCCCGGTTTTGTTTTCACAGCCGCTCACTTGCGGCTAAGATAGTGGTTGCCCTGATTTCTTTAAGAACGTTATGAGGACTTTACTTGAGTTCATATACATCAACATCATTATCAATATCCTATTCAGGTCGGCTGCAGAACGAAGGCCGCTCACATTGATGTTCACCTCTCTCGTCCTGCGGTGCCAAAGTCTATTTTTTGCCTCCAAATGTTGCAATTTCTTCCCTTCGTCGAGTTAATATCCTTCCCCTTCTTCTACATTCTTCTCAGGATCTCCATTCTCTAACCCTGTTGGTTCACCGGTTGTCAGTCTGTCTCACAGTAAAAAGTACAAGGTTGAGGACTTCCTTACATGCAATTTCGATAGTGGTGTTGATTTTCATTGGAGCGGGTATATTTGTGGTATCGCAGGACCAGCAATATCCGGCTTATGATGATGATGATGACGACGATACCCTCACCTCAATGTTTGTGGCACGTACCCACAAGGAGAGATATACAAGGCCTTACTCACTTTCTGAAATTTGTAAGGACATCAAAATACTAAGTTATTGCCGGAATGACAAAGGCCGCAAAAAGCAACTTCGTGTTGAGTAAATCCAGAATTACCCAATATTTGTACCCTTCAGAAATTCAAGCGAACTGAACCAAAAAAAGCTTGAGTATATTATATATACATCCCTTTTTGCATACCCCAAATTACTCGCGCCTATAGACAATATAAGTGGAACCATTCATGGTGGGAAAGCGCTACGACGACGTGGACGAGCACGTACACGAGACAAAGTGCTTTGTCCCGTGTACTTGCTTGTCCTCGTCGTCGTAGCGCTTTGCCCACCAGGAACATATACAAACAAGCCCATCTCGCGGTTCTTGAAAAAGTGGAACCGATAATGTCAACCACCGATGCCCAATTCGGTCATTCAAAAGCAGTTTGCTAGCTGCTGAGAAGCAGCGACAGCCGAGAATAAAATGCTCGGTTGTTTTGGGAACCTAGCAATGCACACATACTTCCGAAGGTGAAAGCCGTGTTTACACAGGCAGAAATTCTCCTTCTGTGGCTGAATGTGTCTTGCTGTTTATTCTTTCTTTCCTGCTGTTATTCTCGTTAGGCGTTTTATAGCCCGGACGATTGGTTTCAGATTTTCTTTTTTTGTGATTGTGAGTTCGGAACTGCCGCTTTACTCTAGAGCCTCGCCGAGCCCACTTACTGGACTGTTCTCTGGGAGGACATCCGTACTTATTTTATGGTGATTTTTAACTTTGTCGCGTAGCACCCGCCGTCGTTTCCCAAACGGAGCCTGTATCGGAGAGAGAACCACAGGAATGTTACTTCGTTTGAAAATTCACGTGATTATACAATTGAAGTTTATTTTATTTCGCTTCAAATTATATCAATGCTTCGCGTAATTTCGGACAGACTGGCGTTTACCGTTTGTCCCTGTTTTAGTTAGGTAACCCAATGCTGGTGCCGCCATCAGTCCCGGTGTGGCCTAGTGGTTTGGTATCGCGCTGCTGAGTCCAGTGACTGGGGTTCGATCACAGACCACGCCGGGCGTCTTTCTGATGGAAGCAGAAAAATAAAACACCCGTGTTTCGACACTTGGGCGCACGTTGAAATCGCCAGGTGGTTAAAATATTTCGGTAATCTTCCGCTATGAGGTGCCTCGCTGCCCAAGTGTAGCTTCGGCTCATAAATTCCCATATTTTATTTTTATTTTCAGGTAAAAGACGCGTTCATGTGGTGGCATCAGTTGCGGGCATGGCTGGCGATGGTGTCTGTTGAGTATGCTAGCACCCACTTGGCGTGCAACAAACTTTCTTGCGCAGACGCGGCAGCAGCTGAAAATCCGTGTCCTTTCTTTCAACCTCGCCGTAGTATCATTATTGCTTCTTCATTCGTAGCTTCCGGCTATGAGCTATGATTATGTATTTTGGTGGACACTTGATGAGCACGGCTGATAGCGGATGGCTAGCAGCCACAGGTAAGTATATAATTGAGCCTAATAACGCTATCGCCATAAAACTTGGGGGCTTCTGGAGTAAGAAAGATTCATGTAATAACTGCAGCTGTTTGAACGGTGCCCTGAAACACGAATAGTCTATAAGTCGTTTACTTTTGAGGGAGCTTTTTTGTAAAGGAGCAGCCAAATCATTAGCGTGTTTCATTCATTCCACCACAATTGAAATACAGTCGGCGACCGCATTTTCGCCCTCCATCGGTACCGCCTGGAAGTGCAAATAATCGGGAGTATGAAAAAAAGGATTCACTGCAAAAAAACAGTCTCCATTGGCCCAACGGCTGCAAAAACGTATAAATGCTCGATTGTTCACAACCACGCCTACGCGCGACGAAGTCCGCCTGTATTTGCGCAAGCGTTTTTCTGTCCCTGCAGGCCGACACTAGCAATGTAAGGGCTCCCACTAGACCAATATTTGATGCCTCTAGCGTTGGTGGCACACCATCATTTGAGTCGCTAAACACGTTCTCTTTTCGAAAACTTGGCACAATGTTCCGTCATTTATGTTTGGGAAATCTTCAAACTTCCGAATTTCAAGCGCCCAAACTCATACAAGGCAAGAACGGGACACAGTCTTCAAACCTATCCGCTCCGGAAATTGGCACCACTAGCACCGAGGTTATCGAAAATGTCGCATTCTGCGGCAGGCGGACTCTCAGCTGTGAAGTTCTGAACTGTGCCACTGTTACCGTCCTCACTGCCAAACAAAAATCCTGCATGCCGAAATCATTTGCGGATCGTGTCCTCCGTCACAGCCCTCGAAGCATGAGACAGGATGCCGATAGCCGGCAGCACATCCACAATGCAATTTTTGTCATTTTCCACCCATAACAGCGCACGATTTCGATGGCGTGATTCGTAATGTAACTTCAAGTTCTTGAAGACACCTTGGTTCATTAGCTACAACCCGCTGGCGGTATTCGGCGGCGGAAACTCCATGGTTATCACTTTCAGGTTTTTGATGTGCCCGTAGGCACCACATTTATCAATGAACCTAAGCACCATGCGCATGTGTTGCTCGTACTTCAGTCTAGTTTTAGCGTGTACAGCTCAAAAAGATCCTGCGTAGAAGAAGAAGAAGAAGAAGAAGAAGAAGAAGAAGAACAAGATGACTATTTTTCAGGCATTGGAGTTCGCCTTGTACCCCACTGGGAGTGATTCAGGTGTTTCTAAACATCTCGGGTGTCTTGATTTGCCTATTAGGAGGCGTGGAAGTTTCCCGTCTCCGACATGTTGGCTCCCACGACAACCTTCGATCGCTTTTTACTGTGCTTTCCGCCGTGGTAGGGTTCGATAGAAAAACCAATCCTCCTCTCAGGCAATAACTTGCAGAACAAGCCAGTCTCATCGCCGTGGAAGAGGCTGTCCCGGGTGTACTGGTGCAGCAGGGAACACCGCTTGTTGGCGGGGTAATTTGCCACAAGGATTACGTCGACAGCACTGGTCTCGACTGCACTAGACTATCGCCGTCAGTTAAAAGGTCCTGCGTTTTTGCAGCCGCACCTTTCTATAGGGGTAATCTCCTCTGCGAGCCGGGTGAACTTTCCAAGCGTTGTAGTCCCACACAAGAGCCGAGCGCCAGGCCGGGCAGTCACTTGTACCTATTTTTCCGGTAGGCGCCCTGCGCCACCAAGGCACACGAATGTACATGGTGCCTTTCACAGCCCCGGTGGACGCTCAACTCGCAACCGCCTGTGGCAGGAAATGTTGCCAGACTCTTTCACCCCCGACAATGGCGCAGTGCGGCTTGAAGGCTGGGGTTCCGCCAGATGGACAATGGTCAGGGGCCTCTCGCAAGCGTTAAGGCAGCTTTCCAGGCGTGAATTCCTTTTTCAATGGTCGGCACTCGACCAGGGATGCCTGTAGCCATAAAGAAACCAGTGGGTACCCGGCGGTGCCGGGATTGGAACCTAGTACCACCCGCATGCAAAGCGAGGGCTGTACCTCAGAACCATTTCATTTTTAGCACGTCTTATTTTCAATTCTGCGTCTTTTGAACCGAAACGTCTCCTCAGTGCCGTTCACTTCAAGTTCGCGGCCATTGATAATTCATGGTAATCTGTTCTGGCTTGAGAGAAGAAACACCAGCTGCTTGCCAATTTTCAGCATGCAAGGTACAGCTCCTCAAGGCTTCTTTTTCAATAAATGTTTTGATTCCAAAAAACCGTAATCTCGATACACCGTGTTTTATACAATAAAATTGCATTTTTTCGACCCTCCGCTGAATTTTTTCGCAGGTGCGTCAAGGCGGAATAAGAGTTAGCAAACTTGTTGTCCTAAAAGATGTTTTGTTAAATTCTGTGCCACTGTTAGTGGTTCTCTAAAGACAAGCCATCGTTCTAAAAATAACAGATGTTACAGCGGTGGCTACCACTGAATATCGTGCTAAAGGTGTTTGCATTCTTTTTTTCTGACTTTTCTTCCATATACCAGTGACAATAAAAAGCATGTTGATGACTATTCAACACTTTCCTAGTATTTAGCATCCCGCCCGACAGCTCCGAAAATGCGTACATAGTTGTAATCCGCAATAATGTTTTTGCTGTAATGTGCGTTGATTGATGGAATAATAATTTTTATCTGTTGATTGTTTGAAATTTCAGACTAACATCAATCAATACTTTATTAACCGTTTTAGAAAGGGTTGTTCAGAATGTTTCTGCTGACAGCTTGCGTTAATACTGAGTCATTTGTGACCCCCTTAGCCGAGTAAAAAAATAGAACGTAACCGCTATTTGTAGCGGCCATGTCGCTAGCTGCATCTGCGTTAAGGTAAGCAAAAAAAAAATCGTACCGTACGTGATATGGCGGTGCATGGCGATGTATAGGTAAAGCGGTATCTTTTGAAAAAAGGTCGGAGGGCGATAGAGGCAGAGAAAAAAGCTTGTTCTTTGAGACGTCTACAGTTTTGTGATCTCTCGGCCGCATTACTCAGCCGGCAGATTTTGGTTTGTGTGGTTTGTTCAGCCGTCTGAGGTGGCGTTGCTTGATGAGGCTGTGATCGCGCCTGCAATGGCCACAAATTTGTTCACAGCGTGTCGAAACTATACAGAAAACTGACTAGGCTCTGCCGCCTTTAGCAGGCATACTATCGAAGGTGGTAATGCAGTCCACTAGTGTTAAGTTGACAAAACGATGTGTTATTGTAACTTGGAAGGAGTATTTCAAGAGATCAGCAGTAGGTTTTCCCCATCGGCCAAAATCACGGTCCACCACCCCTAACGTGAAACCTGCGGAGTTCTTTGAAAAACCTGCCTGCTGATCAAAACAGATGGAGTAATGAAATCCTCTGTAGTGTTTACAAAGCGGTTGAAGCAAAGTTTTTATGTACTGGCGAAGTAGTTGAAAATTCCTTCGCCTCAATTGTTAGGTATAACATCATATAAGAAACCGCTCCATATTACATCGTATCCTCCTGGCATCCTACACTGCCCACTAAATTTGGGCTTAATTACAGATCTTATTCGTGACATGACGGCAAATAACCTGATCAAGCCTCAGATACCTAAGTGCGGAAGCGAAATGTCCCGTCCTTCGCGACTGTGTTCTCGTCCTGGGCCTTCACTCCCTCAGGAGGGCCCAGGTCGACGCGGTTAAGTTCCTCGTGAGCCTATAACCTGCCTGGCAGCCCCTTTTAATAAACTATACTGGACCACAGGTGCCCTAGAGTAAGCCGATTCTGACAATAAATTGCGTAAGGCAGAGAGGCATTGGAGCAGGTTTCGCAAGCGGTGTTCTCCTTCAAGGAAAAGAATGCCATCTGCGGATGCAGCCGTGCTATACGAAAGGCATAGGCGTTCAAGGAGTAAACACCAAATACAGCTTGCGGTAATTTCTAACATCGCCATATCTTATTTGTTAGCTTTTCTATTAGTATTGATTATCTTTGTGAGGTAATTTTGAACCTCTGAATATCTCAGGATCTGCCAGTTGTTACTTCCCTTTCCCTTCCAGGTGCATTCCGAGACATGACCTCGTGGTACAAGTTTTCTAGTTTTTTTCTGCAATGGAGATAATTTTTACCATATCTGTGCGAGAATTGTACTGTGTGAATGTCTGATGTAGTCACCCTTGGTAATGCTCTCATACCTTTTCATATCATATCATGTCTTGCCATTTCACTTGTAACCACATATGTATTAATGCAAATAAAGTTAATAATCGAAAAATAACTATAAAATAGAAAAAAAGTCCATATCACTGGCACTAGGGTGTGCTGGAGGCACACGGTTGCTTCCTTCAAAAATGCACACAGCAAAAGTCAAAAGGGAAAGAATCTGAACCGACATGGTGGAGCAAGTGACGGGATATATCCTTTAGCAGTAAAACGCTCTAGAGAGCCCAAATAGACTTACTTTGGCTACCACAAACTATATGCCCTGTTATCTTGTACTACCGCTAGGCAACTCTTCTAGAACTGAGAGAATGATCTATAATACACACCTGTAAACAGCCGTAGTACTAGGCTGAGCATGGCCATCCATAGAACGGGAAGTTGCAGAAGCAACCCCACCTGATGTAGCCAAAGGAGAAGGCAAGATTTGGGCATCAACTGGGAGCGGAGAGAAATATTCAAACAAATAATAATACTCACACTACTAAAAGGACAACCGCGTGGGTCAGCCTTTTGGCCCCTATAAATTAGGTGCAGAAAAAATTTTCTAATTTCAGAAATCTAGCATAAGAAGGAGGGATTTATAGAAAACACAGTTTCATAGACAGTTTTCATATCAAACAGTCAGGGACTTTTAAAGGGCTTTTCAACAAAGTTAAACAGTACGAACACAGTTTCCACCGATTAAGTTTTTTGCAGAGAAAAAAGGAAAAGGCTTTCATTTATTGTGCTTAGTTTTATTCAACTAGGAAGATTGCACCTAATCTTTTATTTGATAAGATGAAATTCTGAAGCCAAGAAACTTTCAAGTTATGGTTTGTGGTCTTAGATTCTGTGGTCTTTCTCGAACGGTCTGTCTTCACTGGTGAGACGCCAGTTTATGTTTCTGCAATTTTTGAACATCCACCTTCGAAACCCTTAAATAGACAGCAATGGCTTCAAGCCTCTGTTGGATGTATAAACCCCCGGATCACGATTGCACACCAACCGACACATAAGGAAAAGGAAGCAAACAAAGCATCAATGCCATCAGGGTTATCCCAAAACAGACAGAAATTAATCGATTATGGTAGTTCGGCTGTTACCCCTTTGCAATAGGGGGGAGGCTCTCGGATGGTGTATATTTGAGGGCTTCCTAGCGTTATACACAGAACACACGAACAAGTCACAAAAAGCGGACATAGACACAGCACCGACACAGAGCTGGGTCAACTTCTTTTTCTTTTGGTCTTGTTTGATGTGCGTAAAGACTGGGAAAATAACAAATAACCGACAGTCCAAAAATTGTGTTACAGCACTAGTGCCTCCTATTCAATGACACCACTGGGGTGTTGAGTGTTCAGTTGTTTGGACCGCAAGACTTAGTTTGGCCAAGTCCTGTTCCTCCTCCACACACTGCACGCAACCCCTAATCCACCTTTACCCACTTTCACCTCCACATAAGAGTTCTCAAAAATCGACAACATGTATATGTAGGGAGGTGTAAAGGATGTTGCAGTACCTGCTCACACAGGCCTGGACCAAGCAAGAAGAGAAAGAAGCAGTTCATCCGAGGCGGTAGCGAGACGGTGCCCCTCAATACTAAGCATAAAGAAAGCTTACTGTGGCAATTAGACAATGCTCAGGCTACGAGGCTGGACCTCCTTTTTATTGTGTTGATAATAGATACGATTAAACATGATGTCAGAAAAGGAAAGTAAACTACAACTAAATTAAACCATTCGAATTCATGTTCCATTTATGTGACTGCATTTTAGTTAAAGTAGGCAGATATTGGAATGTGTCCTTGGAGTAGGCGGCGATGCGCTAGTCTCACAGTGACAAACAGCAAATTAGGGCATTTCGCCAACCTAGAAGTTTAGGCCAGCCAGACGAAAAAAACATGCGGCGGATGCTTGCTGACCAGCTTCTTTTCCAGGAAGTTTGACTAAGCGTTGCCGGTGTTGCCCTCAGCGACAAGGAACAAGGTTTGTCAGGACAGCGCTCATTGACCCTTTTACAATAGATTCCCACAACCTCACCACGTGGAAACCCGAAGATTTAAAGGTCTAACGAGGAGGCAAAAGAAATTCCAGGACAATTGCGGTTTTAAAACATCTGGGTGTGCTCTGATCTATGTTGATGGAGATGAGCAGCATCGCAATGACCTGTACTTGTTCTTGAATTTCGCTCCATCAATAAACTTCACCATTTGCTTACAGCTGGTTGATCTGATCACAACTATTCATGAACATTATCAAACGCATAAAGTGATCAGAGGGAGAACAATTAAAAAAGTATTGAAGGTGTATTTCCTTCTCAAAGACACTTGAAATAATTAGAGCCGCTGTCTCCAGCAGCACGAGATCTTCATTGGTCTATACCATATCATACGGAGGCCAACAAGCATTTGGAATTGAGTGAGCTCAAAAGTAAGCATCAAACCTGCCTATCAGGTCTTGTGAGGCATCCATGCACTGCGGGTTAAGCTTTGTTCCCCCTTTTCGCCAGAGACCCAACAGGAAATTGTGCGTGAAAAAAGGCTTATTAAAAAGCTCAAAAAACAAAAACAGCTCCGTACAGGGAACTGATTTCCTAATTCAATGCATTTTCATGTAGATTCAAATCTTCCACAACGTACTAATATTTTATTGCTGTCAATAAATGAGAATTAGCTACAAAATATACAGGACAGGTTTTCCAGCTTTTGTGCATTTCTCAGTACTCCCATGCTGCAACAATTTGCTGCATAAAGTCTCGCAGAGGCATCCCTAAGAAACTGCAAGATACTCAGCTATTCAGAAACACTGTTCTGGGCTTTCGAGTAAAAAGGTTCCCCTCTCCCTCTATTACATGCACACAAACTTTGTGCACGAGACAACTTCAGCCTATTGGAAATGCATACTTTTGCCCTCCCAATCAATTTAAAGGTGATCATGGGAGCACCAATCAGCAGGCCTTTTAAGCTGTGTAGAAGCTGTTTTCGGAATTGTTTTAGTTAAACATAGTGTACACTTAGGGTAAGCTATTGATACTTTGTGCCACATTATCAGTACAGAAGCCTGAAGAGCAGCATGTGCGATTGTTTCTCTCACTGAAGCATACCTCAAGACAAATGTTGTTTTGTAACAAGCAAGAATGTCTATCAGACATGATCCAAAAGTTCAGCCTAGAGCTTAAAAACAACCATGTATGTTCCATCCCTATACATACTTGTATTTTTAAAAACCACTCCCTTTTTCCTGTTTAGCTGCCGCTACAGCGCAAGTGGAGCTCCCTTCCCTAAACAGATAAGTATACAAAATGGTGGTGCACACTCTGTTCTGTATCATTTGTTCTGCGCTTTAAACACCAAAAATCCTTAACAGAAAGTATGATGGCTGTGGAGATGTAAAATTAAATATGTTATATTTCAAACTCAGGAACTTATCGAGGAATAACTACACAAAACAGCACGTTACAGTCCCGCGTGGATGAACTTGAGCACAGATCCCGCACAGAGAATCTTATCATTCGAGGCATTCCGGACTCGATAGAGACGTGGGAACAAACCGAAACAAAACTAACCATTTTTGTTACTTCAGTTCTTAATACCTTCACTCCAGATTCCATCCATCGCGCGCAAAGATTAAGATACTTCACTCAAAACAAATGTCGTACTGTCATTGCCAAATTCACCAACCCGAAAATAGGAGATAAACTTCTATCTTTGCGCAGTGAATTCACACCTAAAGATGTTCTCATCAGTGAACATTGTTCTCCCGCGACGCGCATGCTTCGGAAAAAACTTTTTGATTTTGCAAACAGCCTGCCAAACTCACCACGCTTTCAACTCCGATACAATAAGCTGTTTTTGAATAACAAATGCTACATGTACAACACTCACTCCGGCATAGTTGAAGAAGTGGAACAATGACATGAAGTGGCCAGCAATAACAATGTTCCGCCACAATACGCTTCATAGGAACACGTTAGGGCCAGAGGACCATCAATATTAGAAGTATCAGTCATTTTCACCAACGTCAGAAGTGTACTTAACAAACATAGCTCTTTATCATCCGCAATAGACACATGTACCGCCCATTTTATTGTCCTAACTGAAACATGGCTTCACTCACACGTGCACGATTTCGAAATTTCTGAAGACGCCAATCGGTATGCTTTATATCGGTGTGACAGGACTGCGCGGAGGCGGAGGGTGCTGCTCCCCATATCAAAAGAAATCCCTTCATCATGTGTTTAAATTAACTGGGTTCTTGAAATAGTTTGGGCTACCATCAACCTCGGTCACCAAAAACAGGCTTTAGGATCACGCTATCGCCCACCATCTTCATCCCTCTCCTTTGTAAGCGAACTACACGACGCTGTTAACACTGTTGCCACACGTTGTCCTTCCTATCCATCATTTTTGCTGGGTGATTTCAATTTTCCCAACACACTTTGGAATCCTCGACCCGTCTAGTTACCCCCCTTTTCTCCACGAGCTGAATAATGTTTGAATTTTTGTTCTACCTTTTCCTTCTCTCAATTAGTAACTAACGCAAAAAGAATATCGTCCAGCTCTGAAAACACTCTTGATTTATTTCTGACAACACATCCCAATTTCGCTTCGCCTATCACGTACTTGCCGGGAATAAGCGATCACTCCCTACTCATGTTATTAATTAAGATTTCATTGCGGAAAAATACAAAACAAGTAAAAACCATACGTGACTAAAAAAAGCGAATTTTGATGCAATTATTCGAGAACTATCATATTTCATTGACGGTCTGTTCAAACAAACTGGGATCTGTTCGCCTTGAAAGTGCATGAACTAACAGATGAATATATTCCGCAACATACCATAACTGGTAATTCATTAGCACCGTGGTATAAATCTGATTTGAAACGTATGTCTAATAAGAAAAAATCTCCTTTTTCGATCAGCGCAGCGGACTTCTAGTGAGTCTCGTTAAGCTGCCTATAACACCGCTTCCGACATTTACGTGTCAGCGCTTAAAACTGCCAAACATTACTTTTTTGTCGACAACCCTCCCATTCACGCTGGACACTAAGGTTAGGAAATTCTGGAAATTAGTTAACACGCCCCGTGAGGAGAGCGTGGTCTTAGAAGAGGCAATATCATTCCATCCCACCAATGCGCATCTGTGTTGATTCACTCATTTGTTACAAACCTCTCTACAACTTCTCAAATTGTGTTCCCCACTGCAGCTTCTTTTGATTACATTACAATGACTCCGGTGCAGGTCGAAGCACCGGGAGTCGCGTCATTGATGGATAAATAATAATACCATTCATCTCCTGGACACCACCTTAGTGATTCAAAGTTTAAAAAAATACCTTTTCATTTAGTGTTATTATTCTAACCATGCACTTTCAGCAATCATTATATAGATCAACTCTTCCTGCTCAGTGGAAAATAGGGAACGTGGCTCCATTGCACAAATCGGGAACTAAATCTTCCGCATTGAATTACCGCCCCCTTTCTTTAACAAGTACATGTTGTAAATTGCGAGAACACATAATTTTCACCAACCTTGTAAATTTTCTTGAATCTAATCTTTTATTTTGACCAGCGCAACACGGCTTTCGAAAATATTTTTTGTGTGATACTCAACTTATATCGTTTACCCACCAGTTACATCGCATTCTAGATCTATCTGCACAAGATGATTGCGTTTTGTTTTAATTTTTCAAAGAATTCGATGAGGTATGTCACCGACGTTTACTTTTTAATCTTAAGCGACTTAAACTTCACCTTACCGTGCTTAACTAGGATCGAGTATTTCCTTCTTAAGCGATCACAATTAGTTGCCGCTAACAACTCTAATCCTTCTCTGTGGGGAATTTCTTCTGGAGTTCCCCGGGGATCAGTTTTAGGTCCTCTCCTCTTTCTTATTTACATTAACGACCTTCCGTCTCTTGTATCTTCAAACATCCATTTATTTGCAGTCGGATGTGTTATCTTTCACAAAATTAACACTGACAGGGAAACTAACCTACTTCAGTCCGATGAATACAAGATAACTAACTGGTGTAATGAATGGCTTATGAAACTAAACGTGTTTAACTTTAAAGTCATGCGCATAACAAGGAGTACTAACAGCCCCCTGTGTACTATTTGAACAACGTTTCGTTAGAGCCCGTCAAATCTTATAAATTCTTTGGTGTACACATTTCAGCTAAGCTTAATTGGACGCTCCACATAGAACACGTCATTAGCAAAGCTAACCGCATGTTGTGTTATCTGCGCCGTGACTTCTCAAGCTTCCCATCCTCATTAAAACTTTTGCTTTATAAAACACCAATAAGGTCAAAACTCGAGTATGCTGCGGCAGTCTAGGACGTTTGCAGGGATAATCTAATTACTGCTCTTGAAATGGTACAAAATAACTATGTTCGCTTCATTCACTACAACTATAACCGTATTGCAAAGATCTCGTCCATGGAATCCATCATCGGGCTTCCATCGTTAGCTTCCCGTCGGACAACTTTTCGTCTTACATTTTTTCACAAACTATACCATCACCTCATCTTACACAACCAACTCATCAACAAACCGCAATACATTTCTCGCCGAATCGATCACGCTCACAAATTTGGCATCGAATATAGCAGCACGCGGCATTTTTCTGAATCCTTCATCCTCAGAACATCACGTGACTGGCAGCGCTTTTCCCCAAGTGTCCTGGCCATTAATGATAACCGTTTATTTCTGAATGCGTTAGGTAATGTTGTATAACCGGGATAATTTGTTTTTTTTCCATCGTTGCTGTATTCTCATGTGTTATTGCTTTGTTTTTGTAACCCACTCCCCTCTGTAATGCCTCTACGCCCTAGGGTATAAAAAATAAATGAATAAATAAATAAATTTGAACTTTCCATTTATTTAAACGGATGCTTCAGTCTTGCTAATAGTACATGCATTTTAATACGCAAGAGGGCACAGTAGTTCAAAGTACTCCAAATACACGAGTAATTCTAAAACACCACTCCAATCAACACCCTATCAACAGAAGAAAAACTAGCCCGGTGCCGCCTTTAACTAAGAAATGCAGCCAGCATATACCATGCACCAGCTCATTTGCTACGTACACCCCTGAAGTGCCAACATTGTTGGACCCTCTGGCACTCAACAGTGAACATTTTGATGCAACCAAAGAAATTTCTTCTCCCTCCTCTTCTTTAATGCAGTCAGTGTGTATTGCAGCTAGCTTGCAAGCACCAGCAACGTTTGATTAGTCACAACACAGCAATTGAAAACAGGGATGCATGACTAATCACTTAACTTCCCAATAGGCAGAACATGTGAAGCCTGATGGAGGAAAGCCCATTGGGGTTCCATTTTCCCCTCAATTCGCAATTTAAATTTTAAGTTTCAACATTAATGTCGCAAGCAACTCCCAAAGAAGTAGCAGTGTCATCAAAGCAACCAAAGAACAACACAAAAAGCACCAGAAGCGCTAAGGGCACAAGCGTGCCTCTAGGAAAGCTTTCGCTTTTTTAGAACCTACACCGGGGCTTTAGTTTTCAGTGACCGCCTAAAGGTATGAGTATCGCAACTCAACGGAATGGGCAGCCACGGAAGTTCTTGCTTAGGCGCAACACACGAAACGTTTTGAAGACACGCATTGTATTAGCTAATAAGTGGCCAATACAAAAACATATTTTTCTTTTATGCAAAACTGCGCGTATGCCATGTGTCCTCTTTATGACCTCGTTATATCCGTGACCTCCTTTCCTTGCCCCCAACACCAGCTCACGCTCCGGTGTGCACTCCTATTTGTGACATATTACGCGTGCTGCGGGACTGTCATTTCAATTCACCTAACAATAAGTTTATTGATATATAGAAAAACACTGGCAGTTTGTGACCGAAGTACCTGTCTTTAGCTGTAGCCAGCATTTTGCGTTGGGTTGCCCAAAATACCTTAAGGGCGAGGGATAGGAATCTCCGATTCGTCGATAGTTTATCACCAGTGATAAGGGCACCGCATATTTTGATCCTCTTCGCCGGGTGCCATTTCGAGGAGTCCCGTTATAATAAAATAATGACGACCGTCTTGGGTGCTGTGCTATACAACAAAACGTGAACAACCACTTCCTTCATGCTAGGATTACTCCGTATTCCTTTTGTTCCTTGTCATGAAGGTTTTAAGATGTAAACTGTCAAAAGGACGCTCTTTCTAGAACGCAATTAGAGTAGGTATTTGCACAATTTGCAATGTAACACTATTTTCCTCAAACGATAAAGCCCCATCTCACCGTAACATCGCTAGCGCTGTCGCCTTGGCTGCCCACCGCCTTGTTTGGAGAACCCCAAGGAGTCGGTGCGGCGGTTTTTTCGCATGGTCTCTATAGTAGTCCTGAATAAAGGACTAAACTCATCTAAGCAGCGCAGTGATCATTACACAACTGGTGACGAGCAGGATAGGCACGCATATGCTCTGCATGGCAGCCATTGCACTACGGGGCACCCAAAACTCTTGCCGGAGAGAAAGCAGTCATTGTAATTAGCGTGCCACTTCTGTGTGGAAATTGGTACATCCGCAAGGCAGCTAGGCGTGTCAATGAAAGGTTTCGTGAGAAAGGCGCAGCTGTACACGTTGTATATATGAGGCATTTGAGCGCATCACCATAGCCTGGCTACCTTTACGCTTTCATCTTTGTTAGACGTGTACTACGCCTCCGTTATGATTTGCCCTGTGAAACATTTTTGGTGCTAGGTGTATTTTTACTGCAGATAATAACTCTGGCAGTTCGAAAGTGAAGACTCTGTCGAAGGAGGTGGATCACGACCGTAAGGGTCTAATCAGTGCCACATCATGACCGCCATAGGAGCAGTCATAGTTAATTTCCCCAAACGGGACCAACCGCTTCCCCTCACTTACTAGCCAGAATCACTGTTAATTATTGATAGTGACTCTGGCTAGTCAGTGAGCGGAAGCGGCATGGCCGATTGGGGAAAAATCAAAACAGACTGACCACTTGGTTTGGCGAAACGACACCAGCGAGGGTTGCTGTACTAGATGGGAGCAACCTCTCTGGATTTTTACCCAACCGGGCAAAGCGCTTCGGCTCATGGACTAGCCAGATTCTCTATCAACAATTAAAAGTGACTCTAGGTAGTCAGTGAGCGGAGGCGCTTCGACCGATTGCGTTAACTGAACTGCCACTGCTACCATGGCCGCCATGATGCGACACTATTCAGTCTTGGCGAGCATGACTACCACACGATTGTTCCCAAATATTACTAGGCACGGTGCATCATTACCTCTGGCTCAACGTTTCTAAAGTGAGCTTTGGCAAAGGTTTTCTAAACTATTCCTGAATTTGCGAACTTCTAAATTCGTAGTCATTTTCAGAAAAAAAATGTATTGGTGGAATCATCGAGTGCAATGTGTGGCGTGCAATTCATTGTAGCGGCAATCCAAAGGCCTTTTTTTTAAAAAATCAGCTTCAGCACATAGTTTGGCTGATAGTTTTCTGAATCTAATAAAATAAATGCAATTGTTATTTACCGTAAATACGGTGTGTACATCTACGTAAGCTATTTTATCACGCTGATATTCATTTTTTGTGACACCAAGCTAAAAAAATTGTATGCTGTATAAAACTTTTTGCCATAACAGGCACGTTTGGTAATTGCAAGTAGTGTTCTAAAAGTTATTTACAATTGTGGTTTAAACTAAAAGAACGTCGCTACTCACCTCCGTGAAGAAATAGAAAATTATTGTAACCTCTCGGGTTATTGCAATTGGTGGATACAAGACGATGACTGGTTGAGTAAATCAGTGCAGTGTTCAGTTGTCGTGATTTATTTTTGTTGACTGTGAACATTTACTGTTAATGCCCGCGTCGACGCCGCCGTATTGGCATCGCACCGCAGTAGCTGTCCCCAGCCTACAGTAAAAGCTATGAAGAAAGCTGGAATCTAAGCGGCGCGATCTCCGGTGGTCCTAGCGTGGTTGTGGTTGTGCGAGCTCCATTCCCTTCGGATACAGCAGCTGCTGCGTTCATCGTCTCGTGCGTGGGCAGGGGTGGCATGCAGCCGCGGGGCACTCGCCTGGTTGTTGTGTTTTTCACTCGTTGCGCTCGCTGGTTGACGACGATGCTTTTTTTCCTTCCAGCTTCCATCCAGGATTTTGGATACAGCAAGTAAGAAGTCAGCCCGGTGGGTGGCTAGGGTCTGTCTTCTGTTAGCGATTGTCAGCCGCGCTTTGTTTAGGACAGTGTTTATCTCGCGTCCGGTAGCAAGCCGCCATGGCTAGCTACAGTGTGCGGCTGCGGCCGTACACTTTCTATGCGGGGCTCCCCCGAGGAGTCACAAATGTGGAGTTTGTGAAGGTACTGGTGCAGCGCTTCAGCAAGAATGAACTGAGTGGCGTGTGGAATACTATTATGGACCCTCTAGTTTGTCGCATCTAGTGTAACACTTCTCTTCTTTACATATATTTTCGAAGTCGGTAACACATAAATGGCTAGAAACGATGCCGGTTGGTTGGGCAGCAAGGACAAAGTAAGAAAGTTGATGGAGCTTTATATATTAGGGAGAAAAAGCAACCAAAAAAATTTATGGTATCTGCAAAGAAAGAGCGAATCTTCATTATGCATGCCCCGATTGCTCTGGAGCATTCTCTGTTTGTGCACGGACGCAACACGAAGATGCTTGTGTTTTCGGCAAAAAAAGATGAAAAGTCGCGCATCATAGTTAACCTTCCGTATACCAAATATTCCGAAAATGAACGAAAAGCACGCCTTCCCCAAAATTTACTTGACCGCGTGTAGGAGCGCATTACCTGGTACGAGGTTAGGAGGGAGAAGAATCAGCTTCCTTGTAACGAACAAGTTGATATGTCTCATGGTGTTGAAGGGTCTTTAAATACAGAGCCTTTCAGTAACTCACGATGTCACCGGCGTTGACGTCCGTAGTCGTAGTCCGCACTTCTCCTCCTACACTATTTAAAAAATACTATCCGGCGCCTGGTTTCGATCCCTCGACCCTGCGGGCGGAACGCAATGTACATGGTGCTCTACCCACTGCGCCACAAAGCCGACACAGAATGGGAAGCTACGAACGCGACTTATATGCTTGACTCATTCAAACTACGTCAAGAAGCTGCTGATACAACGCATTCACTACCACCAACTCCCCAAACACTAAACGTTAACGCAATACACCCACCCCCTATGCGACGCATTTACTCGAGTCCCCCTCGCGGGGAGATGGGCCCAATTTTTAGGCTTTTTTAGCACAGAATTACCTGGGTTGTTCAAGTTTGAGTACTCTTGGTGAGGTGAAGGAGGTCATGCAAATTTAGGTGGACAGCATGCGGTCCTAATCTTCATGTGTTGGTTGTGGTTTGGGAGCAAGCGAAGGGTTAAGAGAGAATGTCTATACAAAGTGCTATAGTTGTCGTGCTTAATGCAGGTAGTCAGGGTAGAAATTGGGGGATAGCATGAATAGGGATATTTTGCTGGTTTTAAGACTTGTTTGAATGCGGGAGTACGTCGCAGCCTCTTAGATGTTCACTTTGCCGTGGGGTCGTGGTTATCTACGGCCTGTGAGGCGGTGGGACTACAGGATACCTTCGTGTGTCCGGGAAAGGGACCGGCATCTTGTGGTCGCAGTGGTTAGGCTGACAATGATAACGCCCGTCTTTGATGATGAATTATTCTCCGGAGAAGGGGCCTGTGTTCCAATTAATGGGGCAGTTCGCAAGAGTGGGCAAGTCATAAAGTGGCGAATGCCGGGGCTATGGTGCGGTCGGTGTGGTAGTGTTGGCAGGGCATCGGCGAGCCAGTTGTCAACAACGACTCTTGGGACGTTAGCAGCAGTAGGCAGTGCAATCGGCGAGCGGAAAGGCGACTTCCTTGGCTGCGGTACCGTAGGTACGCAATGGGATACATTTATTTCAAGCGATGGTTCAGGCTTGAGGGGGCGAACGTGGTAGTAGACGGCGTCTACATAGCACGTTTCTTAGGGTGTATTTCTAACACACTACGTAGTGTTTCTTCTTTTTTTTTTGGGGGGGGGGGGGCGGGTGGTGGTTGCTAGCGGCTGAATGGTTGACAAGTTGCTACTTCTCATTTGAGCTTGTCTCTGCACGAGGTCAACGGTTTGCAGCAGGACACAGCCCATGAGAGTCCTTGTCTAGGGCCACTGATGTCAAGGGTTCGTAACCAAGGCGATGCAGAAGAGAAAATGTGGTAGAGGTGAGCTATAAGTAGTTATTGTGGTTGTAGATTTGGCGCCGGGAAAGTTCGTCTTAGATGTTATGAGTTCCCACGTGGGCTAGCGTGGCAGTGGAAATTGCCGGTAGCATCATATATTTTTTTTGCGTGACGGTGGATCATATTTTGTTCTTGATTTCACAGCTTTAGGATCCAAATTGGGCGCTTCAGAGTTTATGTTGTAGCAGGCATGAATGTCGGTTGCTGAAGGAGACGAGAAAGCAGATGTGGAGCTGGTTTGCTGTTTCAAGAGAGGACTGTTTATTTTCCAAAGATGCGTGCGCCGAAAGATTTCCCCTACAAGGGAAACAAGGGGAACTCCGCGTCGTTCAAAAGAGAGAGAAAAAATGTCCCCTAGCGAGCAGACGACAACGGCGCCAGGACTAATGCCAAAAGTCGGCCAGACAAGTTAAGCGCTCCCCCCGAAGGCTACAATTAGAGAGCGCGCAGGAAGGACCCTACGCCGGCGGTGGCGTCGCCGATACGCGTCTTCAACAAAGGTTCACCGTAGTCGAGGCAGCGGCAGTCGACGCAGCGGCAGCAGCTGCAGTCGAGGCAGCGGCAGACGAGGCAGCGGCAGATTGTGCGGGAGAAAGAAACGCGCGCGGGTGCCGTGTGGCTTCCGCTACAATGTGACTGATCACCCCAGATAATTTGAACATTTCGTGATGGTTGCCAACACGTCTGGTAAGACGTGAAATTATTTCTTGTTGCTCGATGAATATACAACCGTGAATGTATTTGAACAGTATTTGAGGCCCCTTGTTGTGGGTGGTAGGGCTGTAGAGTTGGAGGCCCCTTTAGGCGACACTTCTGGATCGAGGGAGTTTGTGTTTCACGCCTTGACCCATTTCTAGAGTAATAAATGCACGGATGACCACAGAGCTAAGGCCGCACCGCTAAGGCAGGTTTTTTCGTGGGTACGGCTGCTTGAAGGCATGGGGTTTTTCATTCGATCAGCGTGTCTTGTGTACTACGGTGTAGAGTACAGGTAGCCCGTTATAGATTCTGTGCAGAACAAGGCCAGGTCGCGACAAGGCTGTCTTCGAGCAAGGTGAGAGTACAGAGCTTAGGAATTTACGAGTGGGCAAGTTGGGGAATGCGACTGAAGAAATGGGCCAAGTCGTGGAGCGTTGGACTAGTTTCTAAGCAATGTTTGTACAGAGGAGCACACACGTGTACCATAGTAACAGATTGAAGGCTTTTGACAATAGCCTTGTGCGAGACATTTTCAAAGGCGCCTTGAGTGTTAATGGTAAAGATAGTCATTTAGGTTCCTCTGATAAATGGAGTTAATGCCTCTTCCTTAAGTTTTTGTAGTAGCACATTTTAGATGCGACGCTGAGAGCATCTCTTGTCGGCGGCCGTGTCCTTCCTGCGTGCGTGCGTCGTCGTCATAGGCGTCCGCACAGCTGCGTCTCTCCTCCACTCTCCCCCTCTCTTCTCCGATAGCGAACACTCTCTCGCGAGGGGCATTGGATTGGATTCGATTAGATTGGCTTGGCTTGGCTTGGCTTTTCCTGACTTGGCTTGGCTTGGCTTGGATTGCATTGGATTGGATTTGGACTGGATTGGGTTAAAGTGGATTGTGTTGGATTGTGTTGCGTCATAGCCGCGGCAGACTCACTGGCGCCGGCGCGTGCCCAGGTGAGAGCTAACACTTTCTCTACCTCCTTCAGCGTCACATCACACCAGGGTTCTCGCGAGGGGAGGTGGGCGTAATTTCTCTACGGATAGATGATCCGGTTCTAGAAATGAAGTGTCATTGACCGAAGGTATTCCTAACGTTTACCGAAAGTTTATAAAGGTTACCGTTGCATCAGGTCTGTGATATTCCCCGAAGATTTTTTGTGGTGAGTAGTCTTTTAGGTTTTGGAACTAGACCAAGTTTCTCTTATGTGCCTAGGTAACGGAGATATTTCAACTAAATTTGAGTCTTCTAAATAAGGGGGCTTGCTCAGAAGGGGGTCTTACCCACCATTTGAATCCATAGCAGACGCTTGTGCAGATGGCGGATTTGGATAATTAAACAGCATGTCGCTGTATAGCACTGCGTAGCACTCTCATTTGCGTATTGATGTGCCCAAAAACATGCCAGACCAGTATAGCGATGCAGGTGCGATTTTGTTGGGGTAAGCGGGAGACCGCCCCTATTAACCGATATCATCATCAAAGTTATTCGCTAATCCCATTCCTGACCCGCCACTCAGCAAATGTTCTTTTCGGGCTCAAACATGCAAAATAAACCTCAGCTCTGCGGACATATTGGGCACCAGATGGTTATTCCTCCGTGGTTAAATATTTGTTTAACAACTAGGTGATACTGACAACATGGCTCGAAACAGTATAACTAACTAGAAACGTGTGCCTAAATAATATTTTGAAGACTTGTTTCGACACCATAAAAACGGTTATATTTTGATCTAAGCCCGAGTTCTCACCCACAATATCCCAGCTTTCCAACACCATTTTCGGGCGAGCACCAAATAAGTCGTTCTTACGCCGGTGGACTAAATGCTCTTTTCAATGCCGAAGCTAGCTTGTAACGAACCTAACTTGAAAAAAAGTGAAAAAGGCACGCAAAGTCAGTTAAAAAAAACAATCAAACGAAAACCGTTTTATCAGCCCAGGTAGAGCCCAAATATAAGTGTAATAAGTATTGCATAAATGTGTCTGGCTTTTTGAGTTTCCCTGTTGTTTTCTAGCGTTCGCGGAAGCACAATGCCTTTTAAGAATTTCTGTTGTGAATAAATATTTCTAGGTCACGCGCAGGTGATGAAACGAAGAAAACTGCTTATTAGCGATGAAAACCAAACAAACCCCCTGATTTTCATCTCCGCAACAATACTGGTAAAGGAAGGATTTTTCAATTCAAGTCAATTCTTTATACAGCTTTCATTCTTGTCTTTTATTCTTTTCATTCTTATCTTTCATTCAATTCTTTATTTAGCTTTGCCTTTGCCGCTGACTGCCCATCAATGTCAACTATCTGCGACGCCTGTTCGTAACCATTGCCACCTGATGGAAAATACTTGATCTGTGCTACCTTTACCGATGGCTATCATGTGGGAAAGAACTGTTCAAATATTACTGATGCCAAATTTGCTAAGATGTCTGCAGCAAAGCGTGGAGCTTGGGAATGTCAGGCATGCAAAACGCAGACAGAGAAACTTGGAACGACCGCTTCCAACTAGGGTGATGTTTCTTCAGCCATGCTATCCGCAGTTCATGAAAAATTAGTTGCTTTGAAGAACTCCGTCGATGCTCTAACGGCGAATGTTGGAGAGCCGTTGACGGTCAGAGATGTTTGTGGAAAGCTGGCTGAATCTGTAGGCGAAGTTCAGAAGTTTGCTGAACACCTCTCCAGTAAATACGACTCCGTACGTTCTACAGTCACGGCTAATCAGGCTCAAATTTCTAAACTGTAACCGCAAGTGGAAGCAATTTTCACTAACGTGGCATGAAATGCTGAACAACTGGACGACATGAATGCGCGAATAAACGAGTTGGAACAATACAGCAGGGTTTGCAACTTTGAAATCCCTGGTTATCCTCACAAGGCTAACCAGGATCTAGTGTCCTCCTTGGGAGACGTGGCTAGAAGGCTTCAAATTGCAGAATTCACTCCCGACGATGTCAATGCCGTGCACCGCTTGCCCAGTCGTGATGACAGTGTCGCGCCCACCCTTGTCCAGATGCGAAGTGTCTCCGCTAAGCAGAAATGGTTGAGCGCTAAATATGGTCTCGCTGCGCTGCAGTAGGATGGCTCCTTTCCTCGTCTCTACTCCAAAAACAATTTAAACCGCATGAACAGGAACTTGTATCGCTTGGCCCGTGCCCGAGGAAAAGAGAGCAACTATAAGTTCGTGTGGACGAGGAATGGCAAAGTGCTGGCGAGAAAATCGGAGGGAGCGCCAGTTCTTCGTATCGAAAGGCGATCGGATCTTGATAGGTTTGTTTAAGTATGGACCACGCCAACGCTGTCACGTGTTCATCCTTTGCGGAAGCGCATACATTTTTGTCAGTTAAAAACGGTCAATCTCTTCGACTAGCACACGTCAATATCCGTAGTGTTCACAAGCACTGGGATCATGTGTTGGCTCTAACCTCTCCATATTGCTCATTTTTTGATGTTTTCGTCCTTACGGAAATAAATGTGTCTTCATTTCTTCCACCGCAGTATAACATGCGCGGTTTCCAGTCATTCTCTTACACCCGACCTATTGGAAGGGGAGAGGGCGTAGCAGTATTTATAAAAGATAACTGGTCGGTATCGGAATGCAGTTTTGCGTTTTTGAACGCTGAAGTTGCCCTGCGCATGAGCACTCCCGAGTTATCTTTGGTTTTAATATCTGTTTACCGTCCACCTTGTTGTAACGGTCGATTGTTTTTAGAGGAGCGTGATTGTGCGTTAGCGTCACTTGCTCGTGAAGACAACTTATGTATGGTTGGGGATATTACCTTTAACACTCTTCGCCCAAACATCGCTCTTGTAGGTGATTACCTTGATACTTTGTCAGAATTTGGACTACAAAATACTATTCAAAGCAAAACACGCGAAGAAATGCTTTCTAGTCGCTTAGTCTCATCATGCATAGACCACATAAACGTCCGGGTTGACAGTCTCAGCGTAAAGTCTGCAATTATTGACACTAAACTGGCTGATCATTACTTTACCTGCAGTTCGTTAACAAAGGAGGCTGCTACACCACCTACTGCTTGTGGTAGAATACCAATCTCGTTAGTAGATCCAAAGGTCTTTGATAAAGTAATCGAACAGCATGACTGGCAAAACTTTATTTTAACCACACCCCACAGTACAATTTACGCTGACTTTATTGCGCTGTTTAACCAGTTTAGGCAACTCTCTACACGCGTGGTAACTATCCCACAACATAACTTGCACAATACTTGGATGACTCGTGAAATACTGCCTGCAATAAAAGAAAAAGACATACTTTGGGCCCAGTCAAAACGAGCCTCTAACTGTGTAGAATTAAGATCTAAAATCAGGTAGTCCAGAAATCGAGTAAATGCTATGATCCGCTCGGCTAAACGAAAACACTTTAGAAAGAGATTTTGGGACGCCCGTTCCGACAGCAGAAAAACCTGGTCGTTGCTGAACTGTCTGAGAGGTGCCACTAAACAGAATCATAATGACGACTTTATATCCCCGCACTTCTCCTCACCTGGGCAAACGTCCGCAGATAACTTTAACAAGTATTTTTCCCAAGTTACCGGTAGTGTAAGTCAAAACGCCCAGTCATGCTCCCTCCAAACAAGTATCCTTAATTCGGCTTATCTTCCACTCCTAACAAAAGATGAACTCAGAACAAGTCTTTATAGCCTGAAACCGAACTAATCCCCGGGCATAGACAATATTTCTATAAATGATCTGCGCAGAAATTTTCCTACCATTAAGCACGTTTTGCTAACCCTACTCAATGCTGTTATTGCGAGTGGCGTCATTCCTATTAATATGAAAACCGCTGTATTGTGTCCACTGTTCAAAGCCGGCGCGCGCAACAAAATTGAAAACTACCGGCCAATTTCTGTATTATCATGCATCGGTCAGCTGTTGGAAAGCCATGTGTGGCGAACCATTTCAAGTTTTCTGGAGGTGAACGAAGTCCTTTCATCCAGCCAATATGGTTTCATTCGTGGTAAGGGCACGCAAGTGCTTCTTGAAGAATTTTCTGATCTGCTCAATTCGAGTTTTGAGCACAATAAGGTAGCGTGGGCGCTACTTTTAGATCTAAGTAAGGCATTCGATAGCGTATGTCATAAGCTGGTATTAAACAAACTTTCGTTGCTGGGATTTCGCGGTCCTTTTCTATTGCTATTAGAAAATTATTGCATGGCAGGCGGCAGTGCGTTAACATAGGTCGAACCTATAATGATTTCACCACGATCACTGAGGGTGTTCCACAAGGCTCTATTTTAAGTCCTTTATTATTTAATATCTATGACAATGATCTTAGCTCGCATATAGCCCTTCCCTTATTCCAATATGCAGACGACACTCTAATTTTATCAGTTGCTTCAAATTATTCTGATGCTATGTCGCCTTTACAAGACACTGCCACAAAAGCCATGGATTGGTTTGCGGCTAAAGTTATCACGGTTAATACTTCGAAAAGTCGCCTTATTTGTTTTCACAGTCCATTGAAGAAAATTAATCTTGCTTACTCTTTCCTTCTACAAACATCTGATTGTTTCCCTTGCAATTGAACATCAATAAATTGTACAAGTACCGTAAAATATCTTGGCGTACATTTTGATAGTGATTTATCATGGAATACGCACCTCGCCTATGTTTGCCGGAAGCTTCGAGCTGTGTCATGCCTGCTGTGTAATATCAGATATTTGATGCCGATGTCAGTACGAAAAACTGTTGTTCATGTTTTGGCCTATAGTGTGCGCGATATGGTGTCACGGTTTATGGGTTTTGTGCCTCACGATGGAAAAATAGGATTGATTCTATTTTGCGTTAACTACTGCGTAATGTGGCGTACAACCTGGACCTTGCCAGGGATGTTAACATATTTGCCATGTTATCTATGCCAAATATCGACTCTCTGTTGCTACAAACCATTGTATTGAAGCATTACTGGAGTAGTAGTTTTAAGACTCCGTACATTCCGACGCGCTGCCTCCACCCTAAAGAACCGTATCTTATACCTAGATGCGCCACCAGATACGTGAAAAGAAGTCGAATTTATTATGTGCCCCCTGCCTTCAATCAACTTCCTCCAAACTACCTCTCTTTACAAACTAAGTATAAACTAAGAAAACCATTAAGACATTATATTGTATAAGCCCTTTCAGTATTCTAGTGATGATTACCTCATTGACTGCCCAGTAAACAGTGTTATGTTTGTTGGCTAGTTAGCTACAAATTTCTGTTATATTAGTTTTCTTTATGTAGCGTGTTTGTTCGCTCTGCCAGGCACTGCCGTTCAAGCCCTATGAGGGTTTGGTGGGCCTGACTTCTGTACAGTTCCTCTTTTTGCTGAAAATAAAGTATTATTATTATTATTTTTTTTTTTCAAGATGGCGCCTAGCAAGGATTGTTGTGTTCTTTGCTCTTGCGTTTTTTATGGCAAACAAAAGTTTTTCCGCTGCATTGCCTGTAAAAAACGCGTGCACGCGAAGTGTGTTGTGTGGCCGGACGCTGAGCTTCAACTCCTGAGATCTGGCGCTCGGCCGTTCAAATGCAACATCTGTCAAACGGTTGAGGTGGCGGCTAGGCGTAGTGGAGCCAGCGACGACTTCGGCGCGCCCGCAAGCAGGGCTTCTTCCCCCTGCTCCCTTCGTCAAGGCTCACCGACAGTCGTGAAGAAGGCCCCGGCGCCCCCGCTCCAACCGGGTGACCTTGGTGCCGAACCTGCCGGTCTTCGCGCGCTCCTCGTTGACGCGCTGAAGGGAATTTCCTTTCTCAGCGACCAAGTGGCCGGACTGCGCGAGGACAACGACCTTCTGCGCCGGGAAAACGCGCGGGCTTTTGCCTGCCTCCGTCAGGAGAGGGAGGGAGACCGCGCCCATTATGCGAAGTTGGTCACTTCCCTGCGTGCAGAGGTTTGCTCCTTGCGAGCTGAATTGCTTCGCCGTCCCGCTGCTTTGCAGAATGGAATGCGCGGCAGCCCGGGGAAGCCTTCTTTCATCCAAGCTGTTAACAATGAAGTGCCATCCTCGTCGGCTACGTCGGCTCCGCTGCAGGCGGTGTCTCCGGCGTCTCCTACACTGCACCCAACTCCGTCCACCCCTTTCCCAGTGCTTTCCGTGTCTGTGCCTGACTGTCACCCTCCCAGTTTTGAGAAGAAGCGCCGAAGCCGGGCATGTGTGGGTGCGTCAGACACATCTGGACTGGTCGTCGTTTCGCAGCCGAAGCGCCCCAAAGCTATGTTTGTTTCCAAGCTTTCTCCGACCACCACCCCTGCCAGTCTCAATGCTCATCTGTCCACTTTAGGTGTCTCGCCCTTGAGCTGCCGACGACTGAAGACTAAATTCGACACCTATGCATCCTTTTATATTTCCTTGAATGAAGAGTGTTTCGAGCGCCTAAATGACCCCGCTGTTTGGCCGAAAGACTGCCTCTTTAAGGAGTTTCGAGGCATGTTTCGCGAAGGCATGCTTCACAGCTCTGAGCGCATCACGTAAGAAAAACAACCATGACTAGTTTAGATGTTTTTTATCAGAATGTGCGAGGTCTTCGAACTAAGGCGACTGAATTTTTTGGTAACGTTCTGGCTTCTTGCTTTCCTTTAATAGCTATATCTGAAACTTGGTTGTGCCCTGATATCTTATCCAGTGATTATTTTCCTCAAAATTACCATGTATATCGTAATGATCGTGCTTTAACGGGATGCAAACAAAAAGGGGCGGGGTCCTTCTCGCCGTTGACAAATCTCTCCCGTGTGTGCTACGTAGCGATATTGATAACGCAGATGAGTCTTTATGGGTCGAAATTCATTTCTCTAAAACTGAAAAACTTCTAGTTGGTGTTTTTTACATTCCTCCTGATGTAGCTCCTGAGGCGTTCAATAAGTTAATCTCCTCCATTGAGCAGGTGCTTATCACTCATGGCAACCGCAAAGTCCTCCTGCTTGGAGATTTTAATGCTCCTGGCGTGGAGTGGAGCCAGCTAACGTGTTCCCACTACAACCACCACATTGAACAGAAGGGTAATAGGCTGCTAGATTTTTTGGCTTTCACTTCTATGGCACAGTGTAATCGCATAAAAAATTGCAGTGGAAATATTCTGGACCTGTGCTTTTCGAACTTTGATGGCGTTAGTGTGTTGCACTCTGATTGTTCTTTAGTAATACCGGACAGATTTCATCCTCCTCTTTCTATTTCCTGTTGCCTCCCTTCATTGCTCCACCGTTCCGTAAATTCCAACAACACGCAACCTCATTACGCTTTCGCCAGGGGAGATTATGCTGGGCTGTATGGCTACTTTTCCGCTGCCCCTTGGTCGACCGTCATTGACCACACTGATGTCAATGAACAAGTCGACCGTTTCACAGAGATTGTGCTTTCGGGTATGAAGGAATACATCCCGCAATATTTACCGAGGAGGTTCAGGTTTCCACACTGGTTTTCTTCTGAATTGCGGGATGCCCTGAAACTCAAGGAACGTGCGCACAGAAAGATGAAGCGCTCTGGTGCCAACCAGTTTGCTCAGGAATTCCGGCGCCTACGTGCCCTATGTAAAATATTGCACAAACGTGATCATACTTCGTACCTGGCGTCGGTAGAAACTAAAGCAACTCACCAACCGGGAGCCTTCTGGAAATACATTAATTCTAGATCTAGTACAACTAAAGATTCTATTCGTCTTCTAGACTCCAACGGAGATGAGGTTGTCAAGGTGGCCGACTGCTTTGCTCGTCAATTTTCTTCTTTTTTTGGGATTAGCGGTGGTAGTGACAAAAGCAGCGCCCCTTGTCACCAGGGCGAGAACTCCGGTTCTTTACAACTGGACGAGAACATCATTCGGACCAGCATCAAGCGGCTCAAGCCCTCGCTTTCTTGTGGGCCAGATGGTATTCCTGCTGCAATCCTAAAAACATATGCAAATATATTCGTTCCTGTGTTCACTTCAATATTTAATAACTGTCTCCGGTCGGGAACGTTTCCTCGCTCATGGAAAATCTCTCGCGTATTCCCTGTTTTCAAGTCAGGCCTAAAAACTGATGCTATAAACTATAGGCCTGTCTCGCTGCTTTGTTCTGCCTCTAAAATTTTCGAGTTATCTCTTCATACGGTCTTGTCTTTCTCATTTAAACATGTCCTCATTCCTAATCAACATGGATTTATGCGTGGTCGTTCAACTTCCACGAACCTTGTATGCTTCATGGAGCAGGCTGTCCCAGCAATCGTTGGTAGAAGCCAACTGGATGTGGTCTACTGTGACATGAGCAAAGCCTTTGATGTTGTCAACCACTCGTTATTGCTTGCAAAGCTCACTCTGTTAGATGTACACGCTTCTTTGGTGGGTCTTATACGTTGTTATCTCAAGGAGCGATATTGCTATGTAAGTGTTAACGGTCAAACATCATTTAGGTACAAAGCAACCAGTGGTGTACCCCAAGGCTCTGTTCTGGGTCCCCTCCTTTTTTCCATTTTCATTAACGATGTTGCTTCTGCCATTCAAAATTCCTCTTTTTTGTTGTACGCTGATGATATTAAAATCTTTAGAGAAGTGCGTAGTGTTCAGGACTGTAATTCTCTTCAGGTTGATATAGCGTCATTCCATCGTTGGTGCACCAAAAACGACCTTATCTTGAACCCTTCAAAAACTAAAGTTGTCTCCTATAGTAGAAAAACTCAACAGCTGCAATACTCTTATAAAATTGCAAGCACTGCATTGCCGAGGGTGACTGAAATTCGAGACTTGGGAGTACTATTTGATACTTCTCTGACTTTCTCTTCCCACATTGCACAAATTACCCGTCGGTCTCTTCGTTGTCTGGGTGCTGTTTGCAGGTATTCTAGAGAGTTTAAAGGTCCGCTACCTTTCTTAAAGTTGTATTCGGCTCTCTGCTTACCTCTTCTTGAATACGGGTCTGTTGTCTGGAATGGAACTTGCAAGTCCAATAGTGACCGTATCGAAAGGGTTCAAAATAAGTTCATTTCTATCTTTAAGCACCGCTTCCGTCAT
The DNA here is from genome assembly GCF_048455015.1 of Haemaphysalis longicornis. NCBI lineage: Eukaryota > Metazoa > Arthropoda > Arachnida > Ixodida > Ixodidae > Haemaphysalis > Haemaphysalis longicornis. The sequence goes on along the minus strand of NW_027526233.1, from coordinate 36,371,263 downwards.
GTGCAAGACGACGCAAACGGCATCATGTCTCTTCTGAAAAGCATTCCTTCCCTTCGGTGTCGACGAATGCGAGCTGATATTATCTTTCTCTATAAACTTCTTCATGGTAATATTTTGTGTGACGATTTGGTTACACTTATCAATGTCAATTTACCAAATAAACTTTTCAGAAAATTTCCAGCGTTCAGACCAGTTGCTTTAAATAGTCAACGCTCGTCCATCTGCCGAATACAATGTGCATATAATGAATATTCCGTTCGGCTTGATATATTCCAGAGCTCCTTTACTTTGTTCTCTAATGAGTTGAAAACTGTTGTAGCTTAAGTCCCTTATGTCATTCCAAATTTATGTACCCTATATAGTATGTGCAAACTGTTCTTGCTTGCTTTTCACTTTTTCTTGTTTTGTGTTGCTTGAATATTTGTACGTTTTAGTGTCAGTGTTGGTAATGCTGAAGCTTTTCGCCCCCCCTTTTTTTTTTTTTGGAACTTCTTAATATGTTGTTAGAAAACCTTGGTTACATACGTATACTCTATGTCATGTTGATTCAATATTTGCTTGTATAGTTCCTATTTTTGACATCTACTGAACGTTTCGCTGGCCGAGTGGCATGGCTTGCAACACTAAGCCTGCCTTTTCTTTTTTGACTTTCTGTTCTTTTTTTTTTTTTTTGCTTTCTAAGACTTCTGTAACTATTTTTACTTTATTGTTTATGTCATACATATAGTTTTTGTGTGTTGTTTTGTCTTAATTGTAGTGTTTTTTTTTGTATGGTGTACCAGTACCAAGACCCTAGGGTTGTTCCTGGGCACCGAAAATAAAGGTTGATTGATTGATTGATTGATTGATTGATTATTATTATGGACTAACATAGAAAGGATCAATCCCAAAAACCTACTGCGGTTAGTAGCTTGAGGAGGTGACTCCCCCTAACAACAGCAGAAACATATCAGTGGGTGGGACGTAATAAAAAAAGAACAAATTATTTATATTAGCAGTTCTATCTCGTGAATATAGACACGCATAGAAAAACCGAGGATGAGCAATAACGTACAACTGAGTTTCGTTAAAGAAGGCGAAAATATATACCCCAAAAAACAGCGGTAAAATGACGCATAGAAGATGAGAAAAACGGAACTGCAATTGGCCACTCCGCTCAAGCCAGTCGCTACCAGGAGAACGGGTATCTCAATGAACGCCACTTGTTTTTCAAACAAAGCCATTGATTTTATGTCGACACCCACAAAATCCCTGATTTCTATTCCAGCCGCCTCCACTACATTGTGCGTTGTTTAAGCCGAATCGTGAAACACGATTCCGCAGTTTTCAAACAAAGGCATGCACCCGCATTCATCGACATCTGGCTGTTACATCTTTTAAGGAAATCAAATTGTAAAATGAGTACAAGTTAACCAGGTATGGCACATTCACAATACCTCATTTTACATATGTTACCATTGCCACAAAGAAATGAGCGAAAATACCACACACAAATGTTCCTTAGTGGCTATTTAGCATTTCTCAATGTTGCAATTTAATGTAAAAGTTGGACCAGTTCTAACCCAGAAGGCAATCAGGGCCGAGAAGGTGCTCTTTGCGGTGTCTCTGTGATGCTTAGCAGAGGCTTCACGTTGCTTTTAAGAAGGGTACGATTTGACCGTAACCATTATAGGACTGAGACAGAGCGTCCCACTATATCGTGTCGCGTGAATTTCTTCACGTTATATACAGTCGCCCACCAATTTGGCGGACCCTGAAGGTCTCGAGATAGCATCCGAAAAATTGAGAAGTCCGTAAGAAAATACCCCAAAATCACTGTTTCCGTTTATGCGAGGTACTACGTTGCCGCACCGATAGATCAGCTTACATGTAACTTCGGCGAAGGTAGCCATATCCGACCAAAAGGACACAGTGTCGGCTGACTTCCTTCCTCCATGCTGTGCAGATGCAACGTGAGTCCGAGGCTGCATGTTTGTTGGCTTTCTTAATAACTTTTCACTTGCGATCGATGAAAAACTCCGCAAAGTCAAGGGAGAAGCGCTTCGAAAGCCCTAAGTTTTTGTAGGGGCTAGGCATTTACTTTGTGGAGTGCGTGACGATGCCATGTCAGAGTCCACATATTAAAGCAGCAGCGGAAAATAGACCTCGGAAAATGGGTCGGTGGCTTTAGTTTTTTTTTCTGGATGCTGCCTTATGTACAAAAAAAATCAGAGTTATTTCTTCAGTCATGCCTCCTTTATACAAGGCGACAAATAGGATTCGAGTGGTAAGTTTGTTATTTTGCGAGTTGGGAGTGAAATGAGTGATTATTCCTAACAAAAAAAAATGGGATGCAACCATAGCATCACATGACATCTAAAATTTGAAGATAATTCCGCTTCTTATCCTTGTATTCCCATATCCGTCGAGCACTGGGCGCTGTCGTGATCGGGATGGTGGCCCTACATACTTATGCTGGCTCGGACGTCAACCCTAATTGACGTGTTTACTTCGCCTGCGCAATTCCGGCACGTGTTGCGTGCGACTCGTTATTGAACAGAGAAGACGCGATGCTGAAGACAGTTCCCCAGCCTGGAGTCAGTCCCGCACCTTTAACTCTCTCATTGAAGGAAGACGGCAGCATTAAAAAGAGGCGACTTTCCGGGAGCGTACAGGCGAACAGCGAGCTACATGACTCCGGCACTCAGGTGTGCGCCGCGTTCGGGAAAAGAAAGTAATATCCTCGGAGCGGCTCCTACGCCTTCTCGGCCCTGTGGTCACTCGGGCTGCGGGACAACTGCGGGAAAGCTTGCGGGACAACTTCGAGCATGGGCGGGGCCTATGTGTATAGAAGTGTAGGCTCCTAATTGGACCAGACATATCGAGTTGAATTCACTAGTGGTGTTCTATGGGTCTCTGCTGCGAACAACAAGGCGGTGCAGTGCGTCGCCGAGCGTTGCTCGCTGTGGAAGTTAAGTTCGAGAGTAGATATCCAAACCCGTCTTATCATAATGTAAATATTGGTATAAAGTGTTCTCCTTCTTCAGCACGGCTCGGTGTCCTGATAAACGTTTTTGAAACCCCAGTCACACTACCACAATGGATATCCGAGCCCGGACCCACAACCGGGCACAGTGATTGTTGAAACCACTCCATAGGTATACAGTGCACTTCCAGTATAGCTTCTGTATACAGATGCTGTTGTAGTTCTTGTTGGCGTGACTGTTCTCTTCTGGCATTCACATGCACCCAACTCTTCTCTATGCCTGCGGAATCGACGTTGTTAGCTCTGCCATAATGCGCCTATTCAGCTGCTGTGTGCGTTCTTATGCCAACAACGCCTTCTTTCACCAAGGCCTCACAAAAAAGTGGAAAAAAGTGACTAGTTTCGACTACTTGTCAACCTTGCGGTTCTTTCATTTTGCCCGCATTTAAATTTATAAAATGCTGACACAACCTGTTATGGACCGCGCAGAAATTTATAAGCATTGAAGCAAGTCTGAAGTACGGGGGCGCGGTCAGATATAAAGAAGTTGGCAGTACCAAAATAACGAACCAGGACGTATGAAAGAGTGAGAGTAAGTTTCGAATATTTGCGCAAGACGATTAGTGTCTGCATATTTGTCATTACATTTCGCCTAAGTTTACCCATGCGAATAGCCAGTCTAAAGCGTCGTGTTTCATTAAGCTTTCCATTTCTTAACTGACAGGACATGCTTGCATACCTTCACAGTGCTATTGACAGGTGCTGCACTTCAGAAAGGGAAATAAAATTGAAGGTTCACAATGAAGGTTCATAATTTTGGTTCACAATGATGTCCAGCCAGCGTCTTAAGAGTCGCACCAGTTACAATAAACATGCGTTGGAAGGTGGCGCTTCGGCCTGTTACGTCTCTGTTTAGGCGATTTGTTTATTGTAGGTCATTCTGTTTGTTCTATAATGTAATTTCTATAGATCAAGAACAGCAGAGGCCCTAGGACGGGCCCCTGCGGGACACCTGACCTGACACCAACGATATTCGACTGGGACCCTTTTATAATTACTAATTTGGACCTTAAATTTATGCATTCCTTAATCCAAGTAACAACTGGTTCATTTAAATTCAAATACTGCATTTGGTGCACAAGCAACGCAAGGCAAACCAAGTCATAGGCTTTTTTGAAGTCTATAAATTCCCAATTTACAACAGAGTGGCTGTAAATAGTTTCGCTCCCTTCATGAAGAAATTCCGTTATTGAGTTACGCAAGACACATTCTGGCGAAATCCGTGCTGATTTGAATTGAGCAATGAATGGCAATCCTAATGCTTCATTATGTTTGTGTAAAAAATGTGCTGTGAGGTTTTACAAATAATGTTCGTGTGGGAAATTGGCCAATAGTTGACAACCAAATCTCGTGGACTTGATTTGTGAATCGGTACAACGTCCGCCATCATCCAGTCGTCTGGCAGGGAACGTGTGGCCAATGACTGTGTAAACAAGGCAGCCACGAAAGGCGAGCAGGGTTATGCAAACAACTTTAGCATGTTGCTGGGTGATCCATCAGGACCTTTAGCCTTATGTTCCTTCAATGCTTGTGGAAGGGCTCATATTCCAGGCTCAAGTACTCGTATTTCTTCCATGTCAGTAATGTCCCTCCCCGTTGGACCGGATGTTATAGTTAGTGCTGAACGAGGTGAGAATACAGGGCTAAAAATTTATTAAAGCAACTAGACTTTTCAAGGTGATCTACCACCAATACTCCGGAATGTTTGAGCGAGGATTATCTTTACCATTCCGTCATATGGAACGCCGAAACTCCTTAGGCCTTATATTTAATCTTGATGGAAGCGAGTCAAAGTATATATGCTTTGCTAAGGTTTAATCAATGCATGATTAGTGAACGGTGGCTGGTTGAGTTCTATTGGCGAAGCACAAGAGTGGAAATTCTTTGTAAAATAAAAGGAACCTCAAACCCGGTTTTAGACGACCTCACTTCTCCTCCGTCTCTGCTGCCCCAGACGGAGGCGACTAGTTCGGCTGCAGAGACGGAGAGAAGTGAGAGGCCTTCGTAGTTTGCCTATTTTATTTTTAGAACTCCTAGCGCACATGGCCACTAGCCGTGTCGTGGGCGGAGCGCATAGCGAAGTGGGAGGCGCGTGGCGCTATCACGTGGCATTCAGCCACATTGCAGGCGGCAAACCCGTAGATGAGTTCAGTGAGTTCGCCGTCTGCATCTCTGGTCTCCGCGTGGGCGCGTAGCTCACTCGGTAATACAAGGGGCTCTCGCTCCGTTTCTATATTCACGTCAGGATCAATTCCTGGTGGAGCCAGTAACTTCTTTTATTTCTTAGTGGGGGTTTTCTGTTGACACCAACTGTCACGACAGACCCGTTGGGGAGGGGATGGGGTGGCAGTGGTAAAAAGCTTCAGTTTAAAACATACGCCAGGGGAGGGGTGAAAACTGGCGCAACATCCCTTTATGACGAACAGCGGGATTTCATCAGCGCTCGCCGGCCATTTATTTCGGAGCTTGTTTAACGCCGCTATGACGTCAGCAACAGTAATAGTGAAAAGGCAGCGGGCATCGGAACTGGCGTTTTGATCTTTAACTTCGGCACATTATGAGGGCACCTTCACGCGCTGAAGGGCAAAGAAGGTTCGATAAAAAAAGAAGAGAACGCGTACTGAACTTTCCCCGTGATGACAGATGATGAATGGCGGATTCAGTGCGCACACGCAAGCGCAACCTTATCAAGTTTAAAACGTTGCAGGGGACATCTACGTATAATTTGTAAGGTGTAAGACGAGATGGCGTTAGTTTTACTGCCAGGGAGCGTCTTCGGAGGCAGTTGCTGTATCTAGGACCTATGCTTTACGAGCACGGAAGGTCAGATAAGAGAGGAAGACTATCAGGGAGGGTTTTTAATCGCTTTGGCAATAACAGAGACAAAGTGATCAGCGTTTCTGTGGCTTAAAGCGTCATTCCTTTTCGGAGGCAGTTGCTTTATTTTTACGACCTATGCTTTACGAGCACTGAAGGTCACATAAGAGAGGAAGACTATCAGGGGGGGGTTTTAATCGCTGTGACAACAACAGAGACATAGTGATCAGCCTTTCTGTGGCTTAAAGCGTCATTGAAGTGAATTTGTCGAGCTCCCGTTCTTGCTTGGTCTGCGTAGACTGGCTAAAATGAACACGCTTTTCATCGTTTCTCCTAGTGATGAAGAGGTATTTTATAAGCATGAAAGAAGAAAAAACTCCCATGCGCGGTTTGCGGCGGCTGCATCAACTAACCGCATTGACGTCATTTAAAGGTGTTACGGGATTGGACGATGTCCAAGATTAGCATTCAAACAAGTTTTGGTTTTGGTTTTGTCAAACAACATGCTTGGCATCCGACGTTATTGTTAGATGGGCATTCTCGATATCTCAATAATCGCCATGCCGTGCTTCTGTCATGTTGTCCGCTGTAACTTACCTCAGATGAGCCTACCAAAAAGGCTCGGAATAATAGCGATCACTAGCCGAGGGCTACGCAGTGGATGAACGCCGTCCGCGTAACCGCAGACGCTCAAAAGCCATCCGCTTTTTTTCCACCTGTGGAGTTTGCCTCACTCAAGACTGTATCGTAGAAAGCGTATTCACACCAGGCCGAGGGTTATTATAGTCTGGGCATACTGCCCGCAAGCATTCGGTAGGTATGGCAACAGTACGCCAACGAGAGGTTGCTAGCGCGACAGTGCTAGTCTACGCGCGTTCCGCGAACTCGCTCGTGAAGCAGTGAACGTTACGGGACAAAAATGGTGGTTAAAACACACGCCGAAAGCAAAAAAATTAATTTACCAAAAAAGGGATGTACCCTCGGGGATTTGAACTTGCCACTCCTAATATAATAAACCTACCGATCCAGACCCCTCGGCCACTATACCCAGCATTGGAGATGTTCAAATATAAGGTATATAATGCATAACCAGTTTTAATTTCATTTGGTTTAACCATTTCAAGTTGGTTAGATGACTATTTGTTGTATAGCACTCGTGTAGTGAGCGGCTCCCCTATATCCACAATATCTTACAACTACGAGTAGCGTATCATAGACGGAAAAGCGTTCGCAGATGTGTCGTCCTGCTGCTGACCGCTGTGCTTGTTCACCGAGCGGAAACAAGTGCTTTCTGCATCCCAGTTTTACATGTACGGTAAAAGTTTCAGTTGACTTTTTTTTTCTTGGTACCTATAATAACTTCGATGATTTTTCTGCCGCCTTCAACGAGCCTTAGATTTTCTTACTAGTGTACCAGTCACTCAACACATGCGCTTTGAGAGCGCTTGTGTTAAGCGACCTGGACTTGAAGATTGATACAGAGTACAGACTAACAAACTAAAGGAAAGTACATTCTTCCTTTAACAAACGTTTCGTGGCTTAGTTTGAATGGAGCGAACGAATTGCGAAGACGCGTAGGTGGCTGGCGGAATAAACACTGGGCCGACTGACTCGGTCGGAAGGTCGGCGAGCCATGCAGTAGCACAAACAAGCCAAGTCATTTGTTCCTGACGTCGCACGAAAACGCCAAAGAAAGGGGGGGAGGATGCAAAGAAAAGGACAGTATTTTCGAAGTTTTGTTTATACTAAATAAATTCGCGTAAACAAACCAAGAGTGGCCGAAACCTGGCCTAGCGACTCGGTACAACAATTCGCACTAGTAATCCCGCACTGTTATAAATCACTTCAGTATCCCTTTAAAATGCAAGTCTGAAGGTGGCGGCTCCTGATTGCTTTGTGGTCATTTTGAGAAAGAACGTGTCAATGCAAGTGTTTCAAAGTGTTGTTCCTCTCAAGATAACCCGGACTGAACATTTATGCTTTTTCTGAAGAGAGAGAGAGAGTGTGTGTGTGTCTGAGAATGCCTGAGCGTGGCAGAGGAGAGAAAAAAAGCTTGTTCTCGCAGACGTGGAGAGTTTCGTGGTCTCTCGGCTGTGTTAGTCAGCCAGGAGATTTTGGTTCGTGCGGTTTCTTCGGCCATCTGTACGTGGCATTGCTGGTTGAGTTTGTCAACGCGCCTGAATTGCCCATAAAATCGTACACAATGCTGCACAACTCTACGGAAAACTGACCATGCTCGGCCGCCTTTCGCACGCATATTGTCGGGGGTGGTAATGAAATTCGCTAGAGTTGACTAAACGTTTCGTTATTGTAACTTGGAAGGACTATCTCAAGCGATCAGCAGTAGGTTTTCCTATAGGCCAAAATCTCTGTCTATCACCTCTAACGTGAAAGCTGCAGAGGAGCTACCCATGCAGTGCATAAGTTTATTCTAAGATTATAGGTCTCCCTCTAGCCACCATGAGCAGCCTGATTGTGCGCTCGAGAAGCGCCGGTAGGAGGAGCTATCGCGCGCTTGCTGAGGCGCTGGCGCGCTCTTTTGTGTTTAACAAGATTTTGGCAAATAAATCAGAGACAGACTGTCCTGGAATCAGAGACCGTATGCCCACGGAGATTAAACCGTTAGGGGTAGAGGTTAACATTTGTTGTAAAAGTCTAATGCCCTTGAATTACGAAGCGTTCTTTCGCTAGGCGTTGGAAACCGAGTATCCAGGTTTGTGCTTTTATTGCGCTGTTTCACCCACCGAATTGGAACCTTCTAGCGCAAGGACTTGGAAAACGAGTGTCCCGGTGTCTTTGCGCCGTTATTACAGGAGACCACCACTGGAGACGCCGACAGCCTTAGCCCTTAAGATGCTTCGCACCTAAAGAGCGAGACACGATGCCTTAAGGAATTCCTTACTAACCTCGTCCAGCGGTTTTACCACGCGGATAAAACTTCGCCGTTTTTCGGTCCCGTGTCCGCAGCGATCCCAACGTTTGGGGGCTGTACTACATTCGAGCCTAAATTAACGTTGACGTTTCATTTCATATGCATTACCAGGTTACTTAGTAACTCTTTTTTTTAATAGGAGAGTAAGCCTAAAACGTGGAGTTAGATACTGCGAAAATACAAGCGCCACCCGGAGTACAGAACGGGGACCACGCCTTTCTTCTTGGCACCGCTGAAAAGGGGCGTTCCTTGTCGCGGCCAAAGGTGTGCCACGTCTACGGTGTTCCAGAAGCGGCTTTTACCAGCTTAATAAGTTTGTTTCATCAAAGAAGACGGACAAATTGATTCTCGCCGTCATCACAAATCGTGCTGTGCTGAGGGGCGTCAAAATTCTTCCCCCCACGGCGGCATAAAATTCTTTCGGATCCGATCCGACGAAAGGTACGATCTGCATGATGCTCGTTTTCTTTTTTGCGCTTGCACGACACAGCAGGATGTGGCTGCAGCTGTAGATTTATACTTATTTGAGCATACACGAGAATTATTTATTTACTACATTCCGGTTGCTTATACATTCCCATTGTCTACTTTTCGCCTTGAATTGTACATGACATGCGGGAAAGAGTACCTGAAAATTAATCCCATGATTACATTTGCGACACACGGTTGTTTATTTGTTATACCCACAAAAGTTTATCAACATCTTGGTAATTCTTTATAAAGGCATGTAGAGTCTTCTTATTATAAACAAACAGTTAGTACCTAGCTTAAGCATTACAAAAGTTATCTGGCAGGGGCCATTACACTTTCATTACACAATGGCCATTGCAGGGGCCATTACGCCATTACACTTTGTTCTAGCAATGGAGTTGTTTTTTAAAAATGTCGAAAATGATACGAATATCCTAGACCCAGAGCTACCAGGAAATCAGACAGTTAAAGTAACGGCGTACGTCGATGATATGACTTTGTATCTAAGGGACGAAGACAGTCTAGTGCATGCACTTCACTGCTTCGAGCAGTATTCTGATTTAGCTGGCGCGAAACTAAAATTGCATGAAAAGCAAAGGCATAAGACTATGGTCATCAGGAAAACAGCACATATATTGTATCACAGTTGAAACAAATGTAAAAATCCTTGGTGTTACTTACACGTCAAGTGGGGTATCACTTAAGACATATTATCAAGCACATAAACAGCTCAGGGAGAATGTAAGTGAAGCCTTGGCATGCGATTTGCTATATGAAGTTACAAGGTACCTCGCAATAAACGTGTTCACTAGGGAGATGAGATATCTAGCTGGGAGAGTCGCCCTTTCTCGACACATAGCGGTCAAAATCACATCAGGAGTAGCGCACCTGTTTTGGTCAGATAAAGCAGCCTTGGCAAAACTGGAAAACTGGGCCTTCCAAACAATTTCGGTGGTGGAATATCACTTCAGTAAGTAACTATTCCTTCACCTATGCATTGAAAAGTGTTTTTGCGTCATTAGACTGCAGACAGGGCATCCAGCAACGCAGTTAATCGTATATTTCTTGCTGGCACGGGCTAGATCGAACCTCCAGCATATTCGGGGCGAGCGTAAGGCAACTCAGGCACCTTTTTCACACCAAGGTATTAGCAGCATAGAGGAAATTAACCAGACCGAATTTACCAATGGAAATAGAGGATATGAGGAAGGTAGAACTTGCTCAGAAAGTTGATGAGACAAACCCTGACAACCTAGACGAGAAACAAAAAGATATTATCTTGATGCACGCTGGTCAACGAAAATGTACCGGGCGAAGTCCAAGGGCTAACATGGAAATAAGGATGGTCAGTATTGACGATGAGAGCTGTCTTAAGAAAATGGGGCACATCAACAGCACATAAGTGTGTACACTGCAACCAGAGGGAGACAAATAAACACGCAATGATCCAATGCACAGTGGCCAAAACACTCGGGCTTATAATGAGCAGGGCAAGCAGACAACTCAGCATCCAGGGCATCCTGGAAGACAGGACATGCCCGAGAAAACCGCAATCTGTACTTACCGCTTACGATCGCCATTGAAATGGCTCATTAGGGTGCCTCAATGTAACCGTGAACAAGATATCTATAAACGTAAACCCCGACACCATGATTTGGATGTTGCTCTCCCACAGGTAACCTTCGCGTACAATTCCTCTTGCACCGAATTACGTGGTATTCGCAATTTTAGCTGCTATACTGTCAAAACCCCAGCCTTCCATTGGACAGTTTGCCTCCCTCTGCTGCAAGACCCGCTGAATACTCACGCGACGCCACCGCCAAGGCCGACGCAGCTCGCCAAATTGTATGCACCCGTCTTACAACTTCCCAGGCCTCCTGCACGCTTCGCTAGGATAAGCACCGTTCCACAGCGAAATTTTATCCATGCACCCTGGCGCTTTGGTGGACACCTACGCGTTGTGTAGGTCTCTATAGTAAACATTTCCTCGCTACTCTCGCTCTTAGCGAGTGGTGCAATAAGTCACTTACATTACTTACGAGATATCATCACTCCGGTGCTCTCCTGCACAGTTACCAAGATACATTGTGCGCGTTGTTCAGGTCAAGCGATATCTTTACCCCAGCTAACAGCTCTGTAAAGGGCGCCAGGACGGCGCCTAGTCTCAGGAGGTTTGTTACCTGTAGGTGTTGTGAGTTATGACGACGAAGACAAGGGACGTTTTGCTGCACTTGGGGGCAGACGAGGGTGATGTCGCATTCCGGCCTGCGTTGCTCTTTACTATAAATACTGTAAATAGTCTGACTACATTGTGCTCCCTGTTATATTCTCCTGGTAGTATTACATTTGGAAAACGGGGCGGCTGGCTCGCGGGTAGCGGAAAAAGACCTGGCCTTGCTAACGGTACAGAAAGAGGGGCATGGTGATGTAGTCCGCATCAGTGCCCGGTGCTCTTAATCTAGAGCGTGGAAGTAGGGCAAAATAGCAATCTTCGAGGAAAAAGGAAGGAAGCTGGAAGGATTCAAAAAACACAGCGCAACTGACGGTATAAGGCACATGTGAAGAGAGGAGCCTCCCGTTAAGAATGCCACTGGGTTTCTTTGCGAGGTCACTTGCAAAGAGCGACTGGACAGCCTCCGGAGGGAGCTGATTCATGTGCTCTTTAAGGAAGTAAAATGAAATGAAATGAAATAAAATTTGGCTGTGCGTGTGTTGCACTTTATTGCAGAGAATGGTTGTCACGGTCATTGTTCAAAGAACTACAAGGTGTAACGTGTTTTCTTTATTATTTCATAATACTGCAGACCAATCCGCTGGCCAAACAGGATTGGGTACATCATGACAATATTGTGCAGAACAAGGAACAACAATAAGGGAGAAATATAAAATAAAGACAGGAGGTGATACGTAAACTCAACCGGAGAACTGTTAGAATGAAAAACGTCAGAGGGCAGTGAAATTTAATCACCACAGTTTAAGAAAAAAAATATTCCATAGATTGGGCAAGATACAAAGGGAAAGCACACTCACCTACAAGTGCCTCGTTTATTAATAAACACCTCGGCAACCTCACACGCAGTAACATCTATGATTCTTCCTATTACATTTATGTTGTCCAGGTTGGTTTACAATTACAATCACAATTCTTGGAGAGTTTCGGTTGTGGAGAATATTGATTTACTTACGAAAGACAACTGGAAGAAAAGGTGTTGGAGCCAGTAGCTTTAAAGTGGTTGGTCATATCGAAGTCCCCAAAGGGAGAGCTGGAATTCTTCAAAAAGGACGTAAGTACCGTGGCACGACCAGGATGCCTGCCCACGAATGGCTTTCCCTATATAGAAGAGCTGCCAGAAAAGCACAGGCCGAAGACCGCCAAAGATATTGAACTCGGCGGCGTCTAAACCCTCTTACGTACCATCTCGCCTACCCGTGATGAACGTGACCGGTTAGACGACGACAAAGCCGGGTCCCCAAATTGCTCCACATTTCAAAGACCTTGCCAGAGGTGAGTAGCGCATTGTGGGATCCCCGACGAAGAACATGTGCGCAGCACTTCGCTGTCATCGGTGGTGTCCGGGCCATGGCCTACGTCATGCACATAGAACCCTTCACTATATACCATAGTTCGTCGCAATTATACTGCGGCCACAAATTATATACAATGCTGTTTGTAGAACTGAACAGCGACAGCATTGTAAGGTGGTACGTGTGATAAAAGGCTTTCGTTCGGGAATCCTTTGACTGTTTTCACCATGAGGATGAGCTGGTCTCGGAGGGAGGGACTACACAACAGTGTCACCAACTGCTCTTGGGGTTGAGGGGAAGGGAATATTAGTGGTGGCAAGTCGGGCATAAAATACAGGAGATGAGTTAGTGTCAAAAATTTCTTTTACTGCACCTGACCAAAGTCCACACTTTCATCGCTCGGTGTGTAGAGGTATTGCGGAGGGTGGAATCCGTTTTGTGTGGTACACTCGCGAGAATAAAATAACCTATTTCACCAAATAAAGCTGCTTTGAAGGGAGGGAAACATCTTTACTGGATAGTTTGCATGTCTGCACACGCGTGTACTGCCATGCTACGTCATTGTCACTCTTAGATATGAGCACAGGCCTATAAAGGCAAATTTTTTATTACGAACCATTTTGGGAGGTCCTGCGGGATTTGTTGCGTCGATACTTGATTTGACCGTATTTCCTTCAGACTGCAGTTGGACAAATGGTGGAAAATGCGAAGTAATGCTAGTTGTTTATATTCTATAAGAACGAATATCGCAATGTAATAAAAATTTTACTGAAATGCGGATAACGGGAAAGTTGATCTGTTTAATTGCACAAAGTGGCATTTAAACTAACGGAAGCAATATGGCTGTGTAGGCACATAAAAAGGAATGAGTGAGCAATATTTTATAGTGCGCTTAAACCATATATTAAATTTGCTTTTCTGCATATTTCCTGCACTACAGGTTTTATACCTCGTGTACGAAACTTTCTTTTCATAGTATTTTTTTGGGGGTCAACACCGTAGGCGTTCATGGTTGGCTCAAATAGAATAAAATTTCCAATAAAAAATAATATATGTTTTTTTCTTTCAGACCCAAGGAATGTATTTTAGTACTTTCCAACTGAGGCGGTTTATTTTTGCCTCAGTTTTAAAAGCCTTTTTTTTATCCGCCTTTACTGTTTCTTTTATTATATGTTGAGTAAACTGTTCTCTGTTAATTGACATTTACCATATATTTGTTTCTAAATTATAAAACAACCTTATTTGCATTATTTAACACACTCTATTGTTTTGCGCAATTAGGTTACACTGAAAAATATTAGTAATTAAGATGATGCAGATTCTACAACGCGTATGTAAACTAAGTACACAAAATACCCTTTGACGTTTGTCACTGTGGCAGCGGCCACTCTTAGTGCTTCACTCTCTCTTGAGCCGGAGTAGGAACCTCCACGACATTCGCCCTCCCCTTCTATAGCCAATAAATTGCGATTCTCAACTAATAGGTGGTGCTCTGTATACTTACTTATCGAGCTCCTACTGGAATCAAAGATGCAGGGGAACATTGAAAGTGCTCGTGATTTCAAGTTCATTTGGTCTTCATAATTATAGAGCTGAAGAATTATTGCTAATTTCGGAGTTCCTCAAGGGAATCTTCACCTTGTCCAAAGCATTTATTCTCCCGACTGGTGAGGCGTTGCACGAAAGTATGGCTCTCCTTTCTTTGCGACAATGACTTCGGGCAGAGGCAGTGTCGCATCCAAAGGCAGATATGATTTTCGTCATTCCCGCGTGCGGGCCGCGCAGCCCGTAATTATCGAGTTGCTTATCCATCCGGCGAGATGCCACCGCAACGCCACCTTTACTTCAATCTCAGGGTGCCTTCCGGCATCGCTGTCGACGCTGTCATCGATGCGGCTGGAGCCATTGTCTCGCCGTCTGACTTGTACAGCCTGCAACCCGTGGGCGGACTGGAGTTTCGAATAGGAGTCAACACAGCGTAAACGGTAAGGAAATTTCTGGGTACCAACGTTCTACGTATACAAAGCAACATAGTTACACACGAGCCAGCTAACAAGCAGTATGTCAGCATCGCCATCTTTTTCCTGCCAACCTTTGTAATGCACTACGAACTGGCGAAAGCCGTCAAACCTTACAGGAAAAATGTGCAAATACACTCGAGCCGTTTTCGAGACAAGTATTATCTAAATGCAGCACTACGATAAGTGAAGATGGAAATGCGCATGGATAATCCTGTACCGATTTTCTTGGGAGCCAGCGGCCAGAGAGTTGCGTTCGGCTACCGAGGAGTGGAGATATTGTGTCTGAGGTGCGGAAGGAAATGACATTTCAATGCCCAGTATGCTAGACCGCGGTGTGACAGGTGCGTAGTTTTTGGCCACGCGAAGGAAGATTGTGTGCGAAATTTCTCGCGGTGCGGCGGGACGCACGCCACAGCCGACTCTACCGCGCGCGCGTCGTACTCGATAAGGGCAGACGGAGGATTTTTGGTGGCTTTTCCCAGCTCTAGTAAGGGCTAGAAAGTGCCGACCTTGACTGAAATCAGCCCATTGTAAGGCCACAGGAGGTGAGCGAGGGTAATGAAATCACAACCACTGAAACCACCGGGGACATCTAGAGCGAAGACGACACGCAGTCCCACAACACGTGGGTCGCTCACAGTAACGGAGAGGTGGAGGAAGAAAATGAAGGAACCCATTGTCAAACAGTGATAATGCCAGACGCAAAGTGCGTAAGAAGCGAAAACGGCAGCAAGGCGCCAGCCGGCGTGGAAGAAAGCCAAGATGGCAAAAGAGGAAGCCAGTCAAGTCGCGAAGCCGGCAGCCCGGCTAGCGACGGGAGGAAGCAAGAAGGTGGCAGCGGAGAACACTGCCGCCATGATGGCAGCTTCCAGGCGCTTCACGGGGTGGAAAAAATGAAGATGGCGGCCGAGGAAAAGGCATCCCCTATGATGGCGGCAGCCGGGACCTACCCGAAACGGCAAGCAGCCTGGAGGGTTGCGGACATGGCCGCCGAGGCGTCGACAGCATAGAACAGGGCATAAGGAGCAGGCGTGCGGCCAGAGGACGAGGAAAAGTGATCTTGCTTCGCGACGACAGAGAAAACGAGGCCAGTGCCCACTCGGACTCTGGCCCCGGCGAGCCGGGCACGCAGCAAGGGGACGACAGACGCGACCCGGTGCGCGGGCGAAAGGTGAGGCCCACATCGCGCTGCCGGCGGTGGCACAGGATGATGGGGCGACTTCAGGAACTTCAACACATGGCGACCGCCTCATCATAGACGAGGGAAGCACGACATCAAAGAGGGGGGGCAGTGTAACTATGATGGACGAAATGGACGGCCAGCTGGGGGGAGGAAGTGAGTGGAACAGAGCCCATGACGAACTGAAGCGAGCAAGCAGACAGACCGATGGTAACGCCCCGAGTGGCAAGCCACTAAGAAGCTCTATAAACGGCACAGGGTGAGCAACTGGACATGCTCCACTCAGGGGAGTCGGCGGATAGCGAAATCTTTGAGGATTTTGAGGGCGATCTAATGTGTTTCTGAAATAATATCACAATAAGGTTCTTTATATACTCTTTTTATTTTCATTTGTTTATTTTTTTCGGTTGGTGACATGGTTTGGTAACCCGAGGAGGCTTCGGAGAGGAAATATGCCCCACACAGTCAGTCTTACATTAGGACAAAGGGTAGAAAATAAGTGACCGCACGGGAGCAGAATTTTGGGGACGGGCTTGGGGTATAGGAGTGGCAACATAGTCTTTGTGTGTTTCGGTACCCCACTTCGTCCTATGAACCCCTTGATGAGAAAACACAGACGCCCCTACATGGGGCTCCAACGGGGGGCCACGAGAAAGACGTAGGGGGCACGCCGACCCAAAAAGCACAGGACCAGGCGGCAGACAGCTGTAAAGAAATGCCTGGTATGAAAAGCGTGTTTCATTCTCCTATTTCCCAGGTCCAGCGAGCGCCGGAGGTTGCTGGCCGTACGCGATACCAAGCTAGCCCCAACGAGAGGGCCGTCATATAAACTACATGTAGAGGGCTCCGAATCTTCCCAACGCCCTTTCTTCTCTTGCTCTGTAGCGTGGCCTGCTGATGCAGCCGAGGTGCCTCATGGGCGGGGCTTGCCCCAGAGAACTGCCGTTCCTGAAACAGAGTTGACGGGGGAGCATGCCCAAAAATATTTAGTGATGAACAAAAAGAGATTTCTTGTGCGTGGCCCAATTGTCAAGGTAGTTATTGAAGTGCCCCTTAGTCCTCCTCAAGTTGGCTCCGACTCTAGAGTCACAGCAAGTTCAAAATCGTCCTTGTTTAGGCAGCGTTAGTAGTACAAACAAAAAAGATGCGACATACTGTGTATACAGGAAACAAACATCCGGTCCATTCGGGACGTCCAATAATTCGAGACTCAAAACGGACAAAGGGTATATTTATATTTTAAATGCACAAGTGCTATGTAGTTGTTATAATTGTCTTTAACACATCCTTGCTGGCATACAGCTGTTTCACGTTTGGTAGAAAAGTTAGAATAGCAGTTCTGGATTTCAACTTGAGCAGCCGTCGATACCGCTTAATTAAGGTTTATGCTCCCACACACTTCTCCACCAGGAAAAATCTGTTTAAAAATATATACCACCGGTTCCTAGAACACCGGCATGTCATATGCCTACGAGATTTCAATTACATACTAAACCAGGCTGACAGAATAGGGCCCTCACAAAGAGCAGATTACCAAGGACGCGAAATAAATAAGTTAATACTGCATTTCAACTTAATCGATGCACATGTACCCTCCATTGAGCAGTATTCCAGTAAACATGGAAACAAGTCCCAAGCAATCTAGACAACAGAGAGTCCACGCAAGCTCGGCTGTGGCAGACGCTGTTACAGAGTGCAAAATAGTGAATGCTGCAGCACTCTTCTCTCAAATCTCGGACCCCAGCCCAGTTTGAATCAAAATAGTCAGCAAAGGAAACCCAAGCAATAACTAAGCTTCGCGGTTGGACACTCGCATACGATACGACCGGACATTGAAAGCCAGCTTAAGAAAAACAATGGCAGCATCGATTAAAGGTAGGCAATTTAACGACCGGGACTCTTTAAAGTGGAATGGAAAACCCTTTGCATTGACGAGGAAAAACACTCAGACACATTAAGTAAGACTAGTTAACAAACATCCTAAGAGGATTAATATTATTTAAAAGAGGCAAAGTCCAAACGCTGCTAATGCAATCCTATCTCAAAGATTTAAAGCAGAGACACTCCAGGTTAATAAGGCTCTACACTACCTCTCTCAATGTTTATAGAGCCATACAATCTTCCAGCGCGAAAACAAATCGAGGTATGAACGAAACAGGAAGCTGAAAACAGATGTTAAAAGGTGAAATGAAACAAATTTCAAACCAACGGACATCGACAGGTTCATTTACAACTTTCAGGAAATGACCTCCAGTGAAACATCCTGATACAATAACAGCATTACCTTATGTTCCTTCTTAGCAAGTCCTCTACAACCACCAGATGAGGACATTGTACACTTTGTAGCTACAATAACACTGTAAGAACTAACAGAGTCAATGAAGAAATAACAAAACGGCAAAGCGCCAGATGTGATTGTCCTTCTCGGACATTTTTATACGCAATGTTTAACAACATTCTTGCAACACACACAGCAGCCCACACTATCAAACGAGCTAGAATCATCTTAATAAAAAATGCCGGAGAATGGAATGAACCCATGAGTTGGCGCCCCATCGCTCTGGTGGGGTCGGACTACAAACATTTGCATCAGCACTAACAAGGCGCATATAACTTACGTTGCTTGAAGTAATAACATCATAGCAAGCCTCCTCAGTTAGAGACAGGGACTGTCAATCCTTGAACATGCTAAACAGTGACATAGTAGAGTACACAAAAAGTAGGCAGACCAGAGGTTGGCCCGTGTCATTAAACCAAGCACAGGCGTTCGATAAAGTAGAACACAATTATATTTTTGCAGCATTACTTGCTTTTGGATACCCACAACAGTTTATCAACATCTTGGCAATTCTTTATAAAGACATGCGGAGTCGTGGAAATATGAAGAAACTGGTGGCACCTAGCTTCAGCCTAACAAGAGGTGTCCGGTAGGGACACCCACTTTCGCCATTACTCTTTGATCCAGCAATAAAATCGTTCTTGAAAATATGTTGAAAGTGATACGATTATGCTAGGCCTAGAGCCAGTAGGAAGTCAGACAGATAAAGTAATGGCGTACGCCGATGATGTGACTTTGTATCTAGGGATCGAAGACAGTCTACTCTATGCACTTAACTGCTTCTCAGGGTATTCTGAGTTACCTGGCGTGAAACGGAATTAAACAAAATGCGAAGACTTTAGCCCACGTCCATCAGGAAAACAACACACATATATGTTATCCTAGTAGAAAAAATTAAAAATCATCCTTCGTGTTACTTACACGTCAAGCGGGGTATCACTTAAGACATACTATGAAGCACATAAACAATTCAGGGAGGATTTACCTGAAGCCATGGCATACATCTTTCTATATGTAGTTAGAAGGTACCTGGCATTAAACGTGCTCACAGGGAAGATATGGTGGATAGCAGAAACAATCGCCCTTCCTCGGCTCATAGCGGTCAAAATCAACATCGGAAGTATTGCGCATGTTTTGGTCGGATCAAACAGCCTTGCTAAAAATTAGAAAACTAGATCTTCCAAGGCAATTCGGGTGGTAGAAAACCTCTTCAGTAACTAACTACTCCGTCACTTATGCATTGAAAAGTGTTCTAGGCTGCCTAACTTGCATTCAGGGCATCCAGAAAGATAGGTAATTGTGTACTTCTTGGGGGCACAGGCTAGGATGATCTTCCAGCAGATTGCGGGAGTGCCTAAGGCAGCTCCGGAACCCCCCTTTACACCAAGGTAATCGCAGCATAGATGAATTTAACCAAGCATAATTTACAAAGGGAAATAGAGGTTATGAGAAGTGTAGAACTGGCTCAGAAAGGTAATGAGACACACACTGAAAACCTAGATGAGAAACAAAAGAACTTCCCCTGGCGCACGCTGCTCCACGAAAATGTACGGGCGAAGCCCAACATGTAACATGGAAATACGCATGCTCAATCTTGCCGACGTGAACAGTCTTAAGGAAATGGGACACAGCAACAGCAGACATCTGTGCACACTGCAACCAAAGGGATACAATTGAACACGCAATGATCCAATGCACAATGGCCAAAACATTTTGGCTTACAGTGAGCAGGGCATACATGAAACTACGCATGCAGGACTTCCTGGAAGGCAGGAGAAGCCCGAGAAACCCATAGCAATACCCATTCGAACGAATATTTTTTATTTTTTGTGAGTAAATGAGAATTATCCCGCAAGTAATCGCGTCCCCTACGACACCAGTGGAATATAGTGAGCCACATGTACACGAAACTAACAGAGAACTTGGAAGCAGAGCTCTCATTCTTGGGAGAGGAAGAGTTCCTGAGAAAAGGCTTTTTTTCTTTCATCGAGGTCAAAAACTGCCGAGTGACTTTAGTTGAACTCCAATACGCGGTTTCAATGCACGGGAACATAAGACGGGAGGCTTGTAAAAGGCGCAGGCACCCCGGGAAGGGAGACGACCCTCCCTCACTCGGGTACTTCACGCCTCACACTACAACAAAGTGTGCGTTTGGCAAATCTAAGCCGCGTACGTATGTCACTAGTGCTAAATGCATTTCCAACTGTATTCTGTAAAAATTGGTTAACCGTTAAGTATTCAATAAATTTATGGTGCTCCCAAATAAAATAGGTGGGCTACATAGGTGTTTGTGTTAAAGCTAAGCAACCACCAATGCTCAGAAACGTATTTTTCTATTTGTGTAATTCTGTTTTTGTTTCTGTTTTTCTGTTTCTGTTTGTAATTATGTATTTGTGTATGTCGCGAGGTAGAAACATCATGTGCAAACACCCTGTGCAAATGAGATACCTTGCGTAAAAAGAGCGGGTGCCTTAGAGGAGGGAATGGCTTCCTCCCCCAGGACACCGGCGGCCCTTCTAACGTAAAATCACTGTCCAAAGGCGTGTACGGTATTTGTATTTGTGCTCGTACAGTGATAGGTGTTGCATCATTCTGTGAAAGTACCTGTTATTTTAACAGCATTGTGTGATGTCCTGGAATGTAACAGACGGACCAAATGTGTGTTCGTGGGAAGTCTGTAACAACGAGTGTTTTGTAACTGACCTTTCCACAGGATGAAAATAAAAATAAGAATTCATTTATATCATGTCTCCGGGACGCCCACTCGACGTTACTCTGCCCGATCCCCCACAATTCACAAAGAAAGATTACCTTGCGCTTGACTGACACTTCCGAGGGATGCACTCTCCTGAGCCGC
Organism: Haemaphysalis longicornis; assembly: GCF_048455015.1. NCBI lineage: Eukaryota > Metazoa > Arthropoda > Arachnida > Ixodida > Ixodidae > Haemaphysalis > Haemaphysalis longicornis. The sequence goes on along the minus strand of NW_027526233.1, from coordinate 36,350,097 downwards.
AGAGACCGCTGCAGAATAATGTGCCAAAGCCGTCTTCGTGGCCGCTTTGACGAATAAACAAATCCTATGACCATGCGATATAAGGCCATAGGCTGTATTCTCCTTTTGTAGTATTTTGGGCCGTTTAATGGGAATTTTATGTAGTTTTTTGGTGTATTTTCAGTTATTAGATCTGGTTTGTCTCGCTTTTTGTTTGACTGTGTTACGGCATATGGTGACCTGCTCGTTTGTGAATTCATTACTGCCGTATTGAGTGCTTTTAGCACTATTGTATTCATAGCTGTACTTGTTGTATCGACGGTTTCTTTTCCCTCGGAGCTATTGAGACACGGCGGCCCGATGCCACCTGTGGTAGCGTAGAGCATTGTCACGTTGTCCTTGAGACAACTTTGTCCTCGCTCTCCCAGGGTCATATCAATTCAGTATATATTACGACGCAATAAACATACCTAAATCTTCAATAGGTGACCAAAAAGTTATTCACGGGATGTTGACGGATTGTTTTCGAGTAGATTGATCGGGCGGGATGATACTTCACATCAGCATTAAACTTCTGGCCGCTTTGAAACGGACTCGATGAGCGTAGTATCGTACCTTTTTTATTTTGGCGCTTTCTGCATGGGACTCACAATGTCAACGGCAAGCTTCAGCCATGTAAGCTTTTCGAGCATACTGGCTGCAAGGAAGTAACAGTAGTCTTCCCCCTTTTGTCAGCTATCGGCCATAGGCTGCAGTTCTGGGTGGAAAGTTCGACCTGTCTGTCCATGCATGGCAACAAAAACAATTCTGGTAGTAGAGCTTTTTTAAACCTGTGCAAAAGCGTGCCTCATGGGCTGCAGCGATAACTTGATGCGTGAGAGAAAACAAACGACGATTCATTTACGATGCAGGAGCAAGTTGTAATGACAGAATGTTCTTCACGTAACAAGAAAGACGAAGGTTAGCCCGAGAGTGTCCCGTGTGCACGGAAAAACTGGGAGATGCAGGTCTTGACTTCGTCTAACATGCAGTCTGAACGAACGGTATCTTGGAAGCTCTCTTTTGTAAGGCAAGGTAACTCAACAAAGTACAGAACCTAATGAAAATGTCCAGTGGAAACAGAATTGTTTGGCGGGAAAGGGCGTCTGTCTCTCGCTTTGCAGCCCTTTTCAAATATTCTACTGTATATTCAGAGCAAAGCTGGCGTTTCAGACCAGCTTGGTGTGTGAAATGGACGGGGACCGGGGCCTTGAGAAGAAAGCAGCCAGACCAAGGGTTGGTAGTCTGTGCGCAACGTGAAATGCCACTGCCACGAGTAGTAATACAAATGCTCGTAGGCTGAATCTCCAGCAAGCGCTTCATGTTTTCACACTTCGTGTTTCCTTTCGGCTCCTCAAACGTTTGTTTGAGTCAGCACAAACGTCAGCACAAGCTTACGATTGAAACGTCAGCTTCTGCCCATCCACTTGCTGAAGACCAGCACCCAGTACGAAGCCGGATTTATCACTGGACACTGAAACCGAAAGAAATACATTACACCATAGGTCGGCAAACTCACTCATGAGTGCAGTGACACACCTCTCACTCACCAGTTGTGAGTAAGTGGTGAGTGAGCTTCGCGGTTGTTTCGGACTCTTGAGTGTGAGTGCGAGACCCACGCGCAACGTCTACTAATTAGCAACGTCTACCAAAAATATACTTATCAGGCGGGAATGGTAAATTTTATGCTTAATCTACGCCTGTTGTACATTTTGCGCCCAAAATAGCGTAGGCCAGAAAAACATACATTTTTTGTAATAAATTTCCAAATCTTGCTCAGAGCGCATTTTGTTGTGTATTTTGCGGGACAGTATTCTCGTAAGTAATGAAGCTACAGCGTTGACATGTGAGTGAGGGCTGCTCCAGGCAGGCGCAAATAAGGCCCTTAAATATCGTCTCTGTAAACACTACGGCTAAAAAATAAGTAGCACACATGTGTGAAGATAACACTAAAACACCCCTAGTTCAGAGGCTTAATAAAAAAAGCACTTCAATATTGCTGAAATTCTCCCCAGATATTTGCCTGTGAATGTACATCATGGAACGTTAAGAACATGTTGCTGCATTTTGTTCCTGAAGCGCCTACAGTGCGAGAAAAAAGCCTGGTCGGCCAGGTCTTAACAAAATCGTGAGACACAAAACAATGAGAGAAATTTCCAGTGAATGTGCAGACTTTTCATATTTTTTTGTGCCAAAGGCAAACAATTACTTATTGACAGTAATACAGAAAATTCAGAAGCGAAAAACGAATTTTTTAGTGAATTTTGGAACAAAAAAAAATATTCTGTGCACATCTACACCTGTACTCTTCGAGGAAAAAACGGTGGAACTCCAGACTCCCACGAATGACAAAAAAACGCTTCTTCAAGTTTTATGAAGCTTTCCTCAGATATTTTCCTCTAAACGTACTTTTGTGAGCCCTAGAAATATCGTGCGTCATCCTAAGCACACCGCCGATACAGTGGTGCGGTGGCGAAACCAATGCAATGTAAGGTGGTAAAACGTGCGATTCTTCGGGTCTTTTTTTTGTAGCTTCCTCTAGAATTCCCCAACCGCAGTCACTCTTTATCTTTCATTATCAACGCTCATTTGTTGTGCGCACTGCTGCTGTGATGCGCTATATTGGGTTCGTGAGATCAGCTATTGCCAAAGTGCACGCAGTGTTGTTTTTTAACTCGCCTGAAGGTAACTTTCGTTCGCCTAAAATCAAAGGATAAACTGAAGCCCGTCCAGTCTTCAGCACACATGGCAAGTAATAAAAACGGACCTCGGCCGCACAAGACCCGACGCGGGTAACGTCTCCAGGTAGCGCGTCCCTCTTCGGTCTTTCTCTGGACACAGTGGTTCAATTACCAAATTAGCGACCAAACAGGAAGGGAAACGCCCTTGAGCCCGTTTGGGTCAGTGACGACACATCTGGGATCTTCATATTTTTTGTTTGAGTCGAGTATGTTTGGGGGTTTTTCAACCGGATGCGGGGGCCGGGACTTGGCTGACAGAAAAAGCGAAAGAGGGAACTGGAAGAAAAGGGGCTGCATGCGTTCCAACGGTTACAAGTTTTCAGTTCTGTCACACGGGAAGAGTGCCTTGCGCTGCCACCCCCCTGTTGGACTACGGCCGCATTTTATTCTTCCTTTCATCACTTTCTATTATTCCTTTTAGGTATTCTGATTTTATTTTTATTTTTGTGTATATTTAGATTGCTACTCAGTGTCTTTTGCCTTTAATCTTTTTCGTTATTTTCCTGCTCAATGTCTGCGAAGACTAGCTTTCAACGAGTGCATTGGGCGGACTATCTCGACAGGCATGGACGGAGGATACCGCAGAAACGAAACTTTCGCAGTGTTAAAGACCTGAACATCAGCGCCCTGAAACGCCTTTTGGGCCCGGACAACTTCAAGAGAGTGAATGAAGATGATTACTTGTGCACCACTGCTTCCTACAGTTTAGTAAAGAAATTTCTGGGCTAACGTCTGATCCTGAGGCCGACATTTTACGAGAAAATTAGCAAATTAGGAGGAAAATATCTGTTTAAGCTACATAAAACTCGATAAAGCGGTTTTCTAAATGCGCATGAATCTTGAGTTCCTCCGTTTTTTCTTCAAAGAGTACACGTTTACCGCAGCGCAGATTGTTTATTTTCGTTCCAAAATTCACATAAAAATTTCAGTTTGGCTTCTGATTTCTCTGTTATACTAGCACTAAGTAATCGTTTACCTTTGGTACAAAACAATTATCGAATGTCTGCACATTCACTGGAAGTAGCTCTCACTGTTTCGTGTCTCCAGATCTTGCGAAGACCTGGCCGACCAGGCTTTTTTCTCTCGCTGTAGGCGCGTCAGCAACAAAATGATGCAACATGTTTTAATTGATCATTGAAATACATTCACAGGTTAAGATCTACGAGAATTTCAGCAAAATCGAAGTGCTTTTTAATAAGCCTCTGAACACGGAGTGTTTTAGTTTTTTCTTCACACTTGTGCGTCATTTACTTTTGAACCGTAGGGTGCACATTCACGATATTTATGGCCTTTATTTGTGCTTGCCAGGGGCAGCCCTCACTCAAATGTGAACGCTATAGCTCCAACACTAACGATAATCCTGGCGCGCAAAATACACAACAAAACGCTCTCGGAGCAAGATTTGGAAATTTATTTTAAAAAATATATGTGTTTCTAGCCAACGATATTTTGGACGATACATGTACACCAGGCGTGGATTAAGCATGAAACTTACCATTCCCGCCTGGTGAGTATATTTTTTGCTAAACGTCACTAAATGTGGCCGCGGCTCATGGTCAGGTAGCAGCCGGGGTCCACGCCGGTGGGTTCCAAATTTTTTTTCAGTCAGCCAAAATTTTTCCATGCGAAAATATTCGTGAATCCGCACATTACATACATGCGAAAATGAGGTAAAAAATTTCAAGCTAATTGAAGTGGTCGACCAGCCATGCAATCTTATCTGAAATGGCCCTCCATCTACCGACATCAGTTGACAGTCAGGTGATATGTACTGGAAATACAGTTTCCCTGCGTGTCTCTGCGCGCACCGTTCATGCCAGGCTTAGGGTGCTTCGCTGCCAGCGCCACCGTACAGCCTGCAGACACGCTTTGAACGGAACCGTGCCGCTGCAATTCGGTCAGCGTGCTCAGTGAAGCTTGAACATTACTTAGTTGTACTACAACTTTCCCAATCATACTTTCCATTCCCTTCCCACAGGGCTTTATAGCCTCCTCCCTAAAATAAAGTCATTCATTCATTCACTTTCCACGAGACCCAGCAACGCGAAAAAGATCAGATGATTGAAACTTCGCCAAGAAACAGCGTTGCGGACATTATTTTAGCGCGGTTTTAATACAGGGAATCGCTTCGGCAGCGCTCGAGTGACACGAAATGGCGGCTCCAGCGTAGCGTCAAGCCCTTGCGATGGGAAAAGGAGACTACACTCGGCGACGCTGTAGCCAGAAAGCGCATCACGTGTGCCGCGGCGGTTTAACCAAGGCGCGAATCGGCGCCCCCGTCGACACATCGGCAGGTGCAGCGAATTTGTGTCGGGTGCTCTGGCACAACAACACACACCCACGCAAAAACGACTGGTTAAAGTCAGACACGTGTGCGCTTTGCCCGGGAACTTAACGGAAATAAGCATACCGAAGCGTTGCGCCCCCGTCCCGTCCCCTTCTCGCGGTGGGACCTCCCTCTTTGGCCTCGCGCGCGCAGGCCGATTTTTGTCTTTGTTTATCTTTTATTTTGCATAATGGCGTGGGTGTCAAGGGTTACGATTACACAATGTTCGCAGCGTGCGGAACAGTGGCAGAACCGTCTCTTTGCAGCTTGTTTTAAAGAATACAGCCCTTCTTTTGCTACTCAAGCGTGACAACGTTTGTCTGTCTTTCTGTCTGTTTGTCTGTCTGTCTGTCTGTCATAAAAGAATTTAATATTGCAACTTAACATCATACCTCCCTGTATACATGGGAGCTACAGGGTTTGCCGCCAAGTAGCGTTATATACCTAATGTACCCTCTCCACAATTGGACAACTTGCTGCCCCACTATTCAGCCGCTCGGCGAAATGTTAAAAGAATTCTTCTTCGAGAGCTTCATATCAGCAAAATATTCACTAGCTACTAAATCTGGTACCATACGTATTATTTATGATCATTTTTCAACGAAAATTAAGCATGAGGTATATTTGAACCGAAACATAAATACGATAGCGATATTTGCTATGTTTTTTATAGAACAAGAACGTGGGGGTAATTCTTGCGAGCGCACACAAAAACGATATTTCAAATGATATCAATATTTCAAATATTAAAACGATTATTGCAACAACCAACACAAAAAATTGGCGCAACTTGCACTACTGCAAGGTGCAAGGTTGAAGAAACAGCAGAGCTGGCATCCCCTCTCCATTCGTCGGAGATCCGGCTGTTGCACCTCACAGGGAATTTTGAACTTGCCGCAAAAAGTTTTTTATGACTGGGAGGCCCGGACCATTTTTTCCGCAGCCTTTCACGTCTCCCTTGAAGTGGAGCGCGTTAGCACGCGGTATCATAACCTGAACCGACTTCGCGAACTCGGCATCTGTAGAAGGAACTCGGCGCCTGTGCTCCCACCATCAGACGTGAACGTACGTGAACTGGCAAGAAGAACAGCACGCGAGAGATGACGCCCCCAAAGCTGGACAATGTTCACCAAGGTCGATGTGGCTGACGTTGGTTCTCCTCATCAGGTGCAAGCTCAAGTGCGCTCAAGAATAATTAATTGTATTTATCTCGATCTACTCACGGGAAGCATGCCTATGCGAAATTCTGAATGATGCCAGAGACTGTTCATGAGGCGCATGAAAACCTGTGCCTTGTGAGGAGCAGCAGATCTCGATACGAACGAACGTCAATCTACGCGGACACTTATTTGTGCCTGGGGACAGGCACAGCTCGGATACGGCGCAGGATTCAGAGAAAATCAGCGCGCCTGGAAACAAAAACGGACGCTAAAGGCAGCCACCCAAAGACACTCTGATAACCGCATTTTACGGCAGCGGCCACACCGAGAATCCCCGAGCTCTCCGTGACCCGGACCAGGCACAGACTATGTAGCATTATTCCTGAGAACAAGAGGAGACGCCAGGCAAAATGCCAGTGCTTAGGTTTAGTTTAGCTCGGTCACGTGTACGTTCCTTCACACAGTGAGTTGCCCTACCACAGTGCACCGTGTCAGACGTTTTCTTTCCATGCTCCTCTGTCCTGAACAAAATGTAACCTCAGTTTTCTGGTTAATGAAACATCTTATTTTTTTATTTAGTGTCATTCGAGCCACTACCAAGCAGTACACATTAGTTGGGTATTCGTTAGTAATACAAACTGAGTACTCATGAGTACTCATGATTACAGAAGATTGAGTACTCATGAGTACAGACTGAGCACTCATGAGTACAAAAATCGACTACTCATGAGTACAGAATAAGTATAAATACTCGTGAGGACAAATGTGTTTGAGTAAAAGTGACTACGAATACAAATAAGTATGTGATGAGCGAGTGCAACTTTTCTCAGAACCGACGAGCGTTATGAGTCCAAGCATGAGTCAGTACAGCGTTCATGCAAAAATTGTGATTGAGTTTGAGTGAGTTCTTCCTAAGAGTCTTGCCGACCTATGCAGGCCGCACGTCATCAAGCAAATCCCGCTCAACGCCCATGGGCCAGCGGTCACTCCTCACGGCGTAGGCCCGAGGCGCCACAGCAAGCACAAGCGCTGTCCTCGAGTATTGTCAGCGTGCATCGCCGACATGGCTGGATTGGGCACCTGATGAACTCGGATGTGGTGGGTTATCCGTGACTATTCATGCTTTGACGTTGTGTCGATCAGCGAACACTATTTCCGTCTCGTGAAAGTTTACGCTTTCAAATTATCCGGGTGCCTTTTCCTGTGTGTTCCTTTTGTTCGTGTTCTCGTTGTCTTTCTACTAATCAGAATATATCTCCTCGATTTTCCGCACCTGATGTTGTCGCTCCGTACGAAGGTATAGCGTGAGGTGCTAACGGGGTCCTTCATCACAAAAATTGGCTAGCCTGCCTGGGTACCCGTTTACACACTGACCAACGGAACGCTATCTCGTCCAGAAAAAATTCACAGCATATCCACAGGGTGAATGATGATGAGTGGGCGAAGCTCCTGAGGGGAAATCATCGGTAAAACCGTGACTCTTCAGTGAAAGTTCGCCCACTACATCTGTGTCCGAACGTAACGTCTAGAAAGTCTCGCTTAAACCGCGCGTCGGCACCTTGGGGCTGAGCTCGCCTGATGCGTTTTGCAGACGCCTCACGAGCTCTCACCGCATCGGGGTCTGCCTGCCGATACGCGCGCTTTCTCGGCGCTTCCCGTTCTCTGACGTTTTGGAGATCCTCTTCGCGCCGCAGCCGTGCCGCTTCGCGTACGGCAGGGTCCTCGCGCCGTTGCCGTGACGCTTGGGCCTCTCGTTCTCGAACGCTGGGATCTTGGCGGCGTCGTCGCGCAGCCAGACGACACGCTTCGGCCTCCCGCTCTCGTACGGCAGGATCTTGGCGGTGGCGTCGCGCAGCTTCACGGAGCGCTTCTGCCTCGCGGGCTCGCACATCTGCAGCCTTATCCATCGGGCGACTCCGAGCGCGCGCCATCAGCGAACGGATTTTATTACAACGCTCCCCGCCATCTAGTAAACAATCCAAGAACTAAACTAGAGGTAGCCACGCCATCTAGTAAACAATCCAAGCGCATCTTTTCATCATATACAAGTACCGCCATCTAGTAAATAATCCAAGAACTAAACTAGAGGTAGCCACGCCATCTAGTAAACAATCCAAGAACTAAACTAGAGGTGGCTACATACATAAGTCGAGGATGGACAGACCCACGCCCTAAAGAGCTTCGCCCCTAAAACCTGCGTAATGGATCTCGAGAAATAAACAACGCTCTGGGTACAGTACGGATTATCCGGTCCTGAACTATGAGGTTAAGTTGAGGAAGAACGCGATTAGCAGCGTGCAGCACGAGCTGCGGAAAGAGAGGCGAGTCGCGAGGACGACGAGAGGCGGAAGGTAGAGGACGAGACACAGAAGGCCGTTGATGAGCAGAAGAAAGAGCTTCTTTTGTTAGAGATCCCACTCCACGAGATGCCACCAAATGAGACTTCCCAAGAAAATCTTCACCAGCAGAATGGCGCCAGAGCGACTGGATCGTCAGCGAGCGCGGCAACGGTTAACACGCAAAAACTTCTCCTTATCTTCGATGAGCGGAGGTATGACTTACACGCATATTTACCACGCTTTGAACCCGCTGCGGCCACCCAGAATGGCCGCAGGAGAAGTGGGCCACGGCCATTAGCATGTGTCTGTCCGGGGAGGCCGTGAGTCTGAAAGGCCGCAGGACGGCCGAAGAAGCCCTGCATTACCAGGCGGTGAAGAGAGCCCTGTTGCCGTGCTTTCAGTTTACCTGCCAGGGCTACCAAGACAACTTAGGGGAGCACGAGCCATGGAAGGCAAGACTATGCGACAGCTCTCTGCCCAGCTTTCAGGGTACTTCACCACTGTATCGAGATGGTGCGCTTACCGAAAACGTTCGAGCGACTCAGGGACCATGAAGTCACTGAGCAACTCCTTGGGTGCTGCCACTCCAAGCTTGTGGTCTTCTTGAAAGAACGGAAGTGCAAGACGCTGAGCGGTTTGGCTAACCTTTCCGGTATATTCATGGAGGCGCAAAGGGATGATATTTGGTGACCAGTCATCATACAGTGGCCGCAACAATCAGAAGGAACCACCAATATGTAACCTGTGTGACCGTAGCGGACACACTGAACCCGCCTGCCGCATAACAAGAGTTCTACTGGAGTGTGCTACGTACGGGAAGGTGGGGCATAACTCCGAACATTGCAGGACTTGGTCCTGTGACAACAAACACGTGGCATCATGCGTTTTTGCCTTACCTGCCGAACCCAGCACGAGCCCCAAACATCAGCAGCCCTTTGTGGAATGAAGATAGCGGGAAGTTGCGTCTGTCAAGCGCACAAAAAGTGCTCCATGTCCCTGGCCGAGACCGCACCAGTAGTTGAAGGACGTGTCCTAGGGTGAAGCGTACGGGTCCTGAGGGACACAGGAAGCGACACTGCCATCGTTCGGCGTGACCTAGTGGCCTATGACCTCCTCAACGGACTAATGAGGAAAATTGTGCTGCTGGAAGAGTCGGGAAAGCATCTACCAGAGGGAAATATTCAGGTAGGCACGCCATACTTGGTCCGGGAAATCACTGCTTTATGCATGACAAACCCGACCTACGACCTCGTTCGTCGCAATCTCCCTGGCGTTCGAGCACCGCATGATCCCGATCAATGCTGGGTACGCCCAAGCTGCAAGGCCGGGGAGGTGACTGGGTGTCTGAATATGATAAGGCTACCAGACGCCGCGGAGCCTATAGCTACCGTGGCTAAAGCCGTGAACTAGAATATCACACTTTTTATTGTGCCACCAATGATTAGTTCCCTGGTTTCTCGTGACGAACTGGCACAGCGGCAGAAGAATGACCAGGGCCTAAAGGCCTCGTATTGAAAAATCGGCAAGCGACTCTGTTCTTGCAAAGGACGCTTCTACATCTTCACACAATACGATGAACTCCTGTACCACCATCCCCACTTAGGAGCTCGTAGAATGTACCGCCAGATCGTCGTGCCAAAGTCGCTCCGGCGATTTCATAAAGCTATGTCCACCCATCTCGGAAGACGACAAATCCCCAACCGAATACTGAAGGCATTTTGCTGGCGACACGTACACGTCGACGAACGGCGTTTCATAAAGTCATGCTACACGCGTCAGCGGACAGGCCCGCACACCGAGGGCCCAGAAGGACTGGCCGATCATCTCAACCGTGTTTAAATGCATCGGAAACAGCCCCGTTTTACGTTTCAGCGCTTTACCTTGTAGTTTACGTGTGGAGTTTGTGTGAGCATTTTTCCGAGGTGTTTTCAATTATTTTTACATTTGCGGTTTGTGTACGCATGCCTTCCTGTCGCCGACACTTCTTCGAGACTGGATTAGATGTGGGACAACTTTCTTGAATTTGGTGTGATTTTGATGATGTACTGTGCCGGAAGGTGGTTGTGTGGGGTGGACCAGACAATGGACAAGGTATGTGCCTCTACAGAGGAGAAGGAAGAAAAAAAAAATGACTCTCGTGCGCGGCCTTCTGCCTCTTGTCTTCGGCCTTCTGCTTCTCGTGCGGCACGCTGCTCGGTGCATTCTTTCTCAACCGAAGCTCGTAGCTCAGGCCCGGATAATCCATACTGTACCGCGAGCGCGGTTAATTTCTCGAGATCCATTACGCGAGTTTTTCTTACGAGATAGCGTTCCGTAGTCCACTGTGTTATCGGGTATCCTGGCAGGCTCGCCAATTTTTGTAATGAAGGACCCTGCTAGCATCTCGCGCCAGACCTTCGTACGGAGCGACGACATCAGCTGCGGAACATCGAGGAGATTTATTCCTATGAGCAGAAATAGAACGAGAACACGAACAAAAGGAACACGGGCGGGAAAAGGCACCCAGAGGCGTTGAAAGCGCACACTTTCACTAGATGGAAATAGTGTTCTCTGTTCGACGCATTGTCAAAGCAGGAATATGCAGGGATATTCTCACAATACCGGAACCCGTCAGATGCCCTATCCAGCCATGTTGAAGACGGACGCTGACAATACTCGCGGACAGAGCTTGTGCTTGCTGTGGCGCCTCGCTCCTACACCGCGAGGACTGACCGTCGGCCCGTAGGCGTGGCGCGTGGGTGGCTTCACAACGTGTGGCCTGGTGCACTTGCGGGTAGCACACACCCCATGTCAGCCCTAGGGTTATTGGCTCAAACCCAGGTCTCCGCTCGGGAACAGTGAAGCTCTGACAGACCGAATTCAGGAACCTGGCACATCACTCATCAAACCAGCCTCGACGTGATTCCAACCACCAGAAAACCCGAGCGCACGCCGTTTTTTTTTTCTCCTTCCTCCTCCGTGGAGGCGCATACCTTGTCCTTCGCTTGGTCAACCCCACCCATCCACGTTCCGGCACAGTACATCACCACAATCAGGTTGCTGTGATGGTAGAAAATGGCGAATTGCTTTTACTTTCGGAATAGCATGTCGTCCCTGAGCTCCTGCTATGGGGCACCCTGGAATTAGTTCTCTGGTGGCATGTTCTTTTAGGGATATGATTTGGGTCTAATCCGACGTCTTAATGCACTAATGCTGTTCGGTTTCATGACTTATGAATGGTCTGCTGAGTTAGTTCGAGTGGTGATGGCTACTGGTCAGCATGAGCGCGAGTGAGAGCGAGTGGTTGCGTCGAGTGGGGAACGTGAGTGGAAGTGCGAGTTGTCACGACAAGAGGTGAGCGTGAGCGCGAGTGGGTTTGAGCAGTAGAGGGCGCGTAGTGAGTGTGGGTCCAAGGGAGTGCTAGTCGTGAGGGCGACTCGTGACCAGGATTGCGAGTAAGTGCGTGAGGAAAAATATATTTTTCTTTGTTGGTGTGACAGAGTGGCGGCCAGTTTTTATTTATTTATTTATTTATTTATTTATTTATTTATTTATTTATTTATACATACTGCAGTCCCTATTAGGGCTATTGCAGGAGTAGACATACAAATGATCAGGTGATAACAAGAAGGAACAAAAACACGAGCGTATGGCACAAATTTGTGGTTCACAATACTACACAAGATACAGAATGAACAAAGGCAAGACCAAAGAAAGCAAGAGAACATGGAAATCTCTACTTAAGACGCATGTAATATTGCACTCAGAAACTGCTCTAAAGGGAGCATGCGGGTATCGCCGGGTAGCAAGTTCCAGAGCTCAATGGTGAAAGGCAAAAAACTATACGTAAAAAAATCTGTTTTGGGGTGAAATGGCGTAATAAATAGCGCATGTTGACTCCTGGTGTGAACCGAGGGTGGTGTGGAAAACTGCAGATACCTGTGAAGTGACGGCAAGCGCGGCGAATAATTCAAGGTGTACAGGAATTTTAAGCATTCTGAATGGCACCGAGCAGATAAAGGAGTTAAACCCAAAGGTGCTAAGTTGGACGTAGGCGAGCAGTCGCGGTCATACCTTCGGCAGATAAAACGGACGGCTTTTTTTGTGTGGACTCTAATTTTGCAATGTCGGATGCTTTGTGTGGATTCCACACGACAGAACCGTATTCGAGTAATGGCCCTACTAAACTTTTAAATGTTAAAAGCTTGATTTCTTTTGGCGCTACACGGAGAACGCGCTGTAAGTAACCTAATCTCTTCAGGGCTTTATTGTATATGACATGGATGTGCTTGAACCAGGACATGTTATGAGTGAAATGAAGGCCGAGGTACTTATATTCCGTTTTTCCTTCGAAATGACTACCATCGAATGAGTAGGAAAATACATGAGTGGATGACCGAGTAAAAAATGTCAAGCACACAGTTTTTGCAAATTTACATTCATTTGCCAGGTTTGGCACCAAGTACAGAAACTGGAAAATGAATTGTTCAGTTATGCGTGATCCTCAGCATAAGTAATTTTTGGTACATCACGCAGTCATCGGCGTATAGGATAATCTGAGAGGTTATGTTACCGGATAAGTCATTAATAAATAAAAAGAAAAGAAGGGGTCCAATTACCGAGCCCTGCGGAAAACCTGAAGTTACATCAGCCTGCTGGATGCCGTTGAGATAAAAAGTACATACTGCGATCAATGCGAGAGAAAACTAGATATCCAATCTACGAGCAGCGGGTTTTTTATATGTAGTTAGTTAAAGTAAAATTTGGAATGAAGAACTGTATCGAAAGCGTTCGATAGGTTAATAAAAACAGCATCTACCTGATAACCCGATTCAATGGATTCAAGAACATCATGACTAAATTCAGTAAGTTGAGTTATTGTACTAAACCGCGTCTAAAGCCGTGTTGAAACTCGTTTAGAAAATATTAGCTTCCAGGAATTCTACTATGTGTTTGTATATGACGTGCTCTAATATTTTTCATGAGTGAGATGTCAAGGAAATAGGACTGTAATTAAACGGTGAGGTTTTGCATTCGGCTTTAAAAAGGGGAGCACTTTAGCAAGTTTCCATGATAATGGAGCTGTTGCTGTTGCTAGAGAGTTTTGTATATTACCATAAGGTAGCGGCTTGTGCTTGAAGCATATCGTACTAAAAAGTTGTTGGGAATATTATCAGGGCGAGGGCTTTCTTTGGTGTCTAAGTTAAGTATTAAATTATTAATAAAGTATTAAATTAACTAATTATTGCTAACAAGCAAAACGTCCAACCAAGACAAGAGCAAAAAATGAAATAATTAGACTCATGCAACCACTGATCACGGCCAGTCTATTGCAGAGCCTGCCGTACCAAAAACTTACCCGCACCAAAGATAGTGAAAGAAACACCGATATTACGACAGCATATAAGACATATCTGAACCTCGCAATTTTGACCATGAGATGAACTAACAAAGGGTGCACCACAAGGATAAAAGAATGGACATGCATAAACCCGTCGACGGGTTTAGAAGAATGGGAGGGCGATACACTTGATGGACTGAACAAATAACCATATTCGCCGCAAAGAACAGATTCTGCAAATGCAGTAAAACAGCGGGTGAAGGTACATAGGAGAGGCCTTCACACTGCAATCGTGCTAAATTGGATGTAGCTGATAATAAAAATAATTACGCCCTCAAGTTGTGTCTTCCTAATGCATTTCAAGATATCGGAGAAACCACTCACACAGTAACCAGAAAGCTGATGTAAAAACCAAATAAGGGGGGTGCATCATACCACCTTTCAAGACAAACATTAATCCTAAACAGAAAAAAGGACGTGCATCCCCCCTTTCAAAGGAAACCACCGCACACAATGATAGACATGGCACCGATCTACTTCTTACATAAAAACTCTTCTCTACCATAATAATGTATTCAAAGTCTACACAAGAAAAGGCGGTATTATAGCCTCAAGTTCATAAGGGCAGTTTTAACCTTCTTCTGAACTTAGACCCAAAAAAAGCATGCGGCCCTGATGATATCGCCAACAATTTTCTGTTACGATATGCAGAGTGGTGCAGTAAATACCTAGGCATTATATATCGCAAATCTGTTCAAACTGCTAAACTTCCATGCGAATGGAAAGTAGCGAAGGTTATTCCAATACACAAAACCGGAGATACAGCTGTTCCCTCTAATTTCAGACCGATATCGCTCACCAGTACGTCATGCAAAATACTCGAGCATATAATCCTAAAGCATTTAACTGTGTTTCTAGAAAATACCCACCTTCTGTCTCCCCACCAGCACGGCTTTCGGAAAGGGTTATCAACTGTAACCCAGCTTACTGAAGTTGTTCACGATCTTGCCGTTTGTGTAAATAACCGTTCCCAAACAGATATAATACTGCTTGATTTGTCGAAAGCGTTCGATCGTGTCTGTCATAACAAACTGATTTCAAAATTGGAAAACATAATAGGGGGTGGAGAGATTACGAATTGGGTAAGAGACTTCGTTAGCGACCGCTAACAGTTTGTGGTTTACGAAGGCGCATTATCAGGGACAGCTTCTGTTAAGTCAGGTGTGCCCCAAGGCTCCGTCCTTCGGCCATTATTATTTCTTATCTGTATAAATGACATTACAGCCGACATAGACTGCAAAATTAAGCTTTTCGCGGGCGACTGCATTATTTACAGGGAAATTAGAGACAGCGATGACCACAAGGCACTAAATAGTTCATTGGAAAAGATTGCTCACTGGTGTGAAGAATGGCAAATGTCGATAAACTTAACAAAAACAGTCTGTATGACGGTGACCAGAAAGAAGTTTCCCTCTGAGTTTACTTACACAATAAACAACAGACCTTTACAAGGAGTTACGCAGCAGAAATATCTGGGTGTCACATTAACTTCCGATCTGAGATGGGAAGCACACATAAACAACGTCACCGCTGCAGCTCTGCGCAAGCTTTTTTTCTTAAGAAGGCGGCTACCACTTGCACCGACACAAACTAGGCTCTTAACCTACACAACATTCGTCCGTCCAATTTTAGAGTACGCCAACACGGTTTGGTTTCCTCAATATGCCACTCATATTGCAAGGTTAGAACGGGTACAAAGGAAGGCCGTAAGGTTTATCTACAACAAGTATAAACGCACCCACTCGCCCACTAACCTTTTAGAACCTTGTGGTCTTCCTACGCTAGCGAAAAGGGCAAAACTGGCACGATTAAAATTTATACACAACTTGCTTCATAACCACAGCCGCATCGATGCATCGAAATACATCTACCTAGCAGAATCCAGAGAACTAAGACACAAACATGCGTACACCATTACCGAATACACCTTTAACAGCGATTGCTTCAAGCATTCATTCTTTCCCCTGTCCATAAGAGAATGGAATAGTTTAGATTCCTCGATTACCAGTATACAATCAATGTCAGAGTTCACCTCAAAAATCGAGGACATGTTCTGTAAATAATTTTTTAGTTATCTTTTTCTCTTTTGGTGAGCCGTATTGTTTTCTACCGGTTATTTTTGACGTATAAATGTTCCCGTACAATTGCGCGTAAACGAATTTATTTTTCTGGTTGCAATAACTGGTTCTACGTTACCAAAGTGTATGTTTTTTGTGGTGTATTGTTGCCAGTGCTCTTGTGTTTGCGTACAACTAGTGTCGTATTGTCTAATTGATAAGCAGAACTGTCTGTATGCCATCTTTAAGTATGCACCGACTGTTCAGTGTTTGTATGTAATCAACGCCATTTTTTCAAAATGTACCTATTGAATTTTGTAAAGGCCTCGAGTCCCCTTAATAAGGCATTCCTGCCTCCAGCCTGTGTCCTCTTAGACATTGTCTGACAAATATGCCGCTCTACAAATGTGAAACTGAAAACTGTGTGTTGTGTATCCAAGAACTGATGCCCTTCTTCTTTGGTCTCGTATGAGACTGGCAGTATTGAAAATAAATAAATAAATATCACGAGACCACGGCATACACCCCTGAGAACTCAGGGATGTACAAAAGCACGAGGCTCCAGTTGCCATAGTTGCTTCTCTGGCAACTTTTGTGACTGCATGATTCTAAAACATACAAGAACAAAGAAGGGGAAGTTGGGGCCATCCCGCTGGAAATCCGAAAAGCGGAAGTATCAAGCAGAAGCATAACGCCATTTCATACTGACAAAGGACGTTACACAAGTTTCTGGGGTTAGAATACCAAGCGCTTCGGTAAGATATTAGTATGCATATTGCAGAAAGGTAATTTCACCTGGAGAGCTCGTTCCAATGATCAGTAAGCGAACGATGTACTCTGAAAGAGACATGCCAACTCACCTACCGTGCTCCCTGCCGCCACGACTACCACACTGCCCTTTTGGAAAAACGTTAACAATGAATCCTCATCCTATGCCTAGTAACACAAACTTCCACTAGGAGCACGAGGTCTCAATGTGGAATAATCACAAACTGAACACATATATCTGGAAATCTCTAAGTGTTTAGGTGGTCGGTGGAAACATGAGACAATAACATAAAACACTGCTAAAATAGAAGAAACATCAAGGGTAGCCAGGAGAGAACAATTCAATTATGAGATATTCAGCTTCCGCGAGTCATGCGAGGCCGATTTGACCAAATCATTACCTCATGGTATGCACGAGCTGATCGTTTTAGGCACTCCGCCCCGCTTTCCTCCTTCCTTCCGAGCTTGCTTTGCATTTTCGGGCTGCGGTGAGCCCGTGATCGGCAGTGACTGTGCAGACTTTCGATTCGATACTATAGAGATGGTGTATTTCTAAATGTTTAAAGGAGCAGCTGTTTAGGGTCCAAAATATCGGTCGATGATGCCCGCCATGCCCAGAGAACCTGCTTATCTGGCCGGCAGATGGAGCCTTCGGATCAGTGGCCGTCGAGTACGTGATTTTTGTTCGTGTGCGCAGCCCTTATATATGCACCGATGACAAACATACCTCCCTCGGAGAGGTTCACGTAGGTACATGCCATTGCGAGAGGCGTTGTGAGCGACCACCACCTCGGCAGGCGCTGGCCGCTAGTGTGCCTAAGTAGCTCAATACCACTACTGTGTTGTAGCCGTGTTGTAACAAAATGTAGCCGTACACAATCGTAAGGGACCCTACTACTTCGGCCTGCGGCTTTCAGAGTGTTCTTGCAAGTCATTTCTGCTAGCATCTCGCAAGCTTTACACCAACCAAGACACAAAAAGAGTCTTTCGATGTCCTACTCCACTCAGCACACAGGTGAGCAGTATACACAAATTCTTCAACGGCTAGGCTGCCTCTGACTGCAGAACCTCATCTCGAAACTTATGCAGGCAAATAGAACATTACAATACATGCGCCTCTTTCAGTCACCTACAGACTGATATATCTACCAAAATATGAACATATCCCCTACCCACGTCTCCCTGACTCTGGCATACATATCCCTGGTCACCTACGTTACTTCATAGACATTCTATCTATGGCCACATTCCATCAGAGCCGTACTCTAGACCGCTCTCGCGCTCACTGCTCAAAATACCCCCAATGTGTCACTGCATCCCGTCTAATATCAATGGCATTCACTGCCATACATACGAAGTAACAAACCACTCCTGAGGAGATGGCCCACGACCAATACTTCCCGTCGTGCTACAACAATCGCAGACGCTGATTTGGTACTTTACAAATGCATAATTCAAAACCAGGGTTTAAAATATCTTTAAGAAATCCTCCTGGTCATTCCATGTGAGTAGTATTGTCTCCGAACCGTACTAATGCGGCACTTCAACATGCTCTAGCTGCAGTTCTACGAGTGCACTGTTTCTCTTACACCTATGCACGGCTGACTTTAGCTGAACCGATCAGCCTTCTTAGTTACCAATGCACTGCACAACACTCCAGAGAATCCTACCACCTCCTGAATCATTACTGACACCGCAGGCCTCGAAAATTAGGCGGCTTCTACAGAAACGCGTTTTCTCTTGTGACCGACCTGTACACATTAGCCAACATCAATTCCCCTCCTCTTACATCACTTTATCTGGCGCGCTGGCCACTCACCGTCACATCCGATGAGAGGATCAGCGCTCCCCTTCACCCTCCATTAACCTGTTCACCGATAGCACAGGCTGAGGACCTCTGACCTAATCACCCAGTCTGTGGCTAACACTCGGACCCTTGAAGTGGTGGAGGCCGCGTGGATTCTGTCATACCCCTAGCTGGACCTTTTGGTTTCAATGAATTGTTCTGCGTGAATTGAGGATGACTCAGCGACAATGTACAGGAAGATGATAGGTATAAATTAAAGTACAAGATAGCGGAGTGGGATAGGGAACAAACGTGCGCTAAGGACATTGTTGTAGAAATTAAGAAGAATTGTGTGTGGGCATGGAACGGGCGGTGAATGGAATGGGCGCATCCTGCAACAGAATATTCGTTTTCTTCGGCAACGGGTGTTATAAAGGAGACCACTTTTAGTAGGGCCCTATAATGAACGTTGTAATTCAGTTATTAGTCTTCGGCCTAATTACAGCAAGCGAAGGGCCGCAGAATATTTGGCAACCGGTGTTCATGGGAACACTTGCCGACGTAAGGTCTCAGGTTATCCAAAATTCTTTTGGTAAGTGGTGTACAGCCGAGCAACGGCATGCGTCTGGGTGCCGAGAATCAATGCGCAACTGATGTTTGGCAGGAGACCGGCCGGCGAGCCAACGGTTCTTTCTTATGTGAGGAAAAGGCCATTAGCCTCCTCAGTCCCGAGGTACCCAAATGGGTACCACAACCACAAAGACAAAAGCTTTCCCTCATTCCAAATTCTCGCGTGAAAAAAAAGCAGGCCTTGCTTTCTCTAAGCCCCCCTCAGATGGCGGGATGTGTACCGGCATTTCTGAAGAGCCAAGCGGCAAAAATGGCGTTCAACACACGGACGCTCGAATGGGACCACAGGGTAAGCAAAAGCCAAAGTACCCAAATGGGTACCATCAAATTTCATCATTTCATTTGCTTTCTGGCTATTGTAATCTTTGCGTTTATTTCTATAAGATAATGAACCGAATAAAAATCTGGTGTAGCATTTTTCTAGCCTTTTTGAAGCATTGTAGCATATTTCAAAATATTTGTCCTTGCATTCCACACGCACTGAAACCCAGACTACCCAAATGTGTACCACCAAATTCTATTACTTTCTTTTGCTATTTTGCTGTTGTAATTTTTTGCGTTTATTTCTATCGATAATGAACAGAATGAAAGTGTGTTAAAAAGATGTTTGTATTTGTGCATTATTGGGACTAAGAGGTAAGTTAGCCGAGCGATGCGGATACGTTTTTCAGTCGCTAGGATGGTTCTACACTTTAAGTCAACGACCTTCGTTTGACAAGGAGTAATGAGGGGTACTAGGTGAACCGGTTTGGTCAAAGGACTCAGTATACATTACCAATTTAACCATTTAGGCTATAGGAATACCATTTGTTGTCTGAAAAACACTGTGGCACACCGACGGGTGAGCTAAGCCTCGACATTCGTAGCTGTACGACGCCTCCTCCGCCGGTCTTATCGACACATTAGCTCGGGGCTATTCGCCACCTCGAGAAACGGAGAGCATTGGAAACATCAACCCACCATTGATGTCTAACCGTAGATTTATGCCATCATAAAAGCACACAATTAGCTATCTATAAACAGAACTTCAAGGGACCGAAAAAATGGTTCCATGAACCACCGTTCCATTTTTTGAGAAACGTGCAACAATGAAAATTTATGTATGTACGCACTCTTAGTACCACTTCATAAAACTGTAATCCCTGGAAGGTGAACGTAGCTGTTATTTTCTTAGAAAGCCATAAAACTACAAGAGTTTTAGGCGCAGCATTAACTAAGTTTATTTGGCAACAATTAGCGCAAATGCACTATAATTCATCATTGTTTTTTGTTTGAGTCCTCGTTACAGCTTCATAAGAATCGTTGTTCCATGGTACCTAATGGGACACAAAGGTGACTTTTAAACATTGTGGGATTACGAGGGAAAATTGTATTCCGGAGCCCCTAGGCCATGTTTCCACCACTCTTGGTGCGTTTACGCGAGTTTATTGATTAAAAAAATCAAATAAAAAATGCTGTCCTCGCGAAAAACAAATTTGCTTGACTACGCTACTGCAAGGCGCGCAGACTTCGAATCCCCGAGGGTACATCATTTTTTTGTAAGCCGACTTCATCGTTTTCGGCTGGTGTTTTCTATATTGAATTTGCCATTATTGAGCCGTACTGTTCATTGCTTCATGAGCGGGTGCGCAGAACGCGCGCAGACCGACACCGACGGGCTAGCAGCCTGTCGCGGGCGTGCTGTTGCCATAAGCACCGACCTGGCCAAGCCTAGCCTTGGCCAGGCGTGCACACGCTTTTTACGATACAGCTTGCACGAGGCAAGCTCTAAAGATGGGGGAAAAGCGCAGGGCATTTGAGGCTTCTGCGGTGACGCAGAGAGCCTTCATCCACTGCGTCGGCCTCGGCCAGTAATTGCTACGCTACGAAGCTGTCCTGGAAGGTTTATCTGACGCATTTCACTGCCCACAACATGACAGAAGCACGCTATGGCGAATATTGACATATCGAGAATGCACATGCAACGATAATGTCGGATATTAAGCATGTCTTTCACAGAACAAAAACTGAAACTTGTTTGTATGGTAACTTTGGGACATCGTCCAATCACGTAGCACCTTTTACCTGACGTCACTGCGGTTAGTTGATGCAGGCTCTTGAATCCGCGCGTGGTAGTTTTTCTTGTTTGAGGCTTTACAACATAAATTCCGCCTTATCGCCCGGATAAACATTGAGAAGTGTGTTGATTTGAGCCAGTCTACGCAGTGCAAGCAAAAAGGTGAGTCTAACAAATTCAGTTCTGTGTCCATATAACATTCGAACTACCTTCCAGATCATTGTTACTTCTGAAAAAAATCCACTAGATACTGCACAGGTGCCTGTGCTCCATAAAGTGGTGTATGTTCTATGTAGCGATCTCTTCAGATTCATATTATGGCTCATCCTCGTCGTCCACCTTTTCATTGCACACGCTTTCTTTAGGGCCGGAATCACGAAGTTTTGAAGGCGTCCCGCAGCTTCTTGTTGTCTCGAGGGAACATCGTTCAGCTTCATTTCAGGACAGCGTGCTTCGTCGCGAGAAACTTCTCCTTGACTCAGCCGCTGGTGAAGTCAAGAATGATGCCCATATTCACATCTAACGTACGCGCATTGTTTACGCGCTTCTGTGTCGTCATTGAAACATCAGACGCTAGAAGCCTCAACTTCGGGAGTGATGACGAGCTACTGCAACGTTGTATTGGAGCCCGAATAGCACCGCGATTGCACGAACAAGGCGGCATTAGGTAAGCCCTCCAACAGCTGCGCCTTAATTTGAGACCGAACAACGAGAAGAACAGCGATGTTGAATACACCGTGCTAACACGGCTGGCTACTGCGACTAGGGTTACGACGTCAACGAGTATAAAAAACGAAAGAACCAGAACCGGAAGAAGCTCATGCTCATGGCATTCGTTCTTATAATAAATTACATTTCCTGTTCTGTTTGCACGGGGACGTCACAATTGTAGTTACGATTACCGGGAGCATTTTACGTAATGTCAATACAAATCCAACAAACTTAGAGGCAAGTGTTCCGTTTAAGGAACAATTTCGTTTCAGCGATTTATGTTTCTTGAGATCCTACTGAACAACTGAACTGGCCAGGCAACCGTTGTAAAATAAGCTGATTTAGCCAGAGAATGCAGGTTTTCAGAAAGATTGTCCAAAACAAAGTTGGGTAAAAGAGGCACTTCTATGTTTGTGGAGTTCCTGCAAAAAACTTAGCGCCCCCGCACCCCGTTTATGACAGCTGGAACGCACATAACATATCAGGCCTTGGACAATACAACTATTGCCGATATAGCTAAGAAATGAATATTTTCTGCATCTGACCGTAAAAGAGAAGAAGAAACTCTAGAATGACAAGTTGTAAGCAGCGTTTAATAAATGAATTTTGCTGTGTACTGAGGCTGATCCATCAGCACGGCTGCGCTGCTCACTTTGATGTGGGTGCAGTCGACCTCAAATAGTGGGTTTTTGGTGCAGCACAATGTACTGAGTCATCTACTTGCCCTGCATGCAGTGGATGTCCACTGGACTCAATTCAGTCAACGTAATGTGGCTGTGCAACGGTCAAAATTGTGTCGCATGACGGCGGCGATGGAAGCAGTCATAGTGAATTTTTTCGAACCGGACTAATCGCTTCCGCTCACTGACTAGCCAGAGTCACTGTAAGTATTAATAATGACTCTGGCTAGTCAGTGAGCGGAAGCTGTTTGGCTGGTTGGGTAAAAATCTAGACAGACGGCTTTCATCCAGTACAACAATACTTGCTGTTTTTCTTTTGCTAATGCGAACGGATCAGTCTGTCTTGATATTACCCACCGGCAAAACCGCTTCCGCTCACTGACTAGCCAGAGTCACTATTAATACTTACAGTTGCTCTGGCTGACGTTGGATTGCCATTGGAGTACTGCCGTATACGGCCAAGAGGCCGCAATATGAACACGGGCCGAAAACGTCTGTCGGTCAAAGGTCGAAAACAAAGTCACTAGTCAAAGTACATCGAATTCAGTAAGACCGAACTCTCCTGTGGTGCCTGGGTAATGATTCCCCGCATGCGTGTCCTACAATATTTTTAGAGTAGAAAGGCTCTCTCGTCAATTTATTTGTTAAAATATTCGTCCCCCAAGAAATTTGTCAAAAAAAACATGCAGGGGGTATTTATTGAAAACAAAATGAAGGAAGATCCCACTAACCATACAACTTCAAGTAAGCGAAGCTGTACGCAACCTTCCCGATCACGAACGTTTACATACATGACCGCTGCCGCTTTGCTTCTTCTTTGCCGCCAAAAACAACCTTTGCTCCATCATTCATGATATGTGTGAGTATCCTTCATTTGTTGGAAGAAATAATCATAGCACACCCCCCTGGAAGGGCGCACGCTACGAGGTGTCGTTTTCTTCGCGAGCAATTTTCACCATGATTACTGCGAATGCTGGAGTCTTTCTGATTCCAAACAGGTGTTATCACTATTATGACGTTTTTTTGCCATTCTTGGCCGATCTCTATAAGGTAATATGCTGTGGCGGGGCGGGGACGTGTGGCGGGGACGCTTGCTGGTCACTGCGGGGCACGGAAACACGAGTGCTAACCGTTTTCTTGTCTTTTTTAACTGGTGGGCGGTACCTTCCTTCTTGATCGTTCTCGCTAAATGGTTGTGCTTGCTGTCAAGAACTGGCCAGGGGAGGCTCGGCGGTCGTCGAGATCCACGCACAGACGAGAGCTAGGCGTTTTGTTGGTTTTTGTTAATCGACAGGTTGTCGTTGCGATGCCTGCCGTCACCTGCGCGTGCTGTGAAATTGCTGGGTACCTAAAGGAGCCATGAAGAGAAAACAAAAGTTTGTTTTATTCGAAAGATTAGGTGTTTCATAGTACCCCAAGCGCTTTCCCGGAAGCAAATGATGCTTTATGCACTGAGAAATAGCGCAATTTAAGCCAAAATTTTAAATCTCCCGCTAAAATTGAACGTTCCGTGACGTGTACAATGGCGTCATAGAGCCGGTCCATGAAACAGATACTTAGTATGTCGACTCCATATAGCACCCACACGCGAGAGTCGATCGAGATGGCGGCCATTTTAAAAATACTAGTAAAACCTAGTGCACCCGCAGCCCTAGTCATGGAATCGCCTGATCCGGAGAACAAAACTCTCGCCGAGGAGCCCGGGCTTGCATTTAAAGGAGTACTGACACGAAATTTCAAAGCTGAGATAACTATGTAAAACGCTTCCTTTTTATCAGGAGATATCTCCCAGCAAGTTTCAACAGCAACCGTTCAGCGAAACATATTTAAAATCCATTTTAATCTCCGCCCGCACGAGAAAGCCCAGAGCGGGCCGACGTGACATCATCTGCTACGTGGCCCAAACTGCCGACGTCGGGGCTCCCGTGACGAAGCCGACGCGCTGGCTGTGGTTGGCGCGCGCTGCTCGGGCGTATGTACACGTCATGGTTTTAGGACTGACGTCATGCTGCCCGGGCCTGTGGGGACGGCGAAAACCTCGGCCAGTCTGGGCGCGCGCGAGCGCTCGCTCGCGCGCGCTTCCAGAGAGGCAGCGATACGGCAAGAATGGTGACGTCATGTTATACATGCTGTCATGGCGGCCGCTCAGCGTTTTTCAGTCGAAACCGAAACTGGCACGAATAAACGACGCCTAAAATGAATGTTTACGCTGCGCTCGACCGTCTAATCTGTCATTCTATGATTAGTGGGATGGTAGGCACGCATAGCAGCGAAAAAAACGTCACATAAAAATTTCGTGTCAGTACTCCTTTAACAACCTCACACCACAAAAACGCTCAATGCTTCTAAGTGCACGAGCGGCAAGAGTTGTGGGAGACGCGGTGGACGGGAAAGTGACCATTCCGCGATAGCCACAACAGACGAACGCCCAGCCGTCGGCACCGCTGCCTCGTCAGCCCCGTCACGACGGACGAATATAGACTGGTACGTATGTGCCGTATTTTGATTACGGTTAATAATAGTTCAATTTCAGTAGCAGTATCACTTATGCCAGTTGGCCGGTGTCGTGTATGGAAAGCGGTTCGCGCGAGCTCTCTGCTTCGACCAGAAAGATACGAGCGTCAATGCGCGGTGTTTACTGCATTTTTTTCCCCAAGGTCAGAGCGATTTGACGAAGTCGGCGACGAGCGCCAGCATGTCCCAGGAGTGAGCTAACGTAAGGGTCCCTGCCGTAACTGAACAAACTGAAGTTTTCAGTGGCTGTAAACTGGAAACGAGCTCCTAACGACAGCAGCAAGCCAACACCATTCCGAAACTTCTGCGACGACTGGCACTATCTCGTCGCTGCTTGCTGTTCCTTACTCCCCTCGTTTTTATCTTTACCTTTGCTGGTTGGCGATATGACGGCCAACCTCCTATGAAGGGATTACGATACGAAGAAAGGTCGCGGCTGTGCGTGCTGGAACGGTTCGTTGGCCCCGAAGAGCCTCGAACCCGAAAATTTGTCTGCGCGACGGCGAGATGTCGAGCTCGGCCGCCGCTAGTTTCGTACGCATTGGCGCACACGCTTGCGAGTTCGTTCGGACCTTCAACCGTTTACTCCACCGTTCTTTGTCATAAAAAGAATGTGCAGTATGTTTCACGGGCATTTAGCTCGCTATGCAAGCTGTAAGCCCTGCCTAACATGCGTTTGCTTTTGCCGGCCTCCGCCAATCGCAGAGCATTCCCAAGTGACATTACATCTTCTGTTGCGGAAAATGAGCTGGTGGGTCGCATGGTCATTTCCTTTTTTCCTAATTATGTACCTTATTTGAGCGAAGTTTGCGTTATAAGTGGTGTCGTTATGGTTCTAACGAGGCAATCTTTCGAATGAACCAAACTTGTGTTTTCTCTTCATGGCTCCTTTAACTACGGAAACGAAAACTTCCGTTAAACTGAAGAGCTTCGCTGTTAAAAAGTCTGATTAACTGCAACACTTGAAATAAAGGTTTGCATGGAAGCCCGTCTCTGTGGGAAACCGCAGATTAACAATAAAAAACGGTAGCGAAAAAGAATGTTTATAAAAAAAACACGTTTCCGCTCCCGTACGGTTTCCTTGTTCACAGAGAACAGGGGGACGAAACTGATTCGGTTACCTTGGCTTCAAGATGTGACGGAGGCAATATGCGCACACGAGTGGGTAGTTGCCGTAGTTGCGATTGTGTTCTCCGTGTTTTTGGTAATGCCAAATTCAAGATAACGCCATGAGGTTCAATTACGCTATTTTTTAAAGCTTCACATGTGGTCAAAATTGATCCAGAATCCTCCACTACGACGCGCATCCTCACCTGCGCTGAATCGGCGTGTTGAACCCTACAATCAATCAATCAATTATGCTATTTTTTTCATTTTTTCCTCATTGGTACCGTGTATTTCACCATGAATTGTCTCTATGTGTTCGGCGCAAGTGTTATATTACATGTTTTTCTTGCTTACTTTGTGCATGTGATTTTGAACCTTCGCTTAAAATTCTCTTTCTCATCCACAGCCTCGTTCGCAGTATGCAAAGGGAATGCTGTAGATAACGCATGGGGAACATTTCTTCTACATTTGTGTTGGCACGTACCTCGTAACTTTCTGTTGGAGCTTGTTGGAACGCTTGAAAACGATATCTTCTTCGCCGGTCATCGACTCAGCCTCTGTTTGCTCACTGGAGGACAAATGCCTGTCCAAAAGAAAGCGTTGTGTATACAAGTTTGAGAGATTTTCTAGTACAATTTGCCCCTTATTCTTTTCTTTATTATGTCTGCTGTTATCTCATCCTCACCAGGGAATTTGCCGCTTTGCATTTCATTCAAAGCCTTATCACTTGTACGGTCGTTCCTGGAGGCGATGTCTACTACCTCTGCATTACTTACTCATTCCGTAACATCCTAGACAACGCGGCTGTTGTAGAGATGTCTATATAACAGCTCGGCAAATAGAAATATTTTTATCCAATTTTCGACAAAACTGCCTTGCTTGCGTTTAAGTGCATACATCCGATTTTGCCCCAAACCTCGACGCCTCTTCTTGCTTTCAGGCTCCCTCCGTCCTTTACAGCATGCTAAATCCTATCCACGCTATACTTCCTTATGTCAGATGTCTTACTCTTATTGAATAATTTCTTAAGCTCCACAAGTGCTCTTAAGTCAGTTGGGGTGGACACTCATGGTTTGCCGTTCCTAATTACCTGTTTCACTCCTGGGGCGCTTTAGCGGTATCCTCTCTCGCTATCGTACCTCCCATTCTGCTGCCCACTCTGTGATAATGGGTGTAAGCTCTCACTAGCTTCGTGTGTAGTAAAATCTGCTTCCCCGGTTATAGTTGAATATAGGTGGCCCAGCGCAATCGTGAATTCTTCAACTTTCTCATTTATTTTTAGCTCATAGATAGGCTTCTTTCCTACTAGCATGTTGCCCTTCCTCCCCAAGCCTAGCCCAATTCGAGAGTTACCGTACGGTGGTCAATACACACCACCGTTCTGAGCACGCCCTGCATGACGCCAGAGTTATGGCTTAGTATAAAGTTTATTTCGTTTTTGTCCTTACAATTCCGGCTCTCCCACGTCTATTACCGGCTCTACCTTTTGCGGAAGCATGTATTCATGCTGGGTAGATTATTCCGTTCAACAAACCTTACTAATGAGTCCACTTTCTTATTACTACAATCCAGAGCAAGAAGCAGGCCTTGTGTCCAGCGTGCTTATTGTGTAATTTAGCATTGAAGACTCCCGTAAGTACGCTATGCTGTGTTTTTACTTATAGCCATTGCCGATTCAACATCCTGTAAGAAACTTTCAACTTGCTGGTAGTCATGGGTTGATGTTGGCGCGTAGCCCTGTACCACTTTTAAATGGTACCTCTAACTAAGCTTTATTACAAGACGGCTACCATTTGCTCAAGGCTATAGTATTTGACTGTTTTGCCAGTTATGCTATCTTAACTAGGAATCCCAATCCCACTTCTCTTCGGTTCACTAGGCCATGGTAACATAGGACGTGTTTATTTTTCAGCACTGTAAAGGCTTCATCGGAGCTCCTCCTATTACGTCTCTTTTCATGGCCTCTAATTTCTTGACCAACACCTCAACACTCGCCTCGCAAGATAAAGTTCTCGTGTGAAGCGTTGCCAGGGTCAGCTCCCAAAGTCAGCCTGTTCTGGTCCAGGTATTCTTATACCATCTGCTGCGCCGCCGGTCTGACCGCCACAATGCTCAATTGCTTCGGAGCTGCAGGGGACTGAAAGCCGAGGGCTAATTGGCTTATTCATCACAGGTTGTACCTCTACGTACATCCCATATCGTACGTACCTACATTTAGCGATCACTTGGCGCATGTTCTGAGCCCCTATAATGTGCAAATAGCGCACGTCCCTACGCCCCAGTTACGGCACTTCCCGGTGAACGTGAAGGACAAGCTAACGAAGGAAATGTTCCCGGGCGTTATCTACAGCATTCCCCGTGTAGACTGCGATCGAAGTTATGTCGGAAACCCTGGCAAATTTCAACGAAGGCTGAGGCAGCACATGTACGACATAGGAAGAAAACCGTGTCTTCTAGACCGTAGTGTTCGGATAGAGAACACGCAGAATCAAGTCGCTATGCAATAGGCTGGGTCAATGCGATAACAGTGTCAAAACTAAAAATCCTCGCGGTTTTATC
Source organism: Haemaphysalis longicornis (assembly GCF_048455015.1). Classification (NCBI taxonomy): domain Eukaryota; kingdom Metazoa; phylum Arthropoda; class Arachnida; order Ixodida; family Ixodidae; genus Haemaphysalis; species Haemaphysalis longicornis. The sequence goes on along the minus strand of NW_027526233.1, from coordinate 36,321,265 downwards.
TTATATCCCTAACAATGCAGTCCATAGAGCACACACTTAATTCCAGTGACGGCAACTTCACACGCGAGTAGGTGAGTTGCGTACGTCACATCGTGAAGACAAAATAACCGCATCACTTTCGCCCGTACTTTTCTTTGTGAATAGGGATCCCGTACGGGACCGAAACGTCTTTTTGCTATTTTATGAACCTTCTTGGTCGGTGCCAGTTTTCATTGTTGTCACAGTATCGCTTTCCAGGAGGAGCCCCCACTTTGAACGAGCAGTGCTTTTTGGCGGCTTCGGACATGCATTTCAGCCTTATTTATACACATAGCCAATAAAAAGAGCCGGCAGCCCATGCAGCCACTTGTGCGTGGCGTTTCAGCGTACTTAAACAGCGTTGCAAACGCAGAGGGCATGTAATCGCATCGCTACTCAGGTAATGTAACCGGGAAACATAGGGTAACTTTTGGCGCGCTTTTCCAATACCCGACCACGATGTTTAATTTGCTGTGTCTGCGGGAAACGGGGCGTCACAATCTGCGAAGAAACAACAGCCGCTTCCCACGGCGGTTGCAAGGAAGGGTTCTAAGGGGATGCTTCTCAAGTGAAAAGAAGCGCGGCCTTTCTTCCAGGGAATTCGCTTCATAGAAGGGACCGTTGCAATTAAAATTGACTGGCTCTTAATGACTCTGTGCAGCAGCAGAACATCCCAGACAAAAGAAGCATAAACTCAAGAAAGTGAACTATTCCGCCTGACGCTTATGGAAATTACGTGAACAATAACGTGAACTCGCCTGTGCGAATTTTCACTTACGCTCTTGGTTTTCCCCGGGGCACGGCAAACCTCAGTGAGCAAAGATTTTGCGCTGAATAAGCTCTCTACGTGAGGATCGCTGACAAATGTTGAACATCGGAAGATGGCAGATTGCAAGTGCTAATTATCCACGAGAGAACAACTGTATACATTTGAAGGTGAGATTTAGATGTCACCTAATTAGTGGCACCATGTAGTACCGAAACATCACCACATAACACCAAAAAACAAAACTCCATCTGAACATTCTAAGGCATTACACCAAGACTGGTCAGTGAAGTTAGGTAAGTTCAAGATTTGACAGTAGTTTTTTTTTGTTTTAGAAAACAAGAAAACTAAACAAATACTTTTTAAAACTCCAGAAATACAATAAATTGACACTTTAGATGAAACTGTATTAAAACAATTTTTGTTTAGAGGTATTATGACAATGTCATAAAAGAGAAGAATAATGTCTTCTATGGGAAAAAAATAAATCAATAAAAAATTACAATTTTGTTGTAAAAAAATAAACACATGCTTTGGTTTTCATATCATTAGTAGAATACGCCAGGGGAATTCCGGCAGCTGTAAAGTTCAGAAGCAAACCACCATGCAATAGTAGAACGGACTAATTTAATTCTCTAAAGTGCTTCCTCAGGCTGCGCCTATGACAACGATCGTGTAAATGCCAATTGGTAGCTGTGGTGAACCCAACAACGTCAATATATCAAGGCTTGCGAAATGATGCATCCGCCCTACGGGCGAGACTTATTAAGCTAAATTCGGGTTGGGTAGTTTGTGAGCCTGTTAACACCTATGAAACACCTTTTTCTCAATAAGTAAAAATACACGCAGACTGATACTACATAGAACACAAATAACCTAATCGAAAAAAAAAACTTCTCGAAATAATCTCGGAAACAACACTTTTGGGCAATGCATAATTTTGCGCGTGTGCTGCATTTACAAGTGTGCGTAATCGGCAAGTATCACGGCTCATTTTTTTGCTGTATAAGCGCAGGATTAAAAAAATCAGGAAACCACCAGACAAAAGAGCGGCAATGACCCACAATTCCTAGTTGATGAAAATTCTCTATTGTCAGAGTTAAGGTATGCTTCGAAATATGTACGTTGTATTAAAGCTGGTTTCTACCAATTGTGAACGACACCCACGAGTGAAGAGCAATGGCGAAAGATGTTCGCCAGTTCTATCAGAAGATCAGGAAAAATCAGAAGTCGGCGGGCTCACTCATGAGTCGACTCACAGAGACTCATTTTGACTCAAATTCACGCCTGGGTTTGAGTTAGCACGAGGCTAGTATGGCATGGTGAGTTTGAGTTTGAGTGAGTTTGATCCCGACTGAGTTTGAGTATGCGTGAAACCGAGTGAGTTCATCGTTCATTTTGAGTTTTAGCACAGGTTGACTTCTGAGTTTATTTTGAGTTTTCAGTTCATTTTGAGATTTGCGTACATTTTGAGTTTGAGCCCATTTTGAGTTATGAGTAAATTTTCACTTGAAGTACATTTTCAGTACTGAGTACATTTTGAGTTCGGAGAACATTTTGAGTTCGAGCACATTTTGAGTTGTGAGTACATAAAAGTTTTGAGTCATTTTGAATTCTTAGTATATATGACGAGCCTAAGATGCAGCTATGGTTGGCTGCTGAGTTTCATGGGCCGCTTTGTGCTCACAGTTCAGGTTACCTCCTTGTAAGGCAGCATTCGGCTTGTGATGATTGGTTGGTTGGAAGGAGGGGAGTGGTGGGGATTGCGAGATTTAGCTGCTCATCATGCGACTGATAATCGACTTTTGAGGTCTTCAAAGTGAGTTTTCTCCCCTTTTCATCTTGATGGATCCTCAAGAAGGGGGCAGAGCGTGGTGGGAAGCCACACGGCGGCGCTTGCGTCCTGGTTGTTCGCCTGGTTCTGTTAACGGTTTATATGAAAGGGCCAAAAAGGAAGAGGTGAACGCTGGAGGGAGAAGTGGGTGGCGGGTGTCCTCTTCGCTGTTTAAAATCCGTTGTCAAATATATTGAAATGGCGACGCCCGTTTAATACAACAATGACCGCATTATGAGATAGATTGGGTGAAAATTCAAACTGATGTAGCTAACGCGCGTACGGTATCAAACTCAGGTCCCGATGATCGGAATATCGCAAGGTTAATTTACAATGCTTCTTGTTTATAGTCATTAGGCAGTCATAATAAGTCACAGTTTGGGTAAAAATTGAATATGATGCCGGGAGGTCGTTTGGGGAATCATATTCAAGTACAAAATGAGGGGAATCACACGGGACAAAAATTTTTTATGGTTATATTATGACCTCGTCGTCCTTAGTTATACATTGGGTTAAAATTCACATTCATAACTTCAGGACGTGGCCGTATAAAATTAAAAGTCTGGATGAGGGGAACCACGTAGGACCAATGAAATATGGCTTCCTGATTATTATCATGACATAGTCATAGTTGGTCATTAATTCGGCAAAATTCAACATAACGCCACTAGGGTATGTGGGCATCAAATTAACGGTTGCGATGAGGAAAATAACGCGGGGAAAAACGGCGGTATCAGATAGTCATGGCTAGTCATTGTTTGGGTTAACATTCAAATTTGTGCTACTAGGATTTGTTAGAGGTATCAAACTCATAGTATTGATGAAGGGAATCCCGTGGGACAAATACGAAAATGCTTTCTGATTATATTCATGAGATAGTCACAGTTAGTTTTATATAGGGTAAAATTCAAAGTTAGCCCACTAGGGGGGGTAGGGTAGCAAATATACAGTCCTGATGAGTGGAATTACGTGGGACAAATAAAAAACAAGACTACGCGGTTATAATTATGAAGTAGTCATAGTTTGTCATAGATTGGTATAAATTCAAAGTGAGGCCGCTAAAACATTGTGGGGTATCGAATTGGAGGTTTCAATTCGGGAATTGTTGGGCATCTAAAGAGCGTGTCCTGGTTAGTCAGATTTGATCGAAACTCCATATGACCGTGCAAGGGTGTGTGGGGTATGGAAAGTAAGGTCTCGTTGAGGGGAATCACGCCTGAGAAACATACAAATACTTTCGCTTTAGAGCTATGGGATAATCGTGGGGAGTCATGGATTGACTGAAAATTCAAAGTGACGCCTCTGGGCCCGGTTGGGTATCACGTTGAAAGTCTCAATGAGCGAAATCATGGGGAATAAATAAACAAATGCGTTCTCCTTATCAAAGTAGTATAGTCATGGCTAGTTATAAATTGGTTTAAAAGTCAGGGACGCTGATAGGGCGTGTAGGGCAGGCTGATGAATGCGGATAGGACTTCAGTATCCTGATGATGGTGATGATGACGAAGGTGATGATGAAAATAGGATATCTGAATAATGTATCCCAGGGGTCTAAACGCTATACATGTATGCAAAAACATGATGTCATTTGTAAGCTGCTGCGAAGCCAACATGTTCTTTTCATGCACCGAACTTCTAGAAGCGGAGGTACTCAGCCGTTTGAAATGCTACAGGCTACGCAAGAAGTTCTGGTCAGAGTTAGATAAAATGGCTAACTATGTGTTATTTGAATTTTGGCAGCCACGTCTTCGTCAACGCAACCGCCCTTCATTATCATCAGAATATGCAGCTTCAGCATCAGCGGCCCGTATTCTCAGCGGGCGAGACAACGCGTCAGAGAACACCCCTTTGCCTGGTCGCAGCTCATGGGTGCTCCCGTGTCCACGGGCCCATGTTTGCATTGGGTTGTATGCGCAGTCTTAAGTATGCGATGCCACACTGTCTAATAGGCCTCCTTAAAAAAAAGAACCCAGCTCATTTCTGTATTTAAAGATGCCTGAAAATTCTCTTTCAACAGTGCTCAGAGGTGGTCTGAAAACATTCCGATGGCCCAGAATTTATTCAATCGCAAGTGGAACGTTAGGTATTGCACGGCTCTGGGCAGCTATATTAGCTCCTGAAGAGACATTTACGTGGCATTATTTCCCTTACCCTCTACACATTACAACCATTGAAACTATAAATATGCTGTGAATAACTAAAGCATAGCTTACGTTCACTTAGTTTTTTCCAGCCTACCTGTAATAATGAACACATTAGCGTGATTGAGCAAAATGCATAAAACGTTGCACAATTGCGAACTAATGCAGGTGCACCTATACGCCGCTCCTATTCTTCCGGGAATTTTTGTACGAGAGTTGCGACGAGCAGCGAATCTGGATACTTTTGGCTATTTAAGGTACTTCATGAGGTTTGTTTTTTGTCTGTATATTTTTTACTGGCGTTATCTTTTGTCACCAATATTTCACATTTACACTATTATCACGAATAAATTTCCCAGCTTTGAAATAAGGCAATCTGGTGGAGATCCGGGACATTGCAACGTAGGTGCCGTGTGGTATTAGTCAAAGAGATGTTTCCACGTGAATATGATTAATCAATTTGATATCCTTATCGATACCAGGGTGGAATGTGGCAATGCTTTACAAAAGGATCTACAACACAAAGTACAATTGCACTACAAAAAGAAAAAAAACAAGGGTGAGTGTAATGATCAGAGGTCCAACTAGAATCTCGCGCCAGACGTACGACTCGCTCCGTTGCACGTTGTCAGCACTTGTCTTTCCGGCACGTAAACAAGACCACAAACGAAAGACTAGCAAATCGTTCTCAGGACTTAGCACACCCACCCGGGCAGTTCGGCACAACACAAGTCTCTGGAGATTGTCCTCGCGGCGTCTCACCAAACCCCAGTCCCGGCTCGGATGTCAGCGTCGGTGACCGGCCGAGACTGCTGAGGGGGCGGAGTTCCTCGGGCCTACGCCGCGAGGCAAGCGGGCACCAGGACTGTTTGAGCGCACCTCCGGAACAAGGACGAAAGGTACACCGTGTCTTCTCGCCGGCCTGGAGGTCCAAGACGCAGGCTCGAACCACTGATCGAGCAGCCTCGTTTTTTTCCTTTCTCGTTCTCCCTTCGCGTGCCCCGTCTTCTTCCTTCTCGTCGTCGGTCCATCCCATCATTTATACTTTCCCGCGCTTTCCCAACAGTAAAATCCCACACTTTACCACAATCACCCCCCTTTTCAGAAAGTTGTGAACACAACTATTCCAAGTTCGCTTACAACATAATTGCACCCCAAATGTACAGGAGAAACTATACAAAAGACGCACAGCACACACGACATTCAACGGTCACGACGTAAGACGCGTATTCCTCGCATCTATGCCCTGCTCATATAGTCGGCACCAACGTTTTCAGTGCCTTTGATATAATGTACGGTGAAAGCATACTCCTGAAGTGACAAGCTCCATCGCAAAACCCTGTTGTTGACGTGTTTCGCGTACTGCAAGTACTGTAGAGGTTGATGATCGCATTCAATAATGAACGGTTTACCATAAAGGTAAATGTGAAATTTCCGGACTGCCCAGACCAGCGCTAAGCACTCGCGCTCGATAGTAGAATATCGCGCTTCTCGCGGGAGAAGGTTGCGGCTTGCGTAGGCAACAGGATGCAATGTATTATCCTCTCCCGCTTGTAGAAGCACAGCCCCAAGGCTTGCATTGGAGGCGTCTGTGCGCAATACGAACTCTTTGGTGTGATCTGGGGCTTGAAGAATGGGAGCTGATGCTAGCTTGTTTTTCAGGTCGTGGAAAGCCTTCTCCTGTTCTGGTCCCCAAGTGACGGTGTTCTTCTCGCCTTTCCGCGTAAGGTCCGTCAAGGGTTTAGCTAGCTCGGCGTAGTTGGGTATGAAGTTCCGGTAGTAGCCGGTTAACCCGAGGACCGATTGGACGGCCTTCTTGGTGACTGGTGTCTTGGCGTCCTTGATTTTGTCTAGGGTTTTGTCGAGAGGCTCTACTTTGGATTCCCCTATTTGATGGCCGAAGAACGAAACACGGTGCTCCCCGACTTCACACTTGGATGGTTTGATCGTGAGTGTGGCCGCTTCGACTCGTTGGAAAACTTGCTGTAGGGCTTCCAAGTGCTCGTCCCACGTGTCCGTGGCTATAATTACATCATCAAAGTAGTGGTATACATGATTCAAGTTCCCCAGTACAGCCCTCATGAGACGTGCGAACACGGCTGGCGCAGTCTTGATACCGAAGGGCATATACTTAAAGTGATATAAACCAGATGAGCTGGAAAATGCCGTCATTTCGCGGCTTTCAGTGGCCATGGGGACCGGCTTTCAGTGGGCCATCGGACCTGCCTTTGTAAAATCAAACTTGGAGAAAAACTTCTTCTTCGCCACCAGGGCCAGGAGAACGATACAAAGTCAATACAAAGCCTGATAGTGCCATCTGGTTTGCGTACAACCACGACAGGGGCATGGTAGGAAGATTTGGACTTTTCGATAATGCCAAGTCTCAACATTTCTTGTACGTTTTCCTCGACAGCCTCAACTAGTGCCAGTGGAATGGGGTACTGAGGTATGTGAACGGCCTTGGTGCTCGTAGATCTTAATGTGCACTCTACAAGGTCGGTCTTCCCAGGTAGATCAGAAAAAATGCTTTGGTAGGCCTGGAGCAGGGTGCGCACTTGCTTAGCACGGTTCGGGTCGAGGTCGCGAGAAATTTTGACGTCAGCGATGGACTGCGATGAGTGGAGGGAGGGGAACGGAATGTTGGTCTCGTCCTCCCCTTCGTCAGCGCTGGACTGAAAGTTTGTGGTGCTGAGAGCAGCTGCTACTGACGCTTGCTTAGGAGGTAAAGGTTGTCGTTCTTCGTACAGTTTGAGCATGTTGACATGAAACACCTTGGTCTTCCCACCTACGTCAATCATATAGTCGATGTCGTTTTTTGCTTCAACCACTTTGAATGGGCCTTTCCACTGCATAAGCAGCTTGTTCGAGTCGGTGGGTAGAAGAATTAGGACCTTATCGCCAACACGAAGTTTTCGCGGCCGGCATTTCCGGTCATAGTATTTCTTCTGCCTCAGGTGGGCGTTTTCCAGTTTGTCGTGAGCAAGTTGGCAAGTTTCTTCCAGTCGCGTCCGGAGATCGACGAGGTACCCATATGTCGTCCGAACTTCATCGTCCATTTTTTCGTTCGTCCATAGCTCCCTGAGCACAGACAAAGGGCCTCTAACATGCCGGCCGTATATCATCTCGAACGGGGAAAACCCGAGGCTGGCTTGTGGGACCTCTCGGTAGGCGAAAAGAAGAGGCGCAATATAGCGGTCCCATGTTCGGGGCTTTTCGTGGCACATCCTCTTCAGCATTGTTTTCAGTGTGCCATTGAACTTCTCAACGAGGCCATTCGCCATTGCGTGGTAAGGGGTAGTACGCAACAGCTTAATAGAGAGAAGGCGGCCGACCTCTTGCATTAGCTAGGACGTAAAACTTGCCCCCCGATCACTGAGCATTTCTTCCGGGATGCCTACCCGAGAAAATATCTCAAGTAGTGCCTCGGCGACATGCACAGCGTCAATAGCTGGCAGAGCAATGGCATCCGGATACCGGGTGGCAAAGTCAATAAGTGTAAGCACGTATCGGTTCCCCTTTTCTGACGTTGGGGTGAAAGGCCCTATTAGGTCGACGGCAACACGGCGAAATGGTGTCCGAATCAGTGGCATGTTGCCCAAAGGAGCGATGCCAACCTTCCCCTTTGGCGCGGTCCGCTGGCAAGCGTCGCAGGACCTGACAAACCGCCGTACGTCGCCGTGTAAATCAGGCCAGTAAAACTCCTGAAGAATTCTCTCAGTTGTGCGCCGTATTCCCTGGTGGCCAGCCATGATGGTCTCATGCGCGATTCGTAGTATGGGCTCGCGAAGCGGTTTCGGGACAACCACTTGATGGAACGTTCGACCTGTCGCCAGTTCGTATCGTCGGTACAGTATACCGTCTTCCTCCAGGAACCTATAGAGTGTCCTTTCCCGGAAAAGAACGGCTTGCCGATCTTGCGGTAGCAGCGACGTAGTGTCCCATCTTTCTGTTGTTCCTGCGCTAGTGCGGCTCGCGATACCTGGGAGCCGCTAATCGATAAAACCTTCAAAGGTGTAACCTTGTTTTGGTTTTCCCTGGCTACTGCAGATATCAGCGCGGGAGTGTCAAGCGGTACGGTTTGGTTACCGGGGTTGGCACGTCCTGTGTTGGTGCTTGACGAGGGTTCCCAGCATGGGTCAGGATCATGGGGTTCTCTCACGCCAGGTAGATTCCCAATGACTAAATCGTATAGCGGGTTTTCCATGCAGGATGCAGTGACTTCCCCAACAAATAAGGGTGTTTCAACGTGAATGACGGCTTCCGGCAGTTGTTTCGCAGACCCGTCGAGAAGCAGAACTTCCTTCGTTTCTCCATTGAGTCTCTCATCTTCCACGAGTTCCCGTCTAACAATGACCGTGTTGCTTCCCGTTTCCCTGAGGACGCGTACTCGTTTCCCGAGTAAGCATCCTTCGACGACGGGTAGTCTATCCACTAAGAATCGAGGCGCCTTCCGGTCTGCTGAACTATGCAGGTCTGCGATCTCAAGGTCCTTAGTAGGGACCTTGAGACTACGAACATGATTGCGGGGCCGTGTGAGGGCACAAGCGGCTACATGTTCTTGGTCGGGTTGCTTGCACCTGCAGTCTTCAGCCCAATGCCCCGACTTGCCGCATTTCTTGCATTTGGGTGGGCCCCTTGAAGTGACCTGGCAGTCAGGTGCAGTGTGGCCGATGCGGTTGCATAGGTAGCATTTCAGCAGCTTCTTTTGGCCGTCCCTTCCGTCTCTTGCGGTCCTCCCTTCACTGTCATTCCCAAGGTTAGTGATGTTTTGGGCCGGTCGGAAGCGGTCGGCACGGTCCGCGAGAGAACTCAGCGTCTTGCAGTCTCGCTCCTTCAAGAACACAATGAGCTTGGCGTGGCAACATCGAAGAAACTGCTCGGAGACGATAAGGTCCCTGAGTCCTTCGAATGTTTTCGGCACACCTGACATCTCGATTCAATGGTCAAAATATCCTGAGAGCCGGGCAGCCAGCTGTCGTCCAGTCTCGCCGTCCATAGCTTGCGCTCCCCTGAAGTTCTCCTGGTAGCCTTGGGCAGTGAAGCGGAAGCGCTGCAATAGAGCCTTTTTGACTGCGGGGTAATCCAGCGATTCTTCTGCTGTAAGACGGCCTATGACGGTCAAAGCTTCCCCAGAGAGGCACATGCTGATGGCCGTGACCCATTTCTCTGGTGGCCATTCTTGTGCAGTAGCTACCCGCTCAAAGCGCTGTAGATATGCATGTAGGTCATCGCGGCGCTCGTCAAAAATGGGGACAAGCTTCTGAGGATTGACCACGGCCCCAGGGGGTGTCGTGCCGACCGGTCCAACGCCGTTCTCGTGGGTCTCTGCAGTTGCCGGCGTTTCCCGAAGTCGGAGCTCCAGCAACAGAAGCTCTTTGCGCCTTTCGTCCGCGGCCTTCTGCCGTTCGTCCGCGGCCTTCTGCCGTTCATCCGCGGCCGTCTGTCGTTCGTCCGCGGCCTTCTGTCGTTCGTCCGCGGCCTTCTGTCGTTCGTCCTATTCGCGGTTTGCTTCCCGCTGAGCGACTCGTTCAGCGCGCTGGTTGGCGCGTTCCTTCTCAACCCACTCGCGGAGCTCATGCCCAGATAGGCCGTACTGAACGCCTAGCGCTGTCAGCTTCTCGAGGTCCATGGTGGTCTTTCTGTACGGTACGGAAGTCGTATCGGTCAGTATGCTAGCTGGATCCTGGCAGGCTTGCCACTTTTGTAATGATCAGAGGTCCAACTAGAATCTCGCGCCAGACGTACGACTCGCTCCATTGCACGTTGTCAGCACTTGTATTTCCGGCACGTAAACAAGACCACAAACGAAAGACTAGCAAATCGTTCTCAGGACTTAGCACACCCACCCGGGCAGTTCGGCACAACACAAGTCTCTGGAGATTGTCCTCGCGGCGTCTCACCAAACCCCAGTCCCGGCTCGGATGTCAGCGTCGGTGACCGGCCGAGACTGCTGAGGAGGCGGAGTTCCTCGGGCCTACGCCGCGAGGCAAGCGGGCACCAGGACTGTTTGAGCGCACCTCCGGAACAAGGACGAGAGGTACGCCGTGTCTTCTCGCCGGCTTGGAGGTCCAAGACGCAGGCCCGAACCACTGATCGAGCAGCCTCGTTTTTTCCCTCTCTCGTTCTTCCTTCGCGTGCCCCGTCTTCTTCCTTCTCGTCATCGGTCCCTCCCGTCATTTATACTTTCCCGCGCTTTCCCAACAGTAAAATCCCACACTTTACCACAGTGATGTTTTAAACTATCTATTCCTTCCAAATTTTCCACTTTCAATAGATACCCAGTCAAAAATGGAGAAGAAGCACAACACCGCCTGTAGTGCACAAAGCTGCGTACTTGATTTCCTTTTACCGCTGTGATATTGTGCAATAGCTTTCAAATACTCAATGCACTGAACCTTATGTTGTTCTGGCCGAAAGTATTAACCGATGCCCGATCAACATTAAGTACCAATCGAAGAATCAACGATACTAGCTGCACCTGCATGCGCATGCTCCTTTAGTGATGCAGGCGTCCCTCATATTGCAGCCAGTAATTTATTCGCGCAACTGACACTGGAGACACTGCAACACACATCGGCGCGTGAATTGCTACACTGTTTCGTTGCTGATCGCGTGAAATTGGGAGGGGGGGGGGAAGTAGGGACACAGAAGAACGCCCAAAACGATGCGCAATTGCAAAACTGGAATTTCGGTCAGCAAACGGTAATGTTGTACAGGTTACAAACACGTTATAGTACAGGTTATTGTAAAGACAAGAATATTCATCGTGCACTGGGCGCACCATTTTATAACGATGGAGGCGCCATCTGAAAGGACTTTCTTGGGGACTGCGGGGCGAGCAGACGACGCTGCTGTTCCACGCTGTTGCTCCATGCACAGCGTGAATATCAGATGACGAGGCGGCATCGAAAATCGGTAAGGGTCATTTATTTGGTATGTCAGCAGCGACAAGTTCGACAGGGCTTTAAGGAGAACGTTCAAAGCGTCCGCGAGCTGTGAGGTTTGCCCATAAATTCTACTACCAACACGCTAAGGCGGCCTGACAGCGCACACGAGCTTTGTGCTGACGGAGGTGCTGTAAGGCTACGTTTCGCCGTGCCAGCAGAACGACCGACTGCAACTAACGTCTCAGCGGCCGGTGGGAACCGCGAACAGCTATTTCCTGGCACGAGTGGGTGTTGTCTGCAACCGCGACGCTTCTATTTCGCTTTCGGCTCAACGTTTTCGCATTCCCTAGATATACCATACGCATCCGGATGATTTTCGTCAGCTTCCCGGCAATAAGAAGAACACAACATACTTCTCGAAAACAGAAACGTGTGATAGGGATTGACCATGAGGACGAATAAACAGCGCTTGAGAAAGCTGCGTAGGGCAGTACATATTGTGGCAAATTTGCTTGGTTCCAAGTCTTTCTGCTTCAGCACGACGACCAATTCAGGGCGGCACGCAAGAGACGCGGGAAATTTATGGAGCAAATAGACTGCACACCTCCAGACACATCATCCGTGCTGGCGCACATAACACGTTCCTTGCACGAGCGCTTTGCACTAACGTTGTTGTTGCTGCAGCCAAGAACGGCATAATTACGCCAGGACGAGTAGTTTCTGTACGTAGCCAAGTAAAGGCAAAGACGCCTACCTCCCACAATTAAGAAAATAAACACCAATTGGGGACGCAAAGTCGGGCATCCTGATGGCACGGCAAAACATACGCTCACAGGCAACCATTGTCAGGACAAAGCGCGTGTGAGGTTACCTCCCACTTTAGCTAGTTATAAAGAGGATATAAACAGTTATAAAGAGTTATAAAGAGGTATCGCAAGTGCCCACACAAAAGTTACGGCTCTTCTTGTAAATGTAAAGGATAAGCTGTCCGAGGAAAAGGTTCTATGCGTTGTCTACACCATTCCTGCGCATAATGCAATCGAAGGTATGTCGGCGATGCAGGCGAATTTAAGCAAAGCCTCAAGCAGAATATGTACGACGTTAGAAAGAAAAAACGTGCCTTCTGACAGCCTCGTCGCATAAGGAGAAGCAACGCGCCATAAAATATACTTGGTAAATGCGAATAACATTAAAAAATGGCACAATTGGACTTCGCGGCTTTATCTTGAATACCTGACAATACAAACCACGAGGCGCACACATCATCGCAATGATGGCAACTTGCCAAACGTGTACGCGCGTTGGCTACATCATCTGCAGAAGCCAACAGAAGCATATCACATTCGCCCCAAGTTTTTCATTGTGAACAAGGCATACGTACGGGAGCCGAAACGTAGTTTTTGGATTTTATAAACATTATTGGCCACAGCCAGTTTTAGTTGTTGTCATTGTTTTCCCCAACAGACGGGCTTCCGCCCAAACCCAGATCTCAAGCGTTGCCATTAGTCAGACTTTTCTACAGGTTTTTTCACCCCATTATATGTTTTTGAGAATTTTGGGGAGGGACATTATTTCTGCCAATAAATAAACGAGAGGAAGGATTTACTTTGAGGAAGGATTTACTGAATCTGCAGCTTTTTCTTTTTCATACCTGCCACGTAATGGTTCTCAATATTATTTGAGGATTTTTCCATAGCCTTTACATCACATGAGTATAATATGATATATATATATATATATATATATATATATTGTAACGAGGGTAATGAACATATGCGATGGACGCAACATGCCATCAAGACATCGGGGTATCTGCCTCACCAGCATAGCCCATATAGGATTATGCCCAATCCACACACGGGGATATGCGCCAAAGAGGTGTCAGCGAAGACGATGAACCACAGGACGTGCATGCGCCAGAAACGAGCTTGGTGAACGCAACGCTCAGACCTGCGTTATCCATCGGCTTCGCTCCTTCAATTAAACAACGTCAACCGGCTACCGGCGTGTCGGCTGTCTTCTTAACTTTATATATATATATATATATATATATATATATATATATATATATATATATATATATATATATATATATATATATATATATATATATATATATATATATATATATATATATATATATATATATATATATATATATATATATATACATATACGTATACATTGTTGCGTATTTTTTCTTAAACCCAGCCTGTTCCCTGTATGTTTAAAATTTATTCAATCAATAGGTTAACAAATACAATACATTACATTACATTTAAAGCCAGAGACTGAATTCAGAACTGCACCACAACGTGTATAGTTTCTAAGCGATTCTAACTTACGTATAAACTTGGGTGGAACAGGAAACTTGAAGCCTCTTGTTTCGTAATGTTGAGCAAATATTGCGGACTCACAGTCAGGTTTGCACTACGTTAGCAGTGAAGAAATGTCTTCTTGTTTTGGATGCACTGGTAGGGCACTTAAGTGTAGTAGTTTAAGCCATTGTGCTACGTTTGTTTCGCCAGGGACTTTCCTACATCCTGTGGCAGACTGTGATCGCTAGCCTGGACAGAAGTTGAATGTACACGTTCAAATACCTTTTTCCTTATTTTTTTGTCATGATCACAGCTGGTTCCCCCTGATGATGATTGTAGGAAGGTGCCCATAGGGATTGGCCAACCAAAGAATCCAGCACGAGATAGCTTCGCGTTAAACCACCGTCGTCATCTTCCTCCAAAGGAATCCTGATTAGTTCCCACTGCTGATGATTGTGCCAGGATGCCCCAAGGAATTTGCCAACCAAAGAAACCACCACGACATAGCTTAGCGTTCCATCACCGTCGTCATCTTTCCGTAGGGGAACCCTTTGTAGTTTGCGAGGCATTCCTCCTCTCTGCTCCGGCGGTCCTCTCGTCTCCTGTCTGAAGCTCCTCTCCTCTCCGGAATTGCGCAACAAATGGCAAAACCTGCGGAGCCGTGCCGGATAATGCGAAGAAGCTTAGGGTTAGAGACGCGACGGTAGCCGCTGCATACTCCGCTGGGGGCGCCATTGTAGCTCTCGCTCACGCAACGCCACGATCTAACTGAAAACTAATCAAAACCTGAGTCGACCCTATGGCTGCTTCGCATACTACTCAGCGTTCCCTTACGGGAAGATGGTGAAATTGTTTTTATTCTCATGTCTCACGCGCGCTGTTTTTCTACCCCTAAAAATGCAATACCAACTAGACCAACAACGCGCGGTAATAAGTACAATCATTACTGGAAAAAAACAGTAACACTAATCACGGCACCCGGAACTGTGCTAGCGCAGAAGAAGTACGCAAAGCTGAGTCAGAAACCAAAAAAAAAGATGCGGGCGTTGCGCCAAGGGTGCCAAACTCTTTGCAGCTTCTTGACAATTCGGCATTTGCGCCACACTTACTGTCTCAAGTGCTCCAAAAATTAAGCAAAGCATTTTTGACGTATTGCATTACCGAGAAGTTACTTCCTCATCCGACAACGAGAATGTCCGGTCCCTTCTCGTTCAGCCAAGAAGATGGTAAATTCCCTTTCGAAGTCACAACCACCCAGGTGGATTAAAAATGGAAAGAAGGCCTCACAAGCCACTCTATCTTCCGACACAAACAATAGCCATGACTTAAAAAAAAATATAGACACGTAGAAGCACAACACATCGAAGTGATCAAACAGGAATTTTTATTTTCCTCCTGGTACACGTGCAGTACAAGGCACTCACGGTTACAGACTCTCCCACAGAGACTCCTGGCCCGTCAGCTGTGTTCCGTGATTGCTCTATATTAGAAACTAACACACACAATTATCCCAGGATATACGTTTGCTACGCGTCACAAGTAACCAGTGAGAGGCTTCATTCGACAAGTTCAAAAGTTGTCTTTTCCGAAATGTGTTCACAGAGAATGTGAAAAAATAGGAAATTTTGCCAAAACCATATTTGTGATTAATTGGTTTTACGGTTACATTAAAACAAATGTCCAATAACGCGTACGCCTCTTAAGCCTATATTACTACAAAACGGATAGCAGCAGCAACAAGACTTATATATAAACTTTATGTACAATATTTTTTGGGGTTTCTCTCACCTCCCACGTAACCTCAGAGGCTTGAGCGTTAGCAGTTGCTACCAAGGACACTGCTTCGTTTCAATTAGATAATTTCTAAACCTTCACCACACGTCGCCCACGTGACATGTCTCTTCCTGCGCGATTTTAAACGCTAACTAAACTTTGACATTGGCTGCGTCCCAAACGTAAAATATTCTGAAACTTATAAAATCACGATCTACAGAAAAGGAAGAAGCAAAATTGCCTTCAGAAAAAAAAGCGAATGAAAAAACAACACAAGTAGACGCACTGGGGCTCGGGCGGGGCGTGTAGGCGCCAACGCCCGCAACTGTACCTAGACTCCACCAAGCGCCTAACGCGGCCTCTTTTACAGGCGCTCAATAGAATTATACGCGCGTTGCCATCGCACATGTAACGTGCTTGTGCTGTGCAGCGGCGTGCTTAGAAACGTGCATCCAGGCTGCGGTGGATGTTTTCCTGTGGAGGCAAGAAATGAAAACGGCCGGGTGTCAGGATTTCAGCGGACGTTAAAAATCCCCTGGTGGTAGACCTTAATCCGCAACCTTTCACCTCATCCCGCCTTACAGCCCGTGTGCACCTTTGGTGCGTTAAGTCACACCACCAAAGTCTTTCCGTGAACAAAATAATAGAGGCTGCGGTTGGGAAACAGTGTCTTCTTAGTGATTTCAACCCATCATTGGCAGCCATAATTAA
Organism: Haemaphysalis longicornis; assembly: GCF_048455015.1. NCBI lineage: Eukaryota > Metazoa > Arthropoda > Arachnida > Ixodida > Ixodidae > Haemaphysalis > Haemaphysalis longicornis. The sequence goes on along the minus strand of NW_027526233.1, from coordinate 36,304,817 downwards.
ACGGATCGTCTAACATAATTTAGAATTTAGGCCTCTCACTCAGACTACAATTTTACCGACCCAAAGGAGGACATAATTTTTATTTACCCATTTCAGAATGCCTCAGCTGAATAGCCCATCTCACTTCAATGATGAACAGAAATATTGTTACGGGACACAAGACATGAACAATGATAGATTCGAACGATGTATCTACGTTTTTTTACATGGATGCCTCCACCACGCCGGAAAAGCCTAACCCCTTCTACACCTTCTTCTTTTTCAGGGGGTAGGTCCATGCCGATATGCTTCACGTTCCTCGTAAACGTAGTCTTGCAATATTTCGCCCTCGTCGCAAGTGACCGACCTTTAAAGACCACAGTGAATGAATGGGCGTGGTGATGACGAGATGAGTGTAAACAGTGAATTACTTGCCTTAGCGGACTCCATTGAAGGACTTGGTGAAAAGTGGTACCCAAACATTGACGCCCGTGAAGGTCCATACCAAACGACGAAGGGGCCGGGAACCACCGTGGACATAAGGGCTGGGGACTAGGTATAGTCGGCAGCCCTTTCCGGCTCACATTGAATCTAGTCTCGGGTGTTCTGGATCGCTTGTTCATGGGGATACAATCCATAGGACATCTTCGAGCGCTGCTTATGGTTTGCCTAAAGCTGCCCGACGCAGCCCATGTACCTTCGCTGATTGCGTCGAAGACGACGCAGTGCGAGGCTGGGGCCATTATGGGGATGAACCCGCACACCTCTACAAAAATGATTTAATGGTATTACATAAGCCAACTCGCTCTATTTACATTATTTACATGGCTGCCATTCCCGATCCCCGAGAGGGCACGGCCGCCCACAAAGTCTTCTTTGTTAAAAATAGATGCATATTAGTATGAGTACTTTCCAGTTCACCGTCATCTTGTCACAACGTTTTGGCGATTTTGAAAAACTGGTGCACAACGTGGTTCGACATGCTACCAAAGTTCACATCTGCATGCGGCACGCTATCAGTGCAAAAAAAAATCACCATATTCTGCAGCCATGAAAAATAACTCCTTTTAGAGCCTATAACAGGTTTCTCAGTAGCCTACAATCATTTCAGCGGCCTAGCGTGTGCATACGAACAGCGCCAGGAGCGCTACATGGCATACTTACTGTGGAGGACCCCAAGAGTAAAACCTTCATTCGGTTTCGTGTATTTTATGGTATTCATCTTGGATGTTAACGCGTCACAAAACAGGTACAAAAGAAAAAAGAAGATGACACCGCGTTACCGTCCTTCGTCACTGTTTGATGAGCACCTTGACCTCCGAGATAAATACTTTATAACTACCCCCTTGGTTGTCCAGAGGCAGTATATTTTTACTTAATACAATGAAACGAAGCAGCAAAAGCCACGTTAAAACTTTCCTGTGTGTTTTTAGATGCCGGTCAACGAGGTCTGTCAATACTACAGTTTAGGTGGCGTAAACCATCGCTAAACATCACAGCAGGGAGAGGGAAGAATCTGACAGTATCATTTTTACTAGTCATGTACGTCTTTGTTTTATGCATTCTATCCAGTTATACAGAACATGCAAGAAACTGCCAACACAATTTTTGATAAGCAGGCTTAGAGTATAGGATATAAATCCAAAGTGATTGCCCTTGAAGGCCTTTATTTATTTATTTATTTATTTATTTATTTATTTATTTATTTATTGATACTGTCAATCCCTTCTGGGATTTTTACAGGAGCGGGCATAGTCAAAGAACACATGTCGAACAGATTTTTTTTTGTTTTTACAATAGTTAACGAAGAAGTATAACGACAATTGACTCGAAGTACAGAGCTTGCAGTAGCACAGAAATTATTCAATACAATAGAGGTAACAGAGATAAACGGCGAAGAAAAGAAAAGATAGCGCTTGCTCATAAGGTATCGAAACCAACGCAGAAATTATACAATAATAAAAGCAATAAAGGTAAACGCCGAAAAAAGATAGCACTTGCTCAAAAAGCATCGAAATCACACACATTGGCGCACGTAGCATGGAAGACCTGTTATCGAGAGAGGATAGCCATTTCTGCTAGAGAAGTGAACTTGTCTACTTTTGTTTGTTGAGTGATGGAGCGATCTAATAAATTCCACTCTCTGATGGCGCGGGGAAAGAAAGAAAAGTAGAATGTGTCGTTATTGCAATCGTATTCTTCGAGTGTGTGTGAATGTTTGTAACGCGTAGGACGGGTTTTATTGGTTCGAATGTAGGTATCGGAGTTTATCTTTAACGAATTGTGAAAGAGTAAATACAAAAGCTTCAAGCGGTTCACTTTGGCACGCTTTTCCAGTTCATTAAGGCCCGCTTGCTCTAACATTTCAGTTGGAGAGTCACTACGCCTGTACCGGTTAAAGATAGGCAACATTGAAGGCAACATTGATTTTACCTATTGGTGAATGTGGTGATTGACTCTCATTCACAAGGCGTTGGAAGAAGACGGTGGTGACTAGAAGACTTACCAAGTTGGGCAAGAAAAAAATCTTGATGAAACTCTGAGGGAATATGATGATATTCCCATTCTAGTGCCGCGAGTTACGAAATACGCAATCTCCTCTCGAGGTAAGCAATCTATAGTTCAGTAACGTATTTACTAACACCGATGAAGTCAAGCCTAGATTAGAAAACATGTATGGAGATTGCGTATTTGCAAGTCGATTCCTTAAGATGGGGTTGATAAACGCCAGCCTTTGTTGAACAAACTTTAAATTTTGCTTCTTGTTTTAGGTACCTTGAGAATATAAATTGATTGCGCTTCACAGTAGAGCAGTAGTCGAACGTGAGTGCTACATCGGCGCGCGCCCTTCCTCTGCGTCTGTTGTTAGTATATCGGTCGTTAACCTCGGCCTGTGAGTCGTTTTTTAACCCTACACCTAATTAGACCTACTTTGGAGCGAGCTAAAACAGTGGAGCTTAATACGCAGCATGCGGCGCCGTTCGTACCGTGAGTCCCGGTAGTAACATAAATTTCTGAAATAACATTACCGATGTGCTTCAACCGTTAAAAATAAGGAATCCTTTAAAAATTTGTATGTAACAATGGTTTGGTGCAAAGATAATTTGCTTCACGCCGTGTTTTGCAGGCACTTTTTGCTTTGAGCAATAAAACTAAAAAAATAATATTTTTGCCACTTGGACTCGATGCTGCTCCCCGTCTTCAACTTCAAAACGTTTAAAAGCCAGGCTATCTACCTTTACCTTTACCTGACAACGGTTCTTTCGTGACAAGTGGGATTAGAAACTCTCAACGCGGCTTGGGATGAGGAGGGCGCTTTTAACTCACAGACCACAGTGTACATGGCGCGGCGATAGGGCGCTCGCCAGCGTTCCCCGCACGCTAGTGACTGCTCGCAACGGCGGGCACGTCGGCGTGACGGCTTTGTCGTCTGCTGTAGCAACTGTTCTTTTTGGCCTCTTTTGGCGCTGCTTCACGTCCATTGTGGGCCTTGTTCGCATTACTATATTACCTTTTTCAACAGCACCTGCTGGGTAAACTGCAGCCTACGGAGTTAAGTGAGCGTACGGCAAAGATACGTTAAGGGTAGGTTTGCAGGGTGGGGCAACCAAATTTGGAGGCCACATGCAGACATCTGGCGCTGAAAAAACACTACAATCAGCAAACTGCTTCCCAAGAATGATACTCCATTTTATAAATTGTTGAATACGAATGCGGTGGTGTTTTAGGGCTATTAGAAAATGCGAAATGAGATACTGGATCTGATCAATAGCGATTATAAAAGTGTCATTCGCTTTCTCGCACTTCTCAAACTTACTAAAATAACTAGTTTAATAATCCTTATTGGGAATCACTGAGCTCACATGCCGAGTTGTTTCTGTGTCTGTGCTTGTGTAGCGCGGTGGTGTAGCCCCGAACTAGCACATCAGAATGGCTAGGTTCCACTGTCTCCCCCTCAAAATGCGGCCCCTCTCCGTATTGTTTCTGCCGACGCACGGCTGGGCTACAGCGGTGGCGCCCGCCTGGTCAAGCCTGCAAGAGAAGCCGGAGGAGGACAAACATTTTATTGAGCCTTTAAAGGCCCCTTAGAAGAGAACACGAAAAGGCTCACTCAAGACGCGGAATCCCTTGTTGCTCCGCCACGAAGGGCCGCCAGGAATTAACAAGATCGGAAGTTTTGATGCATCAGCGTAGCTGTCACGACCCGCCAGCACGATTGCGTCACTGAGGTCATTGGTGCCCTCGGCATTGAGTCGCCCACCGAGGGACGGAATGCTCGTATAGCGAACACCACAGGATCTTTGAGGTCGCGCAAGGTCACCGCACAACCATCGAAAATTCGGTTGTATTCCACTCCTAGTCGACACCAGGACATTGCTTTCGTGGGAAGTCGCTCCGACTCTTTATTTATTATTTATTTATTTTATTTATTTACAGAATACTGCAGGCCCACACTGCAAGAATACTTTCCGGCGTGTAAAACGTATGTTTTCTTTTTTGCTTGATTACTTCTCCGAAGCATTGCCTGGTCGATTCGTCTATCCGACCTAAGCCGGCACGTTTGAGGAACTTCCATTTACCATGACAATTTATCTGGTTTCGCGATAACACCAAGCTCGCGATTACAATATAATAAAGCTCGGAGAATAGACCTGGAGGTGTTAGTCGCCTTGAACAAGGAAATGGCAATGGCTAGCAAGAAACATCAACAATAGATTGACAGGGAGCGCTTGAATGAAATATATTGTTGTGATGCAGAACGAGCTGCTCAGCGAGAGGGTGCTAAGAGTCACATGAGCAAGAATGCGAGGCGCATGAACGTGAATGTGAATGTCTCTCCAGGCTGCCGAACGGGAGCTGTCGCAGCTGGCAGTGAGCCTGACAAACCAACAAGCCACATTGAATACCAGCGCTGTGGAGCATTCGCGTGAAGGTGGAACGGCTCTTAGGGTTGGCGAATACCAGAAAATCCGATCCCGTCATTCCATGAGGCATGGTACAAGCTCGACGCCTTAAGCCGGGTTTGGCCTAATGACCATTTGGCGTCTTCTTCAGACAGCGGTTCTCCAAAGAAGCTCTAGGTGCGCTTGGGCATTCGTCTGCAAACGATGCGGCAGGTTTTGCTCAGCAAGAGCAGATTTTGCTACGGAATTTCCTGTACACCGAAGAGTGTGTCGGAGTGAAATTCTGGCAAAGCAAACCTGAGGATTTGGAAACTGGGCGATAAATTTCTTGGGAGGCAGTTTGGCGAAGATGATAGCCGATACGCATGACGCAAGATGCAGCCCTGATTAAGTAGCACTTCCTAAATGACTATTCGAACAAGCCGTGCAAACCTAAACGTCATCAGCTATTAGTGACGCGTCCTTGAAGTAGCTTTTAATAGAGGCATTTCAAAAAATGATATTGTATCACTCCATGGCCCTAGATGGTTGATTCCAGCTTTGTAGTTCTCTGAGTGCTATTTTTGTCATAAAAATTTACAAACAAGCCTATGTGGGCGTTCGTCGTGGATGAGGCCATTCCACCAATTAATATAGTTTTCACAAATTAAACAATAAAGCAGCAGGCAGTTGATCATACCAGTCTAGCTAGCACGCTGCCCTTTCACTACCACAGTGTCGTTGTTTTTGGCGTATGTTATTGTGCTAAAACTACCCCAAGCACTGGGGGTGTTCTTAAATTCGACAAAGAAAATGATTGGACAGGCTGCGGTTTCTTTGTGGATGAATAAGACTTATTTTATTCAGTGCCTTATGGCGATCTCTTTAAGGCGGGGAGGGTGAAAAAAAAGGGAAAGCCGTTCTTCATAAATAATTGGCGCTGTCAAGAGAGCGACGAGCGACGAGCGACGAGCGATGCAGCGAGAGCGACGAAAATGCGACGGCAGCGTTCCGAACACAATCGTGTGCCTCCCGTGCGTGGCAAGGGGCCACTGTCTTGTGTGTACTTCTCATCATGATTGGTATTCATGTGGGGGGTAAATTAGAAATCCCAAACAAAGGTCTTGCAGAGAAGAGAATAGCATGATTCCCTCTCAAAATACGGGAGCAGTTTATATATATAACCATTAGGCGTTTATTTTTACCTAAACAAAACTTTAATCACTATTGATGAACACAAAATTTACAGAATAAGAGAAGTTGTATTGGGTCCTGTGTGGTTGCAATATTATGTTATTCCGACTTCAAGGGACCACAGAAAACCAGAACTCGAATCAAAATGTCCCATAGGTCAAAAAACAAATTGCCCCCGTATCTGCTCCGGTCGTTGCAAATGTCGTCAAAAACGGTAGCCTTTGTACACATTTGCCAAGGAAATGCCCCCCCCCCCTTCGGCTTTCCCGCTCACCTTTCATGCTGTTTATTTACTGTCGCGCTCATCACAAGGTACACACACTAAAAGTTAAAAGTTTCCGCAAGGCGATTTGGATTTACAGCGTTCCATTGCTACACGCCGGGTTCCTCGATGCCAGCGCTGCAGTACGGAGGAGACGCGCGTGAATGAAGGCGCCGACTACAAGGTTTATAGAACTGCGTGACAGTGCTCCACGTGCGTTCCAGTCAGAACGTGTAATCTAGCTAGTGGAACCTTTCGTTGCTGTTGCTGCGTGATTTTTCATATGCCGCCAGGAGGCGGCTGTTTTCTTCAGTAGATGTAGAATATCACTTTTTATCTAAAATCAAGCACCCATAAATTTTTAATGAAGGAACACTATAAATATCCCCTGTGTACCAATTTCCTGTCTTATGTTTGCGTAATTTCCTGTTCTTGTGCAACAAAGTTGACAAGTATCACCATAAAACCCAGGCTTAGACGTTTACATTTGGCTGTGAGAATATAAGACTATTGCGCAGTAAGCAGTTAACATTGGCCGGGTGGCTGAATCGAGTTACAGACATACAGACGGACAGAGAGACAGACAGACAGGCATACAGACAGACCAAAATTTCTGGGTTTAATTAGCCCAAGAAAGACTATCGTCTTTAAAAAAAACATTGGACTCAGCCGCGTCGGGCGCCAGTCAAGGAACCTCCTTCATGTGCGAAGCGATCGCGAGCCTGACCCTGGCCTACAAAGTAACGCCGTCACGAAAGAAACAGAAATCGCCAGATTACTCCGGGATAGCAAAAGAAAAATGACATCAGTAAAAACAGCATCTCGTAACGCATGCGGTAATGTAAACAACGCGGCACTGAAAAAAAACGCGCGGGCACGATTGTGCAGAAAAATGATACCGCCATTCGCTCTACACTTACGACAACGTTCGCCACCTTGTACCAAGTCACTCCGTGTCGCCCACCACATGTGCTGGTAATTCCAAGATGGCCCGGTGTCGTTGGTCTAGTCGTATGCACCTTGGTTCTCCATTCTTGGTTCCGGTGCCGTGGAGCTGTTCCGTCCAAGTCCCCCCTACAGCACCCGTGAAAGCAGACGTTACATTAAGTGCTAATGTTACTCGCTTGGTACTCACCACACGTGTTTCTTTCCCGTTCACTGTTTATCGTACGAACACGCCCAGGGCTCATGATACACAGGGTCTGACGTCCGTATCTGTATTCGTCTTGCTTTCACTGCGCTGCCACCACAGCGCGAACTATGCGCAGCAGCTCAGTGCATACAGATCAAACTGTTGACAAACACTTCAAATTCCTTTTTTTTTCAGATGCACCCGCTTTCACTGCGCTGCCACCACAGCGCGAACTATGCGCAGCAGCTGAGTGCATACAGATCAAACTGTTGACAAACACTTCAAATTCCTTTTTTTTTCAGATGCACCCGCTTGCACTGCGCTGCCACCACAGCGCGAACTATGCGCAGCAGCTGAGTGCATACAGATCAAACTGTTGACAAACACTTCAAATTCCTTTTTTTTCAGATGCACCCGCTTGCAACGTTTCCAATATTGCTACTATCGCAGCCGAATTCATTGCTTTGTACCTCACCCTCTTCGCTGCTGGGGCTGGGACAGTAGAAGACATCCCTTCGTCGCTAGCACAATGGCGACGTGCTGATAAGAAACAGCACTCTACAGGAGAACAATCCCACTAAATTGAAACGCAAACGTGTTCGACGCATAAAAAAAAAGAAATGGCAAATCCGTAAATGGCCCGCTGCTTATCACAGTAGCGATGCACTGCCTTTCATTTTGGTTGTTACTTAAGCCGGCGCAGTGTGTGTGTGTGTGTGTGTGTGTGTGTGTGTGTGTGTGTGTGTGTGTGTGTGTGTGTGTGTGTGTGTGTGTGTGTGTGTGTGTGTGTGTGTGTGTGTGTGTGTGTGTGTGTGTGTGTGTGTGTGTGTGTGTGTGTGTGTGTGTGTGTGTGTGTGTGTGTGTGTGTGTGTGTGTGTGTGTGTGTGTGTGTGTGTGTGTGTGTGTGTGTGTGTGTGTGTGTGTGTGTGTGTGTGTGTGTGTGTGTGTGTGTGTGTGTGTGTGTGTGTGTGTGTGTGTGTGTGTGTGTGTGTGTGTGTGTGTGTGTGTGTGTGTGTGTGTGTGTGTGTGTGTGTGTGTGTGTGTGTGTGTGTGTGTGTGTGTGTGTGTGTGTGTGTGTGTGTGTGTGTGTGTGTGTGTGTGTGTGTGTGTGTGTGTGTGTGTGTGTGTGTGTGTGTGTGTGTGTGTGTGTGTGTGTGTGTGTGTGTGTGTGTGTGTGTGTGTGTGTGTGTGTGTGTGTGTGTGTGTGTGTGTGTGTGTGTGTGTGTGTGTGTGTGTGTGTGTGTGTGTGTGTGTGTGTGTGTGTGTGTGTGTGTGTGTGTGTGTGTGTGTGTGTGTGTGTGTGTGTGTGTGTGTGTGTGTGTGTGTGTGTGTGTGTGTGTGTGTGTGTGTGTGTGTGTGTGTGTGTGTGTGTGTGTGTGTGTGTGTGTGTGTGTGTGTGTGTGTGTGTGTGTGTGTGTGTGTGTGTGTGTGTGTGTGTGTGTGTGTGTGTGTGTGTGTGTGTGTGTGTGTGTGTGTGTGTGTGTGTGTGTGTGTGTGTGTGTGTGTGTGTGTGTGTGTGTGTGTGTGTGTGTGTGTGTGTGTGTGTGTGTGTGTGTGTGTGTGTGTGTGTGTGTGTGTGTGTGTGTGTGTGTGTGTGTGTGTGTGTGTGTGTGTGTGTGTGTGTGTGTGTGTGTGTGTGTGTGTGTGTGTGTGTGTGTGTGTGTGTGTGTGTGTGTGTGTGTGTGTGTGTGTGTGTGTGTGTGTGTGTGTGTGTGTGTGTGTGTGTGTGTGTGTGTGTGTGTGTGTGTGTGTGTGTGTGTGTGTGTGTGTGTGTGTGTGTGTGTGTGTGTGTGTGTGTGTGTGTGTGTGTGTGTGTGTGTGTGTGTGTGTGTGTGTGTGTGTGTGTGTGTGTGTGTGTGTGTGTGTGTGTGTGTGTGTGTGTGTGTGTGTGTGTGTGTGTGTGTGTGTGTGTGTGTGTGTGTGTGTGTGTGTGTGTGTGTGTGTGTGTGTGTGTGTGTGTGTGTGTGTGTGTGTGTGTGTGTGTGTGTGTGTGTGTGTGTGTGTGTGTGTGTGTGTGTGTGTGTGTGTGTGTGTGTGTGTGTGTGTGTGTGTGTGTGTGTGTGTGTGTGTGTGTGTGTGTGTGTGTGTGTGTGTGTGTGTGTGTGTGTGTGTGTGTGTGTGTGTGTGTGTGTGTGTGTGTGTGTGTGTGTGTGTGTGTGTGTGTGTGTGTGTGTGTGTGTGTGTGTGTGTGTGTGTGTGTGTGTGTGTGTGTGTGTGTGTGTGTGTGTGTGTGTGTGTGTGTGTGTGTGTGTGTGTGTGTGTGTGTGTGTGTGTGTGTGTGTGTGTGTGTGTGTGTGTGTGTGTGTGTGTGTGTGTGTGTGTGTGTGTGTGTGTGTGTGTGTGTGTGTGTGTGTGTGTGTGTGTGTGTGTGTGTGTGTGTGTGTGTGTGTGTGTGTGTGTGTGTGTGTGTGTGTGTGTGTGTGTGTGTGTGTGTGTGTGTGTGTGTGTGTGTGTGTGTGTGTGTGTGTGTGTGTGTGTGTGTGTGTGTGTGTGTGTGTGTGTGTGTGTGTGTGTGTGTGTGTGTGTGTGTGTGTGTGTGTGTGTGTGTGTGTGTGTGTGTGTGTGTGTGTGTGTGTGTGTGTGTGTGTGTGTGTGTGTGTGTGTGTGTGTGTGTGTGTGTGTGTGTGTGTGTGTGTGTGTGTGTGTGTGTGTGTGTGTGTGTGTGTGTGTGTGTGTGTGTGTGTGTGTGTGTGTGTGTGTGTGTGTGTGTGTGTGTGTGTGTGTGTGTGTGTGTGTGTGTGTGTGTGTGTGTGTGTGTGTGTGTGTGTGTGTGTGTGTGTGTGTGTGTGTGTGTGTGTGTGTGTGTGTGTGTGTGTGTGTGTGTGTGTGTGTGTGTGTGTGTGTGTGTGTGTGTGTGTGTGTGTGTGTGTGTGTGTGTGTGTGTGTGTGTGTGTGTGTGTGTGTGTGTGTGTGTGTGTGTGTGTGTGTGTGTGTGTGTGTGTGTGTGTGTGTGTGTGTGTGTGTGTGTGTGTGTGTGTGTGTGTGTGTGTGTGTGTGTGTGTGTGTGTGTGTGTGTGTGTGTGTGTGTGTGTGTGTGTGTGTGTGTGTGTGTGTGTGTGTGTGTGTGTGTGTGTGTGTGTGTGTGTGTGTGTGTGTGTGTGTGTGTGTGTGTGTGTGTGTGTGTGTGTGTGTGTGTGTGTGTGTGTGTGTGTGTGTGTGTGTGTGTGTGTGTGTGTGTGTGTGTGTGTGTGTGTGTGTGTGTGTGTGTGTGTGTGTGTGTGTGTGTGTGTGTGTGTGTGTGTGTGTGTGTGTGTGTGTGTGTGTGTGTGTGTGTGTGTGTGTGTGTGTGTGTGTGTGTGTGTGTGTGTGTGTGTGTGTGTGTGTGTGTGTGTGTGTGTGTGTGTGTGTGTGTGTGTGTGTGTGTGTGTGTGTGTGTGTGTGTGTGTGTGTGTGTGTGTGTGTGTGTGTGTGTGTGTGTGTGTGTGTGTGTGTGTGTGTGTGTGTGTGTGTGTGTGTGTGTGCGCGCGTGTGCGCGTGTGTGCGTGTGCGTGTGCGTGTGCGTGTGTGCGTGTGTGCGTGTGTGCGTGTGTGCGTGTGTGCGTGTGTGTGTGTGTGTGTGTTTTTTTCTGCCTCCGAGGTGCAAATCCCATTCCTACCTAGAAGGCCAAGATCAGATGCCCATAAAACCTAGAAGGCCAAAATTCAATCTCAAAGTTTACGTGTCCCGTCTACTCCAGCTGCAAATTCTAAGTTATATCCGAAGCGCGGCCATGGCGGAATCGGCTACTGCTTCCTTGTCTCGACGTGACCTCGGGCCGGAGTTCCTACTAACCAAAGCGTGGTCGAATCTGCCCAAATTAGGGAGAGTTTTCAGTCATAAACCAATGCACATATTAGACGGGATCACAGGATGCGTATGAATTAACCTGTAACCAGAATTCCAAATTACCGGGGGTTATAATAACGAGATTTTAATGTAATATCTTTCTTTCTGGCAATAGACCGAGCCTTTGAGGGCGTTCTAATAGCGAGGTAAAGAAGTGTGTTAGGTACATCGGGGATTCTTAAAATTATTTTAGATAATAACCAGTTTGTGCATATCCACGACTGTGTGCAGGCAGTTGTGAATGCTTTTAGGGAAGGCGGAAAGGCCCTCTCATTCACACATGAGCTGCCGGATGAAAATGGTTTGCAGTTTTTAGTGTTTATGCCTTGATTTCTGGGTAGTTTGTTCATGACGTGTCGAAGCAATACATTTGCGCAAACGAAGAGGACGAAGATAGGGAGGACGAGACGAGCGCAAATTTCAACTTTATTTTTCGTGTAATAACAACACACATATATAGCTCCCATCGGTGTCGCCCTACATCCTCTCAACAGCCGCACTACGCAAGTCGGCATAACAGGAATCACATGTAAAATACAATGAACAAAATATTTCAGTAAGACAGGGTTGCCAACCGTACGTTTTGGATAGCAGATCCTACTTAGCATACATGTCTTCCAAAATCAATACGTTTCGCACTTCAATAAAGGACGGAATGATAAAATCAAAGCCAAAAGGGCGTAAAACCACGAATAATAAAATTACAGGGCTGGGACAATCGAAGCAATGAACAACATAGAAGTTGCATTTCTAAGACTTCACTGAACCTAAAAGGGATCAAAGATAGATACTGCACACGAGTTTTGAAATCAACACGTGTGAAATCTAAAACGAACGATCAAAGAATAAAAGCCTAATATCAGAGCCCACAGGCATAAAATCACTAAAAATAGAATAATAACTGGGGTGGGAGAATTGAAGTGGTCACCAACACGGAGGCATCGTTTGCAACTTTTACAAACCCGTAAAAATGCGGAAAAAAATCGTAGTTCATTCACACATGACGTTCGACGAAACTTAACTCTGTTGGTAGGAAGGGTACCGAGCGGTGCTCACGCAATCATCCCCATAGTCTCGAATTCTGTAGGTTTCAATAATTGCTCTCTTAACGGACTCGTAACGCTATACGTGGCGTTGATAGGCCGCTATGCCTAACGCCGCTACAAATGCCTGAAGCATGAATGTTGCCCACGGAGAACTAATAGTCAGGGTTCCTGACCACTGATGACACGGGCCGGAAGTGCGTGGAGATTACATGAGAGGAAATGACGTTGGGCAGTCAAGGACAGAGGGAAGGCTGGACGATGGTCGGCCGCCATAAAAACGAAGGGAAGAAAGAGCTTTGACTTCCGTGCACCCAGCGCTAACGGAAGCCAAGACCTTCGCTAGGAATGCAGCGGCAGCAGCCACGATGGCAGAAAGTCTTAACATTAACTTGCTGATAGGAGACGGCAAGATTATTTTTAGACCGCGTGGTGGACTGTGCGTGGCGAAGAACCTACTCCCGCCCATCGAGACAGCTATCACCAAGGCAGAAGGCATGCCCATAACCGATACGGAGCGATATCCGTTTCGTGGCAAACAAGGAGCAGCACATTATCATCGAGAGTACACTAGACCATGCCCGGGAATTCAAATATTCGATGATGAAGGAGATCGAGATCAGCGGAAAGGAGTGCGAGGTGAGAGCATACGCGACGGTACCCTAGGGCAGGACGAAAGGCGTTACACGAAACACGCTGCTGGTCCACTCGCAAGAAAGGATTTCAGCCTCGCTGATCACGGATACGAACCCAACGGATATAGCAGCTAGGAGGATCGGCAACACCACAACAATTAATGTCGCCTTCGAAGAAGGACAGCTCCCAAGATAAGTGTACCACGCGGGCACGTACCCATACTTTGTTTTCGGGAGGGGGGGGGAGGGGCTGCCCAAAAAACTTTTCTGTGCTAATTAGGAGAGAAGGGCGCGGGTACCCGCCGTTACTAGTACAAACACGACCAGCGTGTACCAAAAAGGCGCGGAAATTATAAATAAGTAAAATAACTGTATCCGCCATTGTAATTGAGTCGCAAAGCGATAACACTCGTATGTTCGAGATTTCTGCGCACGTTAAGGATCCCTACGCGAAGTTCTCAAAATTAAAATACGAATGGCAGTACCTGAAATATTCACAGAAAAATTACGCGTACTGCACGGTGCACGGTAACTATACATTCCCTCTGCAAATGTTAACAAATATTTCGGCAGCATCCCACACGTTGTACATAATCGAAGTCGGCAGAAATGGAAGGGCATCTAGGCACTGGAGAGTTCAGATCTCCGTGGCAAACCTCTTGCGCTTCAATATTTCTCTGCAAACAAAACTTGTGGCTACTAGTTAAGAAGAAACGAAACAAAATGCTAGCTAAATCGGAGATGTCATACGCCTAATTCCCTGTGTGATTACCCTAAACACCCATCAGAGTTCGGCGCTTAACGGTCTGCTTTTCAAAGCTCCAATCATTCACGCCTCGAATATTGCACTATCGAGACGCATTCGACTACAATACATGTAAATAAAAAACAGTGGCAAGCACCAGCGCGGCCGCGCTTACCTATGGCGGTTTTGTAAAGAACCTTCTTAGTTCCAGGGATGCGCCTTGTCGCTTCCTCGACGTCGCAGCGTGGCTTTTCCTGCTGGCGGGACTGAGCTTCTTCTCTGTGTTCTCGTTCGGACCATTGGTGAAGTAAACTCTTTGCTCTCTGCCGAAATCTTGAATGTACACCGACATCGCGAGACTCAGGTATGTTTATTGCGCCTTGTATTTTTATTTAATGTACCCGGTGTTTTATAACCACTCGAATACAAAGACACAGTTCGCAGTCCAATTTTGAAGCCGAAATTTCTCTCGGCCAAAAGTCTGGTCGTGTCCGTCGAGATGTCCGGCCCGTGTTCGCTTTCACGGATCACCCGCTGCACACCCTTCTCTCTCAATTGGACCATTGGCCACCTTGACTCCGTGTCCTTTCCCGCTCAAGCCTAGTGTTCTCGAGGTCCCGAGGTGCATAGGAATGCAGCTCGGGGTCCGTAAACCCGCTAGTGAAGTTTGCTTCGTTATTGAGGTGGGTGGTGTCGTTGTGGTGGATGGTTAAGGGTCCGATGACAAGACTAGGCAAGTAGATGATAAAAAAAGGTTATTTACACCTATTTATAGGAGACGACGAAGCATGAACATAACATAACATAACACAACACAATGAAAACTGGATTGCTATTAAAATGTGCAGAAGCGCACGAAAAGGGTACTGCGGAATAATCCCTGATGGGGATCTGGGGGCCAAAAAGGGTGCCGAACCGTCTTGCGATTGCCGAGAAATTCGTGGGGCTCTGGCGCCCAGAAACCGTCAAGGGGGCAAGTGTTGATGCGACCAGTCTTGACAGCAGCTCCAGACAATCTCAGCGAAATTGCGAATGGAGTCGCAAGCGAAGCCGCTCCCGCACAGTAACACAAGTAGCAATTAGGATTTTGACCCCCGCTTCTTCCTGTCCGCCGCCAATGAAGGTAGGGAAGAAACGAGTCTTCCCTAAAGACGCGTAGAAGGTCGCCGGCAAGGCCGTCCCAAAGGGCAGCCACTCCGCCAATGGCTTGGGGGACATGGCAAAGCAACGACAAAAAGGAGGGTCATCGCTCCGATGAGGTAAACCGCCGCTGGCATCACCACACTGTAGTTGTGCATAGCGGCCATTAACCACAAGGGCTGTCAATCAACAGTGCCGCTGTCACTGCATTTAGTTGTCCAAAGGAATGCCGCCGGTGTCTCTTGCCGCCGTACAACTGCGATGCGCGCCTTCACTTTCTAACCCTGCCGTAGTTGGACTTGGTAACGTTCTTGCGCTTCCTTTTGAGCGATCCTTCTTGTCTAGACGGACGCAGCGACTGTGGGACAGGGCTTTTGTACTCCCACGGTAGCTTTCCCTAAGCGGGCCTAACAGTCGCTTTTTTTCGAAATGAACCTAATCCACAAACCAAAATTAAGTCAGACTAAACTGCACTGCAAAGAAAATCCCGGCAAATCCCTCCCTCCCCCCCCCCCCAAACAAAATGTGGCAGATAAAATGGGTGATTCCCTCTAAACGTGTGCGCTGATCTTACTTCGTATGAAAAATGAGCCAGACCCTGCAGTACACGGATCAGACTGAGCGAAATTTCATTTTACCAATGGCACTTCATGTTTGGTGTGACGTTTCGGGCAGTTTTGTGCGTTTTGCATATATGTTTGTTTGCTTTTGAAAGCTGGCTTATCATGACTTCAGAGAACAATGAGGAGATCGGCAAATGATTTTCCGCACACGTCTACGATAACGTGAACAGAAGTGAGCGAAATAAAACTGATAGGTGGAATTTTGCCTCGTCTCCCTCGTCCTTACGGAGTAAATCTGGTTATTATTATTGTTATTACTCCCATATTTCCCATTTACGTACCTAAGAAATTAGCTATTGCTTTCAACCCACGGTAAGCCATTGAAGATGATATGAGCAGGCTTCTTGTGAGGTGTTTTGTATATTTATGGCAAGGCAATGAAGAGCTTCATGAGTGTTTTCAGGCGTGCCCAAACAAGTATCCTTCGGAATCATTTGAAAAGAGCTGCTAATGCGGCCAAGAGGGTTATGATGATCATGAATAAATCTTTATGTATTAAGCTGGTGCAGATGTTAGGGCAAGAGCCCGGTGGGGGGCTTCCCTATTCGGGAAACCCTGAGCTCGGCTGGTGATCCATGCCCTCTTCACCAGTTCACGCTGGGTCCTAAGGTCGGGGTCGTCACGCGGTTCACCCACTTCTTGTAGGAGCTCACCGGCTCTTCATGTATAGTTTTTCTGTTCTCCAAGCTCCATTGCATGTTTATTGCCTTTTTTGCTTAAAACTCTATCGTGCAATTATTGAATGTCCATTGCAGTAAAGTTTCCTTAAGAATGCCGCACAAACTTGTCAGTTTGAACTGAGTACCAGCCAAATCTGAACTTATACTAATATTGCTCAAACTCTCCGCACAATTCTTAATTACTTGTCGCTATGAATTTCGCATAGCTGACATGTGAAACATGTAATTTAATTGTTTTGACAGCACTGCATTTAGGCCCGGTTCTGAACTTTCGTTTTTTCAACCTCAAATTCCGCTGAGGTGTACTTGGCTCATTTCGAAAACAACACCTCAAATGGCTATCGAGCCCAGGATTAATATGGCAGCGCTTTAGAATGTGTGCGAGGGGAGAGCCAGGACAGGTGTCGCGGGGAAGGGGGGTATGGGCCGAAAATGTTCGGGGGGTGGGCGTGCCCCCCGGTCCCCCTCTCTGGGTACGTCCCTGGTAGCACGGTTATAGTATCCTGCAGTGCAGCTTATACTGGAAGCACTTTCTGCACCACTTGTGATGGAGTCGGGAACCGGAGAGATGTCTACGGTCAACTTACTATCATCAGGGTTACCAGCCTTACTTTCTTCAAGGGTACCAGCAATAAAAGCCTTCCAACATGGTCCAATACAGGCTTCGATCTCGGCAGCGACCATTGCAACTTAGAAATAAATGTTCCCTTCAAAGAGAAGCTGCTGGAGAAGCGAATTTACAAGCTGACACATTGTGGTCAATATCGCACCCCATTACCGGTGGAAGAAGAAAAAGTCTAGGACATAGACGCATGGACAAATAAAATCATGGACAGCACCAACGCCGCCACTAAGGAAATCAAGACGGTACGGGAGATTGCGAAAATCTACATCCGCCTACCACACATGACGGAAACGAAGCAATCCATCTTCAAGAGGTGGAAACAATAACGTAAAACCAGAACGTAAAGTCAGAAGGCCGCCGACCTCAACCGTGCAATCCAGAAACACTGCACTACGCTCTGCCGACAACAGCCGACCGAGATCTGCACTACAGCAGACGGTCAACCACATGTGGGCAAGACGTTGGCGTTAGTGCAACACCTGATGGACGACACCAAAACAAAAGTCTCGCCTATGTGACAACTTAAGCAAAGTCTTGAACAAGGGCATAATAGAGCTAGGTCAGGAAGGGATGCACGAAGAGATTGTTAAGAAATATCTACCTGCCAATCTCGAGGAAAGTGACCCCGAAATCCGCGGGCCAGCAAACGGCAATCTAGACAGAGACATTGAAGTCGGGCGGTTCGCACGGCTATTGAGGAATTGAACTGCCACTCAGCAGTGGGCCCGGAACGGGTAACAAACAAGATGGTCAAACATCTCAATGTACCGGCGATAGCCAAACTTACGACCGGTTGAAGAGGTGCTGGGAGGATGGCAGACTACCAGAAAGATGGAAACAGAAAGGACCATTTTAATCCCAAAGCCAGGCAAGCCACTCGGCATCCAGAACTGATGCGCAATCTCCGTGACATTGTGCGTAGGGAAGGTGCTGGAACACGTCTTAATAAATCGATGGCTAGGGTACCTAAAGCCGAACAACCTATATCCGGACTGTACGATCGGTTTCAGAAGCAAATTGAGTACTCAAAACGCCATGCTACAAATAAAGGTGGAAATCATTCACAACAAGACCATGGACAACCAGTTCATTCTTGGACTGGATTTGCAGAGTGCCGTCGACAAAACAAAACACTCTGCCATCCTTTCCCAGATATGCGCCCTGCAGATATGGGCACAAACGAACTACGTACGTGACTTCCTCTCGGAGGCGCACCGCACATATACAAGCAGGTTACCACACCCTCGAAGAAAGAAAGCTAGGAAGTGTAAGAACTGCCCCAGGGTCGGTGAGTTCACTGTTACCCTTCAACCTTGTATTGACTGGCGTCGCAAAACAACTGGAAACAGTACCAGAAGTGAGACATACGATCTACGTGGGTGGAATTACAGTACAAGCATTGGTCGGCGACTTGGGCTAGTTTGGGTTGGGAAAATTGGGGCGATCCTAGCGGCAGGATGCTGCTGCTTGGCCCTGTTTTCTCGTTCCCTGGTTGTTTCTTTCTTTCCATACCGTCCATGTTTCCGCGCCTCCTTCTGCATGCCCAATATCTTACCAACGCCGATTTTTTTAGTTCTCTCGGCGTGCACGGCGGGGGCTCTCGCTGCGAGCGCGAGCAAGCAGGCATGCGGAAGGTTGCGCGCATTGCCTAAACGTCTGTGCGGGCTGAAGGTTCTGCTGTAATATAAAAAACATTCCAATACATTCTAAACATGGGGCCACGGAGGAAGGATGGTCGCCATTTCTGCGGAGCCCTGTGATGCAGCAGCATAGGGCGAAACAGTTCGTCCAAGTCTTTGTGTTCCCCAAAGATGTCAGGAAAAAAAATTAGCTTTGTACAAGTTATAGGGAATTAAAAACAGCCGACCGACAGCAGTTTTCTGATTTCAAAATACTCCGCGCATCTAAAGCGATGTAAATAAGACATGTCAATTTTGATGGAGTGGAAAGTAATGAGCAAATATATTCCAGCTATTGTAGGTGCGCGAAGATTTTATAAAAGTGCAGTTCCTTCGGCGCGCACACTCGTGCTCTTAAGGTGAATTTCTGGCCGCATTGTCATTTCATGATTGCGGTATTAACTGCTTAAACCTCGATACACGTTTATTATCAACGTATTTTTTTGTATTTTGTGCAACATTTTTGAGGCTTGATTAGTGCCCCAAGTCGACGACGGTTTGAGACTTCACCGGACGTTTCCTCCGGTACTCTTCTCAGCCCATCCAAAGTCGTCACGGCGCACCTGCTCACAAAGAAGGCAAGCTCAACACTACGCGCTTCTTGCCGTTCACAGCGTACCTACTTCTGCTGCGACTGCTGGGGTGGAAGTGCTGCACCCTAACCCCTTTATAGAGCACCATCTTGCTACAAAACGTACAATACAGTTGGAACAATTGAAAATCTGACGCAATATCATGGGGTTCACTGCCAGTCAATTTGCACAGGAAACAGTGGGAGGCCAACCTGAAATGCATGCGTTGTCTGCAGCCGCATTTGCAATCGCTTTGCTAAATAAAAAATAAAAGTAGCGTTGCCCACTTTGCTATTAAATCTAACCTGCGTGCCCACGGCTTGTCAAATTATCGGGGATGGGATGCGGTTCCATAGTTTTGAAGTTATAACTGTCGTGGCTTATCGGACAGAATGAGA
Organism: Haemaphysalis longicornis; assembly: GCF_048455015.1. Classification (NCBI taxonomy): domain Eukaryota; kingdom Metazoa; phylum Arthropoda; class Arachnida; order Ixodida; family Ixodidae; genus Haemaphysalis; species Haemaphysalis longicornis. Next base: position 36,285,401 of record NW_027526233.1, on the reverse strand, counting down.
TAAGAGGCGCTGCCCAGAGACGGGCTATAGGGTAGCCTGTGATAACCTAGTAGTCATCGGCAAGTAATAAGCTCGGGAGATGCTGCTTACAATACAGGACTTTTTTTTTTCGGCGCGTCTTCGCCTTGCCATCCCTCCATGCCCCCTCCCTAACTCGACAAGCTGATTGTTCACGTGCAAAAAAATGTCGGGTGCGTTCGATTTGTGTCCTACGAAAATATGACGTGGTTGCGCGTTATTTTTGTACGTAGATAGAACCCAGCCATGAATGGTTAATATGTGGGTATTGTTTTGCAACACTTTTTCTCGCTGCCAATTGTTGGTGTGAACATGGTTTCTCGGGAGGGTATGTACATTAGTTATCAAATCAACCCTTTTTTTCAAAGTTTCCGCAAACTTTCTGAAAGGCAGGGCCTTCAGCCATACCCGTGCATGCTTCTTTTTAAAATATAAGTTCCCGATTTCTGTGTCTCTGAACTGAAACGAATTGTGGAACGTCTACGAAAAATTCCTGCCTCGGGGGTTGCCCAAAAAATAAGTACAGCACTTTCAAGTTTCTTGCTCCGGCCGAGGTGTGCGCGAGAACAATCTGTGTGGTGACTAGAACTTTCGAAGTTCTCCCATCTTAATTGATATTGTTTAGCTAAATGTGGATGTAGCACGTTTTTTCCCATTGTGCAATAGTGGATGTCTAGATTTGCATATGTCATATTTTTGCCTAGAGTGGGATAGTGTGTACATAAAATGTATTTGCAGTGTGTGAGTGTAGTACATGTGTTTTCCCGTCTTGAAATCAAAGACGTCCTCATATAAATTTTGAATAAAAGAAAAGCAAAAAGAATGTTTATATAGCGCTCCCGATAATACCTCAACAAAGAGAACAATTCCACACCAGAAGACACTATTACCTGCATGTTTTTTTGTTTAATTGATAAACACGTTACTGAGCACATATATCAAACGAGGGGCGGCGGCCATTATGAGGAATCGGCCGCCGCTCACCCAACTTTCGCGCCTGGTGCCATTCCCGAGTGGCCAGTGAGTGAGCGACCGGCAGCAGGCGTGAAAGTTGGGCGGGCGTCGGTAGCGGCGGCCCAGGCAAGCTGCCGCGAAACATCGACGTCAGCAGGAGCTGCGACGTCACCAACCTCCATTGTCCCCTCCCCAGTCGCTGCCATGACGATTCAGGCAACGTTTTTCAGACGCCACACGACACTAGGGGAGAATTTTGCGCTGTTGGCGCGAAATACGCGGGACAACGGTGGATGCTACAGAGGCCGCCCGTGCTATGGGTGCAAACCGATGTAATGAACACATCGAATTCTCCATGCAACATTCGGCAGAATCCATAGAAGATTATCTGCAAGGCACGGACCTGGTCTGTTCCCCGAGTAAATCAGAACTAGTGAATATAACACTAACAACACGGCTCAAGCAAGTGACAAACATCAAGCTACGAACTACATTGGGCAAACGATCCCTGAGGTTACAAAGGTATGCTTGATGGGCTTCCTGATTGAGAGGAGCCGTAGAAATAAGGAGAAAGTGACCCGTCGCATTGGTAAAGTCCCGGGAGCTATGCAGCTCCTTAAACTAGTGGCAAATAAGAAATCTGGTATGCGAGAGGACTGCCGGCTACGGCTGGTTCAATCCTTCGAAATCGGCTACGTTGCTTACACCGCGGCTTTTCAGGAATTGCTACTACATGAACGTAACCGTCCAAACGCTGCCATACGAAAGACATACAAAGCAAATCTGGGTGTCCCCGATCTGGAAAACACAGAGAAGCCCTTAGAAATCAGCATCCACAACCCGCTGGAGGAAATCAGACAATCCTAGAGAGTAGCACAAATTGAGCGCCTGAATGGATCCAAGACTGCCAGATCCATCCTTGCCAAACTAGGACTGGAAATGGTATCAAACACTCCGCAGCTCAACAAGTAAGATATTCCGGCTGACTTCAGGAACGCAACCAGGCTCCATCATATCCCCAGCAACATGGACCCTACTCAAAATGGGGAAAGAAGATTGGCTAGGGCAAACGTCATGGTAGAACAACGTTCGAACGTGTCCGGCATGAGATTTCTGGACGCGGCCGAGTACAGTCACTGTAGATGCTTCACGGATGTGGCCACTCATGCAAATACAGGGGAAAGAATAACAGCAGCCAGTATCGCAACGCACGAAGCACAGAATGCAAAGGACCGGCCATCTCCATCGCCATTGCCGACCCGGGTACAACCGTGCTATGACTCAATGGATGCGTGCGTAACTTTGTCAAAGGCCGAATGTGCAGTGAAGCAGTGCGGGTGCTCACCTTGGTGAATATTAACAAACAAAGGATAACAGTGAAGTGGTTCCCCGCCCATGCAGGAAACGATGTGTCAGAGACAATGGCCAACCACAACGAGACGGCTAGTATTGTAGCGCGAGAATTATCCTGCCGCACGACAGTAATGGATTCGTCTGCAGAGTGGTGGAGAAGACCAAAGATATGTTCTACACCTTTCAAGGTGTAACCAAGTATTTCAGAAACAATAACAGGATGATGGCACCGCCACACCAAGAGGTAACTATGGAGCAAGCATCAATAATCAGACAACTGCAGACCAATTCATAAGTGTCCCCGGTCATAATGCACCACAGATCACCATAACTGCACCCAGACGACACGTGTGTGTTGTGCAACAACGCCGTAGCGACGGGTGCCCATTTAATTTGGGGCAGTGAGGGGCGACCAGTAGAGGCTTCTAGCATTACCGACCTCCCCCGTGGTATTAGGATGTCACGTGAAGTGAAAACAAGGAAGGCCAACTTTCAGCAGTCCAGCAGTTCTTTTCGGGTGTCGAACGGCAGCACCGGCTTGAGAGGTGCGGGCCGGTCGACTACCTCCGGGGAACAGGCCGACCACCACCGCACTGAGTAGTGACGGTGACGGTCTGGTAGAGTGGCCAAAGGACCGATTAGTGGCTACTTCCGGGCGTAGCGGCAACAGTACATCTGTTGTAAGCATTGACTTAAATCTTTTCAATCACTCTCGCTTGCAGTTTGATGCTACCTCGCCGGCCAGGAATTTGGTAACTCCAAATTTTGAAACAAAGCCGCAGGATTTGCAATGCATAGGCAGATTTCCCTTCGATTTATTTCTAAGAAAGGATTGTGCTTCCGCGCCCTATCACTAAAACGGAGGCCAGTTTGTCCGTTGTATGCCTTTTCGCAGGTCAAAGAAATTTTGTTGACTACGCTTGAAACGCACTTCGTGTAGCGTTTTTCGTGTCTATTTTCGCACACACTCTTTTTGCGTTGAGACACTAACCGGCATAGTATACTTAACTTACACGAAGGTTTACCATACAGTGGGAGGTGTAAATGTGAGTTGTTATTCCATGCAAAATAAAGTTGGAAGTAGCGTTCGTTTTGTAACCTCTAAGTTCGTCCTCATTTTTTGTGCGAACTTATTGCCTCGTATGTTTTAAATGCAGCAACGTTTTTCTAGGGTACGCCAAGTTTCAACCCAACAGTTGGTGTTAGTGGTCTTTCCGTTGAGAAAAAAATAACGGAGGAAGAACATGCCCTACAGTTCTCGAAACGTCGCCCAGAAGAGCGAACCACGATAATACGAGCATCCTACACCGTGAAGCACACACTGAACTAGGCGAATATTTATTGGGATACAAGCCCCTAATATGTCGATCAAGTGACTCGTCCATAATGAAGGTCCCGTGATGGAAAAAGGTACGTCCCTAGCAGAACAAGGAAGATGCGCCACCATGTCCTATGTACAGCAGTCAAACAGCCACGAGTGTACAGTCAAACCCGGCTATAACGAACCCGGCTAGAGCGAATTATGCTATATATCGAACAAAAATAATTCAGTTACGGAAATACATGGGAACCATATTCCTTTTAACGAAGTTCACATCCGATATATCGAACTCTGCGCGCCTAGAATGACCACCGAAATGCATGGTCTCGGAGCGGCGATTGAGATGTGGGTTGGCCGCGACAACAAAGCAAGAGTTGCGGCTGATACATTGCGCCTCGCACGGAGCGACGTGACGCCCGACACTTTCCGTAACTGTTTCCGACGCGCGGGACTCATGACGGAACCCGCCCAGTCAACGAGTCCAGACCAAGACAGCAGCGTTGGTGAACTGTAGGAAGAGCTCGCCAATGTTCCCGATGACGTCGCGAGTGAAAGCCGTCCGACGCTTATAATGAAGCGCTTTCGGCAGTCCATGTGCTCCGCCAATGCTTCTTCGATTTTGTAGGACGCGGACTCGAACTGGTGCAAAGAATGCTTCGTGTAGAGAATGCTATGCTTAGCAGTTGAAGCCGCCAAAACAAAAGTGAAAACAAAACTCACCGCTTTTTTCTTTGCAAAGTAGGCAGTTCAGGCGGAAAGTAGTTTTATTACTAGCAATAAAGGGATTATTTTGGGTATGGTAATGGCTACTTTACTGTGTTCGTTTCTGCATGCGGGGATGGTGGAGTTGGGGAGGGTCAGGGAGGCGGGGGGGCTCCCGCGGATTGCGAACTTGTAACAATAAGTTCGTTATAGGCGGGTTCGGCTATACCGAACTATTGGATATATCGAACTAATCGAGGTGCATATTGCAATTCGCTATAAACGGGTTTGACTGTATTTCGCGTCCTGCGAAGCAAATTTCTAACCTTGGAATTTTCTAACCTTAGCAGGTTAGAGCACTAAGTAATTTAGTAAATTTAATAAATTAGTAAATTTCTAACCGTAGCAGTCAAATTTACTTTCATTTTAAAGTCATTCTATGTCTCTGTTTCCTTAATTGGGTGCGCTGCTAGAATATGTAGGCAGCCGACTCGAGCGAGCCAACAACCCCCCCGAATTTACAGGGCACAGGTGACGAATGGGGTTGCCGTCTGATGTGCGGCTTTCGCCGACCAGAGCGGCAAGAATGAGTCAGAGCCTTGAACGAAATAGCACGGACATATATTTAGACTGGCAAAACACTGCACAAGCACGAGGTAATGTAACGTTAATGAGAGATGGATAATAATTGAATATTACGATGAGAGACAGAGAGACATAATGGACCAGAGTCATAATAGATATTACGAAGAAGAAGAAGTAACTAGAAGGAAGACAGTTCGGTTCATATGGGAGACAGAGGCCCACAATACTCAGCGACCGGGCCGGAGGATGCACCGCAGTCGGAGGCGATTTGGCTACATGGGAAGCGTGGCTTTTTTGTAGGCCAGGACGTCCGAGACGATCACGGTGATTCGAGGCCCGGGAGTACGTTGGAGTCCTCCAGGGCGTGGGTCGCCGATGGTGTGACGCACAAGCTGGCAGGTGCCGTTGTCACATCACGACATCCAATCGTAGCTGATTTGTTTCGGTGCGGATTCTGTTTTTATAACTGCCGCGTCGCTGAGAGAGAGCGCACAACACATAACGCACCCGCTGCTGTCGAGCGCACAACATCCCTTTTTATCCCTTCTGAAATCATCGGCGCGATTTAGCTTTGGCAAGGCCACAGGCGCCTCCTGGAATGCTTGAAGCTTCGACGAAACCGGAGCTGCGGAGGTTTTATTTTTGTGTTTTTCTTGCCGGTGAGCTGGCCTGTAAGGGGAGCCATAGACGCCTCAAGCGAAAAGGTTCCGGCGTTTTCCCGGGGCGAATAGAATTGCAATTGCACGAATTGAACGAAGGCGTAACCTCAATTAGGTGCTGTACAATCAAATGAAAATTTATACAGTACCTTTAGGTGTCGTACGCTCGAGTTTGTGACATTCTACATTAAAACAACGGTTTCAGCTTGTCTGGCAAAATGTCTGATTTGTTTGCATAAGGTCACGCTGCTGGGAGCTCTTATGCTATTGCAGCGTTGTGAGTGCAATAACCATGCCGGTTTTTCTAGAATCAAATGTCATCATATTTTGCGGCGCAGTGGTTGGTGTCATATGAACATTTGGATAATTCATTATGATACAGGAACCGAAACAATTCTTGCATCTCGGGGGTATTTCCTATAAAACGCCACGTCACTGCTGTTGCGGTTAAACATGAATTGTCAGGGCAGAAGCTGAACTGGCCACAAACAGTGCACACAGATAACGGCATTAGGACTAGTGTTAGCTGTGAAGAAGTACGCAAGGTTGAGTCAAGCGCAACAAAAGGTACGGGCGTTGGGAAAGGGGCGAAACACTTTGCTGTTTGATTATTCAGGACTTGTTATCGCTTTGCCCGTAAACTCGCTTGGTGTGTAAACTCGGTTTCTAAATCGCTCCAAGAATAAAAACAAACCATTCCTAACATGTTTCATTTGGTCAAACTTTGCTACTCACCCGACAACAAGAATGTTTTGAAGCTTCCCTCAAACGCCGTTTCTCTAGGCTCAACCTGTGTCATAGATCAATTGAAGAGCAACCGGAAAGTGATTGCTTATAGCTGGTCTACTTAAAATTGTTCCTGTTGGCAATTTGCGAAAACTGTGGGTAAAAAGCTAGATGATTGCTGTAAAAACTTTTGTTGAGCTTTACTAACTGTAGGGCTGTGTTACCACGGATTTACTATATTATTACATGTTCCCAACGTCTGTAGTTCCAAAAAATTGCCTGTAAGAACTAGAAAAGTGAATTTCTAAACTTGAGCTACGGCAATTATAGGATTTTTGCAAGCCGATACGTTAGCTCAGTGGCTGTGGCGCTGTACTGCTGATTCAAGGGACGCTGGTTTGATCCCGAGCGCCTATATCTAACGATTCGCTCCACATCGCCCCACGCTAAAGGTGTCTTGGTGCAATTTCGAACGTTGCTTAATCAAAGTGACAGGCTGCGCCCCAAACTTAAAGTGACCTAAAGCGTATTCAATCAACATTATTAACACAAGCAACTAGCACTGAGTTTAGAAAAATATATGAATGCAAAAATGAAACTGTAGGCTCTCAATGGCTCCAGCACATGCCGTATGCGCCTGTGGCCACAACTCCGCCGCGACGCCATACTGCGGAACGGCTGGCTCCTTTTAGCAGGCGCTCAATCCGCTCTTTCCAGCCCCTACAGGTGGCGCTGCGGAAAACGGCAATGGCGGTAGAGACGGTGATCGGGCCGCCGTAGCAACATGCGTGCCAGCATCAGTAGCGGCCTGAAAGTCCATTGCTCCGCTTGAAACAACTACTTTCGTGACACATAAATGCATGCATACGTTGCTGATCACCAGACAACATTCGATTGTTTCAGAGTGTCTGTTGCGGTGTAGAAACCGGTGTGTGCGAGGCAATCCGCTGTTCATGGCCCAGGCGGCACACAAGTGGTTTGAGAACAACCCCGTCTTATTGGGCAAACAACCTGCTACAGAATGTGCAACGCTAAGTTTTGGGACAATATTGCAGTGTACGTCCATCAGTGTACTATTTACTTTAGGCGTGTTCGTTTCCGTGCGTACACACTATTCAGAATTCCGTGCGCACCATGCGCGGGCAATATGTGCTTATTGCGGTCTTTTGCTTGGGTGTAGTAAAACCTAGTTACGACACTGAGTAGTCAAACGGAGAAAAAGAGGCTCCCATTACGTCGTATCAAGTGGTGTACAAACAAACGTGTTAGCATTATATGAAAAAAAAACCATTGTAAGCCCCCGTATTTACGCGTGCATGTAGCATACACTGGCGTGGGATATTGAAGCGTACACTGTTCCACTACAGGCAGTATTTTACAGGTTGGCTACTGTCTTCTGATAACTAATTTACTTTAAAAACTCATTTATAGCTGAAATTACATTGTGTTTATTTGACTGCCGGGAAGATTTTTAAGTGCGTCGATCATTATTACCAAAATGAAAACGGGGGAGGCCACATGCATTCAAGAGCTCGCATTTGAACTACCAGACCCAGTTACAGTATTGTCGTTTCTAAAAAAACTCGCTTAGACACACTTATTTTGATATTCAATGATTAATCAATAAACACATCCCCACATTTGCTTCTCCCCTTCACGTGCAAAAAGTTTGGAGTTGTTTCTTTATTGAAATAAAAGCAAGCGGATCGGGCAGCCTCTGCTGCTTATGTTTAGAAGCAGTGGAATTGAGCCAACTTAATAACTGATAAGTGAAGATCGGTTGACATATTATGCGGCAGTGAATGTAAATAGTACCGAAAAATACGATCACAAGGTTATACAAAAAGCCTACAAAATCAGCGTCGTCACCGCATTTAACTATTAAATGTCGAAGGCGTAATTCAGTAAAGAATAATTGAGGCCCCAAGTACTCACGCGTGTGTCCGAAGGACTTCCATTTTTCTCCGCAGCAGACACCGATGAGTCTCAAAACTCTTCGTTTACATGCAGCTTATATAGCGTTAACACAGTTGAGAGGATATGAACGCTCGTTCAGTCTATATTTTCCGATTATTTATACGGCATTGTCGAGTACTATAAATGCAATTACAATTTTTCTGTCGCTTCTGCGAGCCCGCACGGTTGCCGCCGGCCGCCTCCGCCGGAGCGACCGGTGCACCGATCACCATCGCCCGGCTTCGAACAAATTCAGCGAGGCGTCACCAGCGTCGCTGGAAAGAGCGAATAGTAGATAGCGGGCGTTGACAGCACACATGAAACGTGGGGACGCCATACAGCCAAACGCTCAGAGAGACGTTTGGCTGTCTGAGCGTTAATGGTGGACGCTTTTCTGTGTCAATGCGTCCACCAGTCAATGGTGGACGCTTTTCTGTGGAGGCGAAAAGCGAAAACCCCCGGGTTTCTAAATTTCGCCGCTCAATGAAAATGGCCAGGCGGTGAAAATTGATGCTAATCCCTCCAATAGGCGCGCTTCATAGCTCAGGCGCACCTTAGGGGCGTTAAATACCACAGACAATGTATTTAAAGGAACAAATGTAAGAGACACCGCGTTGACGACACAGCTCCTTCCTAAGTAAGATTTCACCCATGATAATTGCCTGGAAGCCTAACGCAATTAGATCGTACAACATATTTATTTAGAACTCGCACTCAGGTTACAATTTCATGGTCTCACATTGTGACCCAATTTTTGTTCGGCCAGTCGGCCGCCCACATAGTTTGCAAACCTGCGAATATAAAGCTACATTGCTACCTTGCTGTTTACCCTTCAATAGCCAACGTAAATATTCTTACGGGGTGTCATGACACCAGCCATAAACTATAATTGATGCGAATAATGTGTTTACGTTGTTTACATGGGTTCCGTCACCGCTCGCGTGCACGCTTCGCCCAGCCAGCATTATTCCTTTTTCAGAGGGTACTTCCAAACCGCCAAGCAGCACTTCCCTCTTAATCAAATTCTTGTGAACTACGCGATAAATGCTGTAGAACTTGTTTAGTTGTCCATCATGCGGCAGTATATTTCAAGGTTATGCAGTAAAACGAAGCACGACAAAAACTACGTTGAAAATTCTAGGAGATTTGGGCAGATCCCGATTAAGGTGAGTTGTTAATACGGCAGCTTAAGTGGTGTAAACCATCGCTACTGATCACAGCAGGCAGTGGGAAGAATCTGATCAGATGATTTTAACCATTCATGTACATATTATGTACTGTTGCATATTAGTGAATTCGGGGATTGACTGTGAGCCATAAGGTTGTAGCAGAACGCGCGGGTGGTTGGGATACTTACCAAGTGGCGCATGAAAGGAACAAAGAAAGAAAAAGAGTGGATCATTATAAGCCAAATATTCAAATATGTTAAACAAGTGCGCACGTTTATCGTCCCCACCAGGAGCCAGTTATAAATTCGAAATCTCTTTTTAGTCAATCCAAACGATTCTTGACAAATTGACCGGTATTAGTCAACCATCGATTACTGAATGTGTCAACTATTACTACATGTATTACTCCATATTACTAACTTACTCAATTATTACTCGATGATTACTTGATGTAATACTCAAATTATTATTCGATCATAGATTGCAACATCTCGAAAGAAGATTGCGCCGTTCGAATCCCTCGGCATTAGATTGCGACAATAAACCGGGCACTTGCCCAACATATTTGTATGTTTTGCTTGTTTTATGTACCTTGATAATATAAATATGTGCTCTTTTTAGAAAAGCAGTAGCTGAAGTTAACGCAGTGTCGGTGCGCATCCTCCCTCTCCGTGTGTTCTTAGTGCATCCTCCCTTTACTTTGGCGTGTCTGTGGCTTATTAACGCCTAAACCGAGAAGAGAGTCGGAGCGAGCGACAATGATTACACTCTAAAAAAAAAAGAGAGTCCAAAGGGGGTCGTCGCTGCAGTGACTCCCTTAGACTCTACTAAGACTCTCTTTTACGCTCTACGACCCTCTTTAAAACAGGGAGGGGTCACGGGACTCTCGCACTTTGCAGTGGGAGTCACGGGTCAACCGCATTTTTAGCATATATTTATTGACTGATTGAATTTCCACAGTGATACTTGGGTTTGTTGCTACCGTATTGCAAGATTTAGTGGCGCAGATACAAAAACATGAAAAGTAAGGGCACACAGGTGTGTGTCCCGTGACTTTGTCCGCTTCTGCGGAAACGGTACAAAATTTGATTTTCTAGGACTGTAAAGCATAAAAAATCTAACGCTGTTTATGGAACACACAAGGTTGAAACGCCAAGCTTTCTACGATACAAACGCAAAGTCCACAATGCAAAGTGCTGAGCTAAGCTAATGTGGTGTTTATGATTTTTAGTGTGTAATTGGGTCATCTGAATATGCTGCTTCGGTTAGCTCAGTGTTGTCATTGATTTGGACTTTGGCGGATAGGAGTGTGGACTTTTCATTTGTATCGGAGAAAGCTTCGCCTTTTTCATCCTGCTCCTCTTCGTCTTCTTATTATTCTTTTTCAATATGTGCCCTCCAAATTTGTAAAGTTGGCTTTCCTACTTCGCGTTTTAACAACTACACCACAATTTTCCCTCCAATTGTTTAAAGTTGGCTTTCCTGCGCTGAGTTTATCATCATCATCACCACCATAAGCTTTCCCTTTTGATAAAGCTGGCTTTCCTGCAGTGCGTTCAGGCGTAAAAGCGCCATGAGTGGCCATAGAGAGCTTCACTTTAACAATTTTTTTGAATATGTCGTATCAGAAAGCAATCATCTGCAGTACATACCATACCTGTGGTAGCCAAATTATTTTGTTCTTACAATTGTCGGTTACTATGGGCGAATGAAAATGCTAAAGGGCGCAAAGACTAGCAAATATTTTAACATTGCATAGAAACCACATGTAACAATAACACAATATACTTAATATATACGAATTAAAGTCTTTACTGCAATGCTGTTCAATGTTGATGAAATAAGCAGAAAGTATGATTGACATTGCTTCTCTATATCATTTAAATGGGTTGTCTATTTTTTACGTTAAAAACATTGCCAACTGTGCACCGGATAACGCTCTGCGAATAAGAACACGAATAAAACTATGCATCGTAATATATATTGCTACGCAACTAAATGGCCTTCTCAGGAACCCTACAAAATAGGCGCGAGAATATCAGGACGTGTGGCGTGTTCGTAACTAGCTTTTGCGCCACAATTCTGCCGCTCTACAATTCAGCCTCTTTATGCACGATGTTGCGTGCCTGCTTTCTTGCAAAGCTTTGTTGTCGTGCAACAAAGCCTACTTTACTGCAAATGTTATTCTCATTCGCGTTTTACCAATTAAGCAGTATGTTCATTGCTTCATGTGCCACTAGTAATTTTTACATTAAGTACATATCGATGTAAGGCATCGCACTTGCGCGCGTACAGAGCTCTGTGTTCAGATGTCGCGTAAACTTACACCAAGCTGACCGACCAAAAAGCAGAATTCAAGTGTTAGTCATTCAAATCCTTACTTGTAGTTGCTTTTATTCAATAAAAACTACTTCATATTGCGACAATCTTTTTATTTAAATGATTAATGCATGTTTCCCGCAATTATTATATATTTGAACCTGTGTGCGAGCGTCGCCTGCCTCTTTCAGTGCGTTTAAAAAAGCCGCCAAGTAGTCACGTGACTGATTTGCGTTCGTTTTATAAAAACTTGTGTACATTACGTAAAACGTACATATATAAAAAGTTCCTGCCAGAACCAGATTTCTTTTGTCTAGCGTTTGCTTTAAAACTCAATAACAAGAATACAAATGCAAATATTTTAGACAACGCGAATCAATAGAATCCACTGCGAGCCAAGTGGAGTAAGGCAGTGAGTGGCGCGAAGGTGGCGAAGGCAGCGGGGCGAGTTGACGCATTTTTTGTCGAATTCGCGTATCAAAACCGCTGCGGGATGAAACGGCGTGACACCGGTATGAAATTTGCTGTGCGGAATTCATTGCGCACCGCCTGAAATCGTCTACTAGAGTTCTTCAGTTCGGCAAGTCGACGGCGTGCTACGGTTGACTGCGAAGCCGGAACAAAGGCTGTGTCATCGTGTTTTTTCACGTGAGTACTGTCCCTGCTAATAATACCAAGTGAAATAGTTGTCTCGGTTAGCTTTCCGGACACATGCCGAAAAAGTTACATATGCTGTGCTTGTTTGCTTGCTGCCTGGCGCCTCGTAAGCATTGTGAAATGTCTCCTTCGCCCCCTCCTCCCTATTTGAGACTGTAAATTCCGTGCAGTGCGCTTCGAAGCTATCGCGCTCACGAGACCGGCTGCCGCCGCCGCGACCGTCCTTCCTCGCGGCTGCTCGCGGTCTGCGGGCCGCGATATGCGTCGTGAAACTGCCGTACTCCCTGTTCTGTGGCTGTACTCGCTCGCCAACGCGCCCCTACAGCGTACGCGTTGACCGTGTGCTGGCGGCGTTGACGGGAAAAAAAAAGTTGGCAAGAGGTGAGGACGCAGGAAATGTAGTTAAACAGATGAGAATTTGCAATGTGCAAGGGGGAGAAAATAGTATGCAAATGCAGGACAGGGAGAGAGAGTTCGGGCCGCGCGCCAGCGAGCGAGTACGGCAGTTCCACAACGCCTGACGTTGCCAAGCTTCACGAGCTACTGACGAAGCCCGTCTTTGAGTTCACGTAGAGTTCACAGGCGCACAGAATTCATATACGTCGAAATTGGAGTTGAAAGGCGGACATGTGGCCCCGCAGGGAATTAAGTCTCGGGGTGTGTGTGTGGGGAGGAGGGGTATTTTACAGCGCCTACGAGGCGCCTGTTCTAACTTGTTCATGCCGTCCGTATTCTTCAGCACACCCTCCTTTTGCCCTCGTCCATTAGTCCACGTGAAGCTTGTCTCTAGCGCTACTGTTGTGTTCGCTGTCTAACGGCTGCTTTTTGCACCGTTGGTCGCAGAAAACCAGTTGACTGTTGGGCGAAGCGGTACAATTCTGTAATACACGGCGCTAGTTTGCAATGGCAGGCTATTCAAAAGTGTGTCAAGTGTTCCCTTTTTATTCTGTAGTTTTCTTTGACGTTTCGTGAAATAACAAACCGAACTACAAAAAAAAACAGTACATGGGGGGTGTAAATCGTTTTGAACCCTTTGGTGCAGCGTCATTTCTAACACTGGTCTGCCCGTATAGGCAAACTTGTTGGGACCGTTTAGTGTCCTTTTTATGGGGAAAAGCCATTATGAATGGCATATTGGCTTGTATTGTCACGTTCGCGCGATATTTGCAGGTAAAGAAAATAGGCCCCAATGCAAAATGAATCCTTTAATATAGGCATCAAAAGAAGCCTGGAGCATGCTAAATATTCTTTTGAAGGTAGGTTGTGCTTTTTATGATCACATAGACGGACACAAGAAAACTACGTACAATTTCACGAGTAGACGGCGCCATCTTCTCGTGAAAGCGTACGTTTTTCTTGTGCCCGTCTCTGTGATCGTAACAAGAGCAACTTACCTTCAAAAGCTTACACCAACTACCCCGACATAAAGCTGTGCAAAATATTACATGTCCTGATCACACACTCAGAGTGTACTTTCTGTATTTAGTGAGTCGCCTGTTTGCATCATTATTGTCTGCCAGAAATGTTGTCACTTGGGCATTACTCCAGCGTGCAGACCAGTGTTGCACAAGTAGACATGCTTCAGCGCTCTTCCTGTCACCCTCATCTTTTGCGCAGTCTTTGTGCGCCATAAATCAACTAGCCAGCAACCAAGTCTTCATCTTCCCTCTCGTTATATTTCGTATGTACTGTATTACAGAGGCATAAACACATCAGCTTGTCTACATTAATTAAGGAGGAGGTGCTCAAGCAAGGAACAAGGTTCGGGTGGAGGCCAATCGCGGAACCAGAGGACTCTGAAGCTGGTGAGCTAACAAGGACTAGAGATGGGCCTGCGGATTCTGTGTACCAGAGGTTCCAGACGAGCGAGTTGGCTTGCAGAGAACCGGGCTTGGTTCTACACCTGGCCGCGGTTGGTGGCCACGGCCCAGGATGGATCACCACACTTGCCACGCAGGGCGGGGTGCTGCCTGTGCTGCTTTGTCCGAGCAGTACATGCATTCGGGGGCCAATGCTCTGCTGCAACCTGGACCAACGATGACCCGCGGCACACATCGCTGAATGGTGCTTCTCGTGTTGGTGAGAGCATTTCCGTTTTTCTCTTCGCTTGAACTGGATTTCGGGGGCTGCACATTGACCCTTGTGTCCTTGTTTGGTGCTAAGTCTCCCTTTCACCGTTCGCCATTGTAACTCATTCTGTTCCCTTTCTCCCGAGCTCCGTGTGAACGTGTCACACTCCTGCAAGGCCAAGAGAATCTTCGCATCAACAATTAATTTTTCTCGAAAGGTTAGAGTGTCAAGCACCATACTCTTGGCTGTTTGGCATGGAAAGACCCACCATTTGAAACATGTCATAACAGCAGGTAAAATCTTGCAGGGCTGCAGATTTTCATCGACATGGCTGTGTGAGGTTATGCGGGTTTGTAGTAGGTTTCAGGGAATATAAAATTTGCTTGTGCCTGCTTTGGACTGGCCCTCGAGACTTCGAATTGCTTGTGCGGTTGACGTCTGTGTAAAATTGTCATTTGTTGCAACTGCTCCTGCCCTTACTTTTTGCCTTCACCTTTGGCTCTATCAGGTATGGCTGCTCTTAATCCTCAAGTCCTGTGGATGTCCATGCTCACGGGGTACTTTGCCTTTTTGGAGGTTTGTATTACACTTGTCTCTATCTTAGTTCTTTCAGTTCAGCTCATAACCACCATTTGCTCTCCTAGAGATCGCATAAATATTGTTGATTTCAAATTAATTCCAAATAACGGTTGGCTACTGTTATTGCACGAAGGCATCTTTGGATGTTAAAATGCTGTGAAAATTGTTAAAAATTGAACCTTGGTGTCACTTCTTTTTTATTCCCAGAGAGGTTGTGTCAGTTTTGTGCTTTTCGTTTACGCACCAAAGGCTTCACATAAAAAAACCAAAGCTTCATAATACTAATGGGTCATTCCACGCGAAACGTTCTGGTCCAAAAATTGGCCACCGCCAATTCCGTGGAGAAAAGCAGGTGAAGGAATCCTGAAATACTATGAATACGTCGAAACCTTCATACAACAGCTG
The DNA here is from genome assembly GCF_048455015.1 of Haemaphysalis longicornis. Classification (NCBI taxonomy): domain Eukaryota; kingdom Metazoa; phylum Arthropoda; class Arachnida; order Ixodida; family Ixodidae; genus Haemaphysalis; species Haemaphysalis longicornis. Next base: position 36,269,928 of record NW_027526233.1, on the reverse strand, counting down.
TAGAAACCCTAACGAGGATTTGAATATTCAGACAGATTTGATCAGTGGACAAAGCTTCCTCAAGGCAATATTACACTAAAATAATGCCGAGCACGGCAAACACTAGTTCGGAAGAGTTTTTTTTCCACCCTCCGGTTTTGTGAGCAATGTAACCAACATAAATGAAAACATGCAAACCAGTTATTTTCGATAGCACAAAGGCAAAGGAGACTGGGAGAGGGTAAAATGGGGGACAAGAAATGGAGGGCTGGTCAGCCTTAAGAGCAGAAATTGACAAAGGGAGCAATAGAAGAACGGAAACTTGAAGGGAACAGTGCAACAACGCCTTCCCCTTTCCGGAGGGCTCAAATTGGTGTGAGGGGCCAAATATGGCCTACCGTCGAAACAAAATCTAAGTAAAATTATCAGGCTAGATACAAGTTGTTCCAGACGGAGTTCACTATGTGCGGTGCGGCTTCTGTCTTCACTTGCGGCAACTTTTGCTATGTATATTGCACATGTGATATGTTTAATCATTTTTGTGGACCACAACACAGGAAGAAGCAGTTTTCCTCCCTTCATTGACCAGGGCAGTAGTCTGATGTGAAGTGAAGTTTAGAAGCGAACACATGCCCAGAAAATGCTAGGAAAACACCTAAGAGGACGTGGTGGAGAAGCGCCACTGTAATGTAGCAGGGCCGGCAGAAGACTCTTGTCTGTCGACATTTTTTAGTGCTAGCCCATATTGCGTCTCTCATGCCAAAGCCTCAGTGAGAAATATGAAAATATTCTGTGTTGCTTGCGTATTTCTGACTAATGTATTTCCGGCTTGGAAGGGAGCCGAGTGAGTACTGAAAAGCTAGTTCTTTCAAACTAAACAAAGCTGTATTCAGTCTTTATGGACCCTTTACTGCATGTGTTATTGCTTGCTTGCTGCAGAAACAGTGCTGACGTTGTCATCTGTGTGTTTACAGCAATTCCGCGTTTTTCACAAACTTGTAATCCAGTTCCACTTTTAATACTGCTAAATGAAAGTAGTGCGGAAGTAGAGACCCTGATAATAAAGCAATTGTTAATACACCGTGAAAATATGAGGAACGTAGCAATTACCACATTGCATTTGTTAAGCTGGAGCCCTGTGGAAATCTTATTAATTTCCATGTCAGTGATACGTATTTTTTTTTATCATTAGATGCAAGAGGGGTGGATACACTGTCCTGCGGCCTGTTTTGCTGAATGAAAGTGGTGTCGAAGCCTTCAGAGAAGCACTGGTAAGTACAGCAGTAATTACTTTTAATGAAATCACTTTGCAGGAGCTTTGGAAAAATTGAGTGTTGCTTCTTTGTGTGGTTTTAGAATTTTTAGAAAAACGGTTGTGTCAGCGAAATTGCTTAAATTTCTTGGAATCGTTCCCAGTCTTCAAAAATCATCTATCGATTTCTCTATAATCTCGCTCCGAATAATCTGCGAAAAAAAAACCCAAAGAAGCAGACAAAAAAGGCATATTGTGAGCTACTAGCTACCAACCTTAAAACAACTACCTGGTTTGATAACCACGCGACCACTGTGACACCGTGACACACCTCCTAAATTTCCCATACGGACCCTGGCATCAATGAATATCTTGATGTGTGGGTGGGTTTTGTATTTTTAAGCTATTTTGGCAGTGATAACGCTCGTTTTTCACGAAATGGTCTTCCAGATCGGCCTAGTCATGCTAATACTACAAGCAATTAGGTTAAAGCTCCCATATTAAACTCATAAAAAGCTCTCACACAGTTGCAATTTCAACAACTTCAGCCAACGTAGTCGTGAATAAAATGAGCCACTAGAAAAACAGTTGTCTTTAGTAACAGTTTTCTAAGAAAAATAGCTTGGTTGAATTTGTCTCATGACAGCTGATTAAAGCTAGAGTTTGAAGGTAATTCTTTTTCTGTGAACGAAGCGATGCTTCCTACTACTAAAACCTGTCCCGAACATCAAAACGCTCGAGACGGCCCGAAAATCCAGAAGCTGCCGTATGCATTGTGATGCTCGCTAAGTACACTACTTCTGGCGTTGACGCTGATATCTGCTAAGAATACACTTCGGAATATGGCACGCAGACAGGGCGGTAACTTTCTTTTTATCGCAGAAAGTCTACCAATTTTTGGGGTCTAACAAAAAATTTTTTGTAAACATATTGATTAGGCACATTCTGCATCAGCTCAAAATGCAGATTATTCGATGCCCTTTCCAACAAGAAAAGATTCGCTAATTAACAAAATCAGTTTTTGGCCAAACGTTGCAAATATGAATAAGTTGTGTATATCAGTTCGCAAATAGTTTAAAAAGTTTGGAGTATAATTTTTGCCAAACATAAAAAACACATCTTGGAAAAAAGTTTTGTTGCCCAGTACAATTTGTCAGATATGAAAAACATGTTACCATGTGTGGTGCCCTCGTTCTGCAGTGAAGCCCTACCTCTGTTTCAAAATATGCAATTTCGGATAGTTTACTGAAAAAATCGGGTGGTTTGGCATTATTAGAGGCAATAATTTGTCCCCACATGATGTAGAAACATCTTGTCAATGGTTGACATCGCATTAATGGTCAGGTAAAAATTCGGGATAGGACAAAAACTGCTTGGGGCTGAAAACAAAACTCGGTCACTGTCAGTTTACTATCATGCACCTGTTGAAGCTTTCACTTGCTGGTTGTTATAATCTTCTGGCTCACTTTTCTAACCCTGCTTTCAGGAATGAGGTGCGATGCACTGGAACAGTGCCCAGCTAGCTATCCCCGAGTAACTGTTGCGTGACAAATGAAAAAGGCGTTCAGCTCTATGAGCCTCCTGTATTGCACCTCCACCTAACATTTTAGAAAACAAACAATACCAAACTTGTGGCAGACTCTGTCAGAATATGTAGTTCTACTGAGGAGCAACTCTAGACCTCCGAAAATATCCTCGTACAGAATCAAAACTGAAGCCAATTTTAAGCTCTCTCTCCTTGCCTTAACTGATGTCCGATGACTTGAGGTTATCAATTGACTTTCAACTGGAACTCTTATTGCACAAGTAAGGCATGGGTGAAGTGAAATCACAAACGGCATGCTTTTTTTTAGGAAAAGTAGTGGGCAACGAAGGCGTTAAGGCAAATCGGGTTGAAGTTCTCTGTCTAGTAGTGCCAAATATAAATTGCGCAATGCAGAAATGAAACAAATGACAGGAAAAGGGCTGAAAATGCTAAGTGCACTTGTCAGACATGCAGAGACCTCCACGAATACTTTGACTGAAAAAAAGCTACCCGTCCTCTAAACCAAAGCTCACTAGTGCATACCTGGTGTCATTTTCTGGTAGTTCTCACCTTTAAACGCAGTCGGATTGCAAAGCTGACGACATCATTTGATACTTGACTTCTGTGAGCCATTTGATCAAAAAATCTAATGTTAATGCAGCGTAACCACAAGTGACATCCTTTTTTGTATAGCGCAGCAGCCATGGCACCTATCGAAACAACACATGCTGCTCAACCCTCAAAAACACTGTCAGAAATTTGAGTGTAGCCAGAGCAGGAAAATTAGAACTGATTCTAAAACTGCAGTGCCTAGACTAACCAGTGGGATGCGTTAGTTGCAAGAGAAATGACAACATGGATATCAGAAATATACAGCATTGATCATCGGTGATCGGTGCTTTATAGTGCCGATTTTATATGGCAGTTTTTTGCAAGGTAAGGTGTGTATGTTTTTTTACAGAAGGGAGCGTTGCTGCTGCGCTTGATAAAAAAGCATGCGACTCGTGGTCATGCTGCATTACCATATAATTTTCTTGATCAAAAGTCTTCCAGCAAGCCAAATACCAAATCATTTTGCCAGTTTTGCAATCCGTTGGCAGTGGCAGATGATAATTACCTGGAAATGACACCAGCTGTCCACTACTGAGCTTTGGTTCAAAGAAAGGGTCGTTTTATTTTGTGAAAGCTTATTTCTGAAGGTTCCCCGCATGTGTATCAAGTGGACCTGGCATTTTCAGCCACTTTCCAGCAGTTTTCATTCTGTTTGTGTGTTGCAAACCTAATATTTCGTGCTACTACTCAGTTACCCAACTTCAAGCCGATTTGCCATAGCACCCCCGTCGCCCTCTACTATTCCTCGAAAAAAGAACGCCTTTTGTGATATCGCTTCACTCATGCCCTACTTTTGCGATAACAGCTCCAGCTGAAACTCAAAAAATAACACCAAGTCATCGGATATCAGTTCAGACAAGTAGAGATTTCCAATCAGCCTTGAACACTGCCAGCTGTTCACTGGCCAGTTTTGTTAGTACGAGGCTATTTTTGGAGGTCTAGTGTTGCTTCTTACTGCAACTGTCTATTCTGGCAGTCTCCAAAAGGTTTGATATGGTGCCTTTTTGAAAATGTTAGGCGGCACTCTTTTCGCCGTGCGACAGCTTGCTGGGCACAATTCTAGTGCATCGCAAGTTATTCCTGCAAGCAGGGCTACCATGGCGAGTCAGAAGATGACAATAAACCGCAAGTGGATGTTCTGGTAGATAATTGATGATCAGAATGTCAACAAAAATGCACCACTGAGATTGGTTTTAAATTCGAAGCGAATTTTTTGGCATCTCTTGCTTGCCATGAATCTGGTGCTTGCTGTAGTCCTTAAGAAGATGTTTTTACATCACGTGGGGACTAAGTTGGGCCCCTAATATTATCAAACCATTTCAGAGAACCATCAAAAATTGTGTATTTTGGAATGAATGTTCGTCTTCACCACGAGACGCGGGCACCATGCGTGCAAGCACCACGTGGGCATTACGGGGACAAATTAATTTGCACTAGTGAATTTTTTCTTGGACAGGATTTTTTAATGTAAACCTTCAAAATGCGTATTCTAAATTTTTTCCACTATTGGTGGTTTGTTATACACCTTTTTTTTTCCTTTTTCTTTACGGTGACAAAATTTTGATTTGGGTTTTTTTTTGCGATCATTATTTATGCAAACATTACACAACTGGTGCTAGCAAGGGCGTTGAATCATCCGCATTTTTGCCACTGCACTATGTGCCTAACCAACACATTTAGCAAAAAGAAATGTTTTCTTAGAGCCCTAAAAACTGGTCAATTTTCTGCGGTAACAAACGAGTTGAAATCAACGCTGGTGTCAGCTTTACTGCACCACTCTGAATTTGTGCAGAGAAGCCCCTCTAGTACATGAGAAGTTCGAGAACAAAAAGTTGGACATCCAAAGTCAATAAATTGGGATAGGGAAACTAATTATTGGGGCATGTCCCATCAAGGCTGTAGTGTCAGCTTTACTGCGTCGCTCACAACTCGTGCAGGAAAGCCCATCCAGGGAATTAGAAACTTTGGAACAAGTTTTGTGCCAAATTTAATTATATGAGAAGCTAAAAAATTAGGGTACGGAAACTAAACGCGTTGACAATAATTCAAATAGACAAGTGGTTTAAATTTTTTTCTTGTGGCCACTAAAACATGAAACCGAGGCACGTAACAAGGCAGTGGTGCCCTTTGTACTGACAACTTAGGTTTCTTTTCCATCAGTAATAAGTGTGATCTCGATAACTACAACTGTAAGCATTATTTAGTGCTTCATGCTTTCACTTAAGCTAAAAACTGTTGAAGGAAAAAACTAAACGGGGTGCAGACATTGCATGCAGAGTAGAAAATATAGTCAGCGTATTGAATAACTTAAAAAAGCGTTAAAGTTAATCAGTGAAGCGTAGATAGAAGGTTCAGGCAAATTGCTATCAAGCCTAAAAGCAAAAGAAAAGTGCAACAAGCAGCACACCCAGCGTTTTTTGCCCAGGGAATGGGGGGATCTATGATGTGTCGTTCCCATCTGGAAAGTCGATGTATCCAATTTATCCCTTGGCTTTTTGCATGTACCCACTCATTGCGAATCATGCAAGTACAAGCCTTTCTTGGGCCAAGTTTGACTTCTGCAAGGAACCTAAGCACTGATTTGGGAGCTTTTAGATGTTTATTGCATAAAAAACAGGAGCAAAGTGAACCTTTATTGCAATGAGCTTGAATATTTAGACACTTCGCTATGATTCCTTTGTTACCATTGTGCGGCCCACTATTCAAGGGTGTTATTTTAGACGATGCACTCAATAAACTTAGTTGCAAGCAAGTGCTTGTCCTATCATCTTCTTTGTCATGTGCTATGGACTCGACTTTTTAAGAACTATGTACCAACTTGCCTCATGCTTTTTACTGAACAGTTTAAGTTAGACTTTGTACCCCTCCAGTGTTTTGCAGTGTGGAGCATGCCCTTTGTGCAGCAGGTGTCTCAGTTCACTTACTGCTTTGTTACTCGTGCTGCCTTTAAGCTTTACATAGATATTTTCATACCATCAAAAGGGGGGAGTAGCAGCCTTTTGCACTCATAAATTCTTAGTCTCCCTCCCTGGAGCTTTCAGATCCTCTTTACGGATGCAATAATTTTTGAAGCCTTTGCATTTCTGGGGTGTCCATATGTAACTTCATACATTATACATATGTTCCCTCATACAAAACATTTCGTAACAAAAGCCAAATGGCGAAGCAAGGAAATGTAATGGCAAGAGGTGTGCTCCTCGCCCTCTTTTTTGTCAGGCACTGGGCAGTTAGCCTGTTGTTGATGATTTTACTGTGCTCGCTACAATTTCATTTTGCTTTTGTCTTATCGTTCAATTTCTTTTCATTGATATTTCTGGCAGGTCCGAGACAAGGCCTGGTCAAGGACGCCAGGACCCGAGGACACCTTGCAACGCTTGTGCACGGCCTGTGAAGATTTCTGGATTGACTTCATGGACTTGTGTAAGAAGTCTGCCTTAGAAAAACAGCAACAAGGTAAGAAGCCTTTAAAAATTATTGCAATTTATTTCCACACCAGTTTAACCTTGCTCCAGCAGGTATGCAAAGCTGGTTAACACAAAACTTGTTTTTGTGATTTAATATCATGCCTATTAGTCTAGCAAACCTGCGTTGTGACAAGCCATAGCAAGCAGTAAAACATGCTTAGTGTATCTGTATTTTTAGGCTATTTGCTGGTTATTTTGTAATTTAAAACAGCTGTGATACCCTAAGCTGGCTTTTCATTCAAATGTATCACTTTCGTCTTTATTAAAATAATTTTCAAATACTTTTGGTTTGCTTTGCTATACTTGTATGAAACTGCTCATGAAGCTGCATGCATGTGGGCTAAAATTGCACTTGCACATATACTGCAATGATTCCACCAGCAGTATTACTGACCATCTCTGGGAAGGTCACCCATACACTTCCACGACTCTGTCGCCATAAGCATCACGGGACTCTTTAAAAAGGGGCGTCCTCACAATTCTTGTTACAGGGTCGCAATGATCATCAGGCAAGAGTCCCGTGACTCTCTTTTTTTTTTAGATAGGTCAGTCCTGACTCTAAGGAGGTAGTCACCCATATTCTACTGTGACTACTGTGACGGGGTCCGTGTGACCCCCTTTTAATAAGAGTAGCGTGACTCTGCGAAAGGGGTCGATGAAGAGTCAAATCTGTGGCAAGTAAATACCCCCAAAGAGGGTCACAGGGACTCCTTTTTTTTTAGTGTGTAGTCTTCGACAGGCACCGTGCGCGGATGTCCGTAACGGGTGTCGTCGTTGGAACGTCGACAGCTTAATCAAGCCTAAAAATGTTGTCCGTCCTTGACAACTTAGTCTGTAACAATGGTTTGATGCGAAGTTCAAATATTTCGTTCTGTGTTTCGCAGGCTGTTTCGCTTTGAGAAATATGACCTGAAATATAAATTCTTTTGACACTTACACCCGGTGCTCTTCGTCCCCTTCAACCTCTACACAATTTTCTAGTCATGGCCTGCATTTTAAGTACTCGCAGATTCTGCTGCACTGCAGTTCCAAACGGAAGATAACTGATGTTTTACTGATGGATAATTCCAGCTTGACGTATGACTTTTTCCTTCGCAATACAAGCCTCATTTCAGGCAAGATAAAGAAAGCACTTTGCGGGCGAAAATTCAAGACGTGCTGGCGCTAATTCAAAGACATCCGATTTTCTTGCCGAGATTTGTAGCGAATGCTTACAATCTCCAAAAACGTAGTCACAGTTTATTTTTCTTTTATTTTTTAGTTTTGAAGGCGAAGTGACACTCCAAAAAGCCCGCTTGGTGGTCATCACGGCTGTTACCTAGTGGATGTGAAAGCAGTTTTTATATATTCAAATAATTATAGAAAAAGAAAAAAATTCCTCCGGAATCACCACTAACGTGAAACCAGCGGAAGGGCGAAGCCGGCGGTGTATAAGTGTATTGTCGGCGTCTTGGTGTTTTTATCCACGGCGATGACACCATTTCGGGTAGAGATATAAAGCTTTGTTGTATTTGTTTTGTGGCGTTGAATCACGGAGCGTTCCAGCGCGAGGTGTTCGAGATAAAACCGTTGGGGGTAGAGGTATTGTGCTGTTCTTAAATATTCTTGGTCCTGGATGCTCAAAGTTTTCTACAGCGACGGGTTGGAAAATGAGCCTCCCGGTGTGTTCTTTAGGTACGATTTTTTTCACAGAGGTGAAACGTTCTAGTGCGAGGCGTCGGACAACGAGTGTCCCGGTGTTTTTCTACTGGGGCTACATGGAACGACTGGGACGAAAGGAGACGCCAACAGCCCGAGCCCCGCCCCTGAAATTGGAGAGACCGAATCACACATGCCGGAAAAGAGATGGGCCTCTAATGCAAATGCCCTGCTTTGGAGTAACAGCCGTAACTGTACATTCGGCGAACGACGAAGAAATACGGCCAAAATAAAATAGCACGAAACAGATATGGAACTCCGCATACAGACGTGTTTTAGGCGAAAGAAGTCTTCTGGCACACATACCCTTTATTTTAAATTGAAATAAACAAGCAAAGTTATCACCAAGTTATTGTAATACCAAGTTTCGGTGATCACAATACGTCAAAGTGAAAGTTAAAACCAGTTGACTGTCCTCAAGTTATTGTAATACTCAAGTTATTGTACTATTGTTATTGTACTGTATCCTCCAGTTATTGTAAAACCCTGTTTTGGTGATCATACTACGTTAAAGTGAAAGATTAAACCATTTGACTTTCCTTGTTGCAGGCCCGTGTAAGCTTGACATAACATTACGGACTGGTTTGTTTGAGAGGGCATAACATTTCGTTTTAATCACAAGTTTTGACGCTTTATTGAAGACAATGTAACAAAGAGTGTGTACCCCCTCATGGACATTGGCCAGGTCGAGAGGAGATTTCATTTTGTACAAGGTTGAGAAATAAAACTAAGATGAATTCCAAAAGCAGAAATTGCGGTGAAAGTAATCTATCATAGCAATTTTTAGCAGCAGGAAGCAAATACTGATGAAAGAAAAAATAATAAGCTCCTCTAAACAAAAAACGTGATTTCTCAAATATCCCCCACACAGGCAACCGCAATATGACCTAGCTATGGGGGTTTTATCGCAGAAATGCTCACCAAAACAACAAGAATCACTCCAGGTGAAGTAAACATACGCAAAAAAGAATAAAAGTAGCACACAAACAGCCCCACTGCAGAAAAAATTCAGGGAAGCTTGCACACACGCGCAAGATCTGAATAACGAAGCTGTCGTTAGCCATCGTGGACGGAAAAAAATTGAGTTTTAGTATTGTTGTGGTGTCCTGGTTGACGTCGGTGGCATGGCATTGGAATTAGCTGTGGAACGCCTGAGTGACCTTGTCGTCTCCATCGACGTGTTTTTTCTGCACTTCGGAATTGTGACCTGTCGTTTGCAGCGGATACATTGCACGTCGAGCTTTTCTATGCGTGGCCTATTCCTCAGCCTTGCGTTTTATATACGGCCTAACCATGTGCAGTCACTGTTCAACCACACCAGCTTCGACATTCAAGTCACGGCTCTTCTACGGTACAGAGAGCAAGCGCAAGACGACGCGAGGACGATTCAACGAGAGGCGTACGTCATGACGTGTCTTACTCATTATGAGCAAGTGTTGCAATAATACGGTGAACGCACTAGTTTGTATGCTTTTGGCTAATGTTGGCGAATGTCCCTAGGTGGGTAGGCTTCGCTTGATGAACATGCGCGGGAGTCACGTGGTGAACGCTGGACTATTTTTTCCCCATTATTGGCCACTCTCACGAAGTGAGTGTAGTTATTTTGACAAACGTGCGCTCTACTCATGCGTTCACGAGCGTCCGGCACCTGCTTGTAATTTTGAACTGCGGACATCATACACCAATGATTTATTCTACACCTTCTTTATTGATTGGATAATTAATTGATTGTAGGGTTTAACGCGGTGACTTAATGCAGGCGGTGCGGCGCGCCGTAGTGGAGGGCAGCGGATTAATTTCGACCACCTGGGGATCTTTTACGTGTGCCGGAATCTGGTACACACAGGAGTTTTTGCTTTTCGCCTCCTCCAGAAAAGCGGCCGCCACCGCCGGGAATCTAAACCACTTTCTTTTGCTCAGCAGGCAACGCCTTAGCGAACGACTGAGCCCCCGCGGCGGGTACTCTTCGGCTTTGCTATTAAACAATTTACCATTGCTTCCTAAAGAACGTTGGGAAAAGCATGAAAGCCTTTCTTACATGAAAGCTGCCAAAACCTTCGAGAAAGGTGCCTCCAATAAATCGTGAAACCTCCAAATACTTTACCCCAGACAAAAAATGAGCCCCGGCGACGATTTTTCATTCACAATGAAAAGGCATCCACGCAAGTTCTATGTGTATACCGATAAGTTGTTTATGAGATAAGGGCATGTCATTGTAATCTCTTTTCAGTACCGATGCGTTGAATTGCTCCGTTTTCGCGATTGAAAGCCGGGTTTCGCGGCCGCGCCGTGTGTCCAGCGATTTTATCGGACGCTTTCGGTGGAGCGACCAGTGTCTTGGGATACGCATTAGTTTGTTGATCGGACGCCATCGGTCTCACTAAGAGAGATATAGGAAATAAAAAAGCCATGATTCAGCACGTGCGGTGCCCTGGCGCGGATGGTAGGAGTAACCAAAATGGCACATCTTGTCCATGAATGCCTTAGTTGGCCGTCCTTTAGTCTCTCAGAGCAAGAACTGCGTAACCTGTCCTTCACGGCGGTGTTTCCCGCACGGTAAATTATGCGTTTTTGTTTGCTGTTTTTATATAGATACGATGGTTATCTTCCTTACGTGCAATGCATTCTGGCTCCTAGGTCTTCTCGGGCAAAGCGGCCAATGTGTGAAATACCCATATATTAGTGTTTTCCGAAATAAATCACTAGTTCGAAGTCCACGCTTGTCTGTGTAGCCACTCACTTCGCTTTTCATTAAATTGACCACGCTGTAAGTAATATTTTAATAGAGCATCAACCCGCCGAAAATCTTCCTTTAATTAGTTCATTAGTTACAAACGCAGTCCTGTACATCTCACGTCCAAATACTTCACAAGGAAGTAACAGTGTACTTTTCACAGCATCAATTGCATAGTCCTTGGTGCTAGCTCGCTTCGTACGAGCTGCCAAGTGGCGATGCTATCGACTATGTTACACTTTGTGGCGTCGCAGAGAACAAGCGTGTCCCGGAATATTTGGACTGTAGACCCCTTTTTCAGTCATCTGCAACAAAACTACGTGGAAGGAGCACATGGTGGCCACTGCAAAAAACACCCGGCCGCATAAGCACAGTAAATGTGTTTCGCCGACGACACAAATGGCCTCACCGATTATTAGCCGCCGGTCGTCCGCGGACTGCTCGAGACACAATCCGGTGCTCGGTTTTCCCATGTATTCCTATGGGGCTTCTGGTCCGAACGCAGTCCTAGATTGCCCGCAGATCGTCTAAGACTGGTAAATCCAGAATGCGGGGCGGTCGCTTTTCTGGTAGAGGCGAAAAGCAAGTACACCCGTGTGTACGAGATTTCGGCGCACGGTAAATATCCCCAGGTGGTCAAAAATATTCCCGAGCCCTCCGCGACGGCGCGCTTCGCCGCCAGCATTGTATCGGCGCGTTAAACAGTACAATTAATCAAATCGACGATGCCCGAAACACGGCGTCCTACGAGTGATGTCACTCGTAGGTGGCGCCACGGTATGCGTAGAGGCGAATACGCATGCCCAGGTGAGTCTCTTGTTGGACGGTTATCTATAGGCACTTTGCGATCATGTTTGCGTGGCAAAAATCAGCGCAAGGTTTCCTATATCCTTGAGGTTTAATACGTCTTTTCTATTGTGATAGATGGCAGACTTATCGTGGCCCGTGTTCGTAGCATTGAATTTCCGTAGGTGTAGCCGCTTTGTACTAGATACCAACAGCTGGGATCATCACGACTGAAGCACAAGCGCCCAAACAAATAAGACATGTAGGGTAATGTGATTGTGACAATGGCGGAGACGAACGAACAATGTTAGCTGGCGCAGATGAAAACACGTTCATGACTGATATGGCAGCCCACCAATCAGATTTCAGATAACAAGAAAGGCAGGAAGGAACCGTGTGTTTTTCATGGCCGCCTTTCGTTTCGGGGTGTCTCAATGTCAGCCCCGTAAACCGTTGGCAGGGAAGATTACAGAAGCATCTCCAGTCCTTTATCGAGTCCTTACCGTTCGCTACAGGCAGCTTTCGTAGGACTGCAGTAGCCGATGTTCTTTTCGGGCTCCGAAAATTCCGGCTTGATGGATATTTCGCACTTACCCAAGGAACCGTCATTTGTCCCATAGGAGTAATGTATATGAAAAACAGATATTTAGGAAAAAAACACAGCCAAACGTTCGATTTCCCAGACAACATTTTGCGCGGCACAGCCATGGTACGACACCAGGGTGGCGCCATTTTGAAACCTAAGCCACCTGGCTAGCTTCGGTTGGATAGGCAAAGCTTTATTCCTGCCGGGATAACAAACTTTGATCATGGAGGTAATTTTGCATGTATTCTGCGGCGGAAGGAATGTAGTTTGAAGGGAACGGGTCATACGTGGTCACTGTTATAAAGGAATGGGCTGGATTGTGCGGCGAGCAATGGGGCGGGGTAATATTTCCAAACAAACACACGCATTTTTGCAAACGACAATCCAGCGGTAAGGAGCGGGAAGCTAGACAACAATATTTAGAAGTCTCTGAGACGTCTAATGAGAAACTGGTCACTTCAGTCCGATGGCGATGGCATGGTGAATGGACCGGAGACGCGCTGGTGGATTCGGTGAGTCGAGGGCAAGTGACAGTCTGTCCGTAGATTCCTTATTAGAGGACTTCCTCAGCATGAGAAAGGTGTGTCTCGAAATGGTGGAGAAGAACTGTCGACTTCGAGGCAAAGTGGAAGGTCTTCCTGAGGCACAGGCAGCACAAGGTCAAAGACTTACTGTCGACAACAGCAAGCATTACATGAAGCCCCTACAGTTGAATATTTCGAAACAGCGAAAACGACAGAAGAGCAACCCACAGGAGCACTTATTCTAACTGCAGCCAACCTTAAACCAGCTTCACTAGAAAACTTGAATTAAAGGAACATCGACCCTTGCCAGCTTGGTCTTAGGAATGTCACGCTTCGCCAGAGCAAGGAAGGAGTGATTGTGTCCTCCACATCCGCAGAAGGGCTGAAACGACTTTAAGAGCGCATAACCAAGAACAAGAACTTAAGAGACGTAGCAGCAAGAAAGCCACGGGTGCAACTACCAGAATTCAAGATCGCCGGCATCGAGGATAACATCGGAGGCGAAGAAATTGTCGAAAGGATAGTGGGACAGAACAACATAAATGCTGGAAAAGAAGACATTGAACTCATGAAGCCGAGAAAGGAAAATCCGGAAAAACAGCGGTCATCAAAACTGGAAAGAAAGCATCCGAGCAAATGAAAGAAATAAGCATCCCTACGTCGGTTGGAGACGCTGTCCGGTCTTTGATAATACGTTTGTACGAAAGTGTGCGAAGTGTGCAAGGATCGAACACACGAAAATCAACTGCCCGACTGACAAGGCAGAGTTTCGTTCTGTGCGGTGTGCAAGGAGACACTATTTTAAGCATTGCTACGCAGCAGAAGAGTGCTCTGCCTCCTGCCTTGAGCTGCCGGACGTGACTGAAGAGGACGCCTACCATACCATGATGCCTTTTGAGTGCCCGGTGTACCTCCAGAAGAAGAAAGAGATTCTTCCGGGCATTCTGGATCAAATGAAGCCCTCCTAGCCAAGAAACAACTAGACCTAGCTGTGAAACCCAACTCAAGTCCTTATATTCACCCGTGTGCACACCTAACTACAGGAATAACCTACGTACGTTGCAGTGCTTGGAAATTTTTGTTTCGTTACAAAGAGTTCCTTCCAAACTTCGTTTCCTAGGATATTCCAACTGTTTTTTAGGTATAACTGTCGCACAAGTGGTGTCTTTAATAAGTTTAATGCTTGAATCCAAAATCCATTCCCTGCAACAAGTAAGTAACGGCATGCGAATTTCAAGCTAAGCATCTGATTCCACAATCTGTTATGACAAGCTCAAAAGAAACTGGTAGTTATTATGACACGAAGAGTTTCAACGCAGTATTTTCAAATCATAACTCCTTTTCTAGTATGCGTATCAATATGACAAGTCTTAGAAATACGATAGACGAACTGGATATGGTATTGCACTCAATTACACGTAAATTAGACATCTTATTTCTTACTGAAACTTGGTTGACTGGGAGTGACCCGATACCTCTGCTAAACGGTTACCGTTCAATGCACCTTAGAAGGGAAAAGAAAAGAGGCGGTGTCGTCAGTGTATACATAACGGACACTATTAGTTTCATGGTATTGAAGAATTTTCGGAAATTACCGATGATTTGAATGCTTGGCTGTTCACGTACGAAAAATGACAATGTGTGTAATCTAGAGACCTCCTGCGGGTAACAAAAGATTATTTTACACCTTCTTGGAGCGGTTATTTACATATGTTGTTCGCGAAATGAATCCTGCACTATAATGGATGATTTGAACATCGAAATGACCTTGGAAGAGGGAGCGTCTCTTGAACTGAAAACCTTGTTATCTTGTGATGGTTGTGTTAATCACATAATGCTACCAACTAGAATTAACAATAACAGTGCCACAATTTTGGATGTCTGTATATCGAATTTTTGTGATGGTGACATATCGACAGGAGTTCTCACTGTGGATATCAGTGATCATTTTTCAGTTATCTTCTTTATCGAGACTCATTCTGTTATAGATGACCTATCCCCTCAACACGCTTTTTCCATGAGATCAACAATCGCACAATCGAACATATCCGAGAACTAGTGGAATCATTAGATTGAGAAACCATCTATCGGATGCGCGATGCGAATATCGCTTGTACGGTTTTCCTACAGTCCACAGGAGAATGCTATCATGCAGCGTTTCCTCTAGAACCTGCAAGAAAAAGAACCAAAAAGGTGCGAAAACCATAGGTGAATTCCGATCTGTATAAACGCATAAAAAAGAAAAATGCTAAGTTTCACAATTTAAAAAAAACGAAGGATGCCGAAATACGCAAGGCGTACAAAACGCTTAGAAACAAGCTACAGAGCGACTTTAGGAGAGCGAAAAGCAAATATTATGAACGGCTATTTTTCCACATACGAAGCCAGCCTAAGAAAGTCTGGGGCACTGTTAACAAACTAACAAGTAGAAAAACAATAACACAGCCGCAATTCACACATTTCAAAGGACAGCCGGTAGAGAGCCTTCAGCTAGCCAATTGTATGATTACTCATTTTTTTAGGCTGGTGCGCACCCAACACACATTGATTACGGCGCCCGCGGCGCGACTGGCATTCCAGGATTCTCGAGCTCTATCTTTCTTGAACCTACGAACGATACCGAAGTACAGGACCTTACCGGAAAAATGAATAATTATGCAGCGGTAGGAGTTGACGGTTTTTTATCGAGTGTGATTAAGCGCGTGGCACTAGAACTAAGGGACGTGTTAGCGTACATTAATAATGTATGTCTGTCCACCGGTGTTTTCCCTGAGGAACTTAAAGTTTCTAGAGATACGCCGATTCATAAAGGGGAGCCCACGACAATTTATCTAATCACATACCAATATCTGTCCCTACAGTTTCTTCCAAGGTATTTGAGGGAGTAATCTATAATACACTATCGACTTTCTTTCTTGAACACAATGTATTTTCCAAGTATCAATAAGGTTTCCAAAAATCTCAATTAACAAAGCAAGCATTACTGTACATTAAAGATAAAATAATTGGAAACATTGAAAACAGGCAGTTCACAATTGAACTGCTTTTAGACCTTAAAAAGCATTCGATTCGATAGATCATAATATTTTGCTAAATAAATTGGAGAGGTATGGAATACGTGGCGTGGAAGGTAACCTTTTAAAAAGCTATTTGACTCAAAGAAAGCAGTTTGTTCAACTAAGCACCATTGCATCAGACATATTAGAGCTAAAACAAGGTGTCCCACAAGGCTCCGAGTAAGGCCCGTTACTGTTTATAGTTTATGTAAATGACATTATAAATATAGAAGGTCCGCAAGAACTTGTAATATATGCGGATGACACTAACGTTTTCTTCACATATGATAACATAAATAAACTTCACTCAATGGTAAATGTTTACTTGGAACAATTATCAAATTGGTTATTAGATAATAAATTGCAACTTAACGCTACAAAGACAACTTACATGATATTTCGGCTGTACAATAAAAATGTTGAGAAAGAAATGCCCATTAAATTCAACAGAACCACGTTAAACCGAGTGACAGAACAGAAGTTCTTGTTGTTTGGTTGCAAGGAACACTTACGTTGAATACGCCTATTGCTCACCTGTCCTCCAAACTCTCTAAAAGTATAGGTCTCATATATAGAATCGGCCATTTGATACCACTATGGTTGAAACAAAACTTATACAATGCTCTCATTTATTCCAAACTATGCTACCGGATTTTGGTTTGGGGGACCACAACTAAAACAAATTATAACAGGCTCATTGCATTGCAAAAAAGAATTTTTCACATATTTTTGATTATCGTGGCTGTTACGCAGATTTGAGGACAAGTCATTTATGTACTAAATATTCAATCCTTCGAGCTGACCAAATCTATTACATGAAGGTTCTGCACACCATTTAAAAGCAAAAGACCCAGAATCAAGTTAACAATAAATCTTCTGGCTACCATCTCAGGCATACGATACGGCACACTCCAAAAGTAAGAACGAACTATGGTGAGCAATCTTTCCTGTACAAGTTAACTGAAATATTAAATAAATTAGAAGAAAAATAAAACTTCGACGCCAGTGAACATACGTCAAAAATACAGGTCAAAGAAATGTTACTTAATCGAAATGCTCGCGATACTGATATATAATTAAGGGGTCGAATTATATGTGTACATGTTTCCATAAAGGCAGAAATTAAAAGCACTTCAAACAAAAATAAAGTAATACGTAATTGGGACACAGTAATGTACTGATGAAAGTTCATGCGTACGAATTACTGCTTTTATGTGTTCATTGTGATCCCTTTGTGAATTTGAGACCTAAGCTTTGTATAATACCTAAGAAATGTAGTAATGACTTTGCTTAGTGCTATTTCTCTACTACAATTATGCTATCATGCTTAAATTTGTGAACAGACGTGTGGTTATGTACGCTGTAGTGCGCTCAGAACCTCAGGTCTCCAGAAGCGTGCAGAGGGCTTCAGGTGGGAGCTGAGCGCTGCAAAGCCGCGCTTATCAGCTCATGTCACTCGGAGCTGTACATGTAACGCGCACGCCGCGTTTATATTAGGAAGGAACAGAGGCAAGGCGTATCTGAACAGGAGAAAGGGATCTGATAGCCGGATTTGTTGATTACAAAGTTCACAGTTTCGTTTAATTTTTTCTTTTATGTTATTCGTGCATGAACCGTGGCTGCCACTGCAAACGGCGGCAGGTCGGGTCCGCACTCACAAATCCTTATGACAAGGCACACTTGGCCGGACGAGGATGTTCCAGCGGATGATGCCCTCCACCTCACGTGCCTATGTTCCGGCCGAAATATAAAGGGCGGTGTGCATGTAACATGTACAGCTCCGAGTGACACGAGCGTGTGGGCATGGTTTTTCAGCGCTCACCCTCCGCCCAGAGCCTGTTGCGTGCCTCTGGAGAGCAGCGGCTCTGAGCGCTGTGGCTGTACACGCAATTACAACTTCGGAAATATAATAATCGACACCGGATGGACACATGATCCCCCAAAATTTGTTCGTTACAACCAAGCACCTCACTTGAATAATTAATATCGGATAAGAAATTCTAGTTAATTATTCCGCTACACAGCACATTGAACCCGTTTAATAGCGGCCGCCACGGCCTATGACGCTTGACACAAGAAAAACGATGTCGAGAGTTCGACAGAATGCCGTCTGGTCAGGTAAAGGCATATGTATCAAAAGCAGGACACTGAACAATGTTGCAGAAAATTTGAAGTCACTTCCGGGGCAACATTGCTCAGTGCCCTGTTTTATACAAGAAAAAAAAGTACATCCAATTGCCCATTTTAAAAAATTACTAGACCCGTCCATGAAACGCCGTGTATGCGAAAGTGGAGTGTGATCAAAGAAGGCGAAAAATTTTTCTAAACAAGAGCTCAGAGGTCCTGAGTAGACTATGCATTTGCGTTAGAAATTTGACCAGTCAATTAACCGCGGAGTAGTAATACCATTGGTAGCACTGCGATCTCGAGACGACCTCCTGTTCCGATTATTATGTTGGTTGTCCTAAACCGAAAATTTGTCGCGCGTTTGTATCTAGCGAAGCATCATTTCAATGACGATTTCTTTCTCGTTATCCAGTTGTTCATGCTCAACATCCGTGCGCGTAAGGGCCATCGCCAGCATTACCATTATTCAAGTGGTACTCCACCTAGATGCATTTACCACGCAGCCAGAAAGTATGGGGCAGAAGCCAAGCCTGGTGAGCGCGGTGCAGTCGAATAATTTTTCGGTGCTTTCCTCACAATATTTTCGGTTTCAGGGATAGCTGGAACATTTTGTGTGTCAAAGAGGTAATTAACGGTTTCGAATTGTATACGATTCTCTCGTCGAGCCTGTGATCCGTGCCGTGTATGAAATTTGTTTTTTAGTGTGGAAAGCTTTTTTTTGCCAGCTATCTTCACATATCTTATTAATTGTGTGAAAAGGGGGGGGGGACGCACGATCTGAGAAAAAAGAATGTGTTTGGAATGAGAAAATTAGCCCTACAGAAACGGCGCTGTGCTTCCTGAAAAGTGAGCGCCGCCTGCGAGTGAGGAGGGTTTAGACGAGATTCTTTGACGGTAGGGAGTTGAATAGGGAAGAATGGCAATAGGTGTCTGGTAGTGACTGTGTATGTCCTCAAGCGAGGCTTCTTGGAACGTCCAGGGGCGGCAGATAGGGCCTCGTGGTAGGAGGAATTCTGCGCGGTCATTGCGACAGGACTGAAGCTGATAACAATAAGAAAAGATAACCAAAATATAGTAAGCAGCACTTCGACATATGAAACGGAGTACAATTCCAAAAGGAAGTGAAATATTTTCTGAAACAAAAAATATGACATTGTCGGCAGTACGCTGCACAAAAAACATTACAGGGTGATGAAGAGCTTTTTCCGAAAAAAAAAACTATTACAATAACTAAGATAAGGCCTGCATAACAGCCGCATAGGTGATGATGCGTACAAACTTGGAAAAAGTAGGTTAAAAGGGAAGTGCATGCGTGTGTGTGTGTGCGTGTGCGTGTGCGTGTGCGTGTGCGTGTATGTGCATGTGCGTGTGTGTGTGTGTGTGTGTGTGTGTGTGCGCGCGCGTACTTGTGTTCAATTTTTAGTATAGCGAATACGGGAGGAAGGAAATCCAGCAGTAGAGAAATCACAGAGAAGTGGATAGAGTGATTTGGTTTCGACGCGTTTTGCAATCTTTTTACTAAAACATTCAATATGCTTCCTTTTAATGCTGGAGTGCTGGCTTCCCCCTTTACATAAGGTCATAGAGCCGAAAGTTATTACGTTGAAATTGTGTTACTTCGGCCCATGCGGCTATCAAAACAATAACGGCAAAAGAAGAGCCGCGACGTTGGGGACAAGCGTTTTGGATCACTGTGTTACAAGTGGATGGGGTGGTGTGATATACCCCTCAAAGTGAAGTTAGGAAGGACCTGTTTTGGCTAAACGGGTGACCGTTGACCCAACGTGGTAATGGCATGGCTACCCTGAAAGGAGTCTAGAAACTGCAGAAGTTTGGTACCGCTATGAACGAATGAAAGAAAGAAATCGAGCGCAAATAATTATCTGCTTAGAGCACGATAGGAGCTGTTCGATTCCCGCGTGTCACGCCTTTTATAGGCTGATCATACATACATACATACATACATACATACATACATACATACATACATACATACATGCATACATACATACATACATACATACATACATACATACATACATACATACATACATACATACATAAAAAGAAGGTCCCCTTCACCCCGAGTAGTCCGAGTGGCGCTGGCTACCACCCCCAAGTGCAGGAAACAAAAAATACCTTAACATAAATACCCAAGAAAGTGCTGGGGAACAGCCCCGCCGGTAGCGTAGTGGTTATCGCACCAGACCGGTATTCTGGAGTTCTTGGGTTCGGATCCCACCCGGCGGGCATTTTTTCACCACTTTCTTTTCGACTCAAAAAATTCTTCATCTCTCTCTATCACCCACCATAACCTCCCCTTTGCTTTCCGAGGTTTTCTCGACTGCCAACCCTTATTTTCTGTCTTATTTCACGGAGCCCCTCATTTCCCATTTTCTGATTCGCTACATGCTTAGCGAGGGCCTCTGTTCTGGCAGTCTTGGTGCCAAAGGTAGCTTAAGAGGGTTCAACGCTGGTAGACCACTCTCGACATGTCGTAGACACTCCAGTCACGGCCCGGGGGTTAAAAAAAGGTCCCCTTCTTCCCGAGAAGTCCGAGTGGCGCTGGCTACCACCCCCAAGTGCAGGAAACAAAAAATACCTTAACATAAATACCCGAGAAAGTGCTCCTAACAGCCCCACCGGTAGCGTAGTGGTTATCACACCAGACCGGTATTCTGGAGGTCGTGGGTTCAGATCCCGACCGGTGGGCATTTTGTTACCACTTTCTTTTCGACTCAAAAAATTCTTCATCTCTCTCTATCACCCACCATAACCTCCCCTTTGCTTTCCGAGGTTTTCTTGACTGCCAACCCTTATTTTCTGTCTTAATTCACGGAGCCCCTCATTTCCCATTTTCTGATTCGCTACATGCTTGGCGAGGGCCTCTGTTCTGGCAGTCTTGGTGCCAAAGGTAGCTTAAGAGGGTTCAACGCTGGTAGACCACTTTCGACATGTCGTAGACACTCGAGTCACGGCCCGGGGGTTAAAAAGAAGGTCCCCTTCACCCCGAGTAGTCCGAGTGGCGCTGGCTACCACCCCTAAGTGCAGGAAACAAAAAATACCTTAACATAAATACCCGAGAAAGTGCTGGGGAACAGCCCCGCCGGTAGCGTAGTGGTTATCGCACCAGACCGGTATTCTGGAGTTCGTGGGTTCGGATCCGACCCGGCGGGCATTTTTTCAACACTTTCTTTTCGACTCAAAAAATTCATCTCTCTCTATGACCCACCATAACCTCCCCTTTGCTTTCCGAGGTTTTCTTGACTGCCAACCCTTATTTTCTGTCTTATTTCACGGAGACCCTCATTTCCCATTTTCTGATTCGCTACATACATACATACATACATACATACATACATACATACATACATACATACATACATACATACATACATACATACATACATACTGTTACGAATCGGCCAGCGCCACCGTACTTTCCCACAGCACTCCACGGCTGTGCGGCGAAGCCACCTCGTGCGCCGTTCTGCCGTCAGGCGCCACCATGTCGGTGACAAGTTGCGACAAGCCGCGTCAGACGCTTCGCTTTGGGCGCATTTCAAAACTTCGGCGGCCGCCAGCGAGGCTCGTCTCCACGCTCTTCAAGGACACAGAGGCCCCGTCGATTGCAACGGAGTCCTCCTCTCTCCCCTCTCTCGGACTCAACGTGCGCGGAGGCTACCGACGATTAACGAACACTGGAAAGAGCGTTGTGTGTGTCTGTCACGTTCGTGGCGTGTTGCCGCTTATTGCGTTTTGACCGTTTCCGCTTTTGGGTATAAATAAACCCCCGCAAGTGTTGTAAACCATTCCTGTTAGAGCAGCGAATCGATGTTGTCGCTCTGCTCGAGTCCTGTATTGTAACCTCGCCCGTCGGGGCATTGTTCTTTGGCTTCGGCTCACCTCTCGCTATGAAGTAAACAGTTACGTTGGCCTATCAGCTCTGGACATCTTCCCGGCTGCAGTCGGCCTTCCCGGTCTCAACAACTGGTTGGCAGTGGTCGGATGGCAACTTCGTAACACCTGAAGCCAACAATGCGAGACCCAACACCACGGACGTCAAGGCGGCTTTGGACTTCGCAGAATTCACGGCGATCAAGGGTGAGTGCGGGACTTTTCTTCACTGAGTTTTACCAGGCTTCTGAGGATAGCTGGTAGGGCGTGTGTTTTTGTCGCGTGGGTTATTCGCCCAAAACATTTTTGGAGCAGTGGGAAAGCAGTACTCTAGACCGGCCATGAATTTGAAAGCATTAAAAAACCGCAGTTGTTGGAGCTTGCAAAAGAGTTGCGTTTGGATGTTCCGGACGCGCTGGGAAACCCAGAGCTGATACAGGCTACACTCGCTGTCGGGCTGACGATGAGGAGCTGTCTGAGTGCATTGATCTGATCAATGGCAGGGAGACAGCTAAACGTCAGGCTGCAGAGGCTGAGCGCCAGCGTGAGGAACGCGAGGAGAAAAAGCGAGAACAGGAGCTCGAAAGGCAGAAACAAGAACAGGAACGCGAGGAAAGAAAGCGCAAAGAGGAACGCGAGGAAAGAAAGCGAGAAGAGGAACGCGAGGAGAAAAAGCTAGAACAGGAGCTCGAAAGGCAGAAACAAGAACAGGAACGAGAGGAAAGAAAGCGCAAAGAGGAACGCGAGGAAAGAAAGCGAGAAGAGAAACGCGAGGATAGAAAGCGAGAACAGGAGCGACAGCATGAGCTGGAACTGAAACATCTAGACATCGAGGCATCTCCATCTAGGCGTGATAGTGACAGCAGCGCGCCAAGCGTGCAGTCTGCGGCGACTGAGCGACCTACGTTGCGAATGAGTGACCTAATGCGACCCTACAAGGTAGGAGAAGACATCGGTTTTTTTTTGGTCAATTTCGAGCGTACGTGCGAGAGGGCCCAGTTTAGCCGAGACTCACGGCCGCAAAAGCTGCTTACGCTTTTGCCAGGTGAGGCATCCGACGGGATGGCCCGCTTGCCAAAGGAGGAGGCGGAGGACTACGAGAAAGTCAAGTCGAGCCTCCTGCGCAAGTACAGGCTGTCAGCAGAGGCGTTTCGCCAGAAATTCCGTGAAGCCGAGAAAGCTAGGGGCGAGTCGTACTCGGAGTTCGCCTACAAGCTGAGGGCTAATATGGAAGAGTGGCTCAAAGAGGCAAAGGCTTTCGGAGAGCACGACAAGGTATTTGAGTGCTTTGGTCTTGAGCAGTTTTACCGCCGTCTACCAGAAAACCTGAGACTCTGGGTGTAACATAGGCCAGGGGTAACTACTGTGGATAAGGCAGCTCAACTAGCCGACGAGTTCATCGCACGCCGAGGTGCGCAGGGGCCGAAAGACGGCCAAAAAGAGTTCAGGTCGAGGCCTGATAGGTCAGGGCCGAAAGGCAGAGCTCCCTACGAAAAGAGCGGAGCAAAAGTGACCGAATCCGCGAATAATGAAATGGGCTCGGAAAACGAAAGAGCGCAAACGCAGAGGCGCACCGCCGAAAAAAGGCTTTCGAAGCGCGCAGGCAGTCCGCGTGCTACAATTGTGGCGAGACGGGGCATTTCGCAGCTAGTTGCAAAAAGGGCAAGCTTGTCTTTCACATAGTAGACCAGGATGATGATAGCAGACAACTTTTAGAGCCCTACGTACGCTAGCTTGCAGTTAACGGCAAACCGGGCCGAGTTCGTCGCGATTCCGCAGCAACAATGGACGTGGTCCACCCGTCCTACGTCGAACCGCACCTATTCACGGGCGATTGCGCGTGGATAAAGCAGGCCGTAGAAGCGCAAAGCTTGTGTATTCCGATCGCCAGGATAACCATCAATGGTCCCTTCGGAAAGCTCGAAACCGAGGCCGCTGTCTCCCCCAGCCTTCCGGCGCAGTATCCGTATCTTTTCTCGAACAGGTCCGATCAGCTGCGGCGTGAAAGGGGACTCGTTTTCGGGGAAGGGATAGTGTTCGCATAGTGTTCGCGCTGACGCGTTTGAAGGTTCGCGAACTCGGAGCGAAGGCGGCGGTTGAAAGCAGGAACGATTCGCGAAGAGAGGAGGTGGGGAAGCTTGCTGAGACTAGCGCCGACGTTGCTTCCGAACGCGGCCAGTCGGCCTCCTTGCAGGTTCAGATCGCGGGTGTCGAGCAGCAGCACCAGCCCGCCGCAACAGATGATTCTCTGGCAGAGCTTTTTGTAGCCCCTACGTTGGAAAGTTTAGAGCGTTTGCTGCTCGTCGGTAGTACGGCACTGAGCACGGAGCAAAGAAAAGATCACACGCTGAAAAAGTTACTGGATAATGTAACTGAAGGGGTTGCGAAAAAGAACGTAAGGTTCCAGGCGAGGGAGGAGATACTTTATCGCAAGTATCGAGACAGGAGAGGGGTGGAGTATGACCAATTAGTTGTCCCGCATGTCTATCGTCAGGATTTGTTGCGTCTCGCACACGGCAACTCGTGGTCAGGGCACCTAGGCATGCGAAAAACAAAAGACCGCCTATTGCAGGAGTACTACTGGCCAGGATGCTTTCGCGACGTCGAAAACTTTGTGCGCACTTGTTATGTGTGCCAGAGAGTGGGAAAGCCAGGAGACAAAACCAAAGCGCCCATGAAACTTGTGCCGGTTATCACAGAGCCCTTTCGCTGTCTCGTGATCAACACGGTTGGCCCACTGCCCGTGACGACCTCTGGCTACCGTCACATCTTGACAGTGCTCTGTCCTGCTACTAAGTTCCCCGAGGCCGTGCCCTTGAAGGAGTTGAGCTCAGTGGAAATTATGAACGCCCTACTGTCAGTGTTCGCCAGGGTTGGCTTTCCGGCGGAAATACAGTCACACCAGGTACAGTTTTTACGAGTGCACTAACGACGACGTTTCTCGAGAAGTGCGGAGTAAAACTCATTCATAGTTCCGTGTACCATCCTCATCGAACTCTGTCGAGAAGCTTCACTCAGTAATGAAGCGCGTTCTCAGCCATGTGCTACGAACGAAAGACTGACTGGGAGCTGTGTTTGCCGGCCGCGATGTTTGCTTCGAGAACGGCTCCTCACGAGACGACCGGGTTCACGCTAGCGGAACTTGTTTACGGGCGCTCGTTACGTTCCCCTCTCCGCATCCTCCGGGAATCGTGGGAAGGTAGGGGCGATGACCCTATGGTTGTAGAATACGTACTCTCGCTGATGGACCGCTTGCACAGGGCACAGCAGCTAGCGGGCACCGCAATGAGCACAGCCGAGAAAAAGTCAAAACCTTACTACGACAAGGGAGCCAGGGCACATCAGTTTGAGGTGGGAGACCAGGTGATGATTTTGCGGCCGTCTCAACGCCACAAACTAGACGTTCAGTGGGAGGGCCCGGCAAAGATCCTTCAAAAATCGTCTGAAACGAACTACGTTGTGAGCGTACCTAGAAAGCGCAAGCTCCAGCAAGTATACCACAGTAATCTACGAAAGCCCTACAGGCAGCGGGAAGCGGTGGTGCAGATGCTAGTTAACATACCCGAGGAGATTCCCCCCGAGATTCCGGAATTGTGTCCGCTTACCCATGACGGCACGAGTAGACTCGTTAACGACCTAGTAACGAAGGCGGAGCTGGAGCATGGCCAAAAACATGAGTTGGAGGCACTGTTGGAAGAGTTCTCCTCTTAACGCATGACATCGAGCTTACGTCTTCCCAGCCCGTGCGTTCAAAGGCGTATCGAGCGTCGCCGCGACAGCGCGAAATTCTGGACACTGAAATTCAGAAAATCTTGGCTCGGGATGTGATAAAGGCTTGCGAAAGCGACTATACTTCACCCCTGATACTGGTTGAAGTTCCTGGCAAGGATCCGCGACCATGTGTAGACTATAGGAAGTTAAACCTTATCACCAGAGACCAAACCTACCCGATACCGAACATAGAGGAACGTATCGACAAAGTAAGCAGCGCTTGCTTCATTTCCCCTTTTGACTTCCTGCGGGGATACTGGCAGGTTCCGCTGACGAAGGAAGCTAGCCGTTACGCGGCGTTTATTTCACCCATGGGGACCTTCCGACCAAAGGTTTTCAGTTTTGGGCTGAAAAACGCGCCATACTGTTTTTCAAGTCTCATGGACAAAGTGTTACGGGGGTTCGACGACTTTGCGTTGCCCTGTTTAGACGACGTGGCTATCTTTTCCGCCTCGTGGCCGGAGCATTTGGAACACCTGCGCTCCTCGCTTTCACGTTTGCGTGAAGCTGGCTTAACGATCAAGGCACCTAAATGTCAAATGGCCCGCGCGGAAGTCACTTACCTTGGTCACGTTATAGGTAGGGGTCATCGCCGACCTTCTGAAGTTAATGTAGCGGCAATCCGAGACTTCCCGCAGCCCCGAACCAAGACGTACATTAGGTCGTTCTTGAGAATCGCAGATTACTATCAGAGGTACATTCCGAGGTACTCTGAGCTGGCTAGCCCTTTAACCGACGCGCTTCGTAAAAACGAACCGCTAACAGTCGCGTGGGACGAAACAAAAGAGCAGGCGTTCGCCGACCTGATAAATGCTCTAACAACCCACCGGCTACTGAACTCGCCAGACTACTCAAAGCCCTTCGTTGTCCAGTGTGATGCTAGTGACCGTGGGATAGGCGTAGTGTTGTGTCAGAAAGCTGACGACAATGAGGAGCACCCAGTATTGTACGCAAGTCGTAAGCTGACGATTCGTGAAGAAGCGTACAGCGCCTCCGAAAAGGAGTGTGCGCGTCTCGTCTGGGCGGTGCAAAAACTGGCTTGCTACCTCGCCTGCTCGAAGTTTATAGTAGAGACCGACCACTGCACTCTCACGTGGCTGCACACGATGTCATCAAAGAACGGTCGCCTCCTACGCGGGAGTCTGGCTCTGCATCAGTATACGTTTGAAGTGCGGTACAAAAAGCGGAAACTGAATGGCAATGCTGATGGCTTAAGTCGGAGTCCTTAAGGCAAGAAATGGCCTGTAGACGCCTGACTTTCTCAATTTCATTATTTTTCCTGACGCAGGTTTTGCCCTTTACGATTACATTTCTTTTTGTGTGGGACATTTCCAATCAAGCGAAATGTTACCTTTCAAGTTTGTCACTTCTCTAAAGTGCTGCTGGGCAAAAATATAACTAGAGTAGTTAGTTATTCGCGTACTTTTTCGCAACTAAAATCTTGGTAGAGCTTCAGTGTGGATTTGTCTTTGCACTTTCCGGCGACGCGGTTTTGTCTTTCTCTGTTGTTCTGTTGTTTGCCTGACCAAGCCAGAGACGTTCTTGGGGAGCCACTACTCGTCCAGTGACCCGCCCGGTGAAGCTCTAGCACGGTGTCGTACAGCACAGGCCTTGAGTCGGAGCGTCTGCCGAACACTTCACTTCGACAGCATCTCTCCGGACAACGGTTGAAGACCCTTATCCATCGGGGTCTTGGACCCCCGGCGGAGAAGCTGTTTCGAATCGGCCAGCGCCACAGTACTTTCCCGCAGTACTCCACGGCTGTGCGGCGAAGCCACCTCGTGGGCCTTTCGGCCGTCAGGCGCCACCGTGTCGGTGACAAGTTGCGACAAGCCGCGTCAGACGCTTCGCTTTGGGCGCATTTCAAAATTCGGCGGCTGCCGGCGAGGCTCGTCTCCACGCTCTTCAAAGACACAGAGGCCCCGTCGATCGCAACGGAGTCCTCCTCTCTCCCCTCTCTCGGACTCAACGTGCGCGGAGGCTACCGACGACCCTCGAACACTGGAAAGAGCGTTGTGTGTGTCTGTCACGTTCTTGGCGAGTTGCCGCTTGTTGCGTTTTGACCGTTACCGCTTTTGGGTATAAATAGACCCCCGCAAGCGTTGTAAACCATTCCTGTTAGAGCAGCGAATCGATGTTGTCGCTCTGCTCGAGTCCTGTATTGTAACCTCGCCCGTCGGGGCATTGTTCTTTGGCTTCGGCTCACCTCTCGCTATGAAGTAAACAGTAACGTAAGCCTACGGCTTGTGGACTTCTTCACGGCTGCAACAGCGGCTGGCCGCTCGCATCATACACGCTACCACTCGTATGTCGGAGGCCACGGAGCTCGAATCGGGTGCCCCCACTCGGTACGCAACAATACATGCATACATACATACATACATACATACATACATACATACATAAATACATACATACATACATACATACATACATACATACACACATACATACATACATACATACATACATACATAAATACATACATACATACATACATACATACATACATACATACATACATACATGCATGCATGCATGCATGCATACATACATACACACTTACATTCATACATGCATATGCACGTACATACGAACACTACTGACTTTGGAAAGAGTGGGTGTAGTCATGAGAAAACCTAAATGAGAATACTAGAAAATTAGAAAATTTAGATTAAAAAATTCCGAAAATGCGATAATATAAGTACATCGGAAATTCTTTTAGTCGGTCACTTTAGCTCAATGTACATCATATGACTTTAGCATTATTGTAACGTTTACTTAAGCTGTTTCAGCGCATTACGCTTGTAACTGGCGTTGTTTTCATTCCGTAATATTTAAGGTAACTATTCTTTCTTATATTTCTTTGCAAACATAAACAGTACGACAAAAACGCCACAAAATAGTACACTGCGTAGGATTCCCGGCCGTCTATACAAAACCTTTTGGATACAGCAAACACGTTTCGCGTAAAAGAACAAAATGGACGAAGTAAGGGATAAATCATCGTCGTTAGGTAGACGCAGAAGTGGTCCTAAAACAGCGTTCTCAGCAAAGCCAGGGCCTCGATCCTATCCGCAACACCCCGCTTCCAGTTTTCCTTCTTATGCCTGCGGGAAGTTAACCAAATTTTATTGTCCAATGACTCACAAGTCGTTGCTGCAATGACCACAATCATTTCCGCTCGAACCATTATGTATCTAGCTTAGATTGGGCCCAGCCCCATCCATAATAGTGTGATCAGGATAGTGACGGTTATTTTTGTATGGTGATTTTGTATGAAGAAAGGTTATGTGGTGGATAGTACGTATAACCATGTACATTTAATTGAAACCTCATGTCGAAGTGTGCAAAACTTTTCAAAAGCAAAGCAGTGGTAATATACACAAACAAAGCCGCCTAACTATTCGAGAAATGTTCCAGATAATGTTATCGAGCTCGAATGCTGAAAATATTTAGCAAAACATTTGTGCACAGTAGAAATATATTTGCGGGTTAAAATCGGCGCGGGTCACAACGTTAGGCACCCTCCTTCGCGTAGATACACCCATAAATGTGTATACCCAGCACAACACCACCCAGCGTGATTTTCTCGCCCTCAAAAGATGTGTTTTCCCGTTTCTGCTCTGACATTTGTGAGATATTTTTATGCGTAACACTCCCAATGTTGATGCTGGAATTTAACACCCACAAGTGAGAGAGATTTCTCCTTTGGGAAGGAACGTTTACGTGGTTTCGACAGAAGCGCAGCGAACGAAACTTCTATCCGGTAAACGTCACGTAAACGGCAGGATTCACAATTAGCCCGGAAGGAGGTCTGAAGCCCAGTAGACTCACGCGCTCCCTGGCTGCGGCAGTAGGTCGCTGCAGTGCTTTCCTGGCGCAGCCATGTAACCACCATGTATATGCTGGTGCTGAAATGAATTGTGTCTACGTGCTGTCGTATTTGTGATATCTGATACCTCCGTGGGTAGACTGATACCAAAATCATAAAAACAGGAAAATACAATTTTTCGCCTTCTTAGACACAGTAACCTGATGAGGGGGGGGGGGGTTCACAGGAAATGAATCTAGCTTTTCATTCATACCACAAAAAGCACGCTCCTAGCCCCATTTGTAAGTCGCCGATTTCGTGCTCCACAGAAAAAAAGACAGCAGGACAAAACGCAAGAAACAGCATGTTGGTGACGTCATGCCAGTATTCAATCTGTACTCATATCTGACGTTCTTCGGGACGATCTTCGTACATATCAGAGAACGCTCGTGTCCGCGCACGACCGAAACAAGCCGTCAGAGGAGCTATACTTTCTTTCGTGCGGCGGCATAAAGCGTGCTTCGCTGTCCTTGTAGTTTTTATGCTGCTAGATTGCGGCTACATGACCAAGCTTTCTGGGGGCGATATGTGATGCCTTTGGTGAAGCAACAAAGTGTGAATGTGACTTGGTGCCGAACTGCTGAACACTCCTAAGTGGCAGCGCACCTATGGAAGTAGGTGTGCGGAACCTTTGAGAGCGCTGCAATCGAGACGCAGAAACCGTCATGTCACGTCGGATTTATTTGTATTTCGCGGGAATCTGCAATAAGCTGAAAAACACTAACACTCAATGGAGAGAAAGAGAGAAACTGTTTATTCCGACGTTTCGAATACCGCCCTGCAACATTCTACTTAGGATTGTTCGCATAGGTCCGCTGGTTGGAAAGTTGGGTAATTAAAATTGACTAATTACCTAGTTAGACAAAATACAAAAATTCGCGTGCGATACTACATAAAAAATTGAGCAACATGCTTGTGTTGTCGTCTTTTTAGAGTGCATCGACATATTGTAACGTGGTCTGTTGTGTTTGGAGCTGCTCGACACTGATTTGCTCTGCTCGATCTAAACATGTATTTTATGGCAATGCCCGTCAACGGCGCCAACAGCCACAATCGCGACATTGGCCGGATGTTTTGCTACTACATAGTAATATTACTACTGCTAGAGGGGTTGGCAAATATTAAAAAAAAAACATCATGGCAAACATTACCACATTACTTAAAACACCCGCTGGCTCTTGGCGTGTCTCGTGTCAATGTTTTCGCGCTCAACTTTAACAAAGACGTATATCCATCGCAAATCGACTCAAGACGAAGCCGAAGTCACCTGTTCTCTACGATACCGGATTCTGGATGCGCGGGGACCGGCGTGGTGCGGGCGTTATCAGTGTTTTGTGCAAATGCACTGCTTTGTTCGTTGTGTTGGTGATTTATGTGCCTCGTACAAATATTTTCAACGAGCAACGAAGTTCAGATATGGCACTGCTGCAGGCGACACTTCGAATTTATTGAAGGAGAAGCCATCATATGCGCTCTTCTGCCTCCGGTGAACATCCTTTGTTCCGCCGTCTGTGTGCGTGCGCTGTGACCGTTCCGTTAACAAGCTTGCGAAGTAATGCGGGACCACACTTTGGCAAAATTTGTCAGCAACGCTTTGGAATCCGTCGGGAAGTCACCACGCTGGAAACGGCGTTCGTACACATACACAAGGTAAGTTCACTCTTTCCGAGCGCTCGTGCACATTTCGGCTGGCGCACGGAGGAAGAATTCCTACATGGGCTGGCGCCTCGCAGGCTTCGTGCCCCTCCAACCCCCCTGCCCGAGACTTCGTTCATTCCCTTCAATGCGCGTCAGAGCTAATGTACTCGTGAGACCGGCTACTGTCGTCGCGACCATCCGTCTCACTGCCCGAAGACGGGCGTTGGGATGTGCGCGCCGTACTCGTGAAGATAATCAGCAAAAGTCAGGCCTCGTAAAATGGGCGTACTCACTCTAACGCGCTCGGACAGCTTACGCGTCTACCGGGTGCTGGCGGAGTGCTTGATCACCGTGAGTTGTGCTTTAAGAAAAGTTGGCAATATACGAGAATGGAGAAGCTAAAATTGATGAAAATTTATAAAGCTAAGGGGGGTGGGGATATCTAAGGGGAGGAAATGTGCCAGGATGAAGCTTTAAACTGGGGGGGTGGGGGGGGGCGGCGGGGGTAGAGTGAGAGTTCTTGCGGCAAGACAAGGCGTGCCCTGGTGTTCGAGTATGGCGATCTCGCGAAGTCTGATTTTGTTGAGCTTCAAGAGGACGGCATGCATATCGCGACGGAAGCAGCCAGGATCACAAGTACGGCAGTGGTGTGGCGCACTGCACGGTTTATGCATGCCGTCTTGGGAGCGATATGAGGTATGATCCCACCCCAGCCTGTAAACAATACTGTATATAGGGGTAAAAATGTAAGGGTCGGACTATTTGACCGGCACTTCATATTGTCCCTTCAACGAGCATGGTATTGTCTGATGCGTTGCTCAATTGTTTTCGCGTATGCTTTATTTATATGTATGTAACCCAAGCTGTCAGGGCAAGTGTCGAAAAAACCAAACCAACAGAACTTAGGAGAGTTGTATTGCTTAGTACCAAGTTTCCGAAAGACAGGCGAACTTAACGAAAATGAGAAACAGAAGGAAGAGGTCGAATCAAACCAGCGCCTTTTGGAACAATGAGAGGCACGAACACCGCGTCATCTAACCACACATGACAGCGCTAATATGAGAGGCAGAAGTACCAGTTACATAAAGGCAAGTGTGTGCAACAAGTTAGGAGATGTGGCGACATAATATCTTTGCGAGATAACGTTCTGGCTGCCGGCACTCAATCCGCTTTTCTAATTTGAATGATTGCTTCAAAAAAGAGTTCCTGGAGTGCAGGGCGGAGGTTCACGTGCACTTCACTGTAGCTCACAAAAAACTCCCACCTCCCCTCGCGGGAACCCCTGCGTAGATGCGACGCATAGGGGGTTCACGTTGCAGCGTTGGACAGCGGAGTAATGGCGCTGGAACGATGGAGCAGAGCGGCGCAGGCACCGCGTTTTATAGCGCGCATAACGGTGACGGGACGCGCCGGGACTAGTGCGTCTGCCGCGGCTATGACGCAACACAATCCAACACAATCCCCTTTAAGTCAATCCAATCCAAATCCAATCCAATCGAATCCAGGCCAATCCAATCCAAGCCAAGCCAAGCCAATCGAATCCAATCCAATGTCCCTCGCGAGAGAGTGTTCGTTATCGGAGAGGAGAGGGGTGAGCGGCGGAGAGCGCAGACGGCGCGGCGAGGAGAATGGGGGAGGGGTGGTTGCCGACAACGCCGAATGAATGCAGGAACAAGGCGAGTGAATGAGATGCGTTCGCATCTAAAATAATGCAAAGTAATATAAAAAAATAATTGTTCGCTCTAAAAAATAGAAATGAATGAGAAAAAAGCATGTATCCGCAGAACTAGAATTTGAACCCAAAACGCCTTTACAAAATGCTTTTGCGTTTCCTTTACACCCTCAAGGTAAGCAGACACTTACTCTGCAGATGCAGAAGGAAATGAACTGTTGACAATGTAGTTAGTTGTTGAAAGCAGACTACAGAATATTGTCATATATTAGTCTTTTAGCATAAAGTGCCCAGTTTCTGCATGTACCTTTTCGTGAATTCCTTATTAGCCATTTTATTCTCAGGTGGTTCGCAGCTTGTGCTAGGACAAGCACACGTGTCGAACTTTGAAATTGATGACTGCCTTCTCGGAAAAGTTTTGAATAAGTTGGACTGAATGGGGTCAGAATAGCCAAATCACTGAGTAACGTGTTCAGAGAATGTGGGATCAGATGCACCACTGACTTACGCTAGACCATCATCCAGCGCGGGCTTAGCCGGTGACTTCTGACAGATTTTCTACGTCTAGGAATCACCCAAATGATTCGTCAGCACGGTATCACTAATTTGTTTTTTGCTTCAAGGCCCGAAACCAGAAACAACGCTTTTCACGGCGGAAGCAGGTGCCGAAGCCAAGCCGAAAAGCGAAGCAAGAAATGAGAAAGCAATCGTGTTTATTAGGCGGCCCATGCTCACATGCTACCGCTCTCAAATCAGTTGCTATCGCGAGACGTCGCGCGTGCAGTGCAGAAGAGCAGGCAACTAGAGTGTTAGAGACACGCATTCTACCGGCTGTACATCCCTGTTTAAAATAATTGTCATTGCTGGTGCTGCTTAATGCATGAAAATCAGGGCAATATGTTTTTGAACCAATAAAGAATTTGCATTAGATTCCGAAAATGCAAAACATTTAAGGGAGTATTCCTGGACTGCTTGCATGGAAGTGTGAGATGTAAGCTGTTCCTATTTTTTCTCCAAGCACTGTATTTGTATTGCCTTCATCTGTGCGAGGGAAATATTCCTAGAAGTCACTTCAAAGAGTCTGCATATAATTGGTAAAATATCGTATCTTTGTAATTCCCAAAAAAGCCGCATAGCTGCTAAATGTTTATTTTTTTGTTGTGAGGTTGACATTGGACCGAGAGTATTGGTGGAAGAGCCAGCGAGAGCAAAGTTCGCCAGCAAAGTTCGTGAGAGGCCTCCTGTGGCAACTGCTCACAAAGCAGGAGCCCCGGGGCAAGTTCATCTATGAACGCAAGTCCAATGCGCACCCAAGTTGTGCATAGAGAGAGGCCCTTCACCCGGTCTAGGTGAAAGCCATTCTTTGTAGGTAACCATTCCACTATCTCTAATACGCGTACCGTATTATCTCTCTGGTATCCTATATATACCCAGGAAGCACAGGACTGTTCGGCCTAAAACAGGCCGGTGTACTTTGGCCGGTGATTTTCTATCCGGCCGTTTTCCGGCAGCCATGTTCGGCCCATGTCCAAATGTGGGCCTTTTGGCCGTATACGGCCGTACTCCCATGGCTTTCCAACGGCCAGTATCCGTCGACCAGTTGACCGGCTTACGGTCATACGGCCAGATTCCAGCCGTAGGGCTCCGGCCATTCCAAAGCTACCCGTGTACGGCCGAAGTACGGCCGCCGGAGGACAGCCGAGATGCGGTCGTCGGACTCCAGCCAGACTAAAGCTACCGGAAATACCTGCTACGGGCCGTGCTACGGGCATTGGAGTTCAGCCACAGTACGTTAACTGTACTGAGGCCGGTCACTGCATGTCGCGCAAGCAGATGACTCATTCGCGCAGTGCAGAAGCAGCACAAACCCAGCATTTTGGGTCCAATGCAGCCACATCAAAGTGAGCTCGCGCGCAACCACCAGCCGTCAAGCTTTCAGCGCAGCCTTGCATAATTACCAGCCTCAGTTGACAGGAAAATTCGTTTATTAAACAGTGCTCACAAATTGTCGTTCCTTTAATTGCTGTGCCTCTTTTACTGCCGAGCACAGAAAATATTCAGTTCTTTGTAGAGTTTCAATAGATGTATTGTCCAGGTCCTGATATCCTCTGTGGGCGGCTTACCTGTAATACACGGGGAAAGAGGGGGGGGGGGGCGGAGGGCGCATACTTTAGTGGGTTGAATTTCAGAGAGATAAATTGCGCCGCTTTTAGACAATTTCTTTTAGGGCAATATTCCGGAACACTTTCATGCTATGACTACGTAAACTATTTTTATAACAGTCGCTTGACCAATTTTGCTGTATATAAAACCGGCGTGAATGCCTTTACGAAGCGTTTTGGTTCTCAAGAAAACACTCAGGAGCATTTAATATAACTCCTTCACAAAAAAGTATGTCCAGTTTTTGTCCATTTTTCTTGCAAAGACATTTTCTACTCGATCACTTTTCTGATGATCTTGCGCAGGGCTGATCCTAAGAAGGAGCGAACAGGTACTTTCCTTTTCAATCTATTTTAATGTGGTTTTCATGAGTATACGTCCACACCCCTTAATAGTCCAAAAGAACTTAATTTTCTTCTTATGTCATACTACGTTCAAAAAATTCCAGACGCGTTGCGAATGACGCTCTGCTTCAGGTGGCTGCAGTTGTATCCCTCTGTGTTCACGCAAGGAAAGGCGTAAAATTAGAGTTACATAATTTGTTTTAAACCAATAACATAGCAATGGTAGCATCCATACAGGAAACCTTGCATACTGCCACGAATAGGGCAATAAATATTTTATTGGTCAAGGTTGAATGCGTAGGGTTCTCAACCTGTCGGAGGCAAACTTGCGCCTCTGGAAGTTTATTTATTTATTTATTTATTTTATTCATTTATTTATTCATTGTTTTTTTAATTTCTTTATTTATTTATTTATTTATTTATTTATTTATTTATTTATTTATTTATTTTATGCCTGCTTGCCTTTTCATGCATTACAGAAGGGAGATACATAACACTAAGCATAAAATATGAGACAAAATAACAAAATATTTCTACAAAGCGCGCTGAAAATCGTCAATATAAACACTTAATGCAATCATACGTGGAAGATAATTACACTGCAGTATTGATGTAAAATAAAATGAATCGCGCAAGGCGTCACCTTTAAAGGAAAGTTAAAATATGCTTTAAGCAAGCGGTCGCACTTATGTAAAATGGCGCTTGGACATACTTCTCCCCTTCTACTCCAGTTTTCGAATGATAGAATATTACGAAAAAAGTTCAACCTGTGGTTTCGTCTGTGATCTTTCCCGTCCTGCCATTTCAGTTTGCTTTTACTTTCTCTCATACTAAGTTGAGCGTGCCAATTGCCTAATACGAATCGCACTGACATATTCTGTATGTTTTCGAGCGTATCAACCAGCTCTTTGGTGTAGGGATCCACGAAAACACATTCGTACTCGAAGATTGAGCGCACATGAGTGAAATACGGTTGTTCTTTTAGTTAGATTGCGGTTCACTGAAATTTCGTCTCAGAAAGCCAAAAACATATGCAGCCGTCACTTTTATGGTGTGAACCTGCGTATTTAACCTCTAACTACTCCTTAAATAAACTCCTAGGTATTTATATTCCTCGGCCGTTGTCACAGCAGCATAATTAACGGTATACGAATTCAATTGGAATGAAGGTTTTCTTCTAAAGGTGCCGTTAACATACTGTTTAACATCCAAAAACCTTTCTGAATCAGCACACCAGGATGTTATAAATTCGAATAAAGCTGCAGGTATACGGAATCACTTTCATTCGCTATAGTCCGGTAAACTACACAGTACTTTTGAACAAAGCTATAAGGCCAATAGTAATAACAATGCAAAAACCGATTCATTCAGTTCATAGGATGAAATGTACTTCGCAGAAGGTGACATGGAACACCATCATTTGCTTTTTTGCAGTCCAAGAATATTTAAGCTTATATATTGCAAAAGCCAAATCGTGCGTGAACTCAACAATCTGCGTTGAGCAAGGAAATCCTGACAAAATCCGTGTTTGCAAGGATGCTGGCGATTATGTTTAACCAAATGAGTCTTATCCCAAGAGTAGCTAAGCTCACCTTCAAACATCGGAACGAAATTAGCAGCTAGGCTTAGTCAGTGACAAGGCTCTGTTGTTATCGCAAATTTAAAAGAATTTTTTTTCTAAATAGGCAGTCGTAAAATCCCATGAAGTAACATAGTCAGGGCATGAAGTTGATCCTACCAATGCACGAGCGAGTGTCTTCTACGTTTATCACCAACAACATAGTGCAACATTGCTTGTCGCAGTTTAATTGTAAGCAGACTAACTTGCGCTTTTGCTCGCACTTGCCTTTCTTTGGTGGGGAGTCCTTGACATGGTGGCGGTCTAGTTCCTGCGTGGTGGCCGCTTGCTCGACGCCCTTGAAGGCCAGTTATTCTGGTGAACCATCTCCATCTCGGATCGGACATCTCTGCCGGGTCGATGTCTCCAATGCTCTCCATTTCTTGAGGGGGCGAATAGCCTCGAGCTGATGCGTCGACGAAGCCGGCGGCAGAGGCGTGGTAGCGGCGATGTCTGGCGAGGCTTAGCTCACCCGTCGGTGTGGCACAGTCTTCTTGTGGCAATAAATGACATTTCGATGGCCTAAAAGGTTCCCTGGTAATGTCCAGTGAGTCCTTGCACCTGGCCCGTTCACCGAGAACACTCATTACTGTTTGACAAACGATGTTCGTTCATTTAAAACGTAGAAACACGGAGCGGATGAAAAACGCGTCCCCATCGTTCGGCTCCCTAACGGCTTTATCTCCGCCCAGGAAAAAAAACGGTCGGTCTCCTTCCAAACACGTCTGTGCATGAATTCTCGGCGCCCAGGCGCGTGCCGTTGTTCGGCTGTATGCCGTTTGCCGAAAAAATGACGTATAACCAGATACCTTACGTAGGCCGGTCTCCTCTTGAACACCGGTTGCAAAATATTCTGTGGCCATTCGCTTGCCGTAATTCGGCCGAGGACAGCTAACCGAATGAAAAACGTATATTCTGGGGCCGTACGTCGGCCGGTATCCTTCATAACACTGGTTGCCAGATGAAAACGAATATTCTACCGCCGGAAGCGCGGTTCACCGTTGAAACAACGAGTGCACGGCAGCCGCCCTCCGGCCGGTCTCCTTTCGAACACCAACTGCCACAAGAATACGCATATTCTGTGGCCGGTCGCTTGCCGTGCTTCGGCCGATTACCGCTTCCCGAAAAAAAAACGGATGCCCTAAGGCCGTATTTCGGCCGTTCTCTTTCTCAACATCGGCAGCCGTAAGAGAACTGAATATCTGGCAGCCGGTTAGCTGCCGTTGTGCGTCCGTACACGGGCGGACGGAAAAATCCCGAAGCGCTGGTTGCCGAATGCTGGCCGTTCAACGCATGATCAGTGGCTGCCAGAACCTGGATGCTGGCCGGACATGCCAGAAAGCGGCCATAAACGGGCCGGTCTTGGGGCACACTTTCTGTGCCGCCTGGGTAGATATATTAGTACTAACGACGAGTTCATTCAGTCTTCAATTTATTTTGGGGGGAAACTGACGATTTAGAGCCCACATTGTGGCACTCATATCTGAGGCAGTGATTGAGTTTTGGTGTTTTATAAGCATAATAGGTGTAAATTTCTGTTAGTTCTTCAGAACAAATGGTACCAAGTCCGAACATCGTCGCATGCGCAGGCCGAGTGCAGGGTTGCTAACCCTATGGAGAGCTTGAATCGGCATAGAACGTCACAAAGTTACTAATCACTCATTGCTGTTCTGACTTTTCTGATACTAGACTGCTTTGATAGCTCTTTTATAATAATAATGAAACGATTACAATGCTTGCTCGTGGGGTATTCGGAAAGTTAAAACTAGTTTGTAACAGCTGGCTTGGCCTGTCCTAATCGCAGAAAATAAACGTTCATGTTAGAAAAAAACTAAAAAAAGTGCATCTGATCTTACTGCTACAGCATGTTCTTATTTTCGGTCTCTCTAAATGAGAACGTTTATCGTCGATTTTACTGCACTTTGCATGTTCTCATTTTTACTGAAGCGTTAGAAGGTAGGCCAACCTGGAAGGAAAGCGGAAATGTATATGCTGCTCATAATTCCAACGATTACACGAGATTCTAGAGCCCGTTTCTTCTATATCATAATTTGTAACACACTTTATGGCAGCATGGGTGGAAAGCAGTGGGTAAGTGTGCTAATGAGGAAGATGAAGCCCAACGCGAGTAGAAGGGGCAAGAAGTGACAGAAGTGGCATGAAGGGACAGAACCTTTTAAAAAGTGTGCAGGTGTTTCATTGACACAAGATTGCCGAGGATGCCACAATAGGCTGGTGTCAATTGTCCTGACGCACCTAAATTACTTATTAGTATTTAGGCGAAAGCCTTTCATTCCGCGAAAAAGTGTCGTCGTCATAGTTGTGCGGTCAAGAAAATTGCCGCCCCTGTAAAGAGTAAATAAATAAATAACATGTGATCGGATGGAATTTGAACCTTGGTCACCACACAGCAGCAGTTGAGTGCGCTACTAATGCACCATCTCAACAAGTCTGCAGAGGTGTATTTAAACATGTTGTTGCTCGTTTCTGGAGCAAGGAAAAATTTTGTTGTGCCGCTGGCAATGTGCGTATACAGTTGAACACGGATATATCGACTTATTGTCTATATCGAACAGTGCCAACATCCCCTTGAAAATCCCATGCAAAAGTATAGGGCTGTTGTGCGCGTGTATCGAACTCCTGATCACGGGCAAATTCGATATATCGAATTCCGCGCCGAAGGCTCCCCTGAAAGTTTGCGTCCTCTAATGGGGTGGAGTTGATGATAATGTTGACTCATCGCAGGCGCAGCCTGGCTTGGTGAGAAAGAGGTGGCGTCCGCGGCATTATGTCGCTTCGATGGCCTTCAACAGCTGTTTTCACGCTCGCACGAGGGGCAGCTCCATCATAGCTAGAACGCGGATAGTGTTTGGGGCGAAAGGACATAAAGGAGCAAAAGAAATTGACCGGAGGAACTCTTTTTCTGTGACTGGGCTATTTGTTGGCTCGTGCAGGGGGACTGATGCGGCGTTGTATGTTTGTTTTGTACAAGTCATTTATTTCGGAGCAACGAAGGCGGGAATTCGTCGGGTGCAGGCTGCTGAGAAGATGTTGGTTGAAAAGGCGTTCGGAATTCCTCGCAGTAGTTTTGAGGGCGATGCACCCATCAACGTCGACGTAAGGCGAATGCAGCATAACCCGCCCCGGCTATTCCAGAGCCTGTCGGGTGCAAAGCGACTTCGTTGCACGCCTCCAGATGGGGGAGGTGTTCGGTTCGGATACTGAAGATAACGGCACGCAGTGCCTGACAACGTTTCCAACCGCCTACTGCAGCCGAGGTTACGTCAGCGTTATTCGCCTCTGTTGTGGCACAGTGCACAGCGTTGATTTTCTCATTTGTGTGTGTTTGTAATCTTGAAGACAATTTGGCGAACTCTACGACGCAGAAGAAAAAACGAGCGAAGTTCAAAGACATTTCAAAGTGCGGTGGGCATCATGCTGCGGTTCGAATTTTCCGTGCTTTGACGGTCAAAGCGGTAAATTACCGTTTACCACGACTTCGAATTATCAA
This sequence comes from Haemaphysalis longicornis, assembly GCF_048455015.1. Taxonomy (NCBI): domain Eukaryota; kingdom Metazoa; phylum Arthropoda; class Arachnida; order Ixodida; family Ixodidae; genus Haemaphysalis; species Haemaphysalis longicornis. The sequence goes on along the minus strand of NW_027526233.1, from coordinate 36,229,100 downwards.
TATATCGAATTCTTTCACGATCCCCTTGGAGTTCGATATATCCGTGTTCGACTGTATAGTGCAGTGGAATGACCCAGAGTCGAGAGCTTTAGGGAGATGTGCCTGCTTCACAAAATTCACAAAAACATTAAACATAAAAGTTACGAAGTAAATGTCGCGTGACACCTGAAGGTTATGTCACGTGAGTATAATGCCTGAACACCACCCGCGCAAATCCATGATTATAGGGAAGCTGTTGCGTGCGGCTTATGCTTTGTGTTTCACCCCGCCGCAGCGAAACGAATGGGAAGAGGTGAAAATGCAATGTAGCGGTAAATAAAATGTAGCCCAGGATCTTGTCTTCAAAGCGCGTAAGGCGAATTGAGTTCCCCGAGGATTTTTTTTGTCTTAGGAACCGTTTTAAAGGGGGCTATACAGACAAAGTACAAGTTTCTTTTACTCAAAAGATTGCGTGTTTTATAGTGCCCCCAGTGCTGGTTCGGCAGCACGGCATGCCAAATTCAGTAAAAGAATAATCACTTTAGGTTACACTATTGATTCTCCCTCCAAATAGTGTCTTTTCCCCACGTCAGAAATGTAGTCATAAGTGTGCGTATTCAAACAAACTTCCGCTGGGTCATTTGGCTCTGCAGCCTTGCTTACCGTCCATCGTCCCAGATAGCGCTACCATACTCAACCACGGACCATTGTGAGCCATTTCTTTGTGTTTGACCGTATTTGCACATAGTTTGTTTTCGTTAATGTAGAAAGTAAGCGTTTTGTGAAACCTGGGGTATCCTCGACAAACAGGGTCACGAAATACGCAGATTAGGCTAATCGGTCAGTGTCGTGTAAGTCAACCCCAAAGCGCCGTAGTGCTGTGCAGCTAAACCAGGCATAGTGCGCCCACTACCAACAGTGGTGGGCTTCGGTACTTCTATGCTTACGTGTATCTTCTTAACTTTCATTGCTTACTCCGCCACTATTACTGCTGTAAAATGAATATGCACTACTTTTAAGGGCAAATAGCTCTTTCGGCAAGCTTTTAGGCAGTGACTAATTTGGGTTTGCTTTTGTCGACCTCAGCCAAAAGCACCGCTGGGGACGTATGACATCATAGTTTCTGTTGCGGGAAATCAGCTAGCGAGTCTCATGGCCACTCCATTTTTTCCTAATTATATAGATTACCTGAGAGAAATGGGCGTTAAGAGTTGTCAGTATGATTCTAGCGAGGCAATCTTTCGACTGAACCAAACTTGTGTTTTGTCTGCATGGCCTGTTTAGGGTACTTTCACAAATCAATTTAATAGCAGTCCGGATATAATAGCCCGTTGTAATATTGAATAGTACGGTTTTTTATTTTTGTTATAAGTGGGCGGCAGTCTAGTACATTACCAAAACAAATTAAAAGTGACTTAGCTCGGCTATGCCAGGATATACATAGCACGCGCTAAGGGTCAGCCGTACTGCAATTGGATTGGAATGCAATACAATACAATGTAACCCAACCTAAGCCAAAAAAATCGAATCTAATCATTATCCGATGCTCCTCCCGCTCACGCAGTTCGGAACTTCAGGGTCCAGGTGAAACTGCTCAACCTCGGCCAGTCTAGCTTATGCTACAAAATTGAATCTATTCGCACCTCGGGTAGCACGGAGATTATATTTAGTGTACTATAGGGTGAACTTTAATGAGGCTTTGGAGGTTTTGTTGATGTGACTGTGGCTCGCTGTCTTTTTATTTTCCGAGAAAGGTTGTTGCAGCTAGAATTGTCATCATAAAGTTGTTTGCAATGTGTAATACCATTAGATACTAAATATTTTGTTGCACCTGTATTGCAAATACTTCGCATGGTCGAATTTTCGTTACAACCTTGAAGCCCTTCAACTTGTGATTTTTAATTGAAAACGCTCTCGGTGAACCATTCTGGTTTGTTTTCCAGCAAATGTATGTGTGTAGTTTCACAGATGAACATTAATGTAGGCGTACCCTTCTTTGCCAGTTAGAAAATACGTCAACTGGAGAGGTGGCAGGCCGTTTTAGCAATGGTGTTTGCTCATCACAAAGCCACGTTACGCTGAGATGCCTGCTGAGAGATTGGTGGTCAGGCTCATGCTGTGATGTCATTTGCTTGTAACCAATGCGTTAGTAGGAACGGTACAATTTGTCTGTAATTGCTTTCACTAAACCTGTTCCGTTGACTCGAGGCAACTGAGAGGCAGAAGTGCCACTCACCCCATTTGACCTTCTGTGGCCAATACTGCTTGTGTTTTTCAGGTGTGGCAATGCCGGTAAACTTTCAAATTCATAATCTGGGAAGCCTTCTCAAGAGTTACTAAATTTGAGAAGGCACAACAAAAAAATGGGAACCCCTCCCCTACCGGGAACAGGAGGGCACTCGAAGGTGGTCCAACATTTTCAAATCCTTGCAAACCCATTTGTACCCAACCCTTGACTAACCACAACCCAACCTTCAACCAATTTATTAGCAGCCCTTTTTAGAGAATGGTGGGGTGTGAATGAGTGCGTTGGCAAGTTTTTTCTTATGTGCTTTGTCACGTGTTGCCACATGCGGTTTTGGCAAGGCACCGGTGGCAGTCTGGGAATGGGTGTTGATTTGATTGTAGGGTTTAACGCGCCAACGCAACGCAGGCGATGAGGCGCGCCGTAGTGGAGGGCTCCGGATTAATTTTGACCACCTGGGGATCTTTAACGTGCGCCGAAATCTCGTACACACGGGCGTTTTTGCTTTTCGCCTCCATCAGAAAAGCGGCCGCCGCGGCCGGGAATCAAACCCACGACCTCGTGCTCAGCAGCGCAAGGAATGGGTGTTTCAAATTTCTAAACATGTTTTCTGTTTATAAGGCCTTTTTACGCATGATGTTGCCATAGGACGGCTGAAAAATGGTCCCATAGCCCACCATCGAAGACGAAGTCGTTACGTTCTTTCGGCAAAATTCAATAAGCTTTCGAAACCATTGCGATAAAAAAATTTTGTAAGGGAATGCATGTCGGCGACACAGGAAATTTTCAGCGAATTCTCAAGCAGCGCATGTACGACGCAAAAAACAGAATGTGTCTTCTAACACTCTGTTTAAACACGCACAAGCAACTTGCGATAAAATTGGCTGGACCAACATGAAAATATGTAAAAAATAAAGAAATTTGGACGAGCGACTTCATCTTAAATACCATGCTAACATTGCCTTCCACGGATCAAAGACCTAACCGCAATGACGGCAACTTCTCACACAAGTACACAAGTTGAATACATCACATCTTTAATACTAAATAGCTGCATCACTTCCGCCCTAACTTTTTATTGTGAAGAAAGCTCACGTACGGGAGCCGAAACATCTTTTTTTTATTTATGTACATTTGTTGCCGGCGTCAGTTTTATTGTCGTCACGGTATAGCTTTCTGGGATTAGCTCATAATTTGAACAGGCAGTGTGTAGGGCTGTTTGACCAATACACTAGAGCCATATTTATAAACATAACCATTACGAAGAGCGGGCTACACATGGAGCAACATGGAAATGGTGTTCCAGCACCCTTAAATATCGGTGCAAATGCAGAGGGCCTGTAATGGCGTCGCAAAGCTGATGATTCACCCAGGAAGAAATGGGAAAGTTTTGGCGTGTGTTACTTTTCGCTCTTTTAGTAGCCGACCACCAGGTATTGGTTTGCTGCTACGGCGACGAAGGCGGCGGTACAATCTGCGCTGACACCACAAAAGGCTCGAACAGCGCCTGCGACGCAAGGGTTTAAAAGGGACGCATCTCAAGTAAAAAGAAGCGCTCCTTTTCCTGCCAAGGAACATTGGTAATAAAATGGCTGGGGTCTTTACCGATGATGTGTTGCAAAACATCGTAGACTAAACAAGCAAACAACTCAGAAAATAATCTATTCGCCCGAACGATTTGTAAAAGTAAATTGGCTATTGGGCAATCTGGCATGAGTTTATACAAACGCTTCTGTGTTTCAACGGGGCACGGAAAAGCTGTGCCACGGGACATTTTACGGACCACAGGCTCTCTAGGCGCAGAATCGCTGACAAATTTCGGACGTCGTAAGTTGGCAGAGTGCAACTACGCAAAAGCCACTAGAGAACCAGTGGAGCCGTGTTATTATTTTAACGTCGCATTTATATGAGTCACTGAGTTAGCGGGTGCTGGTGGTACCGATACATTTCAAAACCATCGCCAAAATACTTCAGCCTTTAAGGGATAAATTTAATATATTACATAGCGGCATTACTACTACACCTTAACATATGAGCCAACTGTGTTTGAGATAACTTTAACAATGGTGTAAGACAAAATAAAATGTGTACGGTTTCTGTAATTTGTCATATTAAAAAAAACTTTAAACAAATGCTTATGTAACTGCAAACTTTTATAAAAAGTCATGTTTTTTGTAAACTATGCTGAAAAATCTTTTTGCATATATTAAGCTGCAAATAGATTGAAAGAATAATTACTGTTTATGAGTTTTGAAAAATAAAAATAAAACTGAAAATAATTTGCATTACTTTGGTTACGTCTTTTTATTTAAAATAACATCTGAATTGACAGCTGCAATTTGGACACCTGTACAGTGGCAGGCATAGACATAAGCAGTAGTTCCACCGAGTGATTTTATTCACTATAGAATCTATTGGAGGCTGCGCTCATTGTTTGGCTATAGCAGAGCCAAATTGTTGGCTGTGCTATAGCCAACGAGTATCAATAGATCGAAGCTTTCGACGTATTGTATTCGCACCAGGTAAGAGCATTATTGGTGTTAAATTTCGGTTGAGTACTTTGCCTGGGAGCCTGGTCACAGCTAGGGAAAGCCATTTGGGCATTAAATTAAAAATTCGGCAGACTGATACTCCGTATAACAGAAATCATTTAATCCAAAACCACGTTCACGAAATAATCTCGGGCGTCCTATTTTTGGCCGATGCACAATTCTTGTGTGTGCGCATCAATTAGGTGCGCGTGGAACTCGTAAATATCACGGCACTTTTATCTTCCCCATATGAGCTTGAGGGCTACAAAAACCACTAAACCAGCAGACCAAAATAGCTGCAAGAAGCCACACCTCTTTATTGGTGAAAATACTGAATTGTCATGGTTGAGGAATACTTGAGGAAATAAAGCTGCTATCTACAGATTATGTCGCGCACCAACCAGTAAAGGGCGATCCGAAAAGCTGTTCACGAATTCTATACGAAGATCAGGCATAATGATTTTGCCACATTTGCCCCTAGAAGCTGTTTCTGTGTAGTTCCCCTGCTGGCTTCGAACTGCAATACGGATGCAGAATCGGCTGTTCCTCGGTGTTTCGTATCTATCAGAGTCTTATCTATTCGTATCTATTTAAAAGTTTGTGTATGTTAGCAATTGCTACAAGAGCATGGGAGTCGCACAACTGGATTCCAACTTTATTTAAATATGTTGATTTCAAACAGTGTAAGCTGTAATTGTTTCTTTCTCTGAAAAGAATCGGACACGATGGCTTCTGTTAGTACATACATAGAAGACGGCCGAATTTATGACTGCAGTTTTGCTTTTAACAAGTTTTATATATATATAGGTGTTTCGCAACAGCCTAAGCACAGACTAAGAGAGTGCAAGCTGTGATTTATTTTTCTTGTTTTTGAGGGCGGTTTCTTTATTGCTACGGTGTAGTGCTGGACGGGATGTGAAATTCCTCATTTCTTTATCGTTGGATTCCTCAGGGAGATTTCCGCGTTGTTTATAGCTCGGGAGGAGGTGGGGTTCGAATTAACGGATAAAAAGCTTGCATTGCCATTGACCTCCACAGCCTAGCCTTATAAATGGTTCTTACTTCTATCAAATGATCTGTTTGACTTTCTCGTCCCGTTTATTGTTATTGATCCTGCAATACTTGATCCTGCATGATTTTTGTTATCTTAATGTAAACACATAGCTGGTGCTTTGTTCATTTTTTCTGTAATATTGTAGTAGACACTTGCAGAGAAAAATTTACTTTATAAAATTCTGTTGTTAAAATCTACAGGGCAATCTCATACATAAGGACACAGGGACATTTCCTGCGGATATGATCACTTCGCCATGCATGTGGTTAAAATACGGTTCTTGTGAGCCTTGTTACATTTGGCACGGCGCCCACGAACCGGCCTCCATCACATCAGCCATGCGTTAGGTAGCGTCGTGGTGAGCGGGCAGCAAATGTTGCTGTCTCGGTGGCGACTAAAAGCCGAAAATTTAAATGAACTGGTTTATTGCATTTCCAGCAATGAGCCAAAACAAGAAAGGAACAACGCCCTTGCGGGCAAGGTTACAGTTCACGACTGCAGCAGTGTGACAACATCCATTCGATGATAAAAAACGAATAAATATCTTCCCTCTGGCCTTCCGTATTTATACGCCAAGCGCTTACGGTCACACACGCTTTACCCCTGCTTTTTGTAAACTGCAAGAACATGGTACAGACGCCCACAACGTTCTCTCCAGAGTTCTTGAGGCCGCCGAAGTTTGAATCATGCCGAAACTGAGGCACCCTTGCACAGGCCACAATGCGGCATGTTCCACAACTCCACAGCTCCAAAACACTCCACAGGGGAGTGTTTTAGGTCCACTGCTGTTTCTTCTTTATGTAAATGATTTGGTGGACGTAGTGCCTCATGATGTATCCTTAAGTATGTCTGCGGATGAGTGTGCTGTTTTTAAAGAAGTATCATCCACAAATGATCATTTCCTGTTGCAAAAAACTCTCTTGGCAATTGATGATTGGTGTATGTGTTGGGGTATGGCGCTGAATTCAGAGAAAACTGTACTTTTACGGGTCACAAGAAAAAAATCTAGTTCTTTTTCATATATAATACATCAAGAGCCTGTATTAGAAGTTTCCTAATATAAGTACCGAGGTGTGACTCTTACGAGGAAGCTTACTTGGTCAAAGCGCATTTTGGATATTTCTTCATCAGCCCTGCGCAAGCTAAGGTTCCTTAAAAGAAAACTTCAAAATGATCCAGTTAGTACTAAGATGTTAGCCTAGAATACATGCGTTCGGTCAAAACTGGGGTATTCTTCTGAAGTATGTGATCCTCATTTTAAGAAGGATGTTATGCAGCTTGAAAGAGTTCAACGAACGGCAATGAGATTTATTTTTGGTAAATAAAGAAGGCATGATTCGCCATCCCTGTTAATGCAGAAGTACAACGTATTGACTCTGGAGGCTCGCCGGAAAGTTAGCCGCCTTGGGTTTCTTCATAACTGTCTTGTAGGGAAATATAAATTATTACTTCCTAACTGTATAAAACCTTTACTTCACGGATAATGAGACATAACCATGAATACTCATTATGGCCAATTTTCTCCAGAACTGACACTCATAAGTACACATTTTTTCCCGAACTGTGTCTGAATGGAATTCTTTGCCAAAAGCGGTTTTTGAATCTGCTGATTTTATGAAACAGCTTGAGTCCCACATTGTAGATTTTTATGGTTGAACGTTGCTATAGTCTTCGTGTTGTCTTGGTTGTTGTTTCCAATCTTTATTATATTGTATGTATACTGGGTGGCCCTTTCTACCAGGGCCAAAATACTCTCCTGCAGTATCGTTAAATAAATAAAATAAATAAATAAATAAATGTTGTGTTCTGTTGGCCGTCGCTGCAAGCTTGAGTCACCCACTGAGAGGCGCCCTGGCGGAGGGCGCACGCAGTGGTGGGCTCTGCCACAAAGCACACGAGTGGTCTACGAGGCTTGCAGAACAGTGGCGAGCTGAATTGTAACAGCCTTTACCAAGTAAATGCCTCTTTTATTTCGACACCTCCGCTTTGGTGAAAATACTAGATTGTTACTTTTGAGGACTACTTCGACTTATGTGGGTGGAGCCGTATCACTCATGCGGTGAAAACAAACATAAGATGTTTGCTGAAGCCATTTGAACTTTTGTTCGCGTCCTAGCATTATCAAGTAAAATTTTAGTACCGTTTATCTTAAGACACTTGGAGCACCACACAGTATAGTGCTCCTGCAATGGAGTTTTGGTGGCATGCAGCGCCCCCAGTGGCGGACGCCTTTGGGTAGTACAAAATCAGACGACCCTCACCGCCTTCCATGTGTTTTCAATTACAAGCCAGAGCGAAAGCTGGTTGTACTTATTTTGATCACGTCTAGGTGCGTTTATGGAACTGCATACTGAATAAAATGCCCTTAAAGTAGTTTCAGAGGCTAAACAAAATAATATACGCCACAACAAGCCGATTTATTGGCTTTATTTGGAGCTAGATGTCGCAATCTTTGCGGTGTGGGTATCCCTAAGTTGGATGGTTTAACTTCCTGACGATCCGTATCGTTCTTTCTTCCTGCGTACCGTTGACAAAAAGCAGTTCGCCAGTATACCATAAACACAGAATGTTGCTACTCTAAATGGTTGCTTCAGCGGGAGCATATGCAAGACGACGCGAGAAGCGCAGCTGAGTCACCTGACACTGTTATCCTGACACGGCCTTGAAAACGAGTGGAAATTTTATTTTGTATTTCGACACTAAATGATTTTTACCGAATATTTTACGCCATATGATTCACGAACGGCAGGGTTCAAGTATACTAGGTAGTGGATAAGGCAATAGCTTCAAACAAACAAATCAGGCGCAATTAAAGGACGCATAACAAGCACCAAATCGCCTGTTCCCGATAGCATCGATGTGTAATTTTATATTTACATAATATGCACATCCATATACACGGTGCGCGGCGCAAGTATTTACATCCGATCGTCACTGAGTCACCGACACCGTCCGATCGACACCGACACGCCAGTTTTGACCTTCGTATTTGATGGGGAGACAAGGAGAGAAAATTGATCGCTTCCAGCTGCATTATTCCCAACATTCACACTTTGCCACATTATTGTCAAATATTATAGGCAATCCGCGGATTTTTTTTCTGTTTGCCTTCTAAGCCCCCTCCCCCTTCACACGTCCATCACTCCACCGTGTAGACTTTATGAAACTCGGCACTACACTTAAATACGTTGCTGCCGACCCTTATTCTAGTTAGTTAAGTGCGACCTGGGATATATGATGCGAGAGCGTAATTAAATAAACTTACAGCAAACAAGAAAACGGGACGGCTACTCAGTTCGCCTGCTCATATCGTTTTAAGGGTATTAGATTCGGAACCACATAACAGGTTTAACATTTTTGACGCTCGCTGCATTTTGTCACTGAGCCACGCAATCAAGCACCAAGCTATCGCTGCGCCCTGTATTTGTAACGGCGATGCAAACCAGCATTGTTCAATGACAGTACAATCCTAATGCGATTGCACGTACGCAAAAGCGCGGGCACTGCTGCAGACGAGGCTGCAGTCCGTCATACTCGCCAAATTATACGCACGATAATCAACGCTTGCATTACTTCTCTTTTTTTGATCGCCTGCTGTTGAGACATCCTTGTCACCAAGTGTGTAAAGTTTAAACAAGAAGCTTTCACTTCACATTTCACTCCATGCGACCGTCGATCGGTGTGCCTCAAGTGGCAGAGCGCCGTCACCGTCCAAGAACTTTTGTCTACGCTTTAAACGTACTTAATCTTTCAAAACGTTTTTTCTAGAGCCAAGTTGATCACCGGGAGAAATTAAACGCGTCGCGGATGGATTGGACACCATGTCGGAAAACAATCGGCAGTATCGAGCTCATTTTGCATGCGTCAACACAGGCCTCTGATGGGAAACCCACAGCTTCGCACTACCCGGAAGTACAGCCCCGAAGTCCGTTTTGCCGAGCCCCCTGTGCGGCGCAGCAGCGCTCTTGCACGGTTCCAACGAATTCTTCACTATAGGTTCCGTGATAGACGCGAGTGTATCACTAGATTGCAATAATTTTAGGGACTGCAATGTACGCAGCACCAGATAGAACTGCTGTCCAGACAGGCTTTTTTGCGATCCGATTGAGGGCACGATGAAAGGAAACATGACTTTTCGTTGCCTACGCCACGCACCATTCACGGAAGCGAGTGACGCGGAACACGTAGCTCAATTTGGTCCAGCAATTGGTATTGTGGGCTATACAGACAAGCACAAAACATTATACACACGCAATCGCCGGCGGCGACAGCCACAGGCCGTCGCCGTCGCATGCTTTTAGAGCCGAAGCCCCTAGAGGTTCTGGCTGTCGGCGTCTTATGTCGTCGTAGTCGGTCGACGTCGTGTTCTCTTGTGTTCGGGGTAGTAAAATAGCGGTACACTCTTTTTCCAACGCCTTGCACTAGAACGTTTCGTCTCCATGGGCAAAAATGCTTACACAAAAGAACACACCTGGATAGTCGTTTTTCTTTCGCACTTGCTTGCTTTCTTCTATTTCGCTCCGTACTCACTTTAACTTTGAGATTTGCAGTACTGAATTTGGAATTTCACTTCTCCGCTGTCTTTTTAATTGGGATGTCGCGTATATGAGCGCGCGCCGTGTGGCAAGAGAGACTTGCAATCTTTTGATAGGACCGTTTTAAAGCGCCGTTTCACAGTTTAATTATGAACTAGCCCCAACTCAAACATTAGTTAGTCTTTAATACACTTACACTCTTCATGGTTCGCCCCTCCGAGATTTCAAGGTAGTGAAAGTGGCCCGGTTGTTTGCAGGTCAGACGCAGCCCACACGCCTGCAAAGCGACGAGCGACAACGGTGAGCATTGGCGGAAATGCATTATTTTTTACGCTTGTCGCTGTCCCCCACATTATCTGTTCGTTGTACTCATTGAGCTACGTCTTTCGCATCGCTTGTCATCTTTGCGGCATGTGTTTACCCCTTTAATGTTCGAGCGCACCGATGGTTCAAATAAAGAACTTATATATGTTTTCATCAAATGCTGCGATGAGAATTCCCCCAGTCTCGATTTTAAACCAAAGCATCCTAGCTCCACCAGCCAACGATCCTTGCGTGGCGTGCGGGTCAACAAACTCACAACGCGGTGGAGGCGGTGGCAGGAGATGGGGGGAGGTGCGGAGGGTTTCACTCACGGAGCACACTTGGGATGGTGAGGCGAATTTACCCAGCATTCCCCGCGCCGAAGTGCGTGCTCGTTGGCGCAGGCGTCGGCAGTACTGTTTTGTCGTCTGCTTTAGCGACGGTTGTTTTGGGCGTGTTTTGGTGCTGCTTCGCGTTTAATGCGCGGTGCATTCGCCCGGCTTGATTACACCTACACCTTAACCCGCACCCGACGGGATTAAGCGGTCGTACGCAAACAAACGTTAAGGATTGGTTTTCAAGGGGGGAAAATAAAATGTACAAACGATATACAGACAACCGGTCGCTAAAGAAACGCTCTCTTTTGCCCCCTGCTTGCACAAAGGGAACCCGGTTTTCTAAATTGGTGTATAATAATTTGATTTTGTTTTAAGGGGTATACAAAATGCGAAAGCAGCAACTGGTTCTGATAACTAGCGATTACAAAAGTTCCCTCAGCTTACTCGCAATTCTGAAACTTACTAAACTGACTAGTTAAAATCTGTATAAATGGGAATCACTAAGCTCCCATGCGAAATTGTTTCGGTGCCTGAGCTTGTGCCGAGTGGTGTTATAGCACCAAGCAAACCCATGAGCATGACTATGTTCCGCTGGCCGATCCTTAAAAACATGCCCCTCTCTGTTTTCTTTCTCCCGACTCCGATCGGGCTGCAGGAGCTGGCACCGCCGCTTTAGCCAGGCCGTGGCCGACACCGCTGCTGCGTTCGGGACGCCGCCCCCGCCAATTCCGGGTAATCACTGGCAGAATCTTTGGTTTAACTGTTTGTAGAGCAACGTGTGTGGATTCAAGTTACGTCGAATGGGCAATTGGTGTGGGTGTCGTTTAATGCTTTCTTTCCAACCACCTTCATAGCGTGGATTGGAGCCAAATTTTTTTAGTTCTAGCTTATGGCTGCGCCGGCAATCGCACAAATGCAATTCTGCCTCGTCGCACAAAAATCGCCAGGGAGCGGCTGTGAAGTTGAAACTGTTGAACGTTTTCTTTATTATCTTGATTTTTTGGTTGAAGTTGGCGATAAAATTGGTAGTGTTGTTATCGGTTCAAAAAAGCCCTTTAATAAGCCGAACTTCTATTTTTGTGTCATGGCGAATATAGGGAGTTAGGTGGTGTAATCTGTAGTAACGATCAGTTCCAAAATGGTTTAAACAAAACGGGGGGTTTCGGTTTATCACGCTGTCCGCTCTTGTTCATACATTTCGTTGTAGTTCAAAACTGGCCTTCAAAGAATCGTAGCAATGAATTAGGGGACATTTATGGTATACCTAGGGTTCAGGCCATCATAAACATCACCAGCCTATCTACGCCCACTGCAGGGCAAAGGCGTCTCCCAGAAATCTCCAATTATCTTGGTCCTGTGCAAACTGCAACCAATTTATCCCCGCAAACTTCTTCATCTCATCTGCCCATCAAACATTCTGCCGAACCCTGCCGAGCTTGCCTCTTCTAGATATCCACTCTGTTAACTTTAATGACATATGGTTATCTTGTCTTCGCATTACATGCCCTGCCCTTATCAGCTTCCTGATAACAGCCTGGTTCTGTTATGTGCAGTTAAGACAATCTAAAAAATAGTCCTGAATAGTCAGTTCACCGTGTATATTTCGTTGTACTGTCTACTATATGGGCCCATACCCTCCCCTGCTATACTATCCATCTTCCCTTGCCAAGGCTGCAAATTATCGGCGACAGTAGTGTTCAGTCTCCAAGGAGCATGTTTCAACATTCGTGTTCATTCAAAGCATTGGCAAAACGAGTGTGGCTTTTGTTTTTGGAATTCAAGCATTATTATTCCAGGCACCGAGCAAGAAAAGTCCTTGTTTAGTAAATATCTTGTAGGTATAATCTGACCTTCAAGCTTAGCCAAGGGGAAGTGAGTGATATTCCCAGTTGCGCGGAGTGATGGTCTAATCACTCGTTGGTTCCAAGGGGGTGTGCATAGAGGGGTACGGGGAAACAGTAAGGGCAAAGACGTAAAACTATGATTCAAAAAGGTTGGCTGCATCCAAAATCACTTCAAATTCGCATCTAGACTGACGACTGCGCCAAGCAGAATTACATTCCAGCACGCGTTCACTGCGTGCTCTCGGCGAAAAAATTAAGCAATAACTAAAAATTGCATTTATGTTGTTGGACATCGTTAGTTTTTTTTTTTCGTTGTAGTACTTTCTTTGCTATATCACTGGCTCTGCCCATGTAGGAACCAGGGACTGACACCACTTGCCCGAAGATTATTTGCCTCGAGAGAGCTCCGATGCATCACCAGGAGTGCCCGTCACTTTCGAGACACTTAATCTCACAGCCTTGAACATCATGGATGGGTGCCCATTGTTGCTGTGTGTTTTGGCCATTCAGTGTGTAATACGCTCCAAAGGCGAAGCGCCCCTTCTTGCTTCTCGAGACATTAGTATGTGTCAAGCCCAGTGCCAAGGTCCTTGCAGTTCTGAAGGCTGCCACAAACATTACGCAGCAGTCAGCTCAAACGTGTTTGTTTTTAATACTGAGGTATGATTTTTAACTGTTCCTATCACAACCTGCAATTTAAAACCACCCATATTATAACCAAACAAGAATGTTTTGTGGGGTTTCCTATTGTCCCACCAACATCTTCCAGATATGGCGTAAATGTCGTTTTATCTTTCTCGTATTGATGGCATTTCTTAATGGAGTAATAGTATTCCGAACAAAATTCTTTTTATCCTATTTTTGTTTTTTGTCCTGCAAAATTTATTTGCAAATGTTTTATGTTTCCTAAATAAGAGCTGGATTTCCATTCTGTGGGAAGAACTCACGAATGAACAGAATGCCATTTTGTGTAATGTAATGCTGTTAACTATTCTGTCACTGTCACCTTTCGCCCGCAAATTTTCGTTCTTTTAATCTTTTAAAGCAAAGCATCTCTTGCGGAGGGCTATGTCCGGCGTCCGTCCGTTGTCCGCACCTCTCCCCCTACACTATAAAAAAAACACAGTTAGCGGCGCCCGGTTTCGATCCCACGACTCCCTGGCCGCAACGGGAGGTACGCGGCGCTCTTCCCACTGCACTACAAAATCGAGGAAGGAGCAAGTGCTACGAACGCGACTTATGTCCTTGACTCATTCAAAATACGTCAAGAAGCTACTGATACAACGAAGGCACGCGAAGCTGAATGTCAATAGAAACGACGAACTGAAAACTTTAGAGGAGGATGTTAGGGTCGCTCTCTCGGGGGGATGTCCCGCGTTCGTGCCCCGTCCGCAGCGCCTCTGATGATGATAGTTCAGGATGCCCTAAGGGACTGGCCAACGAAAGAATTCATCACGAGATAGCTTCGCGTTCAACCACCGTCATCTTGCCATAGGGGCACCGCTGAAGACGAAAAAGGAGAAGACGCCAGAGCTGCGAAGAGGAGGGCATGTATGTTGCTCTCGCCCCGTCTGCAGGGCGTCTGATGATGATTTTGGCAGGATGCCGCTAGGGATTGGCCAACCAAAGAATTCATCACGAGATAGCTTCACGTTCAACCACCGTCGTCATCTTCCCGTAGGGGAACCCCTGAAGAAGAAGAAGGAGATGAAGACAAAGCTGCGAAGATGAGGGCATGTACGATGCTCTCAACCGGTGCACCAACGTCAACAACTTTTACCGCACCAACGCTGACGGATACTACCGATTCTACCACAGAGACGACAACATCGACAAGAACATGATAGACGAGTTTCGGCGCCTAGAGCACCACCGCCAACTCACCGTAACACAACAGTACTTGCGTGCCTTTGCCACCGGTGTGGACCCGGACGTGGAATTCCCTCTACCGCTACTAAACACCAGAGCACTCAACAAAGGGACAACACGCCGGCTGCGCGATAAGCGTGAATGCGCGTTACCTCTCTCAGCTCCTCCTCTCCACTCCATATGCTATATATAATAAACCCGGTCCACACGCGCTTCCTGATTTGCTGCTCGGGTTGAGACACGCTGCACCGTCCGATGACCTGAATGGACGCCAACAATTCTGCTTTGCATCACCACATAGTTCCCATGGGGGAGATGGTGTAATTTTTTCTTCGGTGGGAATCAGCTTGAATAAAACGAACACAAAAGGAAGAGGGGGTAACACGACACACTGCTTTTTATTTCGCCTGTAGTTTTGGCGGCCACGCACAACTCCTAGGAAGAGTACCCTAATCCTTCAAAAGGGAGTGAGATATAGCATTAAAGCTTTATTGCTAGACAGAGTGCCCAGCACTCCTCGACTTCTTGAAGTGCACCATACTGTCAAAAGGCGAGATCAGAGGAATTCCCTTAACAAAGAGCGCGGAGGCAATCGACCACAACATCGCGAGCCAACGAAACCCGCTGGTGGTTATCACCAAAAGAATCGGCGAAACCACCGCGGTCAGCTTGGCGTTCCACAGACCGAAGGTCCTCAACTTCGTAAGGTACGGGGTCACCGTCCTCCCGTGCTACATTTGCAGAAAGGAAATCGAAGTCTGTCAGAAAGGTGGCCAGGTAGGCCACCACACGAAATTGTGCCTGAACACCGCGATAAAAGTCTGCCTCACATGCGAGGATGCCAACCCCAAGGGCTATCAAAAGTGCACCCCAAACCGCAAGCCATGCGGCAGTGAGCACCCGGCGGCGACCGCGCGTACAAAGTCAAGTATAAGTCGTCATACGTCGTACGGCGTCGACAATGAACACGTCGAGAAGAGGAACAGCTGCCGAAGCAGCAGCTGTCGGGCAGAAGCGGTGGCTTCCGCCGCTAGAAGGAAATGAGGAGTTGAGTGACAACATCAGTCACTCGCAAATTTGAGCAATCGATCCACCTCGATGACGTGGTGCAATGACAAGTACGGAAGGATTTAAAAGGCCTAGCGGCGAGAGAGGCAACTAAAAAGCCGCCGTTCGCTGTCCAAGAACCCAGTCAGCTGGACGGACACGATGTGGTTTGTGGGCTTCCTCTCTACGGCATGCCAAGCAATGAGGCACACGCGGTTGCGTTCAAGAACTCTTTACACACATTGCCAACCTCATTGTCACCCGTCCGGACATACACACATACGCACACACACATACGCACACCAAAACTCCCTCCTATCAAAAATCCTCCGAGTCTCCGGCACACACCCGCTTCTCTCACACAGCCGGCCGCTGCTCCATATAAGCCCACGGCATCTCTCGGCCACCGACGTCCCCAAGTCTTGCGGCCCACGTCGTCCGAGATTCCCCCGCACGCAGACACCATGCGCGGGCTGGAGGCCGCATGGCAGGCGAGGAGGGCGATGGAAGGGAACTCGTGAAGAGGGGCTCCGAAGACGACAGAAGGTATCATGCCAAGGCACTTCCTACATCTCTCCCCCCTCAAACACGGCGCATGGGTCCACCAATGAACATTGTCCTCGGGGTACTTTAGCACGTGGAACCACTGGTCTGCGTCTGGGGCCACCCTGTGCGGCCTTGGGTGGGCCGGGACCCGCCAAGGTGCGGCACTATGCCCCCCGGTTGCCATCGCGAACTTGTACACGTCCACAAGAGCCCCTTCTCGGCGGCGGGGCGCAGGATTCCTTAGAACAGCCTGGTTCTTCTCGATAGCGCCCTGGTCGTGGATCTCCACTGCTCCGGGCCGGACCCTGAGGCGCCGCGATGAACCCGGGCAAGCCCGGGACGCAGGCACTCGTAGAGCCTCAAAGGGCGAACTAATTGTCATCGCGTATGCCCCCAGAGCAATTTTAAACATTTTTTTTCTGTCGGTCACGTACAGTATTCCACTATGTGTTGCTTCAATTGAGTTGTGTGCATGGTTTTGTATAAACACACGCCGTCCTTCATGATTCAGATGGTTTCAGAGATAGCCAAATATGGCCTCGTTCGAGCACGTGGTTCCGCGGCGGTCTTGAAACTCTTCTGCCATCAGATTTGAAGTCAGGAAAACTTGAGGTGTCCGTCAGTCACGTCTTAATAAAATAAATGGTATCTTACCCTGGGAATGTAGACCGTAACTAGCCACCACGTCACCGGTGGCGTCTAAATATCTCCAGCTGCAGGATACATGAAGGCATTGAAATAGAAGTTAAACGTGATTCTGGTCAGAAAATTGTTCATTTATTCTTTGATCGTCATGCCTAAAACATCGCAATATGAACACGAGCATCTCTGTACGGTTGGTTATAGACGTGGTTCACCTCTTCTCTCAAATTTCCTTACATCCTGTCCGTTAGCGTCATCTTGTTCTCTTCGTTATTACCATATTCATATCAGCGAAACCAAATCGTTATTTTTATCCTCGCTGCCGTATCCTTATTCTGATCCTGGTTTATTGGGTTTAACAGATGATTTAATGTTAGTTATAACGTGCGAACGGCTGAAACCACGCCCTCTCACGTATATTATTTCGGCAATGAAGCATGGGTACGTGTCACGTCGAGAATGACCGCCGTCAACGCCTATATTATAAATTATCTGACGCTATTTTTTGGCCTTGCGTCGAAACGTGCAGCGCAGCCTGCTTATAGCCACTGGTGTGACGAGCAAGATTATGTGACCACGCTGTGGCAGCAAGCCCTGAGAAAACCATTGCCGATACTTTCTTGATTTCGGGGGAGAGGTTCGACGTCGAAAGGCCCTCACCACGACCACGGACAATGCCAATATTAAACAATATCTGACAAAATGCCTTTTCGTAATAGCCCACAATTAGCAGAGGGAATATTGGACATAATTTTACTACATCGGTATTCTAGATTGCGCGTTGGGAGAACAGGTTTACAAATATTTATATTCCAATATCTAGGCGACGTGGTTGGCTTCCAACTAAGCACGCTACTCGAGAATGCAGAATTCTGTGAACTTCCCAGACATCTCACTGAAAAGAGGACCTCCTTCATTCTATTCCAATGTGAAATACACGGAGCCCAAGAAAATCAGTAATTAGCTTAGGGTTCCTGCGTATGTTATGACGTCCGCCTAAGTGTGTGACCACCTAAAAAGACAAAGATAATGCCTGTGGTTGCAGCTGGGGTTTAACGCATGGTTCTGATAGCTGCAATGATTTACATGTGAAAGCAAGCTAGTCGAAATTTACCGAAAGAGTTGGCTACTTTGCAGTTCGAGCCGTTTTACTAAAGTGCCTGCCTCAGGCGTGTAATTTAAACACTTAGATATAAGTTCTCAGCAAAAACAAATCATAAAATGAATAAACACACTGCACACAAATTTAAAGTGAATGAACTACTGTGCAAACTACGTTGAAATGTAAATGGGTATGTAGAAAATAACTTGGTCCCTTTGAGTCCCGAATATTTGTACATTGACAGCGCACCAAATATTTAGCAGTGGTATTCGAATTTGTAACATATATTACCCGCCGAGCCACCTCAACACCGCCTATTCTATCGGTTCATTATATGCAATTACCGGAAAGGTGCTTTAGGAAGTTTTTTTCTACAATGTGTAACTTCCTCGTAGATATTTCAAACGTTCTGTAAAACATTCAAGTGGCAGACAAGAAAACGGTAAAAAGGGGTTGTGACCCACCAGCTCTTGGGTGCTGTAAATTTTGCAGAACTTGCGGATACGTAAAAATGAATAAAATAAAGTCAGCGTCAGCCTGAAATTAGTGACCGTAATGTTGAAGGTCAGAAAGACTCTAGAAACGCACTTGAAAACAACACTGAGGACAGAGAAAATGAGAAATGTTAGCATCCACAAGCGAACAAAAGGGCAACATGGACTCCGTGTCATGTCGTAATCGGTCGTGTAAAAGTGACAGGTAGTCGCTATTGAAACGACAGTTTCTTGTAGTTGCCCTGGCAGTAATAACAAGTTAATTACCCTTATTCAGGAATATTTCAAAGCGAAGGTTGCGGAATTTAGGAGGCAATGTTCCTGTTTGTGTGGATTTAAACGAGGAGCATGTGTACGCGAGGTAGAAATACACGCTGTTGTCCAGGCGCAGGGTTGTCAAAATTAACGGGAAATATTGCTCCTCGGAGCGCGCATTTTGCCACACAACCTTGGAGCAAGTTTTCTGCGGTCACATGGCGGATAACTTCGATCGATTGTGCGGTTTAACGCGGCGGCGCAACGCAGGCGATGAGGCGCGCCACGGTGGGGTGATCAGGACTGGTGATGACCTCCTGGGGATCTTCAACGTGCGCCGAAATCTTGAACACACGGGCTTTTTGGCGTTTCGCCCCCAGCATTAAAGCGGGTGTCGCGGCCGGAAATGCAACCCGTTGTTGCGACGTTCTCATCCCACCGCTGGCAACCCGTTGCTGCGTACGGGAACGCGTAACCGAGCCGAGCTCCGTCACCTCCGACATACGTGTGGTAGCGTGGTGAAGCGAGCGGCCAGAAATGTTGCTGCTTCAGAGAAGACCAGAAGCCGAAGGCAAACGTAGATTGTTTACTTCATGGCGAGAGATCAGCCGCCGCCAAAGAACAATACCCCGACGGGTGAGGTTGCAGTACAGGGCTCGAGCAGTGACAGCATTGATTCAGTGCTCAAACAGGAAATAACTACAGCACTTGGGGGGGGGGGGTGGAGGACGAGCGGCGGTCTTATTTATACCCAAAGCGCCAATGGTCAAAACAAGCGTTTCCTATAAATTGTGTACACGATACGAACGGCACAGACACACACACAACACTCTTTCCAGAGTTCGTGAGCGGTCGGTAGTAGCGGCGCACGCTGAGTCCGAGAAAGGGGAGAGAAGAACAATACCGCAGTAGAACAATACTGGCTTGCCGCAGTCAGCGGCAAGCCAGTATTCAGTGCTGACCATTGATTTTGCTGTTGGCAGGCTCCCCAGGCGGCTGACGTGCGTCAACGTTGTCAAGTTTGGCTGCATCCACGCAGCCATATCGGCCCTTCTTGGAAGAGCACAGTTTCCTCACGTGCGGGCACTCTCGACTGACCAGCCAGCCAGAGCCTGTCTTGGAACCGGTTGGTCATCGGCTGATGCTCGTTGTGCCTGGAACCTTCAACCACGTCCCCTGGCGGCCGGCCTCGCCTACTTATGCGGAGAGGCCACCATGCACCTCTGCAGTCAGCGGCAAGCCAGTATCCAGTGCTGACCATTGATTTTGCGGTTGTCAGGTAAGGTAGTTACGCCACCAGTTTGCTTTCGTTGCTTGTACGTTCGCCGCTGATTGCACTGCCATGTCGTCGTGTGGAAAAT
The DNA here is from genome assembly GCF_048455015.1 of Haemaphysalis longicornis. Taxonomy (NCBI): domain Eukaryota; kingdom Metazoa; phylum Arthropoda; class Arachnida; order Ixodida; family Ixodidae; genus Haemaphysalis; species Haemaphysalis longicornis. The sequence continues at coordinate 36,208,955 of NW_027526233.1, read as the reverse complement.
GTTCTAAATTGGTACCCGCACAAGTGAAATGTTTGACGTGTTGTAAATGTGGCGAAAGCTTCCACCTTGGAAAGGCGTGCTCGTCTGTTTCCGAGTCGTCGTTCTCGAAAATGAGCACCGTTAAACGAGAAACGTGGTGCTGCCAGCCATGTAGATCGGATTCGGGGGCCAGTGCAGACACAGACACCCTTTCCGGAGACAACTCTTTTGCAAAGCAGTTCTCGGCTGTGAATGAGAGGCTTGACAGCCTCGTGTCCACTGTAGAGTGGCTCGCAACAAAACTGGAGGATTTGTTGTCACTCAAGACTGCAGTCGTGGAAATACAGGAATCGATCGACCATCTGTCCACGAAGTACGACACAGTAGTTGCTACGATGAATGCTAACAAGGCAGACATCGCCGTACTCAATGCACAAGCACAGTTAGTAACTACTGCAGTGGATGACCACACAGAATCTTTCTATCAGTTGATCACCGAACTTAATCAGTTAGAACAGTACACCCGTCGATGCAACTTCGAAATTCATGGTCTCGCTGTCCACCCAAAAGAAAACTTGTCTTCTTTTGTGTGCGAGCTAGCTCTGAAACTTGACCTGACTAACTTCAGTACAACTGATATCGCAGCTGTTCACCATCTGCCTAGTGGTCCTAATAAAATACCGCCCGTTCTTTTGCAAGTTCACAAAGTTAGCACAAAAGAACAGTGGATCAGCGCGCGCACAAAGCTTCCCTAGCTGGCGGAAGAGGAAACGTTCCCTCGCCTTTACATCAACGAGAACCTGACTCGCGCTAATAAAGAGCTCTTCCGCTTGGCTAGGCTTAAAGGTAAAGAAAAAGATTTCAAGTTTGTGTGGACTAGGAACGGCAGGGTGCTTGCTAGGAAAGAGGAAGGTCGCCCCATCGTTCATATCGATTCGAAAGCGGACCTTGACTTCATCGTATAAAACTGGATAAAGACCACTTCTTAGTTTCTCAATCCTTTTCTGCAGTCAAAGAGCTTTTTAGGTGTGATAGTAGTTCGGTTCAAATTTGCCACGTAAATATTCGTAGCATTAGAAAATACTGGGACCAGTTCTTGGCTTTAACCTCCTCGTTTAGGACTTGCTGTGAAGTTTTTGTGTTAACCGAGATAAATGTTCCTTTAGACACCCTTTGCAACTACACACTTCCTAGCTATCAAGTTTATTCTTACTTACGCCCCATTGGAAAAGGGGGAGGCATAGCTGTCTTTATCAAAAACACGTGGTTGGTTTCAGAAATAACTTTTTCTTTCACTCAAGTGGAAGTAGTCGCATTGTGGTTATGTTCCCCATTATTATCTCTTGTCTTGATAGCGGTGTACCGCCCACCTTGCTGTAATGGGCGCATATTTCTTCAAGAACTTAATGTGGCCATTTCTTTCCTGTTGTCTGGTGACAACATATGTATGACAGGTGATATAAACATTGACACATTGCGCCCCAACTCGCCACTAACTGCGGACTATTTAGATGTATTGTCCAAATGGGGTCTAGACTGTGCAATTTCGAAAGCTACCCGTGAAGAATGTTTGTCCAGTAAGCCCGTGACTTCTTGTTTAGACCACATCAACGTACGCGTTCACGATTTTCAAACCCTCTCAGCTGTAATTGAAACTAAACTTGCGGGCCATTATTTTGTTGCATGCTCTTTGTCACCGAAGTCTTCACATATGCGCAGAGTCGCGAGCAAAACAACTATTTCAGTCATTGATCCGAGGGCGCTTGATAGGGAAATCGCACAGTACGACTGGCACAACTGTATATGTATTACATCTCCCAGTAACATGTACGAAAAGTTCGTAACCTTGCTCGATGAATTCAAGAAAACTGCGACACGAATAGTTAAGGTTAGGCAAACAAACTCTAATAAAAAATGGATAACAAAAGAAATCCTTGTCGCCATTAAAGAAAAAGATATGCTTTGGGCTCGAGCAAAACGTGCCCCACAAAATGCAATTCTCAGGGCAAGCTTTAAACAAAGTCGAAATAAGGTAAATGCGATGATACGTCTAGCTAAACGCAACCACATGCGGAATAGGTTTGAAGATGCGCGCTAAGATTCTGGGAAAACTTGGTCCTTAATTAAACGGTATGAGAGGTTCTAATGTGCAATCTAGCAAGGACGAATACTTTTTTTCCCATTTTTCTTGTGACGGACGGAATATTGCCAATAGTTTCAACGACTTTTTTTCGCGGGTCACAGGTGTTGCCTGATCTACCCCTGTCATTTGTACGTTGCAGAATAGCATAGCTAAATCGGCTTATCTGCCCCCACTCATTGAAGGTGACCTTAAGTCAATTTTATTTGCGCTGAAAGCCAACAAGTCACCTGGGCATGATGGTATTTCGATAAATGTGCTACGGTGAAAGTTTGACCACATTGAAGCTGTTCTTTCCATTTTAAACTATATCATTGAGAGTGGCATCATTCCCATACAGTTGAAGAATGCAATAGTTTTTTTTGTTTAAGTCAGGTTCTCGAAATAAAATTGAAAACTATAGACCTATCTCTGTTCTCTCTTGTATAGTTCAGATATTAGAGAAACACATTTTAAATGTTATGACCAGTTTTTTATCGACTCATGATGTTTTCTCTCCATCTCAGTATAGGTTTATTGGAGGCCGAGGTACTCAACTTTGCTCGAGGACTTTTCTGATTTATTAAACTATACTTTCGATCGTAACCAGATTGCATGTGCATTATTTCTTGATGTCAGTAAAGCTTTCCATAGCGTGTGGTATACCCTCCTGCTCACCAAACTACAAAGACTAGGTTTTCGGCACAACAGTCAGCGTCTACTTGAAAACGTCTTACTTGACAGATGATGATGATGATAGTTGGGTTTTATTGGCGCAAGGCCGACTATGGGCAAAGAGCGCCAAAGAAGAAGTTACTGAATTATGATGAGACCGTACATACTAAAACATCTGACTAAAAGTAAAGGTGATGCAAAACAAAAGACAATGGAGATGGCTGGTGTATAGGGCCAGGGTGATTACACATGATATGACAAGAGCTGCAGAAAGTTTACCTCAGCTAAAAACTTAAAAACACGTTGACTAGAAAACATTGGTTCGTCGGCTAAAAAGTATGATGGGTGCAAAGGAATGTGTTGTCTGTATAATGCAGGGAAATGTTTGTGTCGTGTTGTGTCAAGTGCCTTGCATGTGATTAGTATGTGGACTACGGATAGGCCCTTTCCACACCTGCTACACGTGGGTCCCGAAGTACCAGTGAGCAGGTGGGAGTGCGTCGCATGTGTGTGGCCTATCCGCAGCCTAGCCAGGGCGACTTCAGTGTATCTGTTGTGTGAGTCAGTTATGTAGCGTCCAAGTTGTGGTTTCATTATGTGTAGTTTGTTGTCTGTTTGTTGACTCCAGTGTAATTGCCATGTGTTACGAAGCTGTCGTCTGATGTGTGTCTTTAGGTCGGTTTAAGGTACTGTTGTAACGTCAACTGTAGTCATGAGAGCAGCATCACCTGCCATTTGGTCGGCGGCCTCATTGCCAGGGATTCCACAATGCCCTGGTACCCAGCATATAGTTATTTCAAGATTTGAGGCATATGCAGACATTAGTACCTTGAAAAGAGCATTTATGACATAGTTTTTAGATGACCTTCCTAATGACAGTACCTGTACAACGCTTTGAGAGTCTGTGTACACAATGGACTTGGGAATTTTATGTTTGATGATGTGGTTTGTAACGAGTAAAATGCCATATGCTTCTCCCGTGTAAATACTGTTATGAAAATTCATTGTTTTGCTTACTCTAAAATTTGGTCCGTGCGCTGCACAAGATACCGTAGAACCAGTTTTCGACGCGTCGCTACAGAATTCTGCGCACCTGTACTTGTCCTGCAGGAACAGGAAGTGCTGCAGAATTGCATTCTTGGGTACCCTATTTTTTTCTACAAGAGTGATTGACAGATCGCATGATACAGGACGAAGATACCATGGTGCGATGAAATTTTGAATGGGTGTCTTGTGCGTGTCTGAAAGAGGGCCCGTGAGTGCAGAAGCCTCCTCCCTAACTCTGAGAGAGAAAGGTAAGGAAACGGATGGCCTGTTTAAAAAGAGTTGCAAGTTTGATGTATTGTTCATGATGGGATTAAAAGGATGGTTGGTAAGGGACACAATGTTAGATGCATACAGCAGGTAAACATACTCCCGCTGATGCCCTAGACACCACTTGTCGCACTCGACATAAAGGCTTTCGACAGGGCTAGTGCGGAAAGCGCCGCATGAGAGGCGAAGGCCAAGATGCAGCACTGGGTCGAGCATTCTCAGTGCGGTCTTTGTCGCCGACCCATACACGACACTGCCGTAGTCGAGCCGGGACCCCACCAACGCTGTGTACAGGCGCAGCAGGAGTTGTTTGTCGGCCCCATAAGATTGATGTGAGAGAACCTTAAGAATATTCATTGCCTTTAGGCATTTACATTTGAGCTGTTTGACATGAGGAATGAATGTAAGTTTTTCATCGAATAAAATGCCTAAAAACTTGTGCTCCTTGTTCACAGGAATTGGCACATTTGCAAGAGTGATTTCTGGGTCCGGGTGGACCTCACGCTTCCTGGAGAATACAACACAAGAGCTCTTTCCGGGATTAATTTTAAAACCATTCTTGTCTGCCCAGCCGGCAAGCTTCTTGACGCCGAGGTGTACTTGACGTTCGCAGATGGACATATTACATGATTTAAAAGATATCTGCACATCATCTACATACATGGAGTAAGAAATTGTAGGCGGCAGTGCCTTCCCACGGGAGTTCATTTTTACTATGAAGAGAGTGCAGCTTAGAACTCCGCCTTGCGGCACGCCATTTTCTTGCACGTGTACCTTTGACAGTGCAGAACCAACTCTGACGCGAAAGGTTCTCTCCGACAAATAGCTAGCAAGGGTGTTAAACATATTACCAGAAACACCGAATCACTTCAGGTCAGTAAGGATCCCATAACGCCAAGCGGTGTCATAGGCCTTTTCTAGGTCAAAAAACACAGTTAAACAGAACTGTTTATGCACGAAGGCATCCTTAATATACGACTCTAGTGCCACAAGTTGATCATTCGTGGATCCCCCCGCCCTGAAGCCTGCCTGGCAGCTCTCGAGAAGGCCGTTATACTCCAAAAAGTACACGAGCCTCCGGTTTATCATCTTCTCGAGAAGCTTGCACAGGCAGCTGGTCAGGGCAATGGGTCGATAGCTAGCGGGAGAAGAAGGGTCCTTCCCTTCTTTCAAGAATGCTACAACTATGGCATCCCTCCAAGACTTTGGAATGTGCCCCGAGAGCCATATCTTGTTGAAAAGGTGAAGTGTTACAAGAGTGTCTGTGTGTAAGTTCTGTATCATTGTATATGTAATGTTGTCTGGGCCTGGAGCTGAGGGTTTACACGTGCTCAGAGCAGCCCTCACATCATGTAGTGAAAACAGGGAGTTGTACGAAGTCTGTGATTTGTTGTTGTCGTGTAGGGACTTCTTTTCACAAGAGGCTTTATGTTTCAGGAAAGTGTTCGTGTAGTGTGCTGAACTGGACACGTGTTGAAAGTGTTGTGCGAGTGTGTCAGCCTGGTCTTCCAGAGTGTCCCCTGTTGTACTGACCAGGGGCAGGCTGTGTGTCTGTTGTCCTTTGAGTTTGCGTATAAGTGTCCATACTTTCCGTGTGTCTGTGTAGGAGTTTATTGATGTTATGAATGTACGCCAACTCTCTCGTTTCGCCTCACGGCGCACACGTTTTCCTAATGCCTTGGCCCGTTTGAACAAGAGGAGGTTTCCCGACGTGGGGTACCGACGAATGATACCCCACGCCTTGTTCTGGGCCTCTCGCGCCCGCCTACAGTCCTCATTCCACCACAGCCTCCGCTGGTTGCGCGGGGCACTAGAGACGTGGGGAATGGACTTTTCGGCGGCGTCGAGGTTGTGCGCCGTGAGGAGTTGGGTAGCTTCTTCAACGTGTAGGTGTCCTATAGATGTGTGGTGTAGTTTGGGTGTCTCTGTAAAGGTATTCCAGTTACCTCGTGCTTCATTGAACCTATTATGGGAAGATGAACTGCTTGGGCCTTTATCTATATATGTAAGTGAGGTGGGGAAGTGGTCACTGCCATATGGGTCAGTTCCCACACTCCACTCGAGAAGAGGAAAGAGAACTGCGGAGCCAATCGCCAAGTCAAGACATGAGTATGTGTTGTGTCCTATGTTATGGTATGTAGGCTGTTTACTGTAGAAAAGGCATGCTCCTGAAGATGTAAGGAATTTCTCTATGAGGCGACCTCGGGCATCCGTGCGAGAAGAGCCCCAAAGAGTGTTGTGAGCATTAAGGTCGCCTGTCAGGATGTATGGTTCGGGCAGCTGGTCAACCAGCGCCTCGAAGTCAGAGCTTAAAAGTGAAACATCAGGAGGAATGTATATGGAGCATACCGTTATCAACCTATTAAATATTATCGTTCGAATTGCCACAGCCTCCAGGATAGTGTTCAAAGTGACAGGGTGGCATGCTAAGGATTTCCGGGCGATTATGGCCACACCACCAGAAGAGTGTGTGCAGCCAACCCTGTCCTTTCTGTATACCAGGTAACTATTCAAGAAATTTGTCTTCTTGGAATTCAGGTGTGTTTCCGGAACACACATTACACTTGGCTGATTAGCATGCAGAATCTCATAGACCTCGTCAAGATTATTTAGAAGGCCTCTGCAGTTCCATTGAACGATATTTTCTCTTCCCATTATTATGTATTAGAGCTACTGGAGTGTGACTATTTATGTAGGGTCTTTCGGGGCTTGGACTCTTGGACGGGGTTTCTTTACCTCCTCTGGAGGTTTAGATTGGGGGACCCGTTCCTTCCGCTGCGAAGCAGACAGGAAGGGTCCCACATCCAAGTCATCATCTGATTTGGAAGGGGTACCCGGCGTACCGGACCCCCCGGACCTGGCACCCTTTGCGGTGCCCTTCGTTTTGGCCGCGACCGCCGAGGGCGTCAGGAGCGCCCCGGGTGGCACAGGCGGTGCGGCGGAGGTGGGAACTGCTGCGGTTTCCTCCAGCTCCATCTCCTCCGCGCCCTCGCATGTGCTTCGGGCCGGTGGAGAGGAGGAAACAGAGGGTGCAGCAGCATCCCCAACGGACGTGGCTGCCACCACAGCCGCTGCTGACTTAGCAGGCGGTGCGGTGGCGGGTTGGGCTGCCAGAGGCAACCCAGGGGGGGGGGGCGGATGCGGGACCAAGTCCGACTCGCGGTACTGGGTCCCCGCCGAAACAAGACGCCGCTCCGCCCCCCGGCGAGCTGCGTCGACGTACCTCCCCAGGGGGAAAGAGGCGAACCTCTTCCGCGCCTCTGGGAAGGTGATGTTCTCTGTTACCTTGACATTAATTATCTGTTTCTCCTGCTTAAACTTTTCACATTTTGGCGAGTACGCTGCATGGGATCCCTGGAAGTTGGCACAGTTGAAGGTTTCGGATTCACAATTTTCTGAGGGATGGTCATGCTGACCGCACTTAGCGCAGGTAAGTCGGCCACGGCAAGAGTTTGTGCCATGCCCGAACCGTTGGCACTTGAAACAGCGCCGTGGGTTCGGGATGTACGGGCGGACATTGCAATGTATATACCCGGCATTTATAGATTCTGGAAGGATGGATCTATCGAAGGTCAGGATAATGTGTTTAGTGGCTATTTGTTTGTCATCGCGGCGTATGAATATGCGCTTTACAGCCGTGACGCCCTGATCCCTTAAGCCTTCCAAAAGGTCGGCATCGGTTTCAGAAATGAGATCTGCCTCACAGATCACACCCTGAGAGCTGTTGAGGCTGCGGTGGGGTGTGACCTTGGTCTCCAGATCTGCCATGCGGGTTTGTTTCAGGAGGATTGCGGACTGCTGCTGAGTTTTTACTTCAACTAGTACTTCGCCTGTTCGTAGTTTTTTTGCCTCGAAAGATTTGCCAATGATTCCTTCAAGGAACTTGGAGACAAGGAATACAGACTGGGAGGAGATGGGTTTCGATTTATCTACTGATTCAAGAACCAAAAACCGGGGATAGTTGTCAGGTTTCGGAGTGTTGATGGTTGGTAGGGATGGAAAAGAAACTTCGGTGCGGCCCCTTTTCGGGGGCCGATCACGTTAGGGGGGGGGGTTGAATTATCCATATGGCATAAAAAAAAGCAGGGAGACGGGGGTACTTTCTCCTTTGACCTTACCCTGGTAGTCAAAGAGGTCCCGGAGCTCCCTGCCTGGTAGACAGACAGGGAGCCCATCGGCCGGAGCTTGACCAAGGCTCCGACGGCCACCGTTTAGGGCTTCTACCCTTCACCTTTAAACACGTCGCCACGGTTGGACACGGCTTATGTTGGGAGCTCAAGGTCCGCGGTGTTGCTGCTCACCGTGACCATGAATACTCAAGGTGCCCCGTGCGGGGTCTTACTTGACAGAACTCAGGTTGTTCGGATTGGTAAATTTTCAAGTAATGCTTCTTTTATTAGGTCAGGTGTACCACAAGGGTCTATACTGAGTCCTCTGCTGTTGAATTTGTATGTTAACGACCTCGCCTATTCTGTATCGTCTTCAATATTTCAGTACGCCGTTGACACGGTTGTTGTTTCTTATGCTTCTCCTCATTCTGACGCCATAAAGTCGCTTCAAGTTTCTGCAATGGAAACTATGAATTGGTTTACGGCCAATTCCATTGATATTAATACCAAAAAAACACAGCTGATTTGCTTTCACAATCCATTGAAAAAAGTTGACTTAACCCAATCTTTATTTTTACACTCAGCGGCCTGCTCTTCTTGTAGTTGTATTCCTGTAAAGTACGTGTCCACTGTGAAGTATTTAGGTTTCGATAGCGACCTTTTTTGGAATTCCCACTTAGCTTATGTATGTAACAAAATTGGTGCTGTGTCATCTTTGCTGTACAAATTAAGAATATTTATTCCATTTTCGCTGCGAAAAGTCATTGCACATTCCCTTTGTTATAGTGTGCTTAGGTACGGTATTACAGTATATGGTCACTGTTCTTTACGTTGGATAGAGCGAGTCAATTCCATTTTGCGTTTTTTGCTGCGTACCATTGCATATGACTTGTGTATGGAGAAAGATGACAATGTATTCAAAACCTTGATGTTGCCCGATTTTACCTCGCTCCTAAATGAAACCGTTATCTTAAAACATTTTTGGAATAATACATTCAAAACGTGTTACACTCCTGCTCGGTCCCTGAGACCGAAGCAACGTTACGCAATTCCTCGTTGTTCCACAAGTCACGGGAAAAGAACACGCCGTTATTATGTGCCAGCTATATATAACACTTTGCCATTTGACGTTTTTGCGCATGCTTCGAAATATAAACTGAAAAAGGCTTTAAGGCGCATGCGCTAGTGCTTTCCACAGATTTCGGGAATACCGCATGGTTATCTGTTCTTGGTTGGTACTGCGTACTGTAACATATATAATTTTTTTTTGCTTGTCGCCTGCCAGGCTCTGCCTGACAAGCCCGTTGCGGCTTAGGTAGGCCTGATTATGTACATGACTTCTGTTTGACTAAAAAATATTATTATTATTATTATTAATATTATTAAGAGGTCTCCGCAACACCTTCCGCGTCCTTCAGACAGGTCTCTGTGTGTTGCGTCGGCCGTAATCGAAGTTTGATGGCGGCGATAGTGAGGCGCATTGCGACCCAGACGTGTAGCGACCCTTTGAATCCGTCTACTGCAAGCGTGAGTTACCGACAGGAAGGCCTGCTTGAAAGGCGCACGTAGCGGAGGCTTCACCGCAACGCCGAGGAGTATTGTACGAAACACAGCGGCAGGCTGATTCGTAACACCGTCTACCTGTGAAGCTCACAACGCCTTAGCCCCTGAGCCACAGCGTCGGGTATTGCGGATAAGCTAAGGTTCCTGGGCCACGAAGCAAATAAACGGCACATTAAAATTCTCGCCTTTTTTCCTTTTATTGTGTTTTATTGAAACTCGGCATTGAGTACGTTTGTATCGAGGGTGTTTAGAGAAGTTTGGCCTGAGCGAAGTTAGTGACATTTATGTGCACTGGGCACATGCACTGAAGGTGTTTCTACGGACAAATTTCCACGAATTGAGCTTAAATAGTCCCTAATGTCAATTCAAAAAATTCAGCGAAGCTTTCAAGGAAAGAATGGACATACCTAAAAAGGCTGCAATGGTGGAACCGTTCCATTAGACCGCCTGATAATGAAGGTTCTGAGCGCGAATAAAAGATATAAGCGTGAAATTAAAAGCGCACTATTAAACTAGAGTGTTGGAACATGAAGGGGTGACAAAAAATTCGGAAAATCTTTCACTCACGCGGGAGACTTCAATGGCAAAGCTGTCGTATACGAGAATTGCGGGACACTTATTGAAGCTTCAGTAACATTGTTTATTTGCATTATTGGGGTGCTAGTAATCGTCCTCGTAGGCATGGAAGAGGTTGTTGGCTTCTTGTGGGTGAGCGGTGGGTTCAGTGTCGTCCTCACCATTGTAGACTCCCACCAGCCTTACTTGCAAAGCTTGAAATAAAATGAGCAAGGTTTGAATCATAGCAATGCTACAGGATTTCCTTATACGTGGGTACTGAAAAATACATCACCAGGCATTTGTACAAGTTTGAAATTGTTTATCTAGATGTTTTGTCGCTGCTTTGCAATGTGCTAATAGCAGTCATTGTCATCTGCATCGATATCGTCGTGTTCCTCATGCCAGGCATAATCAGCGCGGGAGCGGTTTGATGACCGCTCCCATTTTTCTTTTTGTAAAGCCACTTCGAGAGCTGGGGATTCGTCGGTCAGTCCGAGGGACTCGCTCCAGAACGCTGGGCTTTTTCTTTTTCATGGTTCTCTGACAGTTGCTTTTTTTGCTAAACACCCTGCGCGTGCCCGGAACGCTCCTCGGTAGCCTCGCGGCACGCCTTCCCGACCGTTACACATTATCGTGCTATTTATTTCTTGCAAAACAAAAATTAAGGCTTCTACAGCGACTCTAATGTTAAAATTTTGTTGCTTCATGGCAGCATGATGGATACATCAACCGTGGCAGAAACGAGTACGTATTTACACAATGTCGGCCGTGAGGGAGAGCCCGAGTAAGCTAGCCACCAGCTGCCGCTTTTACAGCAAAGCTTTACTATTCTCGTCCAGCGGCTTCCCCATCACAGTAGACGTGACCTAATTTTGATCACTGCTGCGCCGTATCTTTAGAAACGCATCGTGCGATTCACCAGGCAGGGCTCCTCCGACGGCCGCTTTCACTGCTGCTAGACTCCTCTGCCGGCTGGGCGCCCGCACACATGACTCGCTACGTGCATGCTAGCTTGGCCTTAATTGAGAGCGAGGCCCTGCCGTATTCTCTGAGCGTTCAGTGGGAGCCCGACACTTTCAGTCATCATCAGCAAGTGGCGTCTGACCACTCGAGCTCTATCTTCCGGCGAGCGGTTTGGCTCGGAAAACTCTGGAAGCAAGACGCCAACTCTACACAAAGGGAGGCGTAGAAGGAACGGTGTCATAATCATCATCATCATAGTAGTGATCATCATTATTATTATATATATACGCCCACGGCAGGCAAGAGGTCTCCCCCATGGATCTGCAATTATCCTGGTCCTGTGCTAACTGTGTGCATGCAAACTTGATCTCTTCCGTGGAAACTTGATCTCAACTGCCTATCAAACCTTCTGACGCCCCCTGCACACTTGCCTTCTCCAAGGGTCTACTCTGTTACCCGTTACGACCAACGTTTTTCCTGCATTCGAATGAGATGCCCTGCTCCCACCCATTTTTTCTTCTTAATTTATATTAATATGCCCTTAACACGCTTTTGTTCCCTGACAGACATCACTGTCTGCGTGTGCCTAAAGTTACGCCTATCATCTTCCGTTTCATTGCTCGCTAAGACGTCCTTAATTTCAGTTGAGCCTCTTAGTGAGTCTCCAAGTTTCTGCCCCTGTGTGAGCACTGATAAGATGCAGCTATCATACACAATGTTATTCAGGGACAATGGTAGGCTGCAATTCATTATCTTAAATGCCTTCCGAATGCACTCGACCCTATTCTTATCCTTCTAATTATACCTGTCTCATGGCTGGGATCGGGGTCAGCACATATTCGCTTACCACTTCCACTGGCTGGTCACCTATCTTAAAACGCTGCACTCTCCCAAGGTTACTAAGCGCGACTGTAGTTTTCTGCATAACATAAAATAATACGCCAAGTAACAGTATAATAGAAAAGCTAAATCAAAGGTTAACCAACTCTAACAAAGAATTCCGCAGCCAATGCTATGTTTTCGCTTTACTTTCCTGGGTTAGCTGTTGAAAGCTCAATCGTTATTTCTTCGACGGTAGATGTCCCCGTGGTTGTGTTCTGCTGTTCACTCATCCCGTTACAACATTCACGTTCTTATTCTTTACACCTATAAACTGAAATATTATCGGAAATATTTCAAATGCATTTGAAAAAAGAACATAGAGTGCCCATATAGTTTAAGGTTATGCGGAGCAGCGTAGCCCGTGTACAACCGTGCTTCCTGTTCGCTTCAATCGGAGTTCCACAGATTTCCTATGGGATCGGTTCTCACCCCTTTCCTTTCCCACGGAAACACCTTGGGCTCTTATCATGTCGCTTTGCGGCACTCTTCGCCAATGACAGACACCAGGTTCACCACCCGGTGGAAGCAACGTATGATGTAATCACACTCCCTCGGCCGCCTCCTATAGGGAACGCACAAGACACAGGATCGTTACCTCTATGCGATGGCTCTCTCATCGCAGAGACGTATCGATCTACGATCTCACATATGTTTCGTTCACCAGATGAACTCACGGCTGAAGAAGCTGTGCACGTGACTTCAAAGGCAAACATTATGTAACCGCAATCGCAATAATATAAAGTTAACGCAATCCTTCAATAAACGGTTCACCGTATAGCCGTCGTTCATGTGCATAGTGGCCCCGTGGTATCGGAAGGCACCGGCTGCGCTAAACTGAAACTTCAGTGTTCTAATTCAATAGTTTTTTTATGCATCCAATGACGGGCAAGAAGCACCGCGATTGATAGCTTACACGCTGATGATGGTTGCATTTTTAATGGCGCAAGGCCAGCTGGGGCAAAGAGCGCCAAAAACAGATGGTTAGCTACAACAGATTAAATGTGTATACTAAAATTGAATAGCAACAGAGGTAAAAACAAAGACAATGGAGATGGCTGGTGTAGAGGGCCAGGTTGTGATTATGCATGATATGATATGAGTTTCAGAAATTGAACTTCTGATAGATACTTAAAAACACGTTTGACTGTAAACATTGGTTCATCGCCTAAGAAGTACGATGGGTGGAGTGGGATTTGTTGTCTGTAGATTTCCGGAAAGTGTTTGCGTCGTGTGGTGTGGAGTGCCTTGCATGTGATTAGTATGTGAACTACGGATAGGCCTTCTCCACACCTGCTGCACACGGGTCTCTGAGACCCAGTGAGCAAGTGTGAATGTGTTACATAAGTGTGGCCTATCCGTAGCCTGGCTAAGGCTACTTCCGTGTGTCTGTCTTGTTTGTCTGTTATGTATCTACCTAGGTGTGGCTTTATAGTGTAGAGTTTGTTGTTTGTTTGTGTGTCTCATGTTTCCTGCCAAGATTTGCGCAAGGCTGTCCGTACCAGTGGCTTCAGGTCGAGGTAGGGAACACACGGTACATCTATGCTACTGCGGAGAGCAGCCACAGCGGCACCCTGGTCAGCCATTTCGTTCCCCCGAATGCCACTGTGACCTGGAACCCAGCAAATAATTATTTTTAGTTTTGCGTGATCAGCAAATGTTAGAGCTTTAATTAGATGCTGGAGCACAATGTTTTTCGTAGGTCTGAAGCAATTCAAGGCTGTTACCACACTTAGAGAGTCTGTAAAGATAATGGAGTGTTCTGTTCTGGTTTGTGTAATGTGTTGTACTGCTAATAGGATACCATGCGCTTCTGCCGTAAAAATGCTGCTATTTCTGTGTAATGTCTTCGTACTGGTAAAGTTGGGGCCATATGCAGCACATGCGACGGCCGAAGAAGACTTTGAAGCATCGGTGTAAAAGGCGGTGTGCGGGTATTTGTGTTGTAACTGTAGGAAGTGCTGTAGTATAAGTTCTCTGGGCGCATTTCGTTTGTCGATGTGTTTGAAAGAAATATCACACGAAATTGCTGACCTCTCCCAAGGCGAAACGAGGTCAGCAATGGAAGACTTTATGCTCTCCTCAAATGAAATCCCTAGTTCCTCAGCGAGGGCTCTCACTCGTATAGAGAAAGGAACGGGTATCGACGGCCGTGCTGCAAACAACAGATCGGATGAAATGTTGTTTATGATAAAGCTACATGGGTGATTTTTTTCAGAAGTCGCCTTAATAGCATACAGCAAGGAAGTGTAAGAACGCTGGTGTTCAAGGCTCCACCTATCACACTCTGCATACAGGCTTTCAATGGGACTCGTCCGGAACGCTCCAGATGCAAGACGGAGACCCAAGTGCAGGACTGGGTCCAACATTTTCACAGCAGTTTTACAGGCGGACCCATAGACGACACTCCCGTAGTCCAACCGTGAGCCAATAAGGCTGGTAAAAACGCGGAGGAGTATTTGTTTGTCCGCTCCGTAGGAGCAATGCGAGAGGACCTTCAGGATATTCATGGTTTTCAGGCATTTCTCTTTCAGCTGTTTTATATGCGGAATGAATGTCAGTTTTTCATCAAGTACCACGCCTAAAAATTTGTGTTTCTTTTTGAGAGGGATTGAGGCACCTTTAAGCTTAATATCAGGATCAGCATGAATCCCTCACCTCCTTGAAAATAGAAGAGAAGTACACTTTTCTGAATTCAGCTTAAATCCATTCCTGTCTGCCCAGTCGGCGACTTTGTTGACCCCAAGCTGGACTTGCCTCTCGCAAACCGACAGATTACAGGATTTGAAGGAGATTTGAACATCATCTACATAGAGAGAGTAAGAAATGGTTGGTGGCAAGCCTTTCCCAAGAGAGTTCATTTTTATAATAAACAGCGTGCAGCTCAAAACACCCCCTTGAGGCACACCGTTTTCCTGAACGTGAGCTCGAGAATATGTATTGCCCACTCTCACACGAAAAGTTCTTTCTGACATGTAACTTGCAAGCGTATTTAACATGTTGCCTGACACACCAAAAGACTTAAGGTCGCTAAGAATTCCATAGCGCCATGCAGTATCATACGCTTTTTCAATATCGAAAAATACTGTCATACAATACTGTTTATGAATAAATGCATCTTTGATGTAGGATTCTAAGGCAACGAGTTGATCATTTGTAGATCGACCTGCCCTGAAGCCTGCCTGGCAGCTCTCGAGAAGTCCGTTGTACTCCAAAAAGTACACAAGCCTTCTGTTAATCATCTTCTCGAGAAGCTTACACAGGCAGCTTGTCAGGGCGATAGGGCGATAACTGGCGGGGGAGGATGGGTCCTTCCCCTCCTTCAGAAAAGCAATAACTATAGCCTCCCTCCAAGACCTCGGGATGTGCCCCGAGAGCCATATTTTGTTGTATAGGTGAAGGAGTGTAACAACAGTGTCTGTGTGCAGGTGTTGTATCATTGTATATGTTATGTTGTCTGGGCCCGGAGCTGAAGGCTTACAGCCGCTCAGAGCAGCCCTTAGTTCATGAAGCGAGAACTCGGAGTTATATGAAGTGGCTGATCTGTTGTTATCACATAATGGCTTCTTTTCAGCGGCCGTTTTATGTTTCAGGAAAGTGTTTGTGTAATGTGCGGAACTGGACACGTGTTGGAAATGTTGTGCGAGTGTGTTAGCCTGGTCTTCGAGCGTGTCTCCTGTTGGGCTAACCAGGGGCAGGCTGTGTGTCTGTTGCGCTTTAAGTTTCCGTATTCTTGTCCAGACTTTGTGGGTGTCAGTGTACGAGTTTATGGATGTGAGGAAGGCACGCCAACTCTCCCTCTTAGCCTCACGGCGCACGCGCTTCCCCCGGGCCTTCGCTCGTTTGAAAGATATCAGGTTATCTGAAGTAGGGTATCGACGAAGGATACCCCACGCCTTGTTCTGGGCCTCTCGTGCCTGCCTACAGTCCTGGTTCCACCAGGGCCTCCTTTGGTTGCGTGGGGCACTGGAGACCTGGGGAATGGACTTTTCAGCGGCGTCAAGAATGTGCGCCGTGACCAGTTGGGTTGCTTCCTCTATGTGTAGGTGTGTTATGGATGTGTGGTGTAGTTTAGATGTTTCTGTGAACGTGTTCCAATTAGCTCTCACTTCATTGAACTTTTTGTGGGAAGGGGAACTGTTTCGGCCTATATATGACAGTGAGGTAGGGAAGTGGTCACTACCATACGGGTTGGTGTCCACCTCCCATTCTAGGGAAGGGAAGAGAACTGCTGAGCCGATAGCTAAGTCTAGGTGTGAATAAGTGTTGTGTGCTATGTTATGGTATGTAGGCTGTTTCTTGTTAAATAGGCATGCTCCTGATGATGTTAAGAACCTTTCAATGAGGCGCCCCCGCGCATCTGTTCGAGAAGAGCCCCAGAGTGAGTTGTGTGCATTCAGGTCACCTAATAGTAGATAAGGTTCAGGTAACTGATCTATCAGAGTTTCGAAATCAGAACTTGTTAGCCGATGATCAGGAGGGATGTATATGGAGCATATTGTTACTAGCCTGTGAAAGATTATCGTTCGGATGGCAACAGCCTCGAGGTTAGTGCTCAGAATGACCGGATGACATGCTAAGGATTTTTGTGCGATTATAGCCACACCACCAGAAGAGGTTGGGCACCCAACTCTGTCCTTTCTGAAAACCAGATAATTGTTGAGGAAGTTGGCATGTTTTCTGTTTAAATGTGTTTCTTGTATGCACATGACACTTGTTTGGTTAGCATGCAGTAACTCGTATACATCATCAAGATTTTTAAGAAGGCCTCTACAGTTCCATTGGATGATATTTTGTCTTCCCATTATAGCCATTTAAGAGCAACTGGAGTTGTGTATGAGTGTGTATTCATGTGTTATCTCTCGGGGCTTGTACTCTTGGGAGGGGCTTTTTGGGCCTGTCTGTTGGCTTGGACGTCGAAGGCCGTTCTTTGCGCTGCGATGCAGGCAGATACGGCCCGACGTCCATCTCATCTCCAGATGTCCTGGGTGTGCCCGACAGACTGGGCTCCCTGGACCTGGATGTAGCACCCTTTAGGGCGGTTTTCTCTTCAACCACCACTGCCGAGGGCGTAGTGGGCGCCACGCGCGGGACAGGTGGTGGGGCGAGATTTGGAGAGGGTGTGGTTTCCTCCGTGTCCATTTCCACAGGGCTCTCGGGTGTGCTCGAGACCTGTGAGGCAGGAACAGGAGCGACTACGCTCCCATCAGCATGAGCGGCCACCTCAACCACTGCCGGTCCAGCAAGTGGCGTGGTGACCGGGGCGGCTGCCACAGGCAGCCTCGTGGGGGGCGGAGGTGGGAGCAAGTCAGCTGAGCTGTATTGCGTCGCCGCCGAAACCAGGCGCCGCTCCGCCCCCCGGCGAGCAGCGTCGGCGTACCTTCCGGAGCTGAAGAGTGCAAACCTCTTCCGGGCCTCCGGAAAGCTGATGTTTTCATTGACCTTCAATGTGATGATTTGTTTTTCTTGTTTGAATGTTTCACACGATCGTGAATATGCTGCATGAGGTCCATGGCAGTTAGGGCAGGTGAAGTTGCTTGCGTCGCAGTTGTCTGTGAGATGGTCAGGTTGACCACACTTTGCACATTTTGGTCTCCCCCGGCAAGAGTTTGTACCGTGCCCATACCGCTGGCATTTGTAGCAGCGGCGTGGGTTTGGCACATACGGGCGCGTGGGACACCGCAAGTAACCTGCCGTCACGAATTCTGGTAGTGGGGTTCGGTCAAAGGTCAAAATTACGTGCTTTGTTTTAATCTCTTTGCTATCTCGTCGTATTGTAATGCGCCGGACTGCTGTGACCCCTTGGTCACGCAGTCCTTCAAGGATGTCGGTTTCGGTTTCGTTGATTAGATCGAGTTCGGAGATGACGCCTTGAGAAGAGTTTAAGGTTCTGTGAGGTGTGATCGTAATTTCTAGACCATCGATGTTAGTTTGTTGAAGGAGCTTATTGGCCTGCTCTTTGTGGCTGACTTCAATGAGCACATCACCAGAAGTAAGTTTTTTCGCCTTGTAGTTTTTTCCAGCAACACTTTCAAGAAACTTTGCAACAAGGAAGACTGATTTTCCACTTACAGGGGTTTCTTTGTCACGAGATTGCATAATGAGGAAGCGAGGAAAGATGTCATTGCTTCGGAGGTCAATGTTCAGAAGAGGTTTGGAAGTTACTGCGGTGCGGGCCCTTTTGAGGACCCGATCATTTGGTTTGGGGGGTTTAGATAATACCATAAGCTATAGTATAAAAGCAGGGGACGGGGGTACTTTCTTCGCTCGGGTTACCCTGATACCGAGAGAGGTCCCGGAGCTCCCTGCCTGGTAAACAGACAGGGAGCCCATCCGCCGGAGCTTGACCTGGGCTCCGACGGCCACCGTTTGAGGCTTCTACCCTTCACCTTTAAACACATCACCACGGTAGGTTACAGTTTATGTTGGGGGCTCGGGGTCCGTTGTGTCGCCAACACCGTCACCATGAATACTCAAGGTGCCCCGTGCGGGGATAGCTTACACGCTGCAAACATCAGCAAGACTTCTCTCGGTGGACAAAACGCTGTGGAATACATGCTTACAGAAACTAGATATCAGATAACCGCAAATAAACTCAGCTGTCCTAGTTTCATATATTCCAACATATCTAAATGTGCTCTTACCTCTCCGCGACAATAAGTTACATGGACATACCAAGAGCTGATATTAATTCATAGTGTTGAACGGAATATATGGGACCTCCAGATTAAGCAAGAAAGAGGCAACGGTTAATAAAGAGTCCAGGAGCGAACGCGGTGTCCTATTGCTGAAAATGAATTTGTCTATCTAATGATATTTATGGCACCAAAGCAAATAATCCCAATATTTCAAGAAATATTTTTAACATCGGGACTTTCTCAGTGCTGGCCTTGATGAGACTCCCTGCTGTCACCGTGTAGGCTCTCTCTGTTCGTGGGGTTCTAAAATCAGCGAGGCAGTCGGGCCAACGACTAACTTGTTTACAAAGTGACCGACACCACACTTTGTGCATCAGCAATCTTACTTGCTACAGGCTTGTTATCCATTAATAAAGTTAAACCGAAACACGTAATCAGCTACGCTTTAAAAGCTATTTTGTTATGCGATGGTATTGCTTTTATTTTGCTGCTTGAAAATCTAGAAACCCTTCCGCACATGAATGTACACTCCATTGCTGCCAAAATAAAATTATGTCGGAGCAAAGCATAAACAACGGGATTCCAAATAACAGGGAAGTAAGCTCCTAATATATCGATCAATTGACATGTCCCTGAGGAAGTTCCCGAGATGTTAAACGGGATGTTCACTGCCCAACGAGGAAGCGCCCCAAACATGTCCTGCGGAAAGCAGTACCCCAACTTTAAGAGAATTTCGCTTCCAGCGCTGTAAATTTCCATCAATGTAAGTTTTTCGAAGAAATATTCACTTTCTTTGTGAAAACAGTCTACTCTAAAACAACGGTTTCAGGATGGTGAGGAGAAATCGCCTCTTATTTGACTGTATAAGCTTAGGCCGCGCGGAGGTCTTCTCGAGTTTGCAATGTTTAAATGGCAATAATAATACTTGCTCTCCAAGAATGAAAAGCCAGTTGATTTAATCACGCATTGCGTGTTGTCATATGCACCTATGCTACATAATAAGAAGCTTTTCTTGCATCTTTGGGGGTCTTTCTATGGTGCGCCACACTATAGAGCGTATTCACATACATACAGGCAACCATGCGTGCGCCGCCATATCTGTGGTCAAGCGTCTGTTGCTAGGCGACGTTGTGCGCATGGCCCGCAGATCAGGCCCTCCTCTTCTCCTCCGTGCCTTCATGGCGGTCAGGCAGGTCGCGGACCGCGATATGAGCTTTTGTTTTCGTGCAAGGCGTGTGCGAGTGGCTTGATAGTCTGGTGCGCCGCGATAGCGTTAGTTACGCGAAAATTCATGGTTCCGCTCATGAGGGTGACAACCTTATCTACAATTCAACCCTAGCCTCTGCGCACACCTACGAGCGAGTGCGAGTCGGTCGGGGCGCAAAGGTTGCATCGTTAGCGCATTGGTCGTTTGTCAGCATGAACTGCATCATTTCCAAACTGATGCCCACTGAACGCAAAGTAATAACTCGACGCTAAGTACTGTTGAGTACAGTGCGATCTGCCATCACCAGACGCGTATCAAGTCGCCGCCGCAGATCAGCTGATGGCCAGCCGCCGCGCTCTAATGTAACAGCTGAATTGTTTTGCTGAGTGTGAAACATTTAGTGCACGAGAAACCCAGTGCCAATGTGTCGCCCGTGCCATCGTAAGGGAAGCCGTTTGTTGGGCTGAACATAAGCAGCAACGTGTTTTCTTTTTGTTTTTTCTCGTGCGGTGATTGGATCGCATGCAGCGATCAATTTACTTCTGTCAATCTCAGCGCAGGGCATGAAGCCCTGTGTTTCGATTGTCCTTGGGTGGAGTGAGAAAACCGGCGAGCATCAGTTAAAGGTCAAAACCTCGGGTACTTCTATCCTGCGCACTTTTGAGGCCGCTATCTTTTAAAGAAATTGCTGTTCGATCACGCCGTCCGGAAACGAACGTCGTCTCAAGCTGTTGTTTTGCGCCAGCAGCGCTTAGCGAAACTTACTGTTATGTGTTTTTAGGGGCAGCAGAACTGCCATTTCAGTCTTCGGACAAAACTTGTAGCTTTTGCTTGGTTTAGAAAAACTAATTGTGCCTTTCTGCTTCACCCCGCTCTTTAGCCCGTTTTTTTTCCCTTTCTCTTTCATTGCAGGCGTATGCAGCTGCTAGAAAAGAAATACGGCGCCCTCACAGAGCTGGTGTGCGTCCTGCGGGGCAAGCCTCAAGAGTGCCGTTTTTTGCGGCATCCGTGAGCAGCAGCAGGTTTAAATACAGTGATGGTGTCTACCACACTCCGACACTGATCTACAGAAATATTCAGAAATAAATAGCGAGGTCGACTGGTGCCCTTTTATGTGCATTTACGTGCCTTTCCAGATACTGCTATTTGAATTTACAATGACTGTGGAAAATGAAAAAAAAAAACATTTTGGTCATGCTTTAAATGTGGTAGAATATTTAAAAAATACATTTTGGTCATGCTCTTCATGTGCTAGAATATTTTTTGCGAGACGTGGTTTCTGGCCAGGAAATGATAACTCATGGCTATCGCCTTCATTTTGGCTAATTCAACTGTTATGAAATGGTGATCTGTACAGCGAGCACAAGGACTTCATTGAATTATTGGGCCACATTTTGTCACACTGCGAAAAGTTGCGCTTGTGTTCCACTTTTTGGGAAGTGCGTTCATTGCTTAGAAAAGGAACAGTTCACACATGAATTGATAGGCGTACTTGAAATTGTATGTTTAATAATACATGCATTAAAGACCCTTCAGTTGCACTCCCCAAAAAAAGAAATCGAGTATCGAAAGCTTGCTATGTAGCAGGGAAGGGGCCAGATGACGTGTTGGTTTCGGTGTGCTTTTAGCCTTTTCATTGGTTGTAATCACATTGGTATGTTTATTCCTTGAGTAAACAATCAGTCACAGTTCAGTGCTTTGTCCTGCCTTTGTTCATATTGCTTTGTAAGACCCACTTTTCATTATGCAATACCAACTAGCTTACCAACCCATCTTCTTTGTGCACCACCAAAGCTTAACATTGGTGTTTCCGGGCATCAGCAGCAAGGCTTGTTAAGTTAACTTTTTTTATTTACACCTAGGGCAACTGCTAACAGCAGCTTGGGACACTATTAAAAACGTGAGAGGTGGCAGCAGAAGCGCTTGCCCCGTCACTTTTCATGTGTTCGTCTTTATTATCGTTAAAATCTTCAAACATTTACCAACTAGACCTATGCGGTCTCCGCTGGCTCACTTATATTGTTACGTCAGTACTTTATAGTGACGGCAATCTTATAAAGTCAAAACACGTCGCTGTTGTTCTCGTTCGCTGCTACAATGTCTAGCGTGTTTGCCTCTATCCGCCATACGAACAGTGACATTAACGCCACTGCAGTGGGAATAAAAAACCGGAGAGGGTTGCGAAAAACAAATGCGGCTTGTAAAAACAAAAAGCAAGGTATAACTTTTACAGTTAAATAAAATAAATGCGCAAAAAGGGGGAGACATGGACGAAGGTCTTCACTTTGTCCCTATCTCCCCTTTTTTTGTAAATATTTTATTTATAGTTATGGAGTACCAACATGCTCAGGATGCTACTCTTATTCATAACTTCACCTCTAGGTAGGACACTAAACCTAAAGTCATGAAGAAAAGACATCCCCCTCGCGAGGGGCACGATCAAATGCACAGCATTTCCGAGGGGGTACGCCGGCAAGTCGTATCTCTTGATCGCGGGACCCGTGTCGCCATCTTTTGGAGGCGCGGGACAACTTGTGGCGCTTTCGAAACAAACGAGAAATGAGTGAAGGATATAAGGCGCGTTCGGTGCATCGAAATGTGTGTCGGTTTCGTGGCTCGGTCGGTAGGGCGCCGGGCACCTTGCGTTCCGCCCGCGGCGTCATGGGTTCGAAACCGGGCGCCGGAAACTGTTATTTTATTTCTTCCTGGCTGCGGACTACGACAAGGCGCGCATGCGGACTACGACAAGACGCGCATGCGGACTACGACAAGGCACGCCAACGCCGCGTGACATTGTGAGTTACTAAAATGCTATGCATTTAAAATGGCATGATGAGAACATGTCTATCAAGAAACATTTTATTACATATCAATAAAACACAACCCAACAGTTCACAATGTAATTAACTATCAGTTAAATAGTAGTGATAGTTTGCAGTAGGTCACAGGAGCACTGATGCAGTCTCCGATTCTCTGTTGTCGCTTCTGCACTACTACGTGGAGCTAAACAGAGACAAGGAGCCTTGCTGGGGTACAAAAAAAAATTACACCCATCTCCCCGAAGGGAACCATGAGTAGGATGCGGAGCGTCATGGGGGTTCCGTTTGCGTTTCCGTTATGTTTAATTGCGTCAGCGCACTCGCTGACGGGACTGTTGCTTCCATCCTACTGCATCTGAAGAAGCACGGAGTCAAGCGAAGCAAGCGCAGCACTGAACGCGCACTCCCCTTTATATTCACAGCTGTAGGAGAGGAGACTACGAGAGAGAGAGAGCCGCGCATGCGCGCGAGAGAGCTGAAACAAACGGAGGAGGAGCGCGTGCAGACGGTAGGAGAGGAGGAGAGGAGCGCATGCACAGATGGTTTGCGGATTGTCGCCACCGGTCAACAAGTGACATACCCCCGAGCATAAGACACTCCACATCTAAAACACGGAAACACCATTGTTTCCCATTCCATTCTGTTTTTGTGTGCGGGTGCTTCCACTAGTAACCTTCCATTCTTTGTGTTACGATTGATACACATAGCCATGCCCTATTGTGCACAGTTAATCTAAAGCAAGGGTGTGAAACACCCGGGCCACATGTGGCCTGCAGACCTTTTGATTTTTTTTTACCTTTTGATGTATTAAAGGATCACCGCAAAACAAATATCAGTGCCTAGATTTTAGTCATCCTGGAGATCAGTACTGATATGTTTCTCAAATGGTGACACCAAATTCCATACAGAAATGACCAAGCATATTTACAATGTGTGGGAAAGGACATGTTTCGTTCGAACGGCAGCATTAGGTGACAATTTGTTACACCCCGCTCCCCCGAGCCTTTCTTGCATTGCAACCTTCCCATGCGGGACTGAAATTCTTGACTGTGCCTTGCTTGCTCACTGATGTGAGTTTGAGACCCCTCATGTCACAAACTAAGATGCACAATTTTTTTTGCACAAAACATTTACAACTCTTTAAAACTTGCATACTACGACGACAATCATCAATGTCAGTTTGGACAAAAAAGGGAAAGAAATACTGACATTGGGCAGCATTACAAACACCCTGTATTTTTCGGGAAGACACAGAACTAAGCTGAAGAACGTTTACTAGAGCAGCAGCATAAACTGTACAGTGGTGTAACAACTGACAAAAAATAACCTACCTAAACCATTGGAATCAAAATCACGAGCGTAACAGTTCAAAATTAGGCTTGATGTCTTCATCTAGACTCCCATTGCTTTAAGCTCGCAATGGGTGCTGCCATTCACTGCGTGGAATAGCATCACTTTCACATTATGGAAAATTCAGAGGGCTTATTTTACACATTACGGCACATCAAAACTTTCACCGCGAAGAAATGAGGTAAATCGTCGGTCAACAGTCCAGGAAACAGCTTTTCATGTCTACAGGAGCAAAATCCTCATAATGTTCTGTTTGAAGAGAAGAGTGCATTCATACAGATGACCAGGGCTAAAATCTTCATGACAGAAAATAACCGCAAATCACCCAATGAAAACCAAAACATCTGTGCATTTAGATACTACAGCGAAACAAAAATTTGCATCAATAAGTCAATCATCAGGAATTGCACGCATTGTGCTGTTATGCCCATCGCTGGGTAGTCCCTAAATCATACTTCCAATAACAACACATCGTTTGCGACGATTTTAAATGCCACCACACAACATTTTTTGCACACCCGTTACACACCACACTAACCATGCGTTGCATCCTAGCTGTCTTAATGGTCATGTTCGCCTTCTAACCAGTGGCATTGGATGCCTGCTGCTCTTTTCACTGTTGCCCAGTATCGGCATTTCATTGCGGCCATTCCGATTCCATCCTCTTCTATGTGGCTAAGGCGTTGTGCTGCTGGGCCCAAGGACATTGCAGGTTCGATTCCCAGCCACTTTTATGACAGAGGCGAAAAGCAAACTCCCCGCGAGGGGGACTCGAGTAAATGCGTCGCATAGGGGGTGGGTGTATTGCGTTAACGTTTAGTGTTTGGGGAGTTGGTGGTAGTGAATGCGTTGTATCAGCAGCTTCTTGACGTAGTTTGAATGAGTCAAGGATATAAGGCGCGTTCGTAGCCTCCCCTTCTGTGTCGCCTTTGCGGCGCAGTTGGTAGGGCACCATGTACATTGCGTTCCGCCCGCAGGGTCGAGGGATCGAAACCAGGCGCCGGACAGTATTTTTTTTATATAGTGTAGGGGGAGGGGTGCGGACCACGACTACGGACGTCAACGCGGGTGACATCGTGAGTTACTGAAATGCTCTGCATTTAAAACGCCCGTGTGTATGAGATTTCGGCACACGTTAAAGATCCCCCCCCCCGCCCAAGCTGGCCAAAATTAATCCGGAGCCTTCCACTACGACGTGCATCACCCACCTATTTCCCACACAATAAGGGAAACGCTAGACATTGTTGTCTCAGCCAAACTGATGCACACGGCTTGCTCTAAAATGCCTATTCGAATGGCACGACTGACTGGCTCAGATTTGCTAGAGCTGCGCACACAGCTACAATTTTGTCTAGCTGGGTGAGCCTCTCGTTGTGCTTCACAGTCACGAGATCAATTGGTATAGTGCTTGACAGAATTCGGTATCGTCCTCTAAGTAGCAATCACCCGTTCTACGTGAATGCGAACATTAGCCAATTTTCGAGTTTTTTGGACGTCCCAAGCCGATAACTGCGATTTCCCCCTAGTGAAAGCCGGCATTTCTAGCTTGGCTGAGTGGATGCCAACAGCATCACCTATTGTGAATCCTCTGTCAGCCAACACTGTGTCACCATGTACAAGGTTATTTAGGATGCCGCAAGACTCGGTAAGGCGCTTGTCGCTGGTCCGACCCTCCCCAACCCTCGGAAATGAAAGTGACGGCACCTTGCGGCGCAATTCCAATTAGGTACTTGGCAGTATTGTGGTGCTTATAACGCGACCATGTTTGCGCTCTAGGAAGAATGGAAGAGGGCCGCTCCAGAAATATCTCAAAACAATCAATAATTACGGCAACATGATTTTTGAATGCCTTGCGAAATGAGACTGGCATGGTCTTGCGAAGTTCTTCACGCTCTGGCCAACCTACGAGGCGATGGAGGCGTACATGCATGACGTTGATCCAACGCTCGAAGATTCGCGAGGCTGTGGGTTGACTTACCTAAAAAAGAGAGAGAAGAAAAACAAGCCAGTTTCATGCCACGGGGTGGTTTCTAGGTTCCATCTTAAACCAAATCGGAACGCCAGGTCCTGGATGGGCACTCCAAGCCTCAACCTGACGAGGGTCAGCATGAACTCCTGGAACTTGCTCAGGGAGTTCCTCGGCCCATGAGAAATGCCCCGTTCCAAGAAGTTGAACAGGGTAAGCAGGATGGTATAGGTTCGTATCCAGTGTAGAACTTGATCCGCCTGCCGTCGGATGCCAGCGAGTCCTCGGTCATTTGGAGCAAGTTCACACGCCCCACTGTGTACTGGAGCGCTTT
Source organism: Haemaphysalis longicornis (assembly GCF_048455015.1). Lineage (NCBI taxonomy): Eukaryota > Metazoa > Arthropoda > Arachnida > Ixodida > Ixodidae > Haemaphysalis > Haemaphysalis longicornis. The sequence goes on along the minus strand of NW_027526233.1, from coordinate 36,182,482 downwards.
CCTGAATGCGGCATTCTCTGTTACGAGGTGGTCAATGCAGTCAGCGGTCAAATCCATTTGTGTACCGGTTTCCTGCGTGTCTGAAAGAGGGCACAAATCACTTTGCGTGCCATTTTCAGTTCTTTGAGTCGAACTATTGTGTGGCGTGTGATGACTAATTCGGAGCTCCTTACCGGACACGGTGTTTATTCCTGCACCAGCTGTACACACAGTGTCTGGCTGGGCTTCACTGCCTCTTAAGCCTGGAACAAAGTGGTATACCAACATAACAGTTCTTTTATTTTTTTAAATTCATTTCTGAGAGCACATAGCTTGTTTTTACTTATATGAATGTTATCATACTTACTCAGAGCAGGAGGTGAGTGTGGTCTGGGCAGAACGCCTAATGCCTCGACATGGTCATCTGCAAGCAGAGGAACGTTTTTCACTACCACTACGTGATGCACTCCAACTACAAAGCAGCCGACAGTGCTACTGTGTCTGCTTACATGGATGCATGTATGACCGGTTGAAAATCATGCACGCAAAATAGGACTCACCGATAGTGGCCGTGGAAAAATCAATATCCACAAGTTGTTCCAATGAGATGCCTGTGGAAAAATAGCAGGCATTTGGTATGGGAAGGAAAGCAAGGAGATACAGGCAGTTCTTTTACCAGAGTCGTTGGCAGACGTTTCGGTCATCCGGTTGGTGTCAAGTGGCTGCAGCACAATGCTGCTGGAGGTGTGCACTCCGCCAATTGCACTTGTGGACTGCTCACCAAGTCTGAAAGGAAAAGGAAAATGCCAGTGAAAGGTGCCAAGGTGTCAAAATTTTTAAGGCCAGATTAAGAAAAATGAGGCCGCGGCCGCTTGCGCCGGTGGACCACTCTGCACCTTTACCTTTCATACTATCTTGGTGCCCCCTTTGTGACTCAGTTTACAGATCAAGAAAACACGTTCTAACGCAATCAGAATGCACGACAAGTGTCCATCCTGTAGCCAAGCACCTTGAAGCACATTGGTTCAGTTTGGTGCATCTCAAGAAAAAAGAACATGCAGCAATTTGATAGAAACACAGGCTGTTTTAAAAACCAATAACTAAGCTCATTGTGTAAATTCATTTCACCTAGGCTTGTCTCAAAAAGCCAGTGGAGCGAAACAAAGATTGACAGGTCTCAATAAAGTTAATTTAGTGGGGGCCACATCTCCTTGTTTATATTTCCTTGGAAAAGATTGATTCGGCTAAACAAAGTAGCACAAGGGCCCCACGTATTTTGGATCTGATTTTCCTATTTCAGGCCACTTCAAGTTACGTATGTGTGCACGGTTTCATATATTAAGTTAGGGTAAATGGAATTCCTTTCCTTGCTTTTACAGATTAGTCCCTGCACTGCATTCTCTTTAGGACACTCTTGAATCGAGATGTGACGACTGTAGGGTATGTAGCACCAGTACCAGCAGACAAAGTGACATCCTAAAGGCTGCAAATCCACAGTGAAGCAGCCAGAGTGTGTGATGGAGAATAACGAAACCTTTTGTGTTTGCCTTGAAAAAAAAATCTAAAACCAGGAAACAAGGCTGGCTAGTGTGATAAAATAGCTATTTCAGGTTGTCGTAGCTTTGGTTTGCTCCAGCTCCAGGTAGTCCATGAGCATGGCTCATTGTACGCAGCTACAACGAAAGTTTACACAGTAATAGGTCCATGGGGAAGCAGGGGTCAACACCTTATGCGCTGGACATGCTAAGGGTACAAGGCACAGGGCTGGCTGCAATGCCACTTCAACTTCCTGGCTGTTTGCACGATCCACCTGCGATGGAGCTATCTGTCCCAGTCATGTCCCAGTTGGTTCAGTGGTGCGAACTGTATGTTCAAAGTAAATTTGGCCGAGGTGAAATTTCAGTGCAGTTGGCCTTTATTGTCGAGACAAAAAAATTTTGCAGGATAAGGGAGATAACAATGCTAAAACTGCACCAGCTTTATCGTGAAGAAATATTTCCACGATGAGGAGAATGTGTGTGCGGTGTCACAACCGCACACATACCCATAGTAAAAGTAGAACCCCTTTTTAAAACACATGAAAATCGTGAGTACAGTGTTCTGCATATGAGAGTAAACTGCTTGATAAAACAAATTATTTGTCTAACACCAATGTGTGGACAGCAATGCATAGAGGCCTCCTACTAATGTAAATTTCCCAGCTTCCTTTTTCTTTTTGTTGTGAGGGCATTACTTTTGCTCCCGAAAAAGGACACAAGTTTTTGGTAACTGCAAACTCCTGAAACCTTTGGTCCATCAGCGTTACCCTGTGCATTAGTAATAAGAGCTGACTTGACCTTTCCTGTGCTGGAACATTAGCACTGCAGCAACTGCTAACGTTCTCCACATACATTGCAGTCACCCAAACTGTGGTAGTCTCTCAGCATAATACTACACACTACTGCATGTCATTTGAAGGCTTAGTGAAACAGCTCTCTGCATTCATTATTGTGCAATTGCAACATAAGCTGGAAAGAGCCCCTTTGGTTTTTCTACTAACTCTTGGAAACTGATGTGAAAGACAGCCACACGTTGAAGGTGATCATCACTATTGTTGTTAGTGCAATATAGAGACACTGCTTTTTTATTTCACTTTAAACATTGCCCCGGGGGATTTGCATAAGTACACGTACCTTGTTTCTGAAAGAGCTGTTGGCTTTACTTCACAGCCCATACGCAAGCTTGGTACCCAGTCTGGATGCGAGCAGTCCATCAAGTATGCTGGCTTCCCTGCATGTTGCAATAAGTAATGCTTCAGAACTTTTTGCAATAGCACACTCTTGTAACAGGGCGATGGAGGAATACTGTCGCTCCTGGTAGCCAGAAAGGAACCATAAATTTTTTTTAACTGTGCCAAACTGGAAATGTTTGCCCCAAGTGAGTTATGCGCAGCACTAACTGCAAGGAGTGTGCTCTGCAACCTGCTTTATGAAAGTAAAGTCTTTCCCTCACCTTGCTACTAGAGAGCGTGTACGAGTCATGGTATCGGCCCCACTGTACAACCAGTGCCCCTTCAATACCATTCTCTGGGTGTGTGGCCAGTTATGTTCAGTGAAAAAAAAGAAGCAATTGCAAACTAAGCCTGAAGTGAAGTTAAATTCATGAACTTAGTCATTTTCGGACCATGTAAATCTGTTCAAATGAGTAGGTTCTAAATTTCCTAACACATGTGTTTCTTCTCTGCACGGCTTCAGCGACATGTGGTAAAGACAACACAAGCGATGCCGAAATTTTCAAGGAACTTAAGATTTCCGTGACAATTCCAGGTTTTCATTACGTTATTGTAGTGCTCTTGCTTATTAAGGACACATAGTTGGCCAAATTCTTGGTTTATTGGAAGCGAGCAGTGAACGTACAACATAGCGCGAGCGCTCTTCTCTCGCTTCTTTCACTTCTCCGCGCATCACGCGCCATCGCTCCTGCCGCAAATGTTTACATTTGGATTTCGTTCAAAAAAATCGAACGGCATTCCGACTACGCATCTGTTGAAGAGGACGCAATGGCACGTTTGAGGACTACAACTACGACCGACTTGACTACTAGCGTTGGTGGACGCCACGCCGGTTTCCAAAGAACACACCGCGTGACTTCCCGCCGAAGCTAAAAAGCCAGAAAATGCCGACGCAGTCGAGGATTTATCACGGCCTCCATTTCAATCCCAAGCCAGAGCGGCGCCTGAAACAGACTGCTGAAACACTACAATTATGCACCCTAAAAATTGCAAGTATTAGAATTACAACTGACCATTATTCCACTTTCTCCTGAAAGCTCCAAATGTTTAAACGCCGCTTCGAAAGTGCGTGGACCTGTTTGAAACATTTTCATAAATTGAGTCGCAAAGCAGGCACTGTTGGGACAACTATTAACGCTTTGTTCCAAGCAGCGACTGTGGTTGCACTTACCCGAGAGGAAGTGGTCACTGCATACCATGTAATGAGTAGCCGTCCTGTCGCGTGCACGTTCGAGGCGGCGAAACCATTCGTCGCGCCGCTTTGTAGAAAGCTCCAGCGTCCGGCTGCATTGCCCACGGATGATCGCTGGCACAGGGAAGAAGCCGACCATTCTACGTTCTCACTCTGTTTTTTTTTAATGCGACCTGTTCTTGCATCCAGTGACGATGCAGTTAACCATGATCGCTGGCGACGTCCAATAACGGTTGCACAATAATTGCTCGAGCACTGCTAGCAAGTGTGCGGGCGAAGGATAGCGCTCTCAGAACGAACGGCACATCGGGATATCCGAAAACCCGCGCCGGCGTTCTAAGCAAGCGCGTATTTCCCGCGCTCCCGTTCGCGCATGCGCGTTTCGTAGTTTCGCCTTTCGCGTGTTGCTGTGTGGTGCCTATCTCTCGTCTATCCTTGAACGGCTGACGGTGCCACTAATGCGGTAGACCGTATGGGGATTTCCTGGCTTAATGGCTAGTCAACCAGCTGTACTGCTCAGCTCTTACGGGCAGAGTTTGGACCAGGAGGCCCGGCAGCGCTACGAAGCGAAAGTAGCCGAGTGCGGCGGCGTAGACCCTCTGCTGTTCACGGATGAGGAAACTTCGTTGATTTCGGTGAGCGGGCACCTTGTACCCAAAGTGGACGAATCAGACATTAAGGACTACTTAGTGCACGCCACCGGCTACTTGACGCACGAAGAATTCAAAGCTGTGAAATCGCTTGAATCGCACAACTACCTTACCAGTGGTTTCGTGCAAGAACCAAAACTGCGAAAAGTTGGAGAGCACGTCACTGTGGTCACCAAGGTAACTATTTTGGCATTTAAGATCTACACTGCGAGAGGAAATGGTGTTGGCTCCCTCAGTCCACGAAACTGATCATCTTCGTGGACTGGAGGCTCTGAAATACAGAATTAAGATTTAGCACAGCGACAACGTCCGTGTATTTCGCTGCGCTAAATCCTAATTCTGTCATATGTACCAACTCGCCCAGCAACACGTCTGTCTGAAATACATTTTGTTTTATTATCTTGTTGTCTATCTTTCCTTTGCCTCCCGTATCTTCTCCCCCTTAATTTTTCACATCAGCAGGCATTCCGCTGTACACCCCTAGGAGCGAGAAATTATGCACTGGTGGACCTCCCTTTCTATTGTCTTGTCAGTAAATTCACGAATTTTGCATGTTCTGTGTGCTAAGTCAAAGTATGCTCATTTACTAGAGGAAGAGGAGCTTCATAAAAAATGTTTTGTGGGACTGCAGCCTTGCCTCTGCATTTTTTAAAGCCAGCAGAGCTCGTGAGATATTTATGTCATATTATTTTTCTAGTATCCACCAGAATGCTGCAAGCCATGCAGCAGCCACTTGGTCATATGTGTTGCATGCAAAATGATTCGATGTTATTTTTTTGATAAACATTATTAGAGTAAAATACGACGATGTTATGCGTTTTTCTGTTTCTCTTTAACCAGGTCAACCATTCCCGGGCCCTTTCTGCACGACAACGTGAGCCGTGGCTTCTGATTCGGCGTGATGGTCTTGTGAAGCTTGCCCACTTCACATGCATGGCTGGTCTTGGTGAGGCTTCCTCACACATAGGAGCTGTGCTTTACTACGTAAAAGCAGTTTCAAAATTCAACCGTGGCCAAGCAAGCACTGATGTGGAAAACATTTGGCTTCCTGCATTCATAAAAAATGTGCCTGCGTGCCACTTTCAAGCATAGACTTTGCATCTGCAAAGTCCAAGAAGAGACGCCTTGATACGAGCAGCCAGCTTGCAACAAAAAAAAGGTGCAACTGGTGGCCAAGCCAACAGACCAGGAATTCACCTCATTCCTGAAGGAAGTCAGCAGTGCAGAACCGAGGGTAGCCATCTTCGCAGTGACTGAAGGCTACAATGACGAATTCATACCAACTACCGTCAGATATGTTTCAGCCGTACTTGGAGGCCTGTCAAGAGATTGTCCAAAAGAACGGGATGCCGTAATTGAAGAGTGCCAGAAGTTCTCCGCAAGCTTTGCTGTTGAAGAAGATGTAAGTGCTTATGTATCACCAACAAATTTATTTATTTATTTATTTATTCAATACTGCAAGCCACAGGTGGCCCAAGCAGGAGTGGGGGTGTACATGAATTGTGACATTGAGATAAAAATACACATCAAGAGTAAACATAGAGAAGTGCATTGCACAAAAATGCAAAGGCAAGGGGGGAAAACACCAAGAGATGCACGTGTGATTAAACACGTCAGAGAAAAAAAGAAAAACAAAAGAAAAAGTGTATGTGGGGGGGGGGGGGGCTGGGGTGAGGGGTCATTATACAAATCTAGTGAAAGAACTAATGTTGTAACCGTTCAATGAAGGAACGTGCATTTCTAGGCAAACATTTCGGGAGGCAGCGCATTCCATTCACTTATAGTACGAAAAAAGAGTGTTTGTAGTTGTTTGTGCGAGCAAAAATCAGAGTGAATTTTAGAGGGTGATAGTTCCTGGTTGGCCGGGATGAAAGAGGCTGCAAGTACAATGAAGGATGAAGTAGAAATTCCCGGTTCCAGAGTTGGTAGAGAAACTTAAGTCTAGCTAATTTCCGGCGAGCTTGCAGTGTCATTATGTTGTTTAGTTTCATTAAATTGGTTGGGGAATCATTACGATAGTAACGGTTATAAAAGAAACGTACAGCAAGTTTCTGAATTCGCTTGAGTTTATTGATGTTCTTTTTTGTGTAAGGATCCCAAACAATAGCTGCGTATTCTAGAAGGGGCCTTGGAAGGGGTCTTGACATTGGACGGTGAATTCTTGATTTTGTGCCTCAAAAGACCGAGTTTACGTCGGGCTACAGCGCAAGTAGTATCTATATGTGTTGACCACGTAAGGTTGCTAGTAAATGTGACGCCCAGGTACTTAAAACTGCTAGCTTGGGATATTTGGACGCCTCTAATTATTTAAGTACTGGTATAAAATAGGACTTTTTATTACTTATTCGCATCATTACTGTCTTATCGTGATTTAGCTTCATATCCCAGGTGTCGCACCAGTTAGTTATGGCATTTAAGCTTGCTAGAATTTACAGCTGAATATAAAAGACAATCGTCGGCAAATAGATGAATACCAACGCCTTCGTCGACACATGTAGTTATGTCATTGATATATAACAAAAATAACAATGGACCTAGGACGCTTCCTTGAGGTACTCCCGAGTTTACTGGGACATTTTCTGAAATATGACCAGTTTTGTCAACAAATTGCTTGCGCATTTTTAGATACGAGGCAGTCCAATTAATTAGTTGATAAGGAATTTTGATCTGATTTAGTTTAAATAAAAGGCCTGAATGTGAAATTCGGTCGAATGCTTTGCTGAAATCTAAGAAAATGACATAAATTTGGCCTGACTGATCGACAATTGATGAGAATGTGTGCACGATACAACAAGCTGGGTGGTTGTTGAAAGACCTTTACGGAAGCCGTGCTGAAATGGAGTTAAAATATTGTGCTGGTTCAAGAAATCAGTCAAGTAGTCCGAAAGAACGTGCTCCATGATTTTGCAGCATCAGCTGATAAGTGAAATCGGGCGATAATTTGTATGAACGGCGCGATCACCCTTTTTAAAGACTGGGACGACACGTGCAATCCGCCACACAGTGGGTACAACACCAAAACGGAAGGAAGTGCGGAAGATAATTGCCAGAAATTGAGCAAGTGATTCTGCGTAACAGTAAAAAAAAATTTGGAATATTATCTATCCCTGGTGATGACTTTAGCTTTAGGTTGAGAAGCATGGAAACGATTTCCTCGTAACCAATAAAATTTGGACTCGCGTCGGTAGAATTAGATATCTGGTCGATGCTGTGTCGCCGATCAGTGTCGGAGAAAATGGACTGAAGAAGGGATTAAATGCTACTACATTACCTTCCTGAAATAGGATATCGATTTCAGTTTTTTAAAGTTTATTTGTTAAGAGTAGGAAAATAAAGCTACTGGCCAAGAGCACATCAACAGCCTGCTTGGCAGAATCCGAACTGTTTTATTTAAAATGCACCCCTCAAGGCTGAAGTGAGCAACAAAACAGTGCAAGTGACTGGGAACACTTGCACGATTTTTCGTGCTCCAGGAGAAGCCAAATGAATGGCAGTGAAGAAAGTAGTTCTTGAAAACACTTGTCTTAAAGAAGTATAAATAATTCTGACACCCAAGGGAGAGGGAGATAAACATTTATTTATCGTAAAGGGAAATGAGTAAGACTGGTTGCGTTCAGGCTCCCAAGTCCAGGAGTCCGTGCTGATTCCGATGCCCGGTCGACCATAGCTTGTTTTTGCTCCGGAGCCGAGCTGGTAAGCACAGACTCGCACTGCTCAGGAGATGGGTTGAGGAAGAGTTTAGGGTTGTCTGGGCATGAATGCACTAAGTGGTAGGCAGTGAGAGGGATGTTGCAAGTGCGGAGGTCATGTTATTCAAGTGCTTAAAGTTTATTTTGTTGGTATCATAACCAACAATATTAACGCAGAAAATGATCTGGTTTTTCATACACGAGGTATGCTTGCTTTGGACTACTATGTTCAGCCTATCCTTATACATGCAATCAATCAGGCACCACCATCTGTTCTTGGCTTCCTTGGTTGTCAATAAAACCCTTGCTAAAAGCTTCGGAAAAAGCCAGCTTGTTGCAGAAATGTTAAAACAAAATAAAAGACTTGCTTGACAGCGAGAAAATTTGCTACAGCTCTGGGTACTTATTAATAATGTGCAGGTTTGCCGTGCTGTTGAGAAAGCAACAAAAGAGCAAGCCAAATCAACGACATGGTTTGCTTTCCGAGCAGGAAGAGTAACCGCATCCAATGCACGAGCTGCATGCCACACGTCACTGACGCAACTATCTCTAAGTCTCGTCAAGAGGATGTGCTACCCGGATGCTTCCACCTTTTCCTCTCGGGCAACCTAATGGGGGCACTCCAAGGAGGATGTAGCCAGGAGGCAGTATGTGTCAACTGTGTCATCTTCTCACATCAACTTTGAGTGTACTGCATCTGGGTTGCACATCTGTTCTGAGTACCCCTTCCTGGCGGCATCACCTGATGGGGTGATTTCCTGCGAGTGCTGTGGCAAGGGTGCACTCGAGATCAAGTGCCCTCACACAGCACAATGTGTTGCGGACGTTTGCAGCGGGACGCAAGGTATTTTGACCCAGGGTTCAGGTGGCCACCTTCAACTAAACCGAGGGCATCAGTACTTCTATCAGGTGCAAGTACAGATGTTTGCCATTGGGCTGCGCTATTGTGACTTTGTAGTGTGGACAGTACAAGACTGCCACATTAAAAGGATAGAGTTTGACTCTGCCTTTTGCAACGAGATTGTGAACAAATGCCAGCAGTTTTTTGAGCAAGTGTTGCTTCCAGAGATCCTTTTCAAATACTGGACAGGGATGGGGCAACAGCCAAAGGGGGGCGAGGACAAAGACGTGGGGTTCTGCTACTGTGGTGGCACCAGATCGGGAACGATGGTAGAGTGCCAGAATGCAGGCTGCAAAGGAAATTTTTTTCACCTTGCATGCACTAAACTAAAGTGTGTACTAAAAAAGAAAAACTGGCTTTGCAAGGACTGCAGGCCTAGGTACTCTGGAATGTAAAATACGAGACTGACCACATTTGTGATGCAAGTTTATTTCAAAAGAGCCTGGAGAATTGGAACAAACATGCTGAACTCGCATTAGAATCTGTATTGCAATCTGTTAAAAAGTTTTTGCCGCTAAGCAGAGTAAGCAAAACAACAAAACAATTTACTATGACAAGTCTCAGAGAATTTTCACTTTTTCAAGTAATGTCTTAAATTTGGTCATAGTTGTAAACATAACCCTTGTTAGTTTGCAAGGAATCTTCATAATAAGTAGCTGCAAGTCTGTTGAATGATATGTGGAACTGCACGTGGATTTTTTAATTTCCTGTTCTCCTCAGTAGTTTCAGCTAAAGTGATGGGCATGAACAATGAATGCCAATTTCTTCCTGTTCTAAAGACATTTACAGGAACGTTAATGTGCACCCATAACCCAGCCAGTGGATATGTCTAGTACCAGTGGTCATTCTGGTCACTACCTCCTGTATTCGCAGCATTGATGATTCTTGATTGTAGGGTTTACCGCGCCGATGCAACGCAGGCGACGAGGCGCGCCGTACTGGAGGGCTCTGGATTAATTTTGACCACCTGGGGATCTTTGACGTGCTCCGAAATCTCGCACACACAGGAGTTTTTGCTTTTCGCCTCCATCAGAAAAGCGGCCACCGTGGCTTGGGATCAAACCCACGACCTCGTGCTTTGCAGCGCAACGCCTTAGCCACTGAGCCACCGCGGCGGGTTATATTTGCAGCATTGGTAAAACCATTTTGGAATACTGCAACTTGCCAAGGAATTTAGTCCTGTCAATTTTACCTTGCAATCTGATTATACTCGCATTTTTTGCAGTTTGTTTTTAGTGGTAAATTAAGTGTATCAAGTCATTTTTTTTGCGTGTTTGCCATTCAGCAGAAGACTGCACTTACTGGGCACGTCTCGTATTGATAATCATTTGTCCTCAACACATCCTGTATTTACAGATTTCTTTTCTCACTCCAAAAACTGCATCGGTGAAGCAATTTTGTAAGCCTGCAGCTCGTCGTCTTGTTCAGTTGTTATTAACGTGCTATGTTAGAGAAATCACATCAATCTCAATTATCTTTTTAATTTAAGAGCGTGACATTATTTTGTGTATTTACCAGAAAACTATTACCTGTCTGTATAATGCCTTTAAATGCCTATTTCTTTGAACTGTTTCAACACTTTTCTGTGTATGATACTGTGCTGTGATTTTTTTAGCATGAGGACAATGCAAATATCATTTTAAGCAGTGACATCACAAATGACATACTGTGTGCTGAATAAACTTTTTCTGCTGTTGCCCACTAACCTGTTGCTTACTAACAGCTTTGCAGGCTTTGCTTACAGACCTACAAAAAAAATAAGTACGGTAGCAGATAGTGAATTTTCACTATTGTAAACGCGATACCCAGGACTCTGCTGGGAAAAACTCGACATTGTGTACATAGAAGGCAACTTAGTATCTGGCACACAGCATCACTGAAAAGCAATTTACATGCCCATCATAGCTAAAACATGATAAAATTAACAGACTCACTGCTACATTGTATTTTTTTTTATTCTAAGCATCCCCTTTTATTCATGCCCCTTGCACTTACGATAGATGCACTTCCGGTTGATGCACAAAGATTTGGAGTATTTAACATTCAATACACCTTTTATTAAAATGGGGTGGGAACTAAGAATTGAGCCAATGGGGCAGTAAAAATTGGAACAATTCATACGGTGAAAGGTGTTGGAGGGCCAGAGACCGATGTGATGATAGTTCCAGGGTGCTTACTGCTCCTACCCTTGTTCTACTCTCCCCAAGTAGGAGCTGTGCAGTTCGGTCTCCCACTGCTCACGGCTATTAACATTGCAACTTGGTGTGGCTGTGCAAGGACGCTGACATAGCATGTGTGCTAGGCCTGCTCATTCCTGGCACCTATGGCACTCTGCAGGAGGGGTGGGGGGACAGCTACTTTTACCTCTCCAAGGTAACAGTAGCTGTAGACAATTAAGCTCCGACACGAATTTGTCTGGAGGTGTCTCCAAACCACAGATTCCCGGGAGGGATACAGGCTCAGGTCAGCCGACAGTGGTTGGGGATATCCGTGTAGGACACTACTCTGTTCCTGCTCAACAGTGAGATGAAGCCACCGTCCAGATTGACGTGCGCTTGGTCGGTGAAGCCGCAAGCGGCGTTGTGTGCGGATTCACTCCTGGCCATGCCAAAGAGGGCAGCGGTCCAGATTAGATGTAACTTGCTGGTTCGTTTCCGGGGTTGAAGCCAAAAGTTAGAGGTACGGACGCCTCTTCGGAAATCTGTCCTCGGGAGAAATTTAGGATTGCAGACTTGGAGGTTTTAATTAACAGCGATGCTGTTGAGAAAATTGTTTATGTATGGTGTGCGCAGCTTTTAGAATACTACAAAAATGCACACCCATTCATGCCCACGTGCCTTGATACGTGTGCATAGTTTGTCGCGGATAGTGGATAGGCCGCAGATAGTTGGCATGGCCGAGAAACGGAAGAGGCCGGTGTGCTTCGACAGGCTCGGCGTGCAAAGCATCTGCTAGAGACGATAAGTCATGCTTACAGGGCGGCACAAGAAAACGTCGACGAAAACGACGAGCTCACTCGGGCGTTGCTCAACGTAAGGTATAGAAATGCCATCCCGCCGACGTCAACCACGGCACCACAACGACACTAAAACTCAACTTTGTGTCCGTCAATGATCAAGTCTTGCACGTGAGTGCAAGCTTCCCTGAATTTTTTTACTGTTCTGATTTTTGTGAAGGCCACCATTGCCAGTGCAATGGCTGCTGCTTCATACACCACTGGGGAGGTCATGTGGGGCGGGCCAGAGGCAATGGAGTTTCCCTGGTTATTGACTACAGCAACTAATATTACGTCGAGACGAAAATAGTTGCCTGCGTGCCTGTAAACCACGTCCTCACATTTAGCTTAGCGTTTGCGCAGAGCTTGGGCCCTGGCCTATCGTCGCTCGTCGTTGTAATTGGGGTGCGTTTCACGAGAAGAGGGGGAATGAGGATGCAATCTCAGTGTTGTAGGAATAGCTACTTGTAAAGTCGTGCTGCAAGGAAGGTTAATGTCCAATGTGCTTAAAATGCGACTCTTTGTTTGGCTGTTAGCTAAAGCTTGTGCTGCCTTAACCTTTGTAGAAAGTGTACGTCTGAAACTGATCATGGTATGCAGAAAGAGAGTTTTCCTCCATGTTCACGAACCTTTCCCACGCATGGAATGAGAGATAATGGCTGGAGAATTTGGCTGGAGATAATGGCTGGAGAATCGTAAGCTTTTTTTTCAGGTTTAGGGATGAAAATATTTTTGGCTCTTTTCCACTACAGTCAAACCCGACTATATCAAACCCGTTTACATCGAATTATCCCATATATCGAACAATAATTGTGCACTATAATGTTACCGGGAGAATATATAGCAAAAAGTACGGCTACATCGAAGAAAAAAGGCAGCCGCAAACTATATATCGAACTTCGGCAGCGCAAGATTGCCCCCGAAGTTGGCTTTCCCGCGCGGCAGCTGGGCGAGCTGCCTACGCCTCCTCCCCCAGTTTGAAAAGTCACTTAGCCCAAGCGCTCGCGCTGTCGCTCGCTCTGACAGCCACCCCCTGGAAATAGTGTTTGGACCACACTCTCCCGCTGTCTCGCCAGTCTCGCGCGGCGGGCTCTCTCTCCCCTCGCTTCTACGCATGCTTCCCTTTTCGTGTTTTCGCGGTTGACGACGCATCGGTACGCCTTGTTCATCTGCCCCATCTGCGATGGCTGCTGTGCGATGGCCGTCGATGACGATGTTGAAACTACCGCAGAGCTCGCCGATGAAGACATCGTTGCCGATCTAGCTACGGAAGGCCCCGCCGATGACAGCAACTGTGAGGACTCGACGAGTTCCGCCCCGCCCCCATGTTCAGATGCTCTTCACGCGCTGAGCGTTCTTCGCCGCCACTGCGCGGCAATAGAAGGCTGTGGGCTCAGCTGTTTCGAGTCACTTGACAATGTTGAAAAGTGTGGGCTCAACAATGCTTCGAAAATGATGAAGCAAAAGAAGATCGGAGACTATTTCTCGCGCTAGTGTGCCCGCGGAGCATGTATCTTGCAAGTAAACAGCAGTTAGTGATGAGGTACGTTCTGTGCATTGTCAAATTCTTTAAACATTATATATCGAATTATACGATATATCGAACTAGTGACCGTTTTTTGCGAGTTCGATATATCCGAGTTTGACTGTATTTCGGAATGTGGCCACTATCCCAACACATATTGAGCTAATGAGTGAGGGCTTCCAAAAAGTCATAACCTAGATTACAAGCATTTGTTGCTGATGTCATTTTGCCTAAAAGCACATTTTGTTTTGGGCAAAGGGCCGTAATGGCAGCCGCGTACCTTGCCCGAAGTAATGTTGAGGAGGGCATTATTCCGGCTCGAGTAGGGGGGGGCAGTACCTTGGCAGCACAGCTTGCAATATGAAGATCCTGAATAACCTTCAGTAGTTCTTTGTCCGTGCTACCAAACTGATAGGGAATGACACTTATGGCGAATTCCATTAGGAGAGCCGGAGCACTCAAAAGCACTCTGAAAGTGCTCTCTGCTGAGCAGGCGTGTTTCAGTGGTCGAACAGGAGTGGGAGCACTGTCATCCAGTGGTAGTGCGAGACCACTTTGGGTGCTCCGAGAGCAGTTGGGAGCAGTTCGATCTGCTCCCGCTTGAAAAGCGAAGTGAGCACACTACGAAGGAAGTCACATGACCTTTAACGTCATATCCTCCCCTTTTTGTGTGTGTGTGTGTGTGTTTTGCTCCCTTGTATCGGGGAGCATGGCGGCATCCATCGTGCATTTGCAACTTTGTGGAATGGGCAGCGAGCCCTACGAGCATGCGAATGCTTCGCACCGCCACACGTGCTTTGCCCAGCTTTGCTCACACATGCTTTTCCGCAGAGATTTCTGGGATGCCTAAAGGCTGGAATACGTGGAGCGAACTTTCACGACGAAGTTCGCGCAACGCGAAATCTCCCTCGGCAGGACGCTGTATATTCGTCCGGCTGAGCTACCATACTTACCCAATTCTAACGCGCACCCGATTTTCCTGGCAAAAAAACCAAAACATCTTGCACCTCCGTTTGTAACGCGCACGGAACTTTATAACCCAGACAAACGAATGCGGGAGAAATGGGCGATTTATGTCCCAAAGTAATCTCACTCATCTCACTCCTCGTCGCTTTCCGGTGACCACAACATCTCGTCCTCGGTGCCGCCAAGAGCGTTCGCGATGCCACACTTCCGAACGAATGTTCAACCATGGTCAATGGGATCGTGACCCATGCCTCGCACGCCCATTCCGCGAGCTTCTCCAGAGCCGCACGCTTCAGCCTACCACTCGTTTTGAACGTGTGAGAGCCGCTGCTGCCATTGCAGTTATCAAGTGCACAAGTGGAACGATTTGACGATTTGTGTGAACGCCTATAGAAATCCATAGGCACTTGTGCGTCCTCCGTTCAAAAAATTGTTGCTAAACATTGAAGAAGTCTTCCTCCATGTTGCTAAAGGCTTTCGCGCCATCTTGAGATGGCGATGGCGATGGGTGGGACGAAATTTTCTCTGTTTCAGCAGTTTCGGTTTCGTATCCGATTCTAACGCGCATGCGATTTTTCGGCCTATTTTTCCGGAAAAAGGGTGCGCGTTAGAATCGGGTAATTACGGTACATGGAGTGACGACATGGCGCGCGCCGCCGCTGGGCTGCTCTAAAAAAAGCCCCTCCGCCGCGGCCATGCCCATAATGGAGGGGCTTTACTTTCACTGAACTCCATGCCCAGAATCAACGGTGCCGTTCAGTAAACAGACCCAGTGAAGGAGGTTCCCACTTTGGTTGTACGTCATTTAACGATTCTGTGTGGGGCGGGGGTGTTTCTTCTACTGAAATATTCATTCTCAGTTCTCAAAAACGCTAAAGGCTGAAGAGAGAGAGAGAGAGAGAGAGAGAGAAAAAAGAACGGCGCCGGGGAGATTCGAACCAGAGACTACAAAAACAAGTAGCCGGCCGTTTAACCTCTACTTCACCCCGAGAGATGGTGCATATGAGCGAAATAGCCTCTGGTACTTGTTTTTGTCGTATTTTAGAGGCCCTCGTAGTGATACCGCCTGTTTCTCACTCGTCAATTTTGCATACAGGCCTCATATTGCTGCTACTGCAAGTAATGTAGCCGGATCGCCCTTATTTAACTGATAAATGCTATCATGTATGCCCATCTCAGCGACACAAGCCAGGACAGCCGGTCGGGACCGTGTTTTCCCCTCGTCGTTTTTTCCTCTCCCACCTGCTCTCCGGGCTCGTGCCGCATTTATGGCAGGTGCAGTGGCCCTGCTCCCGCATGCCCCCAAGTGTTCTGTCACCTACTCCTCAATGTACGACGCCACTGCTCCTGTTCTCTCAATGGAATTCCCCATTAGGTTGCATCGATGTGTGGCTTGGCTCTTACCAAGATCGATTAAGCATCAGACGACGTTTCATGTCTTGGGTAGCTGCTTCTCACGCTGCAATCGCAAGCTACATGCCAATTTTGTCGTAATAACTGAGTATTCTTTAATGTCTTGGTCAAGCCAATCCAGGCGACAAAATACGTTGCAACAGACTTTGTTCTTGCGGAGCCGCTGTTGCAAACCACTCTTGGCCTCCCACATGTGGGGAAGCTGCAAGTCAACCTGGCATTGGTTCCCTGCTTCAAATGTATAATTAGTTACCTGCTCAGCATCTCGGCCTAGTTGATCCGCCTTTGCCTTGATGTCAGTTATTTCTCATATATGTTGACCAATCACTGAGTGTGAGGAATCCCGCTGCACCACTCAGAGCCCTTGAAATGCATCTCGGTAAATGAGGATAAGCGGGCCTACCAGACCTTCGTTTGATGTTGCCGGGTGGTCGTTGCCGAGATTCTCTTATGTGTTGCGCAAAGTGGTCTTCCTTTACGTGTGTTCTGTAACAGTGAGGCAAGGCTGCTCACACTGCTGCTCATCACTGCTCACACTACTTCCGGTGCAGGTGGGATCCGTGGGGTCAGTGGTAAGGGTGAGGCCTACTTGTTGGGCATCAAGCCAAAGGTTTTCGCTTTTTAATGGTGTCATGCTTGCAATCCCCACTCAGTGTGATGTGCATTAAAATCACCGACAATGAATAACGTGTGTAAATGGAAAATTTCAAGAGTTTTCTAAAAAAGCTTGGTCAATTTGGAGGTGTTGCGAGAAGGGCTCCATAGGTTTAGGAAAAACGTGCTGGTCAGCCATGTTTTGCATTTAGAAATTAATTCGATGCAACAATACTCGCATCCCGGCTGCAAATTTCACTTCTCTTCACAGACGCAGAAGTTTTGACGCTTCCGAACGGTCCAAGTTCTACACCGTGTTTGCCATTTGAAAAGACTTTCCACACTGATGAGTTCTACGCTGTTTGTTGATTAGTACACGCATACCCTGAAGTCACTGACCAAAGAACCGAAGCGCATGAAAAATTCCTTGCCGGCTTGACCCCTGACCCCTGACCCGACAGGCACAGTCAGCCCTGTGCGGCAGCAGCGGCTCACCATTGTTTGCATTGCTGGATGTAAGCAAATCTTTCCTTTGCAGCTACGTCAGCTGACTCCTCAGCCATGATTGGCTATCCGGTTTTGCATTGCCTTGGCGCGACAAGGGGATTCAGTCCTATAGTGATCTTGTCCTCCGTCGCAAATCGAGAAAAAGCGATGCCTGCCTCATCACTTGCGACGTCACGCAACGTGCCAAGTCGCCAGTGAGAATGTGCCTTTAAAACTGTCCGCTGACGGAGGCCAGTCGATTTTATGAGGCCCATTCCCCTTCACGCAGCGTCTTCAAAGAACCGGTGATGCAAATGTTGAGACCAAAGATTTCAGCACCAATCTTATCCTGAAATTGTGCTAACATGGCTCTGAATGGCGCACGAGGGTTTCCATGATCTGTTCTCCAAAATTTTGAAGCACACCTTCCGTAACGTACTAATCATCGACCCTGAAGCAAGGGGGGTTTTCTAAGGCCAATTTTCTCGTCCCAGCGTTTTAACTGAGTAGAGCCAGATGGAGAATTGTCCATCGCATCTGCGGACCCAATTTCTGAGGACCCCAAGGTCGGTAACCCACTGTGGCTGGAATCAACGATGGCCTGAGATGCTGGTCTGAAGTTTTGGAAGAGGCGGGGTTGACAGTGGTGTCGACTCCCTTAAGTTCAGCTAGGGCTGCTTTTGAAACTTTATTTTCCAACGATAATGGACTCAAGCATGTGATGGATTTTGTTAATTTCTGAGCATGAATCGGAATGTCTGCCGCGAGTGTGTTGACTCTGGGGGACCATGTGTCTCTGAGTGTGTTTGCCGTGGGAGACCGTAGCTGCCCAGCTCACCTTGTTGTTTAGGTTGGTTCTGTTGGCATGGATATGGCCACCTGTCCTTGATGGTTTTGGCCCTCAGTGCTCGACAGCCGACGACGCAACGTCCAGCGCACACAATTTCAGCCCCGGGTGGAGTTGTCCTTGGTCGCCGGTCCACAGCTCGCATTCCCTTGGCTTTGCTGCAACCGAGGAAAGGGACCCAAATGGTCACTCTCCCCAGATGAGGCCCTAAAGAATTTTTTACTGCTCCTTTCTATTGTCCTCTTCCTTCACGAATAGTCACAATCTGCGCATAGAGTGTAAATCCCGAAGTGCTAGGACCTGATTTTAATGAAGCCTGTCGCATGCTTAAGCTCCCAATCAGAGGTCAAGAAAAAAAACGTTCACTGCATTACTGACCGCTAATCGCTAAAACGATTCAACAAGGCCGAAGCCACATGTAGCCAAAGCAATAAGCACGAAATGAACATCGTACTGTTAAACTAGGCCGTACAGCCAGTGTCTTCTTGGCAGGAGGCACTTATTTATGCGGCAGCATGTAATGCCTTTCAGCTGCTGCTTGCATCAAGCTAGAGTTTTGCTCCCGTGAGTACACCCCATTGTTTTTCTCAACAGCTGCGTAGTTTAATTTGACCCAATGCAAGTGCAGTTACTAATACGCCTGCAGTGCACTGGCCTTGAAAGCAGGATCACACATGCTTGGTGCATTGCTACCGTGGTATGCTACACGTATCAACTCGACTCAACATGTGTCACCTGACAACCTCCAAATGCACACCTGAAACACCTCCTTTAGTTCTTTCCAGGGTGCTCATTCTTCACAGTCCATCAACTGTTGGTACAGCCAGAAATAGTTTTAGGGGTTGGGGGTGTATGGAGGTATGGGAGAACGGAAGGAGCCTTGCCAAAACGAATGCTAGCACTTGCTTATGTGCAACATAGTAAAACGTTCGAGGGGGGCGCGGTGTACCTGGAGAATCCTATCGGCCATCTGGGAGGCCATCACTGATGTGTTGCTGGGGCATTCTTGGCTCGTTTCTCTTTCACAAAGGTCAGCACATGGCGAAGTTATTTGTGCACTTGACAGCAACTGAGGATTCACAAGGATTGTGAGCTGCTGATAATTGGCTGAGCTGTTGGGTTGACCTTTTTTCTGTGCAGCTTAGCAAAGGGGTCAGCCTCGCGTAGAATTGTTTACTAGCACTGATGAGAGGCTGAAAGCTGGGACGTAAAGAGTAGTCAGGCAGTGGATGTTCACACGTATTTAAAGAATTGGCCATCATATGGCTTATGCAAAGACTATAACATGCTTTTCATCACTATCAGAAGTGGGGTAGGTCCAGCCCATTTAAGGGACAGTGGCACACCATCTTGCATTCGGGACAGACGCAAACACCCACACATCAAAACGTTCGACAAGTACTCCTGTAATGATGCCAGCATTTACGGAGGTGAAGGATACAAAAATCTAAAATTAAGTTTGCTTTGGAGGTGCAGTGTCCCTGTGGCACTGCACATTTTTATACGTTTCAACACGAAAATGCATAATCAACATCAAAAAAAGTTGTACAACTGAAACTGAAAAGCAACACAGGCTGCATAAACTTTAACATCTTAAGACAAGCAAAAATAGGCCAGAAACATGGATACGCTGTGCCAAGTTTTTTCTGCAGCCTTGTGTGCCTAGTGGTGGCTGGATGGCGTTTTGTTGACTTCGCCGGACTGGGGGAGTGGCTGTTGAGAGCCAGTGGTTGATCTTATGCTTCAGACCTGCAAGAGTGAGTAGTAACATGTGAACTTAAACATGCTGCGATGCACAGTCTTACAACAGTCAGTTCACCAGTGACCACATAAAGTTGAAAACTGCTTGTGCTTGCTTTGTAGAAGGTTTGTACGAACACTTTGATTGACTATGAGGTTTAACACACTGACACTACACAGGCGATGAGGCACACTGTAGTGAGGGACTAAGGTCAATTTTGACCACTTGGGGATCTTTTAATGTGTGCCAAAATCTCGAACATGGGCATTTCTGCTTTTCGCCTCCATTAGAGAAGTGGCAACTGTGGCCACGAATCGAACCCGCGTTTCAAATGATTTGAAATATTAAGTCTGGAATAGAAGGTATGCAAGGCAACGTTTAACAAATACACATATGTGCAGACGCAAGGATGGTGAAAACAGAGCCTGCAAGCATATGAATGGTCTGCTTGTCGATTGGGTAGGTTGGTTGCTTAAAAAAAGAATGGTTCATAAAGCAACATGCTAGATACCATCTGTGCCCAAGGCATTGCTTAAAAATGAACTCGCCATTCCATGTAATAAATGCAGCTATGCAGTAAAAGCACAGAAGGGGAGGGAGGAATAACCGGGTGTTTTAAGGTGCACAGTAAAAATAGCGCAGTGAAAAGGAACGATGCAAAGATGGAACTAGCGTTACTCCGCTTTGTTCAATAATCAAAACGCCCAACTTTTTTTATTCCTCAAATTAAGGTACTTCCGAAATCTGGGTCCTAGTAATTTTTCTGCGTCAAGGCTTGCGCATTGAATCTACACGGCACCAGCGGAACGGGTTGGTCACTGCAACAGCAGATTTTCTCTGGAATTGGAGTCGGAAGAAAATCTCAGTGATGTCAGTGATTGTCAGTGTCAGTGATTGCCGCGATTTAAATAAAAAACAAGAGCGCGCCTGTTTTTTATCCCTCGTACGAACAACCGACAAGGCATCCAGCGTGCGACCGCGACTGGTGACTGCGAAGCTGATGGTGGCGCATTGCTGCCTGCCTAAGTTTTCATTCCAATCTATTTGAAAACATGTTGGCACACGGGGGCGTGCACGAGTAGGTAGAGCGGTAAAAACGTTAGAGACCACGTATGCGTGCGACTGCGTCGCGATAGACGAAGTCACGCGTATGCTCGCAGAAAAGCGATCGCCCGAAGGCATATGCAGAAAATGTTGCCGTACGGAAGCCAAACTCGAGGGATTTGTTCAAAGGTCGCTGGCGATCCGTCAGCGCTCGGGAGACAGCACGGCTCGGGAAGCGGCCTCGCATTCGCGACCATCGCTAAATCGGCGTACGCGTGAAACACCTCTCCAAAGAAATTATTCGGTTTTTGTGCTCAACCATGTATTAGAGGGAACTTACCAGACAAAGTCGTGGATACGGTGCGGGTGCATTTGCGTCGGCATCCACGGCGGCAGCCAACTGCAGTGTCGGACTTTTGCGCGCCGTTCCGGCCGTTCGCTGCCGCGGTTTCATCCTCCGGTGATGCGAAGTTATCGATGGCAGGTAGAGCGCCACCACATAATGTGAATGCGATTAATAATATATCTCTTGACGGCACTACCGATAATTGGGTTGAAACATATGGGTTGAAACGCGGCAGACGATAAACGGGACACCGGTGTTTTTTTTTCTCGAGATGCGGGCGCACAGCGCATGCGCTAGCACAGTGGGCACAGACATGGCGGCTTTCAGTGTGGCCAAGCGAAGAAAATCGCCCGCTAAACTTTTGAATGAATACCGTCTATTGGTGCAGTGTTCAAACTTCAATTTCAAGTGCACAAGATGTTTAAAGTTTAGAGGGTGGAAAAACTGCGCGCGATAGACCAGACAATAACAAAGGGACAAGATTGGCTGCGCCCACCCTGTCCTTTTTATTCACTTGCATTTCACGCGCAGTTCTTCCGCCCTGAAAAATGCAATACAAACTAGCCCAACAAAATGCTGTACCAAGCGGAAGCTGTACTGGCAACAAACAGTAACACAAGTCACAGCACCCGGAACAGTACTAGCTCTGAAGAAGTGTGCAAGGCTCAGTCACGCGCAACAAAAGATGCGGGCGTTGAGCCAAGGGTGTCAAACACTTTGCAGCTTGACAATTCAGCATTGGTTTTTTGGATTTTCCGTGCAAACTTCGTGTCTTAAGAGCTCCAACAATTAAGCAAAACATTCCTAACACATTTCATTTGCTCAGAAATTGCTTCCTCATCCGACAACCAGAATGTCCGGTGCCTTCGCGTTCAGTAGAGAACAACAAGATAAGTTCACTGTCGAAGTCACCAGCATCCAGTTGGATTAAAAATAGAAAGAAGGCCTTACAAGCCACTCTGTCTTCCGACAGAAACAATAGAATGAAATTTGCAGAAAATATAGGCACTGAGAAGCTGAATACACTAAAGTGATTAAAAAAAAATTTTTATTCTTCTGCCCGTACATCCGCAGTACAGGACCGTCATGGTTAGACTCTCCCTGTACGCATGTGGCCTGTCCACTACATTACAGGTCATACGCCTACCTGGCAAGACCGAGGTAAATTGCGCGCAATTAAATGTTGTCACAGTTAACAGAACCGCAACGGACTGTTGCCAACACAACGGTTTGACATTTTTTTTTCTAAAATTTGTCTTTACTGCAGCTAAGAGAATATGCACGCTTACCAAAGCTTTATTTCTGTATTATTCAGTCGGTGTAGATTTCACAGCGAATTTCCTAATGCTTTACACGCATCCAAAATCTATATTTTTACAAATTCATAGCAAGACCAGCCAGACTGAATTTGTATACTTAATTTATAATGCTTTTTGTATATTTCTCTGATCCGCCTCGTTGGCTCAGTGGCCAGGGCGGTAGCAATTGACGCCAAAGACACTAGTTTAATTCCATCGACGTATTTCTAAAGCTTCACTACACGTCGCCCCTCGTGACATGCCTCTTCCTGCGCGATGTAAAACGTGTTTTATATTTTCACAACGGCTGCGCCCCAAAACTGAAGCACGTAAAATCATTTTTATTAAAAAAAACAAGAAGTAAAATCACCTTCAGGAAAAAATGGAAATGGAAAAATTAGAAAAGTATACGCACTGGGGCTTGGGCGCTGGCTGTACGGGCAAATACCCACAAGCGTAAATACACGCCACCAAGCTTCAACGGCGGCCTCTTTTAGCACGCACTCAATAAAATATAGTGCGCGTTGCTATCACACTTGTAAGGTGGGTGCCCTGTGCAGCGAAGTGTTTAGAAACGCTCATCCATGCCGCGATGAATGCTTTCCTATGGATACAAAAAATGAAAATGCCCGTGTGTCCGTATCTCGGCGCACGTGAGAAATCCCCACGTGGTCAAACATAATCCTGAGCCCTCCACTCGTAGTGCTGCATAGCGCGTGCGTGCCTTTGCGTGTTTAGCCCCACAACCAAAATCCTTGCGTGAGCAAAATAATAGACGCTGCGGTTAGGACACAGTGCCTTCCTAAGTGAATTAATTCAACTCATGACTGGTAGCCATAAGTAATGGGATCGTCGAACATATTTGAGAATTCAGGACTCGAACTCAGACTACAATTTTACCGACCAAATCTGGACGTAATATTTAATTAACCGTTAGGCCGCCCCCGCTTCTTGAGTAATTTCGGAATGCCTCATCTGAATAGCTCTGCTCCCTTCAATGACGAACAGAAATATTTTTACGGGAACAAATAATTTTACGGGACACCGCTACACTTCACTTTCCTTGGAAACGTCGTCTTGCGAAATTTTGCCCTCTTAGGAAGTGACGGACCTGCCAAGACCACTCTGAATAAACCGGTGTGCTGATGGCGAGATGAGTATAAAAAGTGATTTACTTGCCGCAGCGGATGACAATGAAGGACTTGGTGAAGACCGGTCCACAAACATTCACGCCAGCGAAGGTCAATACGAAACGACGAAGGGGCCGGTAACCCCGGCATACAAAACGGCTGGAGAGTCGTTATAGCTGGCAGGACTTGTGACCTCACATTATGTCTGGTCTCGATGTCCTGGATCGCTTGCTCATGGGGACACAAGGCGGAGGATATCTTAGAGCGCTGCTCGAGGTTTGGCTAAACCTGCCCAACGCGGCCCATGTAGCTTCGCTGTTTGCGCCGATGACGAGACAGTTCGTAGCTGAAGCCACGATTGGGATGAACCTGCACACTCCACTAAAAATGATACGATGATAAAAAATGAGCGAACGCGCTGCATTTACATTACTTACATGGCTCCCACCACCGAACCCAAAGTGGCGATGGTAACCCATAGCTTCTTCTTTGTAAACGGATAGGTCCGTATTTCTATGTGCAATTTTCTGTTCATAGCCGTCGTGTTACATCTTGGGTATTTTGAAAAATCAGTGCACATTGTGGTTAGAGAAGCTAACACAGTTCATTTTGCAGCCATAAATACAAAACTCGTTTTGCAGCCGATGAAACGTTTCTCAGGTACAAACATTTCAGCGGCCGAGAGTATGCATAAGAACAGCGACAACGGATCTTCATCGCATGAGTGCGGTCGAGGACCCCAACAGTGAAATGTTCTTTCGGTTGCGTGTACTTTATGGCAATTATTTTGCTGGTTAACGTGTTCACAAATGAGTTGCAAAGAAAAAAAAAGATGACACAGAGCTTCCTCCTTCGTTCATGCTTTATGAACAACTTGACCTCCGAGATTAACCCTGTATAAGTCGGCCCGTCGTTTGTACGGTGGAAGTATATTTCAAGTTAATTGAATGAAACAGAGCACGACAAAAACCAAGTTTCTATAAATTATGGATCGATTGTGCTCAAGGTGGTTTTGACAATACGAGAGTTTAGGTGGCGTAAACCATCGCTAATAATCACTGCTGGCAGAGGGAAGAATCTCATAGGATGATTCCTACCAGTCTTGTACGTGTTTGTTTTGTGTATTATATTAAAAATGCACAACAAGCTAAAACGTTCCATAAAAAGTTCGCGAAAGCAAGCATAGAGAAAGCAGGTATAGTATTTAAATAACAGTGATGTTCTTTCGAGGCCTTTGAAGGCACAATTTACTTTTTCATATTGGTGAACTTGATGATTGACTATCACACACATGGCGGGAGGAGAAGGGTGCGGTGTCCAGGATATTTGCAAACTGCCCACTAATAAAAGAAAATAGAGTGGATATTGATATTCTTAGGATACTCTGATGGCATATGATAAAATTCTCATTGTAGGGCCCCGGGTTTAAAAATACGCATACTCCTTTCGAGATAACGCAATCATTGCTACAGTAACACAGCTACTAGCACCGATCAAGTCAAGCATCGATTGGAATATCTCTAAAGACATTGCATATTTGTGACTTTTTTGCCTCATATTGGTGTAGTACTATACATCTGTACATCTCTTGTTGTTTTATGTACCTTCAGAAAATAAATATGTGCTCTCTACAGTAGAGCAGTAGTTGAAAGTTATTGCCCTTTTTGTCCTCATCGTTTCGGCCCGTGTGTCGTGTATACATCGGTGCCTAACGTCGCCTTAACGGCAGAGGAGAGGACAGGTCCTGCACTCCTATTAAATACGGAGCCTGCCTAATGTTGGAACATCAAGGACCCTCTGTGCTTGTAAAAACAAGCCAACCACAATAAATCCAAGAAACGTTGCTCCCGAATATTATGTCGAAATCAAATGTTAGCAGCTCGACAGCGGTCGGTGTAGTGGACCCGTCCTGTTTTGTACCTTGCGGTGCCGAATGGTAGCGCGACTTCATTCTCTCTGATGACTTTCAAAGAGGCTACGTGCCTCATTATCTGTTCCTGTCTTCAAAGCGGCGGTCTCTGTTGTGATCTGTGGTTATTGTGGCTTTTTGCGCTAGCACGTGTGCGCAATATTTGGCACGGCTGCACCGCCGAGAGCATGACGCTCGCCCATCACTTCGTCTTTCTGATGCAGGTCATCGGTTCTTGGTTGCCCCAGTACGCTTATGGTCAGACATTCACACCAGTTTTTATGCGGGATCGTCCCTTTGCTAGAAATGAAGGAAACGATAATGTGCACATTCGGTTGGTTGCAGCCTTCACAGGGATGCGCTGGCTCTACCGCGGGTCCGGTCACTTCACTCCACAACCTAGATACAACTTACACGTTGTCTAGTTTTTTTTCTGCTATCGAGATCCTTTTTACCATATGTGTGTGAGAAATGTGCTGTGTGAATGTCTAATGTAGTCACCATTGGCAAGGCTCTCAAGCCTTTGCATATCATATCATGCCTTCTCATGTCACTTGTAACAATATATATTCGTGTAAATAAAGATAATAATAGAAAAATGAATAAAATTGAAAACAAGTTTATATCACTGGCACTAGGGTGTGCTGGAGGCACGCGGTTGCTAAACTTCAAAAATGCACACAGCAAAACTCAACAGGAAAAATACCTGAACCAAAAATGGTGGGGCAAGTGAGTGGATATATCCTCAGGCTGTAAAACACTTTAGACCGCCCAAATAAACTCATTTTGGCAACCACAAACTATATCCCCTGTTATCTTGTAATACCGTGAGGCAACCCTGCTAGAACGGAGAGAATGATGTATAATACACACCTCTAAACAGCCGTGGTACCAGGCTGAGCATTGCCATCCACAGAACAGGAAGTGGCAGAAGCAATCCCACCTGATCTAGCCAAAGGAGAAGGCAAGATTTGGGCACCAACTGGGAGCGGAGAGAAATATTCAAACAAATAATAATAATTACACTACCGTAAAAACCCGCGTATAATACGAGGTTTTTTTCCAAATTTTACTATGTAAAATTTGTGCTTCGTATTATATGTGGGTCCTAAAGTTTTCAGCCAAAAATTTGCACTCTTGGTTTCGGTTTCGGCGGAGAGTGCGCCATCTTGCGGTGCTGTTAGCTGGCTGCTGTTTCTCTCAGCCGGCGCCAATTTGATTGTTTTGACCACGCGAAGGATCAGCACGTTCACCGCAAGTCTACGTATCACGATGTCGGATGCGCGAAGGCAGTATTCGGCTGCAATTAAACGAAAAGTTATTTTATGTGCCGAGACCATCAGGAATTGCGCCGCAAGAGGGCACTTCGGCGTCACCGAAGGCAGCATTCGCGGGTGGAGAAAGCAACTGGTGCTTGACTGGATAAAATCTGTGTGGTGTCCGCGGCCTGGAGCACTGTTAGGGGTTCCCATCAGTGCTCGTGTTGGACACCATTCGCTACAACCTGGCTGATTCCGTGAAGAAGTTGTTGCGCGCACTCCGCACCAAACTCATTGTCATTCCAGGAGGAATGACATCCCAGCTGCAACCGCTAGACGTTTGCATCAACAAGCCTTTCAAAGACTGCATCAGGTGCCTGCTACCAAGAGTGGGTGAGCTCAGGAGAGCCGTAAGTGACAGCTACCGGGGATGGCTGATGCGGACTTCTCCAGCGGTGCTTTTTGGCTGGATCGCGGATGCGTGGGCCAGCATCCCAGAGGAGCTCGTCAGTCGCTCTTTTAAGAAATGCGGCATCTCAAACACCCTTGATGGCATTGAGGATCACTTTCTGTGGGAAGACATTTCCGACAAGGCGACTTCAGGAGACAGCGGCAGCGAACCTGACGATGACTGAACGGACGTCGGGAGGCAGTGCCAGCGAAAACTGAATGACTGAACGGTAACTGCAGTGCAAATAAATGTTTTCTGTGCTCTTTACCTCGCATTATATGAGGATGAAATTTTTTTTTCTGATTTTGATGTCCCCGAATTACACCTCGTATTATACGGGGCTCCGTATTATACGCGGGTTTTTACGGTACTAAAAGGACAACCGCGTGGGTCAGCCTTTTGGGCCCCTAAAAATTAGGTGCACGAAAAATTTCCTATTTTCTGAAATCTAGCACAAGAAGCAGGGTTTTATAGAAAACACAGTTCCATACACAGTTTCAATATAAAAGAATCAATGACTTTTAAATGGCCTTTTAACAAAGTAGACAGTACGAACACAGTTTCAATACATAAAGGTTTTTGTAGAGAAAAAAGGAAAGGCCTTTCATTTATTGTTCTTAGTTTTATTAAACTAGGAAGATTGCACCTGATGTCTCATTTGATTAGATGAAATTCGGAAGCTAAGAATCTTTGAAGTTATAGTTCGCGATCCTAGATTCTGTGGTCTTTCTTCAACTGTCTGTCTTCACTCGTGCGACGCCATCTTATGTTTCTGCATTTTTGGAACATCCACCTTCAGAAACCCTTAAAAAGGCAGCAATGGCTTCACGCCTCCATTGGATGTACAAACCCCCTGATCACGATTGCACACCAACCGCAACATAGGGAAAAGAAAGCAAACAAAGCTTTAATGCCACCAGCGTTGTCCCAGAACCGACAGAAATAATCGATTACGATAGTTTGGCTGTTGCCCCTT
Source organism: Haemaphysalis longicornis (assembly GCF_048455015.1). Classification (NCBI taxonomy): domain Eukaryota; kingdom Metazoa; phylum Arthropoda; class Arachnida; order Ixodida; family Ixodidae; genus Haemaphysalis; species Haemaphysalis longicornis. Next base: position 36,154,321 of record NW_027526233.1, on the reverse strand, counting down.
TGCAACAGGTGGGGGAATCTCGGATAGGTATATGTTTGAGGGCTTCCTAGCGTTAAAGAGTTTGTTTTTGGCGTCCTTTTTCCATTCCAGCCAGCTCATTTGCGCTATTTCTCCAGTCAAAACTACGTTATGTAAACTGGATTCTGTTGGTTTATACTGTTTACCCGTTTTGTTAGCACTGCACTTGTTTTTTAGGGCATGCCATTTTGAGAAATTCTTCATGCGGAGAACACACAAACAAGACACAAAAGGGGACATAGACACATCACCGACGCAGCGCTTTGTTAACTTCTGTTTTTGTCTTGTTTGATGTGCATGAAGAATGGGAAAATAACAAATAGCCGACAGTCCAAAAATTGTGCAACAGCACCTGGCGCGTCCGATTCAATGATACCACTGGGTGTTGAGAGTTCAGTTGATTGGACAGCAAGACTTAGTTTTGGCCAAGTCCTGTTTTCCCCCCTAACCCCTACTCCACGTTGACCCACTTCCACCTCCACATCTGAATTCTCAACAATCGACAACATGTATAAGTAGTTAGGTGTAAAGGATGGTGCAGCACCTGCTTACGCAGGCCTGGACAAAGCAAGAAGAGAAAGAAGCAGCTCAGCCAAGGCGGTAGTGAGACAGTGCCCCTGACTACTAAGTACAAACAAAGCTCACTGTGGCAATCAGACAAAGCTCAGGCTACGAGGCTGGACCTCTTTATAATGTGTTGATATTAAATACGACTAAATATGAATCCAGAAAAGTAAAGTAAACTACAACAAAATTCAACAGTTCCGATTCATGTTCAATTTATGTAACTGCATTTCTGTTAAAGTAGGCAGATATTGCAATGTGTCCTTGGAGTAGGTGGCGATGAGCTAGACTCACTGTGGCTAGCAAAGTAAGCCTTTTCGTCAACCTCGAAGTTGAGGCCAGCCAGACGAAAAAAAACATGTGGCGGATGCATGCTCACCAGCTCCTTGTCCAGGAAGTTTGACTAAGCGGTGTCGGTGTTGCACTAAGCAATAAGACATAAGGTTTGTCAGGACCACGCTCATTGACCCTTTTAATTAGATTCAAACAACATCGCCACTTGGAAACCCCAAGATTTAAAGGTCTAACGAGTAGGAAAAAGAAATTCCAGGACAAATATGTTTTAAAACATATGGGTGCACTCTGAACATAATCCAACACATAAAGTGATCAGAGGGGGGGTACAATTGAAAACATTCCATTCAATGACCACTAGATAAAAAATATTGAAGGTGTAATCTATTTTCAAAGACATTTGAAATAATTAGCGCCGTTGTCTCCAGCAGCATGAGATCGCCATTGGTCTATACAGTATCATATGGAGGACAACAAGCATTTGGAACTGAGTAAGCTCAAAAGAAAGCATCATACCTGCCTTTCAGGTATTGTGAGGCATCCATGCACTGTGGGTTAATCTTTGTTCCACCTTTTCGTCAGAGAGCCAACTGGAAATCGTGCTTAAAAAAAGCCTTATAAAAAGCTCATAAAACGAAAACAACTCCACAAAGAGAACTGATTTCCTAATTAAATGCATTTTCATGTAGATTCAAATTTTCCACAACGTACTAATCTTTTATTGCTGACACTGAGTGAAAGTTACCTACAAAATATACAGGACAAGTTTTCCTGCTTTTTTGCATTTAGCAGTAGTCCCATGCTGCAACTATTTTCAACATAAATTCTCGCAGAGGCATCCCTAAGAAACCGCCGAATACTCAGCTATTCAGAAAGACTGTCCTGGGCTTTGAAGTAAAAAGGTTCCATCTCCCTCTCCTACATGCACAGATATTTTGTGCACGAGTCAGCTTTAGCCCATTGGAAATGCATACTTTTGCCGTCCCAATCAATTTGAAAATGATCATGGGAAAGCTGCATGAAAGCTGTTTTCAAATTGTTTTTTCAGTTAAAAATGTGTGCACTCTGGGTAAACTAGTGATACTTTGTGCCACCTTCTTAGTACTGTGGTAATCCGGCAATAGTGGCGGGGGACAATCCCACGGGATGGACACGTGCCGGCTGAGGATGAGGAGGTGGCGCGAGAGGAGCGAGGATATGACATGGCGGACTCGGCTGGGCGACGTGTGTGCAGCCGGATCGGCTGAGCGGTGTACCTTGGCGTAGCGGGACTCCAAGTAAAGGTGTGATCGAGGGGGCTCAGTGTCCTTTCTTGGGAACCGCGGCCGGGTGCAAGAACCCCGGTACCACATTTGGCGCCCTGAACGTGGGGCCGGCCGTGGTTCCTGGGAAGGGCATTGTGGTCTTCTTCCCGCCCAGAATGCAGTGGCACAGGACATGGTGAAAGGGCGTTTTCGAACGGAGGAAGCAGCGAGGCCGGCTCGGAGCGGTCGCTGCTTTGGGTCGTGCGTGATTTCGGTGGACTGCGTCGTCGCTGTGCCGGCCAGCGCCCAGTGATGATGACTCTTCAGGACGGCAGCGATGACACGGCAAACGTGACCGACAGCTCGCTGAAGATGTGGTCAGACACGATCGACCTGGCGGACCAGTCTCTGGTGGTGGACATCTCGGATGCCCTCAGCGAGAGGGACAAGGTCAAGTTCACTGTTCACACCAAGACGACGCTGTCGGACTTCCAGAAGCCGGCGTTCTCTGTGCTTCGGCAGCACGAGGAGTTCATCTGGTTCCATGACGCCCTGGAGGAGAGCGAGGACTACGCCGGGATGATCATTCCCCCGGCCCCTCCGCGGCCGGACTTCGACACCTCGCGGGAGAAGCTCCAGAAGCTCGGCGAGGGCGATGGCTCCATGACCAAGGAGGAGTTCGCCAAGATGAAGCAGGAGCTCGAGGCGGACAGCTGCTGACGACTGCGCCGGACACCACCCCCACGGAGCAAGGCCCGCGGACAGGACCTTGCCACGTTTGCACCTTCTGCAAGGACCCCCGAGTCTAAGGAGGCCACCTGTGGCACCGGTCTACTGCCATCCGGGCTGAGCCGTGGGAGTCCCTCGAGAGTGCCGACGACTGCAGCCGAGGGCAGCCAGCGTCGGCCTTTTCTTCGGAGGGGGGGAGAGTGTGGTAATCCGGCAATAGTGGCGGGGGACAATCCCACGGGATGGACATGTGCCGGCTGAGGATGAGGAGGTGGCGCGAGACGAGCTAGGGCGGAACATGGCGGACTCGGCGGGGCGACGTGTGTGCAGCCGGATCGGCTGAGCGGTGTACCTTGGCGTAGCGGGACTCCAAGTAAAGGTGTGATCGAGGGGGCTCAGTGTCCTTCTGGGTAACCGCGGCCGGGTGCAAGAACCCCGGTACCACATTTGGCAGCCGAGGGCAGCCAGCGTCGGCCTTTTCTTCGGAGGGGGGGAGAGTGTGGTAATCCGGCAATAGTGGCGGGGGACAATCCCACGGGATGGACATGTGCCGGCTGAGGATGAGGAGGTGGCGCGAGAGGAGCGAGGATAGGACATGGCGGACTCGGCTGGGCGACGTGTGTGCAGCCGGATCGGCTGAGCGGTGTACCTTGGCGTAGCGGGACTCCAAGTAAAGGTGTGATCGAGGGGGCTCAGTGTCCTTTCTTGGGAACCGCGGCCGGGTGCACGGGCCCCGGTACCACAGTACAGAAGCCTGAAAAGCAGCATGTGCAATTGTTTCTCTCACTGAAGCATACCTCAAGACAAATGTTGTTTTGTAACGAGCAAGAATGTCGATCAAACATGATCAAAAACTGTAGCCCATAGCTTAAAAACAATCCTGTATGTTCCATCCTTATACATTCTTGTATTTTTGAAAACCAGTCCCTTCCCCCCATTTAGCCGCCGCTATAGCGCAAGCGGAGCACCAACCCCTAAATAGATAAGTATACGAAATGGTGGTACACACTCTGTACTGTATCATTTGCTCTGCTCTTTAAACATCAAAAATCCTTAACAGGACAGTAGGATGGGTGTTGAGATGTAGAATCGAATATGTTCAGTTTATTCAGTTCAGTTTTATTCAGTTTTCCCAGAAGCAGCTGGACGACTTCCTGGCTAAAAGCTGCACGAGCAGCTTGACAAAGGCGCAGGAAGCTGTTACAAGGCATGGAGGACGGACCACGTAACACAGATGTAATCATAAGTAACAAAAAAACAAAAATAAAACACGATTTCAATTTAACCAATCAGTTCTACAAATTGCATCAAAAGATAATCAAAATTAGATGAAGGAAACACAGATTAGAGAAACAGGCCACGAACAGAATGAATAGTTTACATTATCAATAGGAGATTCAAGCACACTGTAAATAAAAATTAAAAATAATACCCTAGAAATATGTAGAAAAAAACATCAATCAGAACACAGTGCATAATCGATTCCAAACACACAGTAAACATACAGTAGGACAGAACTACAGAAGTAAAAACCAGTTAGGTTCAGTTACAATACGCCAGGAACACAGAAGTAAAAACAAGCTAGGTTTAGTTACGATTGCAGGATGTATGTTCGAAGTTGTTTTCTACTCTACCAAGAAGTATGTTGGTGTCTATTTAGTGTCATGGGAACATTATGACATAATGACTGAAATTTGTAATTTGTAAGAAAATGTGGTATAGCCCATATATCGGTGCAGCGTGTTTTAACAGTCGATGAGTAAAGTTGTAATGATGCAAGAGAGGACAGGTAATTAACGATTTGAGGTGAGGAGCAATTAAAGATCTGTAAATTTGTAAGATCTGTAAATCTGTAAATTAAAGATCTGTAAATCTGTAAATGTATGTTAACTTTAGAACTGAGAAAATACACAAAACAGCACGTTACAGTCCCGCGTGGATGAACTTGAGGACAAATCCCGCATAGACAATATTATCATTCGAGGGGTTCCGGAGTCGAAAGAGACGTGCTGAGAAACCGAAACAAAACTAACCACTTTTGCTACTTCAGTTCTTAATACCTTCACGCCAGATTCCATCCATCGCGCGTACAGATTAGGATTCTTAACTCAAGCCAAATGTCGTCCTATCATTGCCAAATTCATGAACTCGAAAATAATGGATTTCAAATTTAATTCAATCTTAAAGATGTTGTCATCAGCGAAAATGTTTCTCCCCCGAAGCGCATACTCCGAAAAAACTTCTTCATTTTGCAAACAGCCAGCCACACTCGCAACGCTTCCCTCTCCGATACAATAGGGTGTTTTTGAATAACAAATTCTACATGTACAACACTCACTGCGGCAGAGTTGAAGAAGTGGAACGATCACATGAAGTGGCCAGCAATAACGACGTTCCACCACAAAACACTTCATAGGGACACGTGAGGGCCAGAGGAACATCATTAATAGAAGAAGTATGAGTCATTTTCACCAACGTCAGAAGCTTACTTGACAAACATAGCTTTTTATCATCCGCAATAGACACATGTACCGGCCATATTATTGTCCTAACTGAAATTGGGCTTCACTCACACGTGCACAATTTCGAAATTTTTTAAGACGCCCATCGGTATGTTTTATATCGGTGTTACAGGACTGCTCGGAGGGGAGGGGGGTGCTGTTAGCCACACCAAAAGAAATCCCTTCATGATGTGTTTAAATTAACTGTGCTCTTGTAATATTTTGGGCTACCATCAACCTCGGGCACCAAAAACTGACTTTAGGAGCATGCTATCGCCCACCTTCTTCATCCCTCTCATTTGTAAGTGAACTACACGACGCTGTTAACAGTGTTGCCACACGTTGTCCTTCATATCCATTATTTTTGCTAGGTGATTTCAATTATCCCAACATACTTTGGATTCCTCAACCCGTCTCGTTGTCCTCCTTTTCACCACGAGCTGAAGAATTTTTGAATTTTTCCCTACCTATTCCTTCACTCAATTAGACTCTAACGCATTAAGAATATCACCCAGTTCTGCGAACACTGTTGATTTAATTCTGACAACACATCCCGATTTTGCTTCGCATATCACGTACTTGCCAGGAATTACTGATCACTCCGTACTCAGCTTTTTAATTAGGATTTCACAGCGGAAAAATACAAAAAAAGTAAAAACCTTGCACAACTACTAAAAAAGCCAGTTTAGATGCAAATAACCGAGAACTATCATCCTTCGTTGACGTATGCTTGGCAGGTTTTGACGAATACTCTGTTCAAACAAACTGTGATCCGTTTGCCGCCAAAGTGTATGAACAAACCTATAAATATATTCCGCAACATACCATCACTGGTAATCCATTACCACCATGGTATAACTCAGTTGAAACGCCTGTCTTATAAGAAAAAACTCCTTTTTCGATCAGCACGGCGGTCTCCTAGTGAATCTCGTTAAGCTGCCTATAGGACCACTTCCGACGTTTACGTGTCAGCGCTTACAACTGCCAAACATTACTTTTTGTCGACAACCCTCCCATCCACGCTGGACACTAACGTTAGCAAATTCTGAAATTACATAGCCCGCCTCGTGACGACCACGTACTCTTAGAAGATTCATCTGGCAATATCATTCCATCCCACGAATCCGCATCTGTGTTGAATCACTCATTTGTTATAAACGTCTCTACAACTTCTCAAATTGTGTTCCCCACTGCAGCTTCCTTTGATTATATTACAATGTCTCCGGTGCTGATCGAAACACCGTGTGTCGCTTCATTGATTGATAAATTAAAATACCATTCATCTCCTGGACACAACCTTATTGATCCAACGTTTCTAAAAAATACCATTTCATTTAGTTCCTTTAAACTAACTAAGATTTTTCAGCAATCATTAGATAGACCTACTCGTCCTGCTCATTGGAAAATAGGGAAGGTGGCACCATTGCACAAATCGGGAACTAAATCTTCCCCATTGAATTACCACCCCATTTCTTTAACAAGTACATGTTGTAAATTCCGAGTACACTATTTTCACAAACCTTGTATATTTTCTTCAATCTAACCCATTTTTTCATCAGCGCAACATGGCTTTCGAAACTCTTTTTCGTGTGAGACTCGACTTATATCGTTTACTCACCAGTTACATCGTATTGTAGATCTATCTGCTCAAGTTGATTGCGTTTTTGGGGGATTTTTCCAAAGCATTTGATGAGGTACGTCACCGCCTTTTACTTTTTAAGCTAAACTGACTTAAACTTGACCTTACCGTGCTTAAGTGAATCGAGTATTTCCTTCTTAACCGATCACAATTAGTTTCCGCTAACAACTGTATTTCTTCTCTGTGCCCCGTTTCTTCTGGAGTTCCCCAGTAATCGATTTGAGGTCCTCTCCTCTTTCTTATTTACATTAACGACCTTCCGTCTCTCGTATCTTGAGACATCCATTTATTTGCAGATGAATTTGTTATCTTTGGCAAAATTAACACTTACAGCGAAACTAACCTACTTCAGTCCGTTCTTGACAAGGTAACTAACTGGTGTAATGAATGGCTTATGTAACTAAACGTGTCGAAATGCAAAGTCATGCGCATATCACGGAGTACTAACAGCCTCCCTGTGTACTATTTCAACAACGTTTTGTTAGAGCTCCTCAATTCTTATTAATACCTTGGTGTCCACATTTCAGCTAACCTAAATTGGACGCTCACATAGACCATATCATTAGTAAACCTAACCGTATGTTGGGTTATCTGCGCCGAACCTTCTCAAACTTCCCATCCTCATAGAAACTTTTGCTTTATTAAACACTAATCAGGTCAAAACTCGAGTATGCTACCCCAGTCTGGGGCCCCTGCCAAGATAATCTAATTACTGCTCTTGAACTGGTGCAAAATAACTCTGTTCGCTTCATTCACTCCAACTATAACCGTACTGCAAGCATCTCGTCCATGGAATCCATCATCGGGCTTGCGTCTTTATCTTACCGTCGGACCACTTTTCGTGTTAAATTGTTTCACAAACGTTACCATCATCCCACCCTACGCAACCAACTCATTAATCAACCGCAATACATTTCTCGCCGAATCGATCACGCTCACAAAGTTGGCATCAAACATAGCAGCACGCGAAATTTTTCCGAATCGTTCATCCTCAGAACATCACGTGATTGGAACCGCCGTCCCCCAAGTGTCGTGGCCATTATTGATAACTGTTTATTTCACAATGCGGTAGTTAATGTTGTATAACCAGGATAATTTGTTTCGTTACCATAGTTGCTGTATTCTCATGTGTTATTGCTTTGTTTTGGTAACCAACTCCCCACTGTAATGCCTCTGGCCCTGAGGGCATAATAAATAAGTAAATAAATAAATAACTTTGAACTTTTCATTTATTCAAACTGATGCTTAAGTCTTGTTATTATTACATGCATTAAAATGCGCAAGAGTGCACAGTAGTTCAAAGTAGCCCAAATACACGAGTAATTTAAAATACCACCCCACTAAACACCCTATCAACAGAAGAAAGACTAACCCGGTGCCTCTTTTACTAAGAAATGCAGCCAGCATATGCCACGCACCCGCTCATATGCTGCGTGTAACCCTGTACTGTCAACATTGTTGGACCCTCTGGCACTCGACAGTGAAAATTCTGAAGCCAGCAAATAAATTTCTTCTCCTCCCTCCGCTCCCTGAGTGCAGTGAGTGTGTATTGGAGCTAGCGTGCAAGCACTAAGCAACGTTTTCTGAGTCACAACACAGCAATTGAAAACTGGGATGCATGACTAATTAATTAGGTTTCCAATAGGCACAACATGTGAAACCTGATGCAGCAAAGCCCATTGGGGTTCCGTTTTTCTTCAATTCTGAATTTATATTTTAAGTTTAGACATATATGTCACAAGCAGCTCCCCAAAGAAGTAGCAGTGTCGTCAAAGCAGCCAAAGAATAACACAAAAAGCAGCAGAAGCGCTAAGGGCACACCGCTGCCTCTAAGAAAGCTTTCGCTTTTTTAGAACGTACACCAGGGCTTTAGTTTTCATTGACCGCCTTAAGTTATAAGTATCGCACCTCAACGGCGTGGGCAGCCAGGGAAGTTCTTGCTTACGCGCAACACACGAAACGTTTTGAAGAAACGCATCGTATTAGCTAATAAGTGGCAAATACAAAAACATTTTTCTTTTAAGCAAAACTGCGCGTATGCCATGTGTCCTCTTTATGACCTCGTTATATCCGTGACCTCCTTTCCTTGCCCCCAAAACCAGCTCACGCTCCGGTGTCCACTCGTATTTGTGACATATTACGCGTGCTGCGGGAATTTCGTTTAAATTCACCTAACAATAAATTTATTTAAATATATAAACACACTGGCAGTTTGTGACCGAAGTACCTGTCTTTAGCTATAGCCACCATTTTGCGTTAGGTTCCCCAAAATACCTTAAGGACTAAAGATAGGAATCTCGGATTCGTCGATAGTTTATCACCAATAATAAGGGCACCGCATATTTTTCTCCTCTTCGCCGGGTGCCATTTCGTGGAGTCGCGTTATAATAAAATAATGACGACCGTCGTGGGTGCTATGCTATACAACAAAACGTAAACAATCACTTCCTTCACGCTCAGATCACTCCGTATTACTTTTGTTCCTTGTCATGAAGGTATTAAGATGTTAAATGTCAAAAGGACGCTCTTTCTAGAATACAATTACAGTCGGTATTTGCACATTTCGCAATGTAACACTATTTTCCGCATAACAAAAGCCCCCTTCTCACCGTAACATCGCTAGAGCTGTCGCCTTGGCTGCCCACCGCCTTGTTTGGAAAACCCTAACGGGTCGGTGCGGCAGTTTTATCGCACGGTCCGTATAGCAGTCGTGAATGAAGGCCTAACTCATTTAAGCAGCGCAGTGATCACTACACAACTGGTGCGAGCAGGATAGGCACGCATATGCTCTGCATGGCAGCCATTGCACTACGGGCGCCCAGCACTGCTTGCCGGAGAGAAAGGAGTCATTGTAATTAGCTTGCCACTTCTGTGTGGAAATTGGTACATCCGCAAGGCAGCTAGGCGTGTCAATGAAAGGTTTCGTGAGAAAGGCGCAGCTGTACACGTTGTATATATGGGGCATTTGAGCGCATCACCATAGCCTCGCTACCTTTACGCTTTCCTCTTTGTTAGACGTGTACTACGCCTCCCTTATGATGGGCCCAGTCACACATTTTTGGTGCTAGGAGTATTTTTACTGCACATAATAAGTCCATCAGTTCCAAAGTGAAGACTCTGTCGAAGGAGGTGGATCACGACCGTAAGGGTCTAATGAGTGCCACATCATGACCGCCATAGGAGCATTCTTAGTTGATTTCCCCAAACGGGACCATCTGCTTCCCCTCACTCACTAGCCAGAATCAGTGTTAATTATTGATAGTGACTGTGGCTAGTCCGTGAGCGGAAGCGGTCTGGCAGGTTGTGTAAATATCAAGACAGACTGATAACTTGCCGTGGCGAAACAACACCACACAGGGTTGCTGTACTACATGGGAGCAACCTCACTGGATTTTTACCCAAACGCGCAAAGCGCTTCGGCTCATGGACTAGCCAGCATCTCTATCAACAATTAAAAGTGATTCTAGGTAGTCAGTGAGCAGAGGCGGTTCGACCGATTGCGTTAACTCAACTGTCACTGCTACCATGGCCGCCTTGAGGCCACACTATTTAGTCTTGCCGAGCATGATTACCACACGATTTTGCCTACATATTACTAGGTACGGTGCATCACCACCCCTGGCTCAACATTTCTAAATGGTGCTTTGGAAAAGATTTTCAAAACTATTCCTGAATTTGCGAAATTTTAAATTCGTAGTCATTATCAGAAACAATTGCATAGGTATAATCATTAGGTTCAATGTGCGGCGTGCAATTCGGTGTAGCGGCAATCCAAAGGCATTTTATTCTTAAAAATCAGCTGCAGCACATATTTTGGCGGATAGTTTTTTTAATCTTATAAAATAAATGCAATTGTTATTTACCGAAAATTTGGTGTGTACACCTACGTAAGCAATTTTATCACGCTGATACTCTTTTTCTGTGACACCAAGCTAAAAAAAATGTGTTTTGTATAAAATATTTCGCAATACCAGGCACGTATAATAATTACATATAGTGTTTTAAAAGTTATTTACAATGGTGGTTTAAACTCAAAGTACGTCAGGGGTCACCTCCGCGAAGAAATAGGAAAATATTTTAACGTCTGGGGTTATTGCAATTTGTAGATCTAAAACAATGAGTAGTTGAGTAGATCAGTGCAGTGCACAGTTCTCATGAGTTATATTTGTTGACGGTGAAGATTTACTGTTAATGCCCGCGTCGACGCCGCCGTGTTCGCATCGCACCGCAGTAGCTGTCCAGGAAAATCGGTGAAGAAAGCTGGCATCTAAGCGAAGCGATCTCCGGTGGTCTCAGCGTGGTTGTGGCTGTGCGAGCTCCATTCCCTTCGGATACAGAAGCTGCTCTGTTCATCGTCTCGTGCGTGGGTAGTGGCGGCATGTAGGCGAGGGGCGCTCACATGAGTGTTCTGTTTTTCAATCGTTGCGCTCGCTGGTTGACGTCGATGATTTTTTTCCTTCCAGCTTCCATATAAGATTTTGGATACAGCACGTAAGAAGTCAGCCCGGTGAGTGGTGAGGGTCTCGCTTCAGTTAGCGATTGTCAGGCGCGCCTTGTTTAGGACAGTGTTTATCTCGCTTCCGGTAGCAAGCCGCCATGGCTAGCTACAGTGTGCGGCTGCGGCCGTACACTTTCTATGCGCGGCTCCCTCGAGGAGTCACAAATGTGGAGCTAGTGAAGGTACTGCTGCAGCGCTTCACCAAGAATGAGCTGAGTGCCGTGTTGGCATATGGAATACTATTATGGACCCTCTAGTTTGTCGCATCTATGTAACACTACTCTTCTTTACATGTATTTTCGAAGTCGGTAAAACATAAAGGGCTAGAAACGATGCCGGTTGTTTGGGCAGCAAGGACGAAGTGAGAACGTTGATGGAGCTTTATATATTGTCTAGCAAAAGCAACCAAAAAAATTGATATCTGCAAAGAGCGAATCTTCATTATGCATGCCCGGATTGCTCTGAAACATTCTCTGTTTGTGCACGGTCGCAACACGAAGATGCTTGTGTTTTCAGCAAAAAAAAATGAAAAGTCGCGCATCATGTTAACCTTCCGTATACCGAATATTCCGAAAACGAACGAAGAGCCTACATTCCCCAAAATGTATTTCACTGCTTGTAGGAGCGCATTACCTGGTAGGAAGCTGGGAGCGAGAAGAATCACCGTCCTTGTAACGAACAAGTTGATATGTCTCATGGTGTTGAGGGGTCTTTTTAGCACATAATTACCCGGGTTGTTCACATTTCAGTACTCCTGGTCAGATGAAGGTGGTCATGCAAATTTGGGTGGATGGCATGCGGTCCTAATCTGCATGCGTTAGTTGTCGTTTGGGAGTACGTGAAGGGTTAAGAGAGCATTTCTATACAAAGTGCTTACTGGTCGTGCCTAATGTGACAATTTGCAGGTAGTCTGGTTAGAAATTTGGGGATAGCATGGATAAGGATTTATTGGTGGTGTTAAGGTGTGTTCGAATGCGGGAATACGTCGTAGCCTCTTAGATGTTCACTTTGCCGTGGGGTCGTGGCTATCTACGGGCTGTGAGGCAGTGGGACTACAGGTTACCTTCGTATGTCCGGGAAAGGGGAGGGCATCTTGTGGTCGCAGTTTTTAGGCTGACAATGGTAACACGCTCGTCTTAGAAGATGAATTATTCTCCGGAGAAGGGGCCTGGGTTCAAATTAATTGGGTAGTCTGGAAGAGTGGGCAAGTAATAAAGTGGCGAATTGCGGGGCTGTGGTGCGGCCGGTGGGGTAGTGTTGGCAGGGCACCGGCGAGCCATTTGTCAACAACGACTCTTGGGGCGTTAGCTGCAGTAGGCAGTGCAATCGCCGAGCGGAATGGCGACTTCCTGGGCAGGGGTACCGTAGTCACGCAGTGGGATACATTTATTTCAAGCGATGGTTCAGGCTTGAGGGGGTGAATGTGGTAGTAGACGGCGTCTACATAGCACGTTTTTTTCGGGTGTATTTCTAACATTCTACGTAGAGTTTCTTTTTCTTGGGGGCGGATGGGGGGGGGGGGTGATTTGCTTGCTGACGGCTGAATGATTGAAAAGCTGCTGTTTTTTATTGGCGCTTGTCTCTGCATGGGGTCGAGGGTTTGCAGCAGGACACAGCTCATGAGAGTCCTTGTCTAGGGCCACTGATGTCGAGGGTTCGCAAACAAGGCGATGCAGAACAGAAAATGTAGTAGAGGTGAGCTATAAGCATTTATTGTGGTTTAAGATTTGGCGCCGGCAATGTTCGTCTTGGCTGTTATGAGTTCGCACGTGGGCTAGCCTGGCAGTGGAAATTGCTGGTAGCATCACTAAAGTTTTCTTTTTGCCTGAAGGTTGGTTATATTTTGTTTTTGATTTCACAGCTTTAGGATCCAAATTGGAGGCTGCAGAGTTTATGTTGTAGCAGCCAGAAATGTCGGTTGCTGAAGGAGACGAGGAAGCAGACGTGGAGCTGGTTTGTTGTTTCAAGAGAGGACTGCTTATTTTCTAAAGATGCGTGCGCCAACAGATTTCTCCTACGAGGGAAACAAGGGGAAGCCCGCGTCCTTCAAAAGAGAGAGTGAAAAGGGCCCCTTGGGCCCTGGCGAGCAGACGACAACGGCGCCAGGACTAATGCAGGAAGTTAAGCGCTCCCCCGAAAGGCTACCATTAGAGAGCGCGCGGGAAGGCCCTACGCCGGCGGTGGCGTCGCAAATACGCGTCTTTAACGAAGGTGCACCATAGTCGAGGCGGCGGCAAACCGGGGAGAAAGGAATGCGCGCGGGTATCGAGCGGCTTCCGCTACAATGTGGGTGATCATCCCGGATGATTTGAACATTTTATGGTGGTTGGAAACACGTCTGGTAACTTAACAACGTGAGGGTTCGAGCTAGTTGGTACTCCATTGTGAAAATTTAAAGCGCAGCAAATTTAGACACAAGACGAATGACACAGGGACAAGCGCTTGTCCCTGTGTCATTCGTCTTGTGTTTAAATTTGCTGCGCTTTAAATTTTCACGTCTGGTAAGACGTGAGATTATTTCTTGTTTCCTGGTAATTATACAACCGTGAATGTATTTGAACCCTTAAGCCTGAGGTGAGGACCCTTGTTGTGGATGGTAGGGATGTGGAGTTGGAGACCCCTTGAGGTGACACTTCTGGATCGAGGGAGTTTGTGTTTCATGCCTTCACAAATTTTTAGAGTATTAAATGCACGTTTGACCACAGAGCTAAGGCAGCACCGCTAAGGCAGATTTTTCGTCGGTACGGCTGCTTGACGGCATGGGGTTTTTCGTTAGATCAGAGCGTCTTGTTTACTTCGGTGTAGAGTACAGGGAGCCCGTTATCGATTCTGTGGAGAACAAGGCCAGCTCGTGCCAAGGCAGTCTAGGAGCACGGTGAGAGTAGAGAGCATAGGAATTTACGAGTAGGGAAGTTGGGAAATGCGACTGAACAAATGGGCCAAGTCATAGAGCGTTGGACCAATTTGTAAGCAATGTTTGTACCAAGGAGCACACACGTGTACCATAGGTAACAGATGCAAGGCCTTGGAGCCTTGTGCGAGACATTTTCATCAGGCGCCTTGAGTGTTGGAGGTAAAGATAACCATTTAAGTTCTCAGATGACTGGAGTTAATACCTCTTCCTTGGGTTTTTGTAGTTGCACATTTTCTATAGATACATGATCCGGGTATAAAAATTGAATTTTATTCACCGAAGATATTACTAATGTTTACCAAAGGTTTATAAAGGTTACCGTTGCACCATGTCGGTGATATTCCCCGAAGATTTTTTGTGGTGACTAGATTTTTAGGTTTGAGAACTAGCCTAAGTTTCTGGTATGTGCCTAGGTAACGGACATATTTCAACTAAGTTTGAGACTTCTAAATAAGTGGGCTTGCTCAGGAGGTGGTCCTACCCACCTTTTGAATCCATAGCAGACACTTGTGCAGATGGCGTATTTGAATATCTAAAGAGCATGTCCCTGAATATCACTGCGTAACACTCTCATTCGCGTATTGATGCGCCCGAAAAAATGCCAGACTCGTATAGCGATGCATGTGCGATATCGTGCTGTAGGCGGGAGACCACCCCTATTAACCGATATCATCATCAAAGTTATTCGCTAATCCCATTCCCGAGCCGCCACTCAACAAATATTCATTTCGGGGCTCAAACATGTAAAATAAGCCCCAGCTCTGCGGACATATTCGGCACCAGATGGTTATTCCTCTTGGTTAATATTAGTATAACAACTGAGTGATACTGACAACATGGCTCGAAACAGTACTACTAACTAGAAACGTGTCCCTAGATAATATTTTCAAGATTTGTTTCGACGGCAAGAAAGCGGTTATATTTGGATCCAAGCCCAAGGTCTCCCCGCAATATCGTAGCTTTCCAAAACCATTTTCGGGCGAGCACCAAAGAAGTCGTTCTTACGCCGGTGGACTAAATGCTCTTTTCAATGCCGAAGCTGCCTTGTAACTAACGAACTTGAAAAGACGTAAAAAAAGCACGCAAAGTCAGATAAAAAAACAATCAACCGGAAACACTTTTATCAGCGCCTGTAGCGCCGAAATATAAGTGTAAGAAGTATTGCATAAATGTGTGTGGCCTTTTGTGTTTGCCTGTTGTTTTCTAGCGTTCGCGGAAACACAATGCCTTTTAGGGATTTCTGGTGTGAATAAATATTTCTAGCTCACGCGCAGGGGGTGAAACGAAGCAAACTGCTTATTACGATGAAAACCAAACAAACCCGCTGATTTTCATCTTGCAACAATACGGGTAAAGGAAGGATTTTTCAGTTCAATTCAATACTTATTTTTCTTTCATAGATTATTAAAGACAGGATCAACCCCAAAAACATACTGCGGTGAGTAGCTTGAGGAGGTGACTGCCCCTTATAACAACAGAAAGATATCAGTGCGTAGGACGTAATAAAATAGAAGAAAAAATTATTTGTATTAGCAGTTCAATCGCATGAATATAGAAACGCATAGAACAACCGAGCATGAGCACTAACGTACAACTGAGTTTCATTAAAAGAGGAGAAAATATATACCCCAAAAAACAGCAGCAAGAGAAACATAGATTAGAAAAACGGGCTGCAATTGGCCACCCCACTCAAGCCAGTCCGACCAGGAGAACGGGTATCTCAATGAACGCCACTTATTTTTCACACAAAGCCATCGATTTTATGTCACCACGCACAAAATCGCTGATGTCTATCCTAGCCGCCTCCAGTACCTCGTGCGTTGTTGAAGCCGAATCGGGCAACACGATTCCGCAGTTTTCAAAAAATGGCATGCACCTGTATTCATCGACATGAGGCTGTTTATCTTTTAGAAATGAAATTGTAAAGTGAGTACAAGTTAAGCAGGCATGGCACATTCACAATACCTTATTTTAGATATATTACCATTCCCACAAAGAAATGAGGTAAAATAGAACATACAAGTAATCCTTAGTGGCTATTTAGCATTTCTCAATGTTGCAATTTATTATAAAAGTTGGACCAGTTCTAACCCAGTAGGCAATCAGGGCTAAAAAGGTGCTCTTTACGGTGTCTCTCTAATGCTTAGCAGTGCTATTTATTATAAAAGTTGGACCAGTTCTAACCCAGTAGGCAATCAGGGCTAAAAAGGTGCTCTTTACGGTGTCTCTCTAATGCTTAGCAGAGGCTTGACGTTGTTTTTAAGAAGGGTAAGATATGACAGTAACCATTATACGACTGAGACAGAGCGTCCCACTATATTGTGCGCGTGAATTTCTTCACGTTATATACAGTCGCCCACCAATTTGGCGGACCCTGAAGGGTCGAGATAGCATCCGGAAAATTGAGAAGTTCGTAAGAAAAATACCCAAAAATCAGTATATATATAAACCGTTTCAGTTTCTGCGAGGCACTACTTTGCCGCACCGATAGATCAGCTTACACTTCGGTGAAGGTAGCCATATACGACCAAAGGGACACAGTGTCGACTGACTTCCTTCCTCCATGCTGTGCACTTGAAACGTAAGTTCGAGGCTGCATGTCTGTTTGTTGGCTTTTTTAATAACTTTTCACTTGCGATCGAATGAAAAACTCCGGAAAATTAAGGGAGAAGTGCTTCGAACGACCTAACGTTTTGTAGGGGCTAGGCATTTACTCTGTGGATTGCGTGACAATGCCATATCAGAGTCCAGATATTCAGGCAGCGCCGGAAAATAGACCTCGGAAAATTGGTCGGTGGCTGTAGTTTTTTTCTGGATACTGCCTATAAAAACAAATCAGAGTTGATTTCTTCAGTCATGCCTCTTTTTGTACACGGCCACAAATAGGATTCCCGTGGTCTGTTATTTTGCTATTTGGGAGTGCAATTAGTGATTATTCCTAACACATAAAACTGGATGCAACCATTGCAAGATATAACAGGTAAACTTCGCAGATAGTTTAGCTTCGTATCACTGTATTCCCATCTCCTTCGAGCGCTGGGTGCTATAGTGACTGGGATGGTGGCCTTACATACTCATGCTGGCTCGGACGTCAACGCTAATTGGCGTGTTTACTGCGCCTGCGCCCAATGCGGCACGTGTTGCGTGCGACTCTTTATTGAACAGAAAAGACGCGATGTTGAATACAGTTCCACATTATTTATTCAGTCCAGCACTTTTAACTCTCTGAATGAAGGAAGACGGCACCATTAAAAAAGAGGTGACTTTCCGGGTGCGTCCAGTAGGACAGGCAAACAGCCAGCTACATGACTCTAGCACTCAGGTGTGCACCGCGGTAAGGGAAAAGAAAGTATTAACTTCGGAGCGGCTCCTACGCCTTCTCAGCCCTGGGGTCACTTCAAGCATCCACGGGGCCTATGTTTTTCGAAGTGTAGGCTCCTAATTGGACCAGACGTGTCGAGTTGAATTCACTAGAAGAGTTCTAGGGATCTTTGCTGCGAACAACAAGGCGGTGCTGTGCGTCTCCTAGCATTTGCTCGTTGTGAAAGCTAAGTTCGAGAGTAGATATAAAAACCCGTCTAATTATAATGTAAATATTGGTACAAAGTTTTCTTCTTCATCAGCACGGCTCGGTCTCCTGATCAACTTTTTTGAAACCCCAGTCTCACTACCACAATGGATACTTGAGCCCGGATCCACAACCGGGCACAGTGATTATTGACACCAAACCATTGGTATGCAGGAAACTTCCAGTATAGCTTCCGTAAACAGATGCTCTTGTAGTTCTTGTTGGCGTTACTGTTCTCTTCTGGCATTCACATGCAACCAACTCTTCTCTGTGCTAGCGGAATCGATGTTGTTAGCTATGCCATAATGCGCCTATTCAGCTGCTGCGTGCGTTCTTACGCCAACAACGCCGCCTTTCACCAAGGCCTCACAAAGAAGTCGAAGGAAGTGAGTAGTTTCGACTACTTGTCAACTTTGCTGTTCTTTCAGTTTGCCTGAATTAAAATTTATAAAATTCTGACACAACCTGTTAGTGACCGCGCCGAAATTTTGAAGCAATGAAGCAAGTCTGAAGAACGGGGGTGCGGTCAGATGTAACAAAGTTGGCACTACCGAAATCACGAAGCAGGACGTATGCATGAGTGAGAGTAAGTTTCGAATATTTAAACAAGACGATTAGTGTCTGCATATCTGTTATTAAATTTCGCCTAACTTTACCAGTGTTTCATTGAGCTTTCTATTTCTGAACTGACAAGACATGCTTGCATACCTTGACAGTGCTAATGACTGGTGCTGCACTTTCGAAAGGGAAATAAAATTGAAGGTGCTCCATATTGTTGCTCTTGATGCTCAAAGAAAAAGGTACATTGCCATTTCATTGAAAAGTTCAGTCGCTTTTACTAATTCAGATTGTGTGTTGCGATAACTTCTTAACACGTTATTCTGTAAAATGGTACAGAATTGTGCGATCAGGAAAGAGCTCATGATGGACAGCGGGAACACAGACATGGCACCGAAGACGAAGAACATGTTGTTCTGGTTCACTTATCACCTATACTGTTAGGGCAAAATGGCCATGAATACTTCGCAGTGCTGTGTTGTATTTAAGACGTCATTTTGCTTGCATAACTTCCAAGTTCACACCTGTCGCTTGAGAAAATATTACATTCGTTTTCTCTATCAGCATACCAGCAACCATTTTTTTTAATTTATACGCGTGCACCCTGCAGTTGCATTTATGGACTTGCTAACTACCCGGTCTCCTTCAGGAAGCCTTTTATGAGTTAGGTTGACTCACTAGAAAATTTGAAACTTACAACCAAACTCCACTCGAAGTTTTATTTCTCCACAATTCATACAAATAATTAGTTCGTGATCCTAAAACACCACGGCCAATAACTAAACCTTCTCAACCAAATCACACTGCGTACGTCGTTCAAAGCAGCTCCTAGCAGGCGACGTTTGACGCCGGCGGAGGGTCGCCGAGGCAATTTCCGAGCGGCCTCTGACGGAGAAGAGGAACCTATCCCGTGGAGCTCGCGATTTTCCGGCGGCTTGAAGCGGGCTCTGGCGGGCGCAGGTGTGCGGGCGCCGGGTGTTTCTTTGCTACACTATGGCAATGTACAGCCGTAGATATTTCACCTTTAAAACTATGCCCATATGTAGCAATATTCGCCACTTTGAAGTACAGAACAGAGATTAAAAACCAGAGAATAAAACAGAGGCTAAAAAGAATAAAAAACGACATTAAAAATCTACCCGAGTGCTTGCGGTTACTCTGGAGTTAGCAGGTCTTTTTTAACTTAAAAATAAACTTTTCACTCCAAGAATAAGCGCAAAACGCCCAGGTGTATGTGCAGCTATCTTTCTTAGTGCATTTCTCACTGAAAAAAAGTATTCTTTTACATACTTCATAACTTGCACGTCTGCATCAAATATTTCCTCCGTTTGGGCTGTTACCACCGCCACCCCTTAGAACTATCCAAAAGATTGAAGATTTGACGGGAGTTGTTGAACGTGCGCGTATATACATCGTTGCGACAAAATCAGCCTCGCTCGTGGTAACATATACATCCACACAAAGATCGGCGGTTGTGTTCACGTTAAGCCAGCGAATCCTAACAAACCTCTTCTCTTGTAAATGATAAACGGATGATCATGGTTTGTGTTGGTTGCGCAAAGCCAACAAGGGGAAAGAGTGCCAAAACAGTTATTTGGTGACACAAATGTAAATTTAAATCCTAAACTGTCACAGTAAAAACGAAAATGAAGCGAATCTATCAAGATGGCTGGTGTATAGGGCCAGGATAATTATGAATGGTAGAAAGGAGCTCTAAAAACTTGACGTCTGATAAAAACTGAAAAAGACGCTTGGGAATAAACATTGGGTTGTCGCCCAAGAAGTGTGATGGGTGTAGCGGGATGTGTTGTCTGTACAGGTCGGGAAAATGTTTCTTCGTGTGGTGTCGAACGCCTTGCATTGAATGAGTATGTGAACTACGGATAAGGCCTCTCTGCACCTGCTGCACTGGTGTCTTGAAGATCCCGGGAGTAGATGCGAGTGCATTGCATTGGTGGCCCCAACCGTAGCCTAGCCACGGCGACTTCCGTACGCCTGTTGTGTTGTGCTCACCATCCCAAATGTGGTTTTAATAAATGTAGTTTTTTGTCTGCCTGTACATTTTAGTGTGTTTGCCATGTTCTCCGCAAGTGTTTTATGTGTGGCTTGAGGTCTGTATATGGTATCGTTGTTATGTGTACAGTGTTCCCGAGGAGTGCAGCAGCAGCAGCCCTCTCGTCTGCCAACACGTTGCCAGTGATCCCATAGTGTCCTGAGACCCAGAAGGCCCAGTGAACGCAAGCACGTCTTGTAGAAGTCTCAAACGTATCTTGTGCAGCTGTCCAAGACATCTTGATCTGCACATTAGGGCAGCTACCAAACTTCTATACGACATCTTGGCAAGACCTCCAAGAGGTCTACACAACACCTGATCAAGATTTTTATAGACATTGCCAAGACGTGAGATAGCTCGGCTAACGCGACGCTATGCCTGAGCTACAAGACGTCTTGCAAGATATTCTTGACGACATCTCGGAGACTGCTAAAAATTCCAACAAGACGTTTACAGGACGAGTACTAAACACCTCAAAGCTATGTGGATTGAAAGCAACAAAACGTTTATTCTCCGTTTTGACGACGTTCTCAAAAATATTGCATAGCAATCCACGAGGTGACTTCTAAGCATGCCAGATAGAGCAATAATGTCTTGTGAAGATGTTTTCTAGTAGTTGTGGAGACATAAACGAGAACCTCTCACAGCAGTTTACGCAACCATTATTGTAGTCATCTTGCTATCATCTAATTAAGATGTCATCAAGACGGCTGCTATAGCTCTTGTCCTGTTTTACGCCCAGAGAATATATAGAAGTGCGGTTATCAGAATAAGAGTGCACACATATAACTGGTTTCATCTAAACCAACTTTGATATTGCATGGATGGGACAGCATTCCCTCCATTAACCGCATTTCATGTGGCCTGACAAACTTGAGTGAGCTAAAGCTTCTAGACGCACCTTAAATGCAACAATAAGCACACTAAGCAACTTTTGCAGGACTAACCTTTTTATTATTCAGATAAATCATGACAAGTCAAAATAGAATAAAATGTGACTGAAAGATGTGGAAGTAAATAAAAACTTGAAGCACTCAAATTGAAGCTACACAGATGTTATGCATGACGGCAAAAATTAGAAAATTAAAAATGAGAGCATTGCCATAGTGATTAAAACATGCTTATAAAAAATGACTAGATGCTGAATGCCTTTCAATGTTATATGGGAAAAAAGTCAACTGCAAGAACTAAAAAGAATGATCAGCAAAAATAAGTTAGAGATCAAAGAAAATGTATCAAAACATGTGCATTACAGCGAAAACCTAAAGTGGCAGAGTCTTGATGATGTTTGAAGTGCTGGAAATCCAGGCATGCTGATCCAATGACGGAGGGTTAACCTTCCTGCGATGAGATAAACACACTAATCTGAGTATACACAGACACGCACCCAAATGAAACACCAAACCTACACATTTTTGAGTAAGGAGGCTTTTTTAGACCACTAAGGCAGGGCAAAGGTAAATGCTTAAGGTAGCTACTATTTTGCGGGTAGCCAGTGAACTCTTGCTGAGAAATTTTTTTTATTAACCATTCTTTACTTTATACACCTGGAAGGCCTGGGTACGGGAAGTCAACAGCGACTGATGATAGGGGAGGGGGGAAGTGGGTATACACTTCAGTGGTTTCAGAGTGCCACTTGTGCAAGATTCCAATAATATGGCCAATATGACAGCAGGTTAATAATGCAAATTAGTTGCAGGAAATAGCAAAATGTTGCTTGACAACTATGTTAGGCAATATAAAGCAGCGTAAAATCATTTGAGCAATTTCCACAATATTAAAGCAAATTTAGAAGAGGGGGAACAGAAACACAGGCGGTGTGGAATATTGGCTGCAATCCCTTCCGGGCTACTACCCACAATGAAACATTTTTTTGTGGTGGACACCTGATTATTTGGCAAAATTTTGCATCTTGTAATGACAAATTATAATGCCATTTCAACCCACCTTTCAATTATACTTGGGTTTTTTGTTTTTTTTTCAGGTAAAACCTGAATTTACTATATTTTTGCCCTCAACATGTGTCAGAATTGGGTTAAACCCGCTTTCTCCCCTGAATACACCTTTTCAAAGTAGCGATCTCCACAATCGTGGGCTGACGGTCCGCCATTTTCAACCAGCACTTACTGGAATTCCAGCAAGCCCCAGAAGAAAAGCTTCCAAAATCACTGAGTATTGACAGAACTCCACTGGTCATTACCGCAGGTCGGGAAATGCTTCACTGACAACCTTGTGCCTTGCTGATGGAAACTGTGGTATTGAGACGACCTTTTCCCAGCTGAGATACATTCAACGATCAGAGAGATCTTGAATGGAGACCGAAATGTTGTGCATACAGATGATATGTGCATAAATAAAGACGTGTAAAACACTATGACCAGGTTTTTGTGGACAAAATATTTCATTTTTTTAAATTTATCAATGCCCTCCACTGTAATCATTACTGATTCATTTCCCAAACAAACGCCAAATTTTGGATGGTGTTCACTAGGAAGCCCTGATATATCCCCGGTTACCAGCGTGAAACAAACATAATTTTTAATGCGTCAGAGTTAAGAAGCTCATAATGCTTACTGATAAAAAAAAGTGAAGTCAAGAACTCGACGAAAGTTTGTCAAGCCAGGTATCATGATGAGGACGAAGATGCGGTCACTGACCAAGTCAAGGTGAAAACACAGACGTTTCGGAACCCGTACTGGTCCCTTGATCACACTAAGCTGGCGAAAGCGGTAACTCGCTTCTTATTCTAAAATGTGACGTACTGTGTAGCTTGCCGGCAGATTGCCATCTGTCGTATTGATAGTGTCCTCGGTCGTCTGAATAAACACGGATTCCACGAGCAGTGTGGTGCTTGAACTCTTTTCCTTGGCTATTAGAGCGGCGTTATCCCCATCGATGGAATGGCCATGATTATCGGCGTGCTCGTCCAGGGTGTTCGGCACTTTCCTGTTCTTCCCCGCGTCCTTTTGAGGTTCCTTTAATCTCCTGATGAAGTTGCCAGTTTCGTCGATGTAACTGCAGCTGCAGTCTGCACATGGTACCTTGTAGACAACGCCGGGGTATCTCTTGCTGTCCAAGCAATCTGTCACGTTCACAAGCTGATTCCTCAGCTTGTCGGACCGCATGTGCGCAACGCGAAGGTCATACCTTGCAAAGTTACGGCTTAGAGCTTCGCTGACCCCAGGAACGTAGGGGATGCCGGCGCGTCTACGAAATCGCTTGCCCTGGGATGGCCTGGGATTGAGGACGCGATCTTCAACATTCTTAATAAGCTTCTCCGGGTACCCGCTCGTCAATAATCCTTGTATTGTGTGAAGTTCTTTCCCCATTTCGTGGTCACTTCAGCAAATAAGTGTTGCCCGCGTCACAAGAGAGGAAGCGAAGCGACAGATTGCTTGTGACAGGCTGGGTGGCACAAATTAAAATTCAGGTAATAATGTCCGGTATGCGTCGCTTTCCTGTGCACAGCAAACGAAAGGCTAGTTCCGGTACGGTTCACATGGACATCGAGGAAAGGAAGGCTGCTGTTACACGCACATTCTGCTGTGAACTGGATGGCGGCTTCTATCGAGTTGAGAAGCAGGAGCCGTGGGGCATCATTCCTATTGATAACGCAGAAGCAGTCGTCCACGTAGCGGACAAATAACTTGGGCTTGGAAGCGAAATCGATGAGGGCCTTCGGGTCAATGACCTCCATGACCGAATTTGCAGTAGTAACAGATATGGAAGCTCCCATGGCAGTTCCATGGATTTCCTTGTAAAGATGCTTGCGGTATGTGAAGTACGTGTTGCCTAAGCAAAATTCAAGCAACTCACACGTGTACTAACCTGCTGCGGTGGCTCAGTGGCTAAGGCGTTAAGCTACTGAGCAAGGAGGTCGCGGGTTCGAATTCCGGCTGTGGCGGTTGCTTTTCTTGTGGAGGCGAGAAGCATAAATGCCCGTGTGTACAAGATTTCAGTGCATGTAAAAGATCCCCAGGAGGTCAAAATAATCCTGAGGCCTTCACTACGGTGCGCCTCATCACCTGCGTTGCGTTGGCACGTTAAACCCTGCAATCCATCAATCAATCAATCAATCAATCAATCAATCAATCAATCAATCAATCAATCAATCAATCAACACACGTGTTCCACCTTCAAAGATGTGCGTTCCGCGAGTTTCGTCCGCTAGCAGGACCTCCTTGCATGTCGCTACGGCCAAGTCGACCGGAACCGAAATGAAGAGCGACTTGACGTCGGACACCATTACGTCACCTTCATCCAGGGAAATGTCGCACACAATTGGCAATGTGTGCTGCTGTTTTCCCGGTGAGCGGTCCCATCACTTTTAAGTATCCGGAAAGTCGGTGCAGCGGTGACCTTCTGAAGTCGACGGTGGGCCTTAGCGGTACGCCTGGCTTATGTACTTTCGACGTAATGGTGCCCTGCGACGTCAAGCCGCTCTTCACTTCGGTTCCTGTCGACTTGGCCGTAGCAACATGCAAGCAGGTCTTGCTGGCGGACAAAACGCTCACGGAACGCATACCTTTAGAGGTAGTACACATGTGTGAGTTGCTTGAATTTTGCTTAGGCAACACGTACTTCACGTACCGCAAGCAGATTTACAAGGAAATCCACGGAACTGCCATGGGAGCTTCCATATCTGTTACTACTGCAAATTTGGTCATGGAGGTCATTGACCCGAAGGACCTCATCGATTTCGCTCCCAAGCACAAGATATTTGTCCGCTACGTGGACGATGCTTCTGCGTTATCAATAGGAATGATGCCCCACGGCTCCTGCTTCTCAACTCGATAGAAGCCGCCATCCAGTTCACAGCAGAATGTGCGTGTAACAGCAGCCTTCCTTTCCTCGATGTCCAGGTGAACCGTACCGGAACTAGCCGTTTGTTTGCTGTGCACAGGAAAGCGACGCATACCGGACATTATTACCTGAATTTTAATTTGTGCCACCCAGCCTGTCACAAGCAATCTGTCGCTTCGCTTCCTCTCTTGTGACGCGGGCAACACGTATTTGCTCAAGTGATGACAAAATGAGGAAAGAACTTCAGACAATACAAGGATTATTGACGAGCGGGTACCTGTAGAAGCTTACTAAGAATGTTGAAGATCGCGTCCTCAATCCTAGGCCATCCCAGGGCAAGCGATTTCGTAGACGCGCCGGCATGCCATACGTTCCTGGGGTTAGCGAAGCTCTAAGCCGTATCTTTGCAAGGTATGACCTTCGCGTTGTGCACATGCGGTCCGACAAGCTGAGGAATAAGCTTGTGAACGTGACAGATTGCTTGGACAGCAAGAGATATCCCGGCGTTGTCTACAAGGCACCATGTGCAGACTGCAGCTGCAGTTACATCGACGAAACTGGCAACTTCATCAGGAGATTAAAGGAACCTAAAAGGACGCGGGCAAGAACAGGAAAGGGCCGAACACCCTGGACGAGCACGCTGATAATCATGGCCATTCCATAGATGGGGATAACGCCGCTCTAATAGCCAAGGAAAAGAGTTCAAGCACCACACTCCTTGTGGAATCTGTGTTTATTCAGATGACCGAGGACACTATCAATACAACAGATGGCAATCTGCCGGCAAGCTACACATTACGTCACATTTTAGAATAAGAAGCGAGTTGCCGCTCCCGCCAGCTTAGTGTGATCAAGGGACCGGTCCCGAAACGTCTGTGTTTCACCTTGACTTGGTCAGTGACCGCATCTTCGTCCTCATAAAATAAACTGGGTACATTACTTAGTACATCTGTTGATTTAACATGAAAAAATACAAATTGCCTACTGATAAAATAAACTGAGTGCATTACTTAGTACATCTGAATATTTTACATAAAGAAGCACATATTGCATAATGGTTTTACAAAAAAGTCAGATTTTTCCCCAATTATGAGTCTGAAAAATAACAGCTGATTTTTACCAGCCGATTTTAACAAAATATAAAACAAGAATCCTGGACGAGGATGTTATTTTTCTTCAACTGCGAAGTTTGTGATTAAGCTGTATAGTTTTTTTGTAGCCGTTTGGCTTCATTCAGGTGGATGTCACACTTTCCTTCATATAAAACATGAAAACAGACAACTCTACTGAGCATACTAATAATGTGGCACGAATTTGGTGGCTCAAGGGGAGAAGCGGATAAAAAAAGCACATTTTCTTTATTTTTTTATTTTCTGGCTATTTACTTTATTAATTTTGAATATGCTTTCACTCAACAAAACAAAGTAAACTAAGTATTATCAAAAATCCAGGGAAAAACATGTTTGACTATTGATCAGAACTTGGTGAATATGTGTGTAAAAGGCTCCTTGTGATTCAAGTTAGTTCTGTCACATTTTGGCCATCTTTACGTAGCTTTCTTACATGGCACCATTCTGGCTGGCATTGTGGCCACTGGATGTTTATGGCCCAAGCATTTTTTTTCGGGTGAGGTGTCTGTGAACTTTGTGTGTCAAAGTAGAAAAGAAAAAGTTTCCCCGCCTGTTTTGAGCGGAACTAGTGAGCCTTTTACTTCTGATGCAAATGCGGGATAACCACTGGCTTCTGCGACTTTTTTTTCCTCCAAGGTTGATTCAGTTATGCTACACCTCTAAAAAACATGCAGAGTTAGTAAAATAAACTTTCGAAGTCCTGTACCTCTTTGAAGCATTTTGAAGCCTGGCTGGGCGATTCTTGAGCCAGCCTTGGATGGCTGGCAGGTCATCTTGAGGGAAGTCCATAGTTTCCATGAGTCGCACCGCATCTGCAGAAATTCAAAATTGGTCTCAGTATCAAGCATGTGCATATAAAAACCAAAAAGCATTCTCCCTTTATTTAAAAGCTATACTTTTACAACAAAACAAACAATGCAAATTTAGGGTGTTTATTGCGTCAAAGCTACGTAATGAGGCTATCAGCCACGTAATAAGGTGGGCTCTGGATTCATTTAGATCACCTGCAGACACTCAACACACAGGCATTCTTGTTTATAGCTTCAACTACAAAAGTCACTGCTGTGGCTAGGATTAGACCTGCATCTGTGGCCTTACAAGTGCAACGTTTTGGCTACTATAGGCAGGGGTGAGACAGCCCAAAGAGATCTGGGAGCAGTTTTCGGAGAAGCAAAATTTCGATTTTGGAGCAGAAGAAGCTTGATTTGGAGCAGGTAGGGACATTTAATACATCGTCTTGTGAGCTTAAAGAATCACAATTTCAGCAATTTGAAGGGTCAAGTACACATTCCAATCAATTTTGAATACACGTACACTGAAACAGCCTCACGCGAAAGAATTTTTAAAGAGTATCACAAAGTTCTAACTGCACTACCTTTTTCCTAACTGGTGAGATTGTGTTGTGGCTGTACGCAACACTGACAACAAAACTGCCGTTAACATTATCAAATTTAAGGGCTCTGCAATTGTGGCGTGTTTTTTTACCGTTTCAATGCTAAAATTATTATTTTTGTAATCCCAGGCTGCGTTGTACGAACGAGTGTAGTCACAGCAACAGTTGAGCAACTTCGAGCTAACGGTCGCATGCCTACCCGTTGCAGTCCGTGGGGCGCACGTCCACCCGGTGATCATTTGAGTAGCGTTACTGTTTAGCCACCTCGTTTTGGGCATTAAATTTCACTTCGCATACATCAAGTGTTATTAGTCGAGTGCTATGGCAACCATGCAGTCCTGCAGCTATTGGGCTCTGCCTGGACAGGTTGCGGTATCCCGCAACTTTCGTGCCGACCGTTCCCTCCCGGGCCGAGGCTCGCGATCGCGCTTCGAAGCACAGCAACACCTCAGCATTTTATAACACCACAGCGAGCCAAAAAGTTCAATTCACGAACCCGATTATAGACGCACGCACCGCGTTTCGCACTCAAGGACAAACCCCGCCGAAGTCGTAGGCCCCACATTTAAAAACGTTTTTTACGAGCCGCGCAACTTCTCGTAATCTCGCACCAATCTCAAACCATATCCCCGCGTTAACGTCACTGTTCAGAGCCACAATTGATAGAATGAATAGACTGGAACCCAGCTGATAGCGTAAAATAAACCAGGGAAAATATCGGCGATGCGCAGTGAGCGCGTGAAGTAGGCAGTAGCAAGCAGATCAGGCGGCGGCCATGTTTGTAGCCACAGCGATGCCTAATCGGGAAGGCCGTTTCAGCGAACCCGGACAGAAAGCCAATCGTGTTTTAAAAGCTATCGTTTGCTTCATTTCTTCAGTCTTTCTATTTTTGTCATTTCTGTGTTTGCAATTGACCGCCAATAAAAGCGGTCACTGGGATGCGGGAGGCTTTCGTCCCCACCGGAACTGACATGAGCATCAAAATCTGTGCCTTTCAGGCTCTTTTGGAGCAGTTTGGCGCAATTTTCGCAATTTTCATGCTTTTGGAGCAGCTTGGCGCAGGAAAATGGAATTGTATCAAAAAGGCGCAATATGCGCAGCTGTCTCACCCCTGTATAGGCCACCGCTACTTTGACGAGATGGGCATGAGGTGAGCCCGATTGGGTACCTAGAATCAACCTGGGCTGTTTGAGAATTTTGAGGTGAGCTTGCTGTAGAGGGTCACTTGTCATAAACTGTGGGCTTCGAACTATTTCTTCTCAGCACAAATTTGCGCAAGTTGGTTCGAACTGTGATACATGTGATGGGACAACAAAGAAGACCACACAGGACTAGCGCTGGTCGTCTGTGGTCTTTTTTGCTGTCCCGTCTTTAGTGTGCTACTTAACCATGTTTTATATTTCTTCCCCTTTGACTATTGTTTTGTTCGCAATTTTCTCTTTGCCTGCCCAAATCAGTGGGTCGTCACTGCAGCACCTAATTTTGAACACATGCAACCTTGCGATGATTTCCGTCACACGTTTTGGTTTCGCACAATCCCTCAGCTTCACTAGCTCAGACTGAAGGCGAGTCTTCAAGCCATTACAAGTGTCATTCAAGAACTTCAACTTGCCTCACACTCCACAAGCGTGCAGCAGGCATGGATGTCATGTTAACACCTGTGCCTCATCTCACACACCATTACCACTTAAAGGAGCACTGGCACCAATTTTTGGCATTATTGCACAGTTTGCTTCCTTCACTCAACAGAATACCCTGGCTTAAATGTGAGCGGCCTGCGACGCGAAGAGCATAGTTCAATTGGATCTCATTTATTGTGCCGACGGAGCATCGGGCGGAGCGGCACTCAGCAAGTGGACATCAGCGTGACATCACCCCGTGAAGCCAAAAGAAGTAACACGAGAGCGGTCGTCAAAAACTCGTGAAGTCACTTCACACGCGCGGCCCCACAAGCGGCGAGAGGGTGCAACACACTCTCAAGCGGGCGCCGGTGACGTCCGCACAAAGCGGTGAGGTCAGGCCGGGATTCTGCCATATGCGCCGTTCGGGATGAAAGCGCGGGAATTTGAAACAAACAACTTTCAGCCTGTTCAATGTAATTTACTATCGCGCGCTGAAGTATTTGAAGTGCTTTTTCGGCTTCGCCAGACCGTTAAGCATCGATAAAAGCAATAAAAGTGTAACATAAAATTTTCGTGTCAGTGCTCCTTTAAAATGTCACCGCAGACTTGAGTGCCAAAATTTTTGTAACTCTAGCCATGGTCGTTTGAAGCAACACAAGAAAAAATAAAATGAGGCAACAGGGACGGCACTGAGCTAGCACGAAATGAACCGCATTATCCGCACCGCTGTCGGCGCGCCTGTCCAACCATACAAATGGAATCTGCGCTGCTGCTCCCATGCTAGCAAGCACTCGAGAGGCCAGTGCATGAGAAGGAGCAAGAAGCTGGGCGATTTTGGCTCCGACAAATGTAAAAATGTTTTGGGCTGTATTTGCTTATATCTGAGATGTTCTCTTGCAGCTTTGTTCGTTTCATTGTGGGAATCGTTCATCTCAACATCCAACAGATTCAAGAAACTTACTCCATTTTACTCTGTGGTAAATGTTAACTTAAAATGTATGATTTCCACTTATTTCTGCACAAGACACCAATAAAACTGGACAAATGTGTTGTCATTGGCCTATAAGAGAAAAATGGAAGTGCGAAACAAACTGCATCACATCCTGCTAATGGCTATACACCGTGTAAAATATGGAAAGATTTA
Organism: Haemaphysalis longicornis; assembly: GCF_048455015.1. NCBI lineage: Eukaryota > Metazoa > Arthropoda > Arachnida > Ixodida > Ixodidae > Haemaphysalis > Haemaphysalis longicornis. The sequence continues at coordinate 36,123,649 of NW_027526233.1, read as the reverse complement.
CGCACCAAGGACATATCTCGGCTATCAGGCATGCCGTAGTAAAAAGCTACTGAATAATTTAATGAGGATTTTCAACATGCACCTAAATCATGACAGTTGGGAGATTTTTTAAAATGATAATCAAAGATGGTTTAGGTGGCTTTCCCAGTGAAAAATGCGATAAAAAAAAAGAAGCACTGGTAGACACACCTCCAACATTAAAGCCTTGCTGTGTACTGCTATAAGGCACACTGCAGATCTTACAACGTTAAGTTACACAAGGTACTGGCTGGTTGAGTCTTTATAATTTGAAAAATACACTTACTGCATGATTACATGAGGACGGGAACACGAGGACGACAGAGTGTTCTGGCTGTTGAGAGTAATGATGGGAAGTACACGTGTTGTTGCTCTTTCAAAAACAAGTTTGGTGCTCAGCCTGTTATACTTCTGCTTGGCTATCATTTAATCGTACAGTGTGTACTTTTTATATAGGTTAATCCCTTTTGGCTTAATACTGATACAGCTTATATTGATTTAGGAAGTTCATTTTCAGAAAGCATGCAGAGCGTGCCGAAAAAATACAAGATTGCTGTACCTTTTGGTGGCATTCCAAAGCTTGAAGGGGCAATTCCTTAGCCAGCCTTGAATGCCTGCCAGGTTCTCTTACTATACACACTCCAGCACCGCCTGCAGTACAAATAATACGCTCCAGTGAAGTGGGCACGGCCTTTTCCTGCACAATAAAAATAAGAATACTAATGCAGAGAAATATTGCCTCCCAAGCATCATGCATGCAAAAACAAGCTATGACTATCTGTACAGACAGTATCTCTGTTAACAAGAGAGTGCACTACATGTGCTGCACTGTCACTTCATTTCTGATAACAGAGAAGTTGATGCAACCACAGCAATATCAACCCCCTGCACTCAGCTAAAGCACCGCACACATTAACCTGACGCAGACATGAATAGATTGATCTGTTCACTCAATCCTCCTGTGCATACATAAACTGAACAAAATCTAGGGCGTTTAGGTAGACTCCATGAAAACAACCTTTTACATCAAACCAAGTTGTGCACCTCTGCAGGAGGTGTAGGTTAGCGCAATTGTGCCTGCAGGCGCAAGTGGGCTGCTGAGTGTGGCTGGAAGCATGGCAGAAGGGAGCGACACGAGTTGCCTAACTGCTTGTAACCTGTTGACTCAGCCTGTCTACTTATACATGTTCTTCACCAAGCAGACAGTGTCCAAATCAACTATACTCACCTCGTAGGCTATCACACTCAACCCATGCACTTATACGTGGGCACACTGAATTCGAATAAGAAGCAACTAAGAAGCAACTATCTACTCAACCCTCCTCCCCCCTCCTCCCATTTCTGTATGCAGGATTATTTAAGTCTAGACTACTATAAAGCACTGCCGACAAACAAACATGAGAAATTTTAACACGTTTTTTTTGGGGGGGGGGTGGCATTATAAATGAAGATGCTTGGGCCTCCAGGTGAGCCAGCAATTACTGTTTGTAAGCACACATGGGCTTATTTGGGTAATGGCCACACAATGACCACAGACAGCTGCAGCCCCCAATGTTGCCCAATGTTGAAACTTCAACAGTGTACACCGAACAATGGGCCGATTTTTCTGGTGCTCTCAACAAGTATTGATTGTTGCGACCATAACGAAGGCCCACACATCAGAAGGCCCACACATCAGAATACTAATGGAAAGGAGGCAGTTACGTCGCCACCAACTAAGAAATGCGAACACGGCACAATGCTGATTAACCTTACTTTTTCTGGTGCACGTATTCTGAACCACACCAAAGTAGTGCGTCACAAAAAAAAGCACCTCTGCGGCAAACCTCACGGGAAGTTCATAGTCTGGCAGGGAAAGTTTTTAAGCGTACACTCACCTGAAGTGTGCCCCAGAAGAATTCGAAGGAACCATTTTCTCGAAGCCGCGTGTGTCCGAGCTGGGAGCTAAGATAAGTTGCACACCTCTTTCTTGAGATAAACGCCACTTCTCCCAGCAAACCGCGTTACGTTCTGTAGATATCCTGGATATGTCGGCAATCGACGTTGCAGATGTCCAGGAGACGTACCGTTCGGGTCGGACTTACATATACTCAACGTTCCTACAACCGCAAAAAACCCGTCAAAATCACACGAAGGATGACGTACTGTAGACGTCTCATGGTACTTTTATACGCTGTTTACGGGACGTTACCTTAGTGGTACGTTTTATGGATATTGTAGTGGTACATATGCAAGACGTATTGGTACGTCTACTCTACATTGTTTTGCTGTCTTTGGCACAGACATTGCTTTGTTAAATCCCCATCTAGTCTACGTTAGTATGACATTGTCGAGATGAACCTGTATGCATTAAACTTACATTCTTTATACATTATTTAGGAGCTTGGCCAGCCCTCTTTGCGAGGTTGCCTACGTGTCGTGGGCACTTGTGCTTCAAATACATGCCTTCATTCAGCACTGTTTATTGTTACTTGGTGCCTGGTTACTAGAATAATGTGATTACACTTTCGAAGAGTTGCATACTACTTGAAGTCTCATGTGAAGAGCTAAGCTGACATAAACTCCTTGCAGAAGCACACAAATCACAGCTCCAAACAAGAAATGTTGCATCGAAAACAAGTGGCACCAATTAACAGCAAACCAGCTCTGAAGTGCCCTTGACACTAAGGGAACCTAGTGTCATTGCATTCCAGGTTTGGACCACACAGCACGGCTGCACTGGCCTTCTGTAAATGAACTATCAGAGAAACAATTAGAAACTAATTAAAATGATGGTCTTGCCAAGCTAGCTGTAAAGCTCGGCCAAAAGAAAGCTTTCAAAGTACACATAAAACAAAACAGTTCAGGTAAAATATTTACTTCAAAATTATGCAATATGGTTTTGCAACACAACCAGTTTTGATGCTATAGATATATCTGCCTTGGCTTAAAGGGTACAGATTTTATAACAATAACAACACAAATTTGCATGACATTAAATAAGTCACACACAGATTGCCAAAAAATAGGAAAGAAAGCAAACATCAACCCAGGTTAAAAAAACAAGACAGTTATGTAACTTAAAATATCTCACACTAAGTGAAATGGTTAGAAAACAAAGCAAAAAAAGTATGTGGAACAACACAAATGATTGAATGGTACATGGTCACAAGAGCAAGACAAATTAATGTAACTCTAAATAATTCACTGCTAGTGAAAAAAAATGAGAAGCAATAAAGCAATAGCAGGTAGGAAACAAAGTGATTGAGTGGTAATTGTGAGTGCCAGATAATATAAGTGACTTCAAATAAACTCGCATCTAGGGAAATTGTTATGAACACTAGAAAAACTTGTATATAAGGAAATGATTGTACGGTGGTTACAAGAGCAGTACAAATTTACGTGACTAAATAATTTACACCTAGTGAACTAGCAGGACAACAAAAAAACTTTGGAAACAAAGAAATTATTGAGCAGTGGTTAGGAATTCAGCACAAAGTTACACTACTTCAATACTTCACACAAAGCGATATACTTTGGGAACAAAGAAAAAATGTGGAAACTCAGTTACGACATGAACATAACACCTAGTAATATGATTGAGGAACAATAAAACATTAAAAATGCTTGGAAGCACAGAAATGATTAAATGGTGGTTACTATTGGAACAGCAGAAATTTACGCTTTAAATAATTTACACCTTGTAAAATGGTAGGAGACCAATAAAACAATTTAAAAAAGCTTATAAACACATAAATGATTGAATCGTGGTTGGGAGTACAGTAAAAAGTTACACGACTTCAATATTTCACACAAAGTAGAATGCTGCAAAAACAACGCAAGAAAAAAATGCGCACACAGAAATGATCGAATGGTAGATACCAGAGAAATTTACACGACTAAAAATTCACACCTAGTGAAATGTTTGAAAACAAGAAAACAAAAAAAAAAGCTTCGAAGCACAGAGTGATTGAATGATGGTTAGAAGAACAGCTGTGACCTTAAATAACAGAGAAATGATTGGGGAACTATAACACAAAAAAGCTGAGAAACACAAATGATTGAACGGTGGTTACGAGTACACTCCAAATTTATACAACAAAATTCCACCTAGTTTATGATGGGTAAGAGTAGAAAAAGGTGATATATAGAAATGAGTGAACGGTGATTACAAAAAGAGCACAAATTTACATGACTAAATAATTCCACTCAAGTGAATTGTTTAGGGCACCATGAAAACGAATGTATACCAAGGTGGGTTGTCTTGAGCTGTCTTTGCTTGGGCAGTCTTTGCTTGGGCAGTCTTTGCTTGGGCAGTCTTGGCTTGGGCAGTCTTTGCTCGGGCTGTCACACTGGAGCTTGTGTCTGAAGTGTGAAAGTAAAACAAATGGCCCGTTTCTAAAATGAATGCAACATATTTAAGGGCACTCATTTCTTTGCAGCGTTAGCAATAATTATCCCTTGCAGAATTACAATAGCAGACGTCTTACCAACCCACAGAAAGTGTAATCACACTACGCAAAGCTCTTATCGTGAGGGGAAGCACTCAGGTGTGTCCCCAAAATCCTAGTACACCAGGGTCCCTCCCCATCAAATGTTTACAAGGAGTTCCTGACAATTGTAACCTTCCAGAAAAAAAGTGCGTGCCAATCCAACCTCTGAAGGTAAAGCAAAGCTGCAAATGACACCCACATGATTACCCATGCGACGTCACTTGAATTCACACACGTGGCTCTACAAGTGAGACAAGTGACATGCACTTAATCACAGCTCACGTGAGCTTCCACCAATTTTTACTCACACTTGGCGTATGCACAAGGCCCGCACACAGCTGTACATGTACCATGGGCAGCGTACAGCGGCATGAGATGTCGCATGATGCTCTCACATGACATTAAGCAAGAAGGCAGGGGAAGCCACAGATGTGCTCGGTGGGTGCCGAGCACAACGGGCTCTCTACATTTTTCTATTCATCCCAGGTTCGTTTCCTGGTGGTGCCAATAACTTCTTTTATTTGTTCGTGGCAGTTTTCTGTTGACACAAATGGGCATGAAAGAAACCTCGGGGGGTAGAGATACAAAGCTAAATATAGTTTATATATGCGCTTCACTGGGCCCTTTGTAAAGCTTGAGCTACAGCTTTACTAGCTAGCTTTACAAAGCTAGTAAAGTTTTGCAAAGTTAGTGTAGTGCTATTTTTAAGTGAACACGAGGCGTCACCTCGCACTGGAGGCAAAGTTTCCTGCCCCCACCTAATTTAAGTATACGAGTACAGAAATTTCCAATACGGCCTAATAATGAGGTCTTAAAATCACTTGCCTGTTTTTTTTTATTGTAATTGTACTGGATCTCAATAGATCCCATAATAGCTCTAAGTACCTCTTTATTCAGATATGCTGGAACATCCCTAGGTGTTTCTAAATACTTCTAATCAAAGGTACTTCCTTTACCTACGTATTATGCTACTGCACACAATCCCTCAGCAAAAAAAAAAAAATCTGAAGATGTGTATTTCACAACACACTTGCTTGTGAGAGAGCTGCAGAAAATACCATGGATGCAACAAAATACCGGAATGCTTTTGTCAGGGGGGAAGGTTGCTGGGCTAAGCCAATTAGCCATGGACAGACCGCGTTTTTTTCTGTCAAGACATGTTCTCTTGTTCTTGTGTTTTTTTTTTCTCTTTTTTTTCTCAGGTTTGTTTAATTACCGCTTTGTAAATTTGTATCCTTCATTCAATGCTTTGTTTTGAATGTAACACACTTTGTACTTGCCAACCTGCTTGGTCTACGGACAGCAGTATCTTATAAATAAATAAATAAACAAATAAATAAATAAACATTTCACATCTCACCCCATGATATCAGTGCCCTTCATGCTCTTCTTCAGGCCACATCACGTTTTTTTTTCCCTTTCCTTTCCTTCATCGGTTCTCACTGTCTTTCCTCCCAGTGCACCTCTGTTGCCATTGCCTCTTTTTTTATGCGACAGAAGCAATAAAAAGGCCGAAAATCTGGCGTCACCGTGGCCAAGAGATGGCAGGCACAAGGAATGCCACAAAAGAAAGTAAAGCAATTGATTTTAAAATAATTGGTTACAAATGGCTGCAGGCATTCATTGGACATGGGCCCCTCCGAATCCAAGGCAAGCGCATGTATCCCCAACAAACTGAATGATTCAGGTCTTTACCTCACTAAAGGTGGCCCTAGTAGCACCGAAAAGGCACATAATCGGGGATACACTATAAACATGTAATTTTAGTTGTGCCCGTGATAGCTAGAGCTACGATCACACAGTAAGAAAGTTTGACATCCACCTCAATGCAGCGTACGGCTACAAGGGAAAGCTATACAGATTCCTCAGAAACTTCGCTGTTGAAGAAAAATTCATCCTGGTCCAGGATGTGAACTTGGGACCACTGCTTGAATGGAGCAGTTGCTCTACCAACTGAGCTAACGAAGAGGCTAGTCGTTTGTAGACAGAGAACGAATTGATCAACAGCTCGAAGTGATGTCACTTCAAGTTGTTGATTAATTCGTTCTCGCGCTACAAACCATAGTTTCTCACTAACTCACCTAGAGTGGAATCTGGCGCTAGCGTCAACGTGATTCGGCGAAGGCGCTCACGCCTACATGAGTGCCGCCCAGAGTGTACTAGAATAAGGGAGTGTCCCGAGCGGCGGCGCCGAGCCACTCCGGTTGGCGTCGACATTGCCAGGTGGCGCGACTGCGCCCTTTCGCAGCTGGTCTGGCGCAGTGAGACTACGCGTCTGGCCACGCACTGCAATCTGCTCGCGTTCTCTTTTTGCTTTCAAAGACATTCAGAAGCTAAGCAAGATTCTAAGCGGCCAAACGCAACTTTTGCTTTACTTACTGCTGCTCCAGGTCGTTCATGAGAACTGCGGCCTCGATGTGGTGAGCCATTCTGGTTGCAGGCACCTTAGTTCGATCCGCTATCCGCGATTTTGATTCACCTCGAGCTTTATATCTGGCACGGGCGCTCCTGAATGTCAATGAACTGTCACCTGCGTTTTCCGCAACACGCTGTTAGGCAACACGCCTGGCGAGAGATAATTACTTAGTTTTCCCGAACTGGCAGGTGTTCAGTCCCTAAACAGGGAAGAGCATCGCAGTTCTAAAAACACATCATTGCTCGCATAGCAGCATTTAAGAGTGTCAAATTTTTTAGCCTAGGTGTCGCAGTCAATTCTGATGTATTATTCAGCGCATGTGCGCAAATAAGCACGTTGACACCCACCCCCATCTCCTAAAAGGAAGTTTAGACCCACCGCATAGCACAAAAACGGAATATGGTAAGGAGTACACGATTTTTCAGAGATCAGAGGGGCTATCATGGCAAAAGACAAATTATTTTGTGGTTTTTTCTTGTTATAATTACTATAAAAAAAGAATAGTAACTAATGTTAACTAACAAATCTCTCAACTATGCCATGTTACATGTTAAGCAAAGTTGTGTACAGCTAATGGCACAGCTTCACTTTTTTTCAAACCCGGTTGCAATATAAATATTATACATTACGTGAAGGAGATAGAACAGTTTACATTTTAGTGTGGGGGCACAGTTTATTTTGCACTTTTGTCCAGTTGTACGAGCATTTGCCTATAGTTTAGCATACTTTGCAGATTGCCGTCTTTTTGAATTGCTTCTGTTGATGCTTTTGATGTAGAAGTGAATGCGGGTCGCGAGGTAAAACGCGCTCACCTCTGCCACAACAGCCTTACAATGATCACTGCACCCAAGTTCGCACTGCTGCTTAGCCAACACCACACTCAAAATGTCAAGGAAGCTATCATAAACTCACATGCCAGTCCTTGACGAAATACACTGTCTCACTGTTTAGAAAAAACACGTCAGAACGCACCCGATTTCACCGAACACACGTGCACCCACTGCCTTCCACGTTTCGTCCAGTCTGAAGGCCGCTGCGACAGCGCGGGCGCAGCTGACTAGCTACGAGATCGCGCACCAGCGCCCCTAGCCATCCTAGCGGTGGTCGACGGCGCGCGGCACGCCGAAAGCAACGCTGTCTCAGCCCGCTCGGGCCACTCCCCTATTTTAGTTCACTCTAGTGCCGCCATAGTGTGTAGTTCGGCCGGAAGTTCGGTGTGGCATGGCCGGCAAAGACTTTGGGGCTACTCCAATTGAGTTTTTGTTTAAACAATTGCTGCCGAAAGTGACGCTGTTAACAAATTTTATTTTGTATAAGACACTGTGTTAGAGGGCTTATGTTTCAAAACAAATTTGGGGGTTATGAAGAAAAAAAAAGCAGAAGTGCTGCCTTCGGCTGACGCCACCAGATACAGCGGGCCGTCCCGGATTTATTTTTAAATATATTACATACTTCAAACTGGGTAAGGTTTGCTATGATTTTTTGTAATATCAAAGATTTAGCTAAAAAATTGTTTAGATTGTTTTAAACTGTGTTCTTGCTTCCTCTCAATACAGTATTATTATCGCATGCTATGTGTTTTGGCAGGTGAAGCAGATGCAACATAGAGATGCAAGAATTATGTAATCACGTCGTATTTGTTTTGTCCAAGCAGATATAAATAAACTCATAGGCGGAGCCTATTACCACAAGTGAGTCTTCAAGCACGCGCGCAAAGCATTACGAAATTGAATGAACGCTTTAAATGGCAAATAAATACTGGCTTGTCGAGTAACTATGTATGTTGCCTCATTGAACCTGGCCAAGGCAGCGCATGCTTCCAGGGGTAAGTAAATGCAGCAGCGGCGGCGACGAGCGATGCGAAAATCGTAACTGAATGTGTGCAGAAAACGGATAGTGTGGGCTAGCGTAGCTTATTTAGTGGCTGTAGTGTGGGCGGCGGCGGTGGCAAACAGTATTAAGCGGCATGTATGTTGCCTCATTGAACCTGGCCAAGGCAGCACATGCTTCCAGGGGTAAGTAAACGCAGCGGCGGCGACGAGCGATGCGAAAATCACAACTGAATGTCTGCAGAAAACGGATAGTGTGGGCTAGAGTAGCTTATTTAGTGGCTGTAGTCTGGGCGGCGGCGTCGGCAAGCAGTATTAAGCGGCATATAACAGGCCGCTGGGACCTTCGTTCGCTTTTTGCCGTCCAGAAGCAGCCCACGAGCGAGCGGCAGCGGTGATACAGTGAACTGTAGCGACAAGCAACGACGACAGAGGACATTGGCGGCAGTGTATTATTTTTTTTTCGCTTGTCGCTGTCACCCAGTACACTCTGCTGTTGTACCTTTTGAGTTACATTTTTGGCATCGCTTATAGCCGTCACAGCATGTGGTCACCCTTCATCTTAAGAAGCTCGCCGCTAACGCGAGCATGCGTTAAGTGCTAATCACGCTGTTATTTAGACATATCTGTGATAGCCATTGAATGCCAGAAATTGGCATCCCAAAAACAGAAAAGCACACCGCAAAACAGAACTAACAAGCACCTCAGAGCCGAGAAGCCTTATCCATAGCCCTTTGTACTAGCCACTTGGTGCCAATCCGATTCGCACACTACTCACAATTCCCATGGCGGAGTGCGATCGCAGCGACACTTTCTGCTCTAGGTGATATTGAGAAACTCTATGCTACAAACAACTAGCCTCCCTGGTTAGCTTCGTTGGTAGAGCAACTGCTCCGGTCAAGCGGTGGTTCCAAGTTCGCATCCTGGAACAGGATGAATTTTTCTTCAACTGCGATGTTTCTGAGGAATCTGTATAGCTTTCCCTTGTAGCTGTACACTGCATTGAGGTGGATGTCAAACTTTCCTTTGCAGAAACTTACTCCACCTTCGGGATTCTCCCTAAATCTGGTCGATGGTGGAAATGTGCTGGGAGAAAAAATTGGCTCCAGTCCACGGTGTGAAGGTGGTTGTAAAGCAAAGCTTTAAACGACACCCAAAACAATTGCCCATCTCACGTCACTTGAACTCACACACGTGGCTCTACAAAGAGTGAAACCATGAGATTCTGCCAGCCATTAGTCGAAATTTTTGAAGGTGGCGTCCCGAACTCAGCAGCAGCATCGGCCAAGGGCGGGCTACAGCGGCGGACGCCACCGCTGTAGCCTGGCCGTGAGTCGGGAGAAAGAAGACGGATAGGAGCGTCTTTCGAAGGGCGAGACAACGGAACCTAGCTATCCTGAAGCGCTAGCTAGAGGCTACACCACTGCACACAACAAGCACACACACCGAAACAATTCGGCATGTGGGCTTAGTGATTTCCATTTATACCGATGTAAACAACAGTTAGTTTAGTAAGTTTGAGAATAGCGAGAAAGCTGATAAAACTTTTATATCCTCTATTTACCAGAACCAGTTGCTCCTTTTGCCTTTCGTACTACCTCTTAGAACACAACCAAATTGGTATTCAGCAATAGAGAATACACAGTTCTATTCTCCCATTCGTGGCAAGCAGTGCGCAAAAGGTGGTGTTTTTATAGCGCCAGATGTCTGTATGTGGCCTCTACATTTCGTTTTTCACCTTGCAAACCAATCCTTAATGCATCTTTGCCGTACGAACCCTTAATGCAGTCGGATAAAGGTTACCCAGGAGGTGCTGTCGAACAAGTTATTCAAGCCGTGCAAAGGAAGTGTGCAATGGACGCAAAGCTGCACCAAAACAGGCCCAAAATAACGGTCAGTTAAGCAGATGACAAAACCATACAAAGCCATGCCAGCCACCTCTGCGCAGGAATGCTGGGTAAATTCGCCGCCTCATCTACAGTGTGCTCCGTGAGTGAAACCCTCCGCACCCCCTTTCCCTTTGCTGCGTTGGGAATTTATTGTCCTGCAAGCCGCAAAAGAACCCTTGGCTAGTAGAGCTAAAATTGTTACCTTTACTGACGCAAGCCTGTGCCTGGCAGGAGCATGACGCAGCCATTCCCGTATAGCTGCTTCAACTTCAAAGTCAGTTGCACCATGCGAAGACTTCACAGCAGCTGTGCAAAAAGATACATTAGTTTTCATTAGTGCCACAGCAACATCAAAATCTTCACTTACAGTTGAAACATAGCCCTGGAAATTTCTCAAATCAAAACCACAAATTGACCACATGGCCACAGTGTCGCCACACTTTTAAAAGGGCCATGAACCCTAAGATTCGTTCTATTTACAAGAACCAGTGTCCAGTGACCCATTCAGTTCCATTTCAGCCACAATACACCTTTTTGAAAAGACAAAATGCAAGAAATATTGAAGAACTTTTAAATTTCTGGCTACACGAAGTTAGCATAAGGCGGGGGGGGGTGCATTAGGAACATACGAGTGTGTTAACTGCCCATTATCATTTAATTGACTAACTCAAACCGGCCCCAGTCCAATGCGCAGTAATGTGCCTTGGTGCTGGCTCGGGCTGGCCCCTATTGCACAAACACAATTCCCTGACGTCACAACGAAATTGCTGGAGAGTGGCTGGGGAGTTCCCACCAGCTCTTCTGTTCCCAATAACGTCGCAATTCCTCGAAGTTGGATATAAATTGGTATCCAACTTGATGCCAGTTTTCCTGTTGAACAAAACTTGTATTTTGTCTTCATGGCCCCTCTAAAAAAGTTATTTTGCATTCAGTAGCGCTCAGTGCAAAATACGTCAGTTGCTGTACACACAATGACTGCATCTAGGTTGCAATAAATTGCGTGCTTCTAAAGCCTAAAGTGTTTAAACTAGATGAACCTCCAAATTCTAGAAGTCTACCAAGGCAATAACACCCACCTAAAAAATTGAGCCAACGTCTAAAAAATGACTACAGAAATTCACGATATTTAAGTAGTTGCTTGAATCCGTTCTCAAGATCAGATTGATTGATTGATTGATTTGACTGCAGGCTTTAATGTGCCGATGCAACACAGGCAATGAGGCCCGCCGTAGTGTAGAGCTCCAGACTAATTTTGAGCACCTGGGGATCTTTAACGTGGTGCCCGAAACTGCCAAAATGGTTGCAGGCCATAACAGTCGGAAAGGGGGTAACAATTCTGTGCTACAAAGGCTCAGACAAATTTAATACCTCTTCTAGCAAAAAAAGTAATAAGCTGCTGGTTGTCAACACAGCTGACATTGGCACAGTATGTGACTGACAATAGAAATTGGGGCACTATACATTGTCTGGTGAAAGAATTTGATGTCTGTAATAACATGAAGACATCAACTTACACACAATGCAAGGTGCCAGTCGCAGCTGGGAAAAGGAGTGTTTCCCCTTCTTGCCAAACCATGAAAACTCCATGGCTAAGCTGTCTGCCAACAGCAACTTCAGCAGGCGCCTTGCACAAACTGCCGCTGTTGAGCCGCCCTGGCTGGAGAGTTCTTCAATCTAGGCATGGGTACAGGAAAATCTGTGTTGTAAATACAGCCTTTAACATTGGTGTGATACAGAAATCAAGGGTAATGTTCATTCGAGCTTACTCCACTGCACACCAGTGACTTTCAATGTGTAACGAGATATAACACGGGGGTTTTAGTGACTGCTAAATCACCTGCTGTAGCAATAAATGCATCTGTACGTTGTTTAATTAAGAGGTGCTCGCCTGGAATATAATACATTTTTTGTAGGCACCCATTGTGAGTGGAGCAGCTGGCAAGGCATTTGATTGGTGAGAAGAAAAAAAAAGAGGAACCAGTCATCTGACACAGTACACACGCTCCTCTCCTCAAGCTACACCACAGAAAAAAAAAGAGGCAATGCTTTCATTCACACATTTCACTTTATGCCGCATGGCAACTCCAACCTTAGCCTACACCTCGGGGGAGGGGGAGGGGGGGGAAGAAAGAAAAAGAAGAAAGTAAAAGATTGTGTTCTGATCATTGTGCACCCACGGTACTAGCCAGGCTTTTGGTGCTATGGTGCATGGACTTCCAAACATCAATACACTGCAGATACACTTCTATAAATGAATATATATAAAAAGCTAAGCCCCGTTCAGCATTTTGAAACTTCATGCAGCAGTGCCTGCTGCATGGAGGAAAGGAAAGCTTAGGACAGGCCGTGACGTCGTGTTTCGGTGAAGCCGCTATGCTATTCTGGCAGGTCGCCCCTTTTTGCTAATGCTTTGCACGCACATGCTACTCTTTCCACAATCTCTTTTGCCACTGCTGTCTGCTTTGTCTCCTTCGGCTGACCACTGGGTACTGGCTGGGCGGCTCAGAGACGTAGTGCCTTGACGGGTCAGCCTGCAGTGCTGTTGCTATGATGCAGTTGCCAGTGGCCTCCAATGTGCATGAAAAAACCATGCGACTTTTTCCACACAGCTACCAATTCTCTCCTACTTTCCTGCGTAGCCTGCTGTGAAGACAAACTTTTGAAATAAGCACAATGTTTGTTTTTGAGTGGCATTCGGTTCAGGTAAGGGTAAATAAAATGCTTCAAAGGTAGGTTTCACGAGTGGTTCGATTTGCACATAGTTTGTGTATTTTTGTGAATCCCACAATATACGTTGTAAGTGGTCTATGCACTATTGTAAAAAAACTTAGCTGTACAGGTTTACAGCTGTGACCTGAGAACTATGGAGGGAATTTTCAGGAGGACATCTAGACACTACCACAGGAATTAAATACGTACAGAAAACGTTTGCTGCTGTATTACGCCCTATGCCCTTTCCCAGCCAGGGTGGCCGCTTTTCAGATGGAGACGAAAAGCAAAAAACAGCTGTGTGTCAAAATGTCCGCACACATAAAATATCCTTAGGTGGTCAAAATTAATTGATTGATTGATTGTAGGGTTTAACGCGCCGATGCAACGCAGGTGATGAGGCACGCTGTAGTGGAGGGCTCCGGATTAATTTTGACCACCTGGGGATCTTTAACGTGCGCCGAAATCTCGTACACACGGGCGGTTTTGCTTTTCGCCTCCATCAGAAAAGCGGTCCCCGCGGCCGGGAATCGAAACCGCGCCCTCGTGCTCAGCAGCGCAACGCCTTAGCCACTGAGCCACCGCGGCGGGTAAAATTAATCCCAAGCCTCCCACTGCTACAGCGTACCTCATAGCCCACATGTGGCTTCAGTGCACTGAAACCCCACAATCAATCAACTTGCCCTCTGTGTACCTGGCTCGTAGGCGAGAGACTAGAGATAAGTACTGAAAAAATAATACCCCGGTAACGACAATTCTGCTCACAAAATGTAAAATAAAAGTATGAACTGTAGAGCCTGAAAAAGCGCACTGTTTTAACATGAATACCTTTATTACTGAAGTTACAATATTCACGTAACTTGCTCATTAAACCTAATGCATATTTAACCTTGACATAATACCTTTTCCATCACCCTTCACTCTCACTGCATCGTTCCATCATGCTACCTTTATTTGACAGCATTACATGTCCTGGTCTTGATTTAGGTTCTTAATATTGTATTAATGGCTTTTTACATGGTTTACGGTTTCTCTCCTTTCCTTTGTTCTGCCCTGCACACCGATTTCAAACTAAAAGCTACATTCTCATTAAATGCAGCAAAGCAAAATATTCACCTTTTCACAGGCAGAAACGAAGCAAGCTGCACAGAACTAGCTCAACTGCTCCTGCCTCAGGGGAGCAGGGCTTTATAACCCTCAACTCGTGGACAAATTTCTGTGCAATGCAGTAACAACTACAGAGCCGAATGACACTGTTTTGCTGCGCAGCTGGACGCAGTCCAACAAAAATATTTTGGTGGGCATAATCTAAGCAATTTAAAAACAGTGCTTATTTTTTAGCCTTCAATAGATATTGCCTATAAAGTGATAGAGCATGTAAAACAGACCATTAAATGTAGATTTTTGGGCTTCTTGTTTGCCGTGTTTGCCACTGGCACCGCATAGGTTCTGGTCAGGAGAAAGAAAACAGTGTTCTTTTTGACAGCAGCTTTCTTCCCATACAGCAGCTCGAAACTTTCTTCACCCCACTGAATTTACTTGAGAACAAAAAGCTGTCAAAGCAAACGAAGCAAGTGGCCTGCAAAATGTGGGCCCAAGTGACACTGACGCAACTGGGACTCTCCATCATTTCCGCATTTCATTCGGTTAGCCGAATGAGCCTGGCGTAAGCTGGGGTAAGTGAGCCTACGGTCGCATGTCTCAAGACGAAGGTCTTGAAATGGTAAAACAGCTTCGTTTGGCAACTGGAAGACCACTTGAAGTTGTGTAATGACAAGAGTGCAGCGGTATGACAGTTTCACCTTCAACACACTCAACACAATCCAAATGAGATTTTACTTCGTGCCATAGTGGGTGCGTGCTGCTCTTTCGTTATACCATGCCTGTACTATTCAAGCACGTTGCATGTCTGTGGTACTGCCCAGTTTCAGCCCAGAAGAGTTAACATATCAGAAAATGCCTTCGAAACTACATATAATTCAACCTAACTCATTGATGATACAGAGCTGGACGCTACAGCAAATGATTAAGTAGCTCCGAGTTCTCCAGTAAAAGCATTGGCTTGTATTGAGAAACAAATGGGGTGTAGAGGAGGAGATGCCAATATGCCTGCATCAGTGAGCGTGGTTCAGTGCATTCAACTACGGATCTCATACAAGGAAATGATCTGTAGCAAATGCATATCTGTCATGCCAGAACTGAACTCAAAACCAATTTATCAGTCAATACATTGGCGCAGTAACACAAAGAAGTTTGCTCTCCCCTGTAGCCTCCTTTCCATTGGCACAGAAAGTTGTCCCCCAGTACTGTAGTCTGCACAAAGGATCCAGACACTGTACTGCACAGGCTAGGACTTTGGTGGCAATGATCTCTGGCACATAACTAGTAGAAAACTGTTTTAATGGCCCCCTAAGAAATACCAGGGGTACACAGGGGCAATTACATGATTATGAAGATGAAGGTGGCAGCCAATATAGTACCATGCAACTGCTGTTTTTTCTTTGAGTGTGAATGGAAGCTTTTTGCGCGTTTTTCTCTCCCCACCCCCACAAGCTTACATGGTTGAGCAATCTTTTAAAAGGTGCAAGCTAAAGCAATGCAGGCAGGCCACAACGTCAGTATAAGGCTGCAGTTAGCACAACCAGGCATCAGTGGTTTGCATGCCTACAGTGGTAGACAAGTTCAGTTACCAACAAACTGTGATGAAAGCCCTGTTCTTGCAAATAGCATGACACTGATTCAAGCTGGCAGCTAATGAAGGCAAGAAAAAGTCATTCTAAGAAATAAAGCTGCTATGAAGGAGTGCTCACCATTGGAATATAAGCTCATTTTGCTTGTTTGTGGTACATGTGAAATTTCTATTGAATAAACCAATGCACCAAACCGAAGTGCTCATTTACCAACTTTACTATATTAAATGAGCTATAAAAACTGCAGAATTGCTATTTCTTACCAAAGCTTCCTATTTTGGCCCAGTCAGAGTGGTGTCAAACCTCTTCAGGGACTCGTAGTCCCTGAAAGGGGATCTGGGCACTGCTGGTTCCTTTGAAGGCTGGTGTCTTCTAGACATCCTCTCTGTGAGCGACATAAGCAGCTCCCCGTGCTGCTGTTGCACCATGCGTAGCAAGGTCAACCTGGTCAGCACTTGGTACTGGAATTCTGGGAAAAAAAGTACAATGTGCGGCCGAGAACCATTTTGCAACATGCATATGCAGTTAACAGAAAAATTAAAGAAAAATATCAAAGCTTCTAAAAAAGTTAAGATCAAACTAGTTTGGTCCCTACTACACAGCAGACCTGACATGCGATTTTGTTCTCTTTCCATTACATTTATAATATTCGCACACTCACACATGAGAAATGTAATGTGCATCAGAGTGCCCAGTCAAAATGGAAACCGAAACAAAAACCACAACCTGGTATTTTTTCCACAAGCCAACCAGCATTTGAACCAGTATTTTTTTATCAAGCTAAACCTGAAACGGAATTTAACCGGCAAACAAAGGTTACTGGATAAACGGCATGGTTCAACCATCCATTGTTCATATTTTCCAGACAATTTCATTTGAACTTTTCACTTTTACCTGCCATAAAATTCGCAATCCACCATCACTTTGTCCCCTCGAATCACGCACAACATTGCTATCAAAGCCCTATTTCTGATCACAACGTAAGGAAAAGGACGCGCACCAATACTGCGATGGCAAGTTGCTGCTGGTCACGCGCAGAGAGCAAGGCTGTGCAAAGAAAAAGCAATCTACGCTCTTACTGCAGATCCGGCAAACATGGAATTCGGTTACAACAGACCATTTCTGCTGCTTGTTAGGTCCCCATGCATTCTTAATTGAATCTACTCCACCCATAACGGACCAGATTATTGGCTACAATGGATTAAATTTCGGACGAAAATTCTTTTGATGGAATGTTAATAGTGCACTTTCACAGTGCTGGTTCCCGATATCCTTTCCCTTTGTGTATTTTGGTGAGAAAATTACATCTGACAACACTGTCAATGCAGAATGGGTCATTGCCGCCGCCAAGCTCAGCCTGTGCCAGTGACCATTTTTTTTTGTGCGACTGACGGCATGAGTGGCTAGGGTAGCTGATTTCACCAGACATCGCCACAAGTACATCGCCAGAAGTACAAGCTTGTCTAAGCAGACGGTCCGCTGGACCAGAACAAGGCCACTGCCGATAAACGCGACTCCAGTGAGATCGAACAACAGCGCTATCGAATACACAAATTGGTGCGCCCGTAGTCGAGTCTGCCCTCTTCACAGTCTTTTTATGTAATAAAGAACTCGAGTTTAGTTAGGTTCAGTCTATATTATTCACATGCATGCATCGTTCCTGTTCCGTTCGGTGAAAAAGTTAAGAAATGCCTCAAGTAGGGCGTTGGTTCCCATATCTGCCAGTGGTTGTGCCCAGTCCAACCGGTCTAACTTTTGATTTCCCAGCTCTTTTCCATCATACTATTTCAGACTTATATTTCATCAGACTGATTTTTATATCTGGTTCATAATTGCTCCTAGTTAAATTCTTGCGTTATTGGCTCAGCTTACCATGTGTTTTTACACACTTGACCACATGCGCTAGGCCTTTTCCAAGTGCCGGTGCTAAGCTTTGGGAATGGTGTTTAGATGATTCTTTGCGCTCGCACGAACACTGTGCAGAGGTGCTGCAGGCGTGTAGAAAGAACAGTGTTTGTACTATGCATATGCAATATCGGTTAAAGTAGCCACTTTTGCGCTCATATAATATAGACCCCCCCCCACTTGCCCCGTCAAATACTACATACTTTGGCTACAGCGGACTCTTTTCCCGGATTAAGGGAGTCCGTTGTAACGGGCCGTAGACTGTAGTCAATACTAAACTATTTGGCAGAGCTCACAGGCAGCCCAACCATTACAAGAGAAATGAATACCACCAGGGTACCGACTAAGCAGAAACTTCAAAATAGCAGCAAAATCAGACATCAGGATTCCTTCAGCTTTGGAAAGAGCATTTTTGTGGCTTGACTGTAACAGCGGCAATAAACCATGCCTCACAATGTCACTGCAAGTCATTTCTGCCAAGTCCATTTCAAAACATTTTGACTGCATCATAAAGTCACAAGGAAGCAGTATTACTGCATATCCAGTGATACTGCTCCCTTGTGACTAATACTAAGCTTCAAAAATAACTTTTTGTGAACTAGAAGTAAAAAAGAAGCCCATGGCCATTCAGCAATGTGAGCAAAGGTGTCACACAGTACTACCCACATTAGCGGGATGTTTTCACATAGAATGTGCCTAAAGACGTACTAACACATCACAACGAAAAGAATATTTGCCCGTAAAAAGTTTTCTTGATTGAATATAGACTTCTTAGTAGTCATTAAAAATTCAAACCACTAACTTAAAGTCAAAGCAAGTGGTAGCTATCAAGGAAATGAGGGGGCCAGAAGCCACTAGGGTATTAGCTAACAGTCCAACAGAATAACCGATGAAATAGGACACCACTCTTGTACTAAAAAAACATTGAGTGTTTAGTGATATGTTTAAACATGATACTCACAACATTTGTATCTTGAAGGACATTTGCTCCTTATACATGAATGTGCTTTTACATTTTTTACGTACCCTCTGGCGACAACAGCTTTCTCTTCAACTTTTTGGGGCTCAGAGACCTGCGCCGTTCTGCACCTGCAAAAGCCCGATTTTTTAGAATACATCCTACAGTAGCACTTCAATTTGTGGGTTAGTAAATTATTAAATTGGGGCTTTAATTGAGAGATTGAGATGTCAAGACTGTATTTACTTTCAGCCTGTAAACAAGGCACATCTGTATGACTGCACTGGCAGTAGTGCTGGCCTCACAATACTGTTCGCACTGACCAGCCCCTTAATCAAGTAAATGTTTATCCACAAATAATGCCAGGGACAGCTATACATCCAAACTTTGCTGCATAATGCAGCACACATTAGCAGCGTTACGCATTGCAGCAACTCTGGCAAGATGGTGCACGTAATGTAGCAGCACTCATACATATTTCTGGAAAGCGAACAAAATGAATTCCCATTTCTGCTGCAACTCGATTTTTCTTGGACTAATACATATTCAAGCTGGCCCTCCAACGTACTGTTTCAGGCATTGTTCATATATTCAATATATTCCCAAGAAAAGTGGCAGCCTTTTTACCCCAAATTACCCACTGTGCGCTATTGTGCAACTTACATGCCCAAATAATTAGTATCACCGGGAGCAATCTGACAGAGGGAAAAAAGGAAAAAAAAAAGTCACAACAGCTCAACCTTACGGGTACATTACCCAAAACTATGACTGCATGTCCCAATTGAGAAAGGCTTAAAGCACATGTGAAGTTGAGCCTCATACACAGTCATTACCTAAGACATATTAGATAATTATACTTTTGTGCCAAAATATGCAGGCACTTTTATCCTTCTACGACACTTTTTCAGATCCATTTCATATGATTTCAGACTAATTGTATGTGACAAACTTTAAGGGTCTATACTTTTACAGATCCCCAGCAGTTGGTAAATTCTAGTGCTTGTGAGAACAAACCTATTATAATTATAATTGCCTAAGCCGCTTTACTTTGGCATGTTTCACGGCTAAAGCTCCATTTTGCTAGGTACCAATCCAAAAAGGCCTCACTGAGCCAATCTGACATACACTCAGTGAAGGCCAAACCAGTGCATGTGGTTGTGGAATGAGTGTCCCATTGCTCGTTTGTTCCAAAGGGTTGGGCGCACAGGGGGATAGGTGAAGAGCAAGTGCATGGGCCATCACAAAATGAAACAAGGAGGACATCGTTTCATCAAAGTTCACTGTACTTTTTGCCTTGCCTGTACAGAGTGCTTTCTCGTGCGGTGCAACTGTGTGCATATTCACTGCCCACTCTCGATGCAAGAATGGAGCTTGTGCTCTAGTGCAAAGTTTGTTTAAAAGCGTCGAATTACAGCAAATTTCATTTTTGCTTCCCCGTTCACCCGGCCATAGGTGCCTTTGGAATTTTCTCTGCAAGTGTCAGCATGCAAAACAGACCCCGACACCCATAGCCGTTCACCTGCAAAAGCAATCAAGCTGCCCTATACTGTGAACGCTTAGGAATGGCAATTACATAGGCCTCTTCAGCAGAGCACTTTCACTGCACCCACTACACAAAACTGTTATGAACAGGCATCTTTTACATGGTGAATTTTCTAAAAATAAAATGCTGTGTCTATATGGTAATGTCATCTATACAACACTGTTTGGTACTAATTACAAAATCTGGAGCTCGAGATAACACGTATACAGTACACAAGAGAAAATCTAGTAGTGCCCATTGTCATGGGACACATGTTGGGGGGAGGGGGGGGAATATAGCGACGGATTGGCTGCATCCATGCAATGGCAATCAAACGAGATGAACGCGGAAATTGGCTTTGGAGGCTGGCCATGAGAGATGACGAGGGAGTGCTGAAAGATGAGATGATGGATGCTCAAGACAAGAAAGAAACGACTGCACTTACTCAAGGCTGCCAGTGTAGTTCCTCGTCCTGTAACTATAAATACCTTCATTGTGACATTTCCCCCCAAAACATTATGTTTGCCAGGTTTGTGTATTAGCTGCTATTACCTTCTTCTTCATCACGATCAGCACCAGTGTCTGTCATTTCTGCACTGGCTTCGAACACTGAAATCAGAGGAATAAAATATGAAAGGCCAAATGATAGCACTCCTTATTACACCAAGCATTTTTTTTTCAGGTCAAGTGAAAAGCGCTATGGCTGCCTCTGAATATAATAAAAGGGACAAGTGAGTGCAGTTTATGACTGCTAAAAAAGGTTAAAAGCTCAATATAGATAATTCCTTCAAGCTGCTACGAGTATGCTGCATACAAATCGCACCCAACCACAGCCAACCAAGGTGGGGCTGAGGAATCAATAATTGGTTCACTGAAAAGATTGCTTCGCAGAGATAAGTCCCACCCGAGGTAACGTACTTTGCTCAAATAATTTATGTAATAAAGAAAACACAATGCATGCAGCTCAACTACTACTTTGTCGCACTAGAGCTAAGGCGCATTAAGGTCCCCTTGAGCGGTGGCCGAGACTGACAAAACTAAGCGCGAATAAAACAAAAATTATAAACTCACAGAACAAGCTATTTCGACTTCATATTTAGAGCATACCATTTTTACAGCAGTAAAAATGGTGGGATTACGAGAGTTACAACTACAACGTAACCATGCATGCTGTTGCATCTGATGGAGGTACATCATCGGCCTGCGCAATGAACCCCACTGCAAACTGTGCATATTGTTCTGACACAACACCAGCCCATCGCAATAAGCAACACTGCCACTTTTGTGACCCTGTACATGCGAATCACACCTCATGAAACGAATGCTAGGAACCAGAACTACAGCTGCCATATTTGCTAGCGCAATGAACCCACTTTATTCCCATAAAATTCGGCATGAATTTCGGGTGGTGAGTCTATTGCGAAAAAATTGCAACAGATTTTGAAAGGTTGAAATTTCATACAATAAAGTTTCTAAGAGAAGCCCTGTTCAGAGCCTTACCATTTTGGTAAAAACCCATAGGTAATTATGCAATAAAATTTCTTTTTTATTCCCATCATGCTAGTGGGCCCCTACTCGCCATGCAGCTGTCCTCCTCACTGAAGTCGCTTGTGGCATCACATCCGTTGTCAGCCCACACCGGACTGTTTTCGGTAAGATCACGACACTTAAAAACTTCTCTTCCCACTCTGGAAATGTTCCCTTCTTTGGGCCCATGAAACACGGCGATCCCTGTTCACTGCCCAAAAACCTCCTGTTTTCGCACGTAGCGTACAAGCACTGGGTCAACACTGAAGTGCCGCCCAGCTGCGCGGTTTCCATATGCATCAACGCACGTCCCATCACCTTCAGTTTAAAAACTGGCTGTGTAGCTGCAGAATAGTAAACTTAAGGTTCTCGCTTTAACAATCACTAGCACTGTTTCAAGGTTCTCCTCAAAGCACTTCAAAATTGGTTTAATTTTTTTAAGTGTCTATTCTAATGAGACTGCTGGAACAAAGTAAGGTTGGCTCATATTGTATCAATGCAAGCTCACCTATCTCTGAGCTTTGCTCGGAAACTGCAGTGGATGACCCATCTGCGAGGGACAGAAAGGGTTTTAGTTGCATACACCAGATGAAAAAAATCAAATTTTTACTACCTTCACTGCTTTCTTGTGTTAAGCGTTGAATGCCTGAAAGAAAATGAATGAGGGTAATGCGTGTGGAGTGTTGTGCACTTAGCTCCATATTTACTGGCTGTGGCAAAAGAGGTGCCTGCTGTGGCAGAAGAGGTGCCTGCTGTGGCAGAAGAGGTGCCTGCTGCTGGGAAGCTCGGAGGAGGCGGAGGTGGCGGAGGTGGCACAGTTTGAGGGGCTCCACTTTCATACCGAGCAGGCCTTGATGTCTAGAACAGCCAACGCACAAGGTGGTGTTGTATTTAGAGTCACAAAACCACACAAGCTACTCCATACATGCGAGATATTCTTCATTCTAGTACCATATCAACTGCCAGTTTACATAATTCAGCTTGGTTAGCATTCTCTAGTTGTTCCATCTATGTCTAATGTTCCTTCAAGTGGCTGCAATAATAGGCTATAATAGGCCATTCACTGTTTATTACCTTTCGTCTCTCGGTGTCCTCGCTCTCTAGATCGGACGTAAACTGGGCCACCTCCAGCTTCCTCCGGGCATCATCGTAGTTAGCTGGTGCAAAGAACAGCCCGACACACGTTAATTACAGTAGATATATTTGGTAAGCAAGCTCGGTGAGACAACGGTGACAACCTGAATAAATATATTTACTGTACTGAGACTGAAGATATATTTCAGTAGAGTGGTCATTTAAACAATATGACTTCATTATAACAATGTTTATTGCAGTTTAAGACTTACTGTATGTGCCCTTAATAGCAGCATTAAACCTCTTCCAGCCCTTTGCTAGGGAGCGGCCCTTCCTGGCAAACGTCGATTTGTTGCCAGGGCCCGGTGGCCAAAAGCACTTCTTGTTTGAGGTAAGCCATTTGTCGGGCACCACCTCGACTGTCTGCTCATCCACAAACTCGACGATGTGGTACTTCATCTGTAAAACATGAACAAATTTTAGTGTTTAATTTGATACAACAGCATGCTCCCACTTCAATATAGTTACATTAACAATGCTTATGAAGCAGTGCATAATGTTGATTGATTGTAGAGTTTAACGCGCCCACGCAGCGCAGGCGATGAGGCGCACCGTAGTGGAGGGCTCCGGATTAATTTTGACCACCTGGGGATCATTAACGTGCTCCAAAATCTTGTACACATGAGCGTTTTTGCTTTTCGCCTCCATCAGAAGAGCGGACGCCGCGGCCGGTAATAGAACCCGCGCTCTCGTGCTCAGCAGTGCAACACCTTAGCCACTGAGCCACCACGGCAGGTTGGTGCAGGAACTTGACGCATAATACTGAAGGGCTCTCTACTCAATCTCACCTTAAAACTATACGTGCATGTCTACGGTATCACTGTCCTACTTCTTTATCTAGAGGTGAAACCTGCTGTCAGAGGCTGCCCAATTGCTACTTGTTGCAGTTTAGTAAAACAGGCCGACCAGGTTATTCTACTTTTGTGCTAAGGAGAACGCCTATCCATTTACTACCCCTAGCTGTTAAAATGCTGTGATACCGCAAAACATCCTTCCATGTACCTTTTCATCATTGTACCTTTGCATCCGCTACTCCTTCATGGGCAGCTGTTCAGAAGCTATGGTACAATTTGTTTGTTTAGGTATCTCTTTCTCCTCTACCACATTTATATGTATTTCTACTCCTCCTACTTCCTTATCCCAGAAGGGTGGTCATGAAGCATTGGCTCTCAATTTTTTGTACACTATATTGGGTGAGCTGGTATACCGCCACAGTAAAAAAATTGCAGAATTATTCATAGGACACTAAAAGAAGAATGCTGCAAAATTAACAACCGAATCGAATGTTATCGAATTCTTCTTTCAGTATCACCAATGTTTCATTAGAGACATTTTTTACTGCACTACATATACCGGATTTCACTAGCTCTCTCAGTGTGCTGCCATTTTCAGTCAATTACCCCACCGCCATGGGAGCCTATCCTGAGGGATTGTGCAAACCACAGAAGCAGCTCTTGCTTTGGCTCATATAGTGACATTAGTTTGCAAATCAGTCCACGGTAAGTGCAAAGAGGGAATGCATACAGTGAGCAAGAGCTTCATTGTATCCCATTATTATCCACAAGCTTTATATACACCACCCATGCAGCACCATGTACTGCATACTTTTTCCTTCCTCTATCAACACAGCACCACACTCACATGACTGATAGATGATGCCTACTAGCCAAAAAAAGGTCCCAGCATTTTAGATTAGTTGTAAAGTTGCCCTGATGCAACAGAACGGCAGAGCAGGCAAGTTGTGTGACAATGCATAAAGACCAGCATGCGGTGTTGCTTTTTTTTGTGTCTTCATTGTACAAGCAAAGACAGTGAGGTGAATTAATCAGTTTTGTTTACGGTTGCCTAAAGTATGTCTAGCTGGCCTGTTGGATGTGTTCTGAAGAGTGATTATGATAAATTTTGACCAACTACGGGTCAAAAATTTTGTACAAACATTATTTCTTTGTTGTTGCTTCACCAAAAAAATAGCAGTAGTGACCAAAAACTGATGTATGGAATGATGCTCAGAAGCATCATGCCTTAGCTGCTGCATCACTATTTTGGGCAAACGAAAAAGAAAGAAACTGCAACTCTGTCGGGTTATGAAGCTTATGTAGTACAAATTTTGTCTTGCCCACTAGTGCAGTTAATGATGCTTTCCCCAATCTACAACTGCAGTCTTCATTCATTGCAAGCATGCATAACTGCAATGGCATGCATTGATCTTAGAGCATCACAAATAGGAATTATAAGTAGCAAAAGGTTTTGTACCTGCACGTTATAGTCCCTACCAGGTTTTGTTGAGCAACAGAACAGTGAAACGAAGTAAATTATTTTAATTACGACATAACAGCAGCTTTGCTGGGGACAAAACAATGTATCGGGCCTTGCCCAGATCTAGGCGCTGGACGCTCATCAAATAAATCAGAGCTGTACTCCTTGTTTCCACCATTAAAAATAGTTTTCTTTGCTACTGTAGTGCACTTGAATGAGCTCTTGGAACATTCTTTTTATGCCCAATATTTTACCTTCTTCTAATTTCATTTTACTGTAGTGCCTTGTTTGCAACTCTACATGTTTGTGGTGTCTGCATTTCCCAACCAACGGAGGGTGTCAACTACCTGTAACCAATTACCTTTTTAATATTCACAAATAAAGAATTGTATCAGCATCCAAATACACATGTAGTGTGCACACCAAGAGAACATAATGGGGGAGACAGCAATGCATCTGAATGTTATCCCTCAATGACAAACCCAAAAAACAATGAAGGTTTTGCTCACTTGGCACCGAATATGGTGCGGACAGACTGAACACACATACACGTTCTCAATTAGCAGATGGGGTGCCCAAATTGAAAGCTGTTGCCACCATTTCTATAAGTTGCTGTTTCAGCAGCACCCAGGAAATATTTTCCCGCATGGCAGCACAGCAATCAGCAGGAAATTTAGGCCACCCTAAGAAAGCCTGAAAAATCTTATTGCGTAGTTTCAAGGCTCTGTCTGCCCGCTAACAGCCACGACAGATTTGACTGGCGACTGGCTTCACCTACAGTTTTGCAAGGTGAGCATGCATGATCACCATGACTTGTCTAAAAAAAGGTTCTGATGCTTGCCTGTGGCTGGATTCAAGCCAGGTTTTAGCGATGCAGATAACCAGAAGTGCCACCATTATTGCAGATAAGATGCCTCGGGTGAAGTGTCACTAATTAAGGCTCCTTGATTTGCAGAATACACTTCATGCCAAAGTAATTGAAGTTTGCTATGCCATTCATTTTTATCATTTTGGAGTGAGTACATTGTCAAGCCATGGTTGCTGGATAAAAAAATCAAAGGTTATATGTATCAAAGCAAAATTTGGCCCAAAAATGGATTTTTCAAAATCGCCATTTTTGGAATGTAGAGCTATTTTTCTCCCGGTCAGCCAATACCCTGGAGTACGTATTTGAGCCATAATATCAATTTATAGCGCCGACGACCGCTAAAATCGGCCAGGATTCGACGCGAAAATAGCATTTTTCGCCGATTCGCCTTCCATCGTGGCCTCATTCGGAGCGAGTCTTTTCGTTTTCAATTCCCCGCCAGGACCGCTTCGTTTCGTTCGTTGGTTGCGAGTACAACCGGGGTAGAAAAGAGACGGTCGCGCCACCCAATCGGCTACTGACTGCACGTGGCCGCAGGGCGCAATCTGCTCGGCACACATCACAGTGCAACCAGGTGCAACGGCTCAAGAACTCGTCTATGCAAGGACCGGCAAAAGCCCCGCACCGCGGCACGACGTAAAAACAAATAAATATGTCTATCGATAACCGAAAGGAAGAACGAGCAGTATTAAAAGCGCCTGGAATGCGCTTTTCTGCGTGCCTGACGACGGCTTATCGCGAGAACGGCGCCGAGATGGAGGTAGGTATCTGCGGGCTGAGGGTGCGCTAAGGTGCGTCTATCTTTAGATCAGCAGCACATGGAAAGAAAATGAATTTTAAATTGGAGGATGCCGCTAGCCGCCGGCGCAAAGGAAGTGTGTTCATTCTGTTATCAACGATGCCGCGGCGGGACGCCCCGCATCCGGCGCGCGCTTCTTCGCCGGCAAGTTACCATACAGATATGAGCGATTTGATTATGATAAATGCTCGCACTGTGCACAACGTGCGAGGGTGACGTGATATGCGAGTAGATTAAATCGAAAACGCGGTTATCCCACCTCGCCAAGCGCATGCACGCCACTGGTAACGGCATGCATGCCGTTACTAGCCCCTTCGTTGCAACTCGTTTCGCGCGATGCAAATCACCCTGGAGCCAATTTCATTGCAATGATTGGATCAGTGACATAACAAAATAAGCGTTTACAACTGTGGTGCACGATAGGCACCTGAGCCTTAGTCGCTAAAGAGACGGCGCGCTGCCAACAGCGTAAAAATTGAAGCAACGTTCGGGCTTTGCTTTTGCTCAGTTTTTCTGCCAAGTGCCATCTGTGTACAGAGGATTTCATATAATTTCAGCAAACTTGGTATGCTCGTATTGAGCGAAAAGAAAGCTACATTCTAAAGCATTTCTCTTCTTCACATGCTCAATAAATAAAACTTACTTGCAGTAAAACTTCACGTACGATTTTCTCAGCTTCCTTTTTTTTTCTGCATATGTGCCTCGCCTTAAAAAGGTTTTCAGGTTGTTTTTTTTTTCGAAGGGTATACTGTTGAATTCGGGATGAAATGAACTGCATGCTGATGCTATTTTAATTGGCTCAATGTGCCTCAAATAAATGTTACGTGAGCTGATTAAGTTTTCTGAAAACTGCACTTGGAATTCTATCCAGTCAACTAACTTACAGGAATACAAATAGCATCAGCATGCATGGCAGGTCTTAAGCTACACATCCATACCATTTATATAACAAAAATTGAATAAAAAGCCCCTGAACGACCCGTAAGGAATTACTTAATTAGGCTCCAGTGTTTTTTTAACTGAAAAAATAATTATGCTACATGAAAACTGATTACATATTTGAAATGAGGAAAACAAAACACATATACACAGTGAGTTTCGTTATCACAGACCTATTATTAAAAAAGTTAATTTCAAGACTTTCGTCTCCCCTTAATTCGGGCATGCAATCTTCAAAACAGTAAATGTTTACGTCTTTTTTGGGCAAGTCATAAGTGCTGACCCGAATCGTGAAAAACAATTACCGCCAGAATAAACATGAAGGGGGCTGCTTTTGGTTGAAGTTCTGATATCCTGTATCGTAAGATTCCTCTAGCTGTCACTCAAAAAGCTAAAATATTATCAACACGTTCTTCCAAAAATCACGTATGGAGCAGTCTAAGTGACTCGAAAGGAAACATAAATGAGCCCCACGGGCTATGGAAAAAATATTGGTAGGGGTAATGCTTAGGAATCAAGAAAGAGCTGCGTGGATTGGGCAACAGACACAAGTGGAAAAAATTCAAACTCTAATTAAATGAAGTAAATGGGCATGGACTGGTCATGTCATGCACATGAGAGAAAACAGGTGAGCCACCCGTTCAACAGAGTGGCTGCCATAACAACTAGCACTATTTAAAGGGGCCACCCAGGTAGCACGAGCATGTGCGGCCAATCTTTGCCCAAAGAACATTGGCCAGCCCTTTTCCCCCCGGCCAATCTTCGGCCAAAGTGTTCGGCACTTAATCCAAAATGGTCCTTGGCCGTGTAAGGCTGGAGCTTGGCTGTCATTCATTGGCCAATCTGCTTTGGCCGCTGATATCATTGGGTCACCGACCATTGGCCGAATACGTATGGCCTACAATTTGCCAAAGAAGTATGGCCTACTATTGGCCAAAGACGTATGGCCTACTATTGGCCAGGCATGTATGGCCTGCCATTGGCCAAGCATATATGGCCTACCATTGGCCAATAAAGTATGGCCTTCCATTGGCCAGATTCTAGTTATTCTATGCAGGCCAGAGGAAGCCCGCCCAAGGCTGCGGCCATGCATGCCCTGGAGCAGGCCGTTAACCTTGGCCGTGTTAATGGCACACAGGTGTTATGTAAATGAAACACAAACCAGTAAGTTTTATGTCTTTATTTGTCCTTACGCAATGCATGCAATTTCCTTTTGTTGGCTTTCAGAGCACTTAGATGGCATTCGCAGAGTATATTTATCAATTTCTTCATAATCAGCATCGTCCAGCATCGTGCTTATTTATATTGCCTTTCTATCTGTGTCTTCGTCTTTCCTTGCAATGTTTTCCCATGAGTTCTTCATAATGGCTGCACCAATTCCCTTGTCGGCTTCTTGGTCTGGCTTTGCTGGTCCTAGAAATGAAAAATGAAATAATTATGAAACAAACAAATGAAATCAAAGCAATAAGCAGACCTGCCTTCTTTCCTTGACTGTGCGCGGGGACCCTTGAATTTCAACCCCATCACCATTGTACGAATGGTATCTCGAATGTCCCGAAAAGTGGCCGCCACAGCACAGATGTTTTTCTTTTAATGACGCGTGCACGTTGTTTTGAAAAAAAAATGGCCGCCACAGAACAGAGCTTGTTTTTTTTAATCACGCGTGCACGTTAGTTTTTGTTGCTGCGACAGTTGCGGTGCTGCGAATGAGCACTCACCGCCATACTTATAGAACATTTTAATCATACTGTAGAGTACCACTAAGTGCAACTAGGTGCTGCTCGAATGGTGTTTATGGCTTCGAAAAGCTTCCCACGGGACGAGCTCACCACAGTACTCCCTCAAAGTGTTAAAATAGGTACAACAACGGCTGGGTCTATCTGTTGTAGCTATCGTTGAACGCATTTTATCGGCATCGGCTTCACTCAAGCAATCACTTTTTAAGTCGCGTATCCTCAAGCTGCTCGAGCTCTGGATTCGCCCAAGCAATTGGCAGAATACCCCTGTTAATTCCAAATTTCCCTCCTTGGAACGTTACTCCTTTACAGATTCAATGTCGCATCCCTGGAATTGGCCCCAAGAAGACAATGTCCCATACTGAAATACTACATATTGTGCTAGAATACATGTATAAAATGCATTCGGCTAGAACACACATATTTACGGACGGATCGTCATCCCCGCAAAGCTCTTCATCTGGAATGTACGTGCCACTTACGGGTGAAATGTTTTCATTTCGTCTGGAGCGACCAACATCATCTACAGCGGCTGAGCTATATGCCCTTAAAGAAGCGATTGTTTACGTCTTACGCCACCAGCCGCGTCAGTGGAGCATCTTTACAGACTCCAAGGTAGCTCTGCAAATTCTGTCAAGGAGGAGCAGGTCTTCCCCTCACCATACCGCAGCCGCCGATATCTCCTACCTTCACCACCTCGCTTGCATTGCTGGACACACTATAAAATTACAATGGATACCTGGCCACAGTGGTATTATTGCAAACCAAAAAGCCGATGAAGCGGCCCGTATGGGCCTTAACCACCGGAAATACCGCAAAGTGTACTTTACAAAAACAGACGCTTCCACCATGGCCCATCGCTTTGCAGTAAGAGAAAGAAACCGGCTATGGCGCAGCAACGAACCCAATAATGAAGTATTTTTGCACGCGATTGACCCTGATTTGACATCAAAACTTCCTAGAGAGCTCCCTCGTAGGCTGGAGACATTATATCATCGCCTACGACTGAACTCGGCCTACACCAACAGTTACCTCTTTCGCCTCGGACTGACGATCAACCCGTATTGCGATAACTGTTCTTCCATAGAAACCGTCGAACATATCTTATTAGAATGTGTGGCCTACTTGGCACCAAGATCCCGTTTTTTTGAAGATATTGAACACCTAGATCAAGGGCCGGTAACTTTGAAGACCATCTTAGGACCATGGACTAGCCCCTCGAAGCAGCGTCAGGCCCTAAAAAGTTTGTTTTCATATTTGGAGGACATTGGCCACATTTCAAAATTGTAAATTCTGTAACACAATCTAAAAAAATAGTCCGCCAAGCCCGCCAAACCACGCCAGTGTTTTTTTTTGTTTGCTTCTTCGTTTTTTCCTCTCTTTTTTTTCTTTTCTGCCCACCTCTCTCTAGGGCCTGTTCTCCCTACATCCCCGACCCCTAGCAGAGAAGCATGTAGGTGATCACAAACGCCGGCAAAACTCTCTGCTTTTTCAATAAAGAGCCTTCTCTCTCTCTCTCTTATCGGCAGGAAGCACTGATTCAAGTTCGGTGGGGAGTGTGGGCAAACATGCGCTATAATGGCAGTGCAGATTGAGGCGGGCATGTGTGCGTAAATGTGTACTTTGCTTATGGTGAAGAGT
The DNA here is from genome assembly GCF_048455015.1 of Haemaphysalis longicornis. Lineage (NCBI taxonomy): Eukaryota > Metazoa > Arthropoda > Arachnida > Ixodida > Ixodidae > Haemaphysalis > Haemaphysalis longicornis. The sequence continues at coordinate 36,092,341 of NW_027526233.1, read as the reverse complement.
CACTCAACCAGACAATGTCTTGAGCACATGCATTCTGAGCAGTTTTGAAAGCATGCGAAGCCCACAATTGCTACAGTAAAAGTTGGAGCAAGTGTTTTCCTGCACGCAACTCGAGATCACCGGCAAAGTTTGGAGGGAGCACTATCCCGAAACACCAAAATTCAAGATGGCAGCAACGATCCCTCACCAAGAAAAAATACAGGAAGCAAATGCACCTAACATTTCACCAATGTTAGTCATCGCTTTCAAAACCACCGAGACAGTTTCACCGAGTCAGTTTCAAAAAAAAATTCGCAGAATTCCGCTTTAAGTCCGCCCAGTCTCATGCCCTGACAGTAAACCATGCAGGCTACCTTCCTCCGAACCATCCCGTGCATTCCTTATGCCATAGCTACCAAAGGACCCCCCCCCCCTTTAAGTTTTAATCATCCCCAGATTTCGTTTTCAGTCATATTAGGTATGTTCACTTTCCGGTGAAAATCTTGCAGGCATAGAGGAGGTCGCGGTCTCCGAAGCGTCACCGCATTGATGCAAGAAAAGCGATACATTCAGCATGAGCTCACAACCTCTCTAGTGCACAACGAAAAGCCACCCGAAAAGCCGCTGGGGACACAATGACCAGGATCGTTGGCGCCTGTCGCCTCCATGGAGGAACAAGCTGGCTGGCCGCGCTCTTCTGCGCGTCGCGGTCCCACCGAAGGCGCCCCTCTCCAGGATAGCTCTTTCTTTGCTTTCGGTCGACCCTTCCGCAATTACCTCTTCAAGTTTCACACGCCACGGACAGACATTCCTCCCTTTCTTCCATTGTAAGAGGGGAAAATTTTGAATAGGCTGGTTTGGCGAGGGCCGCGACAGTCGTGTTTAAGTACTTTGGAGAAGCACAAGTGACACCCCCGCTCTCTCTACCAAGGGGGCTGGTACCTGCGATGCGCAGCCCCCCCCCCCCCCCCCCCCCCGCAACGCCAAACCTTTAGCGATGCCCATGTAAACACGTTTCTTGATACGCTTATAAATAGAACTGACACCGAACACAACGAAGACGACATTAATACAGAAAGTAAGGATGAGTAAATGCACACGAGCTTAAGCTACCTTGTTTCCTTTCTTTCTCTTGCGGCAGTTTTGCTGTGGGTAGCGGGGGAGGCAGGAGATATAGGAATGACCTAGAGGCAGCAACGTCTCGCAGCGTTTGATGAAGTGAAAGCACGGCGCTTCGGTAACACTTATTAGGGTTCTTCACATGAATGTTAAAATAAAAAGAAGGTGGAACGGAAGTAGATTAGCAACGTTAATTTTTCACATCTACTATCGAAATGGGGCTTTACATGCTGATGTTGCGCCTCTATTTAGCATTAGTTTCCGCGCAGTGTGGCCCAAACCCAACCCTCGAACGTAATGTCATGTCATCCGACAAAAAAAAGGCAGTTTTAGCATATCGTTACCGTGTTTGCGTTAACGTTTACCGTGTTACCGGAAGCGCTGGCGACGGTGAAGCCTGTGCCGGTACGTTACCGTTCGCGGTAACTCTCGCGCTGCGAAGCCTACTCCCGCAAATACGGTAAACGGTAACGTGAACACGGTAACGATATGCTAGAACTGCCTAATATTAAAGCTAAAGCGTTAAAATAATGTCTGGGACATCCCGTGCACCGAAACTGCCACACCGAGACATCCTGCACCAACATGTGCGTGCACCGAAATGTAAATGTAAGTACAGTTCAAATATACAATCTTTAACGCCGAAGTATGAACGAACAAAGGAAAAAAGCATTCAGGAGCAACAAACAGCAACAAAGAGTGCATGAAAAAGTTAAGAAAGAAAAACGCAAAAAATTGCAGGGGGGGCTTACGACTCTGAGAATGTGAAGGCGAAATTTTCTGTTGATATGCCTTGAAATTTCGTACGAAAGATACGGCCAAGCCCGCCCACACTTTTTTCCTGCCTTGGCTTCGGGACCATTTTTTCCTACACCCCTGTCAATACATGCATAGCACAACCGGGCTAAACACGCTTGCAAATACATGAAATAGAGTAAAGGAAGACCAACATACCTTCAAACACCGTCACCATGCACTGCCCTAGAGGGCACTCACGACGAATCGCAGGGCGCCGCTTCGTTGATGTCCCTCGTTGCACCGAAATTCCAGTACACACACACACAATCGTCCCCTCAAACAAAGACCGAGCACATAGTACGGTAGAAATAGGCGAGTGCTGGCTTCCTGCCGCGTATAATACACGTGACGGATGCTGCTCTAAAGTTGAGTACGGTAGTTTAGATTGAAAAGCATCGAACAAGTTAAATAAACTGAAATTACGTGTGGAAGCGATCGCAAATTACCCCAACGTGCCTAGCCGCCCAACTTTTTTGCCGGCCACTGCTTACTGGCTTTGCTTTGGCTTCAGCTACTGTCGTCGTGCTGCTGGCTGTGGCTAATATTCAGTTTCGGTTTCAGTTTGTTTTTTGTTGCTGCTGAGGTGCTTTACAAAATAAATAACTGTAGGAGATCCCATAGTCATACACCATAGAATTTCTCGAAACTCCTGAGCAACTTTATGTCATAAAGTAATACAGTAATATCGGCGTCAAATAAAGCGCGAACACAAAAATATGAACCCAGAACGTGCAAAACTGAAAAATACTGTTCGCAGAGTTCATATATTGGCTTGCTGTTGGTATGTTTGGAAATCCACTTTTCCAAATGTTGTTTTTGTAACTAATGCACGCGTCATTTTGGCTTGCATAGAAAGAAATTGCGCTATTTGTGGGTTCAGGTTCATATTTTTGGGTTCGCGTTTCATTTGACGCCGATAGTACGTCGACGTAGATTTGCTAGATCTATTTTGGTTTCATCCGTTCTTGCCAAACCTCCGCCACTGCTGAGCGTAGTCGCTGCTTGAATAACTAATGACCTCATTAAAAGATGTGAAGTGAACTTCACAAGTGGAAAAGAAACGTAGATTTTTTATGCGCTACCTTGAGCTGTCAGCTGCTTTAAAACGAGATTGAAGTTAAATATTTCCTTCTTTCTAGCATGAGGCCGTTGCTTAAGTGGTCAGTACGCCTATATGTTAATTACAACAGATATATTAGGGTTGTTTAGCCAACTAACCAAAAACAATTTTTAAAGATGTTTTCGCATACTTTAGGCAGTGACATTTTTGTTAATAAGAGCTTTCAGACGTTCACGCGCGGATTAAGGAAGTTTAGCTGTAACAATTATAAGCAATGTGAAAGGTGCAACATTGCAAACAGGCGGGTGCAGTACGCGAAGCAGCAACTTACAAAAAAATAACAAAACCGGAAAGTAAAAAAAAGTGGCTGGAGGAAGAGGGGGAAGGCTAAAGCCAGCAAAATTAGAATAGGTGATATCTCAAACACTGATGGCGTGGCTCCTTTTTGTACGTAAGGGTCACAAGTTTTGTATTTATATAAAGCGCGTGAAACGGGCGTAGGGCTGCCTTCAGTTACAGGAGTGTAGGGGGGGGGTAGCCTATGAGAAAAATTCCGAATTTTATTAGACCACCAGCCGCATCGTAAACAAGGGGTTTCAGTTAGAGTTGGAACTGCGACTCACCGCTGCGTCGTGAAATGAGTGGCGAACACAGCTAGTTTTTCTTTTTTTTTTCCATCAGAAAAACAGGGATGGACGTCCGCATGCCGACGCTTATTTTCTTTGCTCGGTGGAAAGATTGCCGAGCAAGTAAAATAAATAAAATTTTGTCATACCTTACCCCTGAATTCTGTCACCCCTATGTCTAGAGCTAAAAAGTGTCACTGACAATCCACCTCCACAGAGTGGAATGCCTAATGATATTTATATGGATAAAAAGTTCCCGTTACACATTGTAGCGTGTAGTGTTAACGCTGCACATTGTATTTAAAACTTTGTCATAACGGCCATTGTCTGCTGCATATTATGCATTATCTTATCCACAATGTGTTAGGAGGTCCCCCCGACAGTTCGTACTTTGGAACCTCCTCATGTACTCCGCTTATCTATTCCTTTATATGTATGCTTACCCTTCAAAAAACTTCAAACTTCAAAATGCACCTATCCCCTTATCCCCCCTCTCCTACCCCTCCTCTTCCCTCAGTTACATTCAGCCCGACTTTTGAGCCGACACTAGACCTTCGATTGATTGATTGTAAGGTTTAACGCGCCGACGCAACGCAAGCGATGAGGCCCGCCGTAGCGGAGGGCTCCGGAATAATTTTGACCACCTGGGGATCTTTGACGTGCAATCTCGTACACACGGGTGTTTTTGCTTTTCGCCCCCATTAGAAAAGTGGCCGCAACGGCCGGGAATCGATCCCGCGACATCGTGCTCAGCAGCGAACGCCTTAGACACTGAGCCACCGCGGCGGGAGACAGTAGACTTTCACTTCCTGCCTCAAGTTTTAAAACAAGCATATCGTCCGGAATAGAAGCGATGCTAATTATTTCTATCTTTTGAGGGAGAAACAATCTATAGAAGTAGCTGAAAAGCGTTTTAGAAACCACAAATGTCCGCTAGGCCGAAAATGTTCGTGAACAAATTGGAAGCGACCGGTGCAAGAGTAGAGCGCATGTGGAAGAAACGGGATGGGTGTGACGGTGGCGTAGGGGCAAACATTTTTGTTTAGGCGAGAGGCGACCTCATGCCGGATCCTCCTTCAGCAGTGTCACCGGTAACCTCCATTGGTGTGTCGTTCACTATATAGATGGCTTGTTACTGGCGATATAAAATATATTATTCAAGTACTTGGCCAACTGATATCCTCACAAGGAAATTGTAAGGATGTAACTATTCCTAATGCTGTTGTAATAATTCATTTTGGAGACAGATTGGTCACCTCGGCTGCGTAAAAATGGGGGCCGTCAAAATCGTGAAGGAACAGTTCAAATGGGCTACATTCGCTACTTTGAAAAAAAAAAGCCGTGATACATGTTGTCTGGGTGAGAATATGTTTGTGGTAACGACATGCACAACATTATTAAAGCGATAATTGAAAGCATGCTATGACGTTGCAGGGAAACACCGCGTAATGTTCCTTTAAATCTCCATGTTATAACACGCATACGCATTTCATCACAACCACGGAATACATTATTTCCAAATTCAGGACGCTCCCAGCACGTGATTTCGTAGTATGAGGGTATTCACAATCGTATGTATAGCTTGTATTCAACAACCTACGTGCAACCTCGTAACGCATGTATTATCCTTTGTGCATGTCAGGACAGTTCTTATGGCCTGGATGCCAGAAATATAGGGCTTCGCAACTTCCGTGGTTCCCACCATTTTTTATGAATAACTCACGTCGTTTCAGAGCGTTCGTGGTTTATACAAATATACATTAGAGCGTAAAACATTAGCATGGCATGCAGCTATCGTAAAATACATATTTCTGATACCCGAAGGGTTCTTTTTTTTGTCTAGGTACTGAATTATATAGGAAATATAACCGTTAATGAAACGTCAAGGATGTTCCACTCACCAGTGACGAAACGTGTTTTCGGTGAAGCAGCTGGGTCGGAAGACATTTTGGTACAGCGAAGTATGCAGTCATGCATAGCAGGGCTAAGGGGTATGTTGTTATTACGCCGCAAATTTAATAACATTTATTAACACAGCACATGTCTCAAATGAAAGGCTGATATGAATCAGTAGCGCCACGTGTCTCACGGGCACTTAGCTGTATGCTAGAAGCATATGCTTGTGCGTGGTAGGCTGGGAGAATGAAAATGAAATGACTGGTCTACATGCTCATTGCCTGTTTTTGCTTTTATTCATGGGTATCACGCCTAAAGTAACCAGACCGGTGCGGTGCTTCCAAACACAACACGATGTGCTAGTTAGATCCGTTGCAACAGCTGCCGTTTTTTTTTCGTTTTTTAAAAAAGAATGCCCTTACGTCGCCTTTGCGGCGCTAACTTAATATCCTCGTATTGGTGAAAATGTAGTATTTAGGGGTAACTTTTTGTTTAAGCAAGCTTCGGCGCGAAAAATATTTGAAATTTAAGTTAGCATCCTACACACTAATATTTCAGTTAAAGCAAGTCTGATGTCAGTGGCCGTACCTGCTTTATCAGAGCTTATTAACTAAAGGAGAGATCTTTGGCCATCATTAGCTGACTCAAAGAAAGGGGTATTCGCTGAAGAGGTCACTGCCACCGCCTGGCACTCGCGAAGCTACATACCATGCTACTGCATGCCACATAGTCCCCGCGGACAAGCGGCTCGTTCCCCCGCACCATTGTATTTCCCGGCCACCGCGACCCCTCCTTTTAGAGGTCGTCACGTACACACGCGCAATTCTCTGGCCGGAGATCTTTTCTAGATGGGTGGCCGCAGAGAAAACGAGTATTCCGTGGCCAGATTTTTGTCGTTCGTCTTCGGACCTCGGCTGGCCAAACAAACAACAAGTATTCCGTGGCCAGATTTTTGTCGTTCGTCCTCGGACCTCGGCTGGCCAAACAAACAACAAGTATTCCGTGGCCAGATTTGTGTCGTTCGTCTTCGGACCTCGGCTGGCCAAACAAACAACAAGTAATCCGCGGCCAGAGTTTTGCCGTTCGTGTTCGGACCTCGGCTGGCCAAACGAACAACAAGTATTCCGCGGCCAGATTTTTGTCGTTCGTCTTCGGACCTCGGCTGGCCAAACAAACAACAAGTATTCCGCGGCCAGATTTTTGTCGTTCGTCTTCGGACCTCGGCTGGCCAAACAAACAACTAGTATTCCGCGACCAAATGCATGCCGAAGAACCTAAGTTCTCTGGCAGCCCAAACTTTTCCAATGGCCAAACAGGCCAAGCATCGGCCAAAGATAAGCCAAAGGCTGGCCACGTTTTCTGTGCTGCCTGGCATGCCGACAAAATGCAAGTTTGTTTTATTGGAAAGATTTCGTGCTTTATAGTGCTTGTCCAGCAGCAAATGATGCCGTATTCACTGAGAAATGAATCAATTAGGTTAATATTTTGATTCTCCCACCAAATCGTGTGTTTTCGTGATGTCACTATGAGGTCGAGCGGCGGGTATTCTAGTGACTTTGCAGTGTGTTGTTAGGTTCTGGAGCCTTGCTTACCGTCAATCCTCTCAGATGGTGCTACCATACGGAGCCACGAACCATTGCCCGCCATTGCTTCATTTTTAACCACGTTTGCACCTGACAATGTTTTTGTTATGGTAGAAAGTAATCGCTTCGTGAAACGCAAGGTATGCTCGACAAACAGCGTCACGTAAGACAATGTCGCTAACGCCAATCAACCATTGTTGCGAAAGACAACTCCAAAGTGGTGGGCTACCTCACCATTCTCAGATTTCAGCGCAAACAGCTCATTCGGCAAGCCTATATGCCCTGCCTACTTTGCGTTTGCGTCTGCTTTTGCTGGCCTCAGCCAATCGCACAACTGGGCATATGACACCATAGGTTCTGTTGCAGGAAATGACTATTTCCACTTTTTCTAATTATATAGCTTATTTAGTGAAGTGTGCGTTAAAGGTGGTGCTGATATTATGATTGTAACGATGCAATCTTTCAAATAAACTAAACTTGTGTTTTGTCTGCGTAGCCCTTTCATACCAAATTCAAAAGTGCACATGATGCCAGACTTGGCATAAAAGTACTGCGGCAAGACACAGTGACCTGTGCACATTACAAAAATTAAGCAACAGTGCAGGCAAAAGGCTGATAATTAAGTGCTCACGTATGGGTAATGCTTGTCCAGCCACTGTGCAGTGTCAGCTCAGGCCCAAAATGGGCTTCTTATCCACAGGAGTTCTTCACATATGTCAATTGAAAATGTGACGTGGAGCACAAAGTTCCCACAAGCATAAAATAATGGGCCCATACACTGGTACTAAAGTGTCCTCAAAAGTTCCCCACTTCACAGTCACAGATGTTCATGGCAGACATTTACTCCTCTTGCTGCACTTCCACACACCACTCCAATGCACCAAATACAAACTAGCCAACCGATTCAAGGAACTGAATTTGCTTACACCAGACACATAAATGGAAGAGTTGGATACAGGCCCGTTTAGCACGTTGTAGTGATAAAACCACAACATAAACAAACAAGCAGGCTGATGGACATTTGTGTAGGCACCACTGATTACCTAACAGCATGGGCACCATAATACTTTCACAAACTTTTTTTGTCACTCACTATTGATTACTGTTAAAATGTGTAAAAAACTGCCTGCAAAGGAGCATCGACCATGCCAGCATGCAGCTTAGAAGTTGCTGTGTAGAACACCATACACAAGCACGCACACTTACCGTATTTACTCAAATCTCGGCTGGCACAGACTCTAGGCCAACTATTTTAACTCACAGAGACAAACATTTTTTGAGTGTAGGCTGGCCAAACAAGGCAAGGATGATAGTAGCCCCGAAACTGAAACAACCATTATTAGCTATAAATCTGCTCAGGATAAGTCAACATCATCTTCATTTGCCGGATTAATTATGACTGCACACGTTATAGCTGCCCCCCTCATAAAAGTCATGCAATATTCGGTGCCCTCAAGTGCATTTCCAATGTGGTGCTTGTTGACTGAGGCTGCAACAGAGCTTTGCTGGATTCCATTTTAAGCTTGTCTCAAGAACCACTTGCCATAGTGGCCCAGTGGCTAAGGCATTACGCTGCAGAGCCCAAAGACTTGCGTTCGATCCCAGCCACGGTGGCCGCTTTGTGGATGGAGGTGAAGAGTGACCAACGCCCATGCATTAAGATTTCTGTGCTTGTGCTGCTGAGCACAAAGACGTGGGTTTGATTCTCGGCCGCCACTTTTCTGATGGAGGTGAAAAGCAAAAACTTCCGTGTGTATGATATTTCGGTGCACGTTAAAGATCCCCAGGTGGTCAAAATTAGTCCGGAGCCCTCTGCTATTGTGTGCCCCACTGCCCAAGTGTACCTTCGACACGTTAAACCCCACAACTAATTGTATCAAGACCCCCACGCCTCCCCCAACCCCAATGCAGATGTTTCATCAATGCTGAGTCGTTCCCTTGTTGAGAGCCTCGGTGAGCTTGTGCCTGCCGGCAAAACTTTGCTTTAAACGCAGCCCCATCATGATATTGGTACATAGTGGTGCCAAGCAGGCAAACTTCTATTGAAAATTAACCCAAAATAAAACACTGCATGAGCATAATCAAAATGGCAGCTCGTGACATGCACTTTGTTTGGCTAAAACTGTGGATACTATTGGCTACACTCTACTTTTAGTGAAGCATCTAGGAGGTGGCAACTGCATGCTATTCTGGTTTTAATGAGTACTCGGCACGTTTGACTGTAAATCTAAGTTGACCGACCTATGCATACCACTTTCTGCTTGAAACTATTGATTTATACTGCAGGAGGGTTGCAAGCTGGGCTAGTTGGAAAGGCATTCTTGGATAAAACCAGCGCGAACTCAGACGAAGATGAAGTTGCACTTCCGAAGTTGCACTTGTGTTGCACTTCCTTCGTCTTCGTCTGCGCTGGTTTTATCCAAAAATATTGATTATAATTGAGCAAATACGGTAATGCAGCTACATGACTACAAATTGCAGTTTTGTCCTCTTAGACAAGCTAGCACATTCACAGACAGCTTCAGCTTGTATGTAACATGGGAATCACCACAAACTTTTGCTTGTACGGAAAAATAACCAACTTCGTAACAGCTTCTATCAACCAACACTTTGTGGAGGACAGCTTTCCCACAACAGCCATACCAAGTCTCGTTGAGTCAAAAGGATGTTCATAGAGCGGTTCCAATTCCTTGAACTGCCGGCCTACAATGCATGGGAGGCCATCTTCCTTTCTGTGAGCAAAGCTGTTAATCATAACAATGTCTTCGTTGACTTTGCAGCAGTTGTTGCCTTGCTTTATGCTCAACGCAAAACTTTGAAACCTAAGTTCACTGTACTCGGGTGGTACACACTGCAATGGAAGGCCTCCTGCCTCATGGCTGCCCAACAGAGTGTAGCTTTCCCTGCAGCTCCCACCAGAGGCCTTCACGTGAAGATTTTTCTCTGCCATCCTGTTGTAGATCTGGCTAAGGGGGCACCCTGGTTGGCGGATTAGCTTTTTTATGGCCTGCATATTGTTCTCAAAAGGAAATGCAGAAAAACTGTCCAAGGTGCCATGTTGTTCCGCGTCTGCTGCAAGATGCAGAAGACAGTGCACATTGTAGGACACAGTTGTTCCTCCATACAGATCAGCAAATTCCTTCACAAAGTGTGCTAGAAGGCGATTTGCATAGTCTGCGTACATCTCACATAAGGACCTGTTGCTTATAATAGACAGTGCTGCATGCAGAGTTAGAAAGTTCAAGTACATCCTTCCTGGTATGCACTGAAGAACTACTGGTCCAGTGTAATGAAGAAGAAGCCGAAACTCTGTGGCTTTGCACCTGTCCTTCTCTTTCAGCGACCTTGGCTTCCGCACAAACTCATCTGACACGTGCTTCTGCAATGAGCAGTGGTGCTCTGAGATGGAGTCACGTACAGCCCCCCCGATCCCGCCTGCAGCTAGCCAGAGGTTTACAAGCTTCCTGGTCACGCCAAGGTACACCAGGTGCATCGGATCAAGAGGTGCGCAGCGCACAAGGTCGATCGGCAATTCAGTCAGAACAGACGTCCCTTTGTGGTGTTCCATGTCTGTCTGAGCATGCAAAGACTGGTCAGTCCGGGGATGGCCTGCTGTCGTGGTGAAGTGCACCTTGTCACCACGATCAGCCTCTGCTGTGCACTTGGGACAACCATTGTAGCTTGTATGCCCTTTGACGCTAAACGCAAAATCACGGGCTGGAGCATCGCATATGATGTGCCGCAGTTGAATGCGCACTGCCTTACCAGAGATGGGCAAACCGTTGTTGATGACATCTTTCAACTCCTCGACAAAAGGCCTCAAATAGTCATTCGCTGAGTCTGGCTTTGAAGCCCCAACAAATGCCCCTACAACAAACGGATTTGGCAAACAACTGCCAACACAGCCATGAACAAGGCACTGAATCGGCCAAAGGACTGTATTAGTGCTCTTGGACAGCGGAAGACCATCAATGTTAAAGCTAACTGCGATCGGTTCGGGGCACTGCTGCGAGTTCAAAATGACCCGCTCCAGTCCTTCTTTGAGGCCGTAGTGGCAATAAGATCCAGGCTTCAATAACACAATGCCTGCTCTCTTTGCTGACATGCGTGGAGTCTTTAAAAGGCTACGAGCATCCTTTGGTAGTTCAACAAAACACTCGTGCGCTTTTAAGAGTACTAAAAGTCACGAGAGAGACTTGTGGGTGATGTTATGAGTTACAGCCCATTCTGCTAGGCTGCTGGCAAAGCTAGTGGGTTGGCTGTCTCAATCACCAACATCCCCAGAACACCTGAAATCACCTGACTCATCATCGGAATCCACCGAAATCCACTCATCTGTCCACTCATCAGTGATTGGGCCGATTCCTTGAAGCGCTTGCTCGGCAAAACTTTGGGAGTCATCTGGACTCCCCCAACCACCGAGATTTGCACTAGGATCCGATTCGCCATCACGGCTTCCATGAGCACAACTTTCAACAGTCACTGGCTGTTCATTTGATAAAAACGTAGAGCTGCTCTGGCTCAAGGTGGGCTGTGAGCTGTCAGACCTTCCGGGGTGGCTAATTAATCCAGAATCTTGTTGACTGGACCCTAAAGTGGCAAGAAGGTCGTGAACTTCGCGGAGTGCCTTTTTGCGAACATGCAGCTTTGAAGTAACCTTCGGCATGTTTTGAAATCTACCGCAAACGTGCGCGGCACCGCTGACATGCCAGCTAAATGGCTAAAAAAATTGTAGAAATTACAGAATGAGAACACTGATGGGCATTTCAGAAACGAGCACAGGCAACTGCCCACTTCTAATCCATGCCACGCACACACTAGTCTTCAAAACGCCATGCAATGACGTAAAACACGCAGACGTAGAAAGGCTACATTTACACAAAAATACAAGGCGGTTAAGGACACCACTAGGGCAGCATGCGTGCTCCTCCGATCGCTCTACGCCTGACAACGAATTAATTAAAAAGTGCGTTTATGTAAGAGCGCGAAATTTTTCGCGTACTGGTCTTTCGAGCTGAAAACTTTTGACGTCTACGATGCTAAGTCGAACGTGAGCGCATAATTGCTGTCATATGACGCGATGCCGCCTTAAGAGAACGAAAACCAATTACACAGAAAAATGCACTCTGAGAAAGTTCAAAAACGTATTTCAAAAATAACGGCACAACTGAAACTGACAAAAAGGCACTGCTGTGGACTTCAAAATACCAAGAAATGTGCACACTCGTTTCTTATCACCTCGCCTAAGCCAGACACAGATCAACAAAGAACTAATACCACACAACGACACAACATATACTACTACCACTACTACGCACGTACTTTCTTGAACGGCAGTCCTTTCCAGGGCTCACGGGCGGCGGCGTCCATCCCACAGAGCACGGGAACAGAATGAAAGCCGTACGTTTCCTTCTCCGAACTTTCCCAGCCCTCACGGCCCACGGGACTGGGTTATAAAGATATGACTGATATGACTATAGCAACTATAGTTTCGAAATCTTGGTATAACGGTACAACAACAAACAAAAAAAGGCAAGCCAATGTTGCCAACTGGTACAGCAAAGTGTAGAACTGTTAGCTTTATATTACGCGTTTTTGTTTCGACAAATTGTTAAATGATAAATTTTTGCCTTTCTGGACACAATTTGCCATATTGTTTTGAATGTGTCATAACACTAAGCTGCATAGCAACCAGAGTTGCATAGCAACAACGGCTAGTACCAGCTGGAACTAAAAATTAAGTTCTTAATACATAACTATAGTTATTTCAACTGTATAATTGCTTGAAATAAACCGCAATAATAAATTTTGACAAAATCAAAACCATACATTTATTTTATTAGTTTTGTTACAATGGCAGCTGGCGGCTTCTTTTTGAGGAGCCGTAGCCGCGTAGCCGGCCATGCTGGCCGTGGACGCCATGGAGGAAGAAAAAAACTTTTTTTTCCTCCATGGTGGACGCGGAAGAATGGGAAGAATGGTCTTCGATAGCAGTAGGATTTCTTTCTCTGTGGTAGTGCCTCTAGTGTGACAGTTCATTAAGAGTGAATATTTGCTGCTAACTACTGCAGCTAATCCTTATCATATTTGCGTGCGTGCGCCTCGTTACTGGGGCCGCCCAATAGTTCATGTTTGCCGAAGTTGACGTCAAAATGCACAAAAATGACGCCCGAAGACGCTGCTATGTGGTGTTCAAAACGCGGATTTTGTGGTGCGTGCTGGCGGTGTGATGATTTACCAGTGGTCCGGCCAAGTTGTAGCAGAAGTGTGCGCTTGAAAAAGTCCTCTGAAATAGTCGAGCAATCTGCCACCGAGTCGCTGCAATGGGCGGTCATCATTTTCCAGGTGGGTAAGTTTATTTGGACGTCGTTTACAGGCAACATTTTGCGGCGTGTATTGCTTCACTCGCACAACTGTGAGGAAATATACATCAAAAATTAAAGACGAAATCGACGTGAAGTGTGTAAAGGGCCGTCCAGGCAAGAGGGAGACCAGCTGATTAGACGTCATCTGCAGTTCTGGGACGCTGCATTTTCTGGTGGCAGTGTTTAGCGTTCTGTCTGGGAGGAATGCGCTAGGCACTACCAAAAATAAAAACGTTTGCGTTGCTGATTGAGTAGGCGACAGAACGAAAGGCCACCACTGCGGGTTTCCCTTTTTTTTTTTCGTCTTGCGTCCTCTACTCTGGCCCTTACCAGGTACTACATTTAACTGCTTAGCTTCAGTTACACCTGTTGAAAACAAACTGACTTAGCAAGCAGCATTTTCTTCCACGAAGATCGAGTGACAAGGAAGGTTTCCGTCTGCAGTAATACCAGTATTGTTTTAATTCATGTAGAATGCAGCCACATGTTTATCACGACTAGCACGGCGTGATTATAATAGTAGGGCTGTGCCTAGAGCCTCGTAATCATGCTCCGCCACTTTGGTGGCCCAATTGCATGTTAGCAGTTACAGCAGCCAATGTGCATAATTTTTACTGTGGCGTGCACTGTTGCGGCACACTCAGCGTTGTGCTGTGTGGTCCTCATTTTGAATCGGTGCACTTACAGTGACAACGGCCAGTAAGAAAATGAGTGCTGACTGTTGTGCGGTTTTAAAAAGTGTTGCAAGGTTGACTCTAGTTATATGCCTCCTGTGGATGCAGTTGGTGTTCGGTGATTTGTCGATTTTTGTATTTCAAATGAATGGGCAAAATAATCATGTCAGGAAACTGTTAACAGTGCAGTGATATATAAACAGTGAACCCTTCTCTGCCAATATAAAATTGTGGCCCTCGCAGATTGCTGTGCCTCTATTTTACTTTGCTACCTGAAAAATTACCTCTTGAGGAGCTGTGATGCTGCCATGTATTTTGGTTAATAGTGTCAACTGGGTGCATTAACAGCTGTCGTTACACCGAATGCACAGGCTGTAGTACACACATTTGGTACATTGATTTCAGGTGAGCATGGCAGTTGCAGAATGAACTCGAAAGTGCCTTTCCCACGTTGTATTTGCTTTCATCTTTTGTCTGGTCTCCATACAAGCTATATGTTTTCTTTCCTGCTCGTGAAGTAAAATGTAAAACTTCATATATCTGGATGTAAAATGCCATCTTATGGCAGCAGCTGTTCTGGAACAAGCTAGCTGGTTGGCTGTGCAGTGACAACTGATGCACTATTCTCTGATTGTTGATCTGTAGGTCCTTTTGCTTTAAAAAGCAGGAGCATTAGAAGAATTCTGTTCACCTCGTTAAAAGGTTATAAAGAAACAAGCAATATTCAATTCGGTCCTTACTTCCGAGCGGGCAGCAGCCGCACTGGCACTTCATTCTGCACTTCCTTGTCATCACTGAGAGTGACTTGCTTCGCACTTCTGACTTGAGGAATGATGGCCTTAATCGTTAGTGCACCACTCTCCACTGCACTCGCATCCACATTGACGTAATCCACAGACAATACTGTGGTGATGCTGTCGGGCTGAGCCGCCACTGATGAGTGCTGGCCACCCGCTTCTACTGCAGTGTCAGGTCACAAGTGAAGAATAAACGGGGACCCCAGTTTGTGTTTATGGTGCTGTAGCGTTTCGATGTGTCCCTCCTCATTCCTTCGCAGTCGCGACAATACATTTTCTATAATGTCTGTCATAGAGGCAGCGATGCAATCTTTGGGAGCAGGCTGGTCATCATTACCTAGTGGGAGAATCTTTAAAAACGGCAGACTGCTCTCAAACTTCAGTCAGTTCCTGGCAGTCACAAAACAGGCTCCTCACTGCCAGTCAGAACACTTAGGGCATTATAAGCTGACTGTGGTAGTTGAGTGGTACCTGTGTAACTCTCTTCAGATGAACGGTTTTTCCTGCATGGAACCTTGCTATTGTATATTTTTTCAAGTGGGAAAGTTGATGAGTTTGGGTGCTGCGCTGTGAGTATTTGGACAAATTTAGTGAGTGGTATTGCCTGCATTGACTACACTGAAAAGTTTTCATTGCCCATGCAATCGCCAAAGGCTGCACGTTACTGAATGGTAGCACAAAAAGATAGATTTTGGCTTCTGTCCACTGGAGGAAACGTTATTTACTTAACTGTGTTAAAAGAGACAGATACATAAATGATGTGTCAAATTACATAAAACAGGCACACAAGAAACAGAAAGGCCAGAAAGGCATAAAAAAATTGCGTTGTCATCATTTATTTCGTGGGAAATAAGGCTCCACTTGTGTCTCAAAATGGTTCTTGCTTCAAAAGAATTGCATATCAAAGAAGGCTCATTTGAGTCCCATGCACCTAATTTTTTACACGAAAGTTTTAAATGTCGCATATACTGTTCACATCTTTCAGAATCAGAATTAAATTTCCAGCGGGTGTGTTGGGGGCCACCCAGACAAAAAGCGGCTCAGTAACCACTTGAGCGGACCTGGGGGCCCGTACAAAGCAGCAGGGCTTCACAAATACACAGCAAAGGGGTAAATTCCTAAAATACAGACTGGAGATTCTAAAGCGTATGTAACAGAAATAGGCACACCATTGTTTCTTTAAAAGACTTCTTCATACAACAGTATATGACCTTGTAATAGTGATATTCGAAGTTTATATAGCAACTCTTTTTGACAAACAAGAGAACGACATTTTGGCAAACTCACGCATCAAAACAAATATAAACCACACTGAGCATTCTGGAACATTTCTGTCAATGGTTTGAAAAGTATTCATGCACTTGACGCGGAGAGAGTGCATTGATGTTTCTTTTCCCGTCTTCCAACATGTTGAGTGGAGAAGGCAAACGGTATGCTAGTAATTAAAAATTGTAGTTAGCCCGGTGGTGAGGAATAAGCCACTTGTCAGAGCTGCGGGTGTGAGAGTCAGTGTGTTGTACTGTTAGTTGCGAAAATGTTCTGATAAAATGCTGCAGTTTGTGATTAAATAACCAAGAATGTGACAGTCAAAAATCGCACAAGTTTGTCGCACTATTAATTACTATAATTCTATATTTAAGAAAGAATCCTTGTGTTGTGTGCAAGTTCGGTAGGTTTGCGATGCAACGATCTGCTCTTTTCTGTGGGCGATAAATTGTATGCATATTTTCTAGTGTACTTGTACCCAGACCAGACTGCAATAATTCAAGTGTAACACAAATAATGTGCGATAAATCTCTAGCTTTGCTTTCTCAGGCATAAAATGACAACACCGTGGTAAAGCACCCACAGTTGATGACAGAGATTTAGTTAATGATTCAATGTGATGTTGCCAAGACATATCAGACCTTAATTACGATCCTTGGAGAAGCCAAACCTTAATTAAGAGTCTTCGAGAAGCCAAGTCTTATGAACACGGTGAAAAAAACATGCATCAAAAGGAACCTGAGAGTGTGCTTCCATAAAAATTATGCTTGTTTTTCTCGTCATTTTCAGGAAAAAAGGTGGGACTCGGCGAGTACCAAGAAAGAAAAACGCCCTGAAGTCTGCGGAAGACTCATCACAAACCTAAAACCACTTACGGGCATTTGGTTAGTTGCTCCAGTTCTTAGGTTCAGAAGCAGTCAACGTGCAAGCTCCCGCAATCCAAGTGGGGGGTCATTGCACCGAACCATATATGCCGGGCCAATCTTAGAGCAGTAGGTAACTATGGTGGTGTGGCACAGTCAGCGCGGCCACTGTAATAGCTCAGCTTATTTCAGCACACTGCAGCAATATATCTTGGTGTGCTCTCACTTCAAACTCATTGGTCATGTGTACTCTGCGTAAAGTGCTCATAATCTGAGGGATATGCACCAAACTTTCATAATGGGAATGGGCTTCAACTTTCCGGAGCTCTCAGAAGTGACCAACTGAAGGCCCCATCAATATTACACTTAGGCACTCCAAGAAATTGAGAGTGAAATAAACGAGAGATTTAACAAATATATCAGTGCTCATGTGATTTCTTTTGGTAGCACTCCTGTTGTTGTGGGTGACGTTACCGCAGGTCGAAGGAGCAGTTACCAACTTTGTTTGACCCTTTGAGCCCAGAATGTAAAATGCATTATCTCAGCATGAAAGTGCTGTAATTCTCATAGAAATTAGCTTGATTTGAGTCCTATTAACAACTCTAACCTGATCACCATATAGTAAACGCGTAATTCACAAAGTGCAGTTAATGTAAGCCAACAACTTGAGTCTGCGGTGATTTCCTGGCACTGTGACATGCCAATGCACCAATATGTAGAAGCACAGCACAGCTCCCACTGTTGAATATTGTTGATTTCGGACTCTTGTAATAATCATTTTAATGGCACATAAAATTCTAAGCAGTTTCGCTTTGCTCCCTCTCACAATTAACCAAAATTGTTTTGAACATACTTTTTGTCTACAGCTGCGGTGTAGATGCAATACAAAGTGGTGTTGTAGCCTATAGTGCACACAGTTAATGCATGAAATAATTTTAATATACTTGATCTAAGTAATTTTTCATCACTGCTTTAATAGGCGACAACGTGAGTTTGCATTGGAGGATTTTTTCATTGAGACCATGCGCTCCGTTAACTTGAGATGTGGCATAGGGTTTATGAAATAAAAACCATATTTGTGGACTATAAGTAATGCCTTCTGATATTTTCCATGCAACTTTCGTTCATTTTTACTCATTTTTATATTTGCAAAGATATAGGTTTGTGCCATCCACACTTTTGGAATAAGGCAAGTATCTTGTGCTTAATTATGCTGGGGCAGCAGCCAGGTATTACATTACGCTTACGTGCTTTTGTTGAAAGTACGTGTATAGTCCTCAAAACTTTTCCAGAAATTGAAGAGGATTTGAGTTTGATTCGAAACTGCCTGAACACTTATATGCAGAGGTTGTGCTCATGGCTAAGTGAACTCGCTTATTTAATGTTAGGACAGGTCAGCGACATGCAGTTAGTATTAGAAATGTATGCGTTGTCACAATTAATTAGACGTCTAAAATAGGTTATTGATCGGTACGTTCGTGCTGTACGAGAAACATCTTAGGTACGTTGGTAAAATATATCTAAATATCATCCAAAATGGAAGCACCAGCAACGTATTCCTAACATCCCAAATTTTTGATCAAAACTTGTACGTACCTGGGATGTCCACTAGATATTTTGCTGGCACATAGACATTTAGACTTTTGTGGGACGTCTAGGAGATGTCAGTGGTTTGCTGGGTCACAACACACTCATCCGTGCACCCAATGCGTTCGCATTTCTGCACGATTCCCTTCGGGGAGGTGCGGGGGAATTTTTTATCTATGCAACTGATGAGCGTCTGCGGGCACTATTGATGACACCGGCACGATATTGAGTACTGCTGCTCTGGGTATAGTCACTGCAGCCTCAGTACTTTTGACTAAAAACAATACTTTTCTTTTTCTGCAGGTTCAATTAAGCATTCATAACAACTTTACAGCTGAAATGTTTCGAAGTAGGATACCTTTTATAAGGTGTTAAGAAGGAATTTGATCTGTCCACTACTTAGTTATCGCTAAATTATTGTGCCCTATTTTCTATGCCTGTACCTTCCTTTCGGCTGAAAATGTTGGGTTTGGAGTAAAGCACATTGATTAGTGCTACTCTGCAAAGCATAATCCCTTGGTGACGTCCACTTGAAATCTGTCTCCCTTTCCACTTACTCTGTGCACTCTATAAGCGTTTCCCTTTTCTGTTTTGTTTAACTTGACGATTCACGCCTGCGCAACATTCTAAAAAGATAGGGGAATACTCATGTGAAACTGATGCTTTTAAATATTCGTTGTACCCTGTACCATGCGCGAATGGAATAGAGTGGCTGCTGAAATTGTAGAGCGCCATGTGCGCCCACTTATTTCCGCACTAAAGATACACAAACAGTCCGACATTCCCCCTGTATCTGTGTAGTCTTTGGTTTCACCTGTTTGAGTGCTTTTCTTGTCGAGTGGTTTGTAGTTTGTTATAAATGATTTGGCTTTGCTTCTTCCAATTGTTGCTGCCCAGTGCGCTCTGTATGTTGATTTTATATTACACTGAGTGAACAAATTGTGGCCTCTGAGGTTCCCCGTTTATGCATTTTATATTGCTGTATTATTCCCATAAGTGAACGAAATTTGTTCGTTTGCTTTTTATATGCGCGTTTTCTTGCGTAGTTGTCTAGAACTACACCTGTTCCCCTTTTTTGTATAGATTATGCCTGTTCGCTTCTGCCTAGTGCTTCTTAAGCGAAGCTTTCAGTATAATGTAAATAAATGCAGAAATAAAATTATCTTGTAGATTACGTGTATCATACAACTGATACTGAGCACTTATGTTTTCTTTTTCTATACTTTGCTAACAGAAAAGGAGCAGGTAACATAATGGTCTCACACCAAGTGTTTGCGATGAAGAATAAGCTTTTCATTATTTCAGCCTCACTTTTCTTTGAAAAAGCTGCCTGCTGATCAAAACAGACGAGTTAAAGAAATCTTCTGTAGTGTTTACAAAGTATTTAAAGCAAACTTTTCATGTACTGGCAAAGTAGTTAAAAATTCCTTCCCATCCGTAATTAATTATGATTTCACATAAAAACCATGCAGCATTTGTTATGATGTTCTAGCTAGGGTGCTAGCCTTTCACAAAATGTCGCATAGCTCCCACAAGGGCAAGTCCCGTCAAGTTAGAGCGCCCCTCAAGCATAAGGCGCGGTCGGGTCGGACGGTTTTTCCCGCACCCGGCCCGAACCGCCCGCCCCGGCTGCTTACTGACTCGCCCCCCCCCCCCCCCATCCCCCGTGCCGCTTCCTACCGGGAAAATGTCGGAAAATTCACTTTTGCTCCACTGTGACCCAGCCACGCGGCCGTACAGAGTGCAATATTTCGCCTCAGTACTCGCCCACATTACAGACCTCTAGAAGATTCCGCGGTGGCTCAGTGGCTAAGGCGTTGCGGTGCTGAGCACGAGGTCGCGGGTTCGATTCCCGGCCGTGGCGGCCGCTTTTCTGATGGAGGCAAAAAGCAAAAACGCCCGTGTGTGCGAGATTTCGGCGCACGTTAAAGATCCCCAGGTGGTCGAAATTAATCCGAAGCCCTCCCCTGCGGCGCATCTCATCGCCTGCGTTGCGTCGGCGCGTTAAACCCTACAATTAATCAATCAACCTCAAGAAGATTGAGTGCCTCGGACCGTTGTTATTCAACCACCTCTGGTTGGCAGCATTTATGTCCGAAGAAAACCTGAAACAGTTGGAGGCGCACTCGGAGATCACGGTAAAAGGGAGTAAAAGGGACTAACCCAAACGGTAAAAGGGACTAACCCAAACTGCCGGGAAATAGCGGTAAAGGTTTGCTATGTGCTGCCGGAAGTCCCTGCCAATCTCCTTTTTCGGCTTAGACCAGAGGGTGGTTCGCGAAGGATGGCAAGAAACTCAACTCCCGCACGTGACCGGAACCATAAGGGTTTTTCATGAGATCCCGTCGACACCAGCATCCCTCAAATCGGTGCCCTGCCAGGCCACTAGAAATGGCAACTTCATCCCAATTGAAGTTCCTTGTCATCCACCAATATGTCTCCGGTGCTACCACAATGGACACCACCGGAAAAGCTACAATAAACCATGGTGTCGTACATGTCGTGCCTACGGGCACGACCAGAAAAACTGCACGCACTCTTACGCTACCAGAGCGGCGCAGCGAACGCCCGCGAATAACCTTACGGAAAAGTAGCGTACACCAGCAATTCCAGGTGCGCGTAGTAAACCGGTCAGTTGGCCCCGCACCCCCACCCTATTAAACCACGATTGCCACTCTCCAAAATTCACTTAAGCTTGGCACGATTAATGTCGTGAGTCACACCTCCGCAACGCGCAGACGTTGGACAACTCAACTTACATGAAGACCATAATACCGACATCGCCTTTCTACAGGAAACCGAAACCGCAAATCTGGCGCACGCGAAGAACTCCGTCCAGTTCTTCGGAAACAAATATTGGTGCAGAAGGATGGCAAGTTGGGCTAGTTGGTTCATTGTGACCATAAAGAAATGCAGCGCAAAAAAGGACAGGATAAAAGATCAATTAACGACGACACGGCGCTGTGTAGTCGTTAATTCTTCTTTTGTCCCGTCCTTTCTTGCGCTGCATGTCGTTATGGTCACGAATATTGGTGTTTTTGTACCGTGGCGGGCGTCCGAGTGGGGGGTTCAGCAATCCTCATAAAGTATCAAGAACATGTCAAAATTGTCGACTGCAAGCTGGCGAGAGATGGCCGCTTTTGCATGGTCGATGCAATCATGGGGAGCTCATTCACCCGTTTCCTTTGCACTTGCTTCCCCCCCGCGGGCTGAGTTGTTCGATGTACTCCGCTCTCTCCAGCCATTCCTCGGAAACGTGTGTGTCTCTTGAGGGTGACTTTAACTGCGTCCTAAATGGAGGGGACCGGTCAGAGGGGAGAGGCAGGGCGAACCCATCGGCGCGAGTTTTTAAATCCGCACTTTAAAGCTGCATCTTGGTGGATGCTGCCTTAAAGCAGGAATAGACCACAGTGCACTATACGCGTTGGCGCGGCCAGTTGCAGGCCCTCTGGGACCATGTTTATATTCCTGTGGATTAGTTGTCACAGGTGGTTCGTTACGAGGTCACACCAGTTCCCTTTTCCGACCATGCGCTCGTTTCATCGGACGTCTATATCGGCTACACCTTGGCTGCTCCAAAGCCATGTAATCGTTGGATAATGAATGCCATCGTGCTAAAAAAGGCTAAAAAATACTTTACCGAACAAAATCACCACAGAAACAGAGAATCTCAAATTAGGTGTTATAGACAGCACTGCATGGGAACAGCTTAAGAAACAGGTCAAACATGAAGCAATACACATTGGCAGAATGGAGGCTGCTGAAGATAGAGCCAAGGAGCGCAGTCTTTGAAAAATCCTCCGGGTGCTCATCGAGGTCGAAGAGGAAACAACCAAAATTCCAGAAGGACATTCAATTCGTAAAACAAGAATTAAGGGACGAGCTGGAGCGACCCTACTGGGGAGCACTGGTCTACAATCTGGAAATGCAGGTTGAGCACGAGGCACAACCCTCGAAACTCTCTCAAACCTTCGGCAGGGAACACGGTGCCCAAAAAACATTATCCAGGTTGAACACAATGGCGTTCTTGCATTCAGGAGGGCGGAAGCTACACCTCGACGAACTTCTGAAGGCGCCATTTCACCTTTTTCTTGAGACAAACGCCACATCTGCCGCCTCGACGAACTTCTGTAGTCGCTGGCACAGCTAACAACAGACGTCGACACGGAAGGACGGTTTGAGCTAAAAGTAACACCACAAAAAGGAAACAAAAGCATTGAAGCAAACACAGCGCGCGCGGCAACACGGCTTCCCGGCATTCACTGCCTGCCAGATTTCAAAATTTGAAAAAAATGATCAGTGAGTTGCATTTCAATTACTTGCACATTTAAATTGCAAAAAATCTGCAATATAATTGCAGAATTCATAATATTTTTCAGCGGCTTTATTAGCAAAAGCTTCTCTTCTTTTTCACGATATTCCTTCCTCGCGCGTAAGCTTCACAAATCCGCCGCAGCTTCGCACTCGTTTTGTTGTGTAACGCAGCCGCCTGTAGCGCTGGTATCTTACCCCTTATTGGCGCGGTAGTTTGAATGTGGAGTAACAAGCTGTAATGCGTGATAGCGGTTCTAACCAGGAAACACTGTTGAGACGGGATTGCGCCCTACCTTATAAGCATCCGTGTAAGTGTGACGCCGGCATCCAACAGAAGATTTATGCCGGTGTGTGTTCAGTTCGTTAGCAGCATCGTGCGAGTACCCACTTGGCGGGCGTGTTGTCAGCGGTCTCTGGAATGTGAAAGTAAGATTTTTCCTCTATGGTAGCTTATCAGTATGTGTAGGACCATCGTGCTGCGAGAGAATATTGTTCCTGTAAGCTCACGTCACGACGTAGGTGAGCGGGTCAATCACTTCTACCGCGCTTAGCGTTTTAACCTTTGGGCAATTCGCTTCCTTTGTGAAACCGTGATGTTTTTTTTTTTTTTTGGGGGGGGGGTTGGTGGTTCTGATGAACCCTGGGGGCAATCAATTCCTATATTCGTTTACCGCCGTTTACCGCGCGTGTGAGCCCGCGTCTTACAAGGAGTGCCCGGTGTCCAGTCTTGCACGTGGCGCTCGCAAAAAAAAACAGCATGAAAACAGTTCACGTGTGTTCACGCCTCAAGAGGGAGCCCAAAACAGCTCGCGCTTAGGGTGCCTGGATGTTCCTCCTCGCCGCCCCTCCGTGCGGAGGGGCGGGCGAGGAGGAACATTCAGGCACCCTACTCGCGCTACAGACGTCCAGTTCGAGAAACCCGTCGGCGCCTGTTCTAACACCTGTTGACGCGTTCAACTTTGGGAGAAATGTGAAAGCCAGCGATCCGGGGACGGACGCCAGTCATGCATGAGAAAGACGGCGTACGATATAGATGAATATGACGATGACCTCTACTGCCACAATGTGAACATGTTAATAAACAAGTTCAAGGGCTCACATAGAAAGAAATCCTCCAGCTTCGTTATGGTTCAAACCTTGCGCGACTTAGTGCGAGCTTCGCCAATTTTTTTGGTGTAGCCATAACATAATTCCACGTTCAAAGGAATTTATCCTCAAGTTCATTTCTGGTGTCATAATTTAGACAAAGCGCGTTCAAAGTTTCATAAATATTTCACGGCAATTGTGGTGTAAAAAAAAAACACGGTACCATCATATGCTTTACCACCAAGTAATTATGAATCGGGGTTAGCTGGAAATGATGTGAATCCCAGTAAACGGTAAAAAAACAGCTTCAACTCTAAAGAACGCGCTTGCGAGTAGATTTCCATTCAATGTTATATACATTTATAAAAACGAAGAAAACTTAAACCAGTCCTTTACAAGCGCTGCTTTTTCAATAAGTGCTGTGCCTGTGTCTTTTAATACACCTTTGTTCTTCAACAAATTTGCTATGGGAATGTAGACTGGCTTCACGTCCAGGCCGATTTTGTTGAACTATTGAAATTTCACTGTAGCGCGATATAAATGCCTATGGTTATTAAGTATCGTTGTAATATATGATGAAGAAACGATATTCTGATTATTTTTCAGCCGGAGCTCCGAATACATAGTGAAGCGTGCACGTGCACAGCCTGCATGCGCGTAGAAGACAATTAGGTTTAAAAGGGCCGTACGCATACGATGTTTGCATAATAAAAACGTTTCAACGAATTTGAATTTTTTTTCTGGCTTCTATTTTGGGGCGATAACCCAGTTCTCATTCATATACAACCACGTGTGTGTGTCTGTCAGTGAGAAGTAGCCACAGCGGTTTATCCAGAATTTAGGTTTCTAGGTGGTGACGAAATCCTTATGGGGTTTTCTTTTGGGGGAATATATAAAACCAGAGGAAAGAATAGTGTTCCAGTCAATCACACAACTGACGAGCTGTTTGCCACAAACACAAAGCGCGTTTCATGCATGAAATGGTCTCTTTAGCCATCTGGCGCAATCCACCTGGCATTTTCCTTTCTTCTTCACCTGCCACCTCGTCTCTCACCTGTCAGCGAATCCACGATGACTCCTCTTCCCTAGGTTTGACTCTTTCACGCTTGATTGGACTGGATTCGGAAAACGTTTTTGGGGCCTGCGAATAAAGCCCTATTGCTAGGTCTTCTGGATTTAAAAATGTTCCCTCAACCTCTGTGAGACGCGTCCAGTAGACACCTATAAGAAATTAGTTCTCACGATAATTTGCACTATCTCATACCAAACGCAATGTAGGCGATCACGTTCTGTAAGCAGAGCCTTCTAGCCCTATTGCAGCCAACGTCGTTTAGACGCAGTTATGTGCGTAAACAGAGGAGTGCAAAAGGGGCAATTCCACTTCCAATTGCCCCACAAGAAGAGTTGCCTACTTCCACTTGTTCTTTGCCCTCCCGTCGCAACTCAAATCCTGCCGACGACCATAGCTCAGCGACATCAGCGCAACGTGCTAAACGCAAAGAAATTAAAGGTTTTTCCTTTCCACAAAACGTCTGTCACGAAGTGACTATGGCACGTCTTGCGTAGATAGCCAGAAGACATTATTAGTAGGTGTATTCGATTCTAAGCCAGAAAAGACGTGTGCACGACAATATTGCAGTACAGCTAGATGATATCGCGTCATTGAAAACGTCTTCAACACCTTTTTAAAATGCCATCTCTTAGCTGTCTTATAATCAACGTCATGTAGACGTGTTCAATAGCTGAACATCTGACACATCTATTGGTGATATCTTTCAGCTGTCTACACAAAACGTACTGTAGACATCTCATGGTAGACGCTTTGTAGGTGTCTTAAGAAGCTTACAATATCAGCCAGCTAGGACAAACGTCTTGTACACGTTGAGGTGCATATGTCTTCTAGCCATCTTAGCACAGATGACTTATCAACATCTCACGGAGCTCAAGACGTCGGAGATCTTGTACAGGTGTCCTGTAGCTATCTCTCTTAAGACATCTTTGAGACATACAAAAATAGACGTCTTATAGGTACGTTTTATAGCGCAAGATGTCTAAGACCTCGGAAGACCATGGTAGACATCTCTAAGACGTTTTGTGTTCAGTGGGAGGGGAGCAGGTCATGCTTTTGCACATAGACTGACATAATGGTGTTGAACACAAGATTAACCAAGTGGTTTTTTGGGGGCTGGTGAGATGATAGTGCACGAACAACAGTCAACGAATCTGTATAAATATTGGAATTGGGAAATTGAATTTCAAAAATGTGTCATGCAATAGGGGCTTGGGAGGCCAGCTGCCATGCGGTTGCCTCAAGTGTTGCTCAGTTTTCCACAGGTTTTGTCAATCAGCGGCACGTGCCTACCGTTATCGAAGCGGCACGATGCGCCGCTGGTTTCTTCGTCGACATGTCCTGCGCAAGTTTCGGAGGAACAATTCCTGGTGCCGCCAGTTCACTTCTACGATGATCTTCGGCCACCTATGACGGTTCTCGCCCCCCCATCGTCATCGACACATCAGCTCTTCGACGTCCGTATAAGGATGGCCCAGCCGCTCACTTCTTCAGTGGGCTTGGGAGGACAGCTGCCATGCGGTTGCCTCAAGTGTTGCTCTATTTTGCACAGGTTTTATCAATCAGCGGCACGTGCCTACCGTTATCGAAGCGGCACGATGCGCCGCTGGTTTCTTCGTCGAAATGTCCTGCGCAAGTTTCGGAGGAACAATTCCTGGTGCCGTCAGTTCACTTCTACGATGATCTTCGGCCACCTATGACGGTTCTCGCCCCCCCATCGTCATCGACATCAGCTCTTCGACGTCCGTATAAGGATGGCCCAGCCGCTCACTTCTTCAGTGGGCTTGGGAGAACAGCTGCCATGCGGTTGCCTGAAGTGTTGCTTTGTTTTGCACAGGTTGGTTCTCGACCTTCTTTGTTTGCTAAGCGCACTAGTAATGCGAATTTGCTGCTCCTGCCAAGCCCCAGCGTTTTTTGTGATCTTGTTCGCGAATGTGTGTTTGTTGGGAAGCTTCTACTTCTCGGCGCTGACATCGAAGTATATCCTGGTCCTCCTAACGAGGATCCTGCTCAGAGTAGTAACGATGTTCTGTTCTTGTTGAAATCGCTAAACGCGAAAATTGATAAAAATCATGCTGAAGTGCTTTCGCAACTGAATGACGTCTAAGAAATTCAGTTAAATTTGCAAAAAGAGATCACTGACACCAACGAAAGACTATCGGCTGTGGAAGAAAAAATGGCCGCGTCCGAGGGATGCTCACTGCCCGACATTTCTCACTCCGTTGCTAAAGCGGTACGCCATGAAACGGTTTCATTTGCAAGTCGCCTTGACGAAATTGAGGACAGATCTCGCCGTGAAAACCTTATCTTTCATGGTCTACCTGACAGTCCAACCGAATCATGGGCCGAATCAGAGACTAAAATTTGCGATCTTCTGTCTTCTATTTTGGAAACGCCACTTTTGGATGGGACGATCGAACGAGCCCATAGGCTTGGGAAGTTTGTGCCAAATAAGCCCAGACCAGTTATAGTAAAATTTTCCAGTTTTAAGATAAAAGATTCTATATTTTCGTCTCGGTCGCAGTTAAAACCCTCCAATGTAAGCATCACCGAAGATTTCTGCGTTGCAACTCGAAAGTTGCGCAAAAAGTTGATTGAATTCGGTAAAGCCAGCGGTCAGCCTTTTTCAGTTCGCTACAACAAAGTTCTTATCAACAAGAAATGTTACGTTTACGTTCAATCTTCTGATAGTGTGTGTGAAATAAATGTTCATAGCGATGGCGTTTCCGGAAGCAATGCTGTTTGCGTAGAACCCCCCGCTCCGCCCTCCACTTCACAGTCATAGCTAGGTAAAATTCACTCCGTGTGTGAAATCACATTTTTGCTTTCTAATATTAGCAGTGTCTTAAATAAACGTGATGACCTTTCTTCATTCATTGATACGTGTAACGCAGATGTTGTGGCCCTTACGAAAACTTGGCTATCTGCCAAGGTATCAAGCAGCGAAATTCTTCATTGCCAAAAGTCCTTTTCTTTTTATTGATGTGATCGAGGCACAAGATTGGGGGGAGGCGCACTTATTTCAATCACGGACTATTTGCAGTCTTTCGCTGTTTCAGTTTCAACTCCATTAGAACTAGTTGGCGCGGGTATTCGCATAAAACGCCGTGACGCAATATTTTGTGTTTGTTACCGACCACCGAACGCCCCCTCGTCATTTTGTAATGACCTTCATGACGTACTAAATATTATTATCATAAGATTTCCTAAATCGTTGCTTTTTCTGCTGGGGGATTTCAACTACCCCTCAATAGTTTGGACTGGACCCTCCTTCAGTGTTTCAGGCCCCTCATCCGCAGCTGCCCAGTTTGTAGATTTGTGTTCCAACTTTAATTTATCACAACTTGTTACCCAACCAACCCGCACTACACTAACAAGCGCTAATGTGCTTGATCTGGTTTTAACCACTTTCCCCGACCTTGCTCATTCACTCACTTGCACGCCAGGGCTCAGCGATCACTGTTTCATCAACTTCGCAGTTAAACTCAGTACAAATACTAGAGTTAGCAAGCCCAAGTACGTCCGTGATTATCGAAAAGCTGACTTTTTGTCGATCAACAAAGAGTTGGAAGCATTTCTTGTTGAATATATGGTCACATTTTACGAACCTACTGTAGCTACAAACTGGGATCTTTTCAAAAATAAAGTGCACTCATTAATCAAAAAATTCCCCCGCATTTCCCCGAGGGGGAGAATATGAAAGTGCGAATGCACGGTTGTCGGCCCGCTTGCGGCGCTTGCGCTCGGCCCCCGCAGCCCACCGCCTCGCCGCCTTCTCTTCCATCTCTTCCATCGGGTTTGTAGTATCGCGTGTACACCACGCAGTTATCAAGCCGCTATAACGCCGCTGAGTCGCCAACGCACGCCGCTGACGACGTAGTTTGAATGCGTTAAAGATATAAGGCGCGTTACTAACACCGATATCAGCGTCGCGTCCGTGGCTTAGTAGGTAGAGCGTCGCGCTGCGGCCGTAAAGTCCTCGGATCGAAACCTGGCGCCGGATGCTGTTTTTTTTATATAGAGAGGAGGACTGCGTTAAAGATATAAGGCGCGTTACTAACACTGATATCAGCGTCGCGTCCGTGGCTTAGTCGGTAGAGCGTCGCGCTGCGGCCGTAAAGTCCTCGGATCGAAACCTGGCGCCGGATGCTGTTTTTTTCTTATATATAGAGAGGAGGACTGCGGACGCCGCCGCCGCCGCCGCCGGCGGTGGAAGGTTTGGGGTCGCTTATAAAGTGCATTCGCACTTAAAAAGTACATACCGTTACGGCTCATTTCCTGCACCCATTGGTCCCCACGGTTCAACATTTCCCTTCACCGTCTCTTGAATAAGAAGAAAAGGTTGTTTCGCAAGGCAAGAAAGAGTGATAACCGGATCCTGTGGTCTGCGTATCGTAGTGTCAATTCGAAATTCAAAAACGCAGTCAAAAACGCAAAGCGTGTTTTTTTTTTCATGACACCCTCCCTTCTCTGCTTCTACATAACACGAAGAAGTTTTGGAACGTCATTGGCGGAATGAAGAACAATGTGATATCTTTAATAGATGAAAACGGCGACATTGCACCCAGCTCTGAAAGCTGTTTTCTTCTCAATGACGTATTCAGAAAGATCTTTATACCGCATCAGCCACATGATCAGGCATACTCCTGTGAAACTTCAAACTTTCCTCCAATGGAGCCTTTGGTAGTTGACTGGGTTGGAATTGTTCCACTCATAGCCCAATTAAAACTTTCCTCATCGTCAGGAATTGATGGTATAAATTTTAAAATTTTGAAAAACATAGACGTTTATTCTTCATAATTATAGGGGAAATTTTTTCTCAATCTTTGAATTCTTGTCAATTACCCGCCGATTTGAAAAGTGGCAAAGTTGTTCCGGTTTTTAAATCCGGGGACGTTCATAACCCTCTTAATTATCGCCCAATTTCATTGACCAGCATCTCATGCAAGCTGTTTGAACACATCATTTACTCGAGCCTCGTTACGTTTCTTGAAAATAATTCCTTTTTTTCTCCACACCAACATGGATTTCGGAAAACATTTTCCTGCGAAACACAATTAATTTCCTTTACACGCGACCTTTTTTGAGCCCTTGATGATGGTAATTTTGTTGATTGTATTTTTTTTATCTTTCCAAAGCGTTTGATCTTGTTTCCCATCACTTGCTCTGTCAAAAACTGCGTAAAGTAAACATTGACCCCCAAATTCTCGCTTAGATTGAAAATTTTTTATCGAACAGATCACAATTTGTAACAGCCAACGATTACGATTCCTCTTATTGTTCAGTCACCTCAGGTGTGCCGCAAGGCTCTGTACTCAGCCCTCTCCTGTTTCTTATTTTTATCAACGACTTACCTGACGCCATAACCTCTTCCATTAGATTATTCGCAGATGACTGCGTGCTCTATCGAGTGATGTCATCAACGTCTGATCCATCCGCACTACAATATGACCTTGATAGGATATCGACTTGGTGTGACATTTGGAAAATGCGTTTGAACACTAACAATTGTAAAATGATGAGAATCTCGCGACGTTCCAATATTTCTGAAAGGTCACCAACATCATACAACATTCATGGCCACCAACTTGAAACAACAGCAACATACAAGTATTTAGGAGCACACATAACCAACAACCTATCCTGGGAAACACACGTGAATTATATAATTAGTAATGCAAACCGAAGACTAGGCTATCTGCGACGTAATTTTTTTATGGCACCTTCCGATCTGAAACTAATCCTTTACAAAACCCTAATTCGCCCTAAACTCGAGTATGCCTGTTCGGTATGGGACCCAGCACAAGATTACCTTATTAACGCAATAAAATCCATACAGAACCGTAGTTTACGCTTTATCCTAACTAACTACTACCGCAAAGCGAGCGTAACTTCAATGAAACGAACCTTAAATCTGCCGAATCTTTCCGTGCGCAGAAAGCTGTCTCGACTCAACTTGTTCCACAAAATTTATCCCTTCAATCCACAACTAAAAAATGAACTCCGTTCCAGCCCGTCGTACTTATCGTCGCGCGTTGATCACCCTTTCAAAGTAAACGTCCCTCACTGTAGTACTAATCTGTGCTTCCGTTCCTTCATACCAAAAACATCAGATGAGTGGAACGGCCTGCCAACTTCAATAGCTACAATCACATATGCGCGCGCATTTTGTTCGGCAGTTGTACGTCACTTGTGAATTGTATAATCAAGTTTTCTGAATTTTCTTACATAGTCTTTTTTTTCACAACTGTCTTTGTATAACTCCCCAGCTTCTGAGTTATATTTCCCTCCGCACCAAATGTTTTTTTTTCTCGGTGTGTATGTACGTGTATGTGTATATGAATGTATATATATGCATATGTATGTATGTATGTATATATATGTATATGTATAGTTTCTACCTCCTGTGATTTGTTTACTTTTTCGCTCTTGCCTTTAAGGCATCGCATCTATTCTTGCTTTGTATATTTTCCCCTTATTGTATATTATTTTTTCAATACCTTGTAAAAAAGAAACCCACTCCCTTCTGTAACGCCCCCTGGGCATTGAAGGTACCGAAATAAATAAATAAATAAATAAATAAACAAATAGGTAAAATTTCATACGCTTCTGCTGAAAAATACGGTTGTGTGTGCACATGTTCTGTCTGCATTGAAGTTGGGACCATGAGCAGCGCAAGACACCATAATTGCGGTTTTAGAAGCGTCTGTGTAAAATTGAGCCCATAGGTATTTAAACTGCAGGGACAGAAAGTGCTGCAGTATTGCAGCTCGTGGTTCCCGATATTTGTCAAGTTTCATAAAAGAAAGGTCGCAGGACACAGGGGGAACTTTCCAAGGGGGTAAAATGTCTGAAAAGGATGATCTGTACACATCAAAAATGAAGCTCTGCGATCGGACGCTCGCTTTCTCACTCTAAGCGAAATAGGAAGAGGAATGGTTGGGCGATTTCCATACAGTGAGGATGTGGATGTATTGTTAAAGGTAGGATAAAAAGGATGGTTATTCAGCGACAAAACATTAAAAGCATAAAACGAGTCCATGTGGCCCGGGTGGTTCTGAAGGCACACCACCTGTTACACTCGACATCCAAAAGCTTTTCACCGAGCTAGTGCGAAAACCACCCGATGCAAGACGAAGCCACAAGTGTAGCACTGGGTCAAGACTTCGCAACGCTGTTTAGTCACCGACCCATGCACCAGATTGCCATAGTCCAAAAAATAACCAACCAAAGCAGTAAAAGGCCTAACAGGAGTACTTTTGTGAACCCATACGAATGTTGTGAGAGGACGTTAAGGATATCCATTATTTTGAGGCATTTATGCCTAATTTACTTGATGTGGGGAATGAATGTGAGTTTGTGGTCAAAAACAACACCTAAAAACTTGTGCTTCTTCTTTACAGGAACCGACACACCATGAAGGCTAATCTCTGGGACGTCATGGACGCCACGCTTCCTGCAAAACACAACGCAAGAGCTTTTTCCAGGGTAAAGTCTAAAACCATTCTTGTCTGCCCAGCCGACAGGTTTTTCGACGCCCAGCTGGACTTCACGTTCGCAGACTGACATGTTACATGAGTTACAGAAAAACTGGACGTCATCTACATACATTGAGTAACATATTGTAGCTGGCAATGCCTTTTCAAGAGAGTTCATAATAATTATAAGAAGAGTGCAGCTCAACACGCCACCTTGCGGCACAAAATTGTCTTGCACGTGTACCTTTGAGAGTTCACTAGCCATTCTAACTCAAAACGTTCTCTTCGACAAGTAACTAATAAGGGTGTTTCGCATGTTACATGAAACACTGAATGACTTGAGGTCACTAAGTGTATCGTAGCGCCAAGCGGTGTCATAGGCCTTGTCGATGACGAAATATATAGTGACACAGAAATCGTTGCGAACGAAGGCATCCTTTATATATCATTCAAGTGCCCCGAGTTGGTCGTTCGTAGGTCGCCCCACCCTGAAGCCTGCCAGGTAGCCATAGAGAATGCTGTTGTACTTAAGAAAGTACACGCGTCACGTGTTTGTCATCTTCTCTAGGAGTTTGCACAGGCAGCTTGTAAGGGCGGTGGGCCTATACCTAGCAGGAGAGCAAGAGTCCTTCACCTCCTTCAGAAAGGTCACTACTATGACCTCTCTCCAAGAGCTTGAAATGTGCCCCGAAAGCCATATTTAAGTGTATATATGTAGAAGTGTTTTAAGGGTGTCTTAGTGTAGGTGTTGAATCATGGTGTAAGTAATTTTTTTACACTGGCAGCTAAAGGTTTACATGTAGTCAGAGCCGTCTTCAGCCTATGAATTAAAAATTGAGAATCGTACGAAATGTGCTACTTGTTGCTATCACACAGGGACGTCTTTTCTGCAGAGGTTTTGTGTTGCAGGAAAATGTTTGTGTAGTGTGCTGAACTGGACACGTCTTCGAAGTGTTGTGCAACTGTGTTTGCTTGGTATTCTAGTGTGTCCTCTGTTGTGCTAACCAGGGGAAGGCTGAGTGTCTGTTGTCCATTGAGCATACGTATATGTGTCCAGATTTTGTGTGTGTTCGTTCAGGAATTAATGGATGTCAAGACGGTGTGCAAACTTTTTCGTTTTGCCTCATGGCGCACAGGTTTCAAAACACCTTCGTCCGATTGAACAACAGGAGGTTACACGACGTGGGGTATTGATGAAGGGAGCCCAACGCCTTGATCTGGGCCTCTCGCGCCCGCTTACAGTCCTAATTACACCACGGCCTCCTGTGGTTGCCCGGAGCATTGGAGGCGTGGGAAATGGACTTTTCGGTGTCGTCGAGGATGTGCACCGTGAGTAGTGGGGAAGCTTCTTCACTGTGTTGGTGTCTTAAGCTTGTGTAGTGCAGTATGGATGTCTCTGTAAATGTATTTTAGTTAGCTCTTGCTTCATTGAACCTGTTCTGGGAAGATGAACTGCGTGGGCCTATACCTTTTTATGTTAGTGAGGTGTGGAAGTGGTCGCTGCCATATGAGTCTGTGCCGACGCCCCACTCAAGACAAGGAAAGTGAACTGCGGAGCCTATAGCCAAGTCAAGTTATGAGTATGTGTTGTGTCCTATGTTCTGGTATGTAGGCTGTTGCTTGTTGTAAAGGCATTCTACATAGGGTGTCAGAAACCTCTATACCAAGCGACCTCGGGCATCCGTGCGAGAAGAGCGCCGAAGAAAATTTTGTACATGAAGGTCGCCGCTGAGGATGTGTCGTTCGGACAGCTCGTACGCGAGCGCCTCGAATTCAGAGCAAGAAAGTGCCAACTCAGGACGAATGTAGACAGAGCATACCGTTATCAACCTATTAAATATTATTGTGCGAATTGCTACAGTCTCAAGGACAGTAATAAAGATGATAGGGTGGCATGCTAAGAATTTCCGGGCAATTATAGCCACACCGCCCGAAGAGCCAACACAATCCTTTCTGAATAAGATATAACTATTCAAGAAATTTGTGTGATTTCAACTGAAATGCGTTTCTCGGACACACATTACACTTGGCTGATTAGTATGAAGAAACTCGTACACGTCGTCAAGAGTATTCAGAAGGCCTCTGAAGTTCCATTGAACAATATTTTCTCTTCCCATTATTAAGTGTTCAGAGCTATTGGAGAGGGACTATTTATGTAAGGTCGTCCGGGGCTTGTTATGATGGAAGGTTTTTTTTTACCTTTTCTAGAGATTTGGAGGAAGGGACCCGCTCCTTCCACAGCAAAGCAGGGAGGGAAGGCCCCACATCCATGTCGTCATGATATTTGTGGGAAGTAGCCGCAGACCGGACCCCTTGGAATTGGCACCATTCCCGGTGCCCTTCGTTGCAGCCGCGACCACCAACGGCACAGCGCCTTGATTGGCAGATGTGGTGCGGCGGGGGTGGAAACTGCCACCGGTGCCTCCGTCTCCATCTCCTCCGTTCCCTCGCGTGTTCTTTGGGCAGTGGAGAGGAAGCAGTGCATGCAGTGGCATCCTCAAAAGACGTGGTTGCGCTATAGTCACTAATGGCTTAGCGAGCGGGACGGACCGCCAGAGGCAACCAGATGGGACTAGGGCGGGACCAGGTCCGACTCTCAGTACTGGGTCCCCGCCGCAACCAGACTCCGATCAGCCCCCGGCGAGCCGCGTCGGCGTACCTCTCCAGAGGAAGGAAAACAGGCGAACCTCTTTCGCACCTCTGGGAAGGGGATGTTCTGTGACTTTTAAAGCAATGATTTTTTTTCTGGCTTTAACTTTTCACAGCTCCCAGAATACGCAGCGTGCGGTCCCTGGCAATTCGCCCAGGTGAAACTCTCGGATTCACAATTGTCGGTTAAGTGATCATGTGCTGCCTATTTTGCGAACGTCAGCTTACCACGGCAGGAGGATGTGCGTGCCCGAACCGCTGACACTTGACGCAGTGGCTGGGCTTTGGCACGTAGGGTCGAATTGGACATATCAGCTCATGAAACCTGCGTTGACCAACTCAGGAAGTGTTGAACGGTCAAACGTCAAGACTATGTGCTTGGTTGGAATTGTTTGATTTTTTTCGGCGTATGGTGATTCGCCTCACTGCTGTCACGCCTTGATCTCCATGTCCCTCGAGCAGATCTGCTTCAGTCTCAATTTTTATGTCCTGATAGAGACCATGGCCTGGTAGCTATTGAGGCTGCGATGGGGCGTGACCTTGATGTCAACATCGACGGTGCGCGTTTCCTTGAGGAGGTTAGATGATTGTTGTTTGTGTTCTAATTAAATAAAAACTTTTCCCGTTGGAAGTTTCTGAGCTTTGTATGACTTTCCGATAAGGCTTTCGAGAAACTTGCAAATCAGAAAGGCAGACTGGGATGTGACGGGTTTTGACTTATCCAGAGATTCCCCCCGCACGGGGCACCTTGAGTAATCTTGGTGACGGTACTGGCGATACCGCGGACCCCAAGCCCCCCAACATAAGCTGTGTCCTACCGTGGTGATGTGTTTTTAAGGTGAAGGGTAGAAACCTCTAACGGTGGCCGTTGGAGCCGTGGTCAAGCTCCGGCCGATGGGCTCCCTGCCTGTCTACCAAGCAGGGAGCTCCGGGACCTCTTTAACTACCAGGGTAAGGTCAAAGGAGAAAGTACCCCCGTCTCCCTGCTTTTCAATGTATCATATGGCATTTTCTAAACCCCCCCCAGACGTGATCGGCCCCCGAAAAGGGGCCGCACCGAAGTTTCTTTTCCTCCTTTGCAATCGATCTCTCCCCCAAAGCCTGATAATTTCTCGCGGTTTCTGATCATGGAATCTGTTGACAAGACAAAGCCCATCACTTCCCAATCTGTGTTTCTAATCTCCAAGTTTCTTGAAAGCCTTATCGGAAAGTCGTATAAGGCTAAGAAACTCACAACGGGAGAAGTTTTGATAGAAGTAGAAAGCAAGCAACAATCCTCTATCCTCCTCAAGCAAACGCGCATGGTAGATGTTGACATCAAGATCACGCCCCATCGCAGCCTCAATAGCTGCCAGGGCGTGATCTCTGATCGGGATCTAATGAATGAGACTGAACCAGACCTGCTCGAGGGCCTCCGAGAGCAGGGCGTGAGCAGTGAGGCGAATCACCATACGCCGAAATGATGACATAATTCCAACCAAGCACATAATCTTGACACTTGACCGCTCTAACCTTCCTGAGTCGGTCAACGCAGGCTTCTTGAGATGCCCAATCCGACCCTACGTGCCGAACCGCGCCGCTGTTTCAAGTGTCAGCGGTTTGGGCACGGCACAACGTCTTGTCGTGGTAAATTGACGTGCGCAAAATGTGCAGCACATGATCATCAAACTGACAATTGTAAATCCGAGAACTTCACCTGTTCCAACTGCCAGGGACCACACGCTGCCTATTCTAGGAGCTGTGGAAAGTTCAAAGAAGAAAAACAGATCATTGCCTTGAAAGTCAACGAAAACATCACCTTCCCAGAGGCACGGAAGAGGTTCGCCTCTCTCCCTCTGGGCAGGTACGCCGACGCAGCTCGCCGGGGGACGGAGCGGCGTCTTGTTTCGGCGGGGACCCAGTACCAAAAGTCGGACTTGGTCCCGCCCCGCCCCCCCCTGGGTTGCCTCTGGTAGCCCAACCCGCAACCACGCCGCTTGCTCAGGCAGCAGCGGTTGTGGTGGCAACCTCTTCTGTCGGGGCCGGTGCCGCTCCCGTCCGTGCCTCCCCATCGTCCAGTGCGTTGGAGTCTGCCATGGGCACCACGAGCCCCGCACCGGCTCCCACCGCCACCGCACCGCCCGTGCCACTTCTGGTGCCTCCGACACCACCGGCGGTGGCGGGTCAAACGAAGGGCCCCCGAAGGGGGGCCAAGTCCGGGGGGCCTGGTTCCACGGGCACACCCAGGACATCGGACGACGAGATGGACGTCGTGCCGTTCTTGCCTGCAACGCAGCGCAAGGAGCGGCCTCCGA
Organism: Haemaphysalis longicornis; assembly: GCF_048455015.1. Classification (NCBI taxonomy): domain Eukaryota; kingdom Metazoa; phylum Arthropoda; class Arachnida; order Ixodida; family Ixodidae; genus Haemaphysalis; species Haemaphysalis longicornis. The sequence continues at coordinate 36,054,838 of NW_027526233.1, read as the reverse complement.
CGTCCAAGCCTACAGATAGGCCGCCCAAAAAGCCCAATCCAAGAGTCACAGCCCCGAAAGACGACACATAAACATACACACTCCAGTTGCTCTCACACTAAATAATGGGAAGAGAAAATATTGTTCAATGGAACTGCAGAGGCCTTCTGAATAATCTTGACCACGTGTATGAGATTCTGCATACCAATCAGCCAAGTGTAATGTGTGTTCAGGAAACACATTTGAATTCTAAACAATCAAATTTCTTGAATTGTTACCTGGTATACAGGAAAGACAGGGATGGCTGCACACACTCTTCTGGCGGTGTGGCCATAATCGTCCGGAAATCCTTAGCATGCCACCCTGTCACCTTGAACACTATCCTTGAGGCTGTAGCAATACGCTTAATAATATTTAATAGGTTGATAACGGTATGCTCCATATACATTCCTCCTGATGTTACACTTTTGAGTTCTGACTTCGAGGCGCTGGTTGACCAGCTGCCCGAACCATACATTCTAACAGGCGACCTTAATGCTCACAATTCTCTTTGGGGCTCTTCTCGTACGGATGCCCGAGGTCGCCTGATAGAGAGGTTCCTACATACCATACCATACCACAGCCTACATACCATACCATAGGTCACAACACATACTCATGTCTTGACTTGGCTATTGGCTCCGCAGTTCTCTTTCCTCTTCTCGAGTGGGGTGTGGGCACGGACCCATATGGCAGTGACCATTTCCCCACTTCATTAACGTATATAGGTAAAGGCCCGAGCAGTCCATCTTCCCATAATAGGTTCAATGAAGCGCGAGCTAACTGGAACACATTTACAGAGACATCCAAACTACACCACACATCCATAGGACACCTACACGTTGAAGAAGCTACCCAACTTCTCACGGCGCACATCCTCGACGCCGCCGAAAAGTCCATTCCCCACGCCTCTGTTGCCCCGCGCAACCAGCGGAGGCCGTGGTGGAATGAGGACTGTAAGCGGGCGCGAGAGGCCCAGAACAAGGCGTGGGGTATCCTTCGCCGGTACCCCACGTCGAGTAACCTCCTCTTGTTCAAACGGGCCAAGGCGTTAGGAAAACGTGTGCGCCGTGAGGCAAAACGAGAGAGTTGGCGTACATTCATAACATCAATCAACTCCTACACAGACACACGGAAAGTATTGACACGAATACGCAAACTCAAGGGACATCAAACACACAGCCTGCCTCTGGTCAGTACAACAGGGCACACACTCGAAGACCAGGCTGACACACTCGCACAACACTTCCAACACGTTTCTAGTTCAGCACACTACACAAACACCTTCATGAAACACAAACTCGTGGCCGAAAAGAAACCTTTACATGAAAATGACAGGTCAGCCACCTCTTATAACTCCGAGTTCACGCTTCATGAGCTGAGGGGTGCTCTGAGCACGTGTAAACCCTCAGCTCCAGGCCCAGACAACATTACATATACAATGATACAGAACTTACACACAGACACTCTTGTAACACTTCTTCACCTTTTCAACTAGATATGGCTTTCGGGGCACATTCCAAAGTCTTGGAGGGATGCCATAGTTGTAGCATTCTTGAAAGAAGGGAAGGACCCTTCTTCTCCCGCTAGCTATCGACCCATTGCCCTGACCAGCTACCTTTGTAAGCTTCTCGAGAAGATGATAAACCGGAGGCTCGTGTACTTTTTGGAGTATAACGGCCTTCTCGAGAGCTGCCAGGCAGGCTTCAGGGCGGGGCGATCCACGAATGATCAACTTGTGGCACTAGAGTCATATATTAAGGATGCCTTCATTCATAAACAGTTCTGTTTAACTTGTTTTTCGACCTAGAAAAGGCCTATGACACCGCTTGGCGTTATGGGATCCTTACTGACCTGAAGTCATTCGGTGTTTCTGGTAATATGTTTAACACCCTTGCTAGCTATTTGTCTGAGAGAACCTTTCGCGTCAGAGTTGGTTCTGCACTGTCAAAGGTACACGTGCAAGAAAATGGCGTGCCGCAAGGCGGAGTTCTAAGCTGCACTCTCTTCATAGTAAAAATGAACTCCTTTGGGAAGGCACTGCCGCCTACAATTTCTTACTCCATGTATGTAGATGACGTACAGATATCTTTTAAATCATGTAATATGTCCATCTGCAAATGTCAAGTCCAGCTCGCCGTCAAGAAGCTTGCCGGCTGGGCAGACAAGAATGGGCTTAAATTGAATCCTGCGAAAAGCTCCTGCGTTGTGTTCTCCAGGAAGCGCGGGGTCCATCCGGACCCAGACATTACTCTTAATGGCATGTCGCTTCCTGTGAACAAGGAGCACAAGTTCTTAGGTGTGGTGTTTGATCACAAACTCACATTCATTCCCCACATCAAGGAACTTAAAAATAAATGTCTCAAAACAATGAATATACTTAAGGTTCTCTCCCACCAATCCTATGGTTCCGACAAAGAACACTTGCTTCGCTTGTATACTGCTTTGGTTGGGTCTCGTTTGGACTATGGCAGTGTGGTGTATGGGTCGGCGACTAAGACAGCCTTGCGAATTCTTGACCCAGTTCTACACCTGGGCCTTCGTCTTTCGTCGGGTGCTTTTCGCACTAGCCCTGCTGAGAGTCTTTATGTTGAGTGTAATAAGTGGAGCCTTTAGAACCAACGAACATACATAGACTTGCTTTATGCTTTTAAAATTTCATCGCTGAATAATTATCCTTTTTATCCTGTCTTTAACGACACATCCACATCTCTGCTCTTTGTAAATCGCCCATCCGTTCCTCTGCCCTTTTCACTTAGAGTGAAACAGCGAGCCTCGGATCTCAGTGCTTTGTTTTTGGATGTGTACAGGTCATCCCTTTCAAACAGTTTACCGCCTTGGCATGTTCGTCCTGTGTCGTGCGACCTTTCTTTTATGAAACTTGACAAAAATCGGGTACCGCAGGCTGCAATACTGCAGCACTTTCTGTCTCTGCAGTTTAAATACCCACTTGCAGAATTTTACAGTGACGCGTCTAAAACCTCCACTATGGTCTCCTGCGCTGCTCATGGTCCGAATTTGTGTGCAGCCAGAACCATGAGCGTCCACACGACAATTTTTTCAGCAGAGGCGTATGGGATTTTGCTGATTGTACGGCACATACTTGAAAATCAAATTCCAAAGTCTATCATCTACACAGATTCCTTGAGTGTTGTTCGCGCACTGTCATCGCATACACCCCCCAAAAACCACATAGTTAATCTTGTATTTAACACTATCATGTCTGTGTATGCAAAGAAGCATCAGCTGCTCCTCTGCTGGGTTCCAGGACACGCTGGGATCGCTGGGAATGAGTTGGCAGACGAGAGGGCTGCTGCTGCTGCACTCAGGAACACTGTGACATAACAACCATACCCTACACAGACCTCAAGCCACACATAAGACAACACCTGCGGAGAACATGGCAAACACACTGGGACGAACAGACAGACAACAAACTACACGTAATAAAGCCACACTTGGGACGGTACACAGCTGACTCACGCAACGGACACACGGAAGTCGCCTTGGGTAGGCTGCGGATACGGCACACCCATGCGACGCACTCGTATCTGCTGACGGGATCTTCTAGACCCCAGTGCAGCAGGTGCGGAGCTGCCCTATCCGTGGTGCTCATACTAATCACATGCAAGGCACTTCACACAACACGACGCAAACACTTCCCACAGCTATACAGACTACACGTCCCACCACACCCAGCGTTTTTTCCTCTCTGATGATCCTATGTTTTCTATCAAGTGGGTTTTTAAATATTTAGAAGAAGTTCAATTTTTAGACCTCATTTCATACCACGCGTGATCACTCCCTGGCCCTATACACCAGCCATGCTCATATTCGTTTTGTGATTTTACTTTTGTTTTTGCTGACTGTTCGTAGTGTTTAAGGTTTCACCCCTCATATATGACTATTGTTTTGGCGCTCTTTGCCCTAGTTGGCCTTGCGCCATAAACATCCAACCATCATCATCATCATCCAGAGATTCCATTATCAATAAGCGAGAGAAATTATAGGGCTCTGGAAGAGAGATCGAAGGCAAAGGAGGAAAAGAAACTTCTGTGAAGCCCCTTCTCAGGGACCGACCACGTTTGGGGGGGAGGGGCAGTTGTAAATACCATATGGTATAGTATAAAAGCAGGGATGGATTACTTCCTTTCCTTCGCTCGGATTACCCTGACACCGAGAGAGGAAACAGGCAGGGAGCGCATCCGCCGGAGCTTGACCTGGGCTCCGACGGCCACTGTTTGAAGTTTCTACCCTTCCCCTTCAAACGCATCACCATGGTTGGTTCCAGCTTATGTTTGGGTGCACGGGGTCAGCGGTGTCGCCAATGCCGGCACCAAGATTAGTAAAGGTGCCCTTTTGGGGTAAATGATAAACTACCGCATTTGATGTATACACAGCAGATATTAGTTTCGTCACATTTGAGGCTTTGCTGTAAACAAATTAAGCCAACAAACCTAATTCGTTGTGTGATGGAGTCGTTTTAAAGACCTATCGTCATGTGAAATTTTCGGGACAGTTTTGACAGATTGGGAGTTACACGTATTAATACAGATCAGTCTTATTGTATTTAGTTAGCCGTTGAAGGTTTATTGTGGTACACCTGGCGGCCAAATAAGTAGAGGTACGCGAGCGGGGGAAAATACATCGCCAATTCACCTGACTTTGCCTGGGGTCAAGACACCTATGCCTGTGCGCACTTGTGCAACCCCTGTACACTACCCTTTCTTTTCATTCCCTTCAAATAGCAAAGCTGAGAGGATTGAGCGCTTGTCGCTAGGGGTCACTTTTTATGCTCAACGCATAAAAGCAGGGTTGCCCTCTGTCGCCATTGCTGTTCATGCTGTACATGGCTAGACTAGAAAGAAAGCTTGCAAGCAGCAAAATAGGTTTTAATCTATGTTATAGCCGCAAAGGACAGGAAGTGGAACAACATATCCCGGGAGTGATATATGCAGATGACATAGTACTACTAGCAGAGAGCAAACAGTGTCTGAAACAGCTTACAGATATCTGCGGCGAAGAATCCACTGAACTGGGCTCAGAGTTTACCCCAGCAAAGTCGGGAGTTCTAGTTTTCAATCACAACGCCCGTAACGAATCGGTATTCGTTCAAAAAGCAGCAATACCGTGGGTAACGGAATACAAATATCTGGGCATATGGGTAAATGAAGGTCAGGCGTACCTAAAAACTCATGAAGAGCATTTAAGAATGAAAGGTAGCATAAACGCCTCTATCATGAAGCACAGAGCACTGTGGGAATATAACAGATATGAAGTAGTGAGAGGAATCTGGAACGGAGTAATGGGACCAGCACTCACCTTTTCAAACTCAGTAGTCTGTGTCAAGTCAGAGAATCAGGGCTAGAGGTAAATCACGGGGACGTAGTTCGATTGGCATTAGGAGCACACAGTAAAACAACAAATGAGGCAGTGCAGGGAGACATGGGATGGGCATCCTTCGAAGTGAGAGAAGCACAGAACAAAATATGTTTTGAAGAACGACTTAGAAATATTGATGATCAGAGATGGGCGGCCAAAGTGTTACGGTATCTTTACATAAAAAGCGTGGACACAAAATGGAGGAAAAGAACCAGAAGGCTGAGGAAGTGCAGTGGAAAGGACCAAGGCAATAAAAAATGAAGTGAAAGAAACAGAAACAACGACCTGGAAAAAGAGGATGGATGCGAAGAAGTCGCAAGTTATGTACAGGATCGGGAAGCACGAGATCACAATGGAAAAAATATTCCATAATAGCAAAGCGAATGCATTTCTTTTTGAAGTGCGAGCGGGTTGCTTGCGGACAAAAACGCTTATGCGCGAGCCGGTACAGGAAGAACTATGTGCAGGCTGCGGAAATGAGACAGAAACCATGTGACATATTGTAACGGAGTGCAAAAGTATTCGCCCAGTCCTCCGTGATGGAGCCATCCAGCTTCCGGAAGCCCTTGGCTTTAAGGTTAGCGGAAAAGTGAACTGGACAGCAGTAGAGGTTAGTAAAAGAATGTTAGAATGTTGGTGGGAAAAGAGCAGAGAACAATCTGGGAAGACATGCGAACAAAGAAGTCAGTCTAGCACAAAAAGTTCGTAAAAGTATTTGCTTTTTACTTTGACATTATTTTTATACCTTTGTTTGTGTTTTCGTCGAGGTGATTTTACAGTAGCGTTTCGACTAAGGCCGCTATGCAACGCCACCCTGTTACAAAGGGGAAGCAACTAAGCATCATCATCATCATCATCACATTTCGCGGGTAGACACTTCGCCGGCGATTGCCGAGGGTGAAGCGAGCTTTTCTCTACCTGCCTGGCTCTCACAAAGGACCTGTTGCAACGAGATATCGATGTCGTATGTTTTAGGTACCCGCGTTTGTTTCACACTTAAAAACAAAACTTTAGACTGTGTCTGTGTCTTGGCCAAACGCGCATTGCAAACTAGTTAATTTTGTTCTTTTTTGTTAACTTGGTTTATTATGAGTCTTCGCCCACCGAAAAAGCATAGCTTATGATGCGCGCCATTGCAGAGGGCTCGGAAATAATTTTCACCTCCTGGGGATCTTAACCTTTACGAAATCTCGAACACAATGGCGGTTTTGCTTTTCGCCTCCATTTTAAAAGTAGCCCCCACAACAGGGAATTGAAACCGTGTCCTTGTGTTCAGCAGCAGAACGGTTTAACCACAGAGCCACCGAGTCGGAGTTTTTTTTTCAAACGCACGACAGCTTCTATCTCTGCTCACCTTTTGCCACGTCAATAATAGATTAGTTCGTGCGCTAGGGGAACTCTCATGGCACTTTATTCAAATAAAAAGTTCTTCTTACAATTTCTTCCCGTTCTGGTGTGCTCATTGTTAGTTCCTACCCGACTGGATGTTATAGGGAAAAACATACGCGATGAAATACATGTGGCACGATAGCGTCACTGATAACTGCAATTTATGTTATCTGTCGTTTCGGGGCACAGCAAACAGCGAAAATTCACCCTTTTTGTTCGCTGCTGGAATGTGTGGGGGTGAGGCGTCATGATGACAATAATTCTGATGATGCTAGTGATAATAATGCTTAGCGGCTTCCACTTTGTGACTGGGTGGCTTTGCGAAACGACCTTAGTTGTAACGCCATAGTACAATCACCTTGCCTTTATAGAATTTTTGTGCTAGTCGGCCTTCCCTCTTTGCATGTCTTCCCAGATTGTTCTCTGGTTAGCAAGAAGGGCTTGTCTGCAAGATCGGTGCGTAACAAACAATGTTTATCAAAACCTGAAATCTAGCGGTGCATTCAGTTTTATTCGCGGGTACCGTAGCTTGCGTAGGGGGAACGATGAAGCGCGATAGCTTTCTCGCCTCCAAGATCGGTGCGGAAGAAACAAGCGTTAGCACCACCGAAATTTGTCTAATACGACCAAAACGAATCACCCAACAATATTCGGTGGCAGCCTCTGTTAGGGTACCAAATTCTTGTGTCCACGCATTGCTTTCCCTCGTGTTCCAGTGGATTGGAGCTTAGCTGCTGGTGTTGTGTTTTGAAAGTCTATGGTTCGAATCTTGGCAAAACCTGACGGATTCTTTAAGTTTTTTTGTGCAATGAGGGTGTCATTGGAATTTTTTTCAAGGCAAAAAAGGGCAGAGTACCTTGCCGTTTAACCTACAAGGGACGTTTGACGTTAACCTTAGTATCAAGGCATCCCCGAAATTTGCTTTGCTCACAATTTGAATTCACGAAGCTGCAGTCGGTACGTAATATCAAGGTTAAATCACGTAGCAAGTAAAGTTAGGCTAATTGCGTCTTCGTTCATCATCCTATCTTGTTTTGTTCAGACTTGACGGCAATGACCCCCGCCCCTCCCTCCCCCCCCATTAAAAAAACTTAGAAGGCTCGTTGGCAACGTCGCATGTAAACGAATTCTGCACTAAGTGCCTGCTTCTTTCCTTGAGGTTCAGTATTGGGCTACTCCCAGCAAACCACGTTACGTCGTGCAGATACCCCGGAGACGTCAGCAATCGACATTGCAGATGTCCAGGAGACGTACCGTTGGGGTCAAAGTTACATATATTCAACGTTCCTACAACTCCAAAAAACCCGTCTAAATCACACGAAGGATAACGTACAAAACGTCTCGTGGTACTTTTATACGCTGTTTACGGGATGTTACTTTAGTGGTACGTCTTATGGATGTTGTCGTGGTACGCAAGCAAGACGTATATAGATGTCTGTTCTACATTGGTTTTCTGTCTTTGGCACAAGCATTAGTTTTTTTTATATTCATGACTTGTGTACGTTAGTATGATATTGTTGAGATGAACCTGTATGCCTGAAATTTACATTCTTTATACATTATTTCGAAGTTTGGCCAGCCCCCTTTCCAAGGTTGCCTACGTGTTGTGGGCATTTATACCTCAAATACATGTCTTACTAGCTATTCAGCACTGTTTGCTGTTACTTGTCCCCTGGTTTCTAGATTAATGTGTTTCCACTTTTGAAGTGCTGCATACTGCATGAAGTCTCATATGTGAAGTGCCAAGCTGACCACACACTCTCGCAGAAGCACACGAAGCACAGCTCTAAACAAGAAATGTCGCATCGAAAACGAGAGGCAGTAAGTAACAGCAAACCAGTCCTGATCAGCACAAGCGCCCTGGACCCTAAGACAACCACAGTAGCGTCATCGAATTGTACAATACAGCACGGCTGTACAGGCCTTCTGCAAATAAACTATCACAGAAACAATTCAAAAATTAAACTAATTAAAATGACAGTCTCCCATCCTATCTGTAAATACCTGCAGCTGGGTAGTGAGAACGCTTTCAAAGTACACATAAAACACAAAAGAGGTCGGGTAAAACAGTTTATATACTTCCAAATTATGTAATATGCTTTCGCAACACAACCACTTTATTTTCATTCCTATCTGCCCTGGACCACAGGGTACACATTGTACAATTGCAAGAATAGTACGGATATTCATCACAATAAACAAGTCACACACAGAACGGTTGCCAAAAATTGGAAAAAAAGCAAACATGTAAACCCAGGCTGCAAGCACAAGATAGCTATCCAACTTGAAATATCGCACATTAAAATAATTGTGTGAAAACAACGCAACAAAAGTGTGAAAACAAAGAAATTGTTGAATGGTGGTTATAAAAACACAGAAAATTTCCGGAACTAAATTGTTCACATCTAGTGAAAAGCTTGTGGAACAATAAAACAAAAGCACCTAGGAAACACAGAAGTGGTGTTGTTGAGTGGTGGTTGTGAGTGCCATACAAATTTAAGCTACTTTCAACAAACCAACATCTAGGGAAATGGTTATGATCTACAGAAAAGCTGTGTATAAAGAAATGACTGTACGGCGGTTACAACAGCAGTAGAAAATTACGTGATGAAATGATTCACGCTTAGCGAAATGGCAGGACAACAATAAAACAAAAAAACTTTAGAAACAATTTATTCAATTCTGGTTAGGAAAACAAAACCTTACACTATTTCAATATTTTACACAAAGTGATATGATTTGGGAACAAACGAAAAAACGGGGAACACGGAAATGATTGAATATTAGTTACAAGAAGACAGATTTACTTGACTACGTGATTCACACCAAGTGATACGCTCAAAGAACAATCACACAAAATAAAAACGCACGGAAGCACGGAAACGATACAATAGTGGTTCAATAGTGCCTGCCTCCATCATCAGTTGTGGTAGGGAGTCTTGAACAGTTTGCGTTCTTTGTTGTGGTGCGCTAGAAACTGCCAAAATAGTTTCAGCAGACCGAATTGGTTGCAAAGTGAGTAAAAATTTCATGGTCCAAAGGCTGAAAGAAATTTATTACCGCTTCTAGCAACAAAAACTAAGCAGCCGCAGGTTGTCGACAAAGCTGATATTTGCGCAGGATAGACTGACAATAAATATCTGGGCCGTATACATTGTCTGGTGGAAGAATTTGATGTCTGTAACAACACGAAGATATCTAGTTACACACAATGCAGGATGCCACTCGCAGGTTGGAAAAAGCATGTTCCCTGTTTTCCAAACCAGGAGAAGTCCTGCGCCAAGTTGACCGTCAACAGTAGCTTGAGCAGGGGCATTGTGCAGACAGTTGCAATAGCACCTCCCTTGCAAGCCAGTTCATCAATCTAGACATGGGTACAGGAAAATCTGTGTTGTTAATACAGATTTTTAGGACTGGTATAATACGGAATGACCGCTTACATTGTCCCTGAAAAAGACAGTGCGTTACAGCTGCATGCTACTGGTACTCGCCTAACTGGCAGAAAATTCCAGGCTAACTCAAAGGGTCTACCTTAAATTATGGACGACTTAGCAGGCAATAGAACGCTAGAGGATGGTTGTAACATTAAGGGACAGGAAGAGAGCGGAGTGGATATACTTTAATGTCAGCATTGGCACTACTAAGGCAACCTTAACACTATGACAGCTAATGTGAGGTACCACTAAATATAAGAACTACATTTCGTGAATGGGGATTTTGAGGACATTTTAGCCCAGCTACAGGTCCCATCTGAACTTGCAAAATATTTTTCTGCGTCTATCCTAACCCCTTGGTGGATTGAAGTGACAATATATACACGGATGAAGCCATGTCCACAAAATGTGGCAAAGGAAACATGAACAACCCGTACAGCGTCACTGCCATGGACGTATACTTCGTGCAGCAGAATGTCGAGGTGGGCTAGTTGGTATATATGCACAACTAAACCTTCAAAAAGCACATCACTGAAACACTCGTCATGTTGTCCTGATCGCGTGTCCTGCTAGGCCTACAGTTTTAGTTGAAATAGGTTGTACAGCGGGAAGCATCAAAGTAGTGCAAGGACGTTTTACAGCACAATCACATTCACACATAGTTTAAGTTGCACCAGACAGCAGCCTGCAACATGTAAGGTATTAGCAAACGATCGGCCAGACACCAGAATCATACTCTGCCTTAAACCTGCGAAATCTCAAATGCTGTGTTACTCTGATCACCAAGGTGTGTTACACACTAAATTCATTAAGCTGAAAATTCCATAAGTGACAGAAATTTAACAGCCATTTTTGAATATTTTTACTAGGTTCTGAAAGGTTAATTTACGTTTGCGATGCTGCAGTAAGAGTACGAAACAAAACCAGCGCTGCTCATACTACTGTACCAGTTAGGACATGCGTGTAGTTCTGACGTTACAAATAAATTCAGGTTGCATACACGTTGTTTATTCCGACATTTCACGACCAAACTGAGCGTTCGAAAACATTGAACACTGAATGGAAACGCGAAAACAGCATCCAGATTCATTTTAATCTAATGCTGTACTCTCGGAATTCAATAGAATAATATTTTATTTTAATGCTACACGAACCGCAATCATTCGATTTATTTGCACGTTTTTTAACCGAAAACTATTATGACGAAAAAAACGGCATCTGCCGAAACAAAACAAAAACCAATATCACGCTAAAAGTACACGATGTGCGTGTAACGCATTCGCACATGCACGTATATTCGCACTCTCTGGCTTCCCTTATTTCATTTCATATCAAAACATTCGCCTAGCAAAACAGGACAGAACAAAAACACTTCACCAAACACAGGGCTAGAAACTGCGCGAGAACTGATTCTGTTTACATACGCAGCAGCCAGGTACAGAGGTCTACCGACAAATCTCCGCAACGCACAAAGCGAGTCCCTCAAATCGTTAGGGCTAACCTCTTACGCGTACCGAAGTTTGAGAGCAACTGTGCTACGTTAAATACATATGACAAGAAAACAAGGTTCACTAGTACTCCCTTACGTCCACTACTTGGCAGTATTTCTTCGTCCGGTAGATAAATCCATGGTAGTCAAGTCACCGAAATAACAAAAGTTGAAGGCGTGCACGCCCGTGCCGTCACCAGCCTGTAGCACGCGTATCGATACGGAGTGCAGTTAATACACTGTCGGACGATCGGACTTGCCCCGCAGCGACTTCCTGTCTGTGTTCGTATGAGCGGTATGAGGGAAAAACTAGTTCCTGAAAGACACCCACCATGATAAAAACGCGTTGCGAAATATATGGCCAAGTTATTGGTAAATAAAGATATTAGTTGCCATTTATATACAAGAAAAGTTTGGGCGTGAGTATTTTTTAAAGAAAACAGTAATTGTGCCGACAATCTAGATTACGGCATTTAAGGCAATTTCAGGGTATGCGGTGGAAATGCAGCTGCCGTGTGGTGGTGGGCGCCGTAAATTTACGGTTTGTTCTGAGGCTGCAACCACTTGCAGAGTATTTTCTGCGCTTTCGCGCGTCGACATCGCCCCGCGTTGACGGCGTCGGCAAAATGCACGGCGGCTTGAGCTGACGCGGGAGGAGGAGGAGGGGAACAAAACTTTGAAAGAACAGGTAGATCGAGCTTAGAAGTGGGCGGGGTCCTCAGTCCAGCACTCCGTTGGTGCGGCCTGCCGTCTTCGCCCTTTCAGCGAGGTAAAGCTGCTTACTTAGGTCCCAGCTGGCAAGTTCACTCTCCGACTGCTCCTACGTAGCTACGCCGATGTCTATGCTGCTCGCCAGGTATCAGCGTCGACGCAGCGCCAGAAAGCATCCGAAAGCAGGCGACGGCGTCCGGATCCCATGTCCATCTCCTGGTTTGGGGCCATTACGTTCGCAGAAAACAATCATTTTTTTAACGTGCTGTAATTTGGTGGCTTCAGGCAAATTACAAGCTATTTCTGATCGAAAGGTGCGCAATCCTCCGTGGCTAGCTTGGCTTTAATAGGGGAGATCGGGGGATTGGGACAGCTATTTGCCAGTTAAATACGCGAGCTCTCGCTACATCGCTTGTAGTGTTAGCATGGAGGGCTTGTCTGCAAGATCGGTGCGTAACGAACAGAGTTTATCAACGCCAGAAATCTAGCGGTGCATTCAATTTCATTTCGCGGCTACCGTAGCCTGCATAGGGCGAACGATGAAGCGCGATATCTTTGGCCTAAATAAGGGAGCTTTGGTTACATCACTTGCAGTATTAGCGCAATTGACCTCGTCTCCAAGATCGGTGCGGAAGAAACAAGCGTTAGCACTGCCGAAATTTGTCAAATACGACCAAAACGAATCACCCGACAATATTCGTTGGTAGCCTTTGTTAAGGTACCAAATTCTTGGGTATACGCATTGTTTCCTGGCGTGGTCGAGTGGATTGGAGCTTACGTGCTGGTGTTGTGTTTTGAAAGTCTATCGTTCGAATCTTAGCAAAGCCTCACGGATTTTTTTAGTTTTTTTTGCAATGAGGGTGTCATCAACTTTTTTTTAAGGCACAAAAAGGCAGAGTACCTTGCCGTTTACCCTACAAGTGACGTTTGACGGTAAGCTCAGTATCAAGGCAGCCCCGAAATTTGCTTTGCTCACACTTTGAATGCATGAAGCTGCAGTCGGTACGTGACATCAAGGTTAAATCAAGTAGCAAGTAAAGTTGTTCTAATTAAGTCTTCGTTCATTATCCTATCTTATTTTGTTCATATTTAACGGCAATGACCCCCGCCCCTCGTTCTCCCCCCCCCCCCTCCACCCATCGAAAAAACCTTACAAGGCTCGTTGGCAACGTCGCTTCTAAACGAATTCTGCACTAAGTCTCTGCCTCTCTCCGTGAGGTTCGGTATTGGGCTACTGTTTTGAAGCTCAAAGGTTGAAAGCAAGAGTGGTGGATTACAATACTTGCACTAAACCCCTCGGTACAAAACCCTTACAAAACACGTTCAAAACCCCTCGGTAACTTCAGTTCAGTACGGCTGCGGAAAGTTTGAAAATAAAGAGTAGCAGATATATCTAAAATAATGTAACTGCGATAGACATGTTCGAAGTAAAAAACGGACATACCAGAAACATCTGAACAACGTCAGCAAAATATGTCTAAATACCGTCCCCAAATGAAGCAGCAGCAACATCGAGAGTACGTCTTTAGCAAAGTTGAAAGAACGTACGACATTAAGGTACCAGCAACGTTATGTCAACATCCAAAAATTTTCATTAAAATATTGCACGTTGTACGGATGTCTAATAGAGATACTGCTGGGACATAGACGTTCGGATCTTTTTGGGACGTCGCAGAGATGTTAGTGGTTTGCTGGGCTGCTTTGAAGATCAATGGTTCAAAGCAATAGTGGTGGATTACAATACTTGCACAAAACCCCTCGGTACAAAACCCTTACAAAACACGTTCAAAACCCCTCGGTAACTTCAGTTCAGTACGGCTGCGGAAAGTTTGAAAATAAAGTGTAGCAGATATATCTAAAATAATGTAACTGCGATAGACATGTTCGAAGTAAAAAACGGACATACCAGAAACATCTGAACAACGTCAGCAAAATATGTCTAAATACCGTCCCCAAATGAAGCAGCAGCAACATCGAGAGTAAGTCTTTTGCAAAGTTGAAAGAACGTTCGACGTTAGGGTACCAGCAACGTTATCTCAACATCCAAAATTTTCATTAAAATATTGCACGTGGTACGGATGTCTAATAGAGATACTGCTGGGACATACACGTTCGGATCTTTTTGGGACGTCGCAGGGATGTTAGTGGTTTGCTGGGTCCCTAGTGCTCTGGCTAAAATACATAGTTAAACTTAAATACCCGCATTTTACGTCTGGGATTGCACACTACGTACATTCATTAGAAGTAAAAACAAAAAACAGTAATATATTTACAAGAAAAAGAACCCAACGTAGACAGAAAGACGACGGGATAAGCTATTATCTTGTCAGTTTGGTGCTTAGGTTGTGGGTTGCGCACTCTAAGTGTATTACAGAGTGAGTTGAACTGCGCACCAATCGTTTTTATTGAATACCGTGTTTGTTTGTGTTTGGCCTCAAAGTCTTTTTAAGATGAATTTGCGACATTTATTTGCAGTGTGTGCATGCTCAATTTGTTTCCACATGCGCATTTTCTAGGATTGAGTTGCTATAGTTGCTTTATATCAAACCAAAATCCAGGGAAGCTTTCTGGGAAATCCGGACACCCCTAAAAAGGCTGCCTTAGGGGGTGCCGCTTAAATTATTCCGCCTGAAAGTGAATGTTGTAAGCGCGAAGTAAAACTTGTCAGCGTAAAATCGAAAGCGAACTCTGAAACTGGAATGTTGGAGAGTGAAGAGGTGACAAAAAATACATCGTTTAGCTTGAGTATCATTGTTCATTAGAACGGTTGCGGTGCTAGTAATCATCTTCATATGGATCTAAGAGGTAGTCATCTTGCGGGCGAGCTGTGCATGAAAATGCATCGTCAGAGTTGTTGACTTTCACCAGCTGAAGTGGTGATGTCTGCACCAAATTGCGGAGGTCTAAAACCATAGCGAAGCTGCGGGATTTCTTTACACATTAGTACTGAAAAACACATCACCACGCGTTTGTACTAGTCTGAAATTGTTTGTTCACTTGTTCCGTCGCAGACTTGCAATGTGCTAATATCTGGTATCCTCATGTGCATCAATGTCGTAGAGTTCCGCATGTTAGGCAAGCAATGCTCCGTAGCCTTTGACCGCCACGCCTGTTCGTTGTTTTTTTTTTTGCTAAACTACTGCGTGAGCTGGGACTGGGTGGTCACGGCGAGGCACGCGCTCAATAGCGCTCTAATTTTTCTTCGTATTTTTCCTGCAGCACTGAACGTACGGCTTGTACAATGGCTCAGTTGATAAAATATTGTTGCTTGACCACATGTTGCAGCCGACAGGAACAGTGGTAAATAACCAGCTGTGTATTTTCATGATGTCGGTTGTGAGCGAGAGGGCGAATAAGCTACCCACCAGCCGGCGATATTCAAGCAAAGCTTTACTATTCTCATCTAGCTGCTTCGCCGTCACAGTAAATGTTACATTTATTTGAATGCTGCCAAGCAGGAGCTTTGGCAATGCATCATGTGACTCCCCAGGGCGATAACCTCCGACGTCCGCTTTCACCGCTTCTAGACTCCTCTGGAGGCTTGGAAGATGCGCTCTCCGAAGCTGTTTCCCCTGACCACGTGACTAGCTACGTGCTGCCGAGTTTGGCCATGAATGAGAGAGAGGCTCTGCCAACTTCTCTTAGAGTTGCGCGGCAGCAGGGGGCTTACAGTCGTTGTCAGCAAGTGGACTCTGACCTCCCCACCTCCCCCTTCCGGCTATTTTTTTTTGCGGTTCGGCTGGCAAAACGAAGAAAGAAAAACGCCCACTGTAGATGAAGGCAGGCCAGGTAGGGACAGAATAATAAAAAAAGCCAAATTAAAGGTGACCCAAGTGTAAAACCCAATGATCCAGTCAAAGCGAAGACTTCGTTTTGCATATCCAGGGTGTAATGATGACAGCGCCGATTAACCCCGTCTTCAGGATGACCCCCCTCCCTTCTCTTGGCCTTATTGTGTCTCCCCATCCGGTGGCGGAATGTCGGAGCGGCCTCCGCCGGCGCCAGCGAGTCGCAACCCTTTGTATGGGCCTCGCCGGCGGCTTTTACGCGGCGTCGGGGAAGGATTTCCTGTCCTCCTGACCTTCGGGGACGGCCAGTGGGGAAGCGCAAGTCAAAACCCTTATTGGCATGTGCGGTACTGTGGGGATCGCGCCGCGATACCCCTCTTTGTGCACCGCTGCGCCTTTTAATTGTAATTCAATTTTCCTTTTGTATTGTGCTATGTTTCTTCGTCTCCTGTAAATAAGTGAAAATAAACTTCTTTTTCTTCATGCCTTACTTGCCTCGTCTTGTCATCTGGTCCTTCACCACCCTCCACGACGACACCATTCACCTCAACTACGAACCAAACTTTACTGGCGCAACCCGACAGCGTCGTGCACGTTACCTGTGTTTCAGTTAACGAAGTGTGACTCAGTGCGGGCTGAGAGGCGACTTCGAGAGAAGTGGAGGAGAGAAGTCGACACCACGCAAGGACAAAGACGAAGCACGGCGGCGACGAGCCGCCTACGAGACAACGAATGGATTAGTTTTCCTGCCGGGGAAACTTCACTTCAGGACCCTCCGATCCCCGCAGGAGACGAGTAGGAGTGACGTGTGTGGTGCAACGGAGCGGCCGTGTCATCGACGGTAAGTGTTCCGTCTCTGCACCTTTCTTTTTTTGGAGGGACATCCTTATTGCCAGAGCCCACCATGACTAGAGATAAAGAACTGGAGGCCGAACGCGCAAAAACGCGATAGCTGGAGCGGCTTTTAAGGTTGGCCGAAGCAGAACTCTGGGGGCGGCCGGGAAACGAGAACGTTGTGCTGCCATGCTGCAGTTGTGGTCAGACAACACATTCGTCCACGGACTGCCGCCGTTACCGCTATCTCGATCGCGAAGCCACTCCACCCCCACAGAGGGAACGGTGGGTTGAAGTTGCTGATTCCGAGGCAGCTGAAAGGCCGTGACTGGTCACTGCGGCGGTTTCCGAATCTTTAAAAGACGGCCATACAAGGTGGGCGGCCGGCTAGGTGTGCCGAGTGTCCCCGCTAAGCCATTCAAGCTGGGCGTCAGCGTAGTGAACGAAATTGCGTTGTTGAGATGAATTTTTACCCTGATCAGTTGACCAGGCCGACGAAATCTGTCTGACTGGCAGAAGCTTCCCGTGAAGGCGCGACCGCGAGCTCTGCGGTTCTTTCCCCGTCGAGGGGTATGGTCGGCGGCTCCTCGGCTACACAGCCAAGGGTTGCAGGGCCGGTAGGCCAGGCCATGGGCCAGGCAGGCACGCTCTCCGCGGCTGCATGCGCCGGAAACGTGGTGGCGGGCTTGGACAGCGACTGTCCTGGGAAAGTAAATGTGCCGGGCAATATTGAGGTGCCTCCGCTGAGATTTTCAGCGGTACAGGTAACGGCGGTCGGTCAGAACGCTAACGCCAGCTTGGGTGCTTTAAAACCTCTGCCGTATCACGACCACCGGCCATGCCCAAATGGTTCACTTGGGGCAGACGCTGCCGCCGAAGTTTGCGGTGGTAAAACTGCAGCAGGCACGACGGCCGACGGCAGAGTACGAACACCGGCCGGTGGGGCCTTGGCGAGAGACCCGGATTTGCGCGCCATGCAGCTCTCGTCCGCACAGATTTGTGCTCGGGCCCAGGCATACCCGCCGGTGTTCCCTTGCTCCGACGAGCCACTATCCGGGAGCAATAGAGGCTTGCGGAATTCGGCGGGTGACATATTCGGTACCCCTAAGAGTAGACGAGGCTCAGCTGCGTCGAATCTGGTTAACCGCCGCACTGATCGCGGATCTTTGCTGAATCGTGCCCGTTCCTGCTCAAACGGGCTTCCAGCGGCAGTAGCTTCCGCGCGTATTTGCGGTGGCGGAGACCCGGCAGGCATAGGGGGGGCGGTGTCCAGCGGGCTAACGCAGACGGGTGATGCCCCGACGAGCGACATGGACTTGGACGGCACTGAGCCGCCGTCCGCACAGGCGGGTACGCGTCCTAAAAAAGATCCTCCAGCGCTCATTAGCGTTGACAAGCCGTAGACAAGCTGTGACAATGGCTCCAGTGTTGCGCTGTACAAGCTGTTGGGGTCTCCTAAGTCTAGGCGCAGCTTCACAGCATCGAACGCTGATAAACTGCTGCTTGCGGGAGCAGTAAACCGAGGGTCCCAAATGAGAGCAAGGGTCGAAAACCGGGCAGCGGAGAGCCACTTTGCATGCGCTGGAAGGGGCAGTGTCAAACGCGTGCATGAGAAAGGAAGCGTCTTAAACCTTCGGATCATGGTCATGCGTGTGGCGCTGACAGTGGGGAGGTCCCCCACGGGTTTCAGAGTCGGATCACTTCACGCCTCGGCGAACTCCGAACATCGCGATTGGTGTAACAACCACGTGGACTCTTACCTCGAAGATGCGCCCGATTAATCCGAGTGTGCTATGGCGGGAGGAAAAACTGTGGTGAACGGATTGAACGCTTGTGCGTGGTTCATTCTACTCCTGTTTGTTTTTCTTCCCTGTGCTTTGGGCGAAGTGCACCCTGTGTTTTGTTGCTTTATTTTGCAGTTAAGTTGTTCATTTGGCTGCCGTTTTCTCTTGTTCCTTCCCTTGTTCTCGCGAGTGAGCGTCACTTTTCCCCTTGTTGTTGTATCCCGCACGCGGGTACTTCTCTGGTTTGCACGATGTGCCCCGGGCGTGTTATGCATCATTTGTTTTTCTCTTCATGTAGCATTTCACTATGTGCTTTGCTGGCATGTGTAAATCGCGCTTGCATGCATGGAGTCCTCAATAAATATCCTTCGCATTTTGTTTGTTGTTTGTTTGGGTTATCCGCGCTGTAATCACTTTGTCTTGGTGCCTGTAGTAGTCCAAGCAGTCCTCACACAGGCTTTTGATAGGGGAGCTCTAATGATGACAGCGCCGATAAACCCCGTCTTGACGATGACCCCCTCCCTTCTCGTGGCCTTGTTTTGTCTCCCCATCCGGTGGCGGAATGTCGGGGTGGCCTCTGCTGACGCCAGCGAATCCCAACCCTTTGTATGGGCCTCGCCGGCGGCTTTCACTCGGCGTCGGGGAAGGCTTTCCTGTCCTGCTGACATTCGGGGACGGCCAGGGGGGCAGCGGAGGTGAAAACACTTATAGGCATGTGCGCTGCTGTGGGGAGGCGGCATTGCTTGCGCCCTGCTCGCGCATGCTTCAACGAGTTTGTCGAGAGCTGCGACTGCGAGCGCTCGCATGAAGACTTGCTCCCGTGGCGGTTTCTGGGGGCCAGAGCCCCAGGTATTCCTCGCCAACCGCGCGGCGGTTCAGCACCTTTTTTGGCCTCCGGGCCCCCCTCGGGGATCGCGCCGCGATACCGCCTTTGTGCGCTGCGGAGCCTTTTATTTGAAATTCAGTTTTCGTTTTGTCTTGTGCTATGTTTCGTCGGCTCCTGTAAATAAGTGTAAACATACTTCTTTTTCTTCATCACCTACTTGCCTCGTCTTGTCATCTGGTCCTTCACCACCCACCACGACGACACTATTCACCTCAACTACGAACCAAACTTTACTCAGGGTTTCCTGAGCAAAGCTGCAGTCATTATTTCTTCGATCATGGTTGTCCCCGTGGTTGCGGTCTCCTGTTCACTTGATTCTGTGACAATATTTACGTTCTTATTGTTTACATTTATAAACAGCAATGTTATCTAAAATCATTGTAATGCATTTGGAAAAAAAGTAGCCTGTCCATATATTTTACAATGTCATGCGGATTAGCGTAGCACGTGCACAACTGTTTCTTCCTCTTCGCTTCCACCGGAGTTCCACAGCATTCCCATGTCATCTCTCCTCACCCCTTTACTTTACCTTAGAAATTTCTCGGGCTCTCATCATGTCTCCTCGCGGCAGCCTTCGTCAATAACGGACACCAGGTTTACTTCCCGGTGGAAGCAACGTAGGATGTAATCACACTTTCTCGGCCGCCTCATATTTGGAACGCAGAGCACACCGGATAGATACGTTTTTGCGATGGCTCTGTCATCGCAGAGACGTATCGATCTGGGATCTCCACGTATGTTCGCTCACATGATGAACTCGCCGCTGTAGCAGCAGTGGACGCGACTTCAAATGCCGACGCTATATCACCACCAGCGCAATACTCAAAGAGCCAACGCAATCCTTCATTACATGGTTCACCGTAAAGCCGTAGTTTATGTGTACAGTGGCCCCGTGGTATCGGGAGCCATAGGCTACGCTAAACTGAAACTTGAGTGTTCTGATGTCCGTTTTTTTCTGCCACAAATGGCGCGCAAAAAGCACCGCGATAAATATCCTACATGCCGCAAAACATTACTGTTCTCTCGATAGACAAAACGCTGTGGAATCTATGGATACATAAACTAGATATCCGATAATCGCGCATGAACTCAGCTTCCTTCGTTTCATCTATCCCACCCTGTTTTAATGTGCTCGTACCTCCTCGCGACAATGAGTTATCTCGATGTACCAATAGCTGCTTTCTAATTATTAGTGTAGAACCGACAGTCTGCGTCCTCCAGAATAGGCAAGAAGGAGACAATTGTAATTAATGAATAAGGTCAAAATGAATTCCTGCATCTATTGATGCTTTGGACACCAAAGGAAAAACTTCCGACAGCGGCGCTTTCCGAGGGCTGGGCTTGATGAGACTCCCTGATGGTATCGTGTTAGGCTGTCTCTGTTCCCGCGACTGTAAAGTAAGCGAGGCAGTCAACACAATTTCTGCATGAGCAATCTTACTTGCTACAATCATGTTATCCACTAATATTTTAAAACCAAAACTCCTAATCATCGGCGCTTTAAAAGCTATTTTGTTATGCGGTGATGTTGCTTTTATTTCGCGTCTTGAAAATCTACAAACACTTCCCCACATGAATGTACTCGCCATTGCTTTCCAAATTAAAATTTTCTCGGAGCACACCGTAAACAAGCGAGGAAAAAGCGTCCCAACATGTCCTGCGTACAGCAGTCCCGCAACGTTGCGTGAATTTCGCTTCTTGCGGTGTAAATTTGAAACGGTGTAATCATTTCGAAGAATTATTTACTTTCTATGTGAGAACAGTCTACTCTAAAAACGGTTTCAGGAAGGTGAGGAGAAATCCCCTCATATTTTACTGTATAAGGTTAGACTGCGGGGATGTATTTAGTTCGCAGAGTTTTATTTGCAATAACCATGCTTGTTCTCCTATAATAAAAAGCAAGCCGATTTCGTCACGCATACGGTGTTGGTATATGCAGCAATGCTAGAAGCTTTTCTTGCACCTCGAGAGAATTTCATATAAAGCGCCGCATTAATGCTGCGGTCTTCAAACATGAATTATAAGTGCGTAACCTTTTTTACAGTTGGAAAAACTGCGCGTGAGTAACAAAACAATAAGAAGAGGACAGGACGGGCTGCGTCTTGTCTCTCACGCCCAGTTCCTCCAACCTTAAAATGAAATACCAACTATCCCAACCACACGCTCTACTAAGCAGAAGCTGTACTGGTAACAAACAGTCACACAAATCACGGCACCCGGATCAGTGGTAGCTCTGACGAAGTGCGCAAGGCTGAGTCACGAGCAACAAAAGATGCGGGCGTTGGGCCAAGGGTGCCAAACACTTTGCAGCTTGGCAATCCAGCATTTGCGTTCACACTCAATGTCTGAAGCGCTCCAAGAATTAAGCAAAACATTTTTAAGATATTGCATTTGCTCAAAAAATTACTTCCTCGTCTTACAACGAGAATGTCCAGTCCCTGACCGTTTAGTGAAGAGAAGAGGCTAAGTTCACTGTGGAACTCACCACCATCCAGCTGGATGAAAAGTGAAAAGAAGGCCTCTTAAGCCACTCTCTCTTCCAACACAAACGATATCCTGACACTTACAAATAATATAGGCACTGAGAAGGTGAACCCAGTGAAGTTATCAAAGAGGAATTTTTGTTTTCTTTGTGGTGCACATGCTGTACAAGACACTCGTGTTTACAGATTCTCGAGCGTACACACTTTGTCCGTCCAGCACATTCGCAGACTTCGCTCCTTAGCAGCAACAATTGAGTTGTTAAGAAAAAATTTCTTCAATGCTGGCCTGCATGGAGTTAATGTATACTGAGCAACAATTTGACAATATGTAATCTTGAAAACTTAGCTCAAGCGAAGTTAAAAAAACTAACACATTTTTTAAAAGCCTAAATTCTGTGTTAACGGTTTTGTAGTGCCTTTCAAACAGCTGTAAAAACGTTTACATGCACTTAAATTTATATGTTTACAAAAATGAAACCAAGAGTGCCAAGACTGAATTTTTAAGCTTAGTGTACAAAGTGTTTTGTTTTGTTTGTTTCTCTAATCTGCCACCTTGGCGATGTGCTTGGTGCGTTAGCAGTTCATCCCGAGGACACTGGTTTGATTCTAAGAGCGTATTTTTAAAGCTTCACTGCATGTCGCCCCACCTGATGTGCCTCTTCCTGAGCGATTTTAAACGTAATTAAATTTAACATAGAGTGCGCCCCAAACGTAAAATATTGTCACGTAGCCAAGGACGAAGCAGTTGTTTGGAAAAGAAACAAGTTTATTGGAGCGAACTTGTGCTCCCCTAACAACTGAAAAGAATACAGAGGCGGCGAAGCAGTGGTCAACAAAGTGACGTACGTGCGTCGGCGAGCCTCGCAGAATCGAATGCCCCGGCGTCTGCTCTGCAGGCTTTTTATCTTTCGGCGCGCGTGGTTCTGGAACCGTCGATTCGCATCGAGAACATTGTAGATGCAAGACGATTATTCCGGGATGTTCACGTTAGATCGGAATGCTCTCCCTATCTGAACAGATAACACATGCAGCACAGAAAGAAAGAATGGAACACGCGCTTCCCTTGGCACGGAGATAACACAGACCGGCGCAGCCGGGCGGTAAAAGCAAAACACAAATAAACAAACCCAATGCATGCTTCGTGGCATTACCCCCCCTCTAAGAGTGCATCGACCCGATGCTAACATAAGCGACAGTCCGAAAATGAAAATAAAAGTTCGTCATCGTTCGTAGAAAGGTTTTAAGCGAAGCACGTGGACGACTTCGGGCCGCGTACGTCGTCGTGATGTGCCGGAGTCACCATCGGGGATCACTTCGTAGGTAAGTTGGCCAACACGTCGCAGAATCTGGTAGGGTCCGAAATACCGTCGCAGAAGTTTCTCGCTCAGTCCGCGTCGTCGGATGGGAGTCCAAACCCACACACGATCCCCTGGTTGGTACTCGGCGTCTCGGCGTCGGAGGTTGTAGCGGCCGGCATCCACCAGGTGCTGGTCCCTTATACGAACTCGAGCGAGCTGGCGGGCCTCCTCCGCACGTTGAAGGTATCCTTGGACGTCGGCATTGAGGTCGTCGTCTTCTACATGCGGAAGCATGGCGTCGAGCATCGTAGTCGGTCGTCTTCCGTAGACAAGCTCGAACGGTGTCATCTGCGTAGTTTCCTGCGTCGCTGTATTGTACGCAAACGTGACATACGGGAGGACTTCGTCCCAAGTCTTATGTTCAACGTCGACGTACATGGACAGCATATCCGCAATCGTCTTGTTCAGACGTTCTGTTAGTCCGTTCGTTTGGGGGTGGTACGCCGTCGTTCTTCGGTGATCCGTGTTGCTGTAGCGTAAGATTCCTTGCATCAGCTCCGCGGTAAAGGCCGTTCCGCGGTCCGTGATTAGGACTTCAGGGGCTCCATGTCGCAGCACAACTTGGTTTATAAAGAACTTGGCGACTTCTTGTGCAGTCCCCCGCGGAAGAGCGGCGGTCTCTGCGTAGCGCGTCATGTAGTCTGTCGCTACGACAATCCACTTGTTCTCCGATCGTGACGTCGGGAACGGGCCTAGAAGGTCCATTCCAATTTGTTGAAAGGGCCTCCGCGGGACGGCGATCGGCTGTAGAAGTCCGGCGCGTCTTGTCGGCGGCGTTTTTCGTCGCTGGCAGTCCCGGCTACTCCGAACGTAGTGGGTGACGTCGGATGTAAGGCGGGGCCAGAAGTACTTCGCCTTAATTTTTGCAATAGTGCGAGCTGTGCCGAGATGTCCGGAAGACGGGTCGTCGTGGGACGCTTCCAAAATTTCGTCACGAAGGTCTGCGGGGATGACAAGTAGATAATTCGTTCTTGTTCCGGGGCTGAAATTCTTCTTCACGAGGACGGAGTTTCTGAGGCTGAATGCTGGTAAGTTACGCTTGAACGCTCTAGGCACGGCGACGTTTCGTCCTTCGAGGTAGTCGATCATTACTCGCAAGTCGGGGTCGGCACGCTGCTGGGCGGCTAGGTCGCTCTCCGTAACAACCCCGAAGAACGCACTGTCTTCATCGGAGTCTTGTGGTGGTGGGTCGACAGGGGCGCGGGACAGGCAGTCCGCGTCAGAGTGTTTCCTGCCGGATTTGTAGACGATTGTAATGTCGAACTCTTGCAGGCGCAAACTCCACCGCCCAAGACGGCCAGAGGGGTCCTTCAAATTGGCGAGCCAACACAGCGCATGGTGATCTGTTACAACCTTGAACGGTCTGCCATACACGTATGGGCGAAATTTTGAAATGGCCCATATAATAGCCAGGCACTCTTTTTCGGAGGCAGAGTAGTTTTTCTCCTCCTTCGACAGACCACTGCTGGCATAGGCGATTACGTTTTCGCACCCGCTTTGTTTTTGGACAAGGACGGCACCCAAGCCTATATCACTGGCGTCCGTGTGTATTTCCGTTTCGGCGTTGTCGTCGAAATGAGCGAGCACGGGCGGGCTTTGCAGGTGTTTTTGCAGCTCGCAGAATGCCTTTTCTTGGTCGTCTTCCCAGCTGAAAGCGGTGCTATCTCTCGTCAAGCGCGTGCGAAGTTTGCGACAAAGCGCCGGTAGTATGCGCACAGTCCAAGAAATCTGCGCACGCCCTTCTTATCTTTCGGCCTTGGGAAGTTCGCTATGGCTGAAGTTTTCGCCGGGTCAGGCAGGACTCCCGCGGCGTTGACGACATGGCCCAAAAACTTCAGTTCCTCGTACGCGAAGCGGCACTTTTCAGGCTTCAGCGTTAACCCCGACGTACGGATGGCCTCGAGTACTGACTGCAACCTTGCGAGGTGTTCGTCGAAAGTCCGGGAGAATACCACAACGTCGTCGAGGTATACGAGGCAGGTGTGCCACTTCAGGCCAGCTAGCACAGTGTCCATGACTCTTTGGAACGTTGCTGGTGCCGTGCATAGCCCAAACGGCATTACCTTGAACTCGTATAGGCCGTCCGGGGTTATGAATGCAGTCTTCTCTCGATCTCTCTCGTCCACTTCAATTTGCCAGTAGCCGGTCTTCAGGTCCATCGATGAGAAGTACCTCGCATGGCAGAGGTGGTCGAGGGCGTCGTCGATTCGTGGCAGGGGGTACACGTCCTTTTTGGTGATCTTGTTCAATCGCCGGTAGTCAACGCAGAACCTCAGTGTGCCGTCTTTTTTCTTCACGAGTACGACCGGCGCAGCCCACGGACTTTTCGATGGCTGTATAATGTCGTCGTTGAGCATGTCGTCGACTTGAGTCCGGATGGCTTCGCGCTCGTGGGAAGAGACGCGGTACGGTGACTGTCGGGTAGGTCGGGCTCCATCCTCGGTTATCCGGTGCTTCGCCAGAGGTGTTTGACGTAACTTTGAGTTCGATGAAAAACACTCGCTGTAGCGACGCAGCAAAGCCAATAACTTGTTCCTTTCTTCTTGCGGTAGCGCCGGATTCACGTCGAAGGGGTGCGGAAGCTTGAAGGTATCGTCGGGTGCGCGTTCAAAGTCGGCGACTGCTATCACGTCACTTGCTTGTTGCGTTTCTTCGACGAACGCAATTGCAGCGCCCTTGTTTAAATGCTGGTACTCCTCGGTGAAATTGGTGACCAAAACGTGGGATTTGCGCTGCTTAAACCGCGCAATGCCTCTTGCGACAGACACACCGCGGTCAAGAAGCAACCTTCGGTCACTCTCCACGATAGCGTCGACGTCGGGAGCAGCACCTTCCCAGTAGACGGTGATCATCAAGCTTGCGCGGGGTGGCAGGGTGACGTGATCATCGGCGATCCTTACAGCTGCACGGTGTTCGGGGTTCGATTCCGGCGTCATGGAGTGGTCGGAGGAAAAAGTTATCGACTTCGTCTGGAGATCGATTATTGCGCCGTTGTCTGTCAAAAAGTCCATTCCGAGAATTACGTCGCGGGAGCAGTTGGCCAAAACGACGAACACTGCAGGGTACGTCGTGCCATCTATGGTGACGCGCGATGTGCACGTTCCACTTGGCGTCACGATGTGGCCTCCTGCTGTGCGTATGTGCGGACCGTCCCATCTGGTCATAACTTTCTTCAGCTTAGACGCAAATGGTCCGCTCATTACGGAGTAGTCGGCTCCCGTGTCTACGAGGGCGACTACATCAAAACCGTTGATGGACACCTTGACGTCGGATGCCGCCTTCCTCGAGTTCCGGGTGCGTCGGGGCGTCGCATCTCGGCTTGTGCGTGTTGACGGTCGGGCACTGTGCGTCGTCGTTGTCCACGTCTTCTCAGCGGACGTCTCGGTCAGGTCGGGTAAGCGTCGCGGCGTATAGCTGTCGTCGTGTTCGGGAGTCTCATCAGGGTTAGGTCGGGTCGTCGGGATGAGGGCATGTCGTGAATCACTGTCTTCGGCGAGTCCTTGCGTCGTTGGAGGGTTTCCGGTTTTTCGCAGTAGAGCAACTTCACCTCCAGAAGTTGCTGCTTTTAGTTTCCCCCGCGTGGGCTGGGGGACCTCCCACGGGCGAAGTCAGCGTTGCTACGGCGGTTCGGCGATTGGTATGGGTAGGGCGACGGCGAACGGTTGAAACGCGCTGGGCCACGGCTGGTTTCAGATAGATACTCGTCGATCTCACGTGGTCGTTGGCCAGGGAGAGGGCGAGGTGCGTCGACGGAGAAACCACGCAGTCCGAGTCTCTTGTATGGGCAGCGACGGTAAATGTGGTCGGCCTCTCCGCAGTGGTAGCACAGAGGACGGTTATCGGGAGTTCGCCATACGTCCGTCTTCCTCGGCGTCTGGTTTCGGGCTACCGGGGGTCGGGCGGGTGACAGTGGGCGGCGGTACGGCGGGGCCTCTTGACGGCGTGTTGGAGCAGGGCGGGGTCGACGAACAGCCGCGGAGTATGTCATAGCTTGTGGCTCTCGGGGTACCTCGGATGGCGTAGAAGTTCCCAACGCTTGTTGCACTTCTTCTCTAATCACGTCGGTGAGGGAAGCGACTTGGGGCTGCGGCGGCGTTGGGAGAAGTTTCCGCAGCTCCTCTCTCACAATTGCGCGATAGTCTCGCGTAGGCTGTCGGCCGGGATCCGCGTGCTGCCAAAGTCGTTCTCATTGGCCGCGCCAACAAAGTTGCGGTCATACTGCTTAGCACGCATTTCGAGGGCTTTTTCAATGGTGCTGGCTTCGGTCACGAATTCGGCGACGGTTTTGGGCGGATTACGGACAAGTCCAGCAAACAGTTCCTCCTTCACTCCGCGCATTAAGAAGCGCAACTTCTTTTCTTCCGTCATTTCGGGGTCCGCGCGGCGAAATAGCTGCTTCATCTCCTCAACGAAGATCACGACACCTTCGTTGGGGTGTTGCGTGCGTGTTTCCAACAAAAGGGCGGCTCTTTCTTTCCGCACGACGGTAGTGAAGGTCTTAGTGAACTCGCTTTTGAACTGAGCCCAGTTTGTCAAGGTGCTCTCGTGGTTCTCGAACCAAGTGCGAGCCGAATCTTCCAAGTAAAAGAAAACGTGCCGGAACGTTTCTGCGTCGTCCCACCTGTTGAATTTCCGGACGCGCTCCAGTTTCTCCAACCATTCTTCTGGGTCTTCTGCGGGGGCTCCTCGGAATGATGGCGGTTCCCGTGGCTGCTGCAGAACGACAGGAGGATTGGCTTGGTTGAGCATGGTGCTGGTTGCGACGTTTTTCTTCTTCGTCTTCTCCGGTAGCAGACCGAACTCGGGTGGTAAATCTTGCACGCGGAGGCTGGCTCTTGTCGGACTGGCTTGGCGGCTTCCAGAGGTTGTAGTGGGCATGAAGGGTGCGTACCCAGCACCTCCACCAGATGTCACGTAGCCAAGGACGAAGCAGTTGTTTGGAAAAGAAACAAGTTTATTGGAGCGAACTTGTGCTCCCCTAACAACTGAAAAGAATACAGAGGCGGCGAAGCAGTGGTCAACAAAGTGACGTACGTGCGTCGGCGAGCCTCGCAGAATCGAATGCCCCGGCGTCTGCTCTGCAGGCTTTTTATCTTTCGGCGCGCGTGGTTCTGGAACCGTCGATTCGCATCGAGAACATTGTAGATGCAAGAAGATTATTCCGGGATGTTCACGTTAGATCGGAATGCTCTCCCTATCTGAACAGATAACACATGCAGCACAGAAAGAAAGAATGGAACACGCGCTTCCCTTGGCACGGAGATAACACAGACAGGCGCAGCCGGGCGGTAAAAGCAAAACACAAATAAACAAACCCAATGCATGCTTCGTGGCAATATTCTGAAGCTTATCAAATCACCCTTACTAGAAAAAGAGTAAGTAAAATTACCTTAAAAAATGGGAATGGAAAAATTAGAAAAGGTGACGCACTGGGGCTCGGGTGCTGGCTGTAACCGCCGATACCCACAAGTGTACCTAGACGCCACAAAAACAAAACGGCGGCCTCTTTTAGCAGGCGCATTAGCGCGCGTTGCCATCCCACATGTAACGTGTGTGCGCTGTGCACCGATGTGTTAGAAACACGCATCCAGGCAACGGTGGATGCTTTCCTGTGAAGACAAAAAATGAAAACGCCCAGTGGCAGGATTTTGCTGTAGGTTAATAATCCCATGGTGGTAAACCTTAATCAGGAATCCCCCTTTACAGCGCGCATCAAAGCCCGTGAGGGCCTTTGGTACGTTCAAAACCAAAATCGAAGTCTTTGCATGGACAAAATATTAGACGCTGTGGTTCGGACACAGAGCTATCAGTGCTATCAATACCGCTATCAGATATGCGGTATTTGCTAAAAAGTGAGAATTAGTTTACGGTGATAATTACTCGGATGTTCTCGTCACTTACTTAATGCTGAAGGTTGTTCAAAGATTCATCTAAATGACACGTAATACATTATGGCATATATTAGAAACCATTGTGGATCACATCAGGGCGGCCCTGAGAGGAGGGGGAAGGAGGTGGCTAATAGCCTGCGGCGCATTCGAACACCCACATTCATTTTTCGTGCTAGACTGCTGGGCATTGAAAGAAAAATGCTCTCGCGTGAAGACAACTTTAAAAGGTCAAAGAGAGTTGAAGGAATCGATCTTCCAGGAAGACAGGCTTGTTTCCTGCCGCGATTACGAAGGTCTTTCGTTTGCGCAAGCTGCTATAACTTTGAAATAAAGTGTTAGGACGGATGCATGCGTCGTCATGAAACATGCCAAGAAAAGTATCGATAACGGTCACACCATGCGACAGCCACTACCTCATGCGGAGTTTCATGCCTTGAAAAGCAAACTAATGCAACTACAGCAAAACAACTATAGTTTCAACTCTTTATGTAGTGATGCTAACACTGGCCCGATTAACACTGAACATTCTCGGCAACATCGCACACCACAAGATATTTAACTTTTGTACCTTTCATACTTAGGGTTTCCTCACTCGAATTTGCCTCTCTGCCTCATTTCCCTCCCTATCATGCTACTTACAACTTAACTATCTTCCTTATTTCCCTATCGAGCGCTTCTCTCAAGTGTTCCACATATCTACAAGAAGAGTGGAGACTCATTTGTAACAATATTCGTATCGGCGAATGCGGCTGGTTGAGGGGTTACGTTTATTCAACGCGATATTGCATTCGAGAAATTAAGCAAAATACAAATTTTCACTCTCGCAGACACTTACTAAATCATTATGACCTTCTTTAAATCCCAGAAAATGATTTAAACGGCAACGATTTCAGAAATGATCTACACTGGTAAGCCACATAGCAACCCCCATCATAACAAGGCTTAATAAATCATACAAAGGTAAGTGATTGAATAAATTACCTACATAATTCGAGTACTGGTTTTAGTGTTGGAGCTCATTACAAGCATGACCTTCCCCGTTAGCCAGAGCCGCTTATGTCCTTGCGGCATAGTGCCTGAGGCCCATCCACCGCCCAGAAAAGATGCGGCTATGGAAGAAATGAATGCACTTTATTTTCAACAGAGGCCGAAGATGGCTATCAGGGCTTTACTACTTTAGCGACCGCCGTCCGCCTTTAGTAGAGTTAGGGATGTTTATGCCTTCAGGCGTGCAACCGGCTCTGAGAGTCGCAGTAGAGTCTCTTCGGCATCAAGCCGCTCCCCAGTTTCTTAGGTCAAGAACAAATGCAGGAAGACAAATGTCGACACGACTCCTTCTGCAGCATTGCTTCCAGAAGGGGGCACGGTGTGACCATACGATTAGCCCACGGAAAGATACTGGTACCGCTCGGGTGCTGGCTGTAAGCGCCGATACCCACACGTGTACCTAGACGCCACAAAACACCATCGGCGGCCTCTTTTAGCAGGCGCTTTAGCGCGCGTTGCCTTCCCACATGTAACGTGTGTGCGCTCGCTGTGCACCGATGTGTTAGAAACACGCATCCAGGCAGCGGTGGATGCTTTCCTGTGAAGATAAAAAATGAAAACGCCCAAGGGTCAGGATTTTTCCGTAAGTTAATAATCCCATTGTGGTAAACCTTAATCAGGAATCTCCCACTACACCAAAATCGAAGTCTTTGCATGAACAAAATAATATACGCTGCGGTTCGGACACAGAGCCTTCCATACGGAATTCAACCGATGACTGACAGCTACAAGTAACCGGAACACCTAACATATTCGAGAATTTAGGACTCGCACTCAGACTACAATTTTACCGACCCAAAGCAGGGCCTAATTTTTATTTACCCGTTAAGCTGACCCCGCTTCTTGAGTAATTTTTGAATACCTGAGCTCAATTGCCATGCTCCCATCAATGACGAACAGAAATATTGTTATGGGGCACAGCACATGAACCACGACAGATTCGAACGATCTATCTACGTTTTTTACATGGCTGCCTTCAGCGCGCCGCAAAAAGCTACACCCTTCCACAGCTTCTTCTTTTCTGAGGGTAGGTTAATACCGATACTCTGCACTTCACTCGTAAACGTCGTCTTTCGAAATTTTTTTGTCGTCGCAATTGACCGACCTGTCAAGCCCACACTGAATGAACCGGTGTGGTGATGCTGAGATGATTATAAACAAAGAATTACTTGCCTTAGCGGACGCCTTTGAAGGACTTGCTGAAGACTGGTCCCCAAACATTGACACCAGCGAAGATCAATAAGAAACGACGAAGGGGCCGGGAACAACGGTCGGCAAAAGGGCAGGTTTCTCGGTATATTCGGCAGGGCTGGGCGGCTCACATTATGTCTAGTCTCGGGTGTTCTGGATCCCTTGCCGATGGGGATGGAAGGCGGAGGACATCTTCGAGCGCTTCTCGTGGTTGGGCTAAAGCTGCCCTACGCGGCCCATGTAGCTTCGGTGATTGCTCCCATGACAAGACAGTGAGATGCTAGGCCATGATTGGAATGAACCTGCCCACTCCACCAGAAATTATAGGAAAATAAAAGATGAGCGAACGAGCTCCATTTACAATGTTTACATGGCTGCCATCACCGATCCCGTAGAAGCGACGCCCGCCCAAAGCTTCTTCTTTTTAAGAGAATACGTTCGTATTGCTATGCGCAAGTTCCAGTTCACAGTCATCTTGTTATAAAATCTTGGGTATTTTGAAAGACAACTGCACAATTAAGTTAGAGAAGCTACCACAGTTCACATCATCATGCGTACGCTATCAGTGCCAAATAAATAAGCGCACTCTGCTGCCGTGAATAAATAACTCTTTTAGAGCACATAAAACGTTTCCAGTACAAACATTTCAGCTGCGAAATTAGAACAGCGCCAAGAAAGCTTCAGCGCATGCGTGGGGTCGAGGACACAGCAGTAAAACGTCAATTGGGTTGCGTGTATCTTTTGGTATTTAACTTGCTGGTTAACATATTTAACTTGCTGGTTAACGTGCTCACAAGACAGGAAGAAAGAAAAAAAAAGATGGCGCGAGCTGTCTTATTTCGTCCCTGCTATATGAACAACTTTACCTCCGAGATTATTACTTTACAAGCAGCCCCGTCGTTTGTATGGTGGAAGTATATTAAAGTAATGAATAAAACGAAGCACGACAATAACTAAGTTTCTTTAAATAAAGAATGGATTCTGGCCAAAGTGGTTCTATGAATAGGATAGTTTAGGTGGCGTAAACCATGACTAATGATCACTGCAGGCAGAAAGAACACTCTGATAAAATGATTTTTACCTGTGAACTACATGTTTGTTTAATGCGGTATATCAAGAAATATATACACAACATGCAAGAAATTCCCATGAAATTTTTGTGAAAGCTAGCATAGAGTATAGTATTTAAATAATATATTGATTTCCTTTCAATGCCTTTGAAGACACAATTTACTTTTCCATGTTGGTGATTTTGATGATTATCCCCCATAGAACTGCAGGAGATTTGCAAGTTGCCCAATAAAAGAAGAATATACTGTGGATATTGATATTCTGATGATAATCTGATGGAATCTGGTGATATTCTGATTGTGGGGCCGCGGCTTCCAAAATACGCATTCTTTTTTCGAGATAATGCAATCATTGCTTCAGTAACACATCCACTAAGACCCATCAAGGCAAGCATCGCATTGCATTATCTCTAATGACATTGCATATTTGTAACTCTTTTGTCTCAGATTGTGACGATAACCGCCTGCACTCTTAACATATTTCCATATTTTCTTGTTGCTTTATATACCTTGAGAATTTAAATATGTGCCGCCTACAGTAAAAGAGTAGTTTAAATTTACCGCCCTGTCTGTGCGCATTGTTCCATCCCGTGTGTCGTGTATATATCCGTCTTTAAGGTGTGTCGTGTATATATCGGTCTTTAATGGCAGAGAAAAGGACAGGTCCTGCACTCCTAAAAAACACGGAACCTGCCTAATGTTGGAACCTCAAGGACCCTCTATCCTCATTGAAAAAACCAGCCAACCACAATAAACTCAAAAACGTTGCTTCCCAAGATTGTGTCGAGAGCAAATGGTAGCACCTCGACAGTGGCCGCTGTAGTGGCCCCATCCTGTTGGTACGTTGCGTTGCCGATTGGGAGCGTGCCTTCATTGCCTCTCAAGACTTTCAAAGAGGCTACGTGCCTCCTTGTCTGTGCTTGCCTTCAAAGAAAGCTGGTCTCCGCAGTGATCTCTGGTTACCTTGGCTTTTTGCGCGAGCACGTCTGCGAAATGTTTGGCAAGGCGGCACCACAGAGAGCATGACACTCACCAACCATTTCATCTTTCTGGTTCCGGTCATTGGTTTTTTGCGTTCCCAACGCCTGCTACCAGAATTTCCCACCAGTTCCTATGTGAGATCGTCCCTCTTCTGGCAATGCAGGAACCGAGAATGTGCGTATGCTGCCCGGCGCATCCTTCACCGGGATGCAGTGGAAGGAAATCACGCCCGTCTGCTTCACTTCGACAACCAACATACAACTGATACCAGTTATATAAAATTGGAGCTGCGTATCGAACATCGGCACAGGGCAAGACTGCATCGGGGAGAGCATGACGCTCAGCATTCCTTTTGTCATTCTTGATCACGCGAGAAAACAATACTAAAAACGATTTCCTAGTAGCAATGTCTTTCTTGTAGTGCTGCCATTCTCATGGCAAGTGCTCACTTGTTACTGCTTATGATCTTTCTTTGAAAGATTGGTACTATTGTCTAGAGATAAAGAAACCAACACCGCCCCACTCTAGTAAGTCATGAATGACGTGCGCAAAATAGCTGCAGATATCAAAGAAAGGAAACAGGAGGACAAAGCGACAACAGATTATCAGGCAACCATTTACGCTAAACTAGACGCTCCGTCTAACATATAGAGTAGGGTAGTAGAGTTAAAAGAAAAAATTGGTCGCTTCAATCAAACCGTAACTAACCCAGTACGGCAGGTTGACGACCTCGAAAACAGAAGTAGGCATTCGAATTTTATTGTCTACGGTGTTAGTGAAGAATACGACGAGATTATACAACGCCTTGAAAATGAAATATGTGTTTAAAGTCATTGAAAATACGCCTGGGGTTAACATTTCCGGAATTGAGAGGACTTACAGACTCGGCGGTAATAAGAAAAACAAAACCGGGCCTGTGATTTTCAACTACTTCATTCTAGAGACAAATCCAAAATTTTTAACAATTGCAGCAAACAAAAGATCTAACATTGCGGTTAGCGAAGAGTTTTTCCTAAAGGTGTGTAATGTCAGGAAAAAGCTGAGAGACAACTGCAAATTGAATCGAGAAAACAAAGACAAAGTCAAACTGATCTTCGATAAAGTTCAAACCAAAGAGGAAGTGTTCGTTCGGGATGAAGAAAGTGCCAACAAAGTGCTCGTAAACCGACATAAAATGAGTTTAATGTAGGTTTTTTCGCAAATTACTGCAGCTTCGCGTTGATGTGGGAAGGCAAGAATACCTCGCGTTCAGACGAAGAGTTCACGAAGCTGGTTGCCCCCGGTTACAGCACATGCTAATACGGTCAACGTTCGTAGAGATCTGAAAGCCTTTCGGATAAAACGATCCGTGCCGGCCAGTCACAAAGAACGTTGAGCGGTAACGTTGAAAATTCATGTGAGGTGTAACATCCGGGTCTCGGGTGGACGGAGAACCGCCTCCAACTCTACGGTTTCTTAAGCCTTGCAACACCACCGCAAGCAGCGCAAATTTTCTTATGTAGTCTCCAATACATAAGCTACCTAGCATTTTTTCAAAGTACCATGATCCGCATTGCGAAATGTGCCACTGTGTGTGTGTGTGGTCGCGTGTGCGTGTGCGTGTGCCTGTGTCTGTGTTTTTGTGTGTATGTGTGTGTGTGCGTGTGCGTGCGCGTGCTCATGCTCGTGTGTGTGCATGCGTATGTGCATGTGTTCGCGGACGTGTGCATATCTGTGGTGTGTGTGTGTGCGTGTGTGTGTGTGTGTGTGTGTGTGTGTGTGTGTGTGTGTGTGTGTGTGTGTGTGTGTGTGTGTGTGTGTGTGTGTGTGTGTGTGTGTGTGTGTGTGTGTGTGTCGGTTTCCCATAAAGTATAGAGCACGGGTCTCCTGCATATTCCTGGTATTAAAACACTGCCATCAACTTCGTATGTCTTCTAGGTGTGGTATTTATTTTTGTTGTCTTCTGCATGGTCAGCAAGTGCCCTTCCGTCATGTATCCCGCAGCCTCCGCGAAGTGAGTTTCTTTGCGTTTGCCTTTTCTTGAGGATAAGCATTTAGTGAATAAAATTCACTGCGAAAACCCAACCGTGCAAAACATAATGCAGCCACAACTGACGCGGCTTTGTTTGTGCTTGAGATGGTTCTACAAGACAAGTCAATCGTATAAAATGGCTTGCTAACGTGGGTATATTCTACGTTTGTGTGCAAGGTAGCACATATAGTAAGAAACAAGTGGCAAAAGGACCTCAAGCAAGCACTCGAAGAAGCAAAGAAAGCCCAACAGGGATGGTGAAGTGCATGGCCTGTCGTCCATTAAATAAATAGAGAGCGGTGGAATGCGCCTAGAGAAGAAAGCATGAAGTATAGTACATTTAACATATAAAGGGATGCCTTTCGCTGGTACGCCATGTCATCAATTGTTAGAGTATCAGAGTAGACTCAAAGACGGGAATTTAAACTGTATCCTTACCAACATGTGAATGAGTTGGTGCATCCTCATCCTTTTGCTTGCGGCCTGATCTATATATCACGCGGATGTCCTTTCCAGGACGCGAAGAGCCCCACGGGAAACGCAAGTGGATTAATTCATCAAATACAGAAACACTGCGGAGAAGACGAGGACAAGATGAGGCTCTACTGCACCCAATCCCACTGTTTAGTCGTCCTCTAACGAGCTGTTTTTTATGTCGTAATGTACCAACTAGCACCAGTTTGTGTCCTGGTGATATGCTTCACAGACGCCCGCCGGCAAAGGGCCCCATGGTCTCTGCCAGTATCGACAGCACAGTCGGTAATGTAGAAGCGGGATTTAGGCAATATCGCACATGATGGTGACACATTCTTCTTCACTGATGGAGGTGGACTATAAGAGTGGTCAGTTTTGGCAAGTCAGAAACACCTCGTAGCGTAGCATGCTCAAGAAGAGCGCCGTCCTTCAAAACAACGTGTCTTAAACTCGATAGCTTGTGGACCCCCACAATGGCGCTCCTTAAGGTGTAGCTACAGGAAATTATTTTGTAAGTCCTTCAGAATTTGCTCTAGATGGCTAAGATATGTCCCAAGGTTAGGAGCAAATGTAACAATGTCCTTCAAGTAGCATAAACATCTAACCTGTCAGAGACTGAGCAGGATGTCGTTAAACACGCGCTCAAAAGTGGCGGGATGATTAGACAACCCGAAGGGGATAACCTGAAATTTTCATATTTTGTCAGCGACCAAAAACGCGGTTATGGCGTGGTCAGCGTTTGCAGTAGGGCAGCCGTCTATAATCGCAGCGTACGTCCAACAAATAAAATGACTGTTTTTAGGTGCGGTGAGGCATCGCCAGTGCAGGGAT
Source organism: Haemaphysalis longicornis (assembly GCF_048455015.1). Classification (NCBI taxonomy): domain Eukaryota; kingdom Metazoa; phylum Arthropoda; class Arachnida; order Ixodida; family Ixodidae; genus Haemaphysalis; species Haemaphysalis longicornis. Next base: position 36,017,786 of record NW_027526233.1, on the reverse strand, counting down.
TGTCACAAACATTTTTTGGCCAGACATTTTAATAGCGGGAGTAATAGACATAACGTGTACAATTACATATCACTAAATGAATGTTGTCGCAAGCTTTGTTGTGACCTAACAAAATAGGTATCATTCGTGATCTGGTAAACGGCAGATTTTGGAACAATTTCGTCGGGCAAACAACTATCCTGCTTTCATGCAGCTTAGGTAATTGCGGCAACGAAGTTTTTTTCCGAGGAGGGAATACTGAGTGGATGTTTCGCAGAGCAAACTAACAATATTCTCTACAAATTTGGGGGCTGGTGTTTTGAAGCATAGTGCGCACCGGGACACTTCACTCCTAACGCGAAGAGTTAAACTAACCACATAAGGGGCAATACAGCTTTTAGTTGGAGGGACGGCGTCACGTTTTCTACTTCGTTCCTACAAGTCTTCAAAATAATGCAAAAAAACTTGCCCTAATTCGCAGCCACGAGCTCCAACTTGTACGAATGCCTTTGAGTAATAGTGGCACTTCGTCTCAACACGCAGTATTTCCGTTAATATGAACATGTAAGCGCGTTTCAAATGTAGCCTCCTTTGAACAGCCGTAATCCTTTAATGTACGTGTGCTCATGGGCTTTGATTTCAATTCCCCCAGCGCTGCAAGACGCTGCTGCTATTTGTCCATTCCTATCTCTCCAGCCCCCCTCCCTTCTGCTTGCGAAACCGCCGTGAAAAAAATGAAAAGGAAACAAGCTAGCCTAAATGTTCAACGTCATTCTGGTGACGGGGCAGGTGCTCAAAAGGTGGAACTGCAGCCGGATGTTGTTTATCCCGAAGGGATGAACATCATCCGAGATCGCAGCAGCTGGAAGGCCTACGGGTCATTCATGGTCACAGCGGTATTGTACCGGGTCTTATCCCAGATCCTTCGGAGACAGCTGCAGGCATGGGCAGAACGAGAGGAAGCCCCGGGAGAGCTTCAAATCGTCTTTCGCAGAGGCAGACGACTGCCTGACAACCGCTGCGTCCTGACCCAGTACATAGAGGTGGCGCGCCAGCGACGGCGGGAACTTCGGGCTGCTTTCCTAGACGTGGAGAAGCATACGACAGGGTAGACCACACAACGCTGTGGAAGAAACTACAGGATAAGGGCATTCCAGTGGAGGTAGTGGAATTGCTGCAGGGCCTCTATGCGGACACAGAAGTGGTAGTGGAATGGCAGGGCATTTGCTCCCAGCCGGTGCCTGTCGAACGGGGCCTCCGTCAGGGTTGCCCTTTGTCTCCTCTGCTGCTCATCTGTTTCTGCGCTATCTGGAGGCAGAGTTGGAGAGAAGTACAATAGGCTTTGACGAGACCTATATGGAGAAGGGGAGGACGATCAACGAGCGACTACCTGGCCTCATGTACGCTAATGGTATTGGCCTTAAAGCGGACTCTCGTTCGGACATGTAGTGACTTTTGGACATTTGCACCAAACACGCAGAGCTGTTGGGGGTGAGGTTCAGCGCGCCGAAATCTGCCATACTTCGCTGGGGCGACACGACTGCACTACCAGATGGAGAAGCGCTCACAGTGCAGGGGAAGCCGGTCCTTTTCGCAGCGACGTACCGGTACCTTGGTGTGGACTAGACCACCGCTCCGGACTACTTGGCGACACTTGTGTGGGGGCTTCGCGGAAAGGCACTGCGCAGCCAGATCATCCTGCGGGCCCGAATCCTCTGGTCCTTCAGCAGGGTGGAGGTTGTCAGGAGCCTCTGGAAGATGGGGCACGTTCGGGTGCTCACGTTTACTAACGCAGTGACTTGCCTGTCATCAGCCACCCGGCAGTACATGGAGAGACTACAAATGTAGGTGGGACGACTGGCTCTGGGTGCCCACCGGTCAAGATCAAATGAGGTAGTCCCAGGGGATTTAAGCTGTCCCTCATTTGAGGCACGAGAGGTCATGGTCAAGCTCGGTTTCGAGATCCGCGCATGCTCGCTTAGCGATACGCTCTTTGTACACCGGGTTCACCGGTGTATGCTGTTAGCAGGTGATGCCACAAGGTGGAAGAAGCGGGTGCGCGCACTGGCCACAAGAACGAGGTGCCGGTACCGGTATTAAATAACATCAAGGAGACCGGCCTGAGCGGGAAACAGCTGCAGGAGTGAGTGGTAGCTAGGGAAACGAGAAGATGGGCGGACAGGGCCGTGGCGAAACCATCTCTCCGTCTGTACGCGTCAAACAAACACACCATTCCCCAGGACCACTTTCACGACAACTTGCCAGCAAGTGCGATTCTGTTCGAAGCGCGGGCTGGGGTGTTGAGGACGCAGATGTCGAGGCAGAAATGGGACGATGCGATGGAGGTGATGTGTGCGGTGTGTGGTGAGGCAAAGGAAACGTCACAACACATTGTGTTGCGTTGCGAACAATTGAATCCCCACCACCCTAGTGATACAACCATGGCGGAGGCGCTGGGCTTCGTTGCCTATCCTCCACCAAGGGGCACACTGGGCACAGACGACACCAGGGATGCGGGTGGAACGCCACCGGGGCGGGTGACTGGAGACGTGGCGGCGAACCGGTCGGCACTACGAAGGGTCGACTGGAGGAATGGCGAAGACGCGCCCGTTAGCATGAGGAAACGAGACGACTTACAAAACTATTGAGGCTAGGACGCGAGGGGGATGATATGCCCTCAGTAGTGTCGCCCCACTTCACAGGGCAGCCACCAAGCCATCATCATCATCATCATCTAAAGGGGCCATGAAGACCACACACAAGTTTAGTTAATTCGAAAGATTGCCTCTTTAGAACTCTACTTGTATCACTTATACCGCACACTTCGCTCAAATAAGCTATATATTTAGGAAAGGGGAGGATGGCCATGTCACCCAACTAGCTCATTTCCCATAACAGAACCTATGATGTCATAAGCCCAGCTCTGCTATTGACTGAGGCTTGCAAAAGCATACGCATTTTATGCAGAGCCTATAAGCTTGGCGAACGACATATTTGAGCTTATATGTATTGCATGTTCACTTTAAAGCAGTAAGAATGGTTGGCTAACAAATGAAAGTTACGAAAATACATGCAAAGATTGAAGTACCAATGCACACTGCTGTTGGAACTGGGCGCACTACGCATGTTTTAGCGGCACAACAGTCTGTGGCGTTGTTGTCTTACATGACACTGGCCGACTGACATAACCGGTGTTGTCTTATGCGACCCTGCTTGTAGAGCATACCACCTGCTTCACAAAATGGTTACTTTCTACGATAACAAAAAGAAGTAAGGTGCAAATACGGTCAAAAATAAAGCAACGGTGGACAATGGTCCGCGCCTCTGTATGGTAGCGCTATCTGAGAGGACTGGCGGCAAGCCAGGAACCACAGCCCAATGACGCACCGGAAGTTACTTTGATTACCAGCCACTGTGACGTCATGACAGACGTCATGAAAAACACGATTTGGAAGGAGAACGACAATTGTAACCTTAATTGAATAATGTCTTAGTGAATACGCCATTGTTTCCTGCCGGAGAAGCGCTGGAGGCACTATAAAACACGAAATCTTTCGAATACAAAAAACTTGTAGTTTGCCTACATGACCCCGGTAAGCTTGTGTGCATTCCCTTTTTATTGCTTTGTTTGTCAATCCCCTCTGCATTGCATACTGTGTAGCGTCTACTGAAAAAATAACTGACAGTCGTACTTACAGTGGCGTCGCTAAAGCGGGGGGGGGGGGGGGGAGGGGGCTTTCACCGAGTACCAGTTCGCTTGGTAGGGTGTAACTGTAACTTGTGCTCCTGCAGTGTGCAGACTGGACGTCGAAAACTTGCACACAACAGTTACAGGTCTTTCCAAACGAGCCTATTCAATTTTCCCACTTATAATGGGATAAAGCGAGAAATATCTGGTGGGCATGATATGGCGAACTAGAAACGTGAGGGGCTGCCGTCGGTATGACCGGGATGAGCGGAAGGATGTGAGCGGAAAGAAGCCATCAAGATTGTTCCTCGAGGGGGGAGAGACGGGCCAACGGTACCGGTCATTGTGTCCGCAGAACGTTTTGGATAGCTATTTGTTGACAGGTTGTGTGAGCTCATAGGGAATGTATCGCTTTTTTTACATCAATGCGGTGACGTTTCAGAGACCTTGAACTCCGCGAGGCCTTTAGAATTTTCAGGGGAAACCAAAAAAAAATACGACACAAAAACTATCTTGTGGATATAGCAACTTGAAGGCGGGTGTGTGTGTGTGTGTGAGGGGTGGTGGGCTGATGAAAAAAAAAGAATAAAAATGAAATGAAAGTAAACGTGTAAGCATAAAGCAAATGTCGGTTACACGGGTAGCACTGGTATTTGTAGGCAGAATCTGAGAACTTGAGCTTTTGGGAAATATAGAAACTGCAGCTGTATTCAAGAAGGGCCATTCTTCTTTCATGAAAACCCTAGACTTGTCCGTAACAACAGCTGGCGACCACTTTTTTGCAAATTCATTTTAGCGTGACTGCGCAGCCCACACAGAACTGTTCATAAGATTTTCTGTTTTTTCTGGGGCAACTGAATGTTTGTAAAGCTGTTTTCTTTGGAAGGTGAGAGTGTGGCTTTCATTTAGTAAAAATTTCATAAATAATGAATTCTGCCATAGTAAACACCGGCTTATTGTCTCAGCTGATTTGCGTGCTGCAAAAAATGGCTAATATAAATTAACGTCTTGTCGTAAGCAATTACTGTTCCACAATCTACTGTTCCACATATCTACAAGAACAATGGAGTCTCATCTGTACAATAGTCGTATCGGCGAATGCAGCTGGTTGAGTGGTTACGTGTATTCAACGAAATATTGCATTGAAAAAATTAAGCGAAATACCAATTTTCACTCTCGAAGACACTTACTAAATCAACATGACGTTCTTTAAATCCCACAAAATCATTTAAATGCCAAAGATTTCAGAAATGATCTACACTGGTAAGCCACATAGCAATACCCATCATAACAAGGCATGAGTGATAATGCAAAGGTAAGTGAGTTGAATAAACCACTTACCTAATTCGAGGCCTGGTTTATGTGTTGGCACTCACTACGAGCATGAACTTCCCCGATAGCCAGAGCCACTTATGTCCTGGCAGCATAGTGCCTGAGGCCCCTTTACCGCCCAGGAAGTAGGCGGCCGTGGAAGAAATGGATAGGCTGTATTTGCAACAGAGGCCGAAGATGACTATCGGGGCGTGACTACGATCGCGACCGCCGTCCGACTGCAGTAGAGTTAGGGATGGTCATTCCTTCAGGCATGGAACCGGCTCTGAGAGTTCCAGTAGAGCTTTTCTGGCATCACGCAGTTCCCCAGCTTCTTAGGTCTCAAAGAAGTTCAGGAAGACAAATTTTGACTGACTTCTTCTGCAGCATCACTTTCAGAATGGGACACGGCGTGCCCATACGATTAGCCCACGGAAAGATACTGCTACCGCTCGACAGTAACGTTGAAGAGACTGGATTTGAAGCGGCAACACGCGTTACAGTGCCTTACTCACAATGGTCTTTTACCCCCCGCGCACGGCCCTCGTTCATGTAACTACACATTTTGCAGAATACGAAGCCTTCTTGTTCTGTTCGGTGATTTGTCGGAGCCTTAGACGTCATCTGCCGCCGCTGTACTGCACGCAGTTCTGCTTTTACAGGCAAATAGCATTATTTCCCTTTCGTGACTCATCAATGGACAGCGGCCCAACGTTTTCCGTTGCAAATTGCTGCAAACCATTCCTTGGTTTCCCCGCCACACCGGATCGAGTAATCTTTGCTGCGTTGAAGTAACGCAGGGTTTTCCTCTTAGGACGAGAGGATAAACAACTTTATTAGTGGCAAATTTTGCATGTAGGGCCCAATTTACCTTGCCAGCCGATACAGCTCGCTCCACCAGTCGAAGCTAGTCGTACAGGGATGACTTAGGTATGGCAGGCTTTTAGAGCTTGGGAGAGTTGAAAGGATTCAATGTGGGGAAAGGCTGCTCTGTTGGCGAATAACTGCCCTACCGAAAAATTTGTCTCCGCTTGGCGACATCGGCGACGTGTCGCTTCGCATTTGAGTGTTGAACAAGACAGGTATTTCAAAGTGATAATATGGAACAACATGTAGCGCCCTCTGGTTGGCGCTCTTAGCCGGCGCCAAGGCGCCGGCTAAAAAAGACGAGAATAAAGAGACGAGCGGCGCGTGCTGGGTGCGCCAGCACGGCACGGGCAGTTCGATTCCGAAAGCCTGCCACGCTGGTACTTTCTCTCTTGCGCTGCGCTGCGACCCCGCGGTTCCCGACAGTGGTGACTCCGGACTTAAACATGACCGACCCCAGCAACCTCGCGCCCTCGGGCCCTCTTTTGCCTGACGTTTCCTCGCGGCCGCCGGACGTCGCAGTCATACAGCTCCGTCTGCCCACCTTCGTGCGCAAGAACCCACACGTCTGGTTCGCCCAGGTCGAAGCCGTCTTCGATCTGCACCGCGTCACCTCGGAGACTACTCGTTTTCGCCACTTGCTTTGCAACCTGCCTCCGGAGGTGGCTGATGAAGTGGCAGACGTCATCGGTGCACCTTTGAACGATGCTCCGTACCAGTGGCAGAAGCAGAGTATTCTGGACCGAACCACGGCGTCTGAGAGCGCGGGCCTCCTGCACCTGCTCACCCACGAAGAGCTTGGAGATCGCCGCCCTTCCCAGCTGCTCAACACCACGCGACAGCTTGTTGGCGCGAGCAACGTGGACTCCAACGGTGCACTTTTAAAAGAAATCTTTCTGCAGCGCTTGCCACAGTCCACTCGCATCGTTTTAGCTGCTGCAGGGGACTTGACCCTTGACCGCGCCGCCGAGCTTGCTGATAAAGTTCACGACGCGACTTCTCCCTCAGTCACCCCCCTCGCTTCGACAGCAGAGTCATCGGCCGTTTCCCGCTTAGAGACTCGGATCGGTCAACTCGCCGCTTCCATTGAAGCGCTTCGGACGTCCTCTGATCGCCGATGCGGCTCCTCCCCACGTCCTAGCCGCCGTTCGTCTTCCCCGGGTGGTTCTTGTTCGCGCAGCCCTCGAAGCTCGGCTATCTGCTGGTACCATCGCACTTTCCAGCACCGCGCCCGTCACTGCACTTCCCCATGCAGCTGGTCGGGAAACGCGCCACGAGATCACTAATGGCGGCAAGTGACCTCGCCTTACAACCTGGCCGCCTTTTCCTGGTCATGGATCGCATTTCTGGTTTGCGCTTCCTGGTAGACACGGGTGCTGAAGTCAGTGTACAACCGGCCACCAAGGATGAGCGTACTTCTAAGTCACCTGGACCTACACTTCGTGCAGCGAACTCTACCTCTATTGCCACGTATGGTCTGCGGTCCCTCACCCTCGACCTTGGTTTGCGACGCGCCTTCCGGTGGGTCTTCGTAGTAGCCGACGTTAATCAGCCCATCCTCTGCTCCGATTTCCTCACCCACTTTGACCTAGATGTCTAGCATGCGTCACCATCGCCTGATTGACAGCAAGACGCGCCTTTCCATCCTGGGCATACTGTCTACTGTCGCTCCAACTGGCATCCGCACGCTGCTTCCCTCATGCCCGTACGCAAGAATCCTCGAAGACTTCCCTGAGGTCACGAGACCCTGCAACTTAAAGCAGCCGCCCAAGCATAGCGTTACCCACCACATCGTCACGCGTGGTCCACCAGTCGCAGCTCGGCCGCGCCGCCTCTTCGGTGAGCGTCTGGCGACTGCTAAACGTGAATTCGAGCACATGCTGGAACTCGGTATTATCCGTCCATCGTCCAGCAACCACGCGTCTCCACTGCATATGGTTCCTAAGAAAAGTGTAGACTGGCGTCCGTGCGGTGATTACCGAGCGCTCAACGCTCAGACTGTCCACGACAGCTATCCCCTACCCCACATCCAGGATTTCACAAGCCACTTGGAAGGGTGCACAATCTTTAGCAAAGTGGACCTTGTCAAAGCGTATCACCAAATCCCCGTCGAGCCTGCCGATATCCCGAAGACGGCCATCACTACACCCTTCGGCTTGTTTGAGTATGTGCGCATGCCCTTTGGGCTACGCAACGCAGCTCAAACATTTCAAAGGTTCATTGCCGAGGTGACGCGCGGCCTTCCGGCTGTATTTGCGTACATCGACGACATCCTAGTCGCGAGTCCTACTCCACAAGATCACGAGCGCCACCTCCGAGAACTCTTTGAACGCCTTCAACAATTTGGCCTGGTTGTCAACGCCCAGAAATGCGTTTTCGGGACGTCCGAGCTCGAGTTCCTGGGCCATCACATCTCGGCGCAGGGAATACGTCCTTTACCCTCTCACGTTCAAGCCGTGAAGGCCTTCCCCGAACCTACCAGCCTCCGCCAGCTTCGTGAATTCCTGGGCCTGGTGAATTTCTCGCGACGCTTTATACCCCACTGCGCCGAGCTTCTGCGTCCACTGACTGAGCTTCTTCGCACAACCAAGAGCTCCTCATCCGCGATTTCCTGGTCTCCCGAAGCTCAAGCCGCTTTCAACGCTGCTAAACAAGCCGTCGCCGACTCTGTGCTTCTCATCCACCCGAGAACCGACGCGCCCACTCGCATCATGGTAGATGCATCCAGCGTTGCAATAGGCGCTGTTCTCCAGCAGAGAATCGACTCCGAGTGGCACCCGCTGGGTTTCTTCTCTCGGAAGCTCCAACCTGCCGAGACGCGCTACAGCGTTTTTGGTCGTGAGCTGCTCGCCATTTACGCCACCATCCAGCACTTCCGGCACTTTTTGGAGGGGCAGTCCTTTCACGTTCTTACGGACCCTAAGCCTCTGGCGTACGTTTTCCGTACGAACTCCTCCAAGTACGTTGCACGGGAACTCCGTCAGCTCGCCTATATATCGGAATTCACGACGGACATTCGGCACATCAAAGGCACCGACAACGAGGCGGCTGACGCGCTTTCACGCATTACCTCCATCGGCAGTGCTGCATCTGCTGTAGACTGGGAACGCCTAGCTCAGGCGCAGATTCAAGACCCTCAGCTGCAAGCACTGCGGGACCACCCGGGTTCCCTTCGTCTATAACTTGTGCCTCATCCGTTCGTGCCTGGCTCACTGTGGTGTGACATGTCAGCGGCGGCGCCTCGACCCTTCGTTCCGGCTGCCTTTCGTCGTGCTGTGTTTCACTCGCTCCACGACATCTGCCACCCCAGCATCCGAGCCACGCAGCGCCTCATCACACAGCGGTACTTCTGGCCGAGCATCAACGCTGATGTCCGCCAGTGGGCCCGTTCGTGCCTCGCTTGTCAGACAGCCAAGGTGACCCGCCACACGAAGACCCCGACGCAGCCTTTTTTGCCACCTAGCTGTCGCTTTGACCACGTCCATCTTGATTTGGTCGGACCATTTCCTCCCTCCCGTGACTGCCGGTACATTCTCACAATGATTGACCGCTTCACCCGTTGGCCCGAAGCCGTACCAATTCCGGACATCACGGCAGAAACGGTCGCAAAAGCCTTCGTTTCGACATGGGTTTGCCGTTTCGGTTGCCCCGGCATTGTTACCACGGATCGAGGCAGGCAGTTTGAATGCACCCTGTTCACTTCCCTCAGCCGCTTGCTTGGCACTAAACACTGCCGCACCACAGCATACCATCCCTGTGCCAACGGCATCGTTGAGCGGCTCCATCGCCAGCTAAAAAGTGCTCTCACTGCGCGCTTGGATAGAGAGCACTGGGTTGATCACCTGCCTGTAGTGCTTCTTGGCCTGCGTGCCGTCCTTCGTCGCGACCTCGGCTGTTCAACTGCTGAACTTGTCTACGGCGCACCCCTGCGGCTTCCTGGCGATTTGTTCGTCCCTACGGCCTCCTCGCCCCAGCCGCTTGAGTACCTCCAATGCCTGCAGGACTGCATGCAGCACCTGCGACCGGTCCCACCTCGGTCTTCAGACCACCGCATCTTTGTGCATCCCGACTTGGCGTCTTCGACACACGTTTTCCTCAGGCGGGACGCCGTAAAGGCACCTCTTACCCCCTCCTACGATGGGCCGTACCGTGTCCTTAACAAGACCCACAAGTCCGCCACCATCCTCTTGAATGGCCGCGAAGAAGTCGTCTCGTTAGACCGCCTCAAACCGGCCTACCTCGAGACGCCACCCAACGAACTCCGCGCAGACATCGCAGGCCTAAACACTCCACTGCTCGCCCCCAAAACCAACGCCCGCCAGCCTCGCCGTCGCGTCACGTTCCACATTCCGTCTGGGCGGGGGGCCCTGTATCGCCCTCTGGTTGGCGATCTTAGCCGGCGCCTTGGCGCCGGCTAGAAAAGACGAGAATAAAGAGACGAGCGGCGCGTGCTGGGTGCGCCAGCACGGCACGGGCAGCTCGATTCCGAAAGCCTGCCACGCTGGTACTTTCTCTCTTGCGCTGCGCTGCGACCCCGCGGTTCCCGACAAACACAAAAGGACCACGCACGCGTTGAGCATCACGCACTAAGCTTACCATCGCTTTGGAGGCTGCAGCCTTCCAAAATCACCCTGACTGAAGTGCTTCGTTCTTTGCAAGTGCCCCTACGTCGGACTGGCACTGAGATGCGAATGTTTCTAGTAGCGTCAAGTTCGAAGGATATGCGTCTTCGTGCTCACGCGACGTAAAGCTCATAGCAGGGAGCACGGCGCATGCGGTAAAGATAACGGCGTTAGGGGGCTTAAACCGGGCCAGCACACCTTTGGCTACGCCACTTGCGCACACAACCTTTCCCGGTGAGGGCATCGCCCTCTCCTAAGAAGTTCGAGGGGGGCACGCGTCCCGCTGCCCCCACGTAGTTCACGCCTATGCAGTCACAGCAACACTGTGACCTCTACACCTGTAAGCCTGGTTTTCCAAAAAAAAAGGCCATAAAGTAATGCTGGAAACTTGGACCGCCACAGTCGCAAGCTCGGCACCACACTTACACCACCATTTTTTTTCACGGCGGAAGCAACGACTACCGCTTTTTAAGTGCAGAGCACTTCAGGGGCCGGTCTTGTCGTCGTAGCTCGTTCTCTGTAATGAGCTACGACGACAAGCGACTACGTGAATAAGAGGGCTCCGCAACATAACGGATCCAAGTAGAGCCCGTGACACGGCTTCGAAAAACAAGCCGCCCTTATAGTTATAACTGTTGGAAACTCGAACCGCTGGTGCTTGCCATATAACGCCCGGTTCCTCAGCGCAAAGGAAACTGCAGGTATGTCTGAGGCGAAATGTGGGTGTATAAACTCGGTCGCACGCGCGCATTTATTTGGCAAAGCCCGTTGGGTTGTTTTTATGATAGTAAGCGAAAGAAGTGTCCACCAAAAAACGACGCGTTGCAAACCGCGCAATAGGGCGCCGGCACATGGGTCATGAAAGCAAGCAAAAAAGACCCCAACTCCCGCTCGCGCTGTTCCAGGAAAGGGCGGCTCGAGCACTGCAAAGGTTGGCATTTTTATTGCATTGGAGAAACCTTTGTTGAATTCGTCAAAGCCGGATTGAGAAAGGGTGGCGAAGAGCGTTATGGGTGGTAGCAGTGAGCGGGTAACGAAGCTACAGCCCATTATGGCGAATCACTTCTCTGCCTGCACTTCTGACAGCTTTCGCGTTGAATGGACGGCTTTATATTTTCATCGAGATGCGCAGCCTATAACCTGGCAATTGAACATCATGAATGCTACAAAGCATGTAGCGCAAAAAAGAAAGTAGTATGGTAGACACATATCGCTGTTTTTTACCTGTATTGTATTCTCGCATGATATAATCTCGCACATAATTGGTGGTGGGAAGTGCGCCCAGAGAAGAATATCAAGACGCAAGACACCATAGAGGGAAATTTTTCACTTTTTCGTTCAGGGCACCCCAGAATGACGATGATGACAGAATGTGCACACCATCAATAGCATGCATGCATGCATACATACATACATGCATACATACATACATACATACATACATACATACATACATACATACATACATACATACATACATACATACATACATACATACATACATACATACATACATACGTACATACATACATACATGCGTCTCGTGCGCTTCTAGGAACATTGCCCAGCTATAGTAAGGTTTCAAATATTAATGAGAGAGTGCGAAACGAAGCCGTCCACGTGTGCGCCAATTCAATGGTATGGTATGCATTTAGCCGCAATACATGTTTCAGTGAAAATGTAGAGGCAACTATAAAGAAACGTCAACTGACCATGGCACTTGTAATGACACTATCGTGAGTGGGGAAGGGCAGGGATCAGAATCGCCAGGAAGAAGAGCCTCCCCGGTACACATCGTACAAACGCGGCCCCCGAGCCGCCCCCCCCCCCCCCCGCGTAGTCTTCGCCTATGCATGACACAATTCATTGCTGTTACATATAATGGGTAGAAGAAATTCCCGCAAGGATTCTTACCGCATCGACATGTCTACTTTCGTCACCAGCTCATGTACCACAGTTAGTCATCATTTACTGTCTATGACAAGGTGTTCGATATGAGAATGCATTTTTTGTAGACTTCACAGACGCTACATATGCCGAGTGCTGCGTAGGTGATGGCTGTAGGAAATGACGTGTATAGCCTACATCTGCACATGCACGACCGCTCTAATACGACCACATCATTTCGGTTCTTATTTCTTGAACGCCGCGGTTACAAAGATTGTTGGCGCCTAAACAAGCGCTGTTTACGTTCGCTGACAGTGAAGCCAATCTATACCTGCCGTTCCCCTGCGAGTGCCGTTTGTGCTTTATCGCTCGTGTCATGACACCATCCCCTCAACCAGCTAAGACGCATGGCTTGTACTGTGAATAAGATTGCGATGCCGGGTTGTGTAGCGGGGCTGTTGACGGCGACGGTTGGTTGCGTGTATCGCAGGAGTGCCCGTCCATAATTGCTAACGTGCACGATGAAGATTAGTTTAGAGCATGCCTAGGGGCACTTTCACGCCCTTCATATTCCAGAAGTCAAAATGTGTCACCACATATTTCTCGTCGGTAAAATGAGGCGGAGGGAAATTCTTCAATAGGTTATTCAACGCAGTTGCCTATATTACTTTAAATAAAATTTATTTTCATTCGAACAAAACAATCACAAATATTTGCAAAGTTTTGAGCACTCATTTAATTGTTGTCAGGTAGGTTTTCAGAAATGAGTTGATACTTTAGGTTTACAAAGCGTATTATATACGCGTTTGTTAGTTACTGATAGTGAACTGCATATAATAATGGAAATTTCACTCCATACCTGAGAAACATTAGTATGAACTGAAAGAAATATGGCTACCGTCATATTAACCTTGCACCATGGCCCAACCCGCAAAACCGATGTCGCTCACTGTTTAGCCGTAATCACTGTTAATTATTGAAAGTGACTCGGGCTAGTTAGTGAGCGCAAGCAGTTTGACCGTTGGTAAAAGTTTAAAACAGACTGCTCCCATCGGGTAGAATAATACCCTCTCGTGTCGTTCTATCTAAGCAAGTGATCACTCTGTCTATATTTTACCCGATTAGCCAGCGCGACTATGAATAGTTAACAGTGCATCTGGCTAATCAGTGAGCAGTGGCGTTGCGGCGGGTTTGGTGAAATCACACGTGACTGCTCCCATTGCGGCCATGAAGCGACTGTAATTAGATCGTTGCATATAAAATGTAGAAACGAAGGACAAATGGGAACAAACTGAAATTTAATTGAACTATCTGATAATAGAATACATGTAGAGCTTTCGGACAGCCTTTCTCTATTGGCGAGCTCTCTTTCAGTTGTCGCGCCAAATTTCCCTTTTCTCACATGATAGCCAGCAGCGTACACTAACACTAGAATACGGAAATATAGAGAGAAGGACACAAAGTATCCCAAGCAGGTTCATTAGATAGGACGAGCTCACCCCAATGTACTAGCCAAACAACACATATGTAATGGCAGTCGCCAATATCCTTAACCTCCCCCCTCCCCCCGAAACAAACTACAGAACCCTCATAAGCCCCCTCCACGCCACCCCTCCTCTCCAGAACACTAATTTTTGCAGGGGTCTTGGCCTTTCGAGGTCTCCCATTTGATACGCCATGACAGCACTGCATGGTCATACAATTGCCCCACACGGCCATTTCCAACCAATTCTTTGTAGCGGCAGTACCACAGCTGAAAAGACTAGGATCACAGTACATGTTCGTCGATAGTGCGTGGTTTACACTAGACACTATTATTGCGAACACCTCCCTGTACACAACACTCCTCCATCCGTACCGCTTATTCTCGCTTTCCTGGCACGACAGAGCTACAGGCGTAATGTCACAACACCAAACAACGCCAATAGACCTTTCCGGAAAGTTGCGCGCGCCCCCAAACGGCGGCCGCAAAGCAGCCTGGGAACTGTGAGCGCGGCAGCAGCCGCCACCGCTGCCGCTTGGGCCGCTCTTCATGTATCTCTACCGTGCCAGACCATGCCTTGCGCGACAGCGTCTGTGGAGGCAGCATTTGTTGACGGTGCAGCTTCGACGTTTAACATTGTGTTATGCATGCAGAACATCTGCTATCCTGGACAGCTGTTTTGATGACTTGTTTCTTTTTCAATCTTCAGCACTCTTACCACAGCCCGAATTTTTTCAACAAACTGCTGCATTTTGAGTAGTTGCAGTGTGTATCCCGTAGATTCATGCCACAATATGTCTGTATTTGATTGAAGTACTGGTGCCTAAGCGGTGACAAGTCTTGTTGTGCAATCATAAGCTCTTGTGTTAGTTTCCTCTGTTTGAATAAGAAAATAGAAATATTTCTTTCAGCCGAAAAAAAGGCGAGGCAGCTAGTTTGTATCATTACAATAAAAGACACGTACACTTTTATTCCGTTAGCAAAACTAACCAATACCGACTAGAAGGTAAAACTTCAGAGTGCGCTAATACTAAACACGCGTAGTTGACAATGTGCTTACTTATCGATTGATAAGTGGTTTAGTTCTTCAAGTAGCAACTAATTTTCCATATCTGGTTTGGCTTGTCAGCTATCGCATTTGGGAAAACATACCACAATATTTTCAAGTTCTTCACTTCTCCAATAGCTCGCTCAACGTGTCTCCTCATGTTGGCGGTCTGCCACGTGCGTGTTTCATCCGCTACATTTTGTTGACGCCGACCATTTAATATGGGAGGTCTATTCAATTTAATGCCAAGTTCACGGAGCTCATCTCCGATCAAGAATCCTGGGTAAGCTACGACGAGCTGTCACCTTTGTTTTCACACACTGCAGGAGGCAAACCCCACCTTAAAAAAGGGAAATAATAATTCCACAACAAGCGACCGACTTTACTTGCAACAGCAGAAACTCAGTTCTTTCAATACCGCAGGATAAGGGATGCAAGCAGTCGCTGTCATTTGAGAAAGCGCACTGTTTCCTGCTGCATTTTGAGTAGTTGCAGTGTGTATCCCGTGGATTCATGCCACAATATGTCTGTATTTCATTCAAGTACTGGTGCCTAAGAGGTGACAAGTCTTGTTGTGCAATCCTAAGCTCTTGTGTTAGTTTCCGCTGTTTAAATAAGAAAATAGAAATATTTCTTTCAGCCGAAAAAAAGGCGAGGCAGCTAGTTAGTATCATTACAATAAAAGACACGTACACTTTTATTCCGTTAGCAAAACTAACCAATACCAACTAGAAGGTAAAACTTCAGAGTGCGCTAATACAAAATACGCATAGTTGACAATGTGCTTACTTTTCGATTGATAAGTGGTTTAGTTGTTCAAGTAGCAACTAATTTTCCATATCTGGTTTGGCTTGTCAGCTATCGCATTTGGGAAAACATACCACAATATTTTCAAGTTCTTCACTTCTCCAATAACTCGCTCAACGTGTCTCCTCATGTTGGCGGTCTGCCACGTGCGTGTTTCATCCGCTACATTTTGTTGACGCCGACCAATTCTATAAGGGGGGTCTATTCAATTTAATGCCAAGTTCACGGAGCTTATCTCCGATCAAGAATCCTGGGTCAGCTACGACGAGCTGTCGCCTTTGTGTTCACACACTGCAGGAGGCAAACCCCACCTTAAAAAAGGAAAATAATAATTCCACAACGAGCGACCGAAAAGAAATAGTCGAAATACTTTACTTGCAACAGCAGAAACTCAGTTCTTTCAATGCCGCTGGATAAGGGATGCAAGCAGTCGCTGTCATTTCAGAAACCGCACTGTTTCCTGCTGGAGCGAGAGCACTGCTTTATCACCCTGTTACGACATTTGTGGTAAAATTTTTTACAAAACGGGAGTTGATTACTCCAAACTGCCAGGAGCATCTCGTCTTGGATGCCTGGAAGCGCGACGGGCGCTTAGGAGGGCGATGTTTCTTTCACTTCGCGGCAGCTTGGAAACAATAATATCTAAGGTTTGATGAAATCTCGTTTGGTTGTGTAAAAGGTTCTTAGATAAAAAATTGCGGTCCCCGACCAAAGGTTTATTAAAAGCGTAAAAAAGAAGTGCAAGAAAGAGCCTGTCAACAAGGCTTCCGTACGGAAGGCGAAACAACTCTTTTTTACGCTTTTAACAAACCTTTGGTCGGTGACCGCAAGTTTTATATGTAAGCTAGGAAACAGAACATATAGAAAGCATAATTTAAGTTATATTGCTGGGCTTACCTGTCTTTACCGGAGGGCACTACTCGGAGACGACTCGGTGTGGAAAAATGGTCGCATGTGGTACATGTAATATTTGCGTCTGCTCGCGCTGAACTGGGCTTCACATATGCTGTGATGCTCAGAACGCTCCCACAACGTGAAGCGGCCACCACGACCGATTTATCCGGCGAACCCATTCCGTTTTGAGTTTTTTGTCCTTCGGAAACTTCTGCAATAAAACATGCCGGTCTCGTAGCGTATTTTTGCCCAACCGAGCACACAGCACGTTTGTCCGCCTCCTGCAGTTCCTTGGCGCCATATCGTCAGTATCGCGTAAACTACAAACGCTAAGGCAGGTCATAAACCAGTCTAGCTTTACACAAGCGGAAGTGCATCACCAATAAGGTGTGCACACGATATGGGCTCCTTCGTTTTCCCACTCGGCTCTCCGCGGGCTGCCCGATGCAAGAGCTGGTTATTTGTATTTTTCTCGGGGAGCTCAAGTGTCCCATTTGTTTTTTATACCCTCGTGTTGAGGAATTTTTCATTTTCTGCGGGCAGCTAGGAGCACAAAGACGCTTTTCAAATGGCAGCAGCTGGTTCCACTCTGCAAGCTAGCAGAAGACAAAAGGTTCTCATGCGGTGCAGGCAGTTTTAGAAGGATGCAGGGTTTATTTCTTGTTTTGGGTTCTACGGTTTAAAGATGCTTTAATTGATGCGCAACATAACTTTGCCAGCACAGCCTTTTACTCCACTTAAACTTTGTCCTTTGACGGGCTCGCTCCGCTCAAGCGGCGCGCTGCGGGACCACCCCGTCGCCGCTCGCACCGCGCGCGCACACAGTTCCCATGACACCTTGCGCGGTCCCGACGGGGGAAAGACAGGCGCTGCAGTTTCTGGAAAGGTCTATTGACTAGATAAACGCGGTAATGCGAGCGTTGGAAACACTGGCATCGAAGGCAGTGGCGAAGGCATCCAAGAGCGGATATTCGTCAACTCGTCGTAGCATAGTGAAGGAGCGGCTTTCAGGGGAGTTGCTTTCGTTAAAAACGAAGAAGGGACCAGATCCAAATTTAACTTTTGCAATGATAGGCAGGGCGAGTAGCGAAAAACCATGGTAGAGACAGTAGCACACTCCCATGATCCTAACAGGACAACCCGAACGGGCAAAGTTACGTTATGCAACTGAATCCGGAGCGCACTTCACGACCCTGGCAGACAGCGCCTATTTGTAACCATAACTCCTAACGGTAACCAAGTGCACTGCGTGTTGTGCACAGCACTGAAGTTAAATCAAACATACAAAAACACTCTGGCAGAGCAGGACGGGTGATGAGACAGACTCCGCCAGTATGAATGGCCGCTCGGATTGGTTCTGCCACGGCGCATTCTCGAAGCCGCGTGAGCACTGCAAGTGATTTTCCTCTCCCATCTCCAGGGTAATTTGGGAAAATATCATGGCGCAGCGCCGTTCTTTGCGCTGTCGAAACTTCGCACGCGGCAGCAAAGAAACACGCATACAGCACGCGCGCGCACACACAAACACACCCATGCACACACAAAAATGCACGCACGCAACGCACCTTCACACACACGCACACATACACACACAGGGAGACAAACGCCCCCCCCCCCCTACACACGAACAAACACAAACGCACACACACACGGCGCGCACATGCTCATGTATACACACGCGCATACATGCCCCAGGGACGCACACACACACACGCGCGCTCGCGCACAGACTGCACACACACAATCCCACACAAACACACACGCACGCACACACTCAAATGGACGCGCACACCCACGAACGCACACACGCACGCACACGCACACGCAAATGCACACGCCGGCCCACACACGCATGCTCACGCACACCCCCACCCCTGCACGCACACGCGCACCTACCCGCACTCACGCACACACCCTCACAAGAACCAACACAAACGCACACAGCGCGTGCGCCAGCACACCGTCGATTCGTAACAGCACCTGGAACACCAACCGCCGCTGCGCCTTAGCGAGACATTATACATTTGTCGTTAAACGTACCAGTAACGCGTGTAGGCACAAAAAATGCGCTGATTTGGAACCTGGTCTGATGCAACGACGAGAAGAGTGCCCACCTATTGGCCAACGCGTTGTCTGCTTCGGGGACAACAGGAGATTTATTGCAATGCTTGAAGCTTCTCTGCAATACCCACGCTGTAAACCCTTCAGGAAATTTGTGCAGCCATTATACTGAAGCCATATTTCATAAACTGGTAGTTTTCACAGAAAAGTTTACATGGTTAAAAAAGTATGGCAGAAAAGATTTCGAAATTATCTGTAATCGCTATAGAAGGTTCGGCGTTTATATAGTTACGCTCTTTCCTGAGCGACTGGTGCCCTCTACCTGAACTAGGGATGAGCGGGAAAGCTGGGTATGATATTTATGTATCTTTTGCAGGCTGCTTTATGTTCCTTGAGAATATTATTTTTTTTTCTCAAGAAAGGAGGGGTTGCAAATTAGCACTCTGTCAGTGCACATCCTTCCTATGCGTCTGTTCCTAGAATACATTTTCTTTACATCGGCTTTTCCACCGCTCTTCACGCCCTAAAGCAAGAACAAACCTCGGAGCGAGCGAGAGTAATGGCGGTTCGACTCACACCGTGCTCCACCGTCCTTGACGTGTGTAGTCGTCGGAACTTAAAGAACTAAAAAACATTATCGATTGGTTTCAACCTTAGAAAAACTCCAATCCTTTATAACTACGTGTCTAATATTTATTTCGCGAAAAGATAAATCGCTTGCAGCTGCGTCTCGCCGCAATTTTGCCTTCACAAATGTAATTTATAATGATGATTACTTTTGATACTTGGGAGCGATGCTCCTCACCGTGTTAAACAACTAAACGTTTCTCCATGCTCTATTTGCATTATGGGCGCTGGCAGATACCAATGCCGAGAAACACAAAATGGAAGAGAACTCTTGTACTCTTCATGAGTCATACTCGCTGAGTGTACTGCTTTTTTCTAGTAAATACAAGGCACATTTCACGAGTGATAGACACAGCCATACGTGGCCCTAAATGTAATGTGTCGTGACGCTAATTCTAGAACATCTAACTTCCTTTCGGGTTTTGGAGCGCAAGCTGAAAATATTGAAAAATCAGTCAAATTTCTTTTTTTTTGTTTATCTGCTACATAATGTGATGTTGCTCTCGCAAACGCCATTTTTTGCAGTGATGGGCACGTTAACGAAAAAAGTAACAGTGTTACAGTTACAGTTACCTAACCCAAAAAGTAACTCTGTTACAGTTGCAGTTACGAATTTTCCAGAAGTAACTAGTTACAGTTACAGTTACTGCAAAAAGTAACGTCGTTACTTTTCCATTTCTGTAAAAACTGAGTAACAACTAAAAAGATTTGGCTTATTCAATAGAAACGTACGAAGGCATGCAGGTAGTAAAAATTACACGTAGTAAATCCAACCTGAGGGGAACCTAAAATTATGCACTCTCCTGCCCAAGCCCACAATCGTTGCGCACGTCTCTATTTTTTTATTACGGACGTTTTGCTACCTAAGATAAGGAACTTTATTTTTAGGGGCGAAGCTCCTTAGGGCGTGGGTCTGTCCATCCTCGACGTATGTATGTAGCCACCTCTAGTTTAGTTCTTGGATTGTTTACTAGATGGCGGTACTTGTATATGATGAAAAGATGCGCTTGGATTGTTTACCAGATGGCGTGGCTACCTCTAGTTTAGTTCTTGGATTGTTTACTAGATGGCGGGGAGCGTTGTAATAAAATCCGTTCGCTGTTGGCGCGCGCTCGGAGTCGCCCGATGGATAAGGCTGCAGATGTGCGAGCCCGCGAGGCAGAAGCGCTCCGTGAAGCTGCGCGACGCCGCCGCCAAGATCCTGCCGTACGAGAGCGGGAGGCCGAAGCGTGTCGTCTGGCTGCGCGACGACGCCGCCAAGATCCCAGCGTTCGAGAACGAGAGGACCAAGTGTCACGGCAACGGCGCGAGGACCCTGCCGTACGCGAAGCGGCACGGCTGCGGCGCGAAGAGGATCTCCAAAACGTCAGAGAACGGGAAGCGGCGAGAAAGCGCGCGTATCGGCAGGCAGACCCCGATGCAGTGAGAGCTCGTGAGGCGTCTGCAAAACGCATCAGGCGAGATCAGCCCCAAGGTGCCGACGCGCGGTTTAAGCGAGACTTTCTAGACGTTACGTTCGGACACAGATGTAGTGGGCGAACTTTCACTGAAGAGTCACGATTTTACCGATGATTTCCCCTCAGGAGCTTCGCCCACTTATCATCATTCACCCCGTGGATATGCTGTGAATTTTTGGTTGCTGCACTCTCACTGCAAGAAATGTATTTGACACATCATTGTAGCATAGAATTAGTTGTTTTTCAAAGCTGAATCAGAGAGGCCAAACTTATACTATACCGAGCTGGAGGACAACACAGCCGAAACAATGTTTCAATGTGAACTTAATTTATTTTTTTTACAATGCCGTCGCTTGACCGTCTCGCGTAGTGACAGAGAATGGAAAAAAGGAGGAGGAGGTGGCGGATCGACGGAAGGGCCGTGGAGGAAAGGGGAAACGGACGTGGCAGTACATAGGCTTTTGAGGAGTTCTCGAAAGATAGTCAAAAAAGCTCTGCGTTAACTTTTTATATGGTACATGTGGTCGGAGATAGAGACCAATTTGAGCCATTGCCAAAGCGACGTTTGTCCGTGGTCCCTCGAAGGCGTTCTCCCACCCCAATTCCCAGCTACCCCCATCCCCGGAATGAGACAAGATGTTTCCAAACGAAATAGTAACTGAAATGAACGCTTTACTGTTTTCCCCCTTCCCGAACTCCTGCCCCTGCCCTCCCAAAGGCAGATTTTGCCATCTCGACCTGAAAAAACTGCTGTCACAATTCCAGCCTTCCACAGCAATCACGTCGCCGATCCCAGGAACACCTTCCTTCGTTTGCTTTGAGGCGTAGGCTGCACGAAGCTCACCCAAGTACTTTTTGCACCCAACATTCAAAAGCAGATGTAGCTACTGTGTTTGTTTCGGCCACAGCACACGAAATAAAGTCGCGAGGCTTTCCAAGAACATTTCTCCGTGCAGTGGCAGTGGAGTCAGACGTCTGCCGGCCAAGATGATGGCTGGTGTGAGGGCACTCGGCGGTTAGCATTGTTGGGGTCGTGGTATGTGTGGAGGGGCATGAAATTTATCACTTCCTCGACCTCGTTCGAGCACTTGGTACAGCTCGTTAAAGCCTCTAGACCAGGGGTCCCAAACGCGTCGTCCCAAATACGGCCAGGAGTCTCTAAAGCGAAGAATGGTCGCAAGCAACTCCGACTTGTGTATCGAACACTATACAATGCGCACAGGTCTGGGCGAGTGTGAGGCCGACGAGAGACTCCCCGCGGCGTTTTGTGACCCTGCAAACGGGGCTGCACGTCGCTGATGAGAAAGCGACGCCGTGACCGGAGTTTTCCTTGCTTCCGCGAAAGTGACAAAGTGTTAGTGCTTTGTGCGCCGTTTGTGGGTGTTTGTTTTCCGGTTCGCCTTTGTGTCAAACACTTTTACTGCACTCCAGATGTGGCGAAAATGCTGCAGCCGCACGTCCGACTATAGGTTGTGGCGCATGAGCGTGCATCTACGTCCGCTTAGGCGCGTGTCTCAGCGTTATTTATGCCGTGGGTGAGAACGATGTCGTGCTGCTGAGGAAAATACTGCAGCTTGGACTTACAAACTTCAATCCCTAAGTAGAGCGCGTGGGACACCACGCCTAAACATTTCTAGCACATATGTTTCTCACCCATGAGAAGGGAGTGAGTTGGAACAGATGAAGTAGACGAAGGTTCTGGTGAAGAAAGGCCGAAAAAGTGAAACGCGCAAACTGTACATCGCTCGTTGATGAGTCCTGCTGTTGGATAAATTTTTATAGAAATCAAGTAAATGTAACGATATTTCTCGCTACAGTTACTCCACAAAAGAGTAACAGTGTTACAGTTACAAGTTCCTCTACCTTAAAAGTAACTAGTTACAGTTACAAGTTATTGGAAAAAGTAACTAGTTACCTGTAACGCGTTACTAGTAACTAGTTACTGCCCAAGACTGATTTTTTGCACATTACTTCTTTGGGCACAGTAAGCATTGACATAAATAAAATGGCCACGCATCTGCCTCTTTCGTTGCAAATGTCACCGAAAGACAATAGCCAACTGCCGCCCCAGCCAAGTAAAGGCCTCCCTTCTCTTTCCCGCTCATCTCTGATGCTGTTCTTTTCCCGTCCCGTTCTTCCTAAGATTACACGCTAGAGGTATGCTGAAGTCAACTTAAATTGACTGCGTTGTACTGCTGGAAGTCGGTTGTCTTGGTGCCAACGCTGTCGTGCGGCGAAGATGCGCGACAGTTGACGTACTCTACTAACAATATATATTGTACCACAATGCCCTACTAAAAACCGTAACAAGCGAACATTGATCCCATATAGTGGAACGTTTCGTTGCTATTGCCGTTCGATTTCTTAAATGCCGTCAGGAGATAGCGCTGGCAACAGTGCGCGATGGTTTTGTACCATTTATGTAGTGTTTCATTTGCTATTGCAAATACCAAGCATCCATGAATGTTGTAGCAGAGGAATACTACAAATATCATTCCTTCATTGATTTTCTCTATAATTTTTGCCTTATATCTTGTTCGTTGTTAAACAATGTTGACAATATGAACATCAAAGCTGGACCTACATGTTTAGTTTGGCGGTGGGTATATAGGACTATTGTGAAGATTTTATTTCACTCTGACCGTGGGGCTGAATCACGTAACCGACAGACAGACAGACAGACAGACAGACAGACAGACAGACAGACAGACAGACAGACAGACAGACAGACAGACAGACAGACAGACAGACAGGCAGACAGACAGACAGACAGACAGACAGACAGAGAGACAGACCAAATTTACTGCGTTTTAGTAGCCCAAGAATAACTATCGTATTTAAAACACGGAACGGTCTGTTTGGGAGCACATGCTTGGCTGCTTTGTTGATGGCAAGGCAACGAGAGCACCAACACAATCAGAGAGATTTATCAAAAGGAACTGAGGTTTTTTGTGGAAGACCGCGATTTAAAAATAAGAGGACATGGAAAAGTGACATTGCGGTGGAAGCAAACTATTAAAGAATTTTCAGAAGCACATAAAATTAATGCCGATGTTGCAGGAGATTACAAGCAGGTTTAAACAAACATAACGCTGTTCCTCAATTATGCTGAACACAGGCAGCCGCCAATTGAGCCAGCTGGGAGGATTTATATAAAACATATCCTACCGAAAGCACAGACAACCACCCCAAGTAAAGTACACAAACGCACAAAGATCCAAAAATACACTAAAGTGACCAACCTTGAACAAAGAATTTACCATTACTTCCCCAAGAAAGTTTTGAGGCATGCGAAAGCCTTCTAATATCAAAACTACCAAAAACCTTCGAGAAGAGTTCAACCTTCACTGAAATTGCGTCGAATCGATTGTCATACCAACAGACTGCAACCGCCAACGAAAATCGAACACAGACGACGATATTTGAGGCACTAGGTTCATGCATCGGCGAAGGATCTAAATGCATACCGATACGCGCTTTATTCGATCAAAGCATACTATTAAAGACGATAGTCTTTCTTGGGCTATTTAAACCAAGAAATTTTGGTCTGTCTGCATCTCGGTTTGTCTGTGTGTCTGTCTGAGACTAGATTCAGCCTCCCGGCCAAGCGATGTAGATATTGCGCAATAGTCTAATATACTGACAGCCAAAAGTAAACGTTTAAGCCCGGTTTATATGCTCATACTTGTCAACTTTGTTGAACAAGAACAAGACATTACACAAATATAAGACAGAAAATTAGTACGCAGAATATATTTACAGTGTGGATTTGTTAAAAACCGTGTATCCGTGGTTTTTCGATATCAAATGATATTTTACATCAATTGCAGAATATGAAACATCGCGCGACAACAGCAACGAAAGATGATGATGATGACGTACTGAAAGCTTTTGGAAGCGACCCACAAAGGGGGATTGGCCAGGGATAAATCGATTGTTGCTCTAGCTAGCTCCCTACTTAAACGTTCCGTATATATAGAAATATTCGAATACGGAGTTCTCGGAGTATGATGCCCCCAAGCACCCCTATAATAAATATTATTTAATAAACACGGGGATCATATTCGTTCACACAATAAGAACGTTTGGTACCGTTTTCGTGTTTTTATCTTCAATATTAGGCAAAAAACGCGCTCCGTATGTTGTCCGTATATTCCGTATATATGAAAGTCATACCGACGATGATTTGGCGGTTCTGCTAAACTTTCAGACATAAAACCGGTGTCAAATTTTCGGATGAGTATGCACTATTTTATTTTCATGTGTTTCAAAAAAGTATTCCTTGTTTTGTGGCAGCGTTGGGTGATTATAGGAAATTACTCCGTATTCCCATAGTTCCATATATACGAAACCTTTCAGGAGGAAGGTTCCACGTTCTGCTTGGAACGCACGTGGAGCACGGCAACGTGGTTCTATAAACCTTGAAGTCGGCCGCCTCGATTCACGCGCATCACCGCCGTACTGCAGCTCTGGCATCGAGGAATCCGGCTTGTAAAAGTGAAATGCGGTAAATTCAAATCACCGTGAGCAAACTCTTGATGTGTTTACCTTTGGATTAGCGTGACGGTAAAGGAACAGCATACGACGTGAATTGGAAAGCAGAAGGGGGCATTCCTTGGCAAATGCGTACAAAGTCTATCGTTTTTTGACGACATTTGCTTCGAAAGGAGCAGATACGCGGCCAATTTTGTTACTCCCTTTTTCTGATCGATGCGTGAATTGACTCGTGTAAAACCGCTCCTTTATCGAAATCTTCCATTAACCTTTTGACACAATGTAAGGGTAGTTTCACGGATGAGCCGCGTGTCCGTAAATTGTATCGGAACTGTTTTTGGGTTACAGCAGTCCTTTTGAACGAATATATCTTTTCTCTGCAGCTTAATCACATATGGCACTTTCCCTGTGATAAGTGGACCGAATACATTAAACTACTTGTAGGGTCCCGACGATCAGCAATGGATTGCATGCCGCACCGCTGGCTGGAACATTTTACGGGCGTAGTCATGAAGACGGCCGCCCGCAGACCGGGGACTAGTAAATGAATTGACACAGTGGGATTGCACTGGGTCTTTTTTTCTCATGTAGCGGGACGGTTTGACGGTACGTTTTGAGGAAGGAATCGATTGCTGTTCCTTCATATTGCTGGCAGAAGTAAAGTAGAAGAGAGAACAGAGGTGATTTTTATTGTATTGTTTCTACGCGCAGAGCTCAAGTGTTTTATTTTAGTACGTAGTGGTGACATTTCTCCCCTCTTAAGGCACGTACTTGTTGACGCCGTATAATCCCGAACCATTATGCGAGACATCATGCAGGAGTCTTCGCGAACACTTTACCACGGCAAGTCCTTCTCACTGAGTATGTGACACAGTACGAGTTTGTTTTCAATCGCATGTTGGGGACACGATAAGTTTCTGGTGGAGGCTAACGCCTAGTTGTAAAACTACTACAAATTTGTACATTCTACCATTCATATACTTCCAAACAGCGAGTATGAAATCACAATTGACAACATTGGCCGCGCAACTCCTTCTTTTGTTTCAAATGTCGACCAACCACTATAGTCTTTGTCAAGATTTGCCAATAAATTCCGCCGTTCGCTTTTCTTCTCACCTTCCATGTTTTCCCTCTTGCGTCGCGCTCTTCCCAAGGTAAACACGCCAAAGGGTTGCTCACGTTATTTGAATTTACCACGTTCCACTGCTCCCGGCAGGGTGCCTCGATGACAGCGCTGCCGTACAGCGGAGACACGCGTGAATCAAGGCACCCTACTTCTACATTTATAGAACCGCATTGCCCTAGTCCACGTGGGTTCCAAGCAAGACGTGGAACCTATCTAGTGGAACCTTTCGTAACTTTTGCCACTTGATTTCTTATAATGCCGCCACAAACTAAAGTGGCGCTATCGACAGCAGGCGACAGTGTGAATTTTTTCTGCACTTTATGTAGTATTTCATTTCACAAAAATCAAGAATCTAGGAGTTTTACTGTAAGTATCTCTTGTATAGTAATTTTCTTTCTTATATATGCGTAATATCTTGTTGATGTTCAACATTGTTTACAAGCAAGAAGCTACAAACAGGACATGGTGTAGATTTCGCCGTGAGTATTTCACGCTATTACTTAGACTTCGTTCCACTTTGACAGAGGGGTTTCATCGAGTCACAGAGAGACAGACAGACAAACAGACATCAAACACACCAAAATGTTTGGGTTTAAGTAACCCAAGAAAGACTATCGTCTGAAAAAAGTCTGATTCGGGCATGTTGCCACAAAATGATGAATGTACAAACCTTGACGCAAGAGAACGCCCTCTGTGCCTGATTACAGGATCGACCGTTGGTGTTTGTGCAGGTAAAAATTAACCCGTCACACCATCTTAAAGCACACGTGCAATCCGTGCAATGTGCGTAAAAATGTTAATAGGGCGCCTCATTTAATGATCTGTGGTGTTTGCCAGCACGAATTCTCAGACAACACTGATTATAGCCTACGTATAATTTCTGCCCGTGAAAGGGATACATGACCTGTAATCTACAAACTTGAAGCATTGTGCTCTCTACTCTCCTCCTTCTTTTGTTAAAGAGTAGACGTCTTTAAACGTTTAGTTCTGCCGTGAAGCGTTACACAGCCCAGGCCAGCGCACGTGAGCGTGGGCTTCTAAGGTGCGCCACGCGTACTCCGCGCTTGCGCGTGGGATTGCGCTACATGTTAAACGCGGAGCAAACTAACAAGAAAAAATACTTACCGCACATTAGCAACCCTGTTGTCCTCATCCCGCGGCGTCGGCCATTTCGACCTTCAAAAGCAATCTTCCCAGCGTTCGTGGCATGATCTCTCGCGTGCTGTTCTCCACGTTAGTTTACGTGCGTTCCCAACTGAAGTGGGGAATACAAGCACCGAGTTCTCGCTACAGCAGCCCAGTTGGCGAAGCCGGTTGCCATGGGCTCTCGCGAGCGCTAACGCTGTCTACTTCCGCATGGATGTGAAAGGCTGGAGACAAAACATTGGGGCCCTGCCTGTCATGAAGAACTCTCAGCGGAAAGTTGGGAAATCCATGTAAGTTGCAACAGCAGGGCCTCCAAAAAAAGGGAGAGGGCCCACTAGCTCTGTTGTTTCTAAACCCTTGCCCCACTTGTGCAATTTCCTTCTGTTTCTTCTGTGCTGTTCTTTGCACGAGTTAGCAAATAGCTTCAAGTTGTATTTAAAATAAAACGCAACAAGCACTAAGTAACTTCATGCTACTTGCTCCTGCCGTTGTGAAGTACCACGCAAGTAAAGCGGACTATTTTTTGCCCGTGACGAGCACCCTACTTTCGTTTTATTTATGTGAGGTATGCCTGCAGCGCTCTTGATGTCACAAAAATTGTTTTCGCGTTCCAAGCGAACACATGTCACACGAAATCTCACGTCCGACAGTTCTTAACAGCCCTGCCAATGCGGCCGACACTTGTTATGCTTTTCTATCAAGTGATTGCACGATTTCCTGTACACAGGTCTTATGCTGGACATGCCCATGCTGTAGTTCAGCAACCTCGAAGAGACCTATTAATAGCTGAGGAAATTTTTAGTGGACCTCGGTGGGAAATCTAGTTGGTTTATAGCGGAATAAATAATTAGGGCATCTGAAAAGTGCATGTATTGTTGCCTTCGTAACCTAAACATGCAAGGACAGGGGGGATTAAAACAAATACGAACAACGGAGCACACAGCCTCCGACGCATGCCGCACCGTCTGACTGCAGTGTCAGTACACTGCGCGCATGCGT
The DNA here is from genome assembly GCF_048455015.1 of Haemaphysalis longicornis. Lineage (NCBI taxonomy): Eukaryota > Metazoa > Arthropoda > Arachnida > Ixodida > Ixodidae > Haemaphysalis > Haemaphysalis longicornis. Next base: position 35,989,290 of record NW_027526233.1, on the reverse strand, counting down.
AGTTCTTTCAGAGCGTTTGAGAGTATGGCCTACTGTTAGGGGCAATGCTCTATAAAGAAGCGACGTCGGTCATTTATTTTGATGCGTATTTTTCTGCTCTGTGGCCACTGAGTATGATGTTATCTAGTACATTAAGGCGCCAAGCGCGCACCAGTCTGATTGCAGCTAGAATTATGCCATTCAACGATCATCCTGCTCAGTGGTGACACAGCTTGAAAAGGCGCCTCACAATAAACAACTGGTGTCACTTCTTGATCAAGCATGTCTCATAAATGTAGGCCACACTCTGAAACGGTCTCAAACAAGTGCGCATGCGTGCAGTTTACAAACTTGCCAGCCACACGGAGGCTGCGTCGGAAGCTGTCTGCTCCGTTGTTCGCGTTTCTTTTAATCCCCACTGTACGCAAGACCGAGCTCATTTTCCATAAACATTTTAATGACATCCACAGACGTACCGCAAATCTAGAAGTCCTTTTCCAAAAAAGGGTATCCGGCAACAAACTTAAAAAGTGCTTTTCTGGGGCATCCAGCTCCTAAACAGAAGTCATATCTGCTTTTCCAAAAATATTTCAAAGGACGCACGATTGACTAAAAATGATTTGAACACACGTTATCTTGATTTACACTTTTTCATGCCACCATGAATGTCGACCACCGATAGGTGTAATTTTCATAAAGCCTTGAACAGACTACTCACTAGCATAACGAACAGCAACTGGTAACCAATCCTACAGAAGTTGACAATTGCTCCAGGAGTAATGGCGTCCGGAATTGTGGCCGTCACTGTGCAAGTGCTTGATCCGTGCTTTTTGGTTCCTTCTTCTTCCTTGCTACAAAATGTCAAGCAGTTCTTTTTTATTTTAACGACGATGTTATGTTTCTTGATGATACTGGGATGCGTGTCTAAGGCATCTAGGAGTTGCTTGCAGTATATCTCACATCCACACTGGTAGGGTCGGTTAGAAAACTGTACAGTAATGGACAAATGAATGTGCGAACACAAAAATAGTAACTCAAGCATCAAAAATTGAAGAACAATTCGGCGCCCTTCCACTCTGTGAAGGGTAGCCAGCAAAGCTGCGGTGCGGAGCCTCAACGTGAGGTTTGACTCGGTCGTAGTCCAAGGGGTGCACGAAGGAAAACGCATTTGTTTTTAATTAGCGATTGACCATTCTTTCTGGTTATTAACTGAAAGTCCAGTCCTATCCAGTAACTGCTCCTCGCGCATGCTCAGCACGGCTCTTCACGAGCCACGTGAAAGGGCTATCAAGCGGCTCCGACGCAGCGTCAGACTTGGCTACCGCGTAGTTAAGGCGCTCACCTGGGCACGCGCCAGCGCCAGCACGTCTGCCGCGGCTATGACGCAACACAGTCCAACACAATCCAATTTAATCCAATCGAATACAAATCAAATCCAATTCAAGCCAGGCCAATCGAATCGAATTCAATCCAATGCCCCTAGCGCTTCCGCAGAATGCCCTGCACGGCCCACGCGAAACTGCTCAACCTCGGCCAGTGCATATTACGCTACAAAACACAGAGGAATCGTGGGTAGAAATTTATTATAGCGCGGGTATGGTAATCACGGCGGATGCTCTATGAAGGCACTAGGATCTTTTTAATTTTGTATGATTTTTTACATTCTGGGGATTTGAGTCGGCCCCGCAACGTGGCGCTACGCTCGCTAGCGATTCCTGTCTACAGCGCTCTGGGACCGGAGACGATCTGCTGGATCCTAGCAATTTAAAGCTTTGCTGGAATACTGTTCGGGGACGTGCAGTAATGACGCGCTATAGACATTTTACGTGCCGCGACACCTTTAGCGGCTCGGGCTGGTGGCGCCTCCTGTCGTGGTCATCCTTTCATGTAGGCAGGTAATAAAACAGCGAGATAATCGTTTTCTAACGGCTCGCGCAAGGACGGTTTCTCTCCCTACGCAAAAACGCGCATTAAACCCTCACCCAAGGACGCTCGTTCCCCAATGCGTCAGGCTAAAACGCTGGCTGTTAATAAATATTTATGTACTGCAGATACTTGTCCATGTGATGAACTATATAAGCGTAAAAGGAGGGGAACAGCGCAAATTTGACAGACATAAGAAGAAGCAGACGACACGCAAAGCGCTGACTTACAACCGTGTCGTTTCCTTCTCGTGTCTGTCAAATTTGCGCTGTTCCCCCTCCTTTTAGTCATGAACCAACATGCCCAAGCCTCAGTCCTTGCAACCTATATAAGCTTGACGTCAAAATTATGTTTTAATGGGGTGCACACTTGAGGGTGATCACGTGCAGAAACTTTAATATGCCTTCCATAAAAAATTGAGAAAAGTGTTCCGCTTGTGCGTCGAACCTTCGCTGAAAGCGCAACCAATGGATCACGAAGTTTGCAAAGACCTAAATCACAAACAAATAGCGAATCCATGCGACAATTTCTCCCGCCCTAAGGCAACGCATCTAGAAACAATTTGAATATGTAAATTCAGTTTTTTAGATGCGACGCTGAGAGCATCTCTTGTCGGCGGCCCTGTCCTTCCTGCGTGGGTCCGTTGTTGTTGCCCGCAAGGCTGCGTCTATCCTCCACTCTCCCCCTCTCCTCTCCGATAGCAAACACTCTCTCGCGAGGGGCATTAGAATGTATTCAATTGGATTGGCTTGGCATGGCTTGGCTTGACTTGGATTGCATTGGATTCGATTGGATTTGGCTTGGATTGGATTAAAGTGGATTGTGTTGGATTGTGTAGCGTCATAGCCACGGCAGACCCACTGGCGCCGGCGCGTGCCCAGGTGAGAGCAAACACTCTCTCTCAACATCTGCGGGTGTGGGGCCCAGCGCGCTCTCACTCCGCCGATGGGCGGCGCTGCGCGCGGTGCTGCGCATGTGCAGTACTCTCTCTCTCCGCGGTCTCCTCTCATTCGGGCACGCTGCGCACATAACCGGTGTGCCGCTCTCCGGCGGCCTTTCGGTTGACGGGTGCTCACCGTTGCGCCTGAACCCCCTCAGCGTCGCATCACACCAGGGTTTCCGCGAGGGGAGGTGGGCGTAATTTTTATGATATGAATGCATATACTACTGTACCCTTATTCCCGGTCTATGCATATGTTGTCTTGTGTAGTCCGGTTCTTCTGAAGTTTCTGGAGAAGTTTCTGGTCCACGAAATGTTCCTTAGGAAAATTCATTAGGCCTCTGAGAGAACACCATAGGTCGTTCTGAGAAAGCTATCGCTTTATTTTAACGTAGACAGGCGGTTTCGGTTTCAGCGAATGCCTAAATGTATAAAACGTATCGCAAGTAAAACGTAAGGGGAGCGACTGAAGTTTTTGTTTATGCGTAAGAAAAATGTGTGAAATCCTAGCGAGATAAACTTCCACAAAAATAACTCATTATAATTATCGTAATCGGCTTCGGCACAGTTCTGCTTTAAAAAATATCACTATTGAAATATAAAACGATCAGCCCAAAACGTCCCCGCCTTTTAAAATATTACAATAATAGGTCCCCGAAAGTCAACTCACCCGCAAAAGATTTTACATATGCACGAGGTTATCCCACACACTACAGCAGTTCAAAAAATGTTCATGCGAACCGATGCATAGGTTCGTTTTGTTCATAAGGATGATAATTCGTGTGTGAGCTTACAATTCTTTTTCGTATCGAATTGTGTGGACCCATTTCTGCACCTTCGCAGTAGGCTTAGAATTCTTACCAGGTTCTTAAGGGCAACTTCGCGTGCGACAGTGCCATGCCGATTTACATTGCGCAAGGCTTGAAATGCCGATTTACCTTGCGCGATTTATCTTGCGCGAGACTGTGCAGTTGGTGCCACTCCTGCTGGTGCCGGTGTGCTACCGCCGAGTCTCCAAAGTCTATATCCGGGGCGTTTCCCTGTCAGTCTCACTCATGTTAACAGAACACAGACTCTGGAGCTCAGGTCTAACCACTACGGGCGAAGGTCATTCTCCCCGTCTGCCTCTCACCACTGGTTTCGGTCGCACGTACGTGCCCCCATGCAGCAGCCACAGACTGTCTGGAGCGAATCTCTGGAATACACGCTAGCCGCGGCGGACAAGCATGGCGGTTCCACCACCCGAAACAGCGCCATCGACCGAGACGATGGCTCTGTCACCTGTTTTAATTGCGCGCATGGACATTTCATTGCACACGTAATAGGCTACTGGATTAAGTTATTAAAGAAGCGCCCAATGGTATGGCTGAGTGTTGTATGTCTCGTCTTATTTGAAAGCGTTCTTAGTCACCCGAAGACTTAGCAGTCAATGTTACGTTAAACACGTTTTTGTTTTAAGAGCGGAGGTGTTTAGCAACTCGTAATTTTTTTGCCTCCGCAACTACGAATACCAATGAAATGCCGAGCGCTCCTGGGTGCGCACCTCTGGGCGACCGGCTAGGGTCACTGGCGCAAGTTTGTCAACCGCAGCATATCCAGAAGAACTGCAACGTTCGCTGTACTCGTGGGAACACTTCCTCGGAACGGGGAAGACACAAAATAGGGCACGCCCCTCCAAGGTTATGTCGAATGATTAGCACTTCCCAAAAAGGAAGGAAGCTCACACTTTTAGCATCAATAATAAAGTAAAGATTGCTGCGGCAGCGAATAAGCGAATCGGCTGCAATTGTGGACTTAAGCCGCTCTGATGGTCGTGAAGGTTGGGTACAGCTTAGCTACCTTCATGTGTTACGTGTTATTGTGAGAATTTCAACTTTAAAAAAAAATGACTAGAGGGACTGAGAGATGCTTACAATTACGTCCGTTTGAATGGTGTTTTGTTTCTTTCTTTTTAAGATGCGGAAAGTGAAAAAAATTGAATTAGAAATGTTTTGTATACGGCGTCGTGGAATGCTACTATTTACCGGAGTGCTTCTACGAATGACAATTATTGGGTTCAATGCAGTCAATGCTGTGTCCTACCCTACCACCCGCTTGACATTTACTGCCTCTAGGGTTACTTCTGCACTGCGTAACATTTATTCAACTTTCGTGCTTCAATCCTCAGCAACGTTGTTTGCGAATATGGGGATCAAGCGTGTCCTCATTTAAAGGGAGTTTTAAGGCAGGTACAGTACAACACTGGTTCTTATTTCAGAGAAGCTTGTTATTCCTTAGCTTCTAGAGAATACACGGCAATATCAATAACTTTGCGTTTGTATGGAGTGGCGTACGTTATGAGTGCCCATTCGTTGGAACTAACATGCGTGGTATTCATTTAGGTGAGGTTTGATTTTAAACACATACAAGAGAAATGCTTCTAATTAATCGTTGTTTCGGGAAATGAAGGTCAGTCCCTAGAGAAAGGATGTATGAGTAAGGCGAAATTGGTTCGAGGAGTATTCGCCAATTACATATGAAGGACAATTGTGTTTTGTTCCTGCAGGCACACATCGAATTTCGCGAGAAAATGTAAAACCGAGAAATATGTATAAGTGGCCGCAAGAAGAAACACAGAAACACTTGCAGGAATTTCCTTTGTGCAACACTAAAAGTACTTCTGGTCAAACTGGAAAATTTCCTTATATTCCTACCTCTTAGGAAGGGGTTGTTTAGAAAAGGTAAAAATTTACAAGACATCACTGCAAAATTTGTAAAACCAGAAGTTACCTTCTCTTCCGATTAATATATATATATTTATACATACATATATATATATATATATATATATATATATATATATATATATATATATATATATATATACATATACGTTTGGAAATGAGGGGCTCGTTAGGTCGTCAGGAAATACAGAAAGAAATGCCGGCAGTCTACAACGCCAAAGAAGGCTTCTCCCCGTGTAGTCTGAGTGGCGCTGGCTACTACCCTTAAGCGTCAGATACAGTTGTAGTAAATATAAATACCCCAGAAAGTGAAGTGAAGGAGAACACAGTCGCCCAGATCGCCGAATTGGTAAGGCATTCAAGATCTAATCAACCCCGCACGGGGCACCTTGAGCAATCTTGGTGACGGTACTGGCGATACCGCGGACCCCGAGCCCCCAAACATAAGCTGGATCCAACCGTGGCGATGTGTTTATAGGTGGAGGGTTAGAAACCACGAACGGTGGCCGTCGGAGCCTTGGTCAAGCTCCGGCCGATGGGCTCCCTGCCTGTCTACCAGGCAGGGAGCTCCGGGACCTCTTTGACTACCAGGGTAAGGTCAGAGGAGAACGTACCCCCGTCTCCCTGCTTTCCAATGTATCATATGGCATTTTCCAAACCCCCCCCCCAGACGTGATCGGCCCCCGAAAAGGGGCCGCACCGAAGTACGTTTTCCTGCGTTGCAATCAATCTCGCTCCCAAAGCCCGATAATTTCTCGCGCTTTCTGATCATGGAGTCTGTTGACAAAACAAAACCAATCACTTCCCAGTCCGTCTTTCTAATCTCCAAGTATCTTGAAAGCCTTGTTGGAAAGTCGTACATGGCTAAGAAACTGAAAACGGGAGAACTTTTGATTGAGGTAGACAACAAACAGCAGTCCGCAAACCTCCTTTCACAAACGCGAATGGTCAATGTTGACATCAAGATCACACCTCATCGCAGCCTTAATAGCTGCCAAGGCGTGATCTCTGATCCAGATCTTATAAGTGAAACTGAAGCCAATCTGCTCGAGGGCCTCCATGATCAGGGCGTGACGGCAGTGAGGCGAATAACCATACGCCGAAACGATCAAATCATTCCTACCAAACACATCATCTTGACGTTTGACCACTCAACGCTTCCTGAGTCGGTCAACGTAGGCTTCGTTAGATGTCCGGTCCGACCCTACGTGCCTAATGCACGCCGCTGCTATAAGTGTCAGCGGTTTGGCCACGGCACAAACTCTTGTCGTGGGAAACTGACGTGCGCCAAATGTGGAGCACAAGATCATCCAACCGATAACTGTGAATCTGAGCACTTCACCTGTCCGAACTGCCAGGGACCGCATGCTGCCTATTCCAGAAGTTGTGAGAAGTTTAAACAAGAGAAACAGATTATTGCCTTGAAAGTAAACGAGAACATCACCTTCCCCGATGCGCGAAAGAGGTTCGCCTCCTTCCCTCTGGGCAGGTACGCCGACGCAGCTCGCCGGGGGGCGGAGTGGCGTCTGGTTTCGGCGGGGACCCAGTACCGCGAGTCAGACTTGGTCCCGCCCCCGCCCCCCCCCCCAGGGTTGCCCCAGGCAACCCAACCACCCTCTGCACCGCTCGCTCACCCAGCAGCGGCTGTGGTTGCAACGTCTGTTGGGGATGCCGCTGCATCCACTGCATCCTCCCCACCGGCCCAAAGCACACGCAAGGGCACGGAGATGGAGACGGAGGCAGTCGCAGCGACCCCCTCCTCTGCCTCACTGCCTGTGCCACCTGTCGTGCTTCCCACGCCTTCGGCACTGGCTGCGCAGGCAAAGAATGCCCGAAAGGGTACCACGTCAAGGGGGCCTAGTCCGCTGAGGACCCCCTTGCCTTCAGATGACGACAAAGACGTCGAGCCTTTCCGGCTTTCATCGCAGCGGAAGGAACAGGCTGCGACGTCCAGGTCAGTAGAGAAGGCACGAAAGCCCCTCCCAAGAGTCCAAGCCCCGAAAGACCCTACATAAATAATCACACTCCAGTAGCTCTGAACACATAATAATGGGAAGAGAAAACATAGTTCAATGAAACTGCAGAGGCCTTCTGAATAATCTTGACGACGTGCATGAGATTCTGCATGCCAACCAGCCAAGTTTAATGTGTGTCCAGGAAACACATCTGAATTCCAAAAACACAAGTGTCTATACGAGTGCCCCAAGTTTGCGGCAGGGCGGGCAGAGCTGCTGGTCGTGCTTCACGGAGCGCGGCCACTTGAGGACCTGCTTTGGCCCCCGGGCAGTGCTAGGGAGCGAGACAAAGTGCTCGAGGCCCTGGGTACATACCTGCGGGCCTCGGGGCTGCACAGCGCACTCCACTACAACTCTGCCTAGCTGCGCAGATTGTGGAGGAGTGCTGCTGCTGAAGCAGCTTCTGTACTTGTGTGTGTGCGTGTGTGACCCCTTTTACAAGTGTGCTGTGTCCTTTGTAGATTCATGTATTGTCTATATCTGTAGTGTTTCTCTGTAATGTTAATTTTCCCAGTGTGCAACCCTTTTTTTTTTCTCTCTTCTGTGTTTTATATTTACCCTTATTCCCCTTTTTCCTTTTTTTTCTCTTTTGTGTTTTATATTTACCCTTGCGCGAGTTACATGCATTGTAATGTCAACCTTCTCCCCCTATCCTCCTATTCCTATGTATTCTTTTCTCCCTTTCCTCCCCCTCCCCCCCTACACCAGCAGGCGTTCCGGTGTCCGCCCCCTAGGCGAGACAAACTACGCCTGTTGGTGGCTTTTCCTTTTCCTAAGTACAATAAATACATACATACAAATAGTTACCTGGTATACAGGAAAGACAGGGATGGCTGCACCCACTCTTCTGGCGGTGTGGCCATAATCGCCCGCAAATCCTTAGCATGCCACCCTGTCACCTTGAACACTATCCTTGAGGTTGTAGCCATCCGCACAATAATATTTAATAGGCTGATAACGGTATGCTCCATTTACATCCCTCCTGATCTTGCACTTTCGAGCTCTGACTTTGAGGCGCTGGTCGACCAGCTGCCGGAGCCGTACATTCTAACAGGCGACTTTGATGCTCACAATTCTCTTTGGGGCTCTTCTCGTACGGATGCCCGGGGTCGCCTGATAGAGAGGTTTCTTACATCCTCTGGAGCATGCCTTTTCAATAATAAACAGCCTACATATCATAACATAGGACACAATACATACTCAAATCTTGACTTGGCTATTGGTTCGGCAATTCTCTTACCATGTCTTGAGTGGGGTGTGGGCACGGACCCATATGGTAGTGACCACTTCCCCACATCACTAACATATATAGGTAAAGGCCCAAGCAGTTCATCTTCCCATAATAGGTTCAATGAAGCACGAGCTAACTGGAACACATTTACAGGGACATCGAAACTACACCACACATCCTTAGGACACCTACACGTTGAAGAAGCTACCCAACTCCTCACGGCACACATCCTCGACGCCGCCGGAAAGTCCATTCCCCACGCCTCTGGTGCCCCGTGCAACCAGAGGAGGCCGTGGTGGAATGAGGATTGTAGGCGGGCGCGAGAGGCCCAGAACAAGGCGTGGGGTATCCTTCGTCGGTACCCCACGCCGGGTAACCTTATTTTGTTAAAACGGGCCAAGGCGTTTGGAAAACGTGTGCGCCGTGAGGCAAAACGAGAGAGTTGGCACACCTTCTTGACATCCATTAATTCATACACAGACACACACAAAGTCTGGACACGTATACGCAAGCTCAAAGGACAACAGACACACAGGCTGCCCCTGGTTAGCACAACAGGGGACACACTAGAAGACCAGGCTAACACACTTGCACAACACTTCGAACACGTGTCTAGTTCAGCACACTACACAAACACTTTCATGAAACACAAAACATCTGCAGAAAAAAAGCCCTTACACGACAAAGACAAATCAAAAACTTCTTAAAACTCTGAATTCACTGTCTATGAGTTGAGGGCTGCCCTGAGCACGTGCAAACCTTCAGCTCCAGGCGCAGATAAGATTACATACACCATGATACAGCACCTACACCCAGACACTCTTGAAACACTCTTACACCTATACAATAAAATATGGCTTTCGGGGCACATTCCACGCTCTTGGAGGGAGGCCATAGTAGTGGCTGTCCTAAAGGAAGGAAAGGACCTTTCCTCTCCCGCCAGTTACCGCCCCATTGCCCTGACAAGCTGCCTGTAAAAGCTCTTCGAGAAGATGATAAACAGGAGACTTGTGTACTTCGTAAAGTACAGTGGTCTTCTCGAGAGCTGCCAGGCGGGCTTCAGGGCGGGGCGATCTACCAACGATCAACTCGTTGCATTAGAGGCGTATATTAAAGATGCTTTTCTCCATAAGCAGTACTGTATGACAGTATTCTTTGATCTAGAAAAAGCATACGATACCGCGTGGCGGTATGGCATCCTAAGCGACCTCAAGTACTTTGGCATGTCGGGTAACATGATGAACACGCTTGCCAGTTACCTGTCTGAAAGAACGTTTCGTGTGCGAGTTGGAACTGCACTTTCTAGGGTTCATGTGCAGGAAAACGGCGTGCCGCAAGGTGGAGTTTTGAGTTGCACTTTGTTTATTGTAAAAATGAATTCCCTTCGGAAGGCGCTACCACCATCGATTTCCTGCTCCATTTACGTAGACGACGTTCAATTATCCTTTAATTCTTGTAACCTGCCTGTCTGCGAGCGCCAAGTCCAGCTTGGTGTTAACAAGCTAGCTGGTTGGGCAGACAGCAACAGTTTTAAATTTAATCCAGGGAAGTGCACTTGTGTCTTGTTTTCCAAGAGGCGTGGCATCCGGCCGGATCCAGACATTCATCTCAATGGTGTCTCGATTCCTGTCAAGAAAGAACGCAAGTTTTTAGGTATAATCTTTGACGAAAAGCTCACATTTATCACACACATAAAACAACTAAAACATAAATGCTTAAAAACACTGACTATCCTGAAGGTTCTGTCGCACATTTCTTTTGGTGCTGACAAACAACTTCTTTTACGTGTTTTTACCAGCTTGATAGGCTCACGACTAGACTATGGTAGCGTTGTCTATGGGTCAGCCACTAAAACATCCCTCAGAATGCTGGACCCTGTGCTTCATCTAGGGCTCCGCTTGTCATGTGTTGCCTTTCGGACTAGTCCAGTCGAAAGTCTGTATGTAGAGTGCAACAAATGGAGCCTAGAACGTCAGCGAGCCTACACAGACCTGCTTTATGCTTTTAAAATCTCATCAATGCCTCACCATCCTTTTACATCAGTTTTTCGTGATACGTCTATGACTGCACTACTCCTAAACCGACCATCGTTCTCTGCGCCCTTCTCTTACAGAGTTAGAGAGGAAGCGTCAGAGCTTTCTGTCTCCTTTTTAGACACCATACAAAGTTCTCAAACAGATTTTATAGCACCATGGCATCTCCGCCCTGTATCATGCGACACATCCTTCACACATGTAGATAAAAACCGAGCTCCCACATGTGCAATTCTGCAGCATTTCTTCTACTTGCAGCAGAAGTATCAATTTTCCGAATTTTATACGGACGCCTCTAAAACTGCCACCTCTGTGTCCTGCGCGGCGCATGGGCCCGGACTTAATGTCAATAAAACTCTTAACAGTAATACGAGGATCTTTACGGCAGAGGCTTATGGTGTACTTCTTGTTGTTAATCATATCCTTCAAAGTCACATCCCACTCTCCATTATATATACAGACTCCCTCAGTGTCGTGCGGGCGTTGTCGTCAACAAAGTCTTCAAAAAATCACGTTGTAAATCTAATAGTCAAGGGTATTATGTCTGTGTATGTCCACAAATTTGAACTAGTCCTTTGCTGGGTCCCTGGCCACTGTGGTATAGCCGGGAACGAAGCAGCGGATCGACTGGACACAGCTGCTACACTCTCGAATACAGTAGACATAACCACATTACCCTACACCGACGTGAAACCACACATCAGACAACAACTTCGCAAAACATGGCAAACACACTGGAGCGAACAAACCGACAACAAGTTACACCTAATAAAACCAAACTTGGGACCATACACCACCGACACACGCAATAGACACACTGAAGTCTCCTTGGCTAGATTACGGATAGGGCACACTCACGCAACGCACTCGAACCTGCTCACTGGATCTCCAAGACCTCTGTGCAGCAGGTGCGGAGAGGCCCTATCCGTGATCCACATCCTTATAGAATGTAAGGCACTCGACACTACACGACACAAACACTTCCCTCAACTACACACACGACATATTCCACCACACCCATCATACTTCTTAGGAGATGATGCCATGTTTTCTGTTCAGCGCACCTTTAAGTTCCTATCAGAAGTTCACTTTTTACAACTCATCTCATACCACCCATAGCTTTACCCCTGGTCCTATACACCAGCCACCTTATTTTTTTTTTTAAGCACTCTTGTTCTTCACCCTGGCCCTTTACACCAGCCGTACTCATAGTTTTTAACTGATTTTATTTCGTGTTGTCTCCTCATCAAATAACTCTCTGTTTGGCGCTCTTTGCCCATGTCGGCCTTGCGCCAATAAAATCAAACCATCATCATCAAGATCTAATCAAAAGGCGTGGGTTCGGTCCCCACTCTGGGCGCGTGTTCTTCTTTCTTTCTTTCTCACGTAATTATAATAATAAAAAATAATGTAACGTCAATAACGGTAAAAAATAGTCTAACCATTCCCCTATGCCCCCCTATGCCTTCTTTGGCGTTGTAGACTGCCAGCATTTCTTTCTGTATATATATATATATATATATATATATATATATATATATATATATATATATATATACAATATATATATATATTGTAGTAAGCATGTTGCGCCCATGAGAACTGTGATGAGCATCAGCCACAACGGGCAAATCCCCCTACGTGGACATGCTGCGCCGGATGCCGCTCGAGGAAGAGGACGCGCTCGTTCACCGTCTGTCTCGCGTAAAGCTGGTCGTTTCAGCTCACCCCGTCTGCGTCGACGCCTCGTCCGTGAATAAACGAGCCCAGCCTTCTACCGGAACGCCGACTATCTCCCTTACAATTTTTGGTGGAGGTTGCGGTGCTGCTCGGGTCCCCATTTATCTATCCTGGAGCTGCGCAACCGGACACTTCCCTCGAGGATGTCTCACGGAGGCCACCACGAGTCCACACCTCCTGTGGCACCTATGATCTGCCCTGGCACGGTCCGTTCGCGGGATCCCCCCTTCTTCAACGGCACTGATGACCAGGATGCTGAGGATTGGCTCACCACCTTCGAACGAGTGAGCACCCATAACAATTGGGACGATAAACTCAAACAGAACAACGTCAGTCTCTCCTTCACCGGTGTCGCAGAGACCTGGTACAAGAACCACGGGGCTGATCTACGCACATGGTCGGACTTCAAGACCGAATTTACCAAGGTCTTCGGGCGCCCCGCTGTTCGGAAACTGCGCGCTGAACAGAGTTTGCGCGAACGCGCTCAGCGCATGAATGAGACCTTTACCTCTTACATCGAGGACATCCTTGACTTGTGTAAGCGGGCAAACAACGCTATGACCGAAGAGGGCAAAATCAAGCACATTCTTAAAGGCATAGCCGACGATGCCTTCCAGATGTTGCTCGCGAAAAACCCTCGGACGGTTGCTGAAGTGATAAACGCTTGCCAAGAGTTCGATGAACTTCGCAGAGAGCGGGCTCTCACTCGTAAGCCCGTGGAACAGGACCATTCTCTTTGCAGCGTGGCATCTGAGGATAGGGGTGTTCTCTTCGCCCAAATCCAGCAGTTTGTTCGCGAAGAGGTGGCTCGTCAGCTGTCTCTCGTTAGCGACGTAGCGAAGCCACCTCAGTCGAATTTGGCCCCAACCCTCAGGAGCGTTATACAACAACAAGTCGCTGACGCACTACCAAGCACTCGACCGCCCAATTCCGCGGTAGCTCCAGTGGTATACGCCGACATAACGCCGCAACCTACGATGCCAGCCCCTTTGACCTTCGTCGACCCAGTGCCACATAGGCCTTTCACCTATGCGGAGACCGTGGCACAACCTTACACTGGAACTATGCCGGGACCCTTCTTTGCGCCTACTGCAAGCCCTGGGAGTCATGCCACTGCCGGGGTTCAACGCGTCCGGTCCATGCATGTCGCCCCGCATCCAGTGTCTACATTCGCGAATCCTTGGCGCACGGTGGATAACCGCCCTATCTGCTATTCGTGTGGGATTGCTGGACATGTTGCACGCTACTGCCGTCGTGGCATGACGGGTGGGCGCAACGCATCGTGGCCCTTACCCTATACGCCAACACCGCCCATGGAGCACGCTCCGACCCGGCTGCCCTCGACTGCTCCGTCTGATAACCGCGACTTCGTCAGCCGTCGTTCGCTTTCCCCACGACGCCGCTCACTCTCTCCGATGCGCCGTCGTACTACCAACGATGACCCGGAAAACTAGACGCCGCAGTTTCGGAGGCACAAACTGCGTCAACGTCGAAATGCCTAAGTCCTCATTGTTCGCCGTCCAATGTAATCGAAGTGTGTGTTGATGGTGTTGCTACCCTGGCGCTTATTGACAATGGAGCTGCAGTGTCTGTTATTGACGCGAAACTTTGCCGAATGCTACGAAAAGTGACGACACCTATAGGTGGTTTTACTCTCCGAACCGCTAGTACGCAACCGTTGAAGCCGCTGGCCGCATGCACTGCTCGGGTCACAATTCAAGGGGTTGTATATGTAGTCGAGCTCATCGTTTTGTCGGCGTGCTCTCACAGCGTGATTCTCGGATGGGACTTTTTGTCGCGCCACCACGCCATCATTGACTGTGATCGCGCCGAAGTTGAGCTGTTTCCGGAAGTAGAAAAGCCGCAGGACGAGACAACCGCCAAGTTGCGTGTCAATGACGACACGCACATTCCTCCTGGCTCATCTGCGCTTGTGCCGTTGTCGTGCAACAGTATTTCTGACGCCACCGTCGTCTTCGAGCCATCCGGTCTGATTTGTGCTCGCAAAGGGTTGTCGCTGCCGTTCGCTGTTCTTGATATTGCAACTGGTGCCGGCACAATGCTTATTTCAAACCCGACGTCGTTCCCTACCACACTTTTTCGCGGAGAATGCCTTGGCGTTGTAGAAGAAGTGAATCCCGGTCTACTTGTCAGTGTATTTGAGGAGTTGACGCCCGTTGACATCACCGCACTTGGTCTTCAGTCTCCACCTGATGACACCCTTTTGAGAAGCGCCATTGACGACGACCTTCCTTCGGCCGAACGTGACGAGCTACTTACTCTTCTACACCGCTTCACTTCATCTTTCGACTGCTACGACACCGCTTTGGGCCGCACGTCGACTGTGTGTCATGAGATCGACACTGGCACGCACGCACCGTTGCGACAGCGACCCTATCGCGTGTCCTCCACCGAACGGCGTGTCATTGATGACCAAGTCGCGGACATGCTGAAACGCAACGTCATTCGACCATCCGTGAGTCCTTGGGCTTCTACTGTGGTTCTCGTTAAAAAAAAGGACGGCTCTATTCGTTTCTGTGTGGATTATCGCCGCCTGAACAAAATCACGCGCAAGGACGTTTACCCGCTGCCTCGCATAGACGACGCGCTCGACTGCCTGCAGGGAGCCGAGTTTTTCTCGTCATTAGACTTGAAATCCGGCTACTGGCAAGTGCCCATGGCCGACGCTGATCGTTCAAAGACGGCTTTTACGACACCCGATGGCCTTTACGAGTTCAACGTCATGCCGTTCGGACTATGTAATGCGCCGGCCACATTCGAACGAATGATGGACAACGTACTGCGGGGCTTGAAATGGAAAACGTGTCTCTGCTATTTAGACGACATTGTCGTGTTTTCGCATGACTTTGCAACCCATCTCACACGCCTCGAACAAGTGCTAACATGCCTTGCCTCTGCTGGTCTGCAGCTGAACCTTAAGAAGTGCCGCTTCGCTGCTCGAAAACTCACCATTTTAGGACACGTTGTCTCGAAAGACGGTGTCCTCCCGGACCCGGGAAAACTTCGTGCTGTGTCGGAGTTTCCGAAGCCAACAACGCTGAAGGACCTGCGAAGCTTCATCGGCCTCTGTTCGTACTTCCGCCGCTTTGTACGAAACTTTGCCTCCATCACTGCGCCTCTCACACAACTTCTCGGCGGAAGTAGAGACATTCCCGAATGGTCCCCCGAGTGTGAGAGCGCTTTCTTAACTTTACGTCGGGTCCTTACGTCACCACCGATACTGCGGCACTTTGACCCGAATGCGCCCACTGAGATCCACACTGATGCCAGTGGTGTTGGCTTAGGTGCTGTAGTCGCTCAACGAAAGGACGGATTTGACGAATACGTGGTGAGTTACGCGAGCCGTACACTCACGAAGGCCGAAGTCAACTACTCCGTAACGGAGAAAGAATGTTTGGCTATTGTATGGGCAATCAGCAAATTTCGTCCTTACCTCTACGGTCGCCCTTTCGACGTCGTAACGGACCACCATGCTCTGTGCTGGTTATCGTCGCTGAAGGATCCCGCCGGCCGTCTTGGCCGCTGGGCACTCCGCCTTCAAGAGTACGATATCCGTGTTGTGTACCGGTCTGGACGGAAGCATACGGACGCCGACGCTCTTTCTCGATCCCCGCTTGCGTCGGATATAGATAGCTTGTTCGCAGCAGACCACAGCCTGACCTCTCTGGCCATGACGGACATGGTTGCTGAGCAGCGCAAAGACCCTTGGGTTTCTTCGATCCTCGAATATTTGTCGCACTCACGGGCAGCTCCTGTGCCTCGATCACTGCGCCGTCAAGCTGCCCACTGCACTATTCGTGACCAGCTCCTATATCGCCGGAACTACTTCCCCGAAGGTCGAAAATGGCTACTCGTGATTCCTCGCCACTTGCGCAAGGACATCTGTACCACGTTTCACACCGATGCGCAAAGTGCTCACGCTGGAATCCTTAAAACCTACGAGCGCCTCCGACTCCGGTACTACTGGCGCGGGATGTACACCTTTGTCGCCAAGTTTGTTAGATCTTGCCCGGACTGCCAACGTCGCAAGTCTCCACCGCATCACGTCAATGGCCCACTCCAGCCATTGCCCTGCCCAGCACGGCCTTTCGACCGGGTAGGCATCGATTTCTACGGCCCACTCCCAAGCACAGCCGCCGGTAACCGCTGGATCATCGTCGCCGTTGATCACTTAACGCGGTATGCTAAAACAGCTGCGCTACCGGCCGCCTCGGCTCGGGACGTTGCCTCTTTCATTCTACGCCGTTTTGTTCTTCGGCACGGTGCTCCTCGCGAACTACTGAGCGACAGAGGCCGCGTCTTTCTATCTGGAGTCGTGGAGGCCCTTTTAGCCGAGTGCCACGTGGTCCACCGAAAGAGCACGTCCTACCACCCCCAGACAAATGGCCTGACCGAAAGGTTTAACCGCACACTCGGCGATATGATCGCCATGTACGTTTCCTCGGACCACTCTAACTGGGACCTCGTTCTTCCTTTCGTGACGTATGCTTATAATACGGCCACGCAGGCGACCACAGGATTCTCGCCGTTCTTTTTACTCTATGGTCGCGATCCCTCCTGCATGCTAGATACAGTACTCCCGTACCGACCTGACGCCTCCGAGTACGCACCACTGTCTGACATCGCTCGACACGCCGAGGAATGTCGCCAGCTAGCCCGGCGATTTACATCGGAAGAGCAGCAACGCCAAAAGTCGCGTCACGATGACTCCATTACAGCTCCAACATTTACGAAAGGATCACTGGTCATGCTTTCAGTACCGTGCCCAGCTCCCGGTCTTTCGTCGAAATTTCTTTCGCAATACCAAGGGCCTTACCGAGTACTGGAACAAACGTCACCAGTGAACTATGTTGTTGAACCCGTAACGTCCACCTCGGACCGCCGACGTCGTGGTCGCGAGACGGTTCACGTCCAGAGGCTGAAGCCATACTATGACCCGCTCGTCTTGTGTTCCCCGTAAGTCGCCAGGATGGCTCCTCTTTCCGCCGGGGGTATTGTAGTAAGCATGTTGCGCCCATGAGAACTGTGATGAGCATCAGCCACAACGGGCAAATCCCCCTACGTGGACATGCGGCGCCGGATGCCGCTCGAGGAAGAGGACGCGCTCGTTCACCGTCTGTCTCGCGTAAAGCTGGTCGTTTCGGCTCACCCCGTCTGCGTCGACGCCTCGTCCGTGAATAAACGAGCCCAGCCTTCTACCGGAACGCCGACTATCTCCCTTACAATATATATATATATATATATATATATATATATATATATATATATATATATATATATATATATATATATATATATATATATATATATATATATATATTGTGGGGACCAGGGTTCTAACGGCGGCCTAGCTCGATCCTCGAGATCCGGCCGCAAGGCTAGCTCCACTGAACACCGCCGCGGATCACCAACTTGGCGTATCGGCAGCGAACAGCGAGGAACACAGGACACAGAATTCGCCCACTCCGACGTTTATTGCAATGCAATAAAGGAGACGTCGGGCGCGTCGTTCTACACCGCCGACCACCTTAGCCGGGCGGGAGAGACAGGCGCGAGGGCGGACAAAGGAAGGCCAAAAAGGAGCGAGTCGTACTTATGGCCGCTCCCGACGATGGTTCGTGTCCCAAGAGACCCTCTCCTTGTCGCCCGTCGTGGACCAGGCCGCCGGAGCTTCCGGGCAAAACCTGTCACGTGAGGGGTTCGGCAGCGCCCCCCGCTCTCACGGGGATCCTCCCGGAGGGGAAAGCGCGCGACCGCGGAGAGAGAGGTACCACCCCTCTCGCCTCCGCGGCGGGCCGAGGGGATAGGCAAGATGGCGGAGCTCCGCAATTCCCACATCCCTCCCCCCTTTGACCAAAGCCGCTCGACCTCGAGGGCCTCGGCGAACGATGACCTCACCGTTCGTTTCGCTGCCTGGCACACCTCCTTGAGCAAGTCCAAGGAAGTCCAATCCCGAACATGCGCAACTGCGCTAACGTCCGCGTTGCACCGCACTGCCACCACATAGTTCGCCACAATCACCACATAGTTCGCCACAGTCCGCCGGTTGACCTGATTTCGTCGGCCGACCCAAGGTCCGCAGGCCCCGCCGGAGAAGTAGGCTGGGCCGGTTGAGCACAGGGCCCGGGCGGCCAGCTGCTCCCAGGCGGTCACTTCCCGCAGCGGTTCGCCCCGCGCCGACGGGGCGCTTGCCTGCCGCACCGTTGGCGGCTTCCGCTGCTTGCGGGTTCAGCAGTGACCACCTCTGATGCCCGGACCCGGGGTGGAGGCCGCGTTCGTAGTGCTGCCTCCCAGGTGGCCAGTTAGCCCAGCGCTCGGCGATGGCTTTCGCTCGGCGCACCTCGGGCGAGCGCCTCCGCCACCATGGAGAAGGGGGCGCGATCAGCTGACCGCAAGAGCCGGCCCGCCGCGCAGCTCACTCGCTGTACGGGCTGCGGGGTCGTTTTGGCATACAGCTGGGCTCTCGTTCATCCCTGGGGTGGCGGCTGGCCCGGCTGGCCCGCTGCGGGCCTGGCGTGATGTGGTGGCGTCGTGGTTGGAGGGTCGCTCGAACCCTGGGCGTGTGGGCTTGAACCCTCCGGAGACGGTGGCCCACCTGGTCAGCGACCTCGCCGATCGCGGATGTTGGGGCGGTGCGTCGGGAACCTTCCCTCCGCACCTCCTCCCTTTAGCTCGCGACCTCGCGAGCCCGAAGTGGGAGCGTCAGCAGTGGCTTCCTGCCGGCTGGCGCCCTCTGGAGTCACCCCGTGCAACGCATTGCCGGACCTCACGGCGTAGGCTGCGCGTTTCGGTGGCGCGCCTCGAGGAGCTTCCTCTGGCAACCCTTCCTGTGCGCAACTTTGCGCGCTGGAGGGCGGTGACCCGGTCAGCGATCTCGCCGGTTGCGGGTGTTGTAGCGGTGCGTCGGGAACCTTCCTTCCGCACCTCCCTCTAGCTCGCGACCTCGCGAGTCCGAAGTGGGAGCGTCGGCAGTTTCTCCTCTTGGAAAGTACTGCTTCAGCTCGCCCACGTGAATGGGGCCGCTGATTCGACCAGACCTCGGGTCTTTCAGCTTGTAATTCAGCCGCGAGATCTTCTCCGCGACTACGAACGGTCCTACCCACTTGGGTGCGAGACCGGCCGCGAACCCTGCGCTGGCATCGCTCAGCGCGTGGTTACGTTTCAAGACAGTGTCGCCCACTTGGTACGCCACGTCTCGATGAGCTCGGTCGTAAGCCGCCTTTTGGTCGACCCTGGCCTTACCGCGGCTGCGGTTCGCCTCCTTGATGGCTTCTGCCAAACGCTCGCGCAAGCGCCGCGCGTAAGCCGCATCTGCTGCTTTCGCGGGGACTGCGGTCGACCTCCTGGCCAGAACCGTGTCCGTCGGTGTGTTCAGCTCCCTGCCGAACATCAGGAATGCGGGCGTGAAGCCCGTGCACCGATTCACGCTTGTGCGCAGAGCGAAGGAGATCGAGCTCAAGTGCTCATCCCAGTCTTGTTGCCGCCGGGCATATGCCCCAAGCAGTGGCTTTATGTCTCGATTTCGGCGCTCCGTCACGTTAGACTGGGGGTGATAGCACGATGTTGTTTGCTGCCTGACACCCATGGCCGCGCACGCTTCACGAAACAACCTTGATGTGAAATACGTGGCGTTGTCGGTAATCAGCCGCTCCGGAAATCCGTAGCGACAAAACACCTCGGACAGCTTTTGCAGGACCTCCTGTGCTGTCGCTTTGCGCAGCGGATAGAGTTCAGCGATCCCACTGAAGTGGCATGTCACCACGAGTACAAACTTGTACCCTCTCTTGCTGCGCGGCAGCGGGCCCATCAGATCGCACGCCAGGACCTCCCACGGCTTTGTGCTCACGATAGGCTGAAGCAAGCCTGGCGCCTTACCGCCTCGCGGTTTGCGCTCTTGGCAGACGTGGCATGTGCGTACGTACCTACATACTTGTGCCTTCATGCCGGGCCAGGTAGCATACCGACAAAGCTTCCGCCATGTCTTTGGCGCGCTACCGTGGCCGTCTGCGTCGTGGTAGTGCTGCAATGCAGCACACCTAAGCTTGCTCGGGATAACGGCCTTAAAACACTCACTTGAGTCATTTTTGCCGGGCACGTATTTCAGCAGAGCTCCGTCGGCGTCAAGCAGGAAACTTTCCAGCTCACTCGCAGCAATACCAGCTGCATTAGAGCCCGCGCCAGCCGCAATACCAGCAGCTTCCCGGCGCCCGTCATTCTCCGGTGTTCGATTTGCCTGAGGGTCCGTCTCTTCATTAAGACTGGCGATCACCTCCCGACAAAACAAGTCCTCCTGCTGAGCCTCGACTAGCTCTTCCCGACTGAACGCAACCTCGAGCGGAACTCCTCCCCCGACGAGATGCACGTGCTCTGAGCTTCCGAAACTTGGGTCCTCCCGCGTTCCGCGCTCTCCCCGCGCCGAGAAGGGTCGCTGACCTACAGCGTCCTCCTCGGCCTCTCCGGCCGGTTGGGTGTCGTCCACCGGCGCCCGTGACAGCGCGTCCGCGACCACATTCGTGGCACCTTTGCGGTAGCCAACTTCGAATTCCAAGCGTTGCAATGTCAGGGCCCATCGCGCGAGCCTCCCGCTGGGCTCACGGAGGCGGGAAAGCCATGTGAGGGCCATGTGATCCGTCTCGATCGTGAATTTGACCCCCTCTACGTACATCTCGAACTTTCGAAGTGCGTAGATTATGGCCAGACACTCCTTCTCGGTGACCGAGTAGTTTCGCTCTGCCGGTGTCAGCGCACGGCTCGCAAAAGCCACGGGTCGCAGTTGTTCTCCATCCACCTGGAGGAGCACTGCCCCTACGCCGAGGTCACTCGCGTCTGTTTGGATCACGAATGGCCTGTTCAGATCCGGCAGTTTCAGCGATGCAGTGTCTGCAACAGCTTTCGCCAGTTGGCGTAGGCTGCTCTCCTGCTCCTCTCCCCACTCCCAAGGGGCGGATTTCCTCAACAACTGTGTCAAGGGTGCTTGCAGGCGCACGCAAGCGGGGATAAACTGGCGGTAGTAGCCGATCATCCCTAGGAAGCGCCGAACTCCGGCGACATCCTTCGGCGTGGGAAACTCCAAGATCGCCCGGAGTTTCTCGGGATCGGGAGACACCTGTCCGCGTTCGATCCGATAGCCGAGCAGGCTCACTTGAGCACTGCATATTTGCGCCTTGGCAGGATTGATGGTTATGCCCGCCGCCCTGAGTCGTCCCAGGACGTCTCTCAGGTGGCAGAGGTGCTCCTCGAAGGTGCGGGAGTAGACGACAATGTCGTCCAAATAGGCGAGGGCATGCTGCCACTTTGCCTCACCGAGCACCCGGTCGATCAGGCGTTGGAATGTGCTCGGACTTCCGCACAAACCGAAAGGCATACGTACGAACTCGTACAGCCCCCGATGGCAAGTGAACGCTGTCTTGCATTCATCGCCGGGACGCATCTCGACCTGAAGGTACCCCTTGCTGGCGTCCAAAATGGAGAAGTATTTTGCGCCACCGAGATTTGCGACGATTTCGTCAACGCTCGGGAAGGGGTACGCATCCTTTTTCGTGACCGCATTCAGCCGCCGATAGTCGACGCACAAACGCCAGCTACCGTCCTTCTTTCGTACGAGCACCACTGGAAACCCCCAAGGGCTCGTCGAGCGGCGGATAATGCCTGCTTTCAGCAGTTCCTCCAGCGCCTCGTCAGTTGCCTGCCTCTTGGCCGGGCTGACGGGCCGGGGATTGCATTTCCATGGTTGAGCATCGCCGGTGTCTATGCAGTGCTGCACCAACCTTGTGCAACCTGCTTGCTCAGTGAATATCTCGCCGAAGTCACCTAACAACGACAAGACGCGGTCACGCTGCGCTGCTGTCAGCTCGCTAGCACTTGCTAGGAGCGCGCCCAATTCCTCGCCCTGACCTCGGGGTGGAAGGCGCGCAGCGCAGAAGAAATCAGCCGCGGCAGCAGCAACGACCGAGCCCGGAGGTTGCTGCGCGCGCCGGCTACCGGCAGCGCCTGAAGCTTCTGCTTCCCGCGGCGCAAGAGACGTTTCGGCGGCGCGCCCATGCAGTGACTTCTCTGCGGGCGGCGGCTCGAAAAACGGTTTTAGCGGCATAAACGGGCCCTCCCGATAGCCTCCGTTGCCGACGTCCACGGCGCGATAACGCTGCGCCGCTGTCAGCTCACTAGCACCTGCTAGGAGCGCGCCTAACTCCTCGCTCTGATTTCGGGCTGGAGGGCTGGCGGCGCAGGAGAAATCAACCGCGCCGGGAGCGCCGGGAGCGGCAACACCCGAGCTCGGAGGGTGCCGCGCGCGCCGGCTATCGGCTGCGCCTGAAGCTTTTGCTTCCCTCGGCGCGCGGGACGTTTCGGCGGCGGCCTTACACAGCGACCTCGCTGCAAGCGGCGGTTCGGCGAACGGCTTTAGCGGCGTAAACGGGCCCTCCTGATAGCCTCCGTTGCCGATGTCCACGACCAGTCCAACCTTGGACATAAAGTCTCTCCCCAGAATGACTGGGACCGTCAGTCCGGGCAAGTGGACGAAACGCATTCGCCGTACACGCTGACTCCAACGCACGACGAGGCGTACGTCACCGCGTGACGTAACATCACCACACGCAAGCTGGAGCGGCAACTTCCGCGCGCGCAGCCGAATAGCTTTGCGCTCGAGATGGGAAACGACCTCGTCCCCTACGAGTGAAGTGCTTGCCCCGGTGTCCAGCAATGCCTTAAAACTCCGCCCCGCAATTGCGAGGTCGAGAAAGGGCGCAGGCGCGCTGGTCGGAACTCCGACTCTGAATGCGGCGGGCGCGGTGATGTTTTCCTCTCGGGCGCGTTGATCAGCCGCCGGCGACTTCACCGGCGGCCCGCTGCGTTTCCCTGTCCACCTGGGCAGATTCGCATCATGTGACCAACTTGGCCACACCTGAAACAGCGAACAGAATTCCGTGCTGCTTGCTGCGCCGATCGAGGCTGCTCGTACGCTCCGCGGCCAGCTGGCCGCATCCGGTTCTCCGGGGGAGAGTTGTGAGCGGGTGCCAGCAACTGCGGCAGCGCCGATCCCGTGTAGGGATGCCCACTTGGGCGTGCGTTCGCCGGCCGATCACCTGACCGGTTTGTTGTGTGCACAGCGCGCGGGGCTGCCAGGACCTCCGGCCGTATCGCCTCCGCGTTGTGCAACCCATACGAGTAGGGGTCCAGCGCTCGGTCCCCGAGACCGAGCGTTTCTCGCTGGCTGGGTATCAACGTAGAGCCGACCTCGACTCGTTCGCTGCCCGTAACGCCGCGCCAAGCACAGCTTGGTTCCAGTGTTTCCACCGGAGGCGGCGGTGGCCGATACGCGCGTGCAGCCGCAATTGCTGCTTGCACAACACGAGATTCGGCCGCCAGCTCGTTGAGATCTCTGCACCTGCAGTTCCTCAAGTACAAGGCAAAGGTGGGGTGGCATTGCCTGATGACCCGATCGACCCGCTCCGAGTTCGGGGCATGTGGGTCGGCGTACTCGTAAAGCTCCTGCATCGCACGGACATACTCGATCATCGATTCGTCCGGAGCTTGGGTGCGCATTTCCAACTCTCTACGCATCCGCGGGAGGTAGTCGACGGGCAGGAATTCCTCCCTGAACATCGTTCGGAAGTCATCCATCGTGCGCGCCGTGTGGCCTATCACTCGATACCACCGGGCGGCATGGTCGACTAGGGCTGCGGGCAGAACTCTGTGAAGCACCTCGCTCTCGCTGATGCCGGACGCCTGCTCGTAACGGCTCAGAGCCAGCAGGAAAGCGTTCGCGCTCACTTGATCGCTATAACCGCTATACGTCGGCATCGGTAGCTGCACCCTGGGAGCGGGTGAGCGCGCCGCCTGCAGCACTTGCTGCATGGCGCCTGCGAGAGCGTTCGCGATGGACGCTGCATCCACAGTCATTCCTTCGCTTACGGGCGCCTGCGTGCTCACTTGCACGAGAGGCGCGCCGCATGGGGCTTCAGCATTTGCGTAGGCCAGGCGCATGGTGGTTGAAAGCGCGGCGTCACCTTACGTAGAGCGCTCGTGGAATTCGGAACTTCCCGAAATTCTCGTTGCCGCGCGAGCCGCAGCATCTGCGTAGGCCCGGCGCATGGGGGTTGAAAGCGCGGCGTCACCTGACGTAGAGCGCTCGTGGAATTCGGAACTTTCCGAAATTTTCGTTGGTGCGCAAGCCGCAGCATCTGCGTAGGCCGGGCGCGTGGTGGTTGAAAGCGCGGCGTAACCTGACGTATAGCGCTCGCGGAATTCGGAACCTTCCGAAATTCTCGTTGCCGCGCGAGCCGCAGCATCTGCGTAGGCCCGGCGCATGGTGGTTGAAAGCGCAGCGTCACCTGACGTATAGCGCTCGCGGAATTCAGAACTTTCCGAAATTTCCGTTGGTGCGCAAGCCGCACTCGCGGTTGCGTAGGGGCCGTGGAGAAGGGGGACCCGAGCCGCTCCTGCGGCTGCGGTGGGGCCTGTTGATGCAGAGCATCGCGGGACCTCCCGGGCATGATCACAAAGGTCGGCCAACAGCATCAAATCCACCAACTCATAATCCTGTGCCATGTTCCTCGGAGCTAGCGAACCTCGAATTCACTTGAAAACGAGCCCCACGTTCGGGCGCCAAAACTGTGGGGACCAGGGTTCTAACGGCGGCCTAGCTCGATCCTCGAGATCCGGCCGCAAGGCTAGCTCCACTGAACACCGCCGCGGATCACCAACTTGGCGTATTGGCAGCGAACAGCAAGGAACACAGGACACAGAATTCGCCCACTCCGACGTTTATTGCAATGCAATAAAGGAGACGTCGGGCGCGTCGTTCTACACCGCCGACCACCTTAGCCGGGCGGGAGAGACAGGCGCGAGGGCGGACAAAGGAAGGCCAAAAAGGAGCGAGTCGTACTTACGGCCGCTCCCGACGATGGTTCGTGTCCCAAGAGACCCTCTCCTTGTCGCCCGTCGTGGACCAGGAAGCCGGAGCTTCCGGGCAAAACCTGTCACGTGAGGGGTTCGGCAGCGCCCCCCGCTATCACGGGGATCCTCCCGGAGGGGAAAGCGCGCGACCGCGGAGAGAGAGGTACCACCCCTCTCGCCTCCGCGGCGGGCCGAGGGGATAGGCAAGATGGCGGAGCTCCGCAATTCCCACAATATATACAATATATATATATATATATATATATATACAATATAGGGACAAAATTATTCAAGGGCAAGCACGTTTTCGATTCGTTTGGGAAATGCGGCGGCAAACAGACCTGCACGGAGGAAGGAGTGTGCATCAGTCAAGCAAACCTAGACCCTGTAAACAGGGAGTCATACGCCATCGAAAATCAGGTTTGTCGGCAACTTTAATCAAACTTAGACATCTATTTTTTTTAAACAATAGTGCAACTCCTTTAATCAACTACTGTATTACATAAATATTTGCAGGAAAAAAAGCGTTAACAGACGCTACCTAATTCTTGCACCCTTCATTTATTACAAACCCACATAATCCAGAAAAAAGGACGTGTTTTTGTTTCGCGGAACTCATTTTAACAAATTAACCGGCTGATATCAATGACATCCACACGGGAAAGGTGTTTACTACGCACGGAAGAAAGTTTCTAAAATATGTCTGCTGTATCTCTCGTGCTACGTCGCCATGCACACGTTACACTACAAATGTAAGCAAGGCCTTTTCATCACCATTCCTGTATTTATTAAGCTGTGTGCATAAAACTGCGGTTTCTGTTCAGCCTTTGCCATTGCCATTGCGCAAAGCAAAATTCGATAAACAGACGCCAGCCCATGCGACAAGTCGTGAGATCTAACGCTATTTTGCTAATCAGCGCGAATCACTTTCACCCTTCCGTTTCAGGGAGCATCACGAGGTCTACGAAGCTCTGGGCGCCTACTTGAATGCAGCGGAATTCATTTCTGCACTCCGCTTCCTGGCACAGTGAATAGGTCGCAAAAACGCTGGGCGGCGGCCACAGCAACGTTCTGCTTTTCTTCTTTTTCTTACTGCGTGCGTGCGTGCGTGCGTGTGTTTGTGTGTGTTTGCGTGTGCGTGTGCGTGTGTGTGTGTGTGTGTTTGCGTGTGCGTGTGCGTGTGTGTGTATGTGTGTGTGTGTGGGTGCGTGTGCGTGTGCGTGTGCGTGTGCGTGTGCGTGCGTGTGCGTGTGTGCGTGTGTGCGTGTCTGCGTGTGTGTGTGTGTGTGTGTGTATGTGTGTGTGTGTCGAGCTCGCCCAAGCACTACTTGGGCGAGCTCGGCGACCAGCCCAGGCCGCTCAGATATGACACCACGTAGTTTTGGGCACTAGTGTAAGGAAAGATCATGCGCCGGCCCCGAAATGAAGAGCAAAGACGACGAACACGCAAATTGTGCAAAAATTACAAGCATTGCTCACAGAGGTACACCCACGTCTCCTGCCAAAAGGAATACCACCGACAACAGCAGCGCAGACTATCGTTTCCGGTTCGGAAAAAGACTATATGACGTCAGCCTGAACCGGCCTCGTATCACATTTTCGATGTGATTCCTGCCTCGTATCGCTGCAAAAGTTCTGTGAGGCATATGTACAGACTACGTAACCCAATCACATCATTTGTAATCGTCAAAATGTGGTGTTAGTAGTACTTCAAGCAGCCCAGTGAATATGAGACTACTGGTGGCGAGCACAATAACCACGCATTTGCTCTGCCTTGGCGTGCGCATGGCAGCCATTACCCCAAGAGGCACCCCGCACTACTTGTAGGGCGCAAAGCATGCATTTTAAACAGCGTTCGATTTTTGTTTGGAAATTGGTACATTCGCAGGATGGTAGGGGCGTGAATAAAAGGGTCTGCGAGAATGGCGCAGCTTTACAGACGGTAGATGTTTGGCCTTTGAGTTGACCAGCGCAGCCACTCTGCCTATGCGCTTCCCTCTAAGGAGAGCTGTACTACGCCTCCTTAAAGGAGCCAAGAAGACAAAACGTAAGTTTGTTTCATTCGAAATATTAGGTGTTTCATAGTACCTCAAGCGCTTTCCCGGAAGCAAATGATGCTTTATTCAATGAGAAATAAGGCAATTTAAGCCAAAATTTCACATCTCCCGCTAATAAGCACATTTCGTGACGTAAACAATGGCGTCATACGAGCCGGTCCATGAAACAGATACTTAGTATGTCGACTCCATATAGCACCCACACGCGGGAATCAGACAGGAACCGGAACTCGTGCCGAAACCGAGATGGCGGCCATTTTAAAACTACTAGTAAAACCTAGTGCACACGCAGCCCTAGTCATGGAATCGCGTGATCCGGCCAACAAAACTCTCGCCGAGGAGCTCGGACGTGCATTTAAAAAGCTCACACCACTTGAACGCTCAATGCTTCTAACTGCACCAGCGGCAGGAGTTATAGGATACACGGATGGACTGGAAAGCGTCCTTCCGCGATACCCACAACAGACGAACGCCCAGCCGTCAGCAACGCTTCCTCGTCAGCCCCGTCGCGACGGACGAATGCAGACTGGTACGCATGTGCCGTATTTTTATTACAGTTAATAATAGTTCAATTTCTGTAGCAGTATCGCTTGTGACAGTTGGCCGGTGTCGTGTATGGAAAGCCGTTGGTGCGAGCTCTCTCCTTCTACCAGAAAGATACGAGCGTCAATGCGCGTTGTGTACGGTATTTTTTGTCATGCTTAGGACGCTTTGACGGCGATTCGACGAACTCGGCGACGAGCGGCGGCATGTCCCAAGAGTGAGCTAACGTAGGGGTTCCTGCCGTAATCACTTCGTCCGCAGTGAAGCGAGCACTCTCGTACTTCCTTTAGCTCCCTTTATCCTCCGTTTGCAAAGTTCACAAAACGTAGCCACTTGCTTCGCCGAGGTTCGTCGTTGAGCAGCCAATGAAAGTAGATCTCTTCACCGGCGGTGTAGTCGCACTCCTTCGATGATTTCCCTGTACTACATGGACATTTCACGACGCAGCAACGAAATTTCATTGTAAAGTACTCGAACAAACTGAAGTTTTCAGTGGTTGCAAACTGGAAACGAGCTCGTAACGACAGCGGCAAGCAAAAACCATTCTGAAACTTCTGCGACGACTGGCACTATCTTGTCGCTGCTAGCGGTTCCTTTCTTCCCTCGTTTCTATTTAATACCTATGCTGGTTGGCGATAAGACGGCTTACCTCCTGTTAAGGAATTAAGATGCCAAACAAGGTCGCTGCTATGCCTGCTGGAACGGTTTGTTGGCCCCGAAGAGCCTCAAACAAGAAATTTCGTCTGCGCGACGGCGATATGTCGATACGTCGAGAACCGCTTCCGCTCACTGAGTAGCCAGAGCCAATATTAAATATTTGTTGTGACGTTGGCTAGTTAGTGAGCGGAAGCGGTTTGGTCGGTTGCGTCAGATCAAGACATACTGCCCCGATCAAGGCAGACTGATCACTTGCAGTTGCGAAACGACATCAGCGAGGATTGCTGCACTGGATTGGAGCAGTGTGTCTTGATTCGACGCAACCGGCCAAACCCCTTCCGCTCACTAAATAGCCAGCGTCACCATAAATATTTGACAGTGACTCTGGCGACAGAGTAAGCGGAAGCAGTGGGTCTATTTGCGTAAAATCAACTAAGACTGCTCCCGTGCCGACGATTGTGCGATGTAACTAGACCGCTGCCTTGATCCGTGCCATACATTCCAAGGTGTCACTCCTAGCTTGTAAGAAACAGCACGCTTCACACATCAAAATCAACAATGATGAGATGCAAAAGTCGCAATAGTGGCGTAAAAAGTTTGACAATTTGTCATTATCAAAACTTGCCTAAGCGCTGGTCAAAAAATATGCATTTTCACAAAAGCTTTATTTGTGAAATATTGATTTGGTGATAATTGCGAAGCGCATTTCCTATATTACTGCAAGTGCTTAAAATCTATAGTTCAACATTCAACAAAATGTACAGCAGCAGTTGCAATATTGAATGTATAAACTTGATGTACACAATGTTTTTTTTCTTTATGTAACCCTCACGTTGGCTTAGTGGCTGGGGTGCTAGAAGTTGATCCCAAGTACACTGGTTTGATTCCATGAGCGTATTTCGAAAGCTTCTCTGCACGTCGCCCCTGGTGGCCTGCCTCTTCCGGCAAGATTTAGAACGTAATTTAAATTTTAACGTGGGCTGCGCCCAAAACGTAAAATCCTCTGAAGCATAACCAATCACCATTACTATTAAAAAAAGAAATACAATTAACTTCAGAAAAAATGGGAATTGAAAAATTAGAAAACTAGACGCTAAACTCGGGCGCTGGCTGTAAGCGCCAATACCCACACTATACCTAGGCGCCACACAGCCCCAACGGTGTCTATTTTAGCAGGCGCTCAATATAATATAGTGCGCGTTGCCATGTCACATGTAACGTAAGTGCGCGTGCTGCGAAGTGCTTAGAAACGCCCATCCAGGCCGCGGTGGATGCTTTACTGTGGAGAACAAAAATGGAAACGGCCCGGGTGTCATGATTTCGGCGGACGTTAAATATCCCCCGGTGGTAAACCTTAATCCAGAACCGTTCCCCTCAGCACGCCTCATAGCCCGTGTCACCTTTGGTACGTTAAACCTCACACTCAACTTCTTTGCGTGAACAAAATAATAGACGCTGCGGTTAGGACACGGTTCCTTCCTCAGTAAATTCATCTCATGCCTGGCAGCCACAAATAAGCGGATCGTCTAGCATATTTGAGAATTTAGGACTCACACTCAGAATAAAATTTTGCCCACCCACAGCAGGACCTGATTTTTATATAACCATTAGGCGCCCCCGCATATTCGGTTATTTCACACTGCCTAAGCTGATTAGCGCTCCCTCTAATGACGAACAGAAATATTGTTACGGGACACAAGCAATGAACCATGATATATTCGAACGAAGTATCTCCATTTTTTACATGGATGACTCTACCACACAGGAAAAAGGTACGCCCATCCACAGCGTCTTCATTTTCAGACGGTAGGTCCATACCATACGCTTCACTTCCCTCGTCAACTCCTTTTGCGAAATTTCGCCCTCGTCGCAAGTGACCGACCTGTCAAGAATAAAGTGAGTGAACCGGTGCGGCGATGATAAGACAAGTATAAACAGAGAATTACTTGCCCCAGGGGATGACAATGAAGCACTTGGTAAAGACTGGTCCACCAGCATTGACGTCCGCAAGGTCAAGCCTAAACGCCGAAGGGGCCGGGAACCACGGTGGGCAAAAGGGCTAGTCTATCGGTATATAGGCTGTCCTGGGGTGCTTACATAAAGTCTAGTCTGGGGTGTTCTGGATCGCTTGCTCATGGGGACACAAGACAGAGGACATCTTCAAACGCTGCTCGCGCTTGGGCTAAAGATGCCAGGCGCGCCCCATGTATCTTCGGGTTTGTGCCGATGGCGAGCCAGTGCGATGCGGGGCCACGATTGGGATGAACCTGCACACCCCACCAAAAATAATACGAGGATAAGGATGAGCGAACGCGCTGCCTTTCCATTATATACATGGCTGCCATCACCGATCCCGGAGGGGCGACGGCCGCCCACAGTTTCTTGTTGGTGAGAGGATAGGTTCTTACTGCTATGCGCAATTTGCTGTTCACAGTCACCTTGTTACATCTTGGGTATTTTGAAAAAACCAGTGCAAATATTGGTTCGAGGAGCTACCACAGTTATCATCATGCGGACGCCATCAGTGGAAACGAAATAAGCGCATTCTGCAGCCATGAATAAATAACTCTTTTTAGAGCCCCTAAAACGTTTCTTCGTACAAACATTTCACCTGCGCATAAGAACAGCGCCTCATGCGGGGGTTCGAGGACCCGAGCAGTAAAACATTCATTGGGTCGCGTGTATTTTATAGTATTTATCTTGCTGGTTAATGTAACCACAAAAGAGGGACAAAGCAAAAAAAAAGATGGACCAGAGCTTTCTTCCTTCGTCCCTGCTTTATGAACCACTTAACCTCCGATATTAATTCTTGATAAGTAGCCCTACCGTTTGTATGATGGCAGTATAATTCAAGCAATGCTAGGATACGAACCAGGGCAAAAACCAAGTTTCTATAAATAAGGGATCGATTCTGGCCAAGGTGGTTTTGTGAATACGAGAGTTTGGGTGGCACAAACAATCGGTAGTGTTCACTACACGAACAGTAAAGCATATGATAGGATTATTTTTCCCAGTCATGTACGTGTTTGTTTTGGACGTTATAGTAAGAAATAAATACACAACATGGAAGAAAGCAATCATAGAGTTTAGTGTTTAAATTACATAGTGATTTCATTTCTAAACATTTGAAAGCACAGTTTACTTTTTCATATTGGTGAATTTGGTGATTGACTATCACCCACAAGGCGGTAGAAGAAGGGTGCGATGACTAGAAGATTTCCAAGTTGCCCAATAAAAAAGAAAATACAGTGGATATGGATATTCTTATGATAGTCTGATTGAATCTGGTGATATTCTTATTGCAGGTCCACGGGTTTCAAAATACACAATCTCATTTCGAAATAATGTAATCATTGCTTCAGTATCACTTATACTAACACCGATGAAGCCGAACACCAATTGAATTAGCTTTAGAGACATTGCATATTTGTAACTCTTTTGTCTCAGATTAGGACGATAAGCGCCTGCACTTGCTTGAAATATTTGTATTATTTTCTTGTTTGCTTATGCACCTTGAGAATATAAATATGTGCTCTATACAGTATAGCAGTTGTTGAAAGTTACCGCACTGTGTGTGCGCATCGTTCCTTCCCGTGTGCAGTTAATATTTCGGTCCCTAACCTCGCCTTAACGACAGTTTGGAGGATAGGTCTCTTCGCTCTTAATAAATAGGGAGCCATCAAGGACCCTCTATTCTCATTGTAAAAACAAGACAACCAAAACAAAACCAAAAACGTTGCTTCCGAAGAATGTGTCTAGAGCAAATGATAGCAGCCGGACGGCGGTCACGGCAGTAGCCCCATAATATTTTGCACCTTGTGTTGCCGAGTGGGAGCGCGCCTTTATGGCCTCTCAAGTCTTTCATAGAGGCTACGTGCCTGATTATCTGTGCGTGCCTACAAAAAGGCAGTCTC
Source organism: Haemaphysalis longicornis (assembly GCF_048455015.1). Classification (NCBI taxonomy): domain Eukaryota; kingdom Metazoa; phylum Arthropoda; class Arachnida; order Ixodida; family Ixodidae; genus Haemaphysalis; species Haemaphysalis longicornis. The sequence goes on along the minus strand of NW_027526233.1, from coordinate 35,956,620 downwards.
TGCAGTGATCTTTGATTACCGCGACTTTTTGCGGGAGCACGTCTGCGGAATATTGGGCACGGCTACACCGCAGAGAGCATGCGCCCACCAACCACTTCGCCTTTCTGGTTCAGGTCATCGGTTGTTTGCATGCCCAACGCCTGCTACCAGAAGTTCCAACGATTTCCTATGGGAGATCATCCCTTTGCTGGCAAAGAAGGAACCGAGACTGTCCATATCAAATCCGGTGCAGGCTTCACCCGCATGCGCTGGCTGGTAAGCGTGCCCCGCGCTTCACTTGAACAACTGAGATACAACAGTTACCAGCTATGTGCAAATGGAGCAACGTATCGATCATCGACACCGGGCACGGCTGAATCGGAGAGAGCATGACGCTCAGCAACCATTTTGTCTTTCTAGTTCAGGTGAGAAAACAATACTGAAAATGTTTTCGCAGTAGCAATATCTTTCTTGTGGTGCTGCCATTCCCATGGCAAATGTGCTCACTTGTTACTGCTTATGCTCTTTCTTGTAAATATTGGTACTATTTTCTAGAGACATAGAAACCAACACCATCCCCACTCTAGAAAGTCATGAATGAAGTACGCAAAATAGCTGCCGATATCAAAGAAAGGAAACGGGACAACAAAGCGACAACAGAATATCTCGCAATCAGTCATGCTAAACAGGATGCTCCGTCTAACATATAGAGTAGGGTAGTAGAGATAGAAGACAAAATTGCTCGCTTCGATCAAACCGTAACTAAGCAAGGACGGCAGGTTGACGACCTCGAAAACAGAAGTAGCCGTTCGACTTTTATCGTTTACGGTATTATTGAAGAAGACGACCAGATTACAGAACGCCTTATAAATAAAATACGTGTAAAATTTATTGATAATACGCTAGGGGTCAATATTTCCGGAATTGAGTGGTCTCACCGACTCGGCGCTAAAAAGGAAAACAAAACCGGGCCTTTGTTCTTTAAACTACTTGATTCTAGAGACGAATCCGGAATTTTTAAGAATTGCACCAAACCTAAAGAATCTAACATTTCGGTCAGCGAAGATGTTTTTATAAGGGTGCGTATTGTCAGGGAAGAGCTGGGGAACAGCTGAAAATCGAATCCAGAAAACAAAGACAAAGTCAAACTGATCTTCGATAAAGTTCAAATAAAAGACGAAGTGTTTCTTTGGGACGAAGAAAGTGGGGACAAAATACTCATGAACATAAATAAAATGAGTTTTATGTTGGTTTTCTCGCCAATTACTGCGGCTTCGCGCCTGATGCGGGAAGACAAGAATACGTCGCGTTCAGACGAAGAGTTCGCGAAGCCGGTTGGCGCCAGTTCCAGCACATGCTAATACGTTCAACGTTCGTAGAGATTTAAAATCCTGCAAATATTACGATCCGGACCCGCCAGTCATAGAGAAGTTTCACCGGCGACGTTGAAAATTCATAAGAGGTGTAACATCCGGGTCTCCGGTGGACGGAGAGCCGCCGCCGACTCTGTTTCTTCAGCCTCGGAACACTACCGCAAGCTGCGCAAATTTTCCTATGTAGTCTCCAATAAGTAGGCTACCCAGAAGTTTCTTCAATCTACCATGATCCGCATTGCGAAATGTGCTACTGTGTGTGTGTGTGCGTGTGAGTTTGCGTGCGCGTGTGCCTGTGTCTCTGTTTGTGTGTGCGTGTGTGAATGTGTGCGTGCGCGTGCTCGTGTGGGCGTGCTCATGCTCATTTGTGTACGTGTGTGTGTGCGTGTGTGTTTGTATGTGTGTGTGTCGGTTTCCCATAAAACATACAGCGCTCGTCTTCTGCATGTTCCTTGTATTAAAACAGTGCCACCGACTTCTTCCGTCCTCTAGCTGTGGTATTGATTTTTGTTTTCTTCTGCATGGTCAGAAAGTGCCCTTCCGACGTGTATCCTGCAACCTCCGCCATGTGAGTTTTTTTGCGTTTCTCTTTTCTTGAGTCTACGCCTGTACTCAAAAAATTTAACGCGGAAACCCAACCATGGAAAAAATACTGCAGACACAACTTACGCTGGATTGTTTGTGCTGGAGATGGTTCTACAAGATAAGTCAACTGTACAAAATTGCATGCTAACGTGGGCATATTCTACGTTTGTGTGCAAGGTAGCACAGATAGTCAACAACAAGTGACAAAGGAACCTCAAGCAGGCACTTCCGCGGTCCCCAGAGGTGTTTGTGGTGTAAACGAAGCCCATCACAGATGGTGAAGTGCATGACCGGCCGTCAAATAAATAGACAGAGAGTGGTGGAATTCGCCGATAGAAGAAAGCATGAAGTATTATAGAGTGAAACTATAAAGGGATGCCTTTCGCTGGTACTCCATGCCATCAAATGGTTAGAATATCAGAATAGACTCAAGGAGGGAATTGACACCGTATTCCTACTCACCTGTGAATGAGTTGGTGCATCCTCATCTTTCTGCTTGCGGCCTTATCTATATATCTCGCGGATGTCCCTTCCAGAACGCGACGAGCCCGACGGGCACCGCAATAGGATTAATTCATCGACTACAGAAAAACTGCGCGGAAGACGGGGAGAAGAGGAAGCCACATTACACCCAATGACCCTGTTTCGTCCTCGTCTAACGAACCGTTTTTTGTCGCAATGTACCAACTAGCACAAGCTTGTGTCCTAGTGATATTCTTCACAGATGCCCGCCAGCAAAGGGCGCAATGGTCTCTGACCGCATCGACAGCACAGTCGGTAATGTAGAAGCGGGATTTAGACAATAACGCACACGATGGTCACGCATTCTTCTTCACTGACGGAGGTGGACTATAAGAGTGGTCAGTTTTGGAAAGTCAGCAACATCTTGTAGCATATCAGGCTCAAGAAGAGTACCGTCCTTCAAAACCACGTGACTTAAAATCGATAGCTTGTGGACCCGCCAAATGGCGCTCCTTAAGGTGTAGCTAGTGCACATCATTTTGTAAATCCTTCAGAACTTGCTCTAGACGGTTAAATAGGCCTCAAGGTTAGGAGCAAATGAAACAATGTCCTTCAAGTAGCATAAACATCTACCCTGTCGGAGACCGCGCACGATGTCGTCAAACACGCGCTCAAAAGTGGCGGGCTAATGGCTCAACCCGAAGGGGATAACCTGAAATTTTCATATTTTGTCAGCGACCAAAAACGCGGTTACGGCGTGCTCAGCATTTAAAGAAGGGCACCCGTCTATAATCGTATCGTGCTTCCAACAAAGAAAACGACTGTTTTTAGGTACCGTAAGGAATCGCGAGTGCACGGATTGTCACAAACATTTTTGGCTTCACCTTGTAATGGCGGGAGTAACAGACATAATATGTATAATTACGTATGACCAAATAAACGTTCCCGCAAGCTTTGTTGTGACTGAACAACATAAATATCATTCACGATTTGGAAAAGGCAGTTTTTAAACAATTTCGTCCGACAAGCAACTATCCTGCTTTCAAACAGCCTAGGTCATTGCTGCAAGTTTTTTTTTCGAGTACGCAATATTGAATACCTGTTTCGGAAAGCGCACTAACGGTCATCTCTACAAATTGGGGGGGGGGGGGACTGGTGTTTCAAAGCATAGTGTGCACCGGGACACTTCACTGCTGACGCGAATATTTAAACCAACGACAAAAGCGGCAATGCAGCCATTAGTGCGAGAGATGGCGTCACGTGTTCTACTGCGTTCCTGCAAGTCTTCGAAATGGATGCGAAAACACATGCCCTAATTCGCAGCAACGAGATCCAGCTTGTAGGAATGCGTTTGAGTAATAGGGGCACTTCATCACAACACGCAGTTTTTCCGCTAAAGTGAACATGTCAGCGTCTTTCAAATGTAGCCTCTTTTGACTAGCCCTAATCTTTTAACGTAAGTGTGATCATGGGCTTCGATTTCAATTCACCCAACCCTGCACGACGCCGCTGCTATTTGTCCATTCCTATCTGTCCAATCCCCCCCACCTTCACCTGCGAAACCGCTGTGAAAAAACAATGAAAAGGAAACAAGCTAGCATAGAGGGTAATGAGATAAAACGCGCTAACAAGACGAGGACGAAGAGAGAATACACAAGCATTCTCTCTTCGTCCTCGTCTTGTTAGCGCGTTTTATCTCATTATGTGTCACCAACAGGCCCAAACCTCGTCCCTCTTAGCATAGAGGGGCCATGAAGACCAAACACAAGTTTAGTTCATTCGAAAGATTGCCTCGTTAAAATCCTACTGGTATCACTCATAACGCAGACTTCGCTCAAATAAGCTATATATTTAGGAAACAGGGGGATGGCCATGCGACCCAACTAGCCCATTTGGCATAACAGAACCTTAGATCTCAACGCCCAGCTCTGGTATTGGCTGGTGCCGGCAAAAGCATACGCATACAACGCTGAGCTTATAAGCTTGGCGAACGACATATTTGCGCCTATATGTATCGCATGTCCACTTTAAAGCAGTAAGAATGGCAGGGTAAACAATCAAAGTTACTAAAATACATGCAAACGTAGAAGTACCAATGCTCACTACTGTTGGTACTGGGCGCACTATGCATGTTTTAGCAACACAGCAGTCCGCGGCGTTTTTGTCTTACACGGCACTGGCCGACTGACGTAAGCGGCGTTGTGTTATGCGACTTTGTTTGTAGAGGATACCACCTGCTTCACGAAACGATTACGGTCTACCGTAACAAAAACATGTAAAGTGCAAATACGGTAAAAAATAAAGCAACAGCGGACAACGGTCCGCGGCTCTGTTTGGTAGCGCCATCTGAGAGGACTGACGGCAAGCAAGACTCCAGAGACCAATGGTGCACCGGAAATTACATTGAACCCCCTCCCCTCCCGTCCCCCCCCCATGTGACTTCTTGAGAGACGTAACACAAAAAACGATTTGGAAAGAGAACGAAAATTTTAACATTAATTGATTATGTCTCAGTGAATATGGCATCTTTTGCTGCCCGACAAGCGGTGGAGGCACTAGAAAACACGATATCTTCCGAATACAAAAAACTTGTGGTTTGCCTGCATGACCCCTTTGAGCGCGTGCGCATTCCCTCTTTAATATTTTTTTATCAACGCCCTCTTCGTTGCATTCTGTATAGCGTCTCCTGAAAAACTAACCGACAATCGTACTTGCAGTGGCGTCGGTAAAGCGGGGGGGTGGGGCGGTAGGGGGCGTTCACCGAATACCAGCCCTCTTGGTAGGGAGGGGGGCTGTAACTTGTGCTTCTCCAGTGTGCAGACTGGACGTCGAAAACTTGCGCACGACAGTTCCAGCTCTTGCCAAAGGAGCGTATGCATTTTCCCCCACTTATATTGGGATACATCAAGGAATATCTGGGGTGGGCATGATATGCCGAACTAGAAACGAGAGGGGCTGCCGTCGGTATGACAGCGATGTGCGGAGGGGTGTAGCTAGCAAGGTTGTTCCTCGAGGGGGGAGAGACGGGCCCACGGTACCGGTCATTGTGTCCGCAGAACATTTTGAGTAGCTATTTGTGACAGTTTGTGCGAGCTCATTGGGAATGTATCGCTTTTTCTTGCGTCAATGCGGTGACGCTTCATAGACCATGACAACCGCTACGCCTTTAGTATTTTCAGGGAAAACCAAAAATAATACCACTCAAAAAATATCTGTTGGAGATAGCAACTTGAAGGCGGGTGTGTGTGTGTGTGTGTGTGTGTGTGTGTGTGTGTGTGTGTGTGTGTGTGTGTGTGTGTGTGTGTGTGTGTGTGTGTGTGTGTTTGAGGGGTGGTGGGCTGATCTGATGAGAAAAAAGAATTAAAATGAAATGAAAGTAAACGTGTAAGCATAAAACGAAGGTCGGTTACACGTGTAGCACTGCTATTTGTAGGCACAACCTGAGCACTTGAGCGTTTGGGAAATATAGAAACTGCAGATTTATTCAAGAAGGCCCGTTCTACTTCCATGACAACCCTAGACTTGTCCTTAAAAAATGCTGGCGACAATTTTTTTTTCGAATTCATTTTTGAGTGACAGCGTAGCCTACACAGAACTGTGCACAAGATTTTCTGTTTTTTCAGGGGAAACTGAATGTTTGTGAAGCTGCTTTCGTTGGTTGGTGAGAGTGTGGTGTTCATTTAGTGATAATTCCATAAATAATGCATTCTGCCATCGTAAACACTGGCTTATTGTCTTAGCTGGTTTGCATGCTGCAAAAAAGGGCGAATATAAATTAACGTCTTGTCGTAAATAAAAATTACATGTACAACAAATTCTACTATTTGCTGCGTAACCGGTGTTTCTTGAACGGTATATTCCCTGAGCAGAAAAAAATATAACAAATGTTCAATCTTTAAAAATAACCACCGAAAACCCAACATGGTATTAATGTAAAAATACCGAATACATAACTTTTTGTAATGTGCTTGGGCAACTCAGGCGATGAGGCGCGCCGTATTGGAGGGCTCCGGACTCGTATTCACCACCTGGACATCTTTAACGAGCGCCGAAATGTCGAACACACCGGCGTTTTTGCTTTTCGCCTCCATCAGAAAAGTGGCCGCCGCGGCCGTTAATCGAACCCGCGTCCTTGTGCTCAGCAGCACAACGCCTTAGCCACTGATCCACCGCGGCGAGTTAATCTAAAAAAAGCCGTCAATGCGCTAGATTGCTGTCCGTAGTCCACGTCATGCGGAAATTAAAATATAAAGGGTGGTAAAACAAGCATACACCCAATAATTCGGTCGCCGAAAAGTTTGCGCACCGAAATGTCCTATCGACACTTACAGTATCGCTTTGTTTAACAGCGACCCGGATAATCTAGACTACTTAGGTATGCGAGATTTGCTAAAAAGTGGAAATTTGTTTACGGTGATAATTACTCGGTCATTATCGTCCCTTATATAATGCTGAAGATTGTACAAAGATTCATCTAAATGACACGTAAAACAATATGTCATATATTAGAAACCATTGTGGACCATATCAGGGCGGCCCTGAGAAGAGGGGGGAGGGTAGGTGGCTAATGGCCAGTGGCGTATTTGAACACCCACATTCATTGGTTGTGCCAGACTGCTGGGCATTGGAAGAAAACTGCTCTCGCGCCAAGACCGCCTAAAGAGGTCAAAGAACTGGTAAAGGCAGCGATCTGCCAGAAAGGAACGTTTGTTTCCTAGCCGCCACTACGAAGGTATTTCGTTTGCGCAAGCTGCTATAACTTTGAAATAAAGTGTTACGATGGATGCATGCGTCATCATGAAACATGCTAAGAAAAGTCCCGATAACGGTCAGACCATGCGACAGCCAAAACCTTACACGGGTTTTCATGATTTTAAAAGCAAACTGGCGCAACTGCAGTAAGAACAATTATAGTTTCAACTCTTTATGGACTGATGTCAATGCTGTCACGATTAACACTGAATATTCTCGGAAATATCGCACACCACAAAATATTTAACGTGTGTACCTTTTGTAGTTAAGCGTTCTTCACTCCAACTAGCCTCTCTGCGTCATTACCTTGCCTCTCTTGCTACTTAGAACTTACCTATCTTCCTTATTTACCTATCGAGCACTTGTTTCAGCTGTTTAACATGTCTACAAGAAAAGTGGAGATTCATCTGTAACCATAGTCTCCGGCGGATGCAGCTGGTTGAGTGGTTACGTTTATTCAACGCGTAATTGCATTCGAGAACTTAAGCGAAATACGCGTTTTCTGTCTCGTGGACACTTACTAAATCAATATGACCTTGTTTAAATCCCAGAAAATCATTTAAATATCCAAGAATTCAGAATTGATCTACACTGGTAAGCCACATAGCAACCCCCATCATAACAAGGCATCAGTGATCATGCAAAGAAGAGTGAGATGAATAAACTACTTACATAATTCGCGGCCTGGTTTTAGTGTTAGCACTCAGTACGAGCATGAGCCTCCCCGATAGCCAGATCCGCTGATGTCCTTGCGGCATAGTGCCTGAGGCCCCTCCACCGCCCAGGAAGTAGGTGGCCGTTTAAGAAATGGGTGGGCTTTATTTGCAACAAAAGGCGAAGAGGGCTATCTGTGCTTGACTGCTATCGCGACCACCGTCCGACTGTATACTATAGAGTAGAGTTAGAAATGGTCATGCCTTCAGGTGTCAAACTGGCTCTGAGAGTCGCAGTAGAGCCTTTTCGACATCAAGCCGCTCCCCAGTTTCTTAGGTCAAGAAGAAAGGCAGGAAGACAAATTTCTACTTGACTCCTCCTGCAGCATTGCTTTCAGAAGGGGACACGGTGTGACCATACGATTAGCCCACTGAAAGATACTCGTACCGCTCAACAGTAACGTTGAAGAAACGAAATATAAAGCGGCGACGCGCGTAAAAGCGCCTTACTCACAATGGTCCTCTCCCCCCCCCCCTCAAACGGCCCTCGTTCATTGAACTACACATTTTGCAGGATACGAAGCCTTCTTGTTTTGTTCGGTGATTTGTCAGAGCGTAAGACGACTTCTGCCGCCGCTGTGCTGCACGCAGTTCTGCTTATACGGGCAAATAGCATTATTTCCATTTCGTGACTCATCAAAGGACGGCGGGCCAACGTTTTCCGCTGCAAATTGGTGCAAACTACTCTTTGGTTGCCCCGCCACACCGGAACGAGTAATCTTCATTGCTGCGTTGAAGTCGCGCTTGGTTTCCCCTCTTAGGACGAGAGGATAAACAACTTTATTAGTGGCAAATTTCGCATGGAGGGCCCCATTTGCCTTGCCAGCCGATACAGCCCGCTGCACCAGCCGAAGCTAGTCGGACAAAGATGAGTTAGGCATGGAACGCTTTTCGAGCGTGGGAGAGTTCAAAGGATTCGATGTGGGGAAAGGCTGCTCTTTTGGCGAATAACAGCCCTACCGAACAATTAGTCTCCGCTTGGCGACATCGGCGACATGTCGCTTCGCAGTTGAGTGCCGGACAAGACAGGTATTTGGGAATGATAATATGGAACAACACAAAACAACCACGTACGCGTTTAGCATCACGCACTCAGCTTACCAACGCTTTAGAGGCTGCAGCCTTCCGCAATCATCCTGATCGAGGCGCTTCGTTTTTTGCAGGCGTCCATACCTCGGACTGGCATTGAGATGCGAATTTTTGTAATAGCGAACAGTTCGAAGGATATGCCTCTTCACAGCAGGGAGTACGGTGCCTGCGGTAAATATCACAGCAGGGAGCCCGGTTTCAAGTGCTCAGCACTTCTGGGGACGGTCTTGTCGTCGTAGCTCGTTCTCTGTAACGAGCTACGACGACAAGCGACTACGTGAAAAAGAGGGTGCAGCAAGATCACGGATTCAGTTAGAGCCCGTGACACGGCTTCTAAAAACAAGCCGCCCACATAGACCCAACCGTTCGAAACACAAACCGCTGGCGCTTTCCATATAACGCCTCGTTGCTCAGCGCAAAGAAAACTGCAGGTATACCTGAGGCAAAATCTCTGGGTATAAACTCCGTCGCAGGCGTCTATTTGTTCGGGAACGCCCGCTGGGTTGTTTTTGCGATAGTAAGCAAAAGAAGTGTCCACCAAAAACGACGCGTTCCAAACCTCGCAATAGGGCGCCGGCCCGTGGGTCTTGAAAGCAACCGAAAAAGAACCGAGCTCCCACTCGCGCTGTTCCAGGAACGAGCGGCGCGAGCACTGAGAAGGTTGGAATTTTGAATTGCATTAGAGAAACCTTTGTGGAATTCATCAAGGCAGGAGTGAGACAGGGTGGCGAAGAGCGTGATGGGTGGAAGCAGTGAACGGGTAACGAAGCTACAGCCCAATATGGCGAATCACTTCTCTGCTTGCACTTCTGACAGCTTTCGCGTTGAGTGGACGGCTTTATATGTTCATCGAGATGCGAAGCCTATAATTTGCCATTTGAACAACTTGAATGCTACAAAGCGGGTAGCGCAAAAAAGAAAGTAGGGCGGTAAACACCGATCGCTGTGTTTTACCTGTATTGTATTCTCGCATGTAAACCTCGAACATAACGGCTGGTGGGAACTGCGCCCACGGAAGAATATCAAGAAGCAAGACCCCATAGAGGGATAGTTCTCATTTTTTCGTTGAGGGCAGCCCATAATGACGATGATGACAGAATGTGCGTATCATCATCAGTATACATACATACATACATACATACATACATACATACATACATGCATACATACATACATACATACATACATACATGCGTCTAGGGCGCTTCTAGGAACCTTGCCTACTTATGGTAAGGTTTCAAATATTAAAGAGAAAGTACGAAAGTAAGCAGTCCATGTCTGCGCCAATTCAATGGTGTGGTAAGCGTTTAGCCGCAAAAATGGTTAAGTGCAAATTCAGTAGAAATGTTTAAGTGGAAATGTTTAAATGAAAGTGAAAGGCAAATATAAAGAAACCTCAACTGACCATGGCACTTGTAATGACACTATCGTGAGTGGGGAAGGGCAAGGATCAGAATCGCCAGGAAGAAGAGCCTCCCCGGTACACACTGTACAAAATCGGCCCCCGAGCTCCCCCCCCCCTCCCCCGTGTAGTCTTCGCCTATGCATGACACAATTTTTAGGACAAATCCCAGCAACGACTATTGGCCCATCGACATGTCTACTTTCGTCATCAGCTCATGTACCACAATTAGTCATCTTTTACTGTCAATGACGTGGTGTTCGATAAAATAATGCACTTTTTTGTAGACGTCACAGACGCCACATATGCCGAGTGCTGTGAAGAAGTTGGCTGTCGGAAATGACGTGTATAGCCTGCATCTGCGCATGCACTATACCGCTCTAATACGACTAAATCGTCTCGTTTGTCATTTCTTGAACGCCGCGGTTACAGAGATTGTTGGCGCCTGAAGAAGCGCTGTTGACCGTCGCTGACGGTTAACCCAATGTAGACCGGCCGCTGCCCTACGCGAGCCGTTGGTGCTTTATCGCTCGTGTCGTACCACCATTCCCTCAACCAGCTAAGACGCATGGCTTGTACTGTGCATAACATTGCGATGCCGGGCGACGCTTGGTTGCGTTTATCGCAGGAGCGCCCATCCATAATTGCTAACGTGCACGATGAACATTAGTTTAGCGCATGTCTAGGCGCACTTTCACGCCATTTATACCCTAGAACTTAAAATGTCTCACCACATATTAACCGAACTAATTTCTCTCGAGGAGTAGAAAATGACGCAGTCCCATCCAATCATGTTGTTTGGTAATTGCCTATATGCCTTCTAATAAAATTGATATTTATTTGAACAAAACATTGGAAAATATTTCTAAAGCTTTGAGCAGCTTTTTATTTTTTGGCACGTAAATTTTCAGGAGTAAATTGGAACTTGCAGTTTACAAAGCATTTTATACACGGATTTGTAAGGTATTTAGAGTAAACTGCATATAAATATGCAACCTTTACTGCATACATGAGAAATACTAGTAAGATCCGAAAGAAATATGGCTACCGTCATAAAAAGCTTGCATCATGGCCCAAGCCGCCAAACCGATGTCGCACACTGTCTAGGCATAGTCACTGTTAATTATTGATAGTGACTCGGGCTAGTTAGTGAGCGCAAGCAATTTCACCGTTGGTAAAAACCAAGGAGGTTTAAATTTAACCTCCTTGGTAAAAACGGAAAACAGACTGCTCCCATCGGGTAGAATAATACACTTTGGTGTCGTTCTGTATAGGCTTCCTGCGCTGGAGTTTTGGCGAGATGCAGCGCCCCTAGCGGCCGACTCCTCTGGGTAGTACAAAAGCAGACGACCCTCACCGCCCTCCATGTGTTTCAATAGACCCCTTTCATAAATGCTCCCTCTGACGGCGGGTTTTTCGTCACTTAAGGTTTTAAAGGGTTTCCGGGATAGACGTCGCCGTGTTACGGTCAGCCTTTTAACAGTCGTAGCGGTAGCTTTCTGTCAGCGAACGTCAGGCATATTAATACAGGCATTATAACGTGATTTTATATCAATTGGAAATCTTGTCTCTCGTCATGAGCGTTCCCACGACGGGATGGACGGGCGATTTGACTCGCCAGCCGCGCCTATCACCTAGCGACCTCACTAGCAAGGTGTCGGTCTCGGGCACACAGAAGAGCCCTGGTGAAGCTACAAGTTGGTGACAGAAAGATACGTCGTGGCGTCGGCAGTATGTGCCAACTACGAAAACGAAATGTGAGTAGCGTTTTGGGCCTGATTACAAGCGTTAAGACAAACAATGTGTTGTGTACGCGCCGTCGAACTATCGGTCTTATTCAGTTGCGCGTACGTGCATTCTGAGAACATTTCGGTTCCGCTCCGTCGCCGTTTTATTACGCATCGCAGCCTTAGCTTGATTTTACAGTGTGTTATACATGTTGATATTTACCGGTCAGAACGAAGTAAGCGAAGACAGGCGGTTGCTCTGTTCGCTTTGGCGTAGCACTCCGGCACCAGCCGCTGTTAAGCAGATCACAAATGAGCTTAAACACAGTTTAAAGTTGGGCGAGTTGGTGATACTTTCCGGGTATAAGTGCGAAGAAGTCGACACGTAGCAAGGAACACAGAGGACGGCGCGCTTCTAGCAACTGCTGGAGCGCTATTAGCGCGCTACTGGCAACTTGCAACTAGAATCTACTAGAGCCAGTTGCTAGTAGCGCGCCGTCCTGTGTGTTCCTTTCAACGTGTCTTGCTTTTCGCCCTTATTCTTTCAAATGAGCACTGTTTGGCAAATGCAGTAGCGCCCCTGGAGAATCGTGATTTGGGGTTGACCACCCCGGCTTATGGTGCAATCGATCCGTTGCGTGCCGCGACTGGGAGGGGCGATACTCCAGGGACGGAAGCCCGTGCTTTTACGTGCTGCTGCGCACTGTTACAGGAAGTAGTACATTCCACTTGCCGCAGAATTGCCTGTGCATCTATTAACTTTGAATATTTTTTTTCTAGAAAAATTCATAGGTACATAATGCGGCTTATGGTGCAATCGATCCGTTGCGTGCCGCGACTGGGAGGGGCGATACTCCAGGGACGGAAGCCCGTGCTTTTACGTGCTGCTGCGCACTGTTACAGGAAGTAGTACACTCCACTTGCCGCAGAATTGCCTGTGCATCTATTAACTTTGAATATTTTTTTTCTAGAAAAATTCATAGGTACATAATGCGGCTTATGGTGCAATCGATCCGTTGCGTGCCGCGACTGGGAGGGGCGATACTCCAGGGACGGAAGCCCGTGCTTTTACGTGCTGCTGCGCACTGTTACAGGAAGTAGTACACTCCACTTGCCGCAGAATTGCCTGTGCATCTATTAACTTTGAATATTTTTTTTCTAGAAAAATTCATAGGTACATAATGCGGCTTATGGTGCAATCGATCCGTTGCGTGCCGCGACTGGGAGGGGCGATACTCCAGGGACGGAAGCCCGTGCTTTTACGTGCTGCTGCGCACTGTTACAGGAAGTAGTACACTCCACTTGCCGAAGAATTGCCTGTGCATCTATTAACTTTGAATATTTTTTTTCTAGAAAAATTCATAGGTACATAATGCGGCTTATGGTGCAATCGATCCGTTGCGTGCCGCGACTGGGAGGGGCGATACTCCAGGGACGGAAGCCCGTGCTTTTACGTGCTGCTGCGCACTGTTACAGGAAGTAGTACACTCCACTTGCCACAGAATTGCCTGTGCATCTATTAACTTTGAATATTTTTTTTCTAGAAAAATTCATAGGTACATAATGCGGCTTATGGTACAATCGATCCGTTGCGTGCCGCGACTGGGAGGGGCGATACTCCAGGGACGGAAGCCCGTGCTTTTACGTGCTGCTGCGCACTGTTACAGGAAGTAGTACACTCCACTTGCCGCAGAATTGCCTGTGCATCTATTAACTTTGAATATTTTTTTTTCTAGAAAAATTCATAGGTACATAATGCGGCTTATGGTGCAATCGATCCGTTGCGTGCCGCGACTGGGAGGGGCGATACTCCAGGGACGGAAGCCCGTGCTTTTACGGGCTGCTGCGCACTGTTACAGGAAGTAGTACACTCCACTTGCCGCAGAATTGCCTGTGCATCTATTAACTTTGAATATTTTTTTTTCTAGAAAAATTCATAGGTACATAATGCGGCTTATGGTGCAATCGATCCGTTGCGTGCCGCGACTGGGAGGGGCGATACTCCAGGGACGGAAGCCCGTGCTTTTACGTGCTGCTGCGCACTGTTACAGGAAGTAGTACACTCCACTTGCCGCAGAATTGCCTGTGCATCTATTAACTTTGAATATTTTTTTTCTAGAAAAATTCATAGGTACATAATGCGGCTTATGGTGCAATCGATCCGTTGCGTGCCGCGACTGGGAGGGACGATACTCCAGGGACGGAAGCCCGTGCTTTTACGTGCTGCTGCGCACTGTTACAGGAAGTAGTACACTCCACTTGCCACAGAATTGCCTGTGCATCTATTAACTTTGAATATTTTTTTTCTAGAAAAATTCATAGGTACATAATGCGGCTTATGGTACAATCGATCCGTTGCGTGCCGCGACTGGGAGGGGCGATACTCCAGGGACGGAAGCCCGTGCTTTTACGTGCTGCTGCGCACTGTTACAGGAAGTAGTACACTCCACTTGCCGCAGAATTGCCTGTGCATCTATTAACTTTGAATATTTTTTTTTCTAGAAAAATTCATAGGTACATAATGCGGCTTATGGTGCAATCGATCCGTTGCGTGCCGCGACTGGGAGGGGCGATACTCCAGGGACGGAAGCCCGTGCTTTTACGGGCTGCTGCGCACTGTTACAGGAAGTAGTACACTCCACTTGCCGCAGAATTGCCTGTGCATCTATTAACTTTGAATATTTTTTTTTCTAGAAAAATTCATAGGTACATAATGCGGCTTATGGTGCAATCGATCCGTTGCGTGCCGCGACTGGGAGGGGCGATACTCCAGGGACGGAAGCCCGTGCTTTTACGTGCTGCTGCGCACTGTTACAGGAAGTAGTACACTCCACTTGCCGCAGAATTGCCTGTGCATCTATTAACTTTGAATATTTTTTTTCTAGAAAAATTCATAGGTACATAATGCGGCTTATGGTGCAATCGATCCGTTGCGTGCCGCGACTGGGAGGGGCGATACTCCAGGGACGGAAGCCCGTGCTTTTACGTGCTGCTGCGCACTGTTACAGGAAGTAGTACATTCCACTTGCCGCAGAATTGCCTGTGCATCTGTTAACTTTGAATATTTTTTTTCTAGAAAAATTCATAGGTACATAATGCGGCTTATGGTGCAATCGATCCGTTGCGTGCCGCGACTGGGAGGGGCGATACTCCAGGGACGGAAGCCCGTGCTTTTACGTGCTGCTGCGCACTGTTACAGGAAGTAGTACACTCCACTTGCCGCAGAATTGCCTGTGCATCTATTAACTTTGAATATTTTTTTTCTAGAAAAATTCATAGGTACATAATGCGGCTTATGGTGCAATCGATCCGTTGCGTGCCGCGACTGGGAGGGGCGATACTCCAGGGACGGAAGCCCGTGCTTTTACGTGCTGCTGCGCACTGTTACAGGAAGTAGTACACTCCACTTGCCGCAGAATTGCCTGTGCATCTATTAACTTTGAATATTTTTTTTCTAGAAAAATTCTTAGGTACATAATGCGGCTTATGGTGCAATCGATCCGTTGCGTGCCGCGACTGGGAGGGGCGATACTCCAGGGACGGAAGCCCGTGCTTTTACGTGCTGCTGCGCACTGTTACAGGAAGTAGTACACTCCACTTGCCACAGAATTGCCTGTGCATCTATTAACTTTGAATATTTTTTTTCTAGAAAAATTCATAGGTACATAATGCGGCTTATGGTACAATCGATCCGTTGCGTGCCGCGACTGGGAGGGGCGATACTCCAGGGACGGAAGCCCGTGCTTTTACGTGCTGCTGCGCACTGTTACAGGAAGTAGTACACTCCACTTGCCGCAGAATTGCCTGTGCATCTATTAACTTTGAATATTTTTTTTCTAGAAAAATTCATAGGTACATAATGCGGCTTATGGTGCAATCGATCCGTTGCGTGCCGCGACTGGGAGGGGCGATACTCCAGGGACGGAAGCCCGTGCTTTTACGGGCTGCTGCGCACTGTTACAGGAAGTAGTACACTCCACTTGCCGCAGAATTGCCTGTGCATCTATTAACTTTGAATATTTTTTTTTCTAGAAAAATTCATAGGTACATAATGCGGCTTATGGTGCAATCGATCCGTTGCGTGCCGCGACTGGGAGGGGCGATACTCCAGGGACGGAAGCCCGTGCTTTTACGTGCTGCTGCGCACTGTTACAGGAAGTAGTACACTGCACTTGCCGCAGAATTGCCTGTGCATCTATTAACTTTGAATATTTTTTTTCTAGAAAAATTCATAGGTACATAATGCGGCTTATGGTGCAATCGATCCGTTGCGTGCCGCGACTGGGAGGGGCGATACTCCAGGGACGGAAGCCCGTGCTTTTACGTGCTGCTGCGCACTGTTACAGGAAGTAGTACACTCCACTTGCCACAGAATTGCCTGTGCATCTATTAACTTTGAATATTTTTTTTCTAGAAAAATTCATAGGTACATAATGCGGCTTATGGTACAATCGATCCGTTGCGTGCCGCGACTGGGAGGGGCGATACTCCAGGGACGGAAGCCCGTGCTTTTACGTGCTGCTGCGCACTGTTACAGGAAGTAGTACACTCCACTTGCCGCAGAATTGCCTGTGCATCTATTAACTTTGAATATTTTTTTTCTAGAAAAATTCATAGGTACATAATGCGGCTTATGGTGCAATCGATCCGTTGCGTGCCGCGACTGGGAGGGGCGATACTCCAGGGACGGAAGCCCGTGCTTTTACGGGCTGCTGCGCACTGTTACAGGAAGTAGTACACTCCACTTGCCGCAGAATTGCCTGTGCATCTATTAACTTTGAATATTTTTTTTTTCTAGAAAAATTCATAGGTACATAATTCGGCTTATGGTGCAATCGATCCATTGCGTGCCGCGACTGGGAGGGGCGATACTCCAGGGACGGAAGCCCGTGCTTTTACGTGCTACTGCGCACTGTTACAGGAAGTAGTACACTCCACTTGCCGCAGAATTGCCTGTGCATCTATTAACTTTGAATATTTTCTTTCTAGAAAAATTCATAGGTACATAATGCGGCTTATGGTGCAATCGATCCGTTGCGTGCGGCGACTGGGAGGGGCGATACTCCAGGGACGGAAGCCCGTGCTTTTACGTGCTGCTGCGCACTGTTACAGGAAGTAGTACAATCCACTTGCCGCAGAATTGCCTGTGCATCTATTAACTTTGAATATTTTTTTTCTAGAAAAATTCATAGGTACATAAGGCGGCTTATGGTGCAATCGATCCGTTGCGTGCCGCGACTGGGAGGGCCGATACTCCAGGGACGGAAGCCCGTGCTTTCACGTGCTGCTGCGCACTGTTACAGGAAGTAGTACACTCCACTTGCCGCAGAATTGCCTGTGCATCTATTAACTTTGAATATTTTTTTTCTAGAAAAATTCATAGGTACATAATGCGGCTTGTGGTGCAATAGATCCGTTGCGTGCCACCACTGGGAGGGGCGATACTCCAGGGACGGAAGCCCGTGCTTTTACGTGCTGCTGCGCACTGTTACAGGAAGTAGTACACTCCACTTGCCGCAGAATTGCCTGTGCATCTATTAACTTTGAATATTTTTTTTTTCTAGAAAAATTCATAGGTACATTATGCGGCTTATGGTGCAATCGATCCGTTGCGTGCCGCGACTGGGAGGGGCGATACTTCAGGGACGGAAGCCCGTGCTTTTACGTGCTGCTGCGCACTGTTACAGGAAGTAGTACACTCCACTTGCCGCAGAATTGCCTGTGCATCTATTAACTTTGAATATTTTTTTTCTAGAAAAATTCATAGGTACATAATGCGGCTTATGGTGCAATCGATCCGTTGCGTGCCGCGACTGGGAGGGGCGATACTCCAGGGACGGAATCCCGTGCTTTTACGTGCTGCTGCGCACTGTTACAGGAAGTAGTACACTCCACTTGCCGCCGAATTGCCTGTGCATCTATTAATTTGAATATTTTTTTTTCTAGAAAAATTCATAGGTACATAATGCGGCTTATGGTGCAATCGATCCGTTGCGTGCCGCGACTGGGAGGGGCGATACTCCAGGGACGGAAGCCCGTGCTTTTACGTGCTGCTGCGCACTGTTACAGGAAGTAGTACACTCCACTTGCCGCAGAATTGCCTGTGCATCTATTAACTTTGAATATTTTTTTTCTAGAAAAATTCATAGGTACATAATGCGGCTTATGGTGCAATCGATCCGTTGCGTGCCGCGACTGGGAGGGGCGATACTCCAGGGACGGAAGCCCGTGCTTTTACGTGCTGCTGCGCACTGTTACAGGAAGTAGTACACTCCACTTGCCGCAGAATTGCCTGTGCATCTATTAACTTTGAATATTTTTTTTCTAGAAAAATTCATAGGTACATAATGCGGCTTATGGTGCAATCGATCCGTTGCGTGCCGCGACTGGGAGGGGCGATACTCCAGGGACGGAAGCCCGTGCTTTTACGTGCTGCTGCGCACTGTTACAGGAATTAGTACACTCCACTTGTCGCAGAATTGCCTGTGCATCTATTACTTTGAATATTTTTTTTCTAGAAAAATTCATAGGTACATAATGCGGCTTATGGTGCAATCGATCCGTTGCGTGCCGCGACTGGGAGGGGCGATACTCCAGGGACGGAAGCCCGTGCTTTTACGTGCTGCTGCGCACTGTTACAGGAAGTAGTACACTCCACGTGCCGCAGAATTGCCTGTGCATCTATTAACTTTGAATATTTTTTTTCTAGAAAAATTCATAGGTACATAATGCGGCTTATGGTGCAATCGATCCGTTGCGTGCCGCGACTGGGAGGGGCGATACTCCAGGGACGGAAGCCCGTGCTTTTACGTGCTGCTGCGCACTGTTACAGGAAGTAGTACACTCCACTTGCCGCAGAATTGCCTGTGCATCTATTAACTTTGAATATTTTTTTTCTAGAAAAATTCATAGGTACATATTGCGGCTTATGGTGCAATCGATCCGTTGCGTGCCGCGACTGGGAGGGGCGATACTCCAGGGACGGAAGCCCGTGCTTTTACGTGCTGCTGCGCACTGTTACAGGAAGTAGTACACTCCACTTGCCGCAGAATTGCCTGTGCATCTATTACTTTGAATATTTTTTTTCTAGAAAAATTCATAGGTACATAATGCGGATTATGGTGCAATCGATCCGTTGCGTACCGCGACTGGGAGGGGCGATACTCCAGGGACGGAAGCCCGTGCTTTTACGTGCTGCTGCGCACTGTTACAGGAAGTAGTACACTCCACTTGCCGCAGAATTGCCTGTGCATCTATTAACTTTGAATATTTTTTTTCTAGAAAAATTCATAGGTACATAATGCGGCTTATGGTGTAATCGATCCGTTGCGTGCCGCGACTGGGAGGGGCGATACTCCAGGGACGGAAGCCCGTGCTTTTACGTGCTGCTGCGCACTGTTACAGGAAGTAGTACACTCCACTTGCCGCAGAATTGCCTGTGCATCTATTAATTTGAATATTTTTTTTTCTAGAAAAATTCATAGGTACATAATGCGGCTTATGGTGCAATCGATCCGTTGCGTGCCGCGACTGGGAGGGGCGATACTCCAGGGACGGAAGCCCGTGCTTTTACGTGCTGCTGCGCACTGTTACAGGAAGTAGTACACTCCACTTGCCGCAGAATTGCCTGTGCATCTATTAACTTTGAATATTTTTTTTCTAGAAAAATTCATAGGTACATAATGCGGCTTATGGTGCAATCGATCCGTTGCGTGCCGCGACTGGGAGGGGCGATACTCCAGGGACGGAAGCCCGTGCTTTTACGTGCTGCTGCGCACTGTTACAGGAATTAGTACACTCCACTTGTCGCAGAATTGCCTGTGCATCTATTACTTTGAATATTTTTTTTCTAGAAAAATTCATAGGTACATAATGCGGCTTATGGTGCAATCGATCCGTTGCGTGCCGCGACTTGGAGGGGCGATACTCCAGGGACGGAAGCCCGTGCTTTTACGTGCTGCTGCGCACTGTTACAGGAAGTAGTACACTCCACGTGCCGCAGAATTGCCTGTGCATCTATTAACTTTGAATATTTTTTTTTCTAGAAAAATTCATAGGTACATAATGCGGCTTATGGTGCAATCGATCCGTTGCGTGCCGCGACTGGGAGGGGCGATACTCCAGGGACGGAAGCCCGTGCTTTTACGTGCTGCTGCGCACTGTTACAGGAAGTAGTACACTCCACTTGCCGCAGAATTGCCTGTGCATCTATTAACTTTGAATATTTTTTTTCTAGAAAAATTCATAGGTACATATTGCGGCTTATGGTGCAATCGATCCGTTGCGTGCCGCGACTGGGAGGGGCGATACTCCAGGGACGGAAGCCCGTGCTTTTACGTGCTGCTGCGCACTGTTACAGGAAGTAGTACACTCCACTTGCCGCAGAATCGCCTGTTCATCTATTAACTTTGAATATTTTTTTTCTAGAAAAATTCATAGGTACATAATGTGGATTATGGTGCAATCGATCCGTTGCGTGCCGCGACTGGGAGGGGCGATACTCCAGGGACGGAAGCCCGTGCTTTTACGTGCTGCTGCGCACTGTTACAGGAAGTAGTACACTCCACTTGCCGCAGAATTGCCTGTGCATCTATTAACTTTGAATATTTTTTTTCTAGAAAAATTCATAGGTACATAATGCGGCTTATGGTGTAATCGATCCGTTGCGTGCCGCGACTGGGAGGGGCGATACTCCAGGGACGGAAGCCCGTGCTTTTACGTGCTGCTGCGCACTGTTACAGGAAGTAGTGCACTCCACTTGCCGCAGAATTGCCTGTGCATCTATTAATTTGAATATTTTTTTTTCTAGAAAAATTCATAGGTACATAATGCGGCTTATGGTGCAATCGATCCGTTGCGTGCCGCGACTGGGAGGGGCGATACTCCAGGGACGGAAGCCCGTGCTTTTACGTGCTGCTGCGCACTGTTACAGGAAGTAGTACACTCCACTTGCCGCAGAATTGCCTGTGCATCTATAACTTTGAATATTTTTTTTCTAGAAAAATTCATAGGTACATAATGCGGCTTATGGTGTAATCGATCCGTTGCGTGCCGCGACTGGGAGGGGCGATACTCCAGGGACGGAAGCCCGTGCTTTTACGTGCTGCTGCGCACTGTTACAGGAAGTAGTACACTCCACTTGCCGCAGAATTGCCGGTGCATCTATTAACTTTGAATATTTTTTTTCTAGAAAAATTCATAGGTACGTAATGCGGCTTATGGTGCAATCGATCCGTTGCGTGCCGCGACTGGGAGGGGCGATACTCCAGGGACGGAAGCCCGTGCTTTTACGTGCTGCTGCGCACTGTTACAGGAAGTAGTACACTCCACTTGCCGCAGAATTGCCTGTGCATCTATTAACTTTGAATATTTTTTTTTCTAGAAAAATTCACAGGTACATAATGCGGCTTATGGTGCAATCGATCCGTTGCGTGCCGCGACTGGGAGGGGCGATACTCCAGGGACGGAAGCCCGTGCTTTTACGTGCTGCTGCGCACTGTTACAGGAAGTAGTACACTCCACTTGCCGCAGAATTGCCTGTGCATCTATTACTTTGAATATTTTTTTTCTAGAAAAATTTATAGGTACATAATGTGGCTTATGGTGCAATCGATCCGTTGCGTGCCGCGACTGGGAGGGGCGATACTCCAGGGACGGAAGCCCGTGCTTTTACGTGCTGCTGCGCACTGTTACAGGAAGTAGTACACTCCACTTGCCGCAGAATTGCCTGTGCATCTATTAACTTTGAATATTTTTTTCCTAGAAAAATTCATAGGTACATAATGCGGCTTATGGTGCAATCGATCCGTTGCGTGCCGCGACTGGGAGGGGCGATACTCCAGGGACGGAAGCCCGTGCTTTTACGTGCTGCTGCGCACTGTTACAGGAAGTAGTACACTCCACTTGCCGCAGAATTGCCTGTGCATCTATTAACTTTGAATATTTTTTTCTAGAAAAATTCATAGGTACATATAGCGGCTAATGGTGCAATCGATCCGTTGCGTGCCGCGACTGGGAGAAGCGATACTCCAGGGACGGAAGCCCGTGCTTTTACGTGCTGCTGCGCACTGTTACAGGAAGTAGTATACTCCACTTGCCGCAGAATTGCCTGTGCATCTATTAACTTTGAATATTTTTTTTCTAGAAAAATTCATAGGTACATAATGCGGCTTATTGTGCAATCGATCCGTTGCGTGCCGCGACTGGGAGGGGCGATACTCCAGGGACGGAAGCCCGTGCTTTTACGTGCTGCGGCGCACTGTTACAGGAAGTAGTATACTCCACTTGCCGCAGAATTGCCTGTGCATCTATTAACTTTGAATATTTTTTTTCTAGAAAAAGTCGTAGGTACATAATGGGGCTTATGGTGCAATCGATCCGTTGCGTGCCGCGACTGGGAGGGGCGATACTCCAGGGACAGAAGCCCGTGCTTTTACGTGCTGCTGCGCACTGTTACAGGAAGTAGTACACTCCACTTGCCGCAGAATTGCCTGTGCATCTATTAACTTTGAATATTTTTTTCTAGAAAAATTCATAGGTACATAATGCGGCTTATGGTGCAATCGATCCGTTGCGTGCCGCGACTGGCAGGGGCGATACTCCAGGGACGGAAGCCCGTGCTTTTACGTGCTGCTGCGCACTGTTACAGGAAGTAGTACACTCCACTTGCCGCAGAATTGCCTGTGCATCTATTAACTTTGAATATTTTTTTTCTAGAAAAATTCATAGGTACATAATGCGGCTTATGGTGCAATCGATCCGTTGCGTGCCGCGACTGGGAGGGGCGATACTCCAGGGACGGAAGCCCGTGCTTTTACGGGCTGCTGCGCACTGTTACAGGAAGTAGTACACTCCACTTGCCGCAGAATTGCCTGTGCATCTATTAACTTTGAATATTTTTTTTTTCTAGAAAAATTCATAGGTACATAATTCGGCTTATGGTGCAATCGATCCATTGCGTGCCGCGACTGGGAGGGGCGATACTCCAGGGACGGAAGCCCGTGCTTTTACGTGCTACTGCGCACTGTTACAGGAAGTAGTACACTCCACTTGCCGCAGAATTGCCTGTGCATCTATTAACTTTGAATATTTTCTTTCTAGAAAAATTCATAGGTACATAATGCGGCTTATGGTGCAATCGATCCGTTGCGTGCCGCGACTGGGAGGGGCGATACTCCAGGGACGGAAGCCCGTGCTTTTACGTGCTGCTGCGCACTGTTACAGGAAGTAGTACAATCCACTTGCCGCAGAATTGCCTGTGCATCTATTAACTTTGAATATTTTTTTTCTAGAAAAATTCATAGGTACATAAGGCGGCTTATGGTGCAATCGATCCGTTGCGTGCCGCGACTGGGAGGGGCGATACTCCAGGGACGGAAGCCCGTGCTTTCACGTGCTGCTGCGCACTGTTACAGGAAGTAGTACACTCCACTTGCCGCAGAATTGCCTGTGCATCTATTAACTTTGAATATTTTTTTTCTAGAAAAATTCATAGGTACATAATGCGGCTTGTGGTGCAATAGATCCGTTGCGTGCCGCCACTGGGAGGGGCGATACTCCAGGGACGGAAGCCCGTGCTTTTACGTGCTGCTGCGCACTGTTACAGGAAGTAGTACACTCCACTTGCCGCAGAATTGCCTGTGCATCTATTAACTTTGAATATTTTTTTTTTTCTAGAAAAATTCATAGGTACATTATGCGGCTTATGGTGCAATCGATCCGTTGCGTGCCGCGACTGGGAGGGGCGATACTTCAGGGACGGAAGCCCGTGCTTTTCGTGCTGCTGCGCACTGTTACAGGAAGTAGTACACTCCACTTGCCGCAGAATTGCCTGTGCATCTATTAACTTTGAATATTTTTTTTCTAGAAAAATTCATAGGTACATAATGCGGCTTATGGTGCAATCGATCCGTTGCGTGCCGCGACTGGGAGGGGCGATACTCCAGGGACGGAAGCCCGTGCTTTTACGTGCTGCTGCGCACTGTTACAGGAAGTAGTACACTCCACTTGCCGCCGAATTGCCTGTGCATCTATTAACTTTGAATATTTTTTTTCTAGAAAAATTCATAGGTACATAATGCGGCTTATGGTGCAATCGATCCGTTGTGTGCCGCGACTGGGAGGGGCGATACTCCAGGGACGGAAGCCCGTGCTTTTACGTGCTGCTGCGCACTGTTACAGGAAGTAGTACACTCCACTTGCCGCAGAATTGCCTGTGCATCTATTAACTTTGAATATTTTTTTCTAGAAAAATTCATAGGTACATAATGCGGCTTATGGTGCAATCGATCCGTTGCGTGCCGCGACTGGGAGGGGCGATACTCCAGGGACGGAAGCCCGTGCTTTTACGTGCTGCTGCGCACTGTTACAGGAAGTAGTACACTCCACTTGCCGCAGAATTGCCTGTGCATCTATTAACTTTGAATATTTTTTTTCTAGAAAAATTCATAGGTACATAATGCGGCTTATGGTGCAATCGATCCGTTGCGTGCCGCGACTGGGAGGGGCGATACTCCAGGGACGGAAGCCCGTGCTTTTACGTGCTGCTGCGCACTGTTACAGGAATTAGTACACTCCACTTGTCGCAGAATTGCCTGTGCATCTATTACTTTGAATATTTTTTTCTAGAAAAATTCATAGGTACATAATGCGGCTTATGGTGCAATCGATCCGTTGCGTGCCGCGACTGGGAGGGGCGATACTCCAGGGACGGAAGCCCGTGCTTTTACGTGCTGCTGCGCACTGTTACAGGAAGTAGTACACTCCACGTGCCGCAGAATTGCCTGTGCATCTATTAACTTTGAATATTTTTTTTCTAGAAAAATTCATAGGTACATAATGCGGCTTATGGTGCAATCGATCCGTTGCGTGCCGCGACTGGGAGGGGCGATACTCCAGGGACGGAAGCCCGTGCTTTTACGTGCTGCTGCGCACTGTTACAGGAAGTAGTACACTCCACTTGCCGCAGAATTGCCTGTGCATCTATTAACTTTGAATATTTTTTTTCTAGAAAAATTCATAGGTACATATTGCGGCTTATGGTGCAATCGATCCGTTGCGTGCCGCGACTGGGAGGGGCGATACTCCAGGGACGGAAGCCCGTGCTTTTACGTGCTGCGCACTGTTACAGGAAGTAGTACACTCCACTTGCCGCAGAATTGCCTGTGCATCTATTAACTTTGAATATTTTTTTTCTAGAAAAATTCATAGGTACATAATGCGGATTATGGTGCAATCGATCCGTTGCGTACCGCGACTGGGAGGGGCGATACTCCAGGGACGGAAGCCCGTGCTTTTACGTGCTGCTGCGCACTGTTACAGGAAGTAGTACACTCCACTTGCCGCAGAATTGCCTGTGCATCTATTAACTTTGAATATTTTTTTTCTAGAAAAATTCATAGGTACATAATGCGGCTTATGGTGTAATCGATCCGTTGCGTGCCGCGACTGGGAGGGGCGATACTCCAGGGACGGAAGCCCGTGCTTTTACGTGCTGCTGCGCACTGTTACAGGAAGTAGTACACTCCACGTGCCGCAGAATTGCCTGTGCATCTATTAACTTTGAATATTTTTTTTTCTAGAAAAATTCATAGGTACATAATGCGGCTTATGGTGCAATCGATCCGTTGCGTGCCGCGACTGGGAGGGGCGATACTCCAGGGACGGAAGCCCGTGCTTTTACGTGCTGCTGCGCACTGTTACAGGAAGTAGTACACTCCACTTGCCGCAGAATTGCCTGTGCATCTATTAACTTTGAATATTTTTTTTCTAGAAAAATTCATAGGTACATATTGCGGCTTATGGTGCAATCGATCCGTTGCGTGCCGCGACTGGGAGGGGCGATACTCCAGGGACGGAAGCCCGTGCTTTTACGTGCTGCTGCGCACTGTTACAGGAAGTAGTACACTCCACTTGCCGCAGAATTGCCTGTGCATCTATTAATTTGAATATTTTTTTTTCTAGAAAAATTCATAGGTACATAATGCGGCTTATGGTGCAATCGATCCGTTGCGTGCCGCGACTGGGAGGGGCGATACTCCAGGGACGGAAGCCCGCGCTTTTACGCGCTGCTGCGCACTGTTACAGGAAGTAGTACACTCCACTTGCCGCAGAATTGCCTGTGCATCTATTAACTTTGAATATTTTTTTTTCTAGAAAAATTTATAGGTACATAATGCGGCTTATGGTGCGTTCGATCCGTTGCGTGCCGCGACTGGGAGGGGCGATACTCCAGGGACGGAAGCCCGTGCTTTTACGTGCTGCTGCGCACTGTTACAGGAAGTAGTACACTCCACTTGCCGCAGAATTGCCTGTGCATCTATAACTTTGAATATTTTTTTTCTAGAAAAATTCATAGGTACATAATGCGGCTTATGGTGTAATCGATCCGTTGCGTGCCGCGACTGGGAGGGGCGATACTCCAGGGACGGAAGCCCGTGCTTTTACGTGCTGCTGCGCACTGTTACAGGAAGTAGTACACTCCACTTGCCGCAGAATTGCCGGTGCATCTATTAACTTTGAATATTTTTTTTCTAGAAAAATTCATAGGTACGTAATGCGGCTTATGGTGCAATCGATCCGTTGCGTGCCGCGACTGGGAGGGGCGATACTCCAGGGACGGAAGCCCGTGCTTTTACGTGCTGCTGCGCACTGTTACAGGAAGTAGTACACTCCACTTGCCGCGGAATTGCCTGTGCATCTATTAACTTTGAATATTTTTTTTTCTAGAAAAATTCACAGGTACATAATGCGGCTTATGGTGCAATCGATCCGTTGCGTGCCGCGACTGGGAGGGGCGATACTCCAGGGACGGAAGCCCGTGCTTTTACGTGCTGCTGCGCACTGTTACAGGAAGTAGTACACTCCACTTGCCGCAGAATTGCCTGTGCATCTATTAACTTTGAATATTTTTTTTCTAGAAAAATTTATAGGTACATAATGTGGCTTATGGTGCAATCGATCCGTTGCGTGCCGCGACTGGGAGGGGCGATACTCCAGGGACGGAAGCCCGTGCTTTTACGTGCTGCTGCGCACTGTTACAGGAAGTAGTACACTCCACTTGCCGCAGAATTGCCTGTGCATCTATTAACTTTGAATATTTTTTTTCTAGAAAAATTCATAGGTACATAATGCGGCTTATGGTGCAATCGATCCGTTGCATGCCGCGACTGGGAGGGGCGATACTCCAGGGACGGAAGCCCGTGCTTTTACGTGCTGCTGCGCACTGTTACAGGAAGTAGTACACTCCACTTGCCGCAGAATTGCCTGTGCATCTATTAACTTTGAATATTTTTTTTCTAGAAAAATTCATAGGTACATATTGCGGCTAATGGTGCAATCGATCCGTTGCGTGCCGCGACTGGGAGAAGCGATACTCCAGGGACGGAAGCCCGTGCTTTTACGTGCTGCTGCGCACTGTTACAGGAAGTAGTATACTCCACTTGCCGCAGAATTGCCTGTGCATCTATTAACTTTGAATATTTTTTTTCTAGAAAAATTCATAGGTACATAATGCGGCTTATTGTGCAATCGATCCGTTGCGTGCCGCGGCTGGGAGGGGCGATACTCCAGGGACGGAAGCCCGTGCTTTTACGTGCTGCGGCGCACTGTTACAGGAAGTAGTATACTCCACTTGCCGCAGAATTGCCTGTGCATCTATTAACTTTGAATATTTTTTTTCTAGAAAAAGTCGTAGGTACATAATGCGGCTTATGGTGCAATCGATCCGTTGCGTGCCGCGACTGGGAGGGGCGATACTCCAGGGACAGAAGCCCGTGCTTTTACGTGCTGCTGCGCACTGTTACAGGAAGTAGTACACTCCACTTGCCGCAGAATTGCCTGTGCATCTATTAACTTTGAATATTTTTTTCTAGAAAAATTCATAGGTACATAATGCGGCTTTTGGTGCAATCGATCCGTTGCGTGCCGCGACTGGCAGAGGCGATACTCCAGGGACGGAAGCCCGTGCTTTTACGTGCTGCTGCGCACTGTTACAGGAAGTAGTACACTCCACTTGCCGCAGAATTGCTTTTCATCTATTAACTTTGAATATTTTTTTTCTAGAAAAATTCATAGGTACATAATGCGGCTTATGGTGCAATCGATCCGTTGCGTGCCGCGACTGGGAGGGGCGATACTCCAGGGACGGAAGCCCGTGCTTTTACGTGCTGCTGCGCACTGTTACAGGAAGTAGTACACTCCACTTGCCGCAGAATTGCCTGTGCATCTATTAACTTTGAATATTTTTTTTCTAGAAAAATTCATAGGTACATATTGCGGCTTATGGTGCAATCGATCCGTTGCGTGCCGCGACTGGGAGGGGCGATACTCCAGGGACGGAAGCCCGTGCTTTTACGTGCTGCTGCGCACTGTTACAGGAAGTAGTACACTCCACTTGCCGCAGAATTGCCTGTGCATCTATTAACTTTGAATATTTTTTTTCTAGAAAAATTCATAGGTACATAATGCAGCTTATGGTTCTAGACTTTGTCCAGCAGTTAAATGTAGGGCACTCGCTGCAATGCAATGAGGGATGGAACGAGACCTTGCACCAGGTAACACAAATCTTGTTGGCTGACTCTTCTACGCTATCATTAGAGCCTAACACAACTATACGCTGTAAGGACCAGCGTCACAAAAAAAAATTCCCGCGCCTTCCCGCGAGGGGAACACGAGTAAATGCAGAGCATTGGGGGTCGTTAACGCCGTGTAAAGTCGCGTTAGGGTGGGTAGTTGCGTCGTAGTTGCGTTCGTGTTGGTTTGGGGAAAAGAGAGGAGAGTAAAGTAGCGTTAGCGTGTAGCGAGCAACGCAGTGACTGAAGCACGAGCGACCGCTAGAAACAGTATATTTGCAGCGCGCGCAGTAGAGGGAGAGCAGTACGGGGGGAGAGTGCGCATGCGCAAGCAGCGCGCGCCCTTCCACGCCCCACCGCGCTGCTATCACGCACCTGTTACGCCGAGACCACGACGGAGCGAACGGGCTGACTACGACGCATGCGCGCGCCAGCTGCTGTTGAGAGCGAGGAGGGAAGCAGGAGAGGCGCACCTGCTGCGGACGCGGACCTGTGGACGCCGTCCGACGCAGGAAGAGGTGAGGCTAAGAAATGCTCTACATTTAAAAGTGCAACTCAAAGAGAACAACACACATAGTGTGGGTGACAGCAACAAGCGAAAAAAATTATTACAGTGCTGCCAATGCCTTTTCTCGTCGCTGCTGCTCGCTTGTGGGCTCTTTCTGACCAGCAAAAAGCAAGCCGTAGTGACGGCCCGTTACCTGCCACTGTTGCCACCCCCAGCAGTGTGTATAATTTTCTTTTTTTGTTGCCAATAATTTTTTGCAGAAATGGCAAGTTCCTGCTCAAGGCACGGTGCTACCGGATCCAGAAAAAAAACAAAGCCTCCATACGTCGGGATTGCCACCGTGAATGAAGTCGGCCAGGTGGTTGATGGTTCCTGTGAACGCCCTGCTGGCAAAGGATTTTGCAGCCACCTGCAAGCCGTTTCGAACGTGGTCGTCCTGCTTCAAAAGAAGGGGTACTGCGAGGCCTCAGAGCACCTTTCGTGTACAGATCTGCCACAGAGCTGGAGAAGGCCGAGGGGCGATGCCATCAAAGGGTGCAGTGCGCAAGATTTCGACTGGCGGAGAGTCGGTGAAGGTGGCTAGGATATGCCTTTGTTGCCCCGTTGGGACCTAAGTAAGGTATCGCAGCGATGTGTGGACCAGAAACGCACGGCAATTACACAACTTGCAGACGGCCTGCGAGCCTTGGACGGAGAGACAGCTTTAGCGAAGGTACTGGCAGCTGTAAATCGTGCAGGAGTCTGCACTGTGAAATGCGGTGATGTGCTGGTCGGCTCTGCCTTGTCATACCAGCAACCACTTGTCCCCTTCGGCTTCGATGTGCTGCTGTGTACCGAGTTGGAGGTGCTTTCCAGTTCAAGCTGGGGGAGACTGCTGATGGCCTGAGGCCATTCGACGGCAGCAACTGCTGGGCAATACCTGCCGGCCTTGGTGCACAAGGACACCTTTTTGAACACCGTAATAAATTACCTTGCATTGTAATAAAATATGGCTTTCACGTTTTCATGTATGTACCCACCCCTTATGTAATACCCCTTCAATGGGGTCTTTAAGGAAATAAAATGAAATGAAACGAAAGCAATTCATGAATGCTTTCACAATGGCAATAAAGTAGCGTAATATGACACAGCGCTACTAAAAAGAGGTATTTATTGAGAGGCAGTAATTTTATGTACAAAAAACCATAACTTTCCTAAACTGGAAAAAAATCATGATAGCAGAAGATTTCTAGGCCAGAGTGTGATTTGTGAACATTTTAAATGTACTGGCGAGAGCGCTCCGAATAATAAACATGTTTCAAATTTTCAAATGCCACCTCTACTTGTTTTTTTATCGGGAAATATCTTTTTTCTCGTTACTCTAAAGGCTGTTAACTGCGAAATGTTTTTCACAGCAAGCATAACGAGCTGTTGCACGATGCTGTACATAAATGCTGTGTTGAAAAAGAAAGATTAAAAACTGTTCATTGTGCTGTTGTATATGACAAGCAAAGAACTAAGACAGCTACAATAAATATAATTGCAGTTTTGAAGAACGCAAGGAAAGATCTCTGTATAGTAAAAAATAAACTATCAGCACCATAACTTAACAAAAAAAAGAGAAAGTGTTCTCGGGGAATTTATAATGAGAGGGAATTCATATTCCTGTGATTATTAAATAAATGTAGTATTTGCATATATAGGGTGTCCCAGCTATCAAGCACCAATATTTTAAAAAAAGAGTAATGGCGTAACTTATAGTAAACCTAGTGCATAATGTTTACAGTACTGTGAAAATGCGGGCAGCATTTTTAGTTATTGAGACCTAACTAATTAATTTTAATTAATTATCTAACTCGAGAAGTAGTGTGCTTATCACTGAAGTGTCAAAGAGGCACTTGTAAGTACCCACTTGGGGCATTTAGATGCGGTATTTTCAGCGACGAACTAATTGCGTGCACATTTATTCTGGCTGATAAAGAAAACCAATGAAATATGAAAAATACCACGTGACGGCACCTCCGCTCGCATTAGCGCGCATCGCAAAGCAATGGCCTCAAACAGGCTACCTCTAAGTTAGCCAGAATAAAATAAACACAATAAAGAAAGAAGAAATCGCGACCTAGTTTGCACCTTATCTGCACACGTTATCCGCGAATCTCCCTGTTGCTGCTCCTTCCAAGCATGCCGCTATCAAGGTGATGCGCTCTCTCTTCGGGCGGGTGACAGGCGAAGAATTTGCTTTCAATCAGCTTATTTGGGGACGCTGCTTTACAATGCGCGTTGAAGCGCCGCCACGGGTATTTTTGATATTTCGTTTCGTTTCTTTATCAGTCAGAATAAATTAGTACGCAGTTAGTTCGTCGCTGAAAATACCGCAGTTAGACGGCCCACGTGGGTACCTACAATTGTCTCATTAGCACTTCACGGTTTAGAACAGTAATTGTCGAGCTAGATAATAATTATAATGAATTAGTAAAGCATCATTAACGAAAAAATACTGTCCGCTTCTCCACAGTACTGCGAATATTACGCACTAGGTTTTCTTCGAGTAACACCATGGCTCTTTTTTAAATCTTTGTGCATGATAGCTGGGACATCCTGTATATTGCCTAGCTTGGAACTTTGTGAATCAATTGTATATACCAGTAACTGTATGTATATCTGGCTGCAATTCGTGTAATACATAAAACTGATGGTGTCATTTATGTGTTGATGATACCATATAAAGAAGCATCTAGCGCCCTATATGGTGAGACAAGTCCCCATATATGGGCTGCCCGGGACATATAGGGCTGTACTTTGCGCCACTTATGGGGTGGCTGAGCCATTAATTGCTGTAATTGGAGCCATATATGGGTTGAACGCGTCATATATGGCTCTACGTGGGGCCATATAAGGCCATATTTTCGCCATATATGGGCTGACCACGCCATATACGGCATTATTGCGGCCACATATGGCAAATGGTAGCCATATATGAACACATATATAACTATATATGGCCACATATAATTTATATATGGGCCATATGTGGCATTTAATTAAGGGGTCGTACGCCATCGCCTGTCGTAGTAGTCGACCAGTCGAGTAGCGCCCAGAATGGTAGACGACCAAGTTCATGGCCTACATGTTTCTCAGAGTCGAGTTGGCAACCAACTGCCCGACGTCGCAGCATGAAAAATACATCACCACCACCGCGCCCACTGGTGCCTCGGCGCAAAGCGGATATTTGCGCCCTTCGATGTCACTCGCACATATCCTGCCTTATTCAGCAGCCGTGAATTATGAGTCTGGATCCCACTGACGTCTTCCCAGCAAAACCAGATTGTTACCGGCATAGAATCAAGACAAATCACTGAAATGCCTTCCTATTTGCACGGAGAACTCGCCAGGTTTTTGTTTTTGTTTGTTCGTTGTAGCAGGTCTGCTCAATACTAGCGTGGACCTTGAAAGAAAACGCGAAGAAAACGGCCCCCCTATGGCTGCCCCACCGTGCATCATATTTTGCCAGTTGACAGGGTCGGCCCCACATTTTGTGCTTTTAAGCATGTGGCTGCAACACAATTGCCACGTGCGCATATTTCGTCGCTTGCACATTGAACAAGGCTGTTATTATAGTATGCATTATTGCAGGACTAACACGTGCGGTATGTCCGCAGAGTACTCTCCACGCTTTGCAGAGCCATGCTTGTGAGTGAGCGGACAGAGCAAACGCCGACGCATTCCTTAGGATCTTGAATGTGCAATAATTCTTTAATAAATAAGCACCGCCTCGGTCACATGGAGTGTAGAACGTGGAAAATGGCAACCATTAGCAGCTGTCCGAGATTCTGACTATTAATAGCCTTTTTTCGTTGAATCATGTGTGAGCTCCAAAGAAATCGGCTGCGTGAGGCTGTTGCCATTTCCTCTGTGACACACGTAAAACGGGAAAATATTCCATAGTTACTATTACGTTATTTGGCTCAGTAAATGCGGGTTATCCGGATAAGTGAAATGCATATTTAAGTCGTTGCGATTTTTGTTCATGCTGTGTATTCACTGGGTAAAACCCAGCAGTTACACCTTTATATGCAGACACTTACTGAAGATATAAATTATTTTATTCGCACGGTTATCATTACAGAAATTGATTCACCTCGATGCGTGTTCCCAAGTTGGCCACTGAGATAATTTCGTCGTTTTTGTATTATACCATAAGAGAGAATATGCTTGCTTTGGACGACGACTCACAGGTCAAAACGGAAGAAAAAGACGTACCTCTAAATGCGCTACGAAAGCACCACCTATCAACATCGCATCCTTAGGGGTTCAATTTCGTAAAGGCGTTTTCCAAAACAACACCCTGGGATTCTGTAAATGGCCGTGCGATGCAAAGCCCGAAGTGAGAAAGAGAGAATGCGAACCTTTGTCATCTCTGCGAAAAATTCTCCGGTCGGAGGGAGGTCTTGAGGTACTACCGTGTTGTGAAAATATTGCTTTAAAGAGAAGATTTTCACGGTAAAAAAATGCCCTCGTGGCACTGGATGAATAACAGGTGAGTGGGAATTGCTGTGGCCAGTTATTGAATCGACGCTTTCACACCGCCTCTAATATCTTGTTCTCAACCCGGAATGCACATCAGGAGACCCAACGTTCTCTAACAGGAATGATGATCGTTTGCGAAGCGAACAAACACGAATCTCTTCCCGCGGTCGGAATCGCACTGGGGATCTCCGCCTTACAAAGTCAACGTCTATCCTATTACGCCACGACTGAGGACCCCCATGACACCCCCTAACCATTCATATGATGTAAGGATCGCGTTACCATGATTCCTATAGTGTGAGAAGTGGTTCCACATGCTTCTGGCTGGATTGGTGCGTTTGGTGTCGGAAATAATCTCACAACGTTCATTTTAGTTTGCCTTTACTTTGGAAAGCTTCGCGTTCCCCCATGTCATTTTGAGTAAGAGTTTGTAGATTTTTCTCTCGCCTAGTCTTGTCAGCAAGATTTATGCGGTGTTAAAAACAGTTATGCTTCCACACAACAGCGAACACAGTTACAGAGCACACAATTGCTGAAAGTTTCCTCTTTAAAACAATCGCCCACACAAGTATTCCCAAGCGAACAGAAGCGGCCAATGTAGGGGCGCAACGCGGTGCCAGCGCGGATACTGCCAGCAAGACAAACTCGTCCTTCTTTTCAATTCATTTCAATTAAGTTCAATGGTTGATTTAGCTCTCATTACCAATGAAATAAATGAGCAATAACGTATAGCTCAGGGGATGAGTAGCTGGACGATTTGTTTGCTAGATGAGTAGCTCGGAGACTCCGCCCATGCTAAGGTTTTGTTCGCTCCGTGGGCTTCACAGAAAATGCGAGCTTATCACTCGTGGCGCACCTAGTGCTCTTGTGGTGAACAGCAGCTACATGGAAGTAATTCTGGGCATGACTGAGTTTCAGCGCGAAACGTCGTGCACAGGGTGCATTCGTTATTCGCGTTTCACCAAAGGTGGATATCTCCTCATTTGTTTTCCTAATTAATAATTATGTTAGTTAAAAATGTTCTACATTTACCTTGGATGCCATGACTGCGCAATGGTGGACTTAAAACGTCATTGAAATTGCAGATAGAGTTGCAAGTGACAATTTATTCGGTATTTTCGGACACGTTATTACGGGCGTTCCCTCAGGGGCGCAGTCAGTAGGGTTCAGCATAAACGAATACAAGAAACGAAGCCCCATTTTTAACAATGGACATTTACAAAAGCGTAATTTTTAGTCTCCACAGTTAAAAGTACCAAGAAATTGCTGAGCGCGCGCCTCGCGCCGGCTGCCCTGCAATTAACAAATCAACGAAAATGCGGAGCGCTTGTGTCTGAGCGTGTGTCGACGATTGCCCTGCGCCCCCGGCGACTATTTGTCTAAGTGATGCTGTTAAGTGCTCTTATGGGGTTATAATCCCTTTCGCAGAACAGATCCTATATGTTCCGTTTCGGGAAACCAGTTTCTTTAGACGTGTTCGGTCGGTCATTTTTCGTAAAATCAGTGACAATAATACGAAACGGGAACAAATTCGGCAAGCACTTAAACGATGTACACAAACAACGGGTCAGGAGTTGTTTGTGATGGAAAACGTTGAAGCGATGATTTATGCGCCTATCGTGTTTATGGAAAACATGTCACAAATAGGGCGAAAACATTTGAGAGACCACGCAACGTAGTCTTTAGTTTTCGACCACCCCTGTAAGTTTCTTTTTGGTTCCTTTTGTTTGCTTTTTTTTTTTTCTTTCAGAGCGTTTTGCTCCATGTGAATGCGCCAGCCCACCTTTTCACTGTTCAACACATACTCAATACGGCGGCCGTCAACTTACTTAGGTGAGGTGGACGCGGGTATCGATTGTCGCCAACGGTGTCGTGCGTGCATTTTGAAGATTCACACTATTGCCGCCTCTTTAAGCTTTGCTTGGAAACAGTATTAGGAGAGTGTGCTAATGGGGTTTATTTGGAGTGTCGAGCGTTTATTCAGACGGCCTAGCTGTTTTTGAGTGAAACGTAGCACAAGCGGTGACAGTTTAGTCGTTTTTGTTGTCATTATGCGCCCAAGAAAAATATATTTCATGCTGGTTGAAGCTCTACATCAGCGTGGTATGCCTGGAGTCATTAGGTCATACTTGCAGGGGACCCGTAACAACGGGAAGGAAAATGTTAGACACATCGCACTCCTTACGCGTTAGAATGCGAATGGGTTGCATTTTATTTCAAGCTAGGCAATAGTCTACGTTCAATTGGTATGGCCGCCATGATTAGATATTTATAGTTCATTGTAGAAATAATCACGGTAAGGCACCCGGTAAACGTTTTAATGGGAACAACCACTTTCCTCCGCTTCTGCGCTGTCCCAGTAGCCCCGGTCGCCCACCGGGTACCGTACCGTGACGGGTTCTCTCCTCTGCTTTACCTCTCTATATATCGTCTTGAATTGCGACAACGTTTTTGTGATAAGTGATGTATGCAGATTACGTAATCCTTTTGTATAATTTGTTTAGGTTGTATATGACCAGAGGTTGGTGAACTCACTCATGAGTCCACTCACTCAGACTAATTTGGACTCAAACTCACGCGTGAGTTTGAGTTTGAGTGAGCGCGAGGCTAGTGTGGCATGGTTTAGTTTGAGCTTGAGTAGGTTTTAGCCGAGTGAGCCGAACTGAGTTTGAGTCCGATTGAGTTTGAGCACGCCTGAGACCCAGAATTCACTTCTGGGTCTATTTTGAGTCCTGAGTACCTTTTGAGTTTGAGTCCATTTTAAGTTGTGAGTACATTTTTCGTTTGAGTCCATTTTGAGTTCTGAGTATATTTTGAGTTTGAGTCCATTTTGAGTTCTGAGTACATTTTGAGTTTCAGTCCATTTTGAGTTCTGAGTACATTTTGACTTTTAATCATTTTGAGTTCTGAGTACATTTTGAGTTTGAGTCTATTAGGAGTTCTGAGTACAGTTTGAGTTTCATTCCATTTTGAGTTCTGAGTACATTTTGAGTTTAAGTCCATTTTGAGTTCTGAGTATATTTGGAGTTTCAGGCCATTTTGAGTTCTGACTACAGTTTGACTTGGAGTCCATTTTGAGTTTGAGCACATTTTGAGCTTGAGTACATATCGAGTTTTGAGTACATTTTGAGTTCTGAGTACATATGAGTTTTGAGTCCATTTTGAGTTTGTGTAGATATGAGTAGCCTAGCAGGCAGCAATGGTTGGCTGTTAGGTTTCATGCGTCGCTGTGGACTGGGAATTCAGGTTACCTGCGTGTACGGCACCATTCGCGATCCACATGATCTGTTGGGAGGGAAGAGGTGTTTGATTTTTTTTCTTGTTGAATTTTTATGACTCTAAGCACTTGTTGTATACCAAATTTTCGTGGCTGGGCGCGTGAGTGCTAATTGCCTGGTGAGGTCATAAAAAAGGGTTGTCTGAACTTTTCCTCCTAATGGATCCACTAAGGGGGTAGGAAAGTGTGGTGGGAAGCACACGGCGGCGCTTGCTTCCTGGTTCTTCGCCTGGTACTGTTAACGGCTTGATATACTAGGGTTCACAAAGGAAGAGGTGAGAGCCGGGGGGAAAAGGGGGCGGGGGCTGTCTCTTCTGCTGTTTGAAATTAATAAGATAAATTTACTGGGCAACGCTCCTTTAGACAGAATAATGACCGCATTAAATTGGGTTAAAACTCAAACTCATGACGCTAAGGCGTGGAAGGTATCAAATGAAAGGTCCTGATTAACGGAATCACGCGGGGTAAATAAAAAAAATTCTTCCTGATTGTACTCCTCAGGCAGTCATAATGAGTCATAGGTTGGGCTAAAATTCAAAATGACCCTGCGAGGGCGTGTGGGGAATGAAATTCGAGGTCTTAATGTGGGGAATCATTAGGAACTAAAATACGTTTTGGTTATATCATTACGTAGTCATGGTTAGTCATAGATTCAGTTAAAAATCAAGTTCATGACGCTAGGGAGTGTGGCGTATCAAATAAAGTTCTCGATGAGGGTAATCACGTGCTTCCTGATTATTATCATGACATAGTCAAGGTGGATAGTAAATTTGGTTAAAATTCACAATGACGCCACTGGGCGTGTTAGGCATCAAATTGAAGGTTCCGATGAGGGAAATCTCGTGGGACAAAATTGCGGATGAGATAGTCATGGTTAGTCATTGATTGGTTCAACATTCAAATTGATTACGCTAAGATGTGATGGGTATCAAATAATGGTCTTGATGAGCGGAATTACGTAGGAAAATACAAAAATGTTTCCTGGTTATAACCATGAGATAGTCATGGCGAGTATTATTCGGGAAAATTCGAAGTGACCCCGCTAGGGTGTGCAGGGTATCAAATTTACGGTCTTGGCGAGGGGAATCACTTTGTACAAATAAAAAAAAGGCTTGGTGGTTCTAATAATGAGATAGTCATTATGAGTCATAAACTGGGTTAAATTCAAGGTGAGGCCGCTAAAGCATGCCGGGTGTCAAATTGATGGTTTCAGTTAGGGGAATCACATCGGACTTTTAAATGATGCGTCCTGGTTACAATCATGAGAGTCTTCGTTAGTTTGACTGGTATGAATTTCATACGATCTTCCTAGGGTGTGTGGGGTATCAAAAAAAGGTCTCGTCCAGGGGGATCACGTAGGAGAAATATAAAAATGTTTTGGGTATAGTTATGTGGACATAGCAAAAGGTATCTTTTTAAGTGCTGGGTTGGGTTTAACCAAAATTCCTTGCCAACCCGTAAGGCAGTTGTGAAAATATACATGCGAACGTTTGTCCAGAGATGTCCATTGCTTCCTAGTAAACAAAAACCCTTGTAATAAAAATATTGGCGTCTAATTGCTGAATCATCGAGGCAGAATGGCATGAGGTAAGAACAAAAGCCATGCCAAGCTCTTCAACATAAATCACCAGACCCAAAAACTCTCTGCTAATAGCTGCCATTAAAATGTTACTTCCTCCATTTCCCCATGTCCCAACAAACAAGCAAATCCTTCGACACATATCGTGTTGTGAAAATTGTGGACGACCATAGGTAACAGGGGGCATCAGAGCTTATCAGAAAGGCGAATTTTACATTTGTTTATGAATAACCCTTGACTCCGCGTTTCGTGTCCGTTATTTTCATCCCACACTGTACCAACGTGCACTCGAATCCCGAATTGGCCAATAACATGTGAGACATTAACTACTTGCTAGAGTGTAGGAGATAGAGAGGCAACAGAGCCACCAAGACATAAACAGGCATTGCGACAGACGGGCAACACTTCAGAAAAATCAGCAAGCCACCTTGTGCGCTCGAACTGGTTTTTTTACAATAATACAGCGCAAGATATAAAAACTAGCACATGATAACAATGTAAAGGAAAAGAATTAACTCGGGCTCTGCAGTTCTCCAATGACTGCATGTTAACACAATGAAATAACAGAAGACACGCAGAACACACACACACACACACGCACACACGCACACACGCGCGCGCCCGCGCGCACACACACACACACACGCACACACACACACGCACGCACGCAAGCACGCGCACACGCACGCACGCACGCGCACACGCACGCACGCACGCACGCACGCACACACACACACACACGCACACGCGCACGCACACACGCACACGCACACGCACTCGCGCACTCGCGCACTCGCGCATGCTTGAATTTAACAGGTGGGTACGGTAGCGGTAATTGCTAAGAACGATAGCATGGTGTTGTTCCGAGCTACGAGAGCTCATCCCACCTAGCAAATAATATTAAAAACTAATACAAGTGCCTCAGCAAACAACCAGGTACTTTTTGTTTGTCCCACGTGATTTCCTTCATCGAGACCCTCAATTTGATACCCCACATTGTTTAGCGACACATCTCTCTGAATTTTAACCCAATCTGAGACTATCCATGACAACCTGTGTTACACGGTTCGCCATTTTCAATATTTTGTCTTTTTATTTTTCTAATTTTTTAAATTTTTTTGATCAATTCTCCACTTTTATGCTTTTATAATGATTAAATGTTGAACTTCTGTGATATCTGGATTTTTTTGTAAGTGCAGGGCGTTACACGATCCTGCAGGGGCAGGCGGTGAAAGTACTCGTTAAAGATTGCTACTCAATAAAACAGCAAAGGCATATCCATGAACGCCTCGCGGTTCAGAGATTCGCGGGACAGTTTGCTTTGACACAAGGCGTTTTTTCAGGATGCAGAGCAAGAATGCATGGAACCGTAACCCTAAACAGCTTCGACGTAAATGAACAGAGCAGTGAGCGCACGTCCCCTCGCCCAATCTTGCTTGTTTCGAACTATAGGCCCAGCACACCATAGAGTCTGGACCGCCTCTGTCGGGAACATAAACACGGAGCTCACATCAAGAGTTTGGCATCCAATATATACGACAATTGTAACCAGCTCAACCAGCTTGCAATCAGCGCTAGTCATCATGGGCAGCAAGTATAGCTGTTATAAATATTCAACGAAAATTGTTTCCGACCTCACAGGAGCTATGTGTCATGCCGTGCCGAATGCAAGAGTTCGAGCTCACGAATTTGCACACGTAATATTTTTACCTCTCGTGAATTTGAAAACACTTAATGCTAATGAAATCACAATCCATCTAATCCCGACTAAATTCTAGCACGAGAGAATTGTGAGGTCATTTCAGTTCTGAATTTATTTTGACTTCTCAGCAAATTTTGAGTTCTGAGTTCATTTTGAGTTCTGAGTTCATTTTGAGTTTTGAGTACATTTTGTGTTTTGAATCCATTTTGAGTTTGAGTACATTTTGAGTTTGAGTACATTTTGACTTCTGAGTACATTTTGAGGTTTGAGTACATTTTGAGTTTCATTACATTTTGAGTTTTGAGTCCGAGGGAGTTTTGAGTTTTGCGCTCAATGTGAGTTTGAGTTTGAGTGAGCGCAGATGTGCTGCTCAGCATTGAGTCTGAGTCTGAGTGAGTGGTGATGCGAAAAAAAAATTTTGAGTGAGTTTGAGTGAGCCGCGCCAACTTCGCCGAGCTATGTATATGACAGTGGCGATTGCAGAGACAGCGCGGGCCTGCCTATTTGCTCACAGTGAGGCATTGCTGATTGTTTGGTGTGTCTCCTTCTTTGGCGTACATCCGCGCTCCATCAGTCGTTGAAGAGACAGACAACCGATTTTTCTCGACTATATATTCTCTATCCCAAATGGAAGGGCATCACTTTGAGCCCGTTGACAAGAAACGGCTTTGCTGATACCACCCTAGAACTTTTTAAATCGAAATTTCTACATCTACGAGCCATACGTGTCTCTCCCAAAAATAATGCTGGCAACCATGAAAAAGAGTAGCTCGGCAACATACCTTGGTCTGTATGCGAAATGAAAATAGATTTTTAAAAACTTCTCCCCAGCTAAAAAAGTTTGAATCGCAGGCTTTCCTGTTCCTTTATGTGTTTTTTTTAATTAACCTGCCTATTTGGCACGGATGCGCCATCTGTTGGGATAGAGGATAGGTAGAATCTGGCTTCACGTTGTGGACCTTGGAAGTTCGATTCTCCCTGGCGCGACTTTTTTTTTAACCTGCTGTCGGCGTATTTAGAATTGAAATAAAATATTTTGGCAGAACAAACTCCCCTGACTCAGGCAGCATCGCCCACGCTCCTTCGCTGGGTCTGTTCAATGTACGCTGCTGTTGATTCTGGGCTTGAAGGCACAGTTACCCACACTGAGAGCCATCCAGCGACCGCGGGCGGCGTGTATTTAAAAATTTTAAAATAATGTTTAAAAATACATACACAATTTAACATTGTACAAATACTCGTGTTAAAATGTTTTCAATACGTAAATGAAAGTTTCAGCATTTACAGTAGCTTCTAGGTTTGCAGGTCACGTGACAGGGACACATACTGTAATGTCAAGTTTCGACACTACCAACCACCACCCTTCTGATTTCAGGGAGTTTGCTGCGAAATTAAAATTATTTCCGCCTATTTTTTAAAAATTGTTTAAAAGCGAACAGTTCCAAAAAAATTACTCCCACCTCCCCTCGCGGGAACCCCTGTGTAGATGCGACGCATAGCGGTTTCGTTGTTGTTTCCGTTAGGTTGATTCTCCCATTGAGTTAAACGTGCTGTGAACCCCCTGCCGCAACGTGGCGCGGCTGTGGCGCAACACAATCCAACACAATCCACTTTAATCCAGTTCAATCCAAATCCAATCAAATTCGATTCACTCCATTCCAAGCCAAGCCAAGCCAAGTCAATCCAATCGAATCTAATCCAATGCCCCTCGCGAGAGAGTTTTCGCTATCGGAGAGGAGAGGGGGTGAGCTGCGGATAGCGCAGCTCGCGCGGCGAGGAGAATGGGAGAGGGGTGCGGACGGACAACAATAACGCCGTATGGAGGGACAAGGCGAGTGAATGAGGTGCAGTCGCATCTAAAAAAGCAGCTTCCCGCTCCCACGTGAATCTCTTTCCTTCTGTTCTCAACGTTACACTGACGGGCTGAGGCTTCCACATAGTGTTGTAACCGTAGCGAAGTTATGCGTTCTGTAAAGGAATGTCGCTGTATCAAAAGCGAACCGTTCTGTTTCTCAGCAACAAGCTAAAATTAGCGAATACGCGGTGAAGCGGCATACAGACACAAAAACTAGCACTGCCTGTGACTCCAGCAAAAGCTTTCACTTTTGCGCGAGAAGAAACTTAAGAAAAAACGCCGACTTTTAAGCAATTGTGTTGTCATAAAAACCTCTCAGAAAACTGTGCGGTAAATCGCACTGATTAGCGAGAATTGTGGCACTGGACAGTTGTACAAGGTGTTTTTTTAATAGAGTGTGATTAGTACCTTCACTGCGTTTTTTTTTGGCATTGACTTTTTCTGTAAATTTGAGTTTCCGAATGCTTTGTACTTTCAAATGAAGTTTCTTGGAAATCCTTCGCGCAATACAAATTTAATGGTAATTGTTATTTTTACAATTTCACTACGCCCGTTTTTTACGACCCTTTTTCACTCTTCCGAGTAAGTTGTATAAACGGGGTTCTACTCTAAAGTAGATGTGTTTCGGTTTTACACAATTTTGAGTAATTGGCGCAGTAGGTGAAATGGTTGTGAAAAAAGCAAACCAAAGTGAGATCAGAGTCGGCGTTCAGAGAAGGGGGGCTCCTTTATAGGTTGCGGATGCCTAAATCAGCTTCCGGATTTGCAGGTTCATATAGTAAGTGTACTTGAAATTGTTATGAACCGTAGTAAATGAACAACGGTTCGTCCACATTGCTGGGTGGCAAGTACCTGGCTTTTGATTCTTCGAGAAACGCACAAAACTTTGATTTGTTGTTATGAGCTGTAGACTTTTTTATTCACCCAAAGTGAAAGATGGTAAGTTGTTGCTAAGACTAGACATGGTAACAACTGATGTGCTCAGTGATAATATGGCAGTGTTATCGTCGTCAAAAGACTATTTGCCGCTAACAGGTGAGAAGATAAATAATGTTGATAAAAATGAAATTGCTCCAGGTATTGATTCTTGTGGACGCCGTTATTAGCGCATGGGAACCTTTTTAGTACGTTAGAGAAAAAGACAGCCTGTTTTCTTTTTGACAAATAGGTTTACAAAATGTTATAGGTGACCAACTACATCCGTAGAATGATCTTCGTCTTTCCAGCTCTCCGATTCATACGCCATGACAGCACTGCATGGCCACAAAATTGGCTCGTCTGGCCGTTTCCTAATCATTCATTGTAGCGGAAGTACCACACCCTGAAAGGCTGGGACCACACTACATGTTCGCCGATACTGTGTCCTTTACACTGGGCACTATAATTGCGAACACCTCCCTGTACAGAACACGCCTCCATGCGTACCGCTTATTCTCTGTTTCCTGGCCACGCAGCGGTACAGACATAACGTAACGTCAGTAGACGCCGCAAGTTGACTAGATAAACGCGGTAAGGCGAGCGTTCCAAACAAAGGCAGCGCATTGTTACATTGGCGAAGGCGTCCTAGAGCGAATATTCGTCAACTCGTGGCAGCGTGGTGAAGGAGCGGCCTTCAGAGAAGTTGCTTCCGTTCAAAATTAAGAAGGGAATAGATCCAACTTTAACTTGTGCCCTGAATGGCGAGTAGAGAACATCCACGATAGAGACAGTAACACACTCTCGT
The DNA here is from genome assembly GCF_048455015.1 of Haemaphysalis longicornis. Lineage (NCBI taxonomy): Eukaryota > Metazoa > Arthropoda > Arachnida > Ixodida > Ixodidae > Haemaphysalis > Haemaphysalis longicornis. Next base: position 35,912,814 of record NW_027526233.1, on the reverse strand, counting down.
GCTGACAACAGGACAACCCGAACTGGCAGCGTGACGTTCTGGAACTTCATCCGGAACGCGCTGCACGACGCTGGCAGACAGCGCCTATTTGTAACCATTATCGCGAATGGTAACCAAGTGCACGGCGTGTTCTGCACAGATCCGAAGTTCAAAAACACAAACAAAATCACTTTCGCAGAGCTGGAGGGGCGATGATTCTGACGCCGTCACTACGAATTGCCACTCGAATTGGTTCAACCTCGGCGCATTCTCAAAACCCGCATGAGCACGGCATATGATTTTCCTCTTCTATGTCCCGGGCTATTCGCGAAAAGATCATAGCGCAATGCCGTTCCGTGCGCTGTCGAAACTGCGCACCGTGTTGCCAAACAAACAGGCATACAACACGCCCGCACACATACAAACACACACATGCACACACACGCAGACATACATACACACCGCCAAACGCCAAAGCGCATACTGGCACGCACACACACAAACACAAACACAGGCCACACACATGCACATGCGTGTACATGGACACACAGCCCACAGAGACCCACACACACAAACACACACGGACCAACGCCCACACGCCCACACACATCCACATGCTTACGCGCACGCACACACATTCAGACACGTACACGCACACACACACATAAAAACGCACACGCACAATGGACACGCACACCCAAAAACGCACACACACGCACACACACTCGCACGCACACGCACATGCACATGCCCTCTCCCCACACGCATGCTCACGCACACCCTCCCACCGACCAGCACAAGTACACCTACACGCGCTAACGCATACACCCTCACACACACCAACCCATACGCACAAAGCGCGTGCTCCAACACGCACCGGCGATTCGTAACAGCACCTACGACACGAACCGCTGCTTCTCTTTAGCCCAACATTATCCATTTGTCAGCCAATGCGGCAATAACGCGTGTAGGCACAAAAAATGCGCTTATTCAGAACTTGGACTCATGGAAGAACGAGAAAAGCGTCCACTATTGGTCAACACGTTGTCTCTTTCGGGGACAACCGGAGATTTTTTGCAATGCTTAGACTTCTCCGCAATGTCCACACTTTAACGCGTTAGGAACCTAGGGGAACCATTCATTGAAGCCATATTTTAAGTAATCGTAGTTTTCACTAAAAAGATTACATGATAAGAAAAAAAGATGGCAGAAAATGTTTGGGAATTATCTGTAATTACAATAAAAACTTTGGCGTTGTTTGAGTTACACTCGTTCTTGAGCGGCTGGTGGCCCCTGGCTGAACTAGCATGGGCGGGAAAGGTGGGTATGATATTCGCATGTTTTTCATGTTGCTTTATATCCCTTGAGAATGTTAATATATGTTTTCTTAAGAAAGCAGTGGTTGAAAATTGCCACTGTGTCAGTTCGCATCCTTCCTATCCGTGTGTTCCTAGTATATCTTTTATTTACATCACCTCGTCCGACGCTTTTGAAGCCCTGAACGTAGAACAAACCTAGGAGCGAGCGACAGTAATGGAGCTTCGACACACCCCGTGCACCGCCGTTCTTAACGGGTGTGGTCGTTGGAACTTACACAACTAAAAATCATTATTGACTGGTTTCAACCGTAGATAAATGGCAATCCTTTATAACTACGGGTGTAATAATGGTTTGGTGCAATACACTCCCGAAAGATGATTATTTATGCAACTTAGGCACGATGCTTCTCACCGTGGTAAACTCCTAAACAGTTTCCTGTTCTCTATTTGAATTATGGGCTCTGGAAGATAACAATGCCCTGCAACACAACAGGGGAGATAACGCTTGTTCTCCGCGTGGCTCATACTCCCTCAGCGTACAGCTTTTACGTTTCAAATGCAAGGCACGTTTCACGAGTGATACACACAGCCCTACGTGGCCTTAAATGTAAGATGTCGTGGCGCCAATTATAGAAGAAGATTTTCTGGCGGAGCGTTCGAGCACATGATGATAATCTTAAAAAAGTCCGTCTTTTTTTTGGTTTAGGTGCTAAAGGGATGTTGCTCTGGGATAAGCCATCTTGGTCTTGACGACGCCAGTGTCGGATGTCGTGTGAAAACCACCTGTTCCATATACAAATAAATTTAGAAAGAATTAGACAAACATACAAAATGGCTCATAGAAGAGTCGGTTTCAATACAAAAGAAATGCTTTGGCCTCATCGCCGGAATTTTAAATTCAGCTAACAAGGAATGAATACATCCGAAGCAAAATACCAGACACAAATATAGAAAGACCAATACATACGTGTTTTTATGCGAAAGAAATCTTCTGGGGCATATAGCCGTTGTAATATTTAAAATAAGCAATTACAATACACCCTAGTCATTGTATAAGCAAGTCTTGGTGATCACAAAAACATCAAACTGACATTTTAAACCAGTTGAATGTGTGAATAATGCACATTACTTGTTTAGGAACCTCGAGCGTTGACATGAATAAAATGCCCGCCTATTACTGCCAAACAGTATAAGTCTCACCCCGCCCTCCCCCCCTCTGATTTTCATTCCTGTGTCATCGATTTACTCGGCGCCGCTCCGCCGCTCTTCCTCACCACCGCTGACGGATCTTCCATAAAAATTTTCCTTCTCGCCTCCAGCGATGCCAATTTGGAGGTTGTGCAGTCGGCATCTCAAGGTAGTAGTGCGGTTATCAGATGATAGCGAAAAATAAACAGAATCACAGTGGGCTTTAAGAAATGCACTGATGATTACTGCACTCCCTAATATGACATTTGTGCGCAGTGCGAGCTTTTATGTCACGGCGCATTTCTGCTGCGCCTCAGGAAGGGTTCGCGGGATCAGCTAACGTATGGCAGCGTGCGCTACTCTGCTGCTACCTCGCAGTGCACCACTACTGCCAGCCAGCATGCTGCAAATCGTGTTTGTACTTAATAAGGGTAGCGTCCTGGGGACGTTGGTACTCCATTGTTAAATAAAATGATTGCGCTAAAAAGGGAGACACGGACGGCGTGAGGGCAGACAGGATAGTCTGTCCTCACTCCGTCCGTCTGTCCTCACTCCGTCCGTGTCCCCATTTTTAGCGCAATCATTTTATTTAACGTGTTTGTACCTCCCGTGCAAATGTCACGTGGTTCGGATTAGCCCCGCATACGGGAGCAGTGAGCATGTTGTTGCACATCGTTTTTGAACCTCCCGCGCAAACATAGCGTGGTCTGGAAGAGCGGAAAATGGAACAGCGTCTGGAAAACGTGTCAGGGGGAGGGTGCTCCTTGCTGGCGACGCATGAGACATGTGTGAGGGAACGTCAGTCAGAAAGATGACGCCGTGGCCGCTCGTGTCGTACTCCACTTCACCTTTCGCTAGACGCTCCTCTCCGTTTTCTTTCTTTTGTCGGTGCTGCATTCACTCAGTCGGTTACGCGGACATAAACGCCGCTCCCGCGAAGCCCAGGTAACGGCTGCCAAAGGGCTGCCCCTGAAACAACCGAAAGCCGTCGTCGCCGTTTCCACTCAAATTGACTCTGTCAAGTAGCTGCGAATCCCTCCCGGTAGAACAGAAACTTCCACAGTTGAAACGCCGGCTTGAGCCAAAATTTCTTTTTCAGCTTGGAAGGCCTTCCGAGCGACATTTTCGCCGGTGTCTTTCGTGACGAAGCATGCGGCATCACCGGTTGCCAATTTACGCGTGCATGGATTGCGGGTAGAAAAAGGGGGCGGGCACGTGCAGCTAGGCTTCATGCCGCTGCCGATGAAATGCTGGTTGTGCTAGCACAATTTTAATGTGGAAAAAAGCATCGCTGAATGCGGTTAGTCGGCTCTCCTACTTAATCGAGAGGTTCAGGTGTAGGTTGACGTGTTACACAGACGTCTTACACACAAAGTAAGATGCATACGAGTGGGAGGGGAAGGAAAACAGAAAGCCACACGTTTGTACGCGAGAATAGAGCTGGAGGGCTTCCAGTTCTTAAGTCGTTATGGGGCAGATGCATGCCGTTTGTTTGGAGAAAGAATAGCCAGAATTGAAGCGTTGGCTTTAACACAAGAGCGAACGGGCACAAAAGCAACGCAAAGCTTCTGGCGCCGCAGTTATCGCGTCAAGATCAGCTCGGCATGTAGCGGCGAATCGTTACGGCAAGAACAGCAACTTCACAGCTTTGAACGCCGGCGTGAGCCAATATCACTTCTTCAGCGGGCTTTCATCAGACATTTTCGATTGCGTCTGTCACTTGTAAGCCCGCGCACATGACCGGTTTCCGGTTTATGTGGACGCAGGTTTGTAGTGTAGAATAACTTGAGGGAGCCGGACGTGCACGTGCAGCTATAGGTTTCATGCCCGTACTGATGGATGGCTTCCTCGTTGTGCTGGTGCGAAGTTTAAACGCGGACTTTCAAACGCGGACGGCCCAATGTGGCCTGTCCGGAGTCCTTAGTGGTACAGCGGATAAGGTTTGTGTGTTAGGATATGTTTAGACTACAGACGCAAAAGCCGTGTCGTGGTCTATGGACATAAACAATGGCATGCCATTCAGTTCGGCTGGCTGAGATGTGAAATGACGTCATTCTTTAAAGTTATTACGACAGTGGTGGCAACAGTCCCGGCCTTACACAAACAGAAAGGTGCTTACGCCTCGGGAGGGACAAAGGCAGTCCCACGTGTATCTGCAAGAATAACGCTTGGATCCTTCAGAGGTTCGTTCCGCTAATTGGCTAGGAAGAATGCTCTATCCTAAATTACAATAAAAGTGCTTTGCTTCATGTACTTTGTGGACTGAGTACAGCTTTGCAATTCATCCTTTTTCACAGAGTGGAAGGGAACTAATTTTTTTGTTCCTTTCATTGCCAAGGTCGCCGAAAGATGATAGCCGACTGGCGCCTCTGCCAAGTAAGAGCCTTCGTTCTTTTTCCCGCTCAGCTCTCATGCTGTTCCTTTCCTGTCTCGTTCTTCCCAAGATTAAACGCTAGTGGTTTGCTCAAGTCAATTTACATTTACGGCGTTCTTCTGCTCCAAGTCGGGTGTCTTGATGCCAGCGCTGTCGTGCTGGGGATATGCGCGTGAGTTGAGGTTCTCTACCACAACATTTATTGACCTTCAGTCCCCTACTGCACGATCGTTACAAGCGAACGTGGATAACATCAAGTGGAACCTTTCGCTGCTATGGAAGTTGTAATTTCTAAAATTCCGCCAGGAGGTGCCGCTGGCAACAGTGGGCGATGGTTTTCTAGCGTTGATGCAGTATTTCGTTTGCTATCGCAACTACCAAGCATACGTGATTTTTTTAGCTAAGGAGCACTACAATCTTAAATCATATATTGATTTTCTTCCTTATATTTGCGTAATATCTTGTTCTTGTTCAATAATGTTGACAGGTATGAACGCCAACCCCGGACTTACGCGTTTAGACTTGGCTGTGAGTATATAAGACTATTGTGCAGGTTTTATTGCGCTTTGACCGGGTAGCTGAATCAACTAACAGACATACAGACAGAGGGAGAAAAGAGCAGATCAAATGTTCGGCGTTTTAGTAGCCCAAGAATAACTTTCGTCTTTAAAACACGGAATGTTTGGTTTGGGAGCGCATGCTATTTCCTTTATAATAAGATTGGTTGCTCTGCTGAAGCCAAGGCATGGAGAGCGTGTACACAAAAAGAGAGATTAAACAAGTCGAACTGGCATTTCTTTGTTGAAGGTCGCGATTTAAAACTAGGAGGAAATGGAAAGGAGAAGTCGCGGTGAAAGTAAACTTTAATAGCAATTTTCAGAAGCCAATAAATATTACCGATGTTGGAGAAAAGTACAAGCAGGTTTGAACAAAGATAACGTGGTTCCTCAATTATTCTAAACTCAGGCAGCCGCCAACTCAGCTAACTGTGGGGGTTAAATAAAAAAACCCTCCGAAACCAAGCAAAGCCACCCCAATCGAAGAGAACAAACACAAAAAAAAACCTAAAATACACTAAACAGCCCAACGTTCAAAAACGAATGTACCAGTCCTTGCTCAACAAAGTTGAGTTCAATCGCGAAATTCTTCCAACATCAAAACTACCAAAAACCTACGAGAAAAGTGCGCCCAGCCTTCACTGAAATTCCATCGAATCAATTTCATACCATAAGTCTGAATCCACTAAGGAAAATCGAACACAGACGACGATATTTCAGGCACTATGTACACGAATCCACGAAATATAACTCTATACCGATACGTGGTTTATTACATCAAAACATACAATTGTACTCCCTTTTCGTGACCGGTGCGTGTATTGACTCGTCTAGAACCGCTCCTTTTTCGCAATTTTCCATTAACCATTTTGGCACTATGAAAGGCAACTTTCCCAGATGAGCCCTGTGTCCGAATATTTTATAAGAATATTTTGGTCGACCTTCCAGTCTCTGGGAAAATGTACCACTTTTTGACAGGACGCCATCGGTCCTACTGAGAAAGCTTTCGTATAATTAATGCACATTTCCGCTTACCACTGCTTTTTCAGGCCGCCCTTTGCTTACCTATGCTTACAGCAAAACAACTAACCAAAAACGAAACCAGTGACATTGAATAACAATGTGAACCAATGACCTTGCAACAAGGCTGCAATCAAGGTGGATAAATATTATGCAAACAAAAAGCCGTAGCCTCAAATTACGAAGAAAAACCACAACCACGTAAAAAACAGTAGTTTAAACTTACCGAAAACAGAACTGCCGGAAAACTTGAGTACCGCAGAGATGTTTCATAAATAAATTTTACGTAAGAAAAAAGATATTACTCTTGAATCATAACCAACCACTCCTAAAAAAGCAGCAGAGCTGCACGGATTCGAAGGCAGCTCCTAATGAATGCTATTCGTAGGCGCAATCATTATACAACAGAACTTCTTTTTCCGTATTGTATCCTACTAATAATGCAGATGGTACCGACTAGTTAAATACAGTAACAGAAGCTCATCAATACATACTAACACGTGCCCCTATATTACTCCATGTACCACTTCGCGGTGCTCAATAATATACGCCCTTACATTTCCAGAAAAACAAACAATGCAAGTAATGCGTTATGATAAAAGGATAAGCAACCACTTTTGGAAATAAGAGGTACTCACGTGATAATGAAGTGTTTGTGCATGGCAAAGAACTTGACCATTATACACTGCAGAAATGTTAAAACGAATACATCTCCGGTGAAGAAAGAGCCGCGGTACCCTAATTGGTTTTTCTTGTTGCAGTTTTTCTATTACGCATTTTTGATTTTCCTCTCGAAGAACCGTCTCGTCAACAGCGGTCAGAGAGAAAATGTGGTGAAGGCCGGTACGACCCCTTTTGCGTACCCTGTACCACCGGGTATGGGAGTGCAAAGAAACCCCCCAATACCCTTCCCAACGTTTGAGCAGTGGGTAGCTCGTCTGATTGATCCGGACCTTGGACGCCAGCAAGAACTGCTCAAGAGGGCCTTGACGGCAAGTCGCAGCCTGGGTATCCCGGAATAAGGATGCCCTCCACCGGGCGAGTGCCCTCCCATAAGCACTTACGCTCAATAAATGTTTATTCTCCTCCTGCTCCTCGTGTTTAGGGTACTAACAATTGCGCATAGATGCTGTGTGGTTTTGCAGTTGTGCCCCAAAAGTGTGATGCAAAAATAGCAGTACTAATTCCCCCAAAATGACGCACAAATAATTATGCGCATAACTAAGTAAAGTGGTTGACTAGGCGTGTTGGTTATTTATAGTGGTGATGTGCATAACGTCATATGTACTTCTACAGACAGTCATAAGTGAATATGTACCGTTCCAAGTAACCAAGCTCCTAGTTACACGCCGTCATGTGCCCTAAATCACTCATTGATGTGATGAACAAGTTTCATGATAATTCAAGTCGAAAAGCTGTACAGCGGTCATCGATACAAATTTTTCCGGAGCTTGCGTGCTGTAGTCGCACTCAACTAGCACTCGTTTTTGGTGTGAGGTGTTCATTAAAGAAAGCCGGTGGTTATAGCCGGTTGAAGCCGAAAAATTCGGTCTTCAGTGGATCTTTTGCCAGAATGGCCTTGCATTTGGATCGTCATGTGAAACAAAAGTTCACCTTTTTTTCCAATGAGTTGGTTGTAATATTCTTGGGGCATATATTGATGCCACGATCATAGAGCGGTTGTCAATTGTTAAAACCAATTTTACTAATAGCAGTCAGTTCAGCGCACTTATTTTCAAAACCGTATAACGTATTTACCCGATTCTAACGTGCCCCCGATTCTAACGCGCACCCGATTTTCCTGGCAAAAAACCGAAAAAACTTGCACCTCCGTTTGTAACGCGCACGGGACTTTCGCACCCAGACAAACGAATGCGAGAGAAACGGGCGATTTATTTCCCGAAGTAATCTCACTCATCTCACTCGTCGTCGCTCTCCGCTGACCACAACATCTCGTCCTCGGTGCCTTCAAGCGCGTTCGGGATGCCACACTTCTTAACGAACGTTCAACCATGGTCGATGGGATCGTGGCCCACGCCTCGCACGCCCGTCCCGAGAGCTTCTCCAGAGGTACACGCTTCAGCCGACCGCTCGTTTTGAACGCGTGGGAGCCGCTGCTTGCCATTGCTGTTATCAAGCGCGCAAGTGAAACGATTTGACGATTTGTGTGAACGCCGATAGGAAAGCCTAGACGCCTAGGCTTGCTGCTTCCGGAAAATATTTGCTAAAAGCTTTGGCGCCATCTTGAGATGGCGATGGCGATGGTTAGGACGAAATTTCCGCTGTTTTGGCAGTTTCGGTTTTGTATCCGATTCTAACGCGCATGCGATTTTTCGGCCTATTTTTTCAGAAAAAAAGTGCGCGTTAGAATCGGGTAAATACGGTATTTCCAAGTTATATACACTTTGGTGGTCCTGTTTCTTAGTACATGCCCAGAGTTGAGTTTTAATGCTGGAGTTCATTTCAATCGGTTGTTTTATGCCGAGCTTGGTTTCTATCCGATTTTTAAGAATTTCCAAAGAATTGCATAAATATATATAGGAATTTGCTATCGGCCTTTGCAATCTTTCAAGGCAAGAGACACTTGCACACGTACTGGTGCAGTAGGACAGGAGCGTTTGCTGGAAGGTTGCGCCACCAAGCAGGATAAATCAAGGGGGCTACGTTTTCTGCCGCTGCCATTCTGCCCCGTAATCTTCTCCCATGTTTACTTCATATATTTTTCCTTCATAGCTCACTTATCCCTGCAACTTACTCTGCTAGACTCAGAGCAAAATATTAACATGCCAGTGTAGGCATCGTGATAGTGTTGTCTTCACTGCCTTTAAAAGTTAATGTGAAGGCGAAAAACACATAAGACGAAGTTATGTTTTTGTACTACTTAATGTACGTGTTCATGTACCACTCAATGTACCACCTAATGTACACACATTGCCTTCTATCAGAAGGCAATGTGCGTAACGTATTTGAAGCTGGAAATGCACTAACTGAAACAGAACCCTCTAAATACGTCGCAAGGAGCACTTCGGACAAGCACGGGTATTTTGCGCGACCGTGCTCGCAAATCCAGCCACGAAAACCGCAGCTCACAGTATAGAAAGCCACTTTGATTAGCAAAGAAAGATAACGGTACACGTACCGTATTTGCAAGTGTTCAGAAACACACAAGGCGCGCTTCCACTGCAAAAGCGAGGGGCAAAAGGAGGGGGAGCTATTGCAGCCACCGCCATCGAGATGCGAACATTTACTCTCGACACTTCATCGGTAGCAGCGGTTTTGACTTTCTTGTGGTTGTATGGTTATTACCACGAGAAATCAGGGTAGTTGAGGTTCCAGCATTAAGCTTGATCAGCATTTATTGTAAGTGACGCGCTGTCCTCTTCTCTGCCTTTTTATAATTCTCGGGCATTTTATCGCATCTGTTGTCTGCGAGACATTTAGTTCGGGCGACTTAGTACCGGTTTATTGGAAGTAGGAGTTTACCTAATTTACACAAAAGTAGCTAATAAATGGGCTTCAGGGCTAACTACAACATTTTATATCTCGCGAGAACAAATTTGGGTAGGCTTGATTTGTAACACAAACACCTAAACTTAACTTAGTTTTTTTAAAAAACGCGTGGTTTAGATTTATTACAGCTTTTTTGCGTATCACTAATGGTACAACATGCAGTTATGTGTAATTTTTTGCACACGAAGAAAAACATGCGAGTTGAAAAGAAAAAGGACGCGGGATCAAAAACGAGTAGAAAGTGCTAAAGCAATGGCAGAGGGTGATAAGGACGCTGCTTGATTATGACGAGAATGATGATGATTATGATGATGATGACGTCGCAAAAACATAATGATGTCACGTTTCTGTGATGACGACGCAGATTTCCCATCCTGACTGGCTGACTGACTTACTGACTGACTGATACCAGAACAAAAATTAAATAAGGAATTCGAAAAGGAGGGAACGAGTCGGGCATAGAGTAGCATGAAATTCAAGGGTGGAACCCAAGGTCCAGGGCCCCACTGGCCTCCTATGATGCCGAAGCGCTATCTGTTGGGAACTTTGGGTACTGCTGCAACACCATTTTCATTTTTTCTGCAACAGTGGGTTTGGGTTTTGGAGTCGCGGTGGCTGACAGCATACCCCTTACTGCTTAGCGTATCATGTGGGATACGGGTTTAAATGTAGTTCTCGCGCATTTATTGCAAAGGTATTAAGCCTTCACCTTATCACAAGAGTAAGACAGGGCGCCATTTACCCTACTAATAATTTTGTGAGACCAAATTAAATATCAAAAGTACAAAACATTGCAATCATTTACCAGTTGGAAGCATTGAGAACGCGAGGTCGCCTTCACGTGTTTAGGAATACAAATGTGGTTCGAAATAGCTTTGAAAGATACAATCACTGCGGGGATTGTCGCCAGACAGGATATAATTTCAAGTTAAATGTGGCAAAATTTATTTGTTTTCATTCGCTCAACGCGAGAAGAACTTTGATACGTGTCATATGTGATACGCTATGCGGTAAGAGGTTATAAAAAGAGGTGACGATTGTGTACTTGCAATTCAGTACTCAACTTTCTCTGAAGGATTTTTTTCTTGGTGTGGTTCTGCGATGGTCTCGCAGTGCTAAAGAAATTTATAAATGTCTGCGTTGTGTATAGTCTCCAATTATCTCTGTGGCCAAAGACAGATCGGTCATTTGCAGCAGCTCTCCGACTTAAAAGAGAAATTATCTTCAGGTGCACCTGGTACTTCCCCCTTCGTTTGCGCGCCGAACTGTAGTATTGTCACGGAACACCTATGTGGACAATGCCCCCATAGCGCCATAACCCGTCACCGAAGACGACGAAGAGGATGCGGCTCGCCCGAGCGATCATGGCCGCTTGTAAATAGATCGCATCGCTCTGCGGCAACATCATGTAAATAGATCACTTCATCGTCGCCCATGGTTCGCCTCATCATTGGCCTGCCGCCACGTAACATTTTGGTGGATGGTGGGGGTTTCAGACCCATCCCGGCCTCCAGCTTCACCCCGTCTCGGCTCATGAAGCAGTCTCATCCTGGCTCCTGGAAAGCGTCGGCCCGCCCCAGCCCCGGTGAGCCACGGACGCGACATTCCCCAGCCCCGTGTCCCCTGCCCATGCCCCGCCCAGACCAGACGAACTGACCAGACACGACCAGACGTATAGCCGACGACGTCCCCCCGCCCAGATCTCCGGCGCTTCTCCGAAAGCTTTGGACGCTGCCTCGTGGGGTCGGCGGTGGTCCCAGCTGTTCCGGGGCGGTGCTCATCGCGACCATCACCATCATCAGTGGCGGCAAGGACATCATTGTACATGTTCCCATCGCTTTGCTCATCCGCTTCGCCACCCCGTCTTTACCCTGGCCTCGACCGGGACGGTCGTCCTCCGCCGGGGGGGTGATGTCACGGAACACCTATGTGGACAATGCCCCCATAGCGCCATAACCCGTCACCGAAGACGACGAAGAGGATGCGGCTCGCCCGAGCGATCATGGCCGCTTGTAAATTGATCGCATCGCTCTGCGGCAACATCATGTAAATAGATCACTTCATCGTCGCCCATGGTTCGCCTCATCATTGGCCTGCCGCCACGTAACAGTATATTCACCGGACACTCCCATTGAATGCAGGGTCAGAAACGTACTCCTCCCCGGTCTTCGTGTTCCGGTGCAGCAGTGATGCTGGCACCTGAAATGTGCAGCGGGTAATCGCTCTTGGTGATTCAAGCGACAGGTGCAGGGAGATCTATCGCATTCTTTGCGTGTGTCGCAAGGTGGACTAGGGAAAACGAGTCGCCGCGTATCAGATGATCAGACTTCAGAACAAAAACACTGTACTCACAGTATGGGCACTTGATCCTGAATAGGCAAATATGCCAATGTATACATTGGGGTATTATTTGTTTACTAATTTTGTTGAAATACATCGTGCAACAGCATGGCTCTATTGCTGACACTCAAAGAACGTTTCATCAACTGCGCCCCTTTCGGATGAAGGTTTGTGAAGTGTGAGGGAGCACCGTTCAAGGGCCGCGCCTTTTATGCGTCGTCGTAGCCGAAGAAGAGGACCACGAAAAGGCCAGACAGCGTACACAGAGGTGACGGGGAAGCGACAGGAAAGCGGTTAGACGGCAAAAGTAGCGGGCAAGAAGCACAAAAACCTTATGTCGATGCCTACGCTGCCTAAAGACTGGCGGATCAGACGGGATAGCCAGGCCACACGTTGACGACGAGACTCGCGAGAATCGCGGTGTCCCGTAGTGCTCCTGGAGAGGCGAATGGGGGTCCTGTAATAGTGAGCGGACCGAAAGCTTCGATGCATAACTTGGCTGTCACGAGACGCCGGTACAATTGCAGCGCTTTGTCCAACAGTGGGCTTGTTCAATTAACAAGTGTTCTAACAGCCACCGGGCAACCAGAAGCAACGCAGCTCAAGTGCCTTGATGTAAACTGAAACCCGAACAATCTAGGAGCAGGTCAGCCGCAACAGGCTTGGGAGGCAGCAACGGTTTTCCTGTTGTCTGCTGTAGTTCCTTTTACAATATATTGTAACGTTGCTATGGTTCATCGTCGCACTCGATATGGACATGCCTTTTCCACAAGCTGAACACGAGCACGCCGCAGTGACACCGTATTATTTTCGGCAGCTCTTTGCCATCGCTGCACGTCGATTCCTTCTTTCCTTGCGAAATCTTCATGTTCCGTCAGAAGAGGTAATTTTTTTTTCTGAAACCTCCTGCACGCTCTGCTTTGTTTAAATCTGCTACCTGGGTGGTCCTTGGGAAAATTTAGTGGAATATCTTTGATACTTTTAGGCATATTACGTTTTTCGGCTTAATACGTTTTTTTTTTCGCTCCCGGACAACGTCCATCCAAAATGTTGCATTTTTTGCGTTTTTTTTGGTGAAATGTTTGACGAAAATTGAATAATACGATCGTGAAGGCGGATTTCGACCGTCATGTTCTAGTAATCGTGCGCTTGTGATTCCTTATACTCGCTCAAACCACATTCAAACAAGCCACAACCCGCACTTTGCGGAGACACCGAGAGAGCGGAAGCGCCGGTTCTACGGCAACAACATTACTGCAATGCGTGGCGCCCCGTGCAAGGCTGAGGATAAATCAAGCGATGAGCCCCGACATGTAGCAATTCGTATCGTAATCAACGAAGAAGGAGCGCAATGCTTGCGACAGGCGGGACTTCCCTTCCCGACTTCTCCCATGGACCGCGCTTCCCGCGCAGTGATTTCCTCTATTTCCGCCTTTTTGCTAGGCGCGTCCGTGTTTCCAGGATTGTGATGACATTAAAGAAATGCAAGGCCCAAGTGGAAATTGTACGCCAATTCGAAGAGAACCCGAAGAAGCGCGTGTAATTGGCTAGCGAGCTTGCTTTCCCACTGTCGACGATCAACAGTGTAGTCGGTCAGCAAGAATAACTTTTAAATAAGCTGGAAGGTTTTCGACCAGGTGTAAAACTTACTAGAAGTGCGAAGCATGAGTAAAATGAAAACGTCCTGCTAACATGCTTCAAGGAAGTTACAGCGACAGGGATGAACTTCGACGGGTCAGAACAACGCAAAAGATTTGACACCGTCGCGCTCTCTTTGGGTATTCAAAAATTCCGAGCATCCGGAGGCTGCCTTTCCTGATTTACCGGGAGACATAGACTGTTGAACAAAGCATTGTCTGCCCAAAAACAAATACCGGCTGCTTCTTTCTGAACGTTTTAAAAGAATTAGATCTGGAGATTTAAAAGAACAAAGGGTAGCACAAATCGAGCAGTAACTCCAATTATTCCCAAAGAGTGAGTTGCTGACGCACCATGCCTATTTACCTTGTTTTATTAACCCATTTGGACGACACAATTTTCGGATAATACATTTTATTTCCCGATTCCCGTAAAAAACGGAAGAACTAGATTTCAGTCGAACAGAAATGTAAGCCTCAAACCGAATAGAAAGTCCTCAAGATGCCCTTTCTGCGCGCGTTTTTGGGAGCAGCCACCGCAGATTGCAGGCGCATAAATGGTAACATTGTTTCAAATAGCTTCACGTACGGACTATCTAAGTTCGTGCAAAATACACTTGCCTTTTCTAACAAAAACGATTGTTTCCATAAGGAAACATACGTATGCAGAGAACTCGAAAAGCAAAACAGCTGTATGTACGTCTGGGCAGTGAGCGGCGTCATTAGGGCGAGAAAAATAACGGACACCAAAAAGTCTATCGCATCATGTCTGAGGCTGACTTGAACGTCTTCAACAACTGATCCATAATTCCTTGAGAATTGTAGGTCATTTTAAGCCCGATAAATGGCTCACATAAGTGCTGGCGATGTTAGTAAAATCCTATCGCCTGCTGGCTTTAGGACTATCCATTTTAACGCTAGAATCCTAAAGAAAAACCAAGCTGCGATATCTGCACAACTGCAATATTTTATCCACAAATTGTCCGCCATCTGCATGTCGGAAACCTGGCTTTCCGGTGCAGATAGACTCATAAGGCTTCCCAGATAACTCAAGTCAATACACTCACAAAGCTGAAGCCCCCTACGGCGGCTCCGCTATTTTCATTTCAAAGCATGTTGCTTATATTAGGCGCAATGATTTGCAGACTATTGTCGGTAAGTGCGAATCCGCTCGATTAGAATTTTATGATTCCTTCTGCCTTCGTGACAGTAGCAAGAAGACGGTGCTTGTTTGAATCGATCGTTCGCCTTCATCTAACTCAACCGACTTTTGCTTTTTTTCTCTTTTGTTGGATAAGCACTCTTTCAAAAATAACAATGTGTTGATAATGAGTGATTTTAAGTTTATTCTATTGGATACCTGCAACCCTACTACTGCTCATTAATTAAGCATTTTTCGAGTTACAAGTAAAATAACCGTGCCAGCTTTCTATCTTTTATATTCTGCGCATACTCCCGGTAGATGGAAACTGGCTACGCACACGAAAATCTTATCTTAAAGCGAAGGTTTAGTGCCCTCATAGAAGCCGTTGGACGGGGGTACTCCCTGCAGGAAAGGCAAGTTTATATGACAGCGATGGTGAATAATGGTGGCTGAAGTAAAACAAGAAAAACGGTCTTTGTCGTCGCAGCAAAAAATGGGTCATCCACGTTAGAAAGCCAGAGTCCCTCCGACTGGCCCATTTTGACATGGTCGAAGTGAGCGTCAAGCAGCAGGTACCGACTCCCGCTGTACAGTCCAACCAAGAGGTTACGCCTACGGAGTTCATACCAGAGAGTTGCTGTGAATATTCCAGGAAAGTAGTGCGTACCTCCAAAATAGCACCTACTCGCAGCTTGGGACTGGCCAACAAAACATTCCATCACAGGAACGCTTTGCGTTCAACCATCGTCGTCGTTAGACGGAGGGTAGGATTATTTTATGAAAATGTTGAAAAAAATTAACGAACCACATGCACGGAAGGGCGACTGAATCCGATCCAGTAAGCGACAATTCGCACTGTCTCAAAGCAAAATAACTCGGTTCATTCAAAATGCGGATGCAAACCGAAGCTGAAACAAGCGAATGTGCTATCACGCTCAAAACACTCAAGGGTTTGGGAAGTGATTGAGGCCTTCAAAATGCCGTCTGTAGAACCTGACAAATATATGCGCGTGCCCGCACAGCCCTCACGAAAAAAAGAGATAGAAATAAGCAAAGAAAACCCCAATGGCACGTGAGCGCACGCGCACGAATTTATGTTTAATCTATGAATGTGCCCTCACCACCGTATGCTTATAAATAAACATACAGCTTTTAATAACCAGTTGCTAAGTTGCGCGCCATTATTTGCTTTGTCTTTTCACAGTCCTGTCCCTCATCCATATTAGTGGACGTTAATATTGACACAAAGAATATAGCCACTTGCCCCTAAACAAGTCGTGGTTAAGCAAAATAACTTCGTGGTTCTGAAAAACTTTCAGAATCATTCCCTAACTGGTCCTGTCTTTGCATTCGTTTCTGTCTTCGCCTTAAGTTTAGCGTTTTCAGCACTCGTGAGACATGCCGACAGTTCACGTGTCTGGGTCTGTTCTTTGAAAGCCTGCTGTTTTCATCTAGGTCACAAGGCCCCGATTTCTTGTATGATGAAAGCGCTAACTGCATGAACGAGCAGAAGAACATAATTCTATGTTAATAGTGTGAGCTGTGAAGAAGTTTCCGTGGCGAATTCTTACCCTTATTGTCTCAAAGAAGCTCGCACTGGTTGAGTTTGCTGAGTTGTCATCGTAAAAAGGCACGCGATTGATGCCTGACAGTCTGATAACCGCCACAGTCAAGTAAAAAGCTAAAACCTAAAAATTCGCCATGCCAAACTTCCGCCTTGGAGCCTTTTCCTTCGTGGTGCAGCTGATATTCCTTACCTCGAGGTGAGGGCGTGTGATCAAATAGCTTTTCTTCAAATGTAATATTCAGGGTCTCACTTGTTATTAAGCCTCTTTAAATATTAATGCCCTGTCTCCACTTCTAGCTCTGTGTAGCAACATATTGTCACGGAGCACTTGGAAGAAGACGATGAGGGCAGCTACGTCTATGTGCCGTTTGGGCTGAACATTAGAAGAGGACGAAGGGCTTACAGCTACCGGTCTCTGTACTCTCTCGCTGGCATTGCTCAGCATTGTAATTTTCGTCAATACACTGCATTTGCGTGATTCTACCTCGTAACATCTTGGTGGAGGTTGCGGGCTTTTCCCATTTACCACGGAACTCCGGAGCGGTCGTCACATTCCGCCATTCAGGATGCCTAACAGCACCGACCCTGCTCCAGGCGCTGCCATTCCCGCCATCATCGTGTCTCACCCTCGAGAACCTGGAATGTTTACCGGCAACGATGGAGTCGACGCTGATGAGTGGATCCGTAAGTTCGAGCGGGTCAGCCTACTTAACAGGTGGGATCCCACAGTGATGTTGGCCAATGCTGCTTGTTGCCTGAAGGGCACAGCACTGACATGGTACGACACAAACGAAGAGACATTGGCCAGCTGGGACGTCTTCAAGGAGAAGCTACGGGCAGCATTTGGAAACGCTCCTCACCATCAGCTTGCCGCCAAGAACGACCTCGTGTCTCGTGTCCAGAGTTCAACCGAATCGTACAGCGCATATATTCACGACGTACTTGCTCTGCGTGTCAAGGTTGACCGGGCAATGCCTGAGGAAGAAAAGGTTGGGCACATCTTAAAAGGCATTGCGGACGACGCTTTCAAATTACTGGTTTTCAAGAACTGCTCAAATGTGGATGACATCATTGCAGAGGGCCGACGCTTCGAGCAAGCCAAAAGCCGCCGTATTGCCAAAAACTCCGTCCGCCTTCCGAATACGGCCGCTACTTCGTCCTGCGAGGATGTGCTGCTTCGCCCACGGGACGTCGCCCCACCCGCTTGACCTGAGACGCTCACCAGAATTATTAGTCGATAAATTGAGGCCATGTCGCCAGCCCCGCTCACACCACCAAGCGGTGACAGCCCATCCATTTCTGTTATTCAAGCTGTCGTCCGCCAAGAACTTGACAACTTGGGCCTTCACCCGGTTTGCGCCATGAATCGTCAGGACGTCTACCCGGTTCTGCAAAGCCCCGCACCCATCTATCATACCGCACTTCATCGTTTCCGCAATCCCGCTGCCTGGCGGACCCCTGACGACCGTCCTATTTGCTTTTGTTGCCACCGTATCGGACACGTTTCCCGCTACTGCCGCAATCGCCCTTACGATGCTGTCCGTACTTTGTATTCCAGGCGACCTGAGAATGCTCCCCGACGATTTTAACCCGATCGTGAAACCAACAGCGCCGACGCCCCTGCTTCGTTCACCAGACTTAGCCGTTCGTCCTCGCCTCATCGTCGCCAGTCCCTGTTCCCCGAAGCTCGCCGTGTGACGTCACCGTCCCGGCCCGGCCGCCTCTTCCCGGAAAACTAGATCGTGCAGCTCTTAGAGGTGATGCTGCATCGACGACCCCGACCGAAAATCCTCTGCCCACTTTATCTGCACCTTGCAACCTTCTTGATGTCCTTGTTGATGGAGTTCCTGTCCAGGCGCTAATTGACACGGGCGCGAACATATCTGTGATAAGTGCGAACCTTTGCAGCCGACTCAAGAAAGTGCTCACTCCTGCCCCATCCCGTGTTCTTCGTGTTGCTGATGGAACTTCCCCTACCGTTGTCGGTATGTGTACCGCCCGCGTCACCATCGCCGATCACCCAGTCCCCGCTTTGTTTACTGTTGTGCCCCACTGCCCCCATGACCTCATTCTGGGCCTTGATTTTCTTTCAGAGCATTCTGCGCTTATCGACTGTTCGGAAGGCGCCATCAGCTTTGATCTACCTTGCCCCGAAAGTGTGCCCGAGGAAGTGCAATGTCGCTTACATTCGACGGAGTTCATTCGCCTCACCCCGCAAGCTGCTACTAATGTCCTGCTTTGTACTTCGCCTCCTGTTCCCGACGGTGACTATTTCCTTGCCCCACAAACTGACGCTCTACTCAGCCGAGACTTGGCCCTCCCGCACACAGTGGTGCGTGTTTGCAACAACCGCACTACTCTCCCTTTGCTTAATTTTGGCGCTTGTCCGCAAATTATTCCTGGTGGCATGACCATCGCGATGGCTCACCCATTGGACCAGTCTGACCTCTTGACCCTACCTTCTGCCTCGCCCGCATCCGCTGCCGGTTCCTGTACCTCCCCTTCAGCGAAAAATGCCTTCAGAACAATGATTTAACCCGATCTTTCGCACGAGAATACTGCAGCCCTTTATCGCCTCCTGCTCTCTTGCAGCGACATTGTTTGAGTTTGGCACTCGCCCTCTCGGCCAGACAAGTGTGGTCAAGCACCGTATTCACACGGGTGACGCCCGCCCTATCCACCGCAAGCCATACCGCGTATGCGCCACTGAACGTCGCATTATACAAGACGAAGTCGACAAAATGCTCGCTAAGGACATCATCGAGCCCTCTTCCAGCCCTTGGGCGTCACCGGTAGTACTGGTTAAAAAGAAGGACAATACGTGGAGATTTTGCGTCGATTACCGTCACCTGAACCACATAACGAAAAAGGACGTGTACCCTCTTCCCCGAATTGACGACGCCCTTGATTGCCTCCATGGAGCAAACTATTTTTCCTCCATCGACCTACGTTCCGGTTATTGGCAAATCGCCGTGGATGAAATGGACCGAGAAAAAACCGCCTTTATTACACCGGATGTTCTCTCCCAATTTAAGGTAATGCCTTTCGGACTATGTAACGCGCCTGCCACGTTCGAAAGAATGATGGACGCTGTTTGATGGACGGCCTTAAATGGACCACCTGCTTGTGCTACCTCGACGACGTCATCGTTTTCTCTCCCACCTTTGAAACGCATTTAGAACGTTTATCCACGGTCCTGTCTGTTTTCCGTCGCGCAGGTCTTCAACTGAATTCATCCAAATGCCGATTTGCCCAACGTCAATTTCAAATTCTCGGTCACGTCGTGGATGCTCGCGGCGTGCAGCCTGATCCCGCCAAACTACACGCAGTCAAAAACTTTCCCCAACCGCACACCGCAAAAGACGTCAGAAGCTTTCTTGGCCTATGCTCCTACTTCCGCCGGTTCATACAAAATTTCGCACATATTGCCAGGCCTTTAACCGACCTCCTCAAGAAAGACGTTCCATTCACATGGCAATCTGCACAAGCTGAAGCTTTTTCCACGCTTATTGATAGGCTTACTATTACTCCTATTCTAGCCCACTTTGACATTTCTGCTCCAACCGAACTACGCACTGACGCCAGTGGTCACGGCATAGGAGCGGTCTTAGTGCAGCACCAGTCTGGCGAAGTCCGCGTGATCGCCTACGCCAGCCTTTCGGCCGCCGAACGCAACTATTCCATAACCGAACGCGAGTGTCTCGCTCTCGTGTGGGCAGTGGCGAAGTTCCGCCCATATCTCTTTGGCCGTCCGTTTTCTGTGGTCACGGATCATCACTCCCTGTGCTGGCTGCTATCACTAAAAGATCCTACGGGCCGCCTTGGCCGCTGGGCTTTGCGTTTGCAAGAATACTCGTTTTCAGTTGTGTACAAATTTGGACGGTTGCACCGTGATACCGACTGTTTATCGCGTTATCCCGTGGATACTCCAGACGTAGCCTGGAATGACACAGAAGCCTGTATTTTTTCCATCTCCGCACTGCTGCAAATCGGTGCGGGACAATACCGAGACCCCTTCCTCCGATCAATAATCGATCGCCTCCGTACAAATTGTCCTGATCGAACCTCCCGGAATTACGTACTGCAGGACGGCGTCTTATACCACCAGAACTTTCAAAACGATGGCCCAGACCTGTTGCCTGTCATACCTCCTCACTTGCGTTCCACCGTCCTTGAACAACTTCATGACCATCCACTTTCTGGTCACCTTGGCGTTACGCGCACATACGCTCGCGCACGCCGCCGTTTCTTTTGGCCTGGCTTGTACCGTTCGGTCAAGAAGTATGTTCAAATTTGTGACCAGTGCCAACGGCAAAAGGTTCCCTGCAAATTGCATGCTGGACTCCTTCAGCCCCTTCCTATCCCTCACGAACCCTTCGCCCGCGTCGGTCTCGATCTCTTGGGGCCTTTTCCGGCATCCACTTCTGGCAATAAGTGGGTTGCCGTTGCAACAGATTATGCAACACGCTACGCCATAACGCGGGCCCTACCTACAAGCTGCGCCACTGACGTCGCAGACTTCTTCCTTTACGACGCCATTCTGCATCATGGAGCACCTCGACAGCTCTTGACCGATCGGGGCCGCAATTTCCTCTCTAAAGTCATTGCCGACATTCTTCATTACTGTTCCACTAAGCATAAATTGACTACCGCTTACCACCCTCAAACGAACGACCTCACGGAGCGCCTAAACCGCACGCTGCTCAACATGCTTTCTATGTACGTTTCCTCCGACCACCGGGATTGGGATGCCGCCTTGCCTTTTGTAACCTTCGCCTACAATTCCTCCCGCCATGACACAGCTGGTTACTCCCCTTTCTACTTGCTCTTCGGCAGGGAACCCGCTTTACCCTTGGATACCCTTGTCTCTCCTGCCTCAGCTCCTCCTAGTCAGTACGTCAGCGACGCCATTGCACAGGCTGATCTCGCTCGTCAGATCGCTCGCACACGCCTCACTTCGTCACAAGCATCCCAGAAGTCCCTCTATGATCGCCACCACGTCGATGTCCAGTTCCATCCAGGTTCATTGGTGCTACTGTGGTCACCCCAGAGTCATGTAGGACTTTCGACCAAACTACTTTCTCCCTACACCGGCCCTTATCGCGTGTTGCGCCGCGTCACCGACGTTACGTACGAAATCACGCCGCACCCGCCCTCCTCTGCCCAGCCTCCCACGGACCTTGTTCACGTGGCCGGGCTCAAGGCTTACCACCCCAACACCTAAACATTATGTCCCCAGACGCCATGGCGGCGTCTTCCCGCCGGGGGGGTTGTGTCACGGAGCAGTTGGAAGAAGACGATGAGGGCAGCTACGGCTATGTGCCGTTTGGGCTGAACTTTAGAAGAGGACGAAGGGCTTACAGCTACCGGTCTCTGTATTCTCTCGCTGGCATTGCTCAGCATTGTAATTTTCGTCAATACACTGCATTTGCGTGATTCTGCCTCGTAACAATATGAATGGGCACTCGCGGCCAAATCAGAAAGAATGCTAAAAATAACTCAGCATGTAATTCCCAAGAACAGCCAAGTAAAAATGTTTTGAACAGTCCTACAAGGAAGTGGAATAGCCAATATCCGATTTTCCCGCACGGGGCACCTTGAATAACCTTGGTGACGGTTTTGGCGACACCGCAGACCCCGAGTCCCGAAACATAAGCTGTATGCAACCGTGGCGATATGTTTATAGGGGGAGGGTGAGAAATCACGAACGGTGGCCGTTGGAGCCCAGGTCAAGCTGTGGCAGATGAGCTCACTGTCTGTCTACCAGGCCGGGAGCTCCGGGACCTCCCCTGGTATCAGGGCTACACGAGCGAAGAACATAGCCCCATGCCCTGCTTTTCATCCACCCCCCCCCCCCCCCCCCGTCCACAAAACGTGATCGTTCCCTGAAAAGGGGCCGCGCCGAAGTTTCCTTTACTTCCTTGCCTTCAATATCCATTCGAAAGTCCGATAATTTCTAACACATTTTGATAACGAAATCCTTGGATAAATCAAAACCCATCACCTCCCAGTCTGCCTTTATGATTTCCAAGTTTCTCGAAAGCCTTATTGGAAAGTCGTACAAGGCTAAGAAACTCACAACGGAAGAAGTTTTGATTGAAGCAAAGAACAAACAACAATCCTGTAACCTCCCCAAGCCAACACGCATGGTCGATGTTGACATCAAGGTCACGTCCCATGGCAGCCTGAATAGCTGCCGCAGCGTGATCTCTGATCGGGATCTAATAAATGATTTTGAAGCAGATCTGCTCGTGGGCCTCCGAGATATGAGCATGACAGCCGTGAGGCAAACCACCATACGCCGAAATGACGAAATATTAATATAAACAACGCACATATTATTGACGTTTGACAGCTAAACACTTCCTGAGTCTGTCAACGCAGGTTTCATAAAATGTCCGATCCGACCCTACGCGCCAAACCCACGCCGCTGCGTGAAGTGTCAGTGGTTTGGGCATGGCACAACTTCATGCCGTGGTAAACTGACATGCAAAATTTGCAGCACAAGATGATTTAACCGGCAATTGTACATACGAGAGCTTCACCTGTGCCAACGTCTATGGATCGCACGCTGCCTAATGTAGGAGTTGGGAAACGTTAAAGCAAGAAAAACAAATCATCACCTTAAAAGTCAATGAGAATATCACCAAACAAGAGCCGTGAAAGAGGTTCGCCTCTTTCTCCGTCGTCCCGCCAACTTGCCTTCTTCTCAGTTGCTAGCAAGCAGCGTAGAGTAAAATTAGCGTACAGAAATGTGGACCGAAGAACACAAAGTAACCCAAGCAGGTTCGTTAGACAGGACGAGCTCACCGCAATGTGCTAGACCAATAACACATAAAAAAATACAGTCACCAATATCCCTAACACCAATTCCCTCCCTCCAAAAACAATTAGAGAACCTAATGGGCCCTCCCTGCCACCCCCTTCTTCTCTCAAACGCTAATTTTTTGCGGGTGTCTTGGCGTTTAGAGCTCTCCCATTCATATGCCTTTAAAGCACTGCATGGCCACAAAATTGGCTCGCCTGGCTATTTCTTTCTATTTCGTTGGTACGGAAGTACCACAGCTGCAAATGCTGGGATCACACAACAATATCGCCGATACTGAGTCCTTTACACTTGGCACTATTATTGCGAACACCTTCCTGTACACAACACGCCTCTATGTGCACCGCTTATTCTCGGTTTCCTGGCCACGCCGAGGTACAGACATAATGTCACGTCAGTAAACAACGCCGTTTGACAACGTAATTACGGTATTGCGAGCATTGCAAACAAAAGCAGCGCATTGTTTCATTGGCGAAGGAGCCCTAGAGCGGACATTCGTCAACTCATTGTAGTGTAGTGAAGGAGCGGCCTTCAGAGGAGTTGCTTCCGTGCGTAACGAAGAAGGGCCAAATAGAAATTTAATTTCCTTTATAAATGGCGAGGGGAGAACATCCACAAAAGAGACAGTATCACACTCCCACGCTAGTAACAGGACAACCTCAACGGGCAAAGTGACGTTCTGAAACTCAACACGAACGCGCTGCACGACGCTGGCAGACAGCGCCTTTTTGTAAGCAGAACTCCTAACGGTAGTCAAGTGCGCTGCGTGTTGTGCACAGCACCGAAGTACACACACAAAAATAAAACACTCTCGCAGAGCTAGAGGGACGATGTATCAGACGCTGCACCATGAATGGCCGCTCGGATTGGTTCTGCCGCGGCGCATTCTCGAAGCAGCATGAGCGCTGCAAGTGATTTTCCTGTTCATCTCCACGGCTTTTCGGGAAAATATCATGGCGCAGCGCCGTTGCGTGCGCTGTCGGAACTGCGCACCGCGTCAACAAACAAACACGTATACAACACGCGCACACACACATGCACAAACACAAACACGCAGGCACGCACACGCACACACACACACACGGCACACACGTACACATACACACAGACAACACACACGCACACACATGCACGTACACACACTAACACACACGCACGCCACGCACATGCACAAGCATACACACGCACGCACACGCCCACTGACACGCACACCCAAACACACACAAGCACAAACCAACACGCACACACACACATACGTACGCACAAACACCCGCACCCACACGTACACGCACACACACGCGCGCGCACACTGACACGCACGCACACAATCGCACACAAACACACACACACGCACACACGCACGCACTCACACAATCGCACAAAAACACACACAGACAAACACACACACACACACACACGCACACACACACACTAACCCGTACGCACACAGCGCATGCGCCAACACACACCGGCGATTCGTATCAGTTGGGACCCGAAGCGCCACTTCACTTTAGCCCGACATTATCTACTTGTCGCTGAAGGCGCCAGTCACGCATGTATGCCCAAAATATGCGCTGATTTGGGACCTGGACTGATGCAACGACTATACGAGTGTCATCCTATTGGTCAATGCCTTGTCTGCTTCGGGGAGAACAGGAAATTTATTGCAATGCTTGAAGCTTCTCCGCAATACCCACACTTTAAACCCTTCGGGAACCTAGTGGAACAATATACTGAAACCAGATTTTGTATACTGGCAGTTTTCACCCCGAAAGATGTTACATGATAAGAACAAACATCGTAGAAGATTTTGGAAATTAGTTGTAATCGTGATAAAAAGATCGGCGTCCGCAGAATTACGCTCGTTTCTGAGTGCCTGGTGGCCCCTGGCTGAACTAGGCATGAGTTGGAATGCTGGGTATGATATTTGTACGTTTTCCGTGTTGCTGTATGTCCCTTGGGAATATTATTATGTTTTTTTTTCAAGAAAACAGTAGTTGAAAATTAGGACTCCGTTAGGGCGCATCCTTCCTATCCGCGTGTTCGTAGTATATCATTCCTCTACATCGGTTTGTCGGCTGCTTTTTAGGCCCTAAACGTCGAACAAACCTCGGAGTGAGTGACGGCAATGGGGCTTATACACATACCGTGGGCCGCAGCCCTTAACATGTGTCGTTGTGGGACTCTAACAACTACAAAACATTACCGATTGGCTTCGAACGAAGAAAAGTGCCAATCCTTTATACCTTCGTGCGTATTTATGGTTTGGGGCGAAAATAGACGGCTTCGTGCTGTGCTTAGCAGGCAATTTTGCATAGACAAATATAATCTAGAATGGTGATTATTTTTGAAACTTAGGCACGATGCTCCTCACCGTTTACAACACCTAGACGGTTTTCTATTCTCAATTTGCATTATCGGCCCTGGCAGACAACAATGCCCTTCAACAGAAAATAGAAGAAAACTCTTGTCCTGCTGAAGGCTTGTACTCGCTCAGAGAACTGCTTTTTTTTCTTTTAAATGCAAGGCACATTTTACGAGTGATAGACACAGCCCTACGTGGCCTTATATCTAAGATGCAGTGACGCTAGTTCTAGAACATCTGATTTTCTTGCGGAGCTCTTCGAGTTCATGCTGGGAATCTTTTGAAAAAATCAAAGTAAATTTTTTTTGTTTAGGTACTAATGTGATGTTGCTCTCGAAAAACCCATCTTGTTCTTGACGACGACTTCGGCCCATGTAGAGTCGAAATGAGCTGTTTCACATCCAAACAAATTTAGAAAGAATTAGTCGGACTGATTCAAAATGTCTCAAACAAGATTTGGCTTTATTACGAAAGACATTTTTGTCCTCATAGCGTAAATATACATTAAGTCATCCAGGAATAAATACATCTGAACCAAAATACCAGACACAAATATAGAAAGCCCAATACATACGCGTTTTTATGCGAACGAAATCTTCTAGGGCGCATAGCCATTGTAATTGTTTGACCTTTGACCCCATTTATTTTAATACCACGTTTTGGTGATCACACAAATCTCAAAGTGAAATTTCAAACAAGTTAAATGTGTAAAGAAGGCACATTACTTTTTTGGGTACATTTAGCGTTGACATACATAAACTGGCAGCGTATCTTCTCCTGTCGTTGCAAATCTCGAGGAAACATGACAGTCGACTGGCGCCCCTACCAAGTAAAGGCCTGCGTTCTCTTTCTCGCTCCCCTCTCATTCTGTTCCTTTCCCGTCTCGTGCCTCCTAAGATTACACGCTAGAGGTTTGCCCAAGTAAATTTAAATTTACTGCGTTCTACTGCACCAAGTGGGGTATCTTGATGCCTTCACTTTCGTGCGTCGGAGACGCGCGTGAATTGAGGTACTCTACTACAACATTTATTGAACCACAATGTCCTACTGCATAACCGTTACTAGAGAACGTGCATACCATCTAGTGGAACCTTTCGTTGCTATTGTTACCGCCAGGAGATAGCGCCGGCAACAGTGCGCGACGGTTTTCTACCGTTGGTGTAGAATTTCATTGGCAATCGCAAATACCAAGCATCCGTGATTTTTCTAGTGAAGGAACACTGCAAATATCACTCACTTATTGATTTTAAGCCTTATGTTTACGTGATATCTTGTTCTAACCTGGAGCTTTCCTTCCGTGGAAGTTGCTTTCGGTAAAGCCTGCCAGCGCGCTGTTCACACCGTCATGCGCTTAAATTTGCACGGTACATACTGCAGTTGGTTGGTTATCCGATCCGGCCCTTCTTTCCGCCGCTCGTCCTAAACAATCCGTGAGGGGTGCGGCGCTTCGCTCTTGTTTTTTGCGTTATGTTAAGGAACAGGAGGAGCAGCGCGCACGAAGACTACAAGACACGGGTGGTAGCAAGCGAATGTATATTTCACGCTTGCTTCGCCCGATAGAAAAGAATACCGATTCCACTAGCTCGGAGAATATGCGAAGGCATTGATCACCAGACAGGAAGGCGGGAGGGGGGTGACGGGGGAGGTCCCCCCTTGGTCGTCGCGTACGGGAGGCTCCCCTATGAGATATTCGAAACGTCATCCAAAGGCGATTCGTTTGCAGGCGGCTCTTTTGGGTGGGGTTGGCCTGTGTGCGTGGGCACAGGGGCCGCTCGAGCGTGCAATATTTCAATATCATTTGTCACGCCATCAGGATCCGGTCACGAAATTCCGAGCCAGCCTACACGGCCAGAGAAATGTTGTCGAGGTCGGCCATTTCATGGAGACGCAAAAGCTTTTGCTGCCAGCGTGAGAGCGCCTAGCGCCACCTTGTGGCACCCATTTACGCTGTAGACCACACCGATTCTCCACTCCTGTCTTGTGACTCAAAGGAAATGTAACATAAAATAAAAGGTAAGTGCGAGAAAGAAATGTCCGCTTTGTTTTCTTATTTCTCACCAAATACGGATCTTTTCGCTTCGAACAAATCCTGCGAGATCTACGAAAGTATCAACTTTCAGTTAAAACGAACTTTCATTCAGCATTTACCGGCCCTTTCAAACACTTTATGCACTAAAGCACTGCTGAGGTAAATTTCCTCGCCATGTCAAGTCATGGAGAATAAAAAAACGAACCGTGTACGGCACCGGAAAAGATACGGGCGGACGAGAATCGGAGTAGGCGACTCTGGCGGCACCACCTCGCATCAGTCCCGGGAAACACACGGACGTCCGCAGCCAGGGCAACTGCAAGGCGTCGTCACCAGTACCTCGGCGGTGCGCTCCTTGGCTGGTGTTTCTGCAGTATGTGTAGTATCTCGATTTATATCGGACAAATCATACATCCATGAGTTTTTTAAGGAACTCTGCAAATACACCTATATGCCTGTTTCTGTCTCAGATATGCGTGAGGATTCTCTTTCGCTCCACAACGTTGACATGTTAGAACGTTACCACCAGATTCAGAAGATTAGAAATGTCTCCACCTATATAAACATCTCCGCCAACAACTGTTTTCACTTTTGCTTCGCAGCGGATTTACGGCACGCACGTACAGACCGACCAAAATGTCTGCATTCAAGTAGCCACGAAAGAGTATCATTGTTAAAAGCCATGCTTCTTAAAAATAAAAATAAGTGCGGCGGGTGTGGCTAAGTTCATGTCTGTCGCTCCGGAGTGATGCGCACGGGGCTACTCATTAAGGGAAGATCAAGTGATAACGGCTTGTAGCCGGTGGGGGCAGATGCGGGGTTCCGGTAGACCAGCGCCAACCTGGCTATGGCGAACCCGGCCAAGCGGTAATTAGAAATGGGTAAGGCACGCGACATACGTTAAAGAGAATGCTCTGTACAACCTAAATTCTGATTGGTTGGCCGAACAAAGTGCCATTCTTCGGAACTGTTGAGAACTGAAACACACAAACTTCTTTGTACTTATGAATATTTTTTCCAGTTGGTGAAACGTGCCAAAATTCGCGGGGAGTTTGAAAACGTAATTGAACATACGCTTATAACGTTCCTCGTGTTAAATTTAAGTAATGGCGTTTTTGTGTTTGTGACTGGAACATTATAACAACACACCCCTCAAATCAGCACATGTAAACATGGCTGATAACCAGCGTAACAGTTCAGATATATGCCACGAGAAACGCACGCCATGATTGTCTTCAGGGTGGCTTAGCGCTTGAAGGGTTATGAACACAAAGGACATATGAAAAGTGATTGTGATAGCTTACAGTGTTTGAATTTCAGCAATTATGGAGCCGCGGTGGCGTTCTCTTATCCCCGATTCCAAATAATTGTCCCTAGGATATTCCGTAACTAATAAAGATGGCGGTAGCCTTCCAGCTGGAGTAAGCATCGCTTTACAGAATCGCTTGACACTGAACCAATGTCTAAGTACACCTAAAAAAAGATTATTTGCTGCACTGTACATGTCAAGTCACTCCTCTTTTAAGCATCTGCGTGTACAGTAATTCTTGGAAAAATTCTGTAGGATCTCCTGAAACGTGCCCTACAGATTACTCAACTTTAGGCTGAAAAAAATGAATGGTTGTGCGCAGCTTGTGCATGCTGGGGTCTTTGACTCGATGGGAAAAAAATGGGGATGTAATATTTGAAGATTTGAGCAAAGCTCTTGATATAGTTTGGCGTGGCAGCTTCACCTGAAAAATGAAACACAATTATGCTTACTTGTATTTTGAAAAGTATAACGACAACCGTATGTTGGAAAGCTGTTAATCTGAGCTCGAATCGGCGCCCAACTGTCCGGCTGCCTTCATGTGGCCTACAAAATTCCGAAAAGCAGTGTTTTCGGATACCTCCTGTTCTTTTGTGTTTCAATGATTTTGTATATGTTCTGTGTTCTATTGCGAAAACCCGCTTTTTAGGAGTCGATTGCGTGTTGCTTTAACAAACAGTTTCAATCGAAATCAACATCAGCATAGAAAAAGCCTGAGGAGTGTGCTTTATTCCTGTTATCGGGTGCACACAGAAATAAACTGGGATAAAAGTATATACTTGCTTTTACCACTTAGAAACAAAATCTCTGCAACAAGTTTTCGGCCTAATTTTATCACTCGAGCGACAGTTACTCACACCAAAACATTTAGGAACGACTTGGACTGCGGTGATGATTGCGTTAGTATACCCGATTTCTTGCTGTGGGAAAACGGACTGCTTTGGAACAGTTCAGCCGGTTGCATGTGGGGCTAGATTTCACACACGAAAAGCCGGAAAACAAGTGCCTACAATTTCTTGACCTGTTTTTAAAAGAAGAAGAATTCCACACATGTTGGGCCTACCGCACGAGAGGGGAGAAGGGACTGCTGCCTTATGACTCGTCCCACACCAAATTGATTAAGCGTGGAATTGCAACTTCCTGCATCACGCAGGCAATCACGAAATCGTGCTCGCACACTGTGACGGACAGCCTAGACCGCCAATGTATAAGGCTGAAAAAGGGTGGTTACCCTACCCATGTACTTGTATCAGTTGCAGAGAATGTGCTGAAGAAGGTGAAAAACGCGAACAGCCCCGAGAAGAACAAGGAAAGACCTAAGATTCGACCAGTTGTCATGAACTACATTCACAGGGTTTTGCACCGGCTAAAGAAAGTGGGCGCCAAACATAATATTCCGGTGGTATTTTCTGCCCCGTTGAAACTAAAGGGACTGTGCAAGGCTGCAAATCAAGAGAGGAAAAAAGGTTTCGAATGTGGCACACGGCACAGGCGCCAGTTCGTCAACTGCGCAGAGGGTATTGTATACAATATCCCCCTCTCCTGTGGTAGGTCGTACGTGGGGCAATCAGGCCGCCGTCTCAACGACAGATTACGGGAACATAAGAATGCATGCGCGCAACTGGCGGCAAATGGAAATTTGGCCGCGCATGTTAAGAAGTGCGAGAAGAAATGTTCGCCCGATTTTGAGGGGACAACCATTTTGTTCCGCTCCAGAGACAAGATTACCCGCGAGATATACGAAGCATATGCAATGTTGTCAGGAGTGGAGGGAGATTGCGTTAGCGCCCCTTCAATCCGGCTTTCGGCGCGTGAAATAAGTTTCCTAAATGAGGAATAGATATCATGTCACGTGTAGCGTTTTATTGTTATTTTTTCGTGCATGTTCTTCATTTCCGTCATATATAACCGCCTCCCTTCACAAGATAATAAACAGTTGATAGTTTGCGCCTCACCTTGTCTGTTTTTGTGGTATTAACCCTGTCCTACGTTTCATGTCAGGCAGCGCACCTCTGCACTTCAAGATGCTAAAACACCAACTAGCCCACTCCCAAGCCTTGCTGAACCTAATTTCGTGTACATCGGGCCTTTCTGTTCTTCATCTCGACCCCCTACCCCGCATCAGTGTGTTCATTGGCCTCATCGCAGAAGCCAGATGCCGAACCCGGACGTTGACGTATGCACTTGCAAATGGGCTGGCCACTCCCGTGATCTGTTCCTTCATCGGGAGGCTCACGCCGTCGGAGGCTTCAGCTACGAGACTATGCAAGATCATCCGCAAGGAAACCTGGAAACAAGTAAGGCTCTTTAGAGACCAGATTGAGGAGACATGCAGCGACTCCCTAGACTCTACGAACTCGAAGTTCATGAAAAACTACTTCCAAGCCCAGGCAGAGACTTTAGGCGAGCGCCTGTTTGAGGCTTCCTTCAGGTCGTTACCAAGGAAGGAAAAAATCAACCAGTGCGGGAAGCTGCCAGTCACCAATCTATCAGGTCACGAACTCCCACAGCATGTGCAAGACACCCTGGAAAAGGGGCCTAAGTTTGCTGTTCCTCTTGCCACAAAGCCTGTGGACCTTCTTGCAATGGCCCACCGCCTTGGAAATGCAGTGAGCGAAAGTGAATAGGAATCGTGCACCTCAGAGGCAGTTCAATGTGTGACGTCAGTGAAATGCCAAGGTAATAGGAAGGAAACGGCTTTCAAACGGACACAAACGTTTTTCCGGGAAAGCAGCTTGCGGCTAGTGCAGGCCGACAAGACCGGTGAATTTGCAGTTTTAAACAATGAGCTATATCAAGCGAAGGGTCATGATTCTCTGTCGAAGAATTTCCAGAGAGCGGAGGAGATGTCACAGAAAGCTTTAAAAGCGGTCCGCACATCAGCAGGGAAGTTCTGTGAGGAGGCAGGACTTGAGAGGTTGGCTGAACGAATCAAGTCCGCCAAGGACCTGTGCCTGCGTCCTTTCTTCACTTTGAAGAGCCACAAGGAAGGCGCACCCTTCAGGGTTATCGTCGAAGACAAGGCAACGTGGCAGCAGGCTACAGCTCGTTACCTACAGTCCCACCTGAACAAACTGCATGTCAACGACCACTTCCTCGTCCGCAACTCCGAGGACATTATCAGTTTTCTGGACAGTTCCCCCCCAGTGTCTTGTTTTTCAGTAGATGTGAAAGACCTGTTTTACAGTGTTCCGCAAGAACGTCTTTTACTGGAAGTAGAGGACTGCATACTCGCTTATGGAGCAGTCAAGTTCCAGAATGAAACGTGTGTTAGTGTTCCTTCTTTCTTGGACCTGCTCAGGATCTATTTGCAGTCTGTGTACATTGAATTCGAAGGAACTGTTTATTCCCAGCAAGACGGGATCACGATTGGCTCATGCATAGCTCCGGTGTTAGCAGACATTTATTTGGCAAAAGGGGATGTGAATCTTCTCGAGGACTTGACACCACTTGGTGTAACAAGGTGTTTCCGCTACGTCGACGACTTTTTAGTATGTATGCCTTCAGGAACAAACCTCGACAGTGCCATCCCTACAATTATGGAACAGTTCAGCCGGTTGCATGTGGGGCTAGATTTCACACACGAAAAGCCGGAAAACAAGTGCCTACAATTTCTTGACCTGTTTTTAAAAGAAGAAGAATTCCACACACGTTGGGCCTACCGCACGAGAAGGGAGAAGGGACTGCTGCCTTATGACTCGTCCCACACCAAATTGATTAAGCGTGGATTTGCAACTTCCTGCATCACGCAGGCAATCACGAAATCGTGCTCGCACACTGTGACGGACAGCCTAGACCGCCAATGTATAAGGCTGAAAAAGAGTGGTTACCCTACCCATGTACTTGTATCAGTTGCAGAGAATGTGCTGAAGAAGGTGAAAAACGCGAACAGCCCCGAGAAGAACAAGGAAAGACCTAAGATTCGACCAGTTGTCATGAACTACATTCACAGGGTTTCGCACCTGCTAAAGAAAGTGGGAGCCAAACATAATATTCCGGTGGTATTTTCTGCCCCGTTGAAACTAAAGGGACTGTGCAAGGCTGCAAATCAAGAGAGGAAAAAAGGTTTCGAATGTGGCACACGGCACAGGCGCCAGTTCGTCAACTGCGCAGAGGGTATTGTATACAATATCCCCCTCTCCTGTGGTAGGTCGTACGTGGGGCAATCAGGCCGCTGTCTCAACGACAGATTACGGGAACATAAAGGCACATTCCCACAGGCGATTTGTCTCGTCGCGCGACGGCGCGAGTCGTGCGATGAGGCCTTGAGGTGGTGTTCGCACTTGCGATGAGCGATGATGCGACTGCGTTCAGCGCAGCTGCTTCCCGACTTGTACATACGACCTCGTTGGTGCGTCAACCATTCAAAGTCAAAGAATACGCGACAAAAGCAGGTAGAAATCAAACTAAAACACATGCTACTAACCTGGAGCAATGCCGAAAGCATTTGCGGGTTGCGGGAGGAGCAGAAAATAACAAACTCACGAAGGCTCTTTTCAACATATTGTTACAGTGTTAGGTACAGGACAATCACTAGGTTGTCTGTTAAGTTAGTCGGCAGTCAATCGCCTGTGTAGGGTATGTTCCAGTGGAGCGGGATCCAGGGGGTATGCTGACACGTAGAAGAGGAGGGCGAAGAAGAGTTTTTTCCTCGGCTCGCTGCTCACCGGCATCTGTGGTAGCACGCCTTGCCTGTGGCTCCGCACGACTTGTAAATAAACCCTTCATCCATTTGTTACGTCCGTAGCATCTGGTGGAGGTGCTGGGTAATTCGTCGTCCTGGAAGAGGCGGAGCCACCCTATTTTCTACGCAGCAGGCGTGCTGCCGGGCTACCTCCGGAAGAAGCGACAATGCCAACGGGGCCGACGGGTGCCACCTCCCCTGGAAGGGTCGGTGTCTGGCCTCATCAGAGAGAACCACGCAAGTTTACCGGAACTATCGAGGAAGACGCCGAGGACTGGCTCAAGCACTACCAGCGAGTCAGCAAGTATAACAGGTGGGACGCTCGCGAACAGCTCGAGAACGTGGTCTTCTCCTTGGACCTTACTGCATTAATGTGGTATGACAATCATGAGCACAGATTTGATACATGGGACAGTTTCGTCAACGAATTCCGGGCGAGCTTCGGCGACACGGCTGCCCGAAAGAAGAAGGCAGAGCAGACTCTTGCGCAGAGAGCTCAAGTTCCGGGCGAAACTTGTACCACATATATTGAAGAAGTCCTCAAACTGTGCAGCCTCGTTAATCCTTCGATGCCAGACGAGGACAAAGTAGGTCACCTGCTTAAAGGTATCGCTGAGGATGTTTATAACTACCTCATAACTAAGGAAAACCTGGCGTCAGCTCTGGATGTAATTCGCCATTGCCGCGCGTTCGAAACCCTGAAAATGCGACGTATCACCCCCAAGTTTGGACGCCTGGCAAACGTGACTACTGTTGCCAGCGTGGACGTCGGCTCGTCCCCTTCCGAGGACATAGCTTCGGTGGTGCGTCGCATCATTAGAGAAGAACTCGCACAGCAAGGTTTGTGTCGTGACAAAAGCTTTCACCAGTGCGCTCTTCCTGACCCAGTATTTCGTCAATGCACAGTGCAAGCCGTCCAGAGTCACTCTGAGGTGCCTTGGGTTCGAGCAGGGAATAGGAATGAGCGTACCGCTTACAATGAAGACTATACCAGGCGTACAGCTTTCAGTCCTCCACCTCGGGAGTATGAAAATTACTTCGAGGAGCCAATCCGTTACGCACCTGTCGGCTACTCCCGACCACGCCGTTCCTTAGGTCAACCGGTCGCATTCCGTGAACAGCGCACCTGCTTCAACTGTGGTATCCGCGGCCACATTTCCCGCTTTTGCCGTCGGCCTCCCCAGCATTACGAACCGCCACCTCGACGGCCATACACAGATAACCAGACCAACGCACCCTTCCAGCGGTCGTTCCAGCCAACTGCAATGCGCAATAATTCCCCGGGTTCCGACAGGAGCTTCACTCCTCCTCCGACCACTCGACGGCCGCGATCTCCAACGCCACGCCGCCGAATGAGCTCACCACCCGAGGGAAACTAGATGCTGCGGCCGACGGGGGTGAGGTCGCGGGCCGGTCATTTTCGCCAATTCCCCTGCCCGTCATTATGTCAAAGAACAAAGTGACTGTTTCTGTAGATGGTGTGAACACGGAAGCTTTGGTAGATACTGGAGCTGCGGTTTCAGTCATGAGTGTCGCTTTCAAAACCCGTCTTGGGCCAAAAGTTATGTTTTCCTGTGACCGAAAGATTCAGTATCGTGGAGTCGGAGGCGAGCGTTTGTTTCCAGTTGGAATCTGTTCAGCGACGGTTTTTCTTGGCGAAGACAGCTTTCGAACGGAGTTCATTGTTTTAGCCCAGGCAACTCATGACGTTATATTGGGGATCGACTTTTTACGTGATTGCAGTGCGATGTTGGACTGCGGAACTGGCGAAATTTCGTTCCGAAACGAAACTCTACCTACTTATGTTGAAGAAGGGTGTAATGACACTAAACGCCTGTTTTCTGTCACCGATGACGTCCTGCTACCTCCCATGACGGCTATGTTTGTCTCTGTGAAGTCCGAAACATTTCTTCGAGGGAGCTACGAAGTTCTGGTGGAGGCGGATGCAACAAACGCAGTTAAGAAGAATGTGCTGATACCCCGTGCTTTGGTTGATGTCGTTGATGGGTGCAGCTCCGTTTGGACGGTGAACGCTTCCAGTGAACCCGTACTTTTGCCCCGTGGACTTAAACTCGCTCGTTCCGACGAAGACGTTGCCGTAACCATTCATGCGGTGAATAGGACGCAAGACGCGACTGCCAACAACACAGACTACACCACCCAGCTCAAGCGCATGATAAATACCTCGCTTCCTTCTCATAAGCAGCAGGTGTTACTTGAGGTGCTTACCCGACATGCTGCGGTATTTGATTTTGCTCGGGATGACCACGAAACTTCACTGCCGGCGTCACGCATGCAACATCGTATTATCACTGAGAATACGGCACCGATTCGTCAAAAGCCATACCGTGTGTCCCCTTCTGAGCGCAAGGTAATAACCGAACAGACGCAGGAGATGCTGAAAAAAGGGGTAATCCGGGAGTCTTCAAGTCCGTGGGCAGCTCCTGTGATTCTTGTAAAGAAGAAAGATAACTCTTGGCGCTTTTGTGTAGATTATCGTCGACTCAATGCTGTGACAAAAAAAGATGTGTATCCGCTTCCGCGCATTGATGACGCCGTCGACTGCTTACATTCAGCGTCGTACTTTTCTTCGGTCGACCTTCGGTCGGGCTACTGGCAAATTCCAGTGCACCCATCCGACAAAGAGAAGACGGCCTTCGTGACGCCTGATGGGCTCTTTGAGTTCAATGTGATGCCTTTTGGATTATGTAATGCGCCCGCTACATTTGAGCGCTTTATGGACACCATTCTGCGTGGCTTAAAATGGGACATCTGCATGTGCTATCTCGACGATGTCATTATTTTCGGGAGGTCATTTGAAGAGCACAATAGCAGGCTTGCCATTGTCCTGGACCGCATCGAGGAAGCGGGATTGGTGTTGAACTCAAAAAAATGTCATTTCGGGGAGCGCCAAGCCCTCGTACTAGGCTTCCTCGTAGATAAGGAAGGCATCAGGCCGGATCCCAAGAAGATCTCCGCCGTGCGCGATTTCCAAGCCCCACGATCCCTGAAAGAGTTGAGGAGCTTCTTGGGTCTGTGCTCCTATTTCCGACGATTCATTCAAGGCTTCGCGCAAATTGCTCATCCCCTGACGTCCTTACTCTGTAAAGACAGCCCTTTTTCTTGGACGTCCGACTGTGAGTCCTCTTTCCAGCAGCTTAAATTTTTGTTAACTTCTGGCCCAATTTTGCGCCACTTTGATCCCACGGCACCCACCGAGCTCCACTCCGATGCGAGTGGCGTGGGCGTTGGAGCTGTTCTCGTCCAGTTACACGAAGGGGCACAACACGTCGTCGCTTACGCCAGCCGTACCCTGTCCAGAGCCGAGCGCAACTACACCATCACGGAATTGGAATGCCTCGCCGTTGTGTTCGCTGTACAAAAGTTTCGCTGCTATCTGTATGGACGCCACTTCACTTTGGTCACGGACCACCACTCGTTATGCTGGCTTGTCGGACTGCGCGACCCCTCCGGTCGCTTAGCTCGATGGGCCTTACGCTTACAAGAATACGACTTCACAGTCTCTTACAAGAGTGGGCGCCGTCATACCGATGCGGACTGTTTGTCCCGCTTACCTCAACCGGGCACATCGACCGACGACGACACCTTCGAGGACTGTCTGGCTTCCGTGTCACCAGAATTCCCAGACGCCCCACTTTTTCGGGCCGAACAACGGAAAGATCCAACGCTGCGCAGGCTTTTTGCAACCGCGGAGGACACAATGTCGACACCCTTTATTGTCCGCGACGGCGTTCTGTTCAAGAAGAATTACTCTGCTGATGGCGCTCGTTTGCTTCTTGTCGTCCCCACTACGCTCCGACATCTGGTTCTCCGCGCAATGCACGACGACGTAACATCAGGTCACTTTGGCCTTTCCCGCACCCTACATCGGCTTCGGGAACGCTTCTACTGGCCTCGTATGCAGACAGCAGCGCAGAAATATGTCGCCAGCTGCCCTCAATGCCAGCGTTACAAGCGTCCTACGTCTCCGTCTCCGGGCCCTTTGCAACCGGTGAATCCTCCCATGTCGCCCTTTGACAAAGTGGGTATTGATCTGGTGGGGCCACTACCGAAGTCCAAGGCAGGTCACCGTTGGATCATCGTCTGTGTGGATTTTTTGACCCGCTACGTTGAGACTGCTCCTCTTTGCACTGCAACGGCCGCGGATGTCGCATCTTTCCTCTTGAATCGTGTCATTCTACGTCATGGAGCTCCTCGCGTTGTGATCAGTGACCGTGGCCGCCAGTTTACGGCGGACGTTGTGGAAGCGCTTCTTCGGCTTTGTGGCTCCGAATATCGACATTCCACACCATACCACCCGCAGACGAACGGACTCACTGAACGCACAAACCGCACGCTAACTAACATGCTGTCTATGTACATCGATTCAGAACAAAACAATTGGGACACTGTTCTTCCATTCATAACCTACGCGTACAATACCGCCAAACACGAGGTCACAGGCTATTCTCCGTTCTTCCTTCTGTACGTCCGCCTTCCTCAAAGCTTCCTAGACACCATCCTTCCATTCTCCTCGCCTAAAGATATGTCGCTGGCTGAAACTTTGTGCCTCGCTGAAGAAGCCCGGCGACTGGCTCGACTGCGCACCCTCAGCTCCCAGGGGCGAACCAAAGCACGCTACGATCAGCGCCACCCACCAGTCTCCTACTACCCGGGCGAACTCGTTTGGTTGTGGACTCCAGTTCGCCAACGAGGCCGCTACCAAAAGTTTTTGCCTACGTACTCTGGCCCCTTTGTAGTGCTGTCTCAGCTGAGTACCGTGAACTATGTTATCGCAAAAGTTACTGCTCGGGACCGTCGCTCCCGCAAGACCCAGGTCGTGCATGTAGCTCGGTTGAAGCGTTGTCATAGCCGTACTCCTTAACTCGCTCGGTGCGCTTCGTCTCCACGGGGGGAAATTGTTACAGTGTTAGGTACAGGACAATCACTAGGTTGTCTGTTAAGTTAGTCGGCAGTCAATCGCCTGTGTAGGGTATGTTCCAGTGGAGCGGGATCCAGGGGGTATGCTGACACGTAGAAGAGGAGGGCGAAGAAGAGTTTTTTCCTCGGCTCGCTGCTCACCGGCATCTGTGGTAGCACGCCTTGCCTGTGGCTCCGCACGACTTGTAAATAAACCCTTCATCCATTTGTTACGTCCGTAGCAATATTATTGCACGAAGAAATGCACACGCTTGATTTCACGCCACAACACCCGCATCACGGCCCACAAATGTCGCTTCTTTTCACAGGCGCAACATTCTGATGCCTCCGAACTCTACGCGTGTTTACCAGTCATAGACGAAGAGGCTGCAAGTCAACCTACCGTCTCGCTGTCCACCTAGCTCTATTTACAATCCATACACGCTTCTCCACACTGATGAGTTCCACGCTATTCGTTGATTAGTGCACGCGTACGCTGAAGCCACTGACCAAAGAACCGATGCACACGGGAAGTTGCTTGCCGGCCCGACCCGGGCGGGTACAGCGATAGCGGGCCAAGCGCCTGGCCGAGCGAGCCAGCGGCGGTGGCGGCGCTCGTCCGCCCGCCCGCAGCGTTTGCATACCGGATGTAAAGAAACGTTTCGTTTCCGGCTACGTCAGCCTACTCCGCGGCCATGATTGGCTTACCGGTTTTGCGGGGCCGTCGCGCGACGAGGGAATTCCGACCAAGAGCGATCTGCTCCGCCGTCGCAAAACTCCGAAAAGCGACGGCCGGCTCGTCGCTTTGCGACGTCGCTTTTCGTCGCGCGACGAGGCGCATCGCCAGTGGGAATGTGCCTTAAGAATGCATGCGCGCAACTGGCGGCAAATGGAAATTTGGCCGCACATGTTAAGAAGTGCGAGAAGAAATGTTCGCCCGATTTTGAGGGGACAACCATTTTGTTCCGCTCCAGAGACAAGATTACCCGCGAGATATACGAAGCATATGCAATGTTGTCAGGAGTGGAGGGAGATTGCGTTAGCGCCCCTTCAATCCGGCTTTCCGCGCGTGAAATACGTTTCCTAAATGAGGAATAGATATCATATCAAGTGTAGCGTTTTATTGTTATTTTTTCGTGACTGTTCTTCATTTCCGTCATATATAACCGCCCCCCTTCACAAGAAAATAAACAGTTGATAGTTTGCGCCTCACCTTGTCTGTTTTTGTGGTATTAACCCTGTCCTACGTTTCGTGTCAGGCAGCGCACCTCTGCACTTCAAGGACTGCTTAACTTTTTATTTAGTACAAGTTTCTCCCTGCCATTATTATGTGCGATGGACCACAGTTGCTACAGCCCCTTCACGTTTTTCTTTTTTGTTTTTTTCTGTAAAGCCAGTGCTCTGACGCAATAAAAGCATATGATTATCAACCCGCGCGAGTGCTTGTGTCGCCTTTTTCCATAGAATATAAGGATAATTTTTTTATCACAGACTTTTATTGTTATATACAAAAATTTGTTGTGGTCCTGATGGCGTACTTGAAATTATATTGTCGCTTTTTGGAACC
The DNA here is from genome assembly GCF_048455015.1 of Haemaphysalis longicornis. Taxonomy (NCBI): domain Eukaryota; kingdom Metazoa; phylum Arthropoda; class Arachnida; order Ixodida; family Ixodidae; genus Haemaphysalis; species Haemaphysalis longicornis. The sequence goes on along the minus strand of NW_027526233.1, from coordinate 35,872,479 downwards.
TTCTGTATTGCTTTATATTTTTTACAGGTATGCTACGTCTTTAAGTCTGTAGAAAATGCAGAGTAATTGTTTTTTTTCATTATCTAAGATTTCAAGATTCAAGGTGATAACAAAATAAACACATGAAGCCATTCCACTTCATGTGAAAGCTGCCGGAAGTGTAGAGCAGTGATTCTCCATAATGGGCTTTAGCGCCGTAATGCACTCACTCCTACCCCGCAATCAAAGTTAAATTTCCTCCCTTCACAGTGCTCGCGTGCCCTTTGCCTGAAACGTTGCCAGCGAGAGTTCTGTTCTTTATACGCTTGCTTTCCCTCCCGCACGTGCCGGCATTGCACTGCGACTTTTTTTCGCTTACTATCGTAAAAAGGAACCCACACGAGCGTTCCTAACTAAATGAACGTGGGCCATGCCGGCCAATTGCGTATGTTTTGCCTAAAAGGTACCATAGTTTCTTTGCGCTAAACAAAGAGGAGGTGTAGGGCAAGCGCCAGTGGTTCACAAGTTTCGAACACGTATGATTATATAAACCGCTTGGCTTTAGAAGCCTCTGGGTTACGACGCGACGACAGAGGCCAAGCCGGTACGCCCTGTTGCTCAACTTGGGTCCAGCGAGCGAGCAACGACGGCACAGCGAGTGCCTAAAATGATCTGCACTTAAAGTGGTTGCGGCGGTGTAGTTTTTATGAGCATCGGCAACTATCGAAGGCCAGCAAATCACCGAAGCCACCGACATTGCAAACTTTGAGGTCGTCGCTGATCGCCGTATACGCCGTAAAAACAACAAATACCAGCAAAGCCACAGGTCTCGAGGCATGTGAGGTACTTTACGCCGTAAAGAAATGCCTTCTACAGCTGGCACAGATAAAGGGGCTATGAACACAAAACACCATTCAGTCTAAATTGAAAAAAGAAAACTCTAGCCTTCAAGGCCTTACTCAGCTCTATCCTAGCCCCGAATGCCACTGGTTTGCCTCAAAATGAAAAGAATGATCGAATGACATTGACGTTTCACTCTACATTCACGTGCTACTGGCATGAGAGATGTCATCTGGATCAACAATAATACAAACATAACTTTTCATGATTTAACAGAACGCTAGCACTCAATCGATGCAACGAAACAAAACTAAAAGTCCCTATACAATCTTCCAGTCTTGTGGTTAGCGATGGCTTAGTTCGCCAATTGTTCAAAGATTCTGTGAAGTCATCATAAACCTGCCGCATTTCGCTAGGGGGTCAACAGGGCTTCACAAGATTGCTTTATTATTTTCGTTATGTTTAGCGGATGGAGATAAAATTGGTATCATTGTTATTAGGACAAAGCAGTCTTTCTACTGAGCACAGGTTGTATTTTGTTTTTGTGGATCTGTTAATCCTCATTAGCTGTAGAGTCTGGTGAAAGAGGCCAATCAATAACCGCAAACGCATTGGAATCTCTTTTTGTTATTCATTTATGAAAATATTCGTTACGATACCTTTCCTTTGATGCATTAGTTATGTAGTGTCAGGAATTTCTTTAAAACGCGCGGTCTCATGTGCCATTTATAACGGGTCTCCAGAATTTTAAATGCAGTGATGTTCCTGTGTACAACCACGCTACACAAATTATGTATATATGTCAAAAAAATCTTAGCGGACTAAATTAAATAAAATTTTCTGGGGTGTAGCAGAGATAACTCATTTTGATAGTCTAGATGGTCCTGGCAGTCTTCGTTACAGATATTGACACTTTTTGGGTTCACGGCATATGTCACAGCAGTTCAAACGACTGAATACATAAACGCTTCAATGGCTCGGTTGTTAACATCCCATTCAATAATAATAATAACGAACCGAAGAAAAATACCTCTAGAGATGTTTGATTCAGCTGCCTAAGGTAAGTTTTATTTCGTGTTCAAATGAAAACCTCAACGCAGATTCATTGATTTCATGTCGCGAACGTTGATTTTAGCAGCGGGGCAAGGCTTTCCCTAACTAAAAGGTAAGCGTTATGAACGTCCACTTTAAATGGCAGCTTGAACGAAAAAACGCAGCGTGTAAGGAGGAAAAACGGAAACAATGCTGACTATCAACTCACTGTGAAGTACGCAAAAGGGGCAAGTATATAAAAAAATTGCACAGCATTGGCACAGCGCGGCTCTCATCGTTCGAGATCAGTTGTAAGGATAATGATTTAGAGGTTCGACTTATCCTCTGTGAAAGCTACGGATGCTGTGGCGACACGCGTGTCACTTTTTATGTTGACACCCGTTGCCTCGCCAATTTCAAGTGCTAGGTGGTTGCATTTCGTTCCAAAGAACGTCTATATTGTCGATTCCAGCGGCAATCGCACCAAGTTCAGAAATATAATGGAACGTGGCCGTATGATGTTGTCTTGCTGATGTGCAGGTTTGTCGTGCTGTGTCGTTTATGCAGCTGTCGGTTGCCCCACTTAGACTTTCGTGCATGATCATTGAATGCTATACACGACTTGGGTCTCGCATGCCGGGTATCTTGTTGAAATATTGGTGGTGCATCTGTTCATTCTTGGTTGCCTGTTTATGTGTGGGCACATTTCATACGGCTTTTGGGGGGCAGTTCCCACAAACAACACACCTTGCCTAGCTGCCATTTGTATAACATTGCGCGCGAAGCCATTTACGTAGGCAATCACAACTGTATTCGCTTTCGTGCATTTCCCGTTAAAACTATTAGAGGAAGAAGAGGTAGCTTGGCAGCTGCCTCCTACTATCACCGGCATTGTAATGATCCATCCGCCATTAAAGATTCGCTCACGTCCCGCGGTCCTCGCCTTGGTTCTTCAACAAAATGGTACCCTGACCAGAATTAGAAGATCTACAAAGTAGAAGAACGGAGTGTGTGGACCGCCATCAACGATGACGTGAGTGACACGGCTGCGAGGGAACTGCGCCTCATTACCATCGACAGCAAGCGTCTGCGAAGAAAACCCAAGGAATTGAGGACGCACCAAACGTGTACCGGATACCACGCCCTCAACAACTTTCACCGATTCTTCGCGGACGCCTCGCGGACACTGAAAGTCCCCGACAACGGTTTCGACCTTCCACCGACCGTGATCTTTCCTAACGACTACGTAGACATGAACGACGTCGAGAATGGACCTGGAAGCCCTTTGCCAAAGACGGAGCCTCGTCCGAAAGAAGGTAACCACACCGATTGACGACATCAAAACTCAGATGAGCGATGAGTCACCAATTATCTATAAGCTCATTTTCTTAAAGAAACGCCTACACGAAACATATGATATTCTAAAGAAGTTTGACAGCAGTATTGAAGAACTTGTTGATTTGGATCATTTACCCGAGGAATATAAAATCGCATAAAAATTCGAAGATTCCATCCTGTTAACCAACTTTAAAATGAACAGATTGTTTCCCGAGTTGGAAAACCATTTGAACAATAACACTGCAACAATATGACTGAAAACACAGGATTATATCTATAACAACAATGACTCGGCAGTACAGAGCACTGACTCTCTCAACAGGAAGATTGATTTGTTGACACCCTTCACAGAAGCTCATCAGGAGACACCAGTAACGCAACGGAGTGCTTCATTCAAACAAGGAATTAAGGCATCACCTGACGAGACATCTGCTTCTGATTCTGGTTCAGACAATTTCAGTCCTGAAAACGAACTTTTTCCAATTGGTCACCGGAGCAACGACATCGCAGTGGGTGCACCAGAAAAGGCTTCCACTTCGTGTAGTCTTCATGAGGCGAAAAGAAGCACAATGCGCAACGGACAACCTCATGAAGACCTGCAAGCAGAAAGCGTTGACCGCCAACCCCCTATTATGAGCCGACACAACCACGCAGCCCCAGACTCATCCACCAAGCGTTCAAATTTATGTCGACATCGCGGTAGCACCAGTACAGAATTGATTCTCTTTGCCGAGGCCAAAGTTGAGGATTTGATAGCCCCTACCCCAAAAAGAAGACGGCGAAAACAGCGAAGCCGGAAGGACCTACGACAAGCATGTACGCGCGTCCCAAATGAAGATGCACCGAAATGTATGATAACCTGCCGATTGATCCGAAAGTCAAGAAAGAAAGGACAAGCCTAACATAGAAAAATCGGTAAACACATCAAAAGACCCAGCCTACACCTGAATTCTTCTAAGACACGACAGGCAACCCCACGCTCATGTCAAACGAAGTTTGGACGGACACTATAATGTCGTTATCCAGGACGGAAGACGGTCCAGACGAGCAACCTATTCTGGTCGGATTCATCAATGCGCTGGTTCCACAGACGCTCCAAGCATCGTTGGAAGCACAAGTACAGAATACTCTGATGCGGCTAATACGGGCATGACATCGATCAGGGTCACAGTGGACCACTCACATGAATTTGGACTTAAAGGCTTTGCTGTTGTCTATTCCAAAGGCAGAAGCAATGGATGACTGCTGACAAGTGAACTTTAGGCGTTATGTCAAACTTCTTCCTACATTTATTCCGCGGCCTTGAGGATGTTAAAAATATTAGAGGAAGAAGAGGTAGCTTGGCAGCTGTCTCCTACTATCACCGTCATTGTAATGATCCATCCGCCATGAAAGATTCGCTCACGTCCCGCGGTCCTCGCCTCGGTTTTTCAACACCCGTCTTGTCTCGCTTGTTCCTTCGTTTTACGCACGTTACCAGACTTTCGCACACTACCTCGAAGATGCTTTTCGCGTGCCGGCATTAGGCAGCCTGGGTATCTGCTAGTTGAAGGTCGTCGTCATGGGACAGAGGCAGGACTTCTCAGTGGGGGATCACAAAGCCATAACTGCCACCACTCTTTTCACGTTCTTCGAGTGTGCCGAGGCGCGTGGTAGGAAGCCCACCTTGATCCGTGTGCTGTACCACCTGATAATATGCCTTTGTTGAACAGCGGACTAAGGTCTAAAAAACCGAGGTCGCCATCTCCGGTAGCTCGTGTGAATAGGCCATTGGCGCTACCTTAAAACCACCTCGTAGGTTCACCCGGCAGCTGTTACTCGAGCATCAATTTGTCGTGTCGAAAAGTCAACGTAGGACCAAGTGGCAAGGGCCATAACGCAGGGCACGACAACATACCGCTTAAGTCAAGACAACGTAATCCGGACACTTTGCATTTTACACAAATCTACACAGTTGAAGAACGGAGTGTGTGGACCGCCATCAACGATGATTGCCCCGCAATTGCCCCGATTCCCCCGATTGCATAGCGTGCATCTACGATATCAACGTTCTTTGAAAGCACTTGCCTCGCACGTAGCATTAGCGAGGCATTATAAACTGACCGCTCCTGATTCCCTCTAACCTGTATTGTACGCTTAAAAGTTTTTGCGAATTGTATGGTCCTTGCTCTAAAAGTAAGTTCAGTATTAGAAAGCAGCGGATGCAATGCACATGTTCTGCAGTGCGCTGCCATGTCGTCGTCACTTCCATGTGTTTTAGGTTCATTCCATTCTCTGTCACGCGGGAACTTTCAATCGTGATTCAGTTATCCGGATCTAGATCAATTCTCATGGGATGCTTTTACGCAGTAATTTCAATCTTCAATTGAGCTCGATCCCGCTCGAACTAAGCCAATGCTCCAAAGCGCGATTGACGTTTTCGAGCGCAATATGAAAGGGGCGGCGGTACTCTTGTACACACTGAGTGAGGGCATAGATGGTGACAATTTCAAACGAAGACACAAATATAGGAAACAACTCGACTCAAATAAGCGTGGGATATTTATTCCTATACGAAGACCTATACTATATTTAGTCCTATACGAAGACCTCACAGACTGCAACACAAAGCTTTGCAATCGTTTTTACAAACCACCATGCTACAGTGAATGGCCGTATCATGGCTGCCAATACGGGTGATACCGGCTGCAACTTCGCCGGGTAGCAATACAGCAGCCGAAAAGTACTTTATTAGCAGACACCAGGCGTACATGAGTGTAGCCAGTGCAGCTCTTCAATCGCAATTTATACCGTAAAGAAGCGGCGTTTCGTGGTGCACGCTGTAAAAGTCTGCCCGCTTTGTTTTAATCCGATTTAAAAGTGCCCCGGCGACAGGGATATTAGCCACGTCTACGCTAACCGGCCCGTATGGCCGCTGTACGAAAACAGCGTTGGACAAGGGTATTTGGACAACCATGTTTACGGAGCACGGAGCAAAACATTGAAAATCAGCTATTTGACATTCCCCTTTCCTAACCCGAACAGTCTAGTTCTTACATGTGAAGAATTTTGGGTACCGGTTAAATGAGCCGAGAATTCCATATTCACACGGAAGCGCATTGCAACATAATTAAAGCCATGCGACATCTTCTGCGCGAAATTCACAACAGCAAACATTTTTTTTTCACGGCTGCTATTTTCTTGCAATTGTACTCACTTTACCAGGTTATTCTCAATTGCACAAAGCTCCTCATTCTCTATCGTTTCCCGTTAGTAGCCTGCTGGTTTTTGTTTCTGGAAACTTTGAGATATTGTTGCGATTTATGAACACTTAACAGCTACACGTAAGCAAGAGCAGACCTCACTATACACATTCAGTTTCGAATCAGCAGAATCAAAATCTAGCAGGCCTTACACTGTACCACTCCTATAAATCCTAGTAGAAGTAGTGCCTGAAAACTTGAAAGCGCACGTCAAGAATTTCCACTTCATTTTAACTCGGCAGCGCGAACTACAACCCAAGCGCAAATATGCGCTATTTTTGCATCCTTCTTAGTTTACGTACAGTGGTCAGCGGATTATAGTTGGTATAAAAAAGCGTGGCCACCCTTTCTTTCACAGCAGTCTAGAACAACCTCACTAAAGCATCGCGCATGCGCGGTGGTATTCACAACAAAGATAACTTTTATGGCGGTCATCGGGTCATCGGAGCATCTGGTCTTCTTCGTTTGCTAAGTTGCTCGTCTTCTGCTAACCGTACATCACTTTATGGCTTTAGCGTCAGCTTCTTGCATCGACGAAAGTAAATCATCCCCATCAGCCAAGTTAGCTAGTTTAAACTAGGACGAAGGCCTTTCCCATTGACCTTTACCTGCTCCTGTCCTGTGCTGCTCGAGCTCGTTCTTTGCCCAAAATGTTTCTTAAACCTCCATTCAGTTGCTGATATTCCCCTTCTTGTAATTCCGTTTCTCGGTATCCTCTCTGTTACCAGAATTTTCCAGCGCTCCTCCTTCCATCTGACTACATGACCTGCATAAGTCCACTTCTTTTTCTTTACTTCAACTATGGTATCTTCACCAGTTTGTTCCCTGATCCATGGAGCTCATTTTCAGTCCCTCTGCGTTACTCTGTTAATTGTTCGTTCCATAACCCACTGCGACGACTTAAGTTTCCATTGTACATGAATAGTAAGGCGCGAAGTTTCCAATACTTACGTCATCACCAACAGGATGCAATGGTTCGGATTCTGTTGACTATATAGAGCTTACAGTTATATATTTTTGGGTGTTTAACGAAACGATCCAGGGCATACCTATTCCCTGCCGTATTTCTTTGACACGATTGTTGACAGCTATGATGACCGATCTGAAATAGATATACGCTTCCACTTGTTCTGTGGTTACGGTACGCAAGCTGAAGTTGGCGCTTTCGTCATGTTAATTATTCAACAAGTTTTATTTATTTCTTATTTTCAATCCCACAGCCTTCCTTTCTGATTCTAGCTCCCGAACCACGTGATTAGGTTTTCGTAGACTAACTTAGCAAGACGATGTCGTCTGCACATTTAAAATGTCCCAAATAGTTCAATTTTATCAGTAATGCTAAGCTTTTCCATTCAAGATTACTAAATACTTCGTCCAGATCTGCTGTGAATAGTTTTGGCGAAACGGTATCTCCCTGTCTTACGCCCTTTCGGATCGGCCATTCGCCGTTTTGCTTGAGAAGAATGATGCTGCCCGTACATGCTTGATATATGTTATTAACGAGTGTTATGTAGTCTTGATTCCACTGTGTTTTAATGCTTCAACATTGTGGGTACTGAATGACTGTGGGCGGTGGGTACTGTGGGCGGTGGGTACTGAATCACACGAGTTTTTATAGTCATTGCCAATTGCCAATGCGAATAATATATTTGGTATAATTTGAGAATTTTGCGAATTCTTTATAGATGGCATGAATATATGTTCATGAGTATCCTTTCTTACACCCAGCTTCCACTCTTGGTTGTTGGGAAGCAAGGATTAAACTTATGTGGTTAACTGTTACTTTACTAAAGAGTTTGTACACAACTGAGAGTAGCTTCATGTGCCTATGATTCATAAAATCTTTGTCATCTTCGTTCTTGTCAATCAGAGATATGGTGGAGGTCGTCGTCCAGGCTATGAGTACCTTTAAAGTTCTTAATCATACAGAGAATAGTGCAGCAGGAATTTCCAGCACAATATCTTAATCCTCGTTCACAACATATACAGTTATACCATCATGATCTGCACTTTTCTCTTTTCATGCCCAGGAGAGCCGTGACAGGGTTTAAATTACTTTTGACGGCACACGTACATTGAATAAACCAGGCGGGCTAGCATCTAAAACGGTTCAATGGGGACCGCGCAAAAAATAATTCCTTGGTGTGAGCAAAGTGCGGTCATTATTGTTGTGCTTATTTCTAGATGCCCCATATTTCGCGGTAGTGGGCAATTTTGGCATGGGAATCCTGCTTTATTTCCTACCGTATGTAGAAGAGCCTCAGGCCGGCCAAATGCCAATCAATTTGAAGCGGAGCCCACATGAGCACTCCTTTCATGTTGGTTACTGATGAAGACGCCCTGTTTTTAGACAAAGTGGTGCCATAATTGTTCATTTTGTTTTTATTTCCTATTGTGGTTGATTCACCCAAACCCGACCTCGAAATGATATGAAATCATTAGCGCATACGCGCAGACTGAGTGAATAATTGTGTGGTATGCTGGAGTTTACGTGCTGAAAAGAGGCTATTTAGGATTTCTGCTCAGTAGATAATGCATCAGGAAGGCTTGATAACAACTCCTTTTGTGCTCGAATTTCCTTTTAGGCTGCAGAAAATATTCGGCATAATGATTTACAGACCTGCTGATACTCGAATTGTTTCACAGACGTCAAAATTTCGAGAGCACGGTGTCTTATAAGGTATGTGTTAATAGGCGGATGTTTAATTGATGTATTATCATAACAATGGACATGCAAAGGGTAATTTTCACTCGGACTCTATCGGTCTGGTACGCTGTAATTCCCCTCTGACTAATGAACGCCATTCCTAAGAGCAGACTAAACAGCGCACGTTGTAGGCGATGCAGTTGGTACATAACAGGGTGGTAAACACCTGATAAAGGGGACGTCAATAGAGCACACTAACACAACGCTGACGGAAAACTAAGCTCTGTTACGACTTGTAAAGGAATAAATAGGAAACACAGAAAGCACGCGATTTCTGACGCCAGGAACAAATTACAAAAATACATTAAAAACAACAATACAGATAACAAAGTCATCGCGGCTACTGAGACCGATATGTAGCCTCCAGAAAACCGCATATCACACCGCAGGCACAATATCCCCTTGGCATCGGGAGTCATGTTTCCGGATGAGGATTTCCCATGCTTTTCGTACCTCTCACCTTATCGTGCCTCTATTGCAACCAGGAACGGGGCACTGCCCAAAAGAAGGAGAGCTCCATGGAAAATTCGCAACATGTGGCAAAATAGTGCCCACTGTGGCATTTCTAACGTAGCAGGCATGTCTGCAAAGGTGATCATTCCGTAGCGCGCCGTTTGCCCCGCGGACAAGTGTTCAAAATGTAATTATATATAGGAGATTACCTCGCGCTGGCAATGAGTAAACAGGTATGCTTGTTTCTCCTTTACCTGTTTGCCATAGGGGCCTTACTATTATTTGCCACGAAGTCTTTTTTTAGCGCCCAGATGTCGAGGTCTGCGTCTGGACGCCGTTATATATTTTTCTGTCTGTAGTTGCACAAAGGTCAATACTTCAAAGCAATGCTAGTTATTTGAATTCGATAGAATGAATATCGGAGGGTAATCAAAATTGCACGAAAAGGCAGAAAACGAAAAGCCGAAGTGCTTTCTGCTGAAAGTGCCATTTAGACTGGAATGAACAATGAACAATATGGCTGTGTTGGCACACGCACACAGGAAGTAGCGAGCAATGTTGATACATACGCCTACACCACATTTCTCCTTTTTTAACTGTACAAATGTGCTATTCTACATGTTGAAAATTTAAATTAGGGTTCTCGTTTTTACGTACGTTCTGGCATTTCAGTTGCGCGCATTTCAATTCGGCATTCATTGTAACACAACTATTCAATCTTAATCATGGGAATACGTAATCGTATAAAATCAATTTCCTTAAAAAAAGAATGTACACGTTTATTTTAGCCGCATGGCGATCATTTTGATTATGTCTAATAAAAACCATTGAATTTCTTGTCAGTTGTTTTACGTTCTTCTTTCTTTCTGCTCGTGCAGTTTATATTTTTTAACTGTTTTGGCATATTATCTCTGGTCCTTGAATATTTACTATGTGTAAGCTTCTCAATTATACAACTATCGTATTTGTAAAATTTTAACACGATCCATTTTATTACGCAGGCACGTCTACGTGGAAAAGCTTAGAAAATCGACGCCTATTCTACCAGCCATATGTACAGGCAGGACGCCACTTACTTTGTGACCGACGCGCTTAGGGCAGCGAACATTCTTTGTGCTTTCCTCCGCTTCTCAACGGCCGGAGTCCGGACCTCTTTGCCCATCGCCTTCCCCTTCTAAAGGAAAATCAGGTGCGGTTTCCCAGCAACAACTGGTGGTCCATATACTTCCTTATCCAGCTCCTGCTTTGATTTAAAGTGGAGCGGGAAAATGGAAGGTCTTTGCGATTTCAAATCCCTTGATCTTAATAATTATAAATGTGAAATGTCAGTGCTAGTTTATGAATTACACATAATATTCTTCAAGTTCCCCAAAACTTTCATGCTCACGACTGATGAGGCGTTGCATGAAAGAATGACTCTGATTTTTGGTTACGTCAATGCAGTTTTCACGCCCCCGGGACGCCCACTGGGCAAGACTCTGTCTGGATCTCCCACCGGTCAAAAAGTAAAATTAACTTCCGCATGAGTGATACTTCCAAGTATTATCTTCTGCTAAGCCATAACGACCGCTTGACAGCAACGTGCAACAGATGTCTAGGTTTGCCCTGTAACAAATATTTCGCCCCAAATTTATTCACGGGATTTTGACGGACTGTTTTCGATTAGATTGACTTGCATCTTCGGAGGCGTTTGTGTCCATGGCAATGATGCAAGGTGTTTTGACGCCTCGGTGTAATTTTGAACCTCATTTTAACGCGAAGACAGGATTTAAAGGAGCCATGAAGAGAAAACACAAGTTTGGTTCATTCAAAAGATTGTCTCGTTAGAATCATACTGACACCACTTTTAACGTAAACTTCGCTCAAATAAGCTACATAATTAGGAAAAACGGGAATGGTCATGTGACCCACCAGCTCATTTCCCGCAACAGAACCTATGATGTCACATGAGCTAAGCTCTGCGATTGGCGGAGGCTGGCAGAAGCAGACGCAAATTAGGTAGAGCTTACAAACTAGACGAACGGGCGATTTGCGCTTAAATTTAGGGCACATTCTTTACAAAACAATAAGAATGATGGGACAAACAGTGGAAGTTACGAAAGCACATGTAAACATAGAAGTACTGATGCGTTCTGCTGTTCGTGCTGCGCACAACATTCTTGGTTTAGCTGCACAGCACTACGGGGCTTGGGGTTGTCTCAGACGACACTGGCCGATTTCAGGGAACGAATATTTTCTCCCAGAACAAAAACAAGCCAGGTTTAAATGCGGGCAAAAACAAACCAAACGCTTGCCACGGTATGGCGGCGCCATCTAGGTTACGGAACGTAAAGAAACGCGGTAACAAACCAACACCGCTATACAGGGTGGAGACAACCTTTGGACGGTCCCGTGCCGCCGCTATTGGGCCAACGGGCTCAACGAATTATTCTTTTCGTTTCGCACAAGACCAAGCAACGCGAAACAGACAATATGATTCAAACTTCTTCAGTAAACCGCGTTGCGGCGATAATTTTAGCGCGGTTTTGACACAATGACTTGCTTCGGCGGCGAGCGAGCAACCGAAAATGGCGGCGCCAGCGTATATGTGTCTCTACCCTGTACGGCGGATGCGTGAATGAAGGTACTCTAAGCTGCAGAGCGCATAGAGTTTCATACAAATAACTAGAGGGTAAACTGGCGCTGCGATCGTACGCCTCAATGGGCATGATGGGTAGTTGTGGATTCGGATTGGCGCTCAATGGCTTGCGGAAGTTATTATGGATTGCAGGCAGTTTCGTTTTCGTTTTGGATTTCCATGAACGCATTTGCCTATGCGGGGTGTTGGAAGAATATATCAAAATACGTTTCTCCTTGAACTACATGCCGCGCGCGCACTGACGCCACCCTGAGTAGAAAGTTTTATGACTAGAGTTGCGAATTGGGTGGGTTATCAATTCGTTGCCGGCGCAGCGAGCACGAAAACACAAACGACGGGCTCTGTGCGGCGAAGTTGTCTGCGAATAAGGAGTTGCGGCGCTGGTTATTCGGCAGAGCAATGTATTGTCGAAGCTAACGACGGTTGCGAATCGCTTGGAACAGCCACACCTACCGTGCCTACCATGCGAACGCCGGCTCCTACAACGTAGACCAGCAGTATCGGCCGTTGATAGGAACGCAGCTTGATGAATGTCACTATTCAGGCAAGAATAACTTCTACAAAAGTAATCGGTTTCTTTTTTTTTATGAGCACAAAACTTTTCGCTTTCTATTACAAACCACCAGCGCCGAAACTTTTTACAAGTAGTTTTTAAAGTCCGCGTACTGCTGTATTTGGCAGCAAATGGCAAACCTGCTCCGCAAACCTCCTCGACTCCGCGTCTTCTTTTTATTTAACGCCGCGTTTTATTTCGTACAAAACCAGTTTTTTGTCACTAACTTTTTTGTTCGCCTTGTAATTTGTAAACGGAGAACCGGACAATAAGAGTTTTTTTGTCAAAAAACACAATTTGCGCAGCCAGAAGCTTGTTTCGATCCTACGCAATTCGGTTCCACAATTACCCATCATTCCCATTCAAGCGTAAGCGCCGCTGCCATGTTCGCGTTGACACTAGCGCCAGTTTCCCCTCTAGTTATTATTGTATGAAACTCTATGGCAGAGCGGTCGGTTCCTGTGATATCATTTGGGACCACGAAAACGCACGATTGAGCAGGAAAATCAAAATTTTAACCTAAATTGTTTAATTTCTCAGTGAATAAAGCACCGTTTGTATACGGACAAGCTCTGGGGGCACTATAAAACACGAAATCTTTCGAATAAAACCAACTTGCATTTTCTCTTCATGCTCCTTTAAGGCTACTTTTAGAAAAAATGCTGCGCTTTACAACCGTGCTTATACGGCATGCGTACAATTTTGCCTCTGCTGTGTTTTTATAATGACGGTGCCATGATGGCATTTTTGGCAAACTCCGCTAACCCTTATAAAAATGATTTCGCGTAATTATTCAGTGAACTGCGTGCCAGCAGTAATTCTATTTCACAATGTCGTGCGCCTTGTGGCGTCATGGAGTCTAGGTGTTTTCCTAGAGTCCTTGGAAGCGCGTATTTGTTAGGTGGTGAGTGCGGCTGGAAACGTGACATTCATTTTTGATAATAGATAATTCATGATGATTGATGTCCCAGGAGAGGATTGCTGCTGTTGATGAGGATCATGCTTGGAAGCTGTGAATTCGTTTTGTTTTCGTTCGGGGCAAGCAATCTATATCAGCTTGATCTCTACCTCGCATCTTATCCTGCTGATGTCGTTTCCCTTCAAGAAACAAACATCACCGAACCTCAACCGATTGAATACAAAACCAGCAGAAGTGACCCCTACCATCAGATCGCTACTTTTGTTCGAGAGTATATCTTGCTGCTAAATCACAACCTTGACTCTGATAGCTCACAAAGGATTGTAAAAATACATGTTACAACTATTATAACATCGTTCTTTTTTCTTAAAGTGTACGGTCCCCCTAGCCACAAACTCAACGATTTCAACACCATTACCTAAAATGCAATTACACTGTCTTGGCGCCCCCTTCCCAGCACTAAGGTATTTCAATGCCCCACATATGAAAACGGGATACCATTAAATTGCCACGAAATGCAGGCGCCCGTCAAAGATATTCACAATCTGTTTGCATCCGAAACGACCCAACCCACTGCACCCGAATCGGGAATAGCGTGTTGCGTGGGTTTGGCTCGGACGGTCCTCCGCACGCGGCTTCCGTGTATACGGGCCGGGGTGAGAGGCAGGCAACACAAAGACAACCGTCCAACAAGCAATGGCGGGGTTTATTGTGCGAACCCTTCTTCTGCTTGCTCCGATGTGGCGGCGGCCGGGGCCGTTCGGCTCGTGACGGGGCCGCCCGCGTATGAAGATCGCCTGGAAAGGGAAGAGGGATTACCTGGCAGCCGATCTCCTCGCTGTCCCGAACCGGACTGCCTCGGCGCGCGCTCCGTGCTTCCTCCCGCCCGGCCGTACGGCTCCTGACGTCACCGCGTTCTCCCCCGCGCCCCATTGGGCCGTCTGGACTCACGTGGTGCGTGACGTGAGGTGACGACGTTGCCTCCGGGCGAGGAGCGATCGCCCCTCCGTGCCCCGCGCCGGTGGGTGCGGGATTCCGCTACTACCCTTTCCACAAGCGCAACGTGGAAAAATACCCTTACGAAAAACATTCCCCTAATACAGTGTTGGTACCAAACTAAAGGTTAAGGTAATGGCCACGCCGTTATCGCCATAAAACTAAGGTAAGTATAATGACATATCTCTATGCGAGAAGGCGGACTAAGGGAATGGAAAATTTTACAGCTCTTCGGAGGCAAACAAGCCCACTTCCACGACTTTGTTTGCCATGCGAATGATCACCGTCAACCCCGAAAACGCGACAGTTTGAAGGGAAAAGGGTAATATCAGGGTAAAACTAACACTCGTTCGGAAGTCTACTAGGACAATATAATGACACACTGTTAAAAAAATCCCGAGCCATCTGCACTAACGTGTGTTACGCGTCACCTTTTAGCACACTCAGACGAGACTTCAAGTTAGGTAATTGTATTGAGAAGGTAAAAAAATAGACAATAAATGTGTTCGAAATACATTACATACAAAATAAAACCTCAAATGGCTTTGAGTACTTAAACTATGATATTTTCCTCTCCCTATATCTATTGGTCCTTATAGGTTCTTAAAGGCCAATTTCATTCCACACATTTTTTTGTTGCGTTCCAAGGGATCGTTTCGGGAGTCGGGTGTCAATTATCGCTGAGGCTGCTCCCTCAGCGCAGCGCCGCGAAGACGGTGACGGGGCCAGTAGGATGAAGCCGCTGGTGCGTGTGTGCCCGTTCAAGCCGGTGCTGAGGCTGGCAGAGCGGAGCCGCTGTTGTCCAGCAGCACCCGCGTCGACAGCATAAGGAGACCAACCGGCACTGCCGCGGGTGCCTTGCGGGTTTCCAGACCTCGGGCCGCGCCTCCTTCGCTCACCTTGAAAAACGATCTCTCGTGATGATGATGATGATGATGTCCTCAAAGATTTTGGCACGTACCCACACGGGGTAATTGGTCAGGGCTAAATCGGTTGTTGGAATAAGTGGGGACTTCAAACTACTAAATTATTTCAGGAAAGAGGCTACAAAAGGAAACCTAGTTGTGAACAAAAGGCGGATTACCCATTGATTATCCCCGTTGAGCAATTCAAACGACCTGAGGCAGAAAGAAAATTTTGAATGCACTTATGTGTATCCCTTTTCACAAACACCAAATTTGATGCGCCAATAGATAATATAAGTGGAATCGATAAAGTCAACCCCAAACGCTAAATTGAGTCCTTCAAAAGCAGTTGTCTAGCTGTTGAGAAGCGGCGACCGTCGAGAAAAAAATGTTGAATTGTTTCAGGGACCTGGCCCCGCACACATAGTTCCGTAGGTTAAAGTCTTGATCTCAACAGATAGAAATTAAGCCTTGGAATCCTACAGCGCACCTCGGTGAAGGTCACCTCGCATTGCCGAAAACCACAAAAATGAACATTCCACCCGATCTTGAAATGTTGGTACTCTTAAAATGATAAAAGTGAATCTTAATGAGTAGCCGGTCGAGTGGAAACTCGTCATACTTAGTAAAATAACAATGTTAAAATTCCGTGACCAATGGATTCATCGACGTGAATTCCGGAGAACACGGGCGCATTCCGCGATTGCTGCTTGCATATTTAAACTCGGGCATTTTGTGGTACATAGGTTCACGAACAGTAACGCCCTGTCGTTTCTTGTGGCGTACCCACCTGAAATGACCAAGACGACTACAATGATAGCAAGGTTGATATTTGCTTGGAAGCGCTATATTGCGCCGTGCTACTAGAGTGAACCACAACGATAGCCGTGAGAGAACGAGTTGCACATTAGTTACGAGGTCAGTAAGGGTTTTTTCCACTTTTACCCCGTTTGACGAATTATACGCATGTATTTTCGTATACCCGCTGCTGTAATCGAAGATCGCTGCTGCAGGTAATGTAAAATAAATAAATAAATAAATAAAAATAAATAAATAAATACATAAAAAAACAATATTACATACACAAAAAATGAAGGAAAAAAATAAATAAATAAACCCTTTTCCACAATCTCGCTGAAGTATGGCAGCATGGAGATTGGTTGGTCATTCGAAGTAAATTTTCTGTTGTTTGGAGACGAATTACTTTTACTTTCTTAAGTTGAGCAAATGCTCCGGTGGAAAATTTTTGCCGTCTCCACCAACGCTAAACATAGGGAGGGGCGAACCAGGCAGTGGGTAACTGTATTCTTGGGTTGGGGCCTTGCGCTTTTTTACATTGAAAGAAAGGTGACACAGTTGCGTGTTATAGGTATACAGCTTTCCTTGAAAAGTCTTTTTGTCCTTGAAGCACGGGCTTTCCAGCGCGAGGCTTCAACGAATGTCGGGGCGTTTTTTTTTTTTGGCACGCATTACGAAAAGCTCCAGCGCGAGGCGGGAATGGGTTTTGCAGTGTTTTTGTTACGTTACGTTCTAGCGCAAGGTGCAAAAGTGTTTCCCGGTGTTTGAGTACTGTAACTACCTGAGACGACCATAATGGCAAGGACAGGAAACGCCAACAGTACCAGCCCCTAAGGGACTTTACCCCTGAAACGTCGAGTTGGTAACACGGCT
This sequence comes from Haemaphysalis longicornis, assembly GCF_048455015.1. NCBI lineage: Eukaryota > Metazoa > Arthropoda > Arachnida > Ixodida > Ixodidae > Haemaphysalis > Haemaphysalis longicornis. The sequence goes on along the minus strand of NW_027526233.1, from coordinate 35,855,206 downwards.
AAAGGAACCTCCTGTGACGTGAGGCGCAGATTTTGCAGTAATGAGATAAATATGTTCAGGACTGCACTCGTAATTTTTATCTAATCAATTATGGCAGTGATTTCTCCCAGGGCAGTCGCGAAAAGCAAAAACTACAAGTGGAGCCATTTTAATAGTTGAGCAACATATAGTGGCACGTGGAGCTGACCATCGCAAAATTGTTCTTTAATTACACTGGCCATGTCGAATGGGTCATTGTAAGCAAAAAAGAGGATACAAATTTAGTTATGGGAGAATCTATTAAATATGCACTGATTTTCGACCAAATGCTGCCTTTTCAGAATGAAAAATAAACCACATGTCAATAATGAACTGCTAACAAATACACGAGGTGGACCCGGACCTAGCGCGCCCAAGCAGAAAATTCACCACACAAACTTTTGCCCCATCCACGACCACAGAAAATACACGCGTACTGAGAATGCACAGAACGAGAAGACAGAAGCGGAAAATTAAGGCGCAAACCTGACGTAAGTCCCGCAGGACCAAGTGAGCAGCTTCGATGATGACCGATCGATTATACACTCATGTCTTCCGTCTGTTGGCCAAGACGCATTGGCGAGCTGTCGCAAACCTACAAGCCATAGTGTTCCAGGCAGGCGTCATCATCCACACTCTATTTGATGCCCACATTCTTCATTGTGAATCAGCACTCAAGTGGTACTTAAAGCCTCTCGCAGAAACGCGTGCACATCAGCAGCCAGATGAGCTTCTTATTGATGCCTTTTTCTTTTCGTTTTGGGCCTATTCTGTACAAATTCATTATAACAATTGATATTCGTTTTTTTTACTTTCAATTATATATCCTGGTAATTCCTTTTGAAAGATTGCAATCTTTTCAATTTGAGAATTTTTCCGGCTCTCTACTCGCATAAGATTCTTGGTGCACATAGTAACGGTATGAGGATTTCTGTCAGGAATAAAAGAAGATATCTTTTAAACATATTTTTATCATATTTTAAAATATTTTATCATATTACTGCAGACAAATGTGCTGGCCCAAGCAGGAGGGGTACATCAAAACATTATTGTACAAAACAAGGGAGAACAATAAAGGAGAAATATTAGGTTAAAAAAAGAGGTGACACTTGAAGTCCCCAAGAAATCTTCTAGAAGGAAAAATGCCAGAGGGCCCTGAATACTAATCTTACACAGCTGTAAAAAATTATTGCATATATCGGGCAAAAATATGGGCTAGAAAATATTCATGACCAGGGCGTGTACGTGGGGCCGTTAGGGGTTTGGCATTGTAAGGGAGGTTGATTAACATATTCCAGGCATGCAGTGGTAAAGCAACAAAATGCGACAAAACTTTCAGCGTGCTCCAAACTTACAAATGCCGTTTATGGCATTAGGTTAGTCGGGGAATGAAGCCTGCGTTATTAGCCAAGAACTACTCTAACTGCTTATTTTTTAATCCAGTGCTCTTTGATGATATCTGTGTTTGTATGCAGCAGAGGAAACTGCCTGAATGTTTTTCCAGGCGCTTTTTTTTGTGCCGACTGTCGCATCAGGACGAAAATGAACTTCTAAATATTTAGAGCATATTACAGCTTTCAGTTGTCTCTTCCAAAAGAAGTTGCACAAAAAAATATACGTAATTGAGTAACAGGAATAACTTGTAGTATTGGCAATCACGACAGTTTCTAGCTAAACAAGAAAGCTGCATCACAACAGCGCAAGGTGCTGAAACAAATTATATACATTCCAGGGATACAATATTTTCACATTTTGTATGCCGCCTCACATTCGTGCTAAAACAAACTTGGAATACCCGTTTAAAAGAACTGCTAATAATGCCAGTTTTTGTGGTATTGCAGAACAAGTGGTGATTTCTTTCTTGCTGTACAGAATTAGTATTAGGTGTACCTAAACAAACCTCTGGGCTCGCAGAAGAACAGTCTTATTCATCTCGGTATTCTCCACCGATACCACACGGTGCATCTTCGGATTGATCGCATAAAATGTCTTTCATGAGCGCTGAGCCACAATTTGAATGTTTAAATACCAAAAAGATTTTGCTCAGTTATGAATTAAGGATAAGCAGCATTAGACATAACTACTACTCCTACAAAAAAACGTTTGACGTCCTATTAGGTTGATAGTGATGCATCAAAAAAAACTAAATTACTCCGCTCTTGTTTGCTGGACCCCGTAACCTACAAAATGGTCAATTACATTATCTGTTTCTCTTTGAGCTGATTAATCATAGCGGTTTGGGTTAATGATATTATATTGGTACACTCATTGTGCAGTAAAAGTACGAATTTTGCGAATGCAGAGAAATTATTTTGGGCAAAAGCTAAGCTTCGGGTTTCCGGCTTACTTTGGATTTCCGGCATACTGCCTAAGAAAATGCCCTGTTACTCCAGATTTTATCTAAAAAGACATTCATATAAAACTCTAAACGAGGTTTGAGAGAGAGAGAGAGAGATAAAATTTTATTTGCCCTTTTGGCTAAGGCCTCCACATTCCAGGGGGCCACTGGAATTCCTCGTTAGTTGGTCTTCCAGGGGTCTAGCCGGGAAGGCGGGGTGCCTATGGTCTTTTGGACAAAGCTTGCCAACGATAGCTGCTGCTCTAGCGTGGCCGGTTGAGTCAGCCACTCCCTGCGGATACTGCTTCTATCTACCTTGGGGCATAGCCATAGCATGTGCTCTTGATTTATCGGTACGTGGCATTCATCACACTCTGGCGGGGAAGTGTTCATACAGCCTTTGTAGATGTAAACTTTGTCGGGTGTGAGTAGCGTTTGCGTTTGCGTCAGCCTTATAGTGGTTTGCTGTTGCCTGGACAATTTCTTGTGCGGAGGAGTGAATTTGCGTTTGCTGTCTGCGTATTCTTTTAGCTGCAGTTTTGGCGGTGTCACGGGCTTTTGGGTTTGACCACAGTTGGCAGGTGCCCGGAGAAGCGCTTCGCGGGCGAGCAGGTTTGCTCTTTCGTTTCCTGCCAAACCTGTGTGTCCCGGTACCCAGTGTACCCTTATCGTGCCTTTAAGGTGCTTAAGCTCTTCCAACGCCGGTTTGGGAATGAAGCCTTGTGTTAAAAGGGTGCAGACTTTCTTGCAGTCAGTGTATATGTTGGTGAGAGTGTGCTGTGTCGCAGTGCAGGCGGCTGCCCAAGCTATTGCAGTGGCCTCGGCTTCATTGACGGAATAGCCATTGCCTTGGTTTGTCCCTTCCTGGCCTGAACTGCTCGTGAATGCAATGCCATAGCTATATCCTTGCACTGCCGCGTCGGTGTAAACATGGATCTGATGGGCGTCTCTGGTGGCTTTCTTTGCGTAAAATTTGGTCCGGATGAGTCGTCGTGCTGGGTTGCGTTCCTTGTCCATATTTCTCGGGATGGGTGCTGTCTGAATGAGGTTTGAAAGTTCTGGTGGCAGTATAGCCAGTTCTCCGGTAGGGGTTCGCAAGGGGTTGTAGCCCGCAGCGCGGAGAATGTCCTGGCCTTGCGGGGATTTTCGCAGTCGATCCAGTTGGTTATGTCTGTGGACTGACAATACTTCTTGGAGTGTATTAATGGTACCTGTGTCGAGTAGCAGCTTGGTACTGGCGCACAAAGGTACGCCGAGGGCGATTTTTGTGGCCTTCCGCAAAAGCGTGTTAAGTTTGTTCTCTTGAGTCCTATTGAGATTGACGTACGGTATTTGATATCTGATTTTGGACGTGATGAGAGCATCTCTCAGACGAAGGAGGTCGTCTTCTAGGAGTCCTCTGTTTTTGTTAGAGATTCTCCGAAACATGTGCAGAATCTGTTCTCCCTGTCTGATAATGTTATTCACCGCCATGTGTCCTCCTCCGTCACTCTGTAGTGGCAGTCCTAGTACCTTGATGTGCTTTCCCGGGACGAAGGTGTGCCCGTTCAATGACAAGCGAAGTTCTGGAGGTTTCCATCGATGACTATGGACTGCCAGAAGTTCTGTTTTTTCCACGGAGCAGTTTAGTCCTATCCTTACGGCGGCAGCTTCTGTGGCGTGAGAGCTTGTTGTAGCAGGTCTTGTATGTGCCCAGGACTACCTGTGTTGACCCATACGGTAACGTCGTCCGCGTACAGGGTGTGACGGATGTCTGGTACCGATTCCAAGGCCCTGTGAACCTTCAGCATAGGCAGGTTAAATAAAGTCGGAGATAGTACAGAACCTTGTGGGATTGCTCGCTGCGGGTGTGGAAATTCTTCTGATGTGTGCTCGCCAATTCCAACCGTGAGTACCCTGTCTCGTAAAAAGTCTCTGACATAATTATAGAGACGTGCCCCACAGTCAGTCTTAGCGAGCTCCTCTAACATTGAATCATGATCCACATTGTCAAAAGCTTTCTTTCGATCTATTGCTAGTATTGCTTTGAGTTGCGAATTGCTGGGTTCCTTAGTGATATCTTCGTAGATCTGAAGTAGTGCATCCTGTGTGGAAACGTTTGCTCGGTAGCCCACCATGTTGTATGGCAGAGCTCCTTTCTTTTCAAGGTGATCTTGAAGGCGGTATAAGGCCATACGTTCCATGATTTTGCCGGCGTTTGAGGTAGTGTAATCGGTCGTAGGTTTGCAAGTCGGATTGGCTTCCCTGGCTTGGGTATAAAATCATGTTCCCAATCTTCCATTGCTTCGCAAGGGGTTTTTGCCCCAACCACATACTGTTAATTTCTCTCAGAAGTGCCGACAAGTCTTCTTCCGCTAAGTTCCTTAGATGCACCGAGGTTATGGCATCTGTACCCGGTGCCTTGTTTCCTTTGCAGTGGCTGAGACAGCGTTTCAGTTCTGTCATGTCGAATTTTTCATCGATGTCTTTATTTGGGGCGCCCGAATACTCAGCGTATTGTGGTTGTCTAGGTGCTGGGATGTATGTGTCTTTGATGGATTTGATGAGCTTGTCCAGATCGTTTTCGTGTTCTTTCATGAGTGCCTGTAGCTTGTGCTGCGTCATGGTTTTCGTCGCGTCCGGGTTGATGAGCGCTCTGAGTATCCTCCACGTTTTCCCAGTGCTAAGCGTGCCTTGTAGCTGTTGACACGTTTCCATCCACTGCTCATGGCGTAGTTGCGCTGAATAGGTTTGTATGTGCTTGTTCAGCTGATTTATCCGCTTCCTAAGTTTACGGTTGGTCTTATTCTTTTTCCAGCGTTTGACCAGCGCCGTTCTTGCTTCCCAGCAATGCGAGATGTGTTTATCCGCTGCTGGTTGGTCCTCCGTTTGAGAGTATGCTTTAGTGTGCTTATTCTTTGCTTGCTTGATTTCTTCAGTCCAGGCGTCTATAGTAGGTGGGTCGCAGCCTTGTCTGTCTAGTCTGTATTTGTACCAATCTGTGATGTGCTGTTTCTTCCACTTTAGACGCTTTGCCGTAGCATGAATGATCACTTGTATGACAGCATGGTCGCTGCCAAAGTATTCTTGAGTGTGTGACCATTGGATGTTAAGCTGTCTTGTGGAGACAGTGAGGTCCGGGTTGGTGTCTCTCTCGACAGAATTTCCCAATCTCGTATATTCACTGAAGTCGTTATGTACCGTGTATTCGGCTTCGTGTAGTAGACGAAGTAATCTGCTGCCCTTGGTTGTGTTTCTGTGGTAGCCCCAAGCTGTATGCGGAGCGTTGAAGTCGCCTGCCAAGAGGTGTTCATATCCTGCATGTGAGTCGTTGGGTTTGAGGAGTTCTTTTATTTCCTGTAGCTTGTCTTTCGGCGGACTATAAACATTGGTAACGTGAAGAGGGCCTTGCTGTGTAGATACAGATACTGTGAGGCTTGCATCCGTGTCATGTTCAATGTTGGCGGGTATACGTTTGCTGACCAGAGTGGCGATATTGTGGCGTCTTTGATACGTCATGTAGCCTGGAACTTTCGGGTTTTTGCCTGCTTCTTGTAAAAGGATGATGTCCGGGGAGTGGGATAAGGATGTGATCCAGTAGAAGAATGCTGTCTGTTTTCCTTTGAAACCACGGCAGTTCCACTGTAGGATCCTGATATCGTTATTGCTGTGTGTTTTCATCGTAGCTGGGCATGGGGGGGAGCTGAAGGTGGCATGCTATTTGTTCTACCCTGGTAAAGAGAGGGCTTATCGCCTTCAGAACACGTGCCTCAAATGTTTGTTCTTGCTGAGTAATTAGGTTGGTTAGTGTAGCAATTGACTGTGCTTGAGCTTCGAAATTTCGCTGCAAAGTCAAGCAGGCGGCTTGTAAGGCGTTGGCCTGTTCGCACATTTTTGTGTTGTTCTCTAGCAGTAGCTCCACTTGTTTTTCATTTTCGGCGATTTGTTTTTCGAGAGCCTCCATCCTTTTGCTGAGTTCGTGTGATCGGGTGGACGATGGCCTGCTTGGGGTTTGGGATCTGCTTCTCTTGGCGAGAGGCGCTTGTTCAGTGTCGTGCGCGTTGTTCTCACTCTCCGCGTCCATGTTGGCAGATTCTGAGGTCGGGTCTTCCTGAGTACCTTCCTCGAGATTCATTGGGATGTGTTCTGGCGTGTTGTTTGGTGTGGTGTCCTGAGTGTGCTTGCCTGTAAGTGCATGTGCAAACGATGCGTACCTGGCGTTAGTTGCTCTACGATTTTTCACAGCAGGGAGTGGCTGACTCACCTGACCAGTTCGGTGCTCCTGAGGGGGCTTCGACACTTGCATGAGCCCCGTGCTCGTGGACGCTCGATGTTGGTGCGACGCCCGCTCTGTTGATGCTTTGGCATTCTTGAGTGGGGGTTCTTGTGATGCCTGCTCTGTTGATGCCTTGTCATTCTTGGTCGGTGGTTCTCGTTGGGACATGGATCCTTTCGGTGATTCCGTCGCCTTCCGAATGGCAAGCCTCTTTTGGTAGGCTTGAAGCTTTGTGACGGCGTCTGCTTCACGTCGGACCTTGCATTCTTTGTCTTCGGATGGGTGCGGGCCGCCACAAAGGGCGCACTTGGTGATGCATTCATGTTCTTCATCTTTCTTTGCTGATCCGCATTTAGGGCAAAGAGGGTGAGATACTTGCGTGCAGACGTCAGCTCGATGCCCGAGCTTAAGGCACTTAGTGCAGTATTGGGCGCGTGGTTTGTGTGGCGTACACCTATGTAGGCCGCCGTCGTAGTCTACTTCCACAGGCACGTATGTACCGGAGAACGTGATGATCGCAGTTTGGGTAGAGCCCATCATGCGGGCGGCGAGGATTTCGTATCCAACAGCTTTAAGGTGTTTAAGCAGAAATTCCGGAGACGTGTTGGCGGCCACACCGTGGATCACTCCTTTGCATGATTCCCAGTTGGCGGCTTCATAGACACTGATGCGTTGTTGTTTTCCGTTGAGCGTGACGAAGGAACAGTTTTTAAGTTTGGAGATTGCGGATGGCTCTTGAGCAAGCAAGACGGCAATGTTTTTGCCTGGTAAGAGGCTTACTTTGAGCTCGGCAGCTTCGTTCGCGGTGAGTTGGGCTTGAAGACATAGTTCGTGACGAAGGTCTCGGGGTAAGAAGGACTGAATCGGGAAACCGTCCTGGGAGCGAAGTATCAGTTTACGAAATGTAGGATCGCTCACCCTCGTTTTGGAAGTTTTGCGGAACCAGCCGTCTTGTTCAGGAGTGAATCCCTTCATCGTGCCAGGTTGTGAGGCTCTCGTTGCGGTGTTGATCGGCGAAGCCGTCCTGGTGCAGACGAGGTGGTCGCTAGGCCTAACGGTCTAGGCCTACTCCCAACGTGGTCCACACAAAGAACGCCGTAACTTCACCAATGTTCGCAGGAGAGTCCCAAAAATTGCTGAGGAGGTCCCGGTAATGTTCCGAAACACGTCCTGGTAATGATATGCTCCAACACAAAAGGAAAACCGCACTAAAACGCAATACATGCGGAGCTCGGAGCGCACACGGGCGTCTGGGCTAGACCAGTGGCGCCCTCCCTGTAATTAGAAATGTAACCGACCTTGTGGCGACCTGCCCGCACAAGGACGTGCAAATGCACTCACATGCGCGGACACACGCACGCACGTAGACACAGCGTGACGGTCAACAGGACGAATCCCCTGATGTGCCTCGTTTTCTCGACAGGGACCCATGGTGGCAGTTATCCCGATCGTGGCCATACAGGACTACTTACTAGCTTTAAATGAAAGCATTATATGTCTCACTGATGGCGCGTGTGGCGTCGAGAACGCCCTGCAACACGAAAGCCTAATTTCGGTGACAATAATGACGGTAGTGGGTGAAGTAAAAAAATGAGCGCGTGTATGCTCGTTTACTTGCGAATCACACATAAAGACGATAGTCGACTGCACCCCTGCCAAGAAAATGTGTGCCTTCTTTTCCCAATTTCCTATGATGCTCTTCCTATCTGCTCTGGGTACTGCCAAGATAACGCGCTAGAGATTTGCTACAGTTAGTTTACATATAATGCGTTCCTCTGCTCTAACAAGGGTGCCTCGATGCCAGCGCTGCCGTACAGCGGAGATGCGCGTGAATCAAGGCCACGGAGCCAGAGTATATAGGAGAGGAAACGCCCATTGCGGCCGGCGCGATCCAGCGACCAGATAATGTCACAATGATAACTACGGTGACCTCCGGAGCTCCGCAGATGCGGCGGCGAAAAATTTGACAGCGGCACCTGGTTGGATATATTGAAAGCAATACTGTTGTTTGAAGCATTTGCCACAAGGCGTGAATGGTTACGCGCACGACCTGCTGCGCGACGCGAAGACGGAACTACTACTACTACTAAGTGGTTCAAGAGAAAAGGAAAGGAGATGCACTGGGGATAATATTGAGCCCAGCTGGGGGCTCACCTGCATACAACCCAGTGCGGGGGGAGGGGGAGGAGGGGTATATAAAGTTCAGAGAGTAGAAAGGGGGTGATAAAGGGATAGGTAGGCGAGCAACAAGAGCGAGGAGCCTCGACGTGAATCTTCGTGAAGCAGCAGCAATGGCGCGTCCAGCAGACTATCGTCTACAGGCGCTGGGCAAGTCCTGTAGCCTCCAAGTAGGCCAGCAGGAGGCGGAAGACGTCACGGCGGGTGCCGTCGGGGCCTGCTGGGTGTAGCAGGCTCTCCAGACGCTGGTGGGGCAGCCCAAGACGCTGTAGCGAAGTCTGCAGCACTCCCCGGTGTGCCGCAAACTCCGGGCAGGAGCAAAGCAGGTGCTCCAGCGTCTCAGGCTCGGGGCAGTGGGCACAGGTGGGGGAGGAGCGGCGGCCTTGGCGGTGCAGTCGGGCTGCCACGTCAGAGCAATTCAGCCGAAGCCGGAGCAGCAGGCTGCGGACGTCCCTGCTCAGACACCCCGGGAGGACCCGAGGGGCCTGGCCACTCACCACACGGCAGTCTGGGTGCATGGCGAGGGCCACTTGGGCGAGCTGCTGGCGTGCAACGTCGAATGCTGTGACGCCTCGGGAGACAGGGGTGACTGGCTGGTGGGCACCCTTGGCCAGGGCGTTGGCCGCGTCATTCCCCGGGATCCCCATGTGGGACGGCAGCCACTGCAGGCGGACGTCGCAGCCGCCAGAGGCAACCGCATGGAGCTTGGCCGCCAGCGATGTCTTTACATGCCCGCAGGAGCTGGACGGCTGGTCTGCCTGCCGCAGTCGTAGCAGAGCTGGCCGGGACGCGAAGACGGAACGCGCGCGCGTGAGGGCGTGATAAATTGCCCCGTGCCCTCAACTCTCCTCGAGCGCATCGCACACGAGATTAGGCCGTGCGTTTGCAGGTTTTACATTTTTTTTGCGTTTACAGGTTTGTATTTCCGGCTTGCTGCTCGTGCAAGATTGTTTACGCAATAAAAGAAAATGCCCCTTTTATTCGCTCGTACCGGCTGATTTAAATTTGACAGAAAATTAATCGCGATGGCGGGCTCTTCAGCCAACGGAAGCGCAGAAGAGCGCACACACTCTCGCTTCGGGCACGGAATATTTCGGCGGCGCGGCGAAATGCCGACGCGATGCCGCGGCCGGGTTGCACTCGACGAGCGCGAACAGAACGCGCGGCGGCCGTGGCGAAAATTGACGTTCGCCAAGTGCTTGTGACGTTATCGGGCTGCCCCAGGAAGCTCAGTTTCCCATCCTATTTTATTCTTTCTCTGTGATCAAGGCACACTACTCCAACGTTCGTAGAACCACGTTGCCCTCCTCCGTAAGCAAGACGAATGTGGAACTAATGCATTCGAACCTTTCGTTACTGTTGCCGTTTGGTTTCTTAAATGCCGCGAGGTGCTATAGTACGGTGAGCAACAACGGACAACGGTTGTCTACAGTTGATGTAGAATTTCATTTGCTATCGCAAAAGACAAGCATCTATGCACTTTTAATAAAGGAACACTGCAAATATCACAAATGCATAGGATTTCTGTCCTATTTTCCCGTAATCTCTTGTTCTTATTCAGCGATGTTGTCAATTATGAACATTAACACCTGACTTACACGTTAGGCTTGGCTGTGGGTTGATAAACGTATTCCGCAGCTTGTGTTTCACCATGGCCATCTGGCTGAATACATTCACATACAACCCGTGTGGTAGCTATCCACACCGCGTCTTGGCTGTAATTAGTATTAATAAATTCTCTATTCGATAGACACCCCGACAGACAGACAGACATATAGACAAACCAATACTTCTGCGTTAAAGTATCCAAAGCAAGACTATCGATTTAAAAAAAAAGAGTTCTACACCTTGTCGGAATCCAACCTGGGTTATTCGCATTATAAAGCCGACGAATATTTGAAGGCGTCGTTCGGCAGGGTCGAAGGCGATTGAATTTCTGAAAAAATTGATACCGGTTTCCTTTTGTATCCTTAAACTACAAATTTTCAGAAAAAGCACATCAGTCAATCTTTATTGCGAACATTTATATTTTTTCTATACCAGGGATCTCTTACAGATTTGTCTAGAAATATCTGGCCGAAATAACTAGCACCTACAACTTCGCCACCATTGCAGATACGGAGGTGTTGTTACCTGCGGGCAGGATCAACAAGGCATCGAATGATATGTTTCCAGTGCCTGAATAGCGGCCAAGACCAAGCCCTCGCAGGCTACGGGAACCGTCAGCTCCTTCGTCACCGGAACGCTGAGAGCAGAGTGTCCTGTTCCCCGTCTCATTTCTTCTTCCTCTCATAACAATATAAACACAACACAACCCATTTAGACATGGAAAACTTGGTACAAGAGGGCGAAGGGCAGACCAGAGGCCCTACGGATATAAACAAGCGCCTGCTCCTGTTCTTCACCTCCTTCGTCCAAGTTTATTTCGCGCTTCAAATGTCTTGATCGTGGGGCACCAACTGTCTTGAACCCACGATTTGTTAAGACAGAGATATTGACGCTTGAAAGATTAGAAGGCCAGTGCTGCCACAGACAAAAGGGGAAAGTGCGAGAGGCCAGCCAACACGATTACCCATTCGATTGTCGCTGAATAACCGTTGTCATTTGTCTAAGCATTATTATTATCGAGAATGTGCCTTTCAGTCGCCTAATTTAAAACCATGTCTTTACCTTTAAATATGAAATTAACATTTTCTGTTTAAATTATGTCAACGACTTTCAAGCTATCTGCTATAAAAATAGGTCGTTCCTGATGTGTCCATGTAATTCTCGGGACTTATACCTTTCACAAGATCTTGGGAGACCATGCTTCTGAACTTTCCAAACAAAACAAACGACAAATTCAATTGGCATAAGCTAACGCGCTTTGCATGATTTTATGTTGCAGGGACCCTATCCACAATCGCCTAGCAATCATTCTGGAGCACTCTGATCGGCTTGGCTTCAAGAGTGGCTGCATCCTCAGGAAACAAGAAACCTATACGAGTTGTCGCTTTCCCGTACAGCTTTTTACGTGACCACACATCTACGTTGGCTTGCCTATACGAGTTACCTTTAGGAGCAATGAAAATGTCATGTCAGATGCAACACACTTTGGCGACGTTTCCCCCATGCATTGGACATTCACTGGCGGGTCAATGATTTCTCCTTTTTTTAAATTCCAAGCCCTAGTGCATGAAACAGCGAATATTCATTAAGAGCAATCGGTGTTAATGAATCCTTCGATGGTAATAAGGAAGTGCTACTTCCTTCCAAAGCGAAATATACCTACGAGCCAATACCCTTTTCTCTTCCTTCGTTCCCTCGAGCCACAGCCCGCCACAACTAGCGCTGTACATCAAAGAGCCACGTGGTGGAAGATAGCTGTCTAGTAAGCCGTTCCAAATGAGACATCAAAGGATAATTATGTCTGTCGTCGCCTGTTTTGTGTTTTATATATGAAAAAAAAAACCTTCCACTCTTAACCCTACAAATACATAAGGCGCAGTTCCCGTGTTTTTTAGTTATTCATACACGCGGAGGGGCTTTCTATAGCAAGTGAAGGAAACAATACCGCTTCAAAATATTGGAGAACAGCTCCAACGCATGCAATATAAAACAAAGCCCTAAAACAAGCACAATTCGAGTTGTTTGGAAAAAAATCCGTATGAAAAAATCACGGAAACCTTGCGAACTGTCCTAGCGGATGACATACGAGTAGCTGGAGAGATGGAACGCTGAATCGAATTCAACCGAAATTTATTCCAACCATCCCGGAGGAGTAAGATCAGGAGAAAAGAGCGTGAGGGTTGGGAACAGAGAGGGGCGGAACTGCGTGGCAGTGGTGGCACAACACAGTCGTGTTTGGCGACATCAGTGTTTGAAGCAAGTAGACACACTGCAAATTTTCTTCTTCCGAAAGTGGAAGATGGTTGCATTCACAATTGCATACAGCTCATTTTTTGCAATTCGTACACACGTCTATAAGCACAAACGAACCGAGCTGTGCTTTCTATAAAAATAATGTTGTACAAGAAGCATGCCGAGAAGCTCCAAATTTTTTAAATTTCGACAAAGAAAAAACTAAATCGCTCATCATTTGTGTATCAGCAATCGGTGGCCTAGCTCCCTCGAAAATGGAGGAATTATAAAAAAGTATTACTACCAAGCTACCAACCCCTGCGCTTCAAAGAACGAAGCTGCTTTCCTGGTCGACCTCAGAAACTTGGAGACAATTGTGATTATGCAAGAATGGGATCACCGTAGCACTTTCTCATAAAATGACATTTTCCTGGTTTGACTTACGCCCATGTTGTTACGAACATGAAGCCACCTAAAATATTTCACGGAAGACTCATCGCCCGACCTTCGATGGTAATAGGGTTTGGGTTACAGGAAGAAGGGGAAGGGATGCCTGACACAATCTTTCTGCTATAGTTATGGATCGGCTGTTTCTGTCGATTTTTACAATTAGCACCATTAAATCCCATCCCGGTCGCCGGTAGTAATTACCTGTCACCGCTCGCCTTTCTGCTAGAAGCAAGGATCGGATTTTTTAGGCTGCTCAAAGTTATCTATAACATTTCCAATAAAGAAAGCTGTTTGAAGACGATTTTTGAGGATATATTGAGGAAAATTGAGAAAGTGTTGAGCAACTTTGAGGAACGATTGCTTGGCAGTATATGTAAAGACAAAATTCACACAAGAAACATCTTCAAATGAATTTTAAAGAGGCCATCAGCCGCGTTTACATGAATGCGACAAGTGGCGCATCGCATCGCATCGCATCAATTTTCGAGCGCATCGCATCCATGTAAACGGGGCGAATTCGCTAGGCAAGCGCGTCGCATAAATGCGCCAGACCGGGGAGGATTGAGACGCGTAAGTCGACTTTCGAAGTGCATGTAAACGCGAGCGCATCGCATTAGAAATTATGTCGACAAGAAAAGTAAGCCCTGCAAACGCCGCTTTGCATTTAAAAACGTCTTAATCAAGTGTAAAACGCAAGAAAATGCGAGTCATGAAAAAAGAACAGAACCAGCCATTCCGGAAGCTTTGGAAGCGCCAGAAACTCTGCTTTACCTTCGATGTGCGGCACCGTATGGCACCAGCATCACAACAGGGGCAATGCGCTACCTGTAAACGCTAGCGCATCGCATTACTTGTGATGCGCTATTAAATCTGAAGCGCTGCTATCGCATTCTGTCGCATTCCTGTAAACGCGGATTTAAGTACGGTTTTGCCTATGGATGGGTGTTCCCATTTTCAAATATTTCAATGTTCTAGTAATCGCCTGCTTCAAGTATTTTGTGAAAGCGATGGTTATTATTGAGACACATCAGTTCCAAACATCGAATTTTTGCCCTCGCCTCCATTCTCCGTCGTTCTGTCCACTTTATCGTACCGCAGGAGCGTGTCTGCCCATAATGCCTCTCTCCTCGTTGGCGCCGGCAAGAACATTCGGCTGCAGGTGTCGGCTGCTGCTGCGATTTTGTGCGCCACCATAGAGTTTTTAGTAACTATACTAGAGAGGAAATTGCATCTGGCAAACTATGTCGTCATCGGGCGTTATGGAAAAACCACTGCTTCATGCTTGGGCTTGGCTTGACAATTCGATTCATTACCGCATACTCGGATTTGCTTTCTTCACTATGCATTAACACGTCTACGAGCTACCACGTAGCCGTAGTCTTCTTTGTGCTGTGGTAGCTGTGCGCCGCGGAACCTGCGTATTCGGTAAAACAGCAGGCAGTGCGTCGTCGTACCAATAGTGGTCATGCCGGAGTCGAAGAAACGTATGATTGAGGGAAAGATATGCCGCCCGGAAAGCTGGAGCTGACGAAAAAAGAAACAATAAACAAATGTATTTTGTGAAGAGTGAAAGAAATATACGGGCGCTTGTATCCCTCCTACCTTGTCTTCGTCCACGACTGTTTAACGCCACGTTTTTTTTTTCCTTGAAGTGTTAACCAACTCCCCAAGCAAAAATTTCTGTTAAAGTGTCGCTGACACTCGGTTCGCCTGTTCTCTATGAAGGCGACGTTTTCATGGGCACGCTCAAAAATATTTTTAAGCTCTTCAAAAAACTTATGCATTCGAATAATGGCAAAATTAATAAAAGAAGTCTCTTTTGAGTTTCCCCCTAACTATTAACAATATTGTAACTATCAGTTAGGCATCCGCAATAGTAAAAACAACTTCTGCGGCAAAAGCACGCTTTATTTTATTTTTGCTTAGCTTGAAAAAAGGCTGTTATATTTGCCACCTATAGAACAACACAATTTTTTGCGTTTTTGTGACAGTGTGTTCAAATATACGGCCTTTAAAGCGTTTCGATCAAGGCCAATGACAAAACGCAGGCGAGCGCATGGCATATTGGCGGCCCATGACGACACGGACGGCCTTGATATGAGCCGCATAGACGCTAGCGCCAGATTCTCTCAAGTGCATATTCTAAGGAACCCAATGAGCGCCACAGTATCGCTTTGGGACGGGGCCCTCTGACTTCATTCGTTCCGTTTTTCGCCGTTTTTTATCATTCTGCTAATGAATCCTGCACTTCCATCACGGCTTGAACAGCTGATAGAAAGAATGGGGCGGGACTGTGAAGCTTCTACATCATGCCGAAAGACCGCGCGAAAGGAGGATGGCCCTGTACCCGAAGTAACGCAGCGACGACTTGTGTTGGCCATTCGAGTCTAAAATATGTTTACGAATGCCATGAGGACAGCATCAAAGTTCCTTAGAGTGAGCATGTGCACCCGGCGGCAACTTGAGCCGGGATACGCGAGCGCGTGGCAAAATGCATCGCCGCACTACCTGACGTTGCACATATGGTGTCGAGACAACGATCTGCGCGTGCGGGTGCAACCATGATCCCTACCCTGTCTCTTCCTTCACTTCATGCGGCAAAGCTTATCACATTAAGCATTTGGCTTCTTTATTTGCTAACATGTCTCGATCGCACACTCTTAGGTGGCGAACGGCAAGGCTATAGTCTGCGCTGCTCGCGCTGACCCGGTCTGAAAGAATATATATTTCAGCGGTCTCGATGACTAGCTTTCGCCACAGAATTTCAATACCCGAATTGTATTTCTTGCCTAAAACAGGTAGCTGGTAGGTAACTAAAAATGAGCACTCCAAAACGAAATGGAATTGATGCGAGGCATTGGTTGTTTTAACACAGTGTGATGAGAGGTTGCGTTGCACACGTACTAAAAGAGGTATTGCCGCAAAAAGAACGCGAGTACAGATCGTTGCAGTAGTTGGTTTGAAAAAACAATGAACAACAATAATCTGTTGCAATACGCGTTGGATCGGTTGACACAGACACACACCAAATGTTTTGCGTCTATGAATCCAAACCAACATTGTCGCCATTAAAATTAAAATAATAAATGTTGTTGCAATGCGTCCTTTGTGAGATTCCATTTTATAAAGCGGAGCACGCTTCACCAACACCGGCCACTCTCAAAGAGTGTGCCAGCGAGATCCGTTGAGCATAAAAACTGGCCGTAGCGCCATGCGCTCAAGACTATCGCTTTGCCGCTTGAAGCGAAGGAAATCGCAGGACAGCATGGAGGGGTTCGACGGGCACGCGGCCATCGGTGTCTTTACCCCAGAAGTGCACCGTGAGATGGCGCGGCGATGCATTTTCCCACGCATTCGCCTGCCCTTGCTTATTTTTCGGCGGGATGTGCATGCGTTGCTAAGTGACCTGTGTTGATATATTGACAATTTGGTAGCTCGTTCCGCATTCCGAGCTTAACCGTGTGGTAGTGACGCCATACACAGGCGTACAAAGGGAGTAGTAATATTTTATACCTTTATTACAACCGGTCCTAGCATTATTAACCGTAACAAAAAAGTAGCCGAAAGGTTGCACGGGACGAGACTTTGTCGAAGCTTCGTGGAAACCTCTAACCGATCCTTGGTTTATCAACTACTACACAAGTAAACCGTAACCAATATTACCAGTGTTCTTGGAAGAGTAGTTTAAGCTTTTGGGCGGCGCCTTTTCTTTGTACGACCCTGCATATGATTGCACAAAACAA
Source organism: Haemaphysalis longicornis (assembly GCF_048455015.1). Classification (NCBI taxonomy): domain Eukaryota; kingdom Metazoa; phylum Arthropoda; class Arachnida; order Ixodida; family Ixodidae; genus Haemaphysalis; species Haemaphysalis longicornis. Next base: position 35,838,384 of record NW_027526233.1, on the reverse strand, counting down.
ATATAGCACTCTCGCTTTTTCCGTTGATTGCCGTGAGGCGCTTTTTTCTTTAAAAACGCTCTTGGTCAATATTTGCGTGCTCACTGCTGCGAGTAGGATTATGTGGATTGTTTGGTTGCCGGCTACGACCCTATATCCCAGCTGAACCTTCCAACCTCCAAGCCCACCTATTGCCATGCTAATTGGGTGGAAGGAAACTGTGTTTACTATGTATAAAGACTTACCAATTTCGCAAAATTCCCACACCAATACTTCTTCCTCTGAAAATATAATTGCCTTTTTCTATACGCCTGGAGCTTCGCCATCGCTGCGCCGCCTCCTGCCACATCACCAGAGCGCTTACGGCAGAAGCGCTGCGTGGCTGAAAGGGGCTCATGCAGCGTTTTGGTTCTCTTTCCCTTCTTTTCGCCATTAAGCTTCCTAAACAACTAGTTATGGCAATGTCTGTCAGCAAATAGTACATTTAAGGCACTTAAAAGGACAGCTGCGTCATGGTAGAGTGCTCCAACGCCAACAAGTGCTGTCCGGGGACGCGGTACTGGGGTTCTAGGCCGCTGTTACGACCACTCGTGACGGCAGCAGGACATCACCAGTGTCACCTCAGAATACGTCACGCACAAGTGAATTCTAATGTCGCCAAGTTTAGACTTCACACTGACGCAGAGAGAAAGTGGTTTCATTTTGCAACGCGGACAACGAAGCCGGCATTGTTCCGAATATATACGTCGTAGAAAAGTTTGTTTCGGGGTTGTGATTACCCAATACCTAACAATAACTTGCGGCAATAACAAATTGTCGGCATAGCGAACGGCCGAAGCGTCGTAGGCGGAAATACGGATCGTTTTAGCGCCACTGTTGGGTTGTGTTACCTTCATCGATCTTACTGTGTTTGTTCCATTCAAGGAACTAACAGACAGAACCCCATTAACTACGGTGTGAATGTTGATTGGCGTGATTTCATCTTCACAATTGATTCCCGATGACCGTTCGGCCGATCGGTATTGGCAGCGGCTTCAGTCAGTCAGCCATGCGGACTTTCGTCGGCTAATGCGCTCGTGTCGCCGTCTAAGTCGTGTCCCAAGGCGCCCTGCCAAAACGGAATTCGGAGTGGCTGCTGTGTCGTCGCTGTGTGAGCCTAGCCAACGCGCCTTAACGAAAAGCGTGGTATTAGAAAACAAAGATAAATATGGACGACCATGATAGCGTTTAGTGTGCTGCAGGAAGCACTAATTAACCAAAGGCGCGGACGCGACCTGTTGACGCTGCGCAGACGAGGCTTCTCTTCGCCTGGAATGCGAGGCCATCCAATTGCAAGATTTCTGCTCCGTAACGTACTTGGCAGGATTAACGACGCACATGCGTTGGAATGGCGTTGCCGAAACCACGCAGGAAATGGTGGGTACGTGGGAAAATACTTTGCAACGAAATTGTAAGCTGTCGGCTGCACGTAAAATGGTTATACTTACCACAGATGACGTTGACCACCAAACCTAACGACGGCGTTTATTCCTTTATTGTGCTCAAAAGGCCGTTAAGGAAGAAGAACCAGGGTGAGTGTTTCTTCTACTTCGCGTAACCTTTCTACTATACAAACATTTAATTCGAGATATAAAAAGGTGAAGTAGCTCAATTTGCAAATTTATAACACAGCATATTGGGCACAATTAGAAAGCACAAGTTTGCAAGAACAAGGTACAAAAAGAAAGAAGTATCCACCCATGAACAGTGACTACGCAAAAGTGTTTTGTAACAGTGGGTTAGACTTTCTTTTTTCCCGGGGGGGGGGGGGGGAGGTGAGACCTGGAGTACAGATCGACGCAACAGGGTAAGCGCAGCGGGCGGAGAGAGAGGGGGGAGGCTACAGGGGCACCACTAGGCGCCGTTACAGTGGGGGCAGTTTAGAACATGGCGTCCCCAAACAGTTGGCGCAGATTGCACAGTGGTGCAAGGCGGAGTTGGTGGTCCATCTCTGGACGACGGTAGAGCTATAATGCCATGTGCTCCCCAGTGACGTCAGAAATTGATCGTCGCTGGTGAGTCCCGGCGAAGCCATGCATAGGCTAGTGAAGCGAGCGGAAGGCTATGCACAGCTGCGCTAGCGGTTGCTAGGCAGCGCGAGGTGACGTCATCATTCCGGAAGTTTTCTTGGTGAAATAAAGGGATAACCCTTCGCTTTAAACAGCTCCGCTGGTAATAAAAAGCTTCTCTAGGAAAAAATTATGCGTGAACCTAAGCGATTTACCGCACCCACTGAAAAAATTTTAGAACGAGTTTTTCTAGTCACATTCATGGACAAATACGGCATTACTGAACCCATGTACAAAAAAGCTACTCGTTTTTGAATGAACTGTTCAGGTGTAAAAATCGTGTTCCATAAATATGACCACTTAAACATGTATATAAGGATTACACGTACTTGTAGCGCGAATGTTTAAATTTGGCTGGCCATTTTAGGGCGTGAAATGTATATTGAGATGCCAGGCTTAGCCTTAAACAACTCATGAATTGATTGATTGTAGGGTTTAACACGCCGACGCAACGCAGGCGATGAGGCGCGCCATGGTGGAGGCCTCCGGATTAATTTTGACCACCTGGTTGATCTTTAACGTGCGCCAAAATCTCCTACACACGGGCGTTTTTGCTTCTCGCCTCCATCAGAAAAGCGGCCACTGCGGCCGGGAATCGAACCCGCGACCTTGTGTTTAGCAGCGCCACGCCTTAGCCACTGAGCCACCGCGGCGGGTAACTCCTGAACTGGATAGCCACCCGCGGTATAAGTGTTCATGTTGAAAGTATTGCACAGGAACAAATCATCCTACTGTAATCAAAAGCTTTCAATATTTTCATTGGAGCATTACGCATCTATAGTGAACAAATGCGTAAAGGGTACGCGTTTTGAAATTCCTGAATCAACGGTTACAAAACACGTACACTTCGAAAGCGTATACAGGAAACATACAGCCCATACAATGTTTGTGCTCGCGAATTCCATCCAAAACTGACGTTTGTTCTACGTTTCTCTAATGCGATCACTCCCAAAACCACCTCCACAGAAAGGAAGAAAAATAAAATGAATATATTTTATCTATGGCGACCGATAAGTTAAGACTTTCGCGTACGTTCCCAAGTTAAATTCGGACTTTTACATATGACATGTCATATATAGCTCGGGAAATCAAATACAGACAGGAATCTGCACTTTACATTCATATTTTATATTCATGTAAATAATTAGATCGCTAGCACCGGTTCGGTATTGCAGCCTACAAATGCAAGGGCATTTGAAACTTCGTTGGCTCTTTTTACTCTAAGTAGATACAGCAATAAGAAAGTCGTTACATTTCTTGTATATGCCTGAAATTCTGCTTGCATATACAAATGAATTAAGGTTTTCATACTATGGTTATTCCATATAAATGAAAAAATGGAAGTTGTCATACATACGGCTGATAAAATCTCAAGCTTCAGCAACGGACGACATTTGAGGGCGCATTCATGCGAACAGTGAACTTAGCTTTCTCTAACTGTGGTTGAAATAAGTAACTAGTCGTCCACGAGATTTAGATCCACTTGCATTGCGAACTCTTTGTTGCGGTGAAGCAGTCCAGTATGGTTAAGTCTGACCTTTCGCATTGTCGAACAAAGGTACTTTTTAACTCCGGAGACACGATAAATATGTTTTTGACGTCACAGGAAGCCCCACAAATCAACTTTGAGATTTGTAGAAGCTTGACACCTTCTGGGAAGAGCGCTCCCTGCGGTTCACCTGTTTTCCCCAGACCAGGTCAAACACGTGTTGAAATTTTTCGAAGACTCGTTGCGCGGGCCCTTTTTATGCCCAGCAACGTATTTCGGGGAAGCTGGAGACCCACAGCGTTGATATACCCTTTGTAGATTTCACATAGATACCTGCGGTCACAGTTTTAGCAGCGGAGATCAGCGCACTAATGTGAAAACAAGCTCGTCCCCCAAACGTGAAAGCTGTTTACTGCAGAGAAGAAATTTCTTGTCTGTGGCGGGCTCTCTTGATTAGTTATAGCATCAGCCCCGAGTTGATCCTTAAAGTAGTCAACAGAAGGCGTTGTAGCTACAACTTCCTACAAAGAGACACTGGATTGAGTTGTTATTATTTCTGGGGAAAATAATGCGATATTCTAACTTTATAATGTTCTGTGCCTATTTGCGGAACTTGCAATGACAGCCTCCGTGGCAACAGCTTAGCGCCAAGTTCCCTCAAAGCTTTTTTCGTGTGGGTAAAGTGTGCTGCTGTGGCGCTTTGGGTTTGACATTGGCTTCGTACCGCGATGGAGTGAGGTTGGATCTCCACCAGGGAAGCTCTTAACTTTTCGAAGCCTCTGTTAAGTTACGTGACACCGCGACTACGGTACTTACATACCATGACCCCGGTCGACCTACGACAAAATGTCGGGCCCCCAAAGTGGTGCGCATGCGGAAGATTATGTTTTAATTTACCGCAACGCTTCTATCTACTGTCCATTAACCTCAGGGCTTCGATTTTTTAGCTTCTTATGCTGCTAAATATATTGTAGATTACTGTAAGCTTACTATGAGTTTTATTTTATTTTACAGCATTGTGCTTCCCTTCCGAGTTAAAGTTTTCACTCAACAAAGTTTTCTATTCTTGCCGCTGTCACTCGTGTTTTTTTTAATAGATCAAACACGGGATGTAAGTAAAAAAGATGTTTTGATGGGCATAATAAAGACTACACCTAGCTCTGCCTGATTGATTAATTTGCCGATTTTCCGGAAACATCAAACCTCCTCCTACACGTTCGCCGTCCACATAGAAGGGATTAAGACCGTTGCCCTTGTTGTGGCCAAGGATTTGTTAAAATCCCGATAAAGTATTCCGCCTTAGACCCTTCCTCGAGCAGAAACAGTACTCCTACCTAGTCCGCATACCTCATAACCGCTTTCGGCGGGCAGCTGAAAAGCCAGGAGATATCGCCACGTGATTGAATACTGTTTTGCCTGCCACAACACATTCCTCATACATAAATTCTTTCGTGGGACATTTGCCGTTGAATTTTTGACCTCCCCTTGTCCGATGCTGAAATTTTATAAGCATGAAAGGAAAAGGATGGTGAATTAGACATACCTTTGTGAAATAGTTGGCAGACGGGACGGCCGAGAGTACGGCATCGACAGCACTGTACCGTAGACAGGCTGTTAAAAAAATAAAGGCAGTTCCACGGGTGGGAAATGCTTGTAAAAGGTTTGATAGGATGCCAGGTATTTGAAGCGTGGAAGTGGCTTTCATTTTATTTTCATTAGGAGTTAGCAAGAACGGACGGATTCGCGCTTCGACGAAGCTGGCGTTCACAGGTGAGCTCAGGTTGACGTTCTAGTCGTTCCGCGTACGCTGTTTCCGTAGCTCGTACTGGCTCGCGTTCACCATCCAAAAGTTCGACATCCTAACCATTCGGCGTCTATGCCAGGAAAGGCAGTCTGCAGGCCTCACTCTCTCATATGAAACCCTTTCCTCCTCCTCACCGCTGTCACCACAGGCGCGTGATGATTTGCTCGCGCTTATCAGGCCCGAGTGGAAAGCTGAGTGGACCCACCATGCTGTCGAAACGTTCGGAATTTCTATCATCACACCAAGGTGGATTTTGTTGAGTGCATTTTCGGCGTGTTACTCGCCATCAGTGGGTATAAGAAAGTCTACTTTAAAGGGCACTGTTGTTGATTTGTCATACTCCTGTTTTTGCTTACATGGCATTATACGGGCTCAAATAAACACAGTTATAATCCTTTATCCACTCAAAAAATGAGTATTTTATTTGTAAATGCAAAAAGAAGCAAAAATACATTTCGAAGCCCACGGCGGCCGCAACACCTACCAGCACTAACGTGCATTCGAAATGTGATGTGATTGGACGAAGTTCAAGACTGCAATTCGAACTTATTTCGGTTTTGGTTCTATGCAACAAGATACTTGACATCCGGCGTTGTCATTGGCTGCTCATTCTCGCAATCCAGGAATCTGCATATAGTGCTCCTGCCATGTTGTCGCTTGTAGTATTGGTCAGATAATAAGCCTCAAGCAGGGCTGAGAATCGTAACGATCAATATCCTAGATATACGCAGTGCCTGAACCCCATTCGCGTCACCGGAGACACTGAAATGCAAAGTGATTAGTGCCCCCCCCCCTAACAGCTAGCCTGGCTCGTGCCTGCGCCGTAAGAGGCGTCTTAACCACCGGGAGAGAGTAAGCTGATTTCCCACTGTGAACGTAAGCAGCCGGTGCCTATGTCACCACCACGCCAACGAGAATTCGCCAGCGCTAAAGTCTCAGTTTACTCGCATTTGGCGAACTCGTTTGTGGAGCAATAAGAGTTGCAGCAAAAATGGCGAATCCAGTATAGAAAACATTTCGCAAAAACAGATGACCTTTTCAAAACAACCATGCGCTCTCGGGAATTCGAATTTCCGAACTGAAAAACAGTTATGAAAGTCGTGCTAGTTGGTATGGTTGCGTACTTTGAATAGTGTTGAGACGACGGGGACAAATAAAGGACCAACACAAGCGCTCAGGCTCAAGTAAATTTTAATCAAAGGAATAAGAGCATATATACATACATGCATCTGGTCATATAAATTGACTGCGGGCAGTGATGAAAACACGGGCAATATTTTCGGTTTGACCTTTCCCTTTCACAACCTTGGCACCAGCAAACCAAATTCCTTATATGATCGGGTAACATATGAGGAACCTATGCCGTCCTCTCCCGATCTCTAATGGGGAAAACGTCCACCTCTCTCTTGCAGTTTGATTGCTGTGTTCGTACAGTATCTTTGTGCCATTGAAGGGCGGGGTACACTTGCCTTTATTTCAATGAACTGACAAGAGGCTACAGGGCCTGCTTTTTAGCGGCGAGAGATGCTGAGTATGGTATTTACACACCAGCCCGAAAGCCCCACGTACACGCGATCACAATTCAAGGGTGTGTGATACACACACGATCCCTCTCATTATATTCAACGTATGGGGGAGTATGGTCAATATCAGATTTACGTGCGGAGCAGTTATTTTGCGTTCTCTTTTAGTACATGCGCTGAACAGTGGGACACAGTCGGTTTAGTTTAGTTCTTTGGTAAGAATAAAAGTTACATTATTCTACCTGTCTATCTTCATACCAAATGCGAGCCCATGAACCTACGCTATTACAATCATTTTCATTCCCGTGCCCCATCCTTCAATAATTCCAAAGGTGATTTAGATACTTTGAAAGCTTTCGCGCACTCACCGAGAATGGACATGGGCGGAAAAATTTCTTGTGACAACCTGGCAACCTGTCCTTCACGCCTTTGAAGCATTGTGTGACAGCAGTACTTTAATAGCTCAGACAATGCCGGCGAGGGCACTTCGGTTCATCACAGGCTTTGAGTGCGAAGTTCTAAATTTAACAGAGACTTCTCAGACACGGGTAAACTGTACGGCGTGTGTAATCAGGGGAAAAAGATCAAGTCAAATCTAAAGACATCTGCTTGTTTTTTTATGTTTACATTGCAAGTAAACCACACCGTGTTCTTTGAAGCATGTCATTTATACATGTTTAAAGGCACAAGTCTTTCCGTAGCTGCCAATGACAAAACAATCAGCCACGAAGCGGAAGATTCTTTCCACCTTTTGTTTTTATTCTACTTGACGTTGTTGATTGAATTTAGCTAGGAAAATGGAGCATGGGCGACTTTTGAGGATATAGCAACCCGGGAGTTCTGAATAAATACCTCACCGTTAAAGCCAACTAAGGGGTGCATGAAAGGGTCCTCAGAGGCATTTTGAGCACTTTAAATAAAGAAGCGCAATCGTTAGGTTGGGTGGTCAAAGTAATCTGTGCCATGTTTAACTTTTTAGGTGCAGCGAAAAGCTCACCATATCGTTGCAAAGTTTTTAACCACGTTCCCGCCCTTTCCCGCGTGTTTTTCTCCTATAACGTATTCCCGCACGTACGTCATCTCTTCTCCCGTGCGCGTCACGTAGCAGGAATCTTGCAATTGGACAACGTTTTCTCTCGCTTCTGGCGAAGAGAAGCGTCGTTTGCTCAGCGTCGAAGCCGCCCACCCCACTCTACCCCCAATCGCCTTCGGGGTCTCAGTCTAGTATGTACACAGCCTCTGTGTGGCTTAAGGAAACACCTAAGGCATGCAGTGCTCCTCTAATACCCTTTTGTCGCAAGCTCTCAGGCCATGTGAATGTTCGAAAACCGCAAATTTTAATGCGAATTCAGCATTGGCAAGGAAGCCTTCTTTCAGTGGTTGTAATTGTGCTTGCAACAAATTGCGCATTGCAAAACTACACAAAGCACGGATTATCTTTCGTTCGGCTGTTTTAATTTCGAAGCTGTATTTGCCAGAACAAGATGCGGAGACCAGAGCATAGTGCTATTGAAGCAACGCCCAAGCAGAACGAATCTGTGGGGAGGGGGGTGGGCTTAGGCAGCGTAAGAGCTTTCCTCCGCGACATATTATAAATTCATCGCTTCACAAAAACCCATGGTTGATCGTAGCTTTGCACCACCGCGTACCGCTGTTTTAACAAAAATTGGAATGCATTCCACTGGGGGATGGTGAATAGAGCGCAATGCAATAGAAATTCAGAAACCCACGCATGGTAATAGAATGTTTTGGAATTTCGTCTTTTTAAATGCTTGGTTTTTGAAGGGGTTATGGCTGCGGTATTACGCAACGAAAATTTAAAGGGCTAGAATAAAGACAGACAAATAACGAGCGATACATTTCTCTCAAATGGCATCTAATGTATAGAAAGAAGATATCAGTTCTGTGACCTATGCAACTTTCCTGTAAACTCGCTATGATAAAAAATCTGACTCGTTGTACAAAGGAGTCGACTTAGCAGCCTGTGGTATTCCCACAGTTTTGAGGACATTTTTCACAGATAGACAGTTGCCTGTATTCTATACTGATCATAACTGATTCCTTTGGCGTTCAAGGTTTGTTCATGCGCACCTGGCGGCCATTGAGCCGGGGAACTCGAGCGCGTGGCGAAATACATCGCCATGACATCTGACGTCGCACTTCTGTTATCGCAACACCTCTCCGCGCGCGCGCTTGTACAACCCCTGCACGCTACCCTGCCGTTACTTTCGCTTCAAGCGGCAAAGCTGATAGCTTTGAGCTCCTTGCGCCAGGGGTCCCTTTCTTGCTCAACAGATCTCGCTGTCACACGCTTCGCTGGCGGAGGCCGAGGGTGAAGCGAGCTTTGCTCTATCGGCCTAGCCCTCACAAAGGGTGCATTGCAAAGAGATTTTGATATCTTAGTTTTATTGTGACCACGTACGTTTGACTGCCTAAAATCAGAACTTTTGGCCTTTGTCAGTACTAATCAATTCAACGTCCATTTGAACCTATTTATTTTCCTTATTTTTTCCAAATTGATTGATTGCGAGAGTTAGCCTGCCGAATCTGCACAGGTTATGATGCGCGCCGTACTGGAGTGCTCCGGGTAAATTTTGACTACTTAAGGATCTTTAACGTGCGCCCGAATGTCGAACACACGGGCGTTTTCGATTTTTGCCATTATCAGAAAAGTAGCCGCAATGGCCGGGAATCTATTCCGCGCCCTTGTCATCAGCAGCGCGACGCTTTAGCCACTGAGCCAATGCACCGTATTTTTTTTTTTTTGCTCAACCGCGCGATTGAGCCCAACCCTGCTCACGTGTCATCAACGTCAATATCAGTTTACCGTACGGGAAAGGGCGCCTCTCATGAAAGTTTATTGAAATCATATATTTCTTTCCTCAATTCCAAACCGTTTTGGTATGCTCATTTTTAGTTACCAAACAACCGTGTGTTTTAGAGGTAAAAAACAAACAGGTGGCTGAATATAGGCTTCACACGTTTATAACCAATACGGGCAAGATCTCACGATTAGGGGACCAGCGAGCAACGCAAATGTCACCCTCGGTGTTTGCCGCGGAATGATGCCCGAGTGAGTCATGTTGCAATTAAAGGCGCGGTGTGGTCACATGTGATCAGAATGACGGAAAAGACATACTAGCGAGTGTAGTTTGAGCACAGACGCTCATGGATGTCTCGACAGCAGAAGTACAACGTTAAATCGCGCGGCGATGCATTTTGCGACGTGCTTGGCTACCCCGGAATATTTTGCCGACTGATGTACATAAAAAGTACCGAACCTGATTTAAAAGCCGCTCCGCCGTAAACGAAAAGCTCTTACAGTATTCTGCCTTACGAAACTCTCCTACATATCTCGAAGACCCGAGGTCGCACATTGATGAAGCCTACACAGGCAGGGTTCGCAAAATGTGATTTGAACTACTGTTCTTGCTGCCTTTACTCAAAATTGGTGAATAGAAACACCCTGCAACATTATAGCAAGTATCGCAAGCCTCTACGCTGGCTCCAGAAAAGAAGAATGCTGCTTAACGTCATAACGACATAGGCTCCATGATTTTACTTCGTTTCCAAACTCGAATGCACGCTGCAGAACCAGCAGCAGCATTTTTAAACGGGTGCTGGCAACATTTAGCGAAGAAAATGTGGGTTCGTCGCTTCCCCGACTTTTCGGCGCGGAAATCGCCCACTAAGATAGTTGCACAAGGGAATCCCGAGCCGTCTGTCCGACAACAGATTCGATGACTAGGGATCGTCTGGCGTCGATTTGAGCGGGTTATTACTTTCAAAGGAATTTTGAGTCGGTTCGAAAACACAACGCCACATGAATATATAATAATTGCTTGAATTTTCATCTATGTAAAACAAAAAAATGCAATCGGTGAGGTGGAAGTTTAGTACTGAATATTTTCTATTTACAAACTGCGACTAATTAGGGGGTTGCACGGTGGAAGTAGCGCCCATGGACATTAGATATAAAGCGATTACTTTCCTTTCTTTTATTTTTGGTAAGTTTGTTTTTGAAAGTCCCCCCCTCGCTCTGAAATACGTTATTTGCGAACTGTAATACCAGTTGCCCCGTTTGCGATTGCTGAGTACTTTTCGTTCGTCCCAAGTTTATTGATGGTTGTGTTTTACGCCGGCGATGAGGGGAGCCGTTGTGGAGAGTCCAGGGATATTTTGGCCCCATGAGGATCGTTACCCTACACCGAAATCTCCTAAACGAGGGAGTTTCCGCTTTTCGCCTCCATCAGAAAAGCGTCCGCCCATTCCTCAGATGAGAAAAGCATCAAAACTCTAATACATTTACAACGTACACAGCACAACGGAAGAAGAAAGATGACGGCATAAGCGATTGTATTGTCGCTGACTAGCTGTGGTTGTGTTCTTCGAGATGGAAGTTTATTTAAGTGCGCTACCACTTGCACAACGATCTGTTTTATTGATGTGCAGTGCGCACATGCAAGATACGTGTTTCTACGTACGCATTTTCCCCGGTTCGAGGCGCTATTGCGCATCGGGAAGCTTTTAGGGAAAACCCGGACGCCCCAATAAAGCCTGCCAGGAGTGGCACCGTTCCTATTTAACCGCCTGATAGTGTTCTGTGCGCGAACTACAAGGTGTGAGCTTCGAAGTAAAAGTGAACACTTATACAGGAATGGGAAATCGGAATGGGAATGGGAAACTGCGGAAATCCTATTTTATTTGTCTGCATAAGATCAGGGTACAGAGAGCTCTTATTGAGCTTTCAGGGTTGTGAGTGCAATGAGAATACTTGTTCTATTAGAGTGAAAAGGCAGCACATTTTGTCACGTATTGGGTTGTGTCATATGCGCATTTAGATACCTCATTATGGTACAGGAACGGAAACTATTATTGCATCTCGGCAGGGTTCCCTCGAAAGCGCCACGATATTGCTGTTGTGTTTCAACATGAATTGTAAGGCCAGAAGCTGTACAGGCCACGCACAATACCAGGGTTGCCACTGAGTTTGGAGTGAATTTCGCCAGACGGCGAGTAAAGTTGCCGAACTAGCCATTTTTTCTTATGATTTCGCCAGAAATGTCGCCACACCTGATTTCTGCGGTAGCACCTAAAAATGAAAGCTAATTTTGTATAATCTCTTAAAAATCAGCACTGTTCAAAACACTTACATTATATTGACATTTTTCAACGCCAGTCGCCCCGTGCGCTTCAACATTCCTGGTTCTTCGACTACCCTTTATATGGCGCCGCAAGGCTAGCCCAGTTATCATGGTAAACTTCTAGTACACTCTAATCACGGTCTTTAACGACGGTGCGGAGCACAAAACAGTATCAGTGCAACAAGTAGAAATACCATTTGTGGAACAATACAAATATTTAGAAGGGCTGAACGACAGCGAAGATTACACGCACGCGCATGAGGCTCACCTTAAAGGGGTGCTGACACAAAAATCTGAAGGCGAGATAACTTCGGAGATAGATTGGTTTGAACACATATACACCATCTGCAAAATATCAGCGGCGAATACAGCCTATACCATATTTAAAATCAATTTTAAAGTTTTCTAAACGCAACCGAGCACCCAGCAGAGGTCCACGCGCAATCGACATCCCGAGGATATTTTGTAAATAAACAACATCCACACACGTCATGAGTTTGTGTTCGCTGCTTCCGCACTGCCGGCGTTTTTCGCCGGCTTGCCCGGCTCCCCGCTCTAATCGGAGGGCCGGAGGGTGGAGCTTCCTCTCTCGAGAACGAACGACCCGATCGTTGGCGGCGGTGGAGCCGTGATTTCGTCAGCTCATCGGGCAGCTGGCCGCGACCAAAGATCTACAGCGATTCTAGGCACTCTGTTTCTATTACTTTTAATTTACATTAGACGCGAAAACGCGACGGAGACATGAAAAACCCACTAAGAGAGCCGCACGCTCGCTAGGCAGGCGGCGGCCACGGCCGCGAAGTAGCCCAGGCCGGCGCAGGTAGCTCGAGTGATAGCTTGTTACTGCTGCACGAAATTGGACCCAGGTCCCAACCATGGCATCCTATATGAGAAAGGAATTAATGATGTGATGGCGGGTTGCAATAAAAATTGTCATCTGCGCCGCTTACGAGAGCGGCAATCGAATATCCGCCGCAGTGCTAAGCCGAACACATCTGTAGGCGGACCTGTAGGCAGACCGGCCCAAGGATCTAGAAACGTTGGACCGGCCGGCCGCTCCCAGCACGCGCCTTGCCGCCCTCTGTCTCCAGCGTCGCGCGTCGTTCTTTAGCCGCGGTAGCATTTGCACTCGCAGCGCCTGCGTTACGTTCACGGTCGCGTTTTATTTAGGCGGCTCACGAGATCAGAACGTGGGGGTATTCGCAGGAACTGCCTGCGATGCGGATTCGACAGTGCTACGGCAGCTCTGCTCTGTGATATCCCTCCGATGGTCACGTGGTAAGCTTTGTTCACACAAAATCCATCGGTTCGCGGCACCCGCTGAAACCGAAACTGCGACTGGCCGCATTGAAAATGCCTCTAATTAAACAACTGTCACACGCTGAAGCAAATGAGGTTTCTACAGGTGATAAGTAGGTCACTAGCTACTTACCGCAACAAAAAAAACAAGATGCAAAATTTTTGTGTCTGTGCCCCCACCTTAAGACGAAAGGAAGACGAAACGCGGCTATAATGAAGCACAGAGCCCTCAGGGGATGCAGCAAATACGAAATGGTAAGGAGAGTCTGGAAAGGGGTCATAGTACTAGGATTAACTTTCGCAAATTCGGTTCTGCATGAAACCAGAGACCCAAGCGGGCCTAGAGGTAAATCAGAGGGCGGTAGCAGACTGATCCTATTGGCCCACAAAAAAACTACAAATGAAGCAGTACAGGGGGATATAGGCTGGTCGCCTTTCGAGGCCAGGGTGGTACAGAGCAAGATAAAAGTTTAGGAGCGACTTCGTGACATGGAGGACGAAAAATGGTTCGCGAGGGTGTTTAAGTACTTGTATATGAGGAGCGTGGACACGCGGTGGAGACGGAGGACCAGACAGTTGACCAAGCTGTACAGAAAGTTGGTAGGTGAAAGTGGGATTTACACAACAGTTAAAAAGCAGGTAAAGGCAGCAGAGACGACAAAATGGGCACAGAGAATGGAAGCGAAACAAAACCCCGGAGGCTTATAAAACAGAGAAACGGGAAATTAAGGAGGGATTCTATGGCAATACGAGAGGAAGTGCATTGCTTTTCGAGGTACGGGCGGGGTGCCTGACAACCTGGGCATACACGGGTAGCTACAGGCAGCAGGATGAAACATGTGCATGCTGCGGCAGTGATAGGGAAACAATAGACAATATTGTCAGGGGCTGTACAGAGATACAACCGCGGGGAGTGGGGGCAACGACGCTGGCCAACGCCGACTGCGCTGGCGGAAGCTTTGGGATTTGGGGCGAGGGGGAACATAAACTTCAAGGTCATAGAGGTGACGAAGAGGCGACAGGAATAGTGGTGGAGGAAAGTAAGAATGGGATGAGTACGCAGGCGGAGTAATCATGCGGATGAGAATTTAGAACAGCGAGGGGAGAAAAAAAGGGGTGGGAGCGATAAGGTTAAGACAGGGAAGAGGGTAGATGGGAGGGAGGAAGCAAATCTATTAGGTTAGCTGGGAGTATGGCAGGTAAGCGTAATAAAACCGGCAAGTCGGTTGCAGACAACGGACGCCTTGATTGAAAGGGAGAGCCACTAATCATCGTCATCATCATAAGTTATCATCATTAACTAAAGTTCCTTCATTGCTTCTAGCGAAAGCCTCTCCTAACTTTTTTCCTTTGTGACTGGGAAGGCTAGTACCGCAGGGTTTAGGGTAACGCAGCAACAGTTGCAGGAAAGGCTTAATTAATATTAATAATAAACAATAAGATAACCAAGCCGAGGGGCCACCTTTACCTTCAGCCATAGCATTATACAGTAGGCTATGGCTTAGCCGACGGAGGGTATTTTCCACCGACGTAGCATGTGATCGTTATCTTGCAAACACAGAAAAAAAGTCGTGGCTGGGCTTGGATGGTTAAGTACCCAAACGCTCGGTGAAAGTTAGCTGTAGTTCATTCCTCAAGCTAGGTGCAGCACTGTGCAGGCTTAACTGTTGTCAACAGCCCACCACCTCAGGGCGCCTAAGTCACCGCGAAGGAAGCGACAAAAGTCACCGTGGCCTTGGGCTTCAACTTGCTCAGAGGGGAGAGGGCAATGTCCGTTCTGAAACCTCTTCGCGGCGAGTTAGGCGCTCTCAGTGGATGCACTGTTGACAACAATGTAGCCTCCACAGTGCTGCACCTAGCTTGTGGTATGAACTATAGCTGCGCGGTGCCCTAGCCACTGCGGCGAAAGATTTTCAAGGGACAGCTGCGTACGTCCCGCTTTCTACCACCCGATGCATACCCCCGTGCCCCCGCCTAGACATGCGCACGCCTCGGGTGAAATGAGGCAAACAGACCTTCGAATGCTGCTTTCTCGCTCCGGCCCGACGGCACAGCTTTGCACTGCCGCCGAGACAGATGGATAAAGGGGAAGCGGATAAGGGGGAGAGTGCTAAGCCGAAAATCGCCAGAAATTCGCCATGTCGCCATTTAAAATTTTACGTCACCACGGGCCTCTTGAAGTCGCCAATTTGGCGAGAGGTAGCCACCAGTGGCAACCCTGCACAATATGCACACAAACCACAGCACCCGAACTAGTGTTATTTGTGAAGAAGTACGCAAGGCTTAGTGTTAACCGCAAGAAAAGATGCCCGCGTGGGGCCAGGGGGCGAATCAGTGCGGAGCTTGAGAACTCTGGGTATTTTTTTCGCTTTTGCGTTCAAACTCGGGTTCTGCAACGTTTCAGGAATAATAATAATAACAAACGTTTCTAACATATGGCATTTGCAGACATATTGCTTCCTCACACGGCAACAAGAATGCACGGTTGCCTTCTCGTTCAGTGAAGAAGAGGGCAAGTTCGCTCCGTAAGTCACCGCCCGCCAGGTGGATGCAACATTGAAAGAAGCCCTGCCAAGCCACTCAATCTAAAACAATCACTGCCTAAGGATTACATCACAACGATATAGATATGTGACAGGACCATCCCTCAAAACCAAATCTCTTGTCACTGCTCCTGCAGCTCTGCATTATTCTTTGCAGAACAAACCTCAGCTATATTTCAAGGAAACAATCTGTCCACAAAGGAGTTCCGAGCATTCTCGTAGTAATAACACATGCTAAATTGGTTTTAGTATAGTAAATACAACACAACTTTCCAAAATGTGCCAAAGATTGGGAAAATAAAGAAAACACCAACCAAAGGAGATTGAAATCGAGCCGCTTCAGGCACCCACCGATGGCACAGATGCAGAGGGATGTTGGTAAAATTGAATCCAGTTGAGCTAACCTACCCAGAACTCAGTATAGCAGATGGCAGAGGGGAAGGGGGGAGCACAAGGAGTAGGACGGGATAGCGGAGAGGCTGTTACATGGCACGTTGGGCACAACATTGTCGCTCTGGACCCCACTTGTGGAGAAAGAAATATATGTGCAGGCAAGTTTTGGTTTATTTGGATTCCTTAGTACCTATATTAGCTTTGCTGACTCTTCGCACGACTTCAATATGCCTTTGATTTCTCTACTTGCGTAACAGTCAGCGAAGCGTCGCATGTACGCTTGTGTGGAGTGACCTGGAGTTTGGGGCTTGATACAGTCAGCAAGCTAAACAACTAAAGCAACATTCTTCTTAGCACAAAGGTCCCGTGGCTTAGTTGAAGTAAGCGAACGAATTGCAACGACCCGCCGGCCGCCGGATGAATAAGCGGTTGGTCCACTCACTCTCTAAGAGGGTCGGCCATCTATGCAGTAGAGAAGAAGATATAAGCAATCATGTTTTGACGTCACACGAAATGCCTTAAAAAATTGGAAAGGAGGATAGTGGGAGAACGACAGCACTTTTCAATCGAATTTTCTACTGAATAAATTCGAGTAAACGCAGCGAGAGTAGGCGAAACATTGCCGAGAAATTCCAGTACAATTTGCGGCAGTAATTCTGAAATATTTAAATGACTTCACGGTACCTAAAATACTTGGTTGGGAACTCATCGTATCGAACAATAGCTTCGAGTTTTATAACAATGGCGAGATACAGTAGCCAAACTCTACTGCTGAAGGCACACCAGACAAGTACAAAACTCACTAGAACTATTCTTTCTTTCTCTTGTTGGGAGAGGTCCACAAGGTGGAAGAAGCTTTTCATGGTAGCCTTTTAGTGGAACCATATAAACGTTCTACGAAGGCTTTATCACAAATCTGAACTGAACAAAAGAATACATAACAAACATTGTCTGTTTAGTGCTGGCATCACGGGGACCTTGTTTGTTCGGACGCTTACTCATCATTTACAGCAAAGTATAAGCCCGGAGCAAGAAGGGATTTTTTTGTCATAGGGCACCCCTAGTAAGGCTAGGTCCATTGTTGCGATGCATCTACGAAGCGCCGATATTGTTGCGTGTAGAGAAGCCTTCTTGATGATGATTCCGCGTTGGTGCCTCATGGTGCGGCACGGTTGGCACGACAGCGATTGTTGGAGAGGGTTTTTACGATAGTAAATTTAAACAGGAGCGATATACAGAAGATATGCAAACTAAAGTTGACGTTAACAAAGTGAGAAATAAAGTGAGAGCCTTAACCAGTTAAACTCTCGGAGTCCTGCATGCACATTTATTTATTAATATTATCTTTTCGCCGCGAATTTGGTGGGTTTTTTTTCTCGCATTTTTCTGTCACCAACATGCGGTTCTTGCTCTGTGTATAGTGTGAACGCGAGCAGAGAAATTGTTTCCCTACTCTTTCTGCATTACAGCGTGGTGCAGAACGGATTATTTGACGTAATATTCGACATGTAGAGGCACTCACCAAAGTATCATGTATTGTCATAAGACAGAAAAGCAATGCCCATAGGACTACCATCGCGACTTTTTACAATGGTACATTTCCACAGGAGAGATATACAGAAGATATACATACTAAAGTTGACGTTAACAAAGTGAGAAATGAAGTGAGAGTCTTAACCAGTTACAATTCTCGGAGCCCTGCATGCACCTTTACTAAATGTCCCTGTTATTGTGTTTTCGGAGGGAAATTGATGTTCTTTTTCTGGCATTTTTCAGTCACCAACCTTGTGTTTTGGCTCTGTGTGTAGTGTAACGCGAGCGGAGAAATTCGTTTCCTACTTTTTCTGCATTACAGCATGGTGCAGAACGGACGATTTGACATAATGTTGGACTTGTACAGGAACTCACCGAAGTATCATGTATTGTCATGAAACAGGAGAGCAATGCCCAAAGGCCCACCATCACGACTATAAGGGAGTGGCTGCCGTGCAGCCGGTGTGAGGTCTGCGGGGCTGCAGTGTAAATATGCTGGGATACATCGTGCGCATCTCATTGTTAGGTTCGTGTCATGTGTCCTTCCGCCACGTACCAGTCTAGTGCACTACAGTACTTTAATGGGATACCTTTCCTCATCCGACCGCTCCAGATTAAATTTCAGAGAAGTACTAGTCATGTTTGTTATGTCTCAAACCTTATTCTGGAAGTTTGCAGTACAATCCGCTGTACAGTCTGCATAACAGTTCAGTGAGTTTAGTTTTGTTATTCAGCTCGTATTCAACAAATCTGGAGGTGTACACAGCCTAAATATTTGTTTTAAATATCATTTCACACACTCAGGTGAGGTCAAGTAAATATTATAAGGAAAAAAGGTCACTAAGTGCAACAGCACCACGATCCCACTAAAGAGACCAAGCTTCAAATCCCATAAAAATATTAATTTTGTTTGATGCACTCTTTGCGGCAGGGCTCATGTTTCGAAAGGACAACGACGGATTTTCGCTCAACAGGGCCTAAAGGTTTCACCTTTCAAAACAAATTGGGCGTAAAGAAGCTCCATTTGCTGAAAACCTCGTTTAAAGACCGTAGACATCAGCTGCCTCGGACACGTAAATGCCTCTGTTCTTTACCCGAAAACTTGTCAAGATTTGACCCTCACCGCCCAATTTTCCCACGATAAACACTGTGGAGATTTTGTGATGTCAACTTCATTTTAGCCTCTTGCCGCTGCTTGCCCGCCATCATTTGGGTGTCACCAAGAGGCCCACAAATTGGGGCGAGCCCTTTTGTGTTTTTGCTTAAAAATATAGTTCAAACAATTTACGACGTGTTATGCAAAATAAAGTGCATACTCAGTTTTACTTGAAAGGACACTGCGAAGTTGAATTATCAATCCCAGTTGTTTTTGTGACGAAACTTATGATTATATGTCACAAATGGCTTTTCTATAACTTATCTTTTTGGTTTGCGAAAACCTCACAAAGAGGGTGAAAAGATCAACCCAACAAGGATGGAAAGACTTCAAAGGTCTGTAAAGTCTTCCGCTAACATTCCCGTTACTGTAAAATCGGTGCAGAAATTCATTGACCTAAAAACAGGCAGGCAATATTTTCCGGTTAAAGTAGCCCAAGAAACTCCACTGTCCT
This sequence comes from Haemaphysalis longicornis, assembly GCF_048455015.1. Taxonomy (NCBI): domain Eukaryota; kingdom Metazoa; phylum Arthropoda; class Arachnida; order Ixodida; family Ixodidae; genus Haemaphysalis; species Haemaphysalis longicornis. The sequence goes on along the minus strand of NW_027526233.1, from coordinate 35,818,959 downwards.
TAAAAATATGGAGTGCACATGCGTTTCGCCTTAGAGAGTGGAACGCGGTAGTCGGCCAAGGGAAGACGTTGTACGTCATCGCCCGTCGTAGTTGACGACCACTCGAATAGCGCCCGCAATGGTAGACGACCACGTTCATGGCCTCCGTGTTTCTCAGAGTCGAGTTTGCGCCAGCTGCCCAGTTACGCAGCGTGAAAAATACATCACGGGCACCGCGCCCCACTGCTGCCTATGCGCACGGCGGAAATGTACGCCCTTCGATGTCACTCGCACATATCCTGCCTTATTCAGCAACCGTGAGATACGAGTCTGTAGCCCGCTGGCGGCTTTTTAGCACAACCAGATTGTTAACGGCATAGAATCAAAACAATCACTGAAATTCCTTGCTATTGGCCCCCGACGACTTCGCCAGGTTTTTTTGTTTTTTTTGTTTGAGAAGGTGTGGTCAATACTACGCGTGGGCCTTGAAAGAAAACGCCATGAAAACGGCCTCAATATGGCTGCAACAGAGTGCATCAAATTTTGCCAATTGACAGGGTCGGCCCCGCATTTTGTGCTTTTAAGCATGTTACTGCAACACAATTTCCACGTACACATATTTCCTTCGCTTGCACCTTGAACACGTTGATTATTCCAGTGTGCATTATTGCAGGACTAACCTGTGCGGTAAGTCCACCGATTCCTCTCCACGCTTTGCACACCCGCGCTAGTGTGTAAGCGGAGAGAGCAAAAGATTACGCGTTCCTTAGAATCTTTGATGTGCAATAATTCCTTACTAAAATAGGTCACTGCCTCGGCCACATGGAGTGTAGAACGTGGAAAATGCCGACCATATGTAACTATCCGTGATTCTGCTATTAATAGCCTTTTTGCGCGACTCGTGTGTGCGGGCTCCAGACATATCGCCTTCGTGAGGCTGTTGCGATTTCCTCAGTGACAAAAGTAAAACGGGAAAATATTCCATAGGCACATTTTTGTTATTTGGCTCATTAAATGCGTTTAATTCGGATGAGTGAAATGTGTAATACATTTGTTGCCATCTTTATTCATGCTGTGTATTTACTGGCTGAAACGCAACAATTGCAGCTATTATATTGAGACACTTACTGAAGATATTAAATATATTTATTTACACGGTTTTCATTAGAAGAAACTTATTCAGCTCGACGCATGTTTTCAAGTTGGCCACTGAGATAATTTTGCGGTTTTCGTATTATACCATGAGAGCGAAAATGCTTGCTTTGGACGCCGACTAACACGTCAAAGTGGAAGAAAAAGACGCACCTCTAAATCGCTCTATGAAAGCACCGCCTATCGACATCGCATCCTTAGGGGTTCAACCTCGTAATGGCGTTTTCCAAAACAACACTCTGGGCTTCTGTAAATGACCGTGCAAAACAAAGCACGCAGGGAGAAATAGAGACTGCGAACCTTTGTCATCTCTGCGAAGAATTCTCCGGTCGGAGGTAGGTCTCAGGGTGCCAACCTATTGTGAAAATATTGCTTTAAAGAGAAGACTTTGAGGATAAAAACACGCCCTCGTTGCACTGGATGAATCAGAGCTGAGAGGTAATTGTTGTGGGATGTATTAAAGTGACGCTTGCACACTACCTCTGATATATTTTGTACTCCACACGGAAAGCACATCACGAGAGCCAACTTTTTCTGACAGGCATGATGATCGTTTGCGAAGCGAACAAACATCAATCTCTTCCCATGGTCGGAATCGCACCGGGGACCTCCGCGTTACGAAGTCAACGTCTATCCGATTACGCCACGCCAGAGGACCCCCATGACACTACCTCACTATTCAAATGAGGGAAGGATCGCCTTACCACAATTCGTACAGTGTAAATTGGGTCCGCATGCTTCTGGCTGGGTTGCTGCATTTGGTGTCGCAATTACTCTCACAACGTTCATTTTAGTTGGACTTGACTTTGGAAAGCTTCGCGTTCCCCCATGTCATTTCGACTAAGAGATTGTTGATTTTCCTCTCGCCTAGTCTTTCTCAGTAAAGTATATCGCGGAGTTAAAAAGGGTTACGTTTCCACAAAACAGTAAGCGGACGTACAGAGCACACAATTGCTTCCAGTTTCCACTTTAAAACAATCGTACACACACGTATTCACAAGCGAGCAGAAGCAGCCATATCAGGGCGCAACGCAGCGCCAGCACGGACACTGCCAGCAAGACCGACTCATCGTGCTTATCAATCCCTTCGATTAAGTTGAATGCTTCATTTAACTCTCGTGAGCAATGAACGAAATGAGCCATAAAATATAGCTACTATACAAAAGATCGTCCTACAGGTGGCGCCGCTTAAGTTACGGGGCGCCATGGTGAAATTTCAATAGAGGGGAAACAAACGACAAAAATTCATGGGATTCTATAGGGTACTAGTCGGTCAAACAAGATTCATTTGATGTAAGGCGAACCTGTGCGCAGTGGGGCAGTGCAAACCAACGAAATACGCATGAGGCATTACCCTGCATCGCTTTCCGCAGCCGCAAACCCAACGCAAGCTCTGAATATCGAAACAAAAATTTTGAGGGAGCGTTGGACTTGGTTTGTAGTACACCTCAACACACAGTGTTTTAGGCACATCTAGGACGGAAATGATAGTGACAGCAGAGAAATCACCGCCGTCATTAAGAGCTGACGCGAAAGACTTTAAAATGATTCGCGTCAGTGAAAAAACAGTGACTTAAAGGACTGCCCGCTTGGCGACTACACGATAAGCCGCCGAAAGTTGCAAGGTTTCTGAGAATTCGCATTGAACGTTGCTCCTAACTGGGCAAAAGAGAAGTTTGGCTCTACGTCTCTTTTAAAAAACCCGGTGCGTACGTAGTAAATTCCATACCTAAGAATTGAGTCGCGAGTCTGTGCGGCAATTTAAGGCCCCGCTTGCGAGGGCAATGGATACCCCCACAGTCCAAGCTACGCCGAAATGCAACTTGAACGTAGTAAATGTGCCCTCAAAATATTTTGTTTGCTAGCAACCTTTGATTGAAAACAACGCACGCAACAGTGGTCTAAAAACGCGTTTATTCCATTACAAATGCGTACACGTAACATTAGCGCCTCTCACCTGCAACGCTCACACCACAGGTCCCTCTTAAAACAAGTTAATGTTTCGAAGATGAAAATGCTGATGAAGAAATGCCAGGATACACCTCCGCGAACTTACAAAAAAAAAACGAGCATAGCACGATCACACAGAGTGATTTCGTTTTAATTTTGCACCTGTTGCACAACATGCAGGACCGCGATACTTACAGGTAGCAACGCAAAAAGCTCCAGCGCGGACGACGACCCGTAATCTGCACAAAATAGGCAGCACAACATGTACCACACACTCTGTTTTGTGAATCGGTATCCAATGGTGAATAGACGTCGTCGTACGGAGAGTCGGCAGAATACATAAGACGGGCGAGCTGACACGCAGACAGTGATGAACCAAGCACAGGCAATTGAAGCCAAACCGCGAGATGGACACACCACACAGTTTCATAATTCTACCGGACACACTGCACACCGACACAGGCCAGCTAACTCAACGGGCGATAGGCCCACCCATTCAGCGCAGCCTTAGCACGTCGAGAAAACCAGTACGTTTCGAACAATCTCTCGCGCCGACGCCAACCCTCATTGTTCTAAACAATCACGCGAGCCGTCTGAAAATCAATGCCTTCAAAGAAAGACAAGTTGACGTTGAGGCAGGGAACGATACGGAGGGGGAAGCTGCCCTCTGGTCCCCCCCTCCCTTTTCTTCCTCCAGCACTCTGCGCCTATTGGACTGTCGGAATGAAAACAAACACACAAAAATGCGGGAGGTCACCACTCTTGTTGTTTCCCTCTTCCTCTCCTGAGCGACAGAACACGAAGAAAACGCGGCAAGCGCGGCAGCCGTTAGGGCAGTTCGATGGCTCCTATAGCCGCGGGCGATTACCAAACATCGCGAAATTATTTGCATGCGTATATAACAAGGTCAGTGTCCCGCCTATTTGCGCGTGTATAGTCTGCGAAAGCCTGTGAAAGTATTATAACTTTGCGGCATTAAGCGGCTACTGGGTGCGACTAAGTTCAGGGTGGGAGACCAAGTTTTGCACCAGTCGGGGAAGCAGCACACGGACTGGAATGCAGTTTCTTATCAGACTGGAATTTATTTTGAACGCCGACAACTAAACAACGCCGCAGAATTCGCTCCTCTGTTTCTTTTTTTAGTAACTGCGGCAGTTGTGTGGATTCTCATAGCCATGGTAAGAATGACTGAGAGCGGCTGCTCTCGTAGAGAGAAGGCGGAACGTCAGGAAATTGGGGTTTTATTTCAAACAGAACGCTGTAAGGCGGCCAGCAAAATTTTCAGGGCAAAAATATGCAGTTGCAGCAATTCTTTCAGAACAACATGTACTCACAAGTGATTTCTAGAGTTAGATAAACAGCTAAACATCGTACTTAAAAAATTTAATGTACCTCTTTGGCCATGTGAAACCGCCTGTGTTGTCTTCTTTGTTTGCCCCTGTATTCTGTTTCTCGTTGGCGCCGTTAGGGGTGCCACTCTGAAATCTCCCCAACCGCGAAGAGTAGCTAAACGACCTTTTTGCTTGAAGCTCGACGACATCGTCTTTGCTAAGCCTTCTTTTGCTCCGTGGCCTTCACAGAAACCAAAAGTGTGAAGCAGGTTGTTTTCAGTTCGGGGAGGTGTCAATTTGACCACGCGGAGAAGGACGAAGCTGTACTCTTATGACAAGGATGCGATATAACAACGGAACAAATTACAAGACAAACTGCACATGCATAAAAATCAAACCAAATGTAGATGATACAGTCCTATGGAAAAGTCTAGTTAAGGAATGATCACGCTTACATGGAGATCGATGGCTTTGGGATGCAGCTGTGGTGCGCTGCGCTCGGTGCGCTGGGCTCGGTGCCCGTGTCGATGTCGGTGCTGCGGCCGATGAACGACACGTCGAATTTGCCCGGGGGCTCCGTTGCCCGCCTGGGCTGAAAGTTGCCTCGTCGTCATCTGGGAAGGTGCGGCTCGGAGCGGATGTTCCCCGAACATTCGCGTGCGGCAGGTCGCCCCCGAACTGCGTTCTCCCTTCTGTCCGTGCAACCACCGTCTTCTTTTCTCGCCTTCCTCCACCGTTCTCCTTGACGTTGGCACTGGACACAGAGAGGGTTGAGTTGCGCACGTTGCGAGGACTTACGCAGTTTCAAGGTCTGGAAGACGATGCGGTTTGGCGTCGAGTCTACTGGGAGTTTGCATCCAGCTGAAACCTCAGCGAACCACCCACCTTCTGCCTCCGACTTCCACCTCCTCGTGTTCTTCCTTCCCCTTCCTCTCGCGCGGTATTCTTCGGCATCAGCACGCACCTCGTCTTCTTCACTTCTTTGGCCGTCAAAAAGCGGCTCCTCACAACAATTGTATCGCTCATGGCGCACTTAGTACTCTTGCAATAAACAGCAGCTACACGAAAGTTACTCGGGAAATGACCGAGTTTCTGTGAGCGAAGACGAGCATAGGGCGAATTCTTTAGCAGCGTTTCAACAAACACGGATATCACCTCCTTTGGTTGCCTAATTAATTTATATTAGAATTGTTCAACTAATTACGTTGCCATGACTGGGCACGGAAGCAGTTAAAACGCCATTGCAATTGTAGGTAAAAGAGCAAGTCGCAATTGTTTCCGTATTTTTGGACACGTTATTTACGGGCATACTCCCAGGGGCGGAGTACAAAAGATTCACCAGAAACGAGTATGAGAAACGGCGCCCCTATTTTATCATTGGATATTTATCTTACTAATGTGTTAATGAGTATAATGGACATTTAAAGTACTAAAATGTGTTATCCGAACATATATGCTCGGGAATATAGTCAGCGAACCGTGCAGTAGCGCTGTCAAGCCGAACCATCCCCCTTGAGCATCACACAAAGCATCTGAGAAAATCGGCAAGGAAAATGCGGAGAGGAAGACAGCACTTTCTCATGGAATTGTTACTAAATGATGTCGCGTCAACGCACCGAGAGAATTCGAAATATGGCTATGGCCTCCAGTCTACACTCTACGCAATGTTAAGATGTTTAAACATGACATCCGTGTTTCTTTATCGTCTACATCCGACTGGCACAATCATGGAGACGTCGATATTATTACGCGAGAAACGCAGAATCGGTTCCTACCACGGGAAGCCCTTCTAAAGCAAAGCTTTAAACCTCTACCGCCCAAGGGTTATTTCGCTGCAGTTGGTGTCAAAATAAAACTCCTGCGAATAATAAAAGAAGTTCCTGGCACCGCCCGGAATCGAAATAGGAACGAATAGAGAAGCGGAGCGAGGCCCCGTTGTCTTACCGATTGAGATACGAGCCAAAGTGGATACGAGGGTGAGAGAAGGCGCACTCACCGAGCACATCTGTTGGTTTAGCCCCTGCATTTTCGCGGAAAGGCATGTGATAGCGTCACACGACCTGCCCCGTGGTGCGCTCGGCCCAGAGCACGTGTAGCGGCCGTGTGCGTAAAATGCGTATGAGCTAGGAGTTGGCAAAAATAAAAGGAAGCTCACACCAACGTGTGGCGTGTCACTTCTCCTCCATCTCTTACGACGATCTCGCCACCTCCGTCGGCGGCGGCAGCGACGATGCAGAGGTGAGATCGTCTAACACCGGGTTAGAGCTTCCTTTAATTTTTTTATAAAAGAGAGTTTCCACTCAGGTGCTTCACCCATACAACTCAATCGACCACTATTCATGGATCATGCATTGATTTAACCTTACCAAAGAATATATCCTTGAAGTGATTAAGGGTGTGGTTTAGTGTATTTCACTGTCTCTGATTCCACTCTTTGTAGAGCCACGTGTGTGGACTGAAATGATGTCACATGGGTAATCATTGTGGGTGTCGTTTAGAGCTTCGCTTTACAACCACCTTCACAGGTTGGCTTGGCGCATATTTTTTCTTGAGCCCCTAAACGAAGTTACTGTTTCCTATTTGTTTTTTATTGTAATGGCTCTATCTGTGCCACCAACGGGGTACTGGTTCCTTGCGTAATAGGCAGGTGACATTGGGAGTGCCGAAACACTTCGGCTGTTAATAATCCCGGTACGGGGCCACAGGGTGATTATGTCCCTGTGAAGCCACCGTGGACGCGGTAGCCCTTTCCCCTCTACCCGGTCCCAGTAGTTGGCGCTTCTTCAATTGACACGCATATGCAGACCTCAAAGATAAAACAAGCAAATCCTTTCAATCTAGGCGACATAAAACAAAATGCTACGCCGTATGTAGACTGCGTACTATCAATCTTCTATGTTTCAAGGAGTATAGACAAGAAAGGTTGGCGTTATGTTATTTTTTTCGCTGGTATGGGTGGCTTCTGATATCAGCTGATATCAGATATCAGCTTCTGATATCAGCATCAACAATTATTTACAGCCTGGATTATTTGTGTCAGTTTTAGTTTATACAATACGAGCACCTTGGCAGCAGTCATGAAAGGACTGGGCTCGTGACGTCACCGTTCTTGTCGTACCACTGCCGGTCAGGAGGCACGCGTGTTCAGACCGGTGGTGGTCTCTACAATATGCGGGCGCCCGATCAGCCTGACGTCAGTCCCAAAACTCTGGCGTGTTATACACGGTGGAGCAGCCCAGGCCAACCGCAGCCACCACGTCGGCAAGTTGGGGCCAGGAGCAGACGGCGTCATTCTGATACCGACGTTAAATGGGTACCTGTTCTGAGGTTTCCTGTTCACAGAGATTGAAAAAGATGTATAATAAGTAATACTGAGTGGTTCCTGTCAAAACTGCCAGCGATGTGCCTCCATATGCAACGAAAGTATCTTAACAAGTTATCTGAGTTTTGGAATTTTGTGTCAGTACTCCTTTAGGCAAGGCTGGGTCAAATGTGTTAAATTGAAGCATGACATTTATTCTTGGGCCATCACTGAGGAAACTAGTGTAGAGGGTGCAAGATTTTGCATGCTGACTGCATTTTGTCTTAGGTTTAGTGATTAGGGGCTACCGATACTACTTTCAACGCTGATATTTTGGTTTGAGTAGTGTTGTTAGCAGTGTGTCTTTAGCTGAAAATATTGAAAGAAAAACGTGCCTTAGTATCATGTGATACCAAGGCATGTCCGTCCATCCTGCAGGCGTATCCTTGGAACAGCTTGGCCAGGCAGTGGGCCAGATCATCGTCTTTTCCCATAAATTTATCCGCTGCCCTCCGAATACCCCCTTCTTTCTTTTTACTTAAAACTCATTGAGGATAATTGGTTTCTTTTGTGGGCTCGGAATTGTCTTAAAATTAACTAATGTGCAGTAACAGGAAACTAGAATATTGTAATAGTGGAAAAAGCAAGGGAATTTTTAACAGCAACCTCTGAAGCCCGAAGTGCGGAAATGCGCACGGGGGGCTGCTGTAGAAACCTAGAGAGGAAACAGTTTGGTGGGTGCAGTCACCGCGTGTACCTCGCTGTGCCAATTTTCCCATCCTGGCGTATGCCGATCTTAATATTAAAAACACATAAACACGAAAACTAGCAGCAGCTCTGCGCCGCACACCTACTGATTTAAAGCTTATAATGATGAATGACAAAAAAAAAGTTCGGTCGGAAATAAACGTTGCGTAGAACATGATTTCGGAAATGCTGTGAATTCGGGCGTAGGAACGTTACGACAGTTGTACGCTTTACACAACTTCCAATTCCTCTTTGCCGCGACCAAAGCTTGCCTCATTGTAAGAGTGAACTGTACTTGAGAAACATTTCGAACCACTTCGTCTCCTAGTATTCCTGGGGAGATAATGTGCACTGAACGAATTGTCTGTCGAGATCCTATACGGGATTTGCCTAGATTTTCTAACGGATCCCTAAGCTGCTTCCGTTCACGCATTGAAGAAAAAAGAAACGACAGATGAGAGAAAATGAGGTCCCACACGCATTTAATCGTCTACGATGGCTCAGCGTATACAAGTATTCACGCCACTACAAACCAATTGGGCTTCTTGGTACAAGTCAAGAATTTGCACGCGTGCTGTGCCTTTCTTTCTCTGCACTTGTGGCGTCGGCGCTGCAACTTCTTGACGTATTGAGGCTACGAAGCATTTTCCACAGCACATCGGAGGAGCACGCATGTATTTATCATCGAAGACGCATCCACAGAAAGCATGATGGGTTTAGCCGTATGAAGAAACGATAGTGAATGGGGCGCCCTGTTTCCCGAAATGTTCACGTTCATTCGGAGAGGATGGAATATTGGCACGTTCATACCAATCATAACTGATACTTATTTTTCTCTTGAAAGCGATGCAACTAGCTTAAAAGTCTTCAACTTTATTCAGCACAATTCCATCCGTCATCGGACAATATGGTCGTGCTAACGACGCCAAGACTTCTGCGCTCAAATATCAGAAACCAACAAAGCTCATTAGGACAAAACCTAACCTGGTTATGGCCTGAAGGGCCCACCGATGTTTTTTTTTCAGTTTTGAATTGATTTCATGTTTAGGTTTGTGTTCTATTATTCATTACTCTTTCTTTTCGTGTTCTGAATTTTCCTTTATATGTGGAACACATCGCTTGCGCACCGTGTTCTCGATGTCCGATTCGCTATCCTCTCGTGCCTTAAGCATGCAAATGCATTCGATCAAGGCTTTGTGCCTTGCACCACTGCTAGTTTTCTTAAAGAGTTAAAGCCCGTGTTTTGGAACGCTTCGCACTTCAAGCGCAATTTGAACCTCTGGAGCAGCTATAAGCAAACAAAAAAGAAACGCACAGCCACGACCACCTCGCTGCATTAAACGTGCCTTAGTATCATGTGATTCCAAGGCATGTCCGTCCATCCTGCAGGCGTATCCATGGAACAGCTTGGCCAGGCAGTGGGCCAGATCATCGTCTTTTCCCACTAATTTATCCGCTGCCCTCTGCATACCCCCTTCTTTCTTTTTACTTAAAACTCAACGAGGATAATTGGTTTCTTTCGTGGGCTCGAAATTGCCTTCAAATTAACTAATGTGCAGTCCCAGGAAACTAGAATAGTGTAATAGTGGAAAAAGCAAGGGAATTTTTAACAGCAACCTCTGAAGCCCGAAGTGCGGAAATGCGCACGGGGGGCTGCTGTAGAAACCTAGAGGGAACAGTTTGGTGGGTGCAGTCACCGCGTGCACCTTGCTGTGCCAATTTTCCCATCATGGCTTATGCCGATCTTTATATTAAAAACACATGAACAAGAAAACTAGCAGCAGCTCTGCGCCGCACACCTACTGATTTAAAGCTTATAATGATGAATGACAACAAAAAAGTTCGGTAGGAAATAAACGTTGCGTAGAACACACTTTCGGAAATGCTGTGAATTCGGGCGTAGGAACGTTACGACAGTTGTACGCTTTACACAACTTCCAATTCCTCTTTGCCGCGACCAAAGCTTGCCTCATTGTAAGAGTGAACTGTACTTGAGAAACATTTCGAACCACTTCATTTCCTAGTATTCCTGGGGAGATAATGTGCACTTAACGAATTGTCTGTCGAGATCCTATGCGGGATTTGCATAGATTTTCTAACGGATCCCTAAGCTGCTTCCGTTCACGCATTGAAGAAAAAAGAAACGATAGGGGAGAGAACATGAGGTCCCACGCGCATTTAATCGGCTACGATGGCTCAGCGCATACAAGTATTCACGCCACTACAAACCAATTGGGCTTCTTGGTTCATGTCAAGAATTTGAACGCGTGGTGTGCCTTTCTTTCTCTGCACTTGTGGCGTCGGCGCTGCAACTTCGTGACGTATTGAGGCTACGAAGCCCTTTCCACATCACATCGCTGGAGCACGCTTGTATTTATCATCGAAGACGCATCCACAGAAAGCATGATGGGTTTAGCCGTATGAAGAAACGAAAGTGAATGGGGCGCCCTGTTTCCCGAAATGTTCACGTTCATTCGGAGAGGATGGAATATTGGCACGTCCATCCCAATCATAACTGAGACTTATTTTTCTCTTGAAAGCGATGCAACTAGCTTAAAAGTCTTCAACTTTATTCAGCACAATTCCATCCGTCATCGGACAATATGGTCGTGCTAACGACGCCAAGACTTCTGCGCTCAAATATCAGAAACCAACAAAGCTGATTAGGACAAAACCTAAACTGGTTATGGCCTGAAGGGCCCACCGATGTTTTTTTTTAAGTTTTGAATTGATTTCATGTTTAGGTGTGTGTTCTATTATTCATTACTCTTCCTTTTCGTGTTCTGAATTTTCCTTTATATGTGGAACACATCGCTTGCGCACCGTGTTCTCGATGTCCGATTCGCTATCCTCTCGTGCCTTAAGCATGCAAATGCATTCGATCAAGGCTTTGTGCCTTGCACCACTGCTAGTTTTCTTAAAGAGTTAAAGCCCGTGTTTTGGAACGCTTCGCACTTCAAGCGCAATTTGACCCTCTGGAGCAGCTATAAGCAAACAAAAAAGAAACGCACAGCCACGACCACCTCGCTGCACTTGACGCCTGAAAGAATGAGATAAGGTTGGCTTTGCCGCAAGACTTCTTGATGTGAGTGAATAAAAAATTGTGTGAAATGCTAGCGTAATAGAACTCGACTGGAAAACAATTCAAATTACCCTGGCCACAAGTCTGCTTTTAAACTAATATTACGTGCGCTCCATGCACATGAACAATAAGTTATCCTACGCCGCAGTTCGAGCACACAAACACTGAATGAAAGGCGGAGTTTTTATCCACTACAGTATTTCCCGTCTAGTATTTCACAGCACAGCCGCTACCCGATTTCCAAATTTCTGGCTTCAACCCTCCCCTGTCACTTTTGCTATATTTTGCCGTGTACTAGAACAGGGAAGTGTGTCGTTTGGTGCCGACTGGGTGGTCCCTATTGAGATGAAAATTTCTCCTAGGGAACTTCTGCTGGAAGCAGCGCGGCTGTCAACAACTGCCTAGCAGTTGATTTTAGAAGTGTTGTTTGTCAATTAATCAATCCATATTTATTGGCCTAAATAATCGTATAACTTCCTTTCGTCGTATAAAGTTTTATTAAACCCGTAAAATAACTGCTGAGTTTTGTTTGAAAATATTTAGGGGGCGTTGGCTGCACAGCAGTTCTCTGGGGAACGTTTGAGCTTTTGAGCTCGATATCATCTTTTCATCACAAAAGTGACTCGCGCTCTCCATTGTTTGTTCCACCACGACACACCCACTGCTTTCTAGTACACTGTACTGTAGGGCCGTAGTCGAAAATGATGACATTGTGCAATATGTGATTGAAACGATAGATGGCACATGTGCCTGCTTTTTGATATGAAATAGTAAACACCCACGACACTGGTAAAATGGTGATACAGTTTTTGACTGAATTCGTTTCAGATATTAGGGTGCTTTATGTATCGCATCCCTTCGTAATAGCACACAGTGGTTTACCCTCGTCAGCAATAATTTGTTACTACATTCTGCAGCGTAGTACAAGTAATATTGAGCTTAATTAATAAATGCGGTTTTGCGGGACAATTTAGACTGTTTAATAGACAGGCTCTTATTTCGCCGCGTTTAGTGATTATCATTTTTATTTTTTATTTTAACCAGCTTAAAAAGTATTTCATTCTTGTTTTTGCTTTCGCGATTATTTCTGCAATGAATACCAGTGATAGAAGAATCACAAGTCCCAAAAACTCAGTTTATTTTAAAGTTTCTAGGAGTAATGCTTAGGGACAGAAAACGACGAACGAGGATTAGGAAGCAAACTCGAGTAGAAGGTATCGTAGTTCAAGTTTAGAAAAAGAAATATACTGGACGATGAAATGACAACATGTGGACCACGGGACTTACAGAATGGACATCAAGCGGCGGGACCAGAAGACGGGGAAGGCCCTTGACTCGATGGAGAGAAGAAATGAGATGATTCGGAGGCAAAGAATGGAACTTGAGGTCAATGGCGGAGGCCCTCGCCCTGCAGTGGACCTAAATAGGCTGCTAATAATGATATTACGTCATTTATGTAAACGTTCAAAAGTAAAAGGCCTAACATACCGTTTTGAATAACCTCCCATTTCAGGCAACATTTGCACCTGTAAGCCATACCTTGTGTCTATATTGTCAGCTCTCCTTGCCCTGAAAGATATTTTATACTCGTAAGAAGAATCTAGTGGTTTAATTTATGAAATCAAAATACATACTGAAGTCCAAGAACTTTTTTGTAAGGCCCACTCATGGAGTCAGTGGCCAGGCGCCCAGGCTGCGCGTGAGAAGGGAAAGATCCCCGCCGCTCGGTTTAACGCCACAGCACTACCAAAACTACGCAGCCGTCGATGCCATTTTGACACGGGGCGTACGGTATCTGGCTTGTCTGGTTGAAGGTATGCAGCGGGAATATACTCATTTAAGAATGCAGACGGCCCTGCCAGGTTCCGAGAATTGTTGACGTCGTAGCAGACAACAAAGGGGGGATTATCGGCGTCTGACCACGCGGTGGATTTACCGCGAGGCACCATTGTTTTTGTGCGCCGCAGTCGGAACGGCTAGCTTTCGGCAGCCCCCGCTTTTTGCCTCACTCTTGCGCCCCCCCTCTCCCCCTTACCCCTCGGTGTCGCGCGTGCTTGATCGCCCGCGTGTCGGCTGTTGACCAGAAGGTGATGGCGCCTTATTGGATATTCCAATGCGCACTGAGTGACAGCTGTCTAAGTGAATTTGGGCCCTCCCTAACGTGTGTACGGAAGATAGAGGGGCGTGCCCGGGAGACAGAAATACCGAAGTGTTATGAGGCCGAACTTGGCCGCAAAACAGCGTTCTTGTCTGAGCTCTCAGATAGGCAGTTCCCGGCGATACAAGGAGTCTCGAGCGCTAAAGCTAAGTTGGGATTTGTGAGTCCCCTAAGCAAGTGGTTAGGATGGCATCGGAAGTTTAGGGTACAGCTGTGTTCCTGGCCACAAGACGGGTCCTGCGGTGGCAACTTAGTCCCGGCCGTCGTTTTCCTTTTATTACTCATGTACCAAGTTATCCTACTGTAAATTGCTGTATATAAACTCTTCGTTTCCCTTCATCAACTACAAACGCCTCGAATTCATCAATTCAGCCACCATCTCCGAGAACTTCAACACCAGCGCCCTGCGAGGCTCCTGCCCCATCAACTGGAGCCCGGTCGTGTTGGTTCCGGATCGATACTGGACTTTGGGGAAACGAACAGCAACAATATTTACATTTTGTAATGTTAAAACTGTTTTATGTACTCAGGAAAAGATGCCGTTCGTAGAGACTATTCCGTAAAAAATGAATGAGCTCTCCGGTTTTACAGAGGGCTTACATAAAGTATTTCCAAGCTACGTATCCCCCCGAAAACTAAGAACTCTTACTAATGGTTATTTTTCGGGCGTTAATCGATTACTTGCGATGTACAACATTCTCCGTTATTGGTCCCCCATTGTTTTGACATTACTCAAACCATCTCAACAAGGCTCTTCACTCTTCATAATTATCATCTCTGCAGATGATGCCACTGTATGTGCGGGTGCAGAAACCCGTGCGGGAATTGAAACCAGAATAGTGGGCTCTATGAAAGACTTGCCTTGTTGATTTTTTAAAAATCGTTAAACGAATGATGTCGATAAACTGAGTACGTCATGTTTACTCAAGGTACAAGACCGCCAACAATTTATTTAAACTTACTATCCGTACGTTGTTAATACAGCAAGTCTCGTATTCGAAATACCTGACAGTTATTTTTTATTTTCATTTACATTAGAGAGAAGGTAAAGTATTTATATAAAAGGCGAGATATTATTTTTTGTACTATGTACGATGCCCCCTCTAGTAAGCATCCTGTCACTTACATATCAGTTATTGTTGTGAATCTTGGAGGCAAACACATGGAACCTAACTATCGCCTTTACATCGTATGCAAAAACGAGCATTGACCATCCTGACTACTTATTCTGGTCTTCCCAGGAGTGCCGGTTTTCATAATGATCATGTAGTGTCGCTTAGGTTCAAGCCCAAGTGCGAAATGTCGCTCTTGATGTAATATACTATAAAGAGCAACACTCCCCTTCAGTTAAGTATTTTCCCCTTAACCTCTCGTAGAGCAATGCTAGCCGGAAATTTTAAATTTAACCTTCCCAAGTGTGACAATGAATAGTGAATTCTTGATCATGTAGAGTGGCTTCAAAATATGGAACGAACTACTGATCGAGCTCGAAATAGAGAGAAAATTTAAAATGACCACCAAACAGCATAACAGGTCTAGTGGAATTTTATCTAATACCCCTCCTATGAGAATTTTCTTAGTTAGTGTCACATTTGTTGTTCTTAAATCTCTTGTGTGCATGTTGTGAACATTTACAGGGGCCGTCAGAAGTAATTGGAGAACCGGAACTGTGCCGAACAGCATACGAGCGCTGTGTAGCCGCACCGGTGGCAAACAAAAGGAGCGGAACACGCATGCGTGCCTGCCGACGCCAATTGCCGATCTATACTTCACAAATCACTCTTTTAACACGGCTTGGAGCGTTGTTCGCGGCATACTGATCTCGGCGATGGCGCTGATTACAGACCCACTTAAAATTATTACAAATGAAAAATTGTCAAATCAAAACCCTGCAATTTCGACGCTTCTCCAGCAGCTCGCGAGCGCTTGAAAGTGCGTGAGAAACGTTGCCAGATAGCGCCTATGCTATCAGCACCATCGCTAAGGCCCAGTATGCCGCGAGCAATGCTCGAAGCTGCGGTTGAATAGGTGGCTTGAGAATTATGGAGGGGCTACAACCACCGGTAGGTGCAGTTACACGGCGTTCCTATGCGGTTCGGCCAGAACTCCCGTGCTCCAATTACTTCTGACGGCATCTGTACACTTACAGCTGTATAATATCTAGTCTGGTATGCTGCTCAATTTTTAATCAAACCTCTATGCTCTGCGGCGGAATTGATTTTAATTGCTTGTAATTTTTATATTTATCGGCGACTAGCCTTTGCAGCTACCGGTGCAAACAGTGTTTTGCATATAATTCGTGGTTAACAGAATGAATTACCCCATTCAAATAAAGCGTATTGCAGACAAATTGAGTATGTTACACTGACTGATTTGCTTCAAACAAGTTCCGCCAATAATAGAACAGGGTTTTTCAAACAGTTTACAAAAAGAAGCAGACGTAATTTCAGGCGGTAGACGCCCGTGGTTTTTTTATTCTAACATCAAAAATGACCGCAACCCTGGCCAGCTTCATTCTTGTCGGAAAAAATGCGCTGGTTGTTTTGAAAGAGTAATAATATGACAGAGGACTAGTGAAGTTATGTAAGACCAAATTAATTAGTTTTTGAAGGAATACTTTCTAATCCGTGGAGTAAGTATTTTTAAGCACGTGGGACCAGTACGTGGTGAATATGTTTGGTCAACAAATAAAAAAAACCGGCAGTTTTAATAAACAGCAAAGATGTGCCTGTTTTTTTGTGGTTTCACGATCAGAAATTAAGTTAATAAAGAAAATTGCCTTGCGCGATTGATTTTGATGAAGTGCCAATATTACAATCTCTGGTTTCATAATTACGTTTGTAGTGCTTTGAGCTCTAGGCTGCAGATTCTCATGGCGTACTGTTAACATTGCCGCCTCGTCGCCCCGTTTCGCTTTGCACAGTAGTTAAGGTGAAAGGATGAGATCTTTGTGTTTCACAGAACGAGTGAGATGCAAATAATCGTTTTGGGGTACACAGAATTGAAGCGACTCTAGAAGCGCGAATCGCGAACTTAAAATAGCCCTCATTGCCACGTAAACAGCAGTGCGCAGGTGGGTTGCAGGACGTCTCTGAGAACGGGCAAAGCAGCAAACGCCAGGAGAAGAAAGTATACCGCATCGGAATGCGTTAAATATTGCGGCCGCAAGAGGTACGTTGACGACTTACGGCGCGACTTTCTCTGCTCCTGTTCAACAACAGGTTTTAAGTCCTAGTAAAGCGCACGGCAGGAAAGGCAACTTTACTTACTGGGTCCACAAAACGATGATAGTGATATGCAAGGCGCACCAAGTGCTTTTAAGCACGCTTCTTGTGATCAGAATCGACCATAGGCACCCTTGCATTATGTAGCCGACGGCTGTCGGATCGCGCTATTGCGACAGCGTAGAATTAGTTCCGATTTCTGACTTAAACATCGAACGTAAATAGCACTTAAAAGTAATAAGCACACAAGAAACACGCGTATTCTAACGTTTCCGCGGAAAAGGGACGAGTATCTTGCCAGAAAATAGGCTGGGTCAATGCGAGAATAATCGAAAAAGAGAAGAATTGAACCTCTTGATTTGATGTTGAACCCGTGACAATTGAGATAACGGAGCACACACTTAAACCACAATGACAGCATTTCCCCAACATGCAGGCACGTTGCCTACGTCACATCTTGAGGCCAACGTAGCCAGATTGCTTCCTCTCCATGTTTTCATTGTGAACAAGGCACATGTGCGGGAGCCGAAATGTCTTTTGTGGATTTTATAAACATTTCTTGTCGCTGCAGTTTTTATTGTTGTGATGGCAGCGCGTTCAAGGCGGAGCCCGCACTTTGAACGAGCAGCGCTTTTGTGCGGTTTGGGCCGTACACTATAGCCATATTTATACACATCACCATTAGGAAGATCAGTCTTGACATGCAGCAACTAGCGCGTGGTTTTGCATCGCTCTTGAACAGCGTTGGAAATGCAGAGGGCATGTTAATGACGTCGCTACTCTGGCGAAGCCTCCGGGAAGCCGGGGGAAATTTGGTTGCGTGTGTTTTTTTTCGCTCTTCTAAAAGTGGAACGCGTCATTTTGCTTTCCTGCGCCTTCGAGAAACGCGGCTCCACAATCTGCGCGCAAAAAACATCCGGCTCGCACGGCGGCTGCGACGCGGGGGTTTCAAGGGACCCGACAGCGATTACCATCGGCTGCTCCCCATGTATTTTGGGGTAAAGTCTTTTGTCCCAGCAATCTCCTCCCGCAAGACTTATAAAAATTCGTTCACTGTAACGGAGACTACGGCCGCTGAGAAATCCGGTATAATTTCCCCTTCTCAACTCGACTGCGGACAACCCCATTAGGCTGCCTCCATCCGCGCGTATCCGCCGTACAGGGTGGAACCAGTTATGGGTTGACGCCAGTATTTTGGGTAACTTGCTCCTCCGGCTGGAAGTCATTGTATTAAAATCCGGCTGTAATTATCGCCGCAACGCGGTTTCCTGGTGAAGTTCGAATCATCTTACCTGTTTTGCGTTGCTCGGTCTTCTGGAAAACGAAACGAACAGCACGTTGAGCTCGTTGATCTAAAAGCGGCGGCACTGAACTGTTCAAAGGTTTTCGCCACCCTGTATGGCGGAGCGGGTATGAAGCATCCTCAAATCTACGAAATCTGCGTTCTGTCTCCTGGAGAGGAATCCATTTCGCGGCGTTCTTGTAGGCAGCCCTCGATATGTCACATACCGGGGAGTTTTATTCTGATCTGTGCAACATGGGAGTGTCTATTTAGGGTCCAGTTGACCAAAAAAAGCAGGAGTAGATGCCTGCTCGCAAGCGGTGCTCGGGCTGGTTGGGTGTTATTGAAGCAAAAAAACCTTTGTTTTCGACTGCTCCACTTGGAAGAGGAGTATAGAGTTCGTCACTCAAACTCAGTGCACATACAGAACACACAAGAAAAACAGCAACGATACTTAGAGCTTCTGGCATAGAAGAGGTTGGTACACAGCGCCGGAGACAGCGGACTGTCACAGGAAATCCGAGTAATAAGCCGCGCAGTTAACCAGCGACAGCCAAAAGACAGCCGTGGTCGCAATGACATCATTTCGTGCCATGCCAGGGGTGCATAATAAGGAAAATTGAAGATAATGCGGTTGGGTTTTCCGCGTCTTTCACAGCTATTTGAGCGCTCACCGCTTCACCTCACGTGTAATATTTGTCACAGGTATTCCTTGCTGTCTAGTCTAAACATCGCTCAGGTGTGTTTGCACTGCTAAAATAGTGTTTCAGGGCCACTTAAAAGGAACGCATCTCAATTACAAAGAAACACTCCCTTTCTTGTCTGTGGTGTGATGGGAACGGACCATTGTAAATAAAATTGACGGGCACATTAACAATGATGTGTCGCAAAACGTTGCACAACAAGGAAGCGTAAACAGAGAAATCTTAAATATTCGGCCTTGGGCTTCTCGAAAATAAAGTGGCTGTGGGTCAAACTGGTACATCTTCGTACAAACACTCTTGATTATCCTCGAGGACCGGGAAAGGTGTGTGTGCGAAGGTTTGCCGGTGTCCAGGCTGTCTACGTGCAGAATCGCTTGTAACTCGTGGACAATGAAAGATGACAGAGTTCAAGTACGCAGAACGAGAGAACAACAGTGGAGTCGTGTTTGTGTTTAAAGATCGCTTCTATTTCAGTCAGTGCAGCGTGAGGTAGGGGTTACAGGTGGTATTGAAATATAACCATAGAGAAACAAATAACAAGGCAGGACAATTCCTTTGAGTCCTGTGGCTGCATTGACTGTAGCACACCGAGCGGCTGGGAAGAGAACTAACTGCTATCTTTGGGATTCAGTTTGGCAGGCACCGATTTTAGCGGGATGTTTGAATGGCTTGAAATCGCTGCTCGCAGAGAAGGGCATCTGAACGGTATTTCCATGGTTTTATACCTTCAATAGAGCGCTGATTTGAATATATCATTGTCAATATGGTGAGTGCATGCTGTTTAAAGAAAAAATAAAACATGGAACTGCGAAAGAGCGATTTCAAAGCACTATTTACAGACGGTTATGACTTACTGTACTTCTGTGTTTTCCTAAATTTCTCACGCCACATAAAAGAGACATCTCATACATAAACATATGTTTATTGCAGGATACTAAGCATAACAAAAATAAAAGGGTCGGCATTCTCTGCAATACAGGCATAACTATAAACAGTGACTAATATTACACACCCAGGAAACAGTACCGAGTATTGAGAGGAAAAATAATTTGCCAGGAATAAGAAAACGCGCAACAAGTACAGGTACCTCAACCAGACAAGGTATTTATGCAGCAAGACAATCTAAAACGCTGAGAATCCAAAAGAATCAACCATTTGTGGTTTTATTTGCGCCTCTAGCCTCCTAACACTGTAGATAAGGAGGCAGTCACAAAAAACAGCTCCGCCATAATAAAATGTAGAACTAGAATACTCGCTGGAGTTTACAACTAATTTTTGCTGATAATTTTTTTACTGCGGCAATTTCTTCTGCTAGAATGCTAAAGAAGGAAAGAATTTGTGCCATGTTTACCAAAACGGCTTTGACGAACCTAGGACATAGGCTGTTGCCTCTGGGCACTTACGAATCAGTAGTAGTATTTCAACAGAAATAAGCTTTGTGTGGACATGAAAACGCAAAACGTTTCCATGTCCACACAAAACGCAAAACAATTCTACTTCTATTGGCTCCTGGCTAGTATGCGATTTCCAAAGAAGACGGGTTAGCTTCCGAAAGTCCTGCCTTCCCAGCAAAGGCAAAGGGCAGGCAGGGATATTTTAGGTAGTTTGACGTAGTGAAACGACAGCTTCAAGGATCGACCAAGGCAAGCCAATTCACGTCTTCCGCAGCCAAATCAAGCACTGAACATATATGGTTACGTGGCAACATTTGTGGGACCACGTGCCACATTTTTGACATTTTCAACGCACACTCCAGCGCAATTTAAGCAGTACCATGCACAATTCAACAATTGAACTTCAGATAACTCTGCTTTGCATCTCACAACCAAGCACTAGGCAATAAGTAAGGCATCTAGAGTACACTTTACATCAGCCATGTTTTACTATCCACCATGTCGTACAACAGAGGTTGAAAATACTTGTCCCAGCTACATGCTCGTGCGTAACACCACATATGTGCACACGACATGGTATTACACTTTTTATGTACCTGATTACATCCAGTATAATTACAGTTAAACCCGGCGCTAACGAACCCGGATATAGAGAATTATGATATATATAGAACAAAAATAATTCAGTTACGGAAATACATGGGAAACATATTCCTTATAACGAAGTTCACATCCGATATATCGAAATCCGGGCGCCTAGAATGGCCGCCGAAATGCATTATCTCAGAGCGGCGATTGAGATGTGGATTGGCCACGACCACGGAGCAAGAGTGGCGACTGAGACATTGCGCCTCGCATGGAGCGACGTGACGCCTAATACTTTTGGAACTGTTTCCGATGCGCGGGACTCGCGACGGAACCCGCCCAGTCAGCGAGTCCGGACCAAGACAGCAGCATCGGTGAACGGTGGGAAGAGCTCGCCAACGTTCCCGATGATGTCGCGAGTGAAATCCGTCCGACGCTTCTAATGAAGCGCTTGCGGCAGTCGATGTGCTCCGCCAATGCTTCTTAGATTTTTGAGGACGCGGACTCAAACTGGTGCAATGTTTCGTGTAGAGAATGCTACGCTAGTTTAAGCCGCCAAAACGAAAGTGAAAACAAAAATCACCGGCTTTTTTTTTGCAACGTGGGCCGTTAAGGCGGAAAGTAGCTTTGATACTTGCAATTAGTGGAATATTTTGGTATGGTAATGGCTACTCACCGTGTTCGTTTCTGTCTACGCGGATGGCGGAGTTGGGGAGGCCGCGGGTGGCTCCAGCGAATAGCGAACTCGTAATAATA
The DNA here is from genome assembly GCF_048455015.1 of Haemaphysalis longicornis. NCBI lineage: Eukaryota > Metazoa > Arthropoda > Arachnida > Ixodida > Ixodidae > Haemaphysalis > Haemaphysalis longicornis. The sequence continues at coordinate 35,797,314 of NW_027526233.1, read as the reverse complement.
AGCTCGTTATAGGCGGGTTCTGCTATATCGAACTATTGGATATATCGAACTAATTGCGGTGCATATTGAAGTTCGCTATAAACGGGTTTGACTTACAGTGCAACTTGATTAAATAGGCACATGATTGGCACACTGCGTATATCTGCTAGCTGTGCTTCACCTGAAAGCAAAGAGCCGCAAAATGGGCCCCCCGCACTACACAGTCGGCGTTCACTGCACCTACAACATCTGCATCTATTTACCACGAAGCGAGTACACAATTCGCTAGATATAAAAAAAAAACCTACATTTTTCCCTCTTGAGGTGTTTCACTAAGTACCAACGAACTTCTAAGGCATAGCAAGAAAGCCATGATTGCTGAGGACGTTATGAGAGCATTTTAAATGCCTTTTTCAACATGGTTCTCTACCATGTAGATGACTGTAACAATATGCCAGGCGTATGCTGACAAACAACGACATTAAATATGACCTCTCACACTGGCAATCTTAATATTGTAAAAGGTTTTTTGTGGATGTTCTGTTACAGAGTTCTGAAGTGCTAGCAGCAACGATAATTTGCGAGCCGTTGTGGGATTGTGGACGTTGTAGCAAGTGGTTTTGACCAGGTGAGGCACGTCAGAGATAAAGATACCCTTGCCCCTTGCATCAAAGTGAGGCTTTTCAGTTGTAACTTTTCAGTTGTCAGGAGTGATTGATGCCACTGAATAACTCTGGAAGAACAGTTGGCGCGGTCATTTCTGGGAGTCGTGTGAGGGCAGGGTCCATGAAGTCTTGTGTCATGAAGTGCTTATTGCATGTCTGCTATGACAAATGCAGTTTTCTAGTTGGCTGTCTTGATGGCACCTCATCCAGTATTGGCCATCCATGCTGTAGACCTTGTTAGGCGATTAAGGACACAGTACACACTGTTTGCAAAAACAGATGACCTGCCAACAGAAATGCGAATAGTCTTTAAATTTCTTTGCAACTGGTACTCAAGTATTGCCTCCGTCATTAGCAACCTGATCTTATTCTATTCAGTGATCGTGCAGTCGCGCTATTAGTAACGCCAAAAATATGTGTTTGTGTGACTGCGCAATACTGGTCAGCAAATGCCTAATGCATTCAAGCTGTTGTTTGGTATAACAAAAATAATAATGCGGCTCATATACCCTGAATCGCTTTGTGTTTTTTGCTAAATCACGACTAACAGCGAAACAGAAATTAGCGTAATACAAAGCCTCTTGTCCCTTGGGGCCGCGAAACAAAGTCATCCCGAGAACGGGCCCCGGACGAGGGTATTTTTGGCCACTCTATGCGCACTGTGGCGCCCAGCAGTACGCGTTGTATCGAAGACCCCCAGAGGCAATGGACTGGAAAGCATGGCAAGAACCCACACAGCTCAGTGAATAGGTGCAATGTGCGCGGTACGTGTTTTATGAAACTGGCGTTAATAGGACCAGTGGAAAACAAGCCAACGCTTCAAAAATGGGAATGGCGGAACAGATTTATGCAATGCCTGGGATATCAGACTTGCTATACAATGTAAAATAAAGACCTAAATTGAAGGTTTCAATTCACTGCATACTCACGCCACCTCGAGAAAAGCTCTTATCTGCCGAATACAGACGCGTTTTCACCGCACTTCAGTCGCCATTGCGAAGCGACGCGCTCGCGTCTTTGGCATCAGCGAGTGCGTTCGCCGGGTACGCAAGCAGCGCACAATCATTGGCGGCCGTGTAGAAGCTGATGATTGTACGGGTGCTCTTTATGCAGAGTGCACGGTTCAGAGGTCCAACAAGCACCTCGCACAAGACCTAATGACTCGTTCCGAAATCCATCGCCATCACATGTATATTTCCGATTACGCAAAAAATTCAGCGAAACAACGCACTTGCGACTACTTCACAGCACACGCGGAGGGTTTCAGACAAAAGTGTTAACAGAAAATATGCCGACGGGGTCTCACCAAACCCCGTTCCTTTCGCGGATATCTCGAAAGTCGGTGACCGGGCGAGACTTGATAAGGTAGTGCTCATGGGGACTATTCCGCAAAGGGCCCACCGCGTCCTGTTGCTTTAATGACGTGCCTCGACGGCACAGCGCTATTAGGCAACCCGCCTCGGGTTAGCCCGCGAGCCATGCGGTCCCCGGAGCTGTAGGAGTGCTTCTTAGGAACGCGAACGAAGGGCACGCCGGCCCGGAGGTCCGAGAACACAGGAACGAGAGGTACGCCAGGCCCACTGGCCGGCCCGGTTGTCCGAGAACACAGTAACAAACGGTACGCCAGGCCATCATGCCGGCCCGGAGGTTCAAGAACACAGGAACGGGCGGCTTTTTTTTAACCATTCCTCCTTCTCGCCGTATTTCCTGGTAGCCGGCCATGATGACCTTATGCGGAAATTGGCCGTATGGGTTGGCGAAGTGGTTTCGGGAGAAGCACTTGGTAGAACGTTTGACCTCTCGCCAGTCACACCGTCGGTATAGGATACCGTCTTGCTCCAGCAACCTATAGGAGTGTCCTTTCCCGCGAAGGAACGGTTTGCTGATTTTGCAGTAGCAGCGACTTTGTGTCCCATCTCTCTTCTGTTTCTGCCCTAGTTCGGCTCGCGACACCTGGAACATCTAATCGACGAAATCTTTAAAGGTGTGACCTTGTTTGGGTTTTTTGTGGGTGTACAGCAGATATCAGAGAGAAAGCATCCTGCGCCATGGTTTGGTTACCGCAGTTGACACTCCCCTTGTTGGTGCTTGACGATGGTTCGCAGCATGGGTCAGGATCGTGTGGTTTTCTCACGCGAGATAAATTTCCATTGACTAGATCGTATGGCGGGTTTTCCATGAAGGATAGTGACTTCACCAACGAAGAAGGGTGCGTGAACGGGAATGACGGATTCCGGCAGCTGTTGCGCAGACCGGTCGAGAAGCAGAACTTCCTTCGCTTCTCCGTTGAGTCTCTCATCTGTCACGCGTTTTCGTCTAACATTGACTATGCTGCTTTCCGTGTGCCCGAGGACGGGGACTCTTTCACAAATAAGCATCCTTCGAGGACGGGTAGTCCATCAGCTTAGAATCCAGGCGCCTTCCGCTCTGCTGAATAATGGAGCTCTGTGATCTCCAGGTTCTTAGTGTAGGGGCACGTTCATGAGGGAACAAGCCCGTACATGTTCTTGGTCGGGGTGCTTGCTCCTGCAAACTTCAGTCCCATGCCACGACTTGCCCAATTAACTGCATTTGCGTGGTCCCCTTGAAGTGACGCGATGGTCAGATGCAGTGTGGCTGGTGTGGTTGCACAGCTAGAATTGAAGCGGCTTCTCGGTATCACTTCAGTTTTTAGCTTCCTCACTTCAATCTCGTTCCTAAGGTTCGTCACGTTTATGGCCTCGAAGGAGCGATCGACGTTGTCCTCTAGAGAACTGAGTATCTTGTAGTCTCGCTCTTTAGCAATATAATGAGCTTGGTGTGGCAACACCGAATAAACTTCTCTGAGACGAGAAGATCTCTGAGTCACAGGAATGTTTTTTTGCGTGCCCGCAATCTCAATACAATATTCAAAGTATCCTGAGAGCCGTGCTCTCAGGATACTTTGCTGTTGTCTGGTCTCGGCATCCATGGCACGCGCTTTCCTGAATTTCTCTTGGTAGCCCTGGGAAGTGTAGCGTAAGCCCTGCAATAGAGCCTTTTTGACCATTTGGAAATCCAGCTATTGCTCTGCTCACATTTGGCCTATCACGCTCAACGCTTTCCAGAAAGGCACATACTGAGGGCCGTGGCCTATTTCTCTGGTTGTCATTCTTGTGGAGTACCTACCCGCTCAAAGCACTGTAGAAATGCATGTAAGGCATCCTGACACTCGTCAAAAAATCAGGTGAAGCTTCTGGGGATTCACCATGACCCCAAGAGACGGCGTGCCGATCGTTCAGACACTATTCTCGTGGCTGGCGTTCCCCAGAGACCAGGCAATTGCCGGCGTTCCCCGAAGTCGGAGCCCCAGCAAAATAAGCTCTTTGCGCTTTTCATCCACAGCCTTCAGCTTTTCGTCTTCCTCGCGACTTGCTTCCCGTTGAGCGACTTGTTCAGCGTGCTGGTAGGCGCGTTTTTTTTTCGACCTACTCATGGAACTCAGGGCAAGTTAAGCCGTACTGGGAGCCTAGGGCTGTGCGTTTTGACGTCCACAGGGGTCTTTCAGCACGTATTGTATTAATATCGATCAGTATACTAGCTGGATTCTTGCAGCATCGCCACTCTTTGTTATGGTAGAATGGGCAGGATAGCCCCGACAGCGATGAGATGTGCTACTGCATCCACGGGAACACACACATTATGTTTAAAAAACAAACCGACGGTCGCGAACGGAAAGCGGGGAAAACTATTTACAAGTATCCAAAACGACTAAAGGAGAACTGGCATACGTGAGTTCGCTGGTGTTGGCACGGTGCAGTAGAGTCAAGGGGAGACGGGGTGCTGGCTTCGGGGAGTCGATGCGAGGCGGCAATGTCCACGAGGCTGCTGAGCTCAGTCTTCGCAGAAGCTGCAAACCGGCGTGATGGTCCCACGGCGAGGAACGTGGCGATGGCCGATAGCTATTGGGGGGGGGGGGGGGGAGGGGAGCGTAGGCCTTTTTTCAGACGAGGCCTCGCTGCCTGCGCTCTGCGCCACCGGCACACCACTCACTCGTCGGGCGTCCAGACCTTATCCCGGCAGCGTCAAGGATGATGATCATCGAGCCTACACCGCGATCGCATGGTCACTTGGGCGGCAGCCTCGGCGACGGTCCTCATGCCTACACCATGAGGGTACCGTCCTGCTGCCGTCTTCGCCAACCGCTTCCGAACTGCGTCTTGTTCGCTTTCTTTCCTGCTGTCCCTTTCCCTCCGGCGAGCTCTCCGGTGGCTCGCCGGATTGGCCACTACACTGCACTGGCCCTTGACTACGCATTGATCAGACAAATAACGCAGATAGGTTTCCCTTTTCACGTACGTTCGCACGGATGGCATCGCAGTGTTTTAGGGCATAATGAATAATAGCCGTAACAGTTCGCCAAGCTTGCCATGGCTAGCTATTAGAATAATCCAACGCAGTGTGCGGCTCACGTAACTTCAGTGCAGCCAGAGCGCACCCCGTGTACTTAGCCTACGGACCGCCGGCCAACCGGCCACTTCCACATCCGTGGTTTGCGGCACGTCAACGCTATGCGCTACTACGGGCGCGTACCATTGACATCCCTCAGCGCTTGAGCAAACGGCACAACCTGCCTAAAATGTTATTACGTCCGGCTGAAAAAATTGTTTATTCCCCATTTCCGGTGCGTTTCCTTAGCTCTTATCCTAAACACGCCGAAACGGCGGCGCCGGATTTCCGTGAAGCAAACAGATAATCGCAGAGTTCGAACTACAAGAAAACGTAAAGATGATACGCCACACCAGCGCTTTTTTTTAAATCTCAACTTTCGTTCAAGACGCAAATTCAATGTCGCGAAAAAAGCACCGGGCGCGTCTTTTTCACACAAGAGCAGTTACCACGACGCTGCATAAACGCACGTGTAAACTCTGCCGAAAGAGCCAAATGGCGGCTTCCCCTTGCGGGTTGGCTAGGCTTGACTTGATATCGTGCATAAAGAAGCCACATAAATGGCCATTCACAACTATTGAAATTGTTAGATAAATTTAGCTGTGTACGCCACTAAGGAAAAACAATTACAAGGATACCATTGTGTATTATTTGAAATAACACACAAAATCCATCTGTCGGAAGAATAAAAAGTTAGGCATCCACGTAAACATAGCGCAAGCACTCTGCCCAAGTTACCTCACATAGAGTGTTTTTTCTATGACACTACCACACCAAGCATATACAATCGAATGGCGGGAAGCCGCTTTGAAAATCGTGAGAAAGTTGCTTAATAGCCATGTAATTTTTTTTAGGTATTTTTTGAATAAGTGAAATTCCACAACACAAAACAAATGCATGTATGTGTGCACGGGAAAAACAATACTAAGTTTTTTTGTCATTCGTCAGAATTATTAGAGTGCACATATCCTATTAGATTTCTATTTAAGAAACATTGCTAACGACTCAAAGAGTTTAATAATTTAAATTAAATAAAAGCTCATTACACCAACATAAGTACACCATTTGATTTTAATAAACTAACCGGAATACTTGGCCGGAATTTCGCCATCACTAAAGTTGGCGAGGATAGAACAATGCAATCATTCAAGGGAGTAACTTTAATCGTTATACGGACTTTCTGGGGCTGCGCACATGACTTAGTATGTCATACGGAGCAATTGCTGGCGGTGATAAACCGGAGAAGCATCAGTATATCAAAGCATGCGACATAATTTATCCGCACTACGTAAGAGCCTTATTATTTCAATTTGCATTGAGTAATTTGTCTACGAGCCTGCTCACTGCTAGTAAACGCAGCATTGGTCAATAATAGTAAAAACACCCAGACAGATAGTTGGTATAACGAAAATGTTCTAATCGACAACAACATTCACTTATTAGTCTCCGGCGCCACATTTTTGGGCGATGCATATTTCTTGCGTGTGTACTTCACTTGCATGCATGCAAAATTCGTAAATATCACGGCCCTTTCCTTTTACCCCTAAAGCTCCATAAATAAAACGGTCAGTAAACCAGCACAGCAAAATAGCTGGAAAAACGCACACGTCCTCATCGGTGAAAAGACTCCACTTATATGGTTGAGTAATGCTCCGAAATACGTAGGTGGGATTAAAGCCAGTTTCTACAAATTATACCGGGTACACGGCACCTTATGCCGGGCACACACATGTGAACGGCAACTGCTAAATCTGTACAGCGATTCCATCAGAAGATCAGGCATGATATTTTTGCCACATTAGCCCCTTCAAGTTGTCCCAGTGTAGTTCTCCTAGTGGCTTCAAGCTGCACTACGGACGCATTGAAGCTTGACCTTTTGACATGATAGGGGAATCGAGGGAAACAGAGACATGCAGAGTGACACAACCCACTTTTAGGCTTCAATTCATGCGTCATAGTCAAACGTCTTTAGACATAGGCCCCGCTTTACAGCCTTTACGTTACAAACGCTGAAGGTGACAGAGGAAGCTGCCTTGCGTTTCATAACCGCAAGGCTGAGGTTCATGGAACTTCTGAAAGACAGCGGATCTATTCTTCCTCGGCCGAATTTTTACGCCGTGTTCCTACTAAAACATTTTTTTTCACCTTTGAGGTTGGATCACGGACCTCATGGCCCACTTCAAGACTCTTGTTTCTCCTGGTATTTTTTATATTTAAATTGCGTTTTTAAAAGCAGCACAGCAGACATAACGATGTGTTTCTGGTATGTTTATAAACATATGGCCGGCATTACCTATCGCTTAGAAGTTGGCCACAATTTCAGGTAAGGAGATATTGTTACGTTGAGGTACAATGGACATAAACCATAAGATAAGCAAATGATATATTTAGAGCATAAGAATGGCGGCCATGACTGAGCCCGCTTAGGCTATGGGCAACGTCAGATACTTCGTCGTTGCAATGCTGTAACCAGGGCGTCCCGTTAGTCTGATCACTTTATCCTCTCGAAAAATATAAACACGAATAAAAAATCCCAAATGCACACAAATGTGTTGGCGTGAGAGACAGAGAGTGAGAGCGGGAGCGAGAGAGAGGGAGAGAGAGAGAAGACACAACACATTTAAACGCGGCAAACCTGGAAAAAGCGCGCGAAGGACAGGACGAAGGCAATAAGGACAGAGTCCTTCACTTCCTTAGTCCATCTTTCTTTCGCGCGTAAATGCATTGATCATGGATTAACAACTGTCTCGAACCCACGCACTGTTACCAGAGACAGAGGGACGCCTCCCGGTTTCGAAGGTCAGCGGTGCCACAGAAAGAAGGGTAAAGTGGAAGGGTACAGGAACCACGTTGATTTATTCGTCTGCCGCTCAATAACCCACATCTAATGTGATAGTCCACTGTTCCAGAATAAATACCTACCAGTCGCCTAACATGCAACCCATTCTTTATATTAAATTTTGAATATATGAATATAATGAACTGGTTAGGACCAAATGTGACAAAAATCACTTTGTTTAAAACATGTAAATACCTTTCCAGTTACCCGTCTTTCTTAATAAGTATTCCTGTAATAAAAATAGTAAACGCCTTGTAAACAAGTAAATATGTGAACATCTTTACATTAACTGTTCCCGTAATAAAAATATAAGCTCTTTTACCTTTCATATCGTCACGAAGCCAAAGATGACGCGGTCGGCTTGAAGGGAAAGCAAGTAGTTTTGAGGGATTGTGTGCTCTCCTATCTCAACAAATACACATTTGTTGAAGCGGAAGTCACCAAAGTGCGCGCGCAGGCGAGTGTAGGAAAATAATAATGCCGAAGGGTCATTTCTGGAGGTATTTATCTTTCGACGCGGGTGTTTTTAGAACCGTCGAATTACATCGAGATGACGGCAGATCAAACAAGATTATTCTAGGTGGGGGATCTTACTTTGACGCACACTTCCTATCACAAGAAATACTAAGTGGGGTATATAAAATTACCAATAAAGACGCGCTGCACTCGGCACACCGATAACACAGCCCGGCGCAGGTAGATTGAATAAGTCTAATATGCAAAAAAATCCAACGCGTGGTTCGTGGCAGTACCCACCCAATGCAATAAAACTACACTCCAAAGAAACAAAAATGAAGTCCCTCATCCTGCGTAATCAAGTTTCCGACGAACCACGTGGATGACGTAGGGCGGCGTGCGTCGTCGCGGTGTTCTGGAATCACCATAGGGTATCACATCGTAGTTAAGTTGGCCAACATGTATAAATCGGCGGGGTCCGAAACACCGATGCAGTAGCTTCTTACTGAGTTCACGTCGTCGGATGGAAGTCCAGCCCACACACAATATCCTGGGTCGTAATCGGAGTCTCGGCGTCGGAGGTTTTAGCGTTCGGCATCCACCAGCAGCTGGTCCATTGTGCGAGCTCGAGTGAGCTGTCGGACTTCCTCAGCACGCTGAAGGTACTGTTGGACGTCGGCGTTGAGGCCGCCGTCTTCGACGTGGCAGAGAATGGATTCGAGAATCGTAGTCGGCCATCTTCTCTTGACAAGCTCGAACAGTGTCAGCAGGGTAGTTTCCTGGATAGCTGTTTTGCACGCAAATGTGACATACCGAAGAACTTCGTCCCAAGTCTGATGTTCTACGTCGACGTACATAGACATGATATCCACCATCGTGTTGTTCAGGCGTTTCATTAGTCTGTTCGCTTGGGGATGGTACGGCGTCGTTAATCGATGATCTGTATTGCCGTAGTGTACAATTCCTTGCATACGCTCCGCAGTGAAGGCCGTTCCGGGGCCCGTGACTAGGACTTTAGGTGCTCAATTTCGCAGCAAAACTTCGTTTATGAAGACCTTCGCGACTTCTTCTGCAGTCCCCCTCGGAAGAGCGCAGGTCGCTGCGTAGAGCGCCATGTGGTCTGTCGCTAAGACAACCCACCTGTTCTCGGATCGTGACTTAGGGAACGGCCTAGACGGTCCATTGAAATCTGTTGGAAGGGCCTCGATGGAACTGCGATTGGCTGCATAATTCCAGCGGGTCTCCTCGGCGGTGTTTTTGAACGCTGTCAGTCACAGAAGCTCCGGATATAGTGGATGACGTCGGATGTTATGCGGTGGCAGTAGTTGCTCGCCTTGAGTTTACAAATAGTGGGAGCTCTGACGAGATGTCCGGAAGACGAGTCGTCATGGCACGCTTCCAGAATTTCCTCACGAAGGTCTGCGGTTATGAAAAGATAATTCGTTCTCATATCGGAGCGGAAATTCTTCTTACGAGGACGAAGTTTTCTACGCTCAATGCTGGTAAGTTCAGTTTGAACGATTTAGGCAGGGCGAAGTTGCATCCTTCGGGGTAGCCGATCATAACACGTAAGTTGGGCTCGGCACGCTGCTGGGCGGATCAGTCGCTCTCCGTGACGATTCCGAAGAACGCGCTATCTTCATCAGAGTCTTGCTGGTTGGGTCGACGGATTCGTGGGACAGTCAGCGTCCGAGTGTTTCGTGCCGGATCTATAGATGATTGTAATGTCTATCTTTTGCAGGCGCAAGCTCCGCCGCCCAAGACGGCAATAGAGGTTCCTTAAAGTGGAGAGCCAACACAGCGCATGGTGGTCTCTCACAACCTTGAACGGTCTACCATACATGTGTGGGCTAAATTTTGAATTTACGCATATATATGCGCTGCGCTCTTTTCATGGGATAAGTTGTTTTTCTTCTCCTTCGACAGAACACGGCTGGCAAAGGCGATTATTTTTTTGCAAATGATTTGCTTTTGGATAAGGGAGGGCACCCAACTCTTAATCATTGGCGACCATGTGCATCTCCGTTTCGGCATTTTCGTCGAAGTAAGCGAGCAGCGGCACGTTTTGCAGGCGTCGTTTCAGCTCGCAGAATGCGTTTTCTTGGCCTTTTCCCACCCGAAAGCTGTGCTGTTTTCGATCAAGCTCGTTAGTGGCTATGCAATGCGTGCGAAATTTGCGACGAAGCGTGGTAGTAAGTACACAGTTCGGAAAATCTTTGCACGCCCTACTTGCGGTTCAGTCTTGGGAAGTTCGGCATTGGTGGTGAGCCCAACCGTGGGCGGCGCCGCGAAGCGCGCCTATGTGACGTCGGTTTTGGGATTCTCGCATTTGTCGTATGAGACCATCATTCTCACTCCCTGTGCCGTTTCATTGGGCTCGGTTCTCGTCCGCTGGTTTTACGCAGATGATTTCGCGTGTGGGTAAATTTTTATCACATTGATAACTTACATCGGATACAGTGGCTCAAGACGTGAGTTGAAGTATTGTTTTGGATACCGCTACGGAAGAAACATTGCCAGCGTCACCCCATTCCTACCGAAGCCTTTCCTTTGAGCAGCAAGAAGAGTGGGATCTAGGCGTAAGCTTCTGTATTTAGCAATATTTCCAGCAAAGGTAACAGCCAGCTGGTAGTAACCGACGACAGCGAAAACACAAGTCCAAAACAAATCCCAGACCCTCGTGGCTGTCGGTTTTGGCAGAAGGTATTACGATTCGCAGTAATCATTGGTAAGGTAAGACAGTTTTTGCAACCCTGCCGAACGCTCGAAAGTATTGTATCACATCACTTTACGTTGCCAAGACATGAAAGTATGCCAACATGCAATATGGCGCACAAAAACTGTAGGTCGAGTTCCAAATAACCTTCTGCGTGCATTGGAGCATGCTCGGTGTATAGCAGGCACCTAACCAGTATGAAGGATTATTGAGCAAAACCAGTGACGTATGCGGCAAAGATACACTAGCGCTATGTTTAATCTCACCTTTGGTGATCTTTGGGTGTCATTTCTGACCGTCATATCGCCCCAATATTCAGAATTGTGTTATAGAAAAACTCCACTAACTCCATTTAATAGTAATGTCGGGCTGATTACTTGGCCGGTCCTGACTACAGGACAACCGAGTAGGAGTAATTCTCTTCAATTCATAGCACGCCATCCCAAGTAGACCACAATTTGTTCTTCACAGATGGAAACTTTGGAAAACAATAAAGAACTGCTTGAAAATATTCATCGCTTTCTATTCTCGTGAAGCATGCACGTATAATATTTAATACATTCGTTAGCGAGTGTATAAAGCATTTACACAGCAATCATTTCAAACATTGCTCAGGTTGAGAGTGAGTTCGTTATGATAACTGATTACAGCAGAAATTCGGAGCACAGAAGCCGCCTTCGAGTACTCTGGACAACGTTTTCTGGGGCGCGATCGCGGTGGCGTAGGAGAAACCTTCTTGTATTCCCACGGCAATGAACAATGCAAGCTGCGGAATCCATCTTCTTGCACGCCACCATAACGAAACCCAATTTGTGAAGAAGGAATAGCATACAGCCTGCAGAAAATATACAGGCTATATTTGTGAGCTTCCATAACAACAAACCAACTAATAAGGCGCTTGGGATGGTACAGAAAAATTAGTTTGTTGGGCACAGAAAAAAATCTTCATTGGATTCAAGTCGACAGCAACGAAAGAAATAGAAGACAACCGCTTTATTTACTGATGTACGATGCGCGTGTGGCGGCCCGCTTCTTGGTGCGTAGACTTAACTTTTTGAGTCTTCGTAACAGCCTTGCAAAAATACTGAAGGAAGCCCACGTATTTTGAATGGTTATCGAGGAGCTCTGAGTGCTGAACCTCGTGAATAAGCTAGGAAGAACGAGTTAAACACAATAGTCTGACTGATGCTGTGAAGAAATTTGTTTTCTCTCGCCTCGTGTGCTCTTAACTTGTGCGGGATACAGATTGAAAAAATTCACTATGGGTATAACCTGGCACAAATAGCTGAATTACAAAAACAGGCTTTTTAATGCACTAACGCATCAAAGTAGGGGATTTCCAACGCAAACACTGCTGCCCCTGTCAAGCGGAGCGTAACAGAGGACAGCGGCGCCAGTCCGTAGGCCCACGTCACAGCCAGACGCCGCCACTCAAACATCTTCCCTACATTAGCCGACGTTTTCAACGGTTTAGGCACCACTACCGCGCCATTGACGACATGGCCCAAAAAACGTAGTTCCTTGTACGCGAAGCGGTACTTTTCAGGCTTCAGCGTCAACCCCGATGAGTCAATAGCTTCGAGTACAGACTCTAGCCTTTCAACACGTACGTGGAACGTTCGGGCGTATACCACAACGTGGTCCAGGCATACAAGACAGGTGTGCCACTTCACGCTAGCTAGCACGGTGTCCATGACTCTGAAACGTTGCTTGTGCTGTGCGAAGCCTGAACGGCATCACCTTGAACTCGTAAATGCAGTTGGGGGTTACAAATTCAGTCTTCTCTCAGTGTCTCTCGTCCACATATTTGCCAGTGGCCTGTCATTAGATCCATCGATGAGAAGTACTTCGCGTGGCAGAGGTGGTCGAGGGCTTCGTCGAATCGGTGCAGCGGGTAAATGTCCTTTTTGGTGATCTTGTCCAGTCGCCGGAAGTCAACGCTGAGCCTCAATGTGCCATCCTTTTTCTTCACGAGTACGACCGGCGCAGCCCAGGGGCTTTTCGATGGCTGTATATTATCGTCGCTGAGGGTGTCTCCCACTTGGGCCCGGAAGGCTTCCCGCTCGTGTGAAGACACGCGTTACGGTTACTGTCGGGTAGGTGGGACTCCATCTTCGGTTATTATTCGGAGCTTCGCTAGAGGTGTCTGACGTAGTTTTGAGTTCCGCTAACAGCACTAGCTGAAGCGACGCAGCAAAGCCAATAATTTCTTCTTTTCTTTTTTTGGCAATGCCGGATTTACGTAGAACGGATACGAAAGCTTGTGGTAGCTTCGGGTGCGCGTTCAAAGTCTATAACCGCGATCATGTCACTCGCTTCTTGCGTTTCTTCGAGGAACGCAGTTTTATCACCCTCGTTTTAATTGCGTTTTTCGGGGAAATTAGTGGCCAAAACACAAGATTGGCGTTGCCGAAAGCCCGCAATGCGTCTTGCGGCGGAGACACCGTGGTCAAGAAGCAACCTTTTTTCGCTCTATACGATGGCGTGAACGTCCGGAGCAAGTTCTTCACAGTAGACGGTAACATCAAGCTTGCGCGGGGTAGCAGCTTGATACGATCATCGGCGATCCTAACAGCAGCACTGTATACACGGTCCGGTTCCGGCGTCGTGGAGTGATCGGAGGAAAACGTTCTCGGCTTGGTCTGTAAATACATTATTTCACCGTTGTCCGTCAAGAAGTCAATTCTAAGAATTACGTCTCGGGAGCATTAGGCAAAATGAAGAATGCGGCACAGTAAGTGGCGCCATCTATGGTGACATGTGATATGCACGTTCCACTTAGCGTTACAAGAGGGCCTCCTGCGGTGCGTATGTGAGGACCGTCCCATCTAGTCTTGACTATTTTCAGGCTAGACGCAAATGATCCGCTCATTACTTAGTAGTCGGCTCCTGTGTCTATGAAGGCGACTACATCAAGTCCATGGACGTACAACTCTACGTCGGACGCCGCCTTCCTCGGGTTCCGGGTGCGTCGGGGCGTCGTATCTCGGCTTGTCCGTGTTGGCGGTCGGCACCTATGCGTCATCGATGTCGTCTTGTCAGAAGCAGGCTCGGTTATGTCGGGTACGCGACGCACCGTGTGGCTGTCGTCGTGTTCGGGAGTCACGTCAGGGTTTGATCAGATCGTCGGACTGAGGGCACGTAGTGAATCTTGGTGTTCGGGTTGTCCTTGGATCGTTGGAGGGGTTTAGTTTTTTCCGACGCTCTGCAACTTCACCTCCAGGTTGTTCTTATTTTCTCCCCAGGGGCTGTAGGGACCATCCAAGTGCTAAGCGAGCATTGCTACGGCGGTTCGGCGACTGGTCTGGGTAGGGGGACGGGAGAACGGTGGTAACGGGATGGGACATAGCTGTAGTAAGATAGATGCTCGTCATCCTTATGTGGTCATTGGCCAGGGAGAGGGCTGAGTGCATCGACAGAGAAACCACGCAGTTCGAGTCTCTTGTATGTGCAGCGACGATAGATGTGGTCAGCTTCTCCCCTGTGGTAGCACTGCTGACGAACTTCGGGAGCCCGCCATACGTCCAAAACCAGACTACAGGGCGTTGGGCGGGCGAGAGTGGGTGGTGGTACGGCGGGGCCTTTTTACGACGTGTTGGAGCAGGGCGGGGTCGACGAACACCAGCGGAGTAGGTGAAAACGTGTAGTTTGCGGGGTTCTTCGGATGGGGTACAAGTCTCCAAAGCGTGTTGAACTTCTCCCCGAATCACGTCACTCATAGAACCGACTTGGGATAGTGGCGTCATCGGGAGAAGGTTCCGCAGCTCTTAGCGAACGACGGCGTGTATGGTTTCCCGTAAGTCTTCCATCGCGAATCCAGGGGCGGGAACGGGGTTCGCCAAACACGCGTTGGGTAGTCGATTGTACTGCCTCAAACGCATGCCGAGGGTCCTCTCGATCATGGAAGTTTTGGTCACGAATTCAGTGTCACGCGTCTCACGCGGCAGAGAAATGAAGGTCGGTTTGAAGCATTGGATTTCCACGCAATAAATTTACAAAAGAAAACAACTCAAATGAACGGAATCATAGCGACTGAATACACATATATCACACTAAACAGAAAAAACCGGCATGACCTCACACTCCAAAAATCTATCGGAAACGTCACTATATTACATCAACTGTCTACGCCGAAGTCAAACAAGTCCTACCCTGTAGCACGTCGAAGCCGCTGCGATGCCGATGACGTGGCCCGGCGCGTAGGCTTCCGCGTCACCGAACGTCGCCGAACGTCGCCGAACGTCGCTGGTGCGTCGTGGTCCGGATGAATGCGGTGCGATGACACGGCTTCGCTGAGCAGCGCGGCTCAGCAGGAGGCCAGCAGTACGAAGCTGCTTGTAACAAGTGGTCCCGAGCTGCCCGCTGCCAGACGGTGCGATGCCGCTGGTGCGTTGTGGGGCACGGCCCGAACTTGCCACCGTTCCTTCAAGACCTCTTTCCACTCTCTGTACACTACAACTTCGTCGTCCCTCTCTTCACCTCGCATTCTGTCGTGTGAGGATCCTATTTGCTGCCGTTGATAACCTTCTCCTCCTCTTCGGTCACCCGGTGTGTCGTCTTCATTGGTCCCTTCCAAATCCTTCCCGCCTTCCCCTACGCCGACTGTTCTTTCTCTTCCTCTTTTCTTTCATCATTTTCTTCTCGGGCCAATCCCCCTTCGGGTATGGGTTCCTCTTACCACATAATATTACCCCCCGAAATTGAAGAGTTTTTTTTCCTAAAAAAACCTGCTACACACCACGCCTGTTTGTGGCAACAAAGTCCGCAGTCCGCACGTCCCAACATCAGTCCTATGAAGCTACTATATCAGTCCCAAGAAACTACTAATATCTATCACACACCACGTTTAATCTTCACAAAAACTAACTACAAATTCTACACTCAGTCACGACACGTAACACAAACAGATAACTCTTTCTCTTCCTCTTACACTAATCGGCTCATACAATCTATTCTAACATTACCAAAATCAAACACATCAACAAATCTCAAGCTTGCAAACACTCTTAATGAAGGTAAACTTCTCCACCTCCTAAAGACGCGAGATTTACTACACAATAAAGATGCTTATCCTCCTCCTTCTCAACTACGTCATTTCTCTGTATACTTCATTACCCCTACAACACCCTGTCGTCTGCACCATACCACAACATTTATGCTTTACATTAATATACAACCTATTTGTCATAATAACTTATGAGTCCTATATCTTTCCAGTCAACTCCATGATTTCAACCGGCTTTGTTGAGCTTTGACTTCATCTTCACCTTCTTGCGCCTCTTCCATTCTGCACCTTTCGCTACACTGCGATCTCTCTTTGAACCACCGTCAAGGTTCACTTGTCTCACTACCCAATCACCCGACCGCTCTCTCCAGTCTTTGCCTATTGCAATCTTTCTCTTGAATTTGCGAGACTCACACGGTCTCTTCTTTTGTGTCTTCTTTGCGCATTTGCGCTTTCGCTCTCCTCTGTCTTTGGTACTTTGGCTAATCCCGGAGGAGAACTCACTGCCTATCTTTTGGAAGACGCCACCTTGGCCGGGGTACAGGCCTTAGCTCGTCGTCTGTGCGTCATCTTCGTAGCGTGCGCTAACTCTACGAGGTTCCCCGCTACCCTATCAATTTTCGCACAGTTCCGCTCATGCACTTGAACCGTCCTAAGACCCAAACTCTTTTTCCTCCTCTGCTTCGCACTCTTACGAAAACAAGGGCACTTTTTCTCGCCCTCTTGCCTCTCAGCCCCCTTACCGGGTGCTTGCAACTGCCTTTTACCTGGGACTAGCCCCGTTCCGGTGCCTAACCTGAATTTCTCGAAGCGGGACTCTTCATTGACCACGAGGATCTGCGTCTGAGGGAGCTGTCCTAGCTGCTCTGAGATCCGCTGACATGGCTGCGCACTAATGACTCCGTTTTCCATCTTCGACGATGAGCTGTCTGCTGAGCCGTCTAAAGAATTTGCATTGTCCTTTTGTGGGACAAGTGTGCTCTCAATAGTCCAAGGCATTTCCACCGGATTAGCAAAGATGTTTAGAAGGTGTGATTACGCAACGCCTAACAATAGCTTGTAACAATAACGAAGTGTCGCCAAAGAGAACGGCTGAAGTATCAGCCATAATACGGATCGCTTTAGCGCTAGGTGCGGCCGCGACCCGTGCGGCGAAGCGTGCAGCCGCGATCCGCCGACAAATTTTTTTCTTTGAATTTTTTTGGAAACGCCAACGAACAAAGCTCAACTAAAACACCACTTTTGAATAAATAAAACTCCAATAATGTTTTGGGATTGTATTTTTATTTGTTTATTATTAAGTAACATTATTAAAAAAGACCGAAACGCAGCAGCCACTAACGTAGCCATCTAATACAGGAACCAAATGTTGAAGTAATGGTCATTCATTCTCGCACAATAAAAGCTCAAGCGCCGTCCTGGCTTTAGAAATCAAAGCTTTATTTACTAGGTAAACGAAATTTACCGCTGTCTTGCGTGAATAAGGTCCCCCATTGTACCCGGTAAGCATGCGCATAAAAAACATGGCAGTGTATCTGCTTGCTCATTCCTAATGTCGTCGAAACACGATAGTCTTCTACCGACCTTGTTCTATTAGTCCTGGTGTCATTTATTTACATCTTCTGGGCCTGTAATCTCGCCAGAACTTATCACTTTATGACTACTCTATGGTCGCTGGAGGGCGGAAAAGCGCGCGATCTGGCGTTGTCGTTTTCAGAGCTATCCGCACTTAACACAATGTATGCGTTAATGCACAGCGTGTTCAATTTCTTCACCATGCATAGTCATGGAGAAATAAAAGACGAACCATGGAGGGCACCGTCCTATATACGGAACGACGAGAACCGGCGTAGGTGCCGCTGGTTGCGCCACCTGGTAGCCATCCTTGGAAACCCCTGGGCGTCCGCACCTATCGCCACTGCCTGGTGACGTCTCCAGTACATACATCTATCTTCAATCCCAATGCCTATTTTTTATTTTAGTTCACAAGCATTTTGGCAGGTGTTCCGCTGGCTCAATAAGAAAGTCTCTGTACTCCGCAAATCTCAGATGGCTCAAGTATTCCCTGTTTATTTGTAATCCTGTGTTTTCTTAGTCAAGCTTCCTAAACACCCCGTCCAGACACGCTGTGAATAGTTTTGGTTAATGGTATCTTCTTCTCTTCCGTAATTTCGTACACAGAATTTGTCCCTTTGCATGTGAAAAAATATACTGTCCGTAAATTCCTAATATATGCCGTCAAAAGGTCATAAGTGGGTCTATGAATGTGGTAATTTGCGGATTTTGGTAGTACTGTATCGACGACGTGACTGTGATATGTTCTTGAGTATCGTTCCTTAAACCAAGCTTGCTCTCTTGGTTGTTTGGAATGTAGGTTGTTGCCGTTAACTGTTACTTTATTAAACAGTCTGTACACATTTAAGAGTGGGCTGATGCATGCGTAATTTATAAGGTCTTTGTTATCTTCCTTTTTTGTTATCTTCCTTCTTGTGAATCAGAATTACGTTAGCGTTCTTCCTGGCTATGGTAACGTTCATGTTGTTATTGCATTGAGAATAGTGCAGCACACATTTCTAGTGTAATATCTTCATCCTCTTTTCCTTGAGAGCCAAGATAGGGTTCCAGTTACTTTTGACGGAACCTGTACAGTAGTGAGTGGAAGTATACAGACCACGGGAGCGGTGGCCAAAAGTAATCGCTGGGCCGCCTGGTTTCGCGGTGCCTGCTATCGAAACAGCGCGGAGCGCAGGCGTGGCCGAGCAGTACACCACCATGCCGCAATCGTTCTGTTCTTCCCGATTTCTTCACGCTCCGATAAACTGACGCAAGGGGAACCTCGCTGACCTCTCACTGTGGAAACGGCGCACTGGCACAATCTGCGACAACGCTGCTCCGCTGGTAGAGCAGCGCTTGTTATTACCTTGTGCTTCAAGCTTCTTTTTTCAAACTCTACGCGTCATATGTCGACATAGAAAACGAAGGAGAAAAAAATACATTCGCAGTCGAAAAAAAATAAGATAAAACACCATATTTTCCGGGTTTGAGGATGGTCGCAAAATTATAGCGCTCGGAAAATGTGAACTAACTTGAAAAATTATTTTTGGTAACAATACATGCAAGGGCTTTGAAAATACTGATGCGCTTAAGTATTTATAGGTGACCCAAAAAGTACACGGAGCATGACTTCGTAAAATTAGGAGAATTTCTATTTTATACACCTGCCACCATGTATAGAGTATGCGGAGCCCGATTTGTTGTACAATGACTTATTTTTGAAATTACTTATAGGTTGCTGGATAGGCACATGGTAGAGAAATTCCCTTAAAGTCACCAACCTGTGCTCCGTTAACTTTTTGGGGCACCTGTATAGTACCGCTTTATGAAACTTCGTTTGCCATATGCGCCATATGTGCCACTTCGAAATTGCTCTGGAAAATCTAGCTTCGCAATTTGTTCAAGGTCCAGGCACCCTTTTATATATTTAGAGTTCAAAAATTCTACGGCGATAGTATATACCATTCCACTGCGCTTTCGAGGCACAGTGACTATCAAAATGCATACAAACTACATTCTTTTATTGGAGTTATTTTCACTTGAACACATTGTTGTCAGTTTTGTGAACTTCTGGTGTAGAAGTTGAAATGGATTAATGTGACCCAAATGGTAACCGGTCATTCGATTATTGAAGATAAAAAATTTACTAGCTTATGGTCGACGGCATGCGGTAAACAAACTACGGCATACTCAAAAAAGGTCAGGTGATTTACACGTATTATATGCAAAGCATTGCACAGAGCCCCGTTCTCACATGGGGTCCGCACACGTAAAGGGGTCCCTGAATACAATTCGGACTTCGTGGGCCCCTCCGCGACCCTCCCAAATTCCTTTTTTTTTTGAAGCCTAACGCCCATTAAAAAGGTAGTGCTTCCGATCCCGTTCGTGCAGCCTCGCAGGTTCGCCTAAACCCCTGTGAAAACTGTTTTAGAGCTGCCACATTGCTATTTATAGGAGAATTCTGTAATATTTCCAAGTTTCATCAGTCAAACAAAATTAGTTTGACTGCCGACTTCAAATGATCGCATTGGGTTTCTTGAGGTAAATTGCTTAATTCCTGGTAAAAATAGAGCAATTGTAAGCCTTTTTGTATGTATCCAAGCCCTTACTAACTTCAGTTTATTAAAGTAAAAAAAAGCGACGTGGGCACGTCAGCTTCCCTGGTTGCATTCATGCTACCAATTATTAAGTGGGCATCATTTTCTGTTTTTGGTAATTGTGAATCACTAGTTATATGCTCTAAAATGAAGGTATACACTAATAACTCGTGAACTCAAAATAGGAAAAACCTATAAAAAATTGAGATAAGCCGATTTTCGAGAAAAAGCTGAGTTGCGCGAATTGCAATGCAAAAAAGGCACCATCTCCAATCTGGGGATGATGGAGGGGGTGCGGAGTACCGGTAGTCGAAAAGAAAACCAAGTGGCACCCCGAGTTATATTTTATTAGCGCCCCGACGGTCATTCGATTTGAGCCAACAGTTGCACCTTGATTATTCCATAAATGAAACTGCAACTCGCGGCGCAAATCGAATTTCGCTTCATTTTCGCTTGATGGTAGTGCGCACGGATGAACGCGGCCGGGCATTGGGGGGTCCTAAGGTACTCCGAACGTTACAGGCGAGGCAGTAAGTCGTTTGAATCTCGGGTACTAACTCGTGGCTGTCGCCCAACACGTTAGTGTGCACTGGTTTCCTGCGCCGCGCCACGTTGAGAGCAGGGACGCCGTCCGTGAAAAATGGAGGCCAGAAAAAAGACGGCAATGCTGTCATACTGCTTCTTTACTGGTTCGTGAGTGACAATTTTGCTTCCTTTGCGTTCTGGGGTTACACATTTCACACACAAGTTATTCCCCACCTCGTAGCCATCGCGCTCAGCCAACATACCTTGCGAGGGCCGGCTGTGGACGGGTCCGTCGTTTACGGAGGCAGACAAAGGCAGGAGGCGACAAGGCCCCAATGGCAGCATTTATTGCAACGTGCAAATCAAATACACTGGAAGGAGAATAATCGTGGGCTATAACGGTAACATTGGGAGCGAGGCATTAAACAACACTAGCGGTCGAGATGGTTAGACTCACCGATGGAATACCGGAGCAGCGGGGCACCGTGCGTGCGAGCGTGAATTCCGTCTCCGAGCTCGCAAGGACGCGTCCCTTTGTGGCGAGTTACCCAGGTCCGGACCACGGCATCGAAACGTCTGCGCGCTACAGCATCACCCAAGTCAAGCGTCCGACCTCTCGTCATGCTATATCCCACCAGACCTCGCCAAGCGGTGGCGCTACTGCTGAGGAAGAACTGTTTCTCGGGTAAGGCAGAGGGGAAAATGGGCGGCTGTACCCTGGCGCGAGCGAGGCGTGCTGTGCAAAGCCGGCCGCGATAAAATGCTAGCCAGAAAGGGGTTCGCGTAAAAGTCGGGATTCCTACAGCGTAAACCGTTGGTATCCAGAAATTTCCGTAGAGTTGACGCTGAGTCGACACATATTTGAAACTCCAGTGCGCCTATATGTTGTACGCTGTACAGCTCCGTCGGCGTGATAATTGCCTCGGCCGCATCGGTTACGGCGTCGACCGACATGCCCGAGGGCACACAAAGTATTGAAGTAGTGAAGGCGCGGTGGCGGCATTCCGCCGCTCGGACGAGCAGCACGAGGTCGATGGGCCGCGCGGGCCCTTCCGCTATAAGGACAAGACTCACTACGCTCCTGTCAGGCTCGATTCAGCCACCCGCCCGAAGTGGAACAGAAACTGAATAGTAGTTTTATATACACATAGCCAAGTTTAAACGTTGAAGTCCTGGGTTAATGTTCACACTTGTAAAAATTTTTCAACAAGACAAACACATTACTCAAACATCTCGCCGCAAATCAATTCTTATGTGATATTTGCAGTGTTCCTTTATTAAAAATTCACGAATGCTTGGTTTAGGCGTTAGTAAACAAAATACCACATCAACTGCAGAAAAGCGTCGCCCGCTGTTTTCCCGCGCTACCCGAAGACAATTTAAAAACTCACATAGGAACAGCAACTAAAGGTACCCCTAGAAAGGTTGCATGTTTCGCTTGCTGCAGTGATGGAGTACGGCAACGTGGTTCAACAAACGTTTTAGTCGAGTGCCTCGTATTTCGCGCGTTTCTGTCGTAGTGTACAATGGCATCAAGGCACCCGACATGGAGCAGTGGAACGCGGTAAATTTAAATTGACTTGATCAAAGCTGTAGCATGTTATTTGGGAGGAACGAGAGGGATGAGGAACAGCCTAGGAAGTGAGCGGGAAAGCGAAAAGAGGCATTTACTTGCCAGGGGCGCGAGTCGACAATCGTCCTTCGTCGAAATTTGCAGCGAAAGGAGCAGAAACGCGGCCAATGTTTTTAGGGGACACGCTTTCCCTGCAGGCAGGTGGAAATATATTTAAAGAAACAAAATAACCCATGAACCATTTTCAGCTGAGAGAAAGCACCCCCGTTGGTGGGCCCTTTTGATCTGATGTTCGGACTGCAATGGTTTTTGTTTGAACTGCGATGCTGTCCTGCTGCGACCTTTTGATACCGAAGAATAAAAATGGCTATGAGTCCAATGCAGCCACAGCACGCTATCTGGGACAGCGTAGCACTATAGCCCAATATCTGGCCAGTCACACCGATTTCAATGATGGAGGGGAGCCCGCCAGCGTTCCTCTAACTATGCGACGTGGTTCCCGTGGCGCTTATTTATCCCGTGGCGCTTATTTAGCATTTGCTGCTCAGGAAATATAGCTCTTCAAAGGCTTTATAACACATTTATCCAAGCTCACGTTTCGCTTCACGCGTAGAAAATATTCGCCCAAAATATTTACAAAACAGCTGTGGAGGAGGAGGAGTAAACATTTATTGAGCAAAAGGGCGGGTGTGAGGGGTGGTGGTCAGCTTCCTACGTCCAGGAGGCCGCGAGCCTTTGCTGATTCCAGGGCCCGTTGCACAAGCGCTTTTTGGCGCTCCGGTGCCGAGCTGGTCAGCGCAGACTCCCACTGCTCAGGGGAAGGAGAGGGGACGGGGTCAGGGTTGCGTGGACAGGAGTAGACGAGGTGATAGGTTGTGAGAGGAGTGTCGCAATGCGGTCAGTTGTAGGGGTATGTGGATGGAGATATGTGTGCGAGGATGGTGTGGTTGTAAAAGGTGTCAGTTTGTAGTCGGCGGTAGATATATGCCTCGTAGTTAGATAACGTGTGGTGGGGAAGAGGATATGTTCTTCTCGTGTGACAAGAGTGAGTTGTAGCTGTTGTCGAGGGGTGCCAGGTGGGTAGCTCCACTGTCCGTGCCCCTCAGGGTAGCTTGCATTGAGGATGGGAATGCCCGGGAGTGGAGTTCTCGGGCGGAAGCGTGTGGCGCTTCGTTCCCAGAAAGACCCGAGTGACCAGGAGTCCAGACAATGGATACTTCTATGTCTTCAGGCAATCGCTGTAGGATTGGGATGGCCTGGGGTTGTGCCAGCCCAGCTTGGTACATTCGGCAGGCTTCCTGACAGTCCGAGATGATGGTAAGATAGGGTTGATCGTGGTGAGTGGTGGTTGCATGGGCTATAGCTAGAGCCTCTGCCGATCTTGTGGATAAATCAAAGTACGTTGCTGCTCAGAATCCCAAGATACCCGGCACCACCCTGGTCACGGTCGATTCCAGAACAGCTGTTCTGGAATTTTTTTTGAGACGCCAAAATTTCGAAAGTACGTCTCTTAACAGATATCTGTTAATAGGTGGATAGTTCATTGCTGTATTATCATAACAATTGACATACAGAGAGCAAGGTTCATTCTTTTTATCTTGTAATAACGATTTATAAAAAACATAATTGCTGTATGCTAAGCAACCACCAATCTTGCGGGAATGCTAAATAACTCATGCTGTAGTCGGGCTAGTGGAGACATAACCGAGCGGTAAGCACCGCGGAAATGCAGAAAACCGTAGAGCACATAACCACGGCGCTTACTATACACTAAACAGCAATACCGCTTAACAAGGAGTAAATAGCAAAAATGAAAAACTCGGGGTTTCAGGCTCTAGGAACAAATTACGAATATACATGAAGAACAAGAAAATGCAAAGTGCGCGGTATGATGGAGGAACTGTTTGCTGGACT
Source organism: Haemaphysalis longicornis (assembly GCF_048455015.1). Lineage (NCBI taxonomy): Eukaryota > Metazoa > Arthropoda > Arachnida > Ixodida > Ixodidae > Haemaphysalis > Haemaphysalis longicornis. The sequence continues at coordinate 35,773,084 of NW_027526233.1, read as the reverse complement.
TGTCCGCAACCCGCCCACAACCATCGCCGAATTCGTGACCGAAGCCAGCACGATTGAGAACGCTCTCGAAATGCGTGCTAAGCAGTGTAGCAGTGTGACCGTAACATTGCTGGCCAGGCCAATGCGAACTACCTCGACAGCATGCTGATTCTGGCTGATAGCCTACGCGGGACCATCCGCGCAGTGGTGAGAGAGGAGCTGCGATAACGTCTCCCGACGCCACCGCAGCCCCACGTCGCTTCACTTGCCGACGTGATTATGAAAGAAGTGCAACAAGCGTTAGGATATTATACGCCATCCGACGTACACCGCGAGTCACAAGCTATGTCCTTCTCCGGCGCAGTTCGCCGACTCCACCCTGCTCCAACACGTCGTCAAGAGGACCCGCCGTACCGCCGCCCACTGTCTCCCGCCCAGCCCCCGGTAGCTCGAAACCAGATGTCGAGGAAGACGGACGCATGGCGAACTCCCGATAATCGTCTGCTGCGCTACCAATGTGGAGAGGACGACCACATCTACCGTCGCTGTCCCTACCACAGGCTCGGTTTGCGAGGGTTCTCCCTTGATGCCCCACTCCCCCGACTCGGCCAGCGCCCTACTGAGATCGAAGAATACCTCTCCAACTTCAAACGAGGACCAACCCGCTTCAACCGTACCCCGTCGCCCTACCCGTACCAGTCGCCGAACCGCCGTTGCACTGCTGACATCCAATGTGGAAGGACCCCAGCCCACGCGGGGAAACTGAAAGCAGCAACATCTCGGGGTAAAGTTGCACGACCACGGAAAGATGATAACCCTCCAACAACGCAGCGACTCTCTGAAGACCATGATACAGGACATGCACTTAGGCTGGCCACCCAACCGAACCCTCAAAGGCTCCCGAACACGAGCTACACGGCACGAGGCGTACCTGACATGACCGAACCTGCCGCTGAGAACACGACGAAGACGACACATAGTGCCCGACCGTCAGCACGTACAAGCAGAGATACGACGTAACAATGTACCCGGAACTCGAGGAAGGCTGCCTGCGAAGTTCAGCTGTCAATCGATGGCTTTGACGTAGTCGCCCTTATAGACACGGGAGCCGACTACTCTGTCATGAGTGGACCATTTGCGTCTAGGCTAAAGAAAGTTATGACCGGATGGGACGGTCCGCACATACGCACAGCAGGAGGCCACCTTGTCATGCCTAGTGGAACGTGCACATCGCGCGCCACCATAGACGGCACAACGTACCCTGCGGCGTTCGTCATTTTGCCTAACCGCTCCAGTGGCGTAATTCTCGGAATGGACCTTTTGACAGACAACAAGGCAATAATTCATCTACAGGCCAAGTCTATAACGTTTTCTTCCGATTACTGCATGACGCCGCAAACGAACCCCAAAACCGTGCTCCTGTAACGATGGCCGAAGATCATGTCACCCTGTCACCCAGCGCAAGCTTGATGATCAGCGTCTACCGTGGAGATGCTGCTCCTGATGTCGACGCTATCGTAGGGAGTAACCAAGGGTTGCTTCTCGGCCGTTGTGTCTCGGTCGTAGGGGGCATTGCGCGCTCGAAGCAACGCAAATCCCATGTTTTTGTCACCAATTTCACCGACGAGTGCCAGCATTTAAATAAAGGTGCGCAATTGCTTTCCTCAAAGAAACGCAAGAAGCTGGTGACGCGATGGTGGTTGCCGAATTTGAACGAGTACCCGAAGATACCTTCAAGCTTCGGAATTCCTTGGACGTGAATCAGGCGTTACCGCAAGCAGAATGGAAAAAATATTGTCTTTGCTGCGTCGCTACAGGGAGTGTTTTTCTTTAAAAGTCAAATCTACGCCAGACACCTCTAGCGGAGCACCGAATGATAACCTAGGGTGGAGCCCGACCTACCTGACAGTCACCGTACCGCGTCTCTTCACACCAGCGGGAAACCATCAGGACTCAAGTAGACGACATGCTAAGCGACGCATTATACAGCCATATAAAAGCCCCTGGGCTGCTACGGTAGTACTGGTGAAGAACAAAGACGGCACTTTAAGGTTTTGCGTTGAGTCCCAGCGACTGAACAAAATCACCAAACAGGAAGTGTACCCCCTGCCAAGAATCCACGACGCCCTCGACCACATCTGCCATGTGAAGTACTTCTCATCGATGGATCTGAAGACCGGCTACTGGAAAATTGAAGTGGACGAGAGAGGCCGAGAGAAGACTGCATCGATAACACCGGACGGCCTTTACGAGTTCAAGGTGATGCCGTTTGGGCTGTACACGGCGCAAGCAACGTTTCAAAAAGTCATGGACACTGCTAGCTGGCCTGAAGTGGCACAGCTGCCTCGTATACCTCGACGACATTGTGGTATTCGCCCGGACTTTCTACGAACACCTTGCAAGATTGGAGTCTGTACTCGAGGTCATTCGTACGTTGGTATTAACGCTGAATCCTGAAAACTACCGTTTCGCATACGAGGAGGTCACGTTTTTGGGCCATGTCGTCAATGCCACGGGAGTCCTACCTCACCCGGGTAAAACTTGAGCCATTGCGAACTTCCCAAGGCCGAAAGACAAGACGGGCGTGCGATAATTTCTTGGACTGTGCGCATACTACCGACGCTTCGTCGCAAACTTCGCACGCATTGCAGAACCACTCACGCGCTTGACGAAAAATAGCACCCCTTTCAGCTGGGAAAAAGACCAAGAAGAGCATTCTGCGAGCTGCAAATATGCCTGCAAAGCCTGCCCGTGCTCGCTCATTTCGACGAAGAAGCCGAAACGGTAATGCACACGGATGGCAGTGATATATGCTTGGGTGCCGTCTTCGTCCAAAAACAAAGCGGTTGCGAAAAAGTAATCGCCTTTGCTAGCCGTGGTTTGTCGAAGGCGGAGAAAGCCTACTCAGCGTCTGAAAAAGAGTGCCGCGCTATTATATGGGCGATTTCAAAATTTCGCCCACACGTGTATTGTAGACCGTTCAAGGTTGGGACAGACCCCCATGCGCTGTGTTGGCTCGCTACTCTAATGGAACCCTCAGGCCGTCTTTGACGGTGAATCTTGCGCCTTCAAGAGTTTGACGTTACAATCGTCTATAAATACGGTAGGAAACACCCCGACGCCTACTACCTGCCTAGCGCTCCTTTCGACCCACCAGCACAAGACTCTGATGAAGACAGCGCGTTCTTCTGAATCGTGACGAAGAGCGACCTAGCCGCTCAGCAGTGTGCGGACCCCCACTTAAGCGTCACAATCGACTACCTCGAAAGATGCAACGTCGCCGTGCCTTGGACCTTCAAGCGCAACCTACCAGCATTCAGCCTAATAAACTCCGTTCTCGTGAAGAATTTCTGCCCCGGAACGAGAACGAATTATCTTCTTGTCATCTCCGTAGACCTTCGCGCCGACGTTTTTGAAGCGTTCAATGACGACCCGACTTCCGGACATCTTGGCATAGCCCGCACAAATGGAAAAATTAAGGTGAAGTACTACTGGCCCCACCTTACATGCGACGTCACCCGCTACGTCCGGAGCTGCTGTGATTGCCAGCGACGAAAATGACCACCGACAAAACCCGTCGGACTTCTGCAGCCGATTGCCGTCCCATCATGTCCCTTCCAACCCATCGGAATGGACCTTTTGGCACCGTTCAATACATCCCTATCCGAGAACAAGTGGATTGTTGTAGCGACAAACTCCTAGACGCGCTACGCAGAGACCGCTGCTCTTCACAGGGGGACTGCACAAGAAGCCGCAAAGTTCTTCATAAGCCAAGTTGTCCTGCTACATGAAGCCCCTGAAGTCCAAATCACGGATCGCAGAACGGCCTTAAATGCGGAACTGATGCAAGGCATACTACGCTACAGCAACACAGATCACCGAAGGACGACGGCGTACCACCCCCAAAGGAACGGACTAATAGTACGTCTGAACAAGACAATGCAGGTATGCTGCCAATGTACGTCGACGTTTAACATAAGACTTGGGACGAAGTGCTCCCGTGTGTCACGTTTGCGTACAACAAGGCTATTCAGAAAAATACGCAGATGACGCCGTTAGAGCTTGTTAACAGGAGAAGGCCTACTACGATGCTTGACGCCTTGCTTCCACAAGTAGAAGACGACGACCTCGACCCCGACGTCCAAGGATACCTTCAGCGTGCGGAGGAAGCCCGCCAGCTCGCTCGAGTTCGTACAATGAACCAGCAGCTGGTGGATACCGGGCGTTACAACCTCAGATTCCAAGACGCCGACTACCGCCCAGGGGATCGTGTTTGGGTTTGGACTCCTATCCGACGACGTGGACTTAGTGAGAAGTATTTGCGACGGTATTTTGGACCCTACCAGATTTTACGAGGCGTCGGTAATGTTTCCTACGAGGTGATCGCCGATTGTGATTCCGGACCATCACGACGACGCGCGCTGCCCGAATTCGTCCACGTGGTTCGCTTGAAACGTTTCTATTTAAGATGACAGACTTTTTTGTTTGTTTGGACTGTCTTTTTTTTTAGTGTCGGGTCGATGCACTCTTAGGGCGGGGGTAATGCCGCGAACCATGTAAAAGTTCGTTTATTAAAAGTTTGGATTTATACTGCCCGGTGACGCCCGCCTCTGTTATCTGTGTTCCAAGCAAAGTGCGTCTTCCATTATTTAATTTTATGCCGCACGGGCTATCGCATTCAGATAAGCAGACTGTTTCTTCTTAACGTCACTAGCACAGAATATTCTGCTCTGATCTACAATGTCCCGGCTGTTAATCGACGGTTCGGGAAACACTCGCGCCTAAAGATAAAAGCCTGCAGGGTAAACGCCACGGCATTCCAATCGTCCACGCTCGCCTTCGCACGTCACTTTGTTGACTGCTGCTTCGCCGCCTGTATTGGAGCACAAGTTCGTTCCAATAAACTTGTTTTCCTTGAAGACAAATGCGTCGTCTTTGGCCTCGTTACAAGATCCTACATGCCCAGAGACATTACGGTTATTTGTCTGAATTTTCAAAATGGTGCCGAATGAATGCCTATAGAAACGTGGTACCTGAGAACCGCCTATGAAATCAGCTGTCTTCGTTTCGTTTATTGCAACCTATTTTACTGTGCTCTTACTTCCTCGTGACAATGAGTTATCTCGACGTGCGAATAGGTGACATTATTAATAGCGTAGAACCAAGTGTTCGCGCCCTCAAAATTTAGCAAGAAGGAGACAACGGTAGTTGAACAGTGGAAGAGCGAAGGCGTTGTCTTTAAATGAGTTTCTCCATTTATTCGTATTGGCTACCCAAAGCAAGTATTCCGGTGTGTCCACAATTGTTTAACAGTGGGGTTGTTTCAAGGTCTTGCACAAATGAAACTCCCAGCTGGTACCGTGCCAGGCCCTGCCTGTTCCCGTGAACCTAAAACCAGCGCGGCAGTCGCGCCAAAGTCTACCGTGCTTACAATGTGACGGCCCGCACAATTTGTGCATCAGCAATTTTACTTGAAACGCGCTTGTTATCCGCTATAATTGTAAAACCAAAACCCGTAATCGTCTGCGCTGTAAAAGCTATTTCAGTAAGCGGGGATGTTGGCTTTTATTTGGCTGCTTGAAAAATCTAGAAACATATCCGCGCATGAATGTACGCCTCATTATTACCACAATAATATTATGTCGCAGCACACCGTACCCAACGAGATCCTAAAGAGAAACAAGCCTTTAATACGTCCATTAATTGACTCGTTCACCTTGAACTTACCGAGATGTGAAATGGGACGTTCCTGGTCGTCAAACAACAGTCAAACAACCTTGAGTGAGAAATCACCAGAAAACAACACTGAGTGAGGAGTGAGAAGTAGGAATCATTTTGAAGCAATATTTCATTTATATGTAAAAATAGTGTACTCTATAACAATGGCGTAACTATGATGTTGAAAAATCCCCTCTTATTTGACTGTATACCTTTAGGCTGCGGGGAGGTCTTCTTGAGTTTGCAGCGTTTTATTTGCCATTACTGTGGTTGTTCTCCTAGAACGAAAAGCCAGCTGCTTTCGTCACGCATTGGGTGTTGTAATATGCACCTTTAAATGCCTGCCTATACCAAATGATCAGAACCCATTGTTGCATCTCGGGACATTTTCGTATGAAGCGCCACATTTTTTCTGCTGTGTCTGAGCATCAGCTGTAAGTGCAGAAGCGGTACTGGCAACAAACAGTAACACACACATCATGGCACCCTGACCAGTGCTACCTGCGGAGAAGCGCGGAAGACCGACTCAAGAGCAACAAAAGATGCCGGCGTTGGGCCAAGGGTGCGATGCTGTTTGCAGCTTACAATACAGTTTTTTTCTCGCTTTTGCGTTCAAACTCAGTGGCTGAAGAACTGCAAAAATTACAAAAAAAAACATTTCTAACATAATGCATACTGAAATCTCGATAAGTGCAACACAAGAGGGCAAGTTCACTTAGTAAGTAACCAGCATCCAGTTGGATTAAAAATGAGAACGAAGGCCTGACAAGCCACTCCACCATTCGACAACAACAATAGCCCTAGGATGTACAGAACAAACGGACACAGAATACTGTGTATAAGACTCTGACGAAACGGCAAGAGCTAAGAATTGTTTGAAAAAGCGATTTCACAATTTCTCTTTTTTCAAACTGGCCAACGGAGCGCGAAGAAAAATTTGAAGATTTTTAATAGCTTTTTTGCGCATTACCAATTCCACTGTTGCTTTAAAGCAATATTGCGTATGTTTATATGCGCCCAGCATCTACATTTTTATAAAATTCACACCAACACTAGAACACTGAATTTGTAAATTTGATTTACGTACGTTTACATGCTTTCTGATTTGCCGTTCTGGCTCAGTCGTTGGAGGGCTAGCAGTGATTCTAAAGACGCTGTTTTCATTTGAAGCGCTTATTTCAAAACCTTGACTGCACATCGCGCCAACAGACAGGCCTCTTCCTGAGATTTAAAACGGTAATTAAACGGTGACAGGAGCTGCGCCCTGAAGCTGAAATGATCTAAAGCATATAAATGGGCAATACCAGAGTCAATCAATGCTGAAAAGCATTGACGGACTCTGGCAATACTAAAAAAAGAAAAGTAAAAACCTTCAGAAAAAAAATGAAAAAAACAGAAAGTAGACGCACTGGGGCTTGGGCACAGACTGTAAGCGCTAATACCCACAACTTTGCCTCGACGACGCGCAGCCTGAACGGTGGGCTCCTTTTAGCAATCGCTCAATAAAATGGAGGGTGATCAAAATTAGGTGGAAAGGTTTTTTTTAAATAAGGCGCTTCATTTGCATGCAGACCGTTTATACAGTGCGGTTATGCGCCCTAGCGGATAATTATTAACGTGATAATTATTTATGCTGGTACCGTAATTAAGTAAATTAGAATAATAAACTTTGTAGTGGCTGCAGTAAGCAGTCATGTTTGTACTCAAAAGTTAAACGCAATCGTGTTTCTACGCAGTGTCGTTTGGCAGAATTCTTCTAGCGCACCTGTACTCCGCGATATAGAATCCGAAGTTTAATTGCCGTTCGTGTGATTACGCGTGCTAGACAGCGCAGACCGGCGCAAAGCCCCTCCGTTTTGTTCTGTGCTTCGATAGCGGTTCCGAGTACATCAGATTGCTATAACACCAGCCAGAACTGAAAGGGTGCCATTTGGTACTTTTGCCTATGCCTCCACCCTGTTATCTAACTAAACAGCGTGCATAGAAGGGACGTCACAAAAGGGGGGAGTCAGTGCCGGTCTTCGCTGTCTAGCGTGCGTAATTATGTGAACGACAAGTAAACTTCACAGTTTGATATCTCGGAGTACAGAGCGGTAGAAGATTTCGGCCAAATTACACTACGTAGAAACACGATAGCGTCTTAGTTTTCAACAGAAACACGCCTGCTTACTGCAGTCAATAAAAAGTTAACCATTCAAATTTAGTAATAGCGCGACAAACATCAATCGTTACGGCATAATTATGTGTCCCCATAGGCGCATAACCTTACAGTTAGGGTGGCCTTCACGTAACTCTCAGCCGGCAATCTAAAAAAACCCTGTCGACTTAATTTTGACCACACTTTATAGCACGCGTTGTGATCAGACGTGTAAAATGGGTGCGCTGTTATGCGAAGTGCTTAGAAACGCGCCTCCGGGCAGCGGTGGATGCTTTCCTGTGAGGTCGAAAAGCGAGAACGCCCGGGTATCATGATTTCGGCGCACGTTAAACGTCTCCAGGTGTTCGAACGTAATTCGGAGCCCTCCACTAAGGGTGCGCCTCATAGCCGCTGTGCGGCTTTGTCGCGTTTAGCCTCACAGTCGGTCTTTGTCCGCACAAATGAAATAAACGTCACAGTTAGGGCACAGCGCCTTCCTCAGTAAATTCAACCCATGCCTGGCGGCCACAGGTAACCGGATTATCCAACATAATTGAAAATTTAGGAATCGCACTCAGACTGCAGTGTTACCGACCAACTGCATGATGTAATTTTTCACTAACCTTTAAACCACCCCCGCATCTTGAGAAATTTTAGAACACCTAAGTTTAATTACTGTTCTTCCTTCACTAAGGGAAGGAAATATTATTAAGGGACGACAGAACGTAAGGCTAGAACCATGATTGATTAAAACGATGTATCTACATTATTTATATGGCCGCCACCACCGAGCCGCGAAAGTCTCCACCAACCCACAGATTCTTCTTTTTTAGAGGGTAGATGCATACCGATACGCTGCACTACAGTCATCACCACTGTCTTGTGAAATTTTCCTCTCGTCGCTGGTGGCTGGTCTTTCAAGACCAGAGTGAATGAACGGTGGTGCTGTTGATGAGAATATTATAAATAGTGAATTTCTTCCCGCAGCAGATGGCAATGAAGGACATGGTGAAGACTGGTCTCCATCTATTGACGCTTGCAAGGTCAAGAAGAAACGACTAAGGGTCCGGGAAACACGGTGGGCAAAAGAGCGTTGAACTCGGTATAGTCGGAAGGTCTCGACTGCTCACATTTGGTATAGTCTCTGTTGTTCTGGATCGCTGGCGATGGTCTGGAAACACGGGATGGAGGGCATCTTTGAGCGCAGCTCGCGGTTGCGGTGAAGCTTCCCGACGCGGCCCGTGTAGCTTCGGTGATTGCGCCAATGCGTTGACAGTGCGATGCTGGGCCGCGATTGGGATAAACCCGCTCACCCCACCAACGATGATACGTGCATAAAAGATGGGCGGATATGCGGTGTTTAAACTATTTACATGGCTGCCACAACCGAGCTCGGAGACGGGACGTGAGGCCACAGCTTCTTTGTGAGAGGATAGGTTCGTATTGCTATGCGCAATTTTCTGTTCACCGTCGTCTTGTTACAATATCTTCGAGATTTTAAAAACCCAATGCACCATGTGGTTTAAAAAGCTACCACAGTGTACATCTTTATGTGCATGCTTTAAGTGCAAAAATATTTAACGCATCCTGCAGCCCTGCAGAAATAACTCCTTTTAGAGCCCGTGGAAAATTTCTGACAACGAAAATTTACGCCGGCTATCCCATGCATACGAATAGCGCTAAGCGCACTATATCGCATGCCTGCTGTCCAGTAGCCTAGCTGCAAAACATTCATTCCGTTTCGTGTATTTCATGGTATTCATCTTGGTGATTAACGCAGTCACCACACAGGGCCAAAGGTAAAAAAAAAGACGACACCCCGCTTTCGCACTTTGTCCCTCTTTTATGAGCACCTCGACCTCCAAGATAAATCATTTATAAGTGCGTCCTTTGTTTGTCCTGTGGCAGTATATTTTTATTTAATGAAATGCAAAGAAGCATGACAAAAAGCGACTTTTAAATTTCTCTAAATATTGATAGATTCCGGTCAAGGTGGGTTGTCAATACGCCGGTTTAGGTGGTGTAAGCCATACCTAATGAACAGGAGAGGCAGAGGGAAGAATCTGATAGGATCATTTTTAGCAGTCATGCACGTCTTTTTTGTGCGTTAGATCTAGAAATGCACCAGACGCAAGAAATCGCCGAGACAATTTTGCGAAACCAAGCATTGCATATAGTATTTAAATTACAAAGTGATTTCCTTTGAAGGCCTTTGAAGTGAAAATTCATCTTACATACTGGTGAATATGGTGACTTACTATCCCCCACAAGATGATAAAATTAGGCGGTGGTGACTAGGAGGCCTTCCAAATTCCTCCCCTCCCCCCAAACAAAATATTGAAAGAAAATGCAGTGGATTTTTACGATCTCGTGATACTCTTATGGAATGTGATGATATTCTAATTCTAGTGCTGCGGGTTTCGAAATACGCAATCTCCTCTCGAGATAAGGAAATCTCTGCTTGAGAAAGATATATACTAACACGGATTAAGTCAAGCATAGTATGAATTATCTGTAAAGAGTTTGCGTATTTGTAACTCTATTGGTTCAGATGAGGATGATAGACGCCTGCCCTTGTTTAACACAGTTTTATATTTTGAGTTTTGTTTTATGTACCTTGAGAATAAAAGTATGTGGCCTTTAGAGTAGAAAAGTAGTCGAAAGTGAGCGCTACGTAGAGGGTCTTTTCTCTCGGTGTGTTGTTTGTATATCTGTCCTTAACTTCGGCTTGTCCGTCGCTTTTCAACCCCTAAACCTAGAACAGACCTTCTTCGGGGCGAGGGAAAACGGTTATGCTTAGACAAAAACCATGCGCCACCCCGCCCTACCGTGTGTCCCTGTTGTAATTCAAACAACTAAAAAAAACATGACCAATATGCTTCGAGAGTAAAACTATTGGCCATTCTTTAAACCTGTTTGTGCAACAACGGTTTGGGGCAAAAATAAGTTGCTTCGTGCCGTGTTTTTCAGGTTTTTTTTGCTTTGAGAAGTATGTTTTTAAATTAGTGAATACTTCTGCCACTTCGACTCGATGCTCCTCACCGTCTTCAACTTCAAAACGTTTTCGATCTTTAGCGTAGCGGTCACTAGCCGCCGACACGTGTCTGGCCCCGAGGCCAACAGTCCACTAGGCTTCGAGGCGTTCGCCTTGGGGCGGAATGCTCGTATCGTGAACGAAACTGGAACTTAGAGATCGCGCAAGGCCACGGCAAAACCATCAAAATTTCTGTTCTACTCGTCTCCTAGACGACACTGGGACATTTTTGCCCCAGTGAACTTGCTGCGACTCTTTCCGGCGTGTATGACGTTGGTTTGCTTTATTACTTCTCCGAAGCTTTGCCTGAGCGATTCCTGTATCGAACTCACGCCGGCAAGTTTGAAGAACTTCCGTTTACCATTGCAATTCATCTAGTTCCGCGATAACACCAACCTCGCTACTACACTAACTAAAGCTTGGAGAATACACCTGGAGGTGCTAGTCGACTTGGGCAAGGCAATGGGAATATCTGGTAAGAAGCTTCAATTAGCCATGAAGACCAAATACAACTTTGTGTTATTCGAAAGACTTTTGTTTTATAGTGCCCCGAAGACTTGTTCAGCTGCAAACGATGCTTTATTCACAGATAAATGATTTATTTAGGTTGAAATTTTTATTTTCCCGCTAGATCATTGCAATTTCCTGGTCTGCGATGACATCACAGGAACAGGCCGCTTTGCTAAGGTCCCTAAAAATATACTTCTAGGGACCGTAGCTCTGCAGCCATTTGGAAAGCCTTGTTTGCCGTTAGTGAACCTAGATGGGGCCACCATACCGTAGCAAGCCGTTTTCTGCCTTTGGCACGCAGGAAGAATTTCTCCGTGGTCTTTGTCTTGTTTTTGGCCGTGTTTAAATCTGCCTTGTTTTGGTTCACGAAGAAAATAATCGTTTCGTGACACATAGTGCTCGCTTGACAAATATGGTCACGTCGGACAACGTTCCTTCCGTCAATCGGAAAGTGTAGTCTGAGACAACCGTAAAGCCCCGCAGTCCTGTGCAGCAAAACCAAGCGTAGTGCGCGCAGTACGCATAGCAGTACGCATCAGCACTTCTGTTTACGTTTTCATTCATAACTTCCACTGTTTGTCCCACCATTCGTACGGCTTTGAAAAGAATGTGCCCTAAATTTAAGCACAAATAGCTCGGTCGGCAAGCTTATAAGCTCTGCCTAATTTGCGTTTGCATATGCGCCCTCTGCTAATGCCACAGCTGTCACATGTGACCACATAGGTTCTGTTGCGGGAAATGAGCTAGTTGGTCGCGTGGCCATTCCCCTTTTTCCTAATTCGTAGCCTATATGAGCGAAGTTTACGTTAAAAGTGGTGTCAGTATGATTCTAAACGAGGCAATAATTTGAATGAAGCAAACTTCGTCTTCTCTTCATGGTTCCTCTCAGCGAAGGATTGAGAGGGATTGCTTGAACAAAATATATTATCGTGATGCAGAACGAGCTCCGGAGCGAGAGGCTGCCTAAGAGGCACATGAGAAAAATTCCGGGCACATGAACTTGCATGTGTCTGCCAGGCGTTGGAGCGGGAGCCATCACATCTGACAGTGAGCCTGTCACACCAACCCGCCACCTTTAAAACCACCGCTGTGGAGCCTTCGAGTGAAGGTGGATTTGCGCTTAGGGTTAGCGAATACCGGAAAAATCTGATCGCGTCATTCATTGAGACACAGGACGAGATCGACGCCTTAGGCCGGAGTTGGCCCAATGACCAGAGGGCGTCTTCCTTAGACACCGGTTGCCCAAAGAAGAACTAGGTGTGCTTAGACATTCGTACGTAAACGATGCGGCAGATGTTGCACATAAGACTACATTTTGGTAAAGCCCTTCCGGTAAACCGAAGAGTGTGTCCGAGTGGAATTCCGGCAAAGCAACCCTCAGGATTCTGAAACTGGCGACAATTTCTTTGTAGACAGTTGGGCTAAAATGATAGCCGATGCGCATGATGCAAGATGCAGCCCTGATTAAGTAGCACTGCCGAAATGACTACTGGAAAATGCGTGCCAAACCTAAACTTGATCTCCTAATAGTTACGCGTCCTTGAAGTAGGTTTTAATAGAAACATTAACAAAAAATATATTGTGCAACTCCTGCAGCCTAGATGGATCATGCCATCTTTGTAGTCGTCTGAGGGCTATTTTTGCCATAAATCGAATTACAAACAAGCCTTTGTGGGCGCCGTCATGTAAACGGCCATTACACCAATTAATATAGTTTTGACGAATTAAACAGTTGGGAAGCCGGCAGTGGATCATACAAGTTGCGCAAGCACAGTGTCGTTTCACTGGAGAGTGTCGTTGTTTTTGATGACAAGGTTAAAGAGCTAAAAAATGCCCCGAGCACTGAGGATGTTCGTAAATTCTGTCAAGAAAATGAGTGCACAGTCAACGGCTTCTCTGTGGATGAATAACACCTTTTTATTCATTGCCTCATGGCTTTCCCTTCAAGCCGGTGAGGTTGAAACAAAGTGGGAAAGCCGTTCTTCAGATATAATTGGCGCTGTAAAGAACGCGACGCCTAGCCGTCCACGGTGATACTAGAGCAGTGCTGCGAACCCAGTCGCGTGCCTGGCGTGCGTAACAACGTGCCACTTCCTTGTCTGCGCCACTCATCATCATGAGTATTCAGGTTCGGGTGCAAATTAGAAATCCGCAACAGAGCTCTTGTGGAGAAGAGAACAGCATGATTCCGTCTCAAAATACCGCAAGAGTTTATTTAGGCAATTTCAAGTCTTACGTTTTACCTCAATAATTCTTTTATTACTCTTGATGAACGACGATATTTACAGAATAATGGAATTTGTATTGGCTCCTTCGCGGTTGTAATATTGTGTAATTCAGACTGTAAGGCAGCAGGGAGAATGTCCGTATAACCTATATTCCGAAGCAGAATCATGATCCGAGAGTATCACAGCTCGAAAAGTAAAAAAATAGCTTTGGATCAAACCGCATTGGGCGCCAGTGAAGGAACCTACTTTATGTGCGAAGGCTTCGCGAGGCTGACCCCGTCCAACAAAGTGACGCCAACACCAAAGAAACCGAAATGCCCGGTTTACTCCGGGACATCAAAATAAAGATGACAGGAGTAAAAACGGTAGCTTGTAACACATATGGTCATGTAAACAACCCGATACTGAGATAACGCACTGCAGCGATTGTGCAGAAAAATGATACGGCGCTTCGCTCAAGGCTTACGACCACATTAGAGACCATGTGCCAAGCCACTCCGTGTCGCCCACAATTGAGGTTTATTCCGAGATGGCCCGGTTTTGTCGGTCAGGATGTGTGCCCCTTGGTGCTTCTATCATGGTTCCTCTGCCCCCTGGAGGAACAAGCTTGCTCGCTGCACCCTTTCGCGTGTCGCTGTCACACAGACGGCGCCCCACTACAGTAATCGCTCCTTCTTCGCCCCTGGTCGCCCGATCGGCCACCAGCTCTTCAAGCGATGCCTAGTGACACTCCTGACATTGTTGGATGCACAGTTCTCCCTACCAGCTTTCATTATGATAGAATAAAATTTGAATACGCTAATGTGGCGACTTGCAACAGTCATCTTCCAGCTTTTGGCGCCAAATTTACAGGTCTAGGAGGCACAAAAGCAAATGGCACCCCTGTGCCGAGGAGGCTGGTATCCCTCTCTGGTATCCCCGGCCAATCCCTCTTTCAATGCCACTGTAAGTGCGCTTGATGGATATTTGTAAGTACAACCAGCACAGAATGCAACAACGACGGCCGTGATAGAGAAAATCACGAAACGGGAATTCGGCGTGCTTGTAAACCAGCTTTGTTCCTTTCCTTTTCTTTGAAAAACTAGTTCCAAAAATCAGAATGCGCTACGGGAAGTGCTAAATTAGCTTGATAACGTATGTGCTAGGTGGCAAACGAAGGTTAAGCTCAGCAAAACAGCCTGCATAACCGTAACAAGAAATAAAGAACCCATGATTTCTCTTACTACATTAACGTCACGGATCTGGCGAAAGTAACGAACATAAATGTTTAGGCGTAATTTTAACAACCACCCTTAAATAGAACTCCCACACAGTTCACATTACATTCGTTGCTTTGCGGAAGTTGTTATATATTAAAAGAAATCTGAGGCTCACACCAAAATCAAGTAGGCTTTTAGCCTACACCACATATATAAATCCAGTATTTCAATACTCTAGCTGAGTATGGTTCCAGTATACTGTCACTAACTTAAAAAAAGCTACAAAAGGTACAGAGGCAAGCCGTAAGATTTATCTGAAACAAATTTCAACGCACTGACTGACCAACTCATCTGCTATTGGACTGTGGACTTAACACACTAGAGTTTAGAGCTGAACAAGCCCGTATAAAGTATCTGTTTCAATTACTGCCCCACCATTAAGAAATCGGCGCATACAAGTTTATCCACCTTTCAGAATACCCGGCAAAAAAGGTAAGAACGCGCACACACCTCGACTCAAGAGTTTTCAACAATGACGCCGTCAAATATTTTTTTTCCCAACTCGCCATCAAGAATTCGCTTCGACACATCCGTAACTAACACAGATTTATTGACTGATTTCTCGTCCAGAATCGCTAACATTAACAATTACCACGAAAGTAAAACATGCAAGTGGAATTTATGCGAAGTATGGATTTGAAAGTTACGTATACTGTACACTGCCCAGTGTACAACCCTTAAGTTGCGCCTGTATAACGTACAACGTCATTTAGAGCGTCTAAGAATTTAGAATGTACTTAGTTTTCCTTAATAGTGTTTTTATGGTGAATTGAATAATATGACGTGGTTCACCAATGGGTACGATCATTTGTTTTCTTTGATGCCAATACTACATTCCCACATGTGAAAACTTGCAGTAGTATGATTACTTGCTGATTAACGGTTTTGTGGATTTGATTGTTCCGTTCGTGCGAAGTCACTTTGTTGTAGTTTCCGCACGTATGGTGTGTCGGGGAGTAGATATCGTTTCCTTTGACAAGTTTAGTTAGCATACCTGAGTACACTTCCCCTGTTGGCATCCGTTATAAAATGTGAAAACTAAAATGATTGTGTCTCTATTATGCCTTAAAAAAACTAGTACTTCTTTCACTTCTTCGGTATTCTTCGGAAATATGTGGAATCTCAAAAACACCCTTACATTATGAGTTACTCAGCCATTGTATTTGTTAAGACTTTTGGCGTTTATAACTGTCATATTACCTACCAAACCAGTACGTTTGTAATTATACGTATATACTCCTGTATTCCCCCCTGCCTTGCTCTCAAAAGAGACTGGCATGATGTCAAATAAATAAGTAAATAAATATTTTTGTTTCTGTTGATCGGTCGTTGGAGCAGAGTTTCTAGTGAATCACAAGAACGCATCAACTGAAACCAACAAAGCTTCAGTAACACTCAGAATAATTAATTGGTTTGTTAATTTAACGAACAAAATTTTACAAAGTAAACGGAAGTAAACTTTCAAAAGCCCATACGCAAACCTTCAATGTTAAAACCGTATTGCATGACAAAATTAAGATATAAAACTAAAATATTGAAAGAATTTTAGGGAAATTACCTGCACCGAATGGTCCGCATCGAGACGTCCCGCACCAAAACATTGTGCACCGAAATGTCTTAAAGCCACCGGACAATTCCTGTTCTGCTCACGCGTCGGCACTGTGGAATGGGGAAAACAGGGGCGTTCCCCCTCTTGCCATCCCCTGGATTTCTCCAGTGGTTTTGGCAAAAAGTCCGTTACGTCACAATTGCCAGAAAAAGTATAGCTTGCATATATTTTTTTTTTCTAGCGACCTAGCAGCACCACTGTTTTATTGAGAAAACGCAGTGGCGCTATCTTCATGCGGTTCTTTAAGCCACTCCTTATCATAAGTTTTTGTTTAAAGCGAGTGACACTAATTTTTTTTTGCACTTCCCGAATCTGCAACAACCGCTTTATGATTGAGCAGCACCCCATTGGGAAAGGCCTGTGCGTTGCTTTCTGATAAAGCAATGCACCCATTGCGTTCCTAGCAATGCGTTACCGGAGGCACCTGTGCATGTCGCGACACCTGCTTCTGCGAACTTCGTTTTCCTGAGTATTTGTGGTGGGGTAAAAATCTTTCAATACTGTTGCCATTTTTTTAAATGCCGCTAAGGGTTCCAATGGGACAGTTGGTATGTTTTCCTGGGGGCATTTTTTATAAAAAAATTCCTAATCTATTTTTAGTAAACTAAAATTGCGAATACTGGTCATGTATTGTTGCTTTGCCTCGAATATGCTCGTTCTTTTGTTTTGGCTTAGATATGATGACATATATTGACATTGTTCACATCGCCACGGAACTTAAATGTTTGTAAATGCAGTGGATATGAAAACGTATCGCTCAACCTCTGCATTTACTTTGGCCGGGCTGCTGAATCGAGGGACAGACAAGCAGACGTACAGACAGAGCCAAATGTCGGCATTTAATGTGCCCAAGAAAGAGTACCACCTTTAAAAAATATTGATGGTGAGGATCTGCAGGTGCCATGGATACCTGGTGGGAGAAAAAACCCAGCATTTTATGACGACTATAACTATCTTCAGAAGCGGCGAAGCACAAGAGAAAAGCCTTTACAAGAATTATATTTTAGTAGGATGCAGAAAACATTGTAGATAACTCATAATATTGCAAAAGAGCCTGTCAAATTTTTAATTCACAAACGCAGTAAACCAAGCATTGTAAGTGCTATCAACAATAAGGCCGGGACAGAAACGTTCGGGCAGGTACACCCAATGCGTTGGGTAAAGTATTGATTACAACGGGGAATGTGTATTGCGTTATCAAGACAAAGCTCCGCCCATAACTACAAAATGCTAAAATATTGCTTGATCGTCTTCGCCGTTACGTTAGAGACACAGGTACCTTAGCCCCTGCGGTGGTGTTAAATAGCGCTGCTGTTATTTTAGTTTCTGGAAAGTGGAAAACATTGTTACTCACGCTGATAAAAAACCACAGAAAGTACATGATGATACTCGACGCCACTTCGGTGATATGCCCGGCGCTAGCAAACCCACACCTCCAACCACCACAGGAATGGAAGTAGTAGAAGTTGAAGGTGAGGATATTTCACCGGAAAATTTTCATAACGACGCAGGCTGGCTCTCATGCCACAAACAACGCAGGCAGAGTACGTACTCTACGCTAAGCTCAACGGACAGGAGGCCGGGCACAGGGTGTTCCGGAGCAGCAACAAGCACGCCAGTCAGCGGCACCTCACCTCGCTCGCGTCTTCCGGCGCGCTACAGGCAACCGCGGTTACCGAAAGAGGACATCAAAATAGTTCTCCGACCGCGTGACGAGCTTGACCTTCGCAAGCACAGCGACGCGCAGATACGCGACGCCATAAACAGCGCTACGGCACTACAGCCCAGCGATGTAGAAATGGACATTGTAAGGACGAACCCGACTCAGAACATCGTATTTATCAGCACACCCAAGATTGGGAATGCCGAAAAATACAACGCGCTAAGAGAGATACGCATATCCGACAAGACATATGAAATCAGGGCCTACGCCACTGCTCCTGAAGACGCTACCAAGGGCGTCATTGATAATATCCCTGATTACGACTCCGATGAAGACATCAACAAAAGTCTGAAATATAGCAACAACCCTACCATACTAACAGCACGCAGAATAGGCAAGACCAACTCTGCTATCATCATCTTCGACGGAGCCAAGTTCCGTACAGAAGCCAAGTTCCGTACTTCGTGTACTACAGAGGAGTAGAATATCGATGCTTTTTGCACAAAAAGAAACAAGAAATCTGCGACGCCTGCGGGGGTGTAGGACACCGGAAAGATGTATGCCCACAGCCGGAGAACAAAACCTGCAACACCTGCGGCGCATCCAACCCGGACAGTGCACATGGATGCATACCTCAGTGTGCAATATGTGGCAAGGACCACGTAACCGGTGACAAACGTTGCCGCCAAAGAGAAAATGGGAAAAAATCAAGCAACAACGCCTACACTACCAACATGCAGTATCAGACGCCTCGGGCAGTGACAGTCGAGAGGAAACGCAGCGATCGAGAACTACGGCCCACCTTTCACGGAAACATCTACTTGATAAAGCGCACAATGAGGAGAGAGGCCGATCAAAGTCCTTCCCAAGGCTACCACGACAGACACAGGGTGCACAGAACAGCGGAAGGAGCTCCCGCTCAGCATCCAAGAATGTATCCGGCTCAACGCGGGGGCGCTCAAAATCCCAGGCCAGGGCTGTTAGCAGAGATCATCACCCGAAAGAAGAAGACCAGCGCAACGACAATAAGGTGAGCTGGAAAGCAGCGGTTTCCCAAGACCAATACCAAACACACAGCGCACCACATGCAAATGCGCAGCTCGAACAGGAACTACAAAGGATCCGTGAACTCTTAGAGACAACGGTTCGCGAAAACGTTGCACTTAAGCAAGAAATAGCTGCACTGAAGGCACAGATTAACACAGGACAGGTAGCGGTAGATCAAGTACCCACAATTGAAAATGAGCCGCTAGAAGCGGACGGGGCAGAAATCAATTCTGAGGCAGATTCTCCTCCTCCCAAGAGGAAAGCTTCAGAAATCCTCAACAGGCCAACAATTCAAGAAGAAATTAGAAGGCAACTAAGCCTTAACCTGGATAAGCGCTTTGACTCCAGCACCGAGAAGATCGAATCCAAATTCCCGATTTTGCTGCTAGCATGCAGAAACAAATGGAAATTATGAACACGTGAATCACCAAGCTGGAAAACACCTTGGCAGTACAGTGCAACGACCCCAGGCTTCCAGGCAACACTCACATCGTCGGGGAGCACAACTAGAAGCGAAGACAGGCAGTACAGGTCCCATGTACAAATCTCGAAACCAGTATGTAATCTGGCAGTGGAATTGCCGAGGGTACCAACGGAAAAAACATAACCTGCAGCTATACATTGACCATTTGGAAACAGCAAAAAAACCTGACGTCATTGCACTACAAGAAACGGGTGTAATTGCAAAGCTGTCGGGGTACGTTACATACGTACAGCCAGAAATTACCGGCAAACCTTCGATAGCAACGTTAGTTAGACGAAATATCCCAGTAATCCAGCACAACACCGAAATTGAGACGGCAGATCACATCCTTCTAGAAATGATCGGACGTCAGAACAAAAAAATTAAATACAGTATATTCGTATTAAACGTATACAGTAATCCAAGACAGCAGCACAAGTTCACCAAGCTCTTCAAAGCCACCCTCAGCATCTCGAAGAATAACCCCCTACTAATTATTGGCGACTTCAATGCCCCGCACGCCGCTTGGGGTTACGATAAGGAAACTCGTAAAGGTAGAAATCTTTGGAAAGACATTCATCAATTAGACCTCGCACTCGTCACCGACTTTACCTACCCTACCAGAATTGGAAATAGCGTGTCCAGAGATACTACGCCGGACCTATCGCTCACCAAAAACGTCAAAAACACTCAATGGCTCAACCTGCAAGAATACTTAGGCAGTGATCATTACATAGTCGCAACTACAATAACAACCACGTCAAGTAACGTAAACTCAAGAATGACTAGGATCACCGAGTGGGACACGTTTCGACATATCCGCAACAATGGAAGCGATACCATCAATGAAATCACAGACATCGATAGCTGGGTGCTAAAAATAATTGACGACGTCAACACCGCCACAGAGGAGATTCCCAGGGGACAGGGAGAACCAAAAGATGTGGATGCGAAACTCGCTCACATGTGGCTGGCAAAAAAACGGTTACAACAGAGGCTCCAGGCGCACAAACATCTCCGCAATCTGCGGAGGAGAATAGCCAAGCGTAATAAGCAGATACAACATTACACCCGACAATTTGCCAATCAGTCTTGGAACTCACTGTGTGAAGCAATGGATCGACACATTGATAATAAGAAAACGTGGCACCCCCTTCGTTATCTTG
Source organism: Haemaphysalis longicornis (assembly GCF_048455015.1). NCBI lineage: Eukaryota > Metazoa > Arthropoda > Arachnida > Ixodida > Ixodidae > Haemaphysalis > Haemaphysalis longicornis. The sequence goes on along the minus strand of NW_027526233.1, from coordinate 35,752,271 downwards.
ACGATCCAGAGAATAATAGAACAACCCAAAAGCACAATCTTGCAAAACTCATACAAACATACCCCGGAACAGAGCAATAACTTATCGAGGAATTATGTCATAAATACCTAAAGGCAGAACTACCCACCCCCCAGGCACCGTATTACGGGATGGATAACCAGGCGTTGGACGCCCCTATAACGCTAGCAGAGGTTAATTACGCAATACAAACCCTACGAGTTAACTCTGCACCTGGACCGGATGGAATCACAAATAAAATGATCCGAAATTTAGACGACACCGCAGTGGAAGTGCTGACAAAATACTTCAAGAAATGCTGGGAAAGTGGCAACATACCAAGGCAGTAGAAGGCAGCCGCAATAAAACTGATCCCAAAACCAGGAAAGAAACTAAATCTGGAAAATCTGACACCGATATCCCTCACTTCATGCCTAGGAAAGCTTCTGGAACACGCCGTACTCAACAGACTCAATCGATACATGGAAGAAAAAGTTCTGTACCCCTTCACCATGGTGGGTTTCAGAGAAAGCTCTCCACTCAAGACACTATGCTTAGATTGAAGAAGCAGATTCTCGAAGGGCATGGCGGTTCCCCTCTGGACACCAGAGTCATACTTGGGTTAGATCTGGCCAAAGCATTTGATTCCGTGAGGCACGAAGCTATTCTCCAGAGTCTCCAAAAGATAGGGGTAGGAACGCGAACCTATCACATTATCCGCAACTTTCTAAGTGACAGGACAGCCGCAATCAGTCTTGGTTGCATCCAAAGCGAAAATATCAACCTCGACAGCAGAGGAACGCCGCAAGGCTCAGCGTTATCTCCCTACCTTTGAATATGGCTGTACTGGATCTGCCCAAGAAACTAGAGGGGATAAAGGACCTAAAATTCAGTTTTTATGCTGATGATAGCAAGCTCTGGACAAATAAAGGCAGTGACAGAGAAATACAAGAACGACTACAACTCGCCGTAGATACGATAAACGAATTCATCTCTCCTAAGGGTCTGACCTGCTCCACGGAGAAATCAGCACTACTTATCCTCCGCCCTGCACACCGTACGCGACGGTCAATGCCCACTGATGATCCCCAGATTGAGCTGCATCACGCAGGAAGAACCATACCTACTGTAAACTCAATTCGAATCCTGGGTTTAAATATCCACGCCACAGGAAGTAACACGGAAATCATAAAGGCATTGGACAAGCAAACTACACAGACCATCCGCCTTATCTCTCGCATAACCAACCGAAAAGGGGGGATGAAAGAAGAAAGCACCATGAAACTCGTCCAGGCTTTCATCATCAGCCGGTTAATCTACGTCACCCCTTACCTTAATCTCAGGAAGGCGGAAAAAGAAAAAATCAACAATATGATGAAAAGGGCATATAAACGAGCTATTGGACTGCCAATGTCAACCCCAAACGACAGGTTCGATGCTTTGTGCCTTCACAACCGCATCGACAAACTCATAGAGGCGCAGCAAATCTCACAATTTGAAAGGCTCTCCAAAACTCCTACGGGGCGACAAATTCTAAGAGAACTTTGCATTCCCTATGTATCGACACAAGCCGAAGAAGTTGCAATAGCCGCCACGCTACGAGAGCTTATACGCATAACTCCACTACCCTTAAACATGGATCCGACATATAATAAGGCCAGGAGAACGGCAAGAGCACAAGCTTTCACAAAACAATACGGCAACAACCGCGAAACAGTATTTGTAGACGCCGCGGACTATCCCGACAACAACGCCATGGCTGTGGTGGTAGTGGACCACAAAGGACAAACGCTCACCTCGGCGACAGTTCTCACAAAAAATACTACATCTTCAGAACAAGCAGCTATCGCTCTTGCGATCACCGCAACTCGAGCCAGATACATAATGAGCGACTCGAAGGCAGCCATACGTAGCTACTGCAAAGGGCGGATATCCAAAGTCACCGCAAGAATGCTTCAACAGCTGCGAGCACCAAATGACCGGTCAACGAAACTTATATGGACTCCTGCACACGAAGAGTTACAGGACAACGAACGGGCCCACACAGCTGCTTGCGAGATCGTCACCCGAGCAGCAGTTAACCCCCCTGCACTGGCAACAGATCACTCAGACAAATTCGATAGCGTCAACTCGTACAAAGAGATCACAAATTACTACAAACACAGCAGGTGCGAATTTCCAGCCGCCCACCACACACTCAACGCTGCGCAGGCGAAAGCATGGAGGCAGCTTCAAACCAATACCTACCCGAACCCGCTGGCCTATAGTCACTTCCATCCAGAGATCTTCTCGGATAAGTGCAAGCACTGCGGCCACCGCGCAGACCTCACGCACATTACGTGGAAGTGCAAAAAAAAACCACGGAGCAAGACTCCTCTATCCCGCATAGATATCAACCACCTAGAGCACTGGGAAACCCTGCTGCGCAGCTCTGATCCGCTAACGCAGCTACGCCTTGTCCAGATGGCCGAAGAAGCCGCCAGGGACCAAGATCTTCTGGCTGACTAACGCGGCAAAGAGAGTCCAAGCTCTCTACTTCTGGGCGAATAAAGTTATTTCTCTCTCTCTCTCTCTCTCTCTTTCGCCTATCTCTTTTATAAAATACTGGTGATGGAAATCGCTTAAGAAACCAAGTAATGAAAAAGCTATACATTTTCTGGGAATTTTACGCAAATAGATTAGCATTTTGTGGCAAGGCAGCTTAAACTTTTACTGTACTAAAATAACGCAGTGATACGAGCAACAACAGTTGTATATAAGCAGGTTCATATTGCGTTCTGCAAGCCCAATGTTAACAACCGGCGCGAATTTGGCCTCCTTAAAGCTGGCGAGAATACGAGAATAGATCTGTACCGAACAGCAGTGTACCGAAACGCCCATGTCGCGAAAGATCCCCCTTCCAAAAAGGCCGTACCGAAATGCCCTGTACAGCGTGGTTCTCCACCCAAGAAACCTAAACCCAAATTGATGTATATAGAATGTAAAAGCGTGAAATTTGACGTCTTGTGTAGGTAAAGCTATGAAGCATTAGGTCTGCTACTGTGCTCACGATAAATATGAAGGAAATAAATTGTAGCTTAAAACACCCTTCTATTCCCGTTACTTCAGGAATAATTTATGCCACCACCCATTTGCTGGTGTGAAATAAAGGTGCAATTTCTAGGGGCGATAAATCAATTTTATGTTTGGAATACACAGAAACTGCGTCGACAAATCCAGAAACCTCAAAGAAAATGTTCCTTTATGTTTCCAGCGAAATTTATGTTGAAGATGACTGTTATTTGCCCATGTTCTCGTTTTTACTGAATTCTTGATATTTTCGGCATCAGAATCTCTGCAGTGTTTACTTCCTGAAATGCTTGTTTTGATCAGTTGGGCTGTTATGAATGAAAATTGAATGAATTGCCCGTTATGATTCCGCTTTGCTTGAAATTCCTCGCCTCAAAGGGATACTGAAGCTGTTTGTGCACACGCTATAAGATGAACTTGCACAACTATGTACCATCAATTAGAAGTCAAGATACTCTCCCTCTCAGTGTTTATTATGCTAATGTCCTCGTTTACGTTTCTCCAATGCTGCGGTACCTGCTTAACGGTCATCTAGATCACAACATGCACATAAATCAGCACAGCAGAACAAAATTCGATGAGTCAATATGAAGTCACGATGAAGTCACGATCAATATGGAGTCACGATACTCTCCCTCTCAGTGTTTATTATGCTAATGTCCTCGTTTACGTTTCGCCAATGCTGCGGTACCTGCTTAACGGTCATCTAGATCACAACATGCACATAAATCAGAACAGCGGATCAAAATGCGATGAGTCAATATGAAGTCACGATGAAGTCACGATCAATATGAAGTCATGATACTCTCCCTCTCAGTGTTTATTATGCTAATGTACTCGTTTACGTTTCGCCAATGCTGCGGTACCTGCTTAACGGTCATCTAGATCACAACATGCACATAAATAAGCACAGCTGATCAACATGCGATGAGTCAGTGCGCGATTTATTAACGTAAATATGCGGCCACGTGCTACCTGTAACAGATTGGTTTGACGTTGCGTTTGGTCTGCCAAAGGACGTGCACAAGATGCCTGCCTATGTTGAAAAACAGGAAGGCCATGCGTGCAATGGGCGTTTCCGCAGGCAAGAGCAGCTCGTGTGTACACTGTAAAAAAAATCTGTACTCTTACGGGCAAAACCTATTTAAAAAAACGTAAATGGCTTTTGTATCTGAGAAAACGTATGCAGTGTCCACATAAAAGCGTAAACAGCTTTCGCATTTTAGATAACGAAGGAAGTTTCCGTCATTCGACAAAAACAGTGAGGAAAACGAAATTGAATATGGATCGACTGAGATAAGATGTTAGGAGAACGTAGTTGCGTAACTTGCAGTAGTGATGGATACCTCCTAAATGTATTGTCACGTAGCGAAAAATGACGTGGTTTTTTTGAAGGGAAAAAAGTTTCTTACAACGAAATAGTGCTCCCAACTTAACTTGTGCTAACAACCTGAAGAATACAGTAATACCCGATTATAACGACCCTGATAGAGCGAAATATGCTATATAACGAAAAAAAGCCATTTCGTTAAGAAAATGCATGCAAAGCATATTCCTTAAAACGAAGTTTGCATCAGATATATCGAACTCGACGCACCTACAATTGCGACCAAAATGCGTGGTCTCGTAGCAGTGATTGAGGTGCTGATTGGCAGCGATTGAGATGTTGAGCCTCCCATGGACCGACGTGACGCACGACACATTCCATAAAGGCCAGTTCATACTAGGCCGAGAGGACGGCGCCGCCGACGAGTCGCCAAACCATCGTCCAACTGCCGAGTTGCCAGATCGCGTTGTCACTCTACGCCGACGGTGACACAAACACCTCTGCCGATGGAAAGTCGCCGTAGTGTGATTGACTCGCCGACCGAAGACGCCAAGAAAACCGGTCACCCGACGCGTGGTTGGCCGTAGCCTTCAGCGACGTCGCTGCACTTGAGCTGCACACACTATCGGCACGCTTGTAGAACACATACGGTCAGTTTCGTGCAAAATAAGAGTAACGGCAGAAAATTTAGGTAATCAGAAATCAATAGTGGCCATCGTTCTTAACGTAAAACGTAAAACCAAACTACTGCAAGCACTACCCCCGCAGTGCAAAATCGCAGTCACCGCCGGGCACGCATATTTTTGGGAACGCTTTCTCGAAGCAGCTGAGTATATGGCAATCAGCTATTGTTGGGGCTCCAGGGAACCATACTGCACAAGCTCTTTTCAAAAGGCTTCAGTTTACCAGCCATGAATTGAGTAAACAAAGTAGTAAATACCGATGTACAAATCACGAAGAGTGCGCCTCCATGTGCTATACAGGTTATTTCCGAACGGTTCGCCTGTGCTGCCATGGCGCAGTGGTCTCAAGTGTCCGAACTTTTTCTTGTCAGCATTGTGGGCTGCTTTTCTTTCCTAGTTGGCATTTTACATTTTAGTGTCCCACTGCGAGCGGTACCTCAATAAGTGGAGAGCGTCGCATTTTACCTACCGGTCCATCTCGTGCAATCAAACCAGTGCTATTAAATGTGCGGTTGAGCAACACGTTTTTGGCACCATGGCCCCGGTACCAACCTGACGCTGTTTTTTTTTATGTCAAGGAAGGTGTCCGCATTTCACAATGATGCCTGCATTGCAATCATAACAGTTTTGCTCCTTACATTTAATATTTTCGCTCTCACACAGACTCGATAAAAACAATGTCCAGGGGGTGCAGTACTACAAATTACATCGTAGCGATGCTGTTTTGTTTTGCGCATGGCCCACAATCATGCTGAATTTGTCACATTATTATTATGTGTCTACAACTACAAAACTACAGTCACATTGTTGGTAAATAACGACACGGCAAACTACTGTACGAAAAGTTTGTATGACTATGTGAAATCAACAAATCGCAATATTTTTAAGTCATGGATACATGGACGTCGTAATCCACCTATAACAGTATGCACGCGTACTTTCTCCGCGCCAAGATATCCAGCAATATGCTATTTACGAAGGAGGAGGAGCCATTTTTTTATATCTCTTGCTCAAGAGCGTAGGCTGATATGGGACGTAAAGCACAGGCACTACCACCGGATAGACCTGAAAGAAGTTGCCTACAGCGTGGTGGCGGTGGCGTTTGGACAAATTTACAGGCACGTATTTTTATACTTCATCCTAGCATTGGACAGTTCTGTGCTAGAGCCCCCCTCTTTTCTTTTCTTTTTTTTGAGGGTGGGGGAATTCTTTCACCTGCATGAATTTGCCGACGTGCGCATTTCGTAGTTTTTACACCATTTGCTTTACATTATTTTTTTTTCAGTCGCGCAGCTGCGTTCGCACTTTGCGAACCTGCGCACGCAGTCCTCCCGAGAGAAAAGGAAGGTGCAGACGCAGTCACCCATGATCGCGGATGATGTCTACGTGCTCCGTTGGGTACACTATGACAGGCTCAAGTTGATGACAGCTGGGAACCCTACCCAGAAAGGTGTGTAAAACAGGCACACTGATCAAGAAATTAAGGTAGGTAGTGAAAGTCATTTCACTTTTCACCAGAGCCAACTCTCACCTTTATGATGTAAATAAAGGGCTTATCGGTATAGCTGGCGTGTCGTAGAAAAGCCAACGTGAAATCATCGGCTACGCGAAGGTGTCATGTAGCGAAGCCGCAATTTTTATTTTCCAGAAAGGTGTAGTAAAAAGGAGAAGTGAATGCGGGGTGATGGAAGAGCCTTTCCGACCACCCCCATTTTACAAATTTTGAATAAAGTGTCATTGATGCCCTTGCAAGACATTTGCATCTGGGAGATATTTTAATATGAGAGAACACACAGAGAGAGAAGACTCTTTATTGGAAAAGCCGATATATTAGCCGGCATTTACAGACGGCTATAAGCTTCTCTGCTGTGGGTTGGGTATGGGGGAAGAAATGGCCCAATAAAGAGTGGGTAGAAAAGAAAAAGATAAAAGAACTATCGTGGACTTGGCGAGGCATTTTGATGCAATATTACAAATATCATGTTGTTTCTGTGCCATGGGGCAAAACCAACTAGTAATATTGCTCTTTTCCAACTGATGTACTTGTCTATTATCCCAATTATGTTTTTCTAAAGTCGGAGCATATATGCATTTCTTTCATTGTCATTTAAACGTGACTGCATGTATTTTGACGTTTTACTTAGAAGCGACAACTTAAAAGAACAGCTAGAGAATGACGAGAAAAGAAGTTATATGTGTTTTATGTATGTGAATACAAGGCCGTGGTCTCCTTGATTTCAGATGATTGACAACATGCCGCAAGTAAACAATGATACTGGGACCCCGAGGACGTCCACACCGAGGACAGATGCGGGGAGGACGTCAGCTCTTCAGACAACCAGGCTGGGACTTCCCGGGAGTACGTGGTAGTCGAAACCAATTGAGCAGCCATCCCAACACGGCCTGCGGCGAAAAGTCCCCCATATGATGACAGAGAGCAGCGTCAACGCCTGCTGACGTCCGCAGTTGAAGCGCTTGAGAAAGCTCAGAGGCCTGCAACGGTAAATGACGAATGTGACACATTCGCGGTGCTGTTTGCTAAAACATTGCGTCAAATTCCCCCAAGGCCTCCGCCCCAAACAGGCATTCTCAAAGTTTACAAAGCTGCAGTTAATTATTCAGCCTCTATTCATGTAGAACTAGTTCAATGTGAAAGTGTTAATTCCACATAGCTCGAGGACGGGACACATTGGTTGGCCTGCTCTCTCCAAGCAGCCCTGCGGATGTGTCCTGAACACAAAGCCAGAAAACTAACCAGTATTTTTTTTTATTACGCAAACACAATGGTGATATTTTACGAAGAACACAAATTTTCAATCCAGAGGGCTGAGGAGACCACTTGTACACAAGTGGTGTACAAGAGCCAGGGCGAAGCAGTGCAGTGTTACGGATAACGAGTATACCGCGATAGCACACAGTGGTCGTGTCCAAGAGTTATAAATTGTAGAGGAGCTGGGCAACGTAGACATGCTGCACATGTTTTGTGTGAAAAGCAGTGGAACAACTAATGAGGTGAACAAGTGTCGGCACACCTCGAATTTTGAGACACCGCATGACTTTAAAAAAACCTGCATTTCCTCATTGCTTTGTGTCTTTTCAGCAAAAGTATGCGCCTGTTGCAAAAGTTGGTCTTTTACTTTGATGAATTTAATTATTGCAATTATTTTTATTGTTTTGACAGTTTATAGTTTCACAGAGATGGCTCAACCATTTGGCACTCGTCAAGCAAACATAAACCCCGTAAACAAGTGGTCTTTTGCCATTTCAATCCCAGTTTTTCACAACTTTTAAACTTTGCCTGTGAAAGTGCTTGAAGGCAAGATCAGTCTGACATCACAAATGGGGCAAAAAGAAAGCGTTAATGCATGCTGGTGGTTCATTCTTGTGTTTCATGCTACCTCCGCCATGTGCACTACGGACTAAAAATTAAATTAACCTTTCTTTGCCACAATTCCTATATTTGTTCATGTGTGTGCACAAAAACTATGCTTGCTGGTCTGCCTAGCATATTTTCCTTCGAAAAACAACCAGTGATAGATACCAGGACAGGTGGCAAGTGCTGTGATCTATTTCTGTTTTTTTATTCTACATGAACCACTTTCAATGATGAGTTTGTTGAAATAAGTTTTACTCGAATATAGGCCTATAGGTTTTTTTTTTTTAAAAAGTGGTTTACGAAGGCAGGGGCGGCTCAGATTCGAGGATGCAGCTTCACTGCCACCACTATACACTCAACGCCATCTCGCGGCTCCACAACTACGAGCTTTGAGCTTGCAGACGTCTTGCAGGATTTGAGGTGCCATTTTGCTTGTTTGAACGTAGTAAACTCGGCTTCGAGCGCTCTGTGCTTTCTTGCGTTCGTCGCCGCGTGACCTCAAGAAGCGCCTTTGTTAGCGGCAAAATGGCAGTTCCCAAGCGGTGTCACTACACGGCGGCTCTTTTAAGCGGAAGGTAGTCTTAGAGGCCGAAAGAACTTCAAACCTCCAAGAGCAACGAGGATGCAGCGTCGATGAGAAGATCGTGCGCTGATGGCGGAAGCAGCGGAGCGAACTTTTCAGCTGCGCTGCGAGGATAATGGCCTTCACAGGACTGAAGAAAGGACGACACCAAGAGGTGGAGAAGGAAGTTGTCTGGGCTACTCCACATTATGGAAGAACAGCGTTGTGGCCCAGCATTACGATTGATCATCGACAAAATAAGCTCGGCCTCACCTCACGCCTCGACGGGACGGGAATACCCGTCCTGACGGGCCGGAACTTTTGCTCGCCGTCCCTGCGCACCTGCGCTCCCCTGTCCTCCACCAGCTTCACGATATGGCTACTGCTGGCCACCTCGGGAATCCTCGTACGTATGAACGCGTACGCTGGCGTCTTTTCTGACCGGGCCTCTCCCGTTCGGTTTGCCGCAATGTCAGGTCTTGCGACCAGTTTCCGCGCCGCAAGAAACTAACATCGCTTCCTTCCAGAACACTGCATGCACTCAACAACCCGGTAGCACCTTTTTACGAGTTGGCCTGGACTTGGTCGGCACATTTCCCCAGTCGACATCGGGAAACAAATGGATCGCTGTCCCCACGGATTACGCCACACGCTACGCCGTCACGCCTGCTTGGCCGACTAGCTCTGCTACTGATGTGGCTGATTTCCTTCTTCGCGATGTCATTCTCCAGCTTGGGGCTCCACGTCAGTTGCTCACCGACCATGGCTGTTGCTTTGTCTCACAAGTCCTGCGATCCTGCTCTACTAAACATGATATAACTACAGCGTACCGTTTCATGCTAACGAACTTACCCAATGCTTAAGTCGTGTTTGACAAATATGCTTTCCTGCTACGTTTCCGCGGATCACCACGACTGGGACGCCTTTGCTGCCTTATGTGACGTTTGTCTATAATTCTTCAAGTGATTGTACGACTGGGTATTCGCCGTTCTACCTCCTTTATGGCCATGAGCCCACCCTACCGCTGGACACCCTCATGCCTAGGTCGGTCGACCAACCCTCAGTGCGACCGGATTACGCCTGGGACGCCATTGGTCGCGCTGACCATGCTAGGCAGATTTCCCTAAATTGGCTACGTTCCCACCAAGATGATCTGAAAACGATTTATGACCGAAGACATCGGGTGGCGCACTTCGCTCCGGAATCCCTTTTCCTCCTCTGGAAAGCTACCCCCCGTATCGGCCTTTCAGAAAAACTTCTCCCCTGCTACTGTGGTCCATTTCGCGTCTTGCGCCAAGTTACCGACGCGACGTACGAAATCTCCCCGGTGGCGTCGACGCCGTCGAGTCACACTACTTCTACAGATATTGTACATGTTGTATGACAGAAGCCATGTTTTCCAACGGACGCTGTGAACCCATAGCGCCGCGACGGCGCTCGTTCCGCCGGTGAATAATGACACGAGGCACCGACAGGTGACTACAAAATTTGCAGTGCGCAGCCAGAAGTGGCGAAAACCGGAGATGCCGAGCGGAACGCGTTCCGCTCCCCGCTAGCAGACGACGCTCGCTTTCCTAGCACAACTCGCAACCGCAGTGCCGCGGTGGCGAGAGTCGCGGCCGGCCGCCTTCTCTCCACGGCCGCGGCGGGGAGATACGGAAGTGAAACTAAAGCGTGGCAAACTGTTCGCATGGCGACGCAGTGAAACATCCCACTCGCGAGGGGCACGATCAAATTTCCGGGGGCGCACGACGTTAAGTAGTTTGCGTTACGTTAAAGTTGTTGCACTTGTGGCACCTAATTACAAGAGAGCGCTCGTCAGCAGTAAAATTGGCAGCCTCGGCGCACGTTGAGTCCGAGAGAGGGGAGAGAGTCCTTGAAACGTGCCTGGGCGCGCTATCGAATGTTGATCGCGCCGATAGCGAAACGTCTGAGCCGGGCATTTCGAGGCGAGCGATGCGGACAACTACGGACGCCAAGAACGGGTGACATCGTGAGTTAAATAAATGCTCTGCATTTAAAAAACTGTATGGTTAGGGGGGATTTTCCACGTGTAAATGAATGGGGATTGTGCGATGAATTCTCGAAGAAGAAGAGGACGAGGTGTGATGGTTGCGCATCGGTCAGTGTGTACTAGCGGCACCCAGCCTCTTTCGTCTTGAATATTGCAAATACATTTCTGACCGGCATCATCGCCTGGTAACAGTATCGTGCCATGAGGTTGTGTTTGCTATAGTACTGGGATGCCTTCTCAGGCAGTTCAACACCTTAAGTAGCAGAGATGTCGAGACGCCAAAAAAAGCATTTAAAGCCCGCGAACAATATTTGCAGAGTGAGCGAAATGTGGAAGTATTACCTGTTGTGTGACATTCTTTTCTCGTGCTCCTGGTCAGCCGAAGGGTATTGCCGCATCAAGTAGGGCTTCACGCCAGAGCCTTCATCCCACACAATGATATGGGGAGGAGAAGTGGGTGAATGAGGCAGTGGGGCCGGTGGAGGGAGATAATCTGATTTTACTTCCAGCTCTTCGCACAGCTTTGTCTCCATCCACACCCCACTGTCATTCAGTCGCCCACTATTTCCAACATCGGCAAAAATGAAGTTCATTTCCACATCTACAAGAGCCATCAGCACAATGCTGAAGGTGCCTTGGTAGGTGCGGAGCTGAGCGCCACTGCGTGGAGGGGGCTGTACCATTACGTGCTTCCCGTCAAGGGTTCCAACACAATGCGGAAACTGCCAGAGTTCCTCGAAAACTTGTGCCACAGCAAGCCATTCCGTATGTGTTTGGGGCCCCTGCAAGGTAGGCAATGTTGAAGTAAATTATAATTCTTCAGAAAACGAATACAGGAGGACGTTAGCTAAAAGCACAGCGCTGACCTTGTGACTAATTTATTGAAAGGCAAACTATACATACATGCAGTAGAACCCTGTTGACACTTTCTCGGTTCATACGATTTCCCGGTTGGTACGCTCTCAATTGTGAACACAAAAATTCCCCGTAGTACGTTTCTTACTGGGTAGTACGATATCGTGGCTAGTAAGTTTCTTTGTGGTGTTTTTCTTAACATGTACTAACAAGGTACTACTGTATTATCACTAACACTGACATAACTAATCCACGAACTCATACTCAAATATGTTCGAAACAAAAGAATGCACAAAACCTACAAGGTGCGAAAATTGGCTGTTACGTTGCCGGAGTGATTGACAAATGAAAATTCACTCTCATGCGGAGCCACCGAGGGCACATGCTAAGAAAGAATGAAATTGAAAAAAAGGTGAGTTGTAAATGAGCCTGACCTCGGTAGCTATGCACGATAGTGAGTTTCCATTTCTGCATCACTCTGCAAAATCAAGTCAGTTGCTATGCCTTGTAGGTTTTTTGTGCTGCATGTGTTCATGGTCCGAGTATGATGTTGGTATGAGTCATGTCGTGTTAATCCTAGTAATTCTCAGGGTGTCATACCAGAACTGAACACCGGAACCAAACCGGTATTCTGTTGTAACAGCACCAGAACCCGAAACGTTATTTTGTGGTCAGAATAAACCCAAACTGGAACTGTAGCAAAAGAAGAAATAACGGTTACCAATTCACAACGAAACAATTGTCGTTCGACCATCCGCTCTCAATACGCAGTCAACATCATTCAGGGCTTTTCTTTTTCGCGCACCATCAATTTTTAACTTACAACGGACTTTTCCCTTTAGATCCTCCAACACTAGGGGCATTTTGTTTGCCTGAACTGGTGTAGAATAGTGCACTGTCATGCAGACCAGTGTCGAGTGCGACTGAACATATCATTTAGTAAAAAAATGAACATATGCTGCACTGCTTGAACCGGCACAGCCTGTTCAGATAAAAAAATTCCTCTAATATCAACGCTGCCTTCGTCGTTACAACACGAGGAGAGGTATGCGAACCAATGGTGCAATGGTATGCTGGCAGTGCAGGTAGATTGAAAGGCGGAGGAAACGAAATGTAACGTAGTCGGGACCGAAGATTGCTGCACTGTACAATGGTGAAGGCCAACACACCAAATGTGTATACTTTTCGCATTTCATAATTAGTTAAAAAGATTGTACACCAGGAAGCAGCATATACTTGACAAGTGTGACCCTCAATAACTGCTCATTGGCTGTGACCTGCTGACCACAAGGATGCGGGTATTATCACCTCAGCCAGCTTCATTTTTTCTTTTTATCCGAAAAACAAAAACTTCCATGTGTCGAGATTTTGACGCACGTTAAAGATCTCCAGGTGGTTTAATTGTTTTGGTGGTCTCCAATATACCGTGTGCGTCATAGCAAAATCGTGAGTAGGTTCAGGGTATCAAACACACCAATATGTTTTGGGAAGTGGGTTTCACTTTTAACTACAGCTATTTTTTTCGCACTTCAATAATAGCATAACTCACCGAAATGGTTCTCAAAACTGTTTGGCTTGTGGTTTAATGAAACCGGAACTGAACCAGAACAAAACAAAATTCACCCAAACCACACCAAACCGAACCGATATTTTTTCTGCTTGTTTTCGGAACTGGTCCTCAATACTTTCAAATACACGATATTTTACACAATGCTCAAAATATGAAACATGCATAGGTGCTTTTAAGAATTACTGCGCGAAGATCGTGTACTGTGTCCGGTACATGCATAGGTGCATTTAAGAATTTCTGCACGAAGATCTTTTACTGTGTCGGGCACATCTCGGACACAATCTCGGAAATGTTGTTATGGACCACGTAGAATGCGTACTGGAGAGAAATCTGGCTGTCCGCTTTGCACAAACATGCGTGGTTTGGTAAAAGCCAACAGGGCTTTCACGTACAGCAATAATGCAGTATGCGTTCAACCTTTTATTGGTTGTTGGTGCTGAATTTCTATTCAAATTTATCAACCCGCAAGATTCCAAGCTCTGTTTAATGATATCTTGGACAAGTAGCTGGAGCCTATGTTGATAAAGGTGAGCGCATGTGAAGGCGGTAAAGGTGAAGGCGGGTTGTTAAAGTGAAGCCATCAGTGAAGGCGTCAGCTCAAAAATGGTAAAAGTGCATCTATGTTTTATTTGATGTCACATAACAGCAGAATTACATGCCCCCCTGTATGTGGACTTGCAGTTTAAACACTAAATTATTTTGTTCCCAAACGACGTGCGCTACGTTGCCGACAGCGAGGAAGAAGCTACTACTTAGCGCTCGCCGCACTCGTGTGCAAAAAGAACCCCAACGGGCTAAAAAGTATTGTGGCATATTATAGAAACTAGCAAAAAGCAACTGATCAAGCAGGCAGAGGAGGGTCGTCAAATGCAAAATAATCCGTCGTGAAAATGCCCTACCAGCTCAGCAGCGCGCGGCCGGAACTCTGTCAGCGTAAAACGTGTTAAGATGCCCTAATTTTGGTTCTTTTGCGCCAGGCAAATGGCAGGCTTTGGGTAGGATTTTTGAGAAGACATAGGGGTGAAAAACTGCGCAGTGAGTTCACTAAAATAATATTACATGAGATATTATTATTAACATATTAACATATGTTAATTATGGCCATGTTAATTATGGCCATGCCATGTTAATATGTTAAACACCAAAACTAACCTAAGCCATAAAAATTACAGTTCAATTTTAAGAAAAAAAAAACCGAGGCCGAGCCGGTACCGAACCTCCGTCCTTCGGATTAGGAAGCTAAGATGGATCCTCTACACTAAAACGACAGACACTTCGGTCGGAGCTAGCCTAGTCTTCTCTGTTCTGATGTCGTCGGACGGCACTCTAGCCATGCCTGCAGCGCTCAGCTAGAGTGCCGTCGGACGGCACTCTAGACACTGCGTTTTGATTGTCCAGGCCGCGAGCTTCCACAAATCGGCAGCACTAGCGCAATCGCTTTTGGCGTGACGACATATTGGCCGGCGTGTCTCGCCGGTTCAGGGTGACGTCATATAGTCGTTTACAGAACCAGAAAGTGTACCTGTAATGAGATGGAGGACAGCGGTGGGGGGCACGTCGAAGATGGCTTTCACGATGATGAAGTTAACGGCCTAGCATGGACAATCGCCCTCTGTGGGTATGCGTCGGAAAAGGAAGAAGAAGAGGAGATTGTGGCTGGTGACGATGAAGGGGTGTTCGTAGCAGCAATAATTCCTAGGGCTACCCGCAAGGTGCGGCAGCCGTCGTCTACCGAGGCCGTCGTTAAGGACGCCCGTGGACCGAGCCGGGCTGGAGTGCCAGCCATTCGTCGACCGCGCATTAAATCGCCGGCTTCGACTGGGCAGCCTTGGCGTCGTGGACCGTGCATTATATCGCCGGCTTCGACTGGGTGACGTCGTGTTCCCTCTGTGCCGATCTACCGACAGCCGCCGAGTACCGAAACTGGCCAACGGCTCAGCCGTGAGTGTGCCTTACGAAGTGCGACGTTTAATCTGTAACGGCCGGGTTTCTAGACTGTGAACTGTTAATCTTTTGTCGCCGTCACCCGAACTTTGTGTCTTTTGGAGAGAGTTTTGTATCTCGTTCTGCTCGTCCCTACAATGTCTTACTTCTTAACTCGTCCGGATAAATGTTCGTGCCCGGCATCATAAAGATCTCAAACGCCTGTCTCGTTTGCGCGACGCGAATCCCGAGGTCTTGGCCACCAATACCATCACAACTGGCGTTCGCGACAGGACCTCTCCTCCACCATCTGGAAGAGGGAAGTGGCTAGAAGTCGAAATAAACGGGGCTGATTCCAGACATGGACGTTGAGAAGCTAGGGACAGTTGGACGGCAGACATGAATCTCTACTAACACCTTAGAGACGAAGAGTCTTTAACGAGTGAAAGAGACTTGCAAGTTTGAGATTTCGATATGGGAATCGAAGAATTGGAAAGGCTTGTTGCGGAAGGGATTAGATCAGGATTGAGAGGAGCAGATTTGCGGAAGTGGGTGGACGGTGAGCGTGCGAAATTGAAAGCAGAGCGGGAAGCAGAATAAGAAGCTGGAAAAAAAGCACAGGAAAAGGAGAACGAAGTGCTAAGGCAGCAGTTGGCAGCTCTAGAGGCCTCGAAAAAGAGAAGAGCTGTTGAACCGACTGCGGGTATCGACGCAACACGGCACTATAAGGTAGAGGGCACTGCTGGGAGTAGTGTAGTTGCAAATACAGCAGCCATAATGACGGATACATGTGTCGATGATGAGCATCCTCTTAAAGAACATGTCACGGACAGAACCGAAACATTCAGTTCTCTACACAGTACTGCCCCCGAACATCAAGTGCGCAGTACAAACGGTACTAGCCGAGGCAATCTTGACCATCCTGATGATAAGGGGACCTTTTCAAAGAGAGATTACGCTTTCCAGCAAAAATTTGCAGAAGGCGGTCACGCTAAAATGCCTGTGTGGTGTTTAAAACAAGACTTCGCAAATGTTAGCCACAACAACGCTTACAGCTTTGTGGCCGGGTTAGCTGACCTCGTATCCTGTATTCAGATCGAAACAAACAGCCGGACGATAGAATTTAAAAAACCGCAAGAGAATATTAGGAACCCGACGTCATCGGAAGCACAAACCCAGGAAAACTGCAAAGGAAAATGCGACAACTCACGATGGCCTGCTAAAGTTAGTTGCGAATCCATAGCCACCGCCTTGAAGCAGACTTTCCCCCGCAAATGCGTAAGGCTGAGACTGGGATCAGCGTCCGTTGAAACTTTGAGCCTGTTTCACTGCAAGGTTAAACGTCCCAACCTTGACTGTGCTCGTCATTTTCTGAAGAGTCGAAAGAGTAATCTCAGAAAGCAGAGCAGACGGGAAAAAAGTTGCACTACCATTTTGAATTTCGTCAACAAACGCAGTGCTCAGTCGCACATGGCCTTATGCATGTCCTTAGGCAAACCAAAAGGCCGTGTAAAAGGAACGATGCGACGTTCCTGAGTCATCTCTTCAACTGAACCTCTCCGTGCTAGCCCAATTGGAAATACAGAAAGAAAAAGAAGGGGCAAAACCGATTGGATTCTCACGGCATGAAAAGACAAGGACTGGATGACCTCACGTGCACATGTGCCAAATAAGAAGTTTGCGAACTACGACATTAGAAAGTGCAGACTTTAGGCATCCAGCTCCGTGACGTGACATCTGTGCACTGTGGATAGTGTGACTTTTATCTCATGGTGTGATTTTGTTTTTGAAAGTGTGTTGTGGGCACCCAACAACTTTCTTAAGTGGGGAGCCTTGTAATGAGATAGAGGACAGTGGTGGTGGGCACGTGGAAGATGGCTTTGATGACGATGGAGTTAATGGCCTAGCGTGGACAATCGCCCTTTGTGGGTATGCGTCGGAAAAGGAAGAAGAAGAGGAGATCCTGGCTGGTGACGATGCAGGGGTGTTCGTAGCAGCAATAATTCCTAGGGCTACCCGCAAGGTGCGGTAGCCGTCGTCTACCGAGGCCGTCGTTAAGGACGCCCGTGGACCGAGCCGGGCTGGAGTGCCTGCCATTCGTCGACTGCGCATTTAATCGCCGGCTTCGACTGGGCCGATTTGGCGTCGTCGACCGTGCATAATATCGCCGGCTTCGACTGGGTGACGTCGTGTTCCCTCTGTGCCGATCTACCGACAGCCGCCGAGTACCGAAACTGGCCAACGCCTCAGCCGTGAGTGTGCCTTACGAAGTGCGACGTTTAATCTGTAACGGCCGGGTTTCTAGACTGTGAACTGTGAATTTTTTGTCGCCGTCGCCCGAACTTTGTGTCTTTAGGAGGGAGTTTTGTATCTCGTTCTCCTCGTCCCTGCAATGTTGTACTTCTTAACTCGTCCGGATAAATGTTCGTGGCCGTCATCATAAAGATCTCAAGCGCCTGTCTCATTTGTGCGACGCGAATCCCGAGGTCTTGGCCACCAATACTATCACAGTAGCCTTCACTGCTGTTGTCGGTTGTATTCGTTTGGGCAGGAAACGTGGGTGTACCTCTGTGTGTAAAGCTTGTAAACTTTCCGCACTTTGCGTGTTCGACGTGTTTTTTCTTCAGTTCATGGCCGGCGCATGGTGTTCCCTTGCACTGGTGCCGAAAGATGCGCGGTGTCTTATCTAAGCGGCCTATGCGCGTCGCCGCGCTTGCCCGAGTTGTACTATGGCAAGCTCGCGGAATGGGAAGTACTGCTCAGTGGAAGCCTGTTCGTAGAAATCGACGACAACGCCAGGATGCATTATTTTCCACGCGCGACACGCAGTGCGAAACGTGGACTGAGTTCCTGTGCGGCGGCGGCGGCAAGAACTGTCGCCCAAGCCAGCGAACTGGGTGTTGCTGGGGACAACTTGGGTTTGGGAACTTTTAGTTCGCCGCTATCTGTACAACTGCGAATGACCATCACTTTCGCAACTTTTCACCGCACTATCATCCCCTTTTTTCGCAAGTGGAGCTTATAGTTAGCGATAATTGCAATTTGAGCGATCAGTGACCAAGACATCAGCCGTGGCCTGTTTTGATTCTACCGCGCAGGAGGCGCCATGTGTGGGCCGCTTGCAGCACCGCGGTGCCGGCAGTGCTGATCGGAGCGCCGAACTTCCGCTGCCGGTCAGAGTAGACTTACCATCCTGGAAAATATCTGAACGCTGCTTTTAAATTCTGCGCTCATAACAACCCCTAGCACAATTTTTCACCACACCAACATCTAGTTTTTTTCACGTGGAACTTCTTTTTCGCGATTAGATTGATTAGAATAGTGGCGACAAGCTGCTGCTGTCACGGTTTGCACCGGTTCGTGCCGGAGATATTTAATACGGACGACGGCGAACACGCCGCCGGCCTAATAGCCTTGCCAAATAAAGTTGTTCGGTCTGTCTCTGTGTCTGTCGGGTGGCAACGACTCATCACAGTCTGACGATTCAGACGACGTGTCCACTGCGGGGGCGAGTACCGACCGTGTGCAATCGTAGCAGATGATGCGGCAAACGCCCCTGACGTGACGAAAACCTTAACATCATATTCTCCGTCCTGTACTTGAATGGCCGTTTGCCGCGCGGCGACCGAAGTTGAAACTGATTGGAAGAAATGAGGTATAATTAGTTCCACGCTGGCGGCCGACCGCTTTTGGTTCGATATTTGTAATTACTAGACCATTAGGTATTCTTTACAGCATAAAAACGGAAAGAGACAAATTTAGTTTCCGTAGTTCTTTAAATTTGGGTGAGGGGAGAGTGGGGAAGTGCGGGTGGTAAAGTCTGAAGCTCGCCCGCAGAACACTACACGCGGGGAAAAGAGGCAACGGAAGCGTTTTGAGAAGTTGGTCGCCACTAGGGGCGCGCTCACTGTCGAACAGCACTTCGTTCTGACCAACTAGTGAACGCAGTTGTCTCGAACGGAAGTGAAATTTTGCGTAGCTTTAAATAAACGTTCAAACTTAACGGAAAGTTGGACACAAGAAGGGCAAGTGCGGCGTCAATACAATGCCATTTCTTTATTGTTTTAGGTCGGAAGCCCAGTATGGTTCTTATTTTTGCCGTAGATTTTAGGCGTTTTGCTATCCCTGTAATGCATGTGCTACTGTGGCTTCCTAGGGAACTTGCCAGGAGGCGCGGCAACGTGGTCGTTTGGGAGGCAAGTGCAAGCAAACGATGCACCGACGACATGCTGAACTCATTGTTTGAAAATGGCTTACATTTTTTTTCCGTTGAGGAGTGTTATAGCAGATTAAGTTCTTAAGAAGATACGTGGTATTCTCGAAGTAGGTATTTTGTTTATTCAGTGTTTTTGGGTTTGACGGTGTGCAGAACTTGACTGTGCAGAAATTGACTGTGCGCAGAACACAAGCTTTTCACGTTTTGCCATTCAACGTTTCAAGCGGAAAATGATTACAAATTGCGTTATCCTAAATGAAAAATGAAAATGTGGCCTGTGCGCTCATTAAGAACTCCCGAACAAAGTAATAAATTCCCCTACAGTGCTTATATCAAACGCCCCAAAACCGAAATAGATAGGTAGAGAGAGAGAGAGAGAGAGAGAGAGAGAGAGAGAGAGAGAGTGAGACAGAGAGAGACGGAATAAAATATTTTTATTTCTCCAGCAGAGGCTGATGTGTGGGCCTCGCCCCGTGGAACACGTCCCTAGTCCGGAATGCCTTGACTTCGGCATTCCGTCCGTGCTCGCGTCACAAACTTAAGCTGGATATCCGGGCCCGGGCTGGCAAGAGAAGCCCTCGAACTGCTCGGCGGTGGGGTTGGAAAGGCGGGGGGGACAAGTCTGGAGTTAGTTGGACCCCCATATGATGTGGTAGAGGGTGCAAGGCTGGGGACAGTAAGCACAGAGCGAATGTTGTTGGGTGGTTAAGATGAGAAGATGAGGTAGAGGCGGGTGGGAGGTGGGTAGGTATTTGTCTGGAGACGCCGCCAGGTTGTAGCTTCCTCTATGGTGTGGCGCCAGTGTGGTGGTGCGAGGCTGCGGCGAGGCTGCAATGGGAGGGAATCTCTGTGTAGCCGCTCAGTGGGGGGGTGTTCCTTGAGGGGTAGACATTGGCCACCGTCGGCAATGGCTCGGTGTATTAAATCGCGAGCCGCGGCATGTGCGGCTTCATTGCCCGGGATGGCGGAGTGTCGAGGAGCCCAGACGATGCAGATATCAGGGGTTGTCGAGCAGTTGTTGAGGATGAGTAGGGCTGATAATGTAATGCGGCCAATCTGGTAATGTCGGCAGGCTGTCTGTGAATCGATGAGGATAGTAACTGGTTCAGAGCGGGAGGTAGCAGCCAGGGCAATGGCTATTTCTTCAGCGACATCGATTGAGGTCGCTGTAGTAGTAGAGGCACTAATGCATTGGCCAGTATGTGTACTACACAGGCTACGTGGCTTGCGCGCGCAGGGTAGGGGGTAACATCGGTGTACAGGGCGCTGGAGTCGTTCCCGTATTGCGCAGTAAGGAGTCGAGTGCGAGAAGCCTGGCGCCCAATGTGGTAGTTGACGTGCATATTTCGAGGAATTGGGGCCACTCGGGTGCAATTGCGCAGGGCTAGAGTGATGCGTTTTCGTTGTTTCCTCGGGGGTATCGGGCGGTGTCCTAATGCTTTAAGGACTTGTCAACCTGTGGGATTCAATTGCAGGCGCCCTAATTGAGCTTATAATGGGGTTTTTGCAGCTCTTCCTACGTGTTGTAGACTCCCAAAGCAAGTAGTTTTTGTGTCGCAGTGGCCGTGGCCAAGTTATATGCGGTAGACGAATCATGATGCTGAGTCAGGACTTTTCTGTTGTTCTGAGAGTGAGGTATGGGGTTCCGCAGGTAATGAGGCTATTAAGCAACGCTTGCTATATTTGTAGGCTATCGTGCTCTTTAAGGCCTCGACAGCGGTGGGAGGTGCGCTGCAGATGGTGCATCAGTTGCGACAGGGTTTTATGTAGAGGGGAAATTGTGTGCAGTCCAGAGCCGGTTTTGGGTATTGTGAGACCCAAAACCTGCAGTTGCGGGACGTTCGACACTGGCTGCCCTGGAATGGTCTTGAGGTTCAGGTATACCTCGAGCAGATTTGTGAGATGGCGGGGAGTGGAGCGTCAGCAAAGCCGATTTTTCGGGTGCACACTGGTGGCCTCGTGTCTGGAGGTAGTGAAAGGTAGCAGTCGTCGCTTGCTGCAAGGCGTCATGCTGCTCTCCAATGGAGTCAGTAGGCGTCATGACGGTCAGGTCATCCGCATGTAGCGCATGTTTAATGTTTTGAATTGACTGCTATTTCGGTGGGACAACACTGGCGAGATGACCGAGCCTTAAGGAGTACCTTTCGCTTGAATCAGGAAAAAATACCTCGAATGCAGTTCAACACTGCTACAAACGTGCCCCTTGAAACTCCCAGTTGGAGAAAATCATACACTCCAAATGGTACGCCTGAAAACTTCCATTGTAGTGGCAGTAAAATGAAACTCCCATATGCTACCTAAAACAACAACAAAAATTATCGGAGTAAGGCGATACTCCCTTTGGAAGGAATATAGAAAACTTCGAAATCGTACTGAGTTATGCGACAAGCCATTTACTCCCATTTCGGCTTATTTGTGTTCTGTGTGTAGTTATTAAGGTCTCTTTGAATGGCCCAGTGGTTAGGTTGCCGATTTGGTGGCGTGAAGTTCTCGAGTTTGATTCCCCGGATCTCCCTAAGCGCACTTTTTCTTGAGATACGCACTTCTTACAGCTTGTGGGGGGTTCCTTGCCTCCTAGCCAGATCCGCAAGCACAGGAGAATTCTTCAACACCGCCGCTATTAAAAAGTAGCAGCGAGCTGCACTGACACCGGCTTTGTCCGACTAGCGGTGAATGAATAAATCTTGCTGTGGTGAAACAGGCGAATGATTTGTTATTTCAAACTCTTGGCAAGTGTAGCCAAAAGAAAGTTGATTGCTTCCCACTGCTGGTCTCTGCCCGTAATATTGCAGGAGGATGTGCAACGCTCATGCACTAATCAAGCTCCACAAGAGCAGCTAATGCTTCGGAGGCTCGTGTATGCTAAGATATTAAGGAGTCGCAGAGGAAATTTCGCTTCATAAGACCTACGCCGTGGTATGGTTTATTGGCACTCAGTAACCTTTTTGGGACGTAGTTACTGCATTTACACTTACGCTTCATGAGCACTGAATGTAGACAAAAAGAGAGGCTACGATCAAATGTTTTTTGATCACCGATTTCGAGGAAAGACAGAGGCCCTCTGCGGTTGGGTGCCGCAAGTAGCGATTGTGAAATGTTGTCGGTACGTGTTGGTGGGCATTATAAAAGAAAAAAAGCAAGGTAGTGGATAACTTCAGTGACGAGAAGAAATGTGCAGTGTTTTACAATATCTGTATTGTCTATGCCGGTCTAAACGATGCATGCATTTTTGCGTAGGGAGAGAGGAAAGAAGTTTGGGGTGAAAGGCGTAGTTACAGTATAGGAGATTGGGGTAAACTGATCGTAGGGGGCTGAAAGTTGGAAAATTGAGCCTAGGGCACCATATCCAGAAGCCCCTTTTGTGCCCTCTTAATCAGCTCGCGCTTACCGTGAGGTAACGATATTGTAGAAGCGGCCTTCCATGAGTTGATAGGAGTGCTATATAACACATTCGACTTGTTTTCCCAAGAGCATACACTTGCAGATGGCTAGGTTGCGTGGAAGAGAATGGATGTGCTCCGGAATTTACCAGAGTTTGGAGCTTTCGTATCACGTTCCAACCAAACATCATCTCCCAACATGATTTGTAGATACTTGTGTTGGTTTGTCAGCCTAGGATTGCTTTTCTTCGAAATTGAGGCCCCTTGTGTAACCGTAAAAGATCTTGTTTCTAATATGTGATAGGGATACATTCGTAATGTTGTTCGGGGATGGCTGCGCGCAACAACGACTGCCGCAGTAATCGTGGCCACGAGGAGGGAGGTTTGTGGATTCATGAACCTCTTGGTTCATGCGTCGTTTTTTTCCAGACACTTCTGTCCGGGTGTCCAGCTATAGCTAACACCCTTTGTTGTAGATGGCAGTATCTTATCGAAGCCTTTAGGTGTTGCATGTCCAGGTAATAGTATAATGACATTTGTGAGTCTGTAATAGTGTTTAAACATGTGTGCGGTATTTCAGCTAGGCCGAATGTCGCTCCAGCATGTAGGAGAGTGACGCTGTTACGATGCTTCCCAAAACTGTTAACGACAACAATTTCTGCCTCGTATTTAACTCGTCCCAGAATCAGTGTTTAGTGTTCTCATGATTGTGAAATCTTATTGACATAATATTGAAACGCTCACTTGTCCTGGTGTGCGTTTCGATTTATGTTTTCGGTAGGGGAGATGTGTTATGTGGAGTCACAGGGTTGGTGATATGTCCAACACCGGGGTAAATCGTTTCTATACGGGGGGAGGAGGGGGGTGCCTGTCTTCCACAAAAAGACCCCTCCCGATTTTGTCTCCCCAGCCGCTTCTTAGCTGCTGGAAGAGTGGTTTCTGTTTTTGTATCAAAAGCCTTATAATGAGTCAATGTAACCACCTATTGATTGCCAGCATCATTAAGAACACATTTAAGTTCCAGTGCATGACGCACTCCTCACCGATGAGCCTTCTGTCAGTCCGGCCCGGTTCTGCCCGCATCCATCGTTGGCCTCCGAGGTTTCTTATTCCATCCCCCACAGAGTTTCATTACGTTTTTTTTGGTACACCAACCTGTGTCGATACATTTTGTCCCCCTGGTCGTCCACCGGCTGTCAGTTCGTCTCATGGTAAAAATTAAAATTGCAAGTTAGAGGGCTGTCCTTCACGCTCTGTTGATACTGATACTTAGTAGTTGAATTTCCTAGGTTTAGGTAACTTTTAGGTACGGAATAACGTGCCTTATCAGGCTCATGATCAGTGGCCGCATCGGTGTTATCATTTCCTCTTCTCTCATTCCTCCATTTTTCTTGGTTAGGCGTTTCATACGGTCGGTAATTTGTTAAAGAGTTTATAAGTTCTGTTAGTGGCGTTGCCTCTGCCGCTTGATCGCTTAGCTAAGACGATCTTACGGACGTGTGTGTCTGAAAGCACATTCATTCCCTTTTATCGGGTGATGTTTAACTTAGCCCTTTCGGGCCGTACACCCTTTTCCAGCGCTTGTGCTCGAAACAGTAGCGCTGGAATATCGAAAAGTAGTGTGAAAAGTTTTGTGATTAAACACTGGGTGCCGGGTAGTATTTTTATTTATTTATACTGACAGACTCCCAAGCTGAATGTCGCAATTTCTTGATAGGACGAATATCTATACCACCATTGGCAATACTAAAACAAAGTAAACAGCTTCCAGAACTACTAATTCTTTGGTCACCTGACCATGAATCCCTCAAAGGAAATGAGTCGGCCTACGCCGCTGCCCGTGCCCATTCACACCGGGCCAGTTCCCAAGAGAATGAAAACCTTCACGATGACTAAATCCTCAAGCCTACGCCCCGGCGAAAACACGATGACATACTTACCCACTACCACCGCGGGAGCCAACAATACCCAGCACTCCACAAACACTTAACCAGAACCGAAGCTATAATATCCCGGCGACTTCATCCGATCTCTTACCGCCCCAATTCTCTTCTTCGTGCACTGTACTCCACCCTCTACCTGCATCGTGCAAATACTGCCCCCACACTGGCACCCTATACCATCTGGTACGGGGGTGTCGCAAACCCCGTCCCTTACTCCTAATCCTCAACCTACATACGAGCAGTCGGTGACATGGCATACCAGCTCCGACCTCTCCTCCCAGCGTAGCGTAGTGGAGAGGGCCCGGGTAGCCGGCGCAGGCAAGAATATCATGGAATACAGGAAACCTCCCAACAGGCCGAGGCACCGATATCAGCTCCTAAGACTCGCCTAAATAAGGTGTACCACTCCTTCTCTTCGGTGTATAAA
This sequence comes from Haemaphysalis longicornis, assembly GCF_048455015.1. Classification (NCBI taxonomy): domain Eukaryota; kingdom Metazoa; phylum Arthropoda; class Arachnida; order Ixodida; family Ixodidae; genus Haemaphysalis; species Haemaphysalis longicornis. The sequence continues at coordinate 35,726,929 of NW_027526233.1, read as the reverse complement.
CAAACTTCCTTAATTTTTGAGACTGGCGTTAGTCTCTTGCTTCCAGTTTCAGTTTCAATCAGTTCCAGTTTAAAAAAGTTCCGTTGAAAATACGGTGGATTGAGTCAGTGGGTAAGGCTTTGCGCGGCCGAAAATAAGGATGTGGGGACAATTCCCGTCCCTGGTGGTCGTTTTCGTCATGGAAGAAAAAAACAAAACGTGTGTTTGTCGACATTTTGACGCACGTTCAAGATCCCCGCGTTGCCAATTACTTTGGAGCCCTACACGACGGCTGACATTAAAGCCCAGGTGTGGCCTCAGTAAAAAGTGCTGTAGCGTAGTTAGCGAAATCGCGCAGGGCTCGCACGTGTGTGTGTGTTAGTATGTGTGGTGGTAAGGGCCGGAAGTGACAAAAAAAATCGGGCAGCAGAGTCTGTATGCTGGCCTATGCATGTACTAATAACACAAGCACTGCCGGGTGTAATTCCTCTACAGAACAAGAACGATATATTACCCCTCAGGGTAACATGTTTTGCTGGTACATTGTTCCTATAATACCACTGATTCTAAGGCATATATGGTTACTGCAACAAACAGTTGATACAGAACTCGCGGTTAACCTCAGCAGTACAAACGTCCTGTGGCGGTCACCCATTTTATGTTTTTTTCTAACTAAGCATTCCAGCAGACGCCACTGCTTTGCGGTTCGCAGGTGCCTAGAGCAAATTAGAGCTCCCATATTCTAGAACCAAAAGGTCCAGAACGTTAGACAATGAAATCGTGGTCCCGTTCTAAGACTGGAATACAACCTAAAACGTGTAAAAGGCCAGCGCCGCTACCACGTGATTTTTAAGAATGCGTCCGACAACCCGCGCAGCCGAAGGGTGTTCGCCCTTGACTCAATAAGGGCGCGACCTATCATAAACATAAAAGACGAGGGGCGACGCGTCTACCCAACGAGAGTCATCGTGTGAGAAACTAAACAGAAAGCGCTTTAACTGAGTTGTTTTTTTGGAAAGCCCTTCAGCTCTTCTCTAATGTCTCGAGGTTACCAGTATGTCTCTCGTACGAAGGGGTTTCATCTGGTTTTCGCTCAAGGAGATTCAAGATCAACTGAACAAGAAAACATAGAGGGTGCTGCGCCGACAAATTAGATATAGGGACCGGTCACTGCTCAGATGGCGTGACGAATAAGTACACCCAGCGCCTCCCCACGGAAGCTTACGAAAAGTTCGGGTCGGTGAGAGCCAGACGGCGGGCGGTTCGACAGCTCTTTGTTGTTTGTTTTTGCGATTCTATGACTGTTTTTGGAAATTTGTCCTGTGCTCGAAAGCTGTTCTGGTGAATACTTTCCTCATGTCTGAAGTGCTTCTGCGTGGTTTCCGGACATTTACGGGGCTTGACTTACGTACAGAATTAGGGACAGAGATTGTACGTTGCCGGGCACGTGTATGCCGTGAAAGAAATTGACAGCACAGCATCGTTGCGAAGTGCCGTTCGCACCAAGCGAAGCGTATCGACGCCGCTTCTCTCCACGTCAGTACCAAGTTTTCCGTGTATTAGGGGCTGCTGAAGAGAGTCGCCCGTAGACAATGGCGCTCCACCACAGGAGCGTGTTTGTGTTGTTTTCTTTGTTCGCGCAACCACACTACAGTTAGTTATTCTCTGGCCCTTCTTTTGCTCGCTTGGTGATATCACTGATTAACAACGCAATCTAAACGTGATTAGCTGATGACAAAGTAAACCCAGCTCCACCCAGTGTGAAATCAACTGATACAGCGGAGCTTTGCGTTGTCTTTAGGAAGATTCCGCTTAGTTTCGGCTTCTTTCATGTGACCAATGTTCACAGTAATTTTCCTACAATTTTTTTCAGGCCGTTCAGCAATCTCGATAAAAGTATTTGCTCCTTTTTTTCCTCATCTGCTTCAAAAATAATAACCTAAACTTTTACACTGCTGATAATTACATTTTGAACACTCGTCCGCTGGGCAAACGGCGCGCTACTGAATGATCGCCTTTGTAGACAGGCCTGCTACACTAGAAACGCCAGAAGGGGCACTATTTTGGCACATGTTGCGATTTTTTAACGCAGCTCTCCTTCGTTTGTGCAGTGCCCCGTTCCTGGTTGCAATAGAGGCACGATGAGGTGAGAGGTACGAAAAGCATGGGAAATCCTCATCCGCAAAGATGACTCCCGATGACAAGGGGATATTGTGCCTGCGGTGTGATATGCGGTTTTCTGGAGGCTACATATCGGTCTGAGTAGCCGAGATGACTTTATCTGTATTCTTGTTTTTAATGTATTTTTGTAATTTGTTCCTGGCGTCAGAAATCGCGTGTTTTCTGTGTTTCCTTATTCCTTTATAAGTCGTAACAGAGCTTAGTTTTCAGTCAGCGTTGGGTTAGTGTGCTCTATTGACGTCCCCTTGTTCAGGTGTTTACCACCCTGTATGTACCAACTGCATCGCCTACAACGTGCGCTGTTTAGTCTGCTCTTAGGAATGGCGTTCATTAGTCAGAGGGGAATTACAGCGTACCAGACCGATATAGTCCGAGTGAAAATTACCCTTTTTATGTCCATTGTTATGATAATACATCAATTAAACATCCGCCTATTAACACATACCTTATAAGACACCGTTCTCTCGAAATTTTGACGTCTGTGAAACAATTCGAGAATCAGCAGGTCTGTAAATCTTTATGCCGAATATTTTCTGCAGCCATAAAGGAAATTCGAGCACAAAAGGATTTGTTATCAAGCCTTCCTGATGCATTATCTACTGAGCAGAAATCCTAAATAGCCTCTTTTCAGCATGTAAATACCAGCATACCGCACAATTATTTACTCAGTCTCCGCGTATGCGCTAATGATTCCATATCATTTCGAGGTCGGGTTTGAGTGAATCAACCACAATAGGAAATAACAACAAATTGAAGAAGTATGGCATCACTTTGTCTAAAAACAGGGCGTCTTCATCAGTAACCAACATGAAAGGAGTGCTCATGTGGGCTCCGCTTCAAATTGATTGGCATTTGGCCGGCCTGCGGCTCTTCTACCTACGGTAGGAAATAAAGCAGGATTCCCATGCCATAATTGCCCACTACCGCGAAATATGGGGCATCTACAAATAAGCACAAAAATAATGACCGCACTTTGCTCACACCAAGGAATTATTTTTTGCGCGGTCCCCATTGAACCGTTTTAGTTGCTAGCCCGCCTGGTTTATTCAATGTACGTGTGCCGTCAAAAGTAATTTAAACCCTGTCACGGCTCTCCTAGGCATGAAAAGAGAAAAGTGCAGATCATGATGGTATAACTGTATATGTTGTGAACGAGGATTAAGATATTGTGCTGGAAATTCCTGCTGCACTATTCTCTGTATGATTAAGAACTTTAAAGGTACTCATAGCCTGGACGACGACCTCCACCATATTTCTGATTGACAAGAACGAAGTTGACAAAGATTTTATGAATCATAGGCACATGAAGCTACTCTCAGTTGTATACAAACTCTTTAGTAAAGTAACAGTTAACCACATAAGTTTAATCCTTGCTTCCCAACCACCAAGAGTGGAAGCTGGGTGTAAGAAAGGATACTCATGAACATATATTCATGCCATCTATAAAGAATTCGCAAAATTCTCAAATTATACCAAATATATTAATCGCATTGGCAATTGGCAATGACTATGAAAACTCGTGTGATTCAGTACCCACCGCCCACAGTACCCACCGCCCACCACCCACAGTGATTCAGTACCCACAATGTTGAAGCATTAAAAGACAGTGGAACCAAGACTATATAACACTTGTTGACGACATATATCAAGCATGTACGGGCAGCATCATTGTTCTCAAGCAAAACGACGAATGGCCGATCCGAAAGGGCGTAAGACAGGGAGATATCGTTTCGCCAAAACTATTCACAGCAGATCTAGACGAAGTATTTAGTAATCTTGAATGGAAAAGCTTTGCATTACGGATAAAATTGAACTATTTGGGACATTTTAAATGAGCAGACGACATCGTCTTGCTAAGTTAGTCTACGAAAACCTAATCACGTGGTTCGGGAGCTAGAATCAGAAAGGAAGGCTGTGGGATTGAAAATAAGAAATAAATCCAAATTGTTGGATAATTAACGTGCCGAAAGCGCCAACTTCAGCTTGCGTACTGTAACCACAGAACAAGTGGAAGCGTATATCTGTTTCAGATCGGTCATCATAGCTGTCAACAATCGTGTCAAAGAAATACGGCAGGGAATAGGTATGCCCTGGATCCTTTCGTTAAACACCCAAAAATATATAACTGTAAGCTCTATATAGTCAAAAGAATCCGAACCATTGCATCCTGTTGGTGATGACGTAAGTATTGGAAACTTCGCGCCTTACTATTCATCTACAATGGAAACTCAAGTCATCGCAGTGGGTTATGAAACGAACAATTAACAGAGTAACGCAGAGGGACTGAAAATGAGCTCCCTGGATCAGGGAACAAACTGGCGAAGATACCGTAGTTCAAGTAAAGAAAAAGAAGTGGACTTATGCAGGTCATGTAGTCCGACGGAAGGAGGAGCGCTGGAAAATTCTGGTAACAGAGAGGATACCGAGAAACGGAATTACAAGAAGGGGAATATCAGCAACTGAATGGAGGTTTAAGAAACATTTGGGACATAGAACGAGTTCGAGCAGCACAGGACCGGAGCAGGTAAAGGTCAATGGGAAAGGCCTTCGTCCTAGTTTAAACTAGCTAACTTGGCTGATGGGGATGATTTACTTTCGTCGATGCAAGAAGCTGACGCTAAAGCCACAAAGTGATATACGGTTAGCAGACGACGAGCAACTTAGCAAACGAAGAAGACCAGATGCTCCGATGACCCGATGACCGCCATAAAAGTTATCCTTGTTGTGATTACCACCGCGCATGCGCGATGCTTTAGTGAGGTTGTTCTAGACTGCTGTGAAAGAAAGGGTGGCCACGCTTTTTTATACCAACTATAATCCGCTGACCACTGTACGTAAACTAAGAAGGATGCAAAAATAGCGCATACTTGCGCTTGGGTTGTAGTTCGCGCTGCCGAGTTAAAATGAAGTGGAATTTCTTGACGTGCGCTTTCAAGTTTTCAGGCACTAATTCTACTAGGATTTATAGGAGTGGTACAGTGTAACGCCTGCTAGATTATGATTCTGCTGATTCGAAACTGAATGTGTATAGTGAGGTCTGCTCTTGCTAACGTGTAGCTGTTAAGCGTTCATAAATCGCAACAATATCTCACAGTTTCCAGAAAAAAAAACCAGGAGGCTACTAACGGGAAACGATAGAGAATGAGCAGCTTTGTGCAATTGAGAATAACCTGGTAAAGTGAGTACAATTGCAAGGGAATAGCAGCCGTGAAAAAAAAATGTTTGCTGTTGTGAATTTCGCGCAGAAGATGTCGCATGGCTTTAATTATGTTGCAATGCGCTTCGGTGTGAATATGGAATTCTCGGCTCATTTAACCGGTACCCAAAATTCTTCACATGTCAGAACTAGACTGTTCGGGTTAGGAAAGGGGAATGTCAAATAGCTGATTTTCAATGTTTTGCTCCGTGCCCCGCAAACATGGTTTTACAAACACCCTTGTCAATCGGTGTTTTTGTACAGCGGCCATACGGGCCGGTTAGCGAAGACGTGGCTAATATCCCTGTCGCCGGGGCACTTTTAAATCGGATTGAAACAAAGCGGGCAGACTTTTACAGCGTGCTCCACGAAACGCCGCTTCTTTACGGTATAAATCGCGATTGAAGAGCTGCACTGGCTACACTCATGTACGCCTGGTGTCTGCTAATAAAGTACTTTTCGGCTGCATTATTGCTACCCGGCGAAGTTGCAGCCGGTATCAGCCGTATTGGCAGCCATGATACGGCCATTCACTCTAGCATGGTGGTTTGTAAAAATGGTTGCAAAGCTTTGTGTTGCAGTCTGTGAGGTCTTCGTATAGGACTACGGTGGGCTTCCGCCGTGTTGTTTCATTGTGTACGTCCTAAGTGCGATACTTCTGCACGATGAACTCAGAAAAACTGCTCTACTGGAATGAGCCGCCGACCGCCGTGGCGACGCATTTTCGTGTACTTTCTGGATTGATCCGTGGTGTTAAGACTGCCTAACAAACTGAAATTCAAAACAGCGCGAAGAGACGGGTCACGAAACGAGACAAAAAACGTATAAGGGTCGGCGTGGGCGTGAAATCCATAGAGCTTACCACGTTCACAAGGCAGGCGGAGATGGTGTTAGTAAGCCGTCTCTTGAATTACTAAGTCAGGAAATCCGCTGTCTGGATTCATAAAAAAAACACGATTCACTGTTCAGGATTGCCCTTTCTTGCCTCGTGCTTCTGGCCACGTCTTATTTCGCTGCGCTGTATCGGCAGTGATAACGTTTGGTTAGTGCACGTGTATAGATCTTATGTTGTCTGTGTATTGTTGGGTGCACTTCATTTTTACTTGTTTCCTTCTCGCCTTCCTTCCTTGGGAATATTTTGTAAGCCGCGGAATATACCAACCAGTTGCTAGTCAGCGCCGTGTGTCGTTTCTTGTCTCGTCTTTTTCGCTGTTTTGAATTTCAGTCAGTATGCACTAACAAACCCACGCCACCGTGCTAACGTGGTTCAGCCTGCAAAGCTGTGATTTTTAAATGCGTTTTTACCTCTCTGTATAAATATCCCACGCTTATTTTAGTCGAGTTGTTTCCTATATTTGTGTCTTCGTTTGAAATTGTCACCATCTATGCCCTCACTCAGTGTGTACAAGAGTACCGCCGCCCCTTTCCTATTGCGCTTGAAAACGTCAATCGCGCTTTGGAGCATTGGCTTAGTTCGAGCGGGATCGAGCTCGATTGAAGATTGAAATTACTGCGTAAAAGCATCCCATGAGAATTGATCTAGATCCGGATAACTGAATCACGATTGAAAGTTCCCGCGTGACATAGGTATAAGAGAGCATGGAATGAACCTAAAACACATGGAAGTGACGACGACATGGCAGCGCACTGCAGAACATGTGCATTGCATCTGCTGCTTTCTAATACTGAACTTACTTTTAGAGCAAGGACCGTACAATTCGCAAAAACTTTTAAGCGTACAATACAGGTTAGAGGGAATCAGGAGCGGTCAATTTATAATGCCTCGCTAATGCTACGTGCGAGGCAAGTGCTTTCAAAGAACGTTGATATCGTAGATGCACGCTATGCAATCGGGGGAATCGGGGCAATTGCGGGGCAATCATCGTTGATGGCGGTCCACACACTCCGTTCTTCAACTGTGTAGATTTGTGTAAAATGCAAGGTGTCCGGATTACGTTGTCTTGGCTGAAGCGGTATGTTGTCGTGCCCTGCGTTATGGCCCTTGCCACTTGGTCCTACGTTAACTTTTCGACATGACAAATTGATGCTCGAGTAACAGCTGCCGGGTGAACCTACGAGATGGTTTTAAGGTAGCGCCAATGGCCTATTCACACGAGCTACCGGAGAGGGCGACCTCGGTTTTTTAGACCTTAGTCCGCTGTTCAACAAAGGCATATTATCAGGTGTTGCAGCACACGGATCAAGGTGGGCTTCCTACCACGTGCCTCGGCACACTCGAAGAACGTGAAAAGAGTGGTGGCAGTTATGGCTTTGTGATCCCCCACTGAGAAGTCCTGCCTCTGTCCCATGACGACGACCTTCAACTAGCAGATACCCAGGCTGCCTAATGCCGGCAGGCGAAAAGCATCTTCGAGGTAGTGTGCGAAAGTCTGGTAACATGCGTAAAACGAAGGAACAAGCGAGGACAAGACGGGTGTTGAAGAACCGAGGTGAGAACCACGGGACGTGAGCGAATCTTTCATGGCGGATGGATCATTACAATGACGGTGATAGTAGGAGACAGCTGCCAAGCTACCTCTTCTTCCTCTAATATTTTTAACATCCTCAAGGCCGCGCAATAAATGTAGGAAGAAGTTTGACATAACGCCTAAAGTTCACTTGTCAGCAGTCATCCATTGCTTCTGCCTTTGGAATAGACAACAGCAAAACCTTTAAGTCCAAATTCATGTGAGTGGTCCACTGTGAGCCCGATCGATGTCATGCCCGTATTAGCCGCATCAGAGTATTCTGTACTTGTGCTTCCAACGATGCTTGGAGCGTCTGTGGAACCAGCGCATTGATGAATCTGACCAGAATAGGTTGCTCGTCTGGACCGTATTCCGTCCTGGATAACGACATTATAGTGTCCGTCCAAACTTCGTGTGACATGAGCGTGGGGTTGCCTGTCGTGTCTTAGAAGAATTCAGGTGTAGGCTGGGTCTTTTGATGTGTTTACCGATTTTTCTATGTTAGGCTTGTCCTTTCTTTCTTGACTTTCGGATCAATCGGCAGGTTATCATACATTTCGGTGGATCTTCATTTAGGACGCGCGTACATGCTTGTCGTAGGTCCTTCCGGCTTCGCTGTTTTCGCCGTCTTCGTTTTGGGGTAGGGGCTATCAAATCCTCAACTTTGGCCTCGGCAAAAAGAATCAATTCTGTACTGGTGCTACCGCGATGTCGACATAAATTTGAACGCTTGGTGGATGAGTCTGAGGCTGCGTGGTTGTGTCGGCTCATAATAGGGGGTTGGCGGTCAACGCTTTCTGCTTGCAGGTCTTCATGAGGTTGTCCGTTGCGCATTGTGCTTCTATTCGCCTCATGAAGACTACACGAAGTGGAAGCCTTTTCTGGTGCACCCACTGCGTTGTCGTTGCTCCGGTGACCAATTGGAAAAAGTTCGTTTTCAGGACTGAAATTGGCTGAACCAGAATCAGAAGCAGATGTCTCGTCAGGTGATGTCTTAATTCCTTGTTTGAATGAAGCACTCCGTTGCGTTACTGGTGTCTCCTGATGAGCTTCTTTGATGGGTGTCAACAAATCAATCTTCCTGTTGAGAGAGTCAGTGCTCTGTACTGCCGAGTCATTGTTGTTATAGATATAATCCTGTGTTTTCAGTCATATTGTTGCAGTGTTATTGTTGAAATGGTTTTCCAACTCCGGAAACAATCTGTTCATTTTAAAGTTGGTTAACAGGATGGAATCTTCGAATTTTTATGCGATTTTATATTCCTCGGGTAAATGATCCAAATCAACAAGTTCTTCAATACTGCTGTCAAACTTCTTTAGAATATCATATGTTTCGAGTAGGCGTTTCTTTAAGAAAATGAGCTTACAGATAATTGGTGACTCGGCGCTCATCTGAGTTTTGATGTCGCCAATCGGTGTGGTTACCTTCTTTCGGACGAGGCTCCGTCTTTGGCAAAGGGCTTCCAGGTCCATTCTCGACGTCGTTCATGTCTACGTAATCGTTAGGAAAGATCACGGCCGGTGGAAGGTCGAAACCGTTGTCGGGGACTTTCAGTGTCCGCGAGGCGTCCGCGAAGAATCGGTGAAAGTTGTTGAGGGCGTGGTATCCGGTACACGTTTGGTGCGTCCTCAATTCCTTGGGTTTTCTTCGCAGACGCTTGCGGTCTATGGTGAGGATGCGCAGTTCCCTCGCAGCCGTGTCACTCACGTCAGCGTTGATGGCGGTCCACACACTCCGTTCTTCTACTTTGTAGATCTTCTAATTCTGGTCAGGGTACCATTTTGTTGAAGAACCAAGGCGAGGACCGCGGGACGTGAGCGAATCTTTAATGGCGGATGGATCATTACAATGCCGGTGATAGTAGGAGGCAGCTGCCAAGCTACCTCTTCTTCCTCTAATAGTTTTAACAGCGGGAAACGCACGAAAGCGAATACAGTTGTGATTGCCTACGTAAATGGCTTCGCGCGCAATGTTATACAAATGGCAGCTAGGCAAGGTGTGTTGTTTGGGGGAACTGCCCCCCAAAAGCCGTATGAAATGTGCCCACACATAAACAGGTAACCAAGAATGAAGAGATGCACCACCAATATTCCAACAAGATACCCGGCATGCGAGACCCAAGTCGTGTATAGCATTCAATGATGATGCACGAAAGTCTAAGTGGGGCAACCGACAGCTGCATAAACGACACAGCACGACAAACCTGCACATCAGCAAGACAACATCATATGGCCACGTTCCATTTTATTTCTGGACTTGGTGCGATTGCCGCTGGAATCGACAATATAGACGTTCTTTGGAACGTAATGCAACCACCTAGCACTTGAAATTGGCGAGGCAACGGGTGTCAACATAAAAAGTGACATGCGTGTCGCCACAGCTTCCGTAGCTTTTACAGAGGATAAGTCGACCCTCTAAATCATTATCCTTACAACTGATCTCGAACGACGAGAGCCATGCTGTGCCAATGCTGTGCAATTTTTTTATATACTTGCCCCTTTTGCGTAGTTCACAGTGAGTTGATAGTCAGCATTGTTTCCGTTTTTCCTCCTTACACGCTGCGTTTTTTCGTTCAAGCTGCCATTTGAAGTGGACGTTCATAACGCTTACCTTTTAGTTAGGGAAAGCCTTGCCCCGCTGCTAAAATCAACGTTCGCGACATGAAATCAATGAATCTGCGTTGAGGTTTTCATTTGAACACGAAATAAAACTTACCTTAGGCAGCTGGATCAAACATCTCTAGTGGTATTTTTCTTCGGTTCGTTATTATTATTATTGAATGGGATGTCAACAACCGAGCCATTGAAGCGTTTATGTATTCAGTCGTTTGAACTGCTGTGACATATGCCGTGAAACCAAAAAGTCTCAATATCTGTAACGAAGACTGCCAGGACCATCTAGACTATCAAAATGAGTTATCTCTGCTACACCCCAGAAAATTTTGGTTAATTCAGTCCCCTAAGATTTCTTTGACATATTTACATAATTTGTGTAGCGTGGTTGTACACAGGAACATCACTGCATTTAAAATTTTGGAGACCCGTTATAAATGGCACATGAGACCGCGCGTTTTAAATAAATTCCTGACACTACATAACTAATGCATCAAAGGAAAGGTATCGTAATGTTTATTTTCATAAATGAATAACAAAAAGAGATTCCAATGCGTTTGCGGTTATTGATTGGCCTCTTTCACCAGACTCTACAGCTAATGAGGATTAACAGATCCACAAAAACAAAATACAACCTGTGCTCAGTAGAAAGACTGCTTTGTCCTAATAACAATGATACCAATTTTATCTCCATCCGGTAAACATAACGAAAATAATAAAGCAATCTTGTGAAGCCCTGTCGACCCCCTAGCGAAATGCGGCAGGTTTATGATGACGTCACAGAATCTTTGAACGATTGGCGAACTAAGCCATCGCTAAGACACAAGACTGGAAGATTGTATAGGGACTTTTAGTTTTGTTTCGTTGCATCGATTGAGTGCTAGCGTGCTGTTAAAACATGAAAAGTTATGTTTGTATTATTGTTGATCCAGATGACATCTCTCATGCCAGCAGCACGTGAATGTAGAGTGAAACTTCAAAGTCATTCAATCATTCTTTCCATTTTGAGGCAAACCAGTGGCATTCGGTGCTAGGATAGAGCTGAGTAAGGCCTTGAAGGCTAGAGTTTTCTTTTTTTCAATTTACACTGAATGGTGTTTTGCGTTCATAGCCCCTTTATCTGTGCCAGCTGTAAAAGGCATTTCTTCACGGCGAGAAGTACCTCACATGCCTCGAGACCTGTGGCTTTGCTGGTATTTGTTGTTTTTACGGCGTATACGGCGATCAGCGACGACCTCAAAGTTTGCAATGTCGGTGGCTTCAGTGATTTGCTGGCCTTCGATAGTTGCCGATGCTCATAAAAACTACACCGCCGCAACCACTTTAAGTGCAGATCATTTTAGGCACTCGCTGTGCCGTCGTTGCTCGCTCGCTGGACCCAAGACGAGCAACAGGGCGTACCGGCGTGGCCTCTGTCGTCGCGTCGTAACCCAGAGGCTCCTAAAGCCAAGCGGTTTATATAATCATACGTGTTCGAAACTTGTGAACCACTGGCGCTTGCCCTACACCTCCTCTTTGTTTAGCACAAAAAAAATATGATACCTTTTAGGCAAAACATACGCAATTAGCCGGCATGGCCCACGTTCATTTAGTTAGGAACGCTCGTGTGGGTAGCTTTTTACGATAGTAAGCGAAAAAAAGTCGCAGCGCAATGCCGGCACGTGCGGGAGGGAAAGCAAGCGTATAAAAAACAGAACTCTCGCTGGCAACGTTTCAGGCAAGGGGCACTCGAGCACTGTGAAGGGAGGAAATTTAACTTTGACTGCGTGGTAGGAGTGAGTGCATTACGGCGCTAAAGCCCATTATGGAGAATCACTGCTCTACACTTCCGGCAGCTTTCACATGAGCTGGAATGGCTTCATGTGTTTATTAATTATCACCTTGAATCTTGAAATCTTAGATAATGAAAAAAAAATAATTACTCTGCATTTTCTATAGACTTAAAGACGTAGCATACCTGTAAAAAATATAACGCAATGCAGAAGGTTCCAAAAAGCGACAATATAATTTCAAGTACGCCATCAGGACCACAACAAATTTTTGTATATAACAATAAAAGTCCGTGATAAAAAGATTATGCTTATATTCTATGGAAAAAGGAGACAGAAGCACTCGCGCGGGTTGATAATCATATGCTTTTATTGCATCAGAGCACTGGCTTTACAGAAAAAAACAAAAAAGAAAAACGTGAAGGGGCTGTAGCAGCTGTGGTCCAACGCACATAATAATGGCGGGGAGAAACTTGTACTAAATAAAAAGTTAAGCAGTCCGTTTTCCCACGGCAAGAAATCGGGTATACTAACGCAATCATAACCGCAGTCCAAGTCATTCCTAAATGTTTTGGTGTGAGTAACTGTCGCTCGAGTGATAAAATTAGGGCGAAAACTTGTTGCAGAGATTTTGTTTCTAAGTGGTACAAGCAAGAATATACTTTTATCCCAGTTTATTTCCGTGTGCACCCGATCACAGGAATAAAGCACACTCCTCAGGCTTTTTCTATGCTGATGTTGATTTCGATTGAAACTGTTTGTTAAAGCAACACGCAATCGACTCCAAAAAGCGGGTTTTCGCAATACAACACAGAACATATACAAAATCATTGAAACACAAAAGAACAGGAGGTATCCGAAAACACTGCTTTTCGGAATTTTGTAGGCCACATGAAGGCAGCCGGGCAGTTGGGCGCCGATTCGAGCGCAGATTAACAGCTTTCCAACATACGGTTGTCGTTATACTTTTCAAAATACAAGGAAGCATAATTGTGTTTCATTTTTCAGGTGAAGCTGCCACGACAAACTCTATCAAGGGCTTTGCTCAAATTTTCAAATATTACATCCCCAGTTTTTTCCCATCGAGTCAAAGACCCCAGCATGCACAAGCTGCGCACAACCATTCATTTTTTTCAGCCTAAAGTTGAGTAATCTGTAGGGCACGTTTCAGGAGATCCTACAGAATTTTTCCAAGAATTACTGTACACGCAGATGCTTAAAAGAGGAGTGACTTGACATGTACAGTGCAGCAAATAATCTTTTTTTAGGTGTACTTAGACATTGGTTCAGTGTCAAGCGATTCTGTAAAGCGATGCTTACTCCAGCTGGAAGGCTACCGCCATCTTTATTAGTTACGGAATATCCTAGGGACAATTATTTGGAATCGGGGATAAGAGAACGCCACCGCGCCTCCATAATTGCTGAAATTCAAACACTGTAAGCTATCACAATCACTTTTCATATGTCCTTTGTGTTCATAACCCTTCAAGCGCTAAGCCACCCTGAAGACAATCATGGCGTGCGTTTCTCGTGGCATATATCTGAACTGTTACGCTGGTTATCAGCCATGTTTACATGTGCTGATTTGAGGGGTGTGTTGTTATAATGTTCCAGTCACAAACACAAAAACGCCATTACTTAAATTTAACACGAGGAACGTTATAAGCGTATATTCAATTACGTTTTCAAACTCCCCGCGAATTTTGGCACGTTTCACCAACTGGAAAAAATATTCATAAGTACAAAGAAGTTTGTGTGTTTCAGTTCTCAACAGTTCCGAAGAATGGCACTTTGTTCGGCCAACCAATCAGGATTTATGTTGTACAGAGCATTCTCTTTAACGTATGTCGCGTGCCTTACCCATTTCTAATTACCGCTTGGCCGGGTTCGCCATAGCCAGGTTGACGCTGCTCTACCGGAGCCCCGCATCTCCCCCCACCGGCTACAAGCCGTTATCACTTGATCTTCCCTTAATGAGTAGCCCCGTGTGCATCACTCCGGAGCGACAGACATGAACTTAGCCACACCCGCCGCACTTATTTTTATTTTTAAGAAGCATGGCTTTTAACAATGATACTCTTTCGTGGCTACTTGAATGCAGACATTTTGGTCGGTCTGTACGTGCGTGCCGTAAATCCGCTGCGAAGCAAAAGTTAAAACAGTTGTTGGCGGAGATGTTTATATAGGTGGAGACATTTCTAATCTTCTGAATCTGGTGGCAACGTTGTAACATGTCAACGTTGTGGGGCGAAAGAGAATCCTCACGCATATCTGAGACACAAACAGGCATATAGGTGCATTTGCAGAGTTTCTTAAAAAACTCATGGATGTTTGATTTGTCCGATATAAATCGAGATACTACACATACTGCAGAAACACCAGCCAAGGAGCGCACCGCCGAGGTACTGGTGACGACGCCTTGCAGTTGGCCTGGCTGCGGACGTCCGTGTGTTTCCCGGGACTGATGCGAGGTGGTGCCGCCAGAGTCGCCTACTCCGATTCTCGTCCGCCCGTATCTTTTCCGGGGCCGTACACGGTTCGTTTTTTTCTTCTCCATGACATGACATGGCGAGGAAATTTACCTCAGCAGTGCTTTAGTGCATAAAGTGTTTTAAAGGGCCGGTAAATCCTGAATGAAAGTTCGTTTTAACTGAAAGTTGATACTTTCGTAGATCTCGCAGGATTTGTTCGAAGCGAAAAGATCCGTATTTGGTGAGAAATAAGCAAACAAAGCGGACATTTCTTTCTCGCACTTACCTTTTATTTTTACGTTACGTTTCCTTTGAGTCACAAGACAGGAGTGGAGAATCGGTGTGGTCTACAGCGTAAATGGGTGCCACAAGGTGGCGCGAGGCGCTCTCACGCTGGCAGCAAAAGCTTTTGCGTCTTCATGCAATGGCCGACCTCGACAACATTTCTCTGGCCGTGTAGGCTGGCTAGGAATTTCGTGACCGGATCCTGATGGCGTGACAAATGATATTGAAATATTGCACGCTCGAGAGGCCCCTGTGCCCACGCACACAGGCCAACCCCACCCAAAAGAGCCGCCTGCAAACGAATCGCCTTTGGATGACGTTTCGAATATCTCATAGGGGAGCCTCCCGTACGCGACGACCAAGGGGGGACCTCCCCCGTCACCCCCCTCCCGCCTTCCTGTCTGGTGATCAATGCCTTCGCATATTCTCCGAGCTAGTGGAATCGGTATTCTTTTCTATCGGGCGAAGCAAGCGTGAAATATACATTCGCTTGCTACCACCCGTGTCTTGTAGTCTTCGTGCGCGCTGCTCCTCCTGTTCCTTAACATAACGCAAAAAACAAGAGCGCAGCGCCGCACTCCTCACGGATTGTTTAGGACGAGCGGCGGACTGAAGGGCCGGATCGGATAACCAACCAACTGCAGTAAGTACCGTGCAAATTTAAGCGCATGAAGGTGTGAACAGCGCGCTGGCAGGCTTTACCGAAAGCAACTTCCACGGAAGGAAAGCTCCAGGTTAGAACAAGATATCACGTAAACATAAGGCTTAAAATCAATAAGTGAGTGATATTTGCAGTGTTCCTTCACTAGAAAAATCACGGATGCTTGGTATTTGCGATTGCAAATGAAATTCTACACCAACGGTAGAAAACCGTCGCGCACTGTTGCCGGCGCTATCTCCTGGCGGTAACAATAGCAACGAAAGGTTCCACTAGATGGTATGCACGTTCTCTAGTAACGGTCATGCAGTATGGCATTGTGGTTCAATAAATGATGTAGTAGAGTACCCCAATTCACGCGCGTCTCCGACACACGACCGTGCAGGCATCGAGATACCATACTTGGCGCAGTAGAACGCAGTAAATTTAAATTTACTCGAGCAAACCATTACCGTGTAATCTTAGGAGGCACGAGACGGGAAAGGAACAGAATGAGAGGGGAGCGGGAAAGAAAACGGAGGCCTTTACTTGGTAGGGGCGGCAGTCGACTATCATGTTTCGGCGACATTTGCAACGAAAGGAGCAGATACGCTTCCAGTTTATGTATGTCAACGCTAAATGTACCCAAAAAAGTAATGTGCCTTCTTTACACATTCAACTTGTTTGAAATTTCACTTTGAGATTGGTGTGATCAGCAAAACGTGGTATTAAAATAAATGGGGTGTACTTGTACTTGCTTAGGTCAAAAAATTACAATGGCTATGCGCCCTAGAAGATTTCGTTCGCATAAAAACGCGTATGTATTGGGCTTTCTATATTTGTGTCTGGTATTTGAGTTCAGATGTATTTATTCCTGGTTGACTTAATGTATATTTACGCTACGAGGCCAAAAATGTCTTTCGTAATAAAACCAAATCTTGTTTGAGACATTTTGAATCAGTCAGACTAATTCTTTCTAAATTTATTTCGATATGGAACAGCTAATTTCGACTCTACATAGGCCGAAGTCGTCGGGAAGAACAAGATAAGTTTTCCGAGAACAACATCACTATAGCACCTAAAAAAAGTTTACTTTGATTTTTTCAAATGATTCTCAGCATGAGCTCCAAGAGCTCCGCAAGAAAATCAGATGTTCTAGAACTAGCGTCACTACATCTTACATATAAGGCCACGTAGGGCTGTGTCTATCACTCGTGAAATGTGCCTTGCATTTAAAAGAAAAAAAGCAGTGCTCTGAGCGAGTACAAGCCTTCAGCAGGACAAGAGTTTTCTTCTATTTTCTGTTGAAGGGCATTGTTACCTGCAAGGGCCGATAATGCAAATTGAGAATAGAAAACCGTTTAGGTTTTCATCATTCTAGATTATATTTGTCTATGCAAAATTGCCTGCTAAGCACAGCGTGAAGCCATCTATTTTCGCCCCAAACCAATAATACACACGAAGTTCAAAAGGATTGGCACTTTTGTTCGTTCGAAGCTAATCGGTAATATTTTGTAGTTGTTAGAGTCCCACAACGACACATGTTAAGGGCTGCGGCGCATGGTATGTGTATAAGCCCCATTGCCGTCACTCACTCCGAGGTTTGTTCGACGTTTAGGGCCTAAAAAGCAGCGGACAAACCGATGTAGAGGAAAGATATACTACGAACACGCGGATAGGAAGGATGCGCCCTGACGGAGTCCTAATTTTCAACTACTGTTTTCTTGAAAAAAACCCAAGGTACATACAGCAACACAGAAAACGTACAAATATCATACCCAGCCTTCCCACTCATGCCTAGTTCAGCGAGGGGCCACCAGGCACTCAGAAACGAGCGTAATTCTGCGGACGTCAATCTTTTTATCACGATTACAACTAATTTTCAAAATCTTCTACGATGTTTGTTCTTATCATGTAACGTATTTCGGGGTGCAAAACTGCCAGTATACAAAATCTGGCTTCAGTATAATGGTTCCACTAGGTTCCCGAAGGGTTTAAAGTGTGGGTATTGCGGAGAAGCTTCAAGCATTGCAATAAACTTCCTGTTGTCCCGAAGCAGACAACGCGTTGACCAATAGATGGGCACTTTTCACGTCGTTGCATCAGTCCACGTTCTAAATCAGCCCATATTTTGGGCATACATGCGTGACTAGCGCCTTCAGAGACAAATAGATAATGTCGGGCTAAAGCGAAGTGGCGCTTCGTGTCCCCGGTGATGTTACGAATCACCGGTGTGTGTTGGCGCACGCGCTGTGTGCGTAGTGTGTGTGAGGGTGTGTGCGTGAGCGCGTGTGGGTGTGCGTGCGTGCGTGTGTGCGTGTGTGTGCGTGTGCGCGTTTATGTGTGTGTGTGTGTTTGTGTGCGTGCGTGTCTGTGTGCGCGCGTGTGTGTGTGCGTGTACGTGTGGGTGCGGGTGTTTGTGCGTACGTATGTGTGTGTGTGCGTGTGCGTTTGTGCTTGTGTGTGTTTGGGTGTGCGTGTCAGTGGGCGTGTGCGTGCGTGTGTATGCATGTGCATGTGCGTGGCGTGCGTGTGTGTTTGTGTGGGTACGTGCGTGTGTGTGCGTGTGTGTTGTCTGTGTGTATGTGTACGTGTGTGGCGTGTGTGTGTGTGCATGTTCGTGTGCGTTCCTGCGTGTTTGTGTTTGTGCATGTGCGTGTGCGTGTGTTGTATACGTGTTTGTTTGTTGACACGGTGTGCAGTTCCGACCGAGCACGCAACGGTGCTGCGGCATGATATTTTCCCGAATAGCTCCGGTGCATTCTCGAAGCAGCTCATGCTGCTTCGAGAATGCGCCGCGGCAGAACCAGTCCGAGCGGCCATTCATAGTGACAGCGTCTGACTGATCACCCCTCTAGCTCTGCGAGAGTGTTTTGTTTTTGTGTGTGTACTTCGGTGCTGTGCACAACACGCAGCGCACTTGACTACCGTTAGGAGTTCTGCTTACAAAAAGGCGCTGTCTGCCAGCGTCGTGCAGCGCGTTCGTGTTGAGTTTCAGAACGTCACTTTGCCCGTTGAGGTTGTCCTGTTATTAGCGTGGGAGTGTGCTACTGTCTCTTTCGTGGATGTTCTCCACTCGCCATTTATAAAAGAAGTTAAATTTCTATTTGGCCCTTCTTCGTTATGCACGGAAGCAACTCCTCTGAAGGCCGCTCCTTCACTACACTACGACGAGTTGACGAATGTCCGCTCTAGGGCTCTTTCGCCAATGTAAGAATGCGCCGTTTGTTTGCAATGCTCGCATTACCGTAATTGCGTTGTCAAACGGCGTTGTTTACTCACGTGACATTATGTCTGTACCTCGGCGATGCCAGGAAACCGAGATTAAGCGGTGCCCATAGAGGCGTGTTGTGTACAGGGAGGTGTTCGCAATAATAGTGCCAAGTGTAAAGGACTCAGTATCGGCTTGACATTGTTGTGTGATCCCAGCCTTTGCAACTGTGGTACTTCCGTACCAACGAAATAGTAGGAAATAGCCGGGCGAGCCAATTTTGTGGCCATGCAGTGCTTTAAAGGCATATGAATGGGAGAGCTCTAAAGGCCAAGACACCCGCAAAAAACAAAAAAATAGCGTTCGAGAGAAGGAGGGGGCGGTACGGAGGGCCCATTAGGTTCTCTAATTGTTTTTCGAGGGAGGGAATTGGTGTTAGGGATATTGGCGACTGTATTTATTTATGTGTTATTGGTCCAGCACATTGCGGTGAGCTCGTCCTGTCTAATGAACCTGCTTGGGTTACTTTGTGTTCTGCGTTCCATAGTCCTGTACGCTAATTTTACTCTACGCTGCTTGCTAGCAACTGAGAAGAAGGCAAGTTGGCGGGACGACGGAAAGAGACCTCTCTAGTAGGGAAAGGCCGTCCGAAAACTGTAGATGTATTCTATAATCCGAAACATCAATTAAATTCCAGTTTGCTACCCGTTTGCTCTTCTGTTTTTTTTTTCATTTTAAAGCAAAGCTTTTAACTCTATCCGCCAAGTGTTTGTTCGTGAGCGGTGGTGTTAACAGAAAACTCCCGCGAACGAATATAAGAATTCACTGGCACCACCAGGAAACGACCATGAAACTAGTAGAATAACAATACCAGAGCCCGTAGTCTTTCCTATTTAGCTACGAGCTCACGTGGAAACAAAAAGACAGGTGGTGCACTCACCAAGCACATCTACGGGTTTATAACCTGCATTCTCGATGAATTCCATGTGATAATGTCACCTGACCACTCGCGCCGCTGTGCGGAACTCCCACGGCACGTCTATCGGTCCTTTGCGCGCGTTTTGCGCGTGCTAAGAGTTGCAAAAAACAGGAAGCTCACACCAATGCATGGCATCTCACTTCTAGTACGCCAATGTGCTAACGCCTGTGGCATCCAATGTCCACGTTAAAAATTATTGCTTCTTGTCGTCCGCCCTCAGGCTAAACGACACATCAAGTAACACATTCAAATACTCCTTGATGGCCAGGCCATCGATATTTTGTAAATAAAGAATTTCGTAACGCCAAGAGGCGTTACCACACCAAACTTTTTAATTCATCTGCAGGACAATCGCAGGACGTGTGGAAGGTAGTCAATCGTCTAACCAGGCAGCCACTGGAAACTCAAAAGTAGCTATTAATAACCTGGAAACAAGCGTGATCGAACTGACCGATGCCTTTAAAAAATTACTTTCTTTCCGTGACACGACCGCAAAACAAAACGGCCACTTACTCTTACATGGAGCCAAATAAGTGTCACACTATGTTTTTAAAGCGAGACACTAATGATGCAGTTATTGCAGCGTTTGTGTCGCTCAGCAACAGTAAGACAGAAGATGCTTATGGCATTCATATCACGGCATTCATATCACGCCATACCCAATTGACGTAATCGCACAATTTTGACGAATTTATTTATTGCTTGCTTGTCGTCCGCTGTGTTTCCGGTAAACATGCAGTCCGCAACAGTTACCGTAATCTAAAAAAAGGCAGCAAAGACGATCTGTCAAATTATTGCCAGATATCTATCCTCCCCGTAGTTTCCAAGGACTTCGACAAATTTATTCCTTAACGTCTGCTGGCTTTCGCCGACAAGCCCAAACTCATAACGCATATGCAGTGCGGCTTTCAAAAAACAAATCGACCTAACTAGCCTTGCTTGCTCAAAAGGAACTGATACTAGACCATTTTGAAAAGCAAAATATGATGTTAAGCCGTTTTTTAGATTTCACGAAAGCTTTCGACCTCATCAACCACATTATCCTCATTCAGAAGTTCGAATACTACGTCTTCTGTGGAAAATTGCTTTCTGAATTATTTTTGTTACAATATCAGACACAATACGTAGACATTCACGGACATTGCTCAGTCGTAAAGGAAGTAACTTCAGGGGTTCCTCAGGGGAATATTGTAGGGCCATTCTTGTTTTTAATTTATATAATAATATAGTTAATATCGACAAATCTACTGACTATATTTTATACGCCGATGACACACGTATGTTTTTCACTGGGCAGACAAGCATCGATTTAGCTGAAGGAGCGAATGGGGCATTGGAATAAATAAACCACTTGGCAAGCTAAAACGATCTGAAAATCAACGTTATTAAGACTAAGGCTAAGATGTTTCACTCTCGTCAAAAAGTGCTTGTTCTTCCGTCGCTTGTAATAATAAATAACAGTGCAATTTTAGTCCTTCGCAATTTTAAAACTCTTGGAATCATTTTCGCAGAAAATATTTCATGGCCGGCGACCCCGTTACCTACCTTACACAAAAACGTTCGCGTACGGCTGGGTATTTGCGTCGCTATTGCTCATTTCTTTCCTATTTCAGTGAATAGAGTTCTCTACCATTCTCGGTTTTCCTTGATCAGGAATTACGGCGCTCTGATTTAGGCAACGACAACAGCTGAAAATATTTATAATTTATCGCGTTTACAGAAACGTGCAATCCGCATAACAACCAAGGCCCATTACTATTCTCACAGACCAGAACTGTTTACAACATTTAAGATTATCCGTTTGTACTATTTATACACCTATTGACTGACCGGTTATTACAAGTCGGAAATAAGTAAGCACGACAATTTATTAGCTGAATTAGCCGGGCTGCAACGCACCATCCTGAGTATTTTACTCGAAATACCGAAAAAAGAAAAGTTAATTTTGGCCGCCCTACTTACGAAAAAAACATGTTAAAATTTAGCTTGCCGTCAACCCTGAACGAACGCTATGAAAAACATACCCCTGATGTCATAAAGAAATCATTTAAAGATTTAAGCCAAATATTTCTTTACACCAAAACAAAGTGCAGGTAGCACTATCCTGAGTTCGTTTTCTGTTGCGCGTCATCTGAATGGTGCGTCATCTGAATTTTTTAATTTTACGCATAATATCTAATCAGGTAATTCTTGTTCTCTCATCCTGATATTGTTTACCTTGTTATTTATATCGCAATCTTTGTGTGTACATTTCTGCCCACAAGCAGCTGCGTCTGCAATTTGAAATTCACTATGTCTATTTTTCAACGTGCTCCGCTTTTTACAGTATGCCTTGTAGGGGGCGCGGTCCCCGTCAAGCCTTTTCTTGCCTCTTTGTCCGTGCCCCTAAGCATCCTAAGATGTTTGAATAAAATAATTTGATACGATTTGATTTATTTGATCACTCCAAGCCATAGCATAAAGATCCTGGTCCGACATCTCCAGCCCAGCACCAAGAAGTACGTATCCTTGCAGCGCCTCAAAGACAGCATCAATCAAATCATAGATATGGTCAGGCGAGTTGCCACCAAGACGCGAGACCTCAAGGAATCTGATACCTTTCAATAAATTGATGATTTTGTTCTCACGAGAATCACTTACGTCAAGCCCCTGTCTTGTTGGCAAGGAGGACATAAATTTACTTAGAAAGTGGGTTGAGCAGGCGATTAGTCTGCCCACGAGTGCGTCCTCAGAGAGGCTGCTTATCACGGGGCTCTACAGCATGGTGGAAGAGCTGATAGAGGGCCACCTGTCTGACCAGATGCTCCCAATTGAGCAGAACTTCGGCGGGTCGCCGCATTACTCACTACAATGGCTGGGCAGCGCAGAATGTCACTCTGCTTGATGTACTCTCGGACTTTAGGCGAACACAACTAAAGATGCTTCCCTTGGTTAGAAATTTGAACCCCTCACACGACGACGGTCGCCGACAAACACGCGCTTCAGCGCTCAAGACTATCTGCGGTTGGGATCATGCAGTTATCTGCGTAGACGCCTCCTAACATCGAGGGAAGCAATACGCCATCATCGTGGCTACGTCCAGAACCAACCTCCTTGCGTGTACCTCACTCAAGACCCAAGGCACGACGGCAGCAAAAGAGGCAGCCATCGTCTTGGCTCTCACTCAACCAGGGGTTCGTAACGTAGTCACCGATTCCAAACAAGCCTACTGGAATTACCAGTCGGGTTGGGTGTCCCAACCTGCACTGCATGTGCTAAAAACCACTCCCGAAACAGTTTGATTCAGCTTATCTGGACACCCGCTCACACTTACATGGTGGGCGACGAATGCATCCAGCGCTTTTACCCCCCCCCCCCCCCCCCCCGCTGCATGTGCTAAAAACCACTCCCGAAACAGTTTGATTCAGCTTATCTGGACACCCGCTCACACTTACATGGTGGGCGACGAATGCATCCAGCGCTTTTACCCCCCCCCCCCCCCGCGCTATGGAGCTGCACGAGGACAGTCACCCGCTAGCACGTTCAGGGAGATAACCCAGCATTATCGCCTTCTGGGACAGACCGTACCTTCACCTTACCCTGACCTTTCCAGAGAACAACAAACTGCCCTACCGATCATAAAATTCGGCTCCTTCCCACACCCGACGCATCTAAACTTCATGCACCCGAATAGCTACGACGCTGAATGTAAATTTTGCTCAGAAGTAGGAACACTCGGCCACATAATCGGGTTGTGCGACTTTAGCCCTGAGCACCATCATCTCTTTCTGTCAACTACACAAGAGCAATGGGAGATGCTGCTGTGCAAAATTTCTCTGCCTTCCCTGCTTCAGCTGGTGGACAGAGGAGAGGTGCGGTGGACTGCGAATGGGCTCCAGTGAAGAATGAACCACTCCCCTGGGCCGCCCTCTGGGCCTTTCAGAAATCTGAATCGAAGTATTTCCTCCACCTCCTACTACGTTTCTACCGACGATTTCGTCGCCTTCGTCCGCAGCGGCACAGACAAAGAAGTAAGATAGTCTAAAGGCGGGCTTGAGCGTACTTAATTAAAAAAAAGAGTTTCCATTCATGGGTTACACAAATAAAACTCAACCAACTACCGTTCATGCATCATGCAGGGATATAACATTACCAAGAATATCTCTTTGAAGTAATAAATAATGTAATTATTAAATAAATAAGTAAAAATAAGAAGTAATTTTTAAGTGTATTTCACTTCTCTCTGGTTTCACTATTTCCAGAGCTACGTGATTGAATTTAAGTGACGTCGCATGGGTGATTGTTGTGTGTGCCGTTTACATGTTTGCTTTCCAGCCATAGTCACAGGCTGGATAGGCGCGAATTTTTACTGCACGAAAGATCTCATTAGTGTTGCATTAGTGCCGCTATGTGAGCAGTCAATTATTATTACACCAAACCCGACCCACTGCTGCTGTTCACTGATTAGCCAGAGTTATTCATAGTTTATAGTAGTGCAGAATAAACAGTGAACGGAAGCATTTTGCCCAATCGGGTAAAATCTACAGAGATCACTCGCTAATGCAGAGCAACAAAAGTGTATTAATCTACCGTTTGGGAGCAGTCTATCATATTTTTCGCTAGCAATGGTGTAATTTGTGTCACATAATGCCGACGATGGTAGCAGTTTGTCTTGATTTCTACCCAACCGGCCGAGCCGCTTTCGCTCACTCAATACCCAGAGTCACTGTAATTATTATTAATGACTCTGGCTAGTCAGTGCGCGGATGGGGTTTGCCCGGTTGGGTAAAAATCAAGCCAGACGGCTCCCAGTCAGTACAGCAATCCTCGCTGGTGTCGTTTCGCAACTGGAAACGGATCAGTCTGTCTTGTTTTACCCCACCAGACCCACCGCGTACGCTGACAGCCCAGAGTCATTAATAATAATTACAGTGACTCTTTATAGTCAGTGAGCGTAAACGGTTCGGCCAGTAGGGTAAAATCAACTACGACTGCTCACATCGCAGCCATAATGCGACATTATATACAGTTGCTAGTCTACCAACGGTCAAACTGCTAGCCCTGACAGACTAACCACATCTACTTTCAGAACTTAACAGTGGCTATGGCTACTCAGCGCGCGAAATTGGTTTTACGGGTTGGGCCGTGATGCAACCTTAATAAACAGTAGCCATATTTACAAGAATGTAATTACTATTTTTACGACTACAATAAGATTTGAATTATTGTATGCAGTCCGCCTTCAAAGAATAACAATCAGCCATATAAAATACCTGGTGAATTGCGATTTGTAAGGCAAGTATAAAACATTAGCACGCAATAATAGCACAAAATGCTTAACACCTATAAGATATATCCCTTTGTTTTTTGTGTGACCAGAGAGGAACATTATTAAATGTCACAAAGGCAATTAATAACATTCCCTCCACGCTCACGGCACACCTAACAACTGTGGGTATACTGTGCTTCGACATGTATATCGAATATCACGAAGTAAAATTACGCCTAGCCATGCTTTGAACTGCTGGTCGGAGTGGACGTTGACTAAAATGGTCAGTACTTCTACGGCAAGCGAAACGCGCTGTCGCCATCAATGACCCCGCCATACAACCCTGCACCGAAATCTTATGCACAGTACACGCAATGCGTTCTCAGCTGGTTGAGCGAACGTCCGGAGCTGCCGTGACTTCCAGCGACGAAAGACGCCACCGACGAGACCAGCCGGACTTCTGCAGCCGATCGCCGTCCCATCGAGGCCCTTCCAACAGATTGGAATGGACCTTCTGGGCCCGTTCCCTACATCCCAATAAGAGAACAAGTGGATTGTCGTAGCGACAGATTACATAACACGCTACGCAGATACTGCCGCTCCTCCGAGCAGGACTGCACAAGAAGTGGCAAAGTTCTTTATAAGCCAAGTTTTGCTGTGACATGGATCCCCGGAAGTCCTAATCATGGACCGCGAACGGCATTTACTGCGGAGCGATGCAAGGAGTATTACACTACAGCAACACGGATCATCGAAGAACGACTGCGTACCACCCACAAACGAACAGAATAACAGAACGTCAGAACAAGACAATCGCAGATATTCTGTCAATGTACGTCGACGTTGAGCATAAAAGTTTGGACGAAGTGCTCCCGTATGTCACCTTTGCGAACAACACAGCTATCAACGAAACTACGCAGATGACGCCGTTCGAGCTTGTCTACGGAAGACGGCCGACAACGATGCTTGATGCCATGCTTCGGCATGTAGAAGACGACGAGCTTAACCCCGACGTCCAAGGATACCTTCAGCGGGCAGAGGAGGCCCGCCAGCTCGCTCGAGTTAGTACAACGGGCCAGCAGCTGGTGGATGCCGGGCGCTACAACCTCCGACGCCGAGACGTCGAGTACCAAGCAGGATACCGTGTTTAGGTTTGGACTCCCATCCGGCGACGCGGACTAAGTGTGAAGCTGCTGTGACGGTATTTCGGAACCTACCAGATTCTACGACCTGTCGGCCAACTCGCCTACGACGTGATCCAAGAAAGTGATTACGGAACATCACGACAACGCACGCGGCCCGAAGTCGTCCACGTGGTTCGCTTGAAACCTTACTATGCAAGATGACGGACACTGTTGTTGTTTGTTTGCATTGTCTTTTGTTTTAGCATCGGGTCGATGCACTCTCAGAGCGAGGTAATGCCGCGAACCACGTATGGGTTTGTTTGTTTATTGTTTGTTTTTACTGCCGGGCCACGCCCGGCTCTGTTATCTGTCTCCCAAGCGAAGCGCATCTTTCGTTATTTATTTTTATGCCGCAAGGGCTCATCTCATTCAGATAAGCAGACTGTTTCGTCTTAACGTCACTAGCCCAGAATAATCTTCTCTGATCTACATTGTCCTGGATGTAAGTCGACGGTTCCAGAAACACTCGTGCCGAAAGATAAAAGCCCGCAGAGCAGACGTCGTGGCATTCCTTTCGACGACACGCACCTGCGCAACTCAATTTGTTGACCGCTGTTTCGCCCCCTCTGTATTCTTTTGAGTTGTTAGGGGAGCACAAGTTCGCTCCAATAAACTTGTTTTCTTTGAAGACAACTGCGTCGTCTTTGGCCACGTGACAATATAGTAGGTTATATGATGTAAACCTCTAATATTCTTTCGCAATAGACCTTATGCCAAATTGCTTGGTGATCTAGCAACACTGATGTAAACGAGACCGTCGGCCATATTGGTACGGGCGCCGATCGGAAAGTCTCGTATTGTTTACAGTGGAAGAGCAGGTGACGGTAACGCGGTATGGCTCAAACTGGACGGAGTTTTCCGGCTCCCGACCCCGGATTGTGGACGAAGGACTTAACTGCGCGGCCGACTGTGTCTGAAGACTCATACCACTCGGGGTGCCGCGCCAAAGACCCATCCGAGCGGCAGCGGAGCAGGGCATGCCGCCTAGCCACCCAGGCGCATTGCTCGCCTTCATCGGTGCGAACAAACACGTGCGACTCGCCGTAAGTAAATCCTTATTTATTTTTTACTTGACGCGAGTTAACCGGTATGAGCATTTGTATAGCACTGTTCACCGTTGTTTACCATGCAAATGCGTAGCGGCGACCCTGTTGCAGTCCCCCTGAAAGAGGAAAGCGACAATCGCCAGATCGTACCGCTGGTGGGTGGATTAGGTATTTTCAAATGCTGTACATCGAATTTACGGGGTGATTTTCGGCGAAGATCTTTACCGAAAGGTTGCAGCCGTTTTCCGTGACGGTCGTCCGCCCGCGCGTTTGCCGCAAAGCAATCGCGCTTAGCGGCGAGGTAAACTACAAAAGCGCACATACGCCTTGAATTTTCTTTCTTTCTCATTATTTATTGCGCATGTTCTGCCGCAAAAATCTGTTTGTGTGTCTTTCTTGTCCTTTTTTGACGGTGGGGTGGTTGTGTTTGTTTCTAAAGCGCATGTTTTTGGTGTGGACGAATAGATAATACAGTAAAACCTCGTTAGCTTGAACTCACTGAACTAGAAGATTTTTTTAATTCGTTGGGTCATCGGTATAGCCCGAATGTTTACCTGTTTATCTCAAAAGCTTCTGGAAGTGAGTTCCAGATAATCATAATATTGCTTGCTTAAGTTATGACGAACACGATTATGCGGGTACTGGTATCATTACCAACGGTGAGGTTTTTAAATGTTAAACTTCCTTCTCTTGAAAATGCATTAACCAAGCATGCAGAGATACTTGCACGCTCCAACTTGACAAACAATTTTGACATCATTGCTGTTTGTGGTGTAGATATTGCCCTTGCAACAGTGTTAAGCAAGACACAAAATCTAGTCATTTTGAGTCTGTTTCTTGCGGTCACTTTTTTCTGCTCAGTCCCTTTACCATAAACTGTAGCGGACTAATCCTGTTCTTCACTGAGTGATATCTACTGTTACTCTCTCAATTCTTGCCGGTTGGGCATCATCCATGTGATCAGCAGCTGCTTTCGCTCCAAGAAGAAAAGTGGCCGGCCCTATGCTGTGTGCCTCACCTTTGAGATGGACAGTGGGGCGATAGTGGAGGCAGCGTGCGAGTGCCCGGCGGGTTGCAGTGGAGCATGGAGTCACATGCTGGCTGCTGTGCACCTAACCGCCCTCTTGCAGGCCGAAGGTTTTAAGAGGTGCCACCGGAGCTTGCGTGCACTGAGCTGCCACAACAGTGGGGACGCCCGAGACAGTAGGGCATCAAGCTAGCGAGTGTCCAAGACATTGACTGGAGAAGCCCGTGAGAACATGGCCTCTCCCTTCCCTTTCCAATGCGTCTGTTCGATGCACATCGAGTATAGGAGCAATGCGAGCAGCAACAAAGTGCCATGCAGGCGCTTCGGAGAAAACTTGGTAGCCTTGAGAATGTGTTTTTTTGCCCCAGTTGTGCTGACCTCACCCCCCACAGTGACAGAAACAAGGATGGCATGGCACCTGAAGGGTCACCTATGAGCTACCAGCAAGTATTCGTGCCACATTTCGCCGTGGTCATCTCGCGAGCACGCAGACGCTCCGCAACGTCGTGTTTACTAGACCGCGGCATGCAGGAGTGCGCGAATGCTTCCCTTTGTTCAATTTATATCCACAGTTTGCTATACTGCACGCGCTATAAATCTGGGAAGTAGTTTAATTTACTGAGATTTTCACTGTGGATACAAAAAATGCAAAAGCACCGAAGCTGATGCGCGGCGGCCTGATGCAACTCTAGCCGTCTTCTTCTTCTTTTTTTTTAAAAAACTTGAAAATTGTCTCAGCTACCTACATCAATGGCCACTATCATTACGTCGGAGGCATGCATGCAGCATATGATAAACTAGAGGAGTGAGTGTGTATTTTAGTCGCAAAATATTCTACAGTAAATACATCGTGGCTGAAATAACAATGGGCACCAAGTTAACTTGACGTAAAACCAAATTCAGTCAGGCAAATCGGGAACCAAGGGGAAAAGCTCGAATTTTCCACCGTTAGATCATCATAAAACAGTGTACGCCACTTCTGCAACGACAGACGGCTAAATGCAACGTAAAAAAAACCAACAACACTCTCCCATACCGTGCGCGGCGGCCACAGAGGAAATTTTCAACCGCACCGTGACGGCGTAGTGCGGCAAGAAAAGTTTGTTTACAGCCCTAGGTAAGATAAAGACTCGTGCAGGGGCTAACCGGCACCATTTAACAATGAAATGAAGCGGACACAGCGCCACAGGGACGAGTAAAGAAACAGCCTAATTTTGGCAACGTGTGGTACTGTTTTCCAGGTCGAGTGCTGCTGTCAGTCGCATGAATAGGTAGCGCACGCTCAGGCTTCATTTAGAATACAAAGGCTCGACCACAGAACTCCAACGCAGCTGTATTTTTCATCCGCACAGCGACTACGGAATCCCGCGCTTAGGGAACGAACAACAAAAAGTCGCTCCCAGCGCACCGCGCCCAGCGTGTCCCAAATGTTGCTCGGGACGGCATAGTTCGCGTCAGAAAGTTCATTCAAAAGAGTGGAACTTCACGTACCTTTTCTCCATTTGGACCGGTATTTCCGCATTGCGTGCACTGTGGCACGAAGCAAAGCTCCGGTATTATAGTCCATCACCAAGAGCGGTGAACGCCCGCCTCCTATGTTTTACTAATTGGTTTCGGTTTCAAACGACCGTACCAAAATGGCGGACCTAGTTACCGGAGTCGACGTGAGATGGCGGGGCGCTTTTTGCATAGGGTCTATTGTGCTGTCGCAATGGCCGCGTGGTCTCTTGAATTGGATGCGCTGTTTTGGACTTAGCAAGTTCGAACCCCCAAGAGCACATGAGTTTTTCTAAGAGGGTTCTTTTGTTTTTTGGAAACGTTTTTTATACTTAATTCACCATTTTGCGCTACAACCTTCATTGCTCCACGGGTGAGTTCGCAGAATGCGAGGAGACTGACACTAATGCACCAACGAATTCTCATTGGCGTGGTGTAGAAATAAGCACTGACTTCTTCCGGGCAACTGGGAAATCGGCTGACTCTCGCCCTGGTGCGAACACGCCTTTTACGACCCAGGCACGAGCCAGGCAAGCTCCTAAAATGGGAGAAAATCGCTTTGCGTTTGAGCGCCTCCGGTGAGGCGGAGGGCGTTAAACTACTTGGAATGGCTAGGATAGTAATCGTTACGATTCTCGGGCTCGAACGCTTCGTGTTTAAAAGACACGATACTTTTACAGCGAAGCAGCGTATCTTTAACCTTAACGGTTTAATCTCGAGCGCCTCGCGCTGGAACGCTTTCTCCTTCAAAGACACGCGTCTTTTTCAGAAAAGCTGTATATCTCTACCTCCCACGGTGTGATCGCCGTGGGCAAAGACACCAAGACGCTATTAAATCACTCATCTACCACCCGCTTCGCATCTCCCCAGGTTTCGCGCTAGTGAATGTTGCCGGGTATTTTTTTCATTTTTTCTTATTTCATTTAGAATGCAAAACTACTTTCAACACTACATAGGTCCCAGGCGTCCTGAACACCAAGGCGGCCTTTTAGAGTACCAGATCCGCTTCAAAACTAAAAAGAAAAAAAGAAAATTTGGTTTTGACTTATTTATGGGAAGATACTAAGCATGCGCTAGAAAACTTGGCAAGAAAACTGGATGTTCTAGAATTAGCTCCAGCACTTGAAATTTTGGCTTCATAGTACTGTGTCTATCACGCTTGACCTGGGGCTTGTATTGGAAAAGAAAAGGGGATACAACTAGCTGGGATGAGCGGTAAGGAAAACAAGAGTTATCTGCCATTTGTCATTGCAGTGCACCAGAATCTGCGGCTGCATAATGCAGACCGAGACTACAAAATTGTTCAGAGGTTGAAGACGACGAACAGCACCGTGTCTAACCGTTGAAAATATTTTTTATTATAGATTATCTTTCTCAAAGTAAAAAATCCTTTTACCTTTGCCTTACACCATTGTTACAGACGAAGTTTTAAACAGTGGGCACCTTTTTTACCGTTGATGCAAATCGGTGACATTTTTTTTAGTTGTTAAAGTTCCAACGCTGAATCTGTTACGGACTGCGCCGCATGGTACATGTCGAAGCACCACCTTTGCCGCTCGCTCCGATTCTATTCTGCGTTCAGGCGTAGAAAAGCGACAGACAGGCCAACGTAAAGAAAGCATACATTAAGAAGACATGGAGGAAAGGATACGCCCCGACACAGCGGTGTCTTTCAACTACTGTTTTACTGAAAATATGACACATCTGTATTAACAAGGTACATAAATCAATGAGCAAAATATACAATTGGTTTGACAAATGCCCGGGTTTGTTGTCCCCATCGAAAGCCACTGGTTTGGAAATGCACAATCTTCTTTCTAGACAGTGGAATCGATGCTTGATTAATGCCTTCACCAATACATTGACTAATACATGTAACTGTTATTATATAGAACGATTATTTACTAATAATTGAGTAAAGTATTACCGTTGAGTTATACTTGTAGTGCTAGTAATACATTGAGTAATGAATGCTTGACTACTACCGGTCTAATGGTCAAGCATCGTTTTGATTTTCTCTCACGAAAGAACTTGCGTATTTATAACTCTGCGGCCCCAGGTGTTGACGACAAACGTGTGCATTGGTTTAACATGCGTGCGTATTTGATTGGTTACCCTTTATACCATGAGAATTTATACACTGTTTTTATACATTTATTTTTTTTTGCACCACTTGGAGACTCTCCCAAAAGCCGCCGCCTTCTTCTACCACCCTGAGGCTGATCGCCAATCACCAATTTTACCAACAGTAAATAATATCTACATAAGTGGTTAAAATCACCCTATCAGATTCGTTTCTCTGTATGCTGTGACCATTAGCGATGCTTTACTCCACCTAAACTGTCGTATTGACAACCCACCTCAACCGGGATCTACCCGAAACTCGGAGAATGTTTAAAGTGGCTTTTGTCGTGCATTGTTTTATTGCAGTACCATAAAATAT
The DNA here is from genome assembly GCF_048455015.1 of Haemaphysalis longicornis. NCBI lineage: Eukaryota > Metazoa > Arthropoda > Arachnida > Ixodida > Ixodidae > Haemaphysalis > Haemaphysalis longicornis. Next base: position 35,694,695 of record NW_027526233.1, on the reverse strand, counting down.
TCTGCCACAGAACGAACGACTGAGCTAGTTCTAAAGCATTCATCTAAAATGTCAGTAGACACCGATGGGGAGGGAAGTGCTGCGTGGCGGTGATTAACTATCCTGTGAAAAAAAATTATGTTGGGCTGGGCCCAGCCTGTCCGGTAGCGGTGACGGCCGCCGTGTAAATAACGGAAATACATCGATCACATCTATCATTGTTCATGGCGCGTGCCCTGCCGCCCTGTAATAATATTCCCGGTGGTTTTTAAAGGGAGAACCGCAATATAGCTGTACTATTCTATCGTTGGTCAGAACATGTGGGCGGCCTAATGGTTGTGTAAAAGTAAGGTCACACTGTGGGTCGGAAAAATTGTAACCTTAGTGCGAGCCCTAAACAAACATGTTGCACGATTGTGGCTCCCATGCAAGATGCATAGGTGAAGGTTTACTTAGGAAGGAGCTCTGTTGTGATTGCAGCGTCTGTTATAGTTGTTTCCACAAAGACATCGACTGTGGACTTTAACGCGCCGAAGCAACACCTGAGCTCTGAAGGTGTCATAGTGGAGGGATCCATGTTAAGTTCTACCATGTGGGGATTTTTAACGGGGGGCAAAATCTCGAAACCCGGGCGTTTTCGCTTTTCGTCTCCACAGAAGAGAATCCACCCTGGCCTGGATTCGTGTTTCTAAGCACATCGCTGCTCGGCACCCAACGTTACATGTGTGACGTCAACGCGTGCTATATTCTATTAAGTGCTTGCTAAAAGGAGACCGCCGTCCGGGCTGTGTGGCATCATGGCAGAGTTATGGGCACCGGCGCTTACGGCATGTGCCCTAGCCTTAGTGAGTCTACTTTTCATTTTCACTTTAGTATTTTTCCCTATACTAATGTATAGTTCTTGTTTTCGTTAATAATGTTGATGCACCCGAGCCTAACTCAGGTTAGGTTCGAGTGCAGCCTATCACCGTGTTATATAACGTTCCAATCCGCACGAATATACCTGTAAAGTAGGGCGATGTGCACGAGAAGTGTTAGAAATACGCGCCTGCAATCAAATCACTGTCCTTATAACCAACAGCGCCATGCCGAAGCCACTGAGCCAGCGTGGAGGGTTAAGAAATACATGAAAAAGTGGGTAGTTTATAAATTTCCTGTTGTGGTTTCTATGGTTGAAATTAAAAACTATAGGTCCTATGCACATCTAAAGAAAGTGCTAAAACATCCATAGCGAAAATAAAACGCTATAAACGTTTTTATAAAAGTATCTGGTTTTTGACCCTCAGAATCCATAAATTTAAGGAATTAGAAATTAAGAAACGACCTACTCAGAACAGATGAATCTTTGTCTTCCCAGGTTATAGATTGTTTCACAGTTGCCTACACGTCTTGAGCGACATCACTTAAGTGACTAAGGCTACTTAGCGTCGATGTTTGTTACTACATGTTATGGCTATGTTTTGTGTATGGCAGCTTCGATGGCGGTGACTTCCGCAGGGAACTTACTGCCTTCTGCTCCGCTGAACGCGAACGCGAACGGGTTTCTGGGGTGTTGGAAGGGCTTGTCGGATGAGGAAGCAACTTGTCACCTACTGCGACTTGTTATGAATATTTTAATAATTCTGGGGCGCTTACGTACCGTGTTGGAAAGTAATGGAAGAAAGAAATCCCGAATGTCAAGCAGCAAAGAGTTTGACATTTCCCCCAACGCCCGCATCTCTTGTTGCCTTGACTCTGCCTCGCGTGGTTCTTCAAAGCTAAAACTAGTGGGGGTGCTGTATTTGTGAGTAATGCTTGATGTTTAAACACAATAGCAGTAATCTAGGTATTTATAGGGGATCCTCCCCCGATGTAAGAATTTGTTTCTGTTCCCATAGTATGGCTAGGCATTTACAAGTGCATATGACACCACCCGATGCGTGACAAAATCTTCTGACGCTTTATTCCAGGAGAAAAAAGATGGTTATTGCGCTCACACGGCTGCAAACTCAATGAGAGCTTTCCGCAGCCTTACCTTACATAAAAATTAGGACGGGCTTTTTGCACACCATTCTGAAACCGTAGCTTTAAACAGAATGTTTTTACACTGAAAGTAAAGAAGACTGCGAAAATATTGCAAGGTTAGAAATGTACTTTGGAAGAAGGAAAATTCACTCATGGCTGTTTGACTGCGGTTCACAGCACATGTCGGTGCCGCTCCTTCTATGTTTGTGGGGACGTGATCGTGGATTACTAAATTGATCGATGTGTTAGGGGCTCGTTTACGTGTTGTTTGGAATCGCGTTGTTCACGATGTGGTCCGAGAGAATTTTTTTTGGAACCAATAAGAAGTACATTCACGTGGAAAATCGTTTGTAGATTTTGAAGCAGCGAAATAAAATCAACACCAACGCACAACAAAATAGCATTGTCACAGTAGGCGATTAGACCTGTTGGTTTCACAACAATAGCTGATAACAAGCGCTATGTAATTGAGATTGCTGATGCAGAAATTGTGTTGCGTGTAACGTTGTAACAAGCGAGCCATTGGTGCGACTGCCTGGCTGGTTTAGATTCGTTAGACAGAGATAGCCGGGCATGGTACCAGCAGGGAGTGTGTCAAGGACAGCCATTGAAAAGTTCCTCTGTTAAAAAAATCCTTGTAGATTTCGGGATTCTTTGCTTTGGTATCACAAATATCAGGATATGGAGGGATTCATTTCGACCTACATGACACCGATTTTGCTTGTACACTCCTAATTCACCATTGTCCTTTTTTTGCGTATATTGGAGGGCGTTAAGACTCTGTTCTAAAATAATAATTATTATCATCTATTGGTACGTCGAGATAACTCATTGTAGCGAGGAAGTTAGAGCACGTTAATATATATTGGCACAGGCGAAACGAAGACAGCTGAGTTCATACCCGGCAGATATCACGTTTCTTAATAATGCATTCGACAGCGATATGGCCACTCGGGAAAGTATTGGTAATGTGTTTTATTTTGTACGATAGTAACTGCGGTGCTTCCTGCATGCAATTAGAGGCCAAAGAAAAAGTCAAGTTAGAACACTCAAGCTTCCGTTTAGTGCAGCCGGTGGCTCCCGATACCACGGGGCCACTATGCACATGAAAGACGACTACACGGTGAACCTGGTTATGAAGGATAGTGTTGGCTCTTTCATTATTGCTGTGGCGTTGTCTCACCCAATGGTATTGCAGCGGCGAGTCAACCTGTCCGTATGACATCATAGGTTTCGTTGCGAGAGATCAGCTAGTCGGTCGCGTGGCCATTTCCTTTTTTCCCCAAATTACATAGCTTATTTCGGGCAAATTCCATGTTAAAAGTGGTGGCATGTTAAAAGTGGTGTTCTTAGCAGGCAATCTTTCCAATGATTTAAACTTGTCTTTGGTTCGCAGGGTCCATTTAGGGTTACTTCAGGTGCAACAGCCGACAGACCCGCGGCGATCTGCAGTAGCAGTGCATGAATGCAATACGGCGGAATTTGGCCAGTACTTCCTCCACTCGCTGTATACAGCTGCATTAAAAGGGCCATTAGACAGTAGACAAGTTTGTATAATTGGAAAATTATGTGTTTCAGTATCCCCTGTACTTCACCGGAATCAAACTGTTAACTTAGGAACCAATACAGTTCAGTTATAATTTTCATTCTTTTACTAATCGTGTCTGCGTGACACCTCTAAAATTGCATCACAAGAACCGCTGTGCTGGTCACTGCGGTGTTGGTTTACCGTTATTTAACCTGAAGGGGTCACCAAACTGCAAAGGGCCATTTTCTGAATTTGCTTTCCATTTTGTTTCTACCTAGCCCTTTTTTGGTGAAGTAGAAAATAATGTAACTTGGCTGATCCATTGAGCATCGGTAATGTGTCATGCAAATCATCAATGGGAGTGCAGAGAGGTGCACTATATCTTATCGTTAAAAATTTGGGATTGCGTGCTTCAGTAATCGAAAGATCATGCATCAATCAAAAAGTTGTACCTTTCTGCTTAGCCGGGCCTCCCCTAGAAAACCATCCTATTTTGCGAATAAAATTATTATAATTAATAATATTATTGCTTTCGCGCATGTAGCATTGCTCATTTAAACTGAACATCTTTCACTACTAGTATAATAGCACACGTAAACAAGAACCTAGTTTTATGCAACACATCGTAAAATCTTTCGGACGATTGTTTGCTTTTAGTTTAAGAAGCAAATACACTCAAAGGGGGCCAATCTGCACAGAGATGTCTAAAGTAACATGACATGACTCGCTGACGGCGAGTTCAAATCAGCAGCATCCACTCCCAGGCATAAGGGAATGGTAGCATTTGAAAATAGGCGGCGGCAGCGTATATTTGTATCGTCGCCAGTGTGCGGGCTACAGCACGGGCGCACTGGGGTAGATAAGATTGCATCCGCAATCGACGAAGTCACACAGTAGAGGACACCGTGGTGTGCAAGTGGGAAAGCTTTCACATGACTGACACTTCTCACAATATACCAGAACTGAATTTCGCGCCTCAGTACCAATTTCTTTTGGCTTATTTCGTTTCATTTCATTTCATTTATTTACTTTCAGGGCCCGAGGGCATTACAGAAAAGAGTGGGGTTTGAGAACAAAAAAATGTGCAAACAATACATTCAAAGCGCTTCTTGTTGGGTGATGATTTTGAAGTTATTTACGTCCCTGATGAAGGCAATAACGGCGGGAAGGTGGTTCCAGTCCCTGCCAGTTCGTGGAATGAAAGAGTCATGATAAAAATTAGTTCGACTAGATGGCACACCAACTTTAAACCATGATCCAAGCGGGACAAAATATAGGAGCGGTTTGTGAAAAGCTGTTCTTTTAAAATGGGGTTGTGATGAAAGATTTTGTAAAAGAGTGAAAGCCGTGAACACTTATGACGCAATGACAGATCAGGCAAATTTAGCGACTCCTTCGTTGCGGTTACGCTAGAATGGCGACAATAGTTAGAAAATACGAAACGAGCTGCGCGGTTTTCAATCGATTCGACGGCGAGGATGAGAGTATGTTTGAAAGGATCCCAGATGGCGCATGCGGATTCTAATATCGGACGTACTATTGTTTTGTAAAGAGGTAGTTTCAGTGATGAAGGTGCAGATGAAAAATTACGACGTAAATATCCGAGCATGCGATTAGAATTGTTAGTTATATAGTCAACATGCACCAGCCAAGACAGAATATTTGTGATATGAAGACCGAGGTATTTGTATGAATCGACGTGTGATAAAGAAGCGCCATGAAGACTATACGTGCACGTGTTAGCAGTATTATCACGACGCGAAATTCGCATGTATTTGCATTTCTCCACGTTAAGTCGCATGAGCAATTTATTGCACCAATCGGATAGGTTGTTAAGATCGGTTTGAAGTTTCAAGATGTCAGCTGGGGTAGAAATTTTCAGATACAATGCACAATCATCAGCGAAGAGTTTAATGGTTGAAAAAGTGATGCAGTCGAGAAGATCGTAATGTAAATAAGAAAGAGCAATGGCCCCAGCAGTGACCCTTGAGGTACGCCAGACGTTACAGCACAGGAGGGGGATAAACAGTCATTAGCGGTTACGTACTGGGTTCGGTTAGAAAGAAAGTCTTTATTCCAAAAGATAACATTAGGGTCAATGTTAAGTTTGCTAAGCTTCAGAATTTGTATGTCGTGAGATACAGTGTCAAAGGCTTTCGCAAAATCAAGAAAAATACAGTCAGTATCGAAACCTTGATCAGTGTTAACAAACAGGTCGCTAGTAAAGGACAAAAGATGGGTTTCGCATGACACCGTCGTCCTGAAGCCGTGCTGACAGTTGCTGAAAAACGATTTTCTTCGAGAAAACTAATTAAATGTGAATATATTAGGTGCTTTAACATTTTACATGGAATGGTCGTCAACAAAATGGGACGGTAGTTCTCCGGCGAATTAGTGTTACCTGATTTATGAACGGGAACCACCTTGCCCTTTTTCCGGTCGCCAGGTAGGGATGAACACTGCAAAGACTGATGAAAGATCTTGGAAGAAATTAGTGATGAGTACAGGTCTGTACATTTCAATATTTTAGAAGTTATGGCATCAGGACCCGCTGGAGAAGACATATTCAAGTTGTTGATGAGTTTTCTAACTCCTACCCAATGTATTACAATATAGTCCATAGGGAAAAATTTATTTAGTTACTTTTTGTTCATGAAACATGAATGCTTTTAAAAAACGTGAAAAACTTCCAATACGTAGTAAACATACTCCTTGGTTTAGTTTAAGGCCCTGAATTTGTGCCTGATTTGCGCAAAAATTGTTAACCGGATTTTAAACTACTCCTCTGGGAACAACATCGTGGCGGGATGGCGGCCCCGGCGTTTAGACACTTTTGAGGACCATCTTTACCCCTCTGAAATCGACAAAGCAGCTTTGTCGCTCAAAACGTCCATGCCATGGATTACGTCGCGGGAGCATTTAGACAGTATTGCCAGTATTGCGCACTCAGCGGGGTATGTCTTACAGTTTACGGTGATGCGCGACATGCAGGTTCCACTAGGCGTGACGATGTGAGATCCAGCTGTGCATATGTGCGGACCGACACAACTTGTAAGTTTTTTTTAACACTAATTACGACGAGAATGATCCGATCACATCTAAGTAGTCGGTTGTCATGTCTATTAGTGCAACTCCGTCGATAGTGTCAATGGAAAGCTGAAAATCAAAAGTAGTCCTTTTCGATTTTCGAGTGCGTCAGTGCGTCGTAACCCTGCTGCTTCGCCTTGGTGGTCGGTGGCTACACGGCGTCGTTGTCAGGGTATTGTTGACTGCGGGCTTCGTCGCGCATTGTAGGCACCCCGCAATCTTACTGTCGTCGTGTTGGGGCGTCGGCGTGTGGGAACGTTGTAAGTCCTGACATTCAGTGAGTTGATTCGACGTTGGAGGGTTTCTGACATTTAACCGCAGCGCAGCTGCACCACCAGCAGCTGTTGCTTTCAATTTCCCCTTCGTTGCCTGGGGTACCTTCCGCGTGCGAAGTAAGCGCTGCGGCGGCGGTTCGGCAGTAGATATGGATAGCAGGAAGGAGATCGGTTGACAGGAGCCAAGCCATGCCCGGTCTCAGACAGATACTCGTCATTTTCAATCGGTCGCTGCCCAGGAAGAGGCGTGTTGCGCCGACGGAAAAACGACGGTGGCCGAGTATTTTCTACGGGAAGCAATGAAAAATGTGGGTGGCTTCTCCAAAGTGGTAGTAAAGCGGACGATTATCGTGGGCCCGGCATTCGTCGATTTTCCTCGACGTCGGGCTTTTAACTCTATGGTTATATGGTTACAGAGGTCAATAATAAACGACGGTACGGCGCAGCCTCTAGACGACGAGATACAGCCTGGCGGGTACGACGAACAGCTGCAGCGTAGGTCATGGCTTCATGTTTTTCGTGTGCTCCCGGAGGCATAGAAATCCATAGTGCCTGTTAACCCTCTTCTTCGATCACGTCACAGTCAGGGAAGCGACGTGAGGCTGTGACAGCATTGGAAATATTTTTCGCAGCTCCTCGCTGGCCTCTGTCTTCACGGATTAGGTCGAGTAGAGTGTCGGAGTTAATTGCTTTGGCATCGCTCGGCTCTGAATTCTGCGCATTGGCAGTGCAGTCATACTCGCTGGTCCGAAGTACGAGTGCCTTCTCTTTAACAGGCGCTTCAGACGTAAAATGGGGCGCCTTTTCAGCAGGGTTACGGGCAAGGCAAGCAAAAAACACTTGGTTTACCCCTCGCATCAAAAAATGTACTTCCTTTCTTCTGTCATATTCGGGTGCGCACGGCGAATTAAGTTCTTCATCTCCTCAGCAAATATCATGACTCCTTTGTAGAATGTTGCGTGCATGTTTTGAGGAAAAGTGCACTTGTTTCTTTCTTAAAGCGCTGGCAAATGGTAGATAGAACTTGTTATTGAAGATTGTCCAGTCGGGCAGAGAGCTTCCGTGATTCTCGAGCCACCGCTCATGGGCGATGCATAATTTAAGACGTCAGCGGCGGCGCGGCTTTCGATGATTTTTACGTCCATTCGCGCTTCTGTTTATTATTGGCAATCATTTGAGAACCGCGCTACCGCCTTTGTCAGCCGAGTTCGGAGATTGTATAGGTGCATCTGTGGTTGCGGGGGGGATACCAGTTGAAATAAGCATTGTGAAGTAGGGGTCCGCGGTGCCGAGTAGGAGCCCTGGACCGGAAGCGAGTGAATAAGCTTTCCCTGTATGAAAACTGAGGCGGTTAGGCATATAATTTTTCCCAATATAAATCATTGCATTTGGAACGCCCCTGTGGTAGGAAAATTGGCTATAGGTATTGCAGAAAACCAAGCTGCATGTTCCGTAATGGCCTTGCCTTGGTCTGGTATCTCGCCACTCGTATGATAGTTGCAGCTTTTCTGCGAGTTTATTGTACGTGTATAGAATGTTTCATTGTGTCCTTTTTGTTCTTTTGAGTTTTACTACCGTTATTGATTGTCGCTTGTATTCTCGGTCTCCCTCCGTATATATTGCAGGCGACCAATGACTCACCTGTTGGTATTCAGCACATTGAGTTTTCGTTCCTCTTCCCTTCTAATAGAGCCGTTTTGATTTCATGTACCATGCAGACGGCAAGCTTACTTCGGACTATAAAATTCTTTTTAATAGCACCCAGAAGCATTATGTATGGTTAATGTATGTTATGTATGGTTTTTATGGTATATATGTTTTTATGGTATTGTATGTTATGTATGGTTATGTATGGTTTTATGTATGTCTGATTAATGTCGCGACTACGCCGCGACAATAATAGGATTATATAAAATAATTCTTCCAGCAATTGATGGCGTTTTGTTTCATTTAAAGGCGATGAGAATAATGCTATCATCAAAAGCAAGTCTCGGGTTTAGCATATTTCAAACATGTAGATTTTGTATCATGAGGACGTCGCCGCGACGGCTCAATCAAATCAATCTTCTCGGTAGGGTGACAGTGAGTGGTTGTTCAGGCACAAACGAGCGGCGCTGGGTTGTTTGTGCCGGTCTTAGATCCTCTCTTGGTGATTTTCAAATGACAATATTCTCGCTTCCAGGTCAGCGTATGCATGTTGAGCTAAATGCTCTGACGCGGTTTTCTTGTTGAATAATTGCAAAGTAATGCATCAATACCGGCCAAAATATTCCTTCCTCCCACAAAATAACAGCATTAAAAGGCTTTCAGGGCTGATCCACTACTGGATTATCCCATGCAAGACTTAACACATCTGTTTATATTCTTTGATATTTTTAAAATACTGTCGTCTTTTGTACAGGCTTTGCAACGATGGTAAATTTATTTTCACATAGTGAAGCCACGGTGTCTGCTGCAGTTTCTTTCATAAAAAAACAGGAAACAAGCACTGAGGGTAAATACCGTAATTACCTGACTCTAACGCGCACTTTTTTTTCGGAAAAACAGGCCGAAAAATTGGATGCGCGTTAGAATCGGATACGAAACAGAAACTGCCGAAACAGCTGAAATTTCGTCCTACCCATCGTTATCGCCATCTGAAGACGGCGCTAAAGCTTTTAGCAGCAATTTTTCGGATCTAGGCGCCTAGACTTCTATCGGCGTTCACACAAATCGTCAAATTATTCAACTTGCGCGCTTGGTAACAGCAACGGGAGCAGCGGCAAAGCAGGTGCGCTGCTCCACGGCTTACGAGCGGCTCCCACGCGTTCACAAGGAGCGGTTCACTTAAGCGTGCGCCTCTGGAGAAGCTCGCGGGATGGGCGTGCGAGGCGTGGGCCACGATCCCATCGACCATGGTTGAACGTTCGTTCAGAAGTGTGGCATAGCGAACGTGCTCTATGGTACCGAGGACGAGATGTCGCGGTCAGCGGAAGGCGACAAGGAGCTCTCGGATGCGACGAGGGGTTAGATGCGTGAGATTACTTAGGGAAATAAATCGCCCCTTTCACTCGCATTTGTTTTTCTTGCTCACAAAGTTCGTGCGCGTTACCATCGGAGGTGCAAGTTTTTTCGGTTTTTTTACCTCGAAACTTGGGTGCGCGTTAGAATCAGGGGCGCGTTAGAATCGGGTAAGTGCGGTATATCTAGCGATGGAACACCTAATAAAGACTTATTCTGTGCAAATAGTGCTCACAGGAAGGTGAAAATGAAAGTAGGAGGTAAATGATTAGTTGAAAGCTATGTCAAGCAACTGTGGAGCTCTCGTTATAAAACGTAGGACAATCCGTCAATACCAGTCAGGTAGCCTGAGTATTGCGTACTCCATGAAAGTAAATGCGAGCTATGAACGCCCTGTTACATCTAGCGTCGTTGCAAATTAATTTTCGTTGCAAAACTAAATTTGCAAAACTAAATTTCGTCGTTGCAAAACTAAATTTCGTAAACACTAACTAACAGCAACGATATCATCAGAGCACGAATTAGACTATCGTGTTTTTCGTAAAAGTATGAGGAGCGGAATATCGTCCTGGAGAAGTTATTGGAGACAGTCTGGAAACGGGACCTTCGAATTAGTGCCCGAAAGTTGCTCAATGGCTGGTGTCACGGTGTAAAAGCGTGGTGAACCGGCATGTGTTTCTTGCCACTTGTTCAGTCATAGACAATTGAAATGCAAACCGCGGAACGCGCCGCCGGAGACACCGGTGCCGTCACCTTCCGGCGGCCGTGGAAAAGAACAGACATGCTGCAGTTGAAACAGGGGTATGTTTCAACATAACCACAGAAGTATGTTTCCCTGTCCTTGCAGGCAAGCTTGCCTTGTCGGCATGCCGCCAGAGTGCTGAAATCAACAGTTACCCATGTGGCGCGAGATAACCGCGGGCGCTGCGTCTTCGGCGCACAGAGCGCCCGCTCCTCGTCGGTGCCAAGACGTCACATTGCCGACAACTCTCGCAAATATTTTAATATTCAGTGATAAATATTGCAGCATGTTTTCAACAACAATATCTGCTGATTGTTTAAAAACAAAATAGAACCTACCTAATTTGTCCTCCTTTAGACTCAATTACATACATTATTACCAATACTGGCTTAGCATATACCAATTCAGATTTACTACATTTATGAAAGGGTATTTTGCCACGTACACAGCTCACATTTCGAGGGGGTCCACCACAAGCGATTTGCTGGTCAATTTTACTTGTCACGATACCACACCTTAAAATTCAGTTATCGTAAGCCTTCTGTATCTACACGTTGTATTAGTCGTCAGGTTTGCTTTGTTACTGGAACAAGATCTTTGTGTTTTCGCGCGTTGAGACTACCCATGCTTAGTATCGCAGCTGGGCGCAGTCTACAATTATTGATTACCTTTTAATTTGTGCATAGTTGCGTAGCCAGCATTACTGAAGCCTTCCCTTCACTGCAGTTTACACGCTGCATGTAGAGAAATGTCCACTTGTGAGCCACGTTTATAGCGGCACTTATATATTTAGCAATGTTAATAAAACTTCGGAGCTTTTGAGACGTGTTTTTTTTATGGGTACTTATTAACTTTAACGCAACGTTTTTTGCTTGCTTCTAAAGAATTAAAACGCACTTTATGTAGCGTGTATTTAGAAAAAATTTAAAACCAGTCTTATTGATCTGTTTTTAAAAATAACCAATAATTTTGTATATAATATTTGGTATGCCCTTCATGCCGATCTATCTTCACGGCTTACTATGCTTCATTATTGGCCTTACGGTTCTTGGTGATTACAGCGAAGCACTTGCTCTAGCAGTCTTAAAGGGTATTTGTGCTCCTACGTGCGGTGCTGCTCGGAGCAAGTTTCTTCGCTTCCAAACACTGGTCCAACATATAGAAATGAATCCTAAAAAATGAAAACAGGGTTATGATGCGTTCACGCCTTTCCAAAAAAGGTGGTGTGGTAACCAGTTAAGCCAACTTTAGTGGATAGTTGTTTGCCGCTTGTACCATGGTATGTTTTGTGCACAGAGGCCTAGTCCTCAACGAGAATAATAGTTCTACAGAAAACCACTCTAATGCTTGGGTTATTGGAAACATGCCAAAACGGATTATATCACTCTTAGACGTTAATACGTGCCTCACATTACGTAACGACGTAACATTATTTGTCTACATGATGAACCGCTCCGGCCTTTCAAAGTATTTGCCATTGCGTGGGACTGTTTTTTTTTTCAAGAGTTAACACTAAAGTCACGATTAGTAGAACGAGTTTCTTCATACCGCAAAGCTTCAAGAGAATTGGGCAGTTGGTTTTCCAGCTTTTTCAAGGTATTTCTGTTAAGCACCTAAAGTAGATCCCACCACAATACTATAATTTGAACATTGATATTTCTTTTACATATTTTATCTATATTTTATGTGAATGCTACCATATGAACAACCTCGATAGTATTGTTACGCGACGGCAGGACACAGATGAGACGAACGATGGGGTGGAACGATCTAATTACACTATTTACAAGCGGCCATGACCAAGTCCGCTGAGTATGCTCGAGCCCTCTTCCACGTCGTCTTCGATGCCGAGCTATGCCGCCATGGGGCATTGTCCAGTGGTCCCGTGACACTATCCCCACCCGGGCAAAGACGACCGTCCCGGTCGAGACCATGGGGATGCGACTCGAAGGCGGTGCCTTTCATTCCTTTCGCCTGTGAGGGTCCGAGTTGGCAGCTCGACCTTAACTTAGCAGTGCTCGAGTGCCAGCTGCAGTAGTGCACGCGGTTGCTGATAGGTTGAGCGTAATTGCAGAAGACGGTGGCTGTGTGGTTGGATGTGCTTGTACGACGCTCAGCTTTGTTATTGGGGGCTCTCAACCGGGTAGCTCCCGGCAGCTCTTGGTCCACAAGCTGTCGCACCAGCATCTCAATTTTTTTTCTGGGCAAGGCTTTTACCGTCGCGGAGAATCCGTCGGTAGCAACCAGTGCGAGTTTGATGATGTCGACGCACAGCAGGAAAGGTTTGACGTCGATAGCTGCGGTGAGGACGAGATGGGATGAGTATATACAGTGAAGTCCTGGCCGCCGCATATGATGGTGATGGTCGTGATAAGCACCGGCCCCGGAACAGCTGTAACCACCGCCGACACCACGACGCAGCATCCAAAGCCCTCGGAGAAGCGCCGGAGATCTGGGCGGGGGAGCGTCGTCGGCTCTACATGTGGTCGTGGCTGGTCAGTTCCTCTGGTCTCGGCGGAGCATGGGCAGGGGACACGGGGCTGGGGAATGGTCGCGTCCATGGCTCACCGGGGCTGGGGCGGGCCGACGCTTTCCAAGAGCCAGGGTGAGATCGTTTCATGAGTCGAGGCGAGGTGAAGCTCAGGGCAGGGATGGGACTGCACCCCGCACGCTCCACCAAAATGTTACGCGACGGCAGGACACAGATGAGACGAACGATGGAATGGGGTGGAACGATCTAATTACACTATTTACAAGCGGCCATGACCGAGTCCGCTGAGTATGCTCGAGCCCTCTTCCACGTCGTCTTCGATGCCGAGCTATGCCGCCATGGGGCATTGTCCAGTGGTCCCGTGACAGTATTATATACCGACACCCGTGTTGGAATGCGCGGTGGTTAGCACTCTTTTAGAAGGACATTTGAGAAAGTCACGTTACAGCTATCGGTGTATTTCCGTTAAGATAGAGGCATGCTTCTGGAAGGTTATACTGTGAGATGCAAATGGAAATTTAAACGTCAATTGAAAATACATGACCAAGATAAGGCTCTACGCCTCCACGAACGACATTATTGTTCAGCAAGAATACTCGCAAGTGGAGGTGTTTCTGCTGGAAGGCAGCATTATAAAGTGGCACAGGCGTATCCAAGAAATAAACTTGTAATATATAAAGAATATTCGCTTGGCCCAATTGATGATATCGTAATACACGAACTGGCCTTCTCGTTCAGTTGTGAAAGAATATGCGGTAGTGGGCGTGGTGGCGTTGCTCTTATTTGGAACAACAAAATCGCCTATGAGCCTCTGACGGCTGCTATTATTGCCACAGGGTCTGTAACAGCGGTATGTAAAAATTGTGGTAATCAAAATAGGAGTTCTGATTTAGCCAGGACCTCCCGATGGTAGCTTATGTAGTTGTTGGCCAGATAAGTTTAATCGGTTCTTTGGAACAGCGGGTGGTCATACGCACGGCGTCGGAAGCCCGGAATTAGTGAAAGAAATGACCGTGAACTCCTAACCGCTGCCCACATGGTTATTGTCGTCACTCCGCTGTCACTCTGCTGCATCATACGTGGAGCACGTACGCACGTGTCCGGCGATGAGCACATGTGCATTAACAATTTTTCCAGATTGGGTCAAGAGTCAAAAACATTGATACCTTTCAAGAAATATTACCTTTTAAAACAAATACGTTGATACATGTTGCAGCAATAGGTGAACACTTTGTATGCGAAAAAATATTGTTTTGTTACTGTCGGTTCAGAATTTTGAAATAGTTTCGTTTTTCATTCCTTCCAGAATCAATACGTTATTGCTTATACAGTTCTTGTGATACACAACGAATCAGAAGAAGACAATAGGTGCCTTCTACATCGGGGGGATCGCATTTTCGCTTCATGTTTATAACAGAACAGCAGTTTTAGGCCTGGCTTTCACGACAGCCCCCTCTAGTACGTGGTCATACTCCATCGTGACAAAGTTCTAGACAGAGCAAAAATCGTTTTCCGGTTAGATAATTTCCGAAACGGAACCTTTAGGGTGCATGATCGCATATACAGCTCCTGACAAAGATATGTCGAGAGTATTGCATTTGTTCAGATGTCAGTCCGACTTTAAGAAGATCTGGTCATGCTTGTTCTTTACGGGCTGCTTTGTACACATTGCCTCCTCCGCAGTGAATGCCACAAGGTATGTAACAGTGAGAATTTAGTGGTTGGGTAAACTGAATTGGTGTTGTATTGCCGCTAACCATGTATGAGCTTGCTTATTTATTGTTTATTTTTACTGCCGGGCCAAGCCCGTCTGTTTTATCTGCGTTCCAAGCAAAGCGCGTCTTCCATTTTTATTTTTATTCCGCACGGGCTATCACATCCAGATAAGCAAACTGTTTAGCCCTAACGTCGCTAGCCCAGAAATGTCGTCTGTGATGTACAATGTTTTGGACGTGAATCGACGGTTCCAGAAACACTCGCGCCGAAAGATAAAATGCCTGTAGAGCAGACGCCTCGGCATTCGATTCTCGACGCTCGCCGACGCAAGTCACTTTGTTGACCGCTGCTTCGCCGCCTCTGTATTCTTTTGAGTTGTTAGGGGAGTACAAGTTAGCTCCAAAAAACTTCTTTCTCCTTCAAGACAACTGCGTCGTCCTTGGCTTCGTGACACCTGGTAGAGGAGCGGGGTACTCACCCTTTATGCTCTCTACGACATCTGGAAGCCGCCAAGCCAGCCCAACCAGAGAAAGCTGCCGACTGCAAGGATTGCTACCCGAGTTCGGTCTCATGCCAGAAGGGTCCAAGAGCAGGAACGCTGCAACCAACACCATTGTGCAAGAAACAACGTCGCCAATCGTCCTGCAGCAGCCCCGGGAACCGCCATCGTTCCGGGGAGCCCCCCCGGAAGACCCCGAAGAATGGTTGGAGAAGCTGGAGCGCGTCCGCATCTTAAACAGGTGGGATGACGAAGAAACTTTCGGGCATGTCTTCCTTTATTTAGAAGATGCTGCTCGAACTTGGTTCGAGAACCATGAGAGTTCTTTGACCGACTGGACTCAATTGAAAAGGGAGTTCCTTAAGACCTTCACTACCGTTGTACGAAAAGAGCGAGCTGCGCTTTTGCTTGAAACTCGAACGCAGCACCCCAACGAAGGTATCGTGATCTTTGTTGAGGAGATGAAGCGACGTTTTCGACGTGCGGACCCCGAAATGACCGAAGAAAAAAAGCTCAGGTTTCTAATGCGTGGAGTGAAGCAAGAGCTTTTTGCTTGCCTAGTCCGTGTCCCGCCGAAGACGGTGGCTGAATTCGCGTCTGAGGCGGCCGCGGTGAAGAAGACGCTAGAAATTCGAACGAGGCAGTACGACCACCCTGTCAACGCGCTTTTGTCGGAGACCATCGGTGCCGCAACTGGAAGCTCCGATACATTGCGCGAGACCATTCGATCAGTGGTCAAGAAGGAGCTTCAGAAGCTTTTTCCAACAACGCCGCAACCTCAAGTGGCTTCTCCGACTGACGTCATCCGTGAAGAGGTTCAACAGGAGCTGGGAACGTCTACGCATTCAGAAGCACCCCGTCATCCCCAAGCGATGACCTACTCCGCAGCTCTTCTTCAACCCCACCCTGCTCCAACCCGTGGTCAAGAGGCCCAGCCATACCGCCGTCCAATACCGCCCGCCCGACGCCCTGTAGACCAATAGCAGGCGCCAAGAAAGACCGACGTGTGGCGAACGCCCGATAATCGTCCGCTGTGCTACCACTGCGGAGAGGCCGACCACATCTACCGTCGCTGCCCTTACAAGAGGCTCAGTCTGCGAGGATTCTCCGTCGACGCACCACGCCGCCGACCTCAGTAGATTCGTTGATCTACTGAGATCAACGAATTCCTGTTCAACACGAACCGAGGACCTGCCCGCTTCAACCGTTCGCTGTCGCCCTACCGGTACCAGTCACCAAGCCGCCATAACACCGCTGACTTCTCACGTGGAAGGTCCCCCAGCCTGCGCGGGGGAAACTAAACGCAGCAACTTCTGGAGGTGAAGTTGCACAACGGCGAAGAAACGAAAACCCTCCAACGACGCATGGCCGCACCGAACACTGTACCCGCAGCCCAACGACTCGATCTAACCAGGACGTGACTCCCGAACCCGATGACGACACGACGCGACCCGTACCCGAAATGACAGAACCTGACGCTGAGGAGACGACGACAATGACGACGCATGGTGCCCGACCGTCAACACGCACAAGACGAGATACAACGCCCCTAAGCACCCGAAACTCGAGGAAGGCAGCGTGCGACGTCCAGGTGTCCATCGACGGCTTTGACGTAGTCGCCCTCATCGACACGGGAGCCGACTACTCGGTAATTAGCGGCTCATTCGCATCGAAGCTTAAGAAAGTTACGACAACATGGGACGGTCCGCATATACGCACAGCAGGAGGCAATCTCTTAACGCAAAGTGGAACGTGCACATTACGCGTCACAATAGGCGGCACCACGTACCCTGCTGAGTTCGCCTAACTGCTACCGTGGCGTAATTGTCGGAATGGACTTTTTGACGGACAACGGCGCAATAATTGATCTGTAGACCAAGTCGATAACTTTTTCCTCCGAAAACTACACGATGCCGCAGCCGAACCCCGTTCACCGTGCTGCTGTCAGGATCGCCGACGATCACATCACCCTGCCACCCCGCGCAAATTTCATGATCGCCGTCTACTGTGAGGATGCTGCTTCTTACATCGACGCTATAGTAGAGAGTGATCGAAGGTTGCTTCTCGACCGTGGTGTCTCCGTCGCAAGAGGGATTGCGCACTTTAAGCAACGCCAATCTCACGTTTAGGTCACTAATTTCACCGAAGAATACCAGCATTTAAACAAGGGAGCTGCAATTGCGTTCCTCGAAGAAACGCAAGAAGCAAGTGACGTGATCGCGGTCGCCGACTTTGAACGCACACCCGATGACACCTTCAAGCTTCCGCAGCCCTTCGACGTGAATCCGGCGCTACCGCAAGAACAACGGAACAAACTATTGGCTTTGGTGCGTCGCTACAGCGAATGTTTTTCGTCGAGTTGACAATTACGTAAGACACCCCTGGCGAAGCACCGTATTATAACTGAAGATGGAGCCTCACCTACCCGACCGTAACCACACTGTAAAAAAAAATGGCCAATTTTACGGAGAAAGCTGCTGGTAAAATGTTGCCGGACACAATTCCGTTATTTAGACAACGGAAAGAATTTTAAGAACGGACATTCCGTAGTACGGAAAGACCGTAACAAAACACACTCCGTTTTAAAAAGCACGTCTTTCCGTAATTGACAGAACCTTGACTCCGTAATATAATGGGCCCACCGTATTTGGTAGTACAGCAAGACCGTAATAAAACAAGCACTCCGTTTCAGAAAACCTGCCTCCCCGTAATTGATAGAACCGTCACTCCGTAATATAATTGACCCACCGTATTTGGCAGTACAGCAAGACCGTAATAAAACAAGCACTCCGTTTCAGAAAACCTGCCTCCCCGTAATTGATAGAACCGTCACTCCGTAATATAATGGACCCACCGTATTTGGTGGTACAGCACGACTGTAATAAAACAAACACTCCGTTTCAGAAAACCTGCCTCCCCGTAATTGATACAACCTCCACTCCGTAATGTAACAGACCCACCGTGCTGCCCACTATGGCTAGACCGTAATATTACTGGCATTCCGTAGTGCAAAACTAATCTCTCCGTAATATTGATAGATTGGCAATGAGTTTTATTTTTTCAATATGTAGTTCTTGGCATATGCAATAATGAATACAGCTGGTAGTTGTCGAAATGTTTATTTTGGGTGAAATTTACAATATCTATGCAATGTCAAGATTCTGCTGTGTAAGAAATCCAAGAACACCAAGCACTTCTTAGGTGTTGCGAAGGCAGGAGCATTATTAGAGAGTTTTAGCTGTCATGTTGTTGGAGTCTTTCCAAACTTGCTCAAGGTTAGCTGTCATGTTGTTGGAGTCTTTCCAAAGTTGCTCATGGCAGCCTAAAAAGAAGAAAACAAGATATTAAAGCCCCAGGCATCACTTATTTGAGTCGTGAACACCTGGGAATTCAAAAATATGTGCGAAGGTATGCAGCACTATTTCTCAGAGCCTAACACGTACGAAGTCCACTAATTTTTTCGCAGTTGTAAAGGTGTAATTAGCACATCGCATTTAAATCTAGAATGTGTAGGCCATGTCCGAAGTTAGTGCTGCCAATTTACACAAACTTAAGAAAAAAGCTCATTCCAAAGACAGGTTCTACAAGTTCTCCCTCACACCAATCCCCTTGTCAACTGCTGAATCTGCCTATGACAAATGACTGACAAGTCCACAGGGCCTAATTTTGTGGGCTACCAGCGCATTTATCTGTTGAACGTGTGTGTGAACATAGTCAATACTAACCATGAAGGTCAAGGTCAAGATCAACATTTTGAAGGTCAAGATCAACATTCGAACATCAACACTTTGAAGGCTGGGGTGGCGTGGAAACACACTGCAGTGTGCCATCCTTTGTAGTTGACACAGCAACCATGAGTGGCGCCTAATGATTCAACCGACCTGGATAGTCTACACTCGTTACAGTTTATCCGGCAACAACGAACTTCCAGTTACAACAGACCATTTGAGTTTGTTTGGTGCCCATGCATTTTAAATGGAGTTCACTTCGCTCATAATGGACCAGGCTACATAGCACACTGTCGGTTACAACAGACTACATTTTTGGGCAAAAAATAGCAGACTTTCAAGGTGCCAGCCCCAATATGCCTTTTGTTAGTTTATTTCAGTGAAAAAACTGTCTAGCAACAATGCCGGCATAGAACTGTCTAACAACAATGCCGGCATAGAATGGGTCGTGGGTGCAGCCAGGCCAAGCCAGTGTCGGAGGACTTTTTTCGTGCAACCAGCGGCAGGGTAGTCCCTTTCACTGTTGGAATAACTACGCATTATTAACGCTGTCGAACATGGCAAAAAGCAGGCCGACATCGCCATAAGTACGGGCCTGTCCAAGCAGATGGCCTGCTTTTCCATCAAGAACAAGGATGCTACCGAAAAACATGACTCCGGTTAGGTTGAAGAACAGTGGCGCAAAGTGGTGCACACAGAGGTTAAACATACCCTCGTCAGTTAAACCCCATAATGCATTAATCAATTCCCAGGGGTGAGACAACTGAATCACGTTTGGGAGCAGTTTTTGAAGCAGCGAAATCTCAATTTTGCAGCAGAAGAACCTTGGTTTGAACCAGAAGCACAACATTTATTATGTCACCTTAGGAGCCTAAAAAAAAAATCAAATTTTTGGGAAATTAGGGGGGGGAGCAGTGCACTTTTTAATCGGTTCTGAACGTACATAAAACTGAAACCACCTTTCAACAAAGTTTTTTTGTAATAGAGTATCACAAGGTACGAACTGCACTACCTTTTTACAAACCATTTTTAAATTCTATGCATAGATAGCCTGGAGTTCCGTTGAAAATATCGAATTGAAAAACTAAGCAAGCGTAAGGCATTTTTATTATCGTGGGAATGCTGAAAGTATTATTTTTGTAATCTCAGACTCGGCTCTCTGCACAAGTGTAGAGCCACGGCAAAAGTTTCACAAAGCGAGGTGACAGACGTCGCACCCCACCAGCTGTTGAATAGAGAGGTGTCGGTTTGGCGTAGTGGCCATGGGTGCAGCCGGACCAGGCCTCCGTCGGTACCGTGAGGCTCCGTGCAGGAGGCTGGTGCGAAACATTTCAATCCCCAAGGTGCACGTTCACAACGATCGTAATTTGAGTAACGTTGGTATGTTTAGCCACCTGACTTTTTGCAATAAATTTCACTTCAGATAGATGAACCATTATTACTAGCGCGCAATAATAGCCCCTCCTGCTATCGGACACTGCTTGAACATTTTCTAGAGAATCTTTGCGCTACAAAAAATTTGAAATGAGCAAAACTCCTTGTATTGCTTGTGGGGCATGCTGAGAACATATCTGCAGATGTGGCTCAGACGGGATACACAGCTTAAAGGGACAGACAACCGATTTTTGTCGAGTATATATTCTCTATCCCAAATGAAAGGGCATCACTTAGCACCTTGACGAGAAACGGTTTTGCTAATAACGGCGCAGAACTTCTTAAATCGAAATTTTTAGATCTACGAGCCGTATGTGTCCCTCCCAAAAATAATTCTGGCAACCACGACATAGGGTAGCTCGGCAACATACTTTTGTCTGTATGCGAGATGAAAAACGCTATTTAAAAACTTGTCCCCAGCTAAAAAAGTTTGAATCGCAGGCTTTCCTGTTCCTTTATGTCTGTTTTTAATGCAACGGTCTCTTTTGCACGAATGCGCCATCTGTTGGGATAGACGATAGGTAGAATTTGGCTTCACATTGTAAGGGTGGGAAGTTCGATTCTCCCCGGGCGCGGCATTTTTTTTTTTTTTTAAAGCTGCCATTGCCGTATTTGGAAACTGAAATCAAATATTTTGGCAGAACGAACACCCCTGACTCAGGCAGAATCGTCAAAGCTCCTTCACTAGGTCTGTTTACTGAACGCTTCCGTTGATTCTGGGCATGGTGGTTCAAGCCACACTGAGAGCACCCCAGTGACGGTGGGCGGCATGTTTAGAAATACATATACAATTTAACCTTGTACAAATACTTGTATTGAAAGGTTTTCAATACTTCAATAAACGTTTCAGCAGTTACAGTAGCTGCTAGGTTTGCAGGTCACGTGACAGGGACACATATTGTAGTGTCAAGTTTCGACACTACGAACCGCCACCCTTCCCATTTCAGGAAGTTTGCTGCCAAATTAAAAGTATTTCCCCCAATTTGTTTAGAAATTGCTTGTGGTTACTGGGCAATATAAAACGCTGGCTTTCATATGAGCTAGACAACATATACGCGACACAAATCAGTTGTCTGTCCCTTTAAGCATGGTGCCCAGGCAGCACTACAAATGAGTGTCCCAAAATGACCTAATGTGCAGGTTTTCTACTTACCACTTCAGAGGATCATTCGGAGGGCCTGCGCTAGCTTCATAACCTTTACATTCACGCTGGTTCGTGACTTGCGCCTTCCGTCACATTTGGTGCCGCTCAGAGGATTTATGTTGAAAAGTTGTCTGTAAGATAAACAAGTGAACAATTTTTATTTCAGCCCTATTCCTATGAATTGCAATGATTCTGAATGCAAAAAAAAAAAAATGGGCAGGTCGTGTCCTTCTGTGCCTGTAGCATTTAAGAGCTAACATTACAAATACGCTTTTGAAAGCGTCATGGTTTAAACAAAAGTAGCACGCCCAATCTGCTTTTCGTGGATTGGTCATACTCCCCATTCTAGTAAAGAGCAAACACAAAACCATCACCTTGTAGCACATGCTACACAGGCGCATACCCCTTTTAACCACAAATATTTGACAAGTGAAATAATGCTTGCAGCATTATTTCACAAATAAATTTTTATAATAGAGGGGTACGTTTGTAGTGAGGTGGGTGGCTGCGTGGGGCTGAGACATAAATCTGGTTTGTATACTGAGTTCATAGCTGTTGAGGAGTTGAGTTGAGCTGCATGCGTATTTCATACTAATGCTTTTAAATGCGCCTTGTTCTTTGAGCAGAAAAGTAAACCTTGACCTTCTCGACAGCTATGACCTCAGTATACAAACCAGATTATGTCTCAGCCCCACGCAGCCACCCACCTCACTACAAACGTACCGCTCTTTATTACAATTTATTTGTGCCCTTCATTCGCTGACGTCCCAAAACACAATTCAGCGGGAGAATCAAAATGTTGGCTTAAATTGTTTAATTTCTCAGTGAACAAATCCTTGTTTGCTGCTGGACAAGTGCCAGGGGTACTATAAAACTCCCTCAAATAAAACAAACTCGTATTTTGTCTTCATGGCCCTTTTAACACCTTCCAACACCCTGACCAGACTGCTCCGGTCTGACTGCACACAACTGTCTCCACTTTGCTGCTTCTGGGTGAGCCTCTGACCCTTGAACCAACGCCGCCTGTATAAACATTGCCTAACGCGTCACGTGCTTTTCAATGGGCAGGGTAGGGACGCTTAGTTCAGGCACTAATCCACTATGTGGCACGCGCTGGCGGACATCCCGTTTTATGTCACTGCTCGCGAGTCGCGAACACTGCCCCCACTTCTACGACGTGTGTCTGTCAGCTTGCATGTTGGGTTTCAAAAGCCATTTTGCTCACATGTTAGCTGCGATATGGCGCTAATTCTGGGCCGCACTGGGGATCTCGTTCAACGCGTCGCTCGCTTCATACTTGCTGTATTTTTCCAAAGATAACTGACAAAGGCGGAACTGAAGTAGTGTAAGAACATATTATTTTTGGGTGGACAAATAGCGAGCAGAAAAACGATATTTTCCGAGGGTACAGCCAATATTTTACTGATATTTTTCTCTCAGGAGGATGTAGGCAAGAAAAATTGCATGCACATTTTTTGTTCAGGCACTCACTTTTACCATTACTTTCCAAAAATATCACATGCTTGTAAATTTCAGAAGGTTATAGAAAACAAAACGATAAGCAGCTGAGGGCCCGGTCACACTGTCTGGGCACTTCTACAGTACAGTCCTCAATTTTAAAACTGCGTACTGATGCGGAGTGCGAACAGCGGTGACAAAACAACGCCAAAATGCAGAGGGGAGAGAGCGGGGATGCCCCACTCAGAAAATTTCGGGGCCGGTGATCCACGTAGGTAAGCGCGCAAAGCCGGCACCAGCCTGCGGCAGCACAAGTGATTTTGCGCCCGTGGCGCGGTTTTATCAGCGACAGACCAAGACAAACAGTCATGGTGAAAAACAACAAAGCGTAGGAGCGCTGCCTGAGGAACGCTAAACAAACAGCCAACTATTTTGCACAGTTTCCGAGTAGCGGCGCTGGCCGACGGACATGAAAGCACGCAGGAAGGCTACGGAGTGGGAAAGGGTAGGAGAGAGCAGCAGGAGAGTGGCTGTTTGGCCATTTTTCGCTCACGCGTTATGCAATGAATCAATGATTATACAGGCGGCGTTTGCTTGAACACTTAGTGGGTGGTGGCACCAACTCTACCCTAGACTCCGCCAACCACCTTTCCACAAAGCTTCAGGAGAGAGCCTTGGCCAGCTCACCCCTCGAAGATCAGGTACGCTTAATTGGAAGGGGTGTCGATGCAGCCCGAGCTAAAGGCATCCTGGAATGAGGACGCCTGTCTAAAGAGTAGGTTAAGCATGATCAAACTCACCTCTGAATGAATTCCAGTGTTGTGGCTACGCTTCCTGGGTACACCATGTTGAATACATAGTAGAGAAGAAATTCCACGCACATCGCTTCCGTGAAGTCCATACCTTCTCCAAACAGCTCTATCTGCTCACACACTACGAAGCATTTCTTCTTAAAGATGCCTCCTGCAATAGTTCATCAGGATATTTATGAGCACAAATGTAAAACAGTATTAGTTTGGTTATTTGATGTTCGAGAAATATTTGCAAGATTCACTAAAGCCATTGTCCGCAATATTGCTATAATATTCAGTGAAGCAGTGGTTTATGCCAAAAATAAGATATCTTCAGAGGTCCCTTATTTCCTACAATAAAATACTAAACTTGGCAAAGTCTCACTAATAAGGGTCGCAACCGGCATAAGCCATTTAATGCTACTATGGGGCAGAGGGTTTTTGTAGTGCACTTGACACTTCATTATACGAAGTCGACCTAGAATGCCAAAACCCACAAAATTGAGGAGCACTACAACATTTCATGGAAACAAGTACTGTTATTGTGCAGTTCATATTAAACCAAGCTGTTATTATGCCTCTTATAGCTTGCATTACCTATAACTGCAATAGCTAGGAGCCTGCAAGTAGACTAAGGAGGACGATGGCACCCACTGCTTTGCTGACTGCTAGTGGCTGACGGGTGGCATCCAGATATATGCCACCTTCAAACAACCACTACCCTAGCAATGAGGTTTACAATACCCGTGTCAACTAAGCGGTGTCCATGTCTGAATGGTCACCACTGCTTAAAGCGGTGTTGAAAAAAAAAAAAAAAAAAACATGCCATTGGGCAAATTGGTAGACACATAAATATGATGACAACGTGAAAAGTTGACAAAGACTTCGCAAAGACGCACAAAGTACTGGCTCTCACTTGTTTGTTGTAAAGATGAAACACGTTCATATATATGGCAATATTACGGCGGTGCCCAGGTTGTACAACCCTTAATGCCAACCATTTAATGCAATCTGCCCTATCCTTCGCCACTATTATAAGAGTACTGACATAAAATTTAAAAGCTGAGCCACTATCTTGAATTCTGCAACCAGACGTTTACATGTTAGTGCAGCTTCCAGTAAAGCAAAAAGCTGCACCCACCCAGAGCTCCTTGATATACAGTATAATCTCGATAAATGGAAATCGCTTAAACGGACTTGCCGCTTCAACGGAACAGTAGCCTGTAAGTTGGTTGGTTTCGTGTTCAGATAACATAAAAAAACTCGGCAATCAGAACTAAGATTTCCGCGTCAACGTGTAAACGGAACTAGAAATGGAACTTCTTGTGAAACCCATTGGCATGAGAGTCAGCTTTTTAATATTCCGGCTGTTTCACTTTTTTTTTCTTCCTCCATGTTTTTTTTAAAGGAGCCATGAAGAGAAAACACAAGTTTGGTTCATTCAAAAGATTGTCTCGTTAGAATCATACTGACACCACTTTTAACGTAAACTTCGCTCAAATAAGCTACATAATTAGGAAAAACGGGAATGGTCGTGCGACCCACCAGCTCATTTCCCGCAACTGAACCTATGATGTCACATGAGCTAAGCTCTGCGATTGGCGGAGGCTGGCAGAAGCAGACGAAAATTAGGTAGAGCTTACAAACTAGACGAACGAGCGATTTGCGCTTAAATTTAGGGCACATTCTTTACAAAGCAATAAGAATGATGGGACAAACAGTGGAAGTTACGAAAGTACATGTAAACATAGAAGTACTGATGCGTTCTGCTGTTTGTACTGCGCACAGCATGCTTGGTTTAGCCAGCTGCACAGCACTACGGGGCTTGGGGTTGTCTCAGACGACACTGGCCGATTGACGCAAGCAACGGTGTCTTACGTGACCCCATTTGTCGAGCGAGCACTGTTTCAGGGAACGAATATTTTCTCCCAGAACAAAAACAAGCCAGGTTTAAATGCGGGCAAAAACAAACCAAGCGCTTGCCACGGTATGGCGGCACCATCTAGGTTACGGAACGTAAAGAAACGCGGGAACAAACCAACACCGCTGTACAGGGTGGAGACAACCTTTGAACGGTCCCGTGCCGCCGCAATTGGGCCAACGGGCTCAACGCGTTATTCTTTTCGTTTCCCATGAGACCTAGCAACGCGAAACAGACAATATGATTCAAACTTCTTCAGTAAACCGCGTTGCGGCGATAATTTTAGCGTGGTTTTGACACAATGACTTGCTTCGGCGCCGAGCGAGCAACCGAAAATGGCGGCGCCAGCGTATACGTGTCTCTACCCTGTACGGCGGATGCGTGAATGAAGGTACTCTAGGCTGCAGAGCGGTCGGTTCCCGTGATGTCACTTGGGACCACGAAAACGCACGATTGAGCGGGAAAATCAAAATTTTAACCTAAATTGTTTAATTTCTCAGTGAATAAAGCACCGTTTGTATCCGGACAAGCGCTGGGGGCACTATAAAACATGAAATCTTTCGAATAAAACCAACTTGCATTTTCTCTTCATGGCTCCTTTAAAGCCTTGCTGGCATCGTAAGCCTCGTCTCATTAGTGGTCAGCCGTGTTAGCGCAACGAATGCAACATCGCGGTTCTTGTTCCAGTCGTTCGGTCGCAATTCAAGACGCCGAGGTTACAGGGCTCAGCTGCTGCCACCTTGTTCGTGCCATCGTGGTGCTATTCGCGCTTCATTACTGCGTTGCCGTATTCTAAATTCGGTGGGTCATTAGCACTCTCGAAGTTGAGGCCTCTAGCCTCCGTGAAGGCGCAGTTGCAAGGACTCAAACAAAAATAATTGATGCATTTTGTAGCGCACAGCGACTCATTGTAGCCAAATCAACGTGCGAATTGTGTGCCTAAACCTCTTTTAGTTTTCTTGCTTTCTGAAAAACTATCAGCTACATTCACCTTCTAGTGCTTAGAGTTCCATGAAATAATATCAAGAGTGCATACGCACACAAATTTGCACTTTTACACATCTCAGTAAACGGAACTCCTGTTAATTAAACGGAACTATGTAATGTTTTCGGTCCCTTGAAGTTCCATTAATCGAGAGTCTACTGTAGTACTGAAGAGATCCTCGCTCTACCATCAATGCTGCAACTTTTGTTGTTTTTTTTTACTCATCAATTTACATGTACTTTTCACAAAAAAAGATTGAGAAGGCTGAATAGCATAAAAACACACTGAAAATCAGTGTGATGTTACTGAGACCGTTCACGCTGCATCCACAAACACCGCCTAGTTTTCATGTTCGGCGCACCAAGCAAAATTATTAAAGTTCAAACCTTCAGATAAATAAGCCAAAAAATTAAGTGACTTAAACAGCCCAATGCACGCACAAATGAGCCTTTGACAAATTTACTTGAATGTAACAGTAACATTTGGCAGCTAAGAATTACGTGAACAAAACATTCTTGCAAACACACTTTTACATCATGTACATGGAAAGTTGTGTGCAGTTTTTAAATGTACACAATATACTATTTGTGGCTTCACAATATTCAATCTGTATTGAACACAGCATAGAGCAACACAGCATAGAGCATTTTCTAAATGCGGGTAATGTAAAAGGGCGTAAAAAGAAGTAAGCACCTCCATTATATAAAAAGAGGCTTACCCAGTGCGACCACGATCGGCGTGGATGGCAGCTCACTGCATATGTCAACGACACTCGTTCCTTCCTAAAAACAGACAGAACAAAATATATTCGGAATAAAAAACCAACCTCCCATGCAAAGAGAACGGAAGTGCAGAGCTGCTGTCCACTCCAGGATGAAAATCTCTCCCAGATTGCTAACATTCTGTACAAAAATTACGCCACTTCATAAGGCACAAGCCTGCAGGTCCCTATTGCGAGAGAACTGGTGTTGTTATGTACCACAAATGTCCGCCGCTGCAAACAGGAGATAACTCCCATACGGTACATAGCGTGAATCGAAGCACCCTAAACTCACAGCGCACTCCATAAAACAAGGCGTTTGCTTGCATTTTTTCTATACAACAGCGGTTTCAGTGCGTGTGAAGCAAAACATGGCTTTGTCTTCACCCGTCATGGGGTTGCGAGAACCGGTACACGTACCCGATATAAGACGTCACGACAGCGTGCTAGAATACAATTTATGCTGTACCATCCTCTACATAAGCAAAGATAACCCCAAAGTTTACAGGCAAAACTGAGTAATTACCTCACAACAAAGACAAACTGAATTATCAAACGAGGGCAAAGCGTCCAAGACCCTGCAGTTCAATGTGTGCAGCTATGCTTGTCAAAAATGGTCGACCAAATTGAAGTCCACCTCTACTAAACTACAACCTTTCATGCGAATATAATTTTGTTTTATATGTGTTTGCGATGCGATGCAAAAGCATTTCACTCACTCTCGGTCATTTTCAATTGATTGTGGCACAGTGGCCGGCACTGACAAAAAACTGGAAAATGCAACACAAACAGATCCAAAGTGGAGGCGGGAAGGCACATAGTGCCTGTGCCCTTACAGATAAGCGAAAGCCAACTTCCATAGCCGCTCACATTTCCTTGATAAAACAGAAACCATAACCAAATTGAAAAAAAGAAGGTTTCAGTCAAGTTTTCGGGCACGGGGCATCATGGCGGTCATATATCTCGCCGCTCGTCATATCCAGCGCAGGACGGTGCTGATAAACGATTTTGGCGCAATAGGGCCGGTTCGGCGCAGGAAAACAAGTTTGGAACTCAATGGCACAGTTGTTCCACCCCTTATGTTTACTGCACACCGCAGTGCACAGTACTTTTTCAGTAGGCAGGTAAATCGGAAATCCTTAGGCTGATACGACAAACAAACTGGGGAAGCTTGCACTAAGTCGCGCAAGGCTTGAACTGTAGCAAAGCTGCACGATTTCTTTCTACTTGAGCAGTGAAGGACAAATCAGCACTGCACGAGCCAGGGGGCGTAGGGCGGTCACCACGAGGTACGCACTGGACTTTTTCTCGCTTCGTAAGGTCTCTTTTTTTTTTTTTTTGCTAAAGCCCACTGCGTGTGCTGGGAATGCTCGTTACTCGCCGCAAGGCATGCGCTCCTGAGCTCTCATTTTCTTGATATTTTTTACGTGTTACGCACCCCACATTGCACCCAGCTACAACAGTCCGCTGTTAAAAGGCTCAACATTGAGTTCATAATAAAGCAGAAAACACTTCACCTCTAAAATTCGGAACAAATCATGGTGCTCCTCCTTAAAATGGGCCACCAAGAGCGGGAAGAGGGCTGCTTCAGATGCCCTGTTGTTCGACTTCGCGGCATGCTCAACTTCAACCATCCACTGCACGATGGACCTTTGCGCTGAAGTCTGAAGGTGCTCCAGAAGAGCAGGTGCGCATTTGGTTAGCCTTTCCTGGAAGGTCTCCTGAAATAGAGTAACTTATTGCATATTGCACACCATGTGAAAAGCAGTGTTTACCTTTACATCTTTCCCAAGGAGCTGGTCGGCATGCTGGTAAAAAAAGTGCCGACATAACAACAGTGGCCATTCTTCTTTTATTTCAACGACATGGTGGACTGGCTCAGTAGAATTAATGTAGCTCCTCTGCTCAGTGTAAGTGTCTCTCATGTAATCCATTGCAAGGGGAACATCCATGTCTTTCAGGCCTTTCCTACTTTCTTGCCTGCAGAAAGCTATTTTTTCATCCAAGCTTTCGGCCTCGCAAGTAGGCACCGGCTGCCAGTTCAAGCAGCCGTAGGCACTTTTCATGTTTTTTCGGCCAAATTGGTCACCTGTCTTGGCTCCTGGCCCTGTTTTTCCTCGGGTAATGTTCTCAACTCTGTTTTCAAGTTGTCGAAAAAACGAGTCGTAGCCGCGTCCCAGCAGCTGCCCGTCAATGCCCCTATCTTGTAGGGCATGGGGGTACATCCTGACTATCTCCTCTGCCACTGCTGTCAAGAACTCCCTTCTTGGCCGTGTGGCTTTCGCTCTCATCTGCTCTATCACATATCGCACCAACTCATGCCTGTCCCTAGTGGAGATAGGTGAATGCGCCGACTCTAAAGCATGTTTTAAGTTTACTGGAAGCCTTTCCACATCTAGTGTAAATGCGCAGTTCGAACTCCTTGGACTGTCAGGGTGTGCTGGAGATGAACGTTGCATTCCCGAGGGACCTGAAAGCACAAGGTCCAATGCTCAAAATCAACAAGAGCACTGAAAACAGCTGAATGATGCAGTGTCAAGATATAGAAACATTTGGCATAAGGAGTAAACAGCATGCTCTGACCAGCCAAATGACATGTGTTACATTATGTGGCCAACAACACAAACTTATTATTAAAAAAGCCACCAAGAAAAAAATATATGTTTGGTTTATTAAAAACAGTGCCTCGTTAAAATAACAATCACTGCACATCTAAGCAGACTTCACTGTATCCCAGCAAACCACGAAAGTCCATAGGATATCCACAAATGGTCATAATATCCAATGTCATTTCAGGACATTCATGTGATGTCCATACAATGTTTCACCCAAGATCATCTGCTTGCGGACATCCATGCGATATCACTGCAGGTGTGTTAGTATAACATCATTACGCGATATTGCTAGGATGTCCACAAATTTACATTTTTCCTTAAACTGACAATTCGCATTCATAACGCAGTGTACATATGGGGCCCAAGCCACACAAAGTGCGTCTTAGTTCAAATCACCCCTCATCCCCGTCTTTCCTTAAGCTTCGAGATATTTTCTGGCCTGTTTCTAACTGAAATTTTAAATAAAGAGCGGGTAGTTATTTGATTTGGAATTTGAGCGAAATCTTGTTGCCTTTGTTTGATTCGGGAATTGAATACTATATTTTAGGCTGCTTGATTTATGTGGATGAAGAACAAGTGGGGCTGTTGATTTTCTCATTTTTCATTTCTCATTTTCTACGAGCACTGGTACGGAGCCAGTATGGAGCACGCTGAGTAGGCAGGACTCTTGTCACCCAAATTTGATGCTTTGGATGCGAGCAGGATTGGATGATGCAACCCACGCGTCTGGGTGTTGCTTGTTTAGTTCTTGCGCGATGGAGTGGCGGGCCTCATCCAGTCTTGTAACGTCGGGGGAGATGGGGGTTACGGCCGCGTAATTTTGCAGCGTTTTACTCCATCGTGAATAATAGCCTCGTGGGGTAAGCAGTCGAAGGCTTTGCGAATGTCCAAAAGGACGACAAAGGCCCCGGTTTTTGGTAGCCTTCGCGTTTTCTAGTGCAGAGACAAGGTCAGCAATTGAATCCATGGGACTGCGCTGGCGGCAAAAATCCATCTGCTGCTCAGGGTTGAAGTTGCAGATTCGGGCATACTGGTAATTCAAGGCGTTCGAGCGCCGTGGATTCGAGAATTTTGGAGGCAGCGCTCGTGAGTGAAATAGGACGAAAAGAGGAGAAAAGTATGGGAGATTTGTTCTTTTTTAGGATGGGAAGGACAAGTTGGAGGCCAAATTGAGCAGGGAGGGTGCCGGAAGACCAGTGGAAGTTGCAAAGTCAAGATGGCGCGAGCGCTGCCTCTCGGCTACATTTCTGATCGCCTGGTATGTGATGCTGTCAGCCCCGGGCGCACTTTTCCTTTTTGCATTTTGAATGGCCCACACGAGCTCGGCCACCATGAAAGGAGCTTCAAAAGCCGTGCTCGGATGGAAGGGGGTGGGGAGGGGGGGGGGGGAGGAGGGAGCCGGCTCCCGCGTGGCGTCAGGTTCTTCGTTTTGGGCTGCGGCAGGGTTTGCGCGAGAGCTTGGCCGTGTTTTTTCTACTTGCTATGGAGTGGGCGAGGAAGGGTGGTTTGTATGCTGGGGTCTCGGAGAGGGCGCGAAGCAAGTGCCGTGCATTCGCCCCCCCCCCCCCCCCCCCCCCCCGAGCGCGCCGCATACTCCCTCCCCACTTCTCCGTACTTGCTTGGCGTATCGTCCGAAAAAAGCGGCGGCGGCGGAGGAGGACCGGAGGAAACCATCCTCGCCCTCTCCGACGGGGAGCTGGGTTCCCGTCGTTCCCGCGCTTTTCAGTCGCTCACTCGCTCTTGGCTCGCCTGTTGTGACCACAATTGTCTCGTACTGAACTGTTCGAAGGACTTCGCGTCTCAAGAGACGGGAAATCGACGGTTGGTGTTCGGTTCCTATCTTCGGCTGCACCACACGGTTCTCAGATCACCGATCGGCTTCACTTCAAGGACCCGGCCGTATACTTCTACTTCAATAATTACCATCAATCTCTGTTCAAGGTATTTCTTCTTTGAGATTGTGATGCTACTCGCGGCTCCAAATTACTGCTTGGTATTTTCTTCCAGTTTTCCTTCTGAGACTGCCAGTGAATACATCACAAAAACTTCATCCCAGCCATCAACGTCTCAAGTAGCAGGTGAGAAACTCTCATAATGTCAGCAATAAGCTGAAGCTAACTAAGATATATGACATTTTCTTGCAGGACAACTAGCGTTTTCTCCAGATTCTGCCATTTCAAGAAGGGTACCTAGCATTTCGTTCCTTTTCCCTTTATTCAAATCTATATTCTGCCGCCGCCGCTGCGAAGTTTGCTGCCGCTCTTTCTGCTGAAGAAACAAGCTTTCTGGATCAAACACAAGATTTCAACTGGTGGCCCAACTTCTCATAAGCAAATTTACAGAACACGTGAATATGAATCCAAGCACGTGCCTTCTTTTGCGTAATATTTTAGCAT
The DNA here is from genome assembly GCF_048455015.1 of Haemaphysalis longicornis. Lineage (NCBI taxonomy): Eukaryota > Metazoa > Arthropoda > Arachnida > Ixodida > Ixodidae > Haemaphysalis > Haemaphysalis longicornis. The sequence goes on along the minus strand of NW_027526233.1, from coordinate 35,662,142 downwards.
GCAGTATAGTTTTTAGAGACTAAATTTGCCTTTGCTTTTCCGGCCTGTTTCTTAGGTATTCTGCCAGCTCCTATTTTCTCTGGTGTTTTGTTTAACTTCATGATAACTTTTATTTAGAATCTTTTGTGGGTTTATTACATTTAAATTTTATTCTTTGCTTAAGTTTTTACGGCTTCAAGTTGAATCACATTGTTTATTTGGCACTGTTTTTATTCAAAAGCTGAAATCTTTGCTGTTTTTTCTTTGTCTCATTTTCGCTGCACAGTTAAGAAACAATTCATACATGCACGCCTGTTGATGGTGAATTTGTATTTGACCCGCCTGGTTGATTGCAATTTTCTTTTAACGTGTCACTCTTTCAATAGGCAGAATGGTGTAAGCAGCGCTGTTTCAATAATAGCTATTTAACAAGTGTTTAACTGGTGCTGTTTTTATTTTTTTAATCTTTCTAAGTCTTGGACTTCCAGCAAGGTTCGTCTGGTGGATATTGAAATGATTTCGAAACAAATACCATTTTTCTTTGCAATAAAAATTGGGGTTGGTTTCATGTCACTAATAATAATATATAAATAGTTATATAATAATGTTATAAGGTCCTAAGAATGCCTCAACATGGCATCAAATGGACATTATATGATGTCGTCCGGATATCTGTGAAATGTCCACAGAAAGTTTCCATTAATTTTAAGGACATCCTGTGGATATCCAGACGAAAGTATTTGTGGATGCCTATTCCGAGGCAATAGGGACATCGCCTGAATATCCCGTGGACATAACGTGGGCGTTCAGGAATATCCTCTGCACATTGGATATCAGGGAAGTTACATTGAATGGACATCCACACAATGTTTTATGGTTTGCTGGGAAGCTGTATAATGAGAATAGCCAGGCAATTCTTAAGCTACTTCCCCAAACCAAAATCACGATGCACTATGGCCCACTTGTACAATTGGCTGAGGCCAACTTAACCAATTACAAATTACAGAGATCGTAAGTTTGCAAAACCAGCTATTTCAGCATAAAATTTAGTGACTATGTTTTTTTTATATTGGTAACAGCGATGAGGCAAACAAGTCTTGAATAGGCATGTAAAAATGCATGCTATTGCACCAATGCGCAGCTACGGCCAGCCGACACTGCCATGCACTGTAACAAAATACGGTGTGCACACCCTCAATCAGAAGTAAACGACTGTCGAGCAACATCGCTGCTGCACCATCTAGGAATGCCAACGGTAACCAAGAGCATTTTTGAACGGGCTCTTGGTAGCCTTTCAGTTCCTGTAGAATTGAAGCAGTTGGTTGATGCATACAATCACCAGACTAATTTTGTTTTAGCTACCTGCCTCTCACATCATGGCTGATGTCACAACACATGTAATTGTTTCAGTTTTCAGTGAAGTAAGCATAATTTGCTGCCAGGCAAAAGCTGTCGGTACTATAAAACACCAAATGCGTTGAATAGCGCAAAGTTGTGTCCTGTTTTTTGGCCCTTCTAGACGTCCTTATTCACCAAAATGCTCGCTGCCTACCTTAAGCCTCAATTTACTTCATGGCGGCACAAAACTCTACAGTATCTTTTTTGTTATCTCAGTATTCACCTTGTAAGCTCTTGAGCAACGTACTGGAAAGAAATATAAGCCTCTTATGGCACTTTGCTAGGGAGCCCCCACCTAAGCACATCGGAATGATACAGCCTGACGTTGACTTGACCCACTAAACTGCAGTAAACTGCAGTTCTATAATACGTGTAAAAACTATTTTAACCTCACTAATGGCCGTTCACTGCATACACTTCCCAGAATCCTTGAAGTACCCCCAATACACGTAACTGCACACTTTACCATGATTTTGTTAAATTGATTACGCAACTGGAAACATTTCATGCACTGCTATGCAGGTACCTTGTTTTGCATGTGGCACATGAAGAAAAATGAATGCGAACACTACACAAAGAAACAAAAAATTATAGCACAAATGATTGGCACGATTGAACAATGCCATGCATACCTGGCTGTGCCAGCTGTGCCGGCTGTGCGTGTGGGACAACATCAGCAACGATGAAAATCCTTTCATTTACCGCCAGTTCATTTACAAGTTCTTGATACGTCTCCTCCTCCACCTCAGTCCAATCTTGAAGAAACACCTGTTGAACCATAAATTAACACTGTCACTTATTTTTTACTGCAATGTGATGCATGCACTTCAGCTACTACACATTACAAGCCGCAATCCTGCCCTAATACTAACAAGACTACGAATGGTGAAACACCGGTAGCAAACTATCCCCTGAAGGTAGACGAAAACGACCTCTTCATCTCGCAAAAACCTGTTTATACGAGTTGAAGGTGAACATTTTGACAGAAAATTTTGACAGACAGACAGCAAAAGTGAAAGACTATAAGACACAGCTGCAGCGTGGCCCCAGTCACACCTGAAGAAGAAGCCGAGCTGGCTTTGAAACGTCGGGTTTTGTCTATGTATTGGTTGGAGCATAATTAAATCTCAGTTCTGCTTATGAGTGTACACACCCCATTTCATAGCACTTTTGACTTTTTTCACAACTGCTGTAATTTTTTGAAAACCTTCTCATGGAGGCAAAACACGAAAAACCCGTGTATTTGAGATTAAGGCGCGCATGTTAAAGACCCCCAGGCAGTCAAAACCAATCTAGAGCTCTCCACTATGGCGCACCTCGTTGCCTGTGTACCGTCGGTGCGTTAAACCTCATAATCAATCAATACTTTTTTGGAAAGTTCTCATGAACTTCGTAACTATACCGAGGGCTGGTTTACACCGAAATTTCCTGTGGTGTTGCTTTTCTCATGCTGCAAATACACAGCCTAGTCTAATTCGCCAACTCTCACTTATACCAAAGATGCGCTGATTTAAACAGCGTGCATTGTGAAAGGAACAATTCCCGAGGGCAGTTATGCTTATGTGCTTTAAAGGAGCCATGAAGAGAAAATGCAAGTTGGTTTTATTCGAAAGATTTCGTGTTTTATAGTGCCCCCAGCGCTTGTCGGGATACAAACAGTGCTTTATTCACTGAGAAATTAAACAATTTAGGTTAAAATTTTGATTTTCCCGCTCAATCGTGCGTTTTCGTAGTCCCAAGTGACATCACAGGAACCGACCGCTCTGCAGCCTAGAGTACCTTCATTCACGCATCCGCCGTACAGGGTAGAGACACGTATACGCTGGCGCCGCCATTTTTGCTTGCTCGCTCGCCGCCGAACCAAGTCATTATGTCAAAACCGCGCTAAAATTATCGCCGCAACGCGGTTTACCGAAGAATTCTGAATCATATTGTCTGTTTCGCGTTGCTAGGTCTCGTGGGAAACGAAAAGAATAACGCGCTGAGCCCGTTGGCCCAATTGCAGCGGCACGGGACCGTCCGAAGGTTGTCTCCACCCTGTACAGCGGTGTTTGTTCCCACGTTTCTTTACGTTCCGTAACCTAGATGGCGCCACCATACCGTGGCAAGCGTTTGGTTTGTTTTTGCCCGCATTTAAACCTGGCTTGTTTTTGTTCTGGGAGAAAATATTCGTTCCCTGAAACAGTGCTCGCTCGACAAATGGGGTCACATAAGACACCGTTGCTTGCGTCAATCGGCCAGTGTCGTCTGAGACAACCCCAAGCCCCGTAGTGCTGTGCAGCGAAACCAAGCATGCTGTGCGCAGTACGAACAGCAGAACGCATCAGTACTTTTATGTTTACATGTGCTTTCGTAACTTCCACTGTTTGTCCCATCATTCTTATTGCTTTGTAAAGAATGTGCCCTAAATTTAAGCGCAAATCGCTCGTTCGTCTAGTTTGTAAGTTCTACCTAATTTGCGTCTGCTTCTGCCAGCCTCCGCCAATCGCAGAGCTTAGCTCATGTGACGACATAGGTTCTGTTGCGGGAAATGAGCTGGTGGGTCGCATGACCATTCCCGTTTTTCCTAATTATGTAGCTTATTTGAGCGAAGTTTACGTTAAAAGTGGTTTCAGTATGATTCTAACGAGACAATCTTTTGAATGAACCAAACTTGTGTTTTCTCTTCATGGCTCCTTTAAGTGGAAGCCTGGCAATATATACCTGCCAACTTTTTTACTGCTACATCACATTTGCATCTCCTCATTCGCTTGTGTTTATGGCCTTTTGGCACGAATGACTTCGGCTGGCTTCTTTTCTGCTACATCGTGTTTGCAACGAGTCCTTCGTCCTACTGCGCGAATTACGTCAGCCAGCTGACTGGCACATGCCACAGCCTCCCAAGTATCAGGGTTCTCCACAGCTAGCTGGTGTGCATCTGTTCTACTCACATGCCATGGCGTTCATGTGTTACACATCACACAGCTATTTTTCAACTTCCTAACTCTTCCATTTTCTAAAGCACAGTTCCATGATTTTTGAAAGAGGGCACATTAACACTTCAGCGATTAAGATTGCAAGCCAATTTTAAGTGGGTATGTGCTATAATAGGAACTATAATAAGTAAGGAACTATATATAATAGGAACTATAATAAGGAAGGAACTATAATAAGTGTTCTAGTGATTGCAATGTGCGAAAATGCCAGTTGGTAGCCCATCGGGCAGCTACTGTGCAGACTCGGGTTCGAATCATGATTGTTTTTTTTTGTCTGTAGAATGGCGGCGTTTTCTTGACCAGACAAAAATGACGACTTTTTCGCAGATAAGGCGCTTAACGGTTTTACCTTGAAAGGCACCCATTACTGTCAATGTGTAAAAAAAAAAGCAGCTAAACAGACTATAAAAGTGGCACAGTACCCAGCAATTAAAAAATCTGCATTACTGGTGTCTACGGTCCTTTGTTATAGTTATTTAATATAAATATCTTCAAATATGGGGACAAAATAATATGTCGCATTGAAAATTACGCTGGCAAGAAATGTTGCTTGTATTTGTCTGAAAAATTTCACTTTTATTTTTTCATGTAGGAACACTACTAGGCAGCACGTTTTTTGAACTGAAAAGGCTTTCATACATGTTCACCGGAAACTGGGAACAGCATGCAAACTCATACTTGGCCAGTCTTGGTAGGTGTTTAGACCAGTGACTGCTTCCAACATGTAGCAGCAGGTAACTGTCTCAGTTTGCAGCTGCAAACATTAGATGGCCAAATCTTGCAATAGAGCTGAAGGCGCTTCTAAATTTGCAATGAATCTACAATTCTGTTTTAGATGTTTCTAAAAATAATCAAGAAAGTTTTTCGCAAGGAAGCCTTTGTAAGACTTCAGCAAATAAAACACTTTCATTCGTCAAAAGCTTCACTATCTCAAGTTCTCTTTTCACGATTCAGAATCACTGCTAAGCATTTGAACATGCACAGACTTGCGTTGGGACCAAAATTTTTATTAAGTTTTTAAAGATTAATTTTTGCAAGTGTCATCTGGGAATGAAATATTGGCACGTACTGGGCTCTGTTTCAGTCTTCGGCCAAATTCAAAAACCAAGTTTACATGCACACGTCCATCGCATAATTACATTGTCTCCATTATTTAAAATGACACACCAGAGCTGCGCGCCAATGTAACTAGGTTGTGTGCAACACATCGGTATTTGTAGGCTCATACAAGGCCTTGCGACAATAGACAATCTTACCTTCACATTTTCAGAGCCGCAGATGCCCTTTTCACATGCTTGTGTGATCACATCAGACAGGCAGTCAGCCGCTACAATTTTCTTTATGGTTTGGTCTGCACTCCAAATCTTCACTACAGGCATCCTTGCTTGACTCCTGCAATCATGGGATTATATGAACTGAATGAACACATCAAACCTCAAACCTATCAACATGACCAACTGTCGTGCCCCTGAATGAATGTTACCAGTTACTCACAGGTAGAATTAATTTAGTTTTCACATTTGCTTTATTAAGCAACATTTTGTCCACAGTTGTGTGGCAAGGTGAGCGAGCAACAAAGAATGATAAGCGCATTCAGCCAACAAAGAGCGCATCTGGATAACGACAGATGGTGCCATGTGCTACATATACTCCTTGTGCCACCAAACCAATCTTATTGATGCGTCACCCATCTCTCGTAGTGAGCATTAATGCATCTGTACACTAGCCCCAAGGCATTACTTTTTTGTCTCCTGCCTGTGTGCAAGCAGAAGACGATCAAATGGAAAAGACATGAGACACGTGCTGTCTGTAAGCTAAAAAGTTTATTATAAATACCTCCCATAGGAAAAAAAACAGACATGCAGAAACAACTTCAACACAACCATGGAAAACAAAAATTCACATACTCCAGTCAGTCAGCGAGTTCCAGCTGAGGCAACCTTTTCAAAGCCTGGCTTATACATTGATTAGAAGAATGTGTGCTACAACTGGGTGGTTTCCCTTACCAACTAGTTTCTATGCTGTCCACGCCATCAAAGCAGGGCAACATGAAGAAAATTATATATCTCATAACAATAGAAAGAAATCCAGTTAGTATCACCCTTTCCCTCAAAGTGGTCACGAAAGCAAAATACAACTTTGTTCAGTTTCAAAGAATCGGCCTTTGGTAGTTCACGCAGCTCCATTCCAGCCATAAATTATGTTTTTTTTAGTTGAATGAACGCAGTAAATATAGCAAACGTTTAAATTAACCGCTACAGTGATGCAATGTTGCCAGGAGAGATACAACACAGGCCATCACTGCAAACATAATTACCAAAGTGTAAACTGCACATTAGCATTCAAGTGATACCATCAAGTGTAACTAGAGGCCCCACAGCAATTGCCTAGTCATGTTTCTAGGTTGTGGCTTTGATCAGCAGCAGCCATTCACACAAACAAGGTTCTGTGATGTCCAAAAGACATTGCCGGGAAGTGGCTGGGGAGTCTCCCCTGCCCCACCTGTTTACCTCATCTCCATTCGAAGTTTGTGATCACATCAGTGTTATTGTTATGGGAAAACAGTCCTTTTAATGAACTTGTATTTTGTCTTCATGGCCCCTTTACCTTGCTTAGAAAAAGTTACAAACGATGGGTCAACATACAGAGCACCGTGATTATTACAACAAAAGCTGCTGCTCAGAATTTTTCTGCAAATGAGAAGTTCAATCTAATGACAGGTGTGCCATCAAAGTAGTAGGGCTGGTAAGGTGTCCTGTCCAGAAGCTCAGAGGGGTGCAAGCACATGGTTTCTTGAGTTCGATCTTGCAAAAAGTACAAACAAAGACCTGGCACAAAGCTAGCACGAATCTCCTGAAGCACAAGCACTACCTCACTGTTGCACTTCTGGATAGCAAGAATGGCCCCAAAGCTCACATCATACCGTGTACCCGAAACAAGGATGTGATCACCAACTGCATAGGTGTAACCATTCAGAGTAACCTTTTTCAAAAAAACGCTACCCTCAAGTACATGCTGACGCTCTAAATCATTCAGCAGAGCTGACTGCTCAGCTGAGCTCAAGTCGACAAACTCTTCAGCATCTCTAAACAAACCTTGTGCGGCCAGGTAAGCTTGGAAAAGCTGATGCTGCACACTTAGAGTTTTTGTCACATTCACAAAGTTCTTTGCACTGCGCATGCACTGTTTGAAGTATTGATGTTTGCCTTCAAACTTCATGGTCCACACATGGCACAAAGGGCCAAACTCTTGGATGAGTTCACTATAGTGCAGCATGTAGTGGTGCTTCGGTAGGAGATTCTTTGCGGGAAATAAAGCTTTTCTAGAACTCACATACTCTTCAATCAGCACCCTCAAGTATGCCACCTGTGCCGGGGTAATTTGTGGTGCCATGAGGAGGTCAGTTATTTCCATTAGCAGAACTGCTAGCTGCCAGACTGAGTTGTCAATGTCTGCTACTTTCTTTCCAATGAAAAGTGGCAACAGCCTCAGGAATGTCCAATTCTGCATTGCGTGGCCTGAAAGCTTGTCACCCTGGCTAGACACCTTCGCTGGCTTGTTGCAAAGGTCACGGGCTGAGTACTTTTGCATTTCAATTCTGTTGTTTAGATACTCATACGTGAACCACTCTTTTTTGGTGACAAAATACTTGATGTAGAGCGCAAGATCGTTCTTGACAACTCCTTCAAAAAGGTCATGCCCAATGCATGGTGGCAAGCCTGACTCGCAGACATGGAAATGCTCCAGGACATGAAAGGGAGAGTTACAAACCACCCCACAATCACTTAATAGTTCCTCACCTGCAAGTCGTTCAAGTGACTGAGAATAGTTATGTGGAGTCCTCCTTTCCCCTACAGCCCTTGCCTTCCGCTCAAACTCTGACCGTGTCACAAGGCAGAATCGGCAAAAGTACACAGATGTGCTGAAGTTTTGAGTGAAGCCCCCAACCATGTGGCTCCCGAGGTTGTCGCCAACTATAAAGCTTAACCGTACTCTGAAATGAACTCCGTTGACCTTCACTCCATTTTTCTCCAAGAGAGCTAAATCGTGTGTTAAAGGCTGCAACACTTTCTCTAGTCCAAACTCCTTTACATCTTTTTGGCGGCACAGAATGGTCATTTGGAGGCTTTCAACTCGTGATCTGTACTGCAATGGCAAATTCCCAAGGGTCATATATACCCCAAGCAATTTAAACTGGCCTTTAGCTGACCCCAGGGGGTTCGCAATTTCAAACTCATCTTGGTACAAAACAATGCTTATGACATCTTCGGTTGCATCTCTGAAAGGCTGGCAGGAAGTGAAGTCACAAAAACATCCTTCGGCCACATCGAAGTTACCAGTGGGTAAGGCTAACATGAGAAAATTTACAATATCTGCCACTGGGACGTAATGATAAACAGAGGTCCGGTTGCATCGGTTTAGGCCTAAGGAAATTTGCACCGGTTGCAGGTAACAAAATTTCTCTTTGTAATACTTGTGACGGCAGTATACAGACTTCAATTGTACAGACGCTGCTGTTTGGAGGGCATCTTTGGTGAAATGTGACTGAATTTCCTCGAAGGTGTCACTAGTTACCACCTTGGCAACCTCTTTTAGCGCCATCTCTTGGCTTAAATTGTGCAAGTTTTGCACCTCCTTCACTATGCCCTGGACAGTTGCTGCAGGTAAGTGCTGTTTTGATTCTAGCCTCAGCAGAAAAAGGGCAAAGTTATCTGTAAAAAGGCTACTACTGCTGGGTTCCTCACGAGTTGCTGCACTTTCACCTGAAGGGCCACATGCTGCGTCAGGAAATGCTTCTGGTGCTGATTCCACACATGTGTTTGGAAGTACAGGAGATTCCAGTGTATAACTGGCCACCCGATGGTACCTTGATACATGGGTTCTGAATGACGCTGCAGTGCGGAGTACGCTAACACAGTATGGGAAAGGGCACACAACAGCATCTGTCCCATTGTTCAAGTGATCTGCGACATGGGAAAGCAGCCTGGCACGGGTTTCCTGAGGAGCCTCACATGATGGAAGAGGGCACAGAAAATGTACATCTGCCTCGTGGGGCCGCTTTCTGTGATGCCTGAAGAGGTGGCTTCTGAGGTTGTCATAGCTTTTCAACACGGCACTACATGAGTTTATGGGGCAGAAAGCACCAGTCACTACACCACTGTGGTAACTGAAGTGTCGAAAGTAGTCAGCCATTGTAGGAAGCACTTGAGCACAAAGACGGCAAGACGCCATTCTGCTGCATCACTTGTAACTGTAAGGAACGTAGATTATGCAATTCGATTGGTGGAGCATATAAAAACAAGCATATGAAGATCCGACAGCACATACAAGTGGCCCCAATACCAATTAACGTGCATTAGGAGTACAAGGCCAGAAGAATCGGCACAGCATGAGCCATGTCCGCCAGATATAAAAACGATTCGAATACCTGCTATGCAAACGCATTCCCCCATCCCACTAATGTAACCTGTGTAGTGAACAGACGGGAACAGGAATTAACATCCTGCACAGTCAAGACTCCAGCATTTGATTCTGTCGAAGAAGCCGCCATAGCTCACGCCGTCACCACTATCCAAAAACCAATCACCATAATCTATAACTTTTAAGCAGCTGGCAGAAATTCTTCTGAACCCTTGCTGGCGTTAACCGGGACATGGACGAAGTACACAAATGAGTGAAGCGAACACTAACTACTTTTTATTCACAACCACGTACTTAGCACCACCAATGGTTCAAGTCAAAAACCAAATAGCCCCATTCCAAGCCCCCGATAAATTAAATAGAAAGTCGCATTTCTAGAATGGCACTTCATCTCTTAACAAGTCCGAGCATTCCTGAAGTTTATGTAGCCTTTGTGCCAGCTGGCTTTCGTGTCCTAGGACACGAAAGCCACGTGCTCCGTGATGTGTATTTCAATATATCTTGATAGAACTACTTCAGTGCAATTGGTAAACCGCATACACGACACGTGATACATTAGTGACGAACGCACAGGTGCGGCGGTGTGTGCATCACTTCGGGCCTCGGGCCCGATAAGGTGTCGGCACCCTCCGCCAGACAGTTTCGGGCCCTTTCCTCCTACCTGCCCCCCCCCCCCCCCCTCAAAGCCTCATCGCATCGCATCGCATTAGCTTGTTCGTTTTCTTGCACACAGAGAAAAAAAAAAAAAAAAAACTCCTGTATTAACTGAGTAGGGCGCCGCGAAAATTGAGCGTGGCACGTAGCTAAACGCATCCAACGCTGTACTAACAATACGTAATCTCCACCATTGTTTACCGGCCCTGCAGCGCTGGCAGCGCTTCTCACGGCGAAAGAAGGTGCGGAAGTCAAAGCGACGGGCACAGCGACAAGGGAAAACAGCTATCGCGCTGATGCGGGTGGCGCATGCTCACATTCTACCAGTCTCAAACCAGGCGTTATCGATAGATGTCTCCCGCGCAGTCCGGAGCAGGCTGCTCGCGCATTATAGACAATAAAGAAAAAAAAATATAGACAAGCGTTTTACCGACAACGTGCTTCGCTAACCCTATCAGTGCTCACACGGAACATTGCAAGTACCCTGCTAAAAGATGGGACACAAAATGATAGAAAGACCACACCGCGTAGGGAATGTTTCATAATAGTAACCAGCTCGCTAACTGTGGCACCTCCACATTTTTTCTGAGGTTTTCTGCTGTACGAGGAACAAAGGCAAGCGAAGACGTCGGTTCGTGACCGAACGCAGCGATTTCGATAGAACGGTACGAGCGCAACTTGCATACAGCGCACGTTCATATGATGAAATCAACTTACCCGATGAGCGGCAGAGATGGTGCATTCAACCGATGGTCCGAGGATTAAGGCCAAAACAGGCAGGCATGTAGGCGACGAACTCGCAAGCGGTCGTCGGCGCAACGGTCTTGGCAGCCACTGCAGCTTTGCAACAGACTTACTGAATATTTACAGTTACAGTTGCCCCATGTATCAAAAGCCGGTCTTCGGTTGCTCCCCTGCGCCGGGGCAAGCACGGGCAAGTTGACTAGCCTGTCGTCTGTCGGCAGGACGTTGAAGTAGTACCACAGGTAGTACTCAAGTGCTTGCGGCTGCTGCCGTAAGTCATACAAAGAACACCCGCAAAAACACAAGTAAATTTCACCTAAATAATGTATTTTTATTCAAAAGTAACCTTTATTTTACAAAACATTGCGAAAAATAATAGTTTAACGAAGTTCAATTTTTGTCTCCTAGGTGCCGCGCGCTTCGACTTGGGGTATGTGTGGTCTGCGGAAAAGAAACAGAAACTATGCGGCACACAGTGTTAGAATGTGAGGGTATCCATCCAAATCTACATGAAGGGAATATTGGGCTTTCAGAAGCTGCCGTAAGTCATACAAAGAACACCCGCAAAAAAAACAAGTAAATTTCACCTAAATAATGTATTTTTATTCAAAAGTAACCTTTATTTTACAAAACATTGCGAAAAATAATAGTTTAACGAAGTTCAATTTTTGTCTCCTAGGTGCCGCGCGCTTCGACTTGGGGTATGTGGGGTCTGCGGAAAAGAAACAGAAACTATGCGGCACATAGTGTTAGAATGTGAGGGTATCCATCCAAATCTACATGAAGGGAATATTGGGCTTTCAGAAGCCCTAGGATTTAAGGGTATCAGAGGGGAAGTTAACTTCAAGGCTGTCGAGGGGACGAAAAGAAGATTAGAATGCTGGTGGATGAAAAGCAGAGAGGGGAATATTGCGTAGGACAGTTACCACCTGTAACAGGGAAAAGAAAGTATTTCGGGCCTAATAAGCTTTAGGGCCTGCCATAAGCAGCGCTAGTATTAAACCAATAGTGTAAAACATGGTTATATTAGTCCTTTTTGGTAAGATGACATGTCATCACCCCGCTTCAAAGGGGAAACCAATAGGAATCATCATCATCATCATCAACCTCAGCTTCCACGGAGCAGGGGGGCTAGCGCCACCCGGATTTTGAAGCGGAGTTCCGCAACTGCATATAGTATTGTAGTACAGATTATTTGGCGGTCGTTCCATAGAGAAAGAAATACTGGTCGTTCCCTTTGGAGCGATTAGGTAGTATCGGTAGCGCCGTCTGCAGTCGAAAGAGCGTTTGCCGCCGTTTACTGGTTTACTGGCGAAACGAAGCGGCGCTACGTCGTTGCCTCTTATGACGAGTGCGGAAGAACATTGAAAACACGATACGGCGTTGGCTCCGATAACTAGCGCCTGGCAAGCCGCCGCGCGTGGGAAAGTCAAATACTTGTATGAAACTCTATGCCTTCAGCGCATGCAGGTACGCTAGCGCGCCTTCACGCCAGAAACGAGCGTGTGCGTACCCAGAATAAGTTTTAGTTTCGAGCGCTGACATGACGTGTTATGATGTACGCGGCCGAGACAAAGGTGATGGACTGGGCCATTCCGTGACTATCGGTACAGTCCTCATGGGGAGTCCGGTGGTAGGGAAGGACGCAGCCATCGCACTGCTATTGCCTCAAGCGACGCAAAATTATAGTTAGCGATAGCAAATATGAAAAATATCATGATATTTGCGCCGGCCGCAACAACCTCAGTATGTGAGGCCTATTTGTCCTGCGGTGTGACTGGAAATGGGGGTTGTTCAAACCAGTTTCCGTTGCGTTTACGTGCAGCAAGTTTGGATAAATCGTTGGTTGCTTCTGCCGTTGTCGGCTGTAGGCTGGGACAGATAAGCCTGCCAGAACCGCTTAGAGCAGAAACGTTCACTATCCCAGGCGTACGCCTCGGGTGGTGAACGTTACGTTAATAAAGTCGCGTAAACGCGAGTAGTGAATGTTACGTAATAAAGTCGTCTAAACGACAGTCTTCAATTTGCGCAAGTATAATCCACAATGTTTACAAATCACTTCAGTGTCCCTTAAAGCCATGCTTTCGCACACCATATTAGATCAACACGTAATTTGCAATGCTTATATCAAGCACATCATCCTGCAGCAGCACCGCAGCAGCTGCTGTTGCATTATTCTTGAAACATAGTTTTTTTTGACAGAAAGAGACAAATTTGAGAAAAACAATCCCGCCTGGTGGGCATATTGCGTCGCTGCTTCCGCGACGACAGCCGTTCGTGCGTACTCGCGTGTGTACTGCGTGTACTGTGTGTACTCCTCAGCTTCATATTGGATCACGGACATAGAAGGGAAAAAAATATATGTTCGCATCTGACGCCGTATTACTGTTATTGGATGTTCTGGATGAACCTCCGGCGAAAAGGCCTCTGTAGCACTACAGAATATGCATATAAATTATTGCGCACGTCAACGGACATTTCAGCAGCTGCTGTAATAGAGAAGCATCACAGTGCCACCCTGGTGTCGCATTTTGGAGAAACGCGTTACAAATAAAAACAAAATTGATTGTTGCTGCTCTCAGAAGTCGCTCGCTGTTTCGAAGAAAATTTTTCATAACAAAGGATCTCTAAATCACGCGAGAACTGATTCGCGAATAGGATACTCAAACCGTGCCACTAAAGAAACCGCACAGAAAAGAAAGAAAATTACAGTTCGACGAGGAACCGAACCCGCGACGTTGATCGAATGAGCGCGACGCTCGAGACCATTGCACCACCGCACTTTTTTTTTTCTTTTAAGTGCGAAGCACTTCTTAGTCGGGCCTACTCCTGCTTCCACCGCCGTCCTCCGTCCGCAGCCTAGCAACGGAGCTAGCTAGCGTGCCTAGCAACGGCGCCGGATTTCCGACGCGTGAGGGCGCTCGCATAGCGCCTCCTCTCCCCCCTCGCCTACTCTCCTAAAGCCCCTTTACTACTCTCCAGCTCGCAACACCCTCTCTCGGCGCGCCAGCCAGGCCACTACACTATATACATAAAAAAAAAAAAACAGTATCCGGCGCCAGGTTTCGATCCGAGGACTTCCCGGCCGCAGCGCGACGCTCTACCGACTAAGCCACGGACGCAACGCTGATATCATTGTTAGTTACGTGCATTATATCTTTAACGCATTCAAACTACGTCGTCAGCGGTGTGCGTTGGCGACTCAGCGGCGTTATAGCGGCTTCATAACTGCGTGGTGTACACGTGATACTACAAACCCGATGGAAGAGATGGAAGAGAAGGCGGCGAGGCGGTGGGCTGCGGGGGCCGAGCGTAAGCGCCGCAAGCGGGCCGACAACCGCGTGCATTCGCACTTTCACATTCTCTCCCTCGGGGAAATGCGGGGGAATTTTATTGGACTGCACCACCGAACGCTACCATTGCGCCGAACAATCTGCATACATGGATGCCCACCCTGCCTTACAGCTGCCTTACAGATTTTCTGGCTGATGAAGTGCGATTTCTTAAATAGCGCTTCCGCAGTAAGGTTCCGCGAAGCCCCCACAATAGTTGATCGCCATCAACTCCGCTGTTTTGAGAAAGCGCTCGCAAAAATGTGTGTGACTGCATGGCTGCGACTGCGATTTCGCACTGCATGAATAGTGCTTGCTGTGCTTTGGTTTTAAGCTTTAGGCTAAATACTTCGGACGATATTGATTCCTTAAGAACTAAATTACCTTCCGTAACTCTGCTTCAGCACCCAAATGACCTTATATTTTCTACAAGTGTGCCGGTCACACACGCATGTGCAGTTTTCAGGTCCGGGGCAGCGACGTCGCCGGAGTGTCGTATACGATACAGCGCTCGTGCTGAGCGGTGTGGGCCTCATGGTCCTCACTAAGTTTATTACACTTTAGAAACTAACGAAACAGAGCCGCATTCATTACGGCACGAATGTTGTCGAGGCGAAGTTTTCGCTTCTCGATCGATTCCCGACGATCGACACGACAATACATTTCTTGCAGTTATTAATAAACTGACCTGTTTCTGTTCCGCATCATACAGAGGAAACGCCCGTATTTTGCAAAGCAGAAAAACATTCCGTTTGACGTGTAACGGAGAGAGCATCCGTATACTGAGGGACGGAGCGCACTTCCGTTAAATTACGGATGTTTTCTTTGTTCTGCATCAAACGGAACACGGCTCTGTTTTATTACGGCCATCTGGTCCGTAATTTGTCCGTAAAACTACGGATTGTTTTTACAGTGCATACCGCGTCTCTTCCCATGAACGGGAAGCCATCCGGACTCAAGTCGACGACATGCTTAGCGACGACATTATACAGCCATCAAAAAGCCCCTGGGCTGCGCCGGTCGTACTCGTAAAGAAAAAAGACGGCACATTAAGGTCCTGCGTTGACTACAGGCGACTAAACAAAATCACCAAAAAGGACGTGTATCCCCTGCCACAAATCGACGACGCCCTTGACCACCTCTGCCATGCCAAGTACTTCTCATCGATGGATTCGAAGGCCGGCTACTGGCAATTTGAAGTGGACGAGAGAGACCGAGAGAAGACTGCGTTTATAACCCCGGATGGCCTATACGAGTTCAAGGTGATGCCTTTTGGGCTGTGCACGGCGCCAGCAACGTTTCAAAGAGTCATGGACACTGTGCTAGCTGGCCAGAAGTGGCACACTTGCCTCGTATACCTCGACGACGTGGTGGTATTCGCCCGGAATTTGGATGAACACCTTGCAAGGTTGGAGCCTGTACTCGAAGCCATTCGTACATCGGGGTTAACGCTGAAGCCTGAAAAGTGTCGTTTTGCGTGTGAGGAGCTGACGTTCTTGGGCCACGTCATCAATGCCGCGGGAGTCCTACCTGACCCGGCAAAAACTTCGGCCATTGCGAACTTCCCAAGGCCGAAAGACAAGAAGGCCGTGCGAAGATTTCTCGGACTCTGCGCATACTACTGGCGCTTTTGAAGGCTCGCCAATTTTGAAGGACCCCTCTGGCCGTCTTGGGCGGTGGAGCTTGCGCCTGCAAGATTTCGACGTTACAATTGTCTACAAATTCGGCAGGAAACACTCCGACGCCGACTGCCTGTCCCGCGCCCTCGTCGACCCATTACCACTAGACTCCGATGAAGACAGCGCATTCTTCGGTGTCGTTACGGAGAGTGACCTAGCCGCCCAGCAGTGTGCCGACCCCGACTTGCGCGTCATGATCGACTAGCTCGAAGTACGAAATGTCTCCGTGCCTAGGGCGTTCAAGCGGAACTTCCCAGCATTCAGCCTCAAAAATTCTGTCCTCGTGAAGAAGAATTTCAGCCGCGGAACGAGAACGCATTACCTAGTTGTCATCCCTGCAGAGGTCCGTGACGAAATTTCGGAAGCGTGCCACGACGACCCGTCTTCCGGACATCTCGGCACAGCTCGAACTATTGCAAAAATCAAGGCGAAGTACTTCTGGCCCCGCCTTACATCCGACGTCACCCACTACGTTCGGAGTTGCCGGGACTGCCAGCGACGAAAAACGCCGCCAACAAGACCCGCCGGCTTTCTGCAACCGATCGCCGTCCCATCGAGGCCCTTTCAACAGATTAGAGTGGACCTTCTAGGCCCGTTCCCTACGTCGCAATCACTGAACAAGTTGGTTGTCGTGGCGACAGACTACATGACGCGCTACGCACAGACCGCCGCTCTTCCGAGGGGCACTGCACAGGAAGTCGAAAAGTTCTTCATAAGCTAAGTTGTGCTGTGACACTGAGCCCCGGAAGCCCTAATCACGGACCGCGGAATGGCGTTTACGGCGGAGCTGATGCAAGAAATATTAGGCTACAGCAACACGGATCACAGAAGAATGACGGCGTGCCACCCCGAAACTAACGTTCCAACAAAACGTCTGGACAAGACAATCGCAGATATGCTGTCAATGTACGTTGATGTTGAACATATGACTTGGGACGAAGTGCTCCCGTATGTCACGTTTGTGTACAACACGGCTATCCAGGAGAAGACGCAGCTGACGCCGTTCGAGCTTGTCTATGGAAGACGGCAACTACGATGGTCGACGCCATGCTTCCGCGCGTAGAAGACGACGACCTCAACACCGACGTCCAAGGATACCTTCAGCGTGCGGAGGAGGCTGGCTCGAGTTCGTACAACGCGCCAGCAGCTCGTGGATGCCGGGCGCTACAACCTCCGACGCCGAGACGCCGAGTACCACCCAGGGGACCGTGTTTGGCCTTTGACTCCCAACCGACGACGCGGACTCAGTGCGAACCTTCTGCGACGATATTTCGGACCCTACCAAATTCTACGACGTGTCGGCCAACTTACCTACGAGGTGATCCCCGATGGTGATTCCGGAACATCACGACGGCGCACGCGGTCCGAAGTCTTCCACGTGGTTCGCTTGAAACCTTACTATGCAAGATGACGGACTTTGTTGTTGTTGTTGTTGTTTGTTCGGACTGTCTTTTATTTTAGCATCGGGTCGATGCACTCTTAGAGGGGGCGGGGTAATGCCGCGAACCATGTATGGGCTTGCTTATTTATTGTTTGTTTTTACTGCCGGGCCAAGCCCGTCTGTCTTATCTGCGTTCCAAGCAAAGCACGTCTTCCATTTTTTATTTTTATGCCGCACGGGCTATCACATTCAGATAAGCAAACTGTTTCGCCCTAACGTCGCTAGCCCAGAATAATTGTCTGTGATCTACAATATTTTTGATGTGAACCGACGGTTCCAGAAACACTCGAGCCGAAAGATAAAAAGCCGGCAGAGCAGACGCCTCGGCATTCGATTCTCGACGCTCGCCAACGCAAGTCACTTTGTTGACTAATGCTTCGCCGCCTCTGTATTCTTTTGAGTTGTTAGGGGAGCACAAGTTCGCTCCAATAAACTTGTTTCTCCTTCAAGACAACTGCGTTGTCCCCGCTTCGTGACACTATATTGACCATGGTATTCTTGTTTCTGCAGGTGATGTCACCTTTGGCGAAATTCGTTCAGTGGGCCCATGATGAATGTGGTTGGTGGTGCTCACAGCGCTCGAAACCTGGAATTAGCTTACCCGACTGTCGTGATATCGTGTGGTCTGCTGAAAGCCCCAGTGGCCAACCCAGCTCAGTGGGTATAGTGGCCTGTAAGACAGCATATAAAAGGGTTGACGCCACATTTATACCTGACGTCAAAGAAAATAAGTGAAAACTATGTTCAAGGGAATGCGAGCAATCCTTGCAGCATTCGCAGGGAATTACGAAAAGGGAAGCTAAGCAAAAATGCAGAGGCAGAGCCGCGTCGAACTATCCTCCATCAGATTGTTTCTCCTAAAGTAAGTATTTTTTTCTGGCCACTGAAGAAACTTGGAAATTGTGAACTCCGACTTCAGCTTCCGAATGCTACAATTCTCACGGGCCAGTCTACCTGCTTGTCGCGTTATGAGGTTGCAGGCAAATGAAAGGTTTGACGAGGGTTGCAAGCTACATAAGCAGATTGGAACTTCGGTGACTGAATTGATATACCAGGATCCAGGACCTCGCAGTATTGGGAAGTTAGCCAACTCGTGCACGAAGGATCGCGTCCATTTTGTGCCTTGTGGTCTATCGAACCAGTTTCAAGTTCTATTTGCATTGGGTGGATGTTAAGAAGGGGCTCTATGGAGTTTTTAGACGGCCTATAAATGCCTATTTGGGCTATTGTGCCTAAACCTCTATAAATACCAATTTCAGAAATCGGCTTTATATGAACGCTATTGAGTCTCACCTTTCCTGTCATGAGCAGTTCTGCATCATTGTTTATGTTACCGGGCAGCACTGAGAGTTTGGTACACTATCGGGTTCAACCTATTCCTCTGGTTCAACCAACTCTGGAAAAACAGGCGCTAGGTGCACTGAAATTTGACGTGCACTCTGAGCGCGAAAAGGCGCAATCTTTATTCCAAGGATACGGAGATGTTGAAAGTTTCCTTTTGTTTACACAATTTTGTACATTCCACCTGCTTGGAAGCAGAATTCTTCTAACATGTGCAGTGGCATGCCTGCGTTTTGGTAACATACCTAAAGCCAACTTTATTTTCAGCAAAACTGTTGAGCATGATACACGCCTTTGTTAACTTATCATTCCTATCTGAAGAGCCAACAGGTAGACACCACGCCGCTGTTGAATTTTTTTGTGCCCTAATACTCACACAGCCGATCGGCTCAAAAACACGCTTTTGTACCTAACACGCCCCATGTAATCACGTGTTAAAATTATGATAGATTGTTTTCCGAATTCAATGATACCTGTGTGTTTCCGTTCCGTCGGAAATATATTGCATCATACGGAAATAAAATACTTGTGCTTTAATATTTCTCAGCGGTGGAGCATTTTTTCAGGCTTGTTTCAGTAGATGCATTGTCCGAGCAAACGACAGTATTGAACAAGAATGCGAGAAGTGTGCCTCTTGAATTGAGCCAATGGGTCCCATTTGTTTCGTCGGGTGATTGCGCGATCGAATGGCCTCGTTCAGCTGTTGTCCCATCTGTCCCAACACAAACAGCATAGTTGGTTTTGCCATCACAAACAAAAGCATAACTCAGACTTTCCTTTCAAATCACGCAAAATACCCGCCGCAAATGATGTTTTCGCTGATCATGCATATGCGTACAATAAAGTATCCCACACACCCGGTATTCTGGCATTTTGTACGTGAAACAAAGTGCCTCAGCTTTGGTTCTCAACACGTTAGAGCTGTCGACAACACGGGTTCATCCATGAGGCGATCCCTCTTAAAGCCATGGACGTAAAAATCGTTTCAAGAATTACTCAGTCCATGCACAAAGCAATATGCGTGTTAAACTACGCTAAAACTAAGCCAATTAAACTCGGTGCTATATATGAACCCCTACCACCGTCTCAACGACGTACTCGTCACTAAAAAAGACGCAATTATAAAAAACTCGACAGACACCTCCACAGACCAGTGGGGCACTTCCGGCCGAAGTATTGTATGTTGAGTAGGTTGCCCGCATTATTCTGTTCAGATGCAGGTAATAAAACGATTCTATACGTCCACAGGATAAGCATAAAAAATTCCCGCAAAAGCGCTGCTTATGCGGTTTTTGATATGCAAAGGTTTTTAGATATATTGTTGACACTTTAGCAGCTCCGTCCCTCTTTTCGAGACCCTCGTGCTCAACTGTAATGTTATGTCAACTTTTATAATTGTGATTGAGAGTATATTCCTCACCCGTTTTGATACTCTTCCTGCTGGTAAACATTCCATGCCTCTCTAAAGTGTTTAATTATGTTTAAGCATCCATTCGACAGTTCCGGTAGGCGGATCGCAACAAAGATGGGTCATAGTACAGCTTTATTCCATTCCTGTGTGCAGGAGGCTAGTGACCTCACAGTGGTTGCCACATTAGTCCACTACAAAAACTTCGATACTTTGTCATCACTTGCCCTGGCGAGATGTTGGGTCAATTTCTCCTATACAGGAAGGACAATTATGGAAAGGCCTTGTATCGGCGACATATACAAGATAGTGTCATGATTTCTTTTCGTTGAAATTGAGCGTGTATTCTTTTTATTGACCGGACCTAACATTGCTTTTTCTCGAACGGTAATTTTGTGCTAAAAGTGGCACTGTCGTTTGCAATGATGATACGTGACAATTAATTGAGCCTTGCGGAGTTCGTGAAAAACTGAAGGGTTGTGAGCTGCCCTGGTGATTAGTCCGACACCTGGGTATTCATCAGTACCTGCACATGCCGTGTCCTTTGTTTGGTTCCTGCTCTTTTCAGTACAGGCGTTTTAGGATTGGGTCAGAATGAAGATTGCCGGTATTTCATCAATTGGGGTATTGGTGATGTTCATGGTTGGTGTTGAAGGGCCCAAGGCCAACAAAGGCAAAAAGCGCCAGAGAAGAGGTTACTGAATTTTTGTTGAGACAGTAAATACTAAAACATGTAAATAAAAGTATAAGTGACGCAACACAAAAGACAATGTAGATAGTTCGGGTATAGGGCCAGGATGATTACATGTGTTATGACAAGAACCGCGGATAATTTACCTCAGCTAAAAATTTAAAAACACGGTGAGTAGAAAACATTGAATAATGTCTCGTTCTTCTCCAATTCACCTTCTTTCGAGGCGGGCGTTTGTGACACTTGGAGTTCCTGCCAGCCCTGCGCTGCGTTTAGTGCAGCGCTGCGGCTGTGATGAAGGCGACGACCCGTTGAGATGAAACGAAAACTTGTATTTACACTTTTTACAGTTGGTTACAAAGAGGATACATTGAGGCCATTGCTCGCTATGTGAACGCGGCACCCCGTCAGAGACGAGCCACAACTCAACCCGGTCTGCCCGATCAGCGCATACTTGCAATCAAAGAAACCTCGCATCCGGGGGAGGAGGGTGCGCTCGCTCCGACCGCACTCCCACGCACCTGCACTGTTGCGGGCCCTTATTCAAGGGCGCGCAACCATACGGCGCCACTCAAACCAAACGCACGTGCACCACGATATCCGACGGAAAAGTAACATCTGTCAAGGGTAAAGTTAGCGTTCCGGTGCAGTTTGGCAACCGGCAAGCGACCTTGCCGCGGTTTCTCACCCCTGACTGGTGCCCTAAACTCCTAGGAAGAACTGGATTTGTGCTCTCGATCTAGACCTCACCGAAGTTCAGTCCATCAAGCACTTTCGTGCGTGGACGAGCTGCTTTCGCGCTACAATAGCGTGTTCTCCGAAGGTTTTGGAACCTTCAAGGGAGTAGAACCCAAGCAATTCGTAAAGGAAGGTGCAGTTCCAAAGTTTTATAAGCTCCGCACGATTCCGTTCGCACTTCAGGACAGGGTTGCAGAAAAGCAGGAAAAAATGCAACGTGAAGTAGTACTCGTACATGTCAGGACGTCTGAATGGGCAGCCCCGATCGTTCCAGTTGCGAAGAAAGACGGCAGCATACGCGTGTGCGGAGATTTCAAGCTGACGATTAAACCTATCGCGGTGCTAGGAAAGTATGTAGTGCCGAGAGTCGAGGACCTGTGGGCCAAGCTTTCCGGAGGTCAGAAGTTTACGAGGCTTGATTTGAAGGATGCGTACCAACAAGTGGAGCTGGACGAAGAATCGCAGGAGCTTTGCATGACCAACACACCGCAAGGTTTTTTTTTAAATACCCCAGGCTTCCCTTCGGTGTTTCCTCAGCTGCAGCCATTTTTCATTGAGAAATGGAGAACTTGCTGCAGGCCTTTCCTCCCGTCGCCGTGTATTTCCACGACATCATTGTGACTGGATAGAAGGACGCCGAGCACTTCACAAATGTGAACCGTGTCCTGCAACGCTTCGAAGATGCAGGCCTGAAGCTTAAGCTCGAAAAATGCACCTTCCTCACCAACGAGGTGGCGTACGTCGGACACGGCATCAACGCAGAGGGCCTCCACCAAACACCGAAGAAGGTTGAAGCCGTCTTGAAGGCGCCAAGTCCCGGGGACACACACCCGACAGCTGCAAAGCTGCCTGGGGCTCATCAACTTTTACAGGCGTTTTCTACCAGACGTGTCATCAGTGCTACGACCGTTATACCTGCTGCTCGTGAAAGACGCGCGGTGGAAGTGGATAGCGAAAGAGGAAGAAGCTTTCAATAAAAGCGAGGAGCTGCTGACTTCCGCATCCGTCCTACAGCACTTCAATCCGACAAACCCCATCGTCCTGAGCTGCGATGCTTCGCCGTACGGCGTGGGAGCTGTTCTTGCACAGCGAGACAAAACTGGAGAGCACCCAGTGGCTTTTGCATCTTGTAGCCTTCTACCAGCAGAACAGAAGTACAGCCAACTTGACAAAGAAGCCTTGGCCATAATAATGGGAATCGCCAAGTTTATCAATACCTGTGGGACCACGATCACAAACCCTTGCTGGGAGTGCTGGGACAGGACAAACCGACTCCGGAGCGGTCATCGCCCCGAATGATCAGATAGGCAATTACGCTTACGGCGTACAGGTACCAGCTCATCTACCGACCGGGAGCGTGCATGAGCAACGCCGACGCCTTGAGCCGATTGCCACTACCTGCACAAAAAACGTACGTTCCACAGCCCTCAGATATCTTCAAGCTTGTAGGATCCTATCCTCGACTCCTGTCTCCTTCTTCTGTTTCGAAGGCAACACTTCGTGACCCCACACTGTCTCGTCTACTTGGAGCGTTACGGTCAGGGGACGAGATTCTGCCAGGAAAAGAATGGTCGTTGTTTCGAAAGTGCCAGACGCAGTTCAGCGTTCACGAGAACTGCGTTTTGCGGGGTACCCGTGTTGTTATTCCCAAGTCCCGCCAGGCAGACGTTCTAAGCTTGCTCCATGAAACACATCCTAGAGTGGAGAAAATGAAAACAGTCGCGCGAAGCCATAGGTGGTGAAACGGACTTGACCAAGACATAGCGACAAAGTGAAGCACTGCCAGGCATGCCAAGAAAACCAGCGCATGGGAAGGAGAGTTCAATCGGCTTCCTGGCCATTGCCTAAAAAACCTTGGTCGCGACTACATGTGGGCTTCGGCAAGCCATTCAAAGGCGATTACTTCTTTGTTTTGGTCGACGCGCTTTCAAAATCGGTGGAAAGGGCCCCAGTGACTTCACCATCTGCGGAGCGTACCATGAAGTGCCATCAAATTTTCTCCACGCATGGATTCCCGGATACAATTGTATCGGACAACGGCACTGCCTTTACCAGCGACAACTACGCTGACTTCCTCGCTCGCAACGGGATTCGCAGAATTCTCGTTTCCCCCTACCACCCTGCTTCAAACGGCGCCGTCGAACGTGTCGTCCAAGCCATCAAGTCGAAGCTCAAGAAAGCACAGCCGGGGGATTTTCTAACGAGCATCGACCGCATCCTCCTCTCTTACCGGACTACGAAGCACTTTTTGACAGGGTCGACACCCTCTGAGCTCCTCATGGGGCAAAAACTTCAAACAGCTCTCGACAGGCGGCATCCGAACCTGCGAGCAGACGTGGAGTTTAAATTACTCAAGCAGAAGCTTCGCTGCGACGAGAAAGCCCGCAAGGCACCTATGCCTTCGCCCGGAGAGCCTGTATCCGCACGAAACTTTCGCCCAGGCCGTGCTTGGATTCCTGGAACTGCCCGGAATTCCACAAGCTCGTGTTCAATTGAGAAAGAGCTGCAAGACGGGACCGTCTGGAACAGACATGGTGACCACGTTCGACCGGTAATTGCTCCCTGCATTATCTCCGACGACGAGGAGCGGCTGAAAACCACGCTCGAAGCTGCCGAAAGCGGTCAGACCGACGCCGGAGGCAACAAAAAACTTGATCTAATGTTTATGCCTACGCCTCAGCCGCCGAGTATCGCTCGCCAGCCGAGCCCCGCTTCACAAGCAACGGGGCGATACACGAGACTTTAACGAAAAGAGTGGCCGGACCACCATCTTCGGCACTCGCACCGACGACGGAAAGCCTTCAGCCATTACGCACAGTGAAGACAAGCTCCCCAAGTGGTGAACTCATCAAATGGGCGAGGAGTCTTATATTCGTATATTCCACTGTACTACGAAGCGAGAGGCTGCAAGCGAGCGGACGCCTGTGCCCGCTACTACCCCGCCCCGCTTCTCGGGCGCGGGGTAAACGAGGGAGAGGGCGATCTCTTGTAAACAATAAACGCTGCCCCCGATTTCTAGCGTGGGAAGCCAGTCGTCTCTACGCCAGCATTGCGTCTGCTCCTTCTTCGCGGCGCTCAGCGCTGCCGCACTGTCTGGGCGCCTTCGTAACGTCCTTACTTCCGGGGTTTCCCCTGAGACGATCATAGCAGCATCAATCCCAAAATCCTACTCCGTTGTGTAGCTTGACGAGGCGACTGCCCCTTAGAACGACAACAACGTTCATTGCGTCGAACGTATTACTTAAAAAACAAGAAACAAATTGTTGTATTAGCAGTTCTAACGCGTGAATATAGACACGCATAGCAAAACCGAGGATGAGCACTAACCTACAACTGAGTTTCATTAAAAGAGGAGAAAATATTTACCCCTGAAAACAGCAGTAAAGAGATACATAGAAGATAAGAAAACGGAACTGGAATTGGCCACCGCGCTCAAGCCAGCTGCTACCAGGAGCACTGTTATCTCATTGAACGCCACTTCTCTTTCACACAAAGGCATCAATATTATACCGACACCAACACAATTGCTTATTTCTATTCCAGCTGCCTCCACTACCTCCCGCGTAGGTTAATCAGAATCATGAAATACGATTCCACAGTCTTAGAAGAACGGCATGCACCCGCATTCATCGCAACGAGGGCGGTAAAATGTTTGAGGAAATCAAATTGTAAAATGAGTACAAATTAACGAGGCATGGCACCACCACAATACCTTATTTTGAGATTGTACCACTGCCACATAAAAATGAGTGAAAGATACAACACACAAATGTTCCTTAGATGCAATTTAGCATTCCTCAATGTAACAAATATATTATAAAAGTTGGAACAGTTGCAACCCAGTTGGCAATCACTTCCGGGGAAGGTACTCTTAACGTTGTCTCTCTGATGCTGAGCAGTGGCGTCGCGTTGTTTTAAGAAGGCCAAGATTTGACAGTCGCCGTTATAGGACTTTGTAAGAGCTTCCCACTATATCGTGTCGCGTGAGAGAGAGAGAGAGAGAGAGAGAACGCCTTTAATGAAAGCTGAAGAGGTCAGCCCCACTAACGGTAAGGCTTGCTACTCCAGATAGGGTGAATACAGTGAGGTGACAGCGAAAAATAGACAGAAAAAGAAAAGGAAAGTAAGAAAGGGGAGTAAGAGGGGAAATGCACACATACAAATTGTACAAGCTCAGAGAGTTCACAGAACCTCTTCTAGCCCTGTTTCCGCAAGAAAAGTAAGCAGTGTTTTTGTACCGAGCACTGCCTCCTCGCGATTTTGCCAGGGTCCAAGGAAGTGTGAAAGTTCTAGAGTATCTCCGCGTCGTTGTCGCACAAGTGCCTTCGACGTTGTTGCCCGCTGACTGGCATATCGCGAGCAGTGGCTTAAAATGTGCCTGATGTTGTCGGTAGTAGAGCACACTGTACACAATGGCGACTCTACCCAGCCCAGCTTAAACAAGAAGCTTCGGGTGTATGCAACATTAAGTCGCAGCCGGTGTAACACGCCTTCAGTGCGCCTTGGCAGACCCCGTGGATAGGGGAAATCGCACTGAGGGTCTATAGCATGAAGAGGCGCATAGCTGCTCAGAGGATCCTGCCAAGCCGGCAGCTGGAGTTGCCATCCTAGGTCGATTGCAGCTGCATTGCTATCCTCGTTGGAAAACGGGATTCCAACGGTGAAGTTGAGGTCGTGGGCTTCTCTGACGACCTCATCGGAGATCTTGTTGCCCGTTATACCAGAATGACCTGGTATTCACTGAAGGAAAATTTTATGTCCTTCGCGCACCGCACTAGAAAATATTTCGTTCACATCGCAGACAAGTTGATTGCGACAATCAGGCGGCTTATTTATTAGTTGCAAGGCTGGACGGGAATCGGAAAGAATTACCCACCGCCGAGCGGGTCTTCCGCTTATGTAAAGAAGTGCTGCTCTGGCAGCTGCTAGCTCAGTTGCCACGGAGGGTGTTCTGTGGCTGAGCTTTTCCTTAATGGACCGTCCCGCTAACGGAATCCATACGCCGATTGCCGAAGAAGCCGAAGTCACGGATCCATCCGTGTACACTTGGATGTGGTCTGAATAACGGGTTTCGATATGCTATAAGACAAAATATGTCAAGGCAGATGCTGGCATGGACGACTTTTGGCCTATTCCAGGCACAGTGGTGCACACAGCCCATGCCGCGTACAACTACGGTGGAGTAGCAGGCAGCTTGGGTCGGAGGTAATTAGATGGCAGGACGTGCACCACGCGAGATGCAGAAGCGGCAGCCAGTGGATGAGCAAAGCATCGAGAAACATGTCGAAGGCCAGTACGGAGCAATTCTTGTGAACGGAGAGTGGTCGCAGAAAAGCACCTTGCCTCACATAAGGTTTCTATCGTGGAGGTGCATTTTGGAAGGCCCAGGCATGTTCGCAGTGCTCGAGCTTGCAAGCCTTCCAGAACCTTCAAGTTCGTCCTGGACACAGCATGTAAAGCTGGAAGGCTATATCGCAAGAGGCCTACGAAAAGCGCTTTGTAGAGTCGCAAGAGTGCTGACACTGAGCAGCCCCAGGTGCTTCCTGTCATCATCCGCAAAACGTGAACGAACGAAAGGAGTCGCTCCTTTAGCCGCCTGATATAGGGAGCCCAGGACAACGAACGGTCAATTGTAATGCCTAGAAATTTGTGATTGCAAACATAGGGTATCTGCACGCCATTTATCTCCAGTGGGTATCGAGATACATCGCGCTTGGTGAATGCCATGGCAGCGCACTTCTCGGGAGATAGAAGCAGCTGCTGAGGTATTTTTCAATGGCGAACAGAGCCTTCTGCACTTTTGCTCGTATGTGTCTGCGGTTCCTCCCCGAAGCCCAGATGCAGATGTCGTCAGCATACACCGAGATGGGAATTCCTTGATGTAGTACCTTTGTGATGCGGATGAGGCATATACTGAACAGTGTCGGGCTCAGAACACCACCTTGTGGGACACCCTGCGTGATGGCATGTCGTGTCGTGTCACCGTCTTTGGTTGTCATGTAGACATACCGATCCTTTAGGTAATCACCGGTCCAGGCTTGCATTCGGCCTAGAAGTCCTACAAACGCCACCTGCCTTCGAATTGCTTCGTGGGAAACACTGTCAAATGCTGCCTTTATGTCTAGGAGGACAGCAATGGTGAACCTTTTCGCAGCCTTTTCTGCACGATTATCTGTTGCCAAGGCGATCACATTGTCAATGTTGCTCCTTCCTTGCCTGAATCCTGACATCTCTGGCGGGTAGACATTCCTGTTTTCGAGGTCCCAGACAAGCCGCTGTAGTACTATTTTTTCCATTACCTTACCAATGCAGCTTAATACAGCAATTGGTCGGTAAGAGTTTATGTCTGTGGGGCATTTTCCCGGCTTGAGAACCGGTACCAGTCGGGCAATTTTGCAGCTTGCCTCAACACAGCCAGTCTGCCACGATGCGTTGTATATACTCAGCAACTGCAGAAGAGCCTTGTTGCCGAGATGTCGCAGAGCCGAATAGCTAACTCCATCAGGCCCAGGCGAGGTGGACAAATTAACAGATTTTAGCGCTGCAGATAGCTCATTGATGGTAAAGGGCTCATCCATCATCACAGCATTCGTGGTAGGAAGCCACTCGGTCAGCTGCGCGGGAATCAGAGAAAGGCTCTGGGGAGGACGGACTTTTATGCAAAATTCTTCTGCGACGTCTACTTCACTGACTCCAGGCTTGAGGGCTACTGAAGAAAATGGGTGAATCTGACTGGGTGGGGCTCTCAGGCTGCGGAATACCTGCCATATGCGTGTCAGTGGCTTGCGTGGATCTAATTTAAAACAAAACTGGGCCAAGCGGTTTTTGGCAAGCGTGGCCATGTGCTTCTGAACGCGCTTCTGTGCACGCCTGGAAGCTCTGATGTCGTCTGGCAGTAGGGTTTTTCTGGCCCGGCGCTCGGCTCTCCGGCGAATAGCGCGAAGATGTTCATAGTCCCCATCAAATGTAGACCATGGCTTGGGAAGTAGACTTTGCCGTGTAGATTCTGATTTGGTCCGACCAACGGCAACTGCAAGCTCCTCGCTTGTTGTGATGGCTCCAGCATTATCTTCTAATAGGTTTTGATAGGTGTCCCAGTTTACACAGTATGGCTTCCGCTTAGACGGTCGTCCACAAATTCCTTCAATTATTGTGTATGTGGGCACGTGGTCGCTACCCCGCTTTCAATATCGGAATGCCAGGACACTTACGGCAGCAGGGAAGCAGAGGCCATAGTGACATCCAACACACTTGAAGTTTTGCCGAGGAAAAATGTGGGGCATCTAGTGTTTAACACGTCCAGGCCCGCTTCGTTGGCAACACGGAGCAAACTGCTTCCCCTTGATGTAGTCTTTGTGCTGCCCCAAGCTGGGTGGTGTGCATTGAAATCACCTGTGAGCAAGTGCGGGGGAGGTGTAGTGTACAAAATGTCTTCCAGGAGCTTCGTGTTGACTTTTGCCCTTGGTGGGACGTACCCGGTTATTATGGTGAAGGTTGCACGGCCATGCTTTACGGTTGCTGCAATGTATTCGTTGGATGCGTCTTGAGCGACAGTGTGAAGCGCAAAGGTCAAGTCCTGACGAATTCCGAGTAGCACTCTGCTCTGGTCGAAGGTCGTCGAAGACTGATGCAGTGTGTACCCCGACAGACGAATATCCGATCGCAGGCGGGATTCTGAGATGGCAATGACCGGGAATTTATGCTTGTTAACTAGCTGACGTAGGTCGGACAAGCGGGAGCGCAGACCACAGGCATTCCACTGAAACACCGTTGCCCGATTTCGAAGAGTTTGCATGGGCACTGATTCGTTACTCCCGAGATGGTTTACAGCCATTCCCGCATTGAGCTACAGGAGACGAAAAAGGCGCTAGGATTCAACCCACAGCTTCAATGAGCGTAAGAAGGGAGGCGCTTGAGTTTGCCGACGGCTCTTTGTTGGAACGACCCATGCGCAATTGGTTGGAGCGTTTCCAGGCAGGCTGCTGTGGGCCTGCGGGCCGAGCTGGACTTTGAGGAACTTGGTCTGACGACTGGGGTTGTAGCGGCGGAAAGTCAGTAACGTCAAAGTCCATATCCTCAGACACTGGCTAACTTGGCTCCTTTGTGTGAATCTTGCTCGCGTTTCGCTTCCCAGAGCGTTTTTTAGATAAGACAGCCGCTTTCGCAGCCTTGTAGTCAACCTTGTTCTCCCTCTTGTACCGATATATGCCTTTCACTAGCAGGAACGTCAATACTTCACACCATATGCAGTTGCCGACAAATTTTGCGGACCATCATGGTGTCGAGATAGCGTTCGAAAAAACGAGAAGTCCGAAAACAGAAATTTCCCAAAAACACTGTAGCTATATACTATTTAAATTTTTGCGAGGCGCTACGTTGCGGCATCGATAGATCAGCTTACACTTTGGCGATGGTGGATATAC
Source organism: Haemaphysalis longicornis (assembly GCF_048455015.1). Lineage (NCBI taxonomy): Eukaryota > Metazoa > Arthropoda > Arachnida > Ixodida > Ixodidae > Haemaphysalis > Haemaphysalis longicornis. The sequence goes on along the minus strand of NW_027526233.1, from coordinate 35,631,918 downwards.
GCGACCCAAGGGGCACCGTGTCGGCTTACTTCCACCTCCATGCTGTGCACAAGCAACTTGGGTTCGAGGTTGCATGTCTATGTTTGTTGGCTTTTTAATAACTTTTCACTTGTGATCGAATGAAAAAAGTTCTGAAAATCAAGCGAGGGGCGCTTTGAACGCCCTAACGTTTTGGGGGGCTAGGCATTTACTCTCTGGAGTGCGTGACAATGACATGTCACTGTCCAGGCATTCCGGCAGGGCTGTAAAATAGACCTCCAAAAATTGGTCGGCTGCTGTATTTTGTTTCTGGATACTGCATATAAAAAATCAGAGTTTGCTTCTGGATACTGCCTATAAAAACAAATCAGAGTTGGTTTCTTTACTCATACCTCCTTTATTCAAGCCCACAAATTGAAGTCCAATGGAGATTTTGCTGTTTTACAATGCGGGAGTGAAATTAAGGATTATTCCTAACAATGAAAATGGATGCAACCATAGCGTCACATAACCTGTGAAATTCGCCAAGATACTTTCGCTTCTTATCCCTCTATTCACTTCTTCGAGCACTGGGCGCTGTCATGGCCGGGGTGGTGGCCCTACATACGTATGCTGGCTGGGACGTCAACGCTAGTTTGCGTGTTTATTTCGCCTGCGCCCCAATCGTCCCGTGTCGCGCCTACTCCTCTTTGAACAGAAAGTACGCGATGATGAAGACAGTTCGTAAACCCTCAGGCAGCCCCACAGCTGTAACTCTCTGAATGAAGGACGACGGTAGCATGACAGAGGCGGTGATACCCAGGTGCGTACAATGGAATCGGCAAACAGCGAGCTACATGAATCAGGCACTGAGGTGTGCGCCGCACTTGGAAAAAGAAAGTACTAACCTCGAAGCGGCTCCTACGTCTTCTTAGCCCTGGGGTCACTTGGGCAAGCATGCGGAACAAGTTTGAGCGTATGTGTCCAAGTGTAGACTCCTAATTTGACCACACTTTTGGATTTGAATTCACCAGAGGAGTTCTAGGGATCTTTGCTGCGAAAAACGAGGCGGTGCTGTGTGTCGTCCAGCGTTGCTCGCTGTGAAAGTTAAGTTCAAGATTACATATCTAAACCCGTCTAATCATAATGTAAATATTGTTATAAAGTTTTCTCCTTCATTTGCGCGCCTCGGTCTCCGGATAAACTTTTTTGAAACCCCAGTCACACTACCACAATAGATATCCGAGCCCGGATCCACAACACGCTACAGTGGTTATTGAAACCACTCCATTGCTATACTGGGAACTCACACCATAGCTTCCATATCCAGATCTTTTCCAATTACTTCTTGGCGGCGCTGTTCTCTGCTGGCATTCACACGCGACCCACTGTTCTCTGCGCCCGTGGAATCGCTGTTGTCAGCTCTGCCATTATATGTCTGTTCAGCTTCTGTGTGCGCCCTTACGCCGGCGTCGCTGCCTTTCGCCTAGGCCTCACAAAGAAGTCGAAGGGAGCAACCAGTTTCGAATGCTTATCAACCCTGGTATTTGTTGATTTCGCCTGCATTTACATTTTCAAAACGCATAAACAACCTCTTATTGACCGCACCGAAGTTTTAAGCATTGAAATAACTCTGATGTACGGGGGTGCGCTCAGATGTAAAACAGTTGGCACTACCGAAATCACGAATCAGCACGTAGGCAAGGGTGAGAGTAAGTTTTCATTATTTGCGTAAGATGATTAGTGTCTGTATATTTGCCATTAAATTTCACCAAAGTTTACCCATGCGAATAGCTAGTGTAAAATGTCCTGCTTCGGTAAGCTTTCTATTTCTTAACTCACGGCACATGCTTACATGCTTTGACTGGTGCTACACTTCAGAAAGGGAAATAAGATGGAAAGGGTTTCATTATGTGGCTTTTGATGCTCAAGGAATAAGGTACATTGCCCGTTGATTGGAAATTTCAGTCGCGCTTTTTAAGTGCGAATGCACTTCTTAAGCGAGCCTGAAACGTCCGCCGCCATCCGCATAGCAACAGCTGCGGGTGCGCGCGCTCCTCGTCTTCCTTGGCAACGGGGGGAGATGGGCGCGCGCTGTCTGGCCGCTGACATGGCACATACCCACGTGGGGGATTGGCCAGGAATCTCCTCGTCTTCCTTGGCAACCGGGGGAGATGGGCGCGCGCTGTCTGGCCGCTGACATGGCACATACCCACGTGGGGGATTGGCCCGGAATCGGGCGTGAGAAGGGCTAATGCACCCGCCTAAAGGATTACTGACACGAACTTTCAAAGCTGACATCCGCTCTAGCAGTGAAGTACAACGACAACACAAATAGGTGTCTGTGCATGGCACATACCCACGTGGGGGATTGGCCAGGAATCGGGCGTGAGAAGGGCTAATGCACCCGCTTAAAGGAGTACTTACACGAAATTTCAAAGCTGAGATACTCTTTAGCAATCAAGTACAACGACAACACAAATAGGTGTCTGTGAATAAATGCATCTTTCTTTCTTTGTAGTTGTGTGTGTGTGTGTATGTGATCTCTCTTTCGCGAACATTACCGAACCGCGCAAATTCAACTCCTGCATTCGCACTTTCACATTCTTCCCCTCGGGTAAATGCGGGGAATTTTTTATTTCAGCCTCTAGTATGCGAAACGTCTTAAACGTTATTCTGTGACAGGTTAGTCAATTGTGCCAGCTGTAAAGAGGTCATGATGGACAGTGGGAACACAGACACTGCACAGAAGAGGCGGAATATGTAGTTCTGGTTTTCTCGTCACCCGTATGTTCAGGGCGAAATAACCGTGAATACTTAACAGTGGTGGTACACAAGCTTTGTTATATTTTAGACGTCATTTTGCCCGCATGACTTTAGAATTCTCAACGTGTCACGTGACAAATTATTTTCTTCATTGTCTCTACCCAGATACCAGCGACCATTTTCCTTAATTGATGTTTGTACCCTGCAGTTTCATTTCCGGACTTGCTAACTTCTGGTTTTGCTTCGGGAAGTTTTGTATGAGTGAGGCTGACCAACTAGAAAATTTGGAACTAACAGCACAACGGCAATTAAATTCTTTTTGTCCAAAATTGATACAAATAATATTGATTGATTGTATGGTTTAAAGCACCGACACAACGAAGGCGATGAGGCGCGCCCTATTGAAGGGCTCCGGAATATTTTGACCACCTGGCGATCTTTACCGCGCGCCGAAATCTCGTGCACACCGGCATTTTTGCTTTCCACCTGATAAAAATAATTAGTTGATGTTCTTGAAACACCATGACCAATACCTAAACCATCTCAGCCATATCGCAATGCGTACGCCCTTCATAGGAGCTCCGAGTTGACGACGTTTGCAACCGGTGGAGAGTCGCCGAAACAATTTTCGAGCGGCCTGTGACGGAGAACAGAACCTGTCCCGTGGAGATCACGCTTTTCCCGCGACTTGCACCTCGCTCTGGCGGGCGCATGGGAGCGTCCGCAGTGTTTTGTTTTTTTTTTGCTACACCGTGGCCCCGTACTGCTCTCAGTATCATACGTTTAAAACTAACCCCAATCGTAGCAATATCCTCCATTTTTTACTTGTAACTAACGTGCGCTTCCGGTTGTTCTGGAGTTAGCTTAGATTTCTTTTTACTCGAAAATAAAATTTTTACTCCAAAAATATGCACTAAACGCCCACGTGGCTGTGCATTTATCTTAATGCATCTGTCACTGCAAAAAAATGATTTTTATACATATTCGATCAATAGCAGTTGCGGATACAATATTTGCTGTATTTGGGCTGCCCTGTTATCCCCTTCACCCCATAGACCTCTTCAAAAGATTGCAGATCTTATAGTGTTTTTCCACGTGCGCGTATGAGCATTTGACCGACAAAATCAGCTTTGCTTGTGGTAATGTATATATCCACACAAAAACGGCCGTCGTCTTCATGGTGAGCGAGCGAAACTTAACAAACCTTCTTCGTTCCTTAAAGATACACTAACTTGTTTTAAATCCCGCAGTAAAGTATGTACTTCTGTAGAGTGGTCGATTTACTTTAGTTGAAAGAGAACACTTGTCCACTGCATGTCTTTGGTGACACCCTAAAACAGCGATACATAGGTACGTTTTTCCGTGTTGTGGTGCGTAATCTGGATGCATAAGCTAGCCTATGGCTGCGCAACAATTTTACAAGGCGATTATCGACGTGCAGTGATGTGAAAACTGCTCGGTCTAGAGTTTGACAAACCTATTTAACGTAATGACACATTGAAAGTTGGTAATTGTTCCACGCGCGTGCGCGGTTTGCTACCTTTGAAAAAAAAGCGATATTAAACCAGAGGGATTTTCCGGTGTCATACATGCCAGTAGCTTTGAAAATCTGGGCATTCTTTTTTTTTCATAGTGCCAAGAGTTGCTACTCCACCAATTATTGTTGTGCTAAATTTACTTTCAGGTGGTATACTTCATCTCGACTGATAGCAAAGCGATGTCGGAAGTGCGCCTAACGTCATTAGCCTGGGGAAACTTTACTTGAAATTCAACTCTCAGATAGCAATGCGTAACCCGAAACTACCAGACGAATCTGGAAAATGCTGTTAACGGCCCCCTTCAGTCGCGCGATCGCTTCCGTTCCATAACCTGCGTCACGCACGACCGCGGGTTATGGTCGCCTTTTTTCAATTCTCGGTTACGAAAACGTCAACCTTCGCGACCCGTTTGGGTCGCGCGCGTTCATGTTTGAAATATTGTATGGTGCATTAGGCACTCTTTTAAGGCGCACTACATTGTAACAATATTTTTACGTTGTCGAATATATGAGAGCAGCTGGAATTGGAAAAGAAAATAAAGCTATTCGAAAATATAGTATAATAACATGGCGCCTCAATCACCCATGTTCTCTCCGCAGGAAATGCGCGTTCCGCTTTGTTCCGATGCGGGACTCCCTAGGGACCCTTATAATTCGTCTCACAAACACCGAGTAATCCTCTGAGGTTCGTTCTTCACACAGTGGTGTCCCCCTCTGTCTGGCAGGCCATAGGGAGTTAGCTGCTGCGCAAAGTGTCTCACCTTTATTAGAAGCGTAAGGAAATGTAAAGGAGGGGACAGTAAGCTTATCTTGTGAAGGCTAGTGTCACTAGATAAGGAATCAAAGTAGCGCCACTGAGGCATTAAATTCGGCAAAGGCGGCCAGTTTCGTTTTCTTCACTGTGGCGAAATTGCCGCTTCTACAGCCTCGCCGCTAACTTCGTCCAGATCGTTTTTAACAAAACTGCAGCAATTGCAGCGAAACGGCATCTTCGGACCAAATTCTGCTGCTGAATTGCTTCTACGCGCGTTATATCTGATTCGCGTACCGAACGACGTCAGTCGCGCGCAGCCGTAGGGGAGCGAGGACAAGCTAAGTCCACCAGAGTTGACCGACTAAAACGAATAAACTGCGAAAGGGCGACTCTAATGAACCATCGCGGTATAAACAAATTTCACGTCATGCGAACTGACCGATGCTCTTGGCGGCCGCATAGAACAACATGAGAAAACATAAACTAGTGATACAAGTAAAGCAGATTAAACATGGAAATAGATTATGCGATGCCAGTAAACCGCACTTATTTGCGAACGTTTGGTCAACTTTGTCAAAGGCAAGGCACGAGGATGTGTGATGCGGTGGCAGGAGGCGTGTTGCATCCTTCATCGCAATCGCCGTTCTCATAAGGCGCATTTATTACCAACCCGCCGCGGTGGCTCAGTGGCTAAGGCATTGCGCTGCTGATAATGAGGTCGCGGGTTCGATTCCCGGCCGCGGCCCCTGCTTCTCTGATGGAGGCGAAAAGCAAAAACTCCCCTTTGTACGAGAGTTCGGCGCACGATAAAGACACTCAGGTGGTCAAAATTAAATTAAAGCCTTCCATTACGGCGCGCCTCATTGCCTGCGTTGCGTCGGCGCGTTAAAACCTACAATCACTCAATCCGTTATTACCAACGGCACCAGATTTATCGTACGCTAAGCTCGCCAATGTTGAATTTCCGGCTGTTACAACGACGATGTGGTTAACCGCGGTTTAATAGGGAAGCCGGTGCCCACTCAAGCAGTTAGTCGTTCTTTTTAAATTCATTCTTTAGTTTTTTTTCATACTTCCTTCAATATGTTTATTTGTTGCCGCTGTGCTACCGCACGCGAAAGGTGCATTTAGCAGGAAATAATCTCGAATATTTTACTTAGCTACTATGTCCAGCCAGAAGATAACAAAAACACCAAGCAGAGGACATTTAGAAAATTGCCCGAAAGTCTCTGAACTGCTCTTCATTTGCGATGAGCTAATATAAAATGCGGAATCATGTCAGAGCACCGCAAACACCCCTTACAGTATCTTTGTTGCTATAGTATTTACATCCCATGGGGAAGTTTTCTGCCAATCGAAAGTTGGCGTCATGTACAAGGAATATTTCTCCAATGTACTGTGACAGACAGTATTCCTTACTCACAATTATTACCCGTATATTCGAGCATAATAATTGTAATGTGCACAGCTTCGACGTTGTTCCACGCATAGTTATATTGCAAGCGGCACGTTTCAATGCACATTCTGCTGGTTTTTCTGACAAAGGACGATAGCGTTACCAGAAAAAAGTCCAGCGCAGCAGTGAGAATATATTTATTTATTATTACACCAGATATTTCCACCCACTCAAGACTGGCGCAACAAGTACACAGTACAACTTCATAGAAATGCCTGTTTTGTGCCGCAAAGTGGCGTGAAATACGAAGTGAAATATGCTGAAAATGCAATATGATGGATAGGTTCGAAGCACGCAGATTTAGCGAAAAGTGAAAGCATTCAAAGAGAAAGAAAATGCACCAAAGCAGCCGCAAATGAATCCACACAACAAGGGGACGGCAGCTTCTTCCGGTGCACTTGGATTAAACCTGGGCCTAAAATGGAGGGGCAATGGTGGACAATGAAATAAATTCTCCAATACTGCGGGAGAGAAATGGAAGCTTCAAAATATCATGCCTCCCAGAAAGGTGGTTAAAAATGGGTAACGTGCGTGATGACGTTTTGCAGTTGAAACGGGATTTGCATAGGTACTAGGGCAGGTCAGTGTTTCACAGGCTCTGCATTTGTTATTTTTTATTTCAGTAATTGTGTGACAGCAAATCAGGGGAAAGGATTTCCGCTATAATTCAAGTGCTTCGATGACACGGGTTATCATCAATTTGGTTACGCAGTTAATGTGGTTTAAATATTCAGTACACTAAACTTCTGGCCCCTTAAGATGTTTTCACTTCATTGCTTTCCTACGGCGAGTATGCCGTGCACATGCAGAGGAGGATGGAGACCGAAAGTGCTCGTTCGGGGCAATTTTTGCGGGAAAAACGATTCTTTTCACCCATATCTTTAGCGGGACCCGCAGAGTGGGTCTTCCTTTTCCTACTATTGTACTGTTACCCAGAAGTACCATGCGAAACGTCGGGGCGTCCTCATCGGCGCGAAAAAACAGATGCGCTGTTGAAGTTTGGCCAACCGAAAACTTCAACGCAAAAGAAGAGAGACGAGACCACTGATGCACATTTGGTGAAAGGTTATTGGAGTATATATTACCAATTTTTTGGAAGACTTGCCAGGGAATCATCTGACACGGCAGGAGGACATAGAACCCGACAATGGTAATACAGCCTAAAACTCGCGGCCACCGTAAAGAGGAAAAATTTACATCTAGACAACACAGAATTCGTTCCTTTTACCTAGAAGACAGGCTTACTCTCGCGGAAATAGTATCGGCGAGGACGAACGCGCAACCTCTGCTGCTCCCCCCCCCCCTTTGCCGATGACTCAGCCCTCGTATCTTTAACGAGAACGAGAACGCTATCCGCTTTTGTGAGGCCCGCGGATTGAACATTTTAGTTAGCAAAAAGACCAAATGGTTACGATGGGATGGACGAATTTCACCAGTAGCGCACAGTAGAAGAAGTAGAAGAGGGATTCGTTCCGATTTATAGTGAGTGTCATAAAAGAAAAACTTCGCAAAAAGAGTTTCACCCTTGCTGCAGCATTCTCCCTCGACACTGCTGTTAATCGATGCCTTCCTAATTAGAAACGCCTTCGCACCCCCCCCCCCCCCAAACCAAAACGCTCCACTGGTCTCCCTTAACTTAGATACACAGCCCTCCGTTGCTCTGCGTGCCTTAGAATAAACCTAAGGAATACACTACTTCTTCAATCATACCCGGGTTTAGGAAGCTGTGACGCCATCGGCTTGTTTGGAAACCCCAAATTCTAAAGTGAATGCGGCATTTGCGAGGAAGCCTGCTTTCATTAGCTGGAATTCTGTTCGCAACAAACTGCACGGTGTTAAACTACAAAGAGCACAGATTATCTGTCACTCCACTGTTTTACCTTCGCAGCAATTTTGACCAGAACACGATGGGGAGACTAGAACATAGCGCTAGGGTCCGAACTCCCAAGGAGAACGAAGATGTGTGTGTGTGTGGTTGGGGGAGCGGGAGGGGCGGGCTTATGCGGCGCGCGGGCTCCCTGCATAAGCCCGGCCACATCTTAAAAATACATCGCTACAAAATACCACATGGTTCATCTTAGCTTTGCCCGTCTGCACAACACTATTTCAACAAAACATTGGAAGGCAATACACTCTGGGAAGGTGAATAAAGAGCAAAGCTGTACAAAATAAAACAAAACCCGCGCGTGGTTAGAGACTGTACGAATTTCTTTTTTTTATTTATTTGTTTTTATAGTAATTATGGCTGCGTCATTACGCAATGGACATTTGAAGGGTTTGTGAATAGATAGACAAATAACTACCATTTTATTTCTTTCTCGTAGCATCTGATGTATAGATAGCAGATATCAGTTCTGTGACATTTGAAAGTTTCCTGCAAACTAACTATTACAAAAAATCTAACTCGTTGTGTGATCGGGTCGTCTTAGTGGGCTGCGGTTATCCCGAAGTTTTGAGGAGAGTTTTGACAGGTCGAGAGTTAAATGTGTTTTCTAGTGATGATTTAATGATTCTATTGCAATCGCCGTTGAAGGTTCGCTGATGTACACCCGCCTCCGTACATAATAAATTTCGGCATTAAATGTTGGTAATAAATTTTGGAATAAATTTTGGCCATTTAAGAATATATAACGCGCGCCGAAATCTTCAACGCACGAGCGTTTTCAGTTTTTGCCTCCAACAGAAAAGTGGCCTATAGCGGCCGAGATTCGGACCCGCGTCCATGTCCTTAGCAGCACAACGCCTTAGCCACTGAGCCACAACGCCTTTTTTTCTTTCTTTTTTGCCAAACCCACGACTAAGCCCATCCCTTCTCGCGTGTCGCCGAAGTCAATACTAGTTTAGCGTGCGTGGAAGGGCACCTCCCATCAAGGTTTATTCAAATGAAATATTTCTTGCCTCAATTCCTAACCGTTTTGGTATGCTCCTTTTTCTAAACCAAACAACTGCTTGTTTTAAGGAAAACAGCAAATACTCGTCTGAATATAGGTGGCACAAGTTTGTCACCAATACGGGCAAGGTGAGTCATCAGACGATTCAGTGCACATCGAGCAACGCAAATGTCACCATCGCTGTTTGCCGCCAAAGCATGCGCGAGTGAGGCATGTTGCAATTAAAGACACCGCTATCCTCAAAGGCGTAATGCGGTCACATTTGATAAGAATGACGGAAAAGATATGGCAGCTAGCGCAGTTGGAACTCAGGCCCACATGGGTGTCTCGACACCAGGAGTACAACGTTAAATGGCGCGGCGATGCATTTTGCGACGTGCTTCCCTACCCCGGATTATGGTGCCAACTCGTGTACATAAAAATTTGGCGGACGTGAGTCAAAAGCCGCTCCGCCGGAAAAGCAAAGCTCTGACGGTATTCTGGCCTACAAAGCCCTCTAAATATCGCGAAGACAGGCAGTCGTCGCAAAATGTGAGTCTAACTAGATTTCTTTTTTTCTTTACTCAAAATTGGCGAATAGAAAGACGCCGCAACATTCAAGCAAATTTCGCAAATATCTACGCAGGCTTCACAAAACAAGAATTCTGCTTCACGTTATTACGGCCTAAGCTCCAGGGTTTTATTTTTTGTCAAATCTCGAATGCACGCAACAGAACCAGCGGCAGCATTTTTAAGCTTGATGCTCACAAAGGTTAGCGAAGAAAATGTGGGTTCTTCGCTTCCCCGACTTTACGGCAAACAAATTGCCCGCGCATATCGTTGCGCAAGGGAACCCCGAACCGTCCGCGAATGAACAGATCCGACGACTACGGATCGTCTGGAACCGATTTCCGCATATTATTATTTTCAAAGGGATTTTCAGTGGGTTGGAAAACACAACGCCACATTAATATATTTTAATTGTTCGTAATATCGTCTATTTAAAACCAAAACTGGAAACACTGAGATGGAAGTCTATACCGGATATTTTCTATGTACAAACTGAATCTAATTGGGAGTTGCACGGGGGAAGTAGTGCAAATAGACTTTGAATATATTGCGATTACATTGTCTTTCTATAATTTTGGTACGTTTTTCTTTCAACGTCAGCAGCCCACTTTCTGAAATACATTAGTTGCGAACCGTAATACGGGTATTGCCTGTTTGCGGTAGCATAGTACTTTTCATTCGTCACATGTTTATTGGTTGATTTGGGGTTTTACCCAGGCGCTGACGGGAGCCGTAGTGCAGGGCTCCAGAGATATATTGACCACAAGAGGATCTTTAACGTACGCCGAAAGTTCGACGACAAGGAAGTTTTCGCTTTATCAGAAATGCGGCCGCCCATTTCTCAGAAGGGAAAGGCTTCAAAACGGCAATAAATTTACAACGAACAGAACACAACGGAAAGAGAAGAATGACGGGATAAGCGATTGTCATGCCGCTGACCTGCTGTGGTTGTGTTCTTCGCGCTCGGAGTTTATTCAAGTGTGCGATACTTGCACAACGATCGGTTTTATTTATGTGTAGTGCGCACATGCACGTGACAGGTTTCTACGTACGCATTTTCTCGGGATCGAGGCGCAAAGGTCGCTTCATGTGTAGCCTTTGCGGCGAGACATGAAGCGACTATTGCGCCTCGGAAAGCATTCATGGAAGCTTTCAGAGAAATCCCGGACGCCCTCATAACGCGGGCAATGAGAGGCACCGTTTCCATTACACCGCCTGATAGCGAATGTTGTGCGCGCGAAGCAAAACGTGTGATCGTTAAATAAAAAGTGAACACTTAAACTGGGATGCTGGAGAGTGAACGAGTGGCAAAAATTCAAGGAATCTTGCACTCATGCACTAGACTCGTATGACAAAGCCGCGGTTTGTGAGCATTGCAGGACACGTACAGTTAAGTTTAAGTATTATTGGTTCTTTGGTTTGTTGAGGTGCTAGTAGTCCTCATCATATGCAGCGAAGAGGTACTCGTACTTCAGCCGGAGAGCGGCGGAGGCAAACACATCCTCAGCATTGAAGAGTTCCGCCAGCTCAACAGGCGAAGTTTGCACAGAAATGCGCAAGGCTAGAGCCATAAAAAGCTTCTAGATTTCTTCACACTTCAATACCGAGAAATACATAAAGACGCATTTGTTCAAGTTTGAAAGGGTTTATTGACATGTTGAGCCGCTTCTTTGCGCTTCGCTAACAATAATCATTGTGAAATACATCGATATCGGCGTATTCACGCCAAGCATAACATGGGCGGTAGCCCTTGACGACAGCAGTGGAGTTTTTTTTTTGCTAAGCCCAATGCGAGAGCCGGTGACTTGGCAGTTACCGGGAGCACGCGTTCACGAACGCTCGCATTACTTCGTCCTCGTAGATTATGCAAGTTGTTTTTAGCTAACGCCACTGCGGATGCCCTGCACCTTCAGCGGTCGCCGTGAGTCGAGCAGTCGCGAGGTCTCCGCATATCCTTGGAATTTTTTTGTGCAACTCCGAACTTACGGGTTTTACAACTACTGCGCTGTTAAAAGTTTGTTGCCTGATGTCAGGATGAAGGCTACACGAACCATGGCAGATAACGAGCCGTGTATTTACACCATGTGGGTCATGAGAGAGAGACCGGGACAGCCGCCTCTTTTAAAGCATCGTTTTACGATTATCGTGGAGCGGCTTCGCTATTGCAGTAAATGTGACCTTCATTTCATTGATGCTCCGCTGTATTCTTGGCACAGAATAACGGGACGCGCCACGCCAAGCTCCACCAACGGCCGCGTTCGCCGCTGTTGTCCGCTTCCGGCTTGCTGCACGCTCTCTGAGCCGCTCGTATGCGTCTGACCACGTGAATCGACACGTGCATGGGGGCTTGTCCACGAATAAGAGCGAGGCTGTCGTCTTCTGTGAGTGAGGTGCGGGAGCTGGAGGCTTCGAGTCGTCCTCAGCAAGAGGCGTCTGACCGCCCTGCGGCTATCTCCCGGCAAGCAGTTCGGTTCGGAAAACGCCAGAAGCAAGATGCTAACTGTAGACAAAGGCAGGCCTGGAATGAATCATGTCACAAAAGACAGGTAAGTCAAAGGTTAACCAAGCGTAACAAATTTTACACAGGCAAAGCAAAGCTTTCGCTTTGCATATTCAGCGTTAGGTGGAAGAAGGAGCAGATATTTTTTCTTTGATAGTAGGTGTTCCCGTGGTTATATTCTGCTGTTCACTTCATCCTGTGAACAAATTTACGTTTTTTTATGTTTGCAGCAATAAAATGCAATATTTTCAAAAATCATTCAAATGAACCTGAAATAAATATGTAGGCTGCATATAGGCAGTGATGCGGAGGCAGTGATGCGGAACAGCGTATCACGTGCACATGTGTTGCTTCGTCTTCGTTTCCACCGGATTACCACATCTTTCTTATGGCGTCGGCTCTCACCCCTTTCCTTTTTCTTCGAAACCCCTTGTGCTCTCGTCATGTCTCCTCGCGGCACACTTGGTCAGTCACAGTGAGCTGGTTCACCACCCGGTGGAAGCAATAACTCGAACCCACACTCCCTCCGCCGCCTCTGATAAAAAATACACGGGACTCGCATCGATAGGTCCCTGGCGATGCCTCTGTCATCGCTGAGACGTGTCAATCCGCGATCTCCTCGTATGTTCGCTCACCAAATGGCCTCGCCCCTGCAGAAGCTGTGGACCGTTCGTTAAAGGCTGATGCTTTGTCACCGTCATCGCAATAATCAACGAGCCAACACAGTTCCTCTTAACACGGATCACTGTGTAGCTGTCGGTCTTGTGCGTAGGAGCCCCGTGGTATCGCGAGGCAACGTGTACACAAAACGGAAGCTTTAGCGTCCTGACTTCATAGTTTTTCTCCCTGCAATGGCGTGCAGGAAGATCCGCGATTACTATCCCGCAGGTCGCAAAATAGTACCAATATTCTCCGGCGGGCCGTAAGGTTGTCGAATGGAAAACTACAAAAAATGTGATACCTAAGAACAGGTTATGAATCAAGCTGCATTCGTTTCAGCTATTCAAACATATTTCTACCTGCTTTTACTTCCTCGCGACAATGAGGTATCTCGACGTACGAAATGCTGATAGTAATAATAATAGTCTGGAACATAGTGTCTGCGCCTTCCTAATTAAGCAAGAGTGACATGCGGTTGGTAAAGGTGCAGGAGCAAACGCGCTATCATATAGGCCGAATGAAATTCTTTCATATTTTAACATTTACGACACCAAAGCAAACAATCCCGAGATTTCTAGAATTTTTTTAACAGCGTAGCTTTTAGGGGGCTTACTTCGATATCAGTCCTTGCTGGTATCATGTCAGGCTCTCTATGATCCCGCGATTCTACAATCAGCGAGGCAGTCGAGCCAATGTCAACCCTGTTTACAATGTAACGCACAAGACAATTTCTGCAGCAGCAATCCCAATATCAAAGCGCTTGTTATCAGCTATTGTAAAACCAAAACAAGTAATCATCTATGGTGACAACGTTATTTCGCTGTGCTTTCATGTTGCTTTTAGGTCACTGCTTCAACATCTACCAACGATTCAACACATGAACGTACTTACCATTTCTGCCAAATTAAAATTTTTTCTGGGCACACCGAAATCAACGCGATTCCAAATAACAGTCAAACAAGCCGCTAATATGCGATCAATTCACTCGTCCACGATGAAGTTCCTGTAAAGCCTAACGGAACGCCCCGGGCCCAACGCGGAAGGGGCACCGCCAGCATGTCCCGCGAACAACAGTCAAACGCAAAGGGTGTATTTTGCTCATTCCGAAGAAAATTTCTACCCTTGAAATCTTGTCGTAGTGAAATTTACTTTAATTTCAGAAACATTCTGCTATAAACAATGGTTTCAGGTTGGGGTGGAAAATATTCAAATCCTATTTCTTTGTATAAGATCAAGATGCAGGGAGCTATTCTTCAGTTTTCATCGTTTTGAGTGCAATAAGAATGCTTGTTCTCCTCGAGTGAAAAGCCAGCAAAGTTTCTCACGCACTGGGCAGTGTCATATGCACATTTAGATACCTCATTATGGTACAGGAACCGATACTATTCTTGCTTCTCGGCAGGGTTTGCTACAAAGGGCCACAACATTGATGTGGTCGGTCAGCATCAATTGCAAGGCCAGCAGCTGTACAGAGAACAAACAATCAATGCGCACAAATCACGCCACCCGCTCTAGTTTTAGTTGTGAAGTAGTACGCAAGGCGGAGTCTTAAGCGCAAGAGAAGATGCCGGCGTGATTCCAAGGGGCGAAACACTTCGGAGCTTGACAACTCTGGGTATTTTTTTCGCTTTTGCGTTCAAACTCAGTTTCTGAAACGCTCCATGAATAATATTAAAATATTTTAGCATATTGCATTTGTAGACAAATGGCTTCTTCATCCGACAGGAACAATGCTCGGTCGCCTTCTCGTTCAGTGAAGAAGAAGAGGGCATGGTCGCTCCGTACGTCACCACCCGCCTGGACGGCCAGACAAGCCACTCCATCTTTCGGCACATACGGCTACCAAGACATAAACCCAACATACTCATTTCACATTCTGTAGGAAACCAGAACAGATGGTTAACAGTTTACGCTTTCACAACTTGTAATTTTCCGAATTGGGTAAGTCTGCGGGCCAAAAACCAGAACCTTTTATAAAGTTTTGTTTCCTCGTTACGGTATTGCAAAAGATTTCACCGAAAATTTACATGCCATTAAATGTTGCCAAAACCTATACTTTTTAAAATGTGATAACAAAAATAAAAATCACTGGATTTAAAAACTTTAGCTACGACTTTTAATAATATTTCTCAGACCCGCAGCGTTCGCTCAGTGGCTGTGGCGCTGCGTTTTGATCTTAAGGCCAGTGTCTTGATCGGATCCCAGGCGAGTATTTCTAAGGCTTATCTGTACGACGCCCCACGTGAAATACCTGTCAACCCGTAAATGCGCCTGCCTCTCACTGCGATTGAGAACGTTAACTAAACTTTGACAGAGACTGCGCCCCGAACATAAAATAACCTAAAGCAAATAAAATCACCACGATTAAACAATAAACAGAAAAATTACCTTCAGAAAAAAAGGGGAACAGAAAAAATAAAGCTAGACTCACTGGAATCGTGCACATGCTGCTAGCGCCAATACCCACCACTGAACCTCGACGCTACACGGCCAAAACGGCGCGCGCCTTTTACCAGACGCTCAATATATTACAGCGCGCATTGACACCACACATGCAACGCATGTGCGCTGTGCAGCGAAGTGCTCAGGAACGAGAATCTATGTGGCCGTGGACACTTTCCTGTGGAGGCAAAAAATTACAACACCCGGGAGTCAGGATATCCCCGCGCGTAAATATTCCCACGTAATGAAACATAATCCGAAGACCTCCACTCGGCGCGGCGGGTCCAACTTTGGCGCTAAAACGCACAATCGAAATCAGTGCTAACAAATGTAATAGGCGCTGCGGACTTTCTCAGAAAATTCAATCCATGTCTGGCAGCCACAAGTAACCGGATGCTCTAAAATATTTGGGAATTTAGGACTCGCACTCGGACTACAATTTTACCCACCCACAGCATTAACCCATTAACCCTTAAGCCGCCTCCGGTTCTGCCGTGATTTTAGAATAGCTAACGTAAATTGCTGTTCTCCCTTCAATAATGAATGGAAATAGTGTTACGGCGCCAAGAGACACAAAGCATGAATCCTGAACGATTCAAAGCTGTATGTACATTACTTACATGGCTGCGTTCACAGAGAAAGACAGGAAAGGCTACACCCGCCAACAGCTTCTTCTGTGCGAGAGGATAGGTCTATATTCCATTGCACAATTTCCTGCTTACCGTGGTCTGGTTACTATATCATCAAGATTTAGAAAAACCAATGCATGATGTGGTTCGGGAAGCTACCAAAGATGACATCTCCATGCGGACGCTTTCGGTAAACAACATATAACGTTTGCTGCAGCCATGAAAAAATAATTTCGTTTAGAGCCCACAATACGTTTCCCGGTACAGGCATTTGGGCTGCCGAGCGTATGCATACGAACCGCGCCAAGTGCACTACATCGCATGCTTGCTGTCTCGGCGCTCGCCGGTCTCGGCGCTCGCATAACACCATACCGCAATCATGTGAGGAGACTCGCTGCGGAAAGTGACAAACGGGGCTTAGTTTGCGCAGTTTCTCGCGTATGTACGCAAACGCTCTGTAACGCTGGTGGGTTCGATCGTTTTCCTATATTTTGCGCTTTTTTTGCAAATTCCCCGATCTGGGAAAAGAGGCTGGGCAAATTAAAGCACCGAACAGGTCGTAAGCAATTTCCTATCTAAGGGCGTAGTGGTTCGAAAAGCCCTAAACGCGTTAAGTTGAATCACAATCACGCGATGCGGTTCTCGTTATTTAATTGCGAGATTGGTCACTAACAACGCCATACAGACCGAGCTGAATGTTCTGCTAAAGGCAAATAGCAAAACTCGTGCCATTATGACCGGCCATGAATGTGGGCTAGATTTCGATGGTGAGTAGTTTCATATTTCTTCTTTGTTCACTTTTTTCTCGTGTGCTCCTTACAAAGCAACTAAAACTTAGGGAACATATTACTCACCTGAATACTAAACAAAGATTCCTTATTCATTCGAGACCAAAAGCGCGAAATCGGCAGACGTAGGCCACACTTTTTCAGATGTAAGTCTTTCTTACACTGCCTAAGGCCACAAATGTTGGTTTCTATCTCCATTTTTTTGTGACTCGATTCAATTGCAGTCGAAAACAACCGCTGCCTAAGGTTGCATCACAATGATATAGATATACAGACCGGACCATCCCCGAAGAATAAATCTCTCACAATAGCTCGTGCAGCTCTGCAGAATTCCTTGCAGAGCAAACCTCAGCTATATTTGAAGGAAAATATCAGTACGCAAAAAAATTGTGGGAGTGCTTTTATTTATAACACATGCTAAATTGGTTTCAGTATCGTAAATACAACACAGCTGTTCAAAAGGCGCCAAGGAGTGGAAAAATAAAGCAACACCAACCAAAGGATATTGAAATCGGGCTGCTTCAGGCACCAACCGATGGCACAGTCGTAGTGAAAAGGCGGGAAGATTGAGTCAAGTTAAGCTAACCTCCCCAGCTTTCAGTATAGCAGGAGGCAGAGGGGAAGGACCGCACAAGGTGTAGGACGGGATAGCAGAGATGCTGTTACATGGCAGGTTGGGCACACCATAGTCGCTCTGGACACCACTGGGGGCGAAAAAAATGTATGTGCAGGTAATTTTTGTTTATTTAAAGGGCCATTAAGGGATGTAAAGCCTCATAGAAGAAAAATTATCGTGCGCCTGTTGCGGCGGCCGCACCAACTGACAGCAGTGAAACCAATAGAAGGTTCTCGTTGATTGGACGATGTCCAAGATGTGAATTCGAATAAGGCCAAGGGTGGGCTGATTCGAACCGGTCCCCGAAAGAATTTGTAGCCTATTTCAAGAACACGCTCACGAAAACTCACCAGCTTGCAATGTCATTTTACACGCGTTCTGCGAACTTGCTCGTGGAGCAATGAACGTTGCATCGAGGAAATGGGAAAATCACTATTCAAATCAGTGCAAGAAAACGAATAAATCAACTGCAAAAAGCAAACCATTACTGAACATGCACCTACGGGGAGTCCAACGTGCGACTTGCAAAACACGTTGCCTTGTGCTACAGACCACTCGGCCATAGGTCAGGGATTGCAGAGGCGGCAATATAAGCCACATATTTTGTATAGCTAGTCGACATCTTTTAGTATAGCTTTTTTTCATTTGAAGCTGCTTAGATGGCTATTTATTTCACAGCGGTCATGCAGTGAGCGTTCCCTTAATTCTTACAATATATCATGTCTAGTGACTATTACACAGACGCAAAACGGGCTCAGATGAGAGGTCGGGCTGCTGACCATTATTCTAGCTTAGCCAACGCAGAGAGCTCCCACAACCCTGGTTTTATGCTACACGACAAACGTTTCGGTTTATTTTGGTTCCTCAGTACCTATATTAACTTTGCTGACTTTTCCCGCGACTTCAATATGGCTTAGATTTCTCTACTTGCGTACCAGTCATCGAAACGTCGCATGTACGCTTGTGTGGAGAGACTTGGAGTTAGAGCTTGATACAGTGGGTAAGCGAACAAACTAACGGGAAATTCTTCCTAGCACAAAGGTCCCGTGGGTTAGTTCAAGTAAGCGAAGGAATTGCAACGACCCGCCGGCTGCCGGCTGAATAAGCGTTTGCTCGACTCATTCTGTCAGAGGGTCGGCAATCCATGCAATAAATAAGGAAATCCAAGCAATCATGTTTGACGTCCCACGTAATTCCCCCAAAAACTGGCAAGGAGGACAGAGCGAGAAGGACAGCATTTTCTTTTTGATTTTTCTACTGAACAAAGTTAAGTAAGCGCAGCGAGAGTAGGCGAAAGACGGCCGAAAAATTCCAGTACAATTTGCGCTAGTAATTTCGAAATATTTATAAATGACTTGACGGTATCTAAAACACTTGGTCTGGAAGCTATCGTCTTGAACGATAGCTTCGAGTGTTACAACACTGGCGAGATACAGTAGCCGAACTCTACTGCTGAAGGCACACCAGACAACTACAAAACTCACTGGAACTATTCTCTCTTTCTCTTGTTAGGAGAGGTCCACATGGTGGAAGAAGCTTTTTGGCTCTGTCATGATGTCGCGGAAGCAATTTCGAATCCCTCCTTAGATGGTAGCCCTTTAGTGGAACCATATAAACTTTCTGCAAAGGCTTCATCCGAATCTGAACTTAACGAAAGACTACATAACAAACATTGTCTCTTTCGTGCTGGCATCACGAGGACCTTGTTTCTCCGGCCGGTTACTCATCATTTAAAGGAAACCATAGGGGCGAACCAAGAAGGGGTGTTTTCGTCCTAAGGCCCCACTTGTAATCCTTGGTCCATTTTTGCGATGCTTCTACGAAGCGCCGATATTGTTGCGTGTAGAGAAGCCTTCCTAATGATTGTTCTGCGTTTGTGCCTTATGGCGCGGCACGGTTGGCACTACGGCGATTATTGCAGAGGGTTTTTACAATGGTATATTACACAGGAGAGATATACAGAAGATATGCAAACAAAAGTTGACGTTAACAAAGTGACAAATAAAGTGAGTGCCTTAACCAGTTACAACTCTCGGAGCCCTGCATGCACCTTTATTTAGTGTCCCTGTTATCTTATTTCCGGCAGGAAATTGATGTTCTTTTTCTGGCATTTTTCCGTCACCAACATGCGGTTTAGGCTCTGTGTGTAGTGTGACCGCGAGCAGAGAAATAACTTTCCCACTTATTCTGCATTACAACGTGGTGCCGAACGGATGATTTGACATAATGTTCGACTGTAGAGGAACTCACCGAAGTATCAGGGCTTGTCATGAAACAGGGAGTGGCTGGCATGCAGCCGGTGGGAGGTCTGTGATGGCCGCCGTGTAAATATTGTGGGATACATCGTCCGCATCTCATCGCTAGGTTCGTGTCATGCGTCCTTCCGCCACGTACCAGTATTGTGCACTACTGTACTTTAGTGGGATACCTTTCCTCATCCGACCGCTCTAGGTTAAACTTCAGAGGAGGAGTTGTCGCGTTTGCTATGTCTCAAACCTTATTCTTTAAGTTTGCAGTACAATCTGCTGTGCAATCTGCATAACAGTTCAGCGAGTTTACTTTTGTTTTTTAACTCCTCTTCAACAAATCTGTAGGTGCACACAGCATAAATGTTTGTCCTGAATATCATTTCACACATTCAGTTGAAGTCAAATAAATGGTATAAGGAAAAAAGATTACTAAGTGCTGGGACACCGGGATCCCCCTATAGAGACCCAGCTTCAAATCCCGTAAAAACTAAATTGTTTTTTGGTGCACTGATTGCGGCAGGCGCGTTTTTTTGAACGTACCACGATAGATTTTCGCACAACAGGTTTTAAAGGTTTCGCCTTTCAAAACGAAATGGGCGCATAGCAGCTCCATTAGTGCAAATCTCGTTTATAAGCCATACACTTCAGCACCCTCGGCTAAGAAATGCCTGTGTTCTTTCCCTGTAAACTTGTCATGATTTGACCCTCATTGCCCACTTCTCCTACGATAAACATTGCGGAGGTTTTCTGCAGGCAATTGGAACTTTGCCTCGTGCCGCTGCTTTCTCACCATCAAATGGGTGTCGCCAAGAGACCCACAAATTGGTGCGAGCCCTTTTTGTGTTTGTTTAAAAATATAGTGCAAACGATTTACGGCGTGGTATGCAAAAATGGAGTGCATATTGCATATTTATTTTTAATTGAAAGGGCACTAGGCAGTTGAATTATAAATCCCAGATTTTTTTTGTGACGATCTTTATTTTTATGTCACAAATTTCTTTGCTATAACAAATGTTTTTTGTTTGCTAACCCCCCCCCCCCCCCCAAAAAGAGTAAAATTAGCAACCAAACAAGGGTTGAAAAACTCCAAAGGTCTCTAGAGTCTTCCGCTAGTATCGTTTCGAACGGTAGCCTAATTGCAGAAATTATTTCATCGAAAAACAGGCAGGCCAATATTTTCCGGTTAAAGTAGCCCAAAAAACACTACTGTCCTTAAAAATATGGAGTGCACATGCGTTTCGCCTCAGAGAGTGGAGCGCGGTAGTCGGCCACGGGAGGCTGTAGTACGCCATCGGCCTGTCGTAGTAGACAACTCGAGCAGCGCCCGCAATGGTAGACGACCGATTTCGTGTCCTACGTGTTTCTCAGAGTCGAGTTTGCTTTGACTGCCCGGTTTCACAGCGTGAAAAATGACATCACGACCACCGCGCCCCACTGGTGCCTCTACGCACGGCGGATATTTACGGCCTTCGATGTCACTGAGCACATATCCTGCCTTATTCAGGAGACTTGAAATACGAGTCTGGATCTCGCAATCGGCTTTCTATCAAAACCTGTTTGTTAACGGCATCGCATCAAAACAAATCACTGAAATTTCTTTCTATGTGCCCCGATATCACCAGGTTTTATTGTTTGTTTGTTTGTTTGTTTAGCCGGTCCGGTGTATACTACGCGTTGGCCTTGAAAGAAAACGCGACGCAGACGACCCCATTATGGCTGCACCACAGTGCATCCCATTTTGCAATTGCCAGTTTCGGCCCCACATTTTGTGAGTTTAAGCATATTGCTGCGACATGATTTCCACGAGCACATAATTTCTTCGCTTGCACCTTGAACAAGGTTATTATTCTAGTGTGCATTATTGGAGGACTAACAGTTGCGGCATGTTTGCAGAGTTCACTCCTGGCTTTCCAGAGCCGGGCTGGTGTGTGAACGGAGAGAGCAAACGCTTAGGCGTTTCGAAGGATCTATAAATATATGTGCAATATTTCTTTAATAAAATAAGTCACCGCCTCGGGTACATGGAGTGTAAAACACGCAAAACCCCAACCAGCTCGCCGCGCTTCTGGCCATTAAAAGAATTTCTTTGCGTTGAAACCATAGCGAGCCCCAAACAAAGCGCCTGAGTGATGCTGCCGGGATTTACTCGACGACAAAAGTAAGACGGGAAAACATTTCGTGGGTACATTTACGCTATTTGGTTCAATAAATGCGTGTAATTGGATAAAAGAAATGTTTAATAAAATTATTGCAATGATTTGTTCATGCTGTGTATTCACTGGATAAACGCAATAGTTGCATGTGTTACGTGAGACACTTATTCTAGAGATTTTAATATTTTATTCACAGGAAAAAACTGATTCAGCTCGATGCATGTTCCCAAGTTGGACATTGTGATAATTTTGTCGTGTTCGTATTATAGCCTGAGAGGGAAAATGCATTGGACGCCGCCCCACAAGTGCAAACGCAGAAAAACACGCAGGTTTAAATGCGCTGCGACAGCACCGCCAATCGAAATCGCATCCTTAGGCGTTCAACCTCGTAATGGCGTTTTCCAAAACAACACTCTGGGCTTCTGTAAATGGGCGTGCCAAAACAACACTCTGTGCTTCTGTAAATGGGCGTGCGAAGCAAAGCACGAAGACAGAAATAGAGACTGCGAACCTTTGTCATCTCCGCTGGGGATTCAGCAGTCGGACGTAGGTCTTAAGGCGCCAAGCTGTTGTGAAAATATTGCTTTAAAGAGCAAATTTAGACGATAAAAAATACGCCATCGTTTCATGGCATGAATGAGAGGTGAGAGCGAATAGCTGCGGCCTGTTATTAAAGCGACGCTTGCACACTGCCTCTGATGCCTTTTGTAGTCCACCCAAAGACGCATCCGGAGAGCCAACTTTCTCTGACAGGCATGATGATCGTGGCTTAAGCGAACAAATATCAATCTCTCCCTGCGGTCAGAATCTCACCGGGCACCCTCGCGTTATGAAGTCGACGTCTATCCGATTACGACACGCAAGAGGACCCCCATTACACCTCCTCACCATTTAAACCAGGTAAGGATTACGTTACCGCGGTTATGATAACCTGTAAATTGGGTTCGCATGCTTCTGGCTGGGTTGGTGCGATTGGTGTGGGACTTAATCTCACAACGTTCGATTTACTTGGACTCTCCTAGCTAAGTGTCCATCCCCAGTTTGGACTCACTACACTAAGAGACCCATGCAGGACTCAAAAATCTTAAAATAGGAACTCAAACTATGTGTCAAAGATAACACATGACTTGAAGTTATCGGAACTAAAGTTGATCACTTGAAATCACGCGGGCGGAAATAATCAACTGAGGCAGCAAATGAGGCAATAATTTTGCTCGCATCAACCTGCTAAGCTAAAAGCTGTTCACAAAGGTACCAAACGCAAGTCACGGGGAGGGCGAAGGCAGGACGAATTACAACGCACGGCTTAGTGGGTCAGCGTTCGTGTTCAACTTTCCTTTCTTATAGCGGACGACAAGATTGTGCTGGTCGAGTATCATACTCCACCTAAGCAAACGACTGCTTTTGGTCGACATGTTATTTAGCCCGGTTAGCAAGCAATGATGAGTTTCAACAACAAACTGTAAACCGGCTACATAGAACGCCACTTTCGGCACTGCCCACACGACAGAGTCATACTCATGTTCGGATGTACTGTACGCCTCTTCTCTGCCAGTTAGCTTGCGGCTTAAGTACAAAACTGGTCGTTCCTGGCCCTTCGCGTGCTCGTGGCACAGTACAGCTTCTATGCCACGATCGCTCGCATCACGCTCATTTGAAGGTGAGATGTTTGAGTGGTGCCACCTGGCTCTGACGTCGGCTTAAGGCACATTCCCACTGGCGATTTGCCTCGTCGCGCGACTGCTCGCGTGGCGCGATGAGGCCATGAGGCGGTGTTCGCACTTGCAAAGAGCGATGATGCGACTGCGTTCAGTGCAGCTGATTCCCTACTTGTTGGTGAGTCAACCATTCGCAGTCAATGAAAACGATGTTACGCGACAAAAGCAGGTAGAAATCAAACTAAAACAAATTCTACTAACATGGAACAATGCAGAAAGAATTTGCGGGTTGCGGGAGGAGCGAAAATAACAAACTCAAGACGACTCTTTTCAACATATGATTGCGCGAAGAAATGCACACGCTCTTTCACGCCACAACACCCGCATCACGGCCCACAAATTTCGCTTCTTTTCAAAGGCGCAATATTTTGACGCCTCCGAACTCTACGCGTGTTTACCAGTCGCCGGCAGAAACACGAAGAGACTGCAAGTCAACCTACCGTCTCTCTGTCCACGTAGCTCTATACGATGATTACTTGCTTTTGCAATTCATACACGCTTCTCCACACTGATGAGTTCCACGCTATTCTTTGATTAATGCACGCGTACGCTGAAGCCACTGACAAAAGATCCGAAGCGCACGGGAATTTGCTTGCCGGCCCGACCCGGCGGGTACAGCGATAGCGGGCCAAGCCACAGAACAGGAGGCTCAAGCGCTGGCCGAGCGAGCCCGGCGGTGGCGGCTTCGGCTCGCCCTAGCCCGCCCGCAGCCGTTTGCATTACCGGATGTAAAGAAAAGTTTCGTTTCCGGCTACTTCAGCTTACTCCGCGTCCATCATTGGCTATCCGGTTTTGCGGGGTCGTCGCACGACGAGGGAATTCGGACCGAAAGCGATCTGCTCCGCCCTCGCAAAGCGACGAAAAGCGACGGCCGGCTCGTCGCTTTGCGACGTCGCTTTTCGTCGCGCGACAAGGCGAATCGCCAGTGGGAATGTGCCTTAGGGGACCCGCGCCGCTGTCGTCTGCTGCACTCCGCTTGTGAGGGGCAGCAGTGCCTGCGCTAGAAACGGCCGCTTTGATGTTCTAGTCAATTCAAAAGCGTATTTCTCGTAATTCAGTTATTTTCGCCATCTTAGGACACATGTGAATTATATCAACCTGTATCTACTACAAGTTTGCACCTCACGAGGAGAGAGAGAACAACTTTTTTCAAAGCATCGGTAAGAACATCATGGGTAACTCATCTTTTCTAGCTTATTCGCGAGGCTCAGCGCACAGAGCTCCTCGATAAGTATTCAAAATGCGTAGGCTTCCCTACAGTATTTTTGAGATGCTCTTATGAAGACACAACAGTCTATAGCTGCGTACCAAGCAGCGGCCACTACACGCGCATCGCACAGAATGAAATAAGGCGGACGTCGTCTATTTATTTCGTTGTTGTTTACTCGCTTTAGATGAATTTTTCTGTGCACAATGCTTTAATTTTTTTTCATTAACGTCGCGAACGTTTTGTTAGGACACTTGGGAATGTTTGGAAGGCTTACAAATTTGGTGTGGATAAATTCTTTAGGTTTTGTGACAGACATCCTCTGCTTCAAAAATCAGCTTTCGTTGTGATTGTGTGCACGAATGTGATATCCGCCGCGTACGTTGTTTTTTCACATGCAAATACAACCAGAAGGTTTGGGCTACGCCGCCGCGATCGCGCCCCAGACATTGTGGCCCAGAGTACTCAAAGGCGGCTTTCGTGCTCCAAATTTTTATCGTAACCATCGTTATCATACCGAACTGATTCTCAACCCGAACATGTATGATATGATTACAGTGTTGAAGGCTTGATATACTCGGTAACGAACGCAATAGATAGTATACGCGCATAGATTACAAGAATCGAAACCGATTAATATTTACAAGCAGCTCTTTATTGTTTTTCCAACCCTTCCAGGCGTAAAGAACAAATCCTGATCTACTCTATGACTTTCTGTGAATTGAAGAAAACTTCCTTTACTCTCTTGTCTTGGACTGAGGACCCCGCCCACTAGTGAGTTAGATTTTACTGTTAAATAAAGTTGTCTCCTTCTCCGACTCCTCCTAGTAGTTTTGAGTGCAGTTTTCCCTTAACTCATATCTGAAAATTTTCAAAGTATGGCGGTGAAAAATGTACCGAAATATCCCTCTAGGTCGGAGCAAACATAGTGTTACGGTATCTTTACCGGAGACGCGAGTCGTTCTGCTGAGCAAACCTCCATACTAGTTAGAAGCCTGGTATAAGCCCAGCACGCCCCTATAGACACAGTGGGTTATTTGGAACTCAACCTACAGTTTTTGCAGTCCATAGTGAATGTCGGCATACTTTCATACCATGACAACGTAAAGTGATGTGATATAATACTTTCGAGCGTTCGACAAGGTTGCAACAACTGTTTCACCTTAGATTTGATTATGAGGATTCGTAATTCCTTCTGCCAAAACCGACAGCCCCGAAGGCCTTGAACTTTTTTTCGTCTTGTATTTTGGCTGTTGTCGGTTAATAGCAGCTGGCTGTTTCCTTTGTTCGAGAGATTTCTCACTAGAGAAGCTGACGCCTAGCTCCGACTCTTCACGCTCCACACAGTACCAGCTTTCCAAGGAACGGGGCCACCCCGGTAATGTGTCTTTCGTAGCGGCGTCCAAAACTGTGCTTTAACCCGCAACTTGATCTAGTGGATGCGATTTTAAGTCTATTATTATTATAAAAAGTTACGAACACGCACAATTTGGTGCGGACAGGCATCAGCTGTCAACCAAGCGCAAAGAAAAACCAGGGAGAGCGAGCCCGAGTGAAGCAGACGACAAATGCAAGAATCCCCAAGCCGACGTAACGGAGGCGCGCTTCGCAGCGCCGCCTGTGGTAGCGCTCACCGCCAAGAACAAACCTTTTTAAAAGTCGCAGCCCTATAGAAGTGGCTCCTCTCTGAAGGCTCGTTTTAGCGTTTGAAACGCGTTCTCCTCTTGTGCGTCCCATTCCACCTTAACTGGCTCAGTTTTTCTAAGAGCATCCGTCAGTTAAAGCAGTAGCAAGTGTGAAGTAAGCTTTCACATAATGCTCGTAATATCTAGCCAAACAAGAAAAAAACCCTTATCTCGGACTTAGTGGTATGTCGGCTATAGTTCACCACTGCGACGACTTTGATTTCCGACGGTCTGTGTCGGCCGCGCTACTACCACCGCCTGCCTTAGTTACGTCACTTCGGGGCAACCTATATGACCCTTTGACGGTTTGACTGATAGGCCTGCTTCTTTGAGGCTGCTCAGTACAATTCTAAATGCTGTAAATGCTCCTACCACGAGGTAGAAAAGCTAGCGACATTGCCGAGGTAAGGGAGCGTGTACTCAGGCAGGCCGCGAAACACGGGATTCGTTAGCGTCCAGAAGCAATACTGCTTGTTTTTGAGTCCGAAGCTCAACATGACGGGACAGACTGTCCGAACGGGGAAACGAACTCAGCGTTAGAAGTAGCTCTTCGCATGCTCGTCTCGTCATCTGAAACGCGTTCTCTTTCCCCGGTCAAATACAAGCCTCGCAGGGCTGACGTCCGTAATCTCTGTCCGGAGATGACTTCAAGGATAACATAGCGGCAGGCGCGAATGCCCCCCAAGAGCGCTTTCGCTCAAAGCAGGGAGTTCTCAACTTCCGTTTTCGCACTAAGTGCCTTCACTTCACTGGCTTGGAATGCGGGTGAGTGCCTCATCTTGATTTGAAGCGAGTCATCGAGCACGGGGGCAACACCCAGTTTGCCTAGCAACGCGCGACTAGCTGATTTTTCCCGCCGTTGCGGATGACGCAACCCGCTTCGGCCATCGGCGACACCAGTAAGCTACAACCAGAGCTTTCGGTCCGCTCACCGCACGGGCTTCGTTGCTCGGGCGTTTTTCGTGCCCACTCACAGGCGTTGCCAAAACATCGCCCGAGTTATAGCTCACACCCGAAGGAACACCTTCTGTTTCCGGGGGCTCACGTGGCTTAGTCTGGCTAGCCTCACAGATCAAACTCTTCCGCAAACCTCGGTATTCCGCGCGCTGTGCGCACTCCAGTCAGAAGCAGTTTCCATTGCATCCACTCACTCTGAGCATTCTGCTTATTCTGCCAAGATGGCTGAACCCGAGGCCGACACATGAACGCGATCAGCGTACTAGTACGGTCCTCAATCGGACTTCTCAGCGAGTGTGTTACCTCGTTTAGGTACCCCCTCGGTCTCCAAAACGGCGGTACTCAACCAGTTAAAGTCATTCGCTAAGAGCTCACTGGATTTCTCTCTCGGCAGCGCTTCGACATTGAGATTGTTTTCCCGCAACAGCTGATCGGGCACTGGGGACAACGTACTCTTCGTGTCCTCCGGCGTCGACTGCATTTATCCACTGAAGGGTGTGATGCAACCGCTTCCCGCCGCTGCATTCGAGACTAGGCTACCACGAGAGTTTTCAGTCGTCTCGTAGTTTCGGTTATGCTGCTCAACGCCCTTTCGTGCCTCGCTCGCTTGGGAAGATTAGGTTTCTCAATGGCTAAAATAAGGTTGTACTATATATCTATCAATCAAGTTCCTGCGAGAGCTTCCCCGCATGCAAACGCGTAAGTGCCATGCATTGGCCACTACTCGCGGGCAAAGGGGGCGTTTCGAAATCTTTCTTTTCGCGCGACTCTCCTGCCTCTGCGCCTTTATCGCTTACGTGGCTCATTTATTTGTCCAATACGACAAGTGTGGTCGCTTCGCGTTTATCCTGGGACGCTCCGTCTTCCGGCCTTGACCTCCCAAGAACGAACCGCAGCCGTTGGTCCCTACTTCTTGGTCCGCTCGCCTGAACCGTTGGAGAGTTAATGCTAGACGCCAGCGAGCGCTCCCGAAGCTTCATCTCTAGCTTCGTCAACTCGAGCTCCATTTGGGCTAGCTCTCACCGTTCCTGCCTTCAGGCTTCCTCCCTCCATTTATGCCTTTCGGCTCGTTGTCTCCGGTCCTACCTTTCGGCCTCCTGCATCCGCCTCTGCCATTGCGCCTCTTCGCGGTCACGGCGCTCGTTTTCGCTCACAGCTATCTTTCTTTTCGGATTCTTCGCGGTCAAGGCGCTCTTTTATTTCAGCCCTGGCATCATCGACTTCTTCAGGCGTTATTTTCTCCTTTCTCATGATCTCAAGAATCGCGTGCTTCCATTTCGCACGGCCTAAGCCAAGGTCTAGCTCCTCGCGAATGTCAAGGAGTTCTATCACTTTAATGTCCCCCATCGTTTGCTGCTTTCCTGCGTTAGAATCGCCTTGCCGTTCCTGTACTATCGAGCTACTAGTAGGGCACGCGCAAATAATTCTCTACGCTCCTTTGTATACACTCTCGGCACTAGCTCTCTGGTTTTAGCACACTTTCTCTGGGCTGGAAACAATGAAAGCTTTCATGGTGCTTCACACAGGCCTTCTCTAAACTATGTCTGGTGAACATGAGAGAAAACGTTGACCGCCTACCACACTAAGTAGTAGCGGTTGCCAGTCGTTCCCACAGCTGCCATCTATTGTTGGGACTGGGCATCCCACCGATGCCGCCAATATTTCGACTGGGCATCCCACCGCAGTCACCAATGTGGTTGCTCCCATCCCAGCTTGTCACCGATTTTTGGAATCAGCCATGCCACTGCTGTCACCGCTGTTGGGACTCGGCCATCCTACCGCAGCAACTGGTAGCGGCGTTGCCTTGCTCCGTCCGTGATCAACGCGGCGCACAGCAAAGCAATGAAGCCGATGACAATTTGAAGTAACATTTATATACAGTATGTACAAGGGTACACGAAAGTGACATGACTCGCACAAAGGCGAGAGCACCTCTCAACTCTCAGCCTCAGAAAAGTACCGCCGAACAATGCCGCCGGAGAATGCCGATGATAAGTGCCTCCGGGTGAGTTTTTATATCCCCCAAGTCCGTTGTGGCTCGGAGAAGTTTAAATCGCTGTAATCAGTTCTCTCGGCGGCCGGAGTTTGAAGTCCTACGAATGGAAGCGAAGCGGTTGCGTCAACCGAGCCGCCACAAAAAGGAGGGCAACGCCTACGCCGTGTCCGCGACGCTGCCTCCAGGCAAGAGCAGCATGTCGGTCGCCGGTCATTCACCCGATGCATGATTCGGCCGAGCGGCCGCGATGCAAAAGGAGAGGCGACTTTGCGGCGCTGAATGTTTCCTCCTGGCCGCCGCGGGCGGTTTGGTCTGGTTTGGAGGAGGCGTGAATTGGCTTCGCGGTCGGCGCGTAGCCCGGTGCAGGGAATTTGGGCCGGGCACTCTGGAAGAACAGTGAGCGTGCGACTCGCTCTGACCGCCCTGCAGTTAAAAATTAAAAAAAATGCCGCGCGCTTGTGAGTGAATACGTCGCGACGACCGCGAAGCGTCCCCGGCGAATGCTTGCCAAGCCCACCGTACTCACTTATATGCTCACCGTGAGAAGGGGGATGTGTCACGGAAAGAAGAAGAGAGCTATCGTTCCAATCTCTCCAGAGAAGAAGACGAAGACCCAGCTGTGCGGGCTCCCTCATGGCCGACATCGTGTATATAGTGTAAATACATCACTCGCATCTTCCATGGTTCATTTCCTGCGTCCTGCCGTCACGTAACATGTTTTGGTGGAGGTTGCGGAGTTGATCCTCATCCTGGCCCCAGCTTCGCTTCGTCTCGGCTACTTGAACATCGCTGGAAGGCTCTTGGGTTGCGTCGGCCTGCCCCAGCCCCTGTGAGCCATGGACGCACCATTTCCCAGCCCCGTGTCCCCAGCCTATGACCTTCCGAGATAAACCGACGTGACCAGCCGTGCCTTACATAGAAGACGACGCCGTTCCCCTGCCCAGAACTCCGGCACATCTCTGAGGCCTTTGGACGTTGTTTCACTGTGTCTGCGAGCATTGATGCACCGGGGCCAGTTCTCACCACGACCATCATCCTCATCCGCGGCGGCAAGGACTCTTCCACTTTTCCTCTCATAGTGCATTGTCACCGCATCTGTACATTTCCGACGGCCTCGACCGGGACGGTCGCTTTCGACAAGGGGGATGTGTCACGGAAAGAAGAAGAGAGCTATCGTTCCAATCTCTCCAGAGAAGAAGACGAAGACCCAGCTGTGCGGGCTCCCTCATGGCCGACATTGTGTATATAGTGTAAATACATCACTCGCATCTTCCATGGTTCATTTCCTGCGTCCTGCCGTCACGTAACAATATGGTTATAGGACCTTTCGCGGAACAGAGCTTATACATCCTTTTACGCGAAACCGCTTTCTTTAGGCGTGTTCAGCTCGGTCATGTTTTGCGAAATGTTCCGTCATTTTCATCAGCGGCAATTATACTTGTCAGTAACAAGTTGGGCAAGCGCTATAACAATCCACTAAAACAACCAGTAAGGGGTCGTTTGTCGTGGAAAAAAGTTAACGCTATGATATATGTGCGTGCCGGCTATACGCAAAACATATCACAAATTAGGGAGAGAAAATTTGAGATACCTGGCAAAGTAGTCTCGATTTTATCGCCACCGCTGTTGCTCTTTGCCTCGTTTTCGTTTTTTTATGTGAATGCGCCATCCCTACTTTTTCGCTGTTTGAGGCATACTCAATACCACGGCCGTAATACTACTTAGGTGAGGTGGACGCGGGTATTCATTTTCGCCAACGGTGTCGTGCGAGCCCTTTGAAGATTCACACCATTTCCGCCAGTTTCAAGCTCCGCGGGTCAATTGTATTGGGAGGGCATGAGTGCCGACCGGTTTTTTGGGCGAAGCGTACTCCAAGCAGTGAAAGTCTAGACAAGTTTGTTGTGTATGCGCTGAAGATCGATATATTTTAAGCTGGTGGATCGTCTACATCGACGTGACAGATCTGCTGTTATTTTGTCATTTTAATGGCCACCGCTACAAAGGGAAGTACAAAGTCCGACACATAAGACTTCTTAAACGTTAGAATGCAAAGGGGTAAAATTTATTCCAAGCTGCGCAATAGTCTACGCCTTATTGGTGCAGCCGCAATGATTAGACATTTCTAGCACATTAGAGAACGTTCCCGGTACGGTGCCTGCTACACGTTTTCATGGGAATAACCAGTTCCTTCCTCCTCTGCACACTTGCAGTAGAGCCAGTGGTCCATTGCGTGCTGTACCAGGAAGGGTTCTCCACTCAGCTATATCTCTATTATGCCGTCTTAGATCGCGCCAATGTTTTTCTGATCAGTGATATCTGCGGCCATGTAGTAATCCAGTTTTATCGGTTTACGACGTATATGAGAGTGGCAATTGCAGGGGCGGCCAGGTGGTGCCTACTTGTTCACAGTGAGGCATTGGTCCTTGTTTGGCGTGTGTTCTTATTTGGCGTACTTCCGTGCTTAATCATGTCTCTCAACTTCCGGCGATAAGCTACTTCACAGCCCATCGTACCAGATAGAAGCAAGAGCCAAATATTTAGGAAAACTTTTCAAGGAAGTTAGATGTTTATATTAACTCGCTGAGTATACAAAATTGGCGGGAACAGTTCGTAAACAGTTTGTCGACACGGTATCAACGCAATGCGCACGTAATACAAACACATTCAAAGTTAACAAACGGGATACGGCCAGCTAAGCTGATAGTAGGACCATTTTGGGTCACAGGCATCATTTTTTGTCCCAAGCACAGTTTAAATCCCAAAACACAATTTTTAATTGAGAGTACCATTAAAGGCCCCAAAAAGGGTTATTACAAAGGGCGGGGGGGTTATACAGATATTGAGAAACAATGGGAAGATGGGAATACTTAGTGCAAATTGTACGAATACTTGCACACGTAGGTGAAGTTCAGAAATGGAAATAAGACTGAAGGGGTCAGGCAATACAAAAGGGAAAAAAAAGATTTACAGATATAGAGACAGCATAAAAGCAATACTACTGATATACTGACAGCATTGAGAAAAGGATGTTTACTGCTGTGATAAGGCATTCCAAAACGAGTCGTGGTGACTTATTACAGCAGTGTGACACGGCAGGGCGTTCCACAACTTTATTTCCAATACAAGTGGTCAATATGTATACATGTTGGTACGTGCAAACGGTAGAAATACTTTCAAGAGGTGACCGGTACGGGGGGAGATGTGGGTTGCCGGTTTGATATGGAAAGAACTAAACGTTGATGCAGCGTGGTATAACTAAAAAAATGCTGCAGCAGAACTTTTTCGCGACGCTGTTCTAAAGTGGGTCATTTCAAGTTGTTTCGGAGTAGCGTTATGCTTTGAGGTGTGTAGTTACTAGAGGCCAGATTTTTAGGCACTAAAAAAGCACGTTTTAGGCGCCAAAAATAGGTGGCAAAAACAACGTTTTAGGCACTAAAAAGAATAAAATAGACGCAATAAATTTTTAGATAAATGCTCATAATTTCAAGTGAAGACATGAGCGAACTGTAAGCGCGACAGGAAACCCAAAAATGTTATTGCTATGAGGCCACAATGGCAGTAACAGTTCAATTCAATTCAATTCAATTCTTTATTTTTCCCTCATTACAAGTTCTATACATTGACCTTAGACGTGGAATTGCCCCGTAATACCTCTGGGCTAATGGCGATCAATTGGCTTAATTACACAAGCCCATTGCTTACATACATGTTCAGATGCGAAAGTCACTCAAGCGTCGCATATTGTGAAACAGGCAGGAGAAACAATACTTGAAAAATGGTAATACTGATTTATAAAAGCGCAAAGTTATGTCTGCCTGACGCAACTAAATTACAATAAAGCAAGAAAATAATAAATGCAAGATAGACAAGTTTTGTTAAGAAATTAACATGTTGTTACGTGAGAACTTACGTACAAACTTTAGCAATTTTCTACAGGTACCCTAATTATACAGGCAAGACCTTTCAACCCTGCCAAATACACATACGCTCATTCGAAATATAAATATTAAGAATTGTGTTTGGACAGAACGCGGAACCTAGTTTAAGAATCACTATGAAAACTATAGAAACAATAAGTAACTACCAGCATCTCGAGATTTCCGGGTTCAAAATTGTGCCTCTTGTGGCTGAGAATGAGTTTGTACGCGGAGAACAAACGCTCGACGTCGACAGATGTGATTGGTGCGTACTCATACTTCGGAAGATTCGATGGGTTAATTGACACTGGGATCCTACAGTGCTCACCAGCAAGGACGTCTGAAGCTTCTTTAAGGACAGAAAACCCCTTGTTTTTGTCCAAGACCGATTGCAGCTTTCCACGTGGCTTTTCGGCGATGGGTCCTTCGGGAACGGTGCACGGCGCTAATTCTCCTGTGCATGGAGAATTAGCGCAACGTTCGTAACAAGAGTTTATCCCGCACTTTCCAGTTTTTTGATAGAATCCGCTAAGAACATGAAGTTGGCGCAAAGGTACGGGAGGTCTCCTGGAAGGCTATTCACGGAGAGGACAGCTTGAGCCTTTGTGACTGCAACACTCGCGTCAATGGGAAGGCCGTTCATCACAGCCTTGATGTCCGAAAAGTAGCAGTTGTAGTACTCAACAGCTTCTAGCCACGTTCCCTATCGTGTGACGAAGGGTTCTGGCGGAAGGGGCACATCAGGCAGCATCTCCTTGAAGCCGGGCACGCGAGAGGGTGCCTTCAGGAACACGGCCTTGGCTGAACGAATAAGCTCATTGACGTCTGTGGAGTGCTTCCTCAGTTCCTCGCAAACACGATGAAGCGCATGCGCTAGGCAGGTGACATGGAGCATCTGCGGGTAGAAGGCCTTCAGGAGATGAGCGGCCTTGTGCATGTAGGCTGCAGCGTCTGCGTAGAGCAACAGAACCTTGGCGGCCTCGACTTCTGTAGGGTAAAGAACCTTTAGGGATTCGTTTTCAAAGAATGATACAGACTCCGCATTTGTTCACTCCAAAGGTTTCGAACACACGAGGAAAGCCCTTGTCTTCTCGTGCGCCGCAAGCTTCCCAGCAAGAAAGTGAGCGACAAAGCGCCCTTTGACGTCTGTTGTTTCGTCTACGGAAATCCAAATGCAGGAGTCGCCAAGCTCTTCTCTGATTCTTGCTGATGTCTGTTCATACAAAGGCCGGAGGTAGTTCTTCCTCAAAGTAGACTCAGACGGAACGTTGTGGTTGCAGTATTTCTGGAGAAATTGTTTCAGCACGGGATTTTCCATTTTGGTTCAAGGGATGTTTGCGGCCACCAGGGCCTCGCACAAATCAATGTTGAAAGCGTTCGTCCTGTCGTCCTTGAAGGCTGTTGTCAAAAAACACTGTTTGGATGTTGAGGGCTTGTCCCGCTTAAGGTTTGACAGGTGACCTGCCGTCTTCTCATGCTGAGCCAGGTGGTACTTCTGGCTAGAAATCTGCTCAAATGCGTTAGGATTTCTTAAATACGAAGCGTATATTCAACATCACAGCGCAGATAAACATGCTAGCATACTAAGCGTCTTGACATGCTAACAGAAGACAAATAAATACGATAAGCATCAATAAACATTCAAACTTCCGCAGAGAAGCGCTCAAACACCCCTGCTGCGTCCTATTTGATGGTTTAACTGCACTTCAGCGCCGCGCTGCTACGCGTGTCATACCACCAAAACGTACTTGAAAAGCAAGAAGGTGAGATTCCATTGACGTTCTGTTCAACAGACTCGGCGCGCACCATCAATAGCCTAAATTTCACGGGGGCACGGCGGGGGAGTAAGATACCAGATTCAATTGCGTGTTAACTTAGCGTGGCGTACTTCGGAATTTCTAGCTATCGTCTGCATGTAATTAACCGAGTAGCTACGAGGTGGACTTCGATTTAAAGGATGTCCAGTGCATATCTTAAAAACATGCTCCGTTCATCAGCGCTAGTTCTGAAACATCATCCTTCAGTACCAACCGATCAATTGCTCGTTTGATTAAGAAATTTCTGGATTTTCACTTAACGCAGCACACAGGGACGGTACATAAAAATGTGCATCTCCTTCTCAAGGTATCTAAAATATTTCATTTAAATCATCTCAGCGGTATTGAAAGTTTAGAACTTTTATTATAAACAACGCTAGCAATGAAAATAACCAACGTTTGGAAAAATGCAGGCACCGAAAGGAACGCTCTCTGCCGTATTCAAAATACACAGGTGCCTCCTTTCTTTTCTCAGAAGAAGGGGCAGTATGAACAAAAAGCAATAACAGCGAATTGCGGCCATGACGCCCAGGCGCCAACAAAGGCGGCGCAATGAACAACTTTGCATAGTTTCGAGTTCGACCATGGCCCCTGGATCAAGCGCTCTTTATCGAGGGGCCGTGGTTTCAAATAACACATGAAACACTCACGCCACGTAAAAACTCGTCGGCTCACCTTTTTTCCGCATGGTTGGCAGAACACGGTCTCTCCGTCTATTCTGTAGCATGGTGAGTTAAGTGTCCACTGTCGGATCAACGCATTTCTGGGCGTCTTCCGTTTCGGCATGGCTGAAAAGGGCAGCAAAGAAAACCAGACCGTGCACGTTATAGACCGGACCAAAAGGGAAGGGTACCTCCTATTGGTCGGGTCGAATCGCCTAGAGCCAATTTCTCCCCTGGTGGTGAACGTTTCAACTAGTAAATTAAAAACAAGATAAGGGCGTGTACGTCACAGTGTTTTACATGCAACGCATCTCTTGCTCGGGGCTATGTCACTCCTGCGTCTGTCCGGTGGCGGCGTCCGTCTCTCCTCTACTCTTCTCCTCTCCTCTCTCCGATAGCGAACGCTCTCGCCTAACAGCGGCGGCGGCGGTGGCGTCGGCGGCGTCGGCACAGGTGCGTCTCTCCTCCACTCTCCTCCTCTCCTCTCTCCGATAGCGAACGCGGTCTCAGTAGACGGTCGTCCGTGCTCCGTTTGCACTGTCTCGCAGTACTCGACGATTGCTTGATGCGACGGTTCCTTTAGAGAATCAACCCAACGGAAACACCAATGGAACCACCCAGATGCGTTGCATCACACCAGGGTTCCCGCGAGAAGAGGTGGGCGTAATTTTTCCCCATCACTTTCTGTGCCCCTTACGGTATCATAGTTCCTCCCCGTGGAGGAGAGTTGTGCGTCCACCGCCAAGTCCTGCGGGAAAGCCACCCGTAAAGCATGCAGAAGCCGCCGCTCCGGTTGCACCGGCGCAAAGGGAGGGGGGAGCGCAGTGTTAAAAAGAGGGCCAGGTTCAAACCCATAGAATTCGGGACAGAAAATATTTCCAGGTAGAATGAATAAAGGTATCAAATTGCACTCGAAAGCGAAACTTGACGCTACATATTGCTGATTTAGGCGCCAATTTGAGAAAAAAGGCATTTATAGGCATTTATGGGAGTTAAGGCACCAACACCCAAAATAGTCATTTTTAGGCACTATAAAACCACCATAAAAGCCATCCTTGACCTCCAATTCGTGCTCATATGTGGAAATGGGGCGATAGGAACGGAAGGAAAAAAATAGGCATTTGCCTAAAATCCGGTCTCTAGTAATTACGTAGAATGAAGCACATAGCGCGATTTTGCGCTGCTTCGAGCGATTTTCTAAGGTACATCTGGTGAGGGTTCCTGATGATAGCCGCGTATTCAAACTTTGGACGTACAAATGTATTGTATGCCATGAGTTTGGTCTCCCACGTTGCCATGAAAGTGGTTTACGCAGAAGTCCCAAAGTCTTACTTGCTTTGTTTGTGATGTGATCAATATGGGCGTTCAATGATAGATTTGATGTGAGAATTACCCCTAGGTATTTGAAATGGTTTACTCGTCCAATGTGGGAATCAGAAATATAATACTCGCAGCAGTGAGGAGAGTGAACACTGGCAAACGTCATCAGCTTAGGTTTTTTTCAGTGTTTACACGCATCAGCCACTTGGAGCGCCATGATTATACAGCGTTTAGGTCGTTTTGAAGTAGTAGAGAATTGCTGGAGTCTTTAATTTTGCGGTACAACACAGTCATCAGCATAGAAACGGATGTTGGATGAAATTAAATCTGGAATATCATTAAAGTACATAAGAAACAAACACGGACCCAAAACAGAACCCTGCGGCACTCCCGACGTGAAGGGAACAGGTGAAAACACGGTATCATGAATTGTTACACTGTGATCTATTCAATAAGAAATTTTGTATCCACATGATCGTGCTGTTTTTAAGGTAAAAACTGCGTAGTTTTGATACTGGGCGCTGGTGAAGAACTAAATCAAAGGCTTACAAAAATCAACGAAGACTTCACCGGTTTGGTTACCTGAGTGTATACTGGTGTGTAGGTAGGTAATAAATTCCTACAATTGAGTTTCGCAGGATTTCCCGCGTTGAAATCCGTGCTGATTCGGGAAAAGTATAGTATTGTAAGAGAGATGTTGCATAATATGCGTGTAGAAGATATGTTCCAAAACTTAGCAAGGTATAGAGGTCAGAGATATGGGTCTATAATTAGAGAGGTCAGTTAGAGACGTCAGTAGTAAAGAATTGCTGCAGTCTTTAATTTTGCGGTACAACACAGTCATCAGCATAGAAACGGATGTTGGATGAAATTAAATCTGGAATATCATTACAGTACATCAGAAACAAACGCGGACCCAAAACAGAACCTTGCGGCACTCCAGACGTGACGGGAACAGGTGAAAACACGATATCATGAGTTGTTACACACTGTGATCTATTCAATAAGAAATTTTGTATCCACATGATCGTGCTGTTTTTAAGGTAAAAACTGCGTAGTTTCGATACTGGGCGCTCGTGAAGAACTAAATCAAAGGCTTACAAAAATCAATGAAGACTTCACCGGTTTGGTTACTTGAGTGTACACTGGTGTGGAGGTAGGTAATAAATTCATACAATTGAGTTTCGCAGGATTTCCCGCGTTGAAACCCGTGCTGATTCGGGAAAAGTATAGTATTGTAAGAGAGGTGTTGCATAATATGCGTGTACAAGATATGTTCCAAAATTTAGCAAGGTATAGAGGTCAGAGATATGGGTCTATAATTAGAGAGGTCAGTTTGGTCTCCTGCTTTAAAAATGGACACAACGAAAGCGAGCTTCCAATCCCCAGGTAGTAAGTTATGGTCGATGGACTGCTGAATAACTTAAAAAAAGGATTGGTTTACCGCTCTTTTCAGCAATTTAGATGATATTTGGTCAGGACCGGGACTACATCTGTTGGGTAGACGCCTTATGGCTCTCGCCACACCTTTTAACGTTATCAAGATATCGGGCATTCCAGCACACTCTGGGTGAGAGCGGACATGCGGAGGCGGCAGAGAGCTTTCGGTGGTTAATGCAAAGGAGAACGTTGTGTTATGAGACTCGGGTGTTTCCATCAGACAAGTTCGATGTGTTGAAGTGGAGTATTTGCTGTCATTACGTTTTTTGGGATTAATGGTGTTCCACAATTGCTTGGGGTTGTCTTTAGCAAGTTTGGAAGAGTTTTGTTGAAAAAGCCCGCCTTTGCTTTTTTAATTTCGTCTTGCATATGCACGAGGCTTTTTTGTATTTTTCCCACGCATCGGAGTGAAATGAACTTTTGGCAGCTTTGAAGGCGCGTTTCTTCTTTCCAATGATTCGTTTAACATGCCGTGTAAACCAGGGGCTCTAGATTGAAGGGTATACACGTAGTTTTGGAACCAAGTGGACACAGACATACAACAACACTTCCTTAATGAAAATCCAATTTTTTTCCACAGTTCAAGACCTGAAATTGTGTTTATCCTGTACCAGCGACTCGTCGAAGAACTCGTTGATTGCGGAAAGGTTTGCCTTGGAATATACGTAAATAAATTTCTGTTGCCCATAATTATTACGAAAATTAGTTTAAAGTCAAAGTTAAACTGTACTAGTTTGTGGTCACTGATTTCGTCAAGAAAGTTCATTGTAATGCTGTCGGGGTGAGTAGTGCACAGGATATCGAGGATGGCTTCGCCACGAATAGGTTCCTTAACCATTTGTTGCAAAGAGAATGTTCCTAGTAAGTGCAGAAAGTTGTTGAATTCGTGCTGGATTAAAAAAGAGCTGTCTACTTTATTGTAAACCAATCAATATCAAGAAAATTAAAGCCGCCGCCATAATTGTAGGAGCGCGTGGATATGAAAAATGAATATAGTCAAATGTACGGCTTGAAGAGCTATTTAGAATTCCGTGTTTGAGGGAGCCGAGAGGATGCACCAATCAGAACGCATGACGATTTCGAAGAATCGGAGCGAGAAAGAGCCCAACATGTCTCGATTGAAGAGGGTGGAACAGGGACGTGAACAGAGTGGAAAGACTTGCGGACAGCGATTAACACGCCACTACCATGTTAAGTCTTTCTGTCCTTCCTGAAGATACTGTATTCCGTCTGGAATGACAAAGCGCTGTCCGGCGTGTCGTCGGAGAATGTTTCAGTTCCTATTATTATGTCCTTACTGCATGTCATTACGGCTGCAATGAGATCGTTCTGTTTCGGCAATATACAGCTGATATTTCACCACAGTAATGACACGGGCGTGGGTATGATGTGAATAGAATTTTGGCAGCTATTGCACTGACCTCATTTAGGAGAGGTTGCTTGCGCAACATCAGAAGGAACAGCAACATACAATACTACGGCATCAGAAGCGGGATCATAGATGTTGGTCTGCTTATCCACTAAAAGCTTGTCATAGTTTAAACGAACTTTTTTACACTCTTCTAGGCAAAGCGCGAGACAGACACAGGACGAGACGAGATTTGACGAGGCATGTGGGTTATATCTAGATGATTCTCTGTAATTTTCACTGTTTTGGCACAGGGTATACATTCGTTTCCTTCTCTAAATAAACTTCGTTGGAAGTAAGCGCTCCTCCTCATCCCATCTCTTGTCTGGTCCTGTGTCTGCCTAGCGCTTCGCCTTCAAGAATGCATCACCAACAAGCCCAACTTTACACTCTCGTCAAATATTTTTTCCCTTCTTGAAGGTGCACGCTGCCGAACTCCCACAAGCACTTCCTGATACCACGCATCTTCGCAGGGTAGTCATCTTCGAAGCACACTTTGTTTCGCTATTTCGCTCCTGTAACTTTAACGCGTTTGAAAAAACTTCTTGTTTGCTATTGAAATTGGGGAAACGAACTACGATAGGCCTGTCAAAGCCTTCCTTCTGGAACCCTAGACGATGGGCTCTTTCAATATCGCCTACTTCTATACAGAGTTCACTTTGAAAAAAAATTGCGAACTGTTTTTTTTCAGTGTCATTCCAGGTCGTTCTGTTTTTTCTGCCATTCCTTTGATATGTAAATTATTTTTTTCTGGGTCTATTTTTATGCTCATCTAGGGAGCCAGAAAGAAGGGCCACGGTGTCTTGCAGGCTATTAATTTTGGTGGAAGATTCTTGAACGCTTGATTTTACCTCATCCTATTCTTTGGCAGCAGCCTCTAGGATTGACACGCTTACCGTTAGGCCATCAGTTTTGTTCGCGTATCGCTCAGCTCCTGTTTAGTTTCGTTCTGAAACATCGTGTTCTGTGAACCCAAAGCCTCCAGCTTGGCGAGAATAGCATAGAGTTTGTCGGGCCTGTGGTTCAATTCTACGTCACCAGAACATAGCTGTAGACTTGTCGCAACGATAGCCAGAATATTTGACGCGCCAGGATAGCAACAGCGGGGAACCACATAATAATAACACAATCACGACTTGGTCTTCACCTTGGTGCGAGGAGAGAAGCTAGCTCTTCCTGCCCGGTAGGACAAGTCATTTCCCATGTTCAGTCACAAAAAATGGGGGATCTGCGAACAAATAAGAACACTGGCTCGAGCAATTCTCTTTACAAGGGTTCAAAAAAATACTCACTTAAGTATGAGAACGGGAAGCGTGTAGAGAGCAGTTGGTTTGGTAGCAAATCCTGATGAAGACAACGTCGGAGGTCTTTTTATGCAAAGCAGCAGGGTGAGGGGTACCCGGGGCGAGCACAGCGCCACCACGCAGACTTCGAGAAAAGACCTAGTGCAGATGCACCAAGCGACGAAGCTGATGCACGTGCGTTATCGCCAACTACGCCGAGACGCAGCGGCAATACAGGCAGCACACGCTGAACGAACCGTCGATGTGGTGGGCCGGAAACTCTCCCACAGGCGACGGCCCATTTCCGTTTGATAGCAGTTAGCTTTACCCGTACAGGCGCAGTATCGATGTAGTCACTTTGCCAAACCTAAAAAGTGAGAACGGAGAGCATGTAGCCGAGCAGTTGGTTCGGTCACTAATCCTCATGTTTTTCGTACTCCAGAGAGCAATCAGAATTGTTATATTAGAGGGGCGATTGAACCACTAAAAACGCGATACACTGATTTTATCATTCCTTGTGATTTGGAGAGAAGAAAAGGGAACAGAAAGTATAAATTTCAGGGAACATATTTACCTCACGATGTATACAGAAGGAGGTCGAGAGAACTAATGCGAGGGTGGTCCCCTTTTACAGATGCATCAAGAAAATTATAATGCAGCAGCAAACAAAGCAGAGAAAATGAGCCATACGTTAGTTGGGAATACAACTCAAAGAGCTGTTTTGTGCATTTTTGCATAATCACCATACAATAATAATGAGTGATTATGAGAGACAATGTTGTTGTACCACAGTATAGGTGGGTTATCTATTGCCTTAAGCGTTGGAGCATTTGCTCTTGCATCTAGTTTTGTAGCGCTAGCTGAAACAGCATTACGATAAAAGATTTGTCTTGCGGATCAATATTTCTTAATCACGCGCCACGGGCGGAACAAAACAAATTATTTTATTGCCAATGAAAAACCAAACAAGCCCACTGAGTTTGATTTCCGCAACAATAAGTGCAAAGGAAGGGATTCATTTGCGTTTGAATTTCAACGAAGGAATATGGAGAAGTACATATAAGGCGGTAATGAGCACTCACATTCAACTGAATTGAGTTGAAGGAGGGGA
Organism: Haemaphysalis longicornis; assembly: GCF_048455015.1. Lineage (NCBI taxonomy): Eukaryota > Metazoa > Arthropoda > Arachnida > Ixodida > Ixodidae > Haemaphysalis > Haemaphysalis longicornis. Next base: position 35,589,449 of record NW_027526233.1, on the reverse strand, counting down.
AAATCATCATCATCATCATCATCATCACAATCATTATCATCATCCTCAACACCATCACCACAAGCCTATCTACGTCCACTTCACGGCCAAGGCATCTCCCATTAACAATTATCCCGCTCCTGTGCAAACTGCGACCAATTTATCCCCGCAAACTTCTTGATCTGACCAGCCCATCTAACGTCTTGCCGCACCCTGCCACGCTTGCCTTCTATAGGGAACCACTCTGTTACCTTTCACGACCAACGGTTATCTGTGCGGCTAACAAAACAGCAGTGAAGAGATACACAAAAGATGAGAATAACGGACCAACCGCCATGGCTTCTGCGGAGGTCAGTCGCTTCCAGGGGCAGCCTTATTTATATGAACGCCGCTTCATTTTGAGGCAAGGCCATCGATGCTACGTCAACAACCACAAAATCGCCGATTTTTATGCCAGCCGCCTCCACTTCCACCCGCGTTGGTTATTCGAAATCGTGGAACACTGTGGCAGCGTTTCCAAAGTACTGGGCGCTCCCGCATTGTCCACCGTGAAGCTGCTAAAATTTGTGAGCAAATCATTACGCAAAACCAATACAAGTTAACGAGGATGGGCCACTCACAATACAATTTAACACATATATGCACGGTCACAAAGAAATGACCACAAGATTCATAAAACAATTGTTCCTTAGTGACAATTTCGCGTACCTCGAAGTTAGAAAATTTAATCTATCCTGGAACACTTTTACCCCAATAGACAAGCGTGGCGGTGGCGGTCCTCGGTGGTTCTGCGACGCTGAGCAGCTTATTCACGTTCTTTTAACAGAGCTAAGACTTCCCAGTAATCATTATACAACTTAAGCAGAGCTTTTTACCATGTTTCTCTCGTCACTCCTTCACGTCATATACAGTCGCCCGCCGATTTTGCGGATCCTCAAAAGGTCGAGATACCATCCGAAAAATCTAGCAATACGATAAACCAATTCACACAAAAGTCACTGTATTGATCAACCGCTTTCGTTTGTGCGAGGCATTACGTTGTACCGTTACATTGCTTGCACGTCGTTGATGGCCGCCATATTTGACCAAAAGAACGCCGTGACGACTCACGTCATTCCTTTATGCGGTTCACGGAAGGGTGCAGCAAGAGGTGTTGCTATCGGGGATGTATGCCAGATTCAAAGGTTCGAGGTGGCGCGTCTATGTTGTTTGCGTGTGCATGTAAAGGTTCTTGGCGTTTTTGGTGCATTTGGACTTGCGATCATAGTCCGGAACATCCATCGAGAACACCTTTGAAAGTCCCAATTTTTGGTTAGTGTTCGACAGTGGCTGTATTGAGCGCGTGACGGTGCCATGGCAGAGCACGGTTATCTGGGCAGGTGTGGAAAATGGTAATCAAAACAATTGGTCGTAGGCCGCGCTGGTTTTCGGGATATTCCCGATAAATACAAATCAGAGTTGATTTCTGTAGTCACGCTTCTACATAGTCACATGTTGAATTCTAGTGCTAATTTTGGAATTTTTAATATTCCTGTGAGGCCAAAGTTATCTTAACAAAACAACACAAATAAATGTTATCCTAGGTGCCTCTAAATAGTAACACTCACTAAGATATTTTTGCTTCTTACCACTGTATTCACATCTACTTCGAGCACCTGGGAGCTGTCATGATCGGGGTGGTGACCTTACATACCTTGGCTGACACAGACGTAGCCGTTAATTAGCGGCGCTCCGTCTCCAGCGCCTGACTCGGCGGGTGCCCCGTGCGAGCCATCATTGAATTGAGAAATCGCGCAATTGAAGACATTTCGTCAACCGTTAGTCGGCCCCAGCAACTGAACCTCTCTTACTAAATACGACGGCAGCATGTCAAAGGACTCACATCCCAGCACTGACAGTAGGAATCAATAATTCGCGAGGCTTATGACTCGGGCACTCAGGTATGCAGCACCCCCCTCCCCCCCACTTTCTCAGCCACGGGGTCACCTGGCACGGCATGGTGGAAAAATGCATTGACTGTAGGGTTTAATGCGCCGACGCAACGCAGGCGATGAGGAGCGCCGTAGTAGGTTGCTGCGAATAATTTTGACCACCTGGGGATCTCTAACGTGCGCTGAAATTTCTTACATAGGGGCGTTTTTGCTCGTCGCTTCCAGCAGAAAAGCGGCCGCACCAGTCTGGAATTGACTTCGTGTGCGGGGCAACTTCGAGCATAGGCGCGGCGTATGTGTTTTTTAAAGTGTAGGCTGCACATTGGACTAGGCGTTTTCAATTAAATTCTCTAAGAAAAATCTAGGGATATTTGCTGGGAACAACCAGGCGGTGCTGTGTGCCTCCTACCGTTTTCTGTTGTGCAGTTCGGGTATGTGCTGTCTGTACCGTTCTGTACTAAAAACGTACTCTCATAATGTAAATAATTGTATACAGTTCTCTCCTTCATGAACACGCCTCGGTATTCTGATCAACGTTTTTTTTTGGAACACCAGCCACACTACCAAAATGAATATGCAAACCCGGATCCCAAGAGGGCCAAGTGATTGTTGAAACCACTACATTGATATGTAGGGCGCTCCCACAATGCTTCCTTATCAAGGGGCCTCCGTAGTGTTTGTTATCGTGGCTGTCCCCTGCTGGCATTCACATACAAACAAGTCTTTTCTGTGCAGTCGCCGTTGTTAGCTTTGCGAGGCATCATATGTTCAGCTGATGTGTACGTCCTTGCGCCAGCATTGCCGCCTTTCGCTTAGGCCTCAAAAAAAAGTCAAAAGAAGTCACCACTTTCAAATGCTTGTAAACCGTTGTATTCGTTCATGTTGCCTGAAATTAGATTATCAACATGCAGAAATGACCTGTTATTGACCACACAAAGTTTTTGGTGCACTGAAGCAACTGTCAGTATTGGAGTCCCCTGAGATGGATAAAAATGTCACATTTATCCGAAATCACAGCCTGTGTAAGAGTTAGAGAAAGTATTGCTTCTTTGCGTAAGATTGTTTGCACCTAGAGATTTGTCACAACATATTCCCAGAGTTTGACAATGCGAACAGCTAGTAGTCTAGAAAGTAGTGCTTCCTTAAGCGTTGAATTTCTTAACTCACGGCCCATGCTTGCATACCAAGATACCTTCTTGCATACCTTCTTCATTTGAGTAGAACTACACAGCCTATTGTCCAGTATCCACGCAAGTTTGGATCAATACTGCCCCACGATGCCAGGGCAGCTACATTTGCCCACCACATAGACACCATTAATGATCGCGCGGTAATATCTGAAGCTTTCAACAGCCCTTCTTGTAGGTTTTTACTTGCGACGACATAGATACCAAAAACCAGTCTTTATCTATACCGCACATTTTTATCAGCGAAGACGGAGTTCTGAACTACATAATAAAATAAACATTAAGAAATGGAAATGTCCTGACGATATTCTCGCTGCGTTTTCGCCCGTTATTCCGTCGTAGTTCCCGTTATTTAATCGTCATATTCGAAAAACTTCTCGAAACAGGCATAGTTCCTATCTCTTGGAATTTGGCTATAGTGGTACCGTTATTAAAGTTTGGTGAAAAACATAGAATTAACAACGATAGACTTATCTCATTAAATTACTGTTCATGTAGGATTCTGGAGCATATTATGTATGCGCACATCATGCAGCACTTAGAACAACACAACTCTTTGCGTAGTTTTCAGCATGCATACAGGCGTGGATTTAGAACGGTGACGCAACTAACAGAATCTGCAAATGAAATGTTTTCTGCCATTGATTCTGAAAAACAGTTCGGCGCTATCTTTATTTATCCAAAGCTTACGACAAGGTGGCCATAGTAACCTGACATTCAAACGAAATGTCATATGAAACAACCGTGTTTTTGGTAAAATGAATGAAGATTTCTTTCAGATGGCGCAGAGTCTGTAGTATTGACCGGTTACGAATTCAAAAAAACCTAACTTGACTTCCGGTGCTTGGAAGGGCTATGTTCTTGCACTGCGGCTATTTTTGCTCTGCATTAACTACCTCCCTAATAACATCACTTCCAAAATCCGTTTTTATGCAGACGATTCCGTACCATACAAACGTATTTCCTCAGCGCAGTGTCATTATAAACTTGCCCCGTCGTTTTCTAGGTTTAGCGCCTGGTGCAAAACATGGCCGATTGCCGTAAATTACCACGAATTACTCTCCGAGTCTTTTATTAAGAATCGTTCGCCTTCAAATGTCATGTACTCATCCATTGCTATAAACCTTGAAAAGTTTCATAATACAAGAACCTCGGTATCATTTTCAAAAATAACCTATCCTTGTCGCACACATCGAAAACATAAGTAGAAAAACACTTCAGAAATAGGGATAAGATAAGTCGCACACTCACCGAGGCACCTGGAGACACAAAAATACTAATATCTGAAACACTCATCAGACGGACACTCGATTACGCATGAACCGTGCGGAACCCTTGCCGTCAAGGCGATATTAACAAAATCTATGTAGTTCAATAGAAAGTCATCCGATTTATTTATCGCCGGTATGACCTTACCCTTTCACCACCCGCAGACCCCGTATCACTAAACATAACCACCTTATCTTCCCGTCGTGAAATTGAATGCTTAAAACTTTTTTCCTCGTATCATTCACGGTTCGTGCCTCCAGTCTTCTAACACAAAAGTGGCATATGCCAATCCAACACAGACTAGAAGCACTCATGCTCTTAACCTTTCCCCCTATCCCTCCAGCACGGAAACGTTTGGATATGGTTTCTTTTGGCGAACAACTGAGCAGTGCAATTCGTTTCCTGGTCACTTGCGCTCCCCTGACTCGGGTGATGATGATGATGATGGTTGGTGTTTCATAGCGCAAGGCCAACGAGGGCAAAGAGCGCCAGAAAAGATGTTATTTAATGAAGCGAAGTGATTACCACAAAAAGGTAGGAATAAAAACATGTAAATCGAACATAGTAAAATCAATTAAGGGAATGGTGATGGCTGGTGTGTAGGGCCAGATTTGATTATGCGTGATATGAGATAAGGTTTAAAAACTTAACATCTGACAAATAATCAAACACACGTTTCATAGAAACACTGGCATCGTCACCTAGAAACAACGATGGATGTAGTGGGGTATGTTGTCTGTAGAGTTCTCTGAAGTGTTTGTGTCGTGTTGTGTGAAGTTGATGATGATCATGATGATGGTTGGGTTTTTTATGGCGCAAGGCCGACTAAGGGCAAAGAGCGCCAGAGGAATGTTTATTTAATAAAGTGAAGTGGTTACCACAAAAAAAAAAACAAAAAAAAACGTTTTAACCGAACATAGTAAAATAAGTTACAGATAATGGTGATGGCTGGTGTATAGGGCCAGATTTGATTATGCGTATATAGGAAATGAGGTTTTAAAACTTAATGCCCTGACTCGGGTGCATTTCTTCCCAAAATTCAAGCGCTCTAAACTATACAATTGTCCAAATTTGTTGTATTTTTTATTCATTTTATTTCTGGGTACGTACTTATGTGTGTGCGCGCGTGTGTGCGTGTGTGTGTGGGTGTGGGTGTCTGCGTTTGTGTGTGTGTGTGTGTGTGTGTGTGTGTGCGTGTGTGTGTGTGTGCGTGCGCGGATGTGTGTTTAGATGCGCATACCACATCATTTGATTTTTATTCTTGGGCCTGCTTTACTTTGTGTACTTCCTTATATGTTGCCCCTGAAATGCTGTTTTAACATTACTTTGTGGGATTTTCTCTCATACGAAGTGTCTTAATTTATTCAATGTATATTGCTCTTTCTGTCATGTATCCAACTGATGCTATAGTCCCAAGACTATAGGTTAAAATAAATAAAGGAAATAAAATAGTCTTCCTGAGTTCTGCTACACTACGGAATGGTACATAAAACGTAGGTTGTCTCAATTGTGTTGCCCTTGGTGTATAAGCAAGAAGGTATAGCTTTCTCTGTTGTTTGAGAATTTAAGTCGCTATTACTAATTCAAAAGTTAGTATGCAGTATGTTATTAATTTCTTTTCAGGTTACAGCATAGTAAATTGTGCGTATTTGAAAGCGCCTATGATGTCCAGCGGGAAAACAATCCCGGTACAGAAACGGGGATCAACAAGTAGTTCTGGTTCGCTTGTCAACAATGTTTCTATAGTTAAATGCGGGGAGAAGTTCACCGTGGGGCACAAACGCTTAGATTTTTTATAACGACATTTTTTGCCATAATTTCCAAATTTTCAACGTCTTATATAAGGAAATACTTTTTTGTGTTCTCTCTCACGCACACGGCGTACATACTAACCACCGCTTTTCTTTTCTATGCCTGTCACGTGCCGTTGCCTTATCTGCCTTCAATGACTGCAGGGTATCTTAAAACCCAACTGAACTCAAATTTTTCTTCGTCCAAAGTTGATTCACATAATAATATTACGCTAATCAAATCCTATTAAAAAATCGTAAGCCTTTTCTGAGCAGATACCAATAAATACCGTTGTTCAAAGCAGTTCCGAGAAGATGACGCTTGCACCTGGCGGAGAATCGCCAGAATTAATATCCACCGGCCTTTGACGGAGAGAACCTGCCCCGTGTAGCCCACTATTTTCCGGCTAATGGCACGATGCTGTCGGGGGCGCTGGTAGCGCCCGCCGGGACTTTCTCTGCTACATCATCACCCCGTACCCCCGTCGGCATCATGTGTTTAAAACAAACCACATATTTAACAACATCCGCCAAATTCTCATCGCAAAAATGAGATTAAAAGCCACAAATTATACGCATGCTTCTTAGTGTTTGGTATTTAGCAGGGGCGCAATTCCAGAAGGCCCGAGTTCCAGAGAAGCTGGGTTAAGCCTGATTGGATTGGATTGGAAAACATTTAAAGAAGCCATGAAGAGAAACTGCAAGTTGGTTTTATTCGAAAGATTTCGTGTTTTATAGTGCCCCCAGCGCTTGTCCGGATACAAACGGTGCTTTATTCACTGAGAAATTAAACAATTTAGGCTAAAATTTTGATTTTCCCGCTCAATCGTGTGTTTTTGTGGTCCCAAATGACATCACAGGAACCGACCGCTGTGCAGCCTAGAGTACCTTCATTCACGCATCCGCCGTACAGGGTAAAGACACGTATACGCTGGCGCCGCCATTTTCGGTTGCACGCTCGCCGCCGAAGCAAGTCATTGTGTCAAAACCGCGCTAAAATTATCGCCGCAACACGGTTTACTGAAGAAGTTTGAATCATATTGTCTGTTACGCGTTGCCAGGTCTCGTGGGAAACGAAAAGAATAACGCGTTGAGCCCGTTGGCCCAATTGCGGCGGCACGGGACCGTTCAAAGGTTGTCTCCACCCTGTACAGCGGTGTTGGTTTTTTCCCGTGTTTCTTTACTTTCCGTAACCTAGATGGCGCCACCATACCGTGGCAAGCGTTTGGTTTGTTTTTGCCCGCATTTAAACCTGGCTTGTTTTTGTTCTGGGAGAGAATATTCGTTCCCTGAAACAGTGCTCGCTCGACAAATGGGGTCACGTAAGACACCGTTGCTTGCGTCAATCGGCCAGTGTCGTCTGAGACAACCCCAAACCCCGTAGTGCTGTGCAGCTAAACCAAGCATGCTGTGCGCAGTACGAACAGCAGAACGCATCAGTACTTCTATGTTTACATGTGCTTTCGTAACTTCCACTGTTTGTTCCATCATTCTTATTGCTTTGTAAAGAATGTGCCCTAAATTTAAGTGCAAATCGCTCGTTCGTCTAGTTTGCAAGCTCTACCTAATTTGCGTCTGCTTCTGCCAGCCTCCGCCAATCGCAAAGCTTAGCTCACGTGACATCATAGGTTCTGTTGCGGGAAATGAGCTAGTGGGTCGCATGACCATTCCCGTTTTTCCTAATTATGTAGCTTATTTGAGCGAAGTTTACGTTAAAAGTGGTGTCAGTATGATTCTAACGAGACAATCTTTTGAATGAACCAAACTTATGTTTTCTCTTCATGGCTCCTTAAATGATCATAAAAGTGGGTGGCTTTCTCAGTCCAGATAGCCGCGAGCTAGCGCAGCTGCTTGGGCGCGAGTGATGAGGCGTTCTTGGTCCTCGCACCGTGAGCTGGCCAGCTCGCGCTCCCACTGCTCAGGGGATGGGGATGGGAGGGGGTTTGGCGCGTAGGGGCATTCCCAGACTAGGTGGTAAGTAGTGTTTGGGACGGAGCAAGAAGGGCAGTTGTAGGGGTAAGTGGAGGGAGATATGTGGTGGAGTATCGTGGTGTTGTAGAATGTGTTGGTCTGCAGTCGACGCCAAATGCGAGCCGCCTGTGTGCTGAGGGATGGGTGAGGAGGAGGGTATTGAAGCCGCAGTTGGCCATAATGATATAGGATTTGAGTGTATCGGGGAGGGACCGGGGGATAGATGGAGGGTTCGAAAATGTCCTCTTCCGTCGACGAAAACGCCCGGAATGTATGAGCGCGGGCAGCGCCGTGTGCCGCCTCGTTTCCCTCGAGGGAAGAATGGCCTGGTGTCCATACAATCTGAATGTGGGGTGGATCCTTGATTGATGATAGTATCTTCAGCGCTGAGGGAGAGATGCGGCCTGTAGAGTAGTTGCGGCAAGCCTGTTGCGAATCTGTGAGGATTGCCACGTAGTTAGAGGAAGCCGTGGTCGCTGCTAGAGCGATGGCTGTCTCTTCAGCCGTCGTGGTGCTTGCGTGGATAATGCTGAGGGAGGTAACATTGACAGATTTGGAGTCGACGACAACCAGTGCGTGAGCAGGGCGGGATGTATACGGAGCGACGTACGTGTATCGGGTGTCCGGTTTGTTGTGGTATTCGGCCCGGAGGCGGGTGACGCGGGCCTGTCTTCTGCCTTGATTGAAGGAAGGGTGCATGTGTTTGGGGATGGGGACACGAAGATGTGAGCGCGGAGTGACGGAGGGATACGCTGGGGGTGTCTAAAGGAAGAGGAGTGGGGTAGCCTAGTTTATGCAGTACCGTGCGACCCGTAGGGGTGAGGGCAAGGCGAGTGAGTTGCTGGACCCGCTGTGCTTCGAGGAGCTCAGAAAGGGAATTGTGGATACCTAATTGCAGAAGGCGGACAGTAGGCGTGAAGGCAGGGAGGCCGAGGGCGATTTTGTATGATTTCCTAATAAGGGCGTCTAATTTGGCATGTTCCTTTGGTTTGAGGTTGACGTAGGGAGTACCATATGTAATTCGGTTGATCAGTAGGGCTTGAACAAGACGGCAGGTGTCTGGTTCTTTTAGTGAGAATTATACTAAAGCTCATAATAGTATTTAGAAACGGGACTAAAACACTTTGTAAATGCGATTCATATTATTTGATAAATATTGAGGTGACGAAATGGGTCCAGGGAGGCGCGTGCTCCAAGGATGCACGAGGAGGGCGTGGAGCATATACCATTGCGATCTCCTGCTCCACGGTTGAGCCAGTGGCTACTGGGGTCAAGCAAATCCAACTAATTTGCTTAATTGCGCTTTTAATTTATTATTCTGTATTTCAATAGAAAATTATTTTATTTTGTTTACAGCGGTTATTATGAGCGTATTGTTTCGTTTTTTTTTGTAACAAGCAGTTTCTGCCGTCGAGGGCAAACAACGCAGTCACGTGAGTATGCCCGACTGTCAAAAAAACGCGTGCGCTGAAAGCGCGCCACATTCAGAACAGTTGATGGTCGGTGTTATGTTAACAAACCCATCCTCCGTTTTCCAATAAAAAATTTCCTCTAGGCACTCAAGTCTGCTTACGGGCCTTCAAGGAGAAAGAACGTTTGTACTAATACATTTTACTTGCGCTTTTTTTCTTGCTTTCATTTTTTCCTTTATCATTTCACATGGATTACACCTACCTGCTTCTCTTCTACACTAACGCGTTTACTATACCGAATGGCAAAAAATGAAAGCTGGTGATGGAAGCGCGCCACATTAAAAAAAATCGCTGTTCGGTAGTACCTTAACAAAACCCTCTGTCTGTTTTTCTATAAAAAAATTCCTGCGCGCACTCAAGTCTGCTCACGTGCTTTTCACAAGCAAACCTGGTGATACTAGTAACTACTTTACTAATACGTCGTACTTGCGCCTTCTTCCTCGTTTTCGTTTTTTTTGGTTTTCGTGACGGATCCCTTTTAGAGGCTTGTTTTCTTTTATAACGTGTTTGTGTGAGTTTGTTTTCTTTTATTTGTTCGTATTACTGCAGAAATTGCGGTATCAAGCAGAGCGGTACCCGCCAAAGCATCCCTAGAATCGTGATACTGCGAGCATGGTTTCTACCTGTCCTATTCCAGTGGCATCACGTGCAAGTGACGGGAAGCACTATTCTACAACTTTTGCTTTTCATAATCACAGTGTTATGAATTTTGCGAAACGGACACATTACCTCGTCAAAGCTCCCGATTTCCAACCAATCCCACGAGTGACTTTACGCTACAAAGGAAGGAAGGCAGCAACGACAACATTTTAAATTTGTTTGCTTTATTTCCTCTCATCTCTGTCTTCTCTCCCTTCTTAACTGCCGCTGCGTCCGCTTTTCTAATGGAGACGAAAAGTAAAAACGCCAGAGTGTTCGAGATGTCGGCGAAAGTTCAAGATACCCAGTTGGTAAAAATAAACCCGGGGCCCTCCACTACGCTGTACCTCATCGAGTATGTGGCGTCAACGCGATGAACCACAGGATCTTCATTAATGCTCTCTTACTTCGCACCTATCTCACCTCCGCTTACCTTATCTCTGGTGTGACGCGGTTATTTTAATTGTTACCTCTCCCCTTTACTGCCTTTAATGGTCTGCTTCCCGCCATAAGACGGTGACGCCGAACAAAACCCTTTAGTATGATTAGATCCCCTCGGAGAACCGACACGCGCCGTTAATTGTATCTCTATATACTGTAGACAATTTCCCCTAGGGAAATTCTGCTTTGCTCTGTTTAAATTGCCGCGCTCCACTTCTTCTGCCATCTGTAAACTAACGGTGGAAACGCTGCACTTTTTTTTGGGGGGGGAGGGGGTGAGGGAGAGTGACCACAGCATTACACTTATCATGTACGCTAGAGAAGCGCAGCAGCGCTTGTCAGAGGGGGGAGTCGCTACTTCGGAATGCCGCCAGCCAGAAAAAAGCAGCCACCACCTGCCACCTTCAAGGAGCCCCCACGACAGCAAGCGGACAGCCATTCATGAAGCTGTGCCGTAAGCCTCCCGACATTGTAGTACTGCAGCGAATGCATATCCTGTGGCGTTTGTTTTAATTACACTGCTTCACTAAGGCCCATATTCGAGTTGCAGCTTTCCGTGCGTAATTTCTTGACATGGATGTTGTCTGAACCCCCTCGGTAGCCAGGAATACCTTCAATCCGTATAAGCTATCCTTTTTCTGACGTTTTCAGAAGGAGTGTGCGTCACGCAACGCCTCAATGGAAACTCTCCTCCGCGCTGGCGATAACTGAAGCCCACGATCGTGCAATGCCTCGTCCAAAACTGATTTGCCAGCACACGATAAGTCAAGCGCACGCTCGCTCCAACGTGGCAGAGATATAAGGATGGTATAACCTGCGGAAGCCACGTACGCCGAACGAACTAAAAGAAAGGCGAGGTCGGCAAACACGTCTCCAGCGGTAACTATGCCCATACACCGCGTGACTGTCAACTGGTGCCGGTCGATGGTGCGGTCGCTACCAATGCTTCCGTGGAAGCTCCCCGTTATACAACCCGCCGTGCAGACAAAACTAGCTCCACGATTGTCAAGGAGCGAAAGGCGCGTCGGCGTCGTCGCAAACTGGAACCTGTCACCAGATGACTGCCCAGACAACGCACAGTACGTTTGGAGAGAATAAAAACAATCTTGAAATTTCTCCTTGGTACAAAAGATCTTTCGGGGTAGAAATGTGCGCCCACGACGACCCTAAGCACTGAATCCAGCCACAGTACCCCTATTACGACCCTAAGATGTTCAGCACGACTTTTCAAAACCATTTCCCAGTTTTCTCCGAGCGCTAGTCTTAATCAAACACATCCATCCCACTCGTGGGCGCAGCGTAGCAACCAAGGCTACGCTCACCCATGGCATCGCTTTCTCCATGACAAAGCGTCGAAGCCACGAAGTCGTCTTATACTTCCCGTTAGCATCTGGAAAAAATTCACGAGGCCACCGTCAGCCAATGGTGCCACAGTCGCAGGGGTGGTAAGTCAGAAATGGAGTTCACTCTTGTGCGAGTGGATAAGAGCTGCCAATACACAAGATTTGCCCACGGAAGCCTTTTTCGTACAACGTAAAAACATAGTCGATGACAAATGAGAGACATCAACGCCGAAAATGCCGTCGTTCATGCTCGAACGCACTGTGGATACGCTGTATTGGGACGAAAATGATAAGCGCCCGCCGTGGTCACTCATCAAAGCCGAAAACAAAAGCAAATATAGACGGTCGACAGCCCGACGTGTTGCGCCACTACGGTAAACCCATTTGCTTACTTGCTTTGTGCTTGCGCAGATTTTCACTGGGGCTTCCGTTAAACCACAAAGCAAACATTATTCAGTGGATGAACAAAACAGATCCAAGTTGCGCCCCGAGTAACATCTGATTTTCGGCCCGACCGTCATTCGATTTGAGCTGTGAGTTGCACTTTGAATATTCTATAAATGAAATTGCAACTCGCGGCTCAAATTGAATTTCGCTTGATTTTCGCTTGATGATGGCGTGGGCACGCATGCACGCGGATGGACATTGGAGGTCCTACGGTGCTTCGCAATGTTACCGCCGAGGCAGTAAGCCGTTTGACTTACAGCTACTCATTCACAGTTGCAGCCCAATGGGTAAGACGACTGGCACTATCTCTGTCTAGTCTACCGGACACAGGTTCGAATCCTGCCGGTGCCTGTGTGATTTCTTGTGATTGTAAATGCGATGCATGCGGACGACGACAGACATTGTGCGGTGCTAAGGTACTCCGCACCTAGAACGCAACGCCCCGCTCCGGGCGTGGCCAAAAGTAAGGCTTAGGATTTCAGAGTGGTAGTGCTGTTGTCTAGTTGATGCTAGGGAACGAGTATTGAAGCTCGATTTCAAAAGCCGCTGCATGGGAGTGATAGAACATATTGTACGTTCTCACCGTAGGCGGCCCGAGTAGAGCGCGCTGACTAGGCCAGGTGTCATGAACCAGATTCCGGCGGTTTCGCTCAAGGTGTATAATGCTCCACTATCACTACATTCATAACCCGAGCAGCTGGAATCTCAAAGGTAGGCAGTACGCGGCCTTTCTGGAATAGCTCCCTAGATCTATTTTTCCTTAGATTTGCATTTTTACTCTAAAGATAACAGGAAAGGCCCACTTCTCTTTTGATGATTTGTCATTTCGATTGCATCTCCCACTGAAAAAAAAACAGCATTTCCTGTAAAGGCCGTTTCCTGTAAACCAAGCATTTCCTCAGCAGGACGGGAACACTCCCCAGGAACAAAACACCTGCTTCGCCCGCCTGGTTTTTCTTCACGGTCGGGTGGGTAGGCCACACCAAGTTCCACATCCAATTGGCCAGCTGGTCCGGTGTCTTGCACCACTCCAGGAGTGTTCCTCTATGTCTCCGCCACTCGTAGGCAGTCCTTGAAGTACGGCCTTGGCTGTATCATTCCGCATTCAGAATTTTTTTTTGTGTCCGGTTGAAGGCTCCAAGAACCCACTGAGTCCTTGCAGTTCTTTCGGCCAATGAGAATATCTTGCGTACCATGAAAAGAGCCTGGCATTGCAAACGTACACAGCCGTCATTGAGGCGAAGACACCAAGGTTAGATAGTTCGAAGTAGCAGTTAGGACTAACAAAAGAGCCCGATGTAGAAGAAATATACTGTAGAGGAAATGACAACTGGGCTAATTGGTAATGCATATGGGACATCTTGAAGGTAGCGCACTTGAACAGGGGCCGTCAATTCAATACATGAGGTGAATTTAAATTTTTAAATGGCTATGGAACGTCAATACAATACGCGCCTTCATCCACACAGTTTGTTTTATGCCTGTCATGTTTTGAAATGATCCGCTGCAATGTGACTTATGTATGATGTGTGGTAACATAGGTTTAGGTTAAAGTATTTACCTGTGTGTCTGTTATAATAAAAACGTGTTGTGAGTCAGCGCTGTGGTTTGCCGTTTTCTTTCCCTAGTGTGCGTGTTTAGGTGAGCTACCTTCAAGATGTCCCATATGCATTACCAAGTAGCCCAGTTGTCACTTTTTTTCTGCCTCCAGTGGCGTGCAAGAAGCACCGCGATTAATTTCCTACCTTCCTCGAAACATTTCCATTACTTGTCTGAATGGGCATAACGCTGCCGAATGCATTTCTATAGACATGCGGAACATGAGAACAGTGTATAAACTCAGCTGTCTTCGTTTTATCTATTGCAACCTATTGCAACGTGCTCTTACTTCATGTCTACAACGAGTTATCTCGGCGTATGAATAGCTGACAATAATAATAGCGCAGAACCAAGTTTTCGCACCCTCTAAATTTAGCAAGAAAGAGACAATGGTGTTTAAAGAGTGAACAAGCGGAGGCGGTGTCATCAGGTGGAAAAAAAAAATTCCTCCATCTATTCATATTTGCTACCCCAAAGCAAAGAATACCGCCATTTCCAGAAATGTTTAAGAGCGGGGGCTTTAGAGAGCTGATCTTGATGATAATCCCTGCTGGTATCGTGCCAGGCTCTGTCCGTTCCCGCGACTCTAAAATCAGCGAGGCAGTCGCGCCAAAGTCTACGTTGTTTACTTTAACTTCACGGACAAGTAGACATAACCTAGAATACTCATTATAACCAATTTTCGCCAGAACTGACACTCACAAGTACACATTTTTCCCCCGAACTGTGTCTGATTGAAATTAATTGCCACGAGAGGTTTTTCAATCTGCTGAATATATAAAAGAGCTTGAGTCACACATTGTACATTTTGATGGTGAAAGTTGCTATAGTCTTCGTGTTGTCTTGATTGTTGTTACAAATCTTCATTATATTGTATGTATACTGTGTAGTCCCTCCTGCCAGGGCCAAAATACTGGCCTGCATTATCGTTAAATAAATAAATAAATAAATAAATAAATAAAATAAAAGTGACGGACAACAAAATTTCTGCATCACCGATTTTACTTGCGACACGCTTGTTATCCGTACTATTGTCAAACCAAAACACGTAATCATCTGCGCTGGAAAAGCTACTTCCGTATGCGGTGATGTTCCTTTTGTTTCGGTGCTTTGAAATCTACAAACATTTTCCCGCGTGAATATACGCCTTTTTGTTACCAAAATAATATTATGTCGGAGCACACCATAAACAACGGGATCCAAAAAAACAAGGGAAACAAGCTCCTAATATATCCATCAATTGATCGTTCACGATGAAGTTACCGAGAGGTGAAACGGGAAGTTCCCGGACATCAAACAGAAAGTAAAAACAAACCTTGAGTGAGTTCCGCTTCTTGCGCTGTAAATTTTTACAGTTGACATCATTTAGAAGTCATATTTATATTCTATGTAAAAACAGTCTACTCTAAAACAACGGTGTCCGGATGATGTGGAAAAAATCTTCTCTTATTTGAATGTATGGGTTTAGGCTGCGGGGAGGTCGTCTTGATTTTGTAGCCTTATATTTGCCATAACCGTGATTGTTGTCCTAGAATGAAAAGCCAGCCGATTCTGTCACGCATTGGGTGTTGTTGCATGCACCTATGCTACATGATCAGAAGCCATTCTTGTATCCCGGGAGGATTCCCTATAAAGCGCCGCAATATTGCTGCTGTTTCTAAACATCCATTGTAAGTGCAGAAGCTGTACTAACTAAAACAGTAGAGACACATCCCGGAACTCGGACAGGTGCAACCTCTGAAGATGTGCGCAAGACTGAGTCAAGAGGAACAAAAGATTTCGGCCTTGGGCCAAGAGTGCGAAACACTTTGTAGCTTGACAATTTGCACTT
The DNA here is from genome assembly GCF_048455015.1 of Haemaphysalis longicornis. Taxonomy (NCBI): domain Eukaryota; kingdom Metazoa; phylum Arthropoda; class Arachnida; order Ixodida; family Ixodidae; genus Haemaphysalis; species Haemaphysalis longicornis. The sequence continues at coordinate 35,573,550 of NW_027526233.1, read as the reverse complement.
TTTTTCGTTTTTTTTTCGTTTAAACTCAGTGTCTGAAGCGCTCCAAGAATTACAAAAGGAACGATACTACTGTAAAAGATTGTTCAAATTTGTTTTGTTATTATTAAATTGAGTCTCCAAAAATATTGAACTGTCAGTGATTATTTAGAAGCTTCATGGAAGATGAACAAGAAAATAAAGAAAAACACACTTGTTATGACGCAAAGAAAGCATCCCCATCGCGAGGGGCATGATCAAATGCAGAGCATTTCCGCGCGGGGCGGGCCTGCAAGTCGTATGGATTACGTGTTAGTTGTTGTTGTTGTAATTGTTCTCTTCCAGCGTAGACATTGTCGATGAAGTCGATGGTGAAACGTGAAACGTGCCGTGAACCCCCTGCCGCGGCTATGACGCAACGTAGAGCGGCTATCACGCAACATATCGCGGCTATGACGCAACACAATCCAACACAATCCACTTTAATCCAATCCAATCCAAATCCAAACCTATCCAAGCCAAGCCAAGCCAATCCAAGCCAATCCAAGCCAATCCAATCGAATTCAATCCAATGCCCCTCGCGAGAGAGTGTTATAGCGCCGAAATCGCGCCACCACACGAACGCGTGATGTTGACGTCACGATCACGCCACAGATGTTAGCGACCGGAGCGCGCGCGAAAGACATATGTGGTTTAAGCGCGAACCGACCGCGGCGAGAGAGCGCGATGCGAGCGCCCCCACCTGTTCTTGCGCGCGAACCGACTTGCTCAGCGCGAACCCAACGCGGCGAGAGAGGGTGTTGCGCACGTTGTGCGCCCGAACCGAACGCGGCGAGAGAGCGTGTTGCGAGCGGAGAGAAGGCGAGGAGGACGCGGGGGAGAGGGCGCACCTGTGGCCGACGGTTTAATGAGTCAAGGATATAAGGCGCGTTCGTAACGTTCCATTCTGTGTCGGCTTCGTGGCGCAGTGGGTACAGCACTGTATCATGACTTTGCGGATATTGTTTTGCCTGAGCCGATGTACAGATCCATGTACCGTGCAGGGCCTGGGCAAGACGTACTTAAACGAGTAAAGAGAATGGCATTGCCGCCATGGGTTAAAACGTTCTTTTTTTAAAGGGACAGTGAAGTGATTTGTAAACATTGCGGGATTACAAGCGCAAATTGTAGTTCGGAGTCCGTAGGCATTGTTTCGACCACACTGGCCGCGTTTACATGAATTTATTTAGTAGAAAAATCAATTCGAAAATGCTGCCCTCCTCTCTTTACGCTCGCCCATTTTCTGTGGCGTTTTCGTGTGACGTCAGCAGGAGATGAGCTGGAAAATGGCTGCGCTACTGCACGGTTCGCCGACCAGCCGACCTACCGATCGAGTCAGTCGGCCCAGCGTTTCGTCCGCCGGCCGCCGGCGGGTCGTCGCTATTCGCTCGCTCAATTGAAACTAAGCCACAACACCTTTGTGAATGAAAGAATGTGCCTTTCCTTACTTTGTTAGTTTGTACACTGTGTCAAACTCAGAGTCCGGGTCGCTCCACACAAGCGCTGCACAAGTGCACATGCGACGCTTCGCTGACTTTACGCTAGTAGGAAAATCTAAGGCCAATTGAAGGCGGGAGAAGAGTCAGCGAAGTCAATATAGGTACTAAGAAAATAAAATCACCTGAAACTTTTACCGTACAGCGCAAAACTAGGGAGCAGGAAGCACTTCTTGCGCTGGGTAAACAAGCACAGCGGTCAGCAGCACGACCGCACATCTGCGATCGCTTTTCCGTCAAAGAAATGCAATTGCTAGACGTGAGATATTGTGGAAGTTTGGGGGACACTTACTGCAGGAGTGATATACAACAAATAGTCACATAAAATACTTAAAATGCTTAAAATAAATAAAAGTGTAAACTGGTCATACATTATAAACCTTATATATCCAAACTGACTAGCGCCGGCTCGTGGCCTAGCGGTCTGAGGCGCTGGAATTTGTTTTGAAAGTCGCAAGTTCGAATCCCCGAGGGTACATGTTTTTTTTTTGTAAGTAGATTTTTTCGTATGCGGCCGATGTTTTCTGAACTGAGTTCACCATTTTTGGGCCGTAACGTTCACTGCTCCACGAGCCAGATCGCAGAACGCGCGCATACTGACAATGACGCGCTAGCGAGTTCTCGTTGGCGTGCTGTTGCCACAAGCACCGACTGCTTGCGGGCAGTGGGCCCAGGCCTGAATCAGCACACCGTTGGCCTGGTGCGAACTAGCTTTTTACGAACAGACAGGAGTGAGGCAAGCTCCGAATATGCGGGAAAAGCGCATGGCATTTGAGAGTCTGCGGTGACGCGGAGGGCGTTCATCCACTGCGTAGGCCTCGTCTAGTGATTTCTACGATTCCAAGCCGCCCTGGGAGGTTTATCTTAGACATTTGACAACCGACAACATGGCAGAAGCGCGGTACGGCGATAATTGAGAAATCGAGAATGCCCATCCAACAACGCCATCAGATGTCAAGCATGTTGTTTTACAGAACCGAAACCGAAACCGAAACTTTTGATTGCTAACCTTGGGCATCGTCCAATCACGGTGCCCCCCCCTCCTGACGTCACAGCCTTTAGTTGGTGCGGCCGCCGCAAACCGCGCATAGTAGTTTTTCTTCTTTCGCGCTTTGTAAAATAATTACCGATTTGTCAACCGGATAAACGATGAATAGTGTATTAATTTGAGCCAGTCTACACAGTGCAAGCAAAAACGGGAGCTTGACAAATTCACTTCAGTGTCCCTTTAAACTTCACGTGGGCGTCCTTCCAGTAAAAACCTGGCAAAAAGAGAAAGGTCTATACATTCCATGGGGGGTAGACTGTTACCCATGCAAAAAACCAGAGACGGTTGAACATGTTTTCTTGGAGTGTTGGGATGGGGTCTTCTTTTGGGATGTGCTTCAGCGCACATTAAAGAAGAACTTCCCCCTGGATGCCTACGGGATCAGGTTTCTACCCATTCAAAGCGAGGATGGGGTACCATATGACCTCGTCATGGGTCTGGCCCTGCACGGCATTTGGAAATCGCGCATGGCCATCCGCCAGCGCGACATCGATTCCAAACGGTCCAAAGAGTACTTTTCTGAGTCTGTTCGATGATTATTGAAGTGTGGAGGGCTCAGCCCGAGCCTCCGGAATGGTTGCCCGTGTTTGAAACTTTAACAAACATGAAACAATTTTAGCCATTACTCTGTTAGTTAAGTGCTGGCTAGCGTCTTTAAGAGTGTAGTGTTTTGTTTGTGTGTCAAAGTATGGCAATAACGAAAAAAAAAGCACCATGTACCTTGCGTTCCGCCCGCACAGTCATGGGATCGAAACCTGGCGCCGGTAAGTATTATTTTTTTATATAGAGCAGGGGGAGCGATGCGGACTACAGACGTCACCGCGGGTGACATCGTGAGTGACTGAAATGCTCTGCATTTAAAAAATATTTCTAGCATAATGCTTTGGTAACTATTGATCGATCGCATTCGCGATATGTGCACAAGAAGAGGGCAAGTTCACTCCGGAAGGTACCATCAACATAATGGATTAAAACTTGAGAGAAGGCTGCCCAAGCCACTCCACCTTCAAAACATAAGGGTGGACTTTACGTGAATTTAAGTATAGAACTTATTTCTCTGAACACGCCATGTCGGTAGGGATTTTTTGACTGAACTGTTTTGTAGTTTTTGATTCTTCAAATGAGACAAACAAATTAGTCAAAAATACGTTGTTTTGTGGAAGCTGTATTTCTAAGTTATCGGATTTAGGGTAATTTTGAAGTGCAGCTTTTATTATTTTCAACTTTTCTAAAGTCTGTATTTCAACCAAATTTATAGTTAAAAATTGTAGGCTAAACATATAAACTTAACACACAACTAGCTTTTTTTTTTTGACCTGCCTTGTTGGCTCCGTGGGTGCGGCGCTAGCAGTGGATACTTAGGAAACTGGTTTGATCCATTCGTGTGTTTCTAAAGCTCCCTCCACGACGCCCCACGTGACAGCCTGTTCGTGCGATTTAGAATGGTAATTAAAGCGGCCATGGCCTGCGCCCTGCAGTTAAAATGATCTAAAGCATGTAAATCTGCCTTATTAGAAAAAGTAAAGTAGAATTATCATGAAAAAAGACATGGAAAAATTAAAAAGTGCGCGTACTGGGGCTCGGGCGCAGGCCGTAAGCATCAATACCCACAACTTTGCCTGGATGCCACATAGCCATAACGGGGTCCATAGAACGGCGGTCAATAGCAGGCGCTCAATAGAATACAGGGTGATCAAAATCAAGTACAGGTTTTTTTAAAATTAGGCGCTTAGATTTGCATGAAGACCAACTATACAGTGAGGCTATGCGTACAGGGGGAGAAATAATTACGGGGTCATGATTGATGCCGGTGGCGTAAGTAACTAATTATGAGTAGTAATTTTTTAATTGATTGCAGTAAGCAGGCCTGTTTGTACTGAAAATTTAGACGAAATCGTGTTTCTAGGCAGTGTCATTTGGCAGAATTCCCGTAGAGCGTTTATAGTCGGAGATATAGAACGCGAAGTTTACTTGCCGTTCGCATGATTACGCATGCTAGAGAGCAAAAACAGGTGCAAAGCTCCTCCGTTTTGTTCTGTGCCTCGATAGCGGTTTCGAGTACATCAGATTGCGATAACGTCAGGGAAGACTGAAAGGGCGCCAGTTATCACTTTTGCCTATGCCTCCACCCTGTTGACTAACTAAACAGCGTGTATAGAAGGGACGTCACAAAAGGGGGGAGTTTGGGTCGGTGTTCGCTGTGTAGCATGCGTAAGTATGCAAGCGACAATTAAAGTTCGCAGTTCTATATTTTGAATAACAGATGCTCTAAAAGAATTCCGCCAAACGACACAGCGTAGAAACGCGATTGAGTCTAACTTTTCATTAAAATGATGCCTGCTTACTGCAGACACTAAAAAGGTAATTATTGAATTTTAGTTAATAGCACCATAAACATAATTGTTACCACCTAATTGGGTGTCGCCCTGGGCGCATAACCTCACTTAAGAGGTGGTCTTCACGTAAATCTGAGCCCCTAATTAAAAAAAAAACCCTAGACTTTATTTTGATAACACGTCATCACACGCGTTGTGATCAGATGTGAAACGTGGGTTCGCTGTGCCGCGAAATGTTTTGAAACGCGCATCTATGTGGCGGTGGACACTTTCCTTTGAATAAACAAAGCGAAAACCCCCGGATATCTGGATTTCGGCGTACGTCAAAAATTTCCAGGTGGACAAATTTAATCCGGAGCCCTCAATTACGTCGCGCCCTATAGCTTGAGTGCAGCTTTGGAGCGTTAAATGTCCGAATAAAAAATCTTTGTTTGAACAAATGTAATAGACTTGCCGCTTACGGCACAGCGAATTCCCCAGAAAATTGAACCCATGCTTAGCAGCCACAGGTAATCTGATTGTCCAACACATTTGAGATTTAGGACTCGCACTCAGACTGCGATGTTACGACCCACTGCATGACCTAATTTTCAATTAACCGCTAAGCCACCCCCGCATCGTGAGCAATCTTAGAACACCTAGATTTAAATGCTGTTCTTCTTTCAACAACGAGAGGAACTATTATTAGGGGTGGCAGAAGACAAGGCATAAACTATGATAGATTCGAAGGATGTATCTACATTGTTTACATAGCTGCCATCACCGAGCACCGAAAGGCTGCACCAAGCCACAGATTCTTTTTTAGAAGCTAAATGCATACTGCTGCGCTACAGTAACGCCATCATGGTCATATTGCAAAATTTTGCTCTCGTCGCAAGTGGCCGTCTTGTCAAGACCACAATGAATAAACGGGGGTGAGATGATGAGATTAGTACAAATAATTAATTGCTCGCCACAGCGGATGACAATGAAGGACTTGGTGAAGACTGCTCTCCAACCATTGACGCCCGGAAGCTCAAGACGAAATGACGAAGGGGCCTGGAACCACGGTTAGCAAAAGGGCTGGGGACTCGGTATAGCCGGAAGGTCTCCACTGCTGTCATTACGTCTAATCTCGGTTGTTATGGATCGCCGGGGCATGGTCTGTAAACATGGGGAGGAGGGCATTTTTGAGCGCAGCTCGCGGTTGCGCTGAAGCTGCCCGACGCGGAACATGTAGCTTCGGTGATTGCGCCGATGCGTTGACTGTGCGATGCTGGGCCACGACGGGTATGAACCCGCACACTCCGCCAAAGATGATATGATGATAAAAGATGGGCGAACGCAGGGTATTTACATTATTTACATGGCTGCAATCATCGAGCCTTGAGTGGCGACACCCGGCCACAGCTTTTTGTTTGTGAGAGGGTATGATCATAATGATATGCGCAAATGCCTGTTCGCCGTCGTCTTGTTATAATATTTTCGAGATGTTCAAAAACCAATGCAGCATGTGGCTTGAGAAGATACCATAGATTACATCTGTATGTAAACGTGCTCACAAAACAGGGAGAAGGAAAAAAAGAAGACACCACGCTTTCGTGCTTCGTCCATGTTGTATGAGCACCTTCACCTCCGAGATAATTACATTATAATGAACTCCTTTTTTGTCATGTGGCAGTATATTTTTACTTATTGCAATGAAACGAAGCACGACCAAAGCCACGTTTGAATTTCTCTATGTATTGGTATATCCCGGTAAAGGTGGGTTGTCAATACGACAGTTTAGGTGGCGTAAAACTTCCCAAATGATCACAAAAGGCAGAGGGAAGAATCTGATGGTATAATTTTACCAGCCATGTGCGCCTTTTTTGCGTTATATCAAGAAATGCACAATATGCAAGAAATTGCCAAGCCAAATCTGCGAAAGCATAACTAGCCTATAGGATTGGAATCACAAAATGATTTCCTTTGAAGTCCTTTTAAGAAAATTTTTATTTTACATATTGGTGAATATGGTTACTGACTATCACCAACAAGGCGGTAGAAGTAGGCGGCGGTGACTAGGAGCCTTTCCAAGATGCGCAAGAGGGAAAAAAACGAAAATACAGTGGATTCTCACGATCTTATGGTACTCTAAAGCAATCTGATGATATTCTTATTCTAGGGCCACGGGTTTCGAAATACGCAATCTCCTGTCTAGGTAAGGCAATCTATGCTTGAGTAACATATTTGCGAACACCAATGATGTCAAGCATAGTTTGGTTTATCTTTAAAAAGATTGCGTATTTGTACCTCTATTGCTCAGATGAGGACGATAGAGGCCTGCACTTATTTAGTGGATTTTTATATTTTGCTTCTTGTTTTCTGTATGTAAAGTAGTCGCCTGAAGTCAGCGCTACGTTGTTGCGCGTCCTTCTTCTGCGTGTGTTGTTATTATATCTATCCTTATCCTAGGCTTGTCCGTGGATTTTCAACCCCTAACCCTAGAACAGACCTACTTCGGAGCGAGCGAAAATGATGATGCTGAGACAAACACCATGCAACACCGCCCCTACCGTGTGCCCCTAATGTACCTTAAATGACTATAATAAATACTCCCGATATGCTTCAACCGCAAAGAAATTGGCAATCCTTTCAAAATTTGTATGTAACAATCGTTGTTTCGTGCGGTGTTTTGCAAGCACTTTTTCCTATGAGAAGTAGAATTCAAAATAGTGAATATTTTTTTCATTTCGACTCGATGCTCCTCACCGTCTTCAACTTCGAAACGTTTTAAAGCAAAGATTTCTACCTCTATCTGCAAGTGGTTCTTTCGTGGCGTGCGGATAAGAAACTCCCAGCGTGGCTGGGGATTGGGGAGGGCTATGTTGACTCACGGAGCACAGTGTAGATGGCGCAGTGATAGGGCTCTATCCAGCATCTATGCACGCAAGTGACTGCTCACACCGGTGGGCTCGTCGGCGGGAAGGCTTTGCCGTCTGCATTACCAACAGTGGTTTTAGGCCCGTTTTGGCGGTGCTTCAGGTCTATTTTGCGCCGTTTCTACGCGTGACTTCATTACTTTTTCAACAGCACCTGCTGGGTAAACGGGACCCGACGGAATTAGGTGAGCGTACGGCAAAGATACGTTAAGGATTCGTCTACCGTGCGGGAAAACGAAATGTGGAGGCCACACACAGACATCTGGCCGATACAATAACGCTGCCTTTCGCGCACTGTTTGCTACAAATGAGACTCCGTTTTCTAAATTGGTGAATAGCAATTCACTCGTGTTTTAGGAGCTATTACAAAATGCCAAATGGGCAACTGGATCTTATAAATAGCGATTAGAAAAGTTCCCTCAGCTTTCTCGCAATTTTCAAATTTACTCAACTAATTAGTTTTCATCGGCAAAGTTGAATCACTGAGCTCACATGCCAAGTGGTTCCGGTGTCTGCGCTTGTGTCGCGCGGTGGTGTAGTCCCAATCTAGCACATCAGGAAGGCTAGGTTCCAGCGTCTCACCCTTCGAAAGACGCTCCCCTTTGTTTTCTTTCGGACGACGCATGGACGGGCTGCAGCGGTGGCGTCCGCCGCTCTAGCCTGGAAGAGGAGGGATGGGGAGCAAACATTTTATTGTGGCTCTAAAGGCCAATTAGGGGAGTGCACGAGAAGGCTCGTTAGAGACGCGGATCCCCGAGTTTGCAACTGGTGTGATGAACGGGCGCACGCCATTAAGAAGATCGCAAGTTTCGATGCATCAGAGTAGCGGTCACGAGCGGCGAGCACGAGTCTGGCGCTGAGGCCGACAGTGCAGCAGGCATCGACTCGCCCGCCGAGGGACGGAATGCTCGTATAGTGAACGCCCCGGGACATTAAAGACTGCGCAAGGCAAGCGCACAACAATCCAAAATTCTGTTGTACTCGTCACCTAGTCGACACTAGGACATTGTTTCCGTGTGACATCGGTCTGACTCTTTTGGGAGTATATGACGTTTCTTTGCGTTTTTGCTTTATTCTCCGAAGCTTTGCCTGGTCGATTGTACCGACCCACGCCGGCAAGTTTGAAGAACATCCGTTCACCACCACAATTTATCTAGTTCCGCGATTACAACAAGCCCGCTATGGCAATGAATAAAGCTTGGATAATAAAACTGGAGTTCTTACTCGCCTTTGCCAAGGAAAAGGGAATGTTTGGAAAGACACTTCAACAATAGATTGAGAGGGAGCGCTTGAACGAAAGGTATTGTCGTGATGCAGAACGAGCTCCGGAGCCAGAGGCTGCCTAAGAGGCACATGAGAAAGACGGCGAGGTGCATGAACGTGAATGTGTCTGCCAGGTGGCCGAGCGGGAACTACCGCAGCTGGAAGTGGGCCTGTCACACCAACAAGCCACGTTTGAAACCACCGCTGTGGAGCCTTCGCGTGAAGGTGGAACGGCGCTTAGGCTAGGCGAATACCGGAAAATCCGATACCGTCACTAATTGAGGCACGGTACGAGCTGGACGCCTTCAGTCGGTTTTTCTCTAATTACGAGTGAGCATGTTCCTTAAACCACGGTTGTCCACAGAAGCCCTAGGTGTACTCAGACATTAGTCCGCGAAAGATGCGGTAGATTGTGCAAAGAAACAGCAAAATTTCCTTAGAGCACTACCGGTACACCGAGGAGGTTGCCGGAGTAAATATCTGACAAACCAAGCCTCACGATTCGCAAACTCTGCGACGATTTCTTGGGAGGCAGTTCAACGAAAATATATGCATGATGCACGATGCAGCCCTGATTCAATAGCACTGCCAAACTGATTACTAAAAATTTAATGCGAAACACAAACGTGATCAGCTATTAGTGGCACGCCCTTGAAGTACCTTGTAATAGAGTCTTCCAAAAAAAATTGTATCACTTCGGGGCGTTAGAGGGATCATTCAAGTTTTGTAGTCGTCTGTGTCCTATATTTGCAATAAAAAAGTAACAAACAAGCCTACGTGGACCATCATCTATAAGGCCATTCCACTTATTTATAAAGTTTACACGAAATAAACATTTCAGAAGCAGGCAGTGGATGATACTATAGTACGCTGAGCTCGCACAGTGTCGTTGTTTTTGGCGACACGGTCAAAGGGCTAAAAAAATAGCCCTTACACTGAGGATGCCTGTAAATTCCATCAAGAAATTGAGGGCCCAGGCTATGGCTTCTCTGTGGATGAATAAGACCTTTTTATTCAATGCCTCATTGCGATCCCTTTAAAACAGTGAGGTTGAAACGAAAAGGAAAAGCCATTCTTCAGAGTTAAATCGTGCTGTGAAGAAAGCACCGCTTAGCTGTCCACGGTTATACAAGGGCAGCGTTCCGAACACAATCGTATGCCTTCCGTGCGTGTCATCGCGCCCCTTCCTTGTGTGTGTCTCTCATCATGATTAGTATTCATGTTGAGGGTACATTTGAAATCCGCAACAAAGGTCCTGCACAGAAGAGAATAGCAAGATCCCCTCTCAAAATACCACGAGTCTATACAGATAACTTTTAATTCGTACTTTTTTACCTCAACAATACTGTTATCACTCTTGAAGAACGCCATTATTTACTGAATAAGGGAATTGGTATTGGTTCCTGCATGGTTGCAATTTTATGTAATTCGGTCTTCAAGAGACCGGAGAGAATGTCCGCATTGACTGAGAGGCCGAATCAGAATCCCAATGATAGAGCATGAGAAGTCGAAAAGAAAAAAACATTGCATTAAACCATGTTATGCGCCACTGAGGGAACCTTCTTCATGTGCGAAGGGTTCGCGAGGGGAACATCGGCCGACGAAGTGACACCGCCACGAAGGAAACCGAAATCACCGGTTTACTTCGGGACAGCAATGACGTGAGCAAAAATTGCAGCTCGTAACGCATGCGGTCATGTAAACAACGCGACACTGAAAAAAAAACGCACTGCAACGATTCTGCAGAAAAATAATACCGCGGTTCGGTCTACACTTCCGACGACGTTCGTGACATTGTAAAAAAATATACGGCGTGCCCCCTACACATGTGCTGGTTATTCCGAGATGGCCGGTGTTTTCGGTCCGGTAGTCTGCCGAATCTTCCCCTTGCTGCTCCTATCCTGTCCCGCTGCAGCCGAGGTGTTCCGTACAACTCCCCCCTAGCCCACGCGTGAGAGAAGTCTTAATACCAGACGGGGCCCTTGTGGGAATTTTCCTGCCTTGGTACGCACTGCACGTGTCCCTTGTCCGTTAACTGTTTATCGTGCGTACACGAACAGGGCTCATGACTCACAGTGGCTGAAGTCCGTATCTGTGTTCGTCGCGGGTTCACTGGGATTTTCCCACAGCGCGAATCATGCGTAGTAGCTGCGTGCCTACAAATCAACACTCTTGAAAAACACAATAAATGTCTTCTTTTCGAGATGCTCCCGCTTGCAGCGTTTTCAATATTGCTACATTCGCAGCCAAATTCTTTGCTTTGTAGCTCGCCCTCGTCGCTCCTGAGACTGGGGCAGGAGAAGCCATGCCGGTGTCGCTTGCGCGATGGCGACGCGAAGATAAGCAACAGCACTCTACAGGAGAACAATTCGACTCAACCGCAACGCGAACGTGTTGTACCCACACAAAAAAAGAAATGGCCCATCCGTGCGTAGTCTGCTGCTGATGCCAGTAGTGATGCACTGCCTTTCATTTTGTGGTTATGTAAAACGGCTCAGTGTTTGTGTGTATTTTGTGCCTCCGAGTTGGAAATCTTATTCCTACCTAGAACGCCCTATCCGATGGCCATGAAATCTAGAAGGCCGGGATCCTATCTCGAAGTTTACCTGGGCCGTTGATTTCGGATGCCAATTCTAAGTTACATCCGAAGCGCGGCTGTGGCGGAATCCGCTACTGCTTCCTTGTCTCGACGCAACCTGGGGCCGAAGTTCCTATTAACCAAAGGGTGATCCAATCTGTCCGAATTGGGGAGAGTTTTTTGTCAAACATCAAGGCACATTTTGCACGGGACCACACGCCGCTTCTGAATTAACCTTAATTGCAAATTACCAGGGGCATAATTAACAAGATTTTACTGTAATACCTTTCTTTGTGGTATTGGGCCGCAACCCTGACGGGTTTTAATAAAGAGGTAAAGAAGTGTTTTAGTTAAATCGTAGATTTTTAAAGGAGCCATGAAGAGAAAACACAAGTTTGGTTCATTCGAAAGATTGCCTCGTTAGAACCATAGCGACACCACTTATAACGCAAACTTCGCTCAAATAAGCTACATAATTAGGAAAAAAGGAAATGACCATGCGACCCACCAGCTCATTTTCCGCAACAGAACCTATGCCGTCACATGGGCTAAGCTCTGCGATTGGCGGAGGCCGGCAAAAGAAAACGCATGTTAGGCAGGGCTTACAGCTTGCATAGCGAGCTAAATGCCCGTGAAACATACTGCACATTCTTTTTATGACAAAGAACGGTGGCGTAAACGGTTGAAGGTCCGAACGAACTCGCAAGCGTGTGCGCCAATGCGTACGAAACTAGCGCCGCGGCCGAGCTCGACATCTCGCCGTCGCGCAGACGAATTTTCGGGTTCGAGGCTCTTCGGGGCCAACGAACCGTTCCAGCACGCACAGCCGCGACCTTGCTTCGTATCGTAATCCCTTCACAGGAGGTTGGCCGTCATATCGCCAACCAGCAAAGGTAAAAATAGAAACGAGGGGAGTAAGGAACAGCAAGAAGCGACGAGATAGTGCCAGTCGTCGCGTAAGTTTCGAATGGTGTTGGCTTGCTGCTGTCGTTACGAGCTCGTTTCCAGTTTACAACCACTGAAAACTTCAGTTTGTTCAGTTACGGCAGGGACCCTTACGTTAGCTCACTCCTGGGACATGCTGGCGCTCGTCGCCGACTTCGTCAAATCGCTCTGACCTTGGGGAAAAAAATGCCGTAAACACCGCGCATTGACGTTCGTATCTTTCTGGTCGAAGCAGAGAGCTCGCGCGAACGGCTTTCCATACACGACACCGGCCAACTGGCATAAGTGATACTGCTACTGAAATTGAACTATTATTAACCGTAATCAAAATACGGCACATACGTACCAGTCTATATCCGTCCGTCGCGACGGGGCTGACGAGGCAGCGGTGCCGACGGCTGGGCGTTCGTCTGTTGTGGCTATCGCGGAATGGTCGCTTTCCCGTCCACCGCGTATCCCACAACTCTTGCCGCTCGTGCACTTAGAAGCATTGAGCGTTTTTGTGGTGTGAGGTTGTTAAATGCAAGCCCGAGCTCCTCGGCGAGAGTTTTGTTCTCCGGATCAGGCGATTCCATGACTAGGGCTGCGGGTGCACTAGGTTTTACTAGTATTTTTAAAATGGCCGCCGTCTCGATCGACTCCCGCGTGTGGGTGCTATATGGAGTCGACATACTAAGTATCTGTTTCATGGACCGGCTCTATGACGCCATTGTACACGTCACGGAATGTTCAATTTTAGCGGGAGATTTAAAATTTTGGCTTAAATTGCCTTATTTCTCAGTGAATAAAGCATCATTTGCTTCCGGGAAAGCGCTTGGGGTACTATGAAACACCTAATCTTTCGAATAAAACAAACTTTTGTTTTCTCTTCATGGCTCCTTTAAGCTATTCAGGCTATAACCAGTATGTGAACCAAGGCAGTGTGCAGTCAGTGTTCCATGCAGAGTGATGAACGGAAAGGGCCTGCCTTTCCTAAACACATGAGCTGCAGGATGACAATGTCTTGCAGTTTTTAGATGTGGGAATTGATTGCTGGCTAGTTGGTTCATGACATACGAAGGAATATGTTTGCGCAAAAGACGAGGATGTGAGATAGAGAGGACAACACCAGCGCAACTTGCAACTTTATTTTTTGTAAAATAAAACACATATATACCTCCCATCGGTATCAGCCCCGATCTTAACAACAGCCGCACCACTCAATTCGGCGTAAAAAGATTCACATGTAAAATACATTGAAAAAAATATTTCAATAAAACGGGATATCGAATCGTACGCCCCGGATAACATATCCAACTTACCCTACATGTCTTTCGAAATCAACGCGTGTCGCACTTAAAATGAATGACGAAATAACAAAATCGGAGCCCAAAGGGCATAAAACCACACTGAGGATAAAATGATAACCGCGATGGGATAATCGAAGCGATGAAAAACTCTCAACTGGCGTTTCTAAGACTTAACATACCCTCAAACAGATCAAACATAGATACTGAAAACGAATTTTGAAGTCAGCACGTGTCAAACCAAAAACGAAAGTTGAAAGAATAAAAGCGCGAAATCACAGCCAAAAGGCGTAAAGCCACTAGAAATAGAATAAAAACTTGGGAGAGGATATTGAAGTGGTGACCAACAGCGAGGAAGCGTTTGCAACTTTTACAAACACTTAAAATGCCAAAGAATTGAAGTTCCCTTAAAGATGACCATCTAAGAAACTTATTACTGTTGGCAGGAAGGTTACCGAGGGGTGCTGACGCAATCATCCCTTACTGTCTAATTATGCGGATTTAATAATTTGTCTCCTAACTGACTCGGAACGCCATAGTAGAGGATGATAGGCCGCTAGGCCTAACGCAACACAGATAGCTAAAGCAGAAATGCTGCCTGCTGAGAATGAAGAGTCAGGGATTCTCACCACAGCGGACACAGGCCGGATGTGCGTAGAGGACACGAGTAAAAATGACGTCCGACAATCTAGGACAGAGGGCAGGCTAGATGACTGTCGGCCGCAATAAAAACCCAAGAGAGGAACAAATTATGTCCTCCGTGCCCCCAGCGCGAACGGACGCCAAGACGTTTTCAATGAAGGCAGCGCTAGCAGCTACGGTGGCAACAACGCTTATCACGAACCTGCCGAGAGAAGACGGCAAAATTATTGTAAAACCACGTGGTGGATGGTGCGTGGCGAAGATGCCGCTCCCGGCCATCGAGACAGCCATCATGTCACCGTTTCCTTTATTGGGCGCGCTGTTAGAAGATGTGGGGAGTCGCCTCAAGCGAGCAAACAACCCTACCGAATCTACAGGGCACAGGTGACGATGAGGGTTCCCGTCTGATGAGTGGCTTTCGCCGACCATAGCGGTAAGAATGAGTCGCAGTCTTGAATGAGCAGAGACTTATATTTGAACAGGCAAAACACTACACAAGCACGAGGACAGGTAACAATCTCGAGAGATAACTCACAGCGTGTACAAATGCGAGAAATAGTTCAAATACGAAAGGTACAACAGGGAGCTTTACGAGGTAGAAGAAGTAAATAAAAGAAAAACGAACAGTTCGAGGCATATGAGAAACAGAGTGCCACAATATTCACCGACCGGAAAGGACGATGCACCGCTGTCGGAGGTGGTTCGGCTACCTATGAAGCGTGCCTTCGTAGTAGACCAGGCAGCCCGAGACGATCAGGATGATTCGAAACGCGGGAGTACGTTGGAGTCGTCCAGGTCGCGGGTCGCCGATGGTGTGCTGCACAAACTGGCGAAGCCGTTGTTACATGACGACGTCCACACGTAGCTGGTTTGCTTAGGCGCGGCTTCTCTTTTTATGACTGTGCCAGCGTGGAGAGAGAGGGAACAACACACAACGGGACCGCCGCCGCCGACGGAACAACTTCCCTCTTTCTCCCTTCTGGAATCATCGGGGCACTTTAGCACTAGCAAGGCCACGCGAGCCCCCTCGAAAGAACTCGAAGCTTCGGTACAATCTGAGTGGCGGAGCATTTATTTTGGTATTTTATTGCCGGTGAGTTGTCGCGTTACCTCCGGTTCGCTCGAGAGAGTTCCAGCACTTTCTCGGGGCAAATAGAACCGAACTGAATGAATCGGACGGCTGTAAGAAGAATTAGGCGCTGTACAATAAAACGAAAAAAATTATGCGGTACGTTTAGCCGTCGTACGCCCTAGTTTGTGACACAGCCCCCCAGTTTCCGAATACTTTGCAATAATACTCCCAAAACTCACAAAGTCATGCGTACGTGTTGTTCACACTTTGCGAGCAAAGCTGCGCGTACTAACACAAAATCAAGTACAGAATATTTGTTCTACATAATACATAATGACGCGTACATAGTTTCCGTACTGGACACGGGTTTGGCACAGATTTCTTCTAAATAAACAATTTCAACTAATACAGCTGTTATGAGGTTGTAGCCAGTATCATCATCATCAACGGCTGCCTACCATCATGAGCAGCGGTGCTGAGTCAGCAGTGCCACGCGACACACGAGATCGAACACGACCGAGCACCTGGGCAGCCGCCTGTCTGCACCACTCCCTTTCGTGCAGGGCCTGCGCTCTCCAATAAAATGTAGGAGGCCACCACACCCTACCGAGTCTGCTTCCTACAAGTGGGGACCCGGATGTGTCTGCACGGTTTGCACACCCTACGCCGCCCCACATGGTACCCTCCGTGCCAGCCAGCACGGCGACGTCCTCCACCACCGAGGCCGATGACCTGCTCTCCACCTGCAGCATGGCAGCCCCACCTTCACCTACCAGATTTTAACCCATCGGCATCGCACGCCCTTACCGACCACCTTCCGCCTCGCCCGCTTCTGTCGCGCCACGCGAAAGCACTGGTGAGCTAAACAATACTCAAGCAGCAACCTCCCTTCCTCCTCGGATATACCTACACACACGGAAAGCCATTATCCGACGTCACCCCACGACCATTCCACCGGAACGCTGCCCCCTCCAAGCCAGCCTACACGGCAGGCCCCTCGGGCAACCGAAAAGCCACACATCGACGCACCCACCATCTGTCGTTGTGCCATTGCGTGTCCCGTCTCGGCGAAAACAGAGGAGCAGCATGAGCCTTCCGCGCACGACTTCCTCGACTGCACAGACATTATGGGCGAAACTGCCATCCCACAGAGTTACCTGCTCGGCAGTCAGGAACTGAGTGACCTGGAGGACACTGAGCGAGCACACGTGGCCATACCGCAGCTGGCTCAAAACTTTGGAGACTCCACTACCGCTTCTAGAGACCAAACCCCACTCTTCCCTGTTCCTTCGCGAAACGACGCCACGTCTTCTGCTCGGAGACGCTGTAGCGGCAAGTGAACGCAAAAATGCAGTGCACTTTGCGCCAGAGTCGTCGTTCTGCATCACCCAGTCCCTTTCACGACATTGCCGACGTCGCGCGCACTGCCGAGGAAACGTTTGACCCTCCACCATCGGCAACAACAGCGTCGCGTCCGACAGACATTGATCACCCGTCTACTTGTTTCAGGCTCATATTCCTTCAGACGCAAGATGAGTCATTGGAAGCAGCAAGCCCGAATATCTATGTCATTTCGCCAGTCTCCTATCCCTAGCGACTACGGACGACACTTCGCCCCTCACACGCTGCACGTTATCGTGCCCCGGGTAACCACAGAGATGGCCACACAGCGGAGCCGTCAAACACAAGCAAGCCTTCCTCGCCCTTGTTCCTTGGACCACTTTTCGGACCCCACGTTGCTCCCGAGCCCTTCTAGGCCTCTCCTGTGCCTCTGGGTGCGCCTGCTTCCTTTCGCATCACAAGACATACGTCGCTCTCTGGGTCCACTTCGCCACTCCCAGCCAAGACAACCCGACGGCATCAGCTGTCACCGGACGCTTTCACGGAACTGACCATGCCTACCTAAGGGCCTCGAACGTGGACAAACCTCCATAACTGATTGTGTTGTGGATGCCTTTACATAGTTTTTTTCGCTCACTCTACATCAGACATACAATTGTTGTTACGCGCTCCGCGCTAGAGGGGAGCTCTGTAGCCACTATCATCGTCATCAACGGCTGCCTACCATCATCATCAGTGGTGCTTCCCCGGCTCAGTCAGCAGTGCCACGCGACACACGAGATCGAACACGATCGAGCGCCTGGGCGGCCGCATGTCTGCACCACTCCCACTCGTGGCCGCACCTGCGTTCTCCAATGAAACGTAGGATGCCACCACACCCTACCGAGTCTGCTTTTTACAAGGTAACTAAACAGCGAGGTCAAGCTTGTGCATACTAGAAACTTCTGGGCAAAAGTCAAGACAAGTGCAAACTTCTGCAAAATACAGACTAGTCTAGTGCCAGAGTGTCACAGGCTCACATACAATGAGTGTGATTTATTACCCAGTAGCACATACACTGTACTGGTACAATAAAACTCGTAAGAACCATAACCGATATGCTGTTCCCAACAATATAAAGAGTACAAGTAGATGCAACCGTAAAGTTTACGAATGCCACAAGTAGTACCCCAATATTACTCAGTAAGGTGTACTGTACGAACATGAAGAAAAGTTCACGCAAAACGCAACTATTACGGGAATACAAAGCGTATAAACTGTACCGCCACAGTTACAACATAAGTACCAGCTTCGCGTGCAGTACTACAGAGAGAAATAATTAATACAACGTTCAAGTATACAGTAGACGACGTCAAGATACACATCGGTCATAAAAATATACTCCTACATCATATGCATACTTGAATTCGCATTCTTCATATCTATCCCGTGTCTATCGGGCGCTTGCGTAAGCGCCTGCTGAATTCTTCTCTGCGAATGTAGCGCGAAGCGACAAACTCTTTCGTCTCCGCCATGATAAAGGGCCCGCAAAAATTCTTCAGTGTTTAGGCCTTCGTCTAGCCAATGTCGGAGTGTCTGGCGACTTGGCCTTCCGTCGCCTTTCCTCGTGTAGTAACTGACTAGTCCTTCGTTACACCTGACTGTCGGGACAAATAGTTGTAGAGACGTTTTCTCTTACTCTTGAGCTCAAACCAGCACTCCTTCGGCTGGTAGCTTATTTGCTTGCCGAGTTTTGTAAGCCCGGTTTTCAATAGCTAGTTCTTTCCGTGCCCTAGGGACCTTCTCCTCCTCCGAGGCGACTACGTCGTAAGGCCGCAGTTTGTAATCCCCGGAAATGTGCCAGCTTTGGTTCGTTTGTTTAATATTTAATATAATATTTAATTTATAATTTAATATAACATTTATTATAATATTCATATACTGTAATAATATTTAATATAATGTTTGTTTAATATTTTCCTCTATTGATTTTAAAAAGAGCCCCTGAATGCACCTACGTTGAACTCTAGAGATCGGTTCTGATTTGCTGCTTTTTCTAAAACGTAAGCGTCATTGCTGTACATACCGGTAGAGAAACATGCAGACCAATATTTTAGTGTTTATGCAACCCAAGAAAGCCCACTTTAATTAGAAATATGCAATGCACATAATTTTTGATTTAGGAAGTGGAACGCAGTATTCCTCCAAGGGAAGCCATTGATACGCAATCGGCGTTCTTGCTAGAGGAGCACTTGAAGAACACCCGCACTGGTAGATGACCCCTGATTCCTGACATACGGGTTCCTCAGAGAGGAGTTTGCGGCGAATGCCAGGTTTTGCAGCGTGAACGATGACCTCACGACTATGGCGCCCCTCTAGTGCTATGCGCCGGGTTGATACTTACGCCCTTGGGTGTGACCCGCACATATCCTACCCTATTCAGGAGCCGTGACTTACGAGTCTGGCTCCCGCTGACCGCTTTCCAGCACAACCAGCTCCTTAACCGGCATGGCATCAAAATGCATCACAGAAACTTCTCGCTATGGGCCCCGACAACTTCGCCAGAATTTTTATTTCTTTGTGCAGATTTGGTCGACTCTACTCAGGGGCCTTGGAAGAAAAAACTACCAGAAAGACCTAGTTATGACGGCCCCGGAGTGCATACTAATACTCATTTGACAGTTTCGGCCGATCATTTTGAGCATTTAAGCCTGTTGCTGCAACAGGATGGCAACGTGCTCCTTTTCATTCGCTAACGCCTTGAACACGGATATTATTCGAGGGTGCGTCATTGCAGGTGTAATACTTCCGGCGCTTCGCTGCACTCCAAACCTCGATCTGCAGAGCCGCGCTAGTGCGTGAGCGGAGATAGCCAACGCAGACGCTTTCCGAAGGATCCAAAGTAAATATGCGATGATTTCTCTTGAAACTGAGTTACTGCCTGGGTTATATGGAGTGTATAGCGCGGGAAAAGACAACAACATGTAGCTACTGATGATTAGGGAATTCAAAGACTTTTTGTGTTGAAACGTTTGCGAGCTCGAACAAAATCGCCTGCGTGAACCTGCCGCAATTTCAACGATGTCTATACCAAGGCGGGTAAACATAAAGGTTACAGTTACATGTTTTGGCTTAATCAATGCGTATGCGCGGGATAAGAAACACATTTAATATATTTGTTGCAGTTATTTGTTCATTCTGGTAATGTTAGGGCGCAACCGGAGATGTTAAGGTGCCAAGCGCTTGTGTAACATTTGCCTTAAAATGGCGCCAAAGTATGTAAAAAGCACGCACTTGTAACTGGATGAATAACACTTGCGAGTGGATTGCTCTGGCCTGTTAACAAACCAAAGCTTTCTGCCTGCCGAAGAAGTCTTTTGTGGTCTATCGAAAACGCGCATAAGGAAAGCCAGCATTCTCTGAGAGGTATGATGATCGTGAGTGAAGCGAACAAGAATAAATCTATTCCCGTAGTCGGAAACGCACCGGAGTCCCTCTCCTTAGAGGACCCCCGTCAGCCCTTTCACCATTGACATGGGGTACGGATACCGTTTCACGAATTTAATCTTAGCGTATAATTTGCGACAGCTTGATTCCTACTGCTTGAGTTCGTTTGGTCGTCCTTGATCGCCCAACGTCCATTTAGACGGATTTTTTTAGAAAGCTTAGCATTCCCCCACGTCGTTTTGACATAGAAGTGATTGAATTTTTTCTTAATTTGCCTTTCTCGGCAAGGAATACATGTGTTTATAATGGTTACGCTTCCACAAAAAAGCAACCACTTTCCGACTTCGCATCGCCCTATTAACAAAAGAAGCAGCAGAGGACGCCAATCAATTATAAAAACAAAATAGGAATCAACTTCGTGATAAATTACAGGAACCCTGAGCACTCGGAGAACACGAAACATTTTGAGGTGGCTCATGCCATACAATTCGGAGTCAAAGTCCATGACCAGAAAAAACCTGGAGCGACTTATTCACAATTTTCCGGGCACAGAGAAAGACATCCTCGAAGCGGCAAAGAAGAAATTTTTGGGGGAAACCACGTCAACAGCCGTCGCCCACCCGGAGTACAATGGAAACCCCAACCCAGAACTTGATCAGCCATTCACGGCTCAGAACTTGATGCTGCACTGGCCAAGCTCACGAGAAACACCTCCCCGGGAAAAGAGAGAATAAGGAACAAGATGCTACGCAATACCAGCGAAAAGATGAAGGTTCATCTCTTGGGGAAAATAAACCTGATTTGGCACAGCGGCAGGCTTCCGGCCATGTGGAAACACGCAGATGTCACCATGCTTCCAAAACCCAACAAACCCTTGGGCATATCCAACCTTTGGCCGATATCTCGATTTCGTGCGGGGGCAAACTAATGGAACACATGGTGCTAGACCGGCTTACATCTCACATGGAGGAACCGGCAGAGGGACGAAAAGGTTTCCCTGACATTATGTATGGATTCCGCCCCAACTTGTCCACTCAGGACATCCTCTTACAAATTAAAGAAGAGGTTATCGACAACCTAAGCACCTCACAAACAAGCGCCATCCTCGCCTTGGACGTCAAAGGGGCTTTTGACAACGTGTCGCATGCGGCCATACTTGAAACCCTGAGGACTACCCATTGCGGAGAGAAAGCCTATAATTATATCAGGGATTTCCTCTCGCATCGCACGGCAACCGTGGGAATTGGCAAATTACGGAACGACAAATTCGACGTCACTGTGAAGGGCACTCCGCAGGCCTCCGTCATCTCGCCATTACTATTCAATTTATCAATGATGCACCTACCTGACCAGCTGAATGCTGCCATCAGGAATGCCATCTACAACGACGAACTGACTTTTGGACTACCAAAGGTCCACCAGGCATACAACAGGACGCCCTGGCGGAAACCGTTACTGTACGAAAACCTATCTGAAAAGATGTTGGCTCCCTAATGCACCGGAAAAATCTGAACTTCTCATACTCAAGAAGCGAACAAGAGGTAGACCCACCGCCGAGACCCCCGACCCAGAAGTGAAGCTTCATGGCGCTACCATCCCAAAGGTCGATACACTCCGATTAATGGGTCTGACGTTTCAAAAAACGGGGCAGGGGCTGCCACCCTCCAGAAACTACAAAACACTGTCACCCAGTTAACCCATTTAATCAGGCGAGTAACAAGCAAAAAACACGGGTTGACAGAAGAGGACACAATCAGAATGGTACAGGCCCTGGTAATCAGCAGAATCACCTACGGTACCCCTTACTTGGCGCTCAAAATTGCTGAAATAAAGAAACTCGACATTTATATTCGTCAAATCTACAAATTAGCACTGGGACTGCCAGCCAAGACCTCCACAGAGAAGCTTTTTCAGTTAGGAGTTCACAACACATGGCAAGAACTCACCGAGGCGCATAAAGCCAGCCAAATGGAGCGACTCAAGCTTACACCGACCGGCCGAGCTACCTTGTACCGCCTCGGTTACGAGACAAGCGTGGGACCTCTAAACCAAAAACGACGCATCCCCCATGCCTTGAGGGAATACATCATGGTTGAAAACATCCCACGCAACATGCACCCGGTTCACCACAAGGGGCGAAGGGAAGCCAGGGTCAAGGCCTTGCGAAAAGCCTAAAGCAAGGGCCGTTCAACAAGATACGTCTACGCTGCGAGGTACCCGGCACGAACCGAGTGGGCGTACGCGGTTAGTCTGACAAGCAGTAAAGGAGACTAGTTGTGCTCAGCAACGGTCAATACAGATGACACCCACTCTGCGGAGGAGATAGGTGTCGTGCTTGCCACCACCACAGTACCAGATACCCAAGGCTGGGTGACCGTCATCATCGACTCGCAAGCGGCCTGCCGTAATTTTCAAAAGGGCGGTATCTCAGCGATGGCACTTGATCTACTACATAAGGCTTCAAAAGCGCGGAAAACTCCACTGCACATTTATATCATTTGGACACCAGGTCACGAGTTCATAAAGGGTAATGAAGTGGCAGATACCACAGCCCGAGGCCACTCACACCGGGCTTCAACCCTCATAGGCACTCACCACTCTGCCGACAACCACCCGTCCATCCCCAAGCGCAGCAGAGACATATTAGAGCACTACAGGTTACCAAGAAGACGATACCCGTCACCCCACCCGAAGGTAACCAAAGAAGAAGCCACGCAGTTCCGGAGACTGCAGACAAATTCATTTCCGCAGGCCACACAGCTGTCCAAAATACACCCCACGCTCTTCAGCTACGACTGCAACTTCTGCTGCGGGACGCCCAACACCCTGTACCACCTGGTGTGGGAGTGTAAAGGCGTCACCGAACTGCCTGAAGTAATCGCACCGACACAGGAGCAATGGAAGGTCCTGCTAAGTAGCGATGTCCTGGAACACCAGCGTGGCCTGGTGACCAGAGCCATTCGAGCTGCAGCTGGCCATGGCTTCCCGGACTAGGGACGCCACCCACCATGGATGACCGACAACAATCCCGCGCTCCCTTCTTCCCGTTCAATGGGAGCAATAAACGTTTTTGCTCCTCCCCCTGGAGGACACGTTCCTCCTAGGTTCTACTTGAAAACAATCCTACAGCCGCACTTAACAATCAGCAGAATCAGCCAAACTGGGGGTGCAACGAATCTCCAGCAACGATTGTGCAAGCAGGAAAGACTCGCCCTGCCTATCGAATTCATTGCAATGCAGCTTAATGCTTCGTTCATCTCCCATTATATATATATATATATATATATATATATATATATATATATATATATATATATATATATATATATATATATATATACAGAAAGATAGGTCAGCAGTCTACGACGCCAAAGGAGGCAGGTCGTAGACTGCTGACCTATCTTTCTGTATTCCGTCAACGAGCCCCTCATTTCCTTACTATATATATATATATATATATATATATATATATATATATATATATATATATATATATATATATATATGCGTCTTGTGCGTTTCTAGGAACCTTCTCCGTCTATGGTAAGGTATCAAATATTAAAGAGAAAGTACGAAAGTAAGCCGTCCACGTCTGCACCAATTCTATGATTTCGTAAGCATTTAGCCGCAATAAATGTTTAAGTGAAAATTCAGAGGCAACTACAAAGAAACTGCAACTAGTCATGACACTTGTAATAACACTATCGTGAGTGGGGAAGGGCAGGGATCAGAATCGCCAGAAAGAAGAGGGCAGAGCCTCCCCTGGGACAGACCGTTCGGGGCTCTACCACGGAGACCTTCCCCCATTTTGGTCTTCGCCTATACCTGACGCAATGTTTGACTATGACTTATATAGTGTAGGAAAAATTCAAGCAATGACTTTTGGCGCCTCCACATGTCTCCTTTGGTCACCACCTTATAATTACTCGTCTTTTACTGTCTATGACGTAGTGTTCGATCTGAGAATGCAACTTTTGTAGACTTCACAGACGCTACCTATGGCGAAGGATGCTAAGGTGATGGCTGTAGAAAAATTCCTGTATAGTCTGCATCTGCGCATGCAAGACCACTTTATTACGACGGCTTCGTCCTAGTACTCATTTCTTGACCGCCGCTGGTACAGAGGTTGTTGGTGCCTAAATAGGCGCTGTGCCTAAAACGCGAACGTAGGCCGGCTGTTGCCTTGCGTGTGACGTTGGTGCTTTATCGCTTGTCGTGTGCCACCATTCCCTCAACCAGCAAAGACGCGTGGCTTCTACGGTGCATTAGATTTCGATGCCGGGTTGCGTAGCGGGGTCATTGACGGCGACGGGGCGATTCCTTAATCATAGAAGTCATCATCATCATCAACATCATCTTCATCACCAGCCTATCTACGCCCACTGCAGGGCAAAGGCCTCTCCCATTATTCTCCAAATACCTCGGTCCTGTGCCAACTGTGACCAATTTATACCCGCAAACGTCTTGATCTCATCTGCCCATCTAACTTTCTGCCGCCCCCGTGCAGCGCTTGCCTTCTCTAGGGATCCACTCTGTTACCCTTAATGACCAGCGGTTATCTTGACTTCACATGCCCTGCCCTCGTCCATTTTTTCTTCTTAATTTCTACTAATATGTCTTTAACGCCAGTTTGCTCCCTGACCCACTCCGCTCTCTTCTTGTCCCTTAATCTTACACCTATCATTTTCCGCTCCATTGCCCGCTGAGTCGTTCAAAATTTAAGTTGAACTCTCTTAGTGAGCCTCCAAGTTTCTGCCCCGTAGGTGAGTACCGGTAAGATGCAGCTGTCATACACTTTCTTCTTCAGCGACAATGGTAGGCTGCTATTCATTATCTGAGAATGCCTACCATATGTACCCCACCCCATTCTGATCCTTGCAATTATCTCTGCCTCATGGTTGGGATCTGGGGTCACAACTTGGCCTAAGTAGATATGTTCGCTTACCACTTCCACTGCCTCGCCACCTATCTCAAACTGCTGTGCTGTCCCGAGGTTATTCATCATTACTTTTTTTTTCTGCATATTAATTTTCAGGCCCACGTTTCTACTCTGTTCGCCCAGTGCGGAAAACATGCTTTGCAATTCGTCCCCCGAGTTACTTAGCAAGGCAACGTCATCAGCAAATCTGAGGTTACTGAGGTATTCTCCATTAACCCTTACTCCCACCTGTTCCCAATCCAAAGTTCTGAATACTTCTTGTAAGCATGCTGTGAATAACATTGGAGAGATTGTGTCTCCTTGTCTGACACCCTTCCTTATAGGTATTTTACTGCTCTCCCTATGGAGGATGATGGTAGCTGTAGACCCATTGTAGATATCCTCTAGTATTCTTACATAATGCTCATCTACCCCCTGGTTTCGTAATGCCTGAATGACTGCTAGGGTTTCGAATCATAGAAGTATCCGACCATTATTTTCAACGTACACGTTGAGCAGCACTTAGAACAAGGCTAGGCACAATTTTAGTTATTAGAGGCAAAGCGTCTCTTGCTCTCTGCTCCGTCGTCCATTCATTCGCCGGCCCAGGAAGACACCGGCAATACTGCCGCTCAAACATCTCACGGTCGGGGCTATGTCCCTCCCTCGTTGCGGTGCCGTCCACACCCCCACTGCGCATGCTCGGCTCATCTCGGGCCAGGCAAGGAAGACACCGGTAACACTGTCGCACCAGGAGCCATGAAAGGGTAAGACACCACCTGTCCGCTCAGCAAGCCAAGCATGCGCAGTGGGCGTGTGGACCGCGCAACAACGACAAGGGAGGGGCATAGCCCGGTCGCATCTAATAAAAGTACACCGTCGTCCCATAGGGGAACCCTGAGTAGTATGCGAAATAGCCATGGGATCTACACAATTTCCCGTTTCGTTGTTCCGGTCAGTGAAAAGTGTGGTAGTTACCGTGGAAACCAAACTGTAAATATAACGATAGCTACGCCCCTTACCCTAACAGAAACAACGAACTGAAAACTAACGGGAACTTGAATCGACCCATGGGTACGTTGCACACTACTCGGGGGTCCCCGTCGAGAAGATGGTGTAATTTTTTTGATATTGTAAAATACAGAAAATATACACCGCAGGAGATAATAGATTTTTACAAGAAAGACTTATTACTCGAGCATGAATTAGACACATTGCAGTTGTAGTTGAGAAGAAGGACACAGATAAATAAATCGCTTCTATGACTGATAAAGTATATCACTCCAGACAAAACAACCGAAGATATCTTCAAAGTATCTAGCATTTTCTGCTATAATTTGCGTGTAAAGTTCCTAAACGCAGGTTGAAACTTTCAATTTAACAAATCTTTTATATAAGGTATTGTTATTTATTGAACGTGAACTGCATATAATTATGCAAATCTAACTATATAGATGTGAGTTATTAGTAAAAACCCAGTGAATTATGGCTGCAGTATTATTACGGTTGCTGACAGCCGAAGCCGCAAAACCGATTTCGCTCAGTGCCTAGCCATAGTCACTGTTAAATATTGATAGGGCCTCCGGCTAGTCATTGAGCGGAAGTAGTTTGACCTTTGGTGAAAAAATTTGACCGACTGCTCCAATTTAATAGAATAATACACTTCGGTGTCGTTCTGAATTAGCAAGTGATCACAATGTCTAGATTTTACCCAATTGGCCCAAACGCTCCCGTTTACTCTTTAGCCACCGTGACTATCAATAATTAACAGTGACTCTGGCTAATCAATGAGCAGCGGCGGTGGGGTGCGTTTTGTTAAATCACACTTGACTGCTAGTACAGCGGCCGTGATGCAACACTAATGAGATCTTCGCCATTGTAAAATGTAGAAACGGGAGACAAACGGGTAGCAAACTGCACATTAATTGAAGTTTGTGCTCATAGAATACATGTACACTTTTCGGACGGCATTTCGCTATTGGAAAGCTATCGTTCCATCGTCGCGCTAACTTGCCTTTTTCCAACTTGCTAGCTAGTAGCATACAGTAACATTAGAATACGGAAATATCGAGTGCAGAACAGAAAGTAACCCAAGCAGGTTCATTTCATTGGACGATCTCAGAGCAATGTACTAGCACCAACCTAACACAATTAATTGCAGTCGTTAACATCATTGGCATCAACCCCCCAAATTAGACAGCCCTCATAAGCCTCTGCCCTCAGGCGCATCCTTCTCTAGAACGCTAATTTTTTGCAGGGGTCTTGGCCTTTCGAGTTCTCTCATTTGATACGCCGTTACAGCATCGCATTGCCATAAAATTGAGTCGCCCGGCCATTTCCTACTAATTATTTGTAGCGGAAGTACCACAGCTGAGAAGGCTGGGATCACACTACATGTTCGCGATACTATGTCCTTTACACTAACCACGTGTTCGAACACCTCCCCGTACCAGCACGCCTCTATACGTACCGCTTATTCTGAGCTTCCTGGCCACGCAGAGGTACAGACAACGTCACCTCAGTAAACTCCGCGAATTGAGAATATAAACGCCGTAAAGCGAGGGTTGCAGACAAAGACACCGCATTGTTTCATTGGTGAAGGCGTCCTAGCGCGGATATTCGTCAACTCGTCGTTGCGTGGTGAAGGAGCGCCCTTCAGAGGAGTTGCTTGGTTTCATAACGAAAAGGGGCCCAGGCAGAAATTTAACTCTTTAATATATGGCGAGCAGAGAATGTCAACGATAGAGAGAGCAGTGCACCCCCGTGCTTATAAGAGCACAACCCGAACGGGCAGAGTAACGTTCCGCAACTTAATCCAGAGCGCGCTTCACGAGGCATGCAGACAGCGCCTACTTGTAACCAGAACTCCTTAGGTAACCAAGTGCCCTGCGCGTTGTGCACAGCGCCGAAGTTAAAACACTGAAACGAAATCACTTTCGCCGAGCTTGAGGGGCGATCAGTCAGACGCCGACAACATGAATGGCCGCTCGGATTGGTTCTGCCGCGGCGCATTCTCGAAGCAGCATGAGCGCTGCAAGTGACTTTCCTTTTCCATCTCCAGGGCTATTCGGGAAAATATCATGGCGCAGCGGCGTTCCGTGCGCTGTGGAAACTGCGCACCGCGGCAGCAAACAAACACGCATGCTACACACGCGCGCGCACACGCACACGCGCGCGCACACGCACACGCACACGCACACGCACACGCACACGCACACGCACACGCACACGCACACGCACACGCACACGCACACGCGCACGCGCACACGCACACGCGCACACGCACGCGCGCACGCACGCACGCGCGCACGCACGCACGCACGCACGCACGCACGCACGCACGCACACACACACACACACACACACACACACACACACACACACACACACACACACACACACACACACACACACACACACACACACACACACACACACACACACACACACACACACACACACACACACACACACACACACACACACACACACACACACACACACACACACACACACACACACACACACACACACACACACACACACACACACACACACACACACACACACACACACACACACACACACACACACACACACACACACACACACACACACACACACACACACACACACACACACACACACACACACACACACACACACACACACACACACACACACACACACACACACACACACACACACACACACACACACACACACACACACACACACACACACACACACACACACACACACACACACACACACACACACACACACACACACACACACACACACACACACACACACACACACACACACACACACACACACACACACGCACGCACGCACGCACGCACGCACGCACGCACGCACGCACGCACACGCACACGCACACGCACGCACACGCACACGCACACGCACACACGCACCACCCACATGAAAACACACACACCCACGTGCAAACACACACACCAACACGCACACACACAAGCGCATACATACGCGCACACAACCCAGTCGAAAATGACAACAGAAAAATTTCTGTAGTACGTCGTTTGTCGTATTTTTGCGTGTCGTACAGTCGTACCGTCGTAGTCTTGTCGTACAGTCGTCGTGTTGTGTCGTCATTCTGACATTTGTCGTGTGTAGTATTCCTGTAGCAATTTCGTTGTTTTATCGTGTGTTGTAGTCCTGTAGTGATCCTGTAGTATGTCATAGTCCTGTAGTAATCCTGTAGTATGTCGTAGCCCTGTAGTAATCCTGTAGTGATCCTGTAGTATGTCGTAGTCCTGTAGTAATCCTGTAGTATGTCACAGTTCTGATGCTCTATTGCGAGAATCATGCCTGTCTTATCGAAGTCCTGATGCTGTGTTATGTATTCCTGGCGTCTTGCAGTCCTGACCTGTCGCACAATGCATTCATAACAATTCTGTTGCAGCAAATATCAGTATTTTTGAATCCAGCCTAGCACTGTATTTGGGCTGTCCACTGTAAGTGAACAGTTAAGACAGCCCAAATATGCCACGAGCCCATGCACAGGCAAACTGAAGAGAATACAAAAATTTTATTTTAGTTTCCTTCATGCACACACAGCTCCAGGCTCGAAAAAACAAGTACAAGTACCATTAGAATTGGCTTGCCGAAGGCTGAAAGTGCACCGTCCCTAACTACACGCATTATGGATGATCCGCGCAATTCTAACGCTGCAAAGTTGTCTGAAGCTGCAAAAACCTTATAGTAAATACACTACATTCCCAGGGAAAAGCCACCAATAGCTACAGGCTGCCACTAATGAATTGTACAGCTGCAGAAAGCCACAAAAAAACTATCAATGCACACCTCATGAAGCACAAAAACGACATTGCAAATTACATCCACCATTAAAAATGCCGCCATTTCTCACAATGACTGTTTAGTATTAAAACGGTAGAGACACTGGCTCTGGTGTTCACACCAGCCAAATTGGCAAACAAGCCCATGTACCTCCTATCGGCGCAGATCAGCGAAATTCTGCGCGAGATATCTAGCCAGAAGCTTGCGGCGCTTGTGCATTTCAGCTTGCTCGCAGACCTTCACTTGGAGGTAATGCCAGAAGGAACCTGCATCGATAGAAAAAAAAAAAAACGAACATTGATGCAAGACAATGACAGGCAGCACAAAAAGACTGAAAATCATACTGCTAATACTGTGTCCTTAAACTGCGCCATTTTATAAAAGCTAAACACGCTTCTGCATGCTGAGCAATAAGAAGTGCTCTCTATTGCTGATAAAGTGCTTTTCACATTACTGTGCCTATTCAAAAACGTTCAATTTAAACGATACCTTGCAAGCCCCTTTCCACAGCGTTCCTGGCAATTCTGGAACAAGTCAAGCCATTAGGACTTAGCTCAGAAAATGTCCTTTCAAAATCAGTTTTGTTTTCATTTTTCAACAAAAACGTGATTTTTGACATGCATTTGCATCACATGGGTGCAGAAAGGGGAGTGGTCTTTGCGCGTCACTGCTACTAAAGAACAATGCATGCCAACCGTAGGTACTCTGCATCAGCGTTTGGTTTTTTATTATCAGGGCATGAAGGGTGAATCAGATGATAATTTTTAAACGTCAGGTTTGCAGTCACACAGTAATAACCCCTGAAATCGGCTGAAAATATCAAGCAGTGCCCGTTTGCAAAGTTACTTCACGATTTTAGGCAGTCTTATTGCCTTTGCGCACATTGTTCTTAGTTGTGTTGTAGTTCTACTTACCACAGGACCATTCAAACAGTTAACAACAGTTTCGGTTTTGTTTCTGCATCGCGAAATCCATATTTAGTGTTACTCTGCAGTTACTCAACTTCAAGCCTACCTGCCATGGTGCCTTGAGCATCCGCTAAACATCCTCACAAAAAAAAAGCATGCCACTCCTGATTTCCCCCCCCCCCCTAAAACGTTTTCTGCAATAAGAACTTCCGATGCAAGTCAAAAGATAACGCCCAGTCACCAGATATCAGTTCCAACGAAAAGAGCACTTCAAACCATCTTTACACATCCCCAGCTGTCCGCCTGCCAGTTTCGTTTCCATACAAGGGTATCTCCAGAGGTCTAGTGCTGCTCCTTAATTGAAATGTCTATTCGGATGGAGTCTCCAATACCTTTTGTACTGTTTCATTTTAAAAATGTTAGGTGCGCT
Source organism: Haemaphysalis longicornis (assembly GCF_048455015.1). Lineage (NCBI taxonomy): Eukaryota > Metazoa > Arthropoda > Arachnida > Ixodida > Ixodidae > Haemaphysalis > Haemaphysalis longicornis. The sequence continues at coordinate 35,542,101 of NW_027526233.1, read as the reverse complement.
GCAATGCATGAGGCTCATAGTGCTGATCTTTATTATCGCACAACAGCTACTTGGGCAAAGTTTGCGGGGCACGATTTTAGCGCATTGCACCGCATTTCTGTAAGCAAGGCTACAATAGCGAGTCAGAAGGTGATGATAAACCGCAAGTTTGTTTTTAGTGATAACTGACAGTGAACGTCAACAAGCATCAACCACGGAGTTACGTTTTCAACTCCATGCATGTTTTTCCGCATCGCGTGCTTGTCCCGAATACTGTGCTGGCTGTAAATGCAGTCAGTCACTGACAAAATGTTTTTACGTCACACGGGGACACATTGGTGCCTCTGATAATGTCAAATCGCCAGATTTCTTCCAGGGAACCACCCAAAATTGCCCATGTTGAAACGCAGGTTGGACTTCACCGCATGGCACGGGCACCACGCGTGGTAATTTTTTTTATCTTAATTAGTTCTTACCAATGATTTTGCAGAAAAATTTTTTTTCTTGGACCCCTAAAAATCGGTCAATTTTCCAGTGCTAACGAGAGTTAAATTACTACAGCGTGACATCATACTCATAAAACTTTCCCCAAAGAGTTATATATAAGCCAGCTCATAAATCTCTAAGTAAAGTTAAGCAACGATAAAAGTTCAGCAAATTAAACACATTAAAAAGAAAAAGTGCCGATACTCCCTAATGCAAAATTTGCGCGCAGCGTGAACTGCAGTCTTCTCAGTCGAGGTGCGTAGTTGCCGTGTCAATTTAGACAAACAAACTATCAATGCAGACAATCAAAAATGCCTGTTTCAGTAACTGACCATTTTGGATTAAAAGGACCCTGGAACACTCTTTAAACAGTGCCAATAAACCTGCACAATGTTTAGATTACACTGCCAGGAATACCTGAGCCAAATATTACCAGTCCATGTGAAGCGGTGAGCACACAAATCGCGAAAGACGGGGAAAAACCAACCGCGCACTCTTCGCTCTTGGCATGGCCTAAACGACGTCATTGCGGCCATGGCTGTTCAATTGGCTGTCGCTGGTCAACTTTGCGACTCATTTCTCACATTTCTTGTGAGGATTCGCCGTCATCGGCGCTGTGTACCAATCTCTTCTATGCCTAAACATGCACGCGCAGTTTGGTATTTCTTTTGCTGAGTGCGCACGGAGTTTGAGTGAAAAACTCAATACTCTCCTTTCAACGAGACCACTAGGCAACAATTGCTTATTGCTTCAAAAACGCTCTACCAGCCTGAGCGCGCGCTTGCAAGCAGGCAGCCATGCCTGCTTTTTTGTGGCACCAAACCAGAATTGACTTCCCCCCTCCCCCACGTTGCAGAGAATACTCCCCAGCCTATGATATGTCCAAGGACGCCGAAGAGAACGCTGCAAGCCGCCCCCCTCTCCAGGAGAGAGCACACAGCTTTCGTTGCATTGTCCGCAGTCGAGTTGAGAGAGAACAACTATGCGCGATTTCTAATCGCGCATAGTTTCGGTGACAGTAAAGGGCTTTTCATAATTCTTGGAAGGGCGATTTCTAGGACAATAGACTTTACCCCAAACTACATTCCGAGTAGTCGATGGCAAGTGCTGCAGGGTCCCTTTAAAACAGTAAAGACACTGGCCTAGGTTTCCAGCAACCAAATTAGTAAACATGTACCTTCTTATTAGTGCAGATCCACGGACCCTCGTGCTAGATATCTCACTAGCAGCATGTGTCGCTTGCTCATGTCCCCTGGTTCGCAGCCCTTCATCTGCAGGTAGTGCCAGAAGGGATCTGCATCAATAGAACAAAACAATACATGTAATGCAAGACAATGGCAAACAACGTAAAAAGACAGCAAATTAGACTGCCAAAACTGTGTTTTTAACCTCTGCCATTTCATAGAACGAAACACAATGGCTCCACATAGATGAGCTGCGAAGCCGGGCGCAGTCGACGAAGTGCACAAAACAAACCACGTTTGTTCATAATTTGCAAGGCAGCATACTTACCAGTCGTTTTACTGAATTAAACTTGGACAGACTCGAGCTTTATTCTAGAAAACAAACATGGGGCTGTCTGTTTCCCTTACTGTGTGCGTAGCACACAACCCAATTTGCTCGACCAGTGAAGACACCAGACAGGTCGCATTTGGCTGTTAGACATCCATGTGTAAGGCTCGACATGTAAGAGGGTGTGAAACCTATAGTTTTGCATGCACGACCTACCCTCCTTCCTCTGGTCCCCACATGTGCACGCGTAAACCAGCAACCGCTTATATGTGTGTGCTTAGCAAAAACGACAAGAGCAAGCGGCACCCAGAAAATGGCTTCACTGGAATAAAACCCGAAGGGGGGGGGGGGTTTGAAACACAGACTGTTTCGCAGTAAAACGAATGCTCCCCGTGCTAAAAAAGTGGTGCTTTTCTCATTTATATTACTGCAGAGCATAACATTACACTCATAAAACTTCTCTCCAAAAGTATATGCCAGCTTGTAAAACTTTCAGCTAAAGGGGCCATGCAGACACATCACAAGTTTGGTTCATTCGAAAGATTGCCACGTTAAAATCATAGTGACACCACTTTCATCCCCAAATAAGCTATATAAGTAAGGAAAAAGGGAATGGCCATGCAACCCACTAGCTCATTTCCCGCAACAGAACCTAGATATCCTATGTGCCCAGCTGTGCGATTGGCTGAGCCCGGCAAAAGCAAACACAAATTAGGTACGGCTTGCAAGCTTTCCAAATGAGCTATTTGCGCATAAATGTAATGCATATTCATTTTACAGCAGTACGAATGGTGCGAGAAACAATAAAAGTACAAAATACACATAAGCATAGAAATATTGATGAGCACTGCTGTTGGTACTGGGCACACTATGCTTGTTGTTGCTGCACAGCAGTCCGCCGCTTTGGAGTTGTCTTACGTGACCCTGTTTGGCGAACATACCTCATGTTTTACAAAACGATTACTTTCTACAGTAGCAAAAACAAGCCAAGTTCTGGGACTAACAGAAAGAAAGCGTTAAACACCTACTTTCTTCACAGCCAGCGCCATAGAGGGCTCGTGCTGGTAGTGCCGCCAGGCTCGTGCTGGCGCAGCTGGTGTCGGGTGCTGGTGGTTCTGCAGGGCTCATGCTGGCAGGGAGCTGCAGGCCATGTCCACTCTTTTCACTCCCTGGAGAGGTGCCTGAGTCACATGAAAAAGTGTTGCACTCTTAAAACAATACGCAGTACAGGCAATCAGTTTTAATAAAGGCTGTGGCTAGCGTTCCGTCCAGACGGAACGATATACAAGTGCTAAAGTTCCGTCCAGACGGAACAGGGCGCTGCGGGTTATCCTTCCGTCCAGACGGAATACAACTGAGAGCTTAGCGTTCCATCCCGACGGAGCCGGCGTGAAATTTGTACAGTTCCGTCCGGACGAAAGCAAAACCGGCTGATTAGACGCCCTGCTCCACCTTCAGATGTGGTGTAGGGGTTGCTCCTCGGATAATGGCAGTATTGTACCGGGTTCGATTCCCCCCGGACATGCTTGGTTTTTCTTTTTGCGTGGTTGCGCCAGCGTTATGCAACAGCTAACTTCTTGCCCACTTTACAATTGACGCGGTGAGAGCAGTCGGTCTTGATTTCGCACTCAACCGGCTGCTCCGCTACCGCTCAATAGAGCCAAGGCCGACGTGTCCATCGCCAGAGTTCCGATCGCCTCTAGTTCGTAATGGTGATTACTAATTAACGGTTCTTCTGGCTAGTCAATGAGCGGAAGCAGTTCATTCAGCTGGGTAAATATTAAGAACGACTGCCCTCGCTGCTTGTTGTGAAGCGGGGTTTTTTATTTTTTGACGCCCGCGTCTTCTAGCTGCCTCACTCAGAAAATGACGCGCGTCGCGCGCGGCAGTGGGAGGAGCCTGCGACTTGCGCCATTGAGGAGGCACGCGCCTCATGGCGGCAGTTTCGAAGCGCTCGACTCATCCGGCGGGCTCCGCCAGCATAGACCGCCAGAGATTTTAGGCCACCACCCCGGCAGATACTGCATGGGCGCTTTCACTAGCTGTGCGGATGATGTTTTGTAGTACCGTTCTCGCCCAAAATTATAAGCTCCTTTACCGCTCAAGCAACTTCGTGCATGTCTTGAGTGGCATTTTGAGCGGTCGCTCGTGCTCCCGACACCATAGTTTCCCTACACCATTTCGCGGCCGAAGCCGCCGCCATGTTCCTGCCACTGGCCGCGCCGGTCGCAGCGTACCAGTGGTTCCGCTGCAGCGTCAGCGCGCCTGTGGCGTGCGCGGCGCATTTTCGCGGGCAGAAAATGCTCCGTCCGATCGCCTTTCTTGAGTTTTGTAGATTTTTACCCTACCGGTCAAACCACTTCTGCTCATTGACTAGCTAGAGTCACCGTTACGAATCACCATTACGAACTAGAGGTGTTCGGAACTCTGGCGATGGACACGTCGGCCTTGGCTCTATTGAGCGGTAGCGGAGCAGCCGGTTGAGTGCGAAATCAAGACCGACTGCTCTCCCCGCGTCAATTGCAAAGTGGGCAAGAAGTTAACTGTTGCAAAACGCTGGCTCAACCACGCAAAGGGAAAAAAAAAACAAAAAAAAAACAAGCATGTCCGGGGGGAATCGAACCCGGTACAATACTGCCATTATCCGAAGCACAACGCCTACACCAAATCTGAAGACGGAGCACGTCGTCTAATCAGCCGGTTTTCCTTTCACCTAGACGGAACTGTACAAATTTAATGCCGGCGAACGCTAAGCGCTCAGACGTATTCCGTCTGGACGGAAGCATAACCCGCAGCGCCCCGTTCCGTCTAGACGGAACTTTAGCACTTGTATATCGTTCCGTCTGGACGGAACGCTAGCCACAGCCTTTAATAAATTGCTCCGCTTTTAAAGGAATTTAAAGTTTGGTCAATACCATTCTCAGCAAGCACAAAATCGCAAACAAGTCATTCTACTTAGGTGCAGATTGTCCTTTTATGAGACTAACAAGTCACTTTTAGGGTTGGGGCTGTATGAAAAATATAGAGCAATAAGTTGTGTTGCCCACTCATAGTCACATTGTTAGCAAGTCTGCTACAAAACATAAAACAGCATTGCCGTGTTCCTGCACTTTCACTGGAATTGCAGTTTTATGAATTTTTTTTTACTAGGCCTTCTCTTCCAAACAATCTCATTGTCAAAATCCTTTACAGCGAGTAAAGCACTTTCAACGGGCAGTAATTTATGCAGTGCCTGCAAAAAGGCCATGGCTAGCAACTAGATAAACCAATAGCTCAAAATCTTCATATAGAAGCCACGTGACAAGGTCGTGCTGCAGGGCAGTTTTGTTTTCACCCACCCAAAGAAAGGAACCTGTTCAATCAGGCTGTAGGCTCCTTAGATGGTGATGCCACATGTTTGAGGAAGTGAAACCTTCCTGCAACAGTTGACATTACAGCCAACTAAGCATGATAGCAACTGCAGTATCTGGTATGTTGCTTAGCTCATAATAGTGATAAGAAGCCATGCACACAGATGGAGCATTGTTTACGCACTGGTGAAAAGAACTTGCCGGCCACTCCATGTTGAGTGATCGCAGCCCCCGCATCTCGGCCTCCAATTGCACGACCCCCTTCCTTAAAACTGCTACAGGGTCTTGGTCCCTTGCGGCAGCTCGAAGAATGATGTCGACCTTCGCTGATCTTTTCTCTGCCTTCGCAGTTTTTTTGTCTGCCTGCAATGAGAGGTCAAGAGATAACATGCCATACTTGTTCCGAGCCTCGTCCACCATAATGACACCTATTTAGAGCAACAAGCACACTTCAGTGTCATTTTACACGTGTTTAATGATAGTTATGAGGTCAACTTTCATGCAAATATTGACTTCCCCTAATAAACATACCTGAAAGCGGTGGCTATTCTAGCGCCTTGGCATTTATGTGCGTCATGTTCGATAAGAGCATTTACAAATAACATTACTGCAGTGGCTGCTGGCAAGACGGCCTTCACAGAAAAACCACGATTTCGAAGCTCGTACAGTCGGCAAAAGGCTTGTCTATAACGCGCGAGCGGCGTGCTCTAGACTGCGCGCGAGACACTTAGTGAGAACGCCTGGTTTGACACCGGTAGAATGCGAGCATGCGCGACCCGCATCAGCGCGACGGTTCTTTCCCTTGTCGCTGTGCCCGTCGCCTTCAATTCCGTACCTTCTTTCGTCGTGAGAAGCGCTGCCTGCACTGCCGGGCCAGGAAACAATAGCGGAAATGAGCGATTGGTAGTAGAGCGTTGGCTGCGTTTAACTACGCGCAACGCTTTTTTTGCGGCGCCCTACACAATTTAGACAGGAGTGTTTTCCTGTATGCGAGACAACGAACGACAATAGCAGAAAACGCATCGCTGCCGGTGTTTTATAGTATTATTATTATTATTGTTATTTAAAAATACCTTACAGGCCCTTGTTGCAGGGCATTGTGTAAGGGGGGTAACAAAGGGTGAGTGTCGCGACAGAACTGTAAGGGAACATCAAACTTTGAATGAACTTTGAAAGAACGGAACAGCAAATAAAGAGAAAAAGAAGAGAATGTGCAAAAAAAGTCACTTGAAGTGACACATACATAGGAACATTGCAGGTGGGAAGGAATGCAAATATGCGCAATACAACTTAGTAAAAAACACCTACTACACACGACAACTAGTAACTAGATATCGGGCCGTGATCGCTTGCACAGTGCACTGAGTATTGTGGCGTGAGCCCGTCAGCAGTGACATGCAAAGCCGAGCCCTGAAACCGGACAGTGGCGCTCAAGGGACTCATGCAGCTATTGGCGGAACGATAACGCAATGAACAGCTGTGCGCCAAGGCTAACGCACACGAAAAACTCGCACAACGAGCGTTAAGGCGGGTAATCTCCAGTTTTGTTTTCCGGCCCGGCAGCGCAGGCACACAGCGCTTATTACGGTAAAAGGCGTGGAAGCCAAGGCGACGGGTGCAGCGAGGAGGGACACAGCCATCGCGCTGATACGGGCCTCGCATGCACACATTCTACCTATCTTAAACCAGGCGTGATCACTACGTGTCTCCCACGCACTCCGAAGCACGCCGCTCGCGCGTTAAAGCCTTTTGCCGACTGTACGTGAGAATGTGGCTTGGCGACTACTCGACGCCGACACGAACAATGCAGATGAATTCCTAACCCGACTAACTGGTAGCCAGCACAGTCCTAAATAGAGCGTGTTACGTGGAAAATGTGCAAGGTGGTAATACGAGCCATTTTCTTCGGCGTCGGCGCCATATACTGTGAAGCGGATCTCCGCGCCTTCCGACGGCACAGCCGGCATGCCGATATTCATTCCTTACTTTCTGCGGTAGTGGCAGATGTAAAACTGCTAAAAAGCGCTCAGACACTGTTATGCACAATTTAAGGGTAAGAACACTTACCGGTCATGTGAACGATGGTGCCGTCGAATAATCTTCCCGCGTCTCGCCGTCGCCGAGCCAAAACACTTCCCACGCCACGCTCGTAGTCGTCGACGTCCACCACAAAAAAACTACGCTCGTCCGTACGCCCAACGACTTCTCTTCTACCTTCCAAAACATACTGAACGAAAACGTTACACGGTTACGCTTTGTTACACGGTCACACTACGTGCATACGACAACGATCGACCAGCGCAAGAAAAGAAGCGCGGCGTAATGTGAGGGCTGCGGCTACGGCTGGCTACGGCTTCAGTCGGCCTATATAGGCGGCGTTGGTTGATGCCAGAAGATGAAGCCGATGAAGCGATACATGAAAACTCAATCATTTTGGTTGTAATAATGAACATAATTTATTAGCGGGTTACAAACCTCTTGATAAAAATTAGCACTGTATTAACCAGTGATAGCAGCTTCCAACTTCAGCACGGTTCTTTCATGTGTTATCACAGTCTCACAGTCACACCATAGCACACACATCATTTTCCGCACCGTGTTTCTGCACTGTGCTCGGCTACATAGTATGTGCGCTGATTCTCTTTTCTTTTTGCAGTGGTCGGGGCTGCTTTAAGGCCCAACCACATGCAGAGCACTTTCGGCGTTTTCTCGCGTCGACGTCGTCGCCAGAAATGCACGGCTACGCGAGCTGACGCCCGAGCGACGCCGATGTCTACGCTCGCCAGATATCGGCGTCGACGCAGCGCGAGAGAGCATCGGAAAGCGGGCGACAGCGTCCGTCTTCGCGTGGTTTGGGGGCATTCCTTTCAGCAGAAAACAATCGATTTATTTTTAACTTGCGGTAATCGGTTGCCTTGAGACAAATTGCCAGCTATTTCTGTTCGCAAGCGCTTTTCCATTTGTGGCTTGTTCGGCTTTCAACGGGGAGATCGGGGATCTGCGATTTAAATAAGGGAGCTCTGGCTACATCGCATCCAGTATAAGCATAATGTGGCTTGTCTGCAAGATCGGTGCGTGACGTAGCTCCCGTGGCTTGCGCTGACCGGGAATGTGCGATAGCTTTTCTTGACTCAAATGAGGGACCTGTGGTTACATCGCTCGTAGCACTAGCATTATCGTCCTCGGCTCCAAGATCGGTGCGCAAGAAACAAGCGTTACCACTGCTCAAGTCTCTCAAACACGACCAAAACAAAACACATCCGACACTATTTGTGGGCAGCCTCGTTTGGTACACCGAATTCTCTGTGCTTCCCTGTCTCCTTGTGTGGTCGAGGGGTTTGGTGTCGGACTTTCGTTTTGAAGTCCGTGGTTCGAATCCTCAAAAAGCCCCCCCCTTTTTTTTTTTTCGGCGAGGGTTTGATCAGTTTTTTTTTTTTTACAGGGTACAGTCAGGGTGCCAGAGTACCTTGCCTTTTAACCTACAAATGACGTTCGACGGTAACCTCAGTACCAAGGCAGCGCTGAAATTTGTTTTGCTTACACTTTGAATTCATGCACCTGCATTAGGTACATAACATGCAGGTTAAATCAAGAAGCAACTAAAGCAGTTTTGCGAGGTGCGTCATCGTTTATCATCCTATCTTATTTTGTTCAGATTTTACCATGATGACTCGAGATACATTGTCAACATACTTATATAGCAATGAATAAATATGCCAAGTGATTTTCTTTTTTGCTAAAGCTAAAGCCTTGATAATTGCAGTTCAATAATCGATAATAACTGCTCATAAACGACTTCAACAGGATGGCAATTGACGTCCAGCAACGCCCGCTGACGCAGCTACTGGCGCGCGACTTCGCCGGTCTCATGCGGTTGCTCGCCCTCTCCTGAGGGCCCGCGCGTTGACGCCGAACGACGCCGATGATCGCGCGACGCGTGATTTCGCGTCCATGTGGTTAGGACTTTATTGTGGCTGCTTTATTGATTCTCTTTTAGTTTTGTCATTGGTGCTTCACCTGTTCGCCTGCTGCCACGATGTGGGTAGGTGTGGAGTTTGGTTTCAGCTTTTTTTCTCACGTACAATTTGGTTTTTATGGAAAGAAACTTCTTGGGCGTTCGCACCTTTTTATTTTTTTATTGGCTGTGAGTTGCGGTGTCGGGTTTAGGGCGATATTTTGTGTTTTATTTTGTTAGTCGTCGTGTTACAGCGAGCAAAATAGTAAACTCAATTCTGCTCCCGCGTCCCCGGTTTTAAAATTGGAAGTTTCATTTCGTCGTTGATTCTGTGAGCAGGAAAGTGGTAAAAATATTCTCTTTCATCGCAAGAAATAACCACATAACAGCTTTGCAACTGCAGTTGCAAAGCTGTCCTCACGACAGAATTATCTTGTTCGACTGTTGGCTGTTGTGTAGACAGATTCATGTATCGCGACATATTTTGCCACGGCAGCCGCATCTGTAGTGACGACAAGAATCTGCCGTCACGACAGCCGGCTTAGCTACTACAGCATTTTTGTCGTGGTCCTGTTGCAACTACAGACGTCACGACAGCATTTATGCCTCTGTAGTTACTACAAGATTCTGTCGTCACGACAGCCAGCTTTGCTACTACAGCATTTTTGTCGTAGTCTTGTAGTAACGACAGACGTCACGACAGCTGGCTATGTCACGACAGCATGATGGCTGTCGTGACGACAGGTAGTTCTGTTGGGACTACAGGAATGTTTGTCGTTGAGAAGATTGACTCTGTCGTTACGACAGAAATGTGTGTCGTAACAACAGAAAACTTTGTCGTAACGACAGGAATTCTGTCGTATCTACAGAAATTGTGTCGTACGACAGGAATTCTTGTTGGGTTTCTGTCGTATTCCTGTTGACATTTTCGACTGGGAATCGTACAAAAAAACACACGTAAACACACACACATAAACACACACACGCACAACCACGAACGCACACACATGCACATACAGGAAAACGCAAGCACATCAGAGTATCAGGTAGCGAAGTAGATAAGGTACCATATATATGAATTGGCATACTTCAGTCTGCTGGGGCTGGCACGGTGCATTACAGTCAACGAGGGACGGGGTGGTGGCTTGAGGTGATGTCCACGAGGCTGCTGAGCTTGGTATTCGCAGAATCTCCAAACCCGGGTGACGTTCCCACCGCGAGGAACGTGGCGATGAGCGATAGCTATTGGCTCGAAAAAGGAGAGTAGGCCTAGTTAGAGACACCACTCACTTGTCGGGTGGACAGAGCTTATCCCGGCTACGAGAAGGACGATGACCGTCGGGCCTACACTGTGGTGGTGTGATGAATTGGGCGGCAGCGGCAGCGACGGTCCTCAGGCCTGCACCGCTAGGGTACCGTCCTGCTGCCGTCTTGGTCGACCGCTTCCGCACAGCTTCTCGTGGTGGTGGTGGTGGTGGCAAAAGATATGGCTTATACCCACTCAGGGGATTGGCGAGGAAAGGTGCGCCCACAGAGAGAAATTACAAAGTAATTAAACAAACACATTTAAGGAAAGAAATAAAATACCAGGGAAATAAATGCATACAAAAAAGATCCTCAAACATGAGACGTATCATCAGGAAGTGTTGAAACCGACATAAAATCAAAATTAAAGGAAAGAAAACATGAAAGGTATGTAGAGAAATAAAACAATAAGGAATGTTGGTGAAGGAGAGGCAGTGGGCGGGAAGGCACTGATAGGAGTGATCATACACGCAGGGTTCTTTGTGAGGGAAGCCCGGCATGGCCTCTCTTTGTTTCTTGCTGGCCCTTCCTCTCCGGTAAGCGCTGTACTACCTTCTCGTCGGATTGGCCACCACACTGCACTAGCCCTTCACTACGCAGAGATCAGACAAATAATGCAGATACGGTTACTTCGTCGCGTATGTTCGCACGGATGGCATTGCAGTGCTTTACGGCAAAATAAATACTAGCAGTAACAGTTCGCCTAGCTTGCCATGGCTAGCTAATAGATTAATCCAGCGCAGCGTGCGGCGCACTTAACTTCAGTGCAGCCACAGATCAGCCCGTGTGCTTCGTCTACGAACCGCCGCCCAACCGGCCACTTCCGCAAGTATCTCAGCGCCGTGGTTTGCGGGATGTGAACTCTACGTGCGACTACGGGTGCGTATTACTGACATCCCTCAGCGCATGAGCAAACGGCAAAACCTGCCAGAAATGTTATTACATCCAGGTTAAAGAAATGGTTTATTCCCCATTTCCTCTGCGTTTCCTTAGCTCTTATCCCAAATACGCAGAACCAGCTACATCAGATTTACGTGAAGGAAAGAAATTATCGCAGCGTTCGAACTACAACAAAACATACTTCTGATACGCTGCACCAGCGCTTTTTTTCTCAGCTTTCGTCCGATACGCAAAATCAATGTTGTTGTCATTGTCGCTGTTTTTTTTTCGTGGCAAATAGCGGCATCTGGAGTGGATGACGAATCGGCACGTTGCTGAGGTTGACATGCCAGCTTAAGAAAATTGATAAAATCCTACACTGAAAACGTAAACTACGTAGCATAGTGCGTGCCGCAGCACACCGGAACGTAACACGAGTAAAAGATAAGGAAAGATAACCGAACAAACAAAAGAGATTACGACGTCGCAGCAAATAAGCCGTTATTTAGTATCACGAGGTTTTCTTCATTACGGCACGTAAGCAGAACTTCGTGTCCAAGGAATCTTGTTTTCCGTTTGGTCGTTTATTTTAATTATTTTCGTTTTTGATGAGTGCCCAGGCAGCCCAGGACTCATCGGCCTTACTCAAGCCGGTGTACTTTGGCCGGTAATTTTCGGCCCGGCCTTTCTCCGGCAACCATATTCGGCCCGTGTCTAAATATGGGCCTTTTGGCCGTATACGGCCGTACACCCATCACTGTCCAACGGCCAGTGTCCATCGGCCAGTCGACCGGCTTACGTTCATACGGCCAGATTCCAGCCGTAGGGCTCCGGCCATCCCAAAGCCACCCGTGTGCGTCCGAAGTACGGCCACCGGAGGACAGACGAGATGCGGTCGTCGGACTCCAGCCGTACTAAAGCGGCCGGAAATTCGGCCGTGCTACCGGCATTGTAGTTCAGCCAGAGTAAATTAACTGTACTGATGCTGGTAGATGACCACTGCATGCAGCGCAAGCCGATGACTCAATCGCGCTGTACAGCAGCACAAACCCACCATTTTGGGTCCACTGCACCCACATCAAAGTGAGCCAACCACCAGCCGTCCAGCCTTCAGCGCAGCCTGGCTTAATTATCAGCGTCAGTTTACACCAAAATTATTTTATTCAACAGTGCTCACCAATGGTCGTTCCTTTAATTGCATGCTGTGCCTCTTTTACTGTCGAATACAGCAAATATTCATTTCTTTGCAGAGCTGGAATAGATGTATTGTGCAGGTGCTGATATAACTTCTGTAGGGAGGCTTACCTGTTATAAACAAGGAAGGATGGGGGGGGGGGGCGGAAGGCGCATACTTTAGTGGGTTGAATTTCACAAAGATGAAAGTGCCGCTTTTAGGCAATTTCTTTTACGACAACACTTTCATGCTCTGACTAAATTAACTATTTTTACAACAGCTCCTTCACCAGTTTTTTTTGTATATAAAAAAGGTACGAAAGCCTTTACGAAGCGGTTCGGTACTCCACAAAACACTCAGCAGCATTCAATATAATTTACTTCACACAAAAAGTATGTCCAGTATTTGCCCATTTTTCTCGCAAAGAAGTTTTCTACTCGATCAACTTTTCTGATGATCTTTCACAGCGCTGATCCTAGAAGAGATCAGAGAAGTACTTTCAGTTTCAATATATTTTTATGTTGTTTTTATGAGTTACGTGCACACTCCTTAATAGGCCAAAAGAACTTAATTTTCCTCAAAAGTCGTACTACGTTAAGAAAATTCTAGACGTGTTGCGAATGACGCCCTTCTTCAGATGGATGCAGTTTTATCCCTCTGGGTTCACGCAAGGAATGTCGTAAGACAAGAGTTTCAGATGTGCTTTCAAACAAACAGCTTAGCAATTGTAGTATTAATACAGAAAACCTTGCATACATTAACGAATAGAGCAATAAATATTTCATTGGTCAAGTTTGAATGCGTAGGGTTCTCAACCCGTCGGAGGCGAACTTGCGGCTCCGCAAGTTTATTTATTTATTTATTCATTTAATTATTTATTTATTTATTTATTTGTTTGCTCATTTATTGATTTGTTCAGTTATTTGTTTATTTATTTATTTATTTGATACCTGCTTGCCCTTGCATGCAATACAGCAGGGAGATACATAATAGGCGTCAAATATGCGACCAAATAACAAAATAATTCTACAAAGCGCGGTGAAAATTGTCATTATAATCAGTGGATAAAATCATACGTGGAATATAATTACACTCTCATCTTGATCTAAAATAAAATGAATCGCGCAAGGCGTCACCTTAAAGGGAAGTTAATAATTTTCTTCAAGCTAGCGATCCCACTTCGGGATATGTAGAATGGCGCTTGGATATACTTCTCCCCTTCTATTCCAGTTTTCGAATGATAGATATTACCAATAAATTTCAACCTCAGGTTTCGTCTATGATCTTTCCCGTCTTAGCATTTAGGTTTACTTTTACTTTCCTTCATCTTCAGTTGACAGTGCCGATACCTAATACGAATCGCACTGCCCTATTCTGTATGTTTTCGAGCGTATCAACCAGCTCTTTGCTGTAGGGATCCCAGAAAACACATGCGTACTCCTACATTGAGCGCACACGAGTGAAATACGGTTGTTCTTTTAAATTAGGTGAGGGTTCGCTGAAATCTTATCTCAGAAAGCCAAAAACACGTGCAGCCGTAACTTTTATGTCGTTTTATTTGATTTCTCTGACAACGCGTTAAATAAACTCCTCGTTATTTATATTCCCCGGCCGTTCTTAAAGCAGTGTAATTTACTGTATACGCATTCAATTGGAATGAAGGTTTTCTTGTAAAGTTGACGTTAACACCCTTTTTAAGATTCAACGACTTTTCTGAATCAGCAAACCAGGATGTTATTAATTTGAATCATGCTGCAAGTATTTCGAATCACGTTAATTCGCTATAGCCCTGTAAATTACACAGTCATTCGTGAACATTTAAACAAAGATTTGAGGCCACACAAACAAAAGAGGGCCCGCAACTGAGCCTTGGGGAATTCCTGAGGTCGCGGGAACTTATCCAGACGACAACCATTGAGAGCGATCAGCTGCTGTCTTAGAGAGATATATTCGGCTATCCATGCAATAACCAATTCATTCAGTTTATTTGACGCGATGTACTAACAAGAAGGTGATATGAAACACCGTCAAATGATTGTTTGCCGAACAAGAAAATAGTCAGCCACTTTAAGCTTATCTATTGCTAGAGCCAAATCGTGCGTCAACTCAACAAGCTGCGTTGAGCAAGAAAAACCCGACCACATCCGTATTTTCTAGGATGCTGGCGATTATGTTTAACCGAATTCGTCATGTCCAAAGTGTAGCTAATCTCAATTTCAAACACCGCAACTAAATTACATCCAGGCTTCGTCATTCACTAGGCTCTGTTGTTATGGCCAATTCAATATAACACTTGTTTCTAAATAGGCAGTCATAAAATCCCATGAAGTAACATAGTGCAGGGCACGAAGTTGAGCCTACCAATGCACGAGCTTAGCCTCTTCTACGTTTATCACAAACAATATAGTGCACATTGTTTTTGGCAGTATTATTGTGAGAATAGCCGGAAACTTGCGCTTTTGCGCGCCCTTGCCTTTCTTTGGTGGGGAGTCCTTGACATGGCGCCGGTTGAGCTCCTGCGTGGTGGCCGCTTGCTCGAAGCTCTTTAAGGCCACTTATTTTGGTGAACCACCGCCATCTCGGGTCGGACATCGCTGCCGGGTCGATGTCTCCAATGGTCTCCATTTCTTGTGAGGGCGAATAGCCTCGAGCTGATGCGTCGACGAAGTCGACGGGCGAGGCGTTGTAGCGGCTATGACTGGTGAGGCTTAGCTCACCCGTCGGTGTGGCACAGTCTTCTTGTGGCAATAAATGGCATTTAAATGGCCTAAACGTTTCCCTGGTAATGTCCAGTGAGTCCTTGCACATTGCCCGTGAGCCTAGAACACTTATTACGGTTTGTCAAACGTTGTTCGTTAATTTAAAACGTAGAAATACCGAGCGGATGAAAAACGTGTCTCCGCCATTCGACGCCCTACCTGGTTTTTCTTCACCCAGGGAAAAACCGGTCCTACATCGGCGGGTCTTCTTCCAAGCACGTCTGTGCATGAATTCGCGGCGCCCAGACGCGCGCCGTTGTTGGCATAATTACGTATAACCTGATACCTTACGAAGGCCGGTCTCCTCTTGAACACCGGTTGCCGAAAATTCTGCGGCCGTTCACTTGCCGTAATTCGGCCGAGGACCGCTAACCAAATGATAAACGTGCATTCTGAGGCTGTAAGTTGGCCGGTCTCCTTTATAACACGGGCTGCCCGAAGAAAACAAATATTCTGCCACCGGACGCGCATGTCACCGTTGAAAGAGCGGATGCGCGGCAGCCGCGCTAAGGCCGGTCTCCTTTCGAACACCAACTGCCACAAGAATACGGATATCCTATGGCCGGTCGCTTGCCGTGCTTCGGCTGAACACCGTTTCCCGAAGGAAAAACGGATGCCCTAAAGGCGTTCTCCAGCCGATTTCTTTCTCAACATCAGCAGCCGAAAGGCATTGTGCGTCTGAACACGGGCGGCAGGAGAAATACCGAAGCGCTGGTTGCCGAATGTTGGCCGCTCGCCGTATGATCAGCGGCTTCCAGCACCTGGATGCTAGCGGGATATGCCAGAAAGCGGCCATAGACGGGCCCGTCTTCGGACACACTTTCTGTGCCGCCTGGGTGTGTGCCCAATAATTTCGTTCTGCTTTAAAATGTTTCTGTGATTTTTTAGCCGCAATATCAATTTATGTGTCGAGAACATCAGGTCTTAGGTCAAATGAAGACTATGTTTTTGTGTTCTCCCATTCAAGTACTTGAAAAAGGATTAGCAAGGGAGTTACGTTCGTTGTTGTCACCACAGCAATCCCACCAGAGTCAAATAAAGCTTACTAGAGACACTTAACCGGCCCCATCTCAGTGTTAGCGGTTAAAGGACAGGACATGTGCCGGGTTGAAATGTTGATTCCAGCCTACAGGGATAAGGTGCCACGTCCAGGGAGGCGCGCGTTCCAATGATCCTCGACTAGGGTGTGGAGCATATATAAACGCGATCTCTCGCTCTACTGTTGCGCCAGTGGCTACTGAGGTCAAGCAAATCCAACTAATTTACTTAATTGCGCTTTTCCTTTATTAATCTGTATTTCAATACAAAATTATTTTATTTTATTTACGGCGGTTAATATGAGCGTATTATTCCATTTTTTTCCTAACAAGCAGTTTGTGCCGTCGGGGGCAGACAATGCAGTCACGTGACTATATCGGAATGTCAAAAAAACGCGTGCGGTGAAAGCGCGCCACATTCAGAACAGTTGATGCTCGGTGTTATCTTAACAAACCAATCGTCTGTTTTCCCATAAAAAATTTCCTCGGGGCACTCAAATCTGCTTACGGGCCTCCAACAAGAAAGACCTCGTGTACTAATACATTGTACTTGCGCTTTTTTTTAATCACTTTCATATTTTCCTTTATCGATTGGCACGGATTACATCTACCTGCGTCTCTTCTACACTAACGCGCTCTACTATAACGACTTGCAAAAAAGGAAAGATGGTTATGGAAGCGCGCCACATTAAAAAAAATGCTGTTCGGTAGTACGTTACGTTAACAAAACCCTCCGTCTGTTTTTCCATAAAAAATTCCAGCGCGCTCTCAAGTCTGCTCACGTGCTTTTAAGAAGCATGCCTGGCGATACGTGCCCAGCGTCTTTACTAATACGTCGTACTTACGCCTTCTTCCTCGTTTGCGTTTTTGGGGTTTTGGCATGGAATCCTTTAGCGGCTTGTTTTCTTTTATGACGTGTTTGTGACAGTTCCTTGTTTTTCATTGGTTCGTATTACTACATAAATTGCGGTAGCAAGCAGAGCGGCACCCGCCAAAGCTTCTTTAAAATCGCGGTACTGTGAACATGGGTTCTACCTGTCCTATTCCAGTGGCATCACGTGCAAGTGACGGCAAGCACTATTCCAGAACTTTTGCTTTTCTATTCACAGTGTTATGAATTTTCCTAAACAGACACATGAAGTCGTCAAAGCTCCCGATTTAGAACCAATCCCACGACTGCCCTTACACTACAAAGGAAAGAAGGCAGCAAACAAAATTTCAAATTTGTTAGCTTTATTTCCTCTGTTCTCTCCCCTCTCATCCTTCATCTCTGCCGCGGCGTCCGCTTTTCTCATGTAGACGAAAAGCAAAAACGCCCGAGTTTTCTAGACTTCGGGGAACGTTAAAGATGCCAAGTTGGTAAAAATAAACCCGAAGCCCTCCACTACGTTGCACCTCATCGCCTTAGTGGCGTCGGCGCGTTG
Source organism: Haemaphysalis longicornis (assembly GCF_048455015.1). Taxonomy (NCBI): domain Eukaryota; kingdom Metazoa; phylum Arthropoda; class Arachnida; order Ixodida; family Ixodidae; genus Haemaphysalis; species Haemaphysalis longicornis. The sequence goes on along the minus strand of NW_027526233.1, from coordinate 35,524,241 downwards.
AATCCTAGGATCTTCATTAACACTGTCTTCCTTCTCGCCCATCTCACCTCCGCTTACCTTCTCTCTGGTGTGACGCGCCTATTTTATTGTTATCTCTCCCCTTTACTCGCTTTGAAGGATCTTGATTAACGCTGTCTACCTTCGCGCCCATCTCACCTCCGCTTACCTTCTCTCTGGTGTGACGCGGCTATTTTATTGTTACCTCTACCCTTTTCTCTCTTTGATAGTCTGCTTTCCGCCATAAGCGGTAACGCCGAACAAAACCCTTTCAAATGAGTAGATCCCCTTGCAGAACAGATATCCGCCGTTAATTGTATCTGTATATACTGTAGAAAATTTTCCCTAGGGAAATTCTGCCTTGTTCCGTTTAAATTGCCTTGCTCCACCTCTTCTGCCATCTGTAAATGAACGGTGGAAACGCTGTGCGTTGGGGGGAGGGGGTAAAATGAGAGTGACCACAGCGCTACACATATTATGTACGCTCGATAAGCGCACCAGCGCTTGTCAGCGGGGGCAGTCGCCACTTCGGAATTCCGCCAGCCAGGAAAAAGCGGCCACCACCTCTCACCTTCAAGGAGGCACGACGACAGTAAGCGGACAGCCGTTCAGGGAGCCGTGCCGTAAGGCTTCGGACATTGTAGTACTGTGGGGCATGCATACCCTGTGGGGTTTGTTGTATATACACTGCATCACTAAGACCCGTATTTGAGTGGCAGCTTTCTGTGCGTAATGTCTTGGCACGGATGTTGTCTGAACCCCCTCGGTAGCCAGGAATACCTTCAATTTGGATAAGCTATCCTGCTACTGACGTTTTCACAAGAAGTGTGCGTCACGCAACGCCTCAACGAAAACTCTCCGCCGCGCTGGCGATAAATGAAGCCCACGATCGTGCAATGCCTAGTCCAAAACTGATTTTCCAGCAGACGATAATTCAAGCGCACGCACGCTCTAGCGTGGGATAGATATACAGACGGTAGAACCTGCGGAAGCCACGTCCGCAGAACCAACTAAAAGAAAGGCGAGGTGGGGAAACACGTCTCCAGCAATAATTATGCGCATACACGGGCTGACTGTCAACTGGTGCGTGTCGATGGTGTGGTCGCTACCAACGCTTCCATGGACGCCTCCCATTGTACAAACCGCCGTGCAGAGAACACTAGCTCCCCGATGGTCAAGCAGCGAAAGCCGCGTTGGCGTCGATGCAAACGGGAACCTGACGGCAGATGACTTCCCAGCCAACGCAAAGTACATTTGGAGAGTTAAAAACAAGCTTGAAATTCGTCCTCGGTATAAAAGATCTGTAGGGGTAGAAATATAAGCCCACGACGACCCCTAGCACTGACTCCAGCCACAGTGGCCCTATCACGACCCTAAGAAGTTCAACACGATCCTGCAAAACCATTCCCGAGTTTTCTCCGAGTACTAGACCTGATCAAACACATCCACCCCACAAGTGGGCGCAAGCGTAGCTATCAAAGCCATGCTCACTCATGGCGTCGCTTTCTCAATTGCAAAGCGTCGAAGCCAAAAAAAGTCGTCTTATGAAGCCCGTTCGCATCTACAAGAATTTTCCGAGGACACCGTCAGCCAATGGTGCCACAGTCGCGGGGATGGTCGGTCCGAAATGGAGTTCACTCTTGTCCGAGTGGATAAGAGTAGCCAATGCACAAGATTTGCCCACGGAAGCCATTTTCACACAGCGTGAAAACATGTTCAATGACAAATTAGAAAAGGCAACGTTGAAAAAAATTACCCCCCCCCCCTTCCCGCGAGGGGAACCCTGTGGAGATGTTACGCATCTTGGGGGTTCACTTGGTGTTTCCGTGGGCTCGCTTCAATCGTTTGCGTTCAGCCTCACGTTCACGCCGCTTCGCAGCCTTGTCTTCAGTGGTGCTAGCATTCTTGTTATCAGAGTGATCGGTGCTTGTTACGGTTGCGCGGGCGATAGCAGAATTGTTAGGCTCCATTCAACGCATCGATGGAAATCGGAACGCCGGTGCTGGAACGACCGCGGCTATGACGCAACGTGGCGCGGCTATGACGCAACACAATTCAACACAATCCCCTTTAATCCAATCCAATCCAAATCCAATCCAATCCATGCCAAGCCAAGCCAACCGAATCGAATCCAATCCAATGCCGCTCGCGAGAGAGTGTTCGCTATCGGAGAGGAGAGGGGGTGAGCGGCGGAGAGCGCAACTCGCGCGGCGAGAAGAATGGGGGAGGTGTGTTTACGGACAACAATAACGCCATATGGAGGGACAAGGCAAGTGAATGAGATGCAGTCGCATCTAAAACGCAGTCGTCAATGCTCGAACGCTGTGTGGACACGCTGTATTTTGCCGAAAAATGATAAGCGCCCGCCATGCACACGCATTCAAGCCATAAAGACAGCGAATATTGACGGTAGACAGCAGGAGGCGTTGCGTCATTACAGTAAACCCATTTGCTTACTTGCTTTGTGCTTGCGCAGACTTTCACAGGGGCTACCCTCAAACCACAAAGCAAACATTATTCAGTAGAACAACAGAACACATCCAAGTTGCGCTCCGAGTAACATCCGATTTGCGGCATGACCATTATTCCATTTGAGCCGTGAGTTGCACCTTGATTATTCTCTAAATGAAACAGCAACTCGCGGCTCTAATTGAATTTCGCTTGATTTTTGCATGATGGTGGCGTGCGCAGGCATGCACGCAAACGGACATTAGAGGTCCTAAGGTACTCCGCACTGTTACCAGCGAGGGAGTAAGCCGTCTGACTTACAGGTACTCACTCACGGTCGCAGCCCAATGGGTAAGACTACTTGCACTAACTCTGTCTGGTCTACCGGACACAGTTTCGAATCCTGCCGGTGCCTGTGTGATTTTTTGTGATTGTAAACGCGATGCATATGGACGCGTACAGACATTGTGCGGCGCTAAGGTACTCCGCACCTTAAACGCACCGCCCCGCTCCGTGCGTGGCCAACATTCAGGCTGGAGATTTCTGAGTGGTAGTGTGGTTGTCTAGTTTATGCTAGAGAACGAGTATTGCAGCTCGATTTCAAATGCCGCTGCATGATAACGATAGAACATATCGTACGTTCTCACCGTAGGCGGCCTCAGTAGAGCGCGCTGAATAGGCCAGGCGTCATGAGCCCCATTCCGGCGGTTCCTCTCAAGGTGTATAAGATGCTCCACTATCACTACTTTCATAATCCGAGCAGTTGGAAACTCTAAGGTAGGCAGAACGCGTTCTTTCCGGAATAGCTCCCTAGATCTATTTTTGCTCAGATTTGCATTTTTACTTTAAGAATAACTGGAAAGGCGCACTTCTCTTTTGATGATTTGTCGTTTAGATAGCATCTCCAAGTGAAAGAATAAACAGCATTTCCTGTAAATGCTGTTTCCTCTAAATGCAGCATTTCCTCGGCAGCACGGGAACACTCCCCCAGAGACAGAACGCCTGCTTCGCCCGCCTGGTTGTTCTTCACGGTCGGGTGGGTAGGCCGCACCAATTTCCACATCCAATTGACTAGCTTCTCCGGTGTCTTGCACCACTCCAGGAGAGTTCGTCTATGTCTCCGCTACTCGTACGCAGTTCTTGAAGTAACGGCCTTGGCTGTACCACTCCGCTCGCAGGAAGTTTCAGAATTTTCATTTGTGTCCGGTTGAAGGCTGCAAGAACACACTGAGTCCTTGCAGTTTTTTGGGCCACAGAGAATATCTTTTGTACCACGAGAACATCCTGGCATTGCAAACGCATACAGCCGTCATCGACGCGAAGACACTAGGGTTAGATAGGTCACCGTAGCAGTTAGGAAGAAGAAAAGAGCCCGATGTAGAAGAAATATACTGCAGAAGAAATGACAACTGGGCTTGTTGGTAATGCATATGGGACATCTTGAAGGTAGCACACTTGAACACGGGCCGCCGATTCAATTACATGAGAGTGAATTTGAATTTTTAAATGGCTCTGGAACGTCAATACAATACGCGCCTTCATCCGCAGTTTGTTTCATGCCCGTCACGTTTTGGAAATGATGCGCTGCATTGTGACATGTATGATGTGTGGTCACATGAGTTGAGTTTGAAGTATTTAGCTGTGTGTCTGTTGTAATAAAAATCAGTTGTGAGTCGGAGCTGTGGTTTGCCGTTTTCTTTCCCAAGTGTCCGTGTTAAAGTGCGCTACCTTCAAGATGTCCCATATGATTACCAACTAGCCCAGTCGTCACTTCTTCTACACTATATCTCCACAAAAGAACAATGCTGTTTCCCGTTATTAAGCCCTAAGCGCTGGAGTTTTACTTCTTTACAAAACTGTAATCCACGCTTCGGACCCAGCGGCAGCGTTCTTATGCGAGGTGCTGGCACCATTGAGCGCTGAAAATGTCGTTTCTTCGCATTCCCAATTCATAGCTCCAAAGTAGTCTGGTGGCGATCGTTTCACAGGCAAACTCCTAGCCATGCCTGTGAGAACGAATCCTTTTACACGTAAGGGTAAGGCAACGATTTCAGCGGGTTTTTCTTGACAAAGGGCTTTGGGCGATTCATGATGGCACTGCTGAACCGATATTCAGCTCCTAATGACGAAGCAGAGTTTGTTGCACGGGAAGCCAGCGAAAATCTTACAGGCATTATGACGGAGTGTGCCATAGAAGTCGGGGGAACGATGGCTAGACATGATACTGGGAAACGTTTCCAGGAGACGAAAGATCTAATTAAGAAACGGAAAACCATGACAATTTCCACCCTCAGCTGAGAGAATAGAACTAGTGGAGCTTTCAAAATTAATCTATAAGCATAAGACAGGTGACGTACGGAAGTGTAATGTGGGGTGGATCAAATATGCTACAGTGAACGGAGGCAGTCTGAAATCAGTAAAATGGAGTTTAGGCCCGGGGAAAAATCGGATCAATGAAATTAAACACAAGCAAGGAAATGTTGTCACAAATAGAGATAAGTAGTCATAGTAGCCGCTATGGAGATCTGTACAGTAGCCAGGGCATCCAAGATAACGACGAACGAGGAAGTAGTTTAGAGGAGATCGACCTCCCACTTGTAAAGAAAGAAAAACTAAGGTAGGCATTGAAAGAATTGAAAGGGGGCAAAGCCCCTGGTGAAGATGGATAAAAGCAGACCTTTTGCAAGATGGCGGGCAAGTTGAACTACTAAAACTGGCAAACCTCTGCACGCAATCCCTAGTGAATACGACGACACCGGAATCTTGGAAGAACGCGAAAATCATCCTAATCCACGAGAAAGGCTGCATGAAGGACTTGAAAAATTACAAGCCGATAAACTTCTTTCAGTCGTTCACAAGGTACTTACCAAGGTAATCGCTAACAGAATTTCTGTCTCATGAGATTTCACAGAACCCAAAGAACAAACAGGGTTTTGTACAAGCTACGCAACATTGTACCATATTCACACGACCAGTAAGGTGATCGGGCAGTGCGGGAAATATGCTGAACCCCATATATAGCCTTTATAGATTATGAGAATGCATTTGACATGGTGGAAACCTTAGCAGTCATTCAGGCATTACGAAACTAGGGTGTAAACGAGCATTATGTAAGAACACCGGAGGATATTTACAATGTTGCTACAGCTACCACTATCCTCCCAAACATGAGTGTTAAATACCTACAAGGAACGGCGCCAGAGAAGGAGATGATCTCTCCAATGTTATTCACAGCATGTTTACAGGAAGTATTAAGGACATTCGATTGGGGACAGGTGGGAGTAGGAGTTGATGGAGAATACCCCAGTAACTTTAGATGTGCTGACGACGTTGCCTCGCTAAGTAACTCGGGGGAGAAATTGCAAAGCATGCTTACCGCACTGAACAAACAGAGAAGCGCTGTGGGCCTGAAAATTAAACTGTAGAAAACTAAAGTACTGATCTATAACCTCGCGCAAGCACAGTGAGTCGAGATAGGTGGCGAGGCATTGGAAGTGGTAAGCGAATATATGTACTTAGGAAAAGTTGTGACCGCGCATCCCAATCATGAATCAGATATAATCAGAAGGACAGGAATAAGGTGGAGTGCATACGGCAGACATCCTCGGATAATGAATGGCAGCCTACCATTGTCCCTGAAGAAGAAAGTGTATGCAGCTCCATCTCACCTGCATTTACCTAGGGGGCACAAACTTGAAGGCTCACTAAGGGGGTTTAACCTAAATTTAGAACGACTGAGCGAGCAATGCAACGGAAGATAATAGGCGTAAAATTGAGGTACAAGAGGAGAGCGGAGTGGGTGAGGTAACAAACGCGTGTGAAGTACACATTAGTAGAAGTTAAGAAGTGGACGTGCCCAGGGCATGTAATGCGAAGGCAAAAAAAACATGGGTATAATGGGTAACAGAGTGGACACCTAGAGAAAGCACACATGGCAGGAGGCGGCAGAAGGTTAGATGGGAGATGAGGTCATGAATTTGCCGGGACTAATCTGTCGCAGTTAGCACAAAACCGGGAGAATTGCAAATTAATAGGAGAGGCATTTGCCCTGCAGTGAACGTAGATAGGCTAGTGATGACGATGATGTCACCGGCCCCGCAATAATAAAAGAGCCCAGACAATCCTTCATAACACGCTTCGCCGCGTAGTCGTCTTTCGTGTGCATAGTGGTTCATGGTCTCGGAGCCACCGGCTGCGCTACACAGAAGCTTCCGGATTTGTCATTTCGTACTTTTTTTCTGCCTGCAGTGGCGTGCAATAAACACCGCGAATAATTTTGTACATGCCTCGAAACATTACCATTACTTGTCTTATGGGCATAACGCTGCCGAATGCATTCATATAGAAATGTGCAACCTGAGAACCATGTATAAACTCAGCTGTTTTTGTTTCATCTATTGCAACCTATTGTAACGCGCTCTTACTTAATGGCGACTACGAGTTATCTCGGTGTATGAATAGATGACATTATTAATAGCGCAGAACCAAGTGTTCGCGCACTCTAAATTTAGCAAGAAAGAGGCAATGGTGGTTAAAGAGTGAACAAGCGAAGGTGGTGTCATCAGGTTGAAAAGAATTCCACCATCTATTCATATTTGCTACCCCAAAGAAAAGAATCCCCACATTTCAAGAAATTTGTTAACAGCTAGGGATTTAAATGGCTGATCTTCATAATAATCCCTGCTGGTACCGTGCCAGGCTCTGTCCGTTCCCGCGACTCTAAAATCAGTGAGGCAGTCGTGCCAAAGTCTACGTTGTTCACAATGTGACGGACAACACAATTTCTGTATCAGCAATTTTACTTGCAACACGCTTGTTACCCGCTACTATTGTAAAACCAAAACACGTAATCATCTGCGCTGAAAAAGCTATTTCCGTATGCGGTGATGTTGCTTTTGTTTCGCTGCTTTAAAATCTACAAACATTTCCCCGCCTGAATGTACGCCTTTTTGTTACCAAAATAATATGTCGGAGCACACCGTAAACAACGGGACTCAAAATAACAGTAAAACAAGCTCCTAATATGTACATCAAGTGATCGTTCACGATTAAGTTACGGAGATGTGAAACGGGACGTTCCCGGCCGCCAAACAGAAGTAAGGAAACCCTGAGTGAATTTCGCTTCTTGCACTGTAAATTTCTGAACTTGGAGTCATTAAGTAGTCATATTTATTTGCTACGTAAAAACTGTCTACTCTAAAACAACCGTGTGAGAATGGTGTGGAAAAATCTCCTCTTATTTGACTGTATAGGTTTAGGCTGCGGGGAGGTCGTCTTGATTTTGCAGCGTTATAATTGCCATAACCGTGATTGTTGTCCTTAAATGAAAAGCCAGCCGATTTTGTCACGCATTGGGTGTTGTCGCATGCACCTATGCTACAAGTTGAGAAGCCGTTCTTGTATCTCGGGAGGATTCCCTATAAAGCGCCACAATATTGCTGCTGTTTCTAAACATCAATTGTAAGTGCAGAAGCTGTACTAACTAAAACAGTACAGACACATCCCAGAACTCGGATAGGTGCAACCTCTGAAAATGTGCGCAAGACTGAGTCAAGAGCAAGAAAGGATTTCGGCCTCGGGCCAAGGGTGCGAAACACTTTGCAGCTTGACAATTTACACTCTTTTTTTCGCTTTTTTCGTTCAAACTCAGTGTCTGAAGCGCTCCAAGAATTACAAAAAATATTTCTAACCTAACGCATTTGGTGACAAATGCTCGATCGAATTGGCGATAAGTGGAGAAGAAGAGGGCAAGTTCACTTTGGAAGGTACCACCATCCAGTTGGTTTAAAAACGAAAAGGCCGCGCAAGCCACCCCATTGTTAGACAAAAGAGGTCGTTTTACACGTACACAAAACACACATAATTATAGTAATTTCCACAGGGAAGAATCCAGAACATCGTTTCAAATATGCGTTTTGATAATTTCTCATTTTCTAAATTTGCTAAACCAACAGATCAAAAATACATGGGTTTAGAAAAGTATTGTTTGCGTGTTATTGGTAACACGATAGGCATTAAGCGATGTTTCTATATTTTGCGACTCTTCAAAAATCTTTATTTTTACAAAACGTACAGCCGAAACTGCGAGGCTGAATTTATAAACTTAATTTAGAAATATTACATGCGCTTTTTTGACCTGCCGTGTTGACTCTGTGGGTGGGGCGTTAGCAGTGGATCCCAAGGACACTAGTTTGATCCATGCGCTTGTTCCTAAAGCTTAACTCCACGTCGCCCCACGTGACATGTCGGTTCGTCCGATTTTAAAGGTTACTTAAACAGAGACATGGGCTGCGGCCTGAAGCTAAAATAATCCAAGGCATATAATTTGGCATTATTTAAAAAGAAAAGTAAAATTACCCGGAGAAAAAAATCGAAAAGAAAAATTAAAAAGTGCGCGCACTGGGCCTCGGCCACCGGCCGTAAGCGTCAATACCCACAATTTGACTGGACGCTACATAGCCGGAACGGCGTTCCCCTTTTATCAGCCACTCAATAGAATACAGTGGTATCAAAACTAAGTCGACAGGTTTCTTTGAAATTAGGCGCTCAGATGTGCATAAAGACCAACTATACAGTGAGGTTATGCGCCCAGGAGGAAAACAATTACGGGGTAATGATGGATGACGGTAGCGTAAATGCCTAAATATGCGTAATAATTTTTTAGTGGCTGCAGTAAGCGGGCATGTTTGTATTAAAAAGTTTGACGCAGTCGTGTTTCTACGCAGTGTCATTTGGCAGAATTCTTCTAGAGCTTTTGTACTCCGAGTTCTAGAACGGGAAGTTTACTTGCCGTTCGAATGATTACGCATTCTAGAAAGCGAAGACCGGTGCAAAGCTCCTCCGTTTTGTTCTGTGATTTCGATAGTTGTTCCGAGTACATCAGATTGCGATAAAGCCAGCCAAGACTGAACGGGTGCCGGTTGACACTTTGCCTATGCCTCCACGCTGTTGTCTAACTAAACAGCGTGCATAGAACGGACGACACAAAAGAGAGGAGTTTGGGCCGGTCTTCGCTGTGTAGCATGCGCAAGTATGCGAGCCACAATTTAGCTACACCGTTCTATACTTCGAATTACAGATGCGCTAGAAGAATTCGGCCAAATGACACTGCGTAGAAGCACGATTGCGACTAATATTTTAATAAAAAGATGCATGCTTACTGCAGCCACTAAGAAGTTGTTATTCAATTTTAGTTAATAAAGCCATAAACATCAATCGTTACCACCTGATTGGGTGTCCCCCTGCGCGCATAAACTCACTGTAGAAGTAGGCTTCATGTAAATTTGAGCCCCTAATTTAAAACAAAAACCCGTGGACCTAATTTTGACCACCCTTTATAGCGCGCGTTGTGATCATATAGGAAACGTGGGTGCGCTGTGCAGCGAAGTGTTTAGAGGCACGCATCCAGGCCGCGGTGGACTCTTTTCTGCGAAGACACAAAGCGAGAACGCCCAGATATCTTGATTTCGGTGGACGTCAAAAATCTCCAGGTGGCCAAACGTTATCCGGAGCCCTCTACTACGTCACGCCTCATAGCCTGTGTGCAGCTTTGGAGCGTTAAATGTCCCAATCAAAACCTTTGTGTGAACAAATGTAATAGACCCTGCGTTTACGGCACAGCGAATTCCTCAGAAAATTCAACCCATGCTTGGCCTCCACAGGTAACCGGATGGTCGAACACATTTGGGAATTGAGGACTCGCACTCAGACTCCGATGTTACCGACGCACTGCATGACCTAAGTTTTAAATAACTGCTAAGCCACCCCCGCATCTTGAGCAATTTTACAACACCTAAGTTTATTTGCTGTTCTTCCTTCAATTACGAGAGGAAATATTATTAAGGGGCGGCAGAAGACAAGGCATAAACTATGATAGATTCGAATGATGTATCTACATTATTTACATAGCTGCCATCACGGAGCCGCGAAAGGGTGCACCAACCCACAGATTCTTCTTTTTTACAGGCTAGATGCATACCGCTGCGCTACAGTAACGCCATCATCGTCATATTGCAAAATTTTGCTTTCGTCGCAAGTGGCCGGCTTGTCAAGACCACAGTGAATGAACGGGGGTGCTGATAATGAGATTATTATAAATAGTGAATTACTTGCCACAGCGGATGACAATGAAGGACTAGGTGAACACTGGTCTCCAACCATTGTCGCCCGGAAGCTCAAGATGAAACGACGAAGGGGCCGGGAACCACGGTGGGCAAAAGGACTGGGGGTCTCGGTATAGTCGGAAGGTCTCCACTGCTGACATTAGGTCTAGTCTCGCTTGTTCTGGATCGCCGGGGCATGGTCTGGAAACACGGGACGGAGGGCATCTTTGAGCGCAGCTCGCGGTTGCGCTGAAGTTGCCCGACGGGATCCATGTAGCTTCGGTGATTGCGCCAATGCGTTGACAGTGCGATGCTGAGCCGCGATGGGGATGAAGCCGCACGCTCCGCCAAAGATGATATGATGGTAAAAAATGGGCGAAGGCGGGGTATTTACATAATTTACATGGCTGCCATCACCGAGCCGGGAGCGGCGACACCCGGCCACAGCTTCTTGTTTCTGAGAGGGTAGGTTAATTTTGGCATTCGCAAAATCCTGTTCCCCATCGCGGTCTTAAATACCCTCGAGATTTTCAAAAATTAATGCAGCATGTGGTTTGAGAGGCTATGACAGTTTACATCTGTATGTAAACGGGCTCACAATACAGGGACAAAGCAAAAAAACAGAAGACACCCCGCTTTTGTCCTTCGTCCATGTTATATGACCATCTTCACCTCCGAAATAATACATTATAAAGAATTCCTTTGTTTGTCGTGTGGCAGTATAATTTTACTTATTTATTTATTTATTTATTTATTTATTCAGTTACCCTCAAGGCCCGAGGGCATTACAGAGGGGCGTGGGTACATACATACATGTACAGCATACAAATCAAAATACAACAACAGAAAAATTGCAATCAAGTAACATCGCTTGCTACAGGGTTGAACTAAGGCTACGTACAAATAAAATTTGTTACAGCAACTTTAAATAAAGCAGCATCTTTGACACCAACAATATCAAGAGGAAGATAATTCCAACATAAAGAAGTGTTTGGCACCAATGACTCCTGAAAACACTTGGTGTGCGCTGACGGATGTCATACTTTATGGCGATGATCAATACGAGTGGAAACGTAAGTTGGCCGGGCCAATAATCTATTTGTGAGTAAGGGATTGGTAAAGTAAATTTTATGAAATTGACACAGCCGAAACACTTTCCTGTGAAGAGACAGTAGGGGTAATGCTAGTGTGGTTTTCATTGATGTGACGCTCGAGGTGCGATGGTAAGGAGAAAGGATGAAGCGCCCTGGCCGATTCTGCACTCGTTATAATTCGTAGATAAGCGAGTCATGACCAGGGTCCCAAACAGATGATGCATATTCTAATTTGCTACGTACCAATACTTTGTAAAGTAAGAGTTTCAAGGAAACCGGTACCTGATAAAAATTTCTTCGAAGGTAGCCCAACGTGCTATTAGCTTTAACTGCAATATATTCTGCAAGATAATGTAGAAGTTATGTGTATACCCAGATACTTATAAGAATTTACTGCTTCGAGAAGAACATTAATAATTTGATACGCCCTGATACAAGTGCTGTGACGGTTAACCTACATGTACAGCCGGTAAAATGCTTGTCTATAACACAGCGTTCGTACTCGCAGCCCTATCCTGCCCCGCCGGAGCGGGATTTGAATAAAACTACTGCGGAATACTGAAGTCTTAGCCCTTCGCTTTTGCCTCCGACATGTTTGGAACGAGTATGTTTCGGCAGTTTTCGGATGTAGCTGGTTGAAGTTGAAATCGCTGTTATAGACAAGCGTTTTACCGGCTGTACTTGCATTTGTTAACATTTACCGTCATGCCCCAAATCTCACACCATTTCTGAAACCGATCCATATCATCCTGCAATTCTAGAACGTCTAATTGACCCTTAATTGCCCAAAAAATTACGCAGTCATCTGCGAAAAGACTGACTGAAGAAGTAATATTTAGGGGCAAATCGTTTATATAGACCAGAAAGAGCCATGGTCCCAACACAGAGCCCTGTGGGACCCCAGAGCCAACCGGGACCCTGGGCGAGTCAAAGATAATAACATTTACAAATTGGGGACGGTTACTGAGAAAAACAATCACCCACGCGAGGACGTTATCATCTATATTGAGGCTCCATCATTTTAAAATGAGTAAATCATGAGGCATATATCAAACGCTTTTAAGAAATCTAAAGCGATACAGTCAATGGGTGTGCCGTTGTCAAGAAGAGAATGCAAATCATGAATAAAACATAATAGTTGCGTTTCACACAAAACGTTTTTACGAAATACATGCTGCAAATCAGTAAAGGAAGAATTGCCCTCTAAAAATTTTACAAGCTGCGAATAAAATACGTGTTCCATTAGTTTGCATGGTATTGAAGTGATTGATACTGGTCTGTAATTTTCCGGGCAAAGTTTATCACCTGACTTAACGAATGGAATTATTCTTCTCACACTCCAATCATCCGGCAGACAGCCGGCTTCCAGAGATTTCTCAAATATTTTTGTTAAGATTATGGAGCTGTAGAATTTAGTGTTAATTAGAAACTTGGAAGTAATGTTGTCGATTCCGGCGGAAGACGAGACTTTAAGGTTTTGTATTACTTTTAGTACGCCTGTTGTGTCGAAACGAATGGCTTCTATCGGGAGATAACCACTAGCTTGATAAACAGGATTGGATCATTTGTTGAGGAAACCCGACACTGCCGCCGCGAAGGTGTCACAGAGGATAACAGCGCAGTCATCTTTACGGGTTACCCCGTCCGAAGTTTTAAGAGTTGTTTCGCGAGTATCTTTTTATTCACCACCCTCAAAATTGGCTCGGGTTGTTGGCTATCATATTGGGGAGTGTGTTATTAAAATAGGTTTCCTTTGCTGCTTTGGTGGCCCTCCTGTATTTCCCATTAGCAACGTAGTAAGAATCCCATCTGGCCTGCGAGTTAGAAACTTTAGCCGACCGAAACAGCCTTTTTTTCTTATTAGCCAACCTTTTTAAACATTGGCTATACCAGGGGGAGCATGCTTGTTGGTTGTGACTAGGCTCAGGGGAACAAACATTTCAGTCAGGTATGTTACTTTTTCTGTGAACAAATTTCAGTTCGAATTAACGGAACGAGCCTCGAATTCATGAAGATAGCTGTCCAGAAATAAACAAAGTTCTGTATTGATGGCATCAAAATCGGCTGCAGCATAATCTCTAATGTGCTCAGTATAATTTTCATGATGAGGAACGCAAACATCCATAGTGAAATGGAGCAAAGAATGATCACTTAGTTGAGGCAAACAAAGTGCAGACATGAACAGGTCAGGCACGTTGGTTAACACGAGATCAAAAATGCTCGAAGTAGTAGGTGTAATGCGGGTTCGTTGGGTAACAATTTGCGTAAAGTTGAAATCAGAACAAAAGCTCAAAAAATTATAACTGTCAGCAGAAAACGGACTTAACTGAGGTACATCACTGGACAAAAATTTATTTGGGTAGTTAAAATATCCGGCTAAAAGGACTGGTACATAAGGAAAACGTTCCATTACTATGTTAACAGCATCGTGAAGGCTATTTGCAAAGCCGGGATCGCAGTACGGTGGACGATAGCAGATACCCAATATATTCTGTTTATACCTTGTGCAAATTTCGACAAATATAATCTCTAAATTGGTTACAACAGGCACAAAATACGAAGAAATATGGTCCGCTACCGCAACAAGTACACCACCACCGCGTCTATCACCTCTATCGCGACGATACACATTGAAACGCTTCGTAGAGTAAAAAAATTCACTGATGTTAATTTTTGAAGTAAGCCACGTTTCTGTCAACAACACAAAGTCAGCGTCACATGTGTCGACCGCCGCATTTAGTTCATCGCGTTTGGATACGACACTCCTGATGTTCGTGAAAAGAACAGAAAGCGAATTTTTCTGGCACCTTCTACCACCCCTCACGTGTCGCTACTGCGATGAGTTTGCAACTGATAGCGGTGCTCTGGAAACTGAGTGTTAATCTAAAAGCTGCTGAATAACGAATTCCTCAGAGGCACCGCCAAGTTTGACACTCTGTCGTCAGAAAAATTGAAACCGTAACGTTTATCGCCTATGAGCAACTTATTATACCGAAGCTTGAAGTAAGTGTCCCTTTGTTTGGCAAATTCTACAAGCTTCTTTCGCGCCTGCAGTTGTTTGAAGGGAATAGTCCTCACTTACAGTGGTGCCATTCTCTTTTATTTTTCCGCTGAGCGATAGTAATTCCTGCTTTAACTTAAAAGATGCGAACTTCGCCATAACAGGCCTATTTTGTTTGGGCCTGTACGTTCCTAGCCTGTGTACTAGCTCAAGTGCTTCGCTCGGCACTGGTGACTTAAAAACGGTAGTGATTTCTTTAACCAATTTTTCTTCAGTTTGGTTTCATTTCTCATGGGGACAGTCTGTCAAACCGAAAAACAAGATGTTACTGCGCCTCATTTTATCCTCAAGCTGAGAATGTTCATCGTGTAACCTGGCGTTTTCTCTGCTCAGATGGTCCGTTAGCTGCCTTAGCTGCAAAAGTTTATCCCCGACCTCGGCATTGTCCCACGCTTTTGCTTCGACAGCGGCGAGCCTACGGTCGATGTCGTTAACTTTGCGCTCAATTGCTTCCTGGTTGTTTTTAATTTCATTCAAGCTAGATATTAACTTCACTTGGTCCTGTTCCATTTTTTTGGTGCGAGAGTTCACGCTCTGCGGAAAAGCAAACATGTCACTAAATTTTGGCTCATGAGCCCTATTGGATACGTCAGACTCTGGAACCTTTTATTGGGCCCTGGGTTTTTTTCAACGTCGCCAGCTAGCAAGACAAGCATAGATATAACATCGACACATTCGGCCGCTTGCGTAAGCGCCTGCTGAATTCTTCTCTGCGGAGGCGTTCCTTTCCAAATTTAGCGCGAAGCGACAAACTCTTTCGTCTCCGCCGTGACACCTTGCCCGAGAAAATTCTTCAGCGTCTAGGCCTTCGTCTAGCGAACGTCGGAGCATCTAGCGACATGGCCTTCCCTCGCCTTTCCTCGTGTAATAACTGACTGGTGATTCGTTACACGTGACTGTCGGGACGAATGGTTGTAGAGATGTTTTCTGTTACTCTTGAGCTCAAACCTGCACTCCTTCTGCGGGTAGCTCATTTGCTTAGCGAGTTTTGCAAGCCCGGTTTTCAATGGCGTATTTTTTCCGTGCCTTGGGACCTCCTGCTCCTAAAGCCGCAGTAAGGCCGCAGTTTCTGATCGCCTGAAATGTGCCGGCTTTGCTCTTGCCGGTGCTCGTGTTATGACGAGCACGGCTTCGCCTCTATCCAAAGCATCAAATCGTTGTGCCCCGATAACTGGCTCTTCTTTCGTGACGGCAGGTGGTTTCTCTTCCACCGTCGAAGTCACTGGATCGTCGCCGACACTGACGTACGGCGAGCCTTCTATGCGGAGTGCGGCGCCGCTTCGCATGGGGACCTCTACCTTGACTTTAGAGTCGGTCGCTTTCTGCCCACGCCGTTAGCTACGCACACTGCGCTTGTTCGCCCAGCGAGGTCACCTTCTCGAACTGGGCCTTCCTGCACGATAAGTGTGCTTCTATCCGGGTTTTTCAGAAACACCACGGTTTCCTCAGGCAATGTTACCGCAGTATCACGTAAACCTTTGTCTAGGAGGTTCGGCCCCGACGTCGTGATAGCATCCACAACCGGGATGTTATCTCCATCCTCAAGCTCCGCATCGCCTGTAGGATCACCATACCTCCAGGTATGAAGTGGTCCCCTTTGGCACATGTCTGGAGGCGTTTCCTCCTTGCGGATTGCGGATAAATCCTTCTCCTCACTTCCAGTGATATGCTGGTGTTCCTTTATTGTCTCAGGGTTGTCACTTAGGCCCTTGTCTAACCTTTCGCATTTCCCTCGTGTGATGAAAATGCCGCGTTAAACCTCTGTATCTCGAGTCGCCTTTTTAGAATCTCGAGTTAAACTTTGCGTGCTTTCGCCTCTCGCTCAGCTTTCACTCGCTGCCTTTCGGCTTCTGCTTGGCGGGCTTTCTCTTATCGCTCCACTTTCACTCACTTCCTTTGGGCCTCTGCCTGGCGGGCTTTGACTTTTCCTCGCTTTAACTGAAGTTGTCTCTGAAATTGTTTCTCCCTTTTTCTTTCAGCACTCTCAGCCTCTTCTCATGCTGCCTGTCTTGCTTTCTTAGCTTCTTCACGAGCCTTCGCAGCTTTTCGTCTCTTTTTCATCTTTTTCTTCCTGCGCGACCCACTTTCGCAGTTCCGCCCCTGACATGCCGAGCTTGCAGCCCAGCGCTACAATTTTCTCTAGATCCATCATTGCAAATTCACTGCATTCTGGACACGATACTCTACCCTACAGCTAGGTATATGTACTTAGAGAAAGTTAACGAGAGCACCAATTTATAAAGGCACTAGCAACCTATGCCGCATAAGTTCCAGGCTCTTTCTCCTTCTTACCGCTCACATCAGACGTCCTGTCGCGGACGCCAGAAATTGGCACCGTTTCCTTAGTTGGGAGCGCTGCTGAAAGGTTAGGGGAGTCGACTCAAGCGAGCCAACAACCCCCCCCCCGAATCTACAGGGCACAGGTGACAAAGAGGGTGGCCGTCTGATGTGCAGCTTTAGCCGGCCAGAGCGGTAACAATGAGTTAGAGCCTTGAACGAAAAACAGGAGAGACATATATTTGGACAGGCCAGCACGAAGAGAGGTAACGATCACGAGAGATAACTCACAGCGCGTACAGATGCGAGAAAGAGTGACAATACAAAAGGATCAATAGGGAGCTTTCACCAGGAATATTACGAGGTACAAGAACTAACTAAAAGAAAAACGAACCCTTCCATGCATATGAGAGACAGAGTCACACAATATTCACCGACCATGCCGGACGATGCACCACGGTCGGAGGCGATTCGGTTACCTATGAAGCGCGGCTTCGTCGTAGGCCAGGCCCTCTGACACGATCCAGGGGTTTGGAGACCCGGGAGTACGTTGGAGTCCTCCAGGTCCCGGGTCGCCGATGGTGTGATGCACAAACTGGCGAAGCCATTGTTACGTCACGATGTCCACACGTGGCTGGTTTGCTTAGTCGCGGCTTCTCTTTTTATGACTGTGCCAGCGTGGAGAGAGAGGGTGCAGCACACAACGGGACCACCACCGCCGACCGAACAACTTCCCTCTTTCTCCCTTCTGGAATCATCGGAGCGCTTTAGCACTGGCAAGGCCACGCGCACCCCCTCGAAAGAACTCGAAGCTTCGGTGAAAGCTGAGCGGCGGGGCTTTTATTTTGCTATTTTCTTGCCGGCGAGCCGGAGAGTTGCCGCGTTACCGCCGCTTCGTCCGAGAGAGTTCGAGCACTTTCTTGGGGCGAATAGAACCAAAATGAATGAATCGGGTGAATGTAACAAGTATTAGGCGCTGTACAATAAAATGAAACAATTATACGGTACGTTTAGCCATCGTATGCCCGAGTTTGTGCCACATCTCCAAGGCAGCAGGCATTCCCAAAACCGATACGGAGGAAGACGCTTTCGTGGCAAACAAGGGGCAGATAATTATCATCGTGAGTACATCAGACCATGCCCGGGAATGCAAATATTCGATGATTAGGGAGATCGAGATCAGCGTAAAGAAGTACGAGGTGCGAGCATACCCGACGGTACCGAAACGCACTACGAAGAGCTTCACACGAAGCACGCCGCTAGACCACCCGCAAGAGAATATTTTAGCCAAACTGATCACGGATAGGAACCCAACCGATATAGGAGCTAGGAGGATCGGCACCAACCCCACCATCATTGTTGCCTTCGATGGAGAAAGAGTGCCAAGTCTGGTACTACAGTTCCAGTATCCTGCTGTGCAGCTTATACCGCAAGCTCTGATTTCTGCACGACGAGTGGTGAAGTCGGGCACCGGACAGATGTCTGCGTAACACCGAACGTGAGGGTTTGCTCCGACTGCGGGATGAAGAATACAAACGAGGGGCACGACGAGGTATGTCATCAAAGAGCAAGTTGTTTACCTGCCCCCCCCCCCCCTACCGGGAGCAATGGTTTAAAGAAAAGATACAAGACACCTGATGTGATGACCAAAAGGAGGTGGGCAAGAAAAAAAGCTGAAGACGAACGGCGCAGGAAAGACAAGGAGGACCTTTCGCCTAGCAGTTTCCCAGAACTTGAAAATGCTTCGTCAACCAAGAATCAGTGAAGGCAACCACGCTCGGTGAGCAGAAGATCAGAACAAAGTACAAGAAATAGGAGAGGCCAAAGCATGGACACATTTTAATCTAAGCACCGAGTCTGCTAGAGCCAGGTCGTCCAAAACGACGCTGGAAAACGGGAATCTACGAAGCGTTCCACCACACCAAACAACCGCATAGCAAGTTAAGACAAGGCGACACAAAATGACTCCGCAAAGAGAACGCCGAGCGTTGCAGAACTATCGAAAGCATGGCTGAACTGATCAAAATGATCAGTCAGCAGCTACAAGCTCAGCAAGTACAACAGGCATGTCAAATACGACAACTACAGCAAGGGCAACAAGAACAGCTACAACAGCCACGCCGAGCGTTGCAAGTGCTGCAAGCCGTGGCGATGAACGAAACGCGAGAACTAACGTAAATAAGCAACAACAAGCAGGGGGGCCTCGAAACCATCACCCAAGAGAAGGGCCATAGAAAGCCTGAAAGAACGCAAACTAGTAGACAGGGTGGACCAGTTAGAAGACACGGTGGCAAGCCTAGTACCGTCTTTTAACAGCTTCGAGAAAGAGATCTGAAAAGATTTTGTGGCAAAAGTCAGACAACGTGTTGAAACGATCATACAACAGAAGGTTACGCCGGCCCTGAAGCAGAATTTCAGCACTGCCGTCTAGCAATTTGTGCCGCCAGTTGTACAGCACCTCATGGCTCCAGCCGTGGAAAAAATAAGTTACAAAAGAAGGTTACACCGGCCCTGAAGCAGAAAAACAACACGGCCGTCCAGCAATATGTGTCGCCGGTGATACAGCACCTCATGACTCCAGCCGTGCAAAAAATAAGTTACAAAAGTAGGCTACACCGGCCCTAAAACAGAATTTCAGCACAGCCGTCCTGCAATATGTGCCGCCAGTGGTACAGCACCTCATGGCTCCAGCCGTGCAAAAAATAAGTTACAAAAAAAGGTTACACAGGCCCTGAAGCAGAATATCAGCCCGGCCGTCCAGCAATACGTGCCACCACTGGTACAGCACCACATGGCTGCAGTCGTACAACAAATAAATGACCAATTGTACCTCAATCACACTGCCGTACCTCAGATAAGAGATGAAATACGTTTTTGCATGTCATCATAGACAGGAACACCACAACAACTATAAAACACAGGACCCTGGTCAGCTGGTGGTGGAACTTCCATGGTTTCGATAGTAAGAAGGCAATACTCCTGATCCAAATCATGCACTCAACAAGGAAGCTAGACATAATAGTACCACAGAGACCCTAACGAGGACGTACGGTTGCCGTGATACAGGCTGCATGCCTGTCGTCCAAGTCGAGCAAAGAACGGCTCAGGAAGGGGATTATGTGCCTTGATAAGGAAAGGAATATGCAGTGAAGAAAGGGAGGGACTGAAGAAATCATCGACCAACCATATCATCACAGAGGTGGTCGTCGGAAAGAAGAGGAAAAAGAATATCGACATCGTCAACGTATACAGCAGCCGGACCAACAACAGACAGCGATTCAAAACGCTATGAGTAAGGTCAGCAAGACAGCTGGTCAGAACGCCAAACTCATTTTTTACGGTGACTTCAATGCTCATCAAAGGGAGTGGAGATACGACGAAAGTCTGATCAAGGGAAGAGACCTCCTGGATTACGTCTAGGAAGAAAGTGTCATCGTAATCACGGAACTCGTAGAACCATTGAGAACCGGCTCCATAAGAGATAAAGACACAAGGCCAGACCTTACTTTCTCAAGGGTTACCAGCAATAGCAGACTTCCAACATGGTCTAATACAGGTCTCGATCTCAGCAGCCACCATTACATCTCAGAAATAAATAAACACCATCTTCCCGTAGGAGAACCCTGAGTTGTATGCGAAGCAGGCATCAGGTCGATTCAAGTGGCCATTAGTTTTCAGTTTGTCGTTTCTGTAAAGTTGAGGTACGCAGCTACCATTATATTTACCCTTTGGTGTCCATGGTAACTAACACACTTTTCACTTACCGGAACAACGAAATGGGAAATTGCGTTGACCCCCTGAATGTTTCGCATACTATTTAGGGTTTCCCTACGGGAAGATGGTGTAATTTTTTTGGAGAGGGTGGTGGGATGTTAGAGTGGAGAGGCATTAAAAAAGAGAGAGACGTTGTACGTGGTATGAGTTTTTCTTTATTCAGGCATTATGATAATCTTTTCAACGTAGGTCACGTCGACCGGTGGTTCGCTTTCCGCTTTGATTATGGCCGGCTTATGGTCTGTGAAATGTAAAGGGCTGTTGTAGTGGAAGAAACCTGAAGCTGCTGAAGATTACGTCGATGCACGCTCCCCGGATGGTTGTGGGCTGCTTGTAATCACCACCCACCGAGACTCGCGACGCACGCCGCTGCCGATGATGATGAAACGTCGAAGGCGCCTGAAGCGTGCTCCTCTCGTGGCAGCCCAGCAAGACACTGGCAACACTGTCACTCAAGGAGCCGTAAAAGGGACCGTACGTTCAGCAATCCAAGCATGCGCAGTTGGGGTGTGGACGGCGCAACAAAAACGACAACGACAAGGGAGGGACATAGCCCCGACCATGAGAGGATTCGCATCTCAAAGGCCCCCGTCCAGGAGAAGCCGCTCCTGAAGCGAATGCACAATCCCAAGGTTCGGGATCTATATCGCACCCTATTACCGGGGGAAGATGAAAGCCATGACATAGACGCATACGCAAGTAAAATCATGAAAATCGCCAATGCCGCAAATAAGGAAATTAAGACAGTACCGAAGACTGAGAAAATCGAACACCGCCAAGAACAAGAGGTGCAAACATAAATGTAACAGAAGAAAGTTAAGGCAGAATGTCGCCGACCTCAACCATGCAATCCCGAAACACTGCACTGTGCTCTGCCGACAACAGTGGACAGAGATTTGCCATGCAGCAGACGGTCCACGGCATGTGGGCAAGATGTGGGCGTTACTTCTTCACCTGCTGAACGAGACCAAAACCATGTCTCGCCAACTCGAGAAATTAAGCAGTCTTGAACAAGGCAATAAGATAGCTAGGACAGGAACAGGTGTACAAGGAGAATGGCAACAAATATCTACCGGCCACCGCTGCACCAAAAGCGGAGGGTGGGGGGAGAGGGGACAGCGGTGGCGTGGAGGTAGAGCATCCGCCTCGAGTGCAGAAGCACCGTGGTTCAGATCCTGGTGCCGCAAAATTCACACCGGTATAAAAAAACTCGTGGGTGTAGAGAATCGCTGAATGGGGCTTGGGGTGCGGCCTGACCCTGGCGACCATCACAGGTAACGCACTCCCTCATTATAGCACGATTGGCCACCCTTGTGTAGTAGTGGCTACAAACCTCCCAAGAATATGCCAAATACCCCACGGGCATCAGTATACAGTGGCTACGAAGAAACTGACCACGGCGGCGGTCAGACCTGTGATGCAACAGAGGGTGCTAAGAATCTCTGGAGCCGTACTGGCCGTCATTGTAATCTGAACCTAGCAATGTTTACACGAGAAGTTTATCTAGCTAAGCGAGTCTCCAGGTGTTTCTCGAGAAATTTGAGAGCATTAAATGACATGTAATAGGGCTTAGTTTGGTTAGAAGGACAGGTGAAGCGCTTACTGTGCTGAAGAAATCGCACGTCCTATGTCACCATAGTGTAATGAAAAAAACAAACCTTGAACGGGGTTTTAGTGAATAACCGCAACGGTGTCAACATTGGCTTTTAATTGATTATCCTACAAAAACCTTCGCAATTTTTCATCTTGACAATTTTCAAGAACTGAGACTCCTAAACTGGATATTTTGGTAAGGTTTTCTTTCCGTTTCTTTAGTGTAAGCGCTTCTGCGTGGCAGTTTGAGTTTTGTCTGCGCAGCTTACAAATTATTTATTTATAACAACATGAAAACACAAAAAAACCACTGAATTTGTAGACGTAGCCTGCAACTCTTATTACCTGTTTTTTTTTTGACCCCGTGCGTTGGCTTAGAGGCTGGGGGGCTGTGCTGCTGATCACAACGCCACTGGGTGTAATCTATGCGTTTATTTTTCACGCTTTGTTGTACAGCGCCCAAGTGACATGCCCCTTCGTGCGATTTGGAACATTAAATAAACATTCAGAATGGTTGCGCCCCAAGCCTAAAATCATCTAAAGTCTGTAAAATCACCATTATAAACAAGAAAAAGTAAAATTAACCTCCCAAAGATATAGGAATCGAAACTTTGAAAAGTAGACTCAATGGGCTCGGGCAATGGCCCCTAGCCCCAACACCCGCAACTGTACCTCGATGCAACGCATCCCGATCTGCAGGGTCCTTTTTGACGGCGCCTAATAGAATATAGCGCGCGTTGATATCCCACATGTAACGTGGGTGCCCTGCGCAACAAAGTGTTAAGAAATGCGCCTCCAGGGCACGGTGCACGCTTTCATCTGGAGACCAAAAGTTAAAACGGCCGGGTGTCAACATTTGAGCGCACGTTAAAAATCCCCTCGTGAAAATAACCGGAGCCCTCCACTAGGGCGCGCCTCGTAGCCCGTGTGCAGCTTCGGCGCGTTAACCCTCACAATCAAAGTATTTGTGTGAACGAATGCAATAGGTGGTTCTGTTAGGACAAACCGCCTTCCTCCGTAAATTCAACCCATGCCTAGCAGCAACAGGTAACTGGATTGTCCAACATTTTTGAGAATTTAGGACTCGCTCTCAGACTATTATTTCACCGACCGAAAGCATGACCTAACTTTTATTTAACATTTTAGCCGCCCCCGCAGCTTGAGTAATTTTAGAAAACTTCAGCTAAATAGCTTTCTTCCTTCAATAACGAAAGGAAATGTTGTTACGGGGTGGCAAGACAGCAACGAACCATGATAGATTCGAACGATGTAGTATCCTGTATTTTTAAATTGCGACATTCGTTTGTCATTCCCGACTGATTGAGCATTGAAAGCACGGTACTCTTGCCCCCACAAATATTGAAGTAAGGTCAGGAAGAGTTAACAGCAAAATGTACTGGAAAGGCGCGTTCGTTTCCACGCCACCAGCACGAAAGTGTTTTACTCGCTCACGCTGTCATGATAATTTGAAAATTAAGTGTAACAAAAGCTCCACGCGTAGGTATAGCACGGGGTAAGAAAGACCCTTTAACACGCACAACCTGCGAAAGCGGCTACCTCACATGGAGTATCATGCTTCTAAAAGCCATATACTAAATCTAGAGCGAGAAGGAATATATTTTTAACTCTTCATGCATTCATATTAACACTGTCCTGATATACTCAGATACACCTCTCCAACTTCTGGCATCATAAAATATTTAGGCGTTCAGGTGAGTTTAGTTTATCTTTAGCCTCATTCATGGTTACCTATCGTCTTCATTATTGCCGCTTCTTTAAACAACCAATTCAAATACAAATGCCTTCAAAATGAAACTACAGGTTTTCTGGCTCGCAGGCACACAGGTGCTGTGACATCGCGTAAATATTTGGAAGTGATTACATAAATTTCAATGCTTTTAATTGATTTAAACCACTCAGTTCAAGGCAAAAGCAACCGCCATCGTCACAAGACATTAGTGATTATGCAAGGTAACTCAGTGGAAGAAACTGACGTACAATTCGAGGACTCTTTTCGGCGTCGTCACTTCAAGCATGAGCTTCCCAAACCTAGGGGCCATAGAGGAGCGGCCGTGACGGAGCTTTAGTTGTGACTGAAGTCGAAAATGGCCATCGGGGCCTTCTTACAGCCGCGACCACCGTCGGCCTGAGGCAGGGCTGGTGGCATTGGCCCCTTCAAGTTTAGGATACAGCCTGGAACTGGTTCTTCCAGTCACAGCGTGCACTTCTTGTCGACCAGTTCTTCCCCAGTTTTCTTTTGTTAGGAATAGATACAGCCGAAAAAAATGTCTAATCGCGCAGGTGAAAATGGCCCTCTACAACACCGCTTCATACAAGGGTACACTACGCCCCAAAACAGAGACCATGCAATAATCCCACTCAACCAACAGCATTTGTAACTCGAAAAAAACATTAAAAACAAAGAATGAAGGGGTGACGAGCAGAAGAAAGACATGCTTTGCTCTGTGCCTCAGTCACAAAGGCCCTTCATCCAGCTAAACAATACAATTAGCCCAATACGTTGACACCTAAAGTTCTTCGGATACCTTACAGGAGTCATGAATGTCTGCGACCCCCTCTTGCATGTGGTTATGCTTACAGATGCAAAGATCGTCTTTTACATTTCGGGCCTTGATTGCATCAGCCTTCAAACATCAATGCCCGGTGGTCCCTTTTTTCCCGCCACCAGTTAATACCGACCACTCCACGCTTCCCCGGTTATACTGAGACAATTCAATCTGCTCTGCTGAGATCTACTGAGCCGACCAATCATTCCCAGGGTGGCGACATGCGACACACAAAGGGACACAACACACGGCTTGGGCATCTCATGCGCTGCGCTCATGAAACGGCGGTCATCGTATTTGGGCTCCGGCACTCCGCAATCATACTGACAGGAGCTTCGTTTTGTGTAGCACCCATGCAACGGACAGGAATTAGGGTGTCAATATTTCTAAAACCGGCACGTTGGAAGGATATGCGCCTTTATTGAGTGGCGACATACCTGGCATAAGACGAAGCTTAGCGTGGGCGGGAAAAATATCGGGGGGGGGGGGGGGGGGGGCAGGCGAGGGGCGAAGCCTGGTCAGCACCCGCCTGCCTTCGCTACGACACTGTACCTGGGATCATTCGACTTCAAACACTTCAGCTCATTTATTTGAAATACGAATCGAGCGATTTCGGAAACCAACTCATCAAAGCGCATAAAAGAACATTGGAATTTAGATTAAAATTCAAAAGATTACAAACTATTCACCTACTCAAGAATAACAAGATGTCGATCAGTACGGAACAATTCATTCAACCCCTCACAGCGCGCAGAACGTGACACCCGCATGCCATATACTTAAAACTCTTCAATGCTATAACAACCACTGTATTTCTGATGTTTCGGGTCACCGAAACTAAATTGAAAGGACTACGAGCATTACTGTTCCATAGCATCCACCAAGGCGACCCATTATATTTTCAGCTGTAGTGCGAATGTTTTATTGTTTTTGTTTTTTGTTTGTTAGAGTAACGCTTATGGCCTAAATTTTCTGTGCATTCGATGTTATTACATTTCTGTCTCCACCTCACAGTTTTTATTACCATCTCGAGTTACTGCCGTTCAATGGGTAGTATAAAACAAATAGAACAACATATATAAAAACGATTTAGTCATTTCGACAATTTTATTACTCAGTCGAACAGTTCATTTGAAAACTAGCTGTTTAAAATAAAGCACTTCAACAAAGCCCACGGATGAGATTTTTTGCTGTTTTTATTCTCCCGTGTAGCGTGGTTATTATAGAGTTATGTTAAATGACCTTAGACATATTTTTGTCTAACTGCATTCCTTGCTGTATTGAGTGTGCGTCGTGCTGCCTGCTACGGCTTTATGGTTTTTGCAGCAACTTGAACTTGTTTTTTTTCTCTTTCACTCTTTTTGTATCCTCCACTCTAATGCCTCGTTGGCGATTTAAGGACTATATAATAACCAACCTCTGCCAATTTCCGCCAGGGCTTCCGCCACAGCCACAACCATTCACATTTTCAAACACTTATCGAACATTTTCCAAATCCATGGTTTCAATCCGACAAGCAGCGCATCTACTGCACTTTCTTCCAGGAAAAGTTCTGCATCAAATGAGCCGTGATCAACCCGTGGCCTGGATTAGGGACAAGATGGAGACTGTTCGAAGGCTGTATTCACACAGAAATAAATGTCCCGACATCTACTGTCACTCTTTAAGTCCTATCTGTCGGATAGCATCCTAGATTTATATTGAACCCCATATTTCTACTCTGATCAGTTGAAGTTAAAATGCGATGTGTCTATTGCAAAACTTTTTTTCGGTTCATTAAAATTTATTTATTTGAAGTGAAATTATATATTTCGTATAAAAAAAATGCATACCACTTTTCTCGTTAAATTAGAGAACTCGCTCATTCATGCACTCACTCGCTCACTCGCTCCCTCACTCCCTGACACACTCACTGACTGACTGACTCACTCACTCACTCACTCACTCACTCACTGGCTTGCTCGCTGACTTACGCAGCTTGAACGTCCGCTAGTCAATTTTAACCAGAACATCGTGTCCCGGAGTGAGCTGAGATCACCTTTCTTTGCTTTGGCTCTGCCCGCGCATCAATTTAGTCTTCATTGCACCACTGGTCTCAGCCCGGATCGAAATTTCAATACCCATATTGGCCGAATATAAAAGCAGCGGCGGATACATGAAATAATGCCGGTAGCCCTGGCGAACTAATGCGAGGCCCCTAGTACGTGGCCTCTGCTGCACCTTGTAGCAGCGCGTGTCCACCGCGCCGAGACGACGACGACGACGAAGGCGGAACCACGAGGCGGACGATCACGTGAGCTCGTGCTGGAGGAATAAAAAATCAGTTCGAGCCCAAACGCTGTCGTGGTTGGTTGTCACTGCGCCGGTCGCGACATGATTTGGTGACGTGGACCGAACTCGCCTCTTCTGACCGCGCCATGTCGGACCCTTCGGCTTCGCCGGATTCTGCGGGCCAACTACAGCCCGGCGCAGCTACGCCCGCCCACGAAGCAGCTCCACCTGCTCACGCTACAACCACGGCTGTGAACAGCACTACTCTACCCCTCTACCCCCGTTCTGGACTCGTAACCCACGGACATGGTTCACGCAAGTCGAAGCGCGCTTTCGTCTGCATCGTATCACTAGCCACCAGACGAAATATAACAGCGTCGTGACCTCCTTGCCAGGCAGCATCGCGGACGAGCTGGCCGACATCCTCGACGCCTCACATCCTAAAGCGCCGTACGAGCACCTAAAGGCAGCGATCATCCAATGCAAGTCGGAGCACAGGAGGCTGCAGCAGCTTCTGAACACCGAGGAGCTCGGTGACAGGCGACCCTCGCAGTTGCTACATCGCATGCGGCAGCTACTGGGCGATCATGGCCAGGACCTCAACAACCCACTTCTTCGGGAGCTCTTCCTTCAAGGCCTCCCCCAGAACATGGTATTGGTACTTGCGGCAGCCGCTGACATGCCACTCGACCAACTCGCGGAACTGGCTGACCGCATCGCGGACTATTCCCGGTCCCCAAGCATCGCCGCAGTCGTCGATACGCCCTCCACCTCAAGGGAAGACTCCTGGCTTGGTCGACTTGAGAGCCGCATTGATGAACTCAGCCATCAGCTGTCATCCCTCGCACCCCTCTTGCACCGAGGCCGACGTGCATCCCGCGACCGACGGTACTCCCCATCCCGTCCCGTTCTCAACATCACTCCTCCGCAACACGCGGTGAGCCTGGCCCTTCGGGCGTCTGTTGGTATCATCGTACCTTCGGCACTGCCGCCCGCAAGTGCAGCTAGCCTTGCTCATGGACGGGAAACTAGGAGCCCGGACACTGGCGGCGGCAAGTGAACCAGGTCATGCAGTCAGCCGCCTCTTCTACGTCACCGACAAGGTTGCCGGCCACCGCTTCTTGGTCGATACGGGAGGAGAGGTCAGCGTCATACCGGCCTCTTCGCTAGACCGACGACGCCGAGAAATGACCTCCCCGTTAATCGCCGTCAACAACTCGCCGATCAACCCCTACGGCCAGCGGTCGCTCTCAGCCAATTTTTGCCTGCGTCGCACCTTCAGGTGGCTTTTCACAATTGCTGACATCAAGCAGCCCATTCTCGGTGCTGGTTACTTGGCTTTCTACAACCTGGCCGTGGACGTGCTCTCTCGACGCCTCGTGGACATGACGACGAGCCTTTCGGTACATGGCATTCTCTCCTCTGCTACGGCGACCAGACTTCGAGCCTTTGTGCCGTCTTCCGCGTACGAGAAGATACTTGCCGATTTTCCTGCGATGACAAGACCCCACACGGGAGAGTCCCCGGTGAAGCACACCATCACCCACCACATCGTCACGAAGGGACCCCCTGTCTTCGCTCGAGCACGTCGTCTCGCGGGATCGCGTTATGCCATTGCTCGTCGAGAGTTCGAGCACATGCTGGAACTGGGAATTGTCCATCCTCGAGCAACTACGCGTCAGCCTGCATATGGTACAGAAAAAGGACACCGGTGACTGGAGGCCATGCGGTGACTACCGTGCCCTCAATGCGATCACCGTGCCGGACCGGTACCCGCTCCCGCATTTGCAGGACTTCACCGCGAATCTGGCGGGCTGCAAGATATTCAGCAAGGTGGGCTTGGTCAAAGCATATCACCAGATACCTGTGGAGCCAGCAGACGTACCGAAGACTGCCATCATTACGCCCTTTGGTCTCTTCGAATATGTCCGCATGCCTTTCGGCCTGCGTAACGCCGCCCCGACCTTTCAACGTGCCATCGACGAGGTTACCCGCGGTTTAGACTTTGTGTTTGCCTACCTTGACGACCTGTTGATCACAAGCTCATCACCATCCGAGCACGAAGTGCACTTGCGAGCCCTTTTCACTCGGCTCGACGTATATGTTTCGTCATCATCCCCAAAAAGTGCGTCTTCGGCGTGCAGACCATCGAGTTCCTGGGCCACTTGGTCACTCCACAGGGCATCAGACCTAACGACACCAAGGTGAAGGCCACCCAGGACTTTCCACAGCCCAACTCAATTAAGAAGCTGAGAGAGTTCTTGGGCCTGCTGAACTTCTACGGCGGTTCATTCCCAACTGTGCCGAAGTAGTCCAGCCCCTCACGGATCTGCTGCCCACCAAGACAGGCCCTGCAGAGCACTTCGAGTGGAGCGAGCAAGCAGCGTCCGCCTTTTCTGCTGCGAAGAAGGCCCTCTCCGACGCTGCCATGCTTATACAGCCCGTTGCTGATGCTCAACTGCGTCTTATAACCGACGCCTCCAGCGTGGCTGTCGGTGCTGTGGTTGAGCAGTTCGTCTCCGGCTGGCAGCCACTTGGTTTCTACTTCCAGAGGCTGAAACCTGGCGAGACGAGGTACAGCCCCTTCGGGCGCGAGCTACTGGCTGTCTACATTGCCACGAAACATTTTTGGCACTTCCTGGAAGGCAGGGACTTCTACGTCCTTACGGATCACAAGCCCCGACGTTCGCCTTCCAGCGTAACCACAGCTCGTACTCGTCGCGTGAGATCCGACACCTCTACTTCGTCTCAGAGTTTACTGTCGATCTCCGCCATGTCAGCGGCCCGACCAACACTGCTGCTAACGCGCTGTCTCGCGTCGAAGCCCTTTCGACTTCTCCCCATCCGATTTGCATGGAAGAGCTTGCTTCTGCACAGCAACAAGACCGAAGGCACAGTCACAGTCACAGTTTACCGAAGGCACAGTCACATGCGAGACATCAACCGGCGTCTCCCGACCTTACGTTCCACCGGCGTTTCGTCGAGCCGTTTTCGACACCCTGCACGGCAAGAGTCACCCCGGCATCCGAGCAACTCAACACCTCGTCACAGCTCAGTGGTTCTGTCCCTCCATGAATGCAGATGTCCGCCGGTGGGCACGCACATGCCTTCAGTGCCAGCGTGTCAAAGTAACCAGGCACACTGTCACTCCTGCCTCGCCATTCCGTCCACCGGACAGCCGTTTCGCGCACGTGCACATTGACCTGGTCGGCCCCCTACCACCGTCGCGATGCGCCACCAGCTTGTTGACTTGCGCAGACCGCTTCACGCGCTGGCCAGAGGCTATCCCGATACCTGATATTACGGCGGAAACAGTCGCCAAAGCATTTGTTGGTGGTTGGAACGCTGTCGTGGCTGGTTGTCACTGCGCCGGTCGCGACAACCTCAAAATATTTTGCGCTCGGAGAAAGGCGTTGGACTGACGACTCTAATAACTCTGCGATTGTTAAATATTTACCTTTAAACACGAATCCCAAAAAGGCTTTGATATCTGATTTCGTCCTTACATGTAGCCTTCTATGTGAGAAGACACTAAAACGACCAAAAAAAAACATACCACGATGCAATATAATGTACCACAGCCCACGGCGAAGGTAGGCAGTTTTTGGTTTATTTTTATTTTGTGACTTTTACACTTTTTGTATTTCTTTCTTGCCTTGCGGTTTTTCTTATCCTTTTTTAAGGAAAACAACGCTTTTATAGCATCTATTGCACTGTCGTTAACTCTGTTACAGTGCTTATTTTGGTAATTTGTCAGAGTTAGCCATCAAGTAAAAAGCGGAAACGGCTTGGTAGCAGGAAGAAGGACTGTACTGGCAAATATGAATATAACAGTGAATGACAATTTGAAACACTCTTGTAGTAAGCGGCGCTCAAAAATACTTCACTTGTGTTGAAAGATCAGGCATCGGTAAATCACCCCTGAGGCGCGAACTCAGCAACGGCGGCCATTTTTACGGTTATCATTGCTGTTAGACGGCCGCATATACAGCGTCGCCTCAAACTTTAAGAGGGTCGCACTGCCGAAGATGCCGCGAAACGGCATCTTTGAGCCAGCTTCTGCGCCTGAAATGGCCCATCAAGCGCTATTTTTATTCGCGTGGAAACGAAGTCGGTCCCGCGCAGCCGCAAAGCAGGGAGGATGAGCTAAGTCTACTAGAGTTGATCGAATAACACGCATAAACACAAAAATGACGCCGTCAATGAAGCGTTGCCAGTAAGCAAATGTCATGCAATGTGAACTAACCAATGATCATCGATGCGGCACTGAGGAATACGGAAAAAAGTACGGATACCATGAACCCTTGTCTTGTGATACTACATCTTCCCACATTGTTTTTCCGAAAAAAAAATGAACGCATTTTTTGCAGTTATGGCAGCATAGTCCAAACATATTGCATTGCGACCTGACACCACTCAGCAAGATAGACATTGTAAGTTCTTTTGTCCAGCAGATCCCTCTAAACAATGTCTGCTTCCATAATAGACATGGAGAAAAGCATTTGAGTGCACACCTTCTGGGAGAATCCTAAAGAATTACACATGTATTGTTGAAAAAGTGAAAGTTCTGCATGGGAAAAGCGCCAAAGTTTTATGTATTTTACCCGGTAAGCCTAATGGTTTTTTCTTTTGTGATACAAGTCAGAGATAAATAGGTAATTTCAGTGTTGTATCTAATTAAGTAAGGCAGGCCATGACAATGACTGAATGGCTATTACTTCAACCCGCTACAAGATAAGAATGGTAATAGCTCAGCGAGTATATCACTCCGTCAAATGGACGCAGTCGTGATAATAAACCGCGCGGGCGTTTTGAATGGCGATTGCACTTTATTCTTCACATTGCCTGCTTTTCCGCGCCCACTTTTGTTTGCAGTGCCCGTAAAAATACGTGGGCAGATTAGGCGCAACAAATCGCGGAAAATAGTCGCTCAAAGTTCGAAACATTAACCCTAACACTCTCTTAGCACACCATGGAGGGACACCCGCCTGCGCTGATGATGCTCAGGTGAAACTTTAGTGAGGGAAGTGTACCCTATATAATGACGTACGCGTGATCGGCGGAAAAGAAACAAAACTATTGGGCACATAGTGTTAGAATCCGAGGCTATACTTCTAAATCTGCATGAGGGAAATACTAGGCTTCCAGAAGCCCTAGGAGTTAGGGCAGCACAGAGGGCATTAACGTCAAGGATGTCGAGGCGACGAAAAGATTTCAATACTGGTGGAGGAAATGCAGACCATCGAATACAGCCTATACCAGGAAACAGCTGTTATAGGTTCCTTGTGCCTGCCCCAAGAGCCGCGGTAGTAGAAATCGCAGAGCGTAAAACATAGGTATATTAGTTTCTTTGGTAAGATGACACGCCATCACCCCGCTTTGAGGAGGATACCACCATCAACCACCACCACCCCCAACCTATCGTGCCGTGAGCCATCACATTAAAGTGCCATGCGAGAGGCTCTGATATTTACTCTATATCTTTTACGTTAGCAGTTCATAGTTGTGTGGAGTGCGCACATTAGCCCCGCCAATCCCCCGATTCCTGTTAATGTTCTTGGGTATATGGAGGAAAAAGGGATCAAGAACAACGAAAACAGATTTGATTCTCCCGAGGTCGCAAAAGGTACAGTAACCCCCCGTTATAACGGAACCGGTTTACTCAAAATATCGGTTTATTCTAAATTTCTTCTGGTATCAGCCCAAGCGCATGCAATTGTGGCCCCGTTACTCGAAGCGCGCGAACAGGTTGACCCGCTTAGATCGAAGTGGAGAGCGGAGGCGTCGCCAAGGGGCGGCGACCCAGCGGTCACACACGCCATCATTAAGGTGGGCAACGCAGGCTGGTGTCTCCCCGTTGATTTTCTCAAGTCACTCATGTTCTATTATCGCTATCTGACTAGTAAACAAACGACCCGAATCCGTGGTATGGTAACTGAATTATGTTCCTCGACATTGGTCAATGGCGTAGATGCAATGTTATGTGAACACTTAAACTTGATACATAGAAGTACCAGTGCCGTGAACAACGCGACGCCAAAAAACTCCTGTTTTGAAAGCTTCAAGGCTTCAGACATCGGTAACGATTCCCAGTGACGCAAAGAATCGGGAAGTGCGTTTCCTAATTAACAATTGTCCCAACCACGGGATGATCGACAACCTCACGGAGCTCGCTTTACTGCAACCTACGCATCAGGGTAACAGTGAAACCACCCGGAAGATGCACTGCAAGGCTCTTATGCAGTGCATGCGCAGAGCGTATGATGGCAGTAAAAGTTACAACATTCATTTGCTCAGTGCGATCCATCTCAACTTTTCATAGAATGAATTCGCACCTTGAAAGATAGCCAACTGCTTTGCGCACGGCGGCCTTTTCCGCACCGTGGTCAGCGACCCTGGTGATGACCATTAAGACGATGACCGAACTGGCAGCGATATACACGAGGCTCTTCATAAAATTGCTGGCCAGGAGGTAGAAGGTGACTTCGATACGTTTGCATTGCCGGGCGCTGCAGCTCCCGTGGTGGCTCCACCGACGGATTCGGAGATAATTTACAGTTGGTGGCCCCGGCGAGGACAAAGAGCCACGTGAACTGGCAACTATGGTGCAGACGCGGGAGTTCCTACGCGTTGTGTGAAATAAACCTCAATACTTCGGAGGCGACCTAAACCTCATGCAGTGCTTGGTCAAATAGACCATTGGTTGCTTGCGCCCGGCAAGAACATTATAAAGCCAAAACTCGCCGTAATTCTTCTACTCAACCAAAATTGTTCTTCACCAAAAACATTGTGGTCTG
Source organism: Haemaphysalis longicornis (assembly GCF_048455015.1). NCBI lineage: Eukaryota > Metazoa > Arthropoda > Arachnida > Ixodida > Ixodidae > Haemaphysalis > Haemaphysalis longicornis. The sequence goes on along the minus strand of NW_027526233.1, from coordinate 35,490,260 downwards.
TGTCATCGGATTGATTGATTGATTGATTGCTATTGGTTTCCCCTTTGAAGCGAGGTGATGACACGTCATCGTACCAAAAAGGACTAATATAACCGTGTTTTACACTCTTGGTTAAATACTAGCGCTGCTTAGGGCAGGCACTAAAGCTTATTAGGCATGAAATACTTTTTTTACCCTGTTACAGGTGGTAACTGTCTTAGGCAATATTCCCCTCTCTGCTTTTCGTCCACCAGCATTCTAATCTTCTTTTCGTCCCTTCGACAGCCTTGAAGTTAAGTTCCTCTGTGATACCCTTAAATCCTAGGGCTTCTGGAAGCCCAATATCCCCTTCATATAGATTTGGATGGATACCCTCACATTCTAGCACTGTGTGCCGCATGGTTTCTGTTTCTTTTCCGCAGACGCATACCACATCATTTTGTGAATACTTCCCCACAAAACTCTTAGTTCGCAGCAACCTGCTCTATCCTCAAAAAGCAAAGCACTGCCCTTGGAATTATCGTTGAAATTTTAATTTCTGATGTTCAATTTCTCAGCCCTGTACATCTCTAACGACGTTTTAGCTTCCATTTTTTCCCTCCATTTATTCGTTTTAATCTGCCTTGCCTCTTTTTGGTTACCTTGGCTGTTTTGGATTTTCCACTGTTATTTCCGTATTTCATTGTTAGCCTTCTAGTCTTTCTTAACCCCTGCGTGTCCACGCTTTTCAAGTATAGGTACCTAAAAACCTTAGCTGCCCACCTTCGTTCATCCCTTCCCCTCAACCTCATCTCAAAGCATATTTTACTCTGAGCTTCTTTAACTTCAAACGACGCCCAGCCCATATGTCTCTGAACTGCTTCGTTAGTTGTTTTTCTATGCGCACCTAAGGCCAAACGTCCTACCGTTCTGTCGTTTACTTCAAGGCCTGATAGAAAGTCTGATTTTAAGCAGAGTACAGCATTTGTAAACGTGAAACCTGGAACCATTACTCCTTTCCACATTCCTCTTTTTACTTCATATTTGTTATACCCCCATGTTTCATTATGGCTGTATTTCGCTTTCCCTTAACCTTATGTTGCCCCTTCTGAGTTCTTAAGTAGTTATCTCCTTCGTTTACCCACACTCCCAAATATTTATACGCCTTCACTCTAGGTAATTCGCCTTGCTGGATAGACACTACGTCAGTGGTAGCGTCATTGAAAACCATTATTCCTGATTTTTCTGAACTGAAATTTAAACCGAGATAGGTGGTTTCCTTGCCGCTTATATTTATTAGCCGCAGCATATCGGTTTGGTTATCAGCTAAAAGAACAATGTCGTCTGCGTATAACATTCCCGGATTATGCTGTTGTACCAGTTAGCCTTGCAGCATATGAGTTAGGCTAAACCCTACTCGACTTTCTTCCAGTTTCTTTTCTAAAACGGCCATGTGAAGAATGAACAGTATTGGACTCAAAGGGCATCCCTGTTTCAGTCCCCGTTGGATGTTAACCTGCTGGGCGCATTTCTGTCCTTCCCAAGTAAGGTGCACTCTATTGTCTTTGTAGATTGCTATAAGGAACTGTACCAACTCGTCATCTAATCCCCGGAGTTTCAGCATTCTCCACAGCCGTTCTCTGTTTAAGTTGTCATGTACCCCTTTAATGTCCGAGAACGTAATCCATAGTGGTCTATCCTGTGTTTTCGCAATTTCAATGCATTTCGTTATCACGAACAAATTGTCATCCAATCGCCTGTCTTGTCTAAATCCATTCTGCAGTTCCCCAAGTATTTCATTTTCTTCAATCCATGCATGAATTTCTGATTTTATCGCCTGCATTACGAATCTATACACCACTGACGGTACTGTGAGTGGTCTGTATGAATCAATACTAGCTTTGTCTCCTCTGCCTTTATATAATAAATTTATCCTACTTTCTAGCCAGTCCTCTGGTATTTGTTTGGTTTCTATCACCTTATCTATTGCCCTCATAAACGATTCCTTACTTATAGGTCCAAGCAGGTTGATCAGTTGCATTGGTATTCCGTCTGGGCCCACAGCTGTCTGGGGGGAAACCTTTTTCTCTGGTTTTTTCCAATTAAGGTTGCTCAAACTTATTTCCCTTTCCGCAGTCTTCTGTGGCGCTGATGTAACGGTGCAGGTTTTCCTACCACTATTGTCCTGAACTTCTCACTAATCACTCGATGAATATGCGCCAACGCGTGCTCTCCTTCTAAATGTTCTCCCTCCTCATCAATCAGGAATTTTTGATGGTTATCGTTTTTTGAGCTTAGTAATTTTACATGGTTCCAAAACTTCTTGGATGCGCTTTTGCCCTTCTTCCGTATTTCTGCCATCCATTGCTCGCTTTTCTGCTTGATCTTTGCTTGCACCATTTTCTGCACTCCTAGTTTTTTCCCCCGGTAGATATCCCATTTCTCCTTCACTACCTCCGGTTCTATACCAGTTCTTTTTTCTTCTCTGTGTTCTCTCAACGCTTTTCTTCCCTGGTCAATAGCCTCTTTTATTTCCTTGATCCAACAGCTTCTCTGCCTTCTCTTCCCTTTCCATCGGTTTCGTTGCTTTGCTTCATTCATCTTACCCTTTATGAACGCAATCATTTCGTCGTAATCCCAATTTTTTCCTCGGTATTTATTGATTTCATCTTCCAATCTATCAGCGATGGTCTTTAACTGCTCATTATTCAAATTAGCTCCTCCTATTGTACCTAACTACATTTGCCCGGGTTGCACCTCCAAAGTGCAAGCTAAACCGCTTGTGGTCGCTTGCTAAGCTGTCTGTTCCATTTTCATCTATCCTCATTTCCCGCAGCCTTCCGTATACTGTCTCGGATACTAAACTGTAGTCTATGCTGGACTGTCTGTTACCGGTTTCCCACGTTATTTGTCCGTCACACTTGCTTTCCGTGTTTACTATTACAAGCCGGTTTTCCTGGCATAGATCTATCACTAGAGAACCGTTGTGGTTGTGTATTCATCCAAACATTCTATATGGGCATTCATATCTCCAACTATGATTATATCACCGTAATCTTTGAACTCGTTTATATCCCTTGTCAAACAGTTTACCATTTCCTCATTTTCCTCCGTAGCACTGCTTCCAGTCCACAGATACACCACTCCTAACCAGGTATTTTTCCCCTCTATGGTGCCTCTAACCCATAGATGTTCTTTACAGCTTTCATGCACCCTCTGCCAGTCGGTCCCTTGTTTAATGAGCATGCCAACACCTCCCCCTTTCGTCATTCCTGTGGTGCTGTTGCAACCTTCCCAGACATAATTGTCTATTATAGGTGGGGCTTCTCGGTCCCGGAGATGAGTCTCGGCTAAATTGTACGTGTCTATTCCTTCCCGTTCAAGTTGCTTTTGAATTTCCACCCACTTATCTGGCTTTCTGCCTCCCGGCATATTTATGTAGCTGATTATATATACATTGTAGTTGCTATTCCCTTTCCGCTTACGTGGTCTGTTTTTTTCTATTACAAATTTGTTTGCTCCATTGTTTCCACTTAAATCGCTTCTGGCAACAGTCTCAGTTACATCTGTAGGTTCTCCGTTTAGTTCTAGGCCTGGCTGCCTCCCAGCGTTGATTGTGCATGTGTCCCTTGCTTGCCCTTTGTCTCCTAGTTTGCCTTCCTTAGCTGCGCGGGGCCCCCTAAAAAAGCCACCGCTCTCCCAACTAAGCGCCACCCCACTTCGTTTCCTAGCCTGGGGCTGAAGTGAATCCCGTTCCACTGAAAAGCTTGCCTATATGCGATGCTACCCACTATCCTGTTCACGTCTATCACTTCAAGCCCAAGTTCCCTGCCGCACCTCACGATCTCGCTCTCAGCAGCGAGTACTGCCCGTTCGGTGTGCACGCCCTGCTTCATCACCTCCGGCACGGTGCAGACAGCAATAAGCACATTTGGGGCCGTCGCCCGCACGTCCTTTACCCCCTTCGCTATCTCGTGGCCAAGTTTTCCCACCTCTCCCTTTAGAACATCGTTAACCACCGCGGCAGTCATCACAAGGTTTATAGCTTTACTAGACAAGGCCAGCTGCCCCTTCGCTGCAGTCATCACCGTCTGCATCTTTGGACCTTGGAAACACCCCACCTTCACCCGCTTATCCCCCTTTACCCTTTATACTATGGCAGCGCTGCTCCTCTTCATGTTAGAGTCACCCGCAATGATTACCACGCTATCGTCTGCCACGTGCCGCTCTTTACTGGTACCCGGCTTATCGAATGGTTTTGCTGTCCTATCTTACAGCGCGCTGGAGTAGCTGTTGCCTTTCGTTGATTCCACCCCCGGCGTCACCTCGGTGCATGCCTCCGCTTCGCTGCATCGGCCGAGGTGTTCGTCATTTGTTGGCGAAATGACGCTCCTTTCTAGTTCCTCTCAGCTGCTTCTAACTTTCCCTCAACGGCCCTCCGTTCATCGCGTTCGTTACTTAGCGCTGCCTCCAGTTCTGCAACCCGCTTAGCAAACCCCGAGTTATCCATTTCTACGCCTTCTAGCCGCGACACCACTGCGCATAACCGACACGTACTGTACCTGCCCCTTCGTCTGCCTCGCCGCCATCCCGCTGAAAATCCTCTGGGTCTACCTGCCGCGGACAGCTACCACAGTGTACTAGCGTTCTACGCGTCATCTCGGCTGAAAAACCCGACACAAAGAGAAAGAACCGTGCAGGTAAATACTCAGGTTCAGCTGTCCTCCACTGTCTCGGCCGTTTCGCTGTCCTTCACTGTAGAAACACGCTGTTGTCGGAGCACCAGAAAACCACGTCCGAACAGGTCGACTGCGCACTGAGCACTCCAGTGCCAGTGCGTAGTCGACCAGAGTTGTGGCCCAAATCAACTTTCTATTTTTTTTCGATTGGTCACTTATATCGAAATACAGCTTATAACAAAATATTTCGCCGTCCCGTTGACTTCGTTATAACAAGAGATTACTGTATCTGGTATCAGCCGTAGACGGTGTTGTTCTACGTGTTTTCTTGTAGTAATTGCTCCACGTAGTTCTTAAAGACAGAAATGGTAGTAAAACACGCCGATGAACTGTTTTTCCATCTTCACACTTTTGCGAAATGATCATTAAACGTAGATATATACGACCGCACTGATTCTTGCCCCCACTGGTATGCCTTGTGCAATAGTTGTTCACCGTTCATCCAGTTTCCAACCTAATGCGCGTAACTGTTCAATGTGTTGAGTTTTGTTTCTCTTCTCGTATTCAAACCCCATGCATGTATCTGTAGCAGTAAATGTCATTTGTAAATATCATTATCCACATCAACTAGTAGTGAAATAAATACCATGTGAAAAAAAAGATTTCTTAGTGTTAGAGCACGTGGCTCCCACTGTAGAGGCGCGGCTTCCTATCATGTACGTACTCAATTATTTCTTTACGCGGTCTTTCTAGGGGGGGGGGGCATTTTTAGAACCGACAACCAGATTTTTTCGCCCAATGGGACTTAAGGGTTTCGCTTTCAAAAATAAATTGGCCGCATGCACTTTGCTGACTCTTACGTCTGCATATCCGGTTTTACAGACCCTGAATTCCGCTGCCTCTGCAACTTAAATGCCTCCCTTCTTGCCCTCGCAAACGGGACATAATTTTACCCCCCTGTCCGGCTTGTCCGACAATAAACACTGTGGATATTTTGTGAAGACGATGTTAATTTAACTTCGTTCCACTGCTTCCGCATCCTCAAATTGAACAATTTCTTAAAGGGGCCATGAAGAGAACAAACAACTTTATTTACCTTTAAAGTGTTAGGCTTCCGTACCTCACTCAGCTGTATTCCGGCAAAGAAAGATGTTTTTTAATCGATAAAAACGCAAGAAATACTGACGAACTTTGAAATTTCGCGCCCCATCACGTGTTATGAGCGCGAGTTGCCGTCATTGGGCCAGCACTAAAAACATAATTTTCAGTGGGTTAGATGCACGTTAGCATTCAAGTGATTCGATCAAACGGAAATAGCGGCCCCGCTACAATCGTGCATTCCTGTGTCATGGCGATTGATTAATTCGGCTGCCGTCAATTGCCCAAACAAGATTCCGTGACGCCATTGAAAAGTTGCCGGAAAGTGGCATGGGAGTCTCCACCACTCCACACGTTTTTTTTATCTCTCCTTTATTTTTTCGAAGCTTGCGATGAAATCACTGTCACTTTTATCAGGACAAAGCAGTCTTTCTAAAGAACCAAACTTGTGTATTGTCTTCATGGCTCATTTAAGGTGGGACGGCAACTGTAAAATTATGTCGAATCACGGCTGCCTTGGGAGCAGCTATAGAATATTTCACCTTAACGGACCTACTACTTCGGCTCACTGACTAGACAGAGTCACTGTTAATTATTTATGGTGACGCTGGTTGTCAGTGAGCGGTCGCTGTTTTTCCGGTTGGGTAAAATTAAGACAGACTGATCATGTGTAACCTGGGGTGCTGCTTTGAGGCGGAAGCACGGGTAAAGCATTTTTGCGATTTTATTTAAAAAGTGGCTTTAAAACTTTGCTAGGTTTGAAAGCAAAGTAAATTAAACATTTATTTTCTAAGAAAAGAACACCGCAATATTGAAAGATAGACTTACGGTGTACCTTTTTGCGGCACTGTGGTTTTACTCTTTAAAAGTAATTGGTTATGGTTATTATTTTTTGTTTCCGGAAGACAACTACACAGTGAAACGTTTGCAACCAAATGAAGAAAAACATTACCAGTCAGGTGTATTAACTATTCTACATCATTCACGGAACATTAATCAGTTAGCTACATGTAACCTTGCACACTCAGAAAGCTTATGTTCATTAAAATAATGGAGTGCACGTACGCTTCGCCTTCTGGAGTGGAACGCAGCAGTCAAGCAATGGAAGCTCTGGATACGCTATCGGTGGTCGTAGTAGACGACCACTCAAAGACCTCCCGCACTGGTAGACGACAATGGTATCATGGCCTACGTGTTTCTCAGAATCCGGGTTGGTCGGACTCCCCGCTGTGCTGCTTCAACGATGACATCACGAACAACGCTCCCCTGTGGTGTGACTGCATTCGGCGGATATTTACGTCCTGCGGTGTGGTTTGCACATATCCTACCCTATTCAGGAGCCGTGAATTAGGAGCCAGCCGCCAGCTGACAGCTTTTGAGCCTAACCAGCTCCTTAATAGCTTCGCTTCAACCTAAACCACTGCACACATTCGCTATTAGCGCCGACCCATCCGTCAGGGTATTTGTTTTTCTTTGTGCAGATTTGGTCATACTACGCGTTGCTCTTGAAAGAAAAAGCGACGAAGACGACCCCACTATGATTGCCCCACACTGCAGGATAATTCCGCATTTGAGAGTTCCAGGCCAACAATTTGTGGATTTAAGCACGTTGCTGCAGCAGTATTGCCACGTGCACATATTTCCTTCGCTTGCACTTTGAACAAGGCTGTTATTCGAGTGCGCATTGTTGCAGGACTAAAAGGTGTGAGGTCTGCAGAGTCCACGCCTCGTTTTGCAGGGTCGCTCTGGTGTGTCAGCGGAGAGAGCCGACGCTGGCGTATTTCTAAAAATCTAGAAATGGGTGTTCAATAATTCTTTATTAAAACTAAGTGAACCAAACGGTCCCATGGATTGCATAAAGCTTAAAAAGCTAACCATACTTAGCTACTCGCGATTACGCTATTTAAAGCATTTATGCGTTAAAACCTTAGCAGCTCGAAACAAATTGCCTGCGTGAGACTGCCGTAATTTCCTCCATGTCAGAAGTAAGACGGGGAAGCATTTCCTGGAAACATTTACCTTATTTGGCTCAAGAGATATTTACGTGTGGAATAAGAGAAATATATAATAAATTTCTTACAATGCTTTATTCATGCTGCCAACTGATTAGGTGAAAACACAATATTTCCAGCCAGTGAAGGGAGAGACAACCGATTTTTGTCCAGTATTTGTTCTCTAGCTCATATGAAAGCCAGCGTTTTATATAGCCGTGTAACCACAAGCAAGTTAGAAACAAATTGGCAGAAATAATTTTAGTTTGGCACTAAACTTTCCAAAATCCGAGGGGTGGCGGTCCGCAGCGTCGAATCTTACACTACTATATGTGTCCCTGTCACGTCACCTGAAAACCTTGCCGCTACTGAAACTGCTGAAACGCTTATTAGTATTGAAAACCTTTTACAACGAACATTTGTATAATTTTAAATTGTACGTTTTGTTTTAAACATTCTTTACATTCTTTTGAAACTTTTTAAGCGGCGCTGCTTTCGCTTGCTTTCGGAGAGCATATGCCAGCTGCCACGACCACTGGCGCAATATGGTGGCTTGATTGTCTGCTCCTCATGACGTCTTCGTTGCATAAGCATCCCTTCCTCTCACTGTGCAGTGACGAGTTGCGCGAATTATCGCGCAACTCAAACATGTCGTTCCAGATCTTGCCAGTCGACATCAAGAGGAAAAGGCAGTGGGAAGCGGCTCTGAGCTACCAATTGTCGCCTTACAAACGTGTCTTCCCTGCTCATTTTCGCGTCTCCGATTACTACTGTCCGGAGAAAAACGAGCGGACTAGAAAAAACTGAAGGGCGATGCTGTGCCGTCCGTTACCCCTTTCCGGACCCTTGACAAGGTAAGAAAAGGTTCTTTTTATTATATGTTTAACATTTGTTTAACATCGAGCGAATGACTGCTTTTATTCAAGATTGCGCAGCATAGAAACTACCGTGCAGAAAAGCCATTGGCACTTACTTAGGCAAACACAATTTTCGTAGTTGAACTTTCGAATACCCGGCGCAGCTTATGCAACGACGGAGTGCTCGGTAGCGCAATGCACTCCGTTCTAAAACGACATCTGTACAGACAGAATCGCGCACAGGGTCGAAGCACGAGCAGCGCACTACCAAAAAAAAACACTCGATTTGCTGCAACAACAGTCTTTGTGGCACCGAGAATTTTAAACTATGCAAAGCGAATTACATGTGCCGGTTGGTTTCATTTATTTTTAATGGCTTTTCTGCAGCACCTGATAACTTGCGGATAAATGATCACTTCATACGTTCACTTCATTTCATAAAGATTCATAAGTTTTCTGAATGTGCAGGAGCTACCCAGCAGCGTAGGCGATGGCACCGTTCTGGAGATGACAGACGACGACGTGTGGGTGGACGACGTCGTAGCCAATTTCGTCAACAGTTCCAGCCTTACCAACTGTGCAGACAGCTCTGAACTGGTAGGCAGCATGAGATGTACATGGGTTCTGCTATTCTGTACTAACACAGAGAGCCAACCTTCATAACCTACCGTAGCAAAGTTTTGTTCCGTCACTTTAGCTATTTGTTTATTTTGTGAATAATTGATAAGTGAATTATAATTGATTAATAATTGAAGATTGAATGATTGATATCATTATTAATTATTACCGCCATTTTAAATTTTTCTGTGTTTTATACTGCTATGATCACAAAGTCTGTGGTTTAAGATGCATGTTGTTTGGCTGCAAAAATTATGAATGAGGAGGGAGAGAAATAGAGAGACAGAATAAATGATTCAAGGAGGTGGGCTTGTAATAAAGCTTGCCAGAGGCATCCACAGTTTAAGATGCTTTGAGTGCGGGAGGCATTGACAGCCCTCTAGGCCAGCCGAAGCTGGTAATCAAAGCCGGTGTTCACCAAGGCACTCTCCCAAAGATTGGTAGTAAAATTTGTAGGTTGGAAGGAATCCATGGTGATTGGTCACGCGTGCCTACAACATGGTGTAGCTTTCCTAAATATGTTTAGCCCAAAAACCAAACACGGTACACAAGAAAAGAGCCAGGACAGGCGCTAACCGTAACTTAATTGCCGCAAGCCAGGCGGGGTCAAAGGCATAGTACACCACTCGTAACAGGTCTTTAAATCAATGAAGTTGTCGCCATAGTTCCGACTTCAAATGTTTGCACATCTGTTTGAGGAGGCCAAACGACGGGTTCAAGTAACCGTAAAGAGCACTCACATCAGGTGGTATAAGTCCTTTTCGGAGATTGAAGGCGATTAACCTTCCCTGGCACGTTGAGGCAATAGGGCTGCAGGCAAGCGCAGCAGGGAACGGATACAAAGGAGCCCTCAGAAAGTGACAGGTAATTTAATTAACAAAACTTGTCGGGGGACCAGTTGGTTTATAATTCTTATATATGTTTTGTTCATGAATCTTAAATATAAGGCCTGCGAGCCAGGCCTTTGTCTCGCCTTGCTCGCAGTCATTAAGTTACGATTAGCGCTTGTCCTGCCTCCTTTCTTGTGCACGGTCTTTGGTTTTTGCGGTAAATTTATTTAAGACTCATAAACCAAGTAGAACCCCAAACAAGTTTTGTTAAATGGGGTAGCTTGTGGGTTCTCTGCAAAAGCATCCAATAATGTAATGATTAAAAGGTGGAGGCAGATAGGATGAGGGAATGTGTTTGTTTGTAGAGCGCGTAAATGGTTTTCGTGCTCTGGTGGTAGAGGTTTGTGTGTGTGGCACGAGGGGGAAAAGTGTCTGCTGTGTCTTAGAGCTCTTTGGAAGTTGTTTCAGGTTAAGCTTACACTCATTTTTCCCATGGTTTGATGACTGCGTTCATACATTGTCTAGATATGCAGGGCGTCCCAAACAGTTCAGCTGATGGTAGCGTCTTGGAGCTGGACGACGTTGCTCGATGCCTGGCCGTCGGTCACAGCTTCAGTGGCTCTGCGCACACCTCTGAACTGGTACGTCGTGGTCGAATAAGAAAATGGCTCTTTGTGTGCTGGCACAGCCGCAGTGTTGTGTGAGAGCGCGAGAGTGGGGACTCTCAGGTATCACTTGCCCAGGTGGATGCACTTGTTATACATTCGTATTTTTATTTCTTCCAGACAGAGTCATGTGGTGACTACATCTACGCTGTTCAAAATGGGCTGTCGGAAAGCAGTGCTCAGTACACATGTAGAGGTAAAGAACTAAAGTTTAAATGTCAGCATGAAATGTTTCCTGTGGTTTACATGCAAAGCTGATGTGGATGTGGTGCCTTTCAATGCAAAGCTTGCTAGCTCTACCAGCCAACGGTTCTTTCGTGGCGTGCGGGACAACAAACTCCCAACGCGGCGAAAGCGGCTGGGAGGGGGGGTGGGTTCTCTCATGGAGCATACTAAAGATGGCGCAGTGAATTTACCCAGCATTCCCTGCTCGGAAGTGCCTGCTTGCCGGCGGCGGCGGCGTCGACTTCGTCGTCTGCTTTATCTTCGGTTGTTGTGGGCTTGTTTTGTTTGAGCTTTGTGTCCATTGCGCGGCTTAACTTGTTTGACAGCACCTCCAGGGTAACCCGCACCCCACGGAATCAAGTGGTTGTACGGAAAACATACCTTACGTATTGGTTTGCAGAGTGGTAGAGAAACGCTACTTTTTCGCACTGCTTGCCCCGAATGGAACTTTGTTTTCTAAATTGGTGAATACCAATGCGGTTGTGCGTTACAAAAGGTAACAGTAGGAACTGGTTCTGATAAATGGTGGTTATGAAAGTTCCCTCTGCTTTCTCGCAATTCTCAAACTTATAAACTAGCTAGTTTAAATTGGTATTAAATTGAAATCCCTAAGCTCACGTGCCGGACCTTCACCGCGTAGATTGAAGCCAATTTTTTATGCTGAACTTTGTATATTTCACATTGGGAATGAAGATAAAGTCGTAGCTAAAGCAATGTCTTGCTCTTATCTTGAGTGGCAGAGCCCTAGGCAGTACACATGAATTTGTACAGTCGGTAAAAGGCTTGTCCATAACACTCGAGCAGCGTGCTCCAGATTGCATGGGAGACACCTAGTGATAACTCCTGGTTTGAGATAGGTAGAATATGAGCATTCGCGGCCCGTATCAGCGTGATGGCTGTGTACCTGCTCGCTGTTCCCGTCGCCTCGACTTCCACACCTTCTTTCGCCGTGTGAAGCACTGCATGTCTGCGGTGCCGGGCCGGGGAACGAAAGGGGAGATTACCTGCGCTAGCGTGCTATTCTGCATTAGCTTTGGCGCACAGCTGTTCACTGCGTCATCGTTCCGCCAATACGCTGCATGAGTACTGCGTGCACCACTATCCGGTGTCGGAGCTTGGCTTTCCACGTCACTGCTGACGGGCCAACGCCCCAATACCTAATGCACTGTGCAATGCCGGTAGCGATGCGTTTTCGGCAATGTTTGTTAGTTTTCTTGTATACAGAGAAAAAACAACTCCTGTCTAAATTCCGTATTGCGCTGCGAAAATTAAGCGGTGTCGCACGTAATTAAACGCAGCCAACGCTGTACTAACAATCGGTAGTCTCCACTTTTGTTTCCCGGCCCGAAAGCGCAGGCAGCGCTTCTCACGGCGAAAGAGGGTACGGAAGCCAAGGCGACGGGCACAACGAGGAGGGAAATAGCCATCGTGCTGATGCGGGTCGCGCATGCTCACATTCTACCGGTCTCAAACCACGCGTTATTACTAGATGTCTACCGCGCAGTCCGGAGCACGCCGCTTGCTCCTTACAGACAATTGTTTTGCCGACTGTACGTTTTCACTGACATGCATCGAGGCCTAGCGCGATTAGTCTGGTCACCCAAAAATTAGGGACCACAACAACTCCCAAAATCGCAATTCTAAAAAAACAGCATTCCAAAGAGAGTTGAAGATACACAATAATGTTGCCAAGATTGGAAACTCAAATGCATGCTTTGGTTCCTCTAGGTACACAGGGGGATCGGCTGCGGCAGGTCGACCGTAGGAGTGTTGCCTTGCAGACCGACAGCAGTATCGAGCAACGGAAATGCTGCAAATGCAGTTGCGATGGCAGCAAAGCTGAGCCGCTTCCCCCCGACTTTGCACGCTTAATTGCCTCAACGCCAGCACACAAAAGGTACAAGCAGCTGGATGTGTCGACATCATCTGCCTCTTTTTGCGAAAGTGCTGCAGAGGACCACGAGGACACGGACTTCAGGCCATCCCCTGACAACAGCATGCAGGAGTATGTCAAGTGCCTAGACTGTGCAGCATGCCCCTATTATAATGTGTTTTTTGCAGGCACACCACTTAGCTGCCCCATGCTGAGCGGAAATTTGTTGTCTTCGAAAGTGCTCTGCTCAAGTTGTTTGAGAGATGTGCGTAGTGCAGTCAACGGTGCAAGGTCACTACGCACGTCCAGGCACACTTCTGAAAATCACCGCTATATGCGGTGACCATTACAAAGTGGGGTACAGCCAGCCTTTGGTGAATGAAATGGCTGCTGGCAACATTCTGCTGTGTGGGCCAGTAATGTTCAGTGGGGCAAGTCTCACCAAGGTGCTGGGCCTGCTGGCGTCAGTAAACATTACTCTGCCATGTAAGACGTGCTATATTAGGTTTACCAAAAGAGCTGTCTTGTACCAGCCATAAAGAAGCCACAAAGAACTGGAATTGTATGGGATTTGTCATTTTAGAGGCCTGGAAGGCTGAACAGGCAGACCTTTTTGTCACCCTAAAGGGCGAGGAGTTTCGCCGGCTTGGGGATGGAAGGTGCGACTCCCCTGGCCACTAGGCGAAATACCTCACATACAATTTTGAGAATGCTGAAACATCTAAGGTGGTCCATTCCATTCAGGTGCAAGTTGGAGAGGCTTTGAGCTTTGTTTTTTCTTTCATGAGCCTGCCTGCACCGTGGAAGGCAGTACAAACAGTGCGCTAAGGTTGCATTTTTATTGTGTTCTGTGGTGCAGTCACCAGATGTGAAGAGCAGCTCCCAGATGGAGAAGGCAGGTTTTGTTAAGGGACTTGATGACCTGCGGAGGGCTGACCTCAACATTGCCGCCATCACAAGTGACAGGCACCCCTGCATAAGGAAGCATCTGCGGGACCATGAGCCTGAAGTGGAGCACGAGCTTGATAGCTGGCATGTCGCGAAGGGTTGGTTGACCAATACTATTTCATCCGGCTCCTTTTTTTGCAGGCCTCGCACTCAAGCACACAGCCAGCAATGCGAACCATTTGCAACCGGACATATACAAATGCTTGTCATCCTAGACATTCGCCCGACCTCTTGAATGCTTATACACTGTGGTAACATACAAAATCATACCCATCCATGGAAGAAGAGGGGGAGAGAGAAGTAGAACATAGAGGGAAAATGACAAAAAAAAAGAAAACAAAACGAAAAAACGTATTATAAAAAGACTCACATAATTTAAAGCTTTGAAATGGAATGAGCTTACTTCAAATGACCATCAGATTGGTTTTTTTCAGTTTTTTTTCAGGGCCATTGCAAGATAGCTGATAATCGCAGTAAGACCTGAAATCAAGTCCTTTAAACTTAGTGCAGTGTTTCTGAACGATGAGTGTACCGGGGGCTTCTTTTGCGCTAGCAAGAGTGATGGGGGAACGCGCCGAAAACATTCTTGATTCGCAACGTAACGTGGAACACGCAGCAGCTGCAGCTGTAGTGGTCCTTATTCGTATTCAGTTCCAACCTTTATGACTCTTATATGTGTATTTTTTTAGGGTTCTGCGTTTTCGGAGTTTATTTAATCTTGAAAATTTGGAGTTTTCAGGAGGGTCCTTTCAGAGTACACATAATTTGGAGTTTTTTGGATTATTAGGGTACCAGAGTATTGATCTTTAACAAGTACCATGTACAACAGTAAAAGAAATAAAACAGTAGAGATATTTTTATTTCAGAGTCAATATTTTCAACATTTGTGGTGACATCCATTTACAACTTGTAGTATATTCAGGCATATTTTCCTATGTTAGTGTCTGTCACCGCAGCACGCTCCTTCGGACTGGCCACGTGAAAAGGGAGAATGCTCTTCCGACATTGGCACTAGATATGAAAATACCCAGCATATTCAGTGCACAACGTAAGTGGAACGAACAAAAGTGGAAACATGGAAATAGAATAGGAAATGTTTTTCGAGGATGCTATGCAAAGATAAATGGTAGTCTCGTTTTCACTGAATTCGGAGTTTCTAGGATAAATCCGAATTCGCAAAATTTTTACCGGTGAGTGTTTTGCGGATTTTATAGGATTTATCCGAAAACGCAGAACCCTACTTATATTGTACCACGATTTGCTGTTGCGGCTGATAGTACAGTAAACCCTCGTTAACTCGAACTCGCAGATCTCGAAATCTCGGTTAAGTCGAAACGTTTTTTCGCCGTGCAATAAACTCCCATAGGTGCTATGTATTTGCCCCCTCTGATCTCGAAGCGTGTTTCGGAGGGGACAGCGGATATCTTGAAAGCTTGACCGGGAGGGCAGAAGGCAAAGTCCACTCCGAACAGGAAAGCAGGGCACCGAGCGAACGCTTAGCTCTTTCTATATTGCCAAACGCCGTCGTGATGGGTGAATTTGAAATTCCCGCAGACCCAGCCGTTTCCTATCCGCCTTGTCAAGCAACTGTGGAAGTGATCACGTGTGCGCACCTGCTTGTGACTTTGCGCGGTGGGGCGGCGTGTGCAGCGTGCACCTGTCAGTACGCAACCTAGCCCTTGCATGTGCGAGCTGGTATTCTTTGTTTTCCCTGCGATCTGCGCGCGACGCATCTTGAGTTCGGTTTTGCTGAGTTTGGATTGATTTGATTGATTGTGGGGTTTAACGCGCCGACACAACGCAGGCGATGAGGCGCGCCATAGTGGAGGGCTCCGGAGTAATTTTGACCACCTGGGGATCTTTATCGTGCGCCGAAATCTCGTACACACAGGCGTTTTTGCTTTTCGCCTCCATCAGAAAAGCGGCCGCCGAGGCCGGGAATCGAACCCGCGACCTCGTGGTCAGCAGCGCAACGCCTTAGCCACTGAGCCACCGCGGCGGGTAGTTTTGCTGAGTAGTGAGTGGTCTGTGCAACGAACGCTTCGAAATATCGACCAAGATATCCCGCCCAAAGCCGTGCAAATCTCTGACATTAGAGCGAAAAGTCGCGTTAATCAAGGAATTTTTTTCCCTGCGAATTCTTGTGCCTTTACTTGATTGATTGTAGGGTTTAACGCACCGACGCAACGCAGGCGATGAGGCGCACCGTAGTGGAGGGCTCCGGATTAATTTTGACCCCCTGGGGATCTTTACGTGCGCCGAAATCTTGTAAACACGGGTGTTTTCGCTTTTCGCCTACATCAGAAAAGCGGCCGTCGCGGCCGGGAATCGAACGCGCGACCTCCTACTCAGCAGCGCAACCCCTTAGCCACTGAGCCACCGCGGCGGGTCTTGTGCCTTTACTGCGGTAGCTCTCTCGTGCAGTGGAGCTTTTCCTGGCAGCACTGGCTTTTCTTTCACAGTGACATGGGCAAACATTTCCGGTGTATTGCTTAACTCTAAATACTGCTTATCTCGAAATTTTTCCCAGTTTTTACTACTTCGAGGTAACGTGGGATTACTGTAGCCTGAACACCTCTATGCTGCCTTTTGTACATCTGGCTTTTCCGCATAGCTAGCATGTTGTGAAAAAAACCCACCCTAAAACATCTCCTATGCAAAGAAATTGAAACAATTAAACGCAAAAGCCATGGAAGGAAGCCCATTATTACAGTTGCAATCAATGTTTGCAAGGTTTTGTTGCCATCAAGGTTCTGGTGCAATCAAAGGAGAAAAGAACATGGGTAGGGGAGGGGAAAGAGTGGACGAATTTGGGAGGGCCTCGCAGACCTCCGAAATGTTCTTGCAGACAACCTGGGTTCCGTGGACCCCATTAGCGAACCACTGCTGCGTTCGTGCGTAGCTCATGAAAAAACAATAAATATTAGTGACATTTATTTCACAACAGAAGATGTTTGTTGCTTTGTCTATTCTTATGGTGACATGCGAAATATTTCTTGAACAGACCTTGTCAATAACTAAAAACGTGTGCAGGTCATCAGCATCTTTATCACCGTCATTGCGTTCATCTGACTTAGCAAGCTAGGCGTCTTCACTCAGCTGACATCGCTTTTGCCATTTGATATTGTTCTTGCGTTTCGTTCTCTCTCTTCACCCATCATGAAAATTTTGGGATGGGGACAGCCCTTTTGAACCCGCTCACCCTTATGTGGCAGTTCTTAAATTTAAATTACCCTATTCCTCAGCCAAGCGGTCTAGTGATTAAAGATGTGTAAATATTTTGAGGTGTTTCAGCAAAAGGTTTAAGGTGGTGGAGAGAGGAGATGTGTGTATGTATTACTCGATTATTGGGCCTTGAGTACAAACATACCACTGACAGTAGCAGCAGTTGCTTATTATTGCAGAACATTCCGCAAGCATGAAAACAGGTATTGCTGCTCCATACACTTTATCAAAGTATGCATTGTGACATCACCAATTAAGAACACAGAAGTGCGATTGGTGGAGCTTCCCTAACTGTTATAACACAGAGGCAGCAAGAACATGTAAATGTAAAATTAATGTATGTGGGAACTGTAGCTCAGCCCAAGTTTTTGAAAAGCAAAAATGTGCGTTTTTCCAACCACTATAAAATAGTATGCTTCATACCAGGCGGTACGCTTTTTCTCAGTGTTGATGTCATTGCAATGTTTTACCTGGTGGTGCAAATGCAGGTGAGCATGAAATCCTGCCGTACCTATTGAGTATTACCTACTGTAAGCCTTTGTCAATTTCAAAGACTGTGGCTTAGCTAGTCTTCTCTTTTACCTATCTGGTTTTCCACGAGCTTTTGCTCTGGAACGTTTCCAAAACTAATTGGCGCTGTCTTTGAACCATTAGGACTCCAAATAAATGTGGCCGCTGCTTCTTAAAGAAAGCAGTGCTCATCCCTTCGTGGCTGGATCCGGAACCTAAAACCGTAAGGGTTCCGGCTAGTTGGTAATTCAATGTCAACACAGCGCGAAAAAAAAACAGAGACGAACGAAGACGACAGACACGCTTGGTTGTTGTCTTCGTTCGTCCCTGGTCTTTTTCGCGCTGTGTTGACAAGGATCCGGAACATTTGTAACCACCTTTACTTGTGTGTTGCACTCTCAGAAGGCGACGTGACTGTGCGTTTGAGCATCTGGGAAAGTAAGTAGCAACCTACACAAAGTAGCAGATACCATTCATTGAGCATTATCGACACCTAATGGTGTAACCCACTTGCTTTTATGGTGATAAACCAAGAACTAACCCTTTACAACTCTTTGTAAATTTCGAACTCACATAAAGACTGATGAAACCGTTTTTACCAAGTGCAGCATGAAGGCACAGTAGTTCGTGCAATGCTAGCTGTAAAGGAATTCGTTAAGGGAAACGGGTGACGCACTGTTGAGGAAGAGGTGTCATATTCGTTTACCGTTTTGTTACGTGTGTGCAATGTATGTTCACACCTGCAGGCCTGACAAGGCGCATCATAAATGTGCACGATGGGCATGAAGGGCCCTTTCACAGATGCCTGTTTGATGAGCTCCCTCCGCACGAGTGGCTGCATCTCGGTGCGAATACATTTACTTACTTCTTATGCTAACAATGCTTTGCCAATGGAGATTGCTTTTTAATGGTGTGCTTTTATTCTCAGAGGGACACCTGCCTACCAAAATCTGGTGAGCATTGTCCTCAACCCACGGCTGCTGAAGGACATTGAACAGCTGTCAACAGCATCACAGACATCTTCCTTAGAGTCCTTCCACTATCTGATAATGCAGTTTGCTCCCAAGTCAACTGCATACACACCAAGTGTCATGCGTTCCAGGTGCAGTGGTGTTAACAGTTTATCTTTGTAAAGCTGCTCTCTCAGTTTGTGCTGCAACGTGGTCTTTTTTCATTCACATCATTGTTGCAGGACACAGCTTGCAGGACACAAAGCAGGAGGCTGAGACACTGGTCGTGGAGACGCCCATTGTCGCATGTTTTTATGTTTACTGCTAAGGATTTTGACCCCTTTTTCAAGGGCAAATCTTTGCAGCAATCTAGGTGGTCGAGGGTGCGAAAAACTTTTCCGCCATTACGACTTGCAGATATTGTTTCATTTTGGTCAGGGTGTGTGTTTGTGAAGCTCGTATTCGTGTTGCTGAGGAAGGTATGAAACAATGGCCCATTCCAGGTCCAGATGTTTCAAGACATCTGTGTGACCGAGTTTGCTCGTGCATCGCATGTGACTTGAGCAATGAGAGCACAAAGGAATTAATAAGACTGGATGGCTTGCCGTCCCATTCTATTTCCTGCTCCCTGTTCCATTCTTAAATAGTTTTTGGGCAGCTACTTAGGTGAAAAAACTTTAGCCTGTATATCTGTCCCTCAATTCATCCTTCTGGCCAAAAGTTGAAACAATTTGGCAAAAAAAAGCACTAGGTGTCTGTGTGTCTACATTTGTTTGTTTGAGGTGCGAGGCAATTGTGTGCGGGTTTGTTCGTTTGCTCGTATGTTCGCTTGTATTCATTTGGCGCTGCACGTGCTCTCACTTGGCAGGTCACCATTTCCCATTTTGAATTTCATATCCTTTCTGTTGTAATGCAGCGGCTGCGTTTAGTGTGTACTCCTGGGTTATAGGCACGTTGCAAATTTCTAAGTGTGCAGGTTGTGCTTAGCCTTTTGCTACGCTTCAATTCTCCACCAAGAACGGATACAGCTACCCCCAATTTCAGACCATCTACCAAGATTGAATGATGTTGTGGAATGGGTGGTCACAGCATGGTGTCCGTTGAGAATTTATACCCATGTTCGAAATTCTACGTTACCTCAGCTTCCTGGACATCCACTTTTTCAAGTTGAATGGCTTTTGTTTTGTAAAGGTTCAGTACTTGTTTGTATCAGTAGTGCATACCAAAATAATTATTTATTTAAAGAACACGAATGAATTAGAACACTAAATACACTAAAGTAGTAAAATGCTTTCAAGCTACTTGCCTGTGGTCTGGTTTGTGTATACTCACACATGTTCGTAAAACATACATTAGGCACAGAATATCTGTGAGGAGGCGGTAAATGGGCTTCCATCGACAGTTTTTTATTAGGCAAATGCACCTCTTTATAGGTCGTGGCCAAAAAGTTGAGCTTGAACGCGACCAACAAACAAAAAAGCACAAGCATAGTTTTCAGAAAGAAGGGTGATGCATGTGTCATAGTGATGTCAGTGGTGCTTTTTAGAAGCTGAGATATTTTCATTTTGACATGTTGCATTTATTTTGTGGCTTGTTTTAATTCTTGGTTTCTTGCAAGATTGCTTGACATTCATTCCTTATTGGAAATGGAAATGGCCTTTAGCATTTGGTAGGAGTGCACATGAGGTGTTCCATGCTGTATTGTGTGCTTTTATCCACACTTGTCAGTCAAATGCTCAAAGGAGCCTTCATAAGAGTTGCAGCTTGATCTGGTTAAAACATAACTTCACAAGAAGGTGACAGCAAAACAGACGGTACGGAACAAGAAGACAAACACATGCGCTTACAATCGACCCATGAGGTTTATGAATTGGGGCGCCAGCTATATACACACTGGTCAAACCCGGAAGAACAAGAAAAATAAAAGGAGGGGGGGGTAGCATGATGGAGGATAACAGCAGCAATTCATTTTTAAGCTCAGTCATGTCAACCATCCAAGTCGCATTCATTTTGGGCCACACATGCAAGTTTCACAGACAAATAATTTCTTTTTCATTGATTTCTCAAACAACATGGAGCCACACTGTTGCCCAGTGTGCAGCGCATTCCGTCTCATCTGTTGCGCGGCTGTTTTCTTCCAAAGCTGTAAGGGGAACATTTTTGTGCTTGTGCTACCATAAGAGAAGCTGAAATGCAGGAAGCTAAAACTACACCTGTGCTAGGCCATGAAAATGAGTGAAATGTTATGTGGCAACCTGATGGACCTTTCTTTCTAGGTCTATTTATGCCCCGTTTGATGTTTATATTCTTAAGTTCAAACAGTGTAATGTCGCCCTATGTGGTGGTTATGGGACACTGTTAGCGAACAATAATGCGACCCTGTGGACAATAGAACCGAAAGTTTGCTCTTGCTGCTCTATTTTGTGTTCTTGTTACTGGCCATTGGAAAACTCACCTCCGCTCCTTGTTTCATGTTTTTTGTATGCCGAGACGTTCTCTCCTCATTCAATAAAAGTCTCCCATGGTGTTTCTGTGAACATTTTTATGAAAGTTCTGAGCAGTTGCCCATTAGTGTAGGATTTCAAAAGTTCTGAGCAGTTGCCATATAGTGTAGGAATTCAGATTCTGTACTATCTTATTTTCAGGCATATTTCATGCTACCAGATCACATTTGAAAAGTTTTTTTTTTTCAATCAAGAACATTTATTTTAGAGGCGCTGGAAAAGCTCCACGGCTAATGGCCGCTCTACAGAGCTTGCCAGAACTGCTCTTCAGAGCTGCTCTACAGAGCTACACTAGCGGCGGGTATTGATCACCTTGATAGTTTTCAAAGGGAAACATTTCAATAATTCGATGGACCGCGCAGGAGGGAATAACTTTTCGGATGCCGACGCCGAGGTATCCCCAGATCAACCTCGTGAACTACCTGTAGGCAGTGTGCCTCTACTTCCTGAAACAAAAGCAGTGTAGGAATTCCTGTTCTCTGAGTTGCTGGATTACTCTTTAAAATTGTACAGACCTGTGTTCGTCCTCGACTCCATAGTCTTCACCGTTCAGACGAACGTCGAGGTAGGCCACTAGCAGGACTACCGGGTCGAGGCAGAGTATGGCATAGTATGGATCGTAGGTCACGCACGTCTCCGTACAATTTTGCAGTACTTTTCGGCAGCAAATGCACTTGTATGCATGTCATTACCACACAGTTATAGCAGCTGCGCCTGAAGTTTAATTGATAACGTCAAGCATGTGATATACATCTATTGTGAAAACATGGTGGCCTGCATATGCTTACCAGTCGATACTTTGAAGACGCGCAGGATCTGGCGATGGCGGTCCGTCGTCAAAATCAGGCTCGCTGTCGCTTTCGTCTAATGATAGCTGTTTCTCGTGGCGCATCGCATACAGGATTTAATTTTTGTTGTTGCATAATTTCCGGCATCCTTTTTTCGCGTTCACTCAAGTTGTGTAGCGATGCCATTTGAAAGAGCGGCTAAGCGGCGCAAAACTTCAATCACGTGTAACGAACAGCTGTGTTTCGGTTTCGGAAACTTGGCTTGGCTGTCGGCCTCTTCGCTGACTTACAACGAAAAAAAAAAGTCGCAGTGCGTGATTAAAAAGCACATAAAGTGATAAAAAAGCCCTCAATTCATAATTTCTTTATCTGTGCACAAGTTTTTATTACCACTTTTCATTTCGCATATAGACAAACGTATGTTGCCGAACTGCTGGGTGCCATGGAAGCCAGCATCATTTTTCGAAGGGACACTTACGGCTCGTAGATCTAAAAATTCAGGTTTAAAAAGTTCTAGGGTGCTATCAGCAAAACCGTTTCGGATTAAGATGTTTGAAGTGATGCCCTTTCACTTGGCATAGCGAACGTATACTCCACAAAAATCGGCTGTCTGTAACTTTAAATGAGACACTTCTTCCAGACATTTTTTATTTTACTCACAGACTATATTCCAGGATAAAGTGATGCAGAGCGGTGCATGTTCCCGATTTGGCATCTGAGATACTTTTGTCGTTTATGAATTAAAGCCTGTGACAGAAAATGGTTGATTTGCAAGCCCTCCCACTCAAGAAAATTAAAAACGCAGCTTTAAATGCGGCGCGACACCACCGCCTATCCACATGACATCCTTAGTGGTTGAACCTCGCAATGGTCTTTTCCTGAACAACATTCTGCGTTTGTCTAAAAGGGAGTGCGCAGCATAGCACAAAGAGCGAAGAAGAGAGTGCGAGCCTTTTCATCTCTGCGAGTGCTTCTGTGGTTGGACGGAGAGGTTAGGGCTCCAAACTATTGTGTAACTGTTGCATTAAATAACTGCTTTAGACGATAAAAACACGCCCTTGTTTCACGGGATGAAAAACAGATGATAGCTGATTGCTTCGGCCTGGTATTAAAGCGACGCTTTCAGCCTGCCTCTAATCTCCTTTGTACTCCACCCGAAACGCACTTCAGGAAAGCCAACTTCGTCTCACAGGGATGATGGTCGTGAGTGAAGCAAACAAAAATAAATTTTTTCTCGCGGTCAGAATTGAACTGGCGACCCTTAAGTTATGAAGGCAACGTCTATCCCATTCTGCCACGCCAGGGGACCCACATCACACCCTTTTACCATTCCCATAAGGTAAGCATCGTGTTACCACGATTTTTGTACAGTATAAATTGGGTCAGCTTGCTTCCGACTGGTATTGTACATTTGGTGTTTAACTTAAATGTCAACGCTCATTTTAGTTAGACTTTATTTTGGAAAGATAAGCGTTCCCAGTTCCATTCCACAGAGGTGTGGTTGATTGTTTTCTTTGGGTAGTGTTTGTCAGCAAGGTATACGCAGTGTTCAAAATGATTACATTTTAACAAAATCGCAAACACATTTCAAGACAAAACAATTGCTTCCAGTTTCCGGATTAAAACAAGCACACACACATATATTCACAAGCGAGCAGAAGCAGCCAAAATACGGGTTGCGACGCATTGCCAGCAAAAATGTGCCAGCATGAAAGAATCTCTTCCCTAATCAATTCACTTCAACTCAGTTCAGTGTTTTACTTATCTCTCATGACCAATGACCGAACTGAGCAATCACAAATAGCTATTGCGATGAGTAGCTGAACGACTTGTTTACTTGACGAGTAGCCTGATGACTCCGCCCGTGCTAAGCCTTCTTTCTCTGCGTGGCCCTAACAGCAAACATAAGGTTATCGCTCGTGGCGCACATAGTGCTCTTGCGATGAACAGCGTTACAGGACAGTCATTCTGGCTATGACCGAGTGTCTGCGCTAAATGACGAGCATAGGGTGAACTCTTTAGCAGCGATTCAAGAAAGCGTATATCGACTCCTTTGCTTGTCTAACGAAGAACTATATTAGGTAAAAAATGTTCTACATGTATCGTCGTTGTCATGATTGGGCACGGAACCACTTAAAACGCCATTCAAATTACAGATAAAAGCAAGTGGAAATTTATTTAGCATATTCGGACACGTTACTCACTGGCATATTCACAGGGCGTAGTCGGAAAGATTTGCCAGAAACTGGTAAGAAAAACGGAGCCCCACTTTTATAATTTGCAGTTTACCATACCAATGTGTATTCAGCATAATGGACTTTCAAAGTAGTACAGTACGTTATCCAAACATATATGCACGGGAAACTACATTGCGGTTACATTAACAGTGAAGCTGTTTATCAAATCGTAAACTTTTGTGTCCGCAGTTAAACATACTAAGAAATTGCCGAGCGTGCATACGTGAAGTTCTAGCATATATAATAAACCTTACCTTGAGCACTGGTGTCTTCCCAAAAAAGTTAAAAGTTGCAAAAGTCACTCCCATATTCAAGAGCGGTGATCCAGAAAACCCATCAAATTACCGCCCTATCTCCGTGCTAACAACGCTATCTAAAATTTTTGAGGGTGTTGTTTTGGACAGACTCGTTTCTTTCTGTGATATACACGGTATAATAACAGACAGCCCATACGGTTTTCGGAAAGGGCGTTCGACTGAGCAGGCGTTACTTCTTATCAAGGACGCAATATTAGCTAACATGAAAAATCGAAAATACACGCTTGGACTGTTCTTAGACATTAAGAAAGCCTTTGACTCCATACAGTATGACCTGCTGCTTAATAAGTTGTTCATTTATGGTGTACGTGGAATTGCCCAAGATCTGATTAAGTCATATTTGCAAGACCGTTACCAAACTGTGAATGCTGATGGCACAATGTCTTCAAAATTAATGTTGAAACAGGGTGTCCCACAGGGCTCGATTTTAGGACCGTTCCTCTTCCTTGCATATATAAATGACATTGTTTCGATACCCCATTCACCACAACTCATAATGTATGCAGATCACACTAATATCTTTTTTTACGTCTAATAATCTTGCGTCACTTGAAAGCAGCGTTAACGATTACATGCTACACCTGTCAAACTGGCTGAAAAATAACAGGTTACAATTGAATGCCAAAAAAACTACGTACATCATATTTCGCCCTATAAATAAACCGTTATGCACCACTTTTAAAGTTATGTTCAATAACCAGCTCCTTGAAAGGGTTAGAGAGCAAAAATTTCTTGGCGTTTGGTTTCAGGAGGAATTATCATGGAAAGCACACGTTGAACACTTATGGAAAGAATTGGCTCGAACTGTTGGCACCCTGTACAAGTTAACAACATTAATTCCGCTTTGGCTAAAAAAACTCCTTTACCGCTCTTTGTTCTATTCGAAGCTCTGTTATGGATTATTAGTATGGGGAACAACGACGTCCGGCAATTATAGTAAAATAATTGTGCTACGAAAGAAAGTGCTTAGATGTTTTGAAAACTATCACGGAAACTACCAGAGTCTGCCGACATCTCCCCTGTTTTTGAAACACGATATATTAAAAGCAGACCAGCTTTACTATTTTAAGCTGCTACAGTACATACAACAAAATAACCTTTGCAGGCCAGGCGTAGATCACGATTCAGGTGATTCAATACGACAAAAAAAGAGGAGAATGCCGAAAACCAGGACAAACTATGGCAAACACACAACTGAATATCAAACACTTTTTATACTTAATAAATTAAATGGTAAAATAGATTTCACGCGTTCGGTAAGTGCGTTTAAACAGCACATTGAGAATGTATTGCAGTCACTCGGTCTCCACTACAGCAAGTGATATTGCCTTCCATTTTTGTTCACGCAATCTAGCTGAAATTTTCTGGTTTGTTTTCTTGCTTTCTTTTTCTGAATGGCGTTAGCGTGCTTAGCGAAATATTATACACGTGTGTATAGTTATTCACTGTGTCATGAGAAATTCATGTATTATTGTTGTAACAATTTGATCAGTTGTAAGCGTTTTTTTTTTGTTAATTATTATTATTATTTTTTTTGGTATCGGTTGTATGAACTGCTTTATATTATGATGTGAACTTGCTCGTATATATTTTGGATGTAGTTATTTTCTTGGTGTTCTTTTACTAGACAAGTTGTTCTAGATTTTTTTTTTGTTTTGTGGCAAACTTTGCTCTGTACAGATACCCAATTTGTCAATATCTTTTGCGTAAAATGTACACGCAACGTTGTTGAACTGCAGAGGGACAGAGTCCTCGTCAGGCGATTTAGCCTTTAGTCTCCGTCCCTGTAGCACACGATGTATTTTGGTTTCTTCCAATAAAGGATTGATTGATTGACTGAGAGCGCACCTCGCGCCGACCGGCCGGCGTTAACAAACCCAAAAAGAAATGTCGAGAGCTCATGTGTGCGTGCCTCGCCACTACAGTACAGCGCTACCCGGCGCCTGTTGGCCAATCCGAACACACCAATTTTATGCTCTTATATGGTCTTATATCTAGAAGGAATATAGCACAAATACGCTGTGACTGATTTCTCACGATTCATTACCTGTTGTTGCAACCGTGTCATCCCAGCGCTGACACGAGTTGTTGCGACCGGGAAGGCCGAGCCGAACCGAGCTCTGTCGCCTCCAGCATACGTGTGGTAGCGTGGTTTGATGCGTGCGGCCAGCCGCTGTTGCAGCCGTGAAGAAGTACAGACGCCGTAGGCTAGCGCAACTGTTTACTTCATAGCGAGAGGTGAGCCGAAGCCAAAAAAAAAACAATGTCCCAACAGGCGAGGTAACAGTACAGTACTCGAGCAGAGTGACAACAATGATTCGCTGCTCAAACAGGAATGGGTTACTGCGCTTGGGCGGCTTCTATTTATACCCAAAAGTGGTAACCGCAAATCGCCGACAAGCGGCAACACACCACGAATGTCACAGACACACACAACGCTCTTTCCAGAGTTCGTGAGCATTCAGTAGCACCCGCGAATGTTGAGTCCGAGAGAGGGGAGAGGGAAGGACTCAGCTGCGATCGCGGGCCCTCTGTGTCTTTGAAGAGGGTTGAGAGGAGCTCCGCCGGCAGCCGCCAAAGTTTTGAAACGTGCCGAAAGTGAAGCGTCTGACCCGGGCTTGTCGAAACCTGAACGTATGAGTCACCGACACGGTGGCGCCTTGCTCGAAAGGCCCATGTAGTGGCTTTGCCGCACAGCCGAGGAGTTATGCGGGAAAGTACGGCAGGGGGCCGATTCGTAACACTGTATATTCGTGCATAGTAATTGTAACTTGCGTTGCTTCGACGTTGTTCCACGCATCGTTATATTTGCAAGCGGTACCTTTCAATGTACATTCTGATGGTTTTCTGAGAAATGGCGATAGCGTTATTAGGAAAATCTCTATCTCAGTAGTAAGGAATATAATTATTGTACTATTACGGCAGACATTTTCACCCAGTTAGGAATGGTGCAACAAGTACTGAGTAACACTTCATAGAAATCTCTTTTTTTAACCGAAAAGTGGCGCAAAATACGAAGTGAAATATTTAAAAAAATGCAATATGAGGTATAAGTTGGAAGCAGACAGATTTAACGAAACGTCAAAGCATTTGAAGAGGATGGAAATGCTCCCAAGCAGCCTCAAATCAATCCAGCAAAGAGGGGACGGCAGCTCCTTTCATTGGCACTTGAATTAAACCTGTCTTTAACGTGAAAGGGCAATAGCGGATATCAAAATTTCTTCCAGTGCTGGGTGAGAAAAATGTAACAATTAAAAATATCATTCCTTGCAGAAAGGTGGTTAAATGATGTAGTTTCGGAGTTGAAAGGGGAATCGCATAGGTACTAGGGCCAATAAGAGTTGCATAGACTGTGCATAGGTTATTTTATTCTTCAGTAATTGTGTCACAGGCCTGCAGGGGCAGGAATTTCGCTAAAAATTAGGTGCTTCGATGCAACGGGTTATTATCAATTTGGTTACGTAGTCAACGTGGTTTTATATTCAGTACACTAAACCTCTGGCCCTTGAAGTCTCTTCACACTTCATTGCTTCCCTTAGCCGACTATGCTGTGCACTTTCAGAGAAGAGTCGGAGACTGAAACAGCTCATTGGTAGTGATTCCTGCGGGAAATACGATTCTTTTCACCCGTATTTACCGTGACCTGCAGAGTGCGTCTTTCTTCTCCTGCCATTGTAATGCTACAGACAAATCCCATGCGAAACTTCGCCGCGTCGTCATCAGCGCGAACAAACAGATGCGCTCGTGGAGTTTGGCCAACGGAAAAGTTCAAGGAAAAAGAAGAGATATAGTATTACTGATGCACAGTTAGTAAAGTGTTATAGTAGTATACAATACTAATATGTAGGAAGACTTGCGCCGGAATCATCTCACACGGCAGGAGGACATAGAACCTGAGAAAGGTAATACAGCCTAAAAAGCGTGGCCAGAGTAGATAGGAAAACTTTACTTCTAGGCAACACCAAATTCGTTCTTTTTAGCTAGAAGACAGGCTAACTCTCGCTAAAATAGCCTCAGCAAGGACGAAAGCGCACCCTCCAAACAACTTGCCGAATGCTGAGCCCTGCTATCTATCACGAGAACGAGAAGCCCATCCGCTTTCGTGAGCCCCGTGGATTGAACAGACGAGCTAGCAACAAGACTGAGGGTTTACTTTTCGAAGAATTTCAGCAGTTGAAGACACGAGGGAGCGTGCCGATTATGATGATTGTCAATGAAAAAACTTCGCAAACAGAGTTTCGGCCTTGCTCCAGCATTCTCCCTCGAAAGTCCTGATAACCGATCCCTTCCTGATTAGAAACGCACCCCCCCCCCCCCCCCCCCCCACCAACACGTTCGCGTGGTCTCGGTCTGCTTAGATACACAGCCCTTGGTTGCTCGGCATGACTTAGGGTAAACCTAAGTCATGCACTGCTTCTTCAATCATACCAGGGTTTTGCAAGCTGTGATGCCATTGATGTGTTTGGAAACATCAAATTCTAAAGCGAATGCGGCATTTGCGAGGCAGCCTCCCTTTATTAGCTGGAATTCTGTTCGCAACAAACTGCACTGTGCAAAACTACAAGTAGCACAGATCATCCGTCCTTCGCTGTTTTACTTTCGAGGTTATTTTGACCAGAACACGATAAGGAGACTAGAACATAGTGCTATGGTCCGACCGCCAGAGGAGAACGAAGGTATGGTGCGGGGTGGGGGAGGGGGGGGGGGGGTACGCAGCACGGAAGCTCCAATCAGCGACATATTTAAAATACATCGCTTCAAACTAACCCACGGTTTCGTTTTCTTTTTGCTTTTCAATATTTAGTTTTTTAGTAGTTATGGCTGCGGTATTACGTATTCTGCGCTCCCAAAAAATACCGGATTAAATTACAGAATGTACTAATTCTTTTGAAGTTAAAGCAGAGAGTTATTAACCGTTGAACATGTCCTTACACGAACAATCACCAAAATTTGTTATGGGTGCAGCCTGTATTAACAAAACGTTCTGCGGGGATCAGTGTGAATGTCGTATTCTAATTTAGATAACGAGAAATACCTTGTGCTACCAGGGCCGTCGTGGTTGCCTTGGAATATAACAAACTACAATTTTTTTTGCAAACAAAAACGCTTAACCTACAAATAAAGCAAAATAATGCTTTACAAGAAACGTAAAACATTATTTAGGAATTGCATAAAAAATGTAACAGAAACGCATCTTATATTTTTAGTGTTTGAATGAGCAAAGTGGTGCATTTCTGCAAAAAAATAAATATTTTACATTCTCCGCATTTTTCGTTTTCAGGATACTACAGGTGCAACATTTAAGTTGTGCCAAATCAATCATTTAAGAAATTATACCACGATGGCTATTAGTAAGTAATCTCGTGTGTAATGTGGGACGAACATGTTGATTCACTTGGGCGCATTGTATACAGGCAGTCTCGAAGGCGCGTCACAGCGGTATCTGTCAGCTGCTTTCCCGAGCGGCAGTTGTGATCGGAGAGATTTGGTAACTACGACCGCTGAAAAGCCGATGTTTCATGGGCGAAGCTCCTGAAGCAATGGGTCTGTCCATCTCTTGTGTCTCGTGGTACGTGACCGCCGCATGCCTTCGGAGATTTCGCAAAGTGGGCCGCGTTGCACGCGCAAGAACCGGCTGCAACCGGCAGCGCAAACTCGGCACCGGGAGCGCGAGCTTGTCTGTGTTCGCCAACGGAGGCGCGAGCGCACGTGCACTGCGAGGGATAGATCACGCAAGAGATCACGCCACGAACGCAGGCAGTCGTTCTCGGAGATCGAACGAGACGCAAGGACCTTTGCTCGTTTCCTCTCGTCTTGTTCGGGCACAAGTTCACCCTAAATAAAAGTTCTTTCTTTACAGTTGTGTCTCATCCTACGTGACAAATTGTGGTGGAGGTGCGGGGTAGTCCTCGATGGCGCGGGGTCTTTCACCACGTCTAGGCCTGGAAGCATTGTCTCCGAAAAAAAAGTTGATTTGTACAATGTACGCACACAGTCTTACGTCTTTCTTAATGATGTAATGGGCGAACTTTCACGGGAGAGTTACGGTTACCGATGATCTCCCCCTCTCGAGCTTCGCTCCACTTATCATCATTCATTCCGTGGATATGGCGTGATTTTTTTAGATGCAGGGCATCTGATTCACTCGCCTTGTCCCTCCGGCATCGTCGTCGTCGTCGTGGTCGGCGTTGTCCACCCCTCCCCCATTCTCCTTGCAGCGCCAGCTTCGCTCTCCGCCGCTCACCCCCTCTCCTCTCAGATAGCGAACACTCTCTCGCGAGGGGCATTGGATTGGATTCGATTGGATTGGCTTGGATTGGATTGGGTTGGGTTGGCTTGGCTTGACTTAGCTTGGATTGGATTGGATTAAAGTGGATTGTGTTGGAATTGCGTCATAGCCGCGGTACGTTGCGTCATAGCCGCGGCAGACGCGCTGGGGCCGACGCATGTACAGTACTCTCTCCTCTGCGGTTTCCTCTCCTTTGGGCGCGCTGCGCATATAACCGGTGTGGCCGTTCTCTGGCGAAGCAACATCCATGCTTGGCTCAAACACCTAGAGTCTACGCCGTTTTACAAGTATGCCAACGTCGTCATCGACTGGGACCGGCTTACGCATTCCCCTCAACGATTTGCGCGCTATAAAACGCGGTCCCTTCGCCGCTCCGCCTACGCGTCGCATCTACACAGGGGTTTCCGCGAGGGGAGGTGGGAGTTTTTTTTTTTCGAGTTCGATCTGCACCTAACATTTCTTCACATTCAAGAGGGTGTTAAATACGTATTTCAAGACGCTGTACACTATATCATTCAGGGGAACACGCTGACCATCCAAACGCGGACGCCCATGTGTATGAACTGCCGCCGGGCTGGGACATCTTGTGCCGAACGCGGCACACATAATAATAAATATTTTTATTTTTTACAACTTTCTTTAAAATGAAAAAGAACAAACTGATTTATCATTGGTGACACAATGGCCGCTGGCGGAAATTTCAACTGTTCTATTATTTTTAAACAAACTCAATTTGAAAGCATTCGTGTGCACAGCAAATCGAGCATTCTTACGGCGTGGTTCCTCCGGGTTCTACTTGGCATGGTACTTGCAATATAGCTGTTGTCTGAAAGACTATTAGCTCATTCAGCGATGATGCAACAAGTTGGGGTATTGGTAAATTGATTGCAAGGAACGAAATAAACAAGTGAAATTGCTGTGCTCTGGGAGTAGGATACGCTTGTGTAGTTTGCGTATTAGAAAGGGTGACCCTAGCAGGTCAGAATGAACTTGGTATGTCTTTTCGATTTATTCTTGAGTTCACACTGTTCCTTCATTACGATGGAGGTTATCTGTAACTAGCATGGCTTTTTTGCTACAATCTGCGTTAGTATTGAAGTTGTTTACTATTGTGTATTGTATTTTGAAGACTGGGAAGAGCATGGATTACTGTGCCACATTTTTGCATGCACTCTCGTCCGCTATACCGCATCAAACACAGCCGTAAATAATTATATTTATTACATTATAAGAACAGTAAAAGTCAACTGAACAGAAATTGTTCGTTGTTCAAACGTGATTTGAGCTGTTTGGCTAGTGAAATAGCTATTTCCGTGTGCTAAGCCTCGCTCATGAAGTTACAATGACTGCAAGACTTTAATGTAGTTATCTCGCATACAAAGTTGCGTCTTTTAGAGAGTCACTAAAAACATTCAAAACATTCCGCCGAGACAGCAGGTAGGAAGATGAGGGGGCGTGGTACGCGTTCGACCGGTCCGACTAACTGCCAGCAATAGTGAATCTTTTGTGCGTAGTTTCTCTGCTACACCACTACACTGTATGCCGCCAGTATAAAAATGCATACAAAGCTACACAAGTATTCTTCATAGGTATAACTATATTTACTTGTACAAACCGCGTGCCCTTTACGTAACCAAGCAAAACTGTCTGATTAATAATTTTACAACGCCTTTTGCGAGCGGTGTACGTTTACCTGTCATGTGAATTTGACAAACATGTTAAAGATAACTCTATGTATGGGGAGATATTTGGCAGAGCTTATTGGTAGCCAACGCGACCACGTGGGCACTGCGAAGCACGTCTTTTGGGGCCCGCTCCAATCGGGCTCTTTATCGGTGCTGTTTTGTTTGTTTTGTTCCCCTCGTTTGACTTTTGCTTTTGTGTGCTTTTGCGTGCGCGTAAGTATTTATCATAATAAAATATTTAAAATCACATACACTATCTAAGGAATTCATTTAAAGTACAATTTCTGATAACACTCCTGTAGAGATTGCTGGCATCGTTCCATTCCTTGCTAAGCTGGTACTGTGGAAACGCGTATATTGAGAGCTAGCCGTCAGCTTCTGTATCGAAAACTATTTCTGAAAATGGAACACCCAGCTGCTCATAACTTCCAACAACAAAAATGTAAAATGAATAAAAAGGAGAGGTTTCCCGGGCTGTTGCCTTTGGCAGAAGGCATTACGATTCTCAGCAATCGTTTTTAAGGAAATGGTAAATTTCTTCGTAACCTTACGGAGCACCTGAAACTATTTTGTGACATCAGTGCAGATTGTTTTCGGAGATGCAGTGCCGAGTTTTCGGAGATGCATCACGGGCCGCAGACAATACGCTCCTGTATGTATAGCCGCCTGCTGGTTTTATACAAGGCTTCGAACCAGTATAAATGTTAATAAGTCAAACGTTACAAATTGAAGAAACTACAAATGAACGTGTAGATTCAAGCTGAAAGTGCGTGATAATATACCATGCACGGCGCCATAAGCGCTGCATTCACCAAGCAAATTGGTTTCTTCCTCGTGAGATGTATGTAGGTGTTAATCAAATCACACGCTTAGAAAAGGCACGAATTCTCTATTACGGCATTGCTGTCCTTTTAAAAATCCAGTAGGTGTGTATAGTATCAGAAAGGATAGGAGCTAGTGCTTTTCAGCTCATATGGCAGGCGCTCCACCAAAACATGTTTCCACACTAACTAGCTCCCAAGCACACAAGCACACAAACTGACCCGCACGCTCACGCACACACACACACACGCGCGTCCGCAAAGCCACAACCGCTCGTACAAAACCACCAACACGTAAACACTCGCACGCAAGCATGCTAGTCAGGCATACGGTAAAGAAATTACACCATCTTCCCGAGGGGAACCCTGAGGTGATGCGAAGCATCGCAGAGTACCCATCCAATCCAATCCAATTCAAGCCAAGCCAATCCATCGAATCCAATCCAATGCCCCTCGCGAGAGAGTGTTCGCTGTCGGAGAGCAGAGGGGGCGACAACAACGCCGGATGGATGCAGGGACAAGGCGAGTGAATTAGATGCGTCTCATCTAAAACACAGTAGTACTATGCTCAAACCTGGAGAAAGGGTTTGTGGTGACATCTAGTCGAAAAAGGTGTGACTTCTTCAGCGCTGCATTGAGAGGAAGTCGTTGATATAACGTCTGTAATCGGCACGGAAGTTCCTCTGGCAGTCTTATCCTGAGCTCTGGGTCAATGGGGTGTAGGAAGGCGCGGTGGTGATCTGGAAGGGACCAGATACGGTTCCGTTCCATTTAAACGAGCGCCTTCGCCATAGCCGTGGCATCACGCTTACTGAAAAAAGAAGGGGCCCATCTCGCCACGAGGGGGACTCGAGTAAATGCGTCGCATAGGGGGTGGGTGTATTGCGTTAACGTTTAGTGTTTCGCGAGTTGGTGGCAGTGAATGCGTTGTATCAGCAGCTTCTTAACGTAGTTTGAATGAGTCAAGGATATAAGGCGCGTTCGTAGCCTTTCACTCTGTGTCGCTTTTGTGGCGCAGTGGGAAGAGCACCATGTACTTCTCGTTCCGCCCACAGGTAGTTAATCGTTGTATCAGCATCTTCTTGACGTAGTTTGAATGAATCAAGGATATAAGGCGCGTTCGTAGCCTTCCATTGCGTGTCGGCTTTGTGGCGGAGTGGGTAGTGCACTATGTACCTTGCGTTCCGCCCGGAGTGTCGTGGGATGGAAACCAGGCCCCGGTAAGTATTATTTTTTTATATTGTGTAGGGGGAGGGGTGCGGACCTGTTGAGAGCGAGGAGGGTAGCGTGATGCGGGAGAGGAGGAGTGGGGGAGAGGGTGCACCTGGAACGGCTGTTGCGGACGCCGAGGAACGCCGACAACGCCGGGTGACATCGTAAGTTAAAGAAATGCTCTGCATTTAAAAAATCTTCCTCACATTGCGCATTTCCAGGCCCCCACGAGCAGCTTCATCTACCTTCTCATTTCCTTCTCCCACATTGAACAGGAAGCCGGTGAAACACAATACGGTGTGCAGCGTAGTTGGGAAGGTGGTCCAGGTATGTGATGTCATGGGAGGCATGTTCATCAACGGTGGAGCATTCACTGCGTTGCAGGCTTTGGAGAGCCGTCTTCGAGTGAGCGAAAACAGTTCAGTTCTTCGCCTGCTGGCGTAAAATGGAGCGTATACCTTCCTTGATGGCGCGAAACTTGGCCGTCACTGATGGTGTCGCACGCTCGAGGCGACAGGAGAAAGTCTGTCCAGCAGAGAGAATGAATATTTCGGAGGAACTGCGCTCAGCTGTGCAGGAGCCATCTGTGAAGATGTCATCTGCTTCAGAGTACAGACGGCTGATATTGTGAAGTGTTAAATGTAGGAGTCCACTTTGAGGCATGGTATTTTTGGAGGGAATTCCTGGGATCCTGCATCTGGTACGTAGGGGCGAAAGGGTCCAGGGTGGAAATTGAGATGGCATTACTTTTGGTGCCTCGGAGGGAACAGAAAGATTTAGCTTCGTGAATTTTCGCCCGAAACTCGAAATACTATTTCCAACCATGGTGCAGGCCATGACGCAGATATATTCGCACCGTCTCATGGAGTCCAATCGCGTCCAGAGGCAGACAGACAGCTTCAGCGATCGTACCTAAGCACAACGACCCTTTCGGTAGGCTGTGGCAGATGCGGAGGCAGTTGTTTCTGACCGCATCTAGCTTCTTTCTGCGTCTGGGCGGGAGCTTCTGGAGGACAAGGAGGTTGTAACGCAGTAGACCATCAACTTATGCTTTGCATAGCAGTACCACAGTCGCTGGGGCACCGTCACTGCCCCAGCGACTGCCGGCGAGATACCCTGGAATTTTTGAGATTGCGGTTTTTTTTTGTACGGAGTTTCCTCAATTCAGCACCCCAGGAAAGTTTCCGGTCTGTAAAGATTCCTCGGAATCTTTATAGACCGGTTAATGGACCGGTTAATGGTTATCCAGGACCGCGTGCAAGCAGTTGTGAAGGTGGCAGAGGCCCATAGAAAAGGCCTATCCTTCACACTTGAGAGACCGGACGAGAATGTCTTGTAGTTTTTAAATGTTAATTTGCTTTTTTCGGGGAGGCGTGCCACAGGATGTATTCTCCACGCACGCGGAAGAAACTTTTGTCATGCTGTATTCCGCCCACCATAAACGTGACACGGGGGGCACAACGATATTCAGCCCAGAATCGGCTCTTTGAGAATCATGCACACTTGTACAGGAGCGCTTTACAAAAAAAAGGGAAAGCCGTTTCTCGGAACGTTCCCCGAAATAGGTCGTATGGGCGGTGGCCGCCGCTCCATTTCGAAAATTGAAGTGTTATGCGGAAAGAAGAAAGGCGGATGTGGAAGTTAACACAAAAAATATCTGAAGTTCAGCCGAATGCACACAATGTTTCATATCACCTAGAAGAGGTCTCCGTTCGGCATGGTGTTTCATTTATTTTTGTCAGCGGAAAATTAGCTTTCTCACCTTTTTCTATGCACGACCAAGCCGGCAAGGAAAAGGAAGGATGCTGAAAGATGCACAGCGCACCCTATGTGCAGTGTACGAAAGAACAAGTGTATGACATTCTTTGGAAATGGGGTGGATCATTCATGGGGCGGACTATCTTGCGCCTTGAGGGACAGGTGAAGGGAGCATTAAAAATTCAAAGAAATATGATAGCCTCCATCTTTGATATCGCTGCATAAAATGCATAGCATGTGAGCCAATGTTTCTTCCTGCCGAAATTATAAGACAGCATGCCAAACAACCCATGAACTTGTGGCGGATAATCAGATAAAGAAAAAAGTTGTTACGAGCCGGCGACGCGTCTTTTTTTATGTACAGGAATCCCTCGCTATAGCGAAGTCAGCGTGACGGCAAAAATTTTTGTATAAACGGTATTTCGATAGAAGGGTCCAGTCAAAAAAATCTAAAGCAGTTGAGGAATAATTGCGCCACAACCGCGAGGAATCAAAACATGATGTATTAAGAGAAGCAAAATTTAATTAGGGTGCAAAAAAGGTAGTGAGCTTTGACTGTTTTACGTTCTTGTCGGGGGCGATCAACTTCTGCTCCGATTTGACAACGCGTTGCTTGAGGCTGTGGTCACCGTGATTGGGCTCCCTGAAGAGCTGTGACTGGCGTCCGGTCCAAACGCCTAGCAGACTGGAGAGCGAGGGAAGAGAAAAGGCAGTGGGAACATTTATCGTGGTGCGCGGGCGTCACGGAACGCTACGAACTACGAAAGGCCCCAAATGCCGTGGCTTGTGTCTGAGGTTGTGCTTATGCACTCAAAAAACCACTGCCCGCTCTTTCTGGGTCACAGCGCAATCATGAAAACAGATTGGTTGTGCACTAGGAACTTTGCGTGATCACTAGACAATTGATGTCCGAAGTGTGAAGCCATGATCTATGCAAACCAGAGTTTTTAGGCGCTTCATATTCGACGACGCCGTAATTTCATGGTTCCAGTGGCATTCTACGGGCAGTGTCGTGTCAACGCCGTCGAATAATGTGTAGGAACAAAACGTAATGACCCTACCACGCATTTTGACCGTTCGTCCAAAGTCGGATGGCGCGAATTGAGGCTCAAGAAAATCACCGTGGAAGCACCGGCTTGCTTTGATCTTACATGTTGATAGCCTGACTTGCCGCTGGCCCACCTACACTCAGAGATGCCCCCGCTCACCTCTTCGCCACAAGTTGGTCCCGCTCTTGCTGCGCTTCGACCAATGCGGTCCAAAATGCACGTGTTTGTGTTGGGACCAGAAGACATTTCGGATAAGCATTATTTCGAGTAAAGCGATTTCGTTATAATAAGGAATTACGGTTTTCCTGTAAAATGAGGTTGTTCGTCACCACCCCAATTACGGTGTCAAGTGAGGTACTACGGGCGGCTTATCTGGGCATCTTCGTTTTACTGCGGAGTAGTATATGTCTAACCCCATTCAGTTTCATTTCGGTGAAGCCGATTTACTCGCGCCTCGTCATCGCCGACGCCTCTTTACCGGATTCCTCAAGCTGCTGACAGCGTAGGTAGCGCATTGTTAAGGTCGTTATGGAGAATCAACAGATGCGCAAATGAGCGCTAAAACGAACAGATTTCGCGCCGCCACAACATCTAACCACCGCTGTACCCGCGTCAAATTCGACCCCGCTGATGTGGCTCCGAATTACTCCCGGTAGAAGAGCAACTTGCGCCTTCGGGACAGAGGCTTCAGCATAGATATTCTAGAGCTTGAAGGCTCTCCGGGTGACATTTTGTTGTTGTATTTCACGCCTAAATAAGTGCCCATCACCTGTTGCCGGAATATGTGTGCATGGTTTGAGGGTGAAGGAGAAGGCAAGCCCGCCCTCTTCATTTCAATACTGTTGGGATTGTGGGATCTTTAAACGTCGAAGTACCGTGGTTCAGTGCGTTCTGTCTGCTTTTTTCCGTAATCGAGCGGTTTGTTTCCGGCTTGGTGTGGTACACGGACACAGATGCCTACGACAACGGAGGGAAACGGCAACCATATCTTTCTCCGCCAGAACAAAGCTCGAGGCCTTTTAGGTTTCAACTCAATAAGGGACGGGTGGATGTCGTTCGCTTTGAGAAAAAAAACGTGAATTGAGATTTCGTCTGCTGGAACAGAAGCGCGAATGGGCGCGAAAAAAACGGAAAGCCTGTGGTGCCGGTCTTGCCGCCTTAAGATTGAGCTCGTCGAGTAGCTGCGAATCCCTCCTGGAAAACAGCTACATGACCGCCTGGAACGCCGACGTAATCCAATATTACTTGTTCAGATTACAGGGAATCACGAGAGGCATCGGCGGCCGCTTTCACTTCTACGAACGCGCTCTTGAGCGGTTACCGGTTAGTTTGTGCACAGGCTGGGAGTTGGTGGAGAGCTGTGGTGTGCACACGCAACATTAGGTTTTTTGTCCGTACTG
The DNA here is from genome assembly GCF_048455015.1 of Haemaphysalis longicornis. Classification (NCBI taxonomy): domain Eukaryota; kingdom Metazoa; phylum Arthropoda; class Arachnida; order Ixodida; family Ixodidae; genus Haemaphysalis; species Haemaphysalis longicornis. The sequence goes on along the minus strand of NW_027526233.1, from coordinate 35,451,773 downwards.
TGGACATGGGGACTGGACATTAAACTAGTTAATCTGATTACTCGCCGCGGTGGCTCAGTGGCTAAGGCGTTGCTCTGCTGAGCACGAGGTGGCGGGTTCGTTTCCCGGCCGCGGCGGCCGCTTTTCTGATGGAGGCGAAAAGCAAAAACGCCCGTGTGTACGAGATTTCGGCGTACGTTAAAGATCCACAGAAGGTCAAAATTAATCCGGAGCCCTCCACTACAGCGCGCCTCATCGCCTTAGTTGCGTCGGCGCGTAAACCCTACAATCAATCAATCAATCAATCAATCAATCAATCAATCAATCAATCAATCAATCAATCAATCAATCAATCAATCAATCAATCAATCAATCAATCAGTTAATCTCATTGTTCGAGCCTCCTTGGTCGACCAGTTTGGGCTGGTGCGTCAAACAGACAGTAAGATGCCGAAAATGCTGGAGGGAAGCGGACAGCCCATGTAACTTTGTGGAATATTATTTGGATTCTTCCAAGTTTTATTCAGCTGTTTGGTAAGCAAGTATGCTCAAAAGCCAATGATAAACAAATGTATCTTGTTTCCTGTTATCCATGGACTGCATCCAGCATCGCAGGTCAACCATCTTCACAGCTTGAAAGAGCACTGATTTTTTTACGTATATTGTCACGAAGCCAAAGACGACGCAGTTGTCTTGAAGAAAAACACGTTAATTAGAGCGAACTTGTGCTCCCACAACAACTCAAAGAATACACAGGCGGCGAAGCGGCGGTGAACAAGTAAACAAAAATAAATTTATTGTTTATTATCAAAAAGTACATACAGAAGCAAAATGGGGACGCCAAAGCCTACACGTGGGCTTTTGCGGCGTCGCGCGGCCGCAACGGCCTTCAACTCTGTAAACAAACACTCATTGACAGTGGTAACTAAATAGAAAGCTAAAAAAAGACAAGCAAACAAACAAAGACACAAAAAGAGAGGAAAAAAACAGAAAAAGAGAGAAGACGAAAAATTAAAGGAAGGAAAGAAAAAAGGAAAGCAGCAAACAACCGACAAACAGCAGAGACGAAGGGAAACAAAGATACAATAAATCAACATGGGTTTCAGCTACATGGGTAGCATTTCTCTCATCACAAAAAAAACATTAGAGAATAAAAAAATAGCTACCAATCACCGCATACACATACATGCTTGAGCATATTTCTACTGCCAGCTTAGCAGCGCGCGTTTCCGCCTTGTTGAAGACAACAATTCGTCAGGCAATTCGCTGATTATAGCAGGAACATACTATGGTCAATCAGCAATTCAGTACTAGGTACGGAGCCTCGGCTCCATATATCGAGGGATGTGCCGCAGAGGTATAGGTATAACATTGGGAGTTCGGTAATCCGTAAAACATAAATAGTTTAGCATGATTATTTGCTTAAACAATATATCGAATTATGGTAAACCATTGCCTTAAATACACTGTCCGAATCCGGAACGTGTGACTTATAAAGAACACTCTTCGCTACGTTTTTATAATACCGTTAGCTCTCTTTTTTTCAGGTAGCGGAGCAGTTGAAAAAACAGCACATCCCATAAAGAAGAACCCTATAACTTAAAGTTTGAGCTAATATTTTTCGAACAGAGAAAGACAGAAACGTTTTTAAGTTGGACAGCATAGAGGCAGTTGTAAGCTTTTTACATATGTGAGCCATATGTGTCTTCCACGAAAGATCCTGATCAAAATGTACACCTAGGTATTTAACAGACTTGAAACCCAAAATACAAGCACAGGAACAAGATGCACAATTTCATTAGTGTATTGTATAGAAGCAATCGTTCGGCACTGTTTTCTTTCGATTTCGGAAACAAACTAGTCGACTTTTTATAGGATTGAATGTTATTAAATTTGCTTCGAACCAATCCGCTACCCTTCTGGCATTGCCTTGAAGATATAAGAGAGTGAGAGAATAATCCGAGTTGCCAGATACCAGCAGGGTCATGACTCATCAGCATATTGATAAATTTTCGAAATTTTAAAAACAGTAGCTAAGGTAGTAACATACAAATTAAAAAGAAGAGGTGACAAGATAGACCCTTGCGGGACACCTCTATAATGTCTGATAGTATCACTCAGCACCGATCCAAGTGACACCACTTGAGAACAATCCCGAAAGTAATTTTGAAGCAGAGATAGAAATGGTCCGCGGAAGACGTAACGGAATAATTTTTTACAGAGTATACCATGGTTCACTGTATTAAACGTTTTCTTAACATCAAGAAATAAACCAAACGAAACCTCATTCTGATCTATGCTGTTATGAAGGGTATCAGTCAACTTTTCAAGTTACACCTGCGTGCACGGGCCGGAGATGAACCCGTATTGATGTTCGCTCAGCAACGCATGTTTTGTTTCAAAGGAAGTCATGACAACCAATATGTGCTTTCAAGAATGTCAGAAAAACAAGATACAACTGAAATAGGGCGGTAGTTTAAAGGGTCTTTTTTGCGGCTTTTAATAGATGGAAACCACGCATACCCTCTTTAGACTGTCTGACCAAGAGCGATGTTCAATTATGTTTGTCAGTATCAACAAAATAACACCTTATAAATACCCAATATTTCTGAAGAGATCATCTATGTGTATGTTATCAAGCCCTAATGATTTGGTAGGGCTTAAACTACTGACAATGCAAAGGAGATCAGGCTCTGTCAAAAACGGGATGAATGCAAACGATGATACAAGATTTCGTAGTACAGTATACTGGTTTTCACACACTGAAGTGGATTGTTTTGTTCCAATAAAAACGATTCACTGAATTTGTTGGCCAGGTCAGAAGTAGCGGAACCAAAGCTGCGTTCTATTGTGCTTTTTGTAGACAGCCGTTTGTTACATCGCAATTGATTTACTAAAGTCCAAGCTTTAGTCCTATTGCGAATGGACGCTTTGAACTGTTCGCTACATAATTGCTTCTTTGACAAACGAATCGGCGCGGTCACTCTATTTCTCATCGTACGGAACTCGTCGCGTAGCGCTGTGTTATCAGGGGCTCGGCGACATCTTTTCCAAAGCATTTTTTTTTCTTTTATCGGTGCGAAAACACCGGGGGTAAGCCACTGATGCTCAGCGCTCCGTTTTTGTATTACTACCGTTTTCTTACACGCATCCTTCTTCTGGCCTAGTGACGTGTGCGGGCGAGAATCGCCGATTCGAAAGCCGCGACCTCGGCTCCGCTGGAAATAATCTTGGGGCACGAGTGTTTCTGGAACCGTCGAATTACATCCAGAAAAAAGAAGAGTCTTATAGGCTGTTCATGTTAGTTCGGAACGCTCTCCCTATCGGAAGAACTAACACATGCGGCATAGAAAGAAAGAATGGAGCACGCGCTGCACTTGTAGCAAAGATAAAACATGATAACAACGACCGCCGCAGCTGGGTGGTAGAATGGTGTGATCTGCGTAGTTTCCTGGGTAGCTTTATTTTACGCAAACGTCACATACGGGAGAACTTCGTGCAAAGTATTATGTTCAACGTCGACCTACATAGACCGCAAATCCGCGATCGTCTTGTTCCGACGTTCTGTAATTCCGTTCGTTTGGGGTGGTACGCCGTCGTTCTTCGGTGATCCGTGTTGCTGTTGCGGAAGCTTCCTTGCATAGGCTCCGCAGTAAATGCCATTCCGCGGTCTGTGAGTAAGACTTCAGGGGCTCCATGTCGCAGCACAACTTGGTTTATGAGGAACTTCGGGACTTCTTGACCAGTCCCCCTTGGAAGAGCGGCTTTGTATGCGTAGTGCTTCATGTATTCTGTCGCTATGACAATCCACTTGTTCTCTTGGCGTGACGTAGGGAACGGGGCCGGAAGGTTTATTCCAATCCGTTGGAAGGGCCTTTATGGGATGGCGATTGGCTGCAGCGTTCGTTCTCTTGGGCCCTTCCGACAGAAGACCGAACTCTGGCCGTAATCCTTGCAGTCGGCGTGTGGCTCTAGTTGGACTGGCTTGGCGGCTTCCAGACGTCGGAGGGAGCATTAAGGTGCGTATCCAGCACCTCCTTCACATGTCACGAAGCCAAAGACGACGCAGTTGTCTTGCAGGATAACACGTTTATTGGAGCGAACTTGTTTTCCCTAAACACAAAAAGAATGCACATGCGGTGAAGAAGCAGTCAACAAAATGACGTGTGCGGGCAAGTGTCGGCGATTCGAAAGCCACGGCCTTGGCTGTGCAGGAATTTACCTTTGGGGGCGAGTGTTTCTGAAACCGTCGAATTACATCCAGAACAAAGAAGATTATTCTAGGTTGTTCGTGTTAGTTCGGAACGGTCTACCTATCAGACAATATAACACATGCGGCATAGAAATGAAGAATAGAATGCGGGCTTCCCTTGTAACACAGATAACACACGATAACAAAGACCGTGCAGTCAGGCGGTAAAAGCAAAACCTAACAAACAAATCCAATGCATGGTTCGCGGCAATACGTATATCATTGCATGTCGTGACAATAAACCAGTTGTTAGTTAGCGCCTGTACAGTCATCTTTCTTGTGTCCGTCCATTTTTTCTAGCGCGTAAACCATGTCGCGAAGTTAACGCCAACTCACCAAGCCGCAAGTTGTAAAGTTTTTTGTCACATTGCATTAAACATGAGTAGAAGCTTTCTTTTACCAAAATTGATAAAAATTGTTGTACACGCATTTGCTATCCTTGTAAATAATAGCATCATACCTTTTTTATGAAAGATTTATAAATTCAAATGCCTAAAACGTGTATGAATTCAGCAGACGAAGAGATCCTTTCTAATACGCGTAGCTGAAAACGCTTCAATATAATATCTATCTGAAAATAGCCCCATACTTTAAAGAAGAAACCAGAATTATACCACAGCAAAATGCTCTCCAGTGTCGATCTTATTGTCGCTACAATAATGCATTTAGAGAAATGATCCTGTACACCATGGTAGATTTTGTTAGGCTGGTAGCTTCATGTTGTGTGTAATTTCAGGAATTGACTCGGAGCCTTTCTTTTGTTTTACTGCCCATCTCGTAGATACACCTAAAATGGCACGGCAAAAAAACTGACCTTAAAAGATCCAATAAAGCCTTCCCGGGAAATCAAATTTGGCGATCGCCCCCAAACGTGTTTATCTTCAAGTATCACTGCTTCACGCTTCCTCATTCATTTTTTGTTCGCAGCAGCCCTTTTGAACGAATAAATATTTTCCTTGCATCCCAATCACAGATGGCGCTTTCCTTTCATCAGTGGAATTAAAAAATTAAACTACTGATGTTGTCATTGCGATCAACAATGGCTTGGATGCCGGGCCGCTCGCTCTAATATTTTACGGGCATAGTCATAACAATTGCAATCCGCCGACATGGTACTAGGAGCTGCATTATCACAGTGTGTTTTAAGGATTATTTTTTGTAAGGTAGCGATCCATTTTTGGCGGTACAGTTTCAGAGAGGAACCGATTTTTGATCGTTCAGATTGCCTGCAGGAATTAAGTATAATGCCACACGGATGTAAGTGTTATTAGGTAGTACTCCGTACACTTGGGTATTCTAGGAGTTCAAGCGTTTTCCGATACATAGGGGCGACAGTTGTCCCGTAGTAAAACGTGTACATTCTTTGCTATAGGACAGCTGTCGACCGTATAGATTAAAAACGGTTCGGGATTGAAACGCCGTTCAATCACAAAACGTTATACAAGACCTAATGAAAGATCGTTGGCGAACACTCCTCCGTGGGGAAGTGCTTGTCATTGACTATGTGACACTGTAGGAGTTTGTTCTCACTCACATGTAGGCGACACGAAAGGTGGGACAAACTGGGACTAAAGCCTAGTGCTAAAATTACTACATATTTCTCCATTCTTGAATTGATATAGTTCCAAAGCGAAGTATAAAATCGGAATACAAATATTGTTTGTCGGGCACGTTGGTCTCAAATGATGAACGTACGAGCACAGCCCTTCATGCGAGAGAAAGACTTCGGTGCCTGATTATAGTATCAACGGTTAGCTAAGACACCAACGTCGTTTTTATTTATCCGGACCGTTTCTATAATCTCCCTTGTTGATGGTGTTTTGCTCGTACTAAATACCGCGCAGGCATGTCTAAAACTCACGTGCAATCATCCCAATGTTCATATAAATTTGTATGGGGCACTCCTTTGATAGAGCTATGGTGTTTGCGAAAACAAATTTTAAGGAACACCCTTTATGGCCTACGTATTGCTTTTCTCGTGTGAAAAGGATACACAGCGTCTTCTTTGGAAACTGCCAGCATTGTTTTCTCTACACTCTTCCTCCTTTTGTTTTTAACAGCTCGCGTGTTTAAATTTTATTATCCGCAGGGGACTGTTACCGGAGCCCAATGCAGAGCGCCCGAGTGGATGCTTCGTGAGGAGCGCCTGGCGCCGTCCCGCCTTGCGCATAAGCTTGCGCGGCGCGTTAAGCTAAAAAAATACATAAGAAACTTGCAGCGCATGTTAGCGTGCGCTTGGTGCGAATCAGCAGGTGTTGGCCACTTCTACCTTCGAGAACACTCTGCTCAACATTCGTTGCCTGGTCCCTCACATACTGTTCTCCTCGTCTGTTCTCGTGCGTTTACGCCTGAAGTTGGCAGCACCGGCGCCGAGTTCGCGTTACAGCCGAACGTTCGCGAAGCCAGTTGCAGTAGGATATAGCACATGCTAACACAGTCTACTGCCGGAGGGATTTGAAAGGCTGTGGACTAAACTATCGGGGCCTGCTGGCCATGAAGAACGTTCTGTTCGAAGTTCAGAAATCCTTGTGAGGTGCTACAGCAGCGTCTCCGAAGAAAAAGGAGAGGGGCCACAAGATCTGTTGTTTCTGTAGTTTTGGCCCACTTGTAAAAGCGGTGCCATGTTTTTTTATGCGCTATCCTCTGCACGAGTGGGCAAATATTTCACATATTTACATATTCCACATCTCCTTGGTGGTGATGCATGATACGTGTGAAGGAAACTCAGTGAGAGAGATGCGCCTTAGCCGCACGTGTCGTATTCCATCTCACTTCCGCTAGAGCCTCCGCTCCGTTTTCTTTCGTCGCTGCTGCGTTCGCGCACTTCGTTGCGCGGATATAAACAGACGCCGCTCCCGCGAAGACCAGGTAACGGCTGCCTAAGAGAAACTTTCACAGTTGGAACGATGGCATGGGCCCATGTTTTCTTTTCAGCTTAAAAGGCCTCGCGGGAGATATTTCCGCATGTGTTTTCCACGCGTACGTGTGCGCATCACCGGCTACTGGTTTATGCGTGGAAGGGTGGCGGGTGCAAAAAGGGGGCGTGCACGCGCAACAAGGCTCCATCCCGATACCTATGTAATGCCGGTTGTGCTGGTGGGAAATTTGGATGTTGAAATACATGGCTCAATACGCTTTGTCGGCTATCCTGCTTAATCGAGTGGCTCGGATGTGGGTTTATTTGTTACACGGGCATCTTACGAATACAGTATATTGCCTACGCGGGCGTAGAAAACCGACAGCCACATGTTTGTACACGAGAAAAGAGCTCAAAAGCTTCCAGTTTTAAATCATTATGGAAAGGATGTATGCCGTTCTTTTGGAGAAAGAAGATCAAGAATTGAAGCATTGGCCGAACACAAGCACGAACGGGAGCAAAAAAAACGAAAAGCTGCTGGCGCCACCGTTACCACCCCAAGTTGAGATCATCGAGTAGTGGGAAATTCCACCGGCGTCACCGGTGTGCACAGGAATAAGAGTGGAGAGCGCCGCGGTTTGCCGTGCCGAGAAGGACTTCCGAATTTAAACGAAATCGTAACATTTCCTTGGCAGGGACCACAGCCCTGCGCCAAGATGCTTTCGACGCGGAAGGCAAACAGGCCGCTCCATATCTATCTGCAAGGACAAAGCTTGCATTCTTCAGAGGTTAATTCAGCTAATTAGCTCCAACGCAAATTACAACAAACGTGTTTCGTTTCGTGCATTCCATCAACTGTGTCGAGCTTTGCAGTTAATGCATCATCACAGAGTGGAAGGGCACTAATTTTCTTATTTGTCTTCATAACATCCACAGGAGTACGGCAAACCGAGCTCTCGTATACCATAAAAAGGGTATTCATGAACAAACCTTAAGAACTGCTTTCTATGCAATCGAGCTTTTTGTCAAAAGTCATATATGCTTTGTACAAAATATTTCAAAAGACCCCCAATTTCCGCGACATGATTAAAACACAGGCTTTCTTGATAATGCCGCAAGTATCTACTTCAGCATTGTACAAATGCCGCCGTCGGTCATAGCAACGCCACCCGCCGCTATCAACTGCACCCACTGCATCGGAGCTCAGCTCTATTTTCGTCATCATCAAACTATCAGTCGTGATCATAATCCAAAGACAGGCAGAAGAAGACCGCGTTGTTGGTCGGGCTCGAAGAGCACTTTTCCTATGGTTGTCCTACTCTTCTCTCTGTTGTTTTAAATGCAGAGCATTTCTTCAACTCACATGTAGCGTCCGCCGTCCGTCCGCAACAGCTCAGCGCGCAGGTGCGCCCTCTCCCCCACTCCTCCTCTCCCGCATCCCACTACCCTCCTCGCTCTCAACAACAGGTCCGCACCCCTCCCCCTACACTATATAAAAATAATAATAGTTATCGGCGCCTGGTTTCGATCCCACGACCCTGTGGGCGGAACGCGAGGTACATGGTGCTCTTCCCACTGCGCCACAAAAGCGACACAGAATCAAAGGGTACGAACGCGCCTTATATCCTTGACTCATTCAAACTACGTCAAGAAGCTGCTGATACACGGCAGCAGTTGCATCGATCTGGTCTTCATCAGTTGCTGCAATGCACGATCACTGCTAAGGACCCCTTAACAGTACACTTTAGCGACCACGAAGCCGTCGTTCCCAGCGTCCAATACAACGGCAACAGCAACAAAAAAATAAATAACGACTTACAACAACCTACTCCTTGCCTTCAGTTCTTGCGTCACAAAAAAAAAAAAAAATGGGCCCATCTCTCCATGAGGGGGGATTCGAGCCGCAAAATAACGAAAGTAATAATTAATATACGAAAGAAATAATAATAATAATAGTAATAACCAATTATAGTTACCATATTCACTACCACCCCACCACCACCACCCAAACACTAACGTTAACGCAATACACCCACCCCCTACTCGACGCATTTACTCGAGTCCCCCCTCGTGGGGAGAAAGGCCCAATTTTTTTTCGTGTTTTTTCTGTCTGTCTCATTACCCGACACCAAACTATTTCTTCTGCTCCATTATATTCGCCTCGCATAATTGATTGTAATTGAGTGTAATCATTGTAATCATTGATTGTAATCATTGCATGATTGATTGTAATCATTGATTGGAAACTCTTCTTGGCCAATCCCGCTAAGTTGGTATGCGTCATTTTTCAGGCCACCACCACCACCACGTAGCCGCTGTTTTTAGACATTAAGCCAGTTTTTCGCGATAAAGCAGCTAGAATAACCCTAAGGAAGTATACCTTGCCGGTGACATTTCGTGGTGATGGTGCTCGGTAGGTTTACGTGATATCCAGTGGAGCTCGGCGACTCCGACAAGCGAGTCGAATGCTCAGCTCGAGGCGGTGTGCCTTCTGAGAGACTGAGACACGCATAAGCAGAAGGTCATGGAGCCCAGTTTGAGGATGATTTCAGAGGCAGAGCAAACGGAGGCCACCCACTTCCTGCGATGTACTGGCCGCCTACCGTCCCGAAGACACGCGCTTCCTTCTATGGGGAAGCATTCCAAATTATCGATGACTCGGTCTACCAGTACGATCGAGTTGCTCACAACAACAGTTGCAGCGCACATCACTGCCAGCAAAGCTTTGGCTTTTTATTGGAAGGTACGGCCGGGAACTTGTGTAAACAACCAACTTTCACTGCATTTCTCGAAAACATCGGAGGAGTTGTGGGTGCGAGACTTCACAAACTAATACAAAAGTCAACGGGCTGAAGAACTGCTTGAATGTATACTCAATAGCACTAAAGAAACTGTTAAAAGCTTCGTTGAACACATGCACTGCTGAGTACGCGTGCCGACCTGCACGCCACCGAAGAACAGAAGCTGCACTCACTTATGAGAGATGTAGAAGTGAGACCTCCGATGGTGTTGTTCGCAATCCACCCAGAACATTCGAGGCGTTCGTATCTAGGGTAACAAACATGGAGAGAGACTTGGCAGCCAGGAGCGATCACTATCGCAGAGTGACCGTGGAACCGAGTGTTGCAGCTTCCGAGACTCAGCCATCTAGAAACCATGCTGGACAGGGTTAAATCCGGGAGATCGTTCGGGACGTAGTCTGAGGAGAGGAACTTCAAAAGATCTTGCTGACTTTATGATCCCCAGCTTTTATTTCCTTAATACATACTATCTAGGAAGAAATGCAACACGCCTTTGTTCGGGATCTCCCAGTCGATGTCGCACCTCAGCTCCTTCCCGCAACCTACGCTGCGATTACCAGCCAACCGCAGTTTCTGCCTGCGGAACCGGGTGTGAGCATACCACGACGAGATAGCTTCACCCCTCCGCGCTACGAACAACTTCGTTTAAAGCCGCAAAGGTTCCGAAAAAAATTAGCTACAATCCACACTGTGTAAGTTGTCGGAAAGCAAAGCTTTAAAAGACAGGCACAACAATTGCCGATGAGAAATCCTTTGAATTCACACATGCCGCTCTACAAAGATCGAAAGCAGACATTCTGGCAGCCCTCACCGGGAATTCGCTTGGTTTACGTCCCGAATGCAGTAACGTCGGCCACGGCTGGGCTACAGCGCCGGACAACACCGCCGTTGTAGCCCGTTCGTGCGTCGGCAGGAAACTGAGAGGAGTGTCTTTAAGAGGGTGAGGCAGCGTAACTTGGCCATTCAGGTGTGCTAGCCAGGGGCTACACCACCGCGCTACACAAGTGCAGTGACAAAAACAAGTCGGTATGTGAGCTTACTGATTCCCATTTGTACCGATTTAAACTGAGTAATTTCGTATGTTTGAGAATTACGAGAAAGTTGCCGGAACTTTTAAAATCGCTCCTTTTGAGATTGATTGGCTCCCTTCGCATTTTTAATACCTCTTAAAGCACAACCGAATTTTTTTCACAAATTAAGAAAATATAGCTCCTTCGTGGCAAGCAGTGCACATAAGATCGCGTTTCTCCAGCGCCCGGATGTCTGCATGTCGCTTCTACATTTTGTTTTCCCACCCTGCAAACCAATACTTAGCGCATCTTTGCCGTACGACCACTTAATTACGTCGGGTCCGTGTTACCCAGGAGGTGCTGTCGAACAAGTTAAATAAGCCGTGCGAAGGAAGCGCGTAATTGACGCGAAGCACGCAGAACAGGCCGAAAACCTCCGTCGCTGTCCCTCCAACAGGCACCCTGGCGCGAGAAGGCAGCTGCTCTGGGGGAGCACTGGGTAATAGCGCACGATCACGGTTCCATCTAAATTCTGCTCCAGGAGTGAAACCCGCCTTCCCCCTCCACATCTTCGTCCGGAGTGTATGTATTTGTGTCCAGACTTTGTGTGTGTCCGTTCATGAATAATTGGATGTCAAGAAGGTGTGCAAACTTTCTCGTTTTGCCTAATGGCGCACTCATTTTACAAACTCCTTGGTCCGTTTGAACAACAGGAGGTTACCCGACGTGGGGTATTGACGAAGGGAGCCCCATACGTTGACCTGGGCCTCTCGCGCCCGCCTACAGTCCTCATTCCACCACGGTCTCCTGTGGTTGCACGGGGCATTAGAGGTGTGGGAAATGGACATTTCGGCTGCCGTCGAGGATGTGCGCCTTGTGTAGTTGCGAAGGTTCTTCAATGTGTCGGTGTCTTATGCTTGCGTAGTTTAGTATGGATGTCTTGGTAAATGTAATTTAGTTAGCTCTTGCTTCATTGAACCTGTTCTGGGAAGATGGACTGCGTGGGCCTATACCTATACATGTTCGTGAGGTGTGGAAATGGTCCCGGCCATATGGGCCCGTACCGACGCCCCACTTAAGAGAAGGAAAGAGAACTGCGGAGCCAGTAGTAAAGTCAAGTTATGAGTAGGTGTTGTGTCCTGTGTTATGGTATGTAGGCTGTTTCGAGTTGAAAAGGCATTCTACATATCGTGTCAGAAACCTGTCTATCAGAACACCTCGGGCATCCGTGCCAGAAGAGCGCCGAAGAGAATTGTGTACATTAAGGTCGCCTCTGAGGATGTGTGGTCCGGGCAGCTGCTAAACCAGCGCATCGAAGTCAGAGCAAGAAAGTGCAAATTCAGGACCAATGTAAACGCAGCGTACCGATATCAACCTATTAATTACTATTGTGTGAATTGCTACAGCCTCAAGGACCGTATTCAATGTGATAGTGTGGCATGCTAAGAATTTCCGGGCGTATATGGCCACACCGCCCGAAGAGCGTGTGCAGCCAACCCAATCTTTTCTGCGTAACATGTAACTATTCAGGAAATTTGTGTTATTGGAATTCAAATGTTTTTCTTGGACACACATTACACTTGGCTGATTAGCATGCAGAATCTCGTACACGTTGTCAAAGGTATGCAGAAGGCCTCTGAAGTTCCATTGAACAATATTTTCTCTTCCCATTATTAGGTGTTCAGAGCTACTGTAGTGTGACTATTCATGTCAGGTCTTTCGGGGCATGTAATCTTGTGAGGTTTTTTTTTTTACCTTTTCTAGAGATTTGGAGGAAGGGACCCGCTCCTTCCACTGCCAAGCAGAGCGGGAAGGCCCCACATCCGTCTCGTCATGATATTTGTGGGGAGTAGCCGCAGACCACACCCCTTTGAATTGGCACCATTCCCGGTGCCCTTCGTTGTAGCCGCGACCTCCAAGGGCATCACGAGAGCCCCGTGTGACAGATGTGGTGCGGCGGGGGTGGGAACTGCCACGGGTGCATCCGTCTCTATCTCCTCCGTTCCCTCGCGTGTTCTTTGGCAGGTGGGGAGGAAGAGGTGCATGCAGTGGCATCCCCAACAGACGTGGTTGCCACCATAGCCGCTACGGGCTTAGCGAGAGGCTTGGTGGCTGGAGGGACCGCCAGAGGCAACCGGAGGGGGCTAAGGGGGGGGAGATAGGTCCCATTCGCAGTACTGGGTCCCCGCCGAAAACAGACTGATCAGCCCCCGGCGAGCCGCGTCGGCGTACCTCTCCAGAGGAAAACAGGCGAACCACTTTCGCGCCTATGGGAAGGTGATGTTCTCGTGAACTTTTAAAGCAATGATTTGTTTTTGTTGCTTTAACTTTTCACAGCTTCTAGAATACGCAGCGTGCGGTCCCTGACAGTGCGCCCAGGTGAAGCTCTTGGATTCACAATTGTCGGTTAGGTGATTATGTGCTGCACATTTCGCGAACGTCAGTTTCCCACTGCAGGAGTATGCGCGTGCCCAAACCGCTGACACTTAAAGCAGCGGCGGGTTTTTGGCACGTAGAGTCGAATTGGATATCCCAGCTCATAAAACCTGCGTTGACCGACTCAGGAAGTGTTGAGCGGTGAAACGTCAAGATTATGTGATTGGTTGAAATTATTTTATTTCTTTCGGCGTACGGTGATTCGCCTCACTGCTGTTACGCCTTTATCTTCGAGTCCCTCGAGCAGATCGGCTTCAGTCTAATTGTTTATGTCCTGATAGAGATAACGCCCTGGTAGTCATTGAGGCTGCGATGGGGCGCGACCTTGATGTCAGCATCGACAATGCGTGTTCCGCTGAGGAGGTTAGAGGATTGTTGTTTGTATTGCACTTAAATCAACACTTCTACCGTTGTAAGTTTATTAGCCTTGTATGACTTTGAGATAAAGCTTTTGAGTAACTTGGAAATCAGAAAGACAGACGGGAGGTGATGGGTTTTGACTTATCTAGGGATTCCATTATCAAAAAGCGACAGAAATTATCGGGCTTTAGAAGAGAGATCGAAGGCAAATGAGGAAAAGAAACTTCCGTGCGGCCCCTATTCATGGACCAACCATGTTTTGGGTGGGGGAAGGGGAGTTGTAAATACCGTATGCTATAGCATAAAAGCAGGGTACGGGTTACTTCCTTTCCTTCGCTCGGGTTACCCTGATAACTAGAGAGGTCCCTGGTAACCAGGCAGAGAGAGCATCCGCCGGAGCTTGACCTGGGCTCCGGCGGCCACAGTTTCAGGTTGATACACTTCACCATGAAACACATCGCCACGGTTGGTTCCAGCTTATGTTTGGGTGCTCGGAATCAGCGGTGTCCCCAATGCCGTCAACAAGATTACTCAATGTGCCCGTACGGGGTAAATGATAAACTACTCTTTTGGGTCTATAGAAAGCAGATATCAGTACCATGACTTTTACAACTTTACTATAAACTAATTATGGCAAAACATGTAACTCGTTGTGTGATGGAGTCGTTTTGGCGGCCTATCGCCCGCTGATAGTTCTCGGGACACTTTTCACAGATCGGAAGGTACATGTATTTTCTACAGATCACTCGTGATTGTATTTCCTTCACGTTGAAGTTTTATTGAGGTACATCCGGCGGCCAAATAACTAGGGGCTCGCGAGCGCGGGGAAAAACACATCGCCACTCTATCTGACGCTGTATATCTGGTGTCGAGACAACTATGCCAGGGCGCACTTGTCCAGCCCCGGCCCACTACCCTTTCTTTTCATTCGCTTCAAGTCGCAAAGCTGAGAGGATTGAGTGCTTGCCGCTAGGGGTAACTTTTTATGCTCAACACATTTCAATGGCAGACGCTTCGCCGGCAGATGGCGAGGGAAAGCGAGCTTTTCTCTACATGCCTGGCTCTCACAAAGGACCTGTTGTAAGGAGATTTCGATGTCTTAGGTTTCCGGTGGCCGCGTTTGTTTCACACTCTAAATACAAAACGTTTGCCCTCTGTCTTTGCCAATTCAATCAACGCACATTGCATCCTAGTTTTTGTTGTTCTTTTTTGTCAACTTGGTTTATTATGAGTCTTCGGCGCCGACAAAGCCTAGCAATGAGCCGCGCCATAGCAGAGGGCTCGGAAATAATTTTCACCACCTGGGGATCTATAACGTGTGCCGAAATCTCGAACACAAGGGCTGTTTTGCTTTTCGCTTCCGTTAGAAATGTAGCCCCCACAACAGGGAATTGAAACCGCGTCCTTCTGTTTAGCAGCAGAACGCTTTAGCCACTAAGCCACCGAGTGGGAGTTTTTTTTGTCCAACGCATGAGAGCTTCTATCTCTGCACACCTTTTGTACACATCAATATCAGTTTAGTTAGTGCGCTAGGGGACCTCTCATGACACATTATTGAAATAAAACATTTCTCGCATCAATTCCTTCCCGTTTTGGTGTGCTGAGTTTTATTACCCACCCAAGTGGATGTTCTAGGGAAAAACGTACGCGATGAAATACATGTGGCACGATATCGTCACTGATACGGGCAAGATATGTTATATGTCGATTAGGGGCACAGCGAGCAACCCAAATTCACCCTTTCTGTTCGCCGCCGTAAATTGTGACAAGGAGGCATCATGATGACGATAATGCTGATGATGCTAGTGATAATAATGCTTAGCGGCTGCCCCTTTATGACTGGGTGGTGTTGCTTAACGACCTTAGTTGTAACGCCAGGGTACAATCACCTCTCCTTTATAGAATTTTTGCGCTAGTCTGCATTCTCGGTTGGCATGTCTTCCCAGATTGTTCTCTGCTATCTCCTACCAACATTGTAACCTTCTTTTACCCCCTCTACTGCTCTACCATTCGCTATTTCGTTACCCTAAAGCCAATCTCTTTGAGAAGCGTTATGCCTTCGTCACTGAGGTCCCGACAAACCCCTCAGCGCTCCGTTATAATATGTCGCATGGATTCCGGCCCCCAGCCACAACCTGCGCACAGTTTTTCCTGTATCGGCTCGCATATAAGCGTTTGTGTCAGCAAGCTACCCGGGAAGGCTCCAAAAAGCAATGCACTCCCCTTGGTATTATTAAAGATTTTGTCCCTCGTGATGTCCCGCTTCCCGCTTCTGTATAAATCTAAGGACATCTTTGCAAACCCCCTTTCTTTCCGGGTCTTTATCTCTAATTATTTCACTTCATTTGTTTCTTCAAGTTGCCAGCTTCATTTAGCAAATAAAAAGACCCCGATTGTCAAATGCGCAATGTGATCAGAGTTGCCATATTAAGTGAAGGAATAGATGGGGTAGCGAGCGTGGTTGAACGCGCAGGCGTACATGGATGTCTCGACACGAGAAGTGCGTCATCAGATGAGGCGGCAGTGTATTTTGCTATGCGCTCACCTGCCCGGTTTATTTTGCCCCTGGGTGTACATCCAAATTCACAGAACCTCACTCAAAAGCCGCTCTGATGTAAAAGAAAAGCTCATACGATTTTGTGGCTTTCAAAGCCCTCAATAATGTCCCGGAAACTGGTAAAATGATTTCTGAAGACTAAACAAGTAGGATCTTAAAAATATGATCATAATTACTTTCTTTCCAGCCTTCACCCTAAATGCACGAACACAAACACGCTGCAAGATTCCAGCTAGTCTAGCTAGATTCAATAAGGCCACCACGAAAGAAGTGTGCCCCTTCCCATTATTACGCGCTAAGCTCCCGAGTTTTACATCTTCGGAAATTTCGATCGCACGTGCTATACCCAAAGGCATCATTTTCAGACGTGGTTCTGGCAGCATTTGACGCAGAAAATGTTTTTTTTTTCCTTTCACCGACTTCATCGCTCGCAAATGGCCCTACGGGGATCGTTGCACAATCCAACTGAAGTCATGTGCATAGGAATGGATCGGTTGACTAAGGATCGTCTGGGTGCAATATGACCGGGTTATTCTCAACAAAGGTCTTCGGTTTCAGTTCAAAAACCCAACGCCACATGAAGACCGTTTCACCGTTTGTAATTTTACCTATTTAAAAAGAAAACGGGAATCGCACATGTCGATGTTTAGAAGATGATATAGGCTAGGAACGCACTGAGACTTATTAGGGTGTCGCTTTGTGGCCAACGTAGCACCCACCGACGTTAAATATATTGCGATTACGTTGTCTTTTATTCTTTTGATAAGTTTTTTTTAAAACTCTGGCGCTCTTGCTAAAATAAGTAGTTGCGAACTATATACCCGTATTTCACGTCTGGCCTTGCTGAGTACTTAAATTCATGACAAGTAAAAATATAAATACCGCAACATATTTACAATAAAAAGAACCCAACGCAGACAGAAAGATGACGGGATAAGCTATTATCTTGTCACGTTGGTGCTGTGGGTGTGGTTTGCGCACTTTAAATTTATTACAGAGTGAGTTTAATTGCACACCATTCGGTTTTATTGAAAATCGTGTTGGGTAGTGTTTGGCCTCAAAGTATTTTTAAGATAATTTTTTGACATTTATGTGCACTGTGTGCATGCACCAGAATTTGTTTCTACATGTGCATTTTCTGCGGATTGAGTTGCCATAGTCGGTTTATGTAAAATAAAAATCCAAGGAAGCTTTCTGGAAAACCCGGACACCCCTAAAAAGGCTGCCATAGGTGGTGCCGTTTACATTATTCCGCCTGATAGTGAATGTTGTAAGCACAAAGTAAAACGTGTCAGCATAACATTGAAAGTTAAAAGTTAACTCTGAAACTGGAATGTTGGAGAGTGAAGAGGTGACAACAAATACATCGTTAAGTTTGAGTATCATTGTTTATTTAACTGTTGCGGTGCTAGTAATCGTCTTCATATGGATCGAAGAGGTGGTCATCTTGCGGGCGAGCGGTGCATGAGAAGTCATATTGAGCGTGGTTGACTTCCGCCAGCTGAAGTCGCTATCTCTGCACCTAATTTCGCAAGTCTAAAGCCATAGCGAAGCTGCGGGATTTCTTTACTCATTAGTGCTGAAAAACACCCCACCACTCGTTTTTACAAGTTTTAAATTGTTTGTTTACTTGCTCCGTCGCAGATTTGCAATGTGCTAATAGGTGGTATCCTCTTGTGCATCGATGTCGTAGTGTTCCTCATGTTAGGCAAGCAATGCTCGGTAGCGCTTGAGGGCCATGCCGGATCGTCTTTTTTTTTTGCTAAACCACTGTGTGAGCTGGGACTGGGAGGTCACGGTGAGGCACGCGCTCACCAGCGCTCTAATTTTTCTTGGTATTTTTTATGCAACACCGAACTTACGGCTTGTAAAATGCCTCAGTTGATAAAATATTGTTGCGTGAACACATGTGCAGCCGACAAGAACAGTGGTAAATAACCAGCCATGTATTTGCATGATGTCGGTCGTGAGCGACAGGGCCAGTAAGCTATGCACCAGCCACCGATGTTCAAGCAAAGCTTTACTATTCTTGTCTAGCGGCTTCGCCATCGCAGTAAATGTTACATTTATTTGAATGCTGCCAAGGAGGAGCTTCGGCAATGCATCATGTGACTCCCCAGGGCGATCACCTCCGACGTCCGGTTCACCGCTTCTGGACTCCTCTTGCGGCTTGGCAGATGCGCCCTCCGAAGATGTTTCCCCTGACCACGTGACTCGCTACGTGCTGGCGAGTTTGGCCATGAATGAGAGAGAGGCTCTCCCATCTTCTTTTAGAGTTGCGCGGGAGCAGGGGGCTTACCGTCGTCTTCAGCAAGTGGCCTCTGACCCCCACCCCCCGGGGCTATTTTTTTTTGCCGTTCGCCTCGCAATACGCTGGAAGCAAAACGCCACTGTAGACGAAGGCAGGTCAGGTAGGGACAGAATAATAAAAAAAGCCAAATCAAAGGTGACCCAAGTGGAAAACCCACTGATCCAGGCAAAGCGAAGACTTTGCTTTGCATATCCAGTGTTTCCTGAGCAAAGCCGCAGTCATTATTTCTTCCATCATCGTTGTCCCCGTGGTGGCGGTCTCCTGTTCACTTAAGTCTGTGACAATATGTACATTTTTATTGTTTACATTTATAAACAGCAATGTTATCGAAAATCATTATAATGCATTTCGAAAAAGAAGTAACCTGTCCATATAATTTACAATGTCATGCGGAATAGCGTACCACGTGCACAACCGTATCTTCCTCTTCGCTTCTGCCGGAGTTCCACAGCTTTCCTATGTCATCTCTCCTCACCACTTTACTTTCCCTTAGAAATCTCTTGGGCTCTCATCATGTCTCCTCGCGGCAGCCTTCGTCAATAACAGACACCAGGTTTACTATCCGGTGGAAGCAATGTAGGATGTAATCACACTTTCTCGGCCGCCTCATATTTGGAACGCACAGCACACCGGATAAATACGTCTTTGCGATGGCTCTATCATCGCAGAGACGTATCGATCTGCGATCTCCGCGTATGTTCGCTCACCTCATGAACTCGCCGCTGTAGAAGCAGTGGACTCCACTTCAAATGCCGACGCTATATCACCACTACCGCAATTATAAAAGAGCCAACGCAATCCTTCATTACACGGTTCACCGTATAGACGTCGTTTATGTGTATAGTGGCCCCGTGGTATCGTGAGCCATAGGCTACGCTAAACTGAAACTTGAGTGTTCTGATGTAAGTTTTTTTCTGCCACAAATGGCGTGCAAGAAGAACCGCGATACATATCCTACATGCCGCAAAACATTACTGTTCTCTCGATAGACAAAACGCTGTGGAATGTATGCCTACAGAAACTAGATATCCGATAATCGCGTATGAACTCAGCTTCCTTCGTTTCATCTATTCCACCCTGTTTTAATGTGCTCGTACCTCCTCGCGACAATGAGTTATCTCGATGTACTAATAGCTGCTGTTAATTAATAGTGTAGAACCGAGAGTCTGCGTCCTCCAGAATAGGCAAGCAGGTGACAATGGTGAATAATGGAATAATGGACGTTGCGTTCGACGTTCACATCAAGCGGAGGCTGATGAGTCCGGCAACGTACAAGCGCGGGTTGGTGAAGCGCGGCAACATCCTGGCTTGGCTCAAGCTCCTGGAACACACCCCGCTGTATCGCGCCATCAACGTTCGGGTCGATTGGAGTCAGCTCAATCACTTCGATGACGGCGGCGAACGAGAGGAACCGCAGGAAGACGATGTCGATGATGCTGACGGTAAGTTCGAAACGATTCCCGTCGACTTTGACGTGAACGATCCTCTGCAGTTGGCGGTTGCGCTCAATGCGGTCTCGAAGACGCTTCTCTATAACGAAGTGGAAATGACGGGTGTGGGAAAAGAAAAAAATAAATGATTACGCTCACACTCTCGCCTCTCTCTTCGCCATTAATCGCATCACACTCATCGGTGCACCCAATGAATTTCTGCATCCTCACAATCCCCCTCGGGGAGGTGCGGGGGAATTTTTTAAGATATTGCATTTGCTCAAAAAATTACTTCCTCGTCTTACAACGAGAATGTCTGGTCCCTCCAGGTTTAGTGAAGAAGAAGAGGGTAAGTTCACTCTGGAAGTCACCACTATTAAGCTGGATTAAAAGTGAAAAGAAGGCCTCTTAAGCCACTCTCTCTTCCGACACAAACGATATCCTGACATTTACAAATAATATAGGCACTGAGAAGGTGAACCCACTGAAGTGATCAAAAAGGAATTTTTGTTTTCCTTGTGGTACATACGCTGTACAAAACACTCGTGGTTACAGATTCCCCCGCGTACACACTTTGTCCATCCAGCACATTCCCAGGCTTCGCTTCTTAATAGTAACGATTCCATTATTATTAAGAAATTCTCCAGAAAAGGTCTACATGCTGTGAATGTATCTGCGGCGACAATTTGACAAAATGTCTTCTTGAAAACGTGCCTCAAACGCAGTTCAAAAAATAAATACGTTTTCTATAAGCTTAAACTCTGTATTACCGGTATTGTAGTGCAGTTCAAACAGTTTTCAGAAAAGTTTACATGTCCTATAATCTATATGTCTAACAATTTCAAAGCAAGAGCGCCAAGACTGAATTTGTAAGCTTGACGTACAAAGTCTTTTTTTTTTGTTTCTCTCACCTGCCACCTTGGCGATGTGCTTGGTGCGTTAGCAGTTGATCCCGAGGACACTGGTTTGATTCTATGAGCGTATTTTTAAAGCTTCACTGCATGTCGCCCCACCTGACATGCCTCTTCCTGCGCGATTTTAAACGTAATTAAATTTAACATAGAGTGCGCCCCAAACGTGAAATAATCTGAAGCTTATAAAATACCCCTTACTAGAAAAAGAATAAGTAAGATTACCTTTACAAAAATGGGAATGGAAAAAGCAGAAAGGGTGACACACTGGGGCTCTGGTGCTGGCTGTAAGCGCCAAAACCCACAACTGTACCTAGACGCCACAAAACACCAATGGCGGCCTCTTTTAGCACGCGCTTTAGCGCGCGTTGCCATCCCACATGCAACGGTGGATGCTTTCCTGTGAAGACAGCAAACGAAAACGCCCAGGAGTCAGGATTTTGGCGTAAGGTAATAATCCCATGGTGGTAAACCTTAATCAGGAACACCCCACTACAGCGCGCCTCCAAGCCCGTGAGCGCCTTTGGTACGTTCAACACCCAAATCGAAGTATCTGCGTGAACAAAATAATAGACGCTGCGGTTAGGACACAGAGCCTTCCACAGTGAATTCAACCGATGACTGACAGCTACAAGTAACCGGAACGCCTAACATATTCGAGAATTTAGGACTCGCACTCAATCTACAATTTTACCGACCCAAAGCAGGGCCTAATTTTTATTTACCCGTTAAGCTGCCCCCGCTTCTTGAGCAATTTCTGCATGCCTGAGCTCAATAGCCCTGCTCCCTCCAATGACAAGCAGAAATATTGTTACGGGACACAGCACATGAACCACAATAGATTCAAACGATGTATCTACGTTTTTTACATGGCTGCCTTCAGCGCGCTGCAAAAAGCTACACCCTTCCACAGCTTCTTCTTTTCTTAGGGTAGGTTAATACCGATACGCTGCACTTCACTCGTAAACGTCATCTTTCCAAATTTTTTCGTCGTCGCTATTGACCGACCTGTAAAGACCACACTGAATGATCCGGTGTGGTGATGCTGAGATGATTATAAACAAAGAATTACTTGCCTTAGCGGACGCCTTTGAAGGACTTGCTGAAGACTGGTCCCCAAACATTGACACCTGCGAAGGTCAATAAGAAACGACGAAGGGGTCGGGAACCACGGTCGGCAAAAGGGCAGGTTTCTCGGTATATTCGGCAGGGCTGGCCGGCTCACATTATGTCTAGTCTCGGGTGTTCTGGATCCCTTGCCGATGGGGATGGAAGGCGGAGGACATCTTCGAGCGCTTCTCGTGGTTGGGCTAAAGCTGCCCGACGCGGCCCATGTAGCTTCGGTGATTGCTCCCATGACAAGACAGTGAGATGCTGCGTATTGCTATGCGCAAGTTCCTGTTCACAGTCATCTTGTTATAAAATCTTGGGTATTTTGAAAGACAACTGCACAATTAAGTTAGAGAAGCTACCACAGTTCACATCATCATGCGTACGCTATCAGTGCCAAATAAATAAGCGCACTCTGCTGCCGTGAATAAATAACTCTTTTAGAGCACATAAAACGTTTCCAATACAAACATTCCAGCTGCGAAATTAGAACAGCGCCAAGAAAGCTTCAGCGCATGCGTGGGGTCGAGGACACAGCAGTAAAACGTCAATTGGGTTGCGTGTATCTTTTGGTATTTAACTTGCTGGTTAACATATTTAACTTGCTGGTTAACGTGCTCACAAGACAGGAAGAAAGAAAAAAAAAGATGGCGCGAGCTGTCTTATTTCGTCCCTGCTATATGAACAACTTGACCTCCGAGATTATTACTTTACAAGCAGCCCCGTCGTTTGTATGGTGGAAATATATTAAAGTAATGAATAAAACGAAACACGACAATAACTAAGTTTCTTTAAATAAAGAATGGATTCTGGCCAAAGTGGTTCTATGAATAGGATAGTTTAGGTGGCGTAAACCATGACTAATGATCACTGCAGGCAGAAAGAACACTCTGATAAAATGATTTTTACCTGTGAACTACATGTTTGTTTAATGCGGTATATCAAGAAATATATACACAACATGCAAGAAATTCCCATGAAATTTTTGTGAAAGCTAGCATAGAGTATAGTATTTAAATAATATATTGATTTCCTTTCAATGCCTTTGAAGACACAATTTACTTTTCCATGTTGGTGATTTTGATGATTATCCCCCACAGAACTGCAGGAGATTTGCAAGTTGCCCAATAAAAGAAGAATATACTGTGGATATTGATATTCTGATGATAATCTGATGGAATCTGGTGATATTCTGATTGTGGGGCCGCGGCTTCCAAAATACGCATTCTTTTTTCGAGATAATGCAATCATTGCTTCAGTAACACATCCACTAAGACCCATCAAGGCAAGCATCGCATTGCATTATCTCTAATGACATTGCATATTTGTAAATCTTTTGTCTCAGATTGTGACGATAACCGCCTGCACTCTTAACATATTTCCATATTTTCTTGTTGCTTTATATACCTTGAGAATATAAATATGTGCCGCCTACAGTAAAAGAGTAGTTTAAATTTACCGCCCTGTCTGAGCGCATTGTTCCATCCCGTGTGTCGTGTATATATCGGTCTTTAAGGTGTGTCGTGTATATATCGGTCTTTAATGGCAGAGAAAAGGACAGGTCCTGCACTCCTAAAAAACAGGGAACCTGCCTAATGTTGGAACCTCAAGGACCCTCTATCCTCATTGAAAAAACCAGCCAACCACAATAAACTCAAAAACGTTGCTTCCCAAGATTGTGTCGAGAGCAAATGGTAGCACCTCGACAGTGGCCGCTGTAGTGGCCCCATCCTGTTGGTACCTTGTGTTGCCGATTGGGAGCGCGCCTTCATTGCCTCTCAAGACTTTCAAAGAGGCTACGTGCCTCCTTGTCTGTGCTTGCCTTCAAAGAAAGCTGGTCTCCGCAGTGATCTCTGGTTACCTGGGCTTTTTGCGCGAGCACGTCTGCGAAATGTTTGGCAAGGCGGCACCACAGAGAGCATGACACTCACCAACCATTTCATGTTTCTGGTTCCGGTCATCGGTTTTTTGCGTTCCCAACGCCTGCTACCAGAATTTCCCACCAGTTCCTATGTGAGATCGTCCCTCTGCTGGGAACGCAGGAACAGAGAATGTGCGTATGCTGCCCGGCGCATCCTTCACCCGGATGCAGTGGAAGGAAATCACGCCCGTCTGCTTCACTTCGACAACCAACATACAACTGATACCAGTTATATAAAATTGGAGCTGCGTATCGAACATCGGCACAGGGCAAGACTGCATCGGGGAGAGCATGACGCTCAGCATTCCTTTTGTCATTCTTGATCACGCGAGAAAACAATACTAAATACGATTTCCTAGTAGCAATGTCTTTCTTGTAGTGCTGCCATTCTCATGGCAAGTGTGCTCACTTGTTACTGCTTATGCTCTTTCTTTGAAAGATTGGTACTATTGTCTAGAGACAAAGAAACCAACACCGCCCCACTCTAGTAAGTCATGAATGAAGTGAACAAAACAGCTGCAGATATCAAAGAAAGGAAACAGGAGAACAAAGCGACAACAGATTATCAGGCAACCATTTACGCTAAACTAGACGCTCCGTCTAACATATAGAGTAGGGTAGTAGAGTTAAAAGAAAAAATTGGTCGCTTCAATCAAACCGTAACTAACCCAGTACGGCAGGTTGACGACCTCGAAAACAGAAGTAGGCATTCGAATTTTATTGTCTACGGTGTTAGTGAAGAATACGACGAGATTATACAACGCCTTGAAAATGAAATATGTGTTTAAAGTCATTGAAAATACGCCTGGGGTTAACATTTCCGGAATTGAGACGACTTACACACTCGGCGGTAATAAGAAAAACAAAACCGGGCCTGTGATTTTGAACTACTTCATTCTAGAGACAAATCCAAAATTTTTAACAATTGCAGCAAACAAAAGATCTAACATTGCGGTTAGCGAAGAGTTTTTCCTAAAGGTGTGTAATGTCAGGAAAAAGCTGAGAGACAACTGCAAATTGAATCGAGAAAACAAAGACAAAGTCAAACTGATCTTCGATAAAGTTCAAACCAAAGAGGAAGTGTTCGTTCGGGATGAAGAAAGTGGCAACAAAGTGCTCGTAAACCGACATAAAATGAGTTTAATGTAGGTTTTTTCGCCAATTACTGCAGCTTCGCGTTGATGCGGGAAGGCAAAAATACCTCGCGTTCAGACGAAGAGTTCACGAAGCTGGTTTCCCCCGGTTCAAGCATATGCTAATACGGTCAACGTTCGTAGAGATCTGAAAGCCTTGCGGATAAAACGATCCGTGCTGGCCAGTCACAAAGAACGTTCAGCGGTGACGTTGAAAATTCATGTGAGGTGTAACATCCGGCTCTCCGGTGGACGGAGAACCGCCGCCAACTCTACGGTTTCTTAAGCCTTGCAACACCACCGCAAGCAGCGCAAATTTTCTTATGTAGTCTCCAATACATAAGCTACCTAGCATTTTTTCAAAGTACCATGATCCGCATTGCGAAATGTGCCACTGTGTGTGTGTGTGGTCGCGTGTGCGTGTGCGTGTGCCTGTGTCTGTGTTTTTGTGTGTATGTGTGTGTGTGCGTGTGCGTGCGCGTGCTCATGCTCGTGTGTGTGCATGCGTATGTGCATGTGTTCGCGGACGTGTGCATATCTGTGGTGTGTGTGTGTGTGTGTGTGTGTGTGTGTGTGTGTGTGTGTGTGTGTGTGTGTGTGTGTGTGTGTGTGTGTGTGCGCGTGTGTGTGTGTGTGTGTGTGTGTGTGTGTGTCGGTTTCCCATAAAGTATAGAGCACGGGTCTCCTGCATATTCCTGGTATTAAAACACTGCCATCAACTTCGTATGTCTTCTAGGTGTGGTATTTATTTTTGTTGTCTTCTGCATGGTCAGCAAGTGCCCTTCCGTCATGTATCCCGCAGCCTCCGCGAAGTGAGTTTCTTTGCGTTTGCCTTTTCTTGAGGATAAGCCTTTAGTGAATAAAATTCACTGCGAAAACCCAACCGTGCAAAACATAATGCAGCCACAACTCACGCTGCTTTGTTTGTGCTTGAGATGGTTCTACAAGACAAGTCAATTGTATAAAATGGCTTGCTAACGTGGGTATATTCTACGTTTGTGTGCAAGGTAGCACATATAGTAAGAAACAAGTGGCAAAAAGACCTCAAGCAAGCACTCGAAGAAGCAAAGAAAGCCCAACAGGGATGGTGAAGTGCATGGCCTGTCGTCCATTAAATAAATAGAGAGCGGTGGAATGCGCCTAGAGAAGAAAGCATGAAGTATAGTACATTTAACATATAAAGGGATGCCTTTCGCTGGTACGCCATGTCATCAATTGTTAGAGTATCAGAGTAGACTCAAAGACGGGAATTTAAACTGTATCCTTACCAACATGTAAATGAGTTGGTGCATCCTCATCCTTTTGCTTGCGGCCTGATCTATATATCACGCGGATGTCCTTTCCAGGACGCGAAGAGCCCCACGGGCAACGCAACTGGATTAATTCATCAAATACAGAAACACCGCGGAGAAGACGAGGACAAGATGAGGCTCTACTGCACCCAATCCCACTGTTTAGTCGTCCTCTAACGAGCTGTTTTTTATGTCGTAATGTACCAACTAGCACCAGTTTGTGTCCTGGTGATATGCTTCACAGACGCCCGCCGGCAAAGGGCCCCATGGTCTCTGCCAGTATCGACAGCACAGTCGGTAATGTAGAAGCGGGATTTAGGCAATATCGCACATGATGGTGACACATTCTTCTTCACTGATGGAGGTGGACTATAAGAGTGGTCAGTTTTGGCAAGTCGGAAACACCTTGTAGCATAGCATGCTCAAGAAGAGCGCCGTCCTTCAAAACAACGTGTCTTTAACTCGATAGCTTGTGGACCCCCACAATGGCGCTCCTTAAGGTGTAGCTACAGGAAATTATTTTGTAAGTCCTTCAGAATTTGCTCTAGACGGCTAAGATAGGTCCCAAGGTTAGGAGCAAATGTAACAATGTCCTTCAAGTAGCATAAACATCTAACCTGTCAGAGACTGAGCAGGATGTCGTTAAACACGCGCTCAAAAGTGGCGGGATGATTAGACAACCCGAAGGGGATAACCTGAAATTTTCATATTTTGTCAGCGACCAAAAACGCGGGTATGGCGTGGTCAGCGTTTGCAGTAGGGCAGCCGTCTATAATCGCAGCGTACGTCCAACAAATAAAATGAGTTTTTAGGTGCGGTGAGGCATCGCCAGTGCAGGGATTGTCACAAACATTTTTTGGCCAGACATTTTAATAGCGGGAGTAATAGACATAACGTGTACAATTACATATCACTAAATGAATGTTGTCGCAAGCTTTGTTGTGACCTAACAAAATAGGTATCATTCGTGATCTGGTAAACGGCAGATTTTGGAACAATTTCGTCGGGCAAACAACTATCCTGCTTTCATGCAGCTTAGGTAATTGCGGCAACGAAGTTTTTTTCCGAGGAGGGAATACTGAGTGGATGTTTCGCAGAGCAAACTAACAATATTCTCTACAAATTTGGGGGCTGGTGTTTTGAAGCATAGTGCGCACCGGGACACTTCACTCCTAACGCGAAGAGTTAAACTAACCACATAAGGGGCAATACAGCTTTTAGTTGGAGGGACGGCGTCACATTTTCTACTTCGTTCCTACAAGTCTTCAAAATAATGCAAAAAAACTTGCCCTAATTCGCAGCCACGAGCTCCAACTTGTACGAATGCCTTTGAGTAATAGTGGCACTTCATCTCAACACGCAGTATTTCCGTTAATATGAACATGTAAGCGCCTTTCAAATGTAGCCTCCTTTGAACAGCCGTAATCCTTTAATGTACGTGTGCTCATGGGCTTTGATTTCAATTCCCCCAGCGCTGCAAGACGCTGCTGCTATTTGTCCATTCCTATCTCTCCAGCCCCCCCCCCCCTCCGCTTGCGAAACCGCCGTGAAAAAAAATGAAAAGGAAACAAGCTAGCCTAAATGTTCAACGTCATTCTGGTGACGGGGCAGGTGCTCAAAAGGTGGAACTGCAGCCGGATGATGTTGATCCCGAAGGGATGAACAACATCCGAGATCGCAGCAGCTGGAAGGCCTACGGGTCATTCATGGTCACAGCGGTATTGTACCGGGTCTTCACCCAGATCCTTCGGAGACAGCTGCAGGCATGGGCAGAACGAGAGGAAGCCCCGGGAGAGCTTCAAATCGTCTTTCGCAGAGGCAGACGACTGCCTGACAACCGCTGCGTCCTGACCCAGTACATAGAGGTGGCGCGCCAGCGACGGCGGGAACTTCGGGCTGCTTTCCTAGACGTGGAGAAGCATACGACAGGGTAGACCACACAACGCTGTGGAAGAAACTACAGGATAAGGGCAATCCAGTGGAGGTAGTGGAATTGCTGCAGGGCCTCTATGCGGACACAGAAGTGGTAGTGGAATGGCAGGGCATTTGCTCCCAGCCGGTGCCTGTCGAACGGGGCCTCCGTCAGGGTTGCCCTTTGTCTCCTCTGCTGCTCATCTGTTTTTGCGCTATCTGGAGGCAGAGTTGGAGAGAAGTACAATAGGCTTTGACGAGACCTATATGGAGAAGGGGAGGACGATCAACGAGCGACTACCTGGCCTCATGTACGCTAATGGTATTGGCCTTAAAGCGGACTCTAGTTCGGACCTGTAGTGACTTTTGGACATTTGCACCAAACACGCAGAGCTGTTGGGGGTGAGGTTCAGCGCGCCGAAATCTGCCATACTTCGCTGGGGTGACACGACTGCACTACCAGATGGAGAAGCGCTCACAGTGCAGGGCAAGCCGGTCCTTTTCGCAGCGACGTACCGGTACCTTGGTGTGGACTAGACCACCGCTCCGGACTACTTGGCGACACTTGTGTGGGGGCTTCGCGGAAAGGCACTGCGCAGCCAGATCATCCTGCGGGCCCGAATCCTCTGGTCCTTCAGCAGGGTGGAGGTTGTCAGGAGCCTCTGGAAGATGGGGCACGTTCGGGTGCTCACGTTTACTAACGCAATGACTTGCCTGTCATCAGCCACCCGGCAGTACATGGAGAGACTACAAATGTAGGTGGGAGGACTGGCTCTGGGTGCCCACCGGTCAAGATCAAATGAGGTAGTCCCAGGGGATTTAAGCTGTCCCTCATTTGAGGCACGAGAGGTTATGGTCAAGCTCGGTTTCGAGATCCGCGCATGCTCGCTTAGCGATACGCTCTTTGTACACCGGGTTCACCGGTGTATGCTGTTAGCAGGTGATGCCACAAGGTGGAAGAAGCGGGTGCGCGCACTGGCCACAAGAACGAGGTGCCGGTACCGGTATTAAATAACATCAAGGAGACCGGCCTGAGCGGGAAACAGCTGCAGGAGTGAGTGGCAGCTAGGGAAACGAGAAGATGGGCGGACAGGGCCGTGGCGAAACCATCTCGCCGTCTGTACGCGTCAAACAAACACACCATTCCCCAGGACCACTTTCACGACAACTTGCCAGCAAGTGCGATTCTGTTCGAAGCGCGGGCTGGGGTGTTGAGGACGCAGATACCGAGGCAGAAATGGGACGATGCGATGGAGGTGATGTGTGCGGTGTGTGGTGAGGCAAAGGAAACGTCACAACACATTGTGTTGCGTTGCGAACAATTGAATCTCCACCACCCTAGTGATACAACCATGGCGGAGGCGCTGGGCTTCGTTGCCTATCCTCCACCAAGGGGCACACTGGGCACAGACGACACCAGGGATGCGGGTGGAACGCCACCGGGGCGGGTGACTGGAGACGTGGCGGCGAACCGGTCGGCACTACGAAGGGTCGACTGGAGGAATGGCGAAGACGCGCCCTTTAGCATGAGGAAACGAGACGACTTACAAAACTATTGAGGCTAGGACGCGAGGGGGATGATATGCCCTCAGTAGTGTCGCCCCACTTCACAGGGCAGCCACCAAGCCATCATCATCATCATCATCTAAAGGGGCCATGAAGACCACACACAAGTTTAGTTAATTCGAAAGATTGCCTCTTTAGAACTCTACTTGTATCACTTATACCGCACACTTCGCTCAAATAAGCTATATATTTAGGAAAGGGGAGGATGGCCATGTCACCCAACTAGCTCATTTCCCATAACAGAACCTATGATGTCATAAGCCCATCTCTGCTATTGACTGAGGCTTGCAAAAGCATACGCATTTTATGCAGAGCCTATAAGCTTGGCGAACGACATATTTGAGCTTATATGTATTGCATGTTCATTTTAAGCAGTAAGAATGGTTGGCTAAAAAATGAAAGTTACGAAAATACATGCAAAGATTGAAGTACCAATGCACACTGCTGTTGGAACTGGGCGCACTACGCATGTTTTAGCGGCACAACAGTCTGTGGCGTTGTTGTCTTACATGACACTGGCCGACTGACATAAGCGGTGTTGTCTTATGCGACCCTGCTTGTAGAGCATACCACCTGCTTCACAAAATGATTACTTTCTACGATAAGAAAAAGAAGTAAGGTGCAAATACGGTCAAAAATAAAGCAACGGCGGACAATGGTCCGCGCCTCTGTATGGTAGCGCTATCTGAGAGGACTGGCGGCAAGCCAGGAACCACAGCCCAATGACGCACCGGAAGTTACTTTGATTGCCAGCCACTGTGACGTCATGACAGACGTCATGAAAAACACGATTTGGAAGGAGAACGACAATTGTAACCTTAATTGAATAATGTCTTAGTGAATACGCCATTGTTTCCTGCCGGAGAAGCGCTGGAGGCACTATAAAACACGAAATCTTTCGAATACAAAAAACTTGTAGTTTGCCTACATGACCCCGGTAAGCTTGTGTGCATTCCCTTTTTATTGCTTTGTTTGTCAATCCCCTCTGCATTGCATACTGTGTAGCGTCTCCTGAAAAAATAACTGACAGTCGTACTTACAGTGGCGTCGCTAAAGCGGGGGGGGGGGGTGGTAGGGGGCTTTAACCGAGTACCAGTTCGCTTGGTAGGGTGTAACTGTAACTTGTGCTCCTGCAGTGTGCAGACTGGACGTCGGAAACTTGCACACAACAGTTACAGGTCTTTCCAAACGAGCCTATTCAATTTTCCCACTTATAATGGGATAAAGCGAGAAATATCTGGTGGGCATGATATGGCGAACTAGAAACGTGAGGGGCTGCCGTCGGTATGACCGGGATGAGCGGAAGGATGTGAGCGGAAAGAAGCCATCAAGATTGTTCCTCGAGGGGGGAGAGACGGGCCAACGGTACCGGTCATTGTGTCCGCAGAACGTTTTGGATAGCTATTTGTTGACAGGTTGTGTGAGCTCATAGGGAATGTATCGCTTTTTTTACATCAATGCGGTGACGTTTCAGAGACCTTGAACTCCGCTAGGCCTTTAGAATTTTCAGGGGAAACCAAAAAAAAAATACGACACAAAAACTATCTTGTGGATATAGCAACTTGAAGGCGGGTGTGTGTGTGTGTGTGAGGGGTGGTGGGCTGATGAAAAAAAGAATAAAAATGAAATGAAAGTAAACGTGTAAGCATAAAGCGAATGTCGGTTACACGGGTAGCACTGGTATTTGTAGGCAGAATCTGAGAACTTGAGCTTTTGGGAAATATAGAAACTGCAGCTGTATTCAAGAAGGGCCATTCTTCTTTCATGAAAACCCTAGACTTGTCCGTAACAACAGCTGGCGACCACTTTTTTGCAAATTCATTTTAGCGTGACTGCGCAGCCCACACAGAACTGTTCATAAGATTTTCTGTTTTTTCTGGGGCAACTGAATGTTTGTAAAGCTGTTTTCTTTGGAAGGTGAGAGTGTGGCTTTCATTTAGTAAAAATTTCATAAATAATGAATTCTGCCATAGTAAACACCGGCTTATTGTCTCAGCTGATTTGCGTGCTGCAAAAAATGGCTAATATAAATTAACGTCTTGTCGTAAGCAATTACTGTTCCACAATCTACTGTTCCACATATCTACAAGAACAATGGAGTCTCATCTGTACAATAGTCGTATCGGCGAATGCAGCTGGTTGAGTGGTTACGTTTATTCAACGAAATATTGCATTGAAAAAATTAAGCGAAATACCAATTTTCACTCTCGAAGACACTTACTAAATCAATATGACGTTCTTTAAATCCCACAAAATCATTTAAATGCCAAAGATTTCAGAAATGATCTACACTGGTAAGCCACATAGCAATACCCATCATAACAAGGCATGAGTGATAATGCAAAGGTAAGTGAGTTGAATAAACCACTTACCTAATTCGAGGCCTGGTTTAAGTGTTGGCACTCACTACGAGCATGAACTTCCCCGATAGCCAGAGCCACTTATGTCCTGGCAGCATAGTGCCTGAGGCCCCTTTACCGCCCAGGAAGTAGGCGGCCGTGGAAGAATTGGATAGGCTGTATTTGCAACAGAGGCCGAAGATGGCTATCGGGGCGTGACTACGATCGCGACCGCCGTCCGACTGCAGTAGAGTTAGGGATGGTCATTCCTTCAGGCATGGAACCGGCTCTGAGAGTTGCAGTAGAGCTTTTCTGGCATCACGCAGTTCCCCAGCTTCTTAGGTCTCAAAGAAGTTCAGGAAGACAAATTTCGACTGACTTCTTCTGCAGCATCACTTTCAGAATGGGACACGGCGTGCCCATACGATTAGCCCACGGAAAGATACTGCTACCGCTCGACAGTAACGTTGAAGAGACTGGATTTGAAGCGGCAACACGCGTTACAGTGCCTTACTCACAATGGTCTTTTACCCCCCGGCACGGCCCTCGTTCATGTAACTACACATTTTGCAGAATACGAAGCCTTCTTGTTCTGTTCGGTGATTTGTCGGAGCCTTAGACGTCTTCTGCCGCCGCTGTACTGCACGAAGTTCTGCTTTTACAGGCAAATAGCATTATTTCCCTTTCGTGACTCATCAATGGACAGCGGCCCAACGTTTTCCGTTGCAAATTGCTGCAAACCATTCCTTGGTTTCCCCGCCACACCGGATCGAGTAATCTTTGCTGCGTTGAAGTAACGCAGGGTTTTCCTCTTAGGACGAGAGGATAAACAACTTTATTAGTGGCAAATTTTGCATGTAGGGCCCAATTTACCTTGCCAGCCGATACAGCTCGCTCCACCAGTCGAAGCTAGTCGTACAGGGATGACTTAGGTATGGCAGGCTTTTAGAGCTTGGGAGAGTTGAAGGGATTCAATGTGGGGAAAGGCTGCTCTGTTGGCGAATAACTGCCCTACCGAAAAATTTGTCTCCGCTTGGCACCATCGGCGACGTGTCGCTTCGCATTTGAGTGTTGAACAAGACAGGTATTTCAAAGTGATAATATGGAACAACATGTAGCACCCTCTGGTTGGCGCTCTTAGCCGGCGCCAAGGCGCCGGCTAGAAAAGACGAGAATAAAGAGACGAGCGGCGCGTGCTGGGTGCGCCAGCACGGCACGGGCAGTTCGATTCCGAAAGCCTGCCACGCTGGTACTTTCTCTCTTGCGCTGCGCTGCGACCCCGCGGTTCCCAACAGTGGTGACTCCGGACTTACACATGACCGACCCCAGCAACCTCGCGCCCTCGCGCCCTCTTTTGCCTGACGTTTCCTCGCGGCCGCCGGACGTCGCAGTCATACAGCTCCGTCTGCCCACCTTCGTGCGCAAGAACCCACACGTCTGGTTCGCCCAGGTCGAAGCCGTCTTCGATCTGCACCGCGTCACCTCGGAGACTACTCGGTTTCGCCACTTGCTTTGCAAACTGCCTCCGGAGGTGGCTGATGAAGTGGCAGACGTCATCGGTGCACCTTTGAACGATGCTCCGTACCAGCGGCTCAAGCAGAGTATTCTGGACCGAACCACGGCGTCTGATAGCGCGGGCCTCCGGCACCTGCTCACCCACGAAGAGCTTGGAGATCGCCGCCCTTCCCAGCTGCTCAACACCATGCGACAGCTTGTGGGCGCGAGCAACGTGGACTCCAACGGTGCACTTTTAAAAGAAATCTTTCTGCAGCGCTTGCCACAGTCCACTCGCATCGTTTTAGCTGCTGCAGGGGACTTGACCCTTGACCGCGCCGCCGAGCTTGCTGATAAAGTTCACGACGCGACTTCTCCCTCAGTCACCCCCCTCGCTTCGACAGCAGAGTCATCGGCCGTTTCCCGCTTAGAGACTCGGATCGGTCAACTCGCCGCTTCCATTGAAGCGCTTCGGACGTCCTCTGATCGCCGATGCGGCTCCTCCCCACGTCCTAGCCGCCGTTCGTCTTCCCCGGGTGGTTCTTGTTCGCGCAGCCCTCGAAGCTCGGCTATCTGCTGGTACCATCGCACTTTCCAGCACCGCGCCCGTCACTGCACTTCCCCATGCAGCTGGTCGGGAAACGCGCCACGAGATCACTAATGGCGGCAAGTGACCTCGCCTTACAACCTGGCCGCCTTTTCCTGGTCATGGATCGCATTTCTGGTTTGCGCTTCCTGGTAGACACGGGTGCTGAAGTCAGTGTACTACCGGCCACCAAGGATGAGCGTACTTCTAAGTCACCTGGACCTACACTTCGTGCAGCGAACTCTACCTCTATTGCCACGTATGGTCTGCGGTCCCTCACCCTCGACCTTGTTTTGCGACGCGCCTTCCGGTGGGTCTTCGTAGTAGCCGACGTTAATCAGCCCATCCTCTGCTCCGATTTCCTCACCCACTTTGACCTAGATGTCTAGCATGCGTCACCATCGCCTGATTGACAGCAAGACGCGCCTTTCCATCCTGGGCATACTGTCTACTGTCGCTCCAACTGGCATCCGCACGCTGCTTCCCTCATGCCCGTACGCAAGAATCCTCGAAGACTTCCCTGAGGTCACGAGACCCTGCAACTTAAAGCAGCCGCCCAAGCATAGCGTTACCCACCACATCGTCACGCGTGGTCCACCAGTCGCAGCTCGGCCGCGCCACCTCTTCGGTGAGCGTCTGGCGACTGCTAAACGTGAATTCGAGCACATGCTGGAACTCGGTATTATCCGTCCATCGTCCAGCAACCACGCTTCTCCACTGCATATGGTTCCTAAGAAAAGTGGAGACTGGCGTCCGTGCGGTGATTACCGAGCGCTCAACGCTCAGACTGTCCACGACAGCTATCCCCTACCCCACATCCAGGATTTCACAAGCCACTTGGAAGGGTGCACAATCTTTAGCAAAGTGGACCTTGTCAAAGCGTATCACCAAATCCCCGTCGAGCCTGCCGATATCCCGAAGACGGCCATCACTACACCCTTCGGCTTGTTTGAGTATGTGCGCATGCCCTTTGGGCTACGCAACGCAGCTCAAACATTTCAAAGGTTCATTGCCGAGGTGACGCGCGGCCTTCCGGCTGTATTTGCGTACATCGACGACATCCTAGTCGCGAGTCCTACTCCACAAGATCACGAGCGCCACCTCCGAGAACTCTTTGAACGCCTTCAACAATTTGGCCTGGTTGTCAACGCCCAGAAATGCGTCTTCGGGACGTCCGAGCTCGAGTTCCTGGGCCATCACATCTCGGCGCAGGGAATACGTCCTTTACCCTCTCACGTTCAAGCCGTGAAGGACTTCCCCGAACCTACCAGCCTCCGCCAGCTTCGTGAATTCCTGGGCCTGGTGAATTTCTCGCGACGCTTTATACCCCACTGCGCCGAGCTTCTGCATCCACTGACTGAGCTTCTTCGCACAACCAAGAGCTCCTCATCCGCGATTTCCTGGTCTCCCGAAGCTCAAGCCACTTTCAACGCTGCTAAACAAGCCGTCGCCGACTCTGTGCTTCTCATCCACCCGAGAACCGACGCGCCCACTCGCATCATGGTAGATGCATCCAGCGTTGCAATAGGCGCTGTTCTCCAGCAGAGAATCGACTCCGAGTGGCACCCGCTGGGTTTCTTCTCTCGGAAGCTCCAACTTGCCGAGACGCGCTACAGCGTTTTCGGTCGTGAGGCGCTCGCCATTTACGCCACCATCCAGCACTTCCGGCACTTTTTGGAGGGCCAGTCCTTTCACGTTCTTACGGACCATAAGCCTCTGGCGTACGTTTTCCGTACGAACTCCTCCAAGTACGTTGCACGGGAACTCCGTCAGCTCGCCTATATATCGGAATTCACGACGGACATTCGGCACATCAAAGGCACCGACAACGAGGCGGCTGACGCGCTTTCACGCATTACCTCCATCGGCAGTGCTGCATCTGCTGTGGACTGGGAACGCCTAGCTCAGGCGGAGATTCAAGACCCTGAGCTGCAAGCACTGCGGGACCACCCGGGTTCCCTTCGTCTATAACTTGTGCCTCATCCGTTCGTGCCTGGCTCACTGTGGTGTGACATGTCAGCGGCGGCGCCTCGACCCTTTGTTCCGGCTGCCTTTCGTCGTGCTGTGTTTCACTCGCTCCACGACATCTGCCACCCCAGCATCCGAGCCACGCAGCGCCTCATCACACAGCGGTACGTCTGGCCGAGCATCAACGCTGATGTCCGCCAGTGGGCCCGTTCGTGCCTCGCTTGTCAGACAGCCAAGGTGACCCGCCACACGAAGACCCCGACGCAGCCTTTTTTGCCACCTAGCTGTCGCTTTGACCACGTCCATCTTGATTTGGTCGGACCATTTCCTCCCTCCCGTGACTGCCGGTACATTCTCACAATGATTGACCGCTTCACCCGTTGGCCCGAAGCCGTACCAATTCCGGACATCACGGCAGAAACGGTCGCAAAAGCCTTCGTTTCGACATGGGTTTGCCGTTTCGGCTACCCCGGCATTGTTACCACGGATCGAGGCAGGCAGTTTGAATGCACCCTGTTCACTTCCCTCAGCCGCTTGCTTGGCACTAAACACTTCCGCACCACAGCATACCATCCCTGTGCCAACGGCATTGTTGAGCGGCTCCATCGCCAGCTAAAAAGTGCTCTCACTGCGCGCTTGGATAGAGAGCACTGGGTTGATCACCTGCCTGTAGTGCTTCTTGGCCTGCGTGCCGTCCTTCGTCGCGACCTCGGCTGTTCAACTGCTGAACTTGTCTACGGCGCACCCCTGCGGCTTCCTGGCGATTTGTTCGTCCCTACGGCCTCCTTGCCCCAGCCGCTTGAGTACCTCCAATGCCTGCAGGACTGCATGCAGCACCTGCGACCGGTCCCACCTCGGTCTTCAGACCACCGCATCTTTGTGCATCCCGACTTGGCGTCTTCGACACACGTTTTCCTCAGGCGGGACGCCGTAAAGGCGCCTCTTACCCCCTCCTACGATGGGCCGTACCGTGTCCTTAACAAGACCCACAAGTCCGCCACCATCCTCTTGAATGGCCGCGAAGAAGTCGTCTCGTTAGACCGCCTCAAACCGGCCTACCTCGAGACGCCACCCAACGAACTCCGCGCAGACATCGCCGGCCTAAACACTCCACTGCTCGCCCCCAAAACCAATGCCCGCCAGCCTCGCCGTCGCGTCACGTTCGACATTCCGTCTGGGCGGGGGGCCCTGTATCGCCCTCTGGTTGGCGATCTCAGCCGGCGCCTTGGCGCCGGCTAGAAAAGACGAGAATAAAGAGACGAGCGGCGCGTGCTGGGTGCGCCAGCACGGCACGGGCAGCTCGATTCCGAAAGCCTGCCACGCTGGTACTTTCTCCCTTGTGCTGCGCTGCGACCCCGCGGTTCCCGACAAACACAAAAGGACCACGCACGCGTTGAGCATCACGCACTAAGCTTACCATCGCTTTGGAGGCTGCAGCCTTCCAAAATCACCCTGACTGAAGTGCTTCGTTCTTTGCAAGTGCCCCTACGTCGGACTGGCATTGAGATGCGAATGTTTCTAGTAGCGTCAAGTTCGAAGGATATGCGTCTTCGTGCTCACGCGAGCGACGTAAAGCTCATAGCAGGGAGCACGGCGCATGCGGTAAAGATAACGGCGTTAGGGGGCTTAAACCGGGCCAGCACACCTTTGGCTACGCCACTTGCGCACACAACCTTTCCCGGTGGGGGCATCGCCCTCTCCTAAGAAGTTCGAGGGGGGCACGCGTCCCGCTGCCCCCACGTAGTTCACGCCTATGCAGTCACAGCAACACTGTGACCTCTACACCTGTAAGCCTGGTTTTCCAAAAAAAAG
The DNA here is from genome assembly GCF_048455015.1 of Haemaphysalis longicornis. NCBI lineage: Eukaryota > Metazoa > Arthropoda > Arachnida > Ixodida > Ixodidae > Haemaphysalis > Haemaphysalis longicornis. The sequence goes on along the minus strand of NW_027526233.1, from coordinate 35,413,738 downwards.
GCCATAAAGTAATGCTGGAAACTTGGACCACCACAGTCGCAAGCTCGGCACCACACTTACACCACCATTTTTTTTTTCACGGCGGAAGCAACGACTACCGCTTTTTAAGTGCAGAGCACTTCAGGGGCCGGTCTTGTCGTCGTAGCTCGTTCTCTGTAATGAGCTACGACGACAAGCGACTACGTGAATAAGAGGGCTCCGCAAGATAACTGATCCAAGTAGAGCCCGTGACACGGCTTCGAAAAACAAGCCGCCCTTATAGTCATAACTGTTGGAAACTCGAACCGCTGGTGCTTGCCATATAACGCCCGGTTCCTCAGCGCAAAGGAAACTGCAGGTATGTCTGAGGCGAAATGTGGGTGTATAAACTCGGTCGCACGCGTGCATTTATTTGGCAAAGCCCGTTGGGTTGTTTTTATGATAGTAAGCGAAAGAAGTGTCCACCAAAAAACGACGCGTTGCAAACCGCGCAATAGGGCGCCGGCACATGGGTCATGAAAGCAAGCAAAAAAGACCGCAACTCCCGCTCGCGCTGTTCCAGGAAAGGGCGGCTCGAGCACTGCAAAGGTTGGCATTTTTATTGCATTGGAGAAACCTTTGTTGAATTCGTCAAAGCCGGATTGAGAAAGGGTGGCGAAGAGCGTTATGGGTGGTAGCAGTGAGCGGGTAACGAAGCTACAGCCCATTATGGCGAATCACTTCTCTGCCTGCACTTCTGACAGCTTTCGCGTTGAATGGACGGCTTTATATTTTCATCGAGATGCGCAGCCTATAACCTGGCAATTGAACATCATGAATGCTACAAAGCATGTAGCGCAAAAAAGAAAGTAGTACGGTAGACACATATCGCTGTTTTTTACCTGTATTGTATTCTCGCATGATATAATCTCGCACATAATTGGTGGTGGGAAGTGCGCCCAGAGAAGAATATCAAGACGCAAGACACCATAGAGGGAAATTTTTCACTTTTTCGTTCAGGGCACCCCAGAATGACGATGATGACAGAATGTGCACATCATCAATAGCATGCATGCATACATACATACATGCATGCATGCATACATACATACATACATACATACATACATACATACATACATACATACATACATACATACATACATACATACATACATACATACATACATGCGTCTCGTGCGCTTCTAGGAACATTGCCCAGCTATAGTAAGGTTTCAAATATTAATGAGAGAGTGCGAAACGAAGCCGTCCACGTGTGCGCCAATTCAATGGTATGGTATGTATTTAGCCGCAATACATGTTTCAGTGAAAATGTAGAGGCAACTATAAAGAAACGTCAACTGACCATGGCACTTGTAATGACACTGTCGTGAGTGGGGAAGGGCAGGGATCAGAATCGCCAGGAAGAAGAGCCTCCCCGGTACACATCGTACAAACGCGGCCCCCGAGCCGCCCCCCCCGCGTAGTCTTCGCCTATGCATGACACAATTCATTGCTGTTACATATAATGGGTAGAAGAAATTCCCGCAAGGATTCTTACCGCATCGACATGTCTACTTTCGTCACCAGCTCATGTACCACAGTTAGTCATCGTTTACTGTCTATGACAAGGTGTTCGATATGAGAATGCATTTTTTGTAGACTTCACAGACGCTACATATGCCGAGTGCTGCGTAGGTGATGGCTGTAGGAAATGACGTGTATAGCCTACATCTGCACATGCACGACCGCTCTAATACGACCACATCGTCTCGGTTCTTATTTCTTGAACGCCGCGGTTACAAAGATTGTTGGCGCCTAAACAAGCGCTGTTTACGTTCGCTGACAATGAAGCCAATCTATACCTGCCGTTCCCCTGCGAGTGCCGTTTGTGCTTTATCGCTCGTGTCATGACACCATTCCCTCAACCAGCTAAGACGCATGGCTTGTACTGTGAATAAGATTGCGATGCCGGGTTGTGTAGCGGGGCTGTTGACGGCGACGGTTGGTTGCGTGTATCGCAGGAGTGCCCGTCCATAATTGCTAACGTGCGCGATGAAGATTAGTTTAGAGCATGCCTAGGGGCACTTTCACGCCCTTCATATTCCAGAAGTCAAAATGTGTCACCACATATTTCTCGTCGGTAAATTGAGGCGGAGGGAAATTCTTCAATGGGTTATTTAACGCAGTTGCCTATGTTACTTTAAATAAAATTTATTTTCATTCGAACAAAACAATCAGATATATTTGCAAAGTTTTGAGCATTTATTTAATTGTTGTCAGGTAGGTTTTCAGAAATGAGTTGATACTTTCGGTTTACAAAGCGTATTATATACGCGTTTGTTAGTTACTGGTAGTAAACTGCATATAATAATGGAAATTTCACTCCATACTTGAGAAACATTAGTATGAACTGAAAGAAATATGGCTACCGTCATATTAACCTTGCACCATGGCCCAACCCGCAAAACCGATGTCGCTCACTGTGTAGCCGTAATCACTGTTAATTATTGAAAGTGACTCGGGCTAGTTAGTGAGCGCAAGCAGTTTGACCGTTGGTAAAAGTTTAAAACAGACTGCTCCCATCGGGTAGAATAAAACCCTCTCGTGTCGTTCTATCTAAGCAAGTGATCACTCTGTCTATATTTTACCCGATTAGCCAGCGCGACTATGAATACTTAACAGTGCATCTGGCTAATCAGTGAGCAGTGGCGTTGCGGCGGGTTGGTGAAATCACACGTGACTGCTCCCATTGCGGCCATGAAGCGACAGTAATTAGATCGTTGCATATAAAATGTAGAAACGAAGGACAAATGGGAACAAACTGAAATTTAATTGAACTATCTGATAATAGAATACATGTAGAGCTTTCGGACAGCCTTTCTCTATTGGCGAGCTCTCTTTCAGTTGTCGCGCCAAATTTCCCTTTTCTCACATGATAGCCAGCAGAATACGGAAATATAGAGAGAAGGACACAAAGTATCCCAAGCAGGTTCATTAGATAGGACGAGCTCACCCCAATGTACTAGCCAAACAACACATATGTAATGGCAGTCGCCAATATCCTTAACCTTCCCCCTCCCCCCGAAACAAACTACAGAACCCTCATAAGCCCCCTCCACGCCACCCCTCCTCTCCAGAACACTAATTTTTGCAGGGGTCTTGGCCTTTCGAGGTCTCCCATTTGATACGCCATGACAGCACTGCATGGTCATACAATTGCCCCACACGGCCATTTCCAACCAATTCTTTGTAGCGGCAGTACCACAGCTGCAAAGACTAGGATCACAGTACATGTTCGTCGATAGTGCGTGGTTTACACTACCCAGGCGGCACAGAAAGTGTGCCCCAAGACCGGCCCGTCTATGGCCGCTTTCTGGCATGTCCGGCCAGCATCCAGGTTCTGGCAGCCACTGATCATGCATTGAACGGCCAACATTCGGCAACCAGCGCTTCGGCATTTTTCCGTCCGCCCGTGTCCGGACGCACAACGGCAGCTAACCGGCTGCCAGATATTCAGTTCTCTTACGGCTGCCGATGTTGAGAAAGAGAACGGCCGAAGTACGGCCTTAGGGCATCCGTTTTTTCTTCGGGAAGCGGTAATCGGCCGAAGCACGGCAGGCGACCGGCCACAGAATATGCGTATTCTTGCGGCAGTTGGTGTTCGAAAGGAGACCGGCCGGAGCGCGGCTGCCGTGCATTCGTTGTTTCAACGGTGAACCGCGCGTCCGGCGGACGTACGGCCCTAGAATATACGTTTTGCATTCGGTTAGCTGTCCTCGGCCGAATTACGGCAAGCGAATGGCAACAGAATATTTGGCAAACGGTGTTCAAGAAGAGACCGGCCTACGTAAGGTATCTGGTTATACGTCCTTTTTTCGGCAAACGGCATACAGCCGAACAACGGCCCGCGCCTGGGCGCCGAGAATTCATGCACAGACGTGTTTGGAAGGAGACCGACCGGTTTTTTCCTGGGGGGACAAAAAGCCGTTAGGGAGCCGAACGACGGGGATGCGTTTTTCATCCGCTCCGTGTTTCTACGTTTTAAATGAACGAACATCGTTTGTCCCCAGCAAACCACGTTACGTCGTGCAGATATCCCGGAGACGTCAGCAACCGACATTGCAGATGTCCAGGAGACGTACCGTTGGGGTCGGAGTTACATATATACAACGTTGCTACAACCGCAAAAAACCCATCCAAATCACGCGAAGGATCACGTCCAATAGACGTCTCATGGTACTTTTATAAGCTGTTTACGGGATGTTACCTTAGTGGTACGTCTTATGGATATTGTAGTGGTACGCATGCAAGACGTATATAGATGTCCGTTCTACATTGGTTTTCTGTCTCTGGCACAAGCATTAATTTGTTATATTCATGACTTCTGTACGTTAGTATGATATTGTTGATATGAACCTGTATGCCTGAAATTTACATTCTTTATACATTATTTGGAAGTTTGGCCAGCCTCCTTTCCAAGGTTGCCTACGTGTTGTGGGCATTTATACTTCAAATACATGCCTTACTAGCTATTCAGCACTGTTTGCTGTGACTTGTCAACTGGTTTATAGATTAATGTGTTTTCACTTTTGAAGTGCTGCATACTGCATGAAGTCTCATATGTGAAGTGCCAAGCTAACAACACACTCTCGCAGAAGCACACGAAGCACAACTCTAAACAAGAAATGTCGCGTCGAAAACAAGAGGCAGTAAGTAACAGCAAACCAGTCCTGATCAGCACAAGCGCCCTGGACACTAAGGCAACGACAGTAGCGTCCTCGAATTGTACCATACAGCAAGGCTGTACAGGCCTTCTGCAAATAAATTATCACAGAAACAATTCAAAAATTAAACTATTTAATATCACAGTCTCCCATCCTATCTGTAAGTACCTGCAGCTGGGTAGTAAGAACGCTTTCAAAGTACACATAAAACACAAGAGTTCAGGCAAAACAGTTTATATTGACTTCGAAATTATGTAATATGCTTTCGCAACACAACCACTTTAATTTTCATTCCTATCTGCCCTGGCCCACAGGCTACACAATGTACAATTACAAGAATAGTACAAATATGCATGACTATAAATAAGTCACACACAGGAGAACGGTTGAGAAAAAATAGGAAGAAAAGCAAACATGTAAACCCAGGGTAAAAGTACAAGATAGCTATGCAACTTGAAATATCGCACATAAAAATAATTGGGTGAAAAGCAACGCAAGAAAAGTGTGAAAACAAAGAAATGATTGAATGGTGGTTATAAAACACAGCAAATTTACGAAACTAAATAATTCACATGTAGCAAAAAGTTTGTGGAACAATAAAATAAAAGCACCTAGGAAACACATAAGTGGTATTGAGTTGTAGCTGTGAGTGCGATACAAATTTAAGCTACTTTAAACAAACCGACATCTATGAAAATGGTTATAATCTAAAGAAAATGTGTGTATAAAGAAATGACTGTACGGCGGTTACAAGAGCAGTAGAAATTTACGTGATGGAATGATTCAACTCAGTGAAATGGCAGGACAACAATAAAAGAACAAAAAACTTTAGAAACAACCTATTGAATTCTGGTTAGGAAAACAAAAAGTTACACTAATTCAATATTTCACACAAAGTGATATGATTTGGGAACAAAGAAAAAAATAGGGAACACGGAAATGATTGAATATTACTTACAAGAAGACAGATTTACATGACTACGTGATTCACACCAAGTGATACGCTCAAAGAACAATAACACAAAATAAAAACGCATGGAAGCACGGAAATGATTCAATGGTGGTTCAATGGTACATGCCTCCATCATCAGTTATGGTAGGGAATTCCTAAACAGTATGCGTTCTTCGTTGTGGTGCAAGAAACTGCCAAAATAGTTGCAGACTGGATTTTTTGGAAAGTGAGTAATATTTTCATGGTCCAAAGACTGAAAAAAATTTAATACCGCTTGTAGCAATAAAAACTAAGAAGCCGCAGGTTGTCGACAAAGCTGATATTTGCGCAGGATGTGACTGACAATAAAAATCTGGGCACTATACATTGTCTGGTGAAAGAATTTAATGCCTGTAACTACACGAAAATATCTAGTTACACAGAATGCAGGATGCCACTCGCAGGTGGAAAAAAGCGTGTTTCCTGTTTCCTAAACCAGGAGAAGTCCCGCGCCAAGTTGACCGTCAACAGTAGCTTGAGCAGGCGCCTTGTGCAGACTGTTGCAGTAGCACCTCTCTTCCAAGCCAGTTCATCAATCTAGGCATGGGTACAGGAAAACCTGTGTTGTTAATACAGCTTTTTGAGGCTGGTATAATACAAAATGGCTGCCTACCATTGTCCCTGAAAAAGACAGTGTATGACAGCTGCATCCTAGTGGTACTCGCCTACGGGGCAGAAACTTCCAGGGTAACTAAAAGGGTCTAACTTAAATTAAGGACGACTTAGCAGGCAATAGGACGCTAGAAGATGGGTGTAACAGTAAAGGACAGGAAGAGAGTGGAGTGGATATAATTTAGTGTCAGCACTGGCACTACTAAGGCAACCTTAACACTGACTATGACAGCTAATGTGAGGTACCACTATATATAAGAACAATATTTCGTGAATGGGGACTCTGAGGACATTTTAGCACAGCTCCAGGTCCCATCTGAACTTGCAAAATATTTTTCTGTGTCTATCCTAACCGCTTGGTGGATTGAAGTGACAATATATACACGGATGAAGCCATGTTCACAAAATGTAGCAAAAGGAAACATGCACAAACCCGGACAGAGTCACTGCCATGAACGTATACTTCCTGCAGCAGAAAGGCGAGGTGGGCTAGTTAGTATATATGCATAACTAAACCTTCAAAAAGCACATCAGCGAAAAACTAGTCATGTTGTCCTGTTCGCTCGTCCTGCTAGGATTTTAGTTGAAGTATACGTTGTACAGTAGGAAGCATCAAAGTAGTGCAAGACATTTTTACAGCCCCATGACATTCACACATAGTCAAGTGGCACCAGTCAGCAGCCTGCAACATGTAAGTTATTAGGAAACGACAGGCCAGAAACCAGAATCATACTCTGCCTTAAACCTGCGAAATCCCAAATGCTGTGTTACTCTGATCCCGAAGGTGTGTTACACACTAAATTCATTAAGCTGAAAATTCCATAAGTCACAGAAATTTAACAGCCATTTCTGAATATTTTTACTAGGTTCTGAAAGGTTAATTTACGTTTGCGATGCTGCAGTAAGAGTACGAAGCACAACCAGCGACATGCGTGTTGTTCTGACGTTACAAAAAAATTCGGGTTGCATACACGTTGTTCATTCGAACATTTCACTACCAAACTCAGCGTTCGAAAAGATTGAACACTCAATCGAAACGCGAAGAAAGCATACAGATGGCATTTTAATCTAATGCTGTACTATCGGAATTCACTCGATTTATTATTTTGTTTTAATGCTACACGCACGGCAATCATTCAATATATTGTGCACGTTTTTAACCGAAAAATATTATGACGAAAAAAACGACATCTGCAGAAACGAAACCAAAACCAATATCCCGCTCAAAGTACACGGTGTGCGTGTAACGCAAACACGCCTATATTCGCACAGGGACTTATATTCGCACTCTCCAACATCTCTTATTTCATTTCATATGAAAACCTTCGCTTAGCAAAACAGGACAGAACACAAACACTTCACCAAACACAGGGCTAGAAATTGCGGGAGAATTGATTCTGTTTACAAACGCAGCAGCCAGGTACAAAGGTCTACCGACAAATCTCCGCAACGCACAAAGCGAGTCCCTCAAATCGTTAGGGCTAACAGCTTACGCGTACCGAAGTCCGAGAGCAACTCTGCTACGTTAAATACATATGACAAGAAAACAAGGTTCACTAGTACTCACTTACCTCCGCTACTTGGGAGTATTTCTTCGTCCGGTAGATAAATCCATGGTAGTCAAATCACCGAAATAACGAAAGCAACGAAAGTTGAAGGCGTGCACACCCGTGCCGTCACCGGCCTGTAGCACGCGTATCGTACGGAGTGCAGTTAAAAACAGACGATCGGACTCGCCGCGCAGCGACTTCCTGTCTCGTGTTCGTCCGAGGGAAAAACTTGTTCCTGAAAGGCACCCACCTTGATAAAACGCGTTGCGAAATAGATGCCCAAGTTATTGGCAAATACAGATATTAGTTGCCAATTATATACAAGAAAAGCTTGAGCGTGGGTATTTTTTAAAGAAAACAGTAATTGTACCGACAATCTAGATTACGGCATTCAAGACAATTTCATGGTCTGCGGTGGAAATACAGCTGCCGTTGGGTTGTGGGCGCCGTAATTTTACGGTTTGTTCTGATGCCGCAACCACTTGCAGCGTATATTCCGCGCTTTCGCGTGTCGACATCGCTCCGCGTTGACGGCGTCGGTAAAATGCACGGCGACGTGAGCTGACGCGGGAGGAGGAGGGGGAGGAGAAAAATTTCTTGAACAGGTAGATCGAGCTTCGAAGTGGGCGGGTCCTAAGCCCAGGACTCCGTTGGTGCGGTCTGCCGTCTTCGCCCTTTCAGCGAGCTAAAGCTGCTTACTAAGGTCCGAGTTGGCAAGTTCACTCTCCCATCTCCTATGTAGCTATGCCGATGTCTATGCTGTTCGCCAGATATCAGCGTTGACGCAGCGCCAGGAAGAATCCGAAAGGAGGCGACATTGTCCGGATTCCATGTCCATTTCCTGGTTTGGGGTCATTACGTTCGTAGAAAACAATCATTTTTTTAACACGTGCGGTAATTTGGTGCCTTGAGGCAAATAACAAGCTATTTCTGTTCGAAAGTGCGCATTCATCCGTGGCTAGCTTGGCTTTCATCGGGGAGATCGGGGGTTTGGGAGAGCTTTTTGCGAGTTAAATACGGGAGCTCTGGTTACATCGCTTGTAGTGTTAGCATGATGGGCTTGTCTGCAAGTTCGGTGCGTAACGAACAAAGTTTATCAACGCCGGAAATCTAGCGGTGCATTCAATTTCATTCGCGGCTACCGTAGCTTGCATAGGGGGAACGATGAAGCGCGATAGCTTTTCTTGGCTTAAATAAGGAAGCTTTGGTTACATCAATTGCAGTATTAGCATAATTGACCTCGCCTCCAAGATCGGTGCGGTAGAAACAAGCGTTAGCACTGCCGAAATTTGTCAAATACGACAAAACGAATCACCCCCGACAATATTCGCTTGCAGCCTCTGTTAGGGTACCAATCCACGCATTGTTTTCCGGCGTGGTCGAGTGGATTGGAGCTTAGGTGCTGGTGTTGTGTTTTGAAAGTCTATGGTTCCAATCTTGGCAAAACCTCACGGACTTTTATAGTTTTTTTTTTTTTTGCAATGAGGGTGTCATCGACTTTTCTTTTCAAGGCAAAAAAAGGCAGAGTACCTTGCCGTTTAACGTACAAGTGACGTTTGACGGTAACCTCAGTGTCAAGGCAGCCCCGAAATTTGCTTTACTCACACTTTGAATTCCTGAAGCTGCACTCGGTACGTAACATCAAGGTTAAATCAAGTAGCAAGTAAAATTGTGCGAATTGCGTCTTTGTTCATCATCCTATCTTATTTTGTTCAGATTTGACGGCAATGACCCCCCCCCCCGCCACCAAGAAAACCTTACAAGGCTCGTTGGCAACGTCGCTTGTAAACGAATCCTGCACTAAGTCCTTGCCTCTTCCCGTGAGGTTCGGTATTGGGCTACTGTTTTGAAGGTCAAAAGTTCAAAGCAATAGTGGTGGATTACAATACTTGCACAAAACCCCTCGGTACAAAACTCTTACAAAAAACATACAAAACCCCTCGGTAACTTCAATATAGTACGCCTGCGGAGAGTTTGAAAATAAAGTATAGCAGATATAGCAAAAATAAATGTAACTGCGATAGACATGTTCGAAGTAAAAAACGGACATACCAGCTACATCTGAACAACGTCAGCAAAATATGTCTAAATACCGTCCCCAAATGAAGTAGCAGCAACATAGAGAGTACGTCTTTAGCAAAGTTGAAAGAACGTCCGACATTAAGGTACCAGCAACGTTATATCAACATCCAAAAATTTTCATTAAATCATTGCACGTTGTACGGATGTCTAATAGAGATACTGCTGGGACCTAGACTTTTGGATCTTTTTGGGACGTCGCAGAGATGTTAGTGGTTTGCTGGGTCAAACAGTAATGAGTGTTCTCGGTGAACGGGCAAGGTGCATGGACTCACTGGACATTAGCAGGGAACCTTTTAGGCCATCGAAATGTCATTTATTGCCACAAGAAGACTGTGCCACACCGACGGGTGAGCTAAGCCTCGCCAGTCATCGCCGCTACCACGCTTCTGCCGCCGGCTTCGTCGACGCATCATCTCTAGGCTATTCGCCCGCTCAAGAAATGGAGAGCATTGGAGACATCGATCCGCCAGAGATGTCCGATCCGAGATGGAGATGGTTCACCAAAATAACTGGCCTTCAAGGGCGTCGAGCAAGCGGCAACCACGCAGGAGCTAAACCGCCACCATGTCAAGGACTCCCCACCAAAGAAAGGCAAGTGGGAGCAAAAGCGCAAGTTATTCTGCTTACAATTAAACTGCGACAAGCAATGTTGCACTATGTTGTTGGTGATAAACGTAGAAGAGACTCGCTCGTGCATTGGTAGGATCAACTTCATGCCCTGCACTATGTTACTTCTGGGGGATTTTATGACTGCCTATTTAGAAAAAAAATTATTTTAAAATTGCGATAACAACAGAGCGTTGTCACTGACGAAGCCTAGCTGTTAATTTAGTTCCGATGTTTGAAGGTGAGCTTAGCTACTCTTGGGATATGACTCATTTGGGTAAACATAATCGCCAGCATCCTAGCAAACACGGATTTTGTCAGGATTTTCTTGCTCAACGCAGATTGTTGAGTTCACGCACGATTTGGCTCTTGAAATAGATAAGCTTAAAGTGGTTGACTGTATATTCTTGGACTGCAGAAAAGCAAATGATGGTGTTGCATATCACCCTCTGCGTAGTACATTTCATCCTATGAACTGAATGAATCGGTTTTTGCATTGTTATTACTATTGGTCCTATAGCTTTGTTCAAAAGTACTGTGTAGTTTACCGGACTATAGCGAATGAACGTGATTCCGTATACCTGCAGCTTTATTCGCACTTAATAACATCCTGGTGTGCTGATTCAGAAAAGTTTTTGGATGTTAAACAGTCTGTTAACGGCACCTTTACAAGAAAACCTTCATTCCAATTGGATACGTATACCGTAAATTATGCTGCTGTGACAACGGCCGAGGAATATAAATACCTAGAAGTTTATTTAGGGAGTGGTTAGAGGTTAAATAGGCAGGTGCACACAGTAAAAGTTACAGCTGCATATGTTTTTGGCTTTCTGAGACGAAATTTCAGTGAACCTCCATCTAACTGAAAAGAACAACCGTATTTAACTCATGTGCGCTCAATCTTGGAGTACGCATGTGTTTTCGTGGATCGCTACACCAAAAAGCTCGTTGATACGCTCGAAAACATACAGAATATGTCAGTGCGATTCGTATTAGGTAATTGGCACGCTCAACTTAGCATGAGAGAAAATAAAAATAAACTGAAATGGCAGGACGTGAAAGATAACAGACGAAACCACAGGTTTAACTTTTATCGTTTATCGTTTAACTTTTATCGAAAACTGTTGTAGAAGGGGAGAAGTATGTCCAAGCGCCATTCTACATATCGCAAAGTGGGACCGCTAGCTTAAAGCAAATTATTAACTTTCCTTTAAAGGTGACGCCTTGCGCGATTCATTTTATTTTACATCAATACTGCAGCGTAATTATCTTCGACGTATGATTGTATTAACTGTTTATATTGACGATTTTCAGCGCGCTTTGTAGAATTATTTTGTTTTTTTGTCTGATATTTAATGCTTAGTGTTATGTATCTCCCTTCTGTAATGCATGCAAAGGCAAGCAGGCATCAAATAAATAAATAAATAAATAAATAAATAAATAAATAAATAAATAAATAAATAAATAAATAAATAAATACAACAATGAATACATAAATAAATAAATAAATAAATAAATAAATAAATAAAATTCCAGAGGGGCAAGTTTGCCTCCGACGGGTTGAGAACCCTACGCAATCAACCTTGACCAATAAAATATTTATTGCCCTATTCGTTGCAGTATGCAAGGTTTCCTGTATACATGCTACCATTGCTATGTTATTGGTTGGAAACAAATTATGTAACTCTAATTTTACGCCTTTCCTTGCGTGAACACAAAGGGATACAACTGCAGCCACCTGAAGCAGGGCGTCATTCGCGACGCGTCTAGAATTTTTTGAACGTAGTATGACATTAGAAGAAAATTAGGCTCTTTTGGACTATTAAGTGGTGTGGACGTATACTCATGAAAACAACATTAAAATAGATTGAAAATGAAAGTACCTGTTCGCTCCTTCTTAGGATCAGCCCTGCGCAAGATCATCAGAAAAGTTGATCGAGTAGAAAATGTCTTTGCAAGAAAAATGGGCAAAAACTGGACATACTTTTTTGTGAAGGAGTTATAATAAATGCTCCTGAGTGTTTTGTTGAGAACCAAAACGCTTCGTAAAGGCATTCACGCCGGTTTTATATACATCAAAATTGGTCAAGCAACTGTTATAAAAATAGTTTATGTAGTCATAGCATGAAAGTGTTCCGGAATATTGCCCTAAAAGAAATTGGCTAAAAGCGGCGCAATTTATCTCTCTGTAATTCAACCCACTAAACTATGCGCCTTCCGCCCCCCCCCCTCCTCTTTCCCCGTTTATTACAGGTAAGCGGCCCCACAGAGGATATCAGGACCTGGACAATACATCTATTAAAGCTCTACAAAGAACTGAATATTTTCTGTGTTCGGCAGTAAATGAGACACAGCAATTAAAGGAACGAAAATTTGTGAGCACTGTTTAATAAACGAATTTTGCTGTCTACTGAGGCTGGTAATTAAGCAAGGCTGCGCTGAAAGCTTGACGGCTCACTTTGATGTGGCTCACTTTGATGTGGCTGCATTGGACCCAAAATGCTGGGTTTGTGCTACTTCTGCACTGCGCGAATGAGTCATCGGCTTGCGCGACATGCAGTTACCGGCCTCAGTACAGCTAACGTACTGTGGCTGAACTCCAATGCCCGTAGCACGGCCGTATTTCCGGTAGCTGTAGTCCGGCTGGAGTCCGACGACCGCATCTCGGCTGTCCTCCGGCGGACGTACTTCGGCCGTACACGGGTGGCTTTGGAATGGCCGGAGCCCTACGGCTGGAATCTGGCCGTATGACCGTAAGCCGGTCGACTGGCCGACGGACACTGGCCGTTGGACAGCCATGGGAGTACGGCCGTATACGGCCAAAAGGCCCACATTTGGACATGGGCCGAACATGGCTGCCGGAAAACGGCCGGAAAGAAAATCACCGGCCAAAGTACACCGGCCTGTTTTAGGCCGAACAGTCCTGTGCTGCCCGGGCTAGACACTATTATTGCGAACACCTCCCTGTACACAACACTCCTCCATCCGTACCGCTTATTCTCGCTTTCCTGGCACGACAGAGCTACAGGCGTAATGTCACAACACCAAACAACGCCAATAGACCTTTCCGGAAAGTTGCGCGCGCCCCCAAACGGCGGCCGCAAAGCAGCCTGGGAACTGTGAGCGCGGCAGCCGCCGCCACCGCTGCCGCTTGGGCCGCTCTTCATGTATCTCTACCGTGCCAGACCATGCCTTGCGCGACAGCGTCTGTGGAGGCAGCATTTGTTGACGGTGCAGCTTCGGCGTTTAACATTGTGTTATGCATGCAGAACATCTCCTATCCTGGACAGCTGTTTTGATGACTTGTTTCTTTTTCAATCTTCAGCACTCTTACCACAGCCCGAATTTTTTCAACAAACTGCTGCATTTTGAGTAGTTGCAGTGTGTATCCCGTAGATTCATGCCACAATATGTCTGTATTTGATTCAAGTACTGGTGCCTAAGCGGTGACAAGTCTTGTTGTGCAATCCTAAGCTCTTGTGTTAGTTTCCTCTGTTTAAATAAGAAAATAGAAATATTTCTTTCAGCCGAAAAAAAGGCGAGGCAGCTAGTTTGTATCATTACAATAAAAGACACGTACACTTTTATTCCGTTAGCAAAACTAACCAATACCGACTTGAAGGTAAAACTTCAGAGTGCGCTAATACAAAACACGCGTAGTTGACAATGTGCTTACTTATCGATTGATAAGTGGTTTAGTTCTTCAAGTAGCAACTAATTTTCCATATCTGGTTTGGCTTGTCAGCAATCGCATTTGGGAAAACATACCACAATATTTTCAAGTTCTTCACTTCTCCAATAACTCGCTCAACGTGTCTCCTCATGTTGGCGGTCTGCCACGTGCGTGTTTCATCCGCTACATTTTGTTGACGCCGACCATTTAATATGGGGGGTCTATTCAATTTATTGCCAAGTTCACGGAGCTCATCTCCGATCAAGAATCCTGGGTCAGCTACGACGAGCTGTCGCCTTTGTTTTCACACACTGCAGGAGGCAAACCTCACCTTAAAAAAGGGACATAATAATTCCACAACGAGCGACCGACTTTACTTGCAACAGCAGAAACTCAGTTCTTTCAATACCGCAGGATAAGGGATGCAAGCAGTCGCTGTCATTTGAGAAACCGCACTGTTTCCTGCTGCATTTTGATTAGTTGCAGTGTGTATCCCGTGGATTCATGCCACAATATGTCTGTATTTCATTCAAGTACTGGTGCCTAAGAGGTGACAAGTCTTGTTGTGCAATCCTAAGCTCTTGTGTTAGTTTCCGCTGTTTAAATAAGAAAATAGAAATATTTCTTTCAGCCGAAAAAAAGGCGAGGCAGCTAGTTTGTATCATTACAATAAAAGACACGTACACTTTTATTCCGTTAGCAAAACTAACCAATACCAACTAGAAGGTAAAACTTCAGAGTGCGCTAATACAAAATACGCATAGTTGACAATGTGCTTACTTTTCGATTGATAAGTGGTTTAGTTGTTCAAGTAGCAACTAATTTTCCATATCTGGTTTGGCTTGTCAGCTATCGCATTTGGGAAAACATACCACAATATTTTCAAGTTCTTCACTTCTCCAATAACTCGCTCAACGTGTCTCCTCATGTTGGCGGTCTGCCACGTGCGTGTTTCATCCGCTACATTTTGTTGACGCCGACCAATTCTATAAGGGGGGTCTATTCAATTTAATGCCAGGTTCACGGAGCTTATCTCCGATCAAGAATCCTGGGTAAGCTACGACGAGCTGTCGCCTTTGTGTTCACACACTGCAGGAGGCAAACCCCACCTTAAAAAAGGAAAATAATAATTCCACAACGAGCGACCGAAAAGAAATAGTCGAAATACTTTACTTGCAACCGCAGAAACTCAGTTCTTTCAATGCCGCTGGATAAGGGATGCAAGCAGTCGCTGTCATTTGAGAAACCGCACTGTTTCCTGCTGGAGAGAGAGCATTGCTTTATCACCCTGTAACTACCTTTGTGCTAAACTTCTTTTCAAAACGGGAGTTGATTACTCCAAACTGCCAGGAATATCTCGTCTTGGATGCCTGGAAGCGCGACGGGCGCTTAGGAGGGCGATGTTTCGTTCACTTCGCGGCAGCTTGGAAACAATAATATCTAAGGTTTGATGAAATCTCGTTTGGTTGTGTAAAAGGTTCTTAGTTAAAAAATTGCGGTCCCCGACCAAAGGTTTATTAAAAGCGTAAAAAAGAAGTGCAAGAAAGAGCCTGTCAACAAGGCGTTCGTACGGAAGGCGAAACGACTCTTTTTTACGCTTTTAACAAACCTTTGGTCGGTGACCGCAAGTTTTAAATGTAAGCTAGGAAACAGAACATATAGAAAGCATAATTTAAGTTATATTGCTGGGCTTACCGGTCTTTACCGGAGGGCACTACTCGGAGAAGACTCGGTGTGGAAAAATGGTCGCATGCGGTACATGTAATATTTGCGTCTGCTCGCGCTGAAATGGGCTTCACATGTGCTGTGATGCTCAGACCGCTCCCACAACGTGAAGCGGCCACCACGACCGATCTATCCGGCGAACCCATTCCGTTTTGAGTTTTTTGTCCTTCGGAAACTTCTGCAATAAAACATGCCGGTCTCGTAGCGTATTTTTGCCGAAACGAGCACACAGCACGTTTGTCCGCCTCCTGCAGTTCCTTGGCGCCATATCGTCAGTATCGCGTAAACTACAAACGGTAAGGCAGGTCATAAACCAGTCTAGCTTTACACAAGCGGAAGTGCATCACGAATAAGGTGTGCACACGATATGGGTTCCTTTGTTTTCCCACTCGGCTCTCCGCGGGCTGCCAGATGCAAAAGCTGGTTATTTGTATTTTTCTCGGGGAGCTCAAGTGTCCCATTTGTTTTTTATACCCTCGTGTTGAGGAATGTTTCATTTTCTGCGGGCAGCTAGGAGCACAAAGACGCTTTTCAAATGGCAGCAGCTGGTTCCACTGTGCAAGCTAGCAGAAGACAAAAGGTTCTCATGCGGTGCAGGCAGTTTTAGAAGGATGCAGGGTTTATTTCTTATTTTTGGTTCTACGGTTTAAAGATGCTTTAATTGATGCGCAACATAACTTTGCCAGCACAGCCTTTTACTCCACTTAAACTTTGTCCTTTGACGGGCTCGCTCCGCTCAAGCGGCGCGCTGCGGGACCACCCCGTCGCCGCTCGCACCGCGCGCGCACACAGTTCCCATGACGCCTTGCGCGGTCCCGCCGGGGGAAAGACAGGCGCTGCAGTTTCTGGATAGGTCTATTGACTAGATAAACGCGGTAATGCGAGCGTTGGAAACACTGGCATCGAAGGCAGTGGCGAAGGCATCTTAGATCGGACATTCGTCAACTCGTCGTAGCATAGTGAAAGAGCGGCTTTCAGTGGAGTTGCTTTTGTTCAAAACGAAGAAGGGGCCAGATCCAAATTTAACTTGTGTAATGATTGGAAGGGCGAGTACAGAACAACCACGATAGAGACCGTAGCACACTCCCATGATTATAACAGGACAACCCGAACGGGCAGAGTTACGTTCTGCAACTGAATCCGGAGCGCACTTCACGACCCTGGCAGACAGCGGCTATTTGTAACCATAACTCCTAACGGTAGCCAAGGGCACTGCGTGTTGTGCACAGCACTGAAGTTAATAAAAAACAAACAAAAACACTCTGCCAGAGTAGGACGGGCGATGAGACAAAAGCCGCCAGTATGAATGGCCGCTCGTATTGGTTCTGCCACGGCGCATTCTCGAAGCCGCGGGAGCACTGCAAGTGATTTTCCTGTCCCATGTCGAGGGCAATTTGTGAAGATATCATGGCGCAGCGCCGTTCTGTGCGCTTTCGGAACTTCGCACGCTTCAGCAAAGAAACACGCATACAGCCCGCGCGCGCACACAACCACACACATGCACACACAAACAGCCACGCACGCAACGCAAATGCACACACACGCACACATACACACACACGGAGACAAACGCCCCCCCCCCTACACACGCACAAACACAAACGCACACACACACGGCACGCACATGCACATGCATACACACGCGCATACATGCCAATAGGGACGCACACACACAAACACACACACATGCGCGCACAGACACGCACACACACAATCGCACACAAACACACATGCACGCACACACTCAAATGGACGGGCAAACCCACGAACGCACACGCACACGCACACACACGCACACGCACACGCAAATGCACACGCCGGCTCACACACGCATGCTCAGTCACACCCCCACACCTGCACGCAAACGCGCACCTACGCGCCCTCACGCACACACCCTCACACAAACCAACACATACGCAAAGAGCGCGTGCGCCAGCACACCGGCGATTCGTAACAGCACATGGGACACCAACCGCCGCTTCGCCTTACGAGACATTATACATTTGTCGTTAAACGTACCAGTAACGCATGTAGGCACAAAAAATGCGCTGGTTTGGAACCTGGTCGGATGCAACGACGAGAAGAGTGCCCACCATTGGTCAACGCGTTGTCTGCTTCGGGGAGAACAGGAGATTTATTGCAATGCTTGAAGCTTCTCTGCAATACCGTCGCTGTAAACCCTTCAGGAAATTCGTGCAACCATTATACTGAAGCCATATTTTATATACTGGTAGTTTTTCCCTGAAAATATTACATGGTTAAAAAAGTATAGCAGAAAAGGTTTCGAAATTATCTGTAATCGCTATACAAAGTTGGGAGTTTATAGAGTTACGGTCGTTCCTGAGCGCCTGGTGCCCTCTACCTGAACTAGGGATGAGCGGGAGATCTGGGTATGATATTTATGTATGTTTTGTATGCTGCTTTATGTTCCTTGAGAATAATAATTTTTTTTTCTCAAGAAAGGAGGGGTTGGAAATTACCACTCTGTCAGTGCACATCCTTCCTATGCGTCTGTTCCTAGTATACATTTTCTTTACATGGGCTTTTCCACAGCTCTTCATGCCCTAAAGCTACAACAAACCACGGAGCGAGCGAGAGTAATGGTGCTTCGACTCACACCGTGCCCCGCCGCCCTTGAGGTGTGTAGTCGTTGGAACTTAAAGAACTAAAAAACATTACCGATTGATTTCAACCGTAGAAAAATTCCAATCCTTTATAACTACGTGTCTAATATTTATTTTGTGAAAAGATAAATGGCTTGCAGCTGTGTTTCGCCGCACTTTTGCGTTCCCAAATGATTTTATAATGATGATTACTTTTGCTACTTGGGAACGATGATCCTCACCGTGTTAAACTCCTAAACGGTTCTCCATGCTCTATTTGCATTATGGGCGCTGGCAGATAACAATGCCGAGAAACACAAAATGGAAGAGAACTCTTGAACTCTTCATGAGTCATACTCGCTGAGTGTACTGCTTTTTCCTAGTAAATACAAGGCACATTTCACGAGTGATAGACACAGCCATACGTGGCCTTAAATGCAATGTGTCGTGACGCTAATTCTAGAACATCTAACTTCCTTTTGGGTTTTGGAGCGCAAGCTGGAAATCTTAAAAATCAGTCAAATTTCTTTTTGTTGGTTTAGCTGCTAATGTGATGTTGCTCTAGCAAAAGCCATTTTTTGCAGTCGTGGGCACGTTACCGAAAAAATTTAACAATGTTACAGTTACAGTACTTAACCCAAAAAGTAACTCTGTTACAGTTACCTTTACGAATTTTCCAAAAGTAACTAGTTACAGTTACAGTTACTGCAAAAAGTAACGTCATTACTTTTTCTTTACTGTAAAAAACTGAGTAATAACTAAAAAGATTTGGCTTATTCAGTAGAAACGTACGAAGGCATGCAGGTAGTAAAAATTACACGTAGTAAAGCCAACATGAGGGGAACCTAAAATTATGCACTGTCAAGCCCAAACCAACAATCGTTGCGTACGTCTTATATGTTTTATTACGGAAGTTTTCATGTCTATGATAAGGAACTTTATTTTTTGGTTGCTGCAATCTCACTGCAAGAAATGTATTTGCAAACATCATTGTAGCCTAGACTTACTTGTTTTTCAAAGTTGAATCAGAGAGGCCGAACTTATACTATACCGAGCTGGAGGACAACACAGCCGAAACAATCTTTCAATGTCAACTTAATTTATTTTTTTTACAATGCCGTTGCTTGACCGTATCGCGTAGTGACAGAGAATGGGAAAAAGGCGGAGGAGGTGGCGTATCGACGGAAGGGCCCTGGAGGAAAGGGGAAACCGACGTGGGAGTACATAGGTTTTTGAGGAGTTTCCGAAAGATAGTCAAAAAAGCTCTTCGTTAACTTTTTATTTCGTACTTTTGGTCAGAGATAGAGACCGATTTGAGCCATTGCAATAGCGAAATTTGTCCGTGGGCCCTCGAAGGCGTTCTCCCGCCCCAACCCCCCCCTATTCCCATCCACGGAATGCGACAAGATGTTTCCAAATGAAATAGAAACTGAAATGAACGCTTTACTGTTTTCCCCCTCCGCTTTCTCTCCCCCTGTCCTCCCAAAGGCGGATTTTGCCATCTCGACCGGAAAAAACTGCTCTCACAATTCCAGCCTTCCACAGCAATCACGTCGCCGATCCCAGGAACAACTCCCTTCGTTTGCTGTGAGGCGTAGGCTGCACGAAGCTCACCGAAGTTTTTTTTGCCCCCAACATTCAAAAGCAGATGTAGCTACTGTTTTTGTTTCGGTCACAGCACACGAAATGAAGTCGCGAGGCTTTTCAAGAACATTTCTTCGTGCAGTGGCAGTGTGGTCAGACGTCGGCCGGCCAAGATGCAGGCTGGCGTGAGGGCACTCGGGGGCCAGCATCGTTGGGGTCGTCGTATGTGTGGAGGGGCATAAAATTTATCACTTCCTCGACCTCGTTCGAGCACTTGATACAGCTCGTTGAAGCCTCTAGACCAGGGGTCCCAAACGCGTGGTCCCAAATACGGCCAGGGGTCTCTTAAGCGAAGAATGGTCGCAAGAAACTCCGACTTGTGTATCGAACACTCTACAATGCGCACACGTCTGGGCGAGTGTGAGGCCGACGAGAGACTCCCCGCTACGTTTTATTACCCGGCAAACGGGGCTGCACGTCACTGATGAGAAAGCGACGCCCTGACCAGAGTTTTCCTTGCTTCCGCGACAGTGAAAATGTTTTATTGCGTTGTGCGGCGTTTGTGGGTGTTTGTTTTCCGGTTCGCCTTTGTGTGAAACACTTTTACTGCAATCCAGATGTGGCGAAAATGCTGCAGCCGCGCGTCCGACTATAGGTTGTGGCGCATCATCGTGCATCCACGTGCGCTTAGGCGCGTGTCGCAGCGTTAATTATGGCGTGGGTGAGAGCGACGTCGTGCTGCTGAGGAAAATACTGCAGCTTAGACTTACAAACTTCGATCCCTATGTAGAGCGCGTGGGACAGCACGCCTACACATTTCTAGCACATATGTTTTTCACCCATGAGAAGGGAGTGAGTTGGAACAGCTGAAGTAGACGAAGGTTCTGCTGAAGAAAGACCGAAAAAGTGAAACGTGCAAACTGTACATCGGTCGTTGATGAGTGTTGCTGTTGGATAATTTTTTATAGACATAAAGTAACTGTAACGATAGTTATCGTTACAGTTACTCCACAAAAAAGTAACAGTGTTACAGTTGCAAGTTTCTCTAACTTAAAAGTAACTAGTTACAGTTACAAGTTATTGAAAAAAGTAACTGGTTACCTATAACGCGTTACTAGTAAGTAGTTACTGCCCAAGACTGAATTTTGGCACATTACATGTTTGGGCACAGTGAGCATTGACATAAATAAAATGGCCACGCATCTGCTTCTTTCGTTGCAAATGTAACCAAAAGACAATAGCCGACTGCCGCCCCAGCCAAGTAAAGGCCTCCCTTCTCTTTCCCGCTCCCCTCTGATGCTGTTCCTTTCCCGTCTTGTTCCTCCTAAGATTACACGCTAGAGGTATGCTCAAGTCAACTTACATTGACTGCGTTCTACTGCTGGAAGTCGGTTATCTTGATGCCAACGCTGTCATGCGGCGAAGATGGGCGTCAGTTGACGTACTCTACTACAATAAATATTGAACCACAATGCCCTACTAAAAACCGTAACAAGCGAACATTGATCCCATATAGTGGAAAGTTTCGTTGCTATTGCCGTTCGATTTCTTAAACGTCGCCAGGAGATAGCGCTGGCAACAGTGTGCGACGGTTTTGTACCGTTGATGTAGTGTTTCATTTGCTATTGCGAATACCAAGCATCCGTGAATTTTGTAGCAGAGGAACACTGCAAATATCATTCCTGTATTGATTTTTTCTCTTGTGTTTGCCTAATATCTTGTTCGTTGTGAAACAATGTTGACAAGTATGAACATCAAAGCCGGGCTCACATGTTTAGTTTCGCGGTGGGTATATAGGACGATTGTGGTGATTTTATTTCACTTTGACCGTGGGGCTGAATCAAGTAACACACAGACAGACAGACAGACAGACAGACAGACAGACAGACAGACAGACAGACAGACAGAAAGACAGACCAAAGTTACTTCGTTTTAGTAGCCCAACAATAACTATCGTCTTTAAAACACGGAACGGTCTGTTTGGGAGCACATGGTACTTCCTGTATATCCCAAGTTTGGCTGCTTTGTTAAAGCTAAAGCAACGAGAGCACCAACACAATCAGAAAGATTAGCCAAGAGGAACTGGGGTTTTTTTGTGGAAGATCGCGATTTAAAACTAAGAGGACATGGAAAGGAGAAATTGCGGTGGAAACAAACTATTATAAAAATGTTCAGAAGCACATAAAATTAATACCGATGTTACAGAAGATTACAAGCAGGTTTAAACAAACATACCGCGGTTCCTCAATTATGCTGATCACAGGCAGCCGCCAACTGAGCCAGCTGGGGGGATTTATATTAAAACAAATTCTATCGAAAGCAGAGACAACCACCCCAAGTGAAGTACAAAAACGCACAAAGATCCAAAAATAGACTAAAGTGCCCAACCTTGAACACAGAATTTACCATTACTTCCCCAAGAAAGTTCTAAGGCGTGCGAAAGCCTTCTAATATCAAAACTGCCAAAAACCTTCGAGAAGAGTGCAACCTTCACTGAAATTCCGTCGAATCGATTGTCATACCATCAGACTGAAACCACCAACAAAAATCGAACACAGACGACGATATTTAAAGCACTAGATACATGCATCGGCGAAGGATCTAAATGTATACCAATACGTGCTTTATTTGATCAATGCATACTATTAAAGACAATAGTCTTTCTTGGGCTATTTTGGAAAGGCTAATAGTCTTTCTTGGGCTAGGAAATTAGTACGCAGGGGATATTTACAGTGTGGCTTTATTAAAAATCTTGTATGCTTGTTTTTTAGATATCAAATGATATTTTACATCAATTGCAGAATATGAAACATCGCGCAACAACAGCAACAAAAGATGATGATGCTGATGTAATCAAAGCTTTTGGAAGCCACCCACAAAGGGGGATTGGCCAGGGATAAATCGATTGTTGCTCTAGCTAGCTCCCTACTGAAACGTTCCGTATATATGGAAATATTGGAATACGGAGTTCACGGAGTATGATCCCCCAAGCACCCCTATAATAAACGTTATTTTAATAAACACGGGAATCATATTCGTTCACACAATAAGAACATTTGGCACCGTTTTTGTGGTTTTATCTTCAATATTAGGCAAAAACGCGCTCCGTATGTTTTCCGTATATTCCGTATGTACGAAAGTCATACGGACGATGATTTGGCGGTTCTGGTAAACTTTCCGACATAAAATCGGTGTCAAATTTTTGGATAAGTATTCACTATTTTTTTTCATGTGTTTTTAAAAAAATATTCCTTGTTTTGTGGCAGCGTTGGGTCATTATAGGAAATTACTCTGTATTTCCATATTTCCGTATTTACAGAACCTTTCAGGAGGAAGGTTCCACGTTCTGCTTGGAACGCACGTGGAGCACGGCAACTTGGTGCTATAAACCATAAAGTCGGCCGCCTCGATTCACGCGCGTCACCGCCGTACTGCAGCGCTAGCATCGAGGAACCCGGACTGTAACAGTGGAACGCGGTAAATTCAAATCACTGTGAGCAAACCCTTGGTGTGTTTACCTTGGGATTAGCGCGACGGTACAGGAACAGCATGCGACGTGAATGGGAAAGCAGAAGGGGGCATTCCTCGGCAAATGCCTACAAAGTCTATTGTTTTTTGACGACATTTGCAACGAAAGGAGCAGATACGCGGCCAATTTTTTTACTCTATTTTTCTGATTGATATGTGAATTGACTCGTGTAGAACCGCTCCTTTATCGAACTCTTCCATTAATCTTTTTGGCACAACGTGAGGCCAGTTTCACGGATGAGCCACTTGTCCGTAAATTGTATCGGAACTGCTTTTGGGTTACAGCAATCCTTTTGAACGAATATATCTTTCCACTGCAGCTTAATCACAGATGGCACTTTCCCTTTGATCAGTGGACCGAATACATTAAACTACTTGTAGGGTCACAACGATCAGCAATGGATTGCATGCCGCACCGCTAGCTGGAATATTTTACGGGTGTAGTCATGAAGACAGCTGCCCGCAGACCGGGGACTAGTAAATGTATTGACACAGTAGGATTGCACTGGCTCTTTTTTTCTCATGTAGCGGGACGGTTTGACGGTACTTTTTGAGGAAGGAATCGATTGCTGTTCCTTCAGATTGCTGGGAGAAGTAAAGTAGAAGAGAGAACGGAGGCGATTTTTGTTATTTTTTCAACGCGCAGAGCTCAAGTGTTTTATTTCGGTACCTAGTGGTGACATTCCTCCCCTCTTAACGCATGTACTTGTTGACGCCGTATAATCCCGAACCATTATGCGAGACCTAATGCAGGAGTCTTAGCGAACACTTTACCATGGACAAGTCCTTCTCACTGAGTATGTGACACAGTACGAGTTTGTTTTCACTAACATGTAAGGGACATGAAATGTTGCTGGTGGAGGCTAACTTCTAGTTAGCGCCAATGTGGAGGCTAACGCATAGTTGTAAAACTACTACATATCTGTACATTCTACCATTCATATACTTCCAGGCAAGGAGTATGAAATCACAATTGACAACATTTGCCCCGCAATTCCTACTTTTGTAGCAAATGTTGACAAACCACTATACTCTTTGTCAACATTTGCCTAGAAAATGCCACCCTTCGCTTTCCCTCGCACCTCCCATGTTTTTCCGCTTGCGTCGCGCTCTTCCCAAGGTAAACACGACAAAGGTTTGCTCAAGTTCATTTAAATTTACAACGTTCTACTGCTCCCGGCAAGGTGCCTCGATGCCAGAGCTGCCGTACAGCGGAGACTAGCGTGAATCGAGGCGCCCTACTTCAACGTTCATAAAACCACATTGCCCTAGTCCACGTGGGTTCCAAGCAGAAATGGAACCTATCTAGTGGAACCTTTCGTAACTTTTGCCACTTGATTTCTTAAAATGCCGCCAAAAGCTATTGTGGCGCTATCGACAGTAGGCGACAGTGTGAATTTTTTCGGTAGTATATGTAGTATTTCATTTCACAAAAATCAAGAATCTATGAATTGTACTGTATCTCTTGCGTGTTATTTGCTTTCCTATATATGCGTAATCTCAGGTTGTTGTTCAACATTGTTTGCAAGCATGAACCTACAAACAGGACATAGTGTAGATTTGGCCATAAGCATATCTCACTATTACTCAGGCTTCGTTCCACTTTGACAAAGTGGTTGAATCAAGTCACAGAGAGACGAACAAACTGACACACAGACACACCAAAATTTTTGAGTTTGAGTAGCCCAAGAAAGAATATCGTCTGAAAAAATTTCGATTCGGGCTTGTTTCCACAAAATTGTGAACGTACTAACCATGACGCAAGAGAACGCCTCTGTGCCTGATAACAATATCGACCGTTGGGGTTTGTGCAGGTAAATAGTACCCCCGCACACGTGCACTTCATGCAATGTACGTATACATGTGAATAGGGTACCTTTTTAATAATCTGTGGTTTTTGCCAGGACGAATTTCAGGCAACACTGAATATAGCCTACGTATTAATTTTTGCCCGTGAAAGGGATACATGACCTCTAATCTACAAACTTCTGCCATCGTGTTCTCTACTCTCCTCCTTCTTTTGTTAAACAGCAGACGTGTTTAAACTATTAGTTTCGCCGTGGAGCATTACACAGCCCAGGCCAGAGCACGTGGGCGTGTTCTTCGTGAGTTGCGCCAGGCGTCCTCCGCGCTTGCGCTTGGGATTGCGCTACATTTTAAGCGTGGAGAAAAATAACAAGAAAAAAATACCGAGCACACATTAGCGACCCTGTTGTCCTGATCCCGCGGCGTCGGACATTCGGACCTTCGAAGACAATCTGCCCAGCGTTCGTGGCGTGATCTCTCATGTGCTGTTCTCCACGTTAGTTTACGTGCGTTCCCACCTGAAGGGGGGTATACATGCACCTACTTCTCGCTACAGTCGCCCATTTCTCGAAGCCGGTTGCCATGGGTTCTCGCGAGTGCTAACACGGTCTAATTCCAGAGGGACGTGAAAGGCTGGAGACAAAATGATTGGGCCCGGCCGGTCATGAAGAACTCTCAGCGGAAAGTTGGGAAATCGATGTGTGTTGCAGGAACAGGGTCTGCGAAAAAGGGAGAGTGGTCAGTAGCTCTGTTGTTTCTGAAGCGTTGTACCACCTGTGCAAGTTCCGCCATGTTTCTTCGGTGCTATCCTTTGCACGAGTTAGCAAATAGTGCCAACTTGTATTTGAAATCAAACGGCACAAGTTCTAAATAACTTCATGCTACCTGCTCCTTGCATTGGGAAGTACCACGCAAGTAAAACAAACTATTTTGGGCCCCTCACCAGAACCGTATATTCGTTTTCTTTATGTGAGCTGTGCCTGCAGCGCTCTTGGTGTCACAAAATTGTTTTCACGTTCCCAGCGAACACATGTTACCTGAAATCTCAGGCACGAGAGTTCCTAACTGCCCTGGCAATGTCGCCGAACCTTGTTATGCTGTTCTTTCAAGTGATTGCACGATTTCGTGTACCAAGGTCTTATGCTGGACATGCCCATGCTGTAGTTCAGCAACCTCGAAGAGATCTATTAATAGCTGCGGAAATCTGTAGTGTACCTCGGTGTCAAATTTATTTTGTTTGTACCGGAATAAATAATTAAGGCATTTAAACCGTGTATGTATTCTCGCGTTCATATTGTAACCATGCATGTACGCAAGACCGAGCTCATTTACCATAAATGTCTTAATGACATCCACAGGCGTACCGCAAACCTAGAAGTCCTTTACCAAAAAACGGTATTCGGCAACAACCCCAAAGAACTCCTTTTCTGGGGCATACAGCTTCTTATCAGAAGTCATATCTGCTTTGCCCAAAATATTTCAAAGGACGCGCGGATGAATAAAAGTGATTCGAACCCACGTTATCTTGATTTACACTTTTTCAGTCCAGCATGTACGTGTACCACCGATAGGTGTAATTCTTCATAAAGCCTTGAACAGACAACTCGCTAGCATAACGAAGAGCAACTGCTAGACAATCCCACACAAGTTGACTATTGCTCTAGGAGGATAGGCGTCAGGGATTGTGGCTGTCCCTGTGCAAGTGCTTTATCTGAACTTTTTGATTCCTTCTGCTCGCTTTCTACAAAATGTCAAGTATCATCATCATCATCATCACCAGCATATCTACGCCCACTGCAGGGCAAAGGCCTCCCCCATTATTCTCCAATTACCTCGGTCCTGTGCCAACTGTGACCAATTTATTCCCGCAAACTTCTTGATCTCACCTGACCATCTAACTTTCTGCCACCCCTTGCAGCGCTTGTCTTATTTAGGGATCCACTGTGTTACCCTTAATGACCAGCGGTTATCTTGCCTTCGCATTACATGCCCTGCCCACGTCCAATTCTTCTTCTTAATCTCTACTAATATGTCCTTAACATGTGTTTGTTCCCTGACCCACTCCGCTCACTTTTTGTCCCTTAATGTTACACCTATCATTTTCAGCTCCATTGCCCGCTGAGTCGTTCTCAATTTCAGTTCAACCCTCTTAGTGAGCCTCCAAGTTTCTGCCCCATAGGTGAGTACCGGTAAGATGCAGCTGTCATACACTTTCTTCTTCAGCGACAATGGTAGTCTCTTATTCATTATCTGAGAATGTTTGCCATATGCACCCCACCCCATTCTGATCCTTCTTATTATCTCTGCCTCATGGTTGGTATCTGGGGTCACAACTTGGCCTAAGTAGATATATTCGCTTACCACTTCCACTGCCTCGCCACATATCTCAAACTTTTCTACTGTTCCGTGGTTATTGATCATTGCTTTAGTTTTCTGCTAATTAATTTTCAGGCCCACGGTTCTACTCTGTTCGCCCAGGGCGGAAAGCATGCTTTGCAATTTGTCCCCCGAGTTGCTTAGCAAGGCAACGTCATAAGCTAATCTGATGTTACTGAGGTATTCCTCATTATCCCTTACTCCCATCTGTTCCCAATCCAGTGTTCTGTTTGCTTCTTCTAAACATGCTGTGAATAACATTGGAGAGATTGTGTCTCCTTGTCTGACACCCTTCCTTATAGGTATTTTACTGCTTTTCCTATAGAGGATGATGGTAGCTGTAGACCCATTGTAGATATCCTCTAGTATTCTTACACAATGCTCATGTACCCCTGGTTCCGTAATGCCTGAATGACTGCTAGGGTTTCGACCGAGTCAAATGCTTTCTCATAATCTATGAAGGCTATATATAGGGGTTCAGTATACTCAGCGCACTTCTCCATCACCTGATTGATGGTGTGAATATGGTTCACTGTTGAGTAACCTTTACGGAACTGTTCTTGTTCTTTAGGTTGACTGAAATCTATGGTTGCAGAAATTCGGTTAGCGATTACCTTGGTAAATACCTTGTAGACGACTGACAGTAAGCTGATTGGTCTATAATTTCCAAGTCCTTCATGTCACCTTTCTTATGAAATAGGATGATGTTCGCGTTCTTCCAAGATTCCGGTACCATTGTGGCCATTAGGCATTGCGTATACAGGGTTGCCAGTTTTTCAAGTACAATTGCTCCGCCATGCTTCAAGAGGTCTGCTGTTACCTGATCCTCACCAGGTGCTTTGCCCCCTTTCATTTCTTTCAAGGCCTTCCTTACTTCTTCAGTCGTTACTGGTTGGATGTCTATCCCTTCTGAACTACTGTCTCGTTCGGCATTATCGTGGATATCCCGGCTACTGTACAGATCCCTATAGAACTCCTCGGCCACTGTGACTATTTTATCCCTATTTGTGATGACATTGCCTTGTTCATCCTTAAGTGCATACATCTGATTTTTCCCAACGCCAAGACGTCTCTTCACTGCTTTCAGGCTACCTCCGTTTTTTACAGCGTATTCGATCCTCTCCATATTATACTTCCGTATGTCAGCTGTCTTACGCTTATTGATTAACTTCAAGAGCTTCGCTAGTTCTATTCTGTCAGCTGCGGTAGAGATTGTCATGGTTTGCCGTTTCCTCATTAGATCTTTCGTCTCCTGTGAACGTTTACCACTATCCTGTCTAGCCATAGTGCCCCCGACTTCTACTGCACACTCCGTGATAATTCGTGTAAGGTTGTCGCTGGCTTCCTGTGTCGTAAGCTCGGCTTCCTCGTTAAGAGCGGAATATCGGTTCAGCAGCGCGATCCTGAATTCTTCTACCTTACGTCTTACTGTTGGATCATTTATCAGCTTCTTTCGTACTAGCTTGTTGTGGTCCCTCCTCCAATCTAGCCTAATTCTAGATCTTACCATACGGTGGTCACCACACCTTACCCTTCCGAGCACTTCCACATCCTGCATGACGCCAGGGATATCGCATAATATGAAGTCTATTTCATTTTTGTGCTCCCCATTCGGGCTCCTCCAGGTCCACTTCCGACTCTCCCGTTTACAGAAGAAGGTATTCATTATGCGTAGGTTATTTCGTTCTGCAAACTCAACTAGTAGGTCCCCCTGCTTTTTCTACAGCCCACACCAAATTCCCAACTGCCTTGTCTCGAGCCTGATTCTTGCCTACTTTAGCATTGAAGTCCCTCATATTTAGGGTATACGGTGTGTTTACTTTAGCCATTGCCGATTCCACATCTTCATAGAAGCGTTCCACTACTTGGTTGTCGTGGCTGGATGTGGGCGCGTAGCACTGCATCACCTTGAGCTTGTACCTCTTATTTAGCCTAATTACAAGACCTGCGGCCCTTTCGTTAATGCTATAGTATTATTCTATGTTGCGAGCTATGCTTTTATTGACTCGAAATCCCACTCCCAGTTCTCTTCTGTCCTCTAGACTCCGGTAACATAGGACGTGTCCATTGTTCAGCACTGTAAATGCCTCGCCTGCCCTCTTAACCTCGCTAAGCCCTATTTCATCCCATTTAATGCCCTCTAATTCCTCGAACACCTCTAGACTACCTTCGCTAGATAAGGTTCGCGCGTTAGACGTTGCCAGGTTCAGATTCCTTTAGCGGCGTGTCCGGATCCAGGGATTCTTAGCACCCTCTGCTGCGTCACAGGTCTGACCGCCGCCGTGGTCAGGTGCTTCGCAGCCTCTGGGGACTGAGGGCCGAGGGTAATTGGCGTATTCATGGGAGGTTGTGGCCGTTACTACACCAGGGTGGCCAGTCCTGCTCTGGTGAGGAGGACTGGCCTTTTTTTATTGTAACGACGATTTTATGTTTCATGATGATAGTGGAATGCGTGTCTAAGGCATCTAGGAGTTGCTTGCAGTCTATATTACATCTACACTGGTAGGGTCGGTTAGAAAACTGTACATCAGGTTCTCTCACTCGTACTCTGCCCGTAGCATAAACGTTTTGGACGTAACCGTGCAAATATCTGGCAGGTCTTTTGCTCGTCTATATGCGACGCGGGGCGGTTCTGGGAGCACACGTCACATTTTCCAGAAGGGTGTTGTGATGTTTTCGCAAAATTGTTCTTACGTTCGGAGCGGAGGCCGAACATGTTAGAACCAAGTTGGTTTGAGGTTTATCAGTTTGAACGTTGCTGCTGCTGTTTATTATTTCGCATCTGTCCAGTGTTTTCGATTTTCAATGACATCGTTTATTATGGGAAGAGGGTATTGTTGGCAGGAGTAAATCTTCACGTAGTTGGTCACAGTATGCGACAAAATCTTAATTTGAACGTTGCTGCTGCTGTTTATTATTTCGCATCTGTCCAGTGTTTTCGATTTTCAATGACATCGTTTATTATGGGAAGAGGGTATTGACAAAAATATCCTGACTTCCTTACTTCTTTGACTTTTCTTACGGGTATAATCATTTCTGTCGGCGTTTATTCTCCCATGGCTGCCCGAGTAAGAAACCTGTACAGAACGATGGCAGGCTGCCTTTCGCGATTGTGGCTGTCCTTCGCGCAGCAGTAGCGGCGCTGCCACTAATTTTTTCCGCACGCAGCGCGTGTGTTTTTACGTCCGGTAACGGCCGGTCGCGACATCCCCCGACGCAGAGTTGCTAAGCGGCGGCGAGAGGCGGCGCTGGTGTCGCGCGCCAATTGCAGTGTCCGGTGCCTATAAAAACAATACCGACACCAGTACCTAAACTTTCACAGCAGCTATGTTCGTCATTGCAAAGCCGGAATTCCTTAGAGCCAGTCTATCCGATTCAAAAGAATACGTTGCAACCCTTAAGATTTTGTCGCATACTGTGACCAACTACGTAAAGATTTACTCCTGCCAACAATACCCTCTTCCCATAATAAACGATGTCATTGAAAATCGAAAACACTGGACAGATGCGAAATAATAAACAGCAGCAGCAACGTTCAAACTGATAAACCTCGAACCAACTTGGTTTTAACATGTTCGGCCTCCGCTCCGAACGTAAGAACAATTTTGCGAAAACATCACAACACCCTTCTGGAAAGTGATAGAATGTGACGTGTGCTCCCAGAACCGCCCCGCGTCGTATATAGACGAGCAAAAGACCTGAAAGACATCATAACTCATTCAAAAACTGAAACTTCCTAATTTCAAGGCTCTGCACATTGCAACAAACCTCGCTCTAAGCTTTGCCCCACGATGCCAAAAACTCTTGTGGGTAAAAGCACTGCCACTAGCCTCTCCTTTCAAATAAGCGGAACCTTCGATTGTAACAGTGGTAATGTTGTGTACCTTCTTCAGTGCACTGTATGCAGCGCACAGTACATCGGTCAGACGGAAACACCACTGCGAGTACGAAATAGTAACCACAGATCACACACCAAAACGCTGCCCCACCTCCCTGTCTTAAAACACGTTACTTGCCTGGGTCACTCGTTTGACAAACTCACGGTGACCGTGCTAAAATCGAAGTTTAGAACACGAGAGATGTTTGAATCCTTTTTAATCCACAAATTAAACACAGTTGCAGGTGAAATAAAGGAACAAGAGGGCAAGTTTTCTTTTTTGTCCCCGTAACGCACACATCTGTTGCATTTTTTACCGATACACACAACGTAAGAGTGGGTAGGTTGTGGTGATGTGAAAAATCTGCTCATAGCAATTATGTATAAACATTGTGTTATTTAGGAGTTGACCGTGTACGCGTGCGTGTATGTATAAGCTCAATATTGTATAAGAATGTTTCTACACGTCATTCTTCTTAATTCTATACACGATTGTTTCTATACGTCATTTCTATAGAATTGTTTTTATAGGCACCGGACACTGCAGTTGGCGTGCGACACCAGCGCCGCCTCTCGCCGCCGCTTAGCAACTCTGCGTCGGGGGATGTCGCGACCGGCCGTTAGCGGACGTAAAAACACCCGCGCTGCGTGCGGTTCGACATTGTGCGGCGGAAGTTTTTTTAAGAAACATAGTTATAATTGCAAGTTCCACGGTCCGAAAGGATCAAGAGGCTGCAGAAAAAATTAGTGGCAGCGCCGCTACTGCTGCGCGAAGGACAGCCACAATCGCGAAAGGCAGCCTGCCATCGTTCTGTACAGGTTTCTTACTCGGGCAGCCATGGGAGAATAAACGCCGACAGAAATGATTATACCCGTAAGAAAAGTCAAAGAAGTAAGGAAGTCAGGATATTTTTGTCAGTGCGAGGAGTAAACCTATGAGTACAATTACCGTTTATGCGCAGAGCAGACACGAAGGGCCGTAAAACTAAAACGTTTGCTTTTAGTGTTCATACACATCACGCGCTGCGATGAATCGCATGCCGTCGTAGTAGTTGCATAACACAAGGTATTACCGCTTCCGCCAATATTGCTTTATCAGCAGTAACCTTTTTTAGTGGCATTCACGGCAACGAATAGATAATAAGGCAAGCTCTCTTTATATTCTCTTACGGAAGCCAAAGTGAATGGGAAATAATGTAGAATGCTTTTCGCAGAAAGAAATTAATCAAGCAGGTATTACCTTTTCTAGCGCTTTTTAAAATATTGGGATACGGAAATCCGTCTATAATTCAAAAAATTTTTTCCTCGCCAGATTTGTGTATAACGGTTACTTTGGCTCGTTTCACCTTTTCTTGGAACATGCCGGAGATAGTGATTGTGATTGACGAGATGGACTTCAGTGAGCACATCAACCGAGTTACGCAATCCCAGTTCCATGAGTTTGTATGTCGATGGGCTCATAGGAACTTCAAGAGCTGGCTTGACGGCTGTGCGGAGGATGACATCCAGATCCCTTGCGTCACCTTTGTTCAGGAGGAGATAAGGTGTTACATACGTGATTCTGGTTACCAGAAAAGCTTGGACGAGCCAAAGCGTGTCCGTCTCCTTGAGGCCTGGTTCTCGTATAACGGTGATATTTGACCTGTTGTAGGTGTCGATGACTAATTGGAGAATTTTTGTGCTGGGGCATTGGAGTATGTTTTTTCCTTAAGTTCTTTCTCTTTTCTTCTTTTTGTGGCGCTATTACACGGATATAGTGAGTGTAAGTTAGCTGGACAGCATCTAAGGCCGCATCCTATGGCGTATTTGTTCACGACAACGGGGCTGCCTGCAGAGTGTCTTGGATCTATCCTACGGAGCCAGCTTTTTCCTCGTACAGAGCGAGATGTCGTCGGAATATAGCGGATGCCCTACACTCCGATCGTTCGGAGCTCCTTTGGCAGGCCCAGCAGTGTCATGGTAAACGAAGAGGTGACAAGACGCATCCCTGGTTGTGCCCTTGCTTTCCAGTTTCACGGCAGGATGTACGTCTTCCCCCACTGTGGTTCTCAGCTGATCATCAATGAAGAAGTTCCCTACATCTGGTCTCCTCATCCGGTGCCCTGGTGGTTCAATAAGAAGCTCGCCTGCGAGACTTTATGAAATGTACAATTATGTTAAGCCCCAAAGGGGCTCTGGGCGAATGTTTGGTGGCCTGCTTCATGCCCGGCTCTTTGATTTGTAGCAACACATCCTGTGTTTGGATGCGCTTTCGGAATCCAACTAGGGTATCCGGCATCTGATTGGCTCTTTCTAGATGCTTTTGCCGCCTATTTAGCAACATTCTCTCCATCACTTTACCCACACAAGATTTAAGAGAAATCGGGCTTAGATTGTCAAAGTGCGTGGACTGTCCAGGCTTCCAAATGAGTTTGATCTCCGCCTCCTTCCGTGGTCTCGGTAGGTTGCCGCTCCCCCAGGCCTCATTAATGTGCCTTAAGAGATGCTTCCAGGGTCTGTCGCTGAAGTTGCTAAGCAGCCTATACGTGATCGTATCTGGAGCCATGAAACTATTCCGATGGCTCAGGGTAATCGGCAGCTTAAGCTCAAAGTAGGCGAACGGTTTGTCCGACATCACGTTGGGTGCTCCATGATAAGATCCTGGCTAGTCTACACTGCTGTGCATCTTGAGGTATATGTCTGTAACATCCCCAAAGAGCCTCTTCAAGTTGCATCACACTTTTTCAGCATTCTCATCATATGTCTGTTTATCTTACCCTTTCTTGTCACTGGATCAAAACGGCGTCTAAGGAGCTGCCACGTATTACCAGCCCATAAAGCTCCCTGAAGTTCGTCGCATCGCACAGACTTAGCCATCTCTCCCTTGATAGCTTTGCAGCGTGTTCGGTGCTTGTATGTTGACTTGTTGGATTTCCTTGTGGAGCTTTCTGTTGTGTCGCTTCCACTTCCAGCGTTACGTCAGACTACGCTGAGCTTCCCAGAGATGTGCCAATTTTGCATCGAGATATAGGGTTTGCTTTGCGGTTGCAATTCTCTCGGTGTGTTTTACCACAAAGGCCAGTCGCTTATCATCCCAGTGCTCGTAGGGCTGGCTCTCTGTCGTATCTTCTACCCCCTCCTCTTGTTGCGTGCTAAGTTTATGCCTGTTCTGAACTTCGCCCTGAAGGTGGGGCCCCTGACTGCGATCATCAGGACGTCATGGTCGGACCCCAAGACCACTCCTCTGTTTTGCCACGTAGCATTGAAAATACTTGCCAAGAGGGAGGGCTCAGGGGTGTTATCGCTGGCAGTGCTACTAGTAACTCGTGTTGGAGTACGAGGTTTATTCGGCAAGGCCAAAGTGTGCTGACAGATTAGGTTAGCCAGTTGCCTATCCCGTTTCGAGCGGACTTTAGGCCCCCAGGTATTGTGCACAGCATTGAAATCGCCGATTATGAGCAATGGTATATAGCCCGCTTTGTCCATGGCGACATGGATTGTCCCCGCAAGTCAAGGTCCTTCATGGAAGGTCTGCCGCAAATAATAATTATAAAAGCGTTCGCTACAGCTCCAGTAACTCGGCTGTGTATTTCAATCAGGGCATGCTCGCACCATCTTCGTGTTGCTAGATGTTGTGTTGTCGGTATTTTTTCCGTATCAGCCCTACCATGCCTCTCCCCGTCGGATCGACGTACGTAGCGAAGCCCAGGAGTTTTGGTTTTGGTGTGCGTCTTGCATTACTAAGAGGTTTGGCTTGCTGCCGAGTGAGTACACATAATATTGTCGCTCGCCTATCTAGTCCACTGAAGCCACGGGAATTACACTGGAGAATTTTCGTGGTCGCAGTTGGCTTGTTAGTACGACGCCCCATCCTGATTTATGCTGAGGCTACTGGTTGTGTGACCAATCTCAAATCCCGTCTTGGCATAAGGTAAGTCCTTCCTTGTCTTTTGCGACAGTTGAAGCAGATTAACTTTGGCTTCGAGCTTTTCTATCATACATATCTTTGCTGTAATTTGCATCACCAGTTGTAATACCTTGTTCTGCGTAATGGTGTTCATTCTTCCATGGGATTCCTCCACTCTGGTTCGTCCTTTTAGGTGCCACCCGTGACTTACAGTTTTCCGGCTGGTCTGGATGAATGTTCTGCTTGGTTACCTTCCACCATGCGTTTTGCTCCGCCCTACAGCTTTCAGTTTCACGTTTGTTTATTACAGATCTACACATTTTACTTGGCTTTTCTATTTCCCAGTTTTTTAGCGATCTGCTCATGTTGCTTTGCTACCAATAAGTTCAATTGATCTCACTTTTTGCATTGATTCTGGGGCTCTTGCAATAATGAGGGAAAATTCTTCTCATATATGATGGAGGATCTCTCTGACCAGCCACCTGTTCGAGGTTGCTCCTCGTTGGTGTATGGTTGCTGTATCTTGAGCTGGACCTCGACTGCTGTCTGATGTCATCCCCACCACGCGTTGAACCGGCGTTGTAGGTACTCCACCTCCTGTGTCTCGGAGTCGCCGATTGGTCCCTTCGACTTGGGCTCAAAGTCCGATCCCGCTTCGACCCCCGCTGCTGCTCCACCGATGCTTTCTGTGGCAGGCCTTCTTGCGACAACGCCTGATGTTGATGTGGAGCCTGTCGTGGCTGCTGCTGCTCTATCCAGAGAAAAACGCCCGAAGTGACGAAGTGCCTCGAACATCCGTGGCCGCCCGTAACGTGAGCGACTAGGCACAGGGACCACTTTGCCACGCAAGTGTTGTCGGGACCTTGGTCGCTCGCGCCACACTCGTGGCAGGCGGTTGTGCCTATGTTGTCGCAGGCCATACTACGGTGACCCACCTCATGGCAGACCGCACACACTGGTACTATTTTCTTGCGGAGCGTGCACCACTGTGCCGTTCTGTAGAGTTAAACGCAGCGTGGAGCTTCTGACCAGGCCAACGTCAGGATAACAGTTGTCTTTTTCCCCATCCATCTTGCTGCGTACAACTCGACGCCGTCCTGCTGGGTGTTTCTATGTCGTATTGAATTGTGAATTCTTCCCGAACTCCTAAAATGACCCCCTTGACTGAGTCCTCGGGCGCATGCACGTATATCTTGACATATTGTTTTTAATTCTTGGTTGTGATGTCAGTTACATGGAATAATTTCTCACCCATCTGAACAGATGGTGTGCTTACCATCGCAGTATTCCGGGCTTGGTTGATCTGGAGGGGTACGTCTGCTTCACGCCAGGTTGTGCTGCTGGCGTGAAGGCGGGCCAGGGTCAGCTGTGAGGGTAAGATGTGCGTTAAGTTGAGCCCACCGTGGCGTGGCAGGACTAGCTAGCAATATTTCCTTGGCGGGGGCGTGAACTAATGCCTGGCTTGACGAAGTGCATTTCTGGACTCCCGCCCTGGTGGCGATGGCGGAATGCTTGATTGGCTTGGATATCAGTTACACGTAGCTGTCTTTGGGCCCGTAGTCATTGCGCTCATTATATCCAATCGCTCCAACTATTCACGGACCCTGTCTTTCCTTTTTCGGATAAGTTCTGACTCTCTACCAAACTCTCATGGTCTTGACGCATGCAGTTTTCTTCCTAGTCCGAATAATTGGCGTCTACGGCGGCCGCATCACCATGGACACCAGGCACGAGCTGTTGTTTTATTTCCATAGAAGTAGACGGCCTACCAGACTAGCGAATGGCCTAGCCGACCCTCTGGGAAAAAGTGTAATAATAGCGGCAAAAACGCGCTAACCGGTAAAATGTCGATGTCTTGGCGTGCCTCTCACACAGCAGATTCCGATGACAGCAAGAAGTTCTATGGATGGGGCGGCTACTCTATGTGTGTGTGCGTGCGGAGGCACGCACACACACATAGAGTAGCAGCCCCACTGTAGCACACACACACACGCACGCGCGTGTGCGCGTTTGTGTGTGTGTGTGTGCCTGCATGCGTGGGGATGTTTGGTGCTACACTGTACTTCATGACTCCCTGCACTTCGCCACCAGTATCCATACTTCATTGCTTGTTGGCTGTGTGTGCCGGGTTATACTCCTAGTGCACCAACCAAGGCGACGTGGTGCTGTTGGAGGGCACTCTCAAATAAACAAATAAACAGAAATTCTATAGTGCACGAAAATTGCAGTTTTAAAGTACGGGCCCAACATCTTTTGTCTAAATAAACTGAGAGATTACGCAAATTGTACGAGGAATTTTTTATTCATTTTCATTTTTTTCTTACCAATTGTATCCTTGCTGTAAGTGCAGGGCTCTTGAGAAACTATATAAGAGTACCATTCAGTGATTTTGAGCTGGCTTTATGGATGTTGATTGCGTATATTGGCGTATCGTTTTTTCGCTTTGGGGACTATTAGTTTGGGCGTTTATCATATCTTCTCGAGTACGTCTTAGACTTCTGCGCTGGGTAACAAAGAATGTGTTCAATTTTTGGAATTTTGCAATTTGCAAAAAAATATTTCCGGCAGTCTCCCCACCATTCCACGTCTAAGTTTCTCAGCCACCAGGAGCAATAATTGTAATCTGGAAAGATAAAATAGAACAAGTGCTATAGATATGTATATCCGTAATTACAATGTCTCCACAGCTCCATCACCTCGAAATAGTCGTGTAATTGTCCCTAACGACGTCACGCCTTTTTACCATACAGTGGGCTATTTTCATGGTATTAAACAGACTTTTTCTGCGATGCCTTCAAGCAGAATAAGGAATCAGGATTAAGAAACAAAAGTATACCTGGCGCCGAACTTTACTGTAATACAAAGACGGTTCGGATATGGTCTGTGTGGCTGGTTGAAAATAAATATTCACTAAAAAATTGGGCATATAAGAGACAGTGTATAAGGACTGCTTTGGTCACAAAAACATAGGGGAGGCAGTTTTAGGCTTCAAAATGAAATTCGGGAGAGCAGTGAGGAACATGCTAAATAAAAGCACAGAAAAACGCGGGACAAAGAGAAGAACTACACAGGACGAGCACTTTCCTGTGTGGTTCTTCTCTTAGCGCTCGTCCTGTGTAGTTCTCTTTGTCCCGCATTTTTCGGCGCTTTTATTTAGCATGTATCCATACCAACTTGCCCATTTGTCGGTGCTCCAGTGAGGAACGTAGATGTAACCGATTATTATTACACCCCAAGTGCTGAACTGTTGACATGGTGATGGCATAGCCGGCCAAACCTTGTTTGTATATTGATTGTATATTGTGAATTACTTTGCGGACTGTGCTATTTAAAAGTTGTGGAGTAAATATATTGATCCGCTCAGCAGCAACCCGTTTTTGTGTTTATTTTAGGATTGTAATGATGCAGCTACACACAACAAAATGAAGCGCAATTCACATTTTATATCCTCGATTGGCATGCCATCTTTTGTGCGTATGCGCCTGCGAAAACATGGGGAGTTCCATCTGTCACTAGGCACACGCTGTTTAGTTGGCGACCTCAAAACTTCAACACATCATCTTTCGGGAGGTTGTGTGCAGATTAGTAAATTAGGGGCTATCTGGAACAGGACTGCCACTGGGAATACCGGAGGGAAAATGGTAATTGGCCATTTCCCTAGAACGCGCCAGGTGGCCAAATTCATGAATATTATGGAACAATACATGCCCCGACGCCTGTGCTCAATTTTAGAAAAGGCAGACACGGCATAGTTGATGGCAGCTGGGATAGATACGACGTTATTACACTATTCCTTTATTTTAGGAATATGCCTATGGTGCCTACTGTTCTGTTTTAGATAAATCGAGTCGGCAGATTTACCACACATTGAGAGCGGTTTAACGAAGCTGGTGCATACACCATTTGTTACCAGAAAATTCTGGAGGCCATCGTAAAGCTCGAAACTAACATTAAGGTATTATCGGCGTGTCTTTTCGGTAGGCAACTGTTAAAGCTCATTAAGGCTTCAATACTTGAGTAGAAAATTGTACCCACTTATTGCTGAGGTAGTTGGCAGCTTGAAAATAAAAAAGTGTTTCATTGACAAGCTGACAAAATCCCTAAAGTCCGTTGTGGCCTCATGTATTGTTGGCAACCTGCATGGCCAGCCACAAAATTTATCTGTCCTTTTCGCACCCTTGGTAACCATGTTTATATCCATTTCATTTCATTTTAATAATTTATGTTTTTCGAGTATTTTATGTTTCTGGATATACAAGGGTAATTTTCCATTCTCAAATTATTGCTCTGTTACATTTATCCCTCTCTCTGGTCGACCCCCCCCCCCACAAAAAAAATCATTATGTGGTAAGAACAGCAGGTCCACAAAAGCTAAACCAGGTTTAAGCGAAATAAAAGAAATGTGATGTGGTTATCACCGAAACCGCAGCCCTTTTGTGGCCAGCAATTATGAAATGTAAAATTCATTTACTACCCAAATACGTACCCGTACGGGCCATATTTACATTTATGGTGACGGCGAGTGGTGGCACTCCGTACCCCGTACCCCAGAAAGAAGCTGTGACCAATCGCGCTTAAGTGTTTATATTAAGAGAGATAGAATCCTGAAATGGTGGCTGTGGCACCTCTGGTCAAGTTCTAGCCAAAGGGCTCCATATCGGCGGACCAGGCACATAGCTATGGAACGTTCTGTGTACCAGGGAAACCCCACGAATCTATGCAGTAGCAGTTCCGCGCTATTTCTCGTGCTGAATGGTAAAATCAAAGCGGTTTTTCAAATGCAGCATTACTTAAAAGGTGACGGAGCGTAGTCTCTTCTATCCTTACCTTCCCTAGGCCTCATGATTGGTGCCGTTTCCGATGAAATATTCTCTAATCAATCAAACCCAGCCACTTTAGTCTGTTTCCTAAAACTAACTTTCTTGGGGGAATCCTTCAAAATTCATAAAAAGCTTACAATTTACAATTCAGAATGAAAATTTCTCATTGACGTATCAACAAACAAAAAGATGCTAGCCTCCTTACGGAAAGTTGCTCACCGATGGAACTATCAATATCTGGCCCAACCACAGTCTTAGCAGTTCGTAGGGGGTTATACCTGAACAAGATATAATAAATAAAAATAAAGGCACTCAGATTAATGGCCTTAGTGATAAGTGTGAGAACACCAGGTGGAATAACATGTCTTGAAAGGACAATAAAACAGAAAAAAATCTCTTTTTCCTATAGTTGACCGCTGCTTATTCCCAGAGTCATTCTATACAGGCTTTATAATATTTGAAGTCCAATCTTGTACACCGACCGCGCACAGCTGCTTCGCGCATATCGCGCGAAGCAGCACTATCACTCTGCAGAATCGATATTCAGCTCTTACCGAGGAAGCAAAGTTTACTACACAGGAAGCCAGCGACAATGTTACCCGCATTATCACTGAGTGTAAAGTAGAAGCCGGGGACACGATGCTTGGCAGGATACTGGTGAACGTTCCCAGGAGGGAGACAAAAGATGTAGTTAGGAAACGGCAAACCATGGCAATCTCGACCCCAGCTTACAGAATAGAGCTAGCGGAGCATTCGAAGTTAATCAACAACCGTACGACAGCTGATATAGGGAAGTATAATATGGAGAGTGCCGAATACGCTGTGAAGAACGGAGGTAGCCTGAAAGCAGGGAAGAGTTGTCTTGGCGTGGGGAAAAGTCAGATGTCCGCACTTAAAGACAAGCAAGGCAATGTCATCACAAATGCGGATAAAATAGTCGCAGTAACCGAGGAGTTCTATAGGAATCTTTTGAGTAGCCGGGATACCCAGGATAATGCCTAACGAGAAAGTAGCTCAGAGAAGATAGATATCCCACCAGTAACGAGAGAAGAACTAAGGAAGGCCTTGAAAGAAATGAAAGGGGGCAAAGCACCTGGTGAAGATCAGGTAACAGCAGTCCTCTTGAAGGATGGCGCAGTAATTGTACTTGAAAAACTGGCAAATTTCTATACGCAATGGGTAATGACCGAAAGTGAACCGGAATCTTCGAACAACGCGAACATATTCCTATTCCATGAGAAAGGTGACACGAAGGACTTGAAAAATTGCAGGCCGATAATCTTGATGTCCGTCGTGTACAAGGTATTAACCAAGGTAAACGCTAACAGAAGTTCGGCCAGCTTAGATTTCATTCAATTTAAGGAACAAGGAGAGTTGTGTGAAGGCTATTCAACAATGGACCATATTTACACGATAAATCAAGTGATCGATAATTGCGCGGAGCATACTGAACCCCTATACACAGCCTTAACAGATTATTAGAAATCATTTGAATCGGTTGAAAACTTAGCAGTCATTCAGGAATTACGAAACAAGGGTCTATAACGGCATTATGTAAGAATTCTAGATGATATTTACAATGGGTCCATAGATACCATCATCCTCCATGAGGAGAGCAGTATAATACCCATAGGCAAAGGCTTCAGACAAGGAGACACAATCTCTCCAGTGGTATTCACAGCATGTTTACATGAAGTGTTCAGAATATTGGATGAGGAAGAGATGGGAGTAAGGGTTAACGGAGAATACCTCAGTAACCTCAGGTTTGCTGATGATGTTGCCTTGCTAATTATCTTGGGGGGCGAATTACAAAACATGCTTACCGCACTGGACAAAAAGAGTAGAACCGTGGGCCTGAAAATTATTATAAAAAACTAAAAATAATATGAAAAACTAAAGTAACGATCAATAACCTCGGAACAGCCCAGCTGTTTGAGATAGGTGGTGAGTCAGTGAAAGTGGTAAGCGAATACGTCTACTTAGGCCATGTTGTGACCCTGGATTTAACGAAGAGGCAGAGATAATTAGAATTATAAGAATGGAGTGGAGTGCATTCGGCAGGCGTTCTCAGATAAGGAATGGCAGTATACCATCGTCCCTGAAAAAGAAAGTGTCTAACAGCTGCATCTTACCGGTACACACCTAAGGGGCAGAAACTTGGAGAATAAGAGGGTTCAACCTAAATTGAGGACGAATAACGGGGCAATGGATCGGAAGATGATAGGTGTAAAATTAAGGGACAAGAAGAAAGTGGAGGGGTTAGGGAAAAACGCGTGTTTATGACATATAAGTAGGAATTAAGAAGAAATGCGCGTGGGCAGGGCATGTACTGCGAAGGTAGGATAATCGTTGCCAATAAGCGTAGAGGATCCCTAGAGATGGCAAGCTTAAAAGGGGGCGCCGTTCTAGAAAGTTTATTTGGCTGACAACAAGAAACGGACATTTATTAAAAGTAATGGCTCAAGACCACATAGGGAAGAGGAGGAAGGAAAGATTTAAACCTCAATTGTGTCCCAACATGGAGGAGACCAGGACGAACCACCAAAGTGCGGATAAAGTCTCTTTGATGCGGCCCTTCGGACGGACCCAGTCCTCGTAAGCGAGTACTCAGGCAGGCCGATGTGTCTCACGTTGCCCTACCAGACCTATGCAGTCCCATACAAGGTGAGGGATCGTTTACTTCCGTGACTGCCCACATGCGTAGAATACGTACGAAGGGTCGGATGGTGCTGCGCCGCAGATGAAATGTCTTCGGAAGCTGCTGCCGTGGAATTGCCGCTCCTCATTTTTCTAGTTGAGGCGTGCCTCCACGCGGCCACGACGTCATCAGTTAAAGCGTATACGGAGCGCGCACGGTTAAGGTAGACATGTGCAGCACGAGTAAGCCTAGGATGCACTACGTCCTGGTTGATGGGCACTGTTGAAAGGATCTCCTGACGGCTGCGCTGTTTTGCGGTAGCGGCGTTTGCGGCTGCCGTCAAGCTGAGGGCGGAAATTACGACAAGCCTCGCTCGCCAGCTGATGGGCCCACTCACTACCGACGGCTCTTACGTGCCCGGGTGTCAGGCGAACGGTCACAGTTATGCCAGTGCGCAGTCGCAACGTTGCACAGGAACGTTTAATGTTATGAGCCACGGAGTGCCGTCTGGGTGGTCCAATGAGATGGGCTGATGAGATCAAAACGTTTGCGGGGATAAATTTGTCGCAGTTAACACCGAACCTGGGTAATTATAGATAAATGGGAGAGGACTTTGCCCTGCAGTGGGCGTGGATAGGCACGTATGATGGCAGCTGCTTCATGTGCCAGTAGATTCCAACCGCCAGCAGCCACAGTCGGCCTATTTTTGTACATGTTGGAATTTCAAACTTGACACACAAGCCGTAGAC
This sequence comes from Haemaphysalis longicornis, assembly GCF_048455015.1. Classification (NCBI taxonomy): domain Eukaryota; kingdom Metazoa; phylum Arthropoda; class Arachnida; order Ixodida; family Ixodidae; genus Haemaphysalis; species Haemaphysalis longicornis. The sequence goes on along the minus strand of NW_027526233.1, from coordinate 35,369,947 downwards.
GCAGAATTTGCCATTGACAACTTCTCCACAGTCGCAATAAAACTTTACATGTTTCCCCATATTGAGGAAGGCCGATACATATCACAGGGAGCAAAGCGGTGACTTGTTTCGGCAGCGACAGAGTGCCACAAGACAGTACTTGTCCTTTCGGCCCCCCGCATTGCTCCCTTTGCAGCGCATTCCAATACCCACCGCATGCGGAATCCGCAGCAGCTGATGTGGCAACCACCACAAGTGTTGTTTATTATGCTTCTGGTACGGACCGCAACAGATCTGTTGTAACACTCGATCGGCGTGCCGCGGGCTTCAACGGCGATGCCTATCGGCAGCACCGATGCGACATCGGGTTCGAGATAACGTGCATGTGCTAGTGCGCGGCCACCCTGACATGACCAGCTTGTCTATGTCGCAGGATTGAAAGTTGGGCGAGTTGGTGTTGCGACATGGTGACTAAACAGCGCAGAAGACGAAACACAGAGAAGAGCAAAAACAGGACGAGCGCTGACTATCAACTGTGATAAGTGTTCCATTCTCCGCAGTATTGCGGATATTCTGAAGGTATTTAAAGAAAATGGTATGGGACTTAAGTACACATTTGAAGTAATGAAAGAAAATTGCATTCAATTTCTTGACCTCTCCCTAAAATTCGGCGAAGAACATGTTTGCTGGAAATTCGCCCCCAGATCAGTTAAGCCCTTGTTAAACTATAAGTCAGGCCATAGTAAACTTGTGAAAAACTCTATAGCGTTCTCTAACCTACGTTCTGCCCTGTTTAAATCATGTGTGCACTCAATGGGCGCCAGTTTTAAGGAACAGGTAAAAAAACTTACGGAGGCGGGTTTTCCAAAACTGTGCCTTGGCCTCAGCGTGTAATAAACTGGTCAAAGTAGTAAAAGGGTGTGAAAAGCCCGCCACTCAGAGGGAACCAGATCAACGAAAAAAGTATGCTGTTGTTCCGTATATTCACCGAACCACCCATAGGTTGAAGAAGATAGCGTCTAGATATGGGGTGCAGGTGGCCATATCTGCCCCAAATAAACTCGGTAGAGTGTGTGCTTTAGTTAACCGAAAGAAGCAAGGTTCCGGCGCCAATAACTACAAAGATTGCTCGGTTAAACACAATAATAAGTATGTCACTTGTTGTATGTGTGTTGTTTACCAAATACCGTTATCATGTGGACGGGTATACGTCGGCCAGACGGGCCGTTGTATTAATGTACGTTTAAGAGAACACTTCAATTCGTTGAAGGGTACGCCGACGTCCCACATGTCAGAACGCTGTCGGTCTTGCCCCACGCCTTCATGCGAGCCCATACTTGATAAAACTGTCATTCTTTTTAATCATTCTAATCAGCGTAAACGTGAAATAATAGAGGCTTCACACATAAAAAAGCTCGGTGACGCTTGCATTAGTCATGCATCAGTATGTTTGCAAGAGAAAGAAGTAGCTTTTCTTGATTGCCGATAAAGGTTTTGATTCTGCTTGTTCACTCTTTTTCTGATTGTCTGAGGTGATACCGACGGAGTGCACGCGCTTTTTTACTTGTGACCTTGTATATAAATATGTTTCTTTTCCAATAAACCCCAGTTGATAGTCAGCGCTCGTCCTGTTTTTGCTCTTCTCTGTGTTTCGTCTTCTGCGCTGTTTAGTCACCATGTTGTCTATGTCGGTCTTTTTGGCCGCCGCTATTACAGAGGGTGCTTTGGCAGCCGCGACCACTGTGGGCGGCACCGCTCGTGAGGCGCGCGAAGAGCGGGCGCCGCTCGGCGCGCGTCGCTGCTGCGTCATTGTTGCTGTTGTGCGCCTGTGCTCGGAAGAAACTGCCGCGTCATGGTTCTGTCAAACAGCTACGTATAACGGCACGTTGTGGGCTGCGAGTTTATGCGCCCGTTTTGGTAGTTGGTTGACGGTTGGATAGTCTGGAGCGGCTTTTATCCTTCAAGTGGTCATGGTTTCAGATCACTGGGCGCAATTAGGGCAGAGTGAGTGGAGGGTCTTGCGGAATGATGTTGCGTGTCTCGCATAGAGGGAAAAAAGCTGCTGGAGCGCAACATTTTTATATTGATAACATTATATGACAAAATAGATCAATGTGAAGAATGTAACATAAAGAGAACGTTTATTCGTCTGAGCATTCCGTCGACCTTCACAGCCCTTGAGCAAAAACCGCAGTTATCAGGCGTCGTATAAAAAAGCCCCTGCCCGCCTCCAGGAAAGTAAAGGCCGTTAGAGCTGTGGGGAGCGCCTTGGCACACCTTCTTGCCTAGAGGGTGTTACCCGGAGACCCTCGCCGCGAGCTCCCTTCCCTTGCCCTCCTCGCCTGCCATGCGGCTACCGGGCCGCAAGACTGGGGAGACGTCGGCACCCGAGGGATGGCGCTGGCAGACACGGGGCAGAAGCAGCGATGGGGAGGAGCGGGCGGGGGAGTGAGAGAAGAGCCGCGCGCGGGGACTCGGAACTCGGGACGCGAAGTGTGATGATGGTGTGTGTGTGTGTATGCCCGTACTGTCGACAGCGTGGAGGATGTAAGTAAAGAGTTCTTTCACGCAACCGCAGTGTGCCTCATTCCTTGGCATGCCGTAGAGAGCAGGCCCACATCTGGCGCCCGAACGTGGGGCTGATGTCAAGCCCACCCGTGGACATTTGCTCTCTGCGGCTGCCGGGAAGGGGCCCACTGCGGCTTGGGACGGCATTCCTTTGTTCCGGGAAGGAAGCGCCATTTTGGCAGTGGGAGACCAGGGCTTTGAGCCGTGTAGATGCATGTTTGTAAATTAGTTTTGAGGCCAGTGTTTTAGTTTGCTTAGGTTTTACGATGGCTGTAGATGCCTGAAGTTTTTCTTGCGTTTTTTTCTCTGTTGTTCGGGTAACGTCCTGAGTGGTTACATTGCGAGTGTATTTAGCGTTTGTAGGGATATTAGTCGCTTGTGTATTTTGACGTGTTCCTACTGTAGTTTTTTTTTGTATTTTAATGTGGCTGTAGTTCAGCCCCGTTGGTCGAATGTATTGTCTTGACGTTCGTTTTTTGCTTCCATTATAGATTTGTGTGTGGAGTGTGTTTGTCGCGTTGCGTATGTAGTTAGCGCGGCTTCCTCTGTATTTCGCGTCTACAGTTTGGCGTGGTTGAGCCAGCTTTTTGTTGGGTAGTTCGCTGGAAATGGCTCCCACCACAAGGAGAGAGACGGGAGAGAAGGAGGAGCCGCAGGGCTCGGGGGGAGACTCCGCGGCCGCTGCGCAGGAGGCTGCTGGCCAGTTGCAGCCCGCAGATCTCGCCTCAATGATGAGGCAGATGACCGGGATGTTCGCGGAGATGACCCGAATGCTCGGTTCGGCGCTAGCTGCTCCCACCGCGGGTCCTGTAGTGCCGGTCTCGAAGCCGCGTTTGAATATCGAGGTTCCCTCCTATTCCGGCTACGGAGACGTGAAATCCGTTTGCGAATACCTGCAGCAACTGGATTCGTATCAGACTGCGGTAGGCGCATCGGATGATGACGTGCTGAGGCGGGTCCTGCCCGTGGCACTGGTAGGAAGCGCTGCGCGTTGGAGGCGCTGCCAACCGGCTTTCGAGTCGATGGCAGATTTTAAGGACCGCTTCCGCGCTGAATTCCTGCCACCCGATTACGAACACCGTATGAGGGACGAGCTTGCCCTTCGCACGCAGCACCCTGAGGAGAGTCTCCTCGAGTACGTGCGGGCTATGCAGGAGCTGTACGAACGGGCCGACCCCGAGGCAGCCGACGCGGTCAAGGTAGCGCGCGTGTGCAGGCAATGCCACCCGCGTTTCAGACCGTACCTGCGAGGCCGGAGTTTTCGCAACTTGGAGGCCCTCGCACAAGAAGCCCGGGTAATTCCGGCGGATTTACTCGCCGAGCTTCACTACAGGTTGCCGCCGAGACCCGAGGAATCGCTCGAACCGGGTTGCGCCTGGTCGGGAGGGGGAGCGGATAACGGCCCCACAAACTCCTCGGTCGGAAGCAACGCAGGCGACGGAAGAGGGAGGCAGGACGAAGCAGCCCGCTTGTGCTGGTTTTGTCACAAGCCTGGCCACTTCTCCCGTCAATGCCCCGAGAAAATGCGTAGCACGCAGGGAAACTCGGATCGCCGGCGGCGGTGAAGGGCGGTAGCTTGTCGTCGCCGGCGGAAAGCGAGAAGGGGGGGGGGGGCAGGCAGAAGGGGTGCAAGGGAGCCCCCAGAGCACCACGACGCTGGCGCCGGCGGCCAGCTGGCCCCCTCCGCATGTAGGGCACACGGGGACCCATCCTCGGTGGCCCCATTCATGCGAGTGCAATTAGTCGGTCAAGAACTTTTTGCACTGGTCGACACGGGCTCGACGGTTTCTCTCATCGGGGACGAAATCTTCGAAGCCTGCCGGAAAAGAAGAATCCGGGTCAGGCCCGCCGAGACACCCTTGAGCTTAGCAGCGGGTTCGGCAAAAGCAGACGGAGCTGTGAGACTCACGCTCGGTTTTGATAGCAGAAAGCGCAGACAGCGTTTTGTTTGCTTGCCTGGTTTGTCTGTTCCAGTCATACTGGGCAGAGATTTCCTCTCGAGGGAGGGTGTTGTGCTCGACATGGGGAGGAACGGCTACCAGTACGGGCCGCAACCCCCTTTCTTTCCTTTCGCGAACGCGCCGATGCACGGTTTACAACCGCACGGGGCAAATAGACTCTACTGCGCTGCGGAAGGCCAGGGAGAGGCGTCAGGAAAGAGGAGCACTGATGTAGAAGCGATCGTCGCATCTTTTTCAGGATCCGATGATCAGCGCCGAATGTTGGCGGGAAGTTTGCTCCCCTTATCGGAAGGGGGTGGCGGAAGCGCGCGCGCCGAGTGCAGTGGTTTCATGGGCGGCGCGCGCCGCCCCGAGAGGGGGAGGAAAGAGCCGGAAGGAGGAGTCGAGGCCGGCCGCAAAGGGAAAGCGGAGCGGCATCTCGCAGCGGCGCTTTCTCGCCCCCCGAGAACAGAGGCAGAAAGGAATCTGTCTTGGGGGGAGGTAGTGAGTAAGGAAGAGCTCATTGAGGCCCAGAAAGCAGACGGTCTGTGCCAGCGGGTGCTGAAAAGGCTAGCGGGAGGCGTAGCTTGCACCGGTAACGCTGAGGGGTTTGACGCGTATCTGCTGGGCGACGATGGCTTATTACTTCGCTACTTTCCCCAACTGGACGACGAAGAGGCGGTTTCATCCCCCTTTCGAGTCGTGGTCCCGAGGAAGTTGCGGAAACGGTTCATGCGGTACTTTCACGACTCGGCGCTGGCAGGACATGGCAGCGGCAGTAAGACTTACGACAAGTTATGCCGTGTCGCGACCTGGCCAGGCATGAGGAGAGACGTAATGAGCTATTCCCGCGCTTGCCCTCTTTGCCAGGTAGCGAAGCCGCGCGCTGGGAAACCTGTGGGTTTCATGAAGCCGGTGGAAAGCAGCTACCCGTGGCAGATTGTAGCGTGTGACGTAATGGGACCCCTCCCAAGATCCGCGCGAGGAAACCAGTTCATTCTGGTTATAACGGACCACTTTTCTAATTGGGTGGAGTTGTTTCCCCTTAGAAAGCTAGCGTCGGAGCGGATCGTAGAGAAGCTGGTGGAGACATTCACTCGTTTCGGCTTCCCCTCCGACCTGATCACTGACAATGCTTCGTATTTCACAAGCAAAGTCTTTTCAGACTGTTGTCGAGCGCTGCACATTCGGCACAGGAAAACGAGTCCTTATCATGCTCAGAGCAACATCACTGAGAGGGTGAACAGGAACCTGAAGTGCATGCTGGTTGCGACAACCAAGGAGCATAAGGACTGGGACGCGCGTTTGCCTGAGCTGGCTTTCGCGACTAGGACTACCGTAAATAGGTCAACAGGTTTGACACCAGGTTACCTAAATTTCGGTAGAGAGATCGCTTTTCCAATGGAAAATGCACTGCTGTACGCGGCGGCGGGTAACGCCCCTTCTCTGTCGCAGTACGCGGCTAGGCTCCGGGAACGCCTTTGGGCAGCGCAACGCACGGCTCGGGAGAACCTCGACGTGGCGCGCATGGAGCAAGCCGAGCAGTATAACAAAGGCCGTCGTCACCTTGTGTACAACATCGGTGACCTAGTGCTAAGGAGAACGCACCCACTCAGCAACGCTGCACGTGGTTTCACCGCAGCGCTCGCACACAAATGGCAAGGGCCATACAGAATTACGGCGCAGACGACTCTGCTCACGTATGAGATGCAGTCGCTTGAAAGCGACGAGCTGGTGGGTCCTGTGCACGTTAGCGATCTCAAGGCCTATCACGTTCGCACTGGCGATGACGAACAGGTGGTAGCGGAACCAGAAGGTGGAAGTCCCGCTTCTAATGACAGAACGGCCGGCGACAGGGTTCGCACCCATCGTTACGACCTGAGGGTGCGGTAGTGTCTACCCCCCACGGGTCTGGGTCTCACGTTGTTCTACCACGGAGCAACCCGCAGCACAGTCACCGCTTCAAGTTTCATCGCGCCACCTGTGCGGTGGTGCGAGGCGTGGTTTTGTGCCTGGCCGTTACGATGACACGCCGCGGTGGCTCAGTGGCTAAGGCGTTGCGCTGCTGAGCACAAGGTCGCGGGTTCGATTCCCGGCCGCGGCGGCCGCTTTTCTGATGGAGGCGAAAAGCGAAAACGCCCGTGTGTACGAGATTTCGGCGCACGTTAAAGATCCCCAGGTGGTCAAAATTAATCCGGAGCCCTCCACTACGGCGCGCCTCATCGCCTGCGTTGCGTCGGCGTGCTAAACCCTACAATCAATCAATGGCCGTTACGATGCCAGCCTGGGCCTGCCGACAGCGGGCCCTTCCGGTGCGACCCGGGAGCTTCGCACCACCGGCCTGGTGGTGCGGGGCGAAACGTTCGTGCCTGGGCGTTGCGAGTCCGGCCCGGGCCTGCCGAGCAGAGGGCCTTCCTGGTTCGACCCGGGAGCTGTTGCCACGGTCCGGGGGTCCTACCGCCCTTCGGAGATGCGAGGCGGCTGCGGTTCGCCTCCTTGTCAGCGGCGGAGCCCTGTTCGTGGATTGGGGACCTGCTGAGCTCATCGCGGAGCTGTAGCCCTGGCGTGGAGGCGCCGGTGGGCGCAGAGCCTACAGCTCGCTCTGGGGCTGCGAGCGCCCATCAACCGGGTTTGCCCCGGGCTCATCGCGGCGCCTACGGTTCCGGCGCCGAGCAGCGGAGATCGGAACACCGGGGCGCTGTCGAGAGGAGCCTGCCCGTTCTATGGATTCCTGCGCCGGGCACCCGAGAATGCGCTCCTGCGGACGCCTACGTGGTGACGATGGCGACAGAGCGGCATGCTGCCACACTTCGGCGGGTGCCAGCCCACCCACAGCCGCACAGGGCGGCCCCAGGCGCCGACCAGTGGTTCCTCGTGCACTAGAACCCCGAGGGTGATCTTCAATGATGGACCCGTATCCCGTGTTTGAGGGGGGGAGAGATGTGGGGAGCGCCTTGGCACACCTTCTTGCCTAGAGGGTGTTACCCGGAGACCCTCGCCGCGAGCTCCCTTCCCTTGCCCTCCTCGCCTGCCATGCGGCTACCGGGCCGCAAGACTGGGGAGACGTCGGCACCCGAGGGATGGCGCTGGCAGACACGGGGCAGAAGCAGCGATGGGGAGGAGCGGGCGGGGGAGTGAGAGAAGAGCCGCGCGCGGGGACTCGGAACTCGGGACGCGAAGTGTGATGATGGTGTGTGTGTGTGTATGCCCGTACTGTCGACAGCGTGGAGGATGTAAGTAAAGAGTTCTTTCACGCAACCGCAGTGTGCCTCATTCCTTGGCATGCCGTAGAGAGCAGGCCCACAGAGCAAACCAGAGGAACATTTAGAATTCGGCGATACACTGTGAATTAGGGAGTATGAAAAAGCGAATTAAGGTTTATACTAGTTAAATAAAAGACGTCAATGTACATAACCGTAACAAAACTGAATTATGAAGACACTGGAAAAAACAAGAATCCGTGCGACCTAAAAAGGGAATAAATAAGGCGGATTTTGGAGTGAATCAAGGGAACTTCAAGTAAAAAGGTGAATGAAACTTACTGACACATGTCAAGGTGTGCTAAGATGAAACACGAAGCGAAATAAATTGTGAGGATTCAAAAGCAACTAACAATGAATAAAGAAGTCAATTGAGATAGATAAAATGAATAACATGAACCCAACTAAATTCAGATGGACCGTAGGTAATTATAAAGACAAAGCAGATGGAGGGGAACCAATGCGAATGAAGCGTAATCAGGGTCAGATAAGATGAATCAAAATAATTACGATGGGTCACTGAGGTGATAACGTGTATCAATATGAATTATGCTGAAATAAATTAGATTAAATTACATTAGAGAATAGACAGAAAATATGAGGAATTAGTTTATTTATTTTGTTTTATTTTCCTTCATTGTATATTAACTGTTGTGCCATAATTGAATTTGGTGGTTTTTAAATCACCGGGGTTTGTGTTAATTCAGATTTTTTTATCTTAATTTCCTCAATCATTTCGTCCAAGTCACTTTGTTTCCTCGCAATTCATATTGATTTCTTTTAATTTGCTATGTCTACTTTCTAATAAGGTCGGACGTTTTTAATTGGCATTGCTTCCTGGTAATTCCATTATATCTTAGATGGACTACATTGTTCTACAAATTGTTTATTCTGATTTTTCGTAATTTAGAATATTTCTTTCTAATTTCTCTGTATTTCTTATGGATTCATCTCGGGCCATCTCAATTCATTTTAGTTGCTATTGATTCAATTTATTAGCTTCATTACATTTATACACGTTATTTCAGTCAGTGACGCACCTAAATTTATTTTGATTCAAGTTTTTTTACTCTGGTTACGCTTGATTCGCATTGATTTCTCTCCATCTACTTTGTCTTCGTAATTCACTTCAGTCCATCTGGATTTAGTTGGGTTCAAGTTATCATTATGTCTGACGTAATTCACTACTTTATTCACGGTTAGTTGCTTTTATTCCTCACAAATATTTTGCTTCGTATTCATTTTCTTTTACCAATCAAACTTCCTACTACAAATCAATCTTTGACCATACTTAGATACCATGATGAATGTGTAGCTTTTATGATGGCCTCATTGCAATAGATAGTCGGTCTTTTCTTCGCAATTTTACACCTGCACGAGTGAACTCTCTATATTTCCTATGTAATCATTCCCGTGAAGGGTATGATTGTAGCAACTTTGAAAAAAAAGGCCCATTTTAATGATAAAAGCATATTTTTAACGCCAATATAAGTATTTCAAACATAAACGTCCATCCACTGGCATTTCCCGAAAGGCGAATTTAAATCCGTATATATTTGAAAATAATATATTTGAACCATGGGAAATATATCACTGTTTGGTTTGAATATATTCACACTATAGCAACATGTCGAGTATGAGCTCAGTCGTTGGTAATAAAGCCCATCAAAAGAACCAGTTTACTCCGCCGTTTTACTCACTGATGTACATGGTATCCAATACAGCGCCGAAACGATCCATGCACATTATCGTCCAATTTGCAAAGCTTTGTCCTGAAAGTTTGAGAAAGTAGTGTACCGGCGTAAATCATTAGAGTTTAAATAACACTTTTTATATAACACGCGAATCTGAGAACGTACGAGACCGTAATTTAAGATGGAAAGCATCCGGTATTTATTTAAAATCAACACTTGGCTGAAAGAAAATTTCGGGTTATAAATTTAGCGCGCAAACAATGTTTCGGCCATTTACTATGAAAAGATAGCACGCTCAACGGGAAGATCAGAGTCTTACAATCGATATTGCTTAACAAAAAATGCTAATATTCATGTGGATACGTTTACTTTTGCAACCGAAAAAGTTTTTACTGCATGGATAAATCTAGGATTTTAAAATGGGTCATTTGATGGATCTTCCGTGATGATTGGGTGATAAATAGGTGAGGGCACCCGCCGCGGTGGCTCAGTGGCTAAGGCGTTCTGCTGCTGAGCACGAGGTCGCGGGTTCGATTCCCGGCCGCGGCGGCCGCTTTTCTGATGGAGGCGAAAAGCAAAAACGCCCGTGTGTACGAGATTTCGGCACACGATAAAGGTAGCCCTCCACTACGGCGCGCCTCATCGCCTGCGTTGCATCGGCGCGTTCAACCCTACAATCAATCAATCAAATGAATAGGTGACGGCGCAGCACATCCAATAATTGTGCATATTACAGTTTTTTTGTGGTCATAGAATTTGTCCCCAAGATGAAACTCTTTTAATTTAAGCTGCTTGCATTCCGGACATCTACGCCCCCTTTTTACAGTTATTTTCCAGTTTTATTTCTTATTTGCCTATTCATCGAAAAGTCTCACGTGCTCAAACTGTGGAATACACGCCACCTGAGATGTCGACAGAGTAGAAAAATCAGACAAATGCCAGGCTGAGGGTAGGGGCCAAATATTAGTTTTAACATCAGAAGACGCCACAACACAGTACACGTAATACACTCTGGGGTTGACTGACATATTTACACATGAAAAACCTATTTACTCAAGAGAAAATGTGGTGAGGATGGTTGTGCAAACAGTTCTTACGGCAACACGACCAGAAACGGTTAGTAGAAGGACAACACACTATCACCTATTTTAAAACGCTGTTCTTATTTTGCTCCGAACTCTCTTCCACTGCTGATAATTTGGCGGTAGCACCTAAAAAACATACGATTGTCGAAGATTTGGCAAATTTGTACCGCCTAAAGGGGCCCTGCTCAAAAAATACGTTTGTTTCATTCGAAAGATTGCCTCGTTCGAACCATCGTGGCACCTATCTTAACACAAACTTCGCTCACATAAGCTATATCATTACAAAAAAGGGGAATGGCGTTGCGATGAACCAGCTAAATTCCGGCCACGGAACCTACCATGTCATATGTGCCAGCTCTGCGGTCGGCTGAAGGGGGAAAGAGCCAACAAAAATTGGGCAGTGCTTATCAGCTTGCCTAAAGAGCTATTTGCCCTTATATTCACCACACATTTTTTTATAGCATTGAGAATGGTTGGACAAACAGTGGACGTTACGAAAGTACACGTAATCTTAGATACGGATACGTACTGCTGTTGGTTCTCGCGCTCTATACTTGCTTCAGCTGCACAGCACTGCGGGGCTGTGCGGTTGTCTCAGACGACACTGGCCGTCTGGCTTAAGCAACGGTGTTTTACGTGACCATATCTGTCGAAAAAACAGCATATTTCCCAAAACACAATATTTTCGACCTTAAAAAAACAAGCCCGTTAGAAACACGGTGAAAACCAAAGCAAAGGCAGAAAACGTTTCCCCGCGGTATTGTGGCGCCATCTAGGTTGACTAGCCGTAAACAAGGCTTTACAGCACAATAGCTTTTGCTCAAAGAACTCCTTTTCTGATGTTATCGCAGACCAAATGAAAAGAGAGTTTGGCGGGAGAATCAAAGTTTTACCTTCAATTGATTAATCTCTCAGGGAATAAACCAGCTTTGGCTTCTCGACAAGCGCTGGGGGGAATAGAAAGCAGATAATCATTCGAATAAAACAAACTCGTACTCTGTCTGCATGGCTGCTTTAAACAACGCGCCTTATAGCATGTTGCCGCGAACCATGTATGCGTTTTTTTTGTTTATTTATTTTTTTTGTCTGCCCGGCCACTCCAGCCCTGTTATCTTTGTCAAGCGAAGCGCGTCTTGCATTCTTTATTTTTATGGCGCACGGTGCATCTCATTTAGATAAGCAGACTGTTTCGTCTTAACGTCACTCCCAGAATAATCTTCTCTGATCTATATGTTCTGGATGTAATCGATGGTTCGACAAACACTCGCGCCGAAAGAAAAATGCCTGCAGAGCAGACGCCACAGCTTTCCAATTGTCGACGCTCGCTCGCACACGTCACTTTGTTGACTGCTGATTCGCCGAATGTGTATTCTTTGAGTTGTTAGAGGAGCACAAGTTCGCTCGAATAAACGTGTTTTTCTTCAAGACAGCTCCGTCGTGTCTGGCTTCGTGACATCTGGTAAGGTGCTGGGTACGCACCCTTCATGCTCTTTAGAACACCTGGAAGCCGCAAAGCCAGTCCAACCAGGGAAAACCGCCGACTGCAAGGATTACTACCCGTGTTTGGCCTTCTGCCAGAAGGGCCCAAGATAATGAACGCTGCAACCAACACTATGGGGCAAGAAGCAACATCACCAATCGTCCTGCAGCAACCACGGGAACCGCCGTCATTCCGAGGACCCCCGCAGAAGACCCAAAAGAATGGTAGGAGAAACTAGAGCGCGTCCGGAAATTCAACAGGTTGGATGACGCACAAACGTTCCGTCATGTTTTCTTTTAGTTGGAAGATTTAGCTCGCACTTTGTTCGAGAACAACGGGAGCTCCTTGACTAAATCAGCTCACTTCAAAAGCGAGTTTATTAGGACCTTCACTACCGTTGTCAGAAAAGAACGCGCTGCGCTTTTGATTGAAACTCGAACGCAGCACCCCAACGAAGGTGTCGTGATCTTCGTTGAGGAGATGAAGCGACTTTTTCGCCGTGCGGACCCCAAATTGACCGAATAAAAGAAGCTCAGGTTTTATATGCGTAGAGTCAATCAAGAGCTTTTTGCTTGTCTTCTTCGCAACCGCCCTAAAACGGTGGCCGAATTCGCGTCTGAAGCTGCCGCGCTTGAGAAGACGCTAGAAATTCGAACTAGGCAGTACGACCGCCATGTGAACGCACTGTTCTCGGAGACCATCGGTGCCACAACTGGAAGCTCCCATAAATTGCGCGAGATCATCCGAGCAGTGGTAAGGGAGGAGATTCGGAAGCTTTTTACAACGACGCCGCAACCTCAAGTGGCTTCCATGACTGATGTAATCTGAGAAGTCCAAAACACACTGGGAACTTCTACGCCGTCGGAAGCACCGCGCGAACCACAAGCCATGACCTACTCCGCGGCTGTTCGTCAACCCCGCCACGATCCAACACGTCGTCATAAAGCCCCGCCGTACCGCCGTCCTCTGTCGCCCGCATTACCCCCTGCAGCGCAAAACCAGAACTTGAGGAAAAAGGACGTCTGGCGAACACCCGATAATCGTCCGATTTGCTACCACTGCGGATAGGCCGACCACATCTACAATGGCTGCCCATAGAAGAGGCTCGGTTTGCGAGGGTTCTCTGTCGACGCACCCCGCCCCCGACCCGGCCATCGCCCATCGGAGATCGAAGAATACCTTTCCCATATCAGCCCTGGACCAGCCCTTTTCAGCCGATCGCCGTCGCAATACCGATACCAGTCGCCCAACCGCCGTAGAAATGCTGATTTCGCACGTGGAAGATATCCCAGCCAACGCTGGGGAAACTAAAAGCAGCAACTTGTGGATGTAAAGTTGCTCTACGGCGAAAAACCGGAAACCCTCCAACGATGCGAGGACGCGCCGAAGACACTTATTAACGACATGCCCTCATCCCGACGTCCCGACCTATCCCTGACGAGACTCCCGAACGCGACGACAGCTACACGGCGCGGCGCCTACCCGATATGACCTGGACTGCCGCTGAGAAGACGACGACAACGATGACGCACAGTGCATGACTGTCAACATGCACAAGCCGAGATGCGACGCCCCGACGCACCCGCAACTCGACGAAGGCGGCATCCGACGTCAAGGTGTCCATCGACGGCTTTGACGTAGTCGCCCTCGTAGACACGGGAGCCGACTACTCAGTAATGAGCGGACCATTTGCGTACAAGCTGAAGAACGTTATGACCAGATGGGACGGTCCGCACATACGCACAGCAGGAGGCTATCTCGTGACGCCTTTAGAACGTGCACATCCAGCGTTTCCATAGGCGGCCCTACCTACCCTGCCGCGTTCGTTATCTTGGCTAACTGGTCCAGTGACGTGATTCTCAGAATCGACGTTTTGACGGACAACGGCACAATAATTGATTTGCAGACCAAGTCCATAACTTTTTCCTCGGATCACTCCATGACGCCGGAACCAAACCCCGAACACCGTGCAGCTGTAAGAATCGCTGATGATCATGCCACCCTGCCACCCCGCGCTAGCTTGATGATCACCGTCTACTGTGAAGGTGCTGCTCTTGACGTCGACGCTATCCTGGAGAGTGACCAAAGGCTGCTTCTCGACCGTGGTGTAACTGTCGAAAGAGGTATTGCGTGGTTTAGAAATGCAAATCCCACGTTTTGTTCACCACTTTGATGAAGGAGTACCAGCAGTTAAACAAGGGCTCTGCAATTGCGTTCCTCAAAAAAATGCAAGAAGCGAGTGACGTCATCGCAGACGCCAACTTTGAAAGCGCACCTCAAGATACCTTCAGGCTTCCGCATCCCTTCGACGTGACTCCGGCGCTACCGCAAGAAGAAAGGAACAAGGTATTGGCTTTGCTGCGTCGCTACAGCGAGTGGTTTTTGTGAAACTCAAAGTTTGGTCAGACCTACTCGACAGTCACCGTACCGCGTCGCTTCCAACGAGCGCGAAGCCATACGGGCTCAAGTCGACGACACGCTCAGCGACGACATTATACAGCCATCGAAAAGGCCGTGGGCTGCGCCAGTCGTACTCGTAAAGAAGAAAGACGGCACAATAAGGTCCTGCGTTGACTACCGGCGATTGAACAAGGTCACCAAAAAAGACGTGTACCCCCTTCCGTGAATCGACGATGCCCTCGACCACCTCTGCCACGCGAAGTACTTCTTATCGATGGATCTGAAGACAGGCTACTGGAAAACTAAAGTGGACGACAGAGATCGAGATTAGACTGCATTCATAACCCCGGACGGCCTATTCGAGTTCAAGGTGATGCTGTTTGGGCAATGCACGTCGCCAGCAACGTTTCAGAGAGTCAACGTTTCATGGACACTGTGGTAGCTGGCCTGAAGTGGCGCAGCTGCCTCGTATACCCCGACGACATTGCGGTATTCTCCCGGACTTTCGACGAACACCTTGCAAGGTTGCAGTCTGTACTCGAGGCCATTCGTACGTCGAGGTTAAGGCTGGAGCTCGAAAAGTGCTGCCTTGTGTACGAGGAACTCAAGTTTTCAGGACACCTCTTCAACGCCGTGGGAGTCCTGCCTGACTCGGCGAAAACATCAGCCATAGCCAACTTCCCAAGAGCGAAAGATAAAAAGAGGGGGCGAAGATTTCTTGGACTGTGCGCATACTACCGGCGCTTTGTCTCAAGCGTCACACGCATTGCAGAGCTACTCACGCGCCTCACAAAAGATAGCACCCCTTTCTCCTGGGAAACAGCCCAAGAAAAATCATTCTGCGAGCGGCAACAACGCCTGCAAAACCCGCCCGTGCTCGCTCATTTCGACGAAAACGCCGAAACGGAAATGCAGACGGACTCCAGCGATACAGGTTTGGGTGCTGTCCTTGTCCAAAAGCAAAGCGGTTGCGTAAAGGTAATCGCCTATGCAAACCGTACTCTGTCGACAGAGGAGAAAAACTACTATGCCTCCCGAAAAGAGTGCCGAGCTATCATATGGGCCATTTAAAAATTTAACCCATACGTGTATAGTAGACCGTTCAAGGTTGTGACAGACCACCATGCGCTGTGTTGGCTCGCCAATTTGAAGGACCCCTCAGGCCGTCTTGGGCGATGGAGCTTGCGTCTGCAAGAATTCGACGATACAATCGTCTACAAATCCGCCAGAAAATACTCCGATGCCGACTGCCTGTCCCGCAGCCCGGTCGACCCACCAGCACAAGACTCCGATGAACACAGCGCGTTCTTCGAAATCGTTACGGAGAGCGACCTAGCCGCTCACCAGCGTGCCGACCCCGACTTGTGCGTCATGATCGAGTACCTTGAAGGACCCAACGTCGCCCTGCGTAGGGCGTTCAAGAGGAACTTACCAGCATTCAGCCACAAAAACTCCGTCCTCGTGAAGAAGAATTTCAGCTCCGGAGAGAGAACGCATTATCTACTTGCCATTCCCGCAGACCTTCGTGACAAAATTTTGGAAGCGTGCCACTACGACCCGTCGTCCGGATTTCTCTGCACAGCTCGCACTCTTGCGAAAATTAAGGCGAAGTTCGGAGTTGCCGTGATGTGCCGCGACAAAAAAGGCCGCCGACAAGACCGGCCGGACTTCTGCAACCGATCACTGTCCCATTGAGGCGCTTTCAACAGATTGGATCAGACCTTCTAGGCCCGTGCCCTACGTCACTACCAGAGATCAAGTGGATTGTCGTAGCGACAGACTACATGACCCGCTACGCAGACACCGCCGCTCTTCCGAGGAGGACTGCAGAAGAAGTTGCCAAGTTCTTTATAAACTATGTTGTGCTGTGACATGGAGCCCCGGAAGTCCAAATCACGGAATACGGAACTGCCTTCACTGAGGAAGTTATGCAAGGGATCTTATGCTACAGCAACACGGATCACCGAAGAACGACGGCGTACCACCCCCAAACGAGTGGACTAACGGAACGTCTGAACAATGCGATTGCGGATATACTGTCTATGTATGTCGACGTTGAGCAGAAGACTTGGAACGAAGTCCACCCGTATGTCAGGTTTGCGTACACTACAGCGACGTAGGAAGCTACGCAGATGACACCGTTCGAGCTTGTCTACGGAAGACGGCCGATTACGGTGCTCGGCGCCATGCTTCCGCGCGTAGAAGACGACCACCTCAACTCCGACGTCCAAGGATACCTTCAACGTGCGGAGGAGGGCCTCCAGCTCGCTCGAGTTTGTATTACAGACCAGCAACTTGTGGATGCCGGACGCTATAATCTTCGACGCCGACACTCTGAGTACCACCCTGGGGATCCTGTGTGGGTTTGGACTCCCATTCGAAGACGCAGACTCTGTGAGAAGCTTCTGCGACGGTATTTCGAACGCTATCAGACTCTACGACGTGTCGGCCGGCTTACCTACGAGATGATCCCCGATTGTTATTCCGGAGCAACACGACGACGGACGCGGCCCGAAATCGCCCACGTGATTCGCTCAAAACCTTACTACGCAAGATGACGCACTTTTTTTTGTTTGTTCGGGCGTTCTTTTTGTTTCCCCATAGGGTCGATGCACTCTTAGAGGGCGAGTACCGTAAAAACCCGCGTATAATACGAGGTTTTTTTCCAAATTTTACTATGTAAAATTTGTGCCTCGTATTATATGTGGATCCCAAAGTTTTCAGCCGAAAATTTGCACTTTTGGTTTCTGTTTCAGCGGAGAGTGGGCCATCTTGCGGTGGCGTTAGCTGGCTGCTGCTTCTCTCAGCCGGCGCCATTTTGATTGTTCTGACCAAGCGAAGGATCGGCACGTTCACCGCAAGTCTATCACGATGTCGGGTGCACGAAGGCAGTATTAAGCGGCAATTAAAAGAAAAGTTATTTTATGTGCCGAGACCTTCAGGAATTTCTCCGCAGGACGGCAGTTCGGCGTCACCGAAGGCCGCATTCTCGGGGGGAGAAAGCAACCGGTGCTTGACTGGATGAAATCTGTGTGGTGTTGGCGGCCTGGAGCACTGTTGGGGGTTCCCGTCAGTGCTCGTGTTGGACGCCTTTCGCTGCCACCTGGCCGATTCCGTGAAGAAGTTGTTGCGCGAACCCCGCATCGAACTCATTGCCATTCCGGGAGGAATGACATCCCAGCTGCAAACGCTAGACGTTTGCATCAACAAGCCTTTCAAAGACTGCAAAAGGTCCTGCTACCAAGAGCGGATGAGGTCAGGAGACCCGTAAGTGACAGCTACCGGATGGCTGACGCGGGCTTCTCCAGCGGTGCTTTGTGGCTGGATCACTGATGCGTGGGCCAGCATCCCAGAGGAGCTTGTCAGTCGCTCTTTTAAGAAATGCGGCATCTCGAACGCCCTTGATGGCACTGAGGACCACTTTCTGTGAGAAGACATTTTCAACAAGGCGACTTCAGGAGACAGCGGCAGCGAACCTGACGATGACTGAACGGACGTCGGGAGACAGTGCCAGCAAAAACTCGCAGTGACTGAAGGGTAACTGCAGCGCAAATAAATGTTTTCTGGGCTCTTTACCTCGTATTATATGCGGATGAAAAGTTTTTTTCTTATTTTGCTGTTTCCGAATTACACCTCGTATTATACGCGCGTCCGTATTATACGCGGGTTTTTGCGGTAATGCGCGAACCATGTAATCGTTTGTTTATTTGTTTATTATTCGTTTTTACTGTCCGGCC
Source organism: Haemaphysalis longicornis (assembly GCF_048455015.1). Lineage (NCBI taxonomy): Eukaryota > Metazoa > Arthropoda > Arachnida > Ixodida > Ixodidae > Haemaphysalis > Haemaphysalis longicornis. Next base: position 35,351,804 of record NW_027526233.1, on the reverse strand, counting down.
ACGCCCGGCCCTGTTATCTGTGTCAAGCGAAGTGCGTCTTGAATTCTTTATTTTTATGCCGCACGGGCTATCTCATTTAAATAAGCAGACGTTTTCGTCTTAACGTCACACCCAGAATAATCTTCCGTGATCTACTATGTTCGGGATGTAAATCGACGGTTCCAGAAACACTCGCGCCGAAAGATAAAAGCCTGGAGAGCTGATGCCACGACATTTCCATTATCGATGCTCGCTCGCACACGTCACTTTATTGACTGCTGCTTCGCCGTCGGTGTATTCTTTGTGTTGTTAGTGGAGCACAAGTTCGCTCCAATAAACGTGTTTTCCTTTAAGACAACTGCGTCGTCTGTGCAGACAGCTGCACAGCACTGCGGGGATGTGCGGTTGTCTCAGACGACACTGGCCGCCTTGGTTAAGCGATGGGGTTTTACGTGACCATATATGTCGAAAAAACAGCATGTTTCCCAAAACAAATATTTTCGACCTTAAAAAAACAAGCCCGAAAGAAATACGGTGAAAACCAAAGCACAGGCAGAAAACGTTTCCCCGCGGTATCGTGGCGCCATCTAGGTTGACTAGCCGTAAGCAAGGCTTTACACCAAAATAACTTTTGCTTGAAGAACTCCTTTTGTGCTGTCATTGCAGACCTAATGAAAACAGGATTTGGCGGGAAAATCATAGTTTTAACTTGAATTCATTAATCTCTCTGGGAATAAATCAACGTTGGCTTCTCGACAAGCACTGGGTGCACTACAAAGAAGAAAATCATTCGAAGAAAACAAACTCGTGCTTTGTTGGCATGGCTGCTTTAAACAACGCGCCTTATAGAATGTATTCATTGTAATTTTGAGCCCGCGAAGCCGATCAGGTTTTTTGATGTTTGAATTTAAAAGTGACTTTTAGGTATCTACTGTTTGATTCCACTATTTCCCCTACCCACCGCAGCCGAACAAAAAAAGGTTTGCTGGTGAGCAGCCCCTATAAGTGTCCGGACGGCGGCACGGTCGGAGCAAGCGTCATTTAAAGCGCACGTTCAATTAACCTTACGTCTCACGATATACACTAACTGAATTATGTGCTGAAACAGCGCAAGAAGTGGCGTTAAGCATAAATTCATAAACGTTGCATCTTGACCTTTAAAGAGATATGCCGAATTGGAATAATCGTAATGATGTCCCAGGTGCTATATGACCGTTGTAATATTTGTGCATTATATGCTGTATGCCTGTTTTTGTTTAACGACATAATCATGACGCAATGTTATAATGATCGCGTTCTATCGACGCGCTCTATCGATCGTGTTCGATCGATCGCGTTCTTTTGATTCCATGTATAACCAATCATCGCAAAAAAATATTACTTACGCCTTCAATATCGGCATTGGGCTCAATATTTGTAAGAGACAATTAGCTACCTATTATGCGAATTGGACGACTATGGTTGAGACGTTGCAGGTGTGTACAGCTCTGAGCGCAGTGTGCAAGCGGAGCTCACTGTGCGCAAAAGTAACTCCTAATGACGCCTCTCAATTCTCAGAGGATTTACGGTCACACCCCGAAAGAGATGTGTTTTACAATATATCTGCAAGATAAGTTGGAGCCGTTTGTTTGCGGGCCTTGGCTCATCTGAGAGGAATCTTGAACGGTGTACTAGAATGCTGAAGGTGTAGCTTTTGGAAAAGTGTCATTTTCTAATGTCAGTACGTGATGTGCACTTAACGCGTTCCATACGCCTGTCACAGTCGTTCCGTACACTTCTCCCAAACTGGTTCGGGTGTGCCATTCAAAATATATGCGGGTGTGGCGGAAATGTGGCCTTCAGCCAATAAATCCGGATTCAGAGTATCGGCACTATTTTCTGTCATTGTTTTATGCCTCCGACAACGGTTCTTGATTAAGTCGCAACATCTAACTTTTTTTTTTCCGTGGTACAAAGTGATGAGTAGGAAACGGCTGTTTGATGCATCGCCACCAGGATTCATTTCTACTCTCAATTGCCCGAATAGGCAAGGAGAAATCTTTGCTAATAAGGTCTACGCGAACTCTGCATATACTCCGGATATCATCCGTAAATGGACTCATCCACATAGGGACTCTCCCTCAAAATGTCCATGTTGTGAATCACACACTGACTCTAATCTTTTTCACGTAATATGGATATGCCCTCACTTTGTTCGGGGTCGAGAACAACTCCTCGCCTCCCATGCCCTCCCAAAGGATGTGCAAGAACACTTACTAAGAGTTCGGAGTGACACCGCCCTACTTGAAGGAATTGTGCGGTTTTCACTACACAGTGGTCTCTATAAGGTTGTCTGATACGTGAACGACGATCCCTTCTTCTATGTGCCCTTTGGAAGAACTTTTGTCCAGTCTGTGCACATTCACAGTAGTGCCCCTTAGTGTGTTTTTTTTTTCTCTTACAAACTCAATAGTCTACGTGAACGCCGGTGCCTTCTTCGGTGCACCCTCTGGAAGATCAGCAACTTGTTGCCCAGTTTCTGCAGATTCACAGTACTGCCCTTCAATGTGTGTTTTCTTTACTCAAGAGCGCTACACAAGAACTGAATACTATCCCCTTTCGATAATATGTAAGCCCTAACCCCACCCCCACCCCCACCCCTTATTCCCTTTTCCCCGCCAGGGCTTCTTGCCTCTTTCTCATTAAAGTCTATCAATCAATCAATTTCCGTGGAATACCCATGGCCGCTGACATTTTGGTGTCTCTGTGTAGCCGCGCGCATGTTCTTCGATAAGCTGTGATTTCCGGAGCGCGGTGCGGATGTAGGACACGTTGAGAGTGAGTTCTTGAGCCCCCAGACAGAGTAGCGATGCCGTGCTCCTCTGTAGTGGGCTGTTTCAGCAGGCGGAAAAGGTGAATAAGGACTGCTTCGCTTCGCGGTGGGAAAAAAACGACCGTGGCCTAGTGTAATGTATACTCACATAAAAGCCGTTGCCTAATTAGTGGCTCTGCGGTAACCTAGAGCCCCTAAATAGCTACGCTAGCGTAACCGAGCCTGACCATATTGCCCCGGCGCGCTGTCTCTAAATCTTCCATAAGTAAACAGCGCTCTCGTGGCTGCCAAGCCGCGCCCGGACCAATCCTCCCGTCAATGTCAGCCGCAGTTTGGAGCATATACAGCTGGCCACACTGGTGTCACGCACCAAAATGGCTGCCGCCGTGTGTCAGTTTTGTTACTCTGAGGCGTAGCTTATTTCTTCGCTCTAGTGAGGCCTATTCGCGCTGTAACATGAACACTTGTGTGAATGTATGCTTTTTCTCGTTGATATTCCACAATTAAAGGTTTTTAATAGTTTGTCAATTGATTTCTTTTTTCCATTTTTGCAAAGCATGCATCCTACAGCCGGTGTACTGATTTAATTCGGCAGCACGGGTTCGTCGACACCAGTGCGAAGAGCAGCCGGAGCATTATATTTAGGGCATAAGGGACGTGCAGCGGTAGCGTAGATGTAGAGCATTCGCCTCGAGTGCAGAAGGACCGTGGTTCGAATAGTGGTGCCACACAAAACCTGTGTAAAAAAAGCGGAGTTGTGATGGAATTGCAGAATGCCACTTGGGGTGCAGCCTGATACCGGTTATTATTGTCGATAACGCACTCCCTCACCAATGCAGGACTGGCCACCCTGGTGTAGTAATCGCAACAACCTCCAATAAATACGCCCTTTAGCCCTCCGCCCTTTGTTTTCAGTGGCTGCGAAGCAACTGACAAAAGGCGAATGTCATACATGTCACGCAGCCGAGGGTGCTAAAAATTCAGAGATCAGGCCAGGCAGCCATTGAAAACGCGAACTTTATCTAGCGAGTCGAGTATAGAGGTATTGCTCGTATATTACAGGGAATAAATGGGTTGTAACAGGATTTAGCAAGGTTACAAAGGCAGGGGAAGCATCTACAGAGTGGATAAGGGACACGTCCTATATTCCCGTGGTCAAGTGGACAAAGAAAACCAGAAGTGTGATATCTAGCCACTAAAAGCATAGCTGGCAACATAGAGCAATACTCCATCATAGAGCATTATTAAGAGGTATAAATTCAAGGTGGTATAGGGCTACGCGCCTAAAGCAAGCCACGACGGCCAGCCAATTGAACGCTTCTTTGAAGATGTGGAATTGGGAATTGCCAAAGTGAAAACACAGTATACCGTAGTTATGAGAGACTACAAAGCTAAAGTATGCAAGAAGCTGGCTGGAGTCAAGGCAGTTGGGAACTATGACCTGGGTTGTAGAAATTCCCAGAAATTGGGTTGCAGAAGTATTAGCAGAGTTGACTGAACGAAAAATTCTACGCCTCATGAATACCTCCTTTTGAAGATGGGGGAGCCCGAAGTCGACGTGGAGGAGTCCGAATGGGGCGCATAAAAATGAGATAGACCTCATAGAATGCGATACCTCTGGCAGCGTGGAGGATATGGAGGTTAAAGGAAGGGTGAGCATCAGTGACCACCGTATTGTAATATCTCAAATTCGCGTAGATTTGAGAAGGAACCGCAACAAGGTAGTACGCAGGAAGCCGATCAAGACGCTAACTGTAAGACAGAGATTTGCCGAATTCATAATCGCGCTGCAGAACCGATATTAAGCTTTAACGGATGAAGCAGAGCGTAGAACACAGGACGTCACCAACAACCTAGCACGCGTAATCACGGAATGGGCAGTTGAAGTCGGAGGCACAGAATAGTGGGAAACTTTCCCAGGAGACAAAAGATTACGAAACGGCATTTCACCACAATATCCATTCAAGCTAGCGGAGCTTTCGATGATGATTATGACGATGTTTCGATTTTTATGGCGCAATGCCGAATGAGGGCAAAGAGCGCCAAAATATGGTTAGTTTATTTCTGTGGTTTGAAAGTAAAAGAAGCATTTCAATAAAAATAAAAGAAGTAAAACACAAACTAAGGAACATGAATGGTGTAAAGGGCCAGATTTTCATGATCAGAGGTCGGCGAACTCACTCATCAGTCCACTCACACAGACTCATTAGGACTCAAACTCACGCGTGAGTTTGAGTTTGAGTGAAGGCAAGGCTAGTGTGGCATGGTGAGGTTGAGCTTGAGTGAGTTTGAGCCGAGTTATCCCGACTGAGTTTGAGTCCGATTGAGTTTGAGTACGCCTAAGACCTAGTGAACGCTGAGTCCATTTTGAGTTCTGAGTACATTTTCAGTTTGAGTCCATTTTGAGTTCTGAGTACATTTTGAGTTTGAGTCCATTGGGAGTTCTGAGTACATTTTGAGTTTGAGTTCATTTTGAGTTCTGAGTACATTTTGAGTTTGAGTCCATTTTGAGTTCTGAGTACACTTTGAGTTTGAGTCCATTTTGAGTTCTGAGTACATTTTGAGTTTCAGTACGTTGTGAGTTTGAGTACATATTGAGTTTTGAGTACATTTTGACTTCTGAGTACATATGAGTTTTGAGCCCATTTTGAGTTTGAGTACAAATGAGTAACCTAGCAGGCAGCTATGGTTGGCTGTTAGGTGTCATGCGTCACTGTGGGCTCGCAATTCAGGTTACCTGCGGATACGGCACCAATCGCGATCTGCGTGATCGGTTGGGAGGGAGGGGGTGCCTGATTTTTATTTTTCTTGTTGAATTTTCATGGCCATAAGCACTTGCTGCATACCTAATTTTCGCGGCTGGGCGCGTGAGTGATAATTGACTGGTGGGGTCATAAAAAAGGGTTGTCTTAACTTTTCCTCCTGACGGATCCACTAAGAGTGTGGGAAAGGGTGGTGGGAAAGCACATGGCGGCGCTGGTGTGCTGGTTGTTCTCCTGCTACTGTTAACGCCTTGATATAATGGCGTCACAAAGGAAGAGGTGAGAGCAGGAGGGAAATGGGGGCGGGGGCTGTCCTTTCTGCTGTTTCAAATGAAATAGCTGAATTGACTGGGCAGCGCCCCTTAAGACAGAAAAACGACCACATTAGATTGGGTGAAAAGTGAAACTGATGAGGCTAAGGCGTGTAAGGTATCAAATGAAAGGTCCAGATTAACAACATCATGCGGTGTAAATCAAAAAATTCTTCCTGATTGTAGTCATCAGGCAGTCATAGTGAGTCATAGATTGGGTTAAAATAAAAATGACGCTGCGAGGGCATGTGTGGAATCAAATTCAAGGTCTTGATCTGGGGAATCATTTGGGACGAAAATGCGTTATAGATTTATGATGGCCTGGTCTAGGTAAGTCATATGTTCGGTTAAACTTCAAGTTCATGACGCTAGGACATGTGGCGTATCAAATTAAAGATGTCGATGAGGGTAATCACGTGCTTCCTGATTATTATCATGGCATAGTCAAAATGGGAGATAAATTAGATTAAAATTCACAATGATGCCACTGGGTGTCCGGGGCATCAAATTGAAGGTTCCGATAAGGGAAATCACGTGGGACAAAATGTGGTAGGGCTATATCTTGAGATAGTAATGGTTAATCATTGGCGGGTTTAACATTCCAATTAATTCCACTAGAATGCGATGGGTATCAAATTATTGGTCCTGACGAGCGGAATCACGTGGGTAAAATACAAAAATGCTTCCTGCTTTAACCATGAGATTGTCATGGCGAGTCTTATATTTTGTAAAATTCGAAGTGATCCCGCTAGGGCGTGTAGGATATCAAATTTACGGTCTTGACGAGGGGAATCACGTGGTACAAATAAAAAAGGCTTCGTAGTTCGAATCATGAGATGGTCATTATGAGTCATAGATTGCTTTAAATTCAAGATGATGCCGCTGAAGCTTGTGGAGCGTCAAATTGAAGGTTCTAGTTAGGGGAATCACGTCGGACCCTTAAATAATGCGTCCTCTTTACTGCCATGAAAGTCATTGTTAGTTTGACTGGTATGAATTCCATATTACTCATCTAGGGTGTGTGGGGTATCAAATTAAAGGTCTCGTCGAGGGGGATCACGTGGGACAAATATAAAAATGCTTTCTGGTTATAATTATGATATAGCAAAAGGTGCACACTACACTCACACGCTCACTCACTCACACTCACTCACACACTCAAACTCCCACTCACACTCTCACTCACACTCTCACTCACACTCTAACTCACACTCACACTCTCACTCTCACTCACACTCACACTCTCACTCTTACTCTCACTCTTACTCACACTCACACTCACCCTCTCACTCTCACTCTCACTCACGCTCACCCTCTCACTCTCATTCTAACTCTCACTCTCACTCACACTAACACTCACACTCACACTCTCATCCTCACTCTCACTATCACTCACACTCACACTCACACTCTCACTCACACTCACACTCACACTCACACTCGCACTCTCACTCTCACACTCACCCTCACCATCACACTCACACTCTCACACTCACACTCACACTCACACTCTCACTCTCACTCACACTCACACTACGACTCTCACTCTCACTCACACTCTCACTCCCACTCTCACTCTCACTCTCACTCACACTCTCACTCTTACTCTCACTGTCACTCCCACTCACACTCACACTCATACACACTCACACTCACACTCTAACACTCACACTCACTCTCATACTCACTCTCACACTCTCTCGCTCTCACTCTCACTCTCACACACTCACTCTCACACTCTCTCTCTCACACTCTCACTCTCACACACTCTCTCACACTCTCCCTCACTCTCAAACACTCTCTCTCAATCTCACACACACTCTCACACTCTCTCACTCTCACACACTCTCTCACTCTCTTACTTTCACTCTCACTCTCTCACTCTCACTCTCTCTCACTCTCTGTCACTCTCTCTCACTCACTCTCCGTCACTCTCTCTCGCTCAATCTCTCTCTCACACACCCGCTCACTGTCTCACTCACACACTCTATCAAACACACACACACATACCCACGCTCGCGTGCATGGTGGAGGTTAACAGCTGGGTACGGTGGCGGTCATTGCTTACAGTGCAGCGTGGTGTTTTTACGAGCTACGAGATCTCATTCCACCGAGCCAATGCTAATAAAAACTAATACAAGTTCCTCAGCAGACAACGAGGCACTTTTTTGTTTGTCCCACGTGATTTCCTTCCTCGAGACCCTCAATTTGATACCCCATGTTCTTTAGCGCCACACCTCTCTGCATTTCCACCCAATCTAAAATGATCTATGACTCCGGTGTTACACGGTTCGCCATTTTCAACATTTTTCTTATTTCGTTTTCAGAATTTTAACATTTAGTTTTATCAATTCTCTACATTTACGCTTTTATAATGATTACAGGTTGAACTTCCGTGATATCTGCATTTTTGTGTATATGCCGGGCGTAACAAGATCATGGCGGGGATAGGGGGAGGGGTGTATTCGGCTAAGAATGCTACGCAATAAAACAGCAAAGGTATGAACGCTCGCGCTTCAGAGATTCGTGGGGACAGTTCGCTTTGACACAAGGCGTTTTTTCAGGATACAGAGCAAGAATGCACGGAACCGTAACACTAAACAGCTTCGACATATCTTAAGCGAGAAGTGAGCGCACGTGCCCTCACCCAATTTCGCTTGTTTCGACCTGGGGACCCAGCACACCATCGAGCCTGGACCGCCTCTGTTATGAACACGAACACGAAGCCTACATCAAGAGTTTGGTATCCAATATATACGTACAATTGCTTCCACCCAGCGCTACTCTTCATTAGCAGCACGTATAGCTGTATTAAATCTGCAACAAAAATTGTTTTCGACCTCACAGGAGCTACGGTGTCATGTCGTGGCGAATGCAAGAGTTTGAGATTACGAATTTGCACCCGTAATATTTTTACCACGCGTGAATTTCAAAACACTGTCTGCTAATGAAATCAGAGTCCATCTGACCCTGAGTAAATTCCTAGCATGAGAGAGTTGTGAGGCCATTTGATTTCTAAAATCATTTTTAGTTCTCAGCCTACTTTGAGTTCTGAGTTCATTTTGAGTTTTGAGTTCATTTTGAGTTTCGAGTCCATTTTGAGTTTGAGTACATTTTGAGTTTGAGTACATTTTGAGTTTTGAGCAGATGCTGAGTTTTGAGTTCACTTTAAGTTTGAGTACATTTTAAGTTTTGAGTACATTTTGAGTTTTGAGTCCATTTTGAGTTTGGGTACATTTTGAGTTTAGAGTCCATTTTGAGTTTGAGTACACTTTGAGTGTTTGTACATTTTGAGTTTTGAGTACATTTTTAGTTTTGGGTCCATATTGAGTTTCAGTACATTTTGAGTTTGAGTACATTTTCAGTTTTGATGACATTTTGAGTTTGAGTACATTTTGAGTTCTGAGTACATTTTGAGTTTTGAGTCCGAGTGAGTTCAGAGTTTTGCGCTCAATGTGAGTTTGAGTTTCAGTGAGCTCAGATGTGCTGCTCAGCATTGAGTCTAAGTTTGCGTAAAATGGTGATTCGAAAAAAATTTGTGAGTAAGTTTGAGTGAGCCGCACCAACTTTGCCGAGGTATGGTCATGGTGCATGAAAAGAGATGAGATGAGAAAAAATTGACATCAGTAAGAAACTTAAAAACACGCTTGCTGGAAAACATGCACTCGTCTCTTAAAAAATATGATGGGTGAGACGGGATGCGTTGTCTGTATACTTGTGGGAAGTGTTTGTGATATTTTGTGTGAAGCGCTTTGCATTGAAGTAGCACATGGATTACGGATAGGCCGTCTCCACAACTGCTACACAGGGGTCTTGGAGATGCCGTAAGCACGTCGGAATGCGTTGCATGCGTGTGGCTTATCCGTTATCGAGCCAAGGTAATTTCGTTTGGTCTGCTGGGTGTGTCAGTGGTTTATGCTCAAAATAGTGGCTTTATAACTTGTAGTTTGTTGTCTGTCTGTTGATTCAAGTGCGCTTGCCATGTGCCAAAGTGTTGTCTGATGTGTGATTTGAGGTCGGTGTAAGGAATTGTTGTTATGTCAACTGCAGTTGTAAGTGCAGCAGCGGCAGCCATTCGGTCTGCGGTTTCATTCCCTGGAATCGCAGAGTGCCCTGGCACCCACAACACCGTCACTTCAATGTTTAACGCATACAGAGACATAATAATACTAATCAGGGCATTGACCTCATGGTTTTTCACTTCTGTCAGGATAATAAACGCCCAACACTGAAAGAATCAGTATAAATCACAGATTTAGGCACTCGATTTAGAAAAATATGTTCACCTAAAAGAAGTATGTCATAGGACTCTGCCGTAAAGGTACTTGTATTCCTATTCATAGTTTTACAAACATTAAAGTGCCGCCATGCGCAGCAGAGGAAAACGTTGTGGCAGTTTTTTGAAGCGTCTGTGTGAAATTCAGCACACTTGTACTTGTGCTGAAGGGACAGGAAATTTTGCATGATCGCGTTTCTAGGCACTCTGTTTTTATCGACACTGTTGAAAGATACATCACATAATATCGGGCTAAGCTGCCGCGTACTAATAATTCAGTAGGGGAAGATTTGATCGTGTCTGAAAACATGACATCAAATTGTGACGCTTCTTCTCTTACTCTGAAAGGGAAGAGAGCCGAGATTGATGGACGATTAGAAAGGAGTTGAGATATGGATGTATCAAAAACTGACGTGAAATAAATGTGAGGCATTTACGAGATTTTAAAAGCATAAAGCAGGTCTGTGTAAGCTCGCTGACGTTCTAAGTTCCATTTGTTGCACTCTACATACAGGCTTTCAACTGGACTAGTCCGGAAGGCACCACACGAAAAGCGGAGCCCAAGATGAAGCACAGGGTTCAGCATTCTGAGGGGTGTTTTGTGGCTTACCCATAAACAACGCTACCATAGTCCGATCATGAACCTATTAGCTGGTAAAAACACGAAAAGAAGTTTTTTGTTAGAACGAAAACAAATGTGCAAAGACCATTCAGGATAGTCATTGTTCTTAAGCATTTATATTTTAGTTTTTTATGTGTGGGATGAATGTGAGCTTTTCATCAAAGATTATACCTAAAAACTTGTGTTCCTTTTTGAGAGGAATCGAGACACCGTGGAGTTGAATGTCTGGATCCGGCCGGATGCCACGCCTCTGGGAAAACAATACCAAAGTGCACTTTCCTATAATAAAGTTAAAACCATTGCTATCTGCTCAGCCGGGTAGCTTGTTAACAGCAAGCTGGACTTGGCGCTCACAGACAGACAAGTTACACGATTTCGAGGAGAGTTGAATCTACTCTACATAGATTGAAGAGGAAATCGATGGTGGCAGTGCCTTGCTAAGAGAATTCATTTTCGCAATAAAAAGGGTGCAGCTCAAAACTCCACCTTGTGGCACGCCATTTTCCTGGACATGAACCCTAGAGAGTGCAGTTTCTACTTGCATGCGAAACTTTCTTTCAGACAAGTAACTGGCAAGCGTGTTCATCATGTTACCCGACATGCGAAATGACTTCAAATCTCTGAGGATACCATGCCGCCGGCAGTATCATACCCCTTTTAAACATCGAAGAATACTGTCATACAGTACTGCTTTTGTAGGTAGGCATCATTAATGTAGGATTCTCGCGCTACAAGTTGGTCATTTGCAGATCGTCCCGCTCTGAAGCCGTCCTGGCAGCTCTCGAGAAGACCATTGTGCTCAGGAAAGTACACGATCCTCCTGTTTATCATCTTCTCGAGAAGCTTGCACAGGCAGCTTGTCAGGGGAATGCGAAGATAACTGGCAGGAGTGGACGGGTGCTCTCCTTGCTTGAGGAAAGGCAATACTTGGCCTCCCTCTAAGGTTTTGGAATTTGCCTCGAAAGCCACATGTTATTGTATAGGTGTAGGAGTGTTTCAGGAGTGTCTGGGTGTAGGTGTTGTCTCATGGTATATGTAATCTTATGTGCGCCTGGAGCTGGACGTTTAGAGGTGCTCAGGGTAGCCCTTCATTCACAGAATGTAAATTGAGAATTGTAACCAGATTTTGACTTGTTATTGTCATGTAGGGACTTCTTTTCAGAAGCGGTTTTATGTCGCAGGAAAGTGTTTGTTTAGTGTGCATGCTCGAAACACGTTGGAAGTGTTGTGCAAGTTGGTTAGCCTGGTCTTCAAGTGTGTCCAATGTACTGACCAGGGCACGCTATGTGTATGTTGTCCTTTTAGTTTACGTATTCTTCTCCATACCTTGTAAGTGTCTGTGGATGAGTTAATTGATTTAAAGAAAGCCCGCCAACTCTCCCTTTTCGCCTAACGACGCACACGCTTTCCAAAGGCCTTTGCCCGTTTAAATGAGATGAGTTTTTCCGAAGTGGGGTACCGACGAAGGACACCGCACGCCTTGTTCTGGCCCTCTCGCGCCCGCCTAGAGTCCTTGTTACACCAGGGCCTCCATGGGATGCAGGACGCACTTGGGGCCTGGGGAATGGACTTTTGGTAAGCTTTGAGGATGTGCGCCGTGCAGATTTGGGCGGCTTGATCCACGTGTCGGTGTTTTATAGATGAGTGGTATAGTTTGGATGTTTGTGTGAATGTGTTCCAGTTTGCTTGTGAATCAATAAACCTTTTATGGGAAGATGGACTGCTCGGGCCTGTACCTATATACGTTAATGAAGTGGGGAAATGGTCACAACATATGGGTCTGTGCCCACACCCCACTCAAGACATGGACAGAGAATTGCGGAGCAAATAGCCAAGTCAAGATGTCAGTATCTATTGTGTCCAGAGTTATGGTATGTAGCCTGTTGTTTGTTGAACAGGCGTGCTCCAGAGGATATAACAAACTTCTGTATCAGGCGACCGCGGGCATTCGTTCTGGAGGAGCCCCAAAGAGAGTTGTGCGCATTAAGGTCGCCTGTGAGGATGTATAGCTCGTGTAGCTGGTCAACCAGTGCCTCGAAAGCGGAGCTCTGAACTGCAAAATCAGGTAATATGTAAATGGAGCATACCGTTGTCAAACTATTAAATTTGATTGTATGGATAGCTACAGCCTCAAGGACAGTGTTTAAAGAGAGAGGGTGGTATGATTTCTGGGCGCCAATGGCCACAAGCCCGAAGAGTGGGTAGAGCCAACCTTGTCCATTCTAAATACCGTGTAGCTATTGAAGAAATCTGTCTGTTTGGAATTGAGGTAAGTTTCTTGGAGACATATAATACTTGGCTGACTGTAATGCAGCCTAAAATACATATCATCAAGATTTTTAGGCAGGCCTCTGCAGTTACATTGCATGGTGTTTTCTGTTCCCATTATTTACATTTAAGAATCACTGGAGTGTGCGTGTATGTTTTTGTGTCGTCTTTCGGGGCTGTTACTCTGGGATTGGGCTTTTTGAGCCTTTCTGTTGGCTTGGACGCCGGAGCCTGTCCTTGGTGTGAGTGGCAGGCAAGAACGGCGCGACGTACAACTCGTCATCCGATGTCCTGTGGTTGCCTGTCGAATCGGGCAACCCGGACTTGAACCCCTTTCGGGAGCACTTAGTTTGAGCCGCCACCGCCGCGAAGCGGGAGCCGATGCCGGGCCCCCGGTGTCCATCCTCTCGGCACCATCCAACGCGCTGGAGGACGGGGAGCAGGGGCGCGAACGGCACCGGTCCCGACTGAGAAGGTTGACACCACAACCGCTGCTGTCTCACCAAGCGGCGTGGTGACGGGTCGGGATGCCTGAAGCAACCCAGCGGGGGAATGGGAGGGACCAGGCAAGACTCGCTGAACTGGGTCCCTGTGGAAACCAGACGCCGCCCCGCCCCCCGGCGAGCTGCGTCGGCATACCTCCGCAGAGGGAAAGGGCGAACCTCTTTGTTGCCTCTGAGAAGGTGATGTTCTCAGTGACCTTGATGTTAATTATCTTTTTTTTTCATCTGAAATTTATCGCACTTGCAGGAGTACGCCGCCTGCGCCCTCCCGCAGTTCCCACAATAGAGGGTGTCGGATGAACAGTTGTCGCTCGGATGATCATGCGCCGCGCAATTTGCACAGGTGGTTCGGCCACGGCAAGAGTTTGTACCGTGCCCGAACCACTGGCACTACCCGACCAACTTGAAGTTCAGTGTTTCCCTCCCGCGTCTTAGGCATCTTTCACGTTTCGTAACGTATAGACCAAGGACATTAATCAGGATTTTTAATATCCACATGGAAACCTCCCACGAGAACAATAGACATGGTATATCTAAGGGAATGAAAGTTATAGCTGCGCGTGCACACTCCCACCTTGCAGTGACCAACCCAGCGCGACTAAATCGGGAACCAGTTATGTGCGCGTGCTTAGAAGAGACCGAAAGCGTCAACAATTTACCTCCCCAGTCGAAAAACACAACAGGAATTTCTGTCGCACAACAGAAATTTCTGTCGCACGACAGAAATTTATGTCGCACGATAGGGATTTCTGTTGGGACTACAGGATGGTCTGTCGTGCGACAGGAAGTTCTGTAGTACAACTACAGAAAATCTGTCGTACGACAGGCATTTCTGTCGCACGACAGGAATTTCTGTTCGGACTACAGGGTGGCCTGTCGTGCGACAAAAATGTCTGTAGTATAACTACAGAAAATCTGTCGTACGACACGCATTTCTGTCGCACGACAGGAATTTCTGTTGGGAATGCAGGATGGTCTGTTGTGAGACAGGAATCTCTGCAGAATGATGACAGAATGTCTGTCGTACGACAGAAATTTATGTAGTACAACAGACATATCTATAATGCGACCGACATTCTGCAGTCCCCACTACAAAAACCTTTGTAATAGAACTACAAAATTTCTGTCGCATGAGACCTTTCTGTTGTACTACAGTTATTGTGCAACACCCTGTAGGCACTACACAAACTTATGTTGGCCCACAGACTGTCCTTCAGCCACTACATTCAGCATTCGGTAATTACCATTATTATTTGCCATGCGATAGATCATTTTGTAGTCCCAGCAGATTTTTATAGTGTGAAAGACAAGTTTAGATCCATTGCGAAAGTGTCACATGACAGACCGTTCAGTATTGCTACGAAATCTCTTGCTTACCCTGTCGGAAAACCCCGCGTTTTCCGGCATTAGGAGAGCGATAGAATAGCCCGGAAAGAACGGAATACACAGGAAAACGCCGCCCTGAACGACAGCAACGCGGGGAGGTTGCTGGAGAGCATCGAATAACATGGGGACATTGCCTTTAGGGACAGGGCTTCAGCCAATGCGAAGGGGATATCACGAACGGGATAGTCCGGGACGGTATGGTGCCGCTGCTTGGCTGGACACGGGAATGCCGCGCGCCGCGCTCGACGCAGATGCTCCGAAACTTGGTGTTTGCGGCCCGTGCGGTGCCGCTAAATCCCACTTTTTTAGCGTGCGCTGCACGGAAACAATGCTGCGTGCGAGTGACGGTAATCTCGTTCAATTGCATTGCAAGCGTCTGTTGTAATGAACGTTTGTTGCATTGCGGCCATTAGCATTCCGGCCGTGTTGGAAAAAACCTTCGCTACAAATTTGCAATTAACAACACAACTTAGCACAAATCAGACAAATGTTGGAGCATCTAAGCGTAGCCCCATAATAAAAAAAATGGATACATAGAGAACTTGGGAAATTCCTTGGGTTCTTTGACTGAATTGAAATTGCGTATATTGTACTGTGGACAATGTTTGATAAAAGAATCAGACAACAAGGGTAGCCCCTCGGCAAAACGGACGCATAAAAAACAAGCAAGATGTGCTTTTTGAAGACGTGGTGTAATAATTGCAGTGCACATTCTGACATGTATTTCTGGGTGTCTTTGAGAGCCCCATCTTTTCAATCTTGGTGCTGTGTTTTTATTTTTTTAGCGAGCAATTTGTTTATTTTAACGCGAAACATGCGTCCAATCAAGCCGAAATAGTTAAAATAAGATTTTAAAAACAGCGAACCAGCTGCCGCTACCTGTGTGAAAAAAAAAAAAGAAACGGCGCCAGTGCACTCGCTGCATTACCGAGATGAGTTAAAAAAATAAATGTAGAAAGAAAGAAAACGTGCGCCTTCCCTCTAGCCTGCCCTTCGGAAGAAGTTCGGGGAAGCATCGTCACCACTGAAGGCATGTCGCCGCGCGGCAGAACTCGCGGGACGGGGAGACCAGAATACGAAGAATCGAGAGGGGTGCGGAGGGGTCGCGAAACAACTTCTCGTGATCGGCCGGTTCCCTCCTTACCCTTCCTTTGTTCCCTCCTGCTTTTCGTCTCCCGGTCAAAATTTGCGGTGGCTGCGTGGCCCAGTGGCTCGTTCACATTTCACATCGGCGCTTTGCCTATTTGAAGTTAGGCTTAACTTTTTTGTAAAAACGTGCATCTTATGTCCCCGCGGAGTGTCAGCAGCAACATTTGCAGCTTCGGAAGCTGTGGTAAAATCAAGATCAGTGGTCCAGATTTCAAGCATCTCGATGTGAGGACTCCTCCAGCGACGACTAACCGGGGTGCTTGGGATAATTGGCACTTTAGTGTGAGTGAATGCGACGAATCTCGCAGGCAGCGTGATTTGGAATACGTGCGATGTGCTTCGACAATCGATTGAACTTGCCACGATCCCTGCGTGACTTCGGCAGGTATCGTGCGTGCATACTCTTCAAGATAGTGCAGCACCACACAGATGTGCGCTTTTCGCCACAGGATATCCTTCCACCCCTTGCTGTGCGAATGCAACGGAACAAGGTTCACAAAGGCAAGCATTCCAGCTAAAGATTGACTTTCCATTTTAATTTTCTCACGTTCTCTCACGTTTTGCAGAGTAAAAAATATTTTTTCACTTGTGTTTTAATGGCCCTAACTAATATAAGGAGCTAATTTTCGAATGGGTATTGTCGATGCTCGTTTAATAAAAATTATTTGTTTGGTGTAACAGCAACATAAGAGGGCAGTAAAAGCCTCTCCATGACAAAAAAGTGAAGCCGCGGTAGTGCCCAGGAACAGTGTTGTAAAAAGATGAAAATAAAATGGATGAGCACCGCAAACTGCTTTTTTTTTCGGACTGTGATCAGGCATGTGCAGTCTGCGTAACATCAATCTTTTGTATTGCATGCATGAATGTACCACTAGTTGCATTGCTTAAATGCCTTTTGGTACAGCTTTCTGAAATCAGTTATTCACTGAAAACAATTTCAAGCTTGTACCAGAAAGGCAAGTATGACCCCCAATGCTTATGTTTGTTGGTCATATTTTTATGGAAATTGTTATTGAAATTTTGAAATTGAAATTGAATGAAATTTTATTGAAATCCTGCATACTTCAGGTACTTAATAGAAAAAAACATCACGGGAAGTAAATTTCTAATGCCAAACAAGTTGAAATTGGAGACATGACAGGATTTACTACGAAAACAGACATGACAGGATTTTCTACAGACTACAGAACAGGATTTACTACAGACTACAGGGCAGAAATTACTACAGACTACAGGACAGGATTTACGACAGACTACAGGACAGGATTAACTACAGACTACAGGACGGGATTTACTACAGAATACAGGACAGGATTTACTACAGACTACAAGACAGGATTTACTACAGACTACAGGATAGGGTTTACTACAGTCTACAGGATGTCCCATTCCCTCACAGGATCATTCTGTCGTGTTTTTCTGTTGTGTTTTTCGTCTGGGTCAAAGAGCCCTTCAACCTCAACAATTTATTATTGCTTTACATTGGTGTCAAAAGCGGGCAGTTTAGTGTTCACCCGGGAAGAATTTGTTGCTACACGACCAGCTCGAACGAGAGGTAGCAAAGATGATGGCAGCAGCTTCCAGTTTTTTTGCGTGCCCTATCGGGAAGCTGTTCCGCCGACGTTTCTTCAATTTCCGCTGTTCTTACTCGTAGATGCTTTAGATATGCTCTCCCATAGATGCTTTAAACATGGAAGGGTTCAGCTTTTATTCTATCGGAGAAACCCGGGGTTGCCCGTTTCCAGTCGCGTAGTATGCATCTTAGCCTGTGTAAGACGCCAACCCAAACCAAAACAGCTCGAGCATGGAAGACAGCCAACAGGCTGCTTTCAGCCCAGGAGCTTCCAGGTTTCAATTTTTCTGCAGCACAAAGGGCATAACATTAGCAGCGGAATGAAGCCCAGCTGTGCCGAAACCCCTCGTTTCACCTCCATCCCGAGCACTCATTAACCGACAAACGGAAACACGCGCTACGTGCCGTGAAATACACGGGCGAAAATGTTGCTCGGGAACCTTTGCAGGCTGAACAATTGTGGGTTCACGCCAGCGTTTCAGCCGAAAAATGCTGTTCAACCGGGAGGAATTCGCAGCTTCTCGGTGATGCGAAATTTCTGGCGGCCGCGGCAGCGGCTACATGTTCGCCAGCGGAGGCTTTCGAGTGTTTTAACGCCCATTGTTGCTTTTGTTATTTTTCCGCAATCATCTGATAACGGCGCTACCACTGTTGTCAGCCGATTGCACAAAAAATGGCCGAGGGATACTTAGTGGAGAGGATAATAAGGGTTGCAAAATAGGGTTTAGCGGTGTCAAAGGCGGGAACCGGAGCAGCGCCGAGCACACTGGCTTCAACGAAATAAAACTTGCCGTGGGGTTACCGATACACTGTTTTGCATTACAGCGAGACCTGATCAAACTTGCTGTGGCACTTCAAAAAAAGCCACTGTGTACTCGAATTGCAAAAAAACAGAAAGTCAGAAAAGAAGTCTCGAGATTCGGAAGCTTTTAGCAGCGGAGGTGTGTAACCCGGCCGCACGTTCTCCAACACGAAAAGAAATATTCGAAATCGAACAAAAAATCCTTGCCCCTTGAAGGAAATCGTACCTGGATGCCTCGGGCTATGAAACCGGCGTCTACTTGGTTTAGCTATAATCGCATTCGGGAAGCACAGGATTATTTGCTTTGGGTAATTCACAGCGTTGGCTTTCTAGCGGTGCGCGTACTCTAGCGTGTGCTTTCGCGGTCCATTTTCGTAGAGATGTACACGCCTTCCAAAAAAACTGTCGGAGCAGCCATTCATAGGGAATCTTCATCAGCACGTTGGGAAATTCTTACTGGGTGCAATAGCAAGGTCTCAGACAAGGCATTGCACCACAGGTACAAGCTGCGCCATTTGATTCGCCAAAAGTGTGCGTTTTTCTAACGTGTTTTGATGTTTTTTATGTGGTCCTGGATGAAATATTGTGGCTAGCTAGAGGCTGTCTTATTTTTGTGCGCCTGTGCGATTAGGCCGAAAGTATAGCAAGCAATTTTTTACATTAAACACAGTTGCGATTAAGCCCTCGTACAGTCTGTTCTGCTTTCCTTGCTCTCCGCGTTTTTGCTTGCCTTTGCCGCGTGCAACGTCTTTTCCGTAACAATTTACCAAATCACCGAAAAACACATTTTACTGGAGATTGAGAGCTCCGAAAAGGTTTGGCGCCGTCGTTTCCCACAAAAGCACCACCTTCAGCAGTTAGGGGACACGTAGCCCCAACATTTTGTATTCCAAATTGTGCACCACTGACTGGAGACCGCTCGGCAAAGCTAAGAGATGCGCGTTCGCTTGCGGTTAATGTAAAGTAGTCTACCTCATATTTAAAAAAAAACTGCGCGCAAAGTACGCGACCAAGAAGACGGAGAAGATGGATCCGTCCTGTCTGTAGTCTTGATCCGATCCTTTACTGGAAGTATTTCTTCTTAAAATGCAACACCAACTAGCTAAACATGCTGTACTTAGTCTACCTTTCATGTGCAAACCCGAACTACCACGATGGGTACAAACTTCTCTGCCTTGTGATACCCGACCAAGAACTCGCCACATTGTTTTCACACAACTGACGAGCTCATCATAAATGGGAGACGTAGTTCGAGCAACTTTCTTATCACCTGAAGGCACCAGAGCTGTGCGCTTTATGCTGGACTCGACAAAATAATTTACGCTAGCGGGTCAGCACCGCTAAACAAAGGTAGATAATGTGGCCGCTTTTATTTGAAGGACTTAACGATGCGGCTTTTAGACACGGTGTGGCATTTATTTCTATCGGTAACTTTTGCTTAGAACAAACGCTAAATAACAATCATGACACTCGTAACTGTTGAATACTTTCCTCACCATACTTCCGTAGTTATGTTTTCCATCAACATTAACAACGAAAACCAATCATTCATTTTCCGCTTCTTTATAGAAGCTCAAATTCGTTCTAGAGTTTTAAAGCGCAGCTTTGAAGCTGTACCCGCCAAGTTTTGTTTCCTGGCGTACGGGACCACAAATTCCCATCGGGGCGCAGGTGGCGACGGGGGGAGGGATCGGGATTGGAGGGATTCACTCACGGGGCACACTAG
The DNA here is from genome assembly GCF_048455015.1 of Haemaphysalis longicornis. Classification (NCBI taxonomy): domain Eukaryota; kingdom Metazoa; phylum Arthropoda; class Arachnida; order Ixodida; family Ixodidae; genus Haemaphysalis; species Haemaphysalis longicornis. The sequence goes on along the minus strand of NW_027526233.1, from coordinate 35,331,635 downwards.
AGAAGGCGCGGTGAATATACCCAGCGGTCCTGGCACGGAAGCGCCTGCTCGCCGGCGGTGTCCTCGGCGCTACGGCTTTGTCGCCTGCTTTAGCGACGGTTGTTTTGGGCCAGTTTTGGGCCCAAAACTTGCTTTGCGTCCATTGCGCCCGGCTTTCGCACAGTTCGAATAACTTCTTCGGCAGCACTTGTAGCGCAACCCCCACTGACAGAATAAAGTGGTCGTACAGCAAACATTTATGATAAGTATCAATTTTCAGGGCGGAAAACCAAAATGCCCAAACCACATACAGGCATCTGGCCGCTAGAGAAACGCGACCTTTAGCGCACTGCTTGCCACAAGTGGGACTAAGAATTCCAAACTGGTGTATAGAAATTCGGTTGTGTTTGGAGAAGTATTACAAAAGGCGAGATTTGTAAGTGGTTCTTATAAGTAGCGATTACGTTATTTTCCTCAGATTTCTCGCCCCTGTCAAACTCCCTAAAGTATTTGTTTAAATCAGTTCAAAAATGAATCACTAAGCTAGCATGCTGAATTGCTTCGTTGTCTGCGCTTGTGTGCGGTGATAGTTTATCCCCAAGCAAGCACATCAGGATGACCAGGTTCCGCTGTCTCACTCTTCGAAACACGCTCCTCTCCGTTTTTCTTCTAGAGACTCACGGCGGGGCTACAAGAGCGGCGTCCGCCGTTGCGGCCCGGCCGTGGCCGACACTGCTGCTGCGTTCGGGAAGCCGCCGCCGCCAATTCCAGGCAACAGCTGGCAGAATCTCTCGTTTCACTCTTTGTAGAGCCACGTGTGTGAATTAAAGGACGTCGCAGGGGCAATTATTTTGGGTGTCTTTTAAAGCTTTCCTTTCCAACCACCTTGACAGTGTGGATTGGAGCTATTTTTTAAGGGAATGGGGGACATGAACATTGTCCGAACGAATTCTGCATGATACATTAAAAACTATACCTTTCTCAAATATTGTCCCTGCATTTATTCAGCATAAATACACATCTGAAAACAAAATTTACCATCATATTTTTATGTCTACAAATAGTTTACATTTAATGTCGCGATGAAAATAGCCATTTTTATGTATTAGTAAGCTGTGACTTTATTAGAAGTAAGCGACGTAGTTAGTTGCCTCTTTATTTATTAATACACATCATAAGATTGCTATTTTATGGCATTCCGCCGTAAAAAGCACTACAGTCAAACCCGTTTATAGCGAACTTCAATATGCACCGCGATTAGTTCGATATATCCAATAGTTCGATATAGCCGAATACGCCTATAACGAGCTTATTGTTACGAGTTCGCAATCCGCCACCTCCCCAACTCCGCCACCCGCGTAGGCAGAAACGAACACAGTAGACTAGCCATTATCATACCAAAATAATCCATTTATTGCAGGTATCAAAGCTACTTTCCGCGTTAACTGCCGACGTTGCAAAAAAAAAAAGCTGGTGATTTTTCTTTTCACTTTCATTTTGCGGGTTCATTCAGCGTAGCATTCTCTACACGAAACATTGTTTGCACCAGTTCGAGTCAGCGTCCTCACAAATCTAGGAAGCATTGGCGGATAACATCGACTGCCGAAATCGCTTCATTATAAGCGTCGGACGGATTTCACTCGCGACATCACCGGGAACGTTGGCGAGCTCTTCCCACCGTTCACCGATGCTGCTGTCTTCGTCCGGACTCGCTGACTGGGCGGGTTCCGTCGCGAGTCGAGCGCATCGGAAACAGTTAGGGAAAGTATTAGGCGTCACGTCGCTCCATGCGAGGCGCAATGTCTCAGTCGCCGCTCTTGCTCCGTGGTCGCAGCCAATCCACATCTCAGTCGCTGCTCTGAGATCATGCATTTCGACGGCCATTCTAGGCGCACAGAGTCACATATATCCGATGTGAACTTCGTTATAAGGAATATGTTTCCCTTGTATTTTCTTAACTGAATTCTTTTTGTTCGATATATAGCGTAATTCACTCTATCCGGGTTCGTTATAGCCAGGTTTGACTGTATTACTTTTCAATTAAACCTATTCAGTTCGTCTTTAAATACTTCCAACCCCAAATTGAAGCCTAATCTCCACCGCAAACATCTATCTTTAGAGACTCATGAAACATTATTTGCTCCGTGCATAGCCATTCACTTTACCATTTCAAACGAGGCTCCGCTTATCGAAAATCAGGTTCCCTGTATTCTTTAGAATCATGAGTTACCAGTAACGTCAGCTGTAATCGGTAATTATAGATACTTACCATCTTCCGTCATTTGTAAGACTTCCTGGCTTCCTGAACGTTTGGTTTCAGCGGTCAAAAAATGGGCTTTGTTGAGGTACACTCTGCGAATAAAGTATTACAAAACATGTCCGTTACTCCTGGAGAATCCAAAAATATAGTGTTTAGATTAACATGACCTTAGCTTGCAGTAGTTTAGAGACTCATAAACCTTGCAGAAACTGCGCACGAACAGAACGAAGCAAGGACCGCTGAGTAAACGGCAACAGCAGAATGGTTTGTGAAGCGTGAATGGAGATACCCAAATAAACAATATGCATATACAGTGAGACACCTGGTCTTCCCACAGTTGCCTTTTTTTAATGATTGCAGTGTTCGAGCACGTACATACCTGTCACCGCAATCCTGATTATTATGCTCTCCACAACTTCAGCGATTTCGCTTGCACGCAGCATTATTTCTGTTTCGGATTGCTCCGATAAACGCGTGCGCCGACATTGCTCAAAAGAACCACAATGTTCTGATGCGTAACTCTTAACCATTTCAAGAGTTCGCATGTTTATGCGGGTGAACATGGTTAAAAATTTCTATTTCACGCATGCCTCATTGAGGACGATATGATGCCAAAACACAAATAAGTAAAATTACCCTTGCAGCGTGGTTTGCCACACAGACACTTCAAGCGCCTCGTATAGAACATACACTTCCCGTGAACGCAATCGAAGTTCGTTTCTGCGCATATGAAGCCGATTTCTACCCGATGTCACCATTTAGGCACTGTTTTTTCTTAATAGGTATAATATTTTCGGCCGGACTTCTGCCGGCGAGAAACTTCCTAGACCAACCCCGGACAGTGCTTCTAGCACAGGTAATCATTACAAACAGGCTCCTCCAACATGCGCACTTAAACTAACAAACTAATATTTCGGACAAAATATTTTGTCACAGGGAGAGAGGAAAGGTCAGTGTGGCGCACCGCTTAGCAGAATTGAAAACAAAAGGGTGTAAAAATTCAGAACAATAGGGCAGGGGAAGGGCATCCCTGCCTTAAAGAAGATAAAATTGGAGCGCCATTGGGACACTGTAATTCACCAAAGATTTCTGCGCCCTTCTAGTGTCGGTGTAGTTACGCCAAAACGCAATTCATAATCAGGCACCTTTACGCAATGCTTTGCAGAATAGCAAGTAGAATGGCGCATTTAGAATGGCACAGCACATACGTTGAGAAGGCGCGTCTTTAGGTAAACACACGAAGTGGTATAGAACTGAAAGACACATTTGTATTTTAACAGAATCCCTGCGGATAATGAACGTTAAATTATCAAAAAAAAAATCCCGCCATCTCCACGAAGTGAATTGTGATGAGAGGGGCGAAGCTAAAATGCTTATCCGTAAAACCGTGACACAATCCGGCACACCTCATGTAAAGCCTCGACACGTTGTTATAGTTCTTGACGGCGCGCACCATCTGAACGAGTGAAGGACGTAAGGCGCATTCGTAGCCATGGTCGCGTCTCGGTTTCTAGCGCAGTGGGAAGAGCGCCACGTACCTCCCGTCGCGGCCAGAGTGTCATGGGATCGAAAGCGCGCGTCGGCGCGTCAATGGCACTCGACAAGTTGTTATAGGTCTTCTGGACGGCGCGCACCATTTGAATGAGTGAAGGACTTAAGGCGCGTTTGTAGCCATGCTTGCGTCTCGGTTTGTAGCGCAGTAGGAAGAGCGCCATGTACTTCCCGTTGCGGTGAGAGAGTCGTGGTATCGGAAGCTGGCGCCGCCGCACCAAGCCCACGACTCCTCGCTCGCAAAGCTTGAGACTTCCCACCGCTCCATTGACAAGCCCGTCGACGACGTAGATGTTTGTGGTGATCATGTAGGGCTTTTTTGGAACGATGATAATCTCCATGGGTAAACTGGCCAATTCCGTGTGTAGCATTTTAGCCACTTTGGCCGTCGCCTTCTCCCGAGCGTCTTGTGTCACGTACCCCCCGGTACGTATCTTGAGCTGGCAAACGACGAATGATAACCTCTTCTTCTTCCGCTATTCCTTGGTGGGTAGCAATGAGCACATTGAACGTTTTGACATCTTCGTCCAATCTTTGGTTGGCCAAACACTAGGGGCATCCTGCCATAATCATCATCAGCGGTATGTACATGGCGCTACTAGGGACAGGACAGGACCCGAGCAAGAGTAGCTTCGCCCCTCAAACGGTTGATCAGCACTTCGATTGCTTTCATTGCACGTGCGTTGATTGTCCACTCCAGCTCAGTTGGAGTGGACTTCGGCAGTTTTATTGTTGTACACTGACTTGACTCAGTTCGTGTGCAGAGAGATTCTGTTGTTATTCATGTTTTTCTTAAAGCGGGTCTTTTGGTTTTATAAACATTGTGTGTACGTAAAAGAGAACCTTAATAACCACTCTTTCGCGGGAGGCCATCAACTTGATAAAGTGGCTTTTCTCTCACGGACGGTTTCATTGCCCAGTTCTCGACCCGTTTCGGTAGACCGAACATTTTATATTGTGTAAAAACATATATGCAGAAATTAAGAGAATTGCTTCTAATGTCTCGCAATCTTTTGCCGCTTGTTTGTAGTTTGAGCTTAATACAACGAAATATGGCTATGCCTAGCAAAAGACGTTGTACTACATGCTTTTTTGAGCTTTCTTTGTTTTGTTTTGGCTGTGATAAATTTATATATACACCATTATAGCGAAGAAGTGCCTTTAAATCGCTCAAGTATGTGTTTTAAGAAGATGCTCGGCCTTCTACAATGTTGGCCTGTTTACGCAATTAATATTGTTATTTCCAGCGTTGTTAAGTAGACTTTTTACGGTGGTATAACATTTAAAGGTGGAACTTTCGCCAAATATATTTCCGAGGAAATACAGTGTTTATGACGTTTCGTCTATTCTTTTTTGTTTTGTATTTTAAACCTTTTTCGAGACTTTTAAACCGTACAGCTGTTTTGGCCACACAATTTCATCCCTACAACCAATAAACGTCGAAGCCTCAAGAAAAATGTGTGTAGGGAAGTCCCCGGAAAATCACCCGGCGGGTCTATGCCGTGACGGCGTCAACAGAACCACTGGGCCACCCCGAGCACCTCAGGCGTACGAGATTCCCAGCGGCAAGGAACAGTAGCATGTGCAGATAATTGGGAAGAAAGAAATCTTTCCCCTGGTGGGAATCGAACCTGGGTCCACCGCGTAATGAAACCAAAGTCTATCCTTTAGAGGTACCATCGTATTCCGGGGCCACACTATTTCGTTTTTGAGTCCGCAGGGCGCCCGAAGAATTTGCATTTGCCCGCATGTTCTAACGCGTTCTAAGTTCTTCCACTCTAGCAAAGAAAGGAAAACTTGCGGACGAAACGACCCAGGCCTGGCCGTCACAGAGAGCTAGAAGAGAAAGTGCGGGAAAAAATGAGAAGCTATTACATATGAAATGCCAACTTCTGGCTTTTCTAGAAAGCAAATTTAGTTCGGGTCAACAGACCATTGAACAAATAAAGATCGTAGTAACAATTAGGGACAGAAAACGCACTTTTAGAGCTAAAGTGGACAAAAACAAAGTTGAAACATATTATCAAGTCACTGCACTACAACACTGGGGCACACGTTTTCGACCGCCTCGCCCAGGAACGTTAAGCATATAGCCGAACACACAGGGACGCTCCCTTTCCAACGCCTCGTGATAGGACCTTTTCTCTCCAGCCGTACTCGAGCAACACAAAGGGGCATTCGTGTCGCGCAATCAAACATTTTATTACGCACTCATAGCCGGTCCTTCTGCTGAGCAGCCGTCGCCAGTTTATGCGTAGGTAATAAATATATTGCAAAATGTACTGCGAGTATTCACTGCCAAGCCTAGGTTTCACGGAAAGTACGGCAAGCCAAGTGTGTGAAAAATTGCAATAACCGAATTACAGAACCCACCTATAGGAAGATCACCCGGTGTCCGTTGGCATCAGGTGACTTTGGCAGCACTTACGGCTGAAATTTGCAATATTGGATCGTTACGTGGCTGGGAAGTTCTCCCGAGGTGTGGCCACCTGGCGAGATTCGGCGTTGTGCGTTCCGCATGGTTGCCGCAAACATTACAACATGCCTTGTTTCACTGTCGTGTACCAGCAGCGTTTTAGACTGTAGGACGTTCGGACTCACTTCGAATGAACACTCGTACAAATGATGTGTTGGTGAATTTTCTTATGTGTGCTGGTGCTTTTGGTTTGTGGTGAAATCGTGGTGCTGCATATCTGCGAGTCCGGTCACAACAGGCAATGTTCCCACTGTGGTGCCGTGTCCGGTTGATTCCAATGAGTCACTTGGAGCACGAGTTGTCAACCCACTGCTCTACGCGCTTTATATTTGTGGGAATGAAGTGAAAGAGTCAGGTGGGAATGAACACACTCTGTATGAGCGATAATGTGAAATGGCTGACCCGTCTATTCCGATTTTATTCGCAACTATATTACTCGCACACGTTTGAGCGTGTTCGAATTCAAGTGAAAGCATGCGCTGCGCCTTTTCAGAGCCAGTCGTTCTGTCTGCCCCGCGGTGAGTACTGGGCGAAGAGTGCCGACAAGGCCATGTAGAACAGCCGAATGAGCATGATCACGAATGTTGGAAGATGGAATAGTGTTGGACACGATAGAAATGGGTTCGCTCACCGGTGGTGTTGAGTGCCACCAGGGTTGGATATCCCCGTGAAAACAAACAAGGAGGGTAGACATGGCCATTGCGTGCGTAATCTAGCGGCTTGAAGAAGAGACTATAACGTACACTTAAAAAAAATGTTCGATAAAACATAATAACGTTTAGGTTTGGGCGGGCTAGTTGGTTCACAATAAACTGAAACAGCGTTCTTACTGTCGGTGTAAAGCGCTGTTTCACAGTTTATTTGTTCGATTAAACCGTCAAGACTTGTTTCTACCAGGCGAGAGTACGTTTTCTTTATGCAGCTTCAAAAACGAATGTCGCGAGTTTAGAGACGATCAAAGCTCTGTAGTGGTACTTGATGACGAGATGACGAAGGACCCTGAGGAAAAGAAAAAGCCATCACAATATGTGTCGATGAGAGCACTGGGGCAGGAGCGCTAAGTGAACGTGATGATTATCTTTCCCGATGAATCTCAAGATCTACGACCCCTGGAAATCACAACCACATGCCCTCTGTCTCTTCCAAGAGGTGTAGCAGCTGGTCTGATACCCATAGTGTGCATCCCACAGGCCCGGTTCAACTTTGTGTGAAATGTGAGAAATAAAGGGAGTGAACTGTAAACCCCATATGAACAGCGTGCCTTTGTATGAATTTATGGAGAACTCCGTCAACAGGAGGCATCAAAAGAAGTGCTCTTTCCCCTACGTGGTTACCTATCTCCCCTCAGGACATCTGTCCCTTCCCCCCCTAATAAAACAATTATCTCCCTCTCTGTATCCTAAGGGGGCCATTCAGGCAAAATACACGTGTGTTTTTTCGAACGATATCGTGTTTTAGGGTGCCCCCAGCGCTTGTCCGGCAGCACAGTATGGCGTATTCACTGCGCAATTTCTCAATCATGGCTAAAATTTTGATTCCCGTCAAAAAGTGTTTTCGGTACGTCAGCAATAAAGTCATAAGTGAGCGCATTCAAACCAACTTCCACTGAGTCATTCGGCTCTCCAGCCCTGCTTGCCGCCAGTCCTGACTTAGGGCGGTATCATATTCACCTACAGCCGATGTCCGCCGTTGCTTTGTTTTGGAACGTATTTGCACCTGGCTTGTTTTTTGTACATGTAGAAAGTAATTGTGTCGGGCAACATGGGGTACCTGCGACAAGCAGGGTCACATAGAACAATGTCGCTTGCGCCCATCGACCAGTGTCTTGCAAGACAAATCCAAAGAGGTGAACTGCTATGCAGCTAATACCCTACTTACACGGGCACAGTAAACCACGGTTAAGTGAACCGCGGGTAGACAAAACCGCAGTTTGCTGCGTTACTCGACAGACGAAACTGCGATTACCAGGCTAACGATGGTTAACGCAAACATAACGTGGCCACCTCAGTTCGGTCACGCTAAACGCAGTTCACGCAGCCGTGGTGTTCAAAATTGCACAAGTCAGTTCGGACGCAACAGGCGGCGCATCACCGCACGTGAAAAGAACAATCACCTGGCGTTCGGAGGAGACAAAAGTTCTCAAATAGCGGGCGCCCCAAAGCTGCTCCCAAGAGACGCTTGCGTTGATTGCGTCGCTCTCGCAGTCAGCGCGACTGCCCGTCAGCAGCGGCTCGTTCGTTTCCTGATCCACCCGGTCTACTATGACAAAAGTCGTGCTAAGTTTGAAAACTTCGCGCGTTGATTGCCAAGAAACGGATAATTTAGGCAATCGTGAAGAGTTTTCGGCACTCGGAAACGATCGGCGCACGTGTCGGCCGTGCCTGCGAACACGCCGGCGCTCCTACCCGGCCTGCACGGGACTGCAAGCGATTCGAACCGGCCCAGACCACGACAGCGAATTCTTATCGCTGCTCTTCAAAACCAATCTGATCTCGGAAAATAAATTGCACATGCAAGAAAGTGTATGTTATTGTGGTGAAAAATTGTGCAATAAATTGTAATTCGCAGTTGCACAGATAGCGGCGGACAAATATCAACCGTGATGCCAAACCTAAAGTTCCCCACACCGAGCAAACCAGAGAAAACCAAGCCGGTTGCGAGCTGTTAAGGGAAGCGCCTCTTCTAAATCACGCTGCGCGCGAGTGCATTGCGTTTGGGTCTGAAGCGACTGTTTTAAGGATATTAACTTTTGTCTACATAGCTTCCCTTTTATTTTTATCGTAAGGTTAAAAGTGTGTAATTTATTTATGTCAGGCTCCCAACCAAGTGACCGTGGCCAGCACACTTTGAATTTCGCGTTTAACAGCCGAAAGCGCAGTTTGCGGTAACCTAGGTTGAAGTTTAGTTACTACGGTTAAGCTTAACTGCGGTTACTTCCGCCGTGTAACTAGGGTATAAAACGCCGCTTAGTGCGCCGAGTACCAACTGCAGTGCGCATCGGCACTTCTATGTCTACGTGTATTTTCGTAACTTTCATTGTCTACGGCACCATTCTTATTGCTGTAACATGAATATGCATTACATTTAGGCGCAAATAGCTCGATCAGCAAGCTTATAAACACTGTCTAATTTGCGTTTGCTTTAGCCGGCCGCAAACAATTGCACTGCTGGGCACGTACGATATTATAGGTTCTGTTGCGGGAAATGAGCTAGTGGGTCGCGCGGACATTCCCTTTTAAGGCAGAGCTTTATTACTTTCATCCAGCGTTTTCGCGGGGGATGCGCAAGTTACCCTTTTGACCAGAGACACATCCCAGGCGAAACGCCCCTCGAAGCACATCGCGTGATTCGGCAGCCCGCTATCGGCGCTGCGCATGAGGCACCATTTTAAGTCGTTCTGCTCACATCGCAGCCTCTCCCGTCGCGGCAGAGACGGAGCGGCCGCTCAACTTCTGCACAGCCCACCAAACCTGCAGCCCCCTACGCATGCGCCGCAGGGACGTCACGGGCGATGTGATTCATCGTGCGCCGCATTCGCAGTGAACGAGAAATGCCGCGTTCGCCGAGAATGAAGGCGAGGTCGGGCCTCCTTCTGTGAGCGTCGCACAGGAACCGAACGGCATTCAGCCGTCGTCGGCAGTACAGCTACATCGAAGGTTAACCGAGCCAACCAAGCTAAGCGCAGCTTTTGCTTTGCATATCCAAAGTTACCTGAGCTAAGCCTCTTGCATTTTTTGCTCATTATATAGCTTATATGTGCGAAGTGTGCGTTAAAAGTGGTGTCGGTATGATTGTTATGAGGCCATCTTTCGAATGAACCAAACATGTGTTTTGTCTGCATGGCTCCCGTAGTATAGGTCTCTAGGTTTCTCTAAAAGTAGCAAACGTTTTTACATTTAAACAAAAATCACACACGTAATGGTTTCTGAAGTTTGATCAATAATAAATTATTGTTCTTGACATTTATTTAAAAATCGACTGCGCCAACAAGGCATGCCCACATTGCCGAAATGGCAGCAAAAATAGCTCTCAACGCAACGTAAAATATACAAGCTCAATTAGTAATTCTTGACATTTGAGCACCACGTGAACTGACCAGATTGAAGTTCACTTACTTACACTCAACTGCAACTAGCGTCACATATAAAAGTTTAAAAAATATCCTTTAACAACTAATACGTCCTATTTTTTGAAGCGTACAGAACTGGCTAATACTAGATTTTTCGAAGTCCATTGGGGCCTTAGCAAAACGCCTTCCAAAAGAAACGGCAAGCATATCCCTGCATCATCATTTTAAGTGCATCTCTACAGATTTTACTCTCTGTGTTTGAGGCAAAAAATGCATGGTCTGCTCAATTTTTATTCACAAAGTATTGCCAAGAAACAAGGTAACCTGTTTATACCTAAACATTGTTGTGCCTCTGTACCCTTCCCAGCGAAGAATATACCTGCAGAGGTCAATCTAAGATATTAGATGGACCTATTATTGCTCCTATTTTGAAAATATAATCAAAACTTACTCATTTCTTGTCACATATACAAAGCCATAGATAAGTTCGTATTTTTCATTCCTACCAATCTTTGTTGTTTCCAAGTAAGTGCAACGATATGACCACTCGTTACGCGGTATGTAGTTGCTCTTCTTAAGAAAGATTCTCTCCCCTTGTAGTAAAAGCTGGAAGCAACGACACAAATTTGAACTCCGAATGAACTCAAGAAGTAGGAACGGGATATCATTTTTGTCGGGACGTTTAAGCATAAATGCGCCAAAGCCTCCGAAGCTTTGAAATCGCAAAAGCGCGACTTGAATATCTTGCATGAACTTACAGTGTATAAAAAATTGTGAAGGAAACTCAGCGAAACCACTAAATATATTTGGTCTCATCGCAGGATGTCAACAGAGTGACAAGACAGATATAACCTTTTTTTCTACCACGTGTTACCAGACTTGCATGCTGCTTGAAAGCGCGGAGATGAGTAGACCTGGAGCTCCAATTGAACTGGCTCTAAATATTGCGTGAATATTGAAGAACTACGAACCCGCCAGCCAAGGACTGAACATAAGGCTCGTAAGGATTAATTCATGTGTGCTTCTTTGATGTTAAAATAAACAGATTTCCTTTACTGGACGGGCCAGTAGTAAAATTGGCCATGCATCGACAACATAGGTTGTCAATTTGTGATGCATATTGCCGCGTGGATATTTGTCAAGTAGCGATCCCCTGCTTGCAGTGTGTGGGATCGCCGTGAAGTGTTCTATGCCCAGTGAGTGGCACCTTCTGTGCTGCCTGGCCAGCCAGCTGTTCGAAGACGACGACGCCAATGTGTGTTTCCAGCGCTCGCGGACCAGGCTGATTCATCCATCTTCGCTGAGACTCCCCGTGCTGCCTATACTCTTCAGTGTAGCGCAACACCTAGTAAATAGGTACATCGCCATCCTGCGGCTGTCTACCCTTCCGTCTACTAAGACGCAACAATACAATGTTCTTCCCTGTTGGGTATCCGTAGTTTACAATCACGGATACAGAACTCTAAAACAGTGAAAAAGCAGAGAACGGCAACCGCCGAATGCTTTCGAAACATCCTAAGCGCCCTCGAAGCGTGGTTAGTTTTAAAACTTATCAGTTTGGCAGACCTCATTCTTTGCCAATTCTGGAGAAACAAAGTCGTGCTCTGTCTGCACAGGCGACCTAATCCTTAAACTTTTTTATTCAAACTTGTTTCCAGCCATTATGCATGCACACACTGCCGGCGAATTTCAAATAGTCTACTAGGAAACCGATTAAACGACTTCATATTAACATATTTCTACTTGCTTCATGCTATGACCCAGTTCACGCATTTAGGGCATCACGCTAAAATTCTTTTTTTGTTGTGTTGGTAAATCCGCATTGTTTTCTTGGTTTCTCGCATTTGTAGTTCAGTACGCGTGGAGTGAGGAGAGCTCCAAGTGAAAAAATTATCAGCTGCGAAGAGGCACCGTGTTACCCCTAAAATTAACTTCCTAACCCATTCGTAATGCACTCCTAAATATCTGCCTTTTCACCAGTTCATAAGAGCGGACGAGTAAGTGCGAATTTTAATATCTCCGACTGAGTGATGCTGTGCGTGGTTCCATTATATTTGTGATATTTTAATAATGAAAGAGTAAAAAATTAAGCGAAATGGTCCTGACTGGACGTAAATGCTGTGGCGCAAGCAAACTTCCGAAAGATTTAAACGGGAATAGACTGACAGGTTATACAAGCGTGCATGGTAGGGACCAAAGATTGTGTGTCCCGGTGTAGCGATTTATGTATTGATTGGTTTTTGTAGTAGAAATACTTATTTATGTTGGTTGTGAAGGTAAAGGCCCAGACTAAGTTGCAACAGTTTAAATGGTGAACAAAGAATGCATTATACCCTTGAAGCTCAGCCCCTAAAGGAATCATTTTACACGGGTAGATTACTGGAGCATTATTAGGTCACGCTCTAAAATAACTAAACAGACATTATTTTATAATTGACAAACTGTACTTCATTCGCGTAATAAACAACCGTATTGTGCATTTTCACCATCGTGTTTACACTAGTTCAGTCAATCGCGTGTTATTTATACGAGGCCAAGCCAACAAAACTGCAAAAAGTATGCCGAAAACTCTGGGTTCTTTATTTTGTGTGTGTGTTGGCACCGTCTTGCCGGGCGCAGACAAATGAAGAAAGAGAAGTAGGAATATCTGTCAACTGGTGATTCGGAGACAGACAATGCTTCCGCAGGGGTGTTGTTGTTAGAAACAACTGGTCTGCCCTGTTTGTCAGCTGAGAACAATGCTTCTGTGGGGACTTCATGGATTTTGGGGAGAAGGTAGAAACGTCCTCTTTGCTTGTTCGTCGGTGTCATGAAGTTTAGTTTAGATGTGGTGATTAATTCTCTGGCCAGAAAAATTTGTGAGAGTGCCAAGGATCGTTTGACTGTATTCGTTGCTGGGATCATAGTCTAAAGGCTGGTAGTGACCATGGTTGTTAAGCTGCCTATATATCTCATTTTTATATTTTTCCATTGCTAAGATGACAACGCTTGCTCCTTTGTCTGCAGGTTTACTTATTATTTCCGTTCTGGGTGGTAGGTTATTTAAAGTGACTTCTTGTGAGGGAGTCAAGTTTTTGCGTTTGTTTGATTTCTTTGTTCGCATTATTATATCTTTTTATACTGATTTTTTATACTGATTTTTTAAACAATACAATTTCTGGAGATTCCTCGGTATCTGTCGTGCAAGTGCTTGGTGCACGGAGTGCGTGGTAATTGATTTCCACATTGTCTTGATTATCGGAAAAGAATTTTTCCAGTCACATTTTGCGGGAAAATTCGGTGAGATCCTTATGTAACTCGTATTCATTCACGTTGTTGTTGGTAGGGCAGAAAGTGAGGCCTCGTTCTAGGATAATTTTTTCTGTTGTCGATAATGTTTCGGAAATATCCTGAACGTTGCTCCTGCACGTGGCGGTAGAGGCGGATACAACATTCTGTTCGGGAACACGTGTCATGTTGCAGTTACTCGTACTGTGGGAGCTACTTCTATATTTTGTATATTAGCGGGAAGGCAAAATTCCGTTGTCGCAGATTCTGATGTGTCTGCGGGGGAAGTGAGTTCATTTACTGCACATCTTCAGGCTTAGCGAGAACAGCACGTTCAGTGGTGCAATGTGTGTCAGGCAAAACGAGCTCGTCACGTTCAAATTTAAGCCCCTTCCTTGCACAGCTCGTGTTCCTTACGGTTTCAAAGGCATCAAGACCAATTTTCTCTAGCTCAGTGAGTAGAATGATTTCATTCTGCTCATTTAAAACACTAAGTTTTGTTTTTCACAGTGCCCTCTCAGAATTTCTAGGAGGGAAAGCAATGCACGCTTCAAAGCGTCCGTTTAGCTTCTAGTTGAGGGGGGAGAACTCCAAGGGAACAAATAGCTTTAAGGCGGCGCCTTCGGAGATTTCCGGGTTGGGCGGTAAGAGGAACAGGTTTTCAGGCGAAATATGTAGTGTGTTTGTGACGGCTAGTTTTCGAACACTTAGAAAAGTGCTGGATTTTAGGGCCAGGGCGTCCGGTCCGCCCGGTGCTTATCATTTTCGTTTGTTCCGAGTGCACTTACGGGATGATTCTTTTTTGTTCGGAGACTGTTGTTTAGGGGAGATTTTATGGGTGATGTCCACGTCGATGTCTCTTTGGGTGCTTGTTAGCGTTTTAGTGCATGTTAGTGTCTGGGCGAACATTTAGCGTGATTTCTTGGTGGGTCGGGATGTTGTTCTCATGCGTGCTGTTGAGCTGGTGTTGTGGCTGCATCTACCGTTTGTGTGGTCGCGTCGCATGTGGGGTTCTTGGGGTGACATGGTGGTTCGCTGCTGTTGGCAATATCAGGTTCGGTCTGCGGCTCGGTTGTGGCCACTGACAAGCCGGTGGTTCCGGTAGTGGAGAGCGTCACCGAAAACGACTCGCTCAGCCTGTACCTGATGTCATCTGCCATTTTTCAAACACCTCGGAAGTTACGGTGTAAACCATCTTTGGCGAGATGTCCCTGGGTGTCAAGATAGATTTCTGTATGGTATATGATGTCCACATTTTGTTGGGTTAATTGTAGGTCAAGGAGGGCGTCGTTGAGCTTAACTGTTCGGTCGAATTGACCAATGAATCTGTGTACCTGGGGTGTGAGTGGCTGGTGATTGTTTTCAATTATGGGAAGCACTATTTTCAAGGTTATCTTCGCGTTGGGTCATTTGGTCTCAACATGTCGTACGAGAGATTTGGTGGCTTCACAAGTGCTTTAAGCGCTGTTTCACGTTGAGTCATCAGTTCCAAAATGAAGTATGAAGTGCGTGATGTTGCGTTGGGTGGTATCTATATGCTTATAATGTCCTGTGTTGTGGCGCGGCTTCGGAATGTGATGCATGGTGCATGTTGTCCAGATGGAAAGTGATCTTGAATGTACTTGAAGTGGCTGTCTCCAATTAAAGCTACTTGTGCCAGAGAGAGGAGACAGTGTGCTTACCTTGTGCCGTTATCTTATTAGATGAAATCCAGGGAACGAGAGGGCTTTGAAGATCGTGACAAGATAGAAATGATACTTTGGAGAAGATAGCGACCTCACACCTCTGCCAACATTTCAACAATGGGACTTCTCTTTTTCAAGTCATCAGGGTTCATGTTTGGCACACTGTTTTATAGAAACAGATGGAGTTGGAAAAAGAGGGGGGAGGTTGTTAAGAGCGGGGCCTGAAGGAGGACAGCCGAGTGGTCAACGGTCGGTTTAAACGATCGAAATAGTGAGGGAGAAACGAAAGTGTGGTTATTGCGACAGGACCCCGCAACAGAGAAAGAGGAAAGACTACGAGAGGGTCGGGGGAAACAGAAAGGAATTGTTTAATCTGGGATGCAATGGTTCTGGGAGACCTCAAAGGATACTTCCAGAAAATTTACATTTACATACAATATTTACATTTATATTTACGTTCCGGAAAGTTGTAGTAAATATAAATATCCCAGAAAGTGAAGGAGAACACAGTCGCCCAGATAGCCGAATTGGTAAGGCATTCGAGATCTAATCGAAAGGCGTGGGTTCGCTCCCAACTCTGGGCGCATGTTTTTCTTTCTTTCTTTCTTTCTCACGTAATTAATAATAATAATAATAAATGTAACGTCACTAATGGTAAAAAATAGTCTAACCATTCCCCTATGACTTCTTTGGTGTTATAGACTGCCGGCATTTATTTCTGTATTTCCTAACGAGCCCCTCATTTCCAAACCCTATACAGTCAAACCCGGATATATCGAACTCGCAAAAAACGGTCATTAGTTCGATATATCGTATAATTCGATATATATTGTTTAAAGAATTTGACAATGCACAGAACGTACCTCATTACTAACTGTTGTACCCTTGCAAGATACATGCTCCGCTGGCACACTAGCGCGAGAAATAGTCTCCGATCTTCTTTTGCTTCATCATTTTCGAAGCATTGTTGAGCACACACATTTCAACATTGTCAAGTGACTCGAAAAAGCTGAGCCCACAGCCTTCTATTGCCGCGCAGTGGCGGCGAAGAACGCTCAGCGCGTGAAGAGCATCGGAACATGGGGGCGGGGCGGAACTCGTCGAGTCCTCACAGTTGAACACAGATGAACAAGGCGTACCGATGCGTCGTCAACCGCGAAAACACGAAAAGGGAAGCATGCGTAGAAGCGAGGGGAGAGAGAGAGCCCGCCGCGCGAGACTGGCGAGACAGCGGGAGAGTGTGGTCCGACCACTATTTCCAGGGGATGGCTGTCAGAGCGAGCGAGAGCGCGAGCGCTTGGGCTAAGCGACTTTTCAAACTGGGGGAGGAGGCGTAGGCAGCTCGCCCAGCTGCCGCGCGGGAAAGCCAACTTCGGGGGCAATCTTGCGCTGCCGAAGTTCGATATATAGGTTGCGGCTGCCTTTTTTGTTCGATGTAGCCGTACTTTTTGCTATATATTCTCCCGGTAACATTACAGTGCACAATAATTGTTCGGTATATGGGATAATTCGATGTAAACGGGTTCGATATAGTCGGGTTTGACTGTATATATATATATATATATATATAAATATATATATATATATATATATATATATATATATATATATATATATATATATATATATATATATATATATATATATATATATATATATATATATATATATATTGTAATGAGAAATTGGTGCAACGACTGGCCAACCCACCCGTATGGCTGGTTCACGAATCAGCGCCAGCAGCGGCCGCGAGACAGAAGCCTGGACTACCCGTTTCTGTGACTGCGCTTCGCTACCAATAAACCCCTTTTGAATTGGTGGAATGTGCGGGTCCATCGTAAAACCTAGAGCTTCGCAAGCGGTGGCTGCCCACCACAATGGCCCACGAACCAGTCCATCAGCCTACTCCGGCGGGCCAGGTGCCGTCAATTGTCTGCCCTGGAACCATACGCCCGCGAGACCCCGCTTCGTTCAGCGGGCTACACGATCGTGACATGGAAGACTGGCTTTCTAGCTTTGAGCGGATTAGCACGCACAACAAGTGGGATAACGCCATAAAATTAAACCACGTGGGCTTCTCTTTTACGTATCTCGCCGTATTTTGGTTTAATAACCATCGTCGAGAGATGACTACCTGGGCCGAGTTCAAGGAAAGCTTTATGAAAGCTTTCGGGCGACCCGAAGTGCGCTAGCTTCAAGCAAACCAGCGTTTACGGGTACGGGCCCAGAAAACTCGAGAAGACTTCACGAGCTAAATTGAAGATGTAGTAGACCTTTGCAAGCGCGTGGACCCCAGCACGCTGGAAACTGTGAAGGCAAAACTTATCCTTAAAGGTATCGACGACGAGGCATTTCAGATGCTACTTTCCAAGGATCCGCGGACCGTTAACGACGTCATCAGTCTCTTCCAAAGTTATGACGAGCTGCGCAATCAAAGGGCCTTGACTCGGCGTCCACTCGCCCAAAATGAGCGGCTTGACTATCCATCTGTGTTGGTCCGTATAAAAAAGAGGTTGCTCGACAACTTTGTCATGCCGCTTCAAATACTACTCCGGAGCCGTGCCCTGTTCCTCAGTCTACAATTCGGCATGTAGTTCAACAACAGGTGGCGGAAGTCGTGCCTTCTTTTAGCCAGCAGACTCCCGTGGCTGCTCCGATTACTTTCGCCGACGTCGCGGGACGGCTTGCGCAGACGAGAACGCCGCTCCGACTCCCGGCTGCACCAAGACCTCTTGCTGAGGCTCGAGTTCCAACTCAATCCACGAATCCCTGGCGTACTCCGGACAACCGGCCGATTTGCTTTTCGTGTCATTACCCAGGACATGTCGCACGTTACTGTCGTCGCCGCGTACTGCCTGCCAACGGTTCTCCACCGGAATACCGCTATCGATATTACGGACCCACATACGGTTCCCCCCCCACCGACGCTGCTCCAAACCGCTTCAGACTCGTACGCGCCCTCGGCTTCCTACCGCCAGCCTTTCGCCGATGGTCGTTCTCAGTCCCCGCGCCGCCTCTCGCTTTCGCCGATGCGTCGTCGTTCCACTCCTGCCACAGAGGAAAACTGACAGCCGCAGTTCCGGAGGCAAGAACTGCGTTGCCTTCAAAAAGTCCAAGCCCTCCACTGTCTTCCGCAAATGTTATTGACGTGTCAGTCGAAGGTGTCGCGACTGCTGCGCTGGTGGATACCGGAGCAGCAGTTTCCGTGATTCAAGCCGATCTCTGACGCAAAGTTAGTAAAGTTATGACGCCTCTCTCTGGACTATCCTTAGGAACCGCCGACTCCCAGCCCGTTCATGCCTTGGCTACGTGTACGGCTCGCGTTTCCATCCAAGGCGTAGTGTACGTCATTGAATTCATCGTGCTTCCCAACTGCTCTCATGACGTCATTCTGGGATGGGACTTTTTGTCTCGGCACAACGCCGTTATTGACTGTGCGCGTGCCGAAGTTGAATTTTCTGTCCTACCAGACGACACCACTGACGATAATTCTGCCTCATCCGCTGCTAAACTGGTCGCAGCCGCAGACGCAACCATTCCTCCCCAGTCCGCCGTTGTAGTGCCGCTCTCTTGTACTTTTTGGGGGGATGCAACTGCCATTTTCACGCCATCCGAAGTCTTCCACCGCCGCAGGTGCAGACCGCTGCCTTTCGCGGCGCTGAAAATTCATTCTAGCGAAACTGGCATGATTGTTACCAGCCCGTCCGCAAGTCCTTGGCATTGTCGAGCTCGTAAATTCCTGTCGGGTCGTTGACGTCCCAGACAATACGCCTGATCATGACATTTCCGCTGTTACCCCTTCGACGACGACACAACTTTCCAACGACGTGTTTCATGAAGCTCTCGAGCCCACGCAGAAATGTCAACTTCTGGAACTCCTGTGCTGTTTCCGTTCGTCGTTCGACTGCGCACAACCCTCGCTTGGCCGTACCTCTATCGCCACCCATTCCATCGACACTGGATCGCATGCGCCGCTGTGGCAGCGACCGTATAGGGTGTCTCCTAGCGAGCGTCAAGTGATCGATGAGCAAGTACGTGACATGCTCCAGCGGGACATCATTCGCCCATCGAACAGCCCATGGGCCTCCCCCGTTGTACTCGTAAAGAAGAAGGACGGCTCGATTAGATTTTCTGTGGACTATTGGCGCATAAACGGCATTACGCGCAAGGACGTCTATCCTCTACCACGCATTGATGATGCCCTCGATTGCTTACAAGAAGCTGAATTCTTTTCATCCCTGGACTTATGCTCTGGATACTGGCAGGTGCCTGTAGCGGATGCTGATCGCTGGAAAACAGCCTTTGTCACCCCCGATGGCCTCTTTGAATTCAAGGTCACGCCGTTCGGGCTCTGTAATGGCCCTGCCACCTCCGAGCAAATGATGGACGGTGTGCTACGAGGTTTGAAGTGGAAGACGTGCCTGTGCGATCTAGACGATATCGTTGTGTTTTCCCTTACTTTGGAACGCACCTTGCACGTCTCCAGCAACTACTGACCTGTATCACCAACGCCCAGCTACAACTCAACCTTAAAAGTGCCACTTTGCTGCTCGTCAGCTCACCATTTTGGGTCACGTCGTGCCTAAGGATGGAATACTCCCGGACAGGAGCAAGTTGCGTGCTGTGGCCGAATTTCCGAAGCCGACAACTATGAAGGCTTTACGGAGTTTCATCGGCCTCTGCTCTTACTTCCGCTGCTGTGTACCAAACTTCGCGTCCATCATATCCCCGCTTACACAGCTTCTCGCTGACGGCGTCGGTGATCTATCGGCCTGGTCACCAGCGTGCGATGACGCATTTATGACCTTGCGGCGCCTCCTCACTTCAATGCCTATCCTTCGCACTTTGATCCGCGCGCCCCGACGGAGATCCACACTGACGTCAGTGGATTTGGACTCGGCGCAGTGCTGGCACAACGGAAACCTGGGTTTAGCGATTACGTTGTCGCATATGCGAGGCGCACGTTGTCAAAGGCGGAATGCAACTACTCCGTAACGGAAAAGGAGTGTCTGGCCATTGTATCGGCACTGGGAAAGTTTCGACCGTATTTGTACGGCCGACCTTTTGACGTCGTCACGAACCACCATGCGCTCTGCTGGCTGTCCTCCTTAAAACATCCATGCGGGCGCCTTGGGCGATGGGCTCTGTGGCTTCAAGAGTTCGACATACGCGTCATTTATCGGTCGGGCCGTAAACATCAAGACGCTGACACCCTGTCCCGATCGCCGCTTCCTCCTGAGGTTGCCTGTGTTTTGACTGAGGACCGCATTCTTTCTGCTCTCTCCTTGTAAGATTTATGCACTGAGCAACGCAAGGATCCATGGATCTCTTCAATTAGTTCCGTCCTCTCTGGACCATTCTCTCATCAAGAATCCCGTGCCATTCGCAGACAAGCTTCCCACTTCGCACTGCGTGGCGGCCTTCTTTACCGCCGTAACTACCTAGATGAAGGACGTAAATGGCTTCTTGGTATCCCGCGCCATCGCCGTGCCGACATTTGTGCTTCCCTTCACGCCGAACCATCCTGCGGTCACGCGGGTGTCTTGAAGACATACCATCGGGTCCGTTTGCGCTATTACTGGCGTGTCATGGCGTGACACGTGCCAGCACCACAAGTCTCTTCCCGATACTTCAGTCGGTCCCTCACAACCGTTACCGTGTCCAGCGAAACCCTTCGACCTCTGCCCTGTTCGCCCGCTGGTAACCGGTGCATTATTGTCGGTATCGAACTCCTGACCCGCAATGCCGAGACTGCTGCATTGCCAACGGCTGCAGCAGGAGACGTCGCTTCTTTTATTCTCAGTCACTTCATTTTGCGACATGGAGCGCCTCGCCAGCTCCTTAGTGATCGCGGACGCGTGTTCTTGTCCCAAGTTGTTGAAGCACTGCTCAAGGCATGTCGCGTCGTGCATCGCACAACTACTGCGTATCACCCACAAACAAACGGCTTGACAGAACGCTTCAATCGCACACTAGGGGATATGCCCGCCAAGTACGTCGCCGACAATCACCAAAACTGGTACCTCGAACTACCCTATGTCACCTACGCATATAGTACCGCCACCCAAGATACAACGGGTTTCTTTCCCTATTTTCTGCTCCACAGACGTGCGCCCTCGTGCACTCTGGACACCATCCTACCCTACCGACCCGATTCTTCAGAGTGTACGCCCCTTTGTGATGCCACCAAACGCGCGGAAGACTGCCGACAACTGGCGCGACGTTTCACTGCCGTAGAACAGTGGAGGCACAAATCTCGTCATGAAGACGTTGCTGCAGATCCCACCTATTTACCTGGCTCCCTGGTGTGGCTTTGGGTGCCCTCGACTACACCGGGACTATCCAGCAAGCTACTGTCGAAATATCACGGGCCTTACCCCGTCATTGCATGCGTTTCCCCAGTCAATTACATTGTAGAGCCTATGACCCCTTCTGCGGACCTCCGAAGGCGTGGTCGTGAATCCGTGCACGTTCAGCGTTTGAAGCCTTACCACAAAACGATACTTTCTTCGGGGCCATAACGCAACAGCCAGTATGGTTCCTCTTCTCCGGGGGGGGGGGGTAATTCTAATGAGCAATTGGTGCAACCACTGGCCAACCCGCCCGTATGGCTGGTTCACGAATCATCGCCAGCAGCGGCCGCGAGACAGAAGTAGCCGAACACTAGCCTGCCCGATATAGCAAGGACTACCCGTTTCTGCGACTACGCTTCGCTACCAATAAACCCCCTTGCAATATAAATATATAGTTATTGATATATTGTAGGGATTCTCCGGTCTGACATGTCGCGTCGCTGCATTCAAATTACAGCGTGCCACCTCTCCTGCCATCTGTGAACGCACAACAAAACGACTGTGCTAAGGAGGGGGAGTGGCAAGTATTGTGCTCGCTGGATAAGCGCAGCGGTGCTTGTTAGCTTAGGGAGTCGCCGCCCGGGTGTGCCGCCAGCCAGAAGAGACAAGCCACCATCAGCCATCTTCAAGGAGCCCGCATGGCAGCAAGTGGTCGCCATCTGTCCCGTAGTGCAATAAGCCTCCGGACATTGAAATGTTTTGGTGGTGTGCTTTGATTATTGTATTTTCTGTGCCCTTTATATTTCGTTTTCACTGCTTCAGTAAAGCCCCTTATTCCTCTTGCAATGTTCTGTGCCGTAATGTTTTGACGAGGCTGTTGCCTGAACACTATCGGTAGGCAGCATTACCGACAGTGGCGCCTAACGTGTATTTAGGCTGACACAATCCTTCGTCAGCAAGACGATTACACACCGGAGCAAGTTCCGAGTAAAAATTTAGGGCATTTGTTTTGCAAGTAGCAGCTGTTTTTGCAACTGAGCACTTCAGCTTAGCGATATGTCTTTTGTTTCTGTCCCTGACTGCACTAGGTGCTCTAAAAGCCGTGCATAATGTTGTAGCTCTTTATCCCGAATTCACTTTTTTCAACGAGCCTGCGCACTGCACTGCTTTCTTGTCCGCGGCGCCAAATGTACAGTTTCCCTGCGAGTACTGCAACTTATAAGCAGTACCCCTAGAGGATTTTGTGCTGGTGTCTGTTGGATTAACGCTGGCTTCCTTTATCCTGGCGCATGCGCAGTACCGCTAAGCTTCAGAAATGCTAGTACTAGACTTCTTTGCACAATTGCACAAAAAGCAACCTTCGCCTTGCGCACTCCTATATAGAGGTTCCTTTTCGTTTTCGGCATAACCCTCTAACATGAACAACCGCTTTACACGCCGGAGCAACATGTCTGATCTTCCCCCTTCCGAGCGGGAAGCCGTGGCTGCTGAATTCCGCGAGCTCAGAATTCTATTGCGAAGTTTCCAGGCATGGCTTTTCAGCAAACCGCAGTTGCCATCTGGCCCAAGCAGTGACGAGGGCGGGACGAGCACTGTAGCTCCCGACGGTGATCATCTCCGCGTTGAGCCCGCTTCTCGGCCTGCAGCCAATTAGACTGCGGATGTTGCTCAGCGGCGGCCGGAGCAAGCGCTCCAATTCGACAGCCCCACCGGCTTTTCCTGTCAGCCCACATCCGAGCCGCATTACGCAGCCTCACTAAAACTCTGCCACGGACGGCCTGATTCAACCCAAGGTTCTGGTAATAAAGGGCACCCGTTCTTTGCTAATGCAAGCTACAAGGCCGGAGGCCACCCGGTCTCTGCCAACGCGATCTACAGGATCGTAGGCCACCCGGACTCTGCCAACGCCAGCTACAACGCTGGAGGCCACCCGGTCTCGGAGAACATGGGCTACGGAGCTGAAAGCAACTCAGTCCCAGGCAAACCCAGACTGAATACTGGTGAGTTCACCGCTGATATGTACATTGACGAATGGTCACTTCCGATTAATGCTAATGCATCAGCCAGCATCGGTGACGAGGACAACTTTGATGATGCGGATGTTTCAGGTATCCTGAAAGCTCTTTTCCACGTGCGAATCAACCTGACTGCAGATAAGGCCTCCCAGCCGGCCGGGGTGGTCGTCGGCCGCACGGACGGATTCCAAGTACCGCAGCTGACGAAGCCCTGTTAAGAAGGTATGAGGGGCCTGAACCAGAGCGGCAAATCGTCGCTGCCGGTCTCAGTCAATCGTATTGTTCCAGACTGTCTGACTGTCTATTACCGGTCACAGAGTCCCACCCGAACGACGAGTTGCATGAAAGTGCCCACATTACCCTTACTTTTAGAGTGAAATCAATGTCGCTCGCAAAGGAACATGGTTTTCGCAGATCTTGGCGCAACGCAGGGGCTGGGACTCCTGATCAGCCCCACAGCACCCCGGAGGACCCCACCGCCTCGAGCAGCACACAAAGCAAGGCAGCCCCGTAACGGCGCTACAGGGCCTGGGCCACCTGCAACCTCGACGTGTCCGAGCGCTACGTGCAACGTCGCATCGGCGCAATCCAGCACGCCAAACCGTGGTCGGGCGTGCCTCCCGGACCACCACCACTTTGTCGTCTCCTTCCACCAGCCAACGCGCTGAAGCCTGCTAATGTAACGCCTTCACCATCCCGAAGGCCTGAACTGCGGTCCCGACACCGACATGCGGGCCCTCGGCACTGAATTAGTAGGCCAGACAGGAACGTCTTTGAGCGGGTGTTCGCAAGTGGCAACGTGCCAAGAACTTTTTTTTCTTTTTTTTCCTTCTCAGAAGGGGTGGAGGAGTGTACGGATTTTCCCCTCTGACCTGACGCGTCGCTGCATTCTAATTACAGCTAGCCTCCTCTCCTGCATTCTGTGAACGCACGGCGGAAGGACTGTGCGATGGAGGGGGGCGTGGCACGTTTTGTGCCGCTAGATAACCGCACCAATGCTTCTTAGCGGGGGGAGTCGCCAACCGGGAGTGCCGCCAGCATGAAGAGAAGAGCCACCGCCAGCCACCTTCAAGGACCCCGCACGGCAGCAAGCGGTCTCCGTCCGTCCTCTCGTGCCGTAAACCTCCAGACATTGAACTGTTTTGGTGATGCGCTTTGGTGATTGTATTTTAGTGCCCTTTCTATTTCATTTTCACTGCTTCAGTAAAGCCCCTTATTCCTTTCGCAATGTTCTGAACCGTAATGTTTTGAAGAGGCTTTTCGTGAACCTTTTCGGTAGCAGCATTACCAGGGTTGGCAGTCAAGCAAACCTCGGAAAGCAAAGGGGAGGCTGTGGTAGGTCATAGAAAGAGAGGGAAATTTTTTGAGTCTGTAAGCAACTGGTGAAAAAACGCCCGACGGGTGGGATCCAAAGGGAGCCAAAGGGAGCGTAAGAGGGTTCAACGCTGGTCCCCTTCACCCCGAGTAGTCCGAGTGGCGCTGGCTACCACCCCCAAGTGCAGGAAACAAAAATACCTTAACATAAATACCCGAGAAAGTGCTGGGGAAACAGCCCCGCCGGTAGCGTAGTGGTTATCGCACCAGACCCGTATTCTGGAAGTTGTGGGTTCGGATCCTACCCGGCAGGCATTTTGTCACCACTTTCTCTTCGACTAAAAAAATTCTTCCTCTCTTTCTATGACCTACCACAGCCTCCCCTTTGCTTTCCGAGGTTTTCTTGACTGCCAACACTTATTTTCTGTCTTATTTTCACGGAGCCCACCATTTCCCATTTTCCGATTCGCAACATGCTTAGCGAGGGCCTCTGTTCTGGCACTCTTGGTGCCAAAGGGAACTTAGGAGGTTTCAACGCTGGTCGACCACTCTCGACATGTCGTTGACACTCGAGTCACCGCCCGGAGGGTTAAAAATAAGGTCCCCTTCACCACGAGTAGTCCGAGTGGCGCTGGCTACCACCCCCAAGTGCAAGAAACAAAAATACCTTAACATAAATACCCGAGAAAGTGCTGGAGAAACAGCCCCGCCGGTAAGGTAGTGGTTATTGCACCAGAAGGGTATTCTGGAGGTCTTGGGTTCGGATCCCAAACGGCGGGCATTTTTTCTCCACTTCCTTTCGCCTCAAAAAATTCTTCCTTTCTTTCTATGACGTACCACAGCCTCTCCTTTGCTTTCCGAGGTTTTTTTGACATCCAACCTTTATTTGCTGTCTTACTTTCATGGAGCCCCTCATCTTCCATTTTTCGATTCGCAATAGATACATAGATATATATACATATATTGTATTGTAGCAAGGATAACGAGCAGCTCTTGTAATGCCCTCAGCTTATCCGGGTATGCACCACATCAAGAAAGAGTGCCATGCGATCTGGCCAATCTATGTACGACGGTATGCGCGCACGCTGGTAGCAGTGGAAGAAGTACTGCAGAAGGTGCTCGTCGCGTTTGTTGGGCCATCGTCTGTACGCTTGTACCTGCGCTCGCCTTGCTTCTCCTCCTGCCAATAAACAACGTTCAGTCTACAACCGGACGGTCAAGTATATCCCTTAGAAGTGGTGGAGGTCAGGTGTTTCGGTCCCATCCGGGAGCTACGCAAGCGAACGCTGTCCACGATGAACCACGAATCCATCCAGCAGCCTCTATCGACGGCACCAGCCATCATCTGCTCGGCCGCACTGCGCGAGCGGGATCCACCCAAGTGCAACGGCACCGACGAAAACGATGCTGGGGACCGGCGTCCCATGTACGAACGTGTGAGTAACCACAACCGATGGGAAGACAAGAACAAATTGATCAATGTCCCTTCTCTCTCACCGGCCTCGCGGAAACGTCGTGGAATAATAATGAATCCCGCAACAAGACGTCGTCCTCCTTCCGCAGTAACTTCATGGAAGTCGTCGGGTGGCCTACGATGAGGAAGCTTCAAGCCGAGCAGCGGTTATGCGTGCGAGGACCGCAGGCCGGGGAGACGTTGACTAGCTATATAGATGATGTCATCGACCTGTGCAAACCCGTCGACTCCTCCATGACAGAAACAGAGAAGGTACGACACATCTTAAAAGGAGCCGATAACGACGCCTTCCAGATGCTACTATCGAAGGACCCCCGAACTGTTGCTGACGTCGGCCGCCTTTGCCAGAGTTTTGACGAACTGCACAAGCAGCGAGCCCTCACACGCCAAGCTTGTATTCGGGAGCAACCCATATCAATTGTTGAGGCAGTATATGAAGGGGACCCTGCACTGTTTGCGCTAATCAAAGATTTCATTCGGGAAGAGGTGGACAGCCAAGTATCCCTCCTCCCCTACATCTCAGACCCGCCAGAATGTCATCAAGGAAAATGTCGCTGAGGCACTACCATCAGCTCAGCATAACCTGCCCGTAGCTGCGCCCCTGACTTACGCCTCGCTAGCAGGACGGCTATCGCACCAGCCTGCTTCGTTCTCTCGTCGACCTGTTGTATGCCCACCTGCCGCTTCCTTTCCTGCCGCTTCCTTTCCACCAGCGCCCCGTGCGCCAGCTTCATTACCAGCACGACCGCCGATAAGCCCGGTGAGCAGTACCCAGATAACGGGTGCGTTGCGCACGCAGGACAATTGTCCGATTTGTTTAGCATGTGGCACGCCAGGGCATGTCGCCCGCTACTGTCGCCGCCGCATATCGCCGCCTCCCGCCAGCTATCCCCAGGTGCTTTTTACGCCAGTCCCCACTCTTTTCGCTGTAGGCCGCTCAACCAGTGCCGTAAAATTTGCCCCCTGAGCCGACTGACCGTCCAACTTTCGCTGGCCGCCCTTCAGCTTCTCCACGTCGCCGTTCGGTATTTCGCAAGCGTCGCCGCCCTACTAATGTCGAATAGGAAAACTAAAAGCCGCAGTGGAGGCAAGAACTGCGTCGCCATGGAATCCTAGAAGTCCTCATTTCTCGCCTAAAAATGTTATCGACGTAATTTTGGAAGGTGTCCCTACCATTGCCCTCATCGACACTGTACCCGCGGTTTCGGTCATCCACGCGAACCTCAGCCGTTCTATTGGAAAAGTCATGGCACCCCTTTCAGGACTCTCGTTACGTACCGCCAGTTCACAGCCCATTAAGCCGCTAGCCGCCTGCACTGCTCGTGTCGTCATCCAGAACAATTCCACACCACCTATTCATCGTGCTGCCAGCTTGCTCTCACGACATCATCCTCGGATTGGACTTTCTTTCCCACAATAACGCTATCATTAATTGTTCCCGTGCTGAAGTCGAGCTTTCTTCTGTTCTTTCCGACGATTACTGTAATGCCGCTACAAAATTACTCGTCGCTGAAGACACCGACATCCCGCCCAGCTCCTGCGTCATCGTGCCCCTGTGCTGTACCTCTGTCCCCGATTACATTGTTATGTTTACGCCTTCTGTCATTTTCTTTCGCCGCAAATGCCTTCCGCTACCTTCCGCCGTTTTGACTGTTCGTGATGGCGCCACCACTATGTTGGTGACCAATCCGTCAGCGACAACGTGCGCTCTTCTACAGGGAGAAACAGTTGGCTTCGCAGAGCTTGTAGATGCTCGTCTAGTTGTTGACGTACCAGGTGATCTTTCTCACGTTCAGATCAGTAACCTGAGTGCTTCTCCATGTTCGCCCGGGCTATTGCCATCCGATGCCTTTGCCCACTGCATCGACGTTAATCTGGATGCAACGCAGCGAGAACGTATTACTTTATTTCTTTCGAAGTTTCGTTCTTCCTTTGATTGCACGCAAACCGCGCTGGGCCGCACGTCTACTTTTGCTCACTCAGTCGACACAGCATCACATGCTCCAGTTCGACAGCGCCCATATAGTGTGTCTCCGACAGAGCGGCGAACCATTGAAGACCACGTCACAGATATGCTTCAACGAGGTGTTATTCGTCCCTCGAAAAATCCCTGGCCTTCACAAGTGGTTCTGGTTCAAGGTGGTAGGCCACTCAAAAACAAATTTTTTTTAATAGCAGCCAGCGTTGAAATAACGTTTTTCTCAAAACAAGCATGTCTTATTTAACTTACCCAGCCATTTACAGTGCAAAGTATCGAATATTTATTTATTTATTGGGAGGTAATCTTCGTCAAAAATTGCATTAAAAGTGCTAGCCACGCCAGCTATGATGAGTGACTAATGGGTGGCTTTATACAGTAGAGGTCTGACATTTGTGTAACTAATGGCTGTACCTATGCAGTGAACTAGAATAGATATTATGCAGTAAATATCAAGGAAGTAATGTAAAAAAACAAGAAAAAAAAACGGGAAAAAGAGCCAATTTAGTCTGAACCTATTTGAGAATGCAGCTTTTACTTGAAAAATATTCCATGGATTTCTTTTATTCTTGTCCACTACACAAATATATATATGTTGTAAATCATTGTGCAAAATTTCAATTCTAAGTATACGCTGAGAAATAAGTTATGAAAGTTTGCGTCGCATAATTTGGAGCAAATTGTTATTTTCAGAAAAACGTAAACAAAGATTGCCGAGCTTGCAAAAACTGTCACAATCTTCGCATGCAGGCCTAAAATGCACCAGATTCATAGCTGGGCCCTTGTGCGGAAGCATTATAGTCTCCTTTTGTTCGGGTGGCTGCTCGTCTTTTCTTCCTGGCCTGTTTTGTCCTATCCGCTGACTTACGTTTGGCATTCTCCATGCTCTGGTGATCCGTGGCGATTCATGCTTTCGTCGTGTAGTACCCTGGTTCTATGCCAGCTTTCTTCAGGATATCTACGGTGCTTACACTTCCATTATTAAAGTGGGCCACAGCATCATGCAAGGCAAACATTACCGTAGGCAAGCTTACGTAGACCTCTTTGGGTGCCCGTTGCGATATTCGACCATTGAAACACTCATTAGCATTCTGCGTCTTTCCACGCAGGAACTTCATTAGAAGTTCATCAGAGCACACATCACTGTAGACAGTTTTAACTTTGTTGAGCACACAATTTGGAAGCCCTCCTTTGTGTACATATTTCACTTGCCCGAGTGCTTCGACCCTTTGGTATCCCCACCAGCTTTTCGGTCCAAGTGGACACAGGCCATGTCTCGGCTGCTTGTTGCTAGAGCTGCAATGAAAAAGACTGGCAAGGGTAGCCTTTTTCATTGCCGAAAGGTTCCCCACATTAGCCCTTATGGCGATGCCATAGTAGTTTTGCAGGCGGTCAATGAGGACATCAGTGAGCTTTCCCTTACCACCGAGTGCATGCACTGTCTTCTTCAGATTTCTGAGGCGGCAGCCAACACGCTTCTGGACATGCCCAATGCATTCTAGTTTCTGCACACTGTCCTTTCCATACATGTCTTTCACAGCGGCATAGCTCTTGGAATCACCATCGCCGTAGTACTGCAGGTACTTCAAATCCCTTTTGGCTTTCGACCTTTAAAATATTCGGTATAGACCAACCATCTCCATACTGCCAGCACTTCCTTGATGGTTTGCTTGACAGGAAGTGTGGTTTGCCTTCCATTCCTGGTATGAAGCACTATCTTGCCTCAACTTGCTTTTGGTTTTACAAGACTCACACAAGCTAGAAAGGGCCTCAACATCAATAACCTTTCCCGTGTCAACAGAAATCACAGACACACAACCGTTCAAAGATAAATAGCCAGGCTTCTGCCATGTGCCATCACCTGAAACACCACACTCGGCACTCCTCAGAACACGACGAACTTCGACAGCAGCATCAGTCATCGAATTCGACGCCACTTCTCCTGCCGCTGCAGAAAGCCGAGATGACAGTTTGTCGTAGAAGAAGTGACGTGGAGGAGCAGGCATGTTCATCACTTTGGAAACGTTTTCGCACCAGCGTGCCCTTTTCCTAACTGGCGCATCGCGGAAACCAGACATAAATTGTTCTCATTGGCACGACCCACATTTTTCGACGTAAGAAATGGGCGCTCGAACCCACAGTCGGTACACACGACCGCACAAGCCATGTCCCATATCCCATGGTGAGAGCGTTCCTCGAGCTTCAGTGTTGTGTTCATGCATTCGGAACATGCCAGCGATGAAAATACTGAAGAAAGAATACCAATGTCCATTATCGTGTTCCCTTGGAGGGTAGGATGCTCTAGCGGAGCCTTGTACGCCTTGGTTATGTCCCCAAGCTTCTTCGCGGTCGCCGAAATACCCGCGTCTGTGTAAGTAGGGAGCCTCGTCGTCGTGTAGCGATTTCCAGCAAACTTGCGCTTCCTGGTCTTCTGTGTTCTTCACTTACCCATGCTGGTCGTAATATGGTCCAAGTGGCCTAAGGATACAGCCCTAGTAGCGTTGACACGTGGAAGAAACGCAGAACGAAGCCTGACGTACTCTGACCAAGGCAAACAATAAAAACACAAAAAAAATTCCGACGAGCACCGTGCGGCACCCTTGTGTCTGTTTTTAGAGATTTACGAAAACTTTTAAACTCAAAGTTGTATTTAATGACATCCTCTTATATAACAGTCACAATAAAATGCATAAAGTATTTTGAATAGCATTACTATAGACAAAACAACACTTACTTTCGAAAGCAATTTATCGAAACCGAAACCACAGTTGCAAACGTGGTTTCGGTTTCGCTAAAGGAGCATAGGGTATAGAAAACTTGCTGTAACTCGCAAACTAATGACGATAAGAGAATGATTTTTGTTGCACTATATATGTGAATGTTTGGGCGTGCAAAAAAACCTGAAAATTGGTCTCACAAAAAAAAAAGACTTTTGAAGGTGGCCAAGAAAGACGGCTTATTCGGTTTTGCGTTGATTATCGCAGCTTGAATACCATCACAAGAAAAGACGTGTGCCCTCTTCCGCGTATCGACGATGCGCTTGACTGCCTGCTGGGAGCGGAATTTTTCTCGTCACTCTACTTACGCTCCGGGTACTGGCAAGTTCCCATGGCCGAGGCTGATCGCGCAAAGACGGCATTTGTAACCCCAGACGGCCTTTACGAATGAGTGGCAGGACCCTCACCACATGTATCCATCACTGCACGCTATTGACCCGCACTGTAACTTCCGCTTTCCACGCGGCCTCAACAAGCGGTATGAGAGGAGTGTTGCACCGACTGCGCCTGAATGTGGCGTTTGCTCGGAGTTTTAAGTTTAAGATAGGTTTGGAAGATTCCATCCTTTGCCGCACTTGCGCTGTGCGTTAGACTGTAAATCACTTTAACGTTATGCTGTTTGGGCTTTGCAACGCCCCGTCACGTTCGAAAGAATGATGGACAGTCTCCTTTGTGGCCTCAAGTGGAAGACGTGCCGGTGTTACCTGGACGACGTAGTCGTTTTCTGTTCCGATTTCGAGACACATCTGATTCGCCTAGAACAAGTCCTGACTTCCCTTGCGAACGCTGGGCTGCAGCTACACCTCAAAAAATGCCGCTTCGCCGCACGCAAACTTACGTTCCTGCGTCCTGTCGTTTCCAAGGACGGCATCAGCCCCGATGCAACAAAGCTTCGAGCCGTTGCAGAGTTCCCGAAGCCAACCACACTGAAGGCGCTTCGGAGCTTCATTGGCCTCGGTTCTTATTTTCGACGGTTTGTTCGCAACTTCGCGACCATCATTTCGCCTCTTACCAAGCTCCTCGGTAACAACAGCGGCCCTTCTGCTTGGTCACCATCCTGCGACGAGGCGCTTGAGACACTTAGTCGTTTGTTGACATTCCCGCCTATATTACGGCATTTTGACCCGTCGGCCCCTACGAAGGTGCAGACTGGTGAGAGTGGGATTGGCCTCGGTGCCGTGCTCGCTCAGCGGAAATCCGGCTGTGAAGAGTATTTTTTTGCGTACGCAAGTCGGGCACTGACGAAAGCCGAAACAA
The DNA here is from genome assembly GCF_048455015.1 of Haemaphysalis longicornis. NCBI lineage: Eukaryota > Metazoa > Arthropoda > Arachnida > Ixodida > Ixodidae > Haemaphysalis > Haemaphysalis longicornis. The sequence goes on along the minus strand of NW_027526233.1, from coordinate 35,299,240 downwards.
ATTACTCCGTAACGGAGAAGGAATGCTTGGCCACAAAATGGGCGCTTGGGAAGTTCCGCCCGTACTTGTCTGGCCGCCCATTTGACGTGGTGACTGATCACCACGCGCTTTGTTGGCTCGCCTCCCTCAAGGATCCTTCAGGTCGTCTTGGGCGGTGGGCTCTTCGCCTGCAAGAATATGATATCCGCGTGGTTTACCGTTCCGGCCATAAGCATTCGGATGCTGACGCACTCTCCCGCTCTCAAATCCCGGCTGACGTGTCTCACCTTGCCACAGCGGACTAGCTTGTCGTCGCTCAGTGTCACCAACATGACTACCGAGCAGCGTAAGGACCCATGGATAGATTGCATCATCGGCGTCCTGTCTGGTCGTCAAGCTACCAGTGCACCCAGAGCACTGCGGCAACAAGCCTCTCACTACCAACTGCGGGAAGAGCTCCTTTATCGTCGGAATTACAACTCGGACGGTCGCAAGTGGCTTTTGGTTATCCCACGCCATCTGCGTGCCGACATATGCTCCGACTTTCATGCCAACCCGGGTTGCGCGCACGCTGGCGTCCTGAAAACGTACGAGCGACTACGACTACGTTGCTATTGGAGGGGCATGTATACGTGCGTTTACGGAAGTAAACGCACGTTTACGTGCATGTATACGCATGTATACGTGCATGTATAAACGCATGTATACGTGCGCTTATGCGGAAGTACGTGCGTTCATTTCCGGAGTGTCAGCGTCGCAAATCACCGCCTACTATCTCTAAAGCCCCTCTTGAACCACTACCGTGCCCCTCGAAACCCTTTCATCGCGTTGGAATCGATCTTTACAGGCCCCTGCCTTTAACGGCTGCCGGTAACCGGTGGATAATTGTAGCGGGCGACCACCTAACAAGGTTCACCGAAATAGCTGCCTTGCCGGCATCCACGGCTCGTGACGTCGCCAGTTTTCTTTTGCTTCACTTTGTACTTCCTCACGGAGCGCCTAGGGAACTTCTGATTGATCGTGGCCGGGTTTTCCTATCGGGCATTGTGAAAGGTCTACTCGCCGAATGCCACGTTGTTCACCGGACGAGCTCCTCGTACCACCCGCAAACCGATGGGCTCATAGAGCGCTTCAACCGCACCCTGGGTGATATGCTATCAATGTACGTGTCGTCGGATCACTCCATTTGGGACCTTGTACTACCGTTCATAACACCTGCATAAAACACGGCTACGCAGACAACGACAAGCATTTCTCCGTATTTACTACTTTATGGAAGGAACAAGGACGGAAGAAGTGGACGGGACGCGGCGCTAGTATCAACTCGTTTATTTTCACTGTGACGCCCGATTTTTTGCGGGACTGTACACTGCGAACGAAAAAAAGGGGGTAACAGAGGAACACCAGCAAATACAATAAAAATTAAAAAGGGGAGAATGACAGTTCAAAAACGCGCGTTAAAACAGGCACTTTAGGAAGGTAAAACTGGTGATTGGGTAAGAATTTCAGTTCTTTCTTTGTCAGTATTTTCGAAGCTGAGCATTTTTCTTTAAAAAATGAAACAAACTGGCGGGCCTCTTTCATTTCCCTTGTTAGCTGATGCTCGTGTCGCCCTACAATGCTGGTCATAATAAAGTGTGGCCTGTATTCTGTAATCGAAAACGAAAGGTATTCCGCAAAACACAAATATAACAGAAATGAAAAAAAAAATAAAAGCAGACCTAAGGACGGGAATCGGCTCTCTGGCAGCACGTCTTAAACTATTGTCATACCGTGCGCGCCGACTACAGAGCCCCACGCCGCCAAAATTAATTTCCTTTGTCAACATGTGGAGCGCCTTAGAATGTCTGGCCGTCTACTCAACGCTTCCCAGCAGCCGAGTCACCAGGCTCATTTGTGTGACGAATGGCAACTTGTACCAGCAACTTTGAGCAGTGCAACTGTCACAGACATAACAGCTGGTGACCTCTACCGACGTTCCGCTCCTGTCCGGTGCAGGGATTCTCGTGGCGGTAATCGCGGTCGTTAGAAAGTCAATGGTCCCCCTCCTCCGGCTTAACTCAAGGAAATCCTTATTCGAAAGTGTACATCGTTTCAGCTATTATCGAGTGTCCGACGCGTTTCTATGCGTCGTCTCCGGGCCGGCTCGTCGGGTGGACACAAAAGCGCTGCGAATAACAGAAGCTTCCGCAGTTTATTCTTATGGCCCTCACAGCCACGGTAGCTCGGCTGTCGAGGACACAAACATATTACAGGTAAAGAAGCTAACCCCAGCGGATGATACATATCTTGTTGCCGGGCGGTTTTATTTATTAAGTGAGGTGCCCGAACTTAACACTATTCTTCTTTCACTTTTTTCTTTCGTTCGCAGTGTACCATTCCGTATATATTCGGGCATCACGGTAAAAAGGTCAGTTCTTTCCAGCATAACCGCGCCGTGGGCAGGAAGCAAAATCTCCGTCCTGATTACGCCAAAGAATAACCAAATTTTGAAGCAACTTCCAGCAATGACCTCGTCGTCTGTAAGTTCTGCCGCGTTCAAGTTAGTACGGCTAACGGAAAAGGAGCCCTCCGCATCCGGGAGCACTAGATTGCAAATCGGCATATTCAGCTGAAAAAACTTCGTCTCGAGACAGGTGAGTGAATTCAATGTAACTTCACTTATTTTGGACAAATTTATTTGTAATATTGAAAGCTAATCTCAATTTTGACGTGTGAAAGGCTGCTGTAATAAATTCGAAAAAAATATGGTTCTACAAAAGGAAACTGAAGGTGTCCTTCACCGACTACGCCTGAACGTTGCCGTCACTGGTAATTTTCTTTTTAAGATAGGCTGGGCTGACTCGCCATTGTGCTTTGTGTGCTCTGTGAGAGAAGACATACGGCATGTCTTGTGTTACTGCCCGCAACATGCAACTCAACGCGAAACTAAAAACCTCTAGCAGTATGACTGCTACGTGAAAACTCTATAGAGCTGCATCACTTTTTTTGTCCATGGCAAAACCACATTGACGCGGCACCAGGGACCAAGGCTTTGTTAACTTTTCGGTCTGACATGGGATTAATCGATGTTCATTAACCTTGGGTTCCTGAGATTATTTGTCCTGCTGCTGTAATTTTTTATACGGTTTGAAGTGATTTTATTTTCTTGTTCTGCTTATTCATTGTGGCTGCGGACGCCTTCGCCTTTTCTTTTTTCTGCACTGCACTATGTTGAACCCCATCTAAAGTAGCAGGCCCCACCATTTGTGGGGCTAACCTCTTCAGTATTCATCAAAGTTTTCTCTCTTTCTCTCTCTCTCTCTCTCTCTCTCTATATATATATATATATATATATATATATATCTTTCTCTCTCTCTCTCTCTACTTAGGTCAGTCATCTCACCAAAGCTCGATGGAGCATTGCTTGACAAGAAGAAAGATTCGCAGGGAGGCAGCTGATGACAGTACGCACACGTTCTGCCTCGCGCTTTGCCAAGCAGGGATTCCGCTCCATCAGACGAATGGGCCGCTTGGCAGCCTGTTCCGGGACAAGTGCCCAGCTGCACGGACAATGCCATCAAGCGCCCAAATGTACCAACAATACCTACCAGACTTCTACGAGCATGACCACGAGACAATCTAGGAAGCAGTCAAGACCCACCCGATATCTCTAACCATAGACGAAAGACCAGAGCTCCGTGGTAGGCCAGCATTGGCGGTGTTAGTGACTTTCTACAACGACAAAGTACCTGGCCGCCGGACCTTGATGGCCGATTTACAAGTTCTAGAACAGTGCCATGCCGTGTCTATTAAAATGCTGATACAAGAGGTTCTTCAAAAACTTGCCAAGTCCCTCAGTGATGTTTTTGTCCTGTGCTCGGATTCTGCTTCATACATGCAGAAACGTCACAGGGACATGCAGTAGTCACACACGGAATTTCGTGGTCTGCATTTTAAAGATCGTGTCATCTTCTGAACAATATCTTTGAAAGGGTACGGAAGGTGGATTGCTTCTAGGGAGCTCTTTACTTCGTTGTGTATTTCCCTGCGCTTTTGAAGAGATCCAGAGAACTTCGCCGTACGTTTGGTTCCCTGTGTGCGAGCATGAACATTGAGCTGAAGTGCTCATCAATTGTCAGCCCATCTAGATGGATTTCGTTTTATGAAGCTCTTGTTGACGTCCTCGAGTACTGGCGCGCTATTGTGGAATTTCTAACGAGTGATAATTTAAAGGGAAGAAGTCTGACAGGCTGAAAGCGTTTGTGGTGACACCTAGCTTTCTGCAAGACCTGCTTGTTAAGCTCAGATTCCTAAAGAAACCTTGAATGAAGTGCTCTCCATAATCAAGCAACTAGAAGCTGCATCTACATTGGTGCATGAGGTCTATTTTCTACTTGCTGTGCGCCTGAAGGCACTGCTAAGCCAATGAAGCCACACCTAAGTGACGAGATTGGCGGGGAAATCAACTGCATGCTTGACATTGTTGACGAGGAGAATCGCTTGTATGCTATTAACAGCTTCCATAAGTACTACGGTGCTCTACCCGAGAAGTGAAGCTAGACGGTCAAACGAAATATTGCGGACGACTTGCAATACACCAGCGATTCGTTTTGGCATACGGTGCAGATCGTCAACCCGAACGTGAATGCAAACGGTGTGAAGGACAAGGTGTTGCGCCTCACCTTGTCTGTTTTTGTGGTATTAACCCTGTCCTACGTTTCGTGTCAGGCAGCGCACCTCTGCACTTCAAGATGCCAAAACTACCTCACGTGTGCCAGATCTACAAGCCCCTGTTCACACTGGTACTGCAGCGAGGGCATGATATTACCCAGCTAGAAAGAGAGTTCTTGACGTATCAGGCCTACGGTGTGAAGGAAATTTTGGTGCCGCTGCAGTTTTGGCGGATGCATACACGAGATTGGCCGAACCTTTTACGTTGTGCAATGGATTTGCTGGGTCTTGCCATATCTAGTGCGAATGTCTAAAGAGCATTTTTAATGTTTCACTGGTCATTCGGCAGCAGCTTGCTACTGTGACAGAAACTAACATTAGAAAATATGCCTGCATATACTACAAGTTGTAAGTGGATGTCACCACGAATGTTGCAGATATTGACTCTGCAATAAAAATGTCTCTGCTGTTTGATTTCTTTTGTTGCTGTACATGGCATTTCTTAAATATCAACTCACTACGACCCTGATAATCCGAAACACTCCGAATTCTGTGTACCCTGAAACGACGCTCCGAAAAACACCGAATCTGCAAAAATAATACAACTCTGTAAAACGCCCTCCAAATTTGCTCGAAAGTATGGTCCGAAAACTCAGAACCCTAGCTATGCGATATGGTAACCTAAAATGCAATGAGTACAACCTGTCTATAAAGAAGACGGGTTCTGCTTGCTCAACGTTGAAATAAGAAAACGAGAAAAAAGAATAAAAAAGAGGGGATGGTGGGGAAGTGTTTTCGGGGGGGGGGGTCGAAAGAGGACCAGACGATTATAGTGACCGCTGAATATAGCGATAGGGTGTTGGCATTACAATGCACAATCTCAAAACGGGAGAAATTAGCTGCGTGCGCACCTCAGACCTTGCAATACCTACCTCGGAAAAGGCCGATGCAAACGAAGGGCCTAACGTAGGCATAGAAAAAAGACAAAACTACAATGTCTTGTATTCTTGTATGTCGTGTGGTGACAGTGTCTCAACGGTCATGCAGCGTACAAAAAACAGCCCTTGTTCCAGGACTCTCATAAAGACCTTCATTCAGGGTAATAAATTTATAGATTAAGGAATACATATTGTTCTTGCGCCCTACAGCTAGAAAATGTGCTTTGTAGTAGTGTGACTTCATTTTCATCAATAGAGTAATTTTGCGTCGCTAGGTGTCTGGACAAGGGAAGTTTTGGGAGTGGTTTAGTGTGAGAGTTGTGATTGTTGAACGTCATTCATAAAGGTCCATCAGTTCGTCCGGTGTACTTCATATTGCAACCGCCACAATACAAGAGGTAAACTAAATTGGACGAGTAACATTCCAATCAACCACGTACAGATTATCAAAAGTCCGACTGTGTGCTGATTGCGACCCTCGCGGCCTGCGTGTCTTTACATACCAAACAACTGCTTTTGCACAACGGCCGGGAGCCTACTTGCTGGGTGTGCCGCTATTTATCGCGCCAAAATACTTCCCTATGCTTCTTGCAAAATAGATGTATGCCAGAGAGTGCTCATCACACGACCTGATCAGTAAAAAAATTCTCGTTCAATTTGTACAGCAGAAAAAAAGTAACAATTTACACCCATAAGCTTGGAAAATGAGAATGACTACGAAGGACCTCGGTTTCGACTCATGTTGCCTTGTCACCTTAACGAGAAATTTAGGTGGCAGAGTAAACAACTTCTTTGTGCCACGGATCAGAACGAAAAAATAACAGGTGAATTGAAAATTTGCGCGGGGAGCTAGATACAAAGTGGTCACGTGGCTAAACGAGCAAGCTCCCGCTTCGCGCATTGCTAGCATGGCAGGCCTGAACAAGGTGACCTAGGTGCTGGCGCAAATTATGGTCGTTCATACGTAGTTGTCTTTACACTACAAATTCCTGAATGCGCGTTTGTGAAGCGAGTGCTGATTATTATGTGTGTAGGAAGCAGACTCGGTCGTTGTGGTTGATGAGGCTTCCCACACTTTATTGGTGCGCGTAGGCCCGGCCAGGAGTGGGAGCGGCGTGGACAAGCTGCCGCCCAGCTGCACGGTCGTGTTCGATCTCTTCCTTCTCGCGAGGCGCGTGGCACTGCTGATGTGCCAGCCCACTGATGATGATAGTGGTGAAAGGATGTGGATGATGATAGTGGCGCTGATGATTGCGATCGCGATGATGCCGCTACAGGGCTCCCCCCCTAGCGCGTAGCGCGTTAAGATGACAGATGTATAACAAGTGTGGCGGGAAACAAACTATGTACAGGTATGCACAATTTGTCCGTTGTCAGGAAGAGTCCGTGCGCAGGCAGTGGTCAAGTGGCAGGGATTGACTAACGGCACGGTCCTGGTCGTCGGCGAGATAGCGTCCGGAATGTGGGGAAACCTCTGGTGGACGAGGCTGGGAGTGGGGGTTGGGACGGGTTGGCGCAGGGTGGAGCAGCCCCGAAGAAAGAGTAACGCGAGCTGCGGCCGCTGCGCGGACGACAAGGCGATGTTTGCAGAACGGGCGCTCTACGCGCAGCCCTTTGTGACGAATGTCCGCTTGCGTTCGGCTGCTAGTACGAGCAGGTTTATAGCCTTGACGGCGACGTTTTGAGCACTGGTTCGGGTGCAGCCGCCTCGTGGCGTGAGTTCGAGGCGCCCGAGACCCGGAATGGCGATGATGGGCCCAAAACAGCAGTTGCCGTTGACAGCGCGTGTATGAACGGTGCTGGGCAGGACCGCGCTGATGGCTTGTTTGAGTGCGCCTCAGGAGTGCTCGTGATGCAGCTTGTCTTGGCAACAGGTGCTTAGGGCGATGTCGGTGCCGCTTGGCGGAAGCACGCTGAACTGGTGGTGACATAGAGCCGTTACGCACTTGGGCGCGTGCTACCGGAGCGTCGGGCTTTGTGAGCGCTTGCTGGTCGTGGACGCGAGAAAGCTCTTGCAACGCGTGCAGCTGCGCTGTAGTCGTAGATGCCTTGTCAACGGGCTCTTCAGCAAGGATTTGGGTGTGTTGTTCTAAGGGTTGGGAAGCCGGAACGTTGTCGGCATGGTTAGCGGCTTCACTCCCTTGAGATTTCGGCTTAGGCGTTGACGGCGGCACTATGAGAGACGTCAGTTCGTCTGGCTTGGCTTTGGATGCCACGACGTACGTCTCGCGTGAGTCATGCTGCGACTGCAGTGGAGCAGGGCAGTCTGTCAACTTAGCGGGGCATATGACGAGCGATGGTGGCGTAGCGGGCGATGAGGTTGGAACGGATTTCGTGGTAACACCGGAAAATAGCTCACCAGAGCCCCCGCATGAGGCGGTAGAAGGGGCCGAGGCGGGCTGTGACTTTTCCGTGACGTCGTCTGCTACAAGTGTCGTCGGTGTAGGGGCGGCTGCCGCGCTGGAGGTGGCGTCTAGGTGGCCGATACTAGTGGCCGCGGACGAAGGCGATAGCGCAGAGGGTACAATGAGCGGCTGCTGTGTGTGCGGAGAGCGTGCGTGTACCTCCTCTGGTGCGGGCCGAAACAGGTCGTCCGTGAGGCCGTAGTGCGCGAGCACGGCAGCGCGAAGGTCATCGTAGGGGGTGGCGCTGGGCGGTGGGAGGACGAGGACGCAGCGGAGCTCGGGCGGAAGCTTCTCCCAAAGGATGGAGTTCTTCAGAGGCTGTACAGTGACGTGGTTTAGCAAGAGGGTAGCCTCGAATTTAAAGAACCATCCCCTGAGGTGCCGTGGCTCGAACGCTGGTATCGGCGGGTCCCCCCACGTCACCATGTCGGTGTGCCGCTGGCCGGGTATCAGGCGCGGAACCTCCGGGTCACCACTTGTAGGAAGCAGACTCGGTCGTTGTGGTTGATGAGGCTTCCCACACTTTATTGGTGCGCGTAGGCCCGGCCAGGAGTGGGAGCGGCGTGGACAAGCTGCCGCCCAGCTGCACGGTCGTGTTCGATCTCTTCCTTCTCGCGAGGCGCGTGGCACTGCTGATGTGCCAGCCCACTGATGATGATAGTGGTGAAAGGATGTGGATGATGATAGTGGCGCTGATGATTGCGATCGCGATGATGCCGCTACATGTGTGTACTCTAAATAATAAGTTTTACTATCGTTGCCAAATGCTTTCTATTGTATTTAAACGCGCAAAGCCTCAAAGACAAACCAGATGATTCGTGGAGTCTATTTGAATTTATTTCGCCTACATTGGTATTTTGCTTTTTACGAAGGCATGGCTGCGGGATTATAATGCTCCATTTACCCCAATTACGTATCTAACGGGCTGACGTGTTCTAATGGGAGGGGTGTCCACGTCCCCTGAAGTTTTCAGCATACAATAGCGCATAAGGCAATGACAGAATTTTCTGTCATTAACTTCAAAGGGGAATGTTTAATTTGGAATATTGCTTCCTCTACCCGCGCTCTTCTCTATTGCTCATCCTTTGGGAATAAACCCAATGTTTTGTCGCGAAGCCCATTAGTGGCTCAGGCTCTCGCCATTCGCCGCATTACGTAGTCATAATCACAGTACTAAAACACCGGAGCACTCGTTTTCCCAACGCCTGGGACTAGATCGAACCGCATGCTAAAAGAACACAACGGGACACTCGCTTTCAAATGACTGGACCCCCCAATGATTTCATCTCTGTTGAAAAAACGCCAAGGCGCCACGAATCCACGTATAGACTGCATGATTCACCCCCTCACCTCGTTTTGCGCTTTGAGGAGGTGGCCCGGGATTTCTGATCATATTAAGACTCTTGTGTCCCCTCTACAGTGACTGCAGTACATTTTTAATTATGGGTGACTTAAATATAAATATGAGGGCACAGAATGCTTCATTGTTACTTATTAGTGAGCTCACTAACTCCTTTGCTTTCCCGAGTTTTATTACTAAGACACTGCCGCTCCATCGAGCGGCCGTGTTACGGTAATGCATCACGACTCACAGGGAAAATAACTAAATTATTGGAATTCTGCATTTTAATCTGTATTCACCTGATATTGTGGCAGGTGTCTTATCACTTGACACAAGTTATCACTTGCTTATTATTTTTTGTTTCCACTATCCCGAAAAATTCAAAATAAACGTCATGAGCTGATCCATAGGATTGATGAAACTGTATGAACCGATTTACTTACTTATAATACAGATTGCAGGGGTGTACTCAACAAAAAAGGCGCAAACACTGCATACAAGTTCTTTGAAAAACTTTTCACATGTTATGACTTAGCATTCCCTACCGAACGGGGTAAAGCAATCCTTCGTAAACAAGGAATGCCCGGGATTATCGTAGATTAGGTGAAAAAAGTAATAATTATAATGCCTATCATTCTTTCCAAAAGCTCATGGTTTAAAACAGTTCAACTTTAACGAGAAATTTTTAAATGTGATACATGCGGCGATAAAAACAAAAAACCATAATTTAAAACCTTTGATTAATATTAGTGACATCACAAAAAGTGTGCCCTGAGATAAAACTATCATTTCAAAGAAGCATAGTACCACTAAGATAAATATAAAAATGCCCGCTGGATTGTTGAGAGGTAAGAGTGCACTTAACATGCGATGTGCCGTTAGTAACAAACGAGGAGGTAAGAAAGGCTTTCAAGTTCATGAAAAGAGGAAAAGCTACAGGTGATGCCGGCACAACCATAAATCTTTTGAATGAGGGAAGAGTCATTGTCCTCGAAAATCTCGCTGTACTCTTTTCGAAATTCTTGAAGAATCAGAAATTGCCTTCCGAATTTATAGTAGGCCAGCTCCGAAAAGCAAACAAAAATCTCCCGAAAACACGCACGAATCTCTCTGAGCAGTCAAGCGAAAAGCTAACTCCCATTGGAAGAATGTTTTTGGCTCAATTTCATCCGTGACAGAGCCGGTGCTGCTACATTTTTGATACAAAGTGCCATCTGTGTACACGTTTTCAGGGCGTTATATCAACTATTTTGTTGCCCTCTTTTTTAGTGAAAGGTGCCGAGATTTTATTGTAACTGCAGTTTTATCCGACTTAGTTTTGGTTTCTGGATCTGGCTCAAACACGCCGCACTTGTGCACCCGCGGTTGCGGGACACCCTAGGCACAGCGTCATCAATGTGCGTACGACGAATTCCCACATTTTACAACGAGAGTTGCTTTAAAATTTTTATTATTGCGGCCTATACGATATTTGGTGATGGCTCTGTGCACTCACTAAATCCACAGCAGCGGTGAAACACTGTGGCACAGAGAGTATTGGGATATTTGCTGCACAGTTGACTACTTGTTCTTTCGCATGCACCGCATTATAAAGAGCTGTTCGATGCCCTGAAACTTACTGTCTTCAAAGTGTAAAATAATGTGGCCACAACCTAAAAACAATGCTCCATTTGTATAGCAAAACCCCCCAGCATTCATAGGAATAAATGGCGAAAAATATTACTTGCTAAATAAGGATATTTAGAACTTCAATGAATACATCAGTATATAAGCACTAGTTCTTACATTACTGAAGTGGTACTTTTCGTTTTGTTCGATAGCCTTGGAAAAAGAGAGTCCGAAAAGGCAGGCCATCGCAATAACATTCATAATATTGGTTCCCTTTGACAGAAGCCCTGAAATATAGAGTGCCGGCGAAATACAGTCACAACACAGTAAATATAAGTAAATTCCGCGTTTTACTAAAACACTGCATAAGTATCGGTGATAGCATTGTCAAGATATATGAATGAGAAAGATTTGACTTCTAATTATTTTTGCTGGTACAGCCTTTTTTACCCGTCGTTTTTTTAATCTGCTAAAAATATACGATTGTCATGTTTTACATACGATTGTCATACGTTTTTCATAAACGATCTGCCTAACGGAATTTCATCTTCCATTCGCCTCTTCGCGGACGACTGCGTATTGTACCGCAGGATAGAATGCAACACTGATGCAGAACTACTTCAACAAGATCTTAATGAAATAGAAAAGTGGGGCTCAAAATATTTAATAAAACGAAACATTGATAAGTGGAAACTCATGCAAATAACACAAAAACGTTCTGGTATAACCCATGCATATACAATAGGCTCTCTCACCCTCTCTTCGACAGAATCATACCGTTTTCTGGGAGTTCTCATCACAAAAAAAATTATCACGGTCCGAACACATCATAAAAACTTGCTGCTGATGCATCCAAATCTCTCGGCTTGCCTCATGTCCTTGTGCACCATCCATCGGTAACCCTCACCAAGCGTATTTATTCAAAACCCTCGAAACTGTGCAGAACCCCTCCGCTAGCTTTATCGCTTCCAGCTATAGCCCTCCCCACCCCATCAGCAACATCAAAGCATGCCTCGGAATCCCCGCACTGATATTCCGCCGGAAATGCGCTCGACTTTGTCTCTTCGACTCACTTTTCTTTAATTCCACAGACCTCCACACTACACTCCTGATAACCCCAACCTGTTCGTCGCGGTGCCTTTTTAACACCCAACGCCTTCAGTGCTTATATGGCACCACTAACTCCTTTAACAAATCTTTCTTACCAGCAGCAATTGAGGCTTGGAATGCCCTAAGCGATGCAATTGTAAATGAGCGCATTTCGCAAAAACTTCGGCAGCAGTTAACCAACTTTTTCCGCACTTAGTCACACTTATTCTCTTTTTTTCGTTGTGCAATCGCTTATAGAACCAACACTATGTACCTAATTCACTGCAATGCTTATCTTCAAACTTTCTTTTTATCGTAATCACCGATTAACAAGTGGAAAAATGCCCTTCGTACGTTTAGGTGTCAATACCGCCTAAAATGTAAAAATTGTGCCTTTTGTGCGTCTGTGTGTCAATCATGTGGGTTTTATTTCCGATACCGCCTAAAATGTAAAAAAGTGTGCCTTTTGTGCTTCTGTGGGTCAATCGTGTGTTTTATAACCATATTTTATGATCTTCCTTACTGATCTGGCCCCCTCTCTTATGTAATAGCCCGAAAGGGGCCTTTAAGAAAAAAATCAATGATGATCATGACGATGATGATGACGTGAGTATTTTCACTGAGGAATGTCAAAACTTTCATTCAGTGACACAGGCCGCGACGCGCATCCCAAGTTGAAAAAGTCTACAGCGAGAAATCCCACATGGCGGTTTAAGTACATGTATTCCTGTAAATATCAAGATCAAAAAATCCACCATTTTGAATGTTTTTGAGCGGAATTGCTACAAGCCCACTTCCTAGAGATAAAGCAAAACCCTGTTTGAAGACGGTATGATACCAATTATTTGCCTCTATTTCTTTCGACACTGGTTTTGATTCCCCATAGGTCTTGGATATATACTCTCTATGTATTGGGGCTCCACGGCAAGCAGCAGGACATTGTCATTTAACCAGCAACTATGCACGTTTCTTCCGGTAAAAAAGTTTTATTGAAGCGAACTTCTCCTCGGCTACAAACAAGAACTCCAAACGGCAAAGAAGCGGTCAACCCAGACACACGATGAATAAAGCGTCGGCGAATGGAATGCGTGACGTTTACCTTGCTAACAGTTACCCATCCGTGCTATAAACGCTGCAACCCTCCGATAAGATTTACAACACCTGCGATGAAAAAGAACGTTCCGGTGTATGAAAAATGAGCGAATCACTAACTAGCGAATCACATAGCATACTCAGTAAACAAAAGAAAGGAAATAAAACACGCGCTTCGCTTGGAACACAGTTGCCCGCAACAAAACACGTAAGTAAACAAAAGAAGCCGTTTTGTATGGCATTACCATGCCCCTCAAACGGCATCGAACAGATCCTAAAATACAAAAAAATTGGCCCCACTCCACGCTGTAAAGATGCTTGGAAAGCAAAGCCTAAAACGACACCCACAGCAATTGCCCTTGCGGCGTCACATGAATTCACAAACTTCGCTCTGCAAATAGTAAAACCAAAGGTTCTGACAGCCGTTACCTGGAATTTGCTGGAGCGGCGTCACGAACGCAGCAGCAGCATCGGCCGCAGCCGCTGTAGCGCAGGCGGAGAGTCAGGAGAGAGAAAACGAAGAGTAGCGGCTTTCCAAGCATGTGACGACGGAACCTAGCTTTCCTAATGTGTATCTGCACGTGCTGCGGGCAGGGGTGAGAAGTAGGGCGTGCACGTACTGCTGCGCTCCATGCCGCTACCGATAATGACCATTGCGCTGGTTCGAGATTCTAAAGTGGAAATCTCATGGCTCATAAGGTCCTTTCAACGGTCCTTTGTAATCGAGCGGTTTCGAACTGAGTTGGTGTGTTACACAGACAGTTAGATGACTATGACGGGGGAGGGAAACGGGCGGTTACATATTTGTCCGCTAGAATAAAGATGGAGACCTTCCATATGTAACTCTTTATAAGACGGACGTTTGTCGTGCGCTTGGAGGATTATCGGAAATTGAAGAAGCATCGGCCGGAACAGAAGCGTGAATGCCAACCAAACAACACAGATCCCTGCCGCCTGCATTGCGACCTCTTTACCCAGATTGTCAATTAGCTCGAGTCCCTCCCGGATGAACGGCAACAACCTCGCTTGGAGGACGCCGACGAGGGGAAATATTACTTTTTCAGCTAAAAGTCTTCTTTCACTTCTAAGCCCCCGCACATAACTTGTTGCCGGCGTGCACGGCTAGGTATAAGGGGGGACGGAGGGGGCGTGCACGCTAGCCTATAGGTTTAATGCGCTTACTGGTGACATGTTCCTTGTGCTGGCCGGAGGATTAAACGTGAACGTCCAAAGGATCAATGCAACTTATCTGGTGTTCTCTCAGTGGTTGAACGGATTGAGTTGATTTGTTACAGAAACACTAAGATGCCTACGATGCGGGAGTATTACATACAGCTGCATGTTCTTCCGCGTGACGGACGCTCGAGTCTTTTCAAGTTTGATTTAGATAATTCTCTAGTAAGTAGGCTCAATAGTTAATTAGAAACAAACGTGGTTTCTTTCGTAAACTCCGTGGACTTCCTCCAGCTTCGCAAGTGTTTTTTCTTCGCAAAGTGAAAGGGCAATATTTTTTTCAGGCGGCCGTAGTCAACTCAAAACGCCAGGGTACCTACTCTTTTTCCCACAATCACAACGTCGGCCGTCAAGCAGCCCCTCCAGAAATGAATTAGGCCATCGCTGAGCAGAACTTCAACTTGGGTGAATATAGCATCGCGCTCGCGAGAAGGCATGTGGTAAGGCGACTGTTGAATTTTTCGAACGCCGTCTTCAGAAATTATTTGGTGCTTCACCAAAGGCGTCTAACGTAGATTCAAATTCGACAAAACAAAGCAGTCGCTGTAGTGGCTTATCAGATTAGTTACCTTCTCTGGATTTTGTTGCGGCAGCACCAAATCTACGTTGAAGAAGACAGCAGGTTTGGAAGCATCATCCGATTCGCTTTGAAAGTAAACCACAGTGACCAAGTCAGTAGCTTCCTGCATTTCTTCAAGAAATTAATTAAAAGCGGCTATGTGTAGTTGCTTGTATTTGGCAGTGCAATTCGCTACCGAAATTTGCTCTTTGCTTTCCTTCAAGACCCCACTGGCGCTTGCGACGAGGGCACCGAGGTCAAGAAGCACGGCTTTGTCGCTCTTCGTAATAACCTAGATAATAAAACAGCTTCTTCGCAGCAGACGACGATAATTAATCTGGGAATTGGAGACAAAAATATTGGTCACCGGCAATCGTTAGCGGTGTCCGTAGTTCGAGGAGTCGTTTCAGCACCATGGCGTGATGAGATCTAAAAGTTGGTTACCTTGCCTTCCTCGTAATATTGCTGTATTTTTCGATAAAAAGTCGCCCATTGAGTAACGTTGCGGGTGAAGTTTGCGAGTATGGCAGCCATGGCTGAATAGGACGTGCCACGATTGTGACGCAGGATATACGCGTTCCACTAGGCGTGTGGAGGTTACCTTTAGCTGTGTGAATTTGCAGACCACCCCAGCTGGTGGTAACGTTTTCAGTTTCGATGCTAATATTGAGCTCATTAAGGAATTGTTGGCTACCGTGTAAATCAGTGCGAATAATTCAAAGCCGCACATCGATATGTGCGTCGGCCGTGGTTATTGTCGCTTTGATGGGTGGTTACCACGCCTCGTGATTTTTGTCGTCGTGTTAACGGACTTGATCACTTCAGGTAGGCGTCCAATCTTGTGGCTGGCGTCATGATCGGACGTAACGCCACGACTGTGTATGAGCTTCGCGTGTAGTAAATCGTGGTTTCGAGTGCGTGGTTGCGTCGTTGGAGTGTTTTTTTTTCTCGCCGTAGTGCGATTTAAACCCGAAAGTTGCTGCTTTAGGTTTCCCCTTCGTCCGCTGGGAAAAATTGAACAATGTTTATTTATTTATTTATTTATTTATTTATTTATTTATTTATTTATTTATTTATTTATTTATTTATTTTACCCTCATGGCCAAGGGCATTACGGAGGGGAGTGGTGACTGATGTAAGAGGAGCAATACCGCAATAAATCTGAAACAAGTGCCGCAGCAACCACAACAGTACGGTTCAGTGACACCTTGCCTCATTTTTTTGATAATGCACTGCGGCAGCGCTGGCTGTGTTGGGTGCCAGCAATTGGCGCAGAATGACAGTTCCATTCGTTCAATGTGCGAGGAATGAGTAATCGAAAGCACGTGTTAGGCAAGTCAGAATGCCTATTATGACAGAATGCCTATAAGTGTGATCAGTGCGGAATAAAACACGATAATAGGGGAATGAGGGCTGTGCGCAAAAAATAATTGTGGTAATAAATATTATGAAACAAGCAAGCCCGATTGTATTTACCGCAAGTAGCCAGATGGGGTAACCAAAAAAATTTTCATGGATGTATCACTAGATCTACTGCTCTTTCTCTGAAGGATGAAGTGAGCGGCATTGTTTGAGACTACTTCTAACGCTTTAATCACAGTTACAAAGCTTCGGTCCCGAATAGTTGTCGCGTTTTCAAATTTAAACCAAAGTAAAGTTATTTATCGCAATGTTTGCCGTGAGCCCCTTGCAGAACAGAAATTATCACGTATGTCACCTAGCGTGCGATTAGCGCTGTTAATTAAATTTTAAGCATGCAATGACCAGGTTTGATTTTCATACATGTAAACACCTAAGTACCGATAAGATGTAATGGTTTTGAGCGGGGTGTTATTGAGATAGCCAACAGGGAAGGAGTGTGCGGAGCGAAAAAGATGCGAAGCTTTGCATTTAGTAGTGTTAAGTTCCATTTGCCCATTAACACTAACACTGGGCCGCGTGGCGCCATCTGTCATTTACCAAACCGAGCTTTGATCACAGACAGAGCCATGGGATTATTCAATAGCATGTTTAAACCTATGTGAGTAGGCACTAAGGAGTAGGCGTTATGTTAGCTATTTTAGGCTTATAGTCAATGCCTGCCTTTTTTTTCTGATATATCGGCGTTGATGCTTTGTCCACTGTTTTACTTCGTTCACCCAGTGTTGGTGCCCCCGTAAGTCCCGGTGGAAGACACACCGCGGTGGCTTATTGAGTAAGATGTTGCGCTACTGAATCCAAGGCCGCTGGTTCACTTTCGGCCGCACTGGTCGTTTTTCTCATGCACCAGAAAGCGAAAACGCCAGTGGGCCGAGATTTCGGCGCAAGGTAAACATCCTAAAGTGGTCAACATTCTGTCTTAGGCTTCGAATACGACATGCTTACCAGCCCGCTAGTAGCCTCGGGGCATTAATTACCGGAAATTGGTATTTTTATTTTTCTAGTGAAAGTCCGCTTTGGTTTGATGACGTAATTGCGGGCACGCCTTGAACAAGTTAAGGAAAATACATTTGGCTTGTGAGCAACGTCCCAAAATGACGTGAAGTTTATGTGTGAAAGACTCCAACTGTGTCTCGCATGAAATTGTTTTGCGAAAACCGTGTTGTGCGCATAAAAAAAACAAGAATTATGCTCAAGAAGCCTTACAATATGTGAAAAGAAAACATGCTCTACAATTTCACACCGAATGCTTATCAATGAAATGGGGCAATAATTTCAGTTTTACACAGAGCTACCACCTCCCCGGCCTTCGAGTAGCCAGAACATCGTGACTGTCCAGCGACTGCTGGTGAAGTTTTGAAAATATAATTGACGCGTACAAAACAGAGCTTTGTTGTAATTAAATCGCTTCCAGGACTGGTAAATGGTTTTGAGATGCCAACGATTCCAATCGGGTCCCAGTTAGTGGCGAAGATGCGCCGAGATCGTTCGCGAATTTCTAGTTCCTATCATTCACAGCCTCACCCATGTGACACTTGCCATCAAAATGAAGCTTGTTGTAATTTACCTTATAGCGGTGGGAGTGTGGTCGACTTTTGGGAAATTGTGTGAGCTTTTTTCTTACAAGTCTCGTTGTAGGCGAAAGTCTTCCGACACTGAGACATTGCTTTGCTTTAGTTGAGAACGCAATGAAACTATTTGTTATTTGATTTAAAAGGTACTAAGATGCAAGATGACTGGCCGGCACTTGCCGTGTGCACATTCTTCGGTATCCCGGGGAAACCCGCTTTGAAGTGCAGACGATACAATAGCGATCGTCTTCGCTTTGGTTTCTTCCTAAAATTCCGACTCTTCTGGAATGCTGTAAAAAACAACGTTAATGGGGCAAGACCTGTCTTGAAATACGTCACGTCTGGGCAGTTGCGCACCACAAACTGTTCAGATGATAGGTATTCTAGAGCCTCCCTCACAACGTCAATGTCGCATCCAAGTGTATGTAAGGCGACGGACTGGCGTTCTAGAGATTCTAACCTATAGAACACTTAAGATATATTTACATCTAGCGAATGTTGATTATTATTCATTTCCTCTTGGCCCTTAGCCAGCTTTAGCGTTCTCTGATTTATGTCGTTTAGCATCTGCAACATCTTGCTTGCTTCCTCTGTACTACTATAGAGAGTTCGCATTTAATTGAGTCCTTAGATTGTAGATTCCCTTTTTTAGGAGGGCGAGGATTACTTTCGACATCACCCGCCTCAAACAAAAGCATTGCTATATCAACACAGTCGAACAATGACGCACAAATCACCCGTGGGCATGGGAACAGTATCAGAAAGCGATTGTCCGGACGCCTAGCGTACAGCCAAACTTTTTTACACACCTTCGGGGGAAAAGATGAGCGGCGCTTAACATTCTGCCACCAGCGCTGCTCCTATGCCAAACCTAAGAGCGGAACGATGCGTGGTTGGCTTGAATCTTTGGGTCTGTGCACTGTCGATGCGGATACGGTCGGCTTCTGTAGGGCGGGGGGCAGGTAGGGGACATCCAACGCTCTCATGACAGCGCCGTCCGTATCCGGAACGCACAGTGATCCTCGACACTGGGAGACACGGAAGACCGTAGCTGAGCGACAAACGTGATAGAACGCAGCAGAAGATTACCAGCATCAGGATAACTTCGGGGCGAAAAGACGGTGGTTGCTAAACATTCTGCCACAATCTCTGCTCCCATGCCCACTCAATGTCACTGTTGCTGCGGTGTTTGGGAGATCTGTAACGTTACGGTGATGGCGAACGGTTGTAACACGGCTGGCATTGCCCGGTTTGTTGTAGGTACTCGCCGATCTTTTCCGGATGTTGTCCGCGCAATGGTCGAAGTGTGTCGACGAAGAAACCTCGCAGCCCGAGTTGCCGATATGTGATGCGATGGTAAATGTTGCTGACTTCTCCGCAGTAGTGGCTCAGCTGGCTACGACAGGGCATTGGCCACACGTCCGTTTTCTTTACGGCAGTGTAGTACCCCACACGTAGTCGGGCGTGCTACAATGAACGGGGGTATGGCGAGGGCTGTCACGACGAATAAAGGCTCGATCAGGTTTACGAATACCTGCCATGAAGGCCATATCTTGCGGTACGCGTGGGGCTTACGGTAGCAAAGACATCCCCACCGCCTGTTTAACTTTACTTACCTTGTTGTTTGTTGAAGCGATCTGCGATTTCTTTATTTATTCTTCTTCTATTCATTTATACCCTCAGCCATCAAGCCGCTACGGGCTGGATGTTTGGAATACTACAGGCTGCCTATAAAAATTCCCTTCAACTGTTTTTATTATTATTTTTGCGTTATTTAACCCTCAACACGCGCTACACACAAACAAATAATGCATACCGTAGATGCGAATATAGAACCAATTTACCAAGCATCAAGATGTGGAAAATGTTCCGCCGCGAGACCGTCAAAATAAAACAATGTTGCCCGCCCAGTACCTATAGCGCGCACCTTTACCCCAACTCGATACGGTTATTTCAAGCTTTTCCGGAGTCCGGCTGCATGATTCCTTCTCGCAGTGTGTTCCACGCTTCTATAGTATATAAAAAACAGCAACTAAATATTTCTGTTCTTGCTGTCACAGGCCTCATTCCATAAGACCGGCCTGAGCGTAGCTATACTTTTTGATGTTAAGTTCAGTATTGTGATGAAAGCACTTTGTTTACAACAAGGAGTTGACAGTTAGTTTCGAAACGGTTCTCCGTTCGCAGAGCGTTGTGAAGTGTAGTTTAGGTAGCATACCAGCGACCGGATTTGCTTCATTGTATTTGGAAGAGTAAACTAGGCGGCTCTCCTCGGCATTGTTTCATGGTAAGTTATTTCATTGTTTTTGTAGGGAGACCGTACTACACCACCGTATTCTAGCATATGACGCAAGAGAGACAGGTGGGATAACAATTTCCGATTTGGAGCACCACCCTTAACCTTGGACCCTAAAAACCAGAACTGTTTTCAATGAAGGTACTAGATTGTATTGCGAATTTTTAAGTTTAGAATAATGATATATTTACAGCAAAGTATTTAAACTCGGTGGTGATTTAAATGAGTTGTGATTTTAGCTGATTATCGAAAGTAAGAACGTTTTTTGTTGCTTTGGGGTTTGTTCTGCAGAACCGTTTTTAAATAATTGCGTTTTTTACTTTCCAATTCTAACCTTTTGAGTTGAGTACTAACTGATCCTCCTGACACAGAATATTGGAATACAACAGGCGTGAACCAGCGGCTATACGCAGCTTAACACTGTTTTCGAGTCTTTTCTTTATATCGTTGATGCAACGCGCAAATGAAATCGACTTCCACCCAAGGTTATTGATTGTGGCACATTGGATTCTTTCTCAAAAGCATTCTCGGATTATCTGTAGTTTTTTATCTTCCTCGTCTAACCGCTTTCCTGGTGTCGTGACATCAGCAACTTACATGCGATTGTGAAATAATAATGCCGGCCTCCAGTGTGCTTTCGTCTTACATTGTACCTCCGATTCCTATTGCGGGGGGGCACCAAGGTGCTGTTATTATTTGGTGCCCTCATTGTAGAATTTGGGCTGTTCCTGCTTTTTCATTCAGTTATTGTATATTAATAATTGTGCTATCAGTATGGGCCTGGCTTGTTACCCAATTTGTTTTTTGTTGAACTGCCGACTGTTTCGGTTTGCAGATAGTGATAGTACCTGCTGTTAACTTTGTTCATGAAGTAATTATTTTTTTTCTTTCGTTTCTACACATTCTTGCGATTGCTTTGTGAATGTTGACCCCATCTGTGCATGCTTGATGTGCATTTTCTCGCATTATTTTCTTGGCTCTGCCCGCTCCTGCATAAGACATTTTTAAAGGATCGGCAGTAAATCTGAAAATAAAAAATTGGCCGCGTATCTGCTCCTTTTGTCAAATGTCGTCAAAAGACGATAGTCGCTATCAACTTTTGCAATGTAAATGCCTCCCTTCGCTTTCCCGCTCACCTCTCGGGTTGTTGCTGTTGCGTCGCGCTCCTCCCAAGGTAAAGACGCCAAAGGTTTGCTTAAATCATTTTAAATTTCCCGCGTTCCACTGCTCCAAACCGGGTGTCTCGATGCCAAAGGTGACGTACGGCGAAGACGCGTGTGAATCGAGGCGCCTTACTTCAACGTTTATAGAACCGCGTTTCCCTAGTCCACGTGCGTTGCAAGCAGAACGTGGAACCTATCTAGTGTAACCTTTCGTAACTCTTCCCACTTGATTTCTTCAAATGTCGCCAGAAGTAATATGGCGCGGGCGACAGCAGGCGACGGCGGAGTGATATTTTTTTCATCAGTTGATGAAGTATTTATTCTCGCCAAAATGAAACATTTACGATTGTTTATAAAGGAACACTGCAAATATCACTTCTGTATTAATTTGTTCTCTTATATATGCGTAATGTCTTGTTGTTCTTCAACAATATTGACAAGTATGAATATTACACCGTACTTAGACGGGCACATTTAGCTGTGACTATATAAGACTATTGCGCAGGCATTGTTTACTTTGGCCGGGTGGCTGAATCGAGTGACAGACAGACAGACGAACAGACAGACAGACAGACAGACAGACATACAGACAGAACAAAATTTCTGGTTTTAAGTAGCCCAAGAACGACAATCGTCTTTAAAAAACTCTCAATGGTCGGTAGATCACCCCCCCCCTGAAGCCTGTCAGGCCCCTCTAGAGGAGAACATTGTGCTCAAAAGCGTACACAAAGACTCTTATTGATCACCTTCTCGAGAAGCTTGCAAAAGCAGCTTGTCAATCCGATAGGACGATAACTTGCTGGAGAAGAAGGCTGTTTCCCCTCTTTCCGAAACGCCGCTACTATGGAAGTCGTCCCGAAGGCCACATTGTGTTATAGAAAAGTACGAGTGTTTCAAGTATATCTGTGTGTACGTTTAAGCAATCGTGTATATAATGTTGTGTGCCCATGCAGTTGATGGCTGAAATGTTACCAACACAGCCAAAAGCTCATGAAGTAATAGTAAAGAGTTCTAAGAAGTGTTTGATTGGTGGTTGTATGTACTAACTCTTCCTCGTGGGAACTAGTGTGTTTCACGAAAGTTTTTGTATAGTGTGCCGAACTGGAAATGTGTGGCAAGTTTTGCGCGATTATGTTAGTCATATCTTCGGACGTGTCCTTTGTTATCCTCACCAAGGGAACGGTACGTGTCTGTTTTCATTTGAGTTTTCGTATTCGTGTCCATACCTTGAGTGTGCCCGTGTACGTATTTACTGATGTTAGGAAAGAGAACTGACGTCTCGTTTGCCTCACAATTAACACGATTTTCTTCTGTTTTTATGGAGCTGTGGTTACTAAACATTCGGTATTGATGAAACGATTCCCCAACCTTTGTGCTGCGCCTCACGGGAACACCTACAGTCCTCATTCCACCACGGCTTTCTTTGGTTGCGCAGAGTTGGTACCGTGCTCGAACCACTGGCGTCTAAATCAGCGGCGCAGGTTTGGTATGCAAAGACTGACTGCACATGTATTGAACTAGCATTGATATGTTCGGGCAAGTTTTCATCTATTGAATGTTAAGACGACATGTTTTGTTGCTAGCTTTTTTCCTAGAGATAGTATTCTCATTTCGTCTGTAACGCCAAGGTTCTTCAAGCCTCCAGAAGGCTGGCTTATGTTTCGTCCCTAAGATTTGGCTGAGATATTACACACACTGGGGACCACGGCTCATACACCGACTAGCTAGACACTCAAGACACGGCCGGAAGGCTACTTCCACTAAACGCCGCCACGGACCGCCAACTTGGCGTAGCGGAAGCGAACAGCAAGGAACACACGACACGTATATCGCCAACACCTACGTTTATTTCACTGCAAAAGGACGTCGGGCGCGTCGCTGTACCACCGCCAAGACCACCTTCGTCCAGAGGGTAGCGACAGGTGCGATTGCGGATAGAACAACGCCAAAAAGAAGCAACACGTACCTACGGCCATTCCGAATGATGTCTGGTATCCAAAGAGGACCTTCCTCCATCGTCGACTCTGGACCAGTCTGCCCGGAGCTTCCGGGCGAAACCATAGGTCGGCAAAACTGAAAGAACTCACTCAACCTAATCACAATTTTTTTCATTCATGCTGTACTCAATCAAACTCAGACTCAAAAATCTCCTCTGTTCACAAAATCACTCGTACTCACTCATCTATACTCATTTGTAATCATAATCGCTTGTACTCAAACTCCTTGCCCTCACGAGTAATTGTACTCAATCTGTACTGATGAGTGCTGAATCTGTACTCATGAGTACTCACTCTGCACTCATGAGTACTCAATATGTACTCATGAGTACTACTCATTCTGTATTCATGAGTACTATTCATTCTGAACTCATGAGTACTACTCATTCTGCAATCTAGAGTACTACTCATTCTGCACTCCAGAGTACTCAATTTGTATTAATCACAAAAGATCAACTTATCTGTACTGTTAGCTAGGTCGTACCTTTAATGGAAGACTAAATATAAAAATTAAAATGTTTAACTGATTAGAAAAACACACGTTACATACAGTACATGACAGAGGAAGAAAACGTCTGACGCGGTGCACTGTCGTAGGGCTACTTACTACGCGAAGGCACGTACATACATGCGAGAGAGCGAAACTGGCGTCTCCTCTTGTTCTCAAGAATAAAAGAACGAAGTCTGGCCATGTCGGGCTCAGGGGAGATCATGGCTTGTCCTTGCGGCCGTGGCCGTAAACTGCAGTTGTTTGCGTGTGTTCAGGTGACAGCTTTTGTCGTCAGCTTTCGTTTCCGGGCGCACAGACACTCTCGTCATCGTGCTCCGAATCCGAATTGTGCCTGCCCCCAGGCACAATGAAGCGTTCGCGTAGATTGACGTCCATTCGTATCCACATAACTGCTCGCTTACTCACAGTTTCTCGATGCTGGCGTTTGTTTTTGTTGTTCTGGATACTAGAAACTTCGTTAAGAGGGTGTTAGTATTGCCGAGTTTTGGTGAGTTTCAAATCGTTATGATTTTATTGTGTGTGTTGTGTGTGTGCCGTGGGATTCACTTCGTCAGACCTGAACATGACAGTGTTTACGGTGTTGCGTTAGTCGCGCACTTCCATCGGCGATTGTGTTCGTGTAGCTCGTCGCGTGCCTGATGCATGTACGGGCGATGGCGTTCGGTTTCTCCGGTGGCGAGCTGCGCTGTGTAGGGATGGCATAGTTCGGCGCGTTGAGGAAGCTCCTTGAATTGACGTGTGCGTTGCATACGGTGCGGGAGCCGTTGAGTTTTTGGTTTGTGTGCGGTAGCGTAGCGTTGTCGTAGGGTGACATGGCTGATCGGTCAAACTCGTTGCGGCTCCATCATCGCACTCGCCGTGGTTGTTCCGGAGGTGAAACTATTGTGGTGGGGTAGCGCCTTAGCGGGCGTAGTTCATGCCGTGCGTTAGGTCCTACATTTCTTGGCGTCGCAAGCGTGACCTCATCGTTAGGGTGTTAGATGCGTTCGTCTGGATCGGGTTTATTCTTTGCAGTTCTTGCCGTGTCCATGTCGTCTCCCAAGCCCTCGTATAATGCCCATTGTTTCAAGAATGCTAAAATCACTATCTCTCCCAAACAAGCAGGCTCCGTTCGTCCCGAGCCCGATGGCCCGCGGTTGTGTCCTCTTGTACAAAACGGTGTATGTCGTGAGAGTCTCGATCGGAGCGTGGGTGCTAGGGATCTTGTTCGTTCTGGCTCGGAAGTGCCGCATGCGGAAGACGTGTCGTTGCTGGTTGACGGACCTACCTGCACGAGTGTACTGACGTTCGTTCGCTGGACTCGGGCTGGAGCAGCGGGTGTTTAAGAGCTCGTACATTCCAGTAGGGTCGAACCGCGTGCGCCCTGGGTCTTTTGTTGGTGTGTCTAGGCTGATTTCGGCGCTTGTAACATTCGCTGGCCAAGTCCGCATAGCAGCAGTGGGAGCGGAGGACGTCGCGAACAGCTCTTTCCTCCGTGTGTGCTGGCATGGTGGCGTTCCGTGCGCTGTGCGTCTCGTTTTAACTGAAAACTGCCGTATGATTGGTGTGCGGTGGTTCGCCACGCATGGTGCGTTGTCGGCGCCGTGCGTATTCCTCGCTTGGCATGGCTATATCCACCGATCCAGAGGCGATGTCGTTGGTTGCGTGTACGGACACCGGGAGAGGACGTGCGGAAAATGTACGTACTGGCCCCGTTGCGTTCCGCGCTCTCAGCGTTTCGTTCGTGAACGTCTGGACCGCGAGAGCGGGTTCCGGGAACGTGGTGCCTTCTCACTCGTGCGCGCTGCGCACTTTGCGCGTCTCGTTGTTGCTCGCTGATGGAATGACGGCCGCGTGGGCGATGTACCTCATGGGCGAGGCAGCAGAGCAACTTGTGTTGGTGATCTCGTTAAGAATTCACTGAGCTTCGATGCGTTTTCGTAATCGTGGCAATTATCTGGGAGAGGTCCGCTGAGCAGGCAATCACAATTGTGCATGCGGCGTCTCGTTCTTGTACGTGCCATTGTGCATTCTGCCTGTGTCCGGATCTTGTGCAGTCCAGGCACCATGGGAAACACGCAGCCGACTCTCACCAGTTGTCTCAGAAAACTTTCTTGTTCATCACGCAGCCACGGTCGCTGTTTAATTAAGCGAATTCCCCCATGCTTTAAGTGCATAGGGGCTTTCGCAGAAACTGCCGCCGACGCGTATTCGACAGCGCTACGGCAGCTCTGCTCTCTGATATCCATCCGACCGTCAAGTGGCCAGCTTTGTTTGCACAAAATCTTGCGTTTCGGGGCGGGCGCTGAACCCGAAACTGCTAGATGGCCTCATTCAAAACGCCTCATTTGCTCACGCTGCGAGCAAATGAGGTTTTCAGACTTGATAAGTAGGTCATTAGCTGTTCATCGCACCAAAAAAAAAAGATGCAAATTTTTTTGTGTCAGTACCCATTTTTAGCACTCGTATCACTTATTTTCCGTCGAACGCCCCAACAGCCCGCCACAAGCATCACACACGCACACACACGCACACACGCACACGCGCACACGCGCACAGGCACGCACGCACACACGCACACACGCACACACACACAAACACAAACACACACACACATGCACACGCACACGCATACACACACGCACACACGCACACGCGCACGCGCACGCGCATGCACACGCACACGCACAAGCACACGCACATGCACGCACGCACGCACGCACGCACGCACGCACTCACGTACACACACACGCACACGCACACGCACACGCACACACACACACACATCAGCAACGATTACCGCACCAAACATATCTTCTGTAAGAAAATACAATCGCAGCCCAACTACCTCTTGGAAGCATATTTTGAGGTATTCGCGCAGCTGCGAGCTCAGGATGTTGACCTCCAGCACAGCGTCCGGGCAGGGCGATGGCGCAGAAATCGCAAACTCAGAAATAATTAGCCGCTTCCAGTTTGTCAAATCGAAAGACGGCTTCTCTTTCTTCCCCAAAAACGCACAAATTGAGGCGCAACGAAGCAAGATAGAGGTGTTGGGAAATGGGTAGACAAAGGGCGGCGCTATCTATCTTCACAAAAACAACCGATAACATCGACATTACCCATATTTCGCTCGTCCATTCCACTGCTCCGAAGATGCGGTTTTTTCAGCAGAACGCCAGCTACGGCCGCTGCTGTTTCCCAGTCGTCTTTGAAGGGCCACCCTATAGGCGAAACCCGAATTATTTATTGATATATGACTCCGGAATTTAATATAAGTCACAACTAAGCTTGCAACCCGTCACGCGCGGATTTCAAAGTGCTGGAATGCAATGTGTGTATCAGCTCCGCTAAGGCTTTACGTTCATTACTTGATTGGCTTTCTTTTCGAGCCGGTGTTGCTGTCACGCTTTGTTACTTTTATTACGAAAGGGGAAAGGGCGACACTGCAATACCTCGCGCCAAGCAGCGCGAAGTTTCAAGTTTCACGGTGCAACCGCCACCAGTTCTCCCTGCCTGATGTGTTTACCTATTTGCGTTGAGATGTTTGAGTGGCACCCCCTGGCTCTGACGTAGGCTTAGGGACGTATGCTACACCCGCGCCGCTGCTATACACTCGCGCTGCTGTCGTCCGCCTGTGAGGGGCAGCAGTTCCTGTGCTAGAACCCACCCACTATGATGCTCTAGTGCATTAAAAAGCGTATTTCCACTACTTCAGGTATTTTTCCAGCTTCTGACACCTCTAAATAATTTCAAGCTGTATGCCGCACAAGTCTGCACCACACAAGGAGCGAGAGACCAAATTTCTTCAGGGCATTGGTCAGATGATCCTATGTAACTCGTCCTTTCTAGCTTGGTTGCCAGGTTCGCTGCTCAGAGCTCCTCGATAAGTATTGGAAATGCGGATGCTGCCCTACAGTTTTTTGAGGTGGTCTTATGAAGACAACCGTTTAATGCTACGCACCAAGCAGCGGGCCCCTACACGGGCATCGCACAGCAGGAAATAAAACTGCTGTCTTCTATTTCTTTCATGGTAGTTGACTTGTATCGGATGAATGTTCTTTCTCTCCCAACGCATTATTTTTCTGCAGCGTCACGAACGCCTTATTTTTGTATCTGATTCTCTCACCTATTTTTGTATCTGATTTTCTTCGTGAAATAAACATTTCTTATTCTGAAAAAAAAGTTGGATTGTTTTTATGTATATTATGTTATGGCTCCATTAGTAGCCATGTAGGCTATGGATCCAGATGACTTCTCACCAATTAAATGCAGAGCATTTCTTTAACTCACATGTAGTGTCCGCCGTCCGTCCGCAACAGCTCAGCGTATACTATAAAAAAAAAGAAATAGCGGCGCTCGGTTTCGATCCCACGACTCTCTGGCCGCAATGGGAGGTACGCGGTGCTCTTCCCACTACGCTACAAATCCAGGACAGGAGCAAGCGCTACGAACGCGCCTTATGTCCTTGACTCATTCAAACTACGTCAAGAAGCTACTGATACAACGAAGGCACGCGAAGCTGATGGTCAACGGAAACGACGAACTGAAAACTATAGAGGGGGATGCTGAATTTCCCATGGGAAAGCTGCGGCGGGAAGCGCCACACGCCTTGCAGCTCAACCAGCCCCGTCCGAAGCACCTCTGATAATGATTGTGGCAGGATGCCCCTAGGGATTGGCCAACAAAAGAATCCATCACGAGATAGGTTCGCGTTCAACCACCGTCGTCATCTTCCCGTAAGGGAACCGCCGAAGAAGAAGAAGAAGGAGAAGACAAAGCTGCGAAAAGGAGGGCGTGTACATTGCTCTCAGCCGGTGCACCAATGTCAACAACCTTTTCCTCACCAAAGCTGACGGAGACTAACGATTCTACCACAGAGACAACATCGACAAGAACATGATGGAAGAGTTTCGGCGCCTTGAGAACCACCGCCTACTCGCCGTAACACAACAGCACTTGCGTGCCTTTGCGACCGGTGTGGACCCGGACGCGGAATTCCCTCTGGCGCTAGCAAACACCAGATCACTCAACATAACGGCAACACAATGGAACCACGAGGAACCGCCACGATGCTTCGCATCCTCATCAGGGTTCCCCACGGGAAGATGGTGTAATAATAACAACTTGACGTTACCTACTTACGATTCTCTCTTCTCTCTCAACCCACACCACCACCACCACACCAACAACACCAACACCACGGAACCCCACTATGCTCTGCATTTACACGTGTCCCTCGCGCGGGGGCATGCGACGGAGGACTTTTTTTTTGTTTCTGATTTTTTTCAATAAATAAAGATTTCTGATTCTGATTCTGATTAGGAGGTTTTGGGATGTTAAGGAGGCTCACAAAATTCGTGTGGATATTTTTTTCAGGCTGTAAGACATACACTAGTTTCTTCACAAATTGGCTTTGTTTATGGCTGCGTGCTAGAGGGTGCATGTCCTCAGTGTGTGTTGTTTATTCAGATGCAGTTGCAATGGGGAGATTAGTGCTACACCCCGCGAAACGGCCGAGACAACGTTTCACAGTACTCTAGGGCGGCTTTTTGTGAAGCAAAATTTCTATCGTAACCACCGTACTGTGTTGAAGGCTTGATATATTCGCTGACGAAAGCAAAAAACAGAGTACGTGCTAGTTTTCGGTACAAGAATGGAAGCATACGAATATACCCAAACAGCTCTTTACTGTTTTCGGACCCTTTGATGCGTAACGAACAAATCCTGGCCTACTCGAGATGACGTTCGATGAATTGTAGAAAATTATTCTTACTCTCTTGACCTGGACTGAGGAGCCCGCCCACTAACCAGCTCGATTTTACTGTGAAATAAAGTTTTTGCTCCTCGCTCTCCTCCTCTTCTTCAGTGCAGTTTCACTATAACGCATATGTGAATATTGGGAAGATATCGCTTTAAGACATGTACAGAAATATCCTTCGAAAGTGAGAACAAACACCGTGCTACTGTAATTTTCTCGTACATATTACTCGTTTTGCTCAAAAAGCCCCCATACTGGTTAAGACCAGCACGCGCTAGTAGGTTATTCGGAACTCAACCTTTTTTGTGCCCCATAGGGCATGTCGGCATACTTCCATGCCATGACAACGAAAATTGATGTGATACAATACTTTCGAGCGTTCGGCAAGGTTGCAAAAACTTTTTTACCTTACATATGGTTATCTGGAATCATAATGCCTTCAGCCAAAGCCGACAGCCCATAACGCATGGAATTTCTTTTGGTCTTGCACTTTCGCTGTTGTCGGTTATTAGGCTGTTTCCTTTGTTTGAAAGATTGCCGAATACAGAAGCCGACGCCTAGCTCCAAATTTTCACGCTCCGCGCAGGACCGGTTTGGCAAGTTTTCTTCTGTAGCGGTATATATCGAAAACTTTAAATCACGCCCTGAGCTAGTGCATATTGTAAGTTTTTTTTTGCAATAAAATGTTGCGCACACGCAAAATCTGGTGCGGACAAGCATCACAGGTCAAACTAGCGCAAAGAAACAGCTAAGAGAGCAAGCCTGGTTGAACCAGACGACAAATGGAGAGGGTATCGCTCGCAGTCGAGGCAGTCGACGGCCGCAGGGCACCCAGTTGCTGCCGGTGCATGGCAGGCGTTACAGCATTGTAGAACTGCTCTGCCGTTCTTTGTGTGCTCGAAAACAAGTTTTGCAGACGCGTTTTTCGGAGGCGTGATAGCTTGCACTGACGTCACAGTATTGCCTAGTTGGTGGGTTGGTTGCACTGTGGAAATCTGCACCTCTTATCTCGAGCAGTGCGGATGAAGCTGATGGCGATCGCTCAAAGAGTGCGGTGGCGTCGTTATGTGCAATCCACATATTTTACGAGACGTTCCAAGACGCGAGCTTAAGCGACAATCCCGGCATCCGGTGTTGGCGTTCATCATTTCAAAACGATTCCTTCACGAGGCCTCCCACAGTGCGAGCTTAAACTCGGCAGTAGCTGCTAGTGAGGGGTGGTCGCGCGCCTGTAAACAGTAGTGAAGGTAGGGGAATAAAAACCACCGAAATTCACCGTCATCGTCAGCGCCGCCATTACACGGTGGCATAAACGAGAAGCAGCGAATGGGGTTGCCACTCGAAAGTAAAACCATTCGAAAGCAAAACGCTCCTCCAGCGGCAAGATGCCAGAGCTCTTCGACGAAATATGCGGGGCTAAACAAGGCGTCGCACGCGTTCAACTGAATATTATGATATCCGATTCACAACTCACAAACGTGCTTAGGTGTACTCGGATATTTTATTTCCAATGCTTGGGCAAATTCTACCGCTGCGCCTGTACGGTGGGGCTGTATGCTCACTTGTAAACGGCACTACATGAGACAATATTACTAGCGAACCTGAGAAAAATGTTTCAAAACGGGAACCTAATAACACCATATGGGAGCACGTACATCAGCCCAATTTTAGATTGAATACCCACAGCGGAATGGCGCGGACAATTTCGGTGATGCAAACGTTACAAACCACGCAATCGGTTTGAGGCGAGTTACGTAAATTAACTGCGACTGTTGAAATGAGCGGTTCGGCTCACGAAACGACTATACAGCGTGATATGCGTCTACGGAAATTTCTGAAGACCGAAAAAGAGGCATTTCAGTACGCCTAGTGAGTGCATTGTTAGCAGCCTCCACCGCCTCTCCCGTAAAACAACTGGAAAGGAGCAAGCGCAATGAAGCCGCCACGCGTTCCCAGGCCGCGTCAAAAAAAAAAAAATAACTGCGGCAGACAACAACTGCCAGAGGAGAAGAGCAACTGCGGCCGAGTTTGCTGCCGGCCCCTCACCCCCTCGTTTTTCCCTCTTCACCACGACCCCTTTGCTTACAGCGCCAAACAGGGACCGGGAAAGGGTGGAGGTGCAGTTTTCGTTGTTTAATTTTCCCATCCTTGACAGTGAAGCGGCACAGCGGCACCGCTAAATGTTTGCGACTCGTACACGCGCGTCCGTACTCGAGCTCATCATAAAACTTGTTTGCACTACTGTACTCACGAGTGCACATACTCAAGAGTAAGAGTGCAAGCACTCGCAAAGCCAGTGTTCATGAGTATTGTACTCAAGAGTACTTATACTCATTAGTACTCAAACTCATGAGTACTCATACTCAAGAATGCTGTACTCCTGAGTACTCATACTCATGAGTAGTGTACTGATGAGTACTGTACTCACGAGTAGTGGACTTACCCCTGTACTCACCCGTCATCGTACTCACTTTTTTTTCTGGGTGTGTACTCACTCATCATCATACTCACTCGTGAGTTTGAATACAAATGAGTACAAATTAGTGTACTTACGAGTGAGTACGCTGACCTATGGGCGAAACCGGTCCAGTCAGGGAGTAGGCAGTGCCCCCCCTGCCGTCATCCTCCCGTGGCGGGAAACGTACGGTCACAGGGGCCCTACCCTCTCGCCTGCGCGGTCATCTGAGAGAGTTAGGGAAAATGGCAAACCTCCCTATTTCCTACGTCCTTGCAAGCTGTTGAGGCTGTGGTGCGGTGTGATCCTGATCTTTACCCGTTTTACCCGTTACACCTCTGTGGAACGGGAAGGGTTTCAGTTCATGAGCGCTTTTATTAATGTGATCTTTATTACCGCTATGCGGGTTTGCGTCATATGACTTATTGTTTCCTGATGAGTGTTTACTTACACTAAGATTTAAGGGTTCTGATTCAATTAGAGACGTGCGATTTGCCAAGAATGCCTTGAAAGAACATCTAGATGATTACTACTCCCTGAGAAGAAACATGGTTTCATTAGAACTTGGCCTTATTAGAAACAGGGTTTCATTAGGAGTGGGTTTTATTAGAAACACGGTTTTATTAGAAGCAGGGTTTTATTACAGTATGAACTATAAATAAAAAAACGGCTGTTTTTGCCGGGCTCCTAGAGACATGGTTTCAAAGAATGAAGAAAAAAGTTCACTGCGGACTATTTTCAGTGTACGACCATGTTAGGACAGGCGATTTGAATTTGTGGAAAATTCTTGGGACAGATAGCTGTTTCGTCTTAATCGTTACTGTCGTGACTAGATATGCCCCGAGGCTCCCTGCCACGCAGTTAGGCCCGTAGCCAATCTGTTCGGGTTAGACCAAGGCTCAGAATGTCACTGAAATTCAAGAACAGCACAAAAAGACGCAACAAGAAACGATGGCATACGGTACCTAAAGGACCCATAGTACGTGTAAAAAACTGCGTTAGAAAGGTGGTTTGAGCTAGTTGGTGCATACTACCTGAAATTTAAAAACAGCGCAAAAAGAGGGGACAACAGACAACTACACATGGCGCTGAAGGTGCCCGTAGTACGTGTAATCCCTGCGTTATTTTGCGTACCACCGGCCCTCTCAGGGGCGTGTGTCGTCGTTTCTGGTCCCGTCTTTTTGAGCTGTTTTTGAATTTCAGTTAGTAGGCAAAAGCTAGCCCAAACCACAATTTTGGCTCAAAAGGTCACCATTGAATGCTTAAATTCTTCACCCTAAAGCTCATTGCCACGGCTGGTTACAGAGTGAGTGGTGTGCTGTGGTCCCCGGTGTTGCTAGTACCATCACCTTAAATACACTTGGTGCCCCGCGCGGTGTCTTCGAAAGCAGGCCTAGAAACCGCTGTTTTCCCTGCCTTTTAGTGTCCGGACGCATAGAGTGACAGACCTTTACGTACCCTTGGTTTGCAGAACCGGCATACATAATCAGATAAAAGCGTAAGTTTAAGACCTAAAACTGGCTACAGTCAAAGTTGATAATTTTGAGGCCAGATATGGTTTGTCCATTTTGTTTTCCTGCCTTCCAAACGCATCCTTTGCATGTTTCCCGTACGATCACTTAGTTCCGTCGAGTGCGGGTCACCCTGAGTCTGCTATCGAACAAGTTCATTAACCCGTACGAAAGCAGTTCGCAATGAACACGAAGGTGCGCCAAAAGAGGGCCAAAACAACTGTCGCTAAAGCAGACGTCAAAGCCCCACCGCTGACGCCACCGCCGGCGAGTAGAGAATTCCGCGCCCAGAATGCTGGATAAATACGGCGCGCCATCAACAGTGTGCGCTGTGAGTGAAACCCTCCACACTCCCACCGTCCCCTCGCCCCCGCCTCCGCCGCATTGGGAGTTTGTTGTACAGCACGCCACGAATTAACCATTGGCTCGTAGAGCTACAAAGCTTTGCCTTAAAAATTGGGCTACAATCCACGCTGTGGAGGTGGTTTGAAAGCAAAGGTGGGAACGACCCACACAATATTTCCACGCGTGACGTCACTTCAATTCACTCACGTCACGCTGCTCAAGAAAGTGTGAAACCAGACATTCTGCCAGCAATTACCTGTGAACCGCGTGGGCGCAGCCCCGAACACCGGCATCGGCCACGACTGGGTCGATCGGCGGACGCCGAAGCTGTAGTCAAGCCGTGTGTGGGACGAAAAAAAAAAGCGAAGAGGAGCCTGTTCGAACGCTGAGACAGTCGAACCTAGCCCTCGTGAGGTTCTTGGACGATAATAAATAGAAGAAGAAACTTTGGATATGAGGTTCTGTTTGTATGCTATTCGAAACCTAAATCAATTTACGACAAAAGCAGAGGCCAAATAAAAACTATCGGCAACCATAAAGAACGAGGGAACAGGGGAATTAGAGAACGAGAATGCGGTATGGAAAACCGTAACGAGTACCAGCAAACGACAAAATGTCAAAGTCCGGGAATGAAGCTAGGAGGCACAATACGTGATCGTTACCCGGCAGAGGCCGGACATAGCATCGAAATGACCAGGTGAAGTGTCGTGAGAGCGGTAGTAGTGCTGCTTGCTCCGAGCTGCCGTCACCGTCGTGGCAAACGCAGCTCTCTGGAAGCGCCACCCTTTTTCAGCGATGCATGACCACCCGAATTCTCTCCGAAGCAGATTTCCTGGAGTGTGCGGTCTTGGAGGACCTCTTGTGGCATGGCACAGGTCCGGTGGCACGACCGCCGCGCACCCCGGTCACGCTCCGTACTCCGACTCCCTCTCTTCTCGCTCGGTTTCCTTCTGCGGGCTCGGCTCACCCAGCGGCCCCTGTCGCTGCCTGCTTACGGTTGGCTAGTGGCAGGCGCGAGCTCGTGCCATGGTCGCGGTCGCAAGGGGCCGTTGCCGGGGTCGATGGCCTTCGCGCTATGTGCTTTGCGTATTTCTTTTCGTCTTCTTTCGGCGTGTCTTTTGATAGTGGCCATTTGTGTCATACGATTTCTTCGCATGACATAGTGCTGATGTGCTAGCTTGGGGCTACACCACCACGCGACAGAAGCGCAAACATCGAAGCAATCCGGCACGTAAACTCATCGATTCCTGTTGATAAAATTTTAAACGAAATATTTCCGTAAGTTTTACAATTGCGAGAAAGCTGACGAAACTTTTATTATCGCTATTTATCAGAACTATTTGCTCTTTTTGTCTTTGAAATATCTGTTAGAACACACCAAAATGGTATTCAGCATATTTGGAAACGTAGGTCCATTCATGACAAGCAGTGCGCAAAAAGTGGCACGTCTCTAGCGGCCAGAAGTCTGGAAGTGGTCTCTACATTTTGTTTTTCCGCCCTGAAAACGAATTCTTACGGTATCTTTGCCTTATGGCCGCTAATTCTGTCGGGTACGGGTTACCAAGGTGATGCTGTCGAACAAGTTATTCAAGCAATGCGAAGTAAGCGCGCAACGTATGCGAAGCCTCGCCAAAACAGGCCCAACACCGTCGCTAAGCAGAGGACAAAGCCTACGGAAGGGTGCCGCCAACGCACCGCCGGGGTGAGCACGGGGAAACGCTGAATAATATCGCCCTATCGCCGCAGCATATAAACTGGGCTGCGTGAGCCAAAAGGGGCATCCGCTACCCCATCCGCGTTGGGAGTTACTTGTACCGCATGCCACGAAAGAAACGTTGGCGGGTAGAAGTAGAAAGCTTTGCTTTTTAGCCGGCTGGCTTGGTGCTGCCATGACGCTCTCGTGCTAAAGATGTATCTAGACGGGTAGTTGTCCTCATGAGACTTTACAGGGACAGACATTTCCAAGGAGTTGCGTATGTCCTTAATAAGAGATTTCGCATGCTTCTGGTGACATTACTTTACATTATCCGAAACATTTGATTTTGTAATTGAGGCCACAATCTTTCAATGTGCGAAGTTGTTCTTTACAGTATGTAGTGAATTGTCCCCGTTGGTACCCGAAG
This sequence comes from Haemaphysalis longicornis, assembly GCF_048455015.1. Classification (NCBI taxonomy): domain Eukaryota; kingdom Metazoa; phylum Arthropoda; class Arachnida; order Ixodida; family Ixodidae; genus Haemaphysalis; species Haemaphysalis longicornis. The sequence goes on along the minus strand of NW_027526233.1, from coordinate 35,263,214 downwards.
GCAGGATGACTAACTTTCCGTCTTTATCAGCTTGCAGCAACACTAATTCGTTTTTTCTGTAGTACTTGAGAATTCAATCGAGAATCTTAGATGGAGCCGCCGGAGCCTTTCTCGGAGTTTTCCGCGAACAGTCCACCCCTTCCACCAAGCAACGCCTCCGCGTTTCCTCTACAGCCTTACCAGCACCATGCCTTTTTAGCCTTAAGCAGATCATGTGGTACAACCCTTGGCACCTTGGAACCTTTTTGAAGCACAGTGGCAGGGTCATCTGGAAAATTAGCGTCTCGTAAACAATGGGTCCCGTCCTCACCTCGGCCATTGTACGCCTGGATTTCGGTAGTCGAGCAAGAATTCTTTGCCACAGAAACTCCTTTGCTTGCGCAGTGAGAGTCCGGAACCATCGTGGCATTGCATCACGAACCCAGGCAGCGTCCTCGCCATAGGCAGTTACCCTAAGGAAATCATGGAGGAGAATCTCTTGCCACCACCATACCACTTGAAGAATCTTGCGAAAACGATTTCCACGGGCATCCGATGGTAGAAAAAGCCAAAAGAAGGCTCAACCTTTTGCGAGAAGGAGGCTGCTCTTCATCCCCCTAAAGGCAGAGCGATGCGAGCATGGTGAACGTCTTTATTGCAATGTACAGATATGTTGTGGGACACGTAACACTTATACGCATTACGTCAACAGATTAGCCATACGTCAACAGATTAGCGTACAAGAAAAATGTAGCAAAAGGCACGGAGTATCGGTAGTTTTCTGCGCCTTGAAAGATGCGTAGCGTGCTACCCAAGGTCGGTAATTGGTTAAAAATGGCACAGCGTACCAAAAGAATCCTATTACACCTTTTATGCGCGGACGAACTTCAGATGTGTATCAATGCACAAGAAAAGAAACATCTGCAGAAGTGGCTTGAACAGCTCGAAAAAGTTGGCTCAGCAGCCAATCGGGCTTAGATCAAACTAGGCGCACACGCGGTTCTACGATTTCCCGGAACACGTAAGCGAGTAAAAAAAGAAATATGGCGTTGAAATCCGAAGGCACAGAGCCGGCTTGAAAGACCAACGCAGAGCGCATGGTCGTCCTTGCGCATTGTCAGGCATATTTTCTTTCTATATCTTGCGCTAACGAAGGAATCTGGTGCTAACGGTTATGCGGCTCAGCTCAAGTGGGAAACCCTGTGCCTCCATTATGCCGCGCACTCGCCTTAGGTTCATCATTTGCTTGGATTGAAACGTTTTATTGCCGGTATTTTAACATAGTGCAGCAAAAGCGAAAAGTGAAGTGTGCAAGTTTATATTATTAATATTATTATTAATAACATAATAATATAATAATAATAATAATAATATTAATATTAATAATAATAATAATATTAATAATAGGCAGGCTGTTTCAAACATAACGAAATGTAAAGTGAAGCGCATTTTTTACTGAGACTCTGTGAGAATAGCTTGTAGATGATCTGCCAGAAAGGTCTGTTGATATTGTTTACTGAATTCCGCCCCACTGAAAAGCTTGCCTGTGTCAAATGATGCTAATTATCACATTGTCGCCTTTGAGGTCCGGCCCAGGTTGCCTGCCGCCCCTCTCGATCTCACTGGTAGCAGCGAGTATTGTCCTTTCGGTGTGCAAGCCTCCTTTCTCAACTCCCGCGTGTTTCTGAGTGCAATCAACACAATTGGCCTGTCACCCGCAGGTTGTTTATCACCATCGCAATTTCCTGGCCAAGTTTCCCTTCCTCTCCCTGGACCGCATTGTGAAGCCCCGGCGCAATCCCTGCGCAGTTTTAGCTTTAAAGGTAAGGCCATCTGCCCCTATGCTTTTGCCATTACCTCCTGCATCGTCTTATCAGGGAAACACCCTATAATTCACATGTTAATCCCTCCCTACCCTTTCCATTACGACACCACTATCCCCCATCACGCTCGACTCTTCCGCAATGATTACCGCGATACATGCAAAACGCTAATGTTTGTGAAACTCATCAGTGTTATTGACTTAGTTAACTTTGAATGGCCAGTGCGCTCTAGAAACTAGCAAAATGGAATGGTGTTCGTCAATGCAAAAATCGTTTCGGGAGTAAAAGTGCTTTCGTTGTCGACATCCGGTGTCACAATAGCAGACCTGTTGACCAAGGTATTCCGTCGGCGAATTGACGTCTGCGTATTTGACGCAATTTCCCAATACGAAGCATCTTTGTTGCTTGCAAAACGTCATATAATACACAATCAGTATGAAGAAAACAATGGACTCAAGCGTGACGTTAAGTTGGTTCGGTTTGATTTAAGCAATTTTGATAACTTCTGGTTAAACTTCAGTGGAAGAGTCGTAAGTGGACCTAGAGGAGCCCGAATGGGGAGCATAAAAATAAAATAGACTTCATAATATGTAATAGCCATGGCCTCGTGCAGGATGTGGAAGTTCTCGGAAGGGTAAGGTGCAGTGACCCCCGTATGGTAAGATCTCGAATTAGGCTAGATTTGAGGAGGGACCGCAATAGGCTAGTACGAAAGAAGCCGATAAATGAGCTAGCAGTAAGACGTAAAGTAGAAGAATTCAGGATAGCGTGGCAGAACCGATATTCAGCTCTTAACGAGAAAGCCGAGCTTACGACACAGGAAGCCAGCGATAGCCTTACAGGTATTATCACGCAGTGTGCAGTAGAAGTCGGGGGCACAATGGGTAGACAGGATACTGGCAAACTTTCACAGGAGGCGAAAGATCTAATTAGGACATGGCAAGCCATGACAATCTCTACCGCAGCTGACAGAATTGAACTAGCGGAGCTTTGAAGTTAATCAAAAAGCGTAAGACAGGTGACATACAGAAGTATAATATGGAGAGGATCGAACAAGCTGTAAAGAACGGAGGTAGCCTGAAAGCTCTGAAGAGGCGTCTTGGCGTGGGGAAAAATCAGATGTATGCACTTAAACATAAGCAAGGCGATGTCATCACAAATAGGGATAAAATAGTCACAGTGGCTGAGGAGGTCTACAGGGATCTGTACAGTAGCCGGTACATCGAGGACAATGCCGAACGAGACAGTAGCTCAGAGGAGATAGGCATCCCACCAGTAACGACCGAAGAAGTAAGGAAGGCTTTGAAAGAAAGAAATGAAATGGGGCAGAGCACCTGGTGAGGATCAGATAACAGCAGACCTCTTGAAGAATGGCGGAGAAATTGTACTTGAAAAATTGGTAAGCCTGTATACGCACTGCCTAATGACCGCAATGGCACCGGTATGTTGGAAGAACGCGAACATCATCCTAATCCATAAAAAAGGCGACATGAAGCACTTGAAAAATTACAGGCCGATCAGCTTACGGTCAGTCGTCTACAAGGTACTTATCAAGGTAATCGCTAACAGAATTTCTGCAACCTTAGATTTCAGTCAATCTAAAGAACAAGCAGGGTTCTGTAAAGATATTCAACAATTGACCATATTCTCACGATCAATCAGGGGATAGAGAAGTGCGCTGAGTATACTGAACCCAAATATATAGCCTTCATTGATTATGAGAAAGCATTTGACTTGGTCGAAACCCTAGCTGTCATTCAGGCATTACGTTACAAGGGGGTAGATGAGCATTATATAAGAGTACTAGAGCATATATACAATGGGTTCACAGCTACCATCATCCTCCATAAGGAGAGCAGTAAAATACCTATAAGGAGGGGTGTCACACAAGGAGACACAATCTTTACAATGTTATTCACAGCATGTTTACAACACGTATTAAGAACGTTGGATTGGGATCAGGTGGGAGTAAGGGTTATTGAAGAATACCTCAGTACCCTCAGATTTGCTGATGACATTGCCTTGCTAAGTAACTCGGGGGACGAATTGCAAAGCATGCTTTCCGCACTGCACGAACAGAGTAGAACCGTGGGCCTGAAAATAATTAGCAGAAAATTAAAGTAATGATCAATAACTTCGGGACAGCACATCGGTTTGAGATAGGTGGCGAGGCAGTGGAAGTGGGAAGCGAATATATATACTTACGCCAAGTTGTGACCCCAGACCCCAACCATGAGGCAGAGATAATTAGAAGGATCAGAAAGGGGTGGGGTGCGTATGGCAGGCATTCGCGGATAATGATTTGCAGCCTACCATTGTCGCTCAAGAAGAAAGTGCATGACAGCTGCATCTTACCGGTACTCACCTATGGGGCAGAAACTTGGACGCTTCTAAGAGGGTTCAACTTAAATTGACAACGACTCAGCGGGCAACGACTCAGCTGGCAATGGAGCGTAAATTGATAGGTGTAACATTAAGGGAGAAGAAGACAGCGGAGTGAGTCAGGGAACAAACACAAGTTAAGGACATATTAGTAGACATTAAGAAGAAGAAATGGACGTGGGCAGGGATTGTAAGGCGAAGGCAAGATAACCGCTGGTCATTAAGGGTAACAGAGTGGATCCCTAGAGAAGGCAAGCGTTGCAGGGGGCGGCAGAACATTTGATGGGCAGATGAGATTAAGAAGTTTGCGGGGATAAATTGGTCACAGATGGCACAGGACCGAGGTAATTGGAGAATAATGGGAGAGGCCTTTGCCCTGCAGTGGGCGTACACAAGCTGATGATGATGATGATGATGACAACTTCAAATGCAGTGCCAAGAAGAAAAGCCGACACTCATGTCTGCTATTTCAATTATATAAAAATGGTAAAAAAAGAACTTAGAAATGAAAATTTTACTCGTAAAATTCGCATGAATTCTTCACTTGTGATATAGAACCTGGGCCATGCCATCCAGGCTTCAATGTGCACTAGTAGTCAGAGAATGTCTACCAGTAACTTCAGTGTATCTTCAATAATTGACATACTTCTCGCGGAGAGAACAACAGCCTGAATACGCCGGTATATCTGGCTTTAGGCCTTACCACATATATTAAATAGCGATATAAAATTGTTAGTCACTTCGTAGTGCGTTCTGTTACATTGCGTGCGGCCGAAAAAGAATAATTTGCTGTGCGGGGTACAGTGGCCACATGATCCGCAAATTTTATGCATTTTACGATTAGAGTAGCTTAATTTATACATAGCGTAATAAAATGTTCCTCTTACGTTTCGAAACTTCTCCTTACAGCAAAATTTTAGTCACGACACACGCAATGGTTCAATCTGTAATAATTCCTCTATACAAGTTCGAATAGGTGTAAGGGTGGCAATATATACGCTTTCTAACCGCAAACACGGTGCGTCACAACCGTTGCTAGCAGTGTCAGGACATATGAAAATGAAAGTCTTTACATGAATGATTGAGGTCACACAGCATGTGTTTCTCTGCATGTACTTCTTTTCCTTTGAAATCCCAACTAGGACATTCGTCTGTAGATACCCGTTTGCTAGTTTTGTTTTCTCCAATTGAGTGAGCTAGGTCTTCACAGTTCGCTGCATTTGAATGGTTTTTATATAAACGTCATATGATGCATGTGTATTTACAGTCGCCCTAAGAAAGAGTAACAAACAAGCACCAAATAAGCGAGATTCTCATGACGTAGCAATTACATTTTTAGGTGCACTAAGAGAAAAGTTTCGATAAAGAGTAACGAACTGCGATATTTATATCTACATCCATTCCCAACACCGTTACAATGGCTAAACTATTTTACATTCCCGAGTATTGCGGATGAAAAATGAAAAGGGGGAGGAATGGGTGGCGCTGTAAATACAAGAGAAGAAAAAAATGGATGTTTATTGCGTAGACGTATAAAATATTCGTACAGAAATGAATTACTCCGAACGTGAACACGGCATAGGCGCGAAGGTTTCAATAGGATATTGTTTGCGTGAGCAGTACAACGGGAATACGGGCAATGTTTAAGAGGCTCTGTTCATTTTGGCGGAGTTTTGGAAATATTCGAACCCGCAGGGGAGCTAAAATTTAAAGTGAAAATAGTGTGTGGGCAGCCTTCGAATGGCTCACCACGTTATGATAAAAAAGCGCAAGGGCGGAGCTACAGCTGTCGGCGCCTTGTGCAGGTGCTGTGGGTCGCCTTTCCCCTTGCATGTGTTTAAACCAGGTGTCAAGTAAGTCTGGGTCCAAAAGGTAACGAATAAAAATAACGGCTAGGACTGTTACGACACAACAGAAAAGGAGAGCGTTTTGTTCCAAAAGAACTTCGTGTTTTCATGAAAAGTACCCATGACATCAGTAAAACTTGTTGGTGGTCTCTGGTTCGTTTTGGTGGCGAAAGAACCCTTCAATATTGGAACTCGCCGCTGACGGCAATGAAAAAAAAAGAGAAGGAGATGACAGCGGCATAAAATAACAAAGTAAATTGTATATGGGGTAACCTCTTTGAAATATTTACAAAAAGAATTTAGGAATGTTTGTTTGTTAGCGATCAATTTAATAAGGTACGATTTACGTACACAGCTTTAAGATCGACTGTTAAATGTCACCCATGTGACAACAAATGTTGTGCCTGGGACTCACTGTTTCGCTATTGCTACACAAACTCAAGCCCGTAGTGGGATTTATCCTACAGCCCATAAGGCCAAGACTTCGTGCCTATTACAGGCCGCAATGCATATTTAGGTAGTTTGTGTACGCGTTTTTAAGAAGTGAATTGCAAGAAAAGAACTCTGCCCCACCGCTTTCACCGGGTTTCTCTCTTCTGCAGGCGACTTGGACGAATCAGAAAGAAGCCACATCCCCTGAGTGTGTTGATTACCGTCTTCGGAGAACTCGGGCGCCATCGGGGATAAAGTCATTCTAGACCTTTGCTATTGAACCTCACGGTAAGTGGCGGTAAGGGCGTTCACATATGTGCTGGAAGACGACCCTAGAACAGTGACACTTGGTTATTCCTCGACGGGCACGTCGCCTCGAGATATCGCGACAGCAAAGATGAACTAATGCCAAAGTGTTACGCGTGAGTTCAGCCCCTGCCATAGCCCTTCAGCCAACGGTAGGTCACAAGACATCATCATCCTAATCGCATCTCAGCACATATTTCGCTACGCTCGGTTCTTTGCAATATCTTAACGAATCTCACGTCGCACAAAATGGTCCCGTGGTCACCGCAAACGAAATTACTAGAAGGAGGGGTTGTACGCTTCTGTTTGTTCCTTCCCGTCTCGTCCTATTTTCATTTGCGATGACCGTCATGAGGGGCTTTTAGTTGATGTGATCATAAGCCATAGGAAAGCTTTTATTCTCCTAATTGACACAGAGTGGAAATGTTTGGATGGCCCTAATGTTGTCATTAGGAAAATCAAAATGGAGCAGCACCATATGCAGCTGCTCAAAGACGTCTTGTGCCTCTTCCAGACTTTTGTACACGCTAAAAATCAAGCATGCACACAGTCAGTCCCCGAAATGAAAGAAGGTACCTAAGCATATACCTGAGCGAAAAATGTGTCCGCAGTAGCGGTACGTATTCACAGAAGTGAATTCAGTTTCGTCAGTTGCTTCAATAGGCGGCATAACTGCTCCCAAAGCAGAACCGGTGGCACCACTGTCGGTTATTGCCACAGTAGCGACGCTTCTATAGTGGCATTCTTGACACTAGACGGTGGAAAGTTAGGTCTCCGTAAGTTTGGTGACGATGCCGCTATTGCCTCTATAACTGTGGCATCTAGCTTTCTGCGTTCCTGGAGGCAGGACCGAGCTCATTGGCGGACAGAGAACGTCACCGTGGGGTAATGGAAGGAAAATTGTTGAAGGCTCGGTTGTGCAAAGCGACAGGCTCAAGCAGCGGAGTAGTTGGCGGATGAATTGAAAGGCGGTGAGGAACCGTAACTATTCGGGAGAATTCCTCGCGTATTCACAATTTTACGACAGTAGTGACTACACCCGTCTCAAGAATGCAATAAGGAAAGCAGATGGGGTGGTTGTCGGCCATACGCCAGGGCTTCCCAGCTTGATATCCTGAACGCGTCGACGCGCTCACAGTGGTGACGGAAGCAGTAGCCATGTGATGTTTATCCTTGAACTCACTGCGACTACAGCATATGGTGTCGGCCCAGGCTGTAAATAGCCCAGGGCGACGCTACGGCGTCAAATGTTCTGGCAACATTACCGGCGTACATCAAAGAGCAGCCATAGGTGGCTGCCGACGTCCCATATTGGGTCAGCAACCTCGTCTTAAAATACGTTCCGTACAATAGCAGCTGGAGGGGAGCGGAGCGGTTCACTGTTCGGTAGAAGAGACAGGTTGCGAGAAATTTCTTCTCCACCGATTGCTGAATGTGGTGGAACAGGGGAGCTGCAGCAAAGACGACAAGGAAGAGAGGCTGGGCATGGGTGATTGCTGAAGCTCGAACGGCAAAAGCTGGCAGCCAAGTGGCGCAACAGGTCCGCGGCTACGTGTAAACGACCCGCTGCGATGTCTGGTCACCTGGCCACCGTGAACAAGGCCGACGCGACCCTCTTCCATGGTTTGAGAGCACGTCTGGGAGCCGTCATTGTGGTGGTGCTGCGCCGACTGCTGACACCTCCGGGATGGCTGTTGGGTGCCCCCATTCCAGCTGTTGGTGCTTGTAGAAACACTGAGCGACGTAAATTCAGCTACTTGCTTATCAGACATTACTCTTCGACCTTCCGTACTGCCATTCCATATTCGGTACCTTCGTACTATTGGCTGTGCTTTCCGTGTGAAGCAAGCTTATCCTGTCTATTACGTTCCGTCCTATACTATGCTCAAGTCATGTGCTTGTCCTTCATGCTATTAAATATAGCGTTCAAGGTGTTAATCAGCGTTCGTCTCTGCATGCGTGGTACTTAGGCCATTCATAATAAAAGTGGTGAGCCTGCCAGGATTCCAGCCCTGGCATCTGCCATAGGAAGTTGAGTGCTATGAGAACACGTCATTGAAGACTCTATAATGGGAGCTAGTGGTGGTTGTAACGCAGCTAGGACCCTCCAGACTAGAACTTCGGGAGTGAATCGATACCTAGCGGGCAGAGGAGAGTGCATAGAGAGCAGCTAAGAAAGAAGCGGTCAGAGAACCTACAAATTGAGAAAGAGAGAAGCAGCGAGATTCTGCCGAGAAAGCCAAAGAAGATGCCGAGAGAGAAATGAGGATCCCGGGGCTGACGATTTGTATTCAGGAAGGGTCGGAAACACCCCAACCATTATTGCTCGAAACACAACCAAGTCACATGTACCCGTCCTGAATGCCCAGAAGCTTGTTTCATGAAAGCTCAGAAGATGTGCACGTGTAGTCGCAGCTCCTCGAGCGCGTGGCGACTGGGCAGGGGTGGCCGCAGGACAAATGGGCCGTCGGCCTCAGCATGTGCTTGCCCGGGGAAGCGGGTACCGCGACTGTAGAAGACCCGCTTGGCAAAATCAAGGTCAAGAAAGCTTTACTCCAGCGGTTCAGATTCACGGCAACGGGGTAGCAGAACACGTTTCGGGGAGGCCGGGCCGAAGGCGGCGATATTGGAGGGCAGTTTGCGGCGAGGCTCTCGAGCTAATTCCACCACTAGGTGGAAATGGCCAACATTCCCTAAACCTACGTATGTCCCCGTGATTTTATAATCTAGGAGACACTTTACTGTTTCTGTCACTCGAAACTAGTGGTCTTCGTAAAGCAAAGCGAGTGCGCCACCCTGAGTGTCATGGCCGATGTCACGGACCAATCCCTGAATGCGAAACGTTGTCAACTTAGGGATACCTCCAAATGGTGCGCGAACGTTACGAGGAGTGTGGCCAACAAAGAGGGGAAGGCAACACAAAAGTGCTTTTTATGCGACCGTCCTTGGCACCATCCTCGAGACTGTCGCACTGTGATCAAGGAGCATGAAAACTACTCTAGGTGTAGCAGGCCTGGTCACAGTTCCGACAGTTGTCGAAGCGCAACAGGGGACAAAGGCAAAGTGATTGCAAGTGCCATTTACGAGCCTCCAAGGAGAGCCGCAAAAACTAAGTTTTACAAAGGCCAGATATCCTACATACCTGTACGTGATTCCTTCTTTATTGGTTCCAGAGTTTGAAATTCACCGTTTCTGTTCAAGCAAATAGCAGATGTTCATAAATGAGTGCGAGGCAAATTCGCTAGCGGACTTCGGGACACTGGTGCCGACACAGCCATCGACGACGTTTGTTCTTTTGGGAAGACATGGCGTGTTGTTCTTCTTGACGGCTCCATCAACGAACTTCCAGAAACAAACGTTCGCGTCCAACCGCCGTATGTGTTGGGCGAGGTTATCGCAGCGTGCATGAGTGGTCCCATCTACGACCTGGTTCTCGGCAATATCCCAGGTTTCAGGGAGCCGAACAACCCAGATCCTGACTGGATCTATGAGAGCCTTGGCGTCAGTGGACCGGGTACGAGCCGCATAGGAAAAACTCTGCCTTCGGAACCTAAGGACCTTGTTTCCGCCGTGGCAAGCACTCAATCCCTGCAGGGCCTACGCGCAAAGGCACCACTACTAATGCGCGCTAACATCAGCCGAGTAAACTACTTCAAAAACATCTGAAGACACCAATTTGAGATCTTGTTCTTGGAAAGGTATGAAGGAGTCTCGCTCTGGAAGAGGCCGCCACTACACTTTCCTCCAAAGTGAGGACCTCTTCTATCGGCTATGCCACTTTTGAACTGGAAGTATGTTCATGCAGATAGTGATGCCCAAATCAGGAGAGAGTCAGTCCGCCGAGCCGAAGATGAGAGCGTAATTCTTCGACATGCAGACGTCCTGTAGACGACCTATTGAATTTTAGAGGAATTCTATTGGCCAGATTTGGGAAAACATGTGAAGTGGTTTATGCGATCATGCAACTTCTGCAGCCGGTAAACGCCTGAAGAGAAAGTTTCTGGGAAATTTGTGCTCAACACTCCGTATACCTCGACATGATTGCAGCACACCTTTATCACAACAGAAACGCCCACTAAACTTCCCGAGGCACTAGGAGGTGATGCAAGAAGGCACGATACACACACCCGACTTCGACCACGAAATACGCAAAGTTGCTTCCGCTAGCCTACTGCGTGCACCTTCCAAAGTTGCCGACTGTAGAAGATTCAGGACAATTGAACACGCGTCGAGCAGTGTCGTGTTGTGCGTGCACGTGTGTCACTCAATGGCGACCACGCACTGGTCAACGTAGTTAATTTTAGCTGACTGCATGCCGTGCGTATCTGTGCTGTGACCTATGGGCAATTTCAACTCCTGACTAGTAAAGATTTGTTTGGTCCCCTAACAACTTTTTTATTCGGGAGAAAGAAAACGGTGAGGAGCGTCTTCCAAAATGTGAGACAGCTGAACCTAGCCATTCCAACGTGCTAGACACCACGCGACACACCACCGGGGTACACCACCGCGCGACACAAGCATGAACAGCAAAATATTTCGGCAAGTAAGCTTAGTGATTCCCATTAATATTGCCGCGAACCATACATTGGGTTTGTTTATTTGTGTTTTGCTTTTACCGCCCGGCTGCGCCGGTCTGCGTTATCTCTGCGCCAAGGGAAGCGCGTGTTCCATTCTTTCTTTCTGTGCCGCATGTGTTATCTGTTGTGATAGGGAGAGCATTCCGATCTAACGTGAACAGCCCAGAATAATCTTCTTGGATCTACTATGTTCTCGATGAGACTCGACGTTTCGAGAACCACGCGCGCCGAAAGATAAAAAGCCTGCAGTGCGGACGCCGGGGCATTCGATTCGACGACACTCGCCTGTGCAAGTCACTTTGTTGACCGCTGCTTCGCCGCCTCTATATTCTTTTGAGTTGTTAGGGGAGCACAAGTTCGCTCCAATAAACGTATTTCTCATTCAAGACAACTGCTTCGTCCTTGTCTTCGTGACATCTGGTGGAGGTGCTGGGTACGCACCCTTCATGCCCACTACAACCTCTGGAAGCCGCCAAGCCAGTCCAACAAGAGCCAGCCTCCGCGTGCAAGATTTACCACCCGAGTTCGGTCTACTACCGGAGAAGACGAAGAAGAAAGACGTCGCAACCAGCACCATGCTCAACCAAGCCAATCCTCCTGTCGTTCTGCAGCAGCCACGGGAACCGCCATCATTCCGAGGAGCCCCCGCAGAAGGCCCAGAAGAATGGTTGGAAAAACTGGAGCGCGTCCGGAAATTCGACAGGTGGGACGACGCAGAAACGTTCCGGCACGTTTTCTTTTACATGGAAGATTCGGCTCGCACTTGGTTCGAGAACCACGAGAGCTCCTTGACAAACTGGGCTCAGTTCGAAAGCGAGTTCACTAAGACCTTCACTACCGTGGTCAGAAAAGAACGCGCAGCGCTTTTACTCGAAACTCGAACGCAGCACCCCAACGAAGGGGTAGTGATCTTTGTTGAGGAGATGAAGAGGTTGTTTCGACGTGCGGATCCGGAGATGACAGAAGAAAAGAAACTAAGGTTTCTCATGCGAGGGGTAAAGCAGGAGCTTTTTGCTTGCCTTGTCCGCAATTCTCCCAAGACGGTGGCCGAATTCGCGTCTGAGGCGGCCGCGATGGAGAAGACGCTGGAAGCTCGAACGAGGCAGTACGATCGGCCGGTCAACGTGATGGTTTCCGAGACGATCGGTGCCGGGGCTACAAGCTCCGACACACTGCGTGAGACCATCCGAGCAGTGGTCAGGGAGAAGCTTCGGAAGCTTTTTCCGACGACGCCGCAACCTCAAGTGGCTTCCCTGACTGACGCCATCCGCGAAGAGGTTCAACACGCTTTGGGCACTTCTATGCCATCCGAGGCACCCCGCGAGCCACAGGCGATGACCTATTCTGCGGCTGTTCGTCGACCGCGCCCTGCTCCAACCCGTCTACAAGAAGCTCCACCGTACCGCCATTCACTCTCGCCGCCGTCCCCACTCTCGCCGCCGTCGACCGTACCGCCGTACACAGCCCAAACCCAGACGCCGAGGAAGACTGACGTTTGGCGAACGCCAGATCATCGTCCGCGGTGCTACCATTGCGGGGAGGCCGATCAAATCTATCGTCGCTGCCCGTACAGGAGACTCGGACTGCGTGGTTTCTCCGTCGACGCCCCACGCCCCCGACCCGGCCAGCGCCCTACTGAGATCGACGAATACCTCTCCAACACCAACCGAGGACCAGCCCGCTCACACCGATCGCCATCGCCCCACCCATACCAGTCGCCTAACCGCCGTAGCAATGCTGATTTCGCACGTGGAAGGTCCCCCAGCCCACGCGGGGGAAACTAAAAGCAGCAACTTCTGGAGGTGAAGTTGCTCTACGGCGAAATACTGGAAACCCTCCAACGACGCAAGGACGCACCGAAGACAGTGATTCACGACATGCCCTCATCCCGACGACCCGACCCAGCCCGGACGAGACTCCTGAACACGACGACAGCTACACGGCGCGACGCGTACCCGACCTGACCGAGACGTCCGTTGAGAAGACGACGACAACGACGATGCACAGTGCCCGACCGTCAACACGTACAAGCAGAGATACGACGCCCCGACGAACCCGGAACTCGAGGAAGACTGCATCTGACGTCAAGGTGTCCATCGACGGCTTTGACGTAGTCGCCCTCGTAGACACGGGAGCTGACTATTCGGTAATGAGTGGACCATTTGCGTCTAAACTGAAGAAAGTTATGACCAGATGGGACGGTCCGCATATACGCACAGCAGGAGGCCACCTCGTGACGCCAAGTGGAACGTGCACATCACGCGTCATCATAGACGGCACGACGTACCCTGCCGCGTTCGTCATCTTGCCTAACTGCTCCCGCGACGTAATTCTCGGAATGGACTTTTTGACGGACAACGGCGCAATAATTGATCTGCAGACCAAGTCGATAACTTTTTCCTCCGATCACTCCATGACGCCGGAACCGAACCCCGAACACCGTGCAGCTGTAAGGATAGCCGATGATCATGTCACCCTGCCACCCCGCGCAAGTTTGATGATCACCGTCTACTGTGAAGGTGCCGCTCCTGACGTTGACGCTATCGTGGAGAGTGACCAAAGGTTGCTTCTCGACCGCGGTGTGTCTGTCGCAAGAGGCATTGCGCGCTTCAAGGAACACCAATCCCACATTTTGGTTACTAATTTCACCGAGGAGTACCAGCATTTAAACAAGGGCGCGGCAATTGCATTCCTCGAAGAAACGCAAGAAGCAAGTGACGTGATCGCGGTCGCCGACTTTGAACGCACACCCGTAGAAACCTCCAAGCTCCCGCAGCCCTTCGACGTGAATCCGGCGCTACCGCAAGAACAATGGAACAAATTACTGGCTTTGCTGCGTCGCTATAGCGAATGTTTTTCGTCGAGCGCAAAACTACGTCATACCCCTCTAGCGAAGCGCCGAATAATAACCGAAGATGGAGCCCGACCTACCCGACAGTCACCGTACCGCGTCTCTTCACATGAACGGGAAGCCATCCGGACTCAAGTCGACGACATGCTCAGCGAAGACATGATACAGCCATCGAAAAGCCCCTGGGCTGCGCCCGTCGTACTGGTAAAGAAAAAAAACGACACATTAAGGTTTTGTGTTGACTACCGGCGACTGAACAAAATCACGAAAAAGGACGTGTACCCCCTCCCCCGAATCGACGAAGCCCTCGACCACCTCTGCCAGGCGAAGTACTTCTCAGCGATGGACCTGAAGACCGGCTACTGGCAAATTGAAGTGGACGAGAGAGACCGAGAGAAGACTGCATTTATAACCCCAGACGGCCTATACGAGTTCAAGGTGATGCCGTTTGGGCTGTGCACAGCACCAGCAACGTTTCAAAGAGTCATGGACACTGTGCTAGCTGGCCTTAAGTGGCACACCTGCCTCGTATACCTCGACGACGTAGTGGTATTCGCCCGGACTTTCGACGAACACCTTGCAAGGTTGGAGTCTGTACTCGAGGCCATTCGTACGTCGGGGTTGACGCAAAAGCCTGAAAAGTGCCGTTTCGCATACGAGGAACTCAAGTTCTTGGGCCACGTCGTCAACGCCGCGGGAGTCCTACCTGACCCGGCAAAAACTTCAGCTATCGCGAACTTCCCTACGCCGAAAGACAAGAAGGGCGTGCGAAGATTTCTCGGGCTGTGCGCATACTACCGGCGCTTCGTCGCAAACTTCGCACGCATTGCAGAGCAACTCACGCGCTTGACAAAAGACAGCACCCCTTTCAGCTGGGAAAACGACCAAGAAAAAGCATTCTGCGAGCTGCAAAAACGCCTGCAAAGCCCGCCCGTGCTCGCTCATTTCGACGAAAATGCCGAAACGGAAATGCACACGGACGCCAGTAATATAGGCTTGGGTGCCGTCCTTGTCCAAAAGCAAAGCGGCTGCGAAAGGGTAATCGCCTATGCCAGCCGTGGTCTGTCGAAGGAGGAGAAAAACTATTCTGCCTCTGAGAAAGAGTGCCTGGCTATTATATGGGCGATTTCAAAATTTCGCCCATACGTGTATGGAAGGCCATTCAAGGTTGTAACAGACCACCATGCGCTGTGTTGGCTCGCCAATTTGAAGGACCCCTCTGGCCGTCTTGGGCGGTGGAGCTTGCGCCTGCAGGAGTTCGACGTTACAGTCGTTTATAAATCCGGCAGGAAACACTCCGACGCCGACTGCCTGTCCCGCGCCCCCGTCGTCCCACCACCACAAGACTCTGATGAAGACAGTGCGTTCTTCGGGATCGTGACGGAGAGCGAGCTAGCCGCCCAGCAGCATGCCGACCCCGACTTACGCGTCATAATGGAGTACCTCGAGGGATGCAACGTTGCCGTTACTAGGACCTTCAAACGCAGCTTACCAGCTATCAGCCTGAGAAACTCCGTCCTCGTGAAGAAGAATTTCAGCCCCGGAACAAGAGCGAATTACCTTCTCGTCATCCCCGCGGACCTTCGTGTCGAAATTTTGGAAGCGTGCCACGACGACCCGTCTTCCGGACATCTCGGCACAGCCCGCACTATTGGAAAAATCAAGGCGAGGTACTACTGGCCCGGCCTTACCTCTGACGTCACCCACTACGTCCGGAGCTGCCGTGACTGCCAGCGACGAAAAACGCCGCCGACAAGACCCGCCGGACTTCTACAACCGATCGTCGTCCCATCGAGACCATTTCAACAGATTGGAATGGACCTTTTAGGCCCGTTCCCTACGTCACGGTCACAGAACAAGTGGATTGTCGTAGCGACAGACTACATGACGCGCTACGCAGAGACCGCCGCTCTTCCTAGGGGGACTGCACAGTTCTTTATAAGCCAAGTTGTGCTGCGACATGGAGCCTCGGAAGTCCTAATCACAGACCGCGGAACGGCATTTACTGCGGAGCTGATGCAAGGACTATTACGCTACAGCAACACGGATCACCGAAGAACGACGGCGTACCACCCCCAAACGAACGGACTAACAGAACGTCTGAACAAGACAATCGCAGATATGCTGTCAATGTACGTTGACGTTGAACATAAGACTTGGGACGAAGTGCTCCCGTATGTCACGTTTGCGTACAACACGGCTATCCAGGAGACGACGCAGCTGACGCCGTTCGAGCTTGTGTACGGTAGAAGGCCGACTACGATGCTCGACGTCATGCTTCCGCACGTAGAAGACGACGACCTTAACGCCGACGTCAACGGATATCTTCAACGTGCGGAGGAGGCCCGCCAGCTCGCTCGAGTTGGTATAACGGACCAGCAGCTGGTGGATGCGGGCCGCTACAACCTCCGACGCCGAGACGCCGAGTACGAACCAGGGG
Organism: Haemaphysalis longicornis; assembly: GCF_048455015.1. Lineage (NCBI taxonomy): Eukaryota > Metazoa > Arthropoda > Arachnida > Ixodida > Ixodidae > Haemaphysalis > Haemaphysalis longicornis. The sequence goes on along the minus strand of NW_027526233.1, from coordinate 35,246,577 downwards.
ATCGTGTGTGGGTTTGGACTCCCATCCGACGACGCGGACTCAGTGAGAAGCTCCTGCGACGCTATTTCGGACCCTACCAGATTCTACGACGTGTTGGCCAACTTACCTACGAAGTGATCCCTGATGGTGACTCCGTCACATCACGACAACGCAGGCGGCCTGAAGTCGTCCACGTGGTTCGCCTAAAACCTTTCTATGGACGATGACGAACTTTTATTTTCATTTTTTCGGACTGTCGCTTATGTTAGCATCGGGTCGATGCACTCTTAGAGGGGGGGGGGTAATGCCGCGAACCATGCATTGGGTTTGTTTATTTGTGTTTTGCTTTTACCGCCCGGCTGCGCCGGTCTGCGTTATCTCTGCGCCAAGGGAAGCGCGTGTTCCATTCTTTCTTTCTGTGCCGCATGTGTTATCTGTTGTGATAGGGAGAGCATTCCGATCTAACGTGAACAGCCCAGAATAATCTTCTTGGATCTACTATGTTCTCGATGAGAATCGACGTTTCGAGAACCACGCGCGCCGAAAGATAAAAAACCTGCAGTGCGGACGCCGGGGCATTCGATTCGACGACACTCGCCTGTGCAAGTCACTTTGTTGACCGCTGCTTCGCCGCCTCTGTATTGTTTTGAGTTGTTAGGGGAGCACAAGTTCGCTCCAATAAACGTATTTTTCATTCAAGACAACTGCTTCGTCCTTGTCTTCGTGACAATATCAATATAAACTAGTTAGTTTAGTAAGTTTGACAATTGCGACAAGGCTGAGGGAACATTTATAATCGCTAATTAGCAGAACCAGTTGGTACAATTGCTTTTTGTAATACCTCTCAAAGAACAACCGAATTGGAGTGAACCGATTGAGAAAGCAGAGTCCCATTGGTGGCAAGAAGTGCCAAAATCCAGCATTTTTCTCGTACCCAGATGACATTTTGTTTTTCCGACCCGCAGACCAACCCTTAGCGTATGTATGCCATAGGAACCCTTAATTCCGCAGAGTGCAGGTTACGCTTGAGCTGCTGTCGAACACGTTAGTTGGGCCGTGCGAGGGCAGCTCCCAATGAACGCAAAGGTGCGCCAAAACAGGCCAAACCAACCGTCGCTAAAGCGGACGACAAAACCGTACCGCCAACTCCGCCACCGACAAGCAGGCACTTCCGCATGGGGAACACTGGAAAAATTCCCCAAGCTATCTACAGTGTGCTCCATGTAGTTGATCATATTGTAATAATAATATTGCCACGAACAATTTATGACAATAATAATATTGCCACGAACAATTTATAACAGAGCCGGCCACGCCCGGCTCTGTTATCAGTGTTTCAAGCAAAGTGCGTCTTCTATTTTTTATTTCTATGCCGCACAGGCTAACGTCATTCAGATAAGCAGTCTGTTTCGCCGTAACGTCACTAGCCCACAATAATCTTCTCTGATCTCATAATGTCCTGGATTGAAATCCCTGGTCCGAGAAACACTCGAGCTGAAAGATAAAAGCCTCGGTGGGTTCCGTGGCTGCGCCACAGAACAGTCGTTTTACCCGCTATTGTTCGCCATGCAGGTGCATGCTACATTTGTCACCCACATAGCCTCCTCGGCTTTACTCGTGGCCGCGACTGACAAAACACCAGCCCGCGAGCCTTTGTGGATCGACACCAGCGTGGGAATCAGTACCCAATGCGCCTCTAACCTCAGCATTCTGGCCTATAGAGGGGCGCCCCGCCGCAGGAAATAGGGATCCTGCGGACTTCGGAAATCCCATCTTAATCGACATCAGCAGCAGCTATAAAGCGGCAACGTCCCGGAGCCCCGCTCTGTGAGCTCGGTGGATGCGCCAAAGAACGATAATCTAACCCACTCTTGTTCGATATGCAGGTTAGTAGACAAAGCTCTCTGTTTTCCAAAAAATCAAGCAATTACCGTCTGCTATATCTGCTGAGCCCGCAGTGTTGTTTATGCATGGCCTTCGAAAGGATTGATGTCATACATTGTTTATTGCTAATGCTCTCTGGAAACACTGAAAGCAATCCTGGGCCTACTGGTGATGGTGCTGTTTTCTCGCTGAGCTAAAAAATATCTGCTGGGCAGGCTACGCTTATTTCCGAGATACAAGACCTGAAAACGCCACTGCATACTATGGAAAAAAACCATGAGCTACCTTAGTAAGCGAATAACGTAGCTGTAAAAACTTCACAAGAGCCTTTCAACCATTCAAATACAAATAACTAAGTTAGTGACCGGTGCAGGCACCACAGCTCGTCACATTCAAACCTTGGCGGCCCAGTTTGATGAAGCGGAAAACCGGTCGCGACGGAACAACCTAATATTCTTTGGTCTTCCATGAACTAACCATTCTGAATCTTTCTCTTAGTCCAACGAACTGATTATGAGCCTCTGCAGCGAACACCTAAACGTTAAAATTGACAGGCAAGAAGTTGAAATGGTTCATCGGCTCGGCCTTCAAAAGCCTGGCCAGCACAGCCTGGTCATTGCAAAATTTAAATCCTTTAAAACTGAAGAAACGATCCTTTCTAAAGGTCTAAAGGCAAAAAACCTTAAAGGCACAACTTACGCAATAGGGCAGGATTTCTCTTGTTCCGTCCAAAATTAACGAAAACACCTTATTGCCTTCGCTACAAGCATATTCATCGCATTTATATGCCCTTACAAGACGTTATTCTTTGGCTCAAACGTTACAGCTTCGATGAAATGTCACAAACCGTCAAAGGAATCGCGTAGCAATCCAAAAAGCACCGCCAACCGTCACACCGGCCATTCCGTCGATTACGACCAAATATTTCCACTTCCGTTATCTACACTAACGCCCGCAGTTTTCTTCTAAGCGCGAGCAAATATCTATTCATGTTTTGTCATCCGACAGCAATATACTCGTCCTAACCAAAACGTGCCTGTCAAGTGATGCACGGATAACGAAATCCTGGCTGATCTCCCGAATTTTGATGTTTTTCGGAACGACCGCAAACGGCCTCGAGGGGGAAGTGTTTTATTCACCACTAGCAAGTCCCTATTATGCTCAGTTGTTGACATAACATCTGACATAGAAATATTATGGCTTCGTATTCGTTCTACGCGACTACCTCTGCTGCTTTGAGTGTGCTATCAGCCCCCAAAAAGCAGCCGAGACTTTCCAGAGAAAGTTGACAACATATTGAACTACCTCACTGTTAAACAACCAAACGCACATGTCCTATTTTTGGCGGTTTGAACTATCTCGATATTGACTGGAAAGACCAAGTCGGTTTGGCAGGGAGCAGTGCTGAAATAAAAGAATTCATAAATATCTGCTTGAACTTTATTCTCACCCAGCTGGTATCGGAGCCAACACGCGTGACAAACAATTCAGCCAATATACTAGACTTGATACCAAAAACGTAACCTGAAAGTTTGTCTTCACTTACATACCTTCGTGAAATCAGCGATAAGAAAGTCATACACTCAGTCTTGAATTTCGACCACTTGTCCCGACAGCCTCATCCTAAAACTATCAGTCTGTATAATAAAGGAAACTACGAGGCAATAAATAACGTACTTCAAAATTTTTTTCCGGACTTCGAAGGAGACTTTTTAACAGATCACTAGAGGAAAACTGGAAGACTTTAAAAAACAAAATAGGGGATTTGGCAAGAAAGTATATACCGAAAACCACATTTCGCGCATCTCGTGCCAAACCATGGTTCAAAAAAACCTTAAAAAACTCGATAACAAGAAGAAACGTATATTTCGCGCTGCCAAGATAAAACCTCTAGCTCAGAATTAGGATAAAAACTACGCGGCTTAAAAAGCATATTTGCTCGCCATACGCAGTGCGAAACACTGTTTTTTTTTCACACCGACTTGCTTAGATTCTATCCAATCAGCCCAGGAAAGTTTGGAAAATCCTTCACCCGCAGCAATCCTGCACTGTTACATTGAAAAATAAAACTGGCAATGATTTGAGTACTGCTGACAGCTGTGAACTGTTTAATGCTGGCTTGTCATCTGTTTTTACCAACAAAACTCATATACCATTTCCTGCATTACCGAATTGTATCCTGTCATTTATGTGGCATCATATTTATTCGATCGGGTGAATTGTCTGTTATCGACAAATTAAAACTGTCTTCGTCAGCAGGTGTGGACGAAATCAATTCTTAGTATCTCAAAAACACGAATTTCTACAGTGATTCTGTGATTTGTATTCTCACAGTCACTTCGCGAAGGCCACTTACCAGACGACTGGAAGTTGGGGAAGGTCACTCCGGTACTCAAATCAGGTAACAACGACAGCCCCCTAAAATATCGCCCAATCTTTCTTACAAGCGTAACCTCTAAAATCATGGAACCGTCATCTACTCCCAAATCATTCACTTTCTTGACGCCAATAACTTCTTCCATCCTGCCCAGCAAGGGTTTCCGTAAGGGTTACACTTGCGAAACCCAATACGCCCTTTTTTTCCAGGATCTGCACACAAGTCCCGGTACTAACCTGCCGACTGACATATTATTTTTGGATTTCTCGAACGCATTCGACAAGGTACCTCATAAGCGACTGCTAATGAAACTTAGAACTTTAATTATACACCCTGATTTTTTAACTTGGATTGAGGACTTTCTAGCTAACTGCTCCCGCTTTGTTTCACTCGATGAAGTTCCCCATAACCCCCGTCCAGTAACATAAGGTGTCCCACAAGGATCCGTTCTCTGTCCCCTTCTCTTCCTAATTTACAATAATGACCAAGCTTCGCATGTCTCCTTCAGTATCCGTTTGTTTGCTGACGACTGTGTAATCGATCGCTCAATCACTGACCGGACCGATCAAACCGCTATTCAACATGAGGTTAACCACGTGGAGAAACAGTGTGACACGTGGCTTCTGAAACGTAACCCAAGCAAAATGTCAAACAGTCTCTTTCCACCGCCGTCGCAACCTCTGTTTGTAACCTTAGGCAATCGCTTGCGTCGCCCTCGCACACGTGCAATCATTTAAGTAGCTCTCTGTCACCCTATGCAAAGATCTTAACTGGTGCCTGCATGTTACCAACATTATATCATCTGCAAACAAATCCTGAGGTTTTCTGAAACGTTCGCTTCGGCAAGTCCCCCAGAATGTTAAGCTACAGGACTATAAATTTCTTATCCGCTCTAAATTGGAATATGCGTGTGGAATCTGGAACCCACACTAAGCATATCTCATCGACTCACTTGAGGCAGTTCAAAACCGTGCTACTAGGTTCAGTCATTCTTTCTATTCCTATAAAATTATAGTACCATCCGTACAAAAAGAGTCTGCTCTTTTAAAAATTGACGTCCACCGTCACATTTCCACTCTCTGCCTGTTTCAGAAAGTTTTTCACAGCCTATTTTCTCATCCCTACATTCTTCCACCAGCCCACATATCTCACCGCACTAGTCATCCACTTCAAGTTGCTCGTCCACGTATTAGAACGACCACTTTTTCTATAACCTTTTTATGGACTGCAAAAGACTGGAATGATCTTCCCCACGACGTCACGACCATTTCCTGTCCATCAACATTTTGCGACCAACTTTCTGTACATCTTTCGCAATGAAAACCCGTGTCAATAAAAAAATTGCACCATTTTCCCGAGGGGAACCATGGGGTGATGCGGAGCGATTACTGCTGCTCGCTCAGGTACTGGTGCTCGACGTTGACGTTTCGAAACGGCGTCTCGTTGTCGTAGTTCTGGTTCCGCTGCTCTACGTTCACGAACCACCGCTGCTTCACGTTGTCGTAGTTCAGCATCCACCGTTCGACGTTCACGAACCTACGCTGCTTCACGTGCTTGAAGTTCAGGTACTGCTGCTCGACGTTGTCGTTTCGAAGCGGCTTCTCGTTGTCGTAGTTCAGGTTCTCCCACTAGCTTCAAAAGTTTACGTTCAGCGTTGCATGCCCTTCGCTTCGCAGCTTTGTCTTGATTGGAAATGACGTTGCTGTGTGCGTTTTTGCTGATGCTAGTATGAGGTTGCGTCAGCCCACTCGCAGACGGGGATTTTGATTCCACCACCCTGCATCTGACGTCGACGGAGTCAAGCGGAGTCAACTGACGTCAACCGAAACAAGCGGTGCACTGACGCGCGCAGCGCGCTACTGCTGATTATATTCACATTTGAAGGAGAGGATACTAGAGAAGGAGAAATGCGCAAGCGCCGAGCATGCGCGGTATGAGTAGAAGCGAACGCACGCGAAGCGCACGTAGCTGGTAGAGAGATAGAGAGAGCGGAGAGAGTAACGCGCAGCTGTTGGAGAGAGGGATAGAGGAGAGTTGCGCATGCACAGTGTGAGTGCGAACACCGATGACGCCGACGCCGACGTGGGACCGACCACCGTTATAAGATGCTCCACATCTAAAAAACTTTATTTGTAACCCACCCCTTATGTAATACCCCCTCGGGGGTCTTTAAAGAAATAAAGTGAAGTGAAGTGAAGCCTACAGAGCGGACGCCGCGGCATTACGCGCGTCAACAATGTGACGCGCGTCACGCACGTCACTTTGGTGATTGCTGCTTCGCCGCCTGTGTATTCTTTGAGTTGTTAGGGGAGCACAAATTCACTCCAAAAAACTTGTTTTTTTAATACAACTGCGTCATCTTTGGCTTCATGACAACTGGTGGGCGCAGGGTACGCAGCCTGTATGCTTCCAACGACATCTGGAAGTTGCCAAGCATGTCCAACTAGAGCCAGCCGCTGACTGCAAAGCCTGCCGCCCGAGTTGGGTCTTCAAGACGGACCCAAGAGAACGACCGCTGCAACAAGAAACATGGTGCTTGATGCTACTCTCACGATTGCCCTGCAAAAGCCATGGGAACCTCCCTCGTTCCGCGGATCTCCCGCTGAAGACCCTGAGGACTGGTTGGAGAAAGTGGAGCGCGTCCGCACCTTTAATAGGTGGGATGACGAAGAAACCTTCGGCCATGTTTTCTTCTGTTCTGAAGATACAGCCCGAACGCGGTTCGAGAACAATGAAAGCTCTTTAACCAACTGGACTCTCTTTAGATGCGAGTTCCTTAAAGATTCGCCACCGTCGTGCGGAAATGGCGACCCGCAATTTTGTTCGAAACGCACACGCAGCCCCCCAACTAACGGGTCGTAACCTTCGTGTAGGAGATAAAACAGCTACTTTGCCGGGCGGATCCCATCATGACTGAAGAAAAGAAACTTAGGTTTTTAATGCGAGGAGTGAATAAAGAAATCTTTGCCTGCCCTTTGCGCAGCCCGCCTAAAACGGTGTCTTAATTCTCGTCTGAGGCTGCCACATTGGAGGAGATGCTCGAAATTCGAACGAGGCAGTACGACTGCTCTGTCAACGCGCTGTTCTCAGAAGCAATCGGTGCCGCAAATGCAAGCTCCAATACATTGCGCGAGACCATTCGAGCAGTGGTCAGAGAGGACCTTCAGAAACGTTTTCGTACAGCGCAGCAACCTCAAGTGGCTTCCCTGCCTGACGTCATCCGAATAGAGGTTCAACAGGCACTGGTGGCTTCTTGACATCCGAAGCACCCTGTCAGCCACAAGCGATGGCCTACTCCGCAGCTCTTAGTCGACCCCACTTTAGTCCAATCCATCGTTAAGAGGCCCCGCCATACCGCCGTTCAAAATAGCTCGCCCGACCCCTGGTAGTAAATACCAGACGCCGAGGAAGACCAACGTGTGGCGAACTCCCTATAATCGCCCGCTATGGTACCAATGCGGAGAGGCCGACCATATCTCCCATCCCTACCCTTACACGAGGCTCGGTTTGCGAGGATTCGCCATCGACGCACCATGCCCGCGACCCGTACAGCGCCTTACTGAGCTCGACCAATACCTGTGCAGCACCAACCGAGAACCAGCACGACTCAATCGTTAACCGTCGCCGTACACGTAACATTCGGCGAACCGCCATAGAACCACTGACTTCACAAGTGGAAGGTCCCCCAACCAACGCGGGGGCAACTAAAATCAGCAACTTCTGGAGGTGAAGTTGCACAACGGCTGAAAAACGCAACTCCCCAACGACGCGTGGACGCACGCAACACCGTACCCGCAGCCCGACGACCCGATCTAACTGGAACATGACTCCCGAACACGACAACAACGACAAGACGCGACGCGTACCCAAAATCAAAAAGTCTCCCGTCGTTGTCTAATTGCTCGCATTCTCGAGAAGGTGGTTGTTAAAAATATATTCTAAATGGTCAACCAACGGATCTCATACGTAGCATTTTCTTTGTTGCTGTAGAATTTATCTTCCGATCATAAATTGATGATCAAACTACACCGCTGGAATAAAAAACGTTGTCTGCTGATGTGCGGAAGTGAGAACCGGTTCGCAAGTCTACCTGCAGAAGATTCATGTTCAGTGTGATGAGCGTAGAGGAAGAGCCATTTCAGCAACCAAGTGGGAAACGGAAGAAGGTATACCCTACAGACAATCGTGACCCTTATTGAGCTGCCTATAAGCTTCATCTTTGTATTTTCCCATAGGTAAAACAACTACACTGCGACCTTTGTCGGCTGGCTTTATGACTATGTCGGTTCTGGCTGATAGGCAATTCAGGGTAACTTGTTCCGACGGAGTTAGGTTCTTGCGCTTGTTTGATGGCTTAGTTGTGGCCAATATTTCTCTTGATACTGATTTTTAATTACAGATCCAATTCTGGAGATTGATCTACATCTGGAGACCAAGTGCTAGGAGGGTGGAGGGTGCGTTCGTTATTGTCAGGTTGGTTTGTTTATTTCGATGACCTTAAGTTATATATACTTCAGTCAAATTTTAAGTCTCCTAGGTACAGGAAATACCGAGAATCCTACTTAATTCACAAATTCAACTCCATGGAACCTGCGGGAATAATGCGTCTAAGGGCAACTTGGAATCCTTCCGATATTCACCGGGAATACAGCATTAGGCATTTTCGTGCATATACCTCATCCAAAGCTACGACCGTTCACTCTGCTCTGTCCCTGGTCACCTAATTTCTTTTTTTTCCTTCCTTAGAGTCTAGCTTATTACTCGCCCTCATCCCTCCAACCTTTGCTTTTGGAATTCAATTTTATTTATTTCATTTCTCTTTTTTTACTCCGCGTGGTCTTGTGCCCAGTACGTCACTCTAACTTTATCTTTTCGTTTTTGAGTTTCAGGACAGTGCTGTTCCAGGAATGTTGCTGTGGGTGACAGGTGCCATTTCAGTTGCCGGGTCATTGCTTTTTCTTTTGTGTGTGGGTATATGTGGTTTCCCTCCCTGTTTTTTTCTCCCTTTTTTTCTTATTTCTTTTTTCCTGGACCTAGTTAGTTTCCCCCTGTTTCTATGTTTTCTTTTGACCTGAGGCTTGCAGATAGTTTCTGATATGAACCCCACCCTCACCGCCTGGTCTGCTTCCGGCGGTTCTGAGATCCTTTCCCTATACCCCGCGGTGGTCAATAAACACCCTCTCATCCTTTCTCTCCAAAAATTCCACGAAAATCCACCACCAGCTGACTTCCGTGTGACCTACTTCGCGGCTTAAACTAGACAACCTTCTTGGCCCCTCAATCTCTCTTCCGACATACTCCCAAACCAATCAGCTTGCTCAATTTTCCTTCTATCTTTCCCTCTCCACCTCTCCTTTCCCCTGGGGTCCTACCCCTATATAAACCGTGCCTGCCAGGTGAGAGATTGCCCTGAGGAAAGCAAGTTCTCTTTGCTGAAACGTAGGCCACAATCGTGCTTTTACCTTGTTCGAAGTTTTTCTTCTCTTGTGTTCTCTACCATCTTCAAAGTTCATATACATATATATATATATATAAAAATCTAGAAAAAGATAAACTCACAAAGCGCGCAGAAATAGTATAAGTAAAGAGTCGGATACACAGCAAGAACAATAACAAACAATGTTTACTTACGTAGCGGCAACGGGACTTGCCTTCATCAGAGTAAAGTTACATGATTTTGCTGTCGCAAACATTTTGAACACATTTCTTATATAGGTTTGCATAAAACTGTGAGAAAGAGCGGAAAATGTTTCGGAAATGGGGAGTGTGCATACAGTCAGGCTACGCCTATGTTACAACATCAACAAACAAACAAGAAAAATAAAAAATAAAAAATAAAAAAGGGGGGGGGGGGAGCGAGAGAGAGAAAAAGGGGTCGTGTTAACAATGCAGCGTTCAAGGTTGCACCATGACGGGTCAAAGTATGCCGCGCGGGCTGCAAGTTCAGACAATGGGGGAAACTGGAAAACTTCGGTTTGAAAAGAAAGGGAAGAGTATACACTGAGGTATTCAGTGACTGCTGAGACTGGTTCGGGGGGAAGCGAAGATGGGTGTGCCCCCCGCTGGTCAAGAGAATAGATAGGGGGCTCAAAAGAGCATTTCACAGAAGCTAGCAATTTAACAGGAAATAGGTAGGGTCACAAAAGGTTAAACATGAATAGATCACAAAGAGATCACAAACATGAATAGATCACAAACATTTTAAACACATTTCTTATATAGGTTTGCATAAAACTGTGAGAAAGAGCGGAAAATGTTTCGGAAATGGGGAGTGTGCATACAGTCAGGCTACGCCTATGTTACAACATCAACAAACAAACAAGAAAAATAAAAAGGGGGGGGGGACGAGAGAGAGAAAAAGGGGTCGTGTTTACAAAGCAGCGTTCAAGGTTGTACCATGACGGGTCAACGTATGCCGCGCGGGCTGCAAGTTCAGACAATGGGGTAAACTGGACAACCACGGTTTGAAAAGAAAGGGAAGAGTATACACTGAGGTATTCAGTGACTGCTGAGACTGGTTCGGGGGGTCAAGAGAATAGATAGGGGGCACAAAAGAGCATTTCACAGAAGCTAGCAATTTAACAGGAAATAGGTAGGGTCACAAAAGGTTAAACATGAATAGATCACAAAGAGTTAAACATTCTTAAGTGATGGTGGGAACGAGGCCTCCCTCCCCAGGAAAAATGGCATTGTTGAGCCGCATTAGGCTAATAAAGCTGCTGTATTAGGAGAGTTTCTGCGAATTCTGATGGCAAACTCGAGGGTAGGAATAATAAAGCTGCTGTATTAGGAGAGTTTCTGCGAATTCTGATGGCAAACTCGAGGGTAGGAATAATGAACATAGTTATAAAAATTATGAAGCCGCTAATTTTAATCGAGGGATAAGCACGTTAGTTTTCCGTAACTTTCATTAATTCCAAGTGTGGCTGACCCAAACTTATAAATGAGATAAGATTCCCGAACCTCGCGGTCGTGGTGCGTTTTGAACGCGGATTCTAAAATCGTTGCTTTAAGATGTTCAAATGCATGCCCGGGACTGTTCACATGTCTTGACAGGGGCAAATAAGGGCAGCTTTTTGCATGAGAGTGGTGATTATTGAACCGTATTCGGAAGGGCGTTTCAGTTTGGCCGATATATTGTTGCCTACAAACAGTGCACTCTAGAAGATATACGACATTAGCGGAGTCACAGTTAAAGTTACCTTTTATATTTACGTAGTAGTCTGAAGCCGTGCTGGTGGCGCGCTGTGTAGTGGTCATGTGTGGGCATACTTTACATCGGGGTTTATTGCAGGGCATGCAGCCAGTAGTTGCCGGTCGGTTTATACGAGAGTTAGTAAGAAAGTCACCTAAATTCTTATTACGCCGGTAGACAACGCGTGGTGGTTCGGGGAATATGCTTTTTAAGCGGTCACTTTGCATTAGGATATTATGATGTTTTTTGAGCACGGTTGACACTCTTGGAGCGGAGGATGAGTGGGTTAAAACTAAGTTAGCTTTCGGGTTCCCGTTGGGGGCTTTTTTCTTACAGATTTCGTTACGGTCTAATTGGTTGGCTCGCACAATAGCGTCGTCGATAACTTTTTCCGGGTATTTTTTATTCAGGAGGGCGGTCTTGAGTTCTCGACAGTTTGAGTCAAAGTCGGCTTGGTTTGAGCAAATTCTCCTAAATCGGTGGGCTTGGCTGTAAGGTATTGCTGTCTTGCAGTGTCTGACATGGCTGCTTCGGAAGTGCAAATACTGCCGCGTGTCTGTCGGTTTTCTATACAGTTTAGTTTGAAGCCGACCTTGGAAGGTAGTAACGGTGACGTCCAGAAAGTTTACACTGTGTTCCGAATAGGAATGAGCAAGGGAAATACTAGGATGGGCTAGGTTAAATGCCTCAATGAAGGTGAGGAGCTCCGCCTCACCGTGTTGCCAGATCATGAATATGTCATCAATGTACCTTTTATAGTACATTGGCTTTAAATTTTGGGTGTCAAGAAAGTTTGATTCGAGGTGAGCCATAAAGATATTAGCGTTGTTAGGTCCGATTCGAGTTCCCATTGACGTTCCGCTGACTTGCACGTAATGAACTCCGTCGAACTCAAAATTGTTAAGTTCAAGAATAAGCCTAAGGAATGTTTGGAGAGCAGAAGAATCGATAGGTTTGTCGCAGGATGACTGCTCATACGCAAGGGATACAGCGGCGATGCCATCTTCATGGGGGATGTTAGTATACAGTGACGCAACATCAAGGGTGACTAGAAGGCAGTTATCAGGAATTTCAATTTTTGAGATGTCTGAGAGAAAGTCATTGGTATCCTTAATGAAGGAGGGAAAGCTGGGCGGAATGTCGCAAATGAGATTATCCACATAGCGCGAGAGGTTTTAGGTAACAGTGCCAATGCCAGAAACAATGGGGCGCCCTGGGTTGTTCACCTTGTGAATCTTTGGGAGAAGATAGAATTTACCGGCTACTGGGCTTAAGGGGATCAGGGAACGAGCCGTGGTTTCATTTATTGTTTTATTTTTAACAAGCTCAGCAAGTTTATCTTTGACAATTTGCTTATAATCTTGAGTGGGATCATTAGGTAGTGCTTTATAGAACGTCGATACTGATAGTTGCTTAGTGGCCTCGTTAACATAGTCGGTTTTGTCAAGGATTACGATTGCGCCTCCCTTGTCGGCAGGTTTTATAATTATGTCGGGACAGTTTGCGAGTTCCTCTAGGGCTTTCTTTTCGTTGGTAGTCATGTTGTGGTGGAACGAAATTTGTGTTTGGTAAGCTTTTCGCACATCGCGTTGGACAGCTTTGATGTACATGTCGAGGCAACTATCACGCTGTGTGGGAGGGGTCCAGTGCTTATAGGTAGGTAGGGTTCTGCGGGCTTCTTCCGTGGCGGGGTGATCGTAGAAGTATTCTCGTAGTCTCATGTTTCTGGCGAAGTTATCTAAGTCCTTAAAAAGTTGAAATTCATCAAAACCACCAGTAGCCGGGCAAAAGTTTAGGCCCTTTGACAAGACGTTCATCTGAGCTGGGGAGAGGGTTATACTTGAAAGGTTCATTACATTCCCAGTAAGGTTTTCTTTTGTGACGGCAGGCGAGGGAAAAATATTAGTACAGGGATTTAACTGAACTGTTTGGGGTGCAGTAGTCGAAGCATTTATTACAGTCGTAGTGACATTATCGGCCGTATTGTCAGAGTTGTGGCAGTTACTAGTGCCGGAGCTTGTTAGGTTCTTACGCATGTGGCCAGTGTTAGAAATCTTATCTCGGTTAAACTTTCGGTCTTTTGTTCGGGATATGGCGGAGGCCGTCTTAGATTCGTAGTTGCTTAAAAGGTTCAACTCTCTTTTGCTTAGTTCCTGACTAAGTAGTTCCTCTTTCTTTCGGAGAGAATGGGCCGTAGTTTCGTAGTGATTGAGGATTATTTCAGTTAATAGTAAGGATGCTTTATCGAGTACCTGTTTCCACTTATTCATGTTGGACGGGGAGAGTTCGGTAGTAGCAAGTTTTATTCTAATCCTAAGACCCCTGGGAGCGACCGCGGCAGTCAAGTACTGTGCAAGAGCGGAAACGTGCAATTCGGAACGTATGCGCTTTTCGGTGATTTTTCTTAGTTTTAAAAACTGTCTTGAAACGGGGAAGGAGGCCGCGTTACCTGTTTTTTTGTGTTGTAGTCAGTTGCTGCTATGCCGATTCTTTCGAAGGTTGTAAGGGCATGTGGCACGGAGGGCTGGATTTTGGACCCCGGAAGGTCCGGCGGACGCGCTGCTGTTGGTTTTCGTGGGCTCGGTGGTCGCTGAAGATGCGGAGGTTGGGCGTGGCATGCTGTTGGTGCGGCGCCGGTCAGGGAGCTTCTTAGTGTAGCCGCGAGCGTTCCCTCGGGATGTTGTGGCCGCTGCAGGTTTGCCAGTAGGGGTTGGCATGTTGCTGGCGCGACGCTCGTCCGTGGACTTCGGGGTTGGGGCGCTGGCGCTCGCCCGGGGCGCCGTGGTTGTGGTGGATCTGGGGGGCGGTGGCGGTGGGCTGCTGGCACGACACTGCTCCGGGGTCCTTACACTGGATAGAATTGGAGGCAGTGGTGGAAAGTCGCTGTCATTTGGCAATATAGCCGGGGCTGCAACTGGGTCGGCGGTGCATGCGAAGTCGCGCCAGCCCAGAGGATTGCAGCGCTGTTGCATGAAGCAGAGTGCACGGATGTGGCCGGCCAGCAAGGCCACACCCTCGAAGCTCGGGTGTAAGCCGTCCGCAGCGAGTACTCGGCAGGCTGGAAGGTGCTCAAAGCCATGATCGACGAAGCGGACAAAGCGTGAGTGGCGGCAAAATTCGCGGAGAAGTGAGTTGAAACGGCGTGCCTTTTCGTTGCAGCAGCGAGCGAAGCGAGAGATGCGGTAGTCGCGGCGGCGGTTAGTGGAGCGGGGAAGAATGAGACTGGCGTTAATAGTGGAAATGTTCGGTCGAGATTCTAGAATGAGGTCAGTCAGTGAGCGGTAGTCAGAGAAAGCATGTTCAGCGGAAGTAGAGCTGAGATCATTAGTACCAACATGCAGAAAAACTGTAGTGGCAGAGGCAGGGATAAAGTCGATCAGTGAGCGTGCGTCAGCAATGCATGCGCCAGGCTGAGAAACAAAAGCGGGGGTTCAAGGGCAGAGGGGATCGAAGTGATGATACAAATACTTGGTCTGGGAGTCCCCGATTACAACTGTTGTGGTTTCGGTCTGCGGAAATTTCCAGATGATGCTCTTTGCTGTGGTCCTGTCAGCGCTCATGGTAGAAACAAATCTAGAAAAAGATAAACTCACAAAGCGCGCAGAAATAGTATAAGTAAAGAGTCGGATACACAGCAAGAACAATAACAAACAATGTTTACTTACGTAGCGGCAACGGGACTTGCCTTCATCAGAGTAAAGTTACATGATTTTGCTGTTGCAAACATTTTGAACACATTTCTTATATAGGTTTGCATAAAACTGTGAGAAAGAGCGGAAAATGTTTCGGAAATGGGGAGTGTGCATACAGTCAGGCTACGCCTATGTTACAACATCAACAAACAAACAAGAAAAATAAAAAATAAAAAATAAAAAAGGGGGGGGGGGAGCGAGAGAGAGAAAAAGGGGTCATGTTAACAATGCAGCGTTCAAGGTTGCACCATGACGGGTCACCGTAAGCCGCGCGGGCTGCAAGTTCAGACAATGGGGGAAACTGGAAAACTGCGGTTTGAAAAGAAAGGGAAGAGTATACACTGAGGTATTCAGTGACTGCTGAGACTGGTTCGGGGGGAAGCGAAAATGGGCTGGGCTGGCGCGACTTCGCATGCACCGCCGACCCAGTTGCAGCCCCGGCTATATTGCCAAATGACAGCGACTTTCCACCACTGCCTCCAATTCTATCCAGTGTAAGGATCCCGGAGCAATGTCGTGCCAGCAGCCCACCGCCACCGCCCCCCAGATCCACCACAACCACGGCGCCCCGGGCGAGCGCCAGCGCTCCAACCCCGAAGTCCACGGACGAGCGTCGCGCCAGCAACATGCCAACCCCTACTGGCAAACCTGCAGCGGCCACAACATCCCGAGGGAACGCTCGCGGCTACACTAAGAAGCTCCCTGACCGGCGCCGCACCAACAGCATGCCACGCCCAACCTCCGCATCTTCAGCGACCACCCAGCCCACGAAAACCAACAGCAGCGCGTCCGCCGGACCTTCCGGGGTCCAAAATCCAGCCCTCCGTGCCACATGCCCTTACAACCTTCGAAAGAATCGGCATAGCAGCAACTGACTACAACACAAAAAAACAGGTAACGCGGCCTCCTTCCCCGTTTCAAGACAGTTTTTAAAACTAAGAAAAATCACCGAAAAGTGCATACGTTCCGAATTGCACGTTTCCGCTCTTGCACAGTACTTGACTGCCGCGGTCGCTCCCAGGGGTCTTAGGATTAGAATAAAACCTGCTACTACCGAACTCTCCCCGTCCAACATGAATAAGTGGAAACAGGTACTCGATAAAGCATCCTTACAATTAACTGAAATAATCCTCAATCACTACGAAACTACGGCCCATTCTCTCCGAAAGAAAGAGGAACTACTTAGTCAGGAACTAAGCAAAAGAGAGTTGAACCTTTTAAGCAACTACGAATCTAAGACGGCCTCCGCCATATCCCGAACAAAAGACCGAAAGTTTAACCGAGATAAGATTTCTAACACTGGCCACATGCGTAAGAACCTAACAAGCTCCGGCACTAGTAACTGCCACAACTCTGACAATACGGCCGATAATGTCACTACGACTGTAATAAATGCTTCGACTACTGCACCCCAAACAGTTCAGTTAAATCCCTGTACTAATATTTTTCCCTCGCCTGCCGTCACAAAAGAAAACCTTACCGGGAATGTAATGAACCTTTCAAGTATAACCCTCTCCCCAGCTCAGATGAACGTCTTGTCAAAGGGCCTAAACATTTGCCCGGCTACTGGTGGTTTTGATGAATTTCAACTTTTTAAGGACTTGGATAACTTCGCCAGAAACATGAGACTACGAGAATACTTCTACGATCACCCCGCGACGGAAGAAGCCCGCAGAACCCTACCTACCTATAAGCACTGGACCCCTCCCACACAGCGTGATAGTTGCCTCGACATGTACATCAAAGCTGTCCAACGCGATGTGCGAAAAGCTTACCAAACACAAATTTCGTTCCACCACAACATGACTACCAACGAAAAGAAAGCCCTAGAGGAACTCGCAAACTGTCCCGACATAATTATAAAACCCGCCGACAAGGGAGGCGCAATCGTAATCCTTGACAAAACCGACTATGTTAACGAGGCCACTAAGCAACTATCAGTATCGACGTTCTATAAAGCACTACCTAATGATCCCACTCAAGATTATAAGCAAATTGTCAAAGATAAACTTGCTGAGCTTGTTAAAAATAAAACAATAAATGAAACCACGGCTCGTTCCCTGATCCCCTTAAGCCCAGTAGCCGGTAAATTCTATCTTCTCCCAAAGATTCACAAGGTGAACAACCCAGGGCGCCCCATTGTTTCTGGCATTGGCACTGTTACCATGTGGATAATCTCATTTGCGACATTCCGCCCAGCTTTCCCTCCTTCATTAAGGATACCAATGACTTTCTCTCAGACATCTCAAAAATTGAAATTCCTGATAACTGCCTTCTAGTCACCCTTGATGTTGCGTCACTGTATACTAACATCCCCCATGAAGATGGCATCGCCGCTGTATACCTTGCGTATGAGCAGTCATCGTGCGACAAACCTATCGATTCTTCTGCTCTCCAAACATTCCTTAGGCTTATTCTTGAACTTAACAATTTTGAGTTCGACGGAGTTCATTACGTGCAAGTCAGCGGAACGTCAATGGGAACTCGAATCGGACCTAACTACGCTAATATCTTTATGGCTCACCTCGAATCAAACTTTCTTGACACCCAAAATTTAAAGCCAATGTACTATAAAAGGTACATTGATGACATATTCATGATCTGACAACACGGTGAGGCGGAGCTCCTCACCTTCATTGAGGCATTTAACCTAGCCCATCCTAGTATTTCCCTTGCTCATTCCTATTCGGAACACAGTGTAAACTTTCTGGACGTCACCGTTACTACCTTCCAAGGTCGGCTTCAAACTAAACTGTATAGAAAACCGACAGACACGCGGCAGTATTTGCACTTCCGAAGCAGCCATGTCAGACACTGCAAGACAGCAATACCTTACAGCCAAGCCCACCGATTTAGGAGAATTTGCTCAAACCAAGCCGACTTTGACTCAAACTGTCGAGAACTCAAGACCGCCCTCCTGAATAAAAAATACCCGGAAAAAGTTATCGACGACGCTATTGTGCGAGCCAACCAATTAGACCGTAACGAAATCTGTAAGAAAAAAGCCCCCAACGGGAACCCGAAAACTAACTTAGTTTTAACCCACTCATCCTCCGCTCCAAGAGTGTCAACCGTGCTCAAAAAACATCATAATATCCTAATGCAAAGTGACCGCTTAAAAAGCATATTCCCCGAACCACCACGCGTTGTCTACCGGCGTAATAAGAATTTAGGTGACTTTCTTACTAACTCTCGTATCAACCGACCGGCAACTACTGGCTGCATGCCCTGCAATAAACCCCGATGTAAAGTATGCCCACACATGACCACTACACAGCGCGCCACCAGCACGGCTTCAGACTACTACGTAAATATAAAAGGTAACTTTAACTGTGACTCCGCTAATGTCGTATATCTTCTAGAGTGCACTGTTTGTAGGCAACAATATATCGGCCAAACTGAAACGCCCTTCCGAATACGGTTCAATAATCACCGCTCTCATGCAAAAAGCTCCCCTTATTTGCCCCTGTCAAGACATGTGAACAGTCCCGGGCATGCATTTGAACATCTTAAAGCAACGATTTTAGAATCCGCCTTCAAAACGCACCACGACCGCGAGGCTCGGGAATCTTATCTCATTTATAAGTTTGGGTCAGCCACGCTTGGAATTAATGAAAGTTACGGAAAACTAACGTGCTTATCCCTGGATTAAAATTAGCGGCTTCATAATTTTTATAACTATGTTCATTATTCCTACCCTCGAGTTTGCCATCAGAATTCGCAGAAACTCTCCTAATACAGCAGCTTTATTATTCCTACCCTCGAGTTTGCCATCAGAATTCGCAGAAACTCTCCTAATACAGCAGCTTTATTAGCCTAATGCGGCTCAACAATGCCATTTTTCCTGGGGAGGGAGACCTTGTTCCCACCATCACTTAAGAATGTTTAATACTTTGTGATCTATTCATGTTTAACCTTTTGTGACCCGACCTATTTCCTGTTAAATTGCTAGCTTCTGTGAAATGCTCTTTTGTGCCCCCTATCTATTCTCTTGACCCGCGGGGGGCACACCCATCTTCGCTTCCCCCCGAACCAGTCTCAGCAGTCACTGAATACCTCAGTGTATACTCTTCCCTTTCTTTTCAAACCGTGGTTGTCCAGTTTACCCCATTGTCTGAACTTGCAGCCCGCGCGGCATACGTTGACCCGTCATGGTGCAACCTTGAACGCTGCTTTGTTAACACGACCCCTTTTTCTCTCTCTCGTCCCCCCCCCTTTTTATTTTTCTTGTTTGTTTGTTGATGTTGTAACATAGGCGTAGCCTGACTGTATGCACACTCCCCATTTCCGAAACATTTTCCGCTCTTTCTCACAGTTTTATGCAAACCTATATAAGAAATGTGTTCAAAATGTTTTTGATCTATTCATGTTTGTGATCTCTTTGTGATCTATTCATGTTTAACCTTTTGTGACCCCACCTATTTCCTGTTAAATTGCTAGCTTCTGTGAAATGCTCTTTTGAGCCCCCTATCTATTCTCTTGACCAGCGGGGGGCACACCCATCTTCGCTTCCCCCCGAACCAGTCTCAGCAGCCACTGAATACCTCAGTGTATACTCTTCCCTTTCTTTTCAAACCGCAGTTTTCCAGTTTCCCCCATTGTCTGAACTTGCAGCCCGCGCGGCATAAGTTGACACGTCATGGTGCAACCTTGAAAGCTGCATTGTTAACACGACCCCTTTTTTTCTCTCTCGCTCCCCCCCGCTTTTTTTTTTTTTTTATTTTTCTTGTTTGTTTGTTGATGTTGTAACATAGGCGTAGCCTGACTGTATGCACACTCCCCATTTCCGAAACATTTTCCGCTCTTTCTCACAGTTTTATGCAAACCTATATAAGAAATGTGTTCAAAATGTTTGCGACAGCAAAATCATGTAACTTTACTCTGATGAAGGCAAGTCCCGTTGCCGCTACGTAAGTAAACATTGTTTGTTATTGTTCTTGCTGTGTATCCGACTCTTTACTTATACTATTTCTGCGCGCTTTGTGAGTTTATCTTTTTCTAGATTTGTTTCTACCATGAGCGCTGACAGGACCACAGCAAAGAGCATCATCTGGAAATTTCCGCAGACCGAAACCACAACAGTTGTAATCGGGGACTCCCAGACCAAGTATTTGTATCATCACTTCGATCCCCTCTGCCCTGGAAACCCCGCTTTTGTTTCTCAGCCTGGCGCATGCATTGCTGACGCACGCTCACTGATCGACTTTATCCCTGCCTCTGCCACTACAGTTTTTCTGCATGTTGGTACTAATGATATCAGCTCTACTTCCGCTGAACATGCTTTCTCTGACTACCGCTCACTGACTGACCTCATTCTAGAATCTCGACCGAACATTTCCACTATTAACGCCAGTATCATTCTTCCCCGCTCCGCTAACCGCCGCCGCGACTACCGCATCTCTCGCTTCGCTCGCTGCTGCAACGAAAAGGCACGCCGTTTCAACTCACTTCTCCGCGAATTTTGCCGCCACTCACGCTTTGTCCGCTTCGTCGATCATGGCTTTGAGCACCTTCCAGCCTGCCGAGTACTCGCTGCGGACGGCTTACACCCGAGCTTCGAGGGTGTGGCCTTGCTGGCCGGCCACATCCGTGCACTCTGCTTCATGCAACAGCGCTGCAATCCTCTGGGCTGGCGCGACTTCGCATGCACCGCCGACCCAGTTGCAGCCCCGGCTATATTGCCAAATGACAGCGACTTTCCACCACTGCCTCCAATTCTATCCAGTGTAAGGACCCCGGAGCAATGTCGTGCCAGCAGCCCACCGCCACCGCCCCCCAGATCCACCACAACCACGGCGCCCCGGGCGAGCGCCAGCGCCCCAACCCCGAAGTCCACGGACGGGCGTCGAGCCAGCAACATGCCAACCCCTACTGGCAAACCTGCAGCGGCCACAACATCCCGAGGGAACGCTCGCGGCTACACTAAGAAGCTCCCTGACCGGCGCCGCACCAACAGCATGCCACGCCCAACCTCCGCATCTTCAGCGACCACCCAGCCCACGAAAACCAGCAGCAGCGCGTCCGCCGGACCTTCCGGGGTCCAAAATCCAGCTCTCCGTGCCACATGCCCTTACAACCTTCGAAAGAATCGGCATAGCAGCAACTGACTACAACACAAAAAAACAGGTAACGCGGCCTCCTTCCCCGTTTCAAGACAGTTTTTAAAACTAAGAAAAATCACCGAAAAGCGCATACGTTCCGAATTGCACGTTTCCGCTCTTGCACAGTACTTGACTGCCGCGGTCGCTCCCAGGGGTCTTAGGATTAGAATAAAACTTGCTACTACCGAACTATCCCCGTCCAACATGAATAAGTGGAAACAGGTACTCGATAAAGCATCCTTACAATTAACTGAAATAATCCTCAATCACTACGAAACTACGGCCCATTCTCTCCGAAAGAAAGAGGAACTACTTAGTCAGGAACTAAGCAAAAGAGAGTTGAACCTTTTAAGCAACTACGAATCTAAGACGGCCTCCGCCATATCCCCAACAAAAGACCGAAAGTTTAACCGAGATAAGATTTCTAACACTGGCCACATGCGTAAGAACCTAACAAGCTCCGGCACTAGTAACTGCCACAACTCTGACAATACGGCCGATAATGTCACTACGACTGTAATAAATGCTTCGAATACTGCACACCAAACAGTTCAGTTAAATCTCTGTACTAATATTTTTCCCTCGCCTGCCGTCACAAAAGAAAACCTTACCGGGAATGTAATGAACCTTTCAAGTATAACCCTCTCCCCAGCTCAGATGAAGGTCTTCTCAAAGGGCCTAAACTTTTGCCTGGCTACTGGTGGTTTTGATGAATTTCAACTTTTTAAGGACTTAGATAACTTCGCCAGAAACATGAGACTACGAGAATACTTCTACGATCACCCCGCCACGGAAGAAGCCCGCAGAACCCTACCTAGCTATAAGCACTGGACCCCTCCCACACAGCGTGATAGTTGCCTCGACATGTACATCAAAGCTGCCCAACGCGATGTGCGAAAAGCTTACCAAACACAAATTTCGTTCCACCACAACATGACTACCAACGAAAAGAAAGCCCTAGAGGAACTCGCAAACTGTCCCGACATAATTATAAAACCTGCCGACAAGGGAGGCGCAATCGTAATCCTTGACAAAACCGACTATGTTAACGAGGCCACTAAGCAACTATCAGTATCGACGTTCTATAAAGCACTACCTAATGATCCCACTCAAGATTATAAGCAAATTGTCAAAGATAAACTTGCTGAGCTTGTTAAAAATAAAACAATAAATGAAACCACGGCTCGTTCCCTGATCCCCTTAAGCCCAGTAGCCGGTAAATTCTATCTTCTCCCAAAGATTCACAAGGTGAACAACCCAGGGCGCCCCATTGTTTCTGGCATTGGCGCTGTTACCGAAAACCTCTCGCGCTATGTGGATAATCTCATTTGCGACATTCCGCCAAGCTTTCCCTCCTTCATTAAGGATACCAATGACTTTCTCTCAGACATCTCAATTTTTTGAAATTCCTGATAACTGCCTTCTAGTCACCCTTGATGTTGCGTCACTGTATACTAACATCCCCCATGAAGATGGCATCGCCGCTGTATCCCTTGCGTATGAGCAGTCATCGTGCGACAAACCTATCGATTCTTCTGCTCTCCAAACATTCCTTAGGCTTATTCTTGAACTTAACAATTTTGAGTTCGACGGAGTTCATTACGTGCAAGTTAGCGGAACGTCAATGGGAACTCGAATCGGACCTAACTACGCTAATATCTTTATGGCTCACCTCGAATCAAACTTTCTTGACACCCAAAATTTAAAGCCAATGTACTATAAAAGGTACATTGATGACATATTCATGATCTGGCAACACGGTGAGGCGGAGCTCCTCACCTTCATTGAGGCATTTAACCTAGCCCATCCTAGTATTTCCCTTGCTCATTCCTATTCGGAACACAGTGTAATCTTTCTGGACGTCACCGTTACTACCTTCCAAGGTCGGCTTCAAACTAACTGTATAGAAAACCGACAGACACGCGGCAGTATTTGCACTTCCGAAGCAGCCATGTCAGACACTGCAAGACAGCAATACCTTACAGCCAAGCCCACCGATTTAGGAGAATTTGCTCAAACCAAGCCGACTTTGACTCAAACTGTCGAGAACTCAAGACCGCCCTCCTGAATAAAAAATACCCGGAAAAAGTTATCGACGACGCTATTGTGCGAGCCAACCAATTAGACCGTAACGAAATCTGTAAGAAAAAAGCCCCCAACGGGAACCCGAAAACTAACTTAGTTTTAACCCACTCATCCTCCGCTCCAAGAGTGTCAACCGTGCTCAAAAAACATCATAATATCCTAATGCAAAGTGACCGCTTAAAAAGCATATTCCCCGAACCACCACGCGTTGTCTACCGGCGTAATAAGAATTTAGGTGACTTTCTTACTAACTCTCGTATCAACCGACCGGCAACTACTGGCTGCATGCCCTGCAATAAACCCCGATGTAAAGTATGCCCACACATGACCACTACACAGCGCGCCACCAGCACGGCTTCAGACTACTACGTAAATATAAAAGGTAACTTTAACTGTGACTCCGCTAATGTCGTATATCTTCTAGAGTGCACTGTTTGTAGGCAACAATATATCGGCCAAACTGAAACGCCCTTCCGAATACGGTTCAATAATCACCGCTCTCATGCAAAAAGCTGCCCTTATTTGCCCCTGTCAAGACATGTGAACAGTCCCGGGCATGCATTTGAACATCTTAAAGCAACGGTTTTAGAATCCGCCTTCAAAACGCACCACGACCGCGAGGTTCGGGAATCTTATCTCATTTATAAGTTTGGGTCAGCCACGCTTGGAATTAATGAAAGTTACGGAAAACTAACGTGCTTATCCCTCGAATAAAATTAGCGGCTTCATAATTTTTATAACTATGTTCATTATTCCTACCCTCGAGTTTGCCATCAGAATTCGCAGAAACTCTCCTAATACAGCAGCTTTATTATTCCTACCCTCGAATTTGCCATCAGAATTCGCAGAAACTCTCCTAATACAGCAGCTTTATTAGCCTAATGCGGCTCAACAATGCCATTTTTCCTGGGGAGGGAGGCCTCGTTCCCACCATCACTTAATAATGTTTAACTCTTTGTGATCTATTCATGTTTAACCTTTTGTGACCCTACCTATTTCCTGTTAAATTGCTAGCTTCTGTGAAATGCTATTTTGTGCCCCCTAACTATTCTCTTGACCCGCGGGGGGCACACCCATCTTCGCTTCCCCCCGAACCAGTCTCAGCAGTCACTGAATACCTCAGTGTATACTCTTCCCTTTCTTTTCAAACCGCAGTTTTCCAGTTTCCCCCATTGTCTGAACTTGCAGCCCGCGCGGCATACGTTGACCCGTCATGGTGCAACCTTGAACGCTGCATTGTTAACACGACCCCTTTTTCTCTCTCTCGCTCCCCCCCCCCTTTTTTATTTTTTATTTTTTATTTTTCTTGTTTGTTTGTTGATGTTGTAACATAGGCGTAGCCTGGCTGTATGCACACTCCCCATTTCCGAAACATTTTCCGCTCTTTCTCACAGTTTTATGCAAACCTATATAAGAAATGTGTTCAAAATGTTTGCGACAGCAAAATCATGTAACTTTACTCTGATGAAGGCAAGTCCCGTTGCCGCTACGTAAGTAAACATTGTTTGTTAATATTCTTGCTGTGTATCCGACTCTTTACTTATACTATATATATATATATATATATATATATATATATATATATATATTTATATATATATATATATAAATATATATATATATATATATATGTATATAAAAAAGCAAAGGGGGGAATGCGGTAGGTCATAGAAGCTGATGAAGAATTTTTCGAGTCAGAAAGAAAGCGGTGAAAAATGGCCGCCGGGTGAAACATAGCATTTTTTCACCCCTTTCTGACTAAAAAATTCTTCATGTGTTTCTATGATCTACCGCATTCCCACCTTTGCTTCCCGAGGTTTGCTCGACTGCAACCCTTATTCTGCCTTAATTCACCGAGCCCCTTTCCCATTTCTGGTTCGCTATATATATATATATATATATATATATATATATAGGGAGTAGTAGAACTTTGAAGATGGTAGAGAACACAATAGAAGAAAAACTTTGAACAAGGTAAAAGCACGATTGTGGCCTACGTTTCAGCAAAGAGAACTTGCTTTCCTCAGGGCAATCTCTCGCCTGGCAGGCAGGGTTTATATAGGGGTAGGACCCCAGGTGAAAGGAGAGGGAAAGATGGAAGGGAAATTGAGCAAGCTGATTGGTTTCGGAGTGTGTCGGGGGAGAGATTGAGGGGCCAAGAAGGTTGTCTAGTTTAAGCCGCGAAGTAGGTCACACGGAAGTCAGCTGGTGGTTGATATTCGTGGAATTTTTGGACAGAAAGGATGAGAGGGTGCTTATTGACCCGTCGCGGGGTATAGGAAAAGGATCTCAGAACCGCCGGAAGCAGACCAGGCGGTGAGGGTGGGGTCCTTATCAGAAACTGTCTGCAAGCCTCAGGTCAAAAGAAAAGATACAGACGGGGGAAAACTAACTAGGTCAAGAAAAAAATAAAAAAGGAAAAAAAAAACAGGGAGGGAAACCACATAAACCCACACACAAAAGAAAAAGCAATGGCCCGGCAACTGAAATGGCACGTGTCACCCACGGCAACATTCCTGGTACAGGCCTGTCCTGAAACTCAAAAACGAGAAGATAAAGTTAGAGTGACGTTCGGGGCACAAGACCACGCGGAGTAAAAAAAAAAAAAAACGGAGAAATTAAATAAATAAAATTGAATTCCAAAAGCAAAGGTTGGAGGCATGAGGGCGAGTATTAAGCTAGACACCAAGGAATGAAACAAAAAAGAATATATATATATATATATATATATATATATATATATATATATATATATAAATGTGTGTGTGTGTGTGTCGGTGTGTAGAAACACAAATAGATACTGCCAGCTGATTGGCATTTTTTTTATTTCGTCAAGATGTTATCCGTTGCGTTCCCTATCGCCACTTACCAGGAGCCACCACTTCGTCGTGTTTCGTTCGTATAATAACATTATTCTTCAATCTGACAAGATCACTGTCTGGTCGATCGTTGGGGTTTATGGCGCCGACGCTACACAGCGATCAGGCGCGCCGTAGTGCTTGGCTCCCGATTAATTTGGAACACCTGGGGATCTTTTACGTGCGCCAGAACCTGGAACACACGGGCACTTGCGCTTTTAACCTCCATCGGACCAGCGGCCGCCGCGGCCATGAATCTTAACCGAGTCCCTGACAAGTTGGGACGAGTATGTCGTGAAGATTTGTAAATTCTTCACAGGCAAGAAAACTATTTTAGCAATCGTAAATTCCCAGGGAAAAAAATGGGTCATCCTTCCCAAGGCGTAAACAATGTGGAACACCAAACTACACCTTTCCGCTAGGACAGGAAACTGTGTTTCATCGGTTGAAGGGTCCAATTTGTATTTTTAAGAGAACATCAGGTCTTATTTTTTTGTCTTCTTTACGCAGGGCTTGAAGGGTGCAAACAAAGCCCACCGAAATACATTTTGTGGTACGTGTTAGCAGCCACAGGGCGCACACTGCTTGTGTTGAACATCTTCCATGACCACGTAGATTCACACAAAGAGTGGGCGCTCGAAATGTTCAGCAATGGTGCTCTAAGAAAACTTCACAATCCGTATTGACGTGGACACATATCCGTCATGAATTACTAATCAATTTCCCCGACAGTGTCAGGGAAGAAAGACGCGTACTGTCTGGTCTAAATAACCCATTGCGAAAACAGTGGTTGGGGTAGATAAATAAATCGTGGTACAGAAGCTATTTTTGTTTTACGTTCATTTTTTTTTTACAGTTATGGGCAATTCTTTTTGTTTGGGCGCTTCGATTCTTTCGCGTGTTGCAATCTGCATTTTATTTACTTTTTTTTTAACTCATTTTGCTCGCGACTGTAGGGGCTGATGTTTTCGAAAGTATTTCAGCCGCGTTTTGTAACACTTGCTCAAGGCACACTGACTTAGGGCGACCTTCCCCGAGGGGCTGTATGTGTGGAGTGAAGGAAGCGACGTCCTTTGTTTTGTTCTTCTACCGCTCACGTATTGTGATTTCGCCTATGTACCTCGCTATATCAAAGAAAACAGCCATAGGGCAAACTGCGAGGTTTATTCCTCTTTTTCCCGCTCTGAATATGTGAACGTTAACCCGAGTACTTAACTAAAGGTCGCAGTAGGTAGCGGGGTGATCCTGTGTAACCGCCGATGTGCAAATAGAGTGTGTGTCGTGCACATGGCGAGGTCATGGATATCACGTTTCTGTGGCATTTACTGAGTCCGTCTCCACGCGGTAAATGCTTATGGCCGGTTTTAATAACGTCGGTTATAATAAAGAAAGAAATATTGCCTGAGATGTGAGGCTTTTGGAAGACAATTGCTCGATTTATAGAAAATGGGTACTCGCGGAGATATAAACGTTTAGCAAAAAGAGCGATAAACCTTATCTAATGGTATAATTTATCGCAAAGGGAATTGTAAAAATAAAAATATATTTCTGTTGGCATGCGGAATAAGACGCCCCAGAATTGATATGCAATTGGCAATGTTCTGACCTAACTAGTTTGTTGCTTTAAAAATTCCGAGTTTTCTTTCTTCGGACATGCACATAGGACATGCACATAGAAAATGGTGCCCAAAACACTATGAAAGGTAGAATCATTGACCACTACATGCCTTGAAAATTTTTTTGAGGCACGTATCAATTTTACGCCTCCCGTGAAACGGTGCGTGTACGAGAAGACGCAAGTCACTTAATAGGGTATCCAGATATGTAATTCTCATGCTCATAATTTAAAAGCGTTCCTTTTGACATCAGGTTTGACACCAGGTTTGACACCACCCTGACTGTGCCAAAGAATTAAGCTTTAGTAAGAAATAGCAATTCTGCAATTTTAATAACTCATTATATATATAAAGTTGGTAAATGAGCACTTCGATTTGGTGCATTGGTTTATTAAATAAAAAATTTCCATTTACCACGTACAAGCAAAATGAGCTTTTTTTCCAATGGTGAGCACTCCTTTATGGCAGCTTTATAGTTTACGACTTTTTCGTGCCTTCATTAGCTGGCAGCTTGAATCAGTGACGTAGTATTGCAAGAACAGGGCTTTCATCGCTGTTTGTTGGTAACTGAACTTGTGTACCACTGTATGCATGAAAACCACTGATGCCTGGTTGTGCTAAGTGCAGCCTTACTGACGCTATGGCCTGCCTCCATTGCTTTAGCTTGCACCTTATCAAAGACTGCTCAACCACGTAAGCTCGTGGGGGGAGAGGAAAACGTGCAAAAAGTCCCCATTTACACTGAACGAAAAAACAGCAGTTGCGTGTTACTATATTGGCTGCCGCCTTGGTGTCTGTTTCATCTTCATGATCATTCAGTGGCCCCGGTGGTCCCGTGGTATTTCTTAAGGGACAATTAAAAAAGTTTCTACTAGTTATGTGCCACAGCTCATTGCCACCAAAGTCCTAGCCTGTGCGGTACAGTGTCTGTATCCTTTGTGCAGACAAATTAACGTGTCTAAATTAACACAATCACACAAATGACAAAAATAACGTGTCTACAAATTAACGTGAATAAGACAAAATTTCTCGTCTTTTCTTCGCCGCAAAAAACCTTCACCTTCTACCCCTCCCGTTAAAATTGCTCGCAATGACATCCCTGTAAATGACTGCTGTAGATTTCTTGGCGTTGAACTTGACAGTAACTTGAAATACCACCGACACATTGAATATATTAGAAATAAAATGACGTATGGCATTAGTATACTGACTTAATCTCGCCTTAAATTTAATCTCTCTATAAAAATGCCACTGCATTTTTCTTTTGTTAATTTACACATTTCTTACTGTATTACTTTATGGGGTAACACATACACCACTCATCTTACTTCAGTTGAGAGAGTTCAAAACCATGCGATAAGAATTGCCACGTCAAGCCCATTTATCACTAACACTACGTCCCTACCTCACGAATACAATATAATAAGTGTAACCGAACTAGTTAAATATATCCTTGGTATTTATATGTATAGAATTACAAACAATCAATTTCCGCAGTTCAGTGATATTCTTTCAAACGGGAATGTCACAAGGTTTGCCCTAAACAATAACTTTCTCTTGCCAAAAGTTCGGACTAATTACGGCAAGCAAACCGTTTATTTTTTTAGAATTTCTTTTTGGAATAGTTTACTTCTGACAATAAAGCCTCTCGTTCCCTGAATATAATAAAATCTAAGTTAAAAAATCATATCATGTCAAATAACTACCCTGTTTTTCTGTTTCTTTGTTTCTTGTCCATTGTGAGTTGCGTTCTGTAATCACTTGTTTATGTAATAGGCGTGCCATTCTTGGTTTTCAATTGTTTCTCTGAGTTTACAAGCGTATATTCTTACTTTATTTGTCTCAATTGCATTTTACTGTAGTTCTGTCTCTCTGCTATATACATTACAATATTTTTCACATCTACATTGTACATGAGGTCTCCTTACAGTCTCTGACATTGGGACCTCTTTCTGTATATCTTGCACATGTTATCTGACTTTTGCACAAAAAAGTTTTTTCGGAATTTTCTCATACAGTATTAGGGGACAACTTTCTGTGCCAACAGAAAGAAGGCTATAGGAGAGAGTAAACTTGTTTGTGTTACTGCGCCAAAGTAGTTCCCGAAAAATTGGTTTTGATTTCAGTTCTGGAGTGACAGACACGCATTTGCTACAGATCCTTCCATTGCATGAGATCCGTAGTTGAATGCACTGAACAAATCTCACTAAGGCAGGCATATTGGCATCTCCTTCCCTGTTTCTCAATACAAGCCAATGCTTTTACTGGAGAACTTGGAGCGGCTTAATCATTTACTGTGCGGATGGTAGCGTCCAGCTCTGTATCATCAATGAATTAACTCGAATTATGTAGTTTTGAAGGCATTCAGTGATACGTTAACTCTTCTGAGGCGGAAACTGGGCATTACCACAGACGTGTAACGTGCTCGAATAGTTCGGGCATGGTATAACGAAAGAGCAGCACGCACATACTACGTCATGAAGTCAAATCCCATTTGAATTTTGTTCAAAGCGCTGAAGGGGAAGCTGTCACACTGCTGCGCTACTCTCATTACACAATTTCAAGTGGTCTTGCGGTTGCCAAACGAATCCGTTTTACAATTCGGGACCATCGTCTTGAGCCGTGCCACCGTACGCTCACTTACGCCAGCAAGCTGGCTCACCGAATGAAATATCGAAAGAATGAATAGTCCGAGTTATGTCAGTGTCAATTGGGCCCACATGTTGCAGGCCACTTGCTTCGTTTGTTGACAGGTTCTGGTTCCGAAGCTTGTGTAAATTCACTTGGGTGAAGAAGGTTTCGAGCTGCTGGATGGGAAGAAAGATGCTGTGAAAAAGGGTGCCATGTTTTTTTCTCCGGAACAGAACCTATGCGATGCCAGAGGCAAACACGGCAAACAAGAAACCCAAAAATCTAAAACATATTATCTGTTTTACATACTCTATCACTTTATTGGCAATATCTATTGAAGGCTAAAAAATAAGCACTTTTTAAATT
The DNA here is from genome assembly GCF_048455015.1 of Haemaphysalis longicornis. Classification (NCBI taxonomy): domain Eukaryota; kingdom Metazoa; phylum Arthropoda; class Arachnida; order Ixodida; family Ixodidae; genus Haemaphysalis; species Haemaphysalis longicornis. The sequence continues at coordinate 35,215,793 of NW_027526233.1, read as the reverse complement.
TCTTGGAATACGCCCAGCAAATTATTTTTGTTGGACCACATCCAGCTGTGAAGCAATACTGTGTCATTCGGCTCTGTAGTTACTGCATTGCATAGAAATTTGCCTTCGAGTTGAGGGTTATAAAGCCCTGCTCCCCTCAGGCAGCAGCAGCTGAGCTAGTTCTGTGCACCTTGGTTCATTTCTGCAAGTGAAAAGGTCAATATTTTGCTTTGCGGCATTAATGAGAATCGTAGCTTTGAGTTTGGAATTGGTGTGTAGGGGAGAAAAATGGAAAGGAGAGAAACCATAAACCTTGTTGAAAGGCATAATTACAATATTGTCACGGAATTATGAAGAGAAGTATCGGTCCAATCTCCAGAGAAGAAGACGAAGACCGAGCTGTGCGGTCTGCCTCATGGCCGACATCGTGTATATAATGCAAATACATCACTCGCATCTTCTATGGTTCATTTCCTGGGTGCTGCCGTCACGTAACATGTTTTGGTGGAGTTTGCGGTGTTGATCCTCATGCTGGCCCCGGCTTCGCTTCGTCTCGGCTACTTGAACATCGCTGATAGGCTCTTGGATTGCGTCGGCCCGCCCCAGCCCCTGTGAATCATGGACGCACCATTCCCCAGCCCCGCGTTCCCAGCCTATGACCTGCCGAGATAAACCGATATGACCAGCCGCCACCTACATAGAATACTACGCCGTTCCCCTGCCCAGAACTCCGGCGCATCTCCGAGGCCTTGGTACGTTGTTTCACCGTGTCGGCGGGCATTGATGCACCGGGGCCGGGACCACCATTCTCATTTGTCGCGGCAAGGACTTTTCCACTTTTCCTCTCATCGCGCATTGTCACCGCATCTGTACATATCCGACGGCCTCGACCGGGACGGTCACTTTCGACGACGGGGATGTGTCACGTAAATAAGAGGAGAAGTATAGGTCCAATCTCAAGAGAAGAAGACGAAGTCCCAGCTGTGCATCTCCCTCATGGCCGACATCGTGTATATTGCTTAAATACATCACTCGCACCTTCCATGGTTCATTTTCTGCGTCCTGCCTTTACGTAACAATATTAATAACCTAAATTAAGACCAGGACATAAAATGCCGTCAAAGGTAGCACGATGGAACGATGCAGTGATAATGAAGGGTGATGGAAAAGTTATTGTGTCAAGGTTAAATATGCCTTGAGGTAATGAGCACGTTACGTGACAAAAGTCTGCTTTTTCAGGCTCTACAGTTTATACTTTTATTTTACATATTGTGAGCGTGCATTTTCGTTACCTGGGGTATCATTTTTTCCGTACTTATCTATAGTCTCTTGTCTACGAGCCACGTACACAGAGGGCAAGTTGATTGATTGTGAGGTTTCAGTGCATCGAAGCCACGTGTGGGGTATGATATATGCTGTAGCAGGGGGACGCTTCGAATTAATTTTGACCACCTAAGGATCTTTATGTGGGCGGACATTTTGACACACAACCATTTTTTTTGCTTTTTGTCTCCATCTGAAAAGCAACCACTGCGGCCAGAGTAGGGCATAGGGCGTATTCCAGGAGCAAAAGTTTTCTGTGAGTACATCATTCCTCTAGTAGTGTCTAGATGTCCTCCTGAAATTCCCTTCATAGTCCTCAGGTCACAGCTCTATAACCTGTATAGCTATGTTTTTTTACAATATAGCATAGACCACTTACAACGTATGTTGTGGGAGTCACAAAAATACACAAACTATGTGCAAATCGAACCGCTCGTGAAACCTACCTTTGAAACATTTTATTTACCCTACCCGAACGAACCCAACTCAAAAACAGACATGGTGCTTATTCCAAAAGTTTGTCGTCACAGCAGGCTATGCAGGAAAGTAGGAAAGAATTGGTAGTTGTGTGGAAAAAGTCGCCTATTGAAGGCCACTCGCCACTGCACCGTAGCAACCCCACTGCAGGCTGACCCATCAAGGCATTACGTCACTGAGCAGCCCAGCCAGTACCCAGTAGTCAGCAGAAAGAGACAAAGCAGACCACAGTGGAAAAAGAGATTGTGGAAAGAGTAGGATGTGCGTGCAAAACATTAGCAAAAAGGGGTGACCTGCAAGAATGGCGTAGCGGCTTCACCAAAAAACGACGTCACAGCCTCTCCTAAGCTTTCCTTTTCTCCATGCAACAGGCACTGCTGTATGAAGTTTCAAAATGCTGAGCATGGTTAGCTTTTTTATATATTCATTTAAATAATATATAAAGTAGTGTATCTGCAGTGTATTCATGTTTGGAAGACCATACACCATAGGACCAAAAGCCTGGCTAATACCGCTGGTGCACCAAAATCAGAACACAATCTTTTACTTTCATTTTTTTGCCTGCTACCAGATTTGCTGGCATCATGAAAGGCACAACGTTCTGGTAAAAATATTTTGAGTGCACGGTAACGTCTTTTTTTTCAGGTGTACGCTAAGGTTGGAGTTGTCATGCGGCATGACGTGAAATGTGTCAATGAAAGCAACGTTTGCCTTTTTCTCTGTGGTGTAGTCTGAGGAGAGGAGCGTGTGTACTGTGTCTGATGTCTGGTTCCTTTTTTTTCTTCTCAGCAATCAAAGGCCTCACCAGCGGCTCCACTCACAATGGGCGCCTACAGAAACTGTATTGTATTCCAAACTAGCACCTTCTATTTAAACAACATACAGATGCAATAATTGCTACAGCAGGTGATTTAGCAGTCACTAAAACCCCCGTGTTATATCTCGTTACATGTTGAAAGTCGCTGGTGTGCCGTTGAGTAAGCTCGTATGAACATTACTCTTGATTTCTGTATCACACGTGTTAAAGGCTGTATTAACAACACAGATTTTTCTGTACCCATGCCTAGAGTGAAGAACTCTCTAGCAAGGGCGGATCAACAGCAACAGTCTGCGTAAGGCGCCGGCTAAAGCGGCTGTTGGCGGACAGCTTAGCCATTTAATCATTCTGAGCTTCGAATCATTTTTATTTATATTTATTGTTCTTCAATCATATCACGAGGTGTGAGTTATGTTGTCGTAACTGAGTATCCACGTTTTATTTTGTTCCCAAACCATATATATCACTTTGTGTAAAGTATTGAAGTAGCGGAACTTTGTGCTATATTCCTAACCACTACACAATAAGGTATTTGTTTCGGAAGTTTTTTTGTTGCCCTGCCATTTCACTACGTGTAAATTGTTTAGGCACGTAAACTTATACTGCTCTTCTAACCACCGTACAATTATTTCTGTATGTACACGTTTTTTTCTTGTGTTCATAACCATTTCCCTAAATGCGAGTTTATGTAAAGTCACTTATATCATACAGCACTCACAATTACCACTCAACCACTGTTTGGTTTCCAACCTGCTCCTATTTTATTGTTCCTCATTTTTTTCACTACCTTTGAAATATTTAGAGTGACATTAAGCTGTCTTGCTCTTGTGAACACGTAGCATTCAATCATTTCTGTGGTTCCACAATTTTTTTGGGTTGTCTTCTAACCATATCACTTCGTGTGAGATATTTAAATTTGCATAACCGTCTTGTTTTCGTAACCTCGGTTGACTTGCTTGCTTTCTTTCCTAATTTTCGGCAATCTTTCTGCTGTGTGTGAATTATTTATTGTCGCGCAAATTTGTGCTATTTTTGTTATTATAAAATCTGTACCCTTTAAGGCAAGGTAGATAGGCATAAAAACTTAAGTGGTTGTGTTGCAAAAGCATATTGCATACTTTTGAAGTCAATATAAAATATTTTACCTGAACTCTTTTGTGTTTTATGTCTACTTTGAAACCCTTCTTTCCGCCCAGCTGTACTTATTTACAGCTAGCTTGGCAAGACCATCATTTTCATTAGTTTTGAATTGTTTCTCTTCTAGTTTTTTAACAGAAGGCCAGTGCAGCCGTGCTGTGTAATGAAACATGAAACATGAAATGCGGTGACACTGGTGAGGTTCCCTTTGTGTCATTGGCTCTTGTATTGATCAGGGCTGGCTTGCTGTTACTTAGTTCCACTTGTTGTCGATGGAACATTTCTTGTTTGGAGCTGTGATTTGTGTGCTTCTGCAAGGAGTTTGTGGTCAGCTTGGCTCTTCACATTAAACTTCATGCAGTATAAATCACACTACTCTAGTGATCACAAAACAAGTAACAAAAAACTGTGCTGAATAAAGACATGTATTTGTAGTGCAAGTGCCCATGACACGTAGGCAACCACACAAAGAGGGCTGGCCAAGCTCCTAAATAATTTATAAAGAATGTAAATTTATTGCATACAGGTTCATCTCAACAATATAAGACTAACGTAGACTAGATAAGGATTTAACAAAGTAATGTCTGTGCCAAAGACAGCAAAACAATGTAGAGTAGCACACCAATACGTCTTGCGTGCGGAACACTACAATATCCATAAGCTGTGCCACTAAGGCAACACCCCCAAATAGCGTATAAAAGTACCATGAGAGGTCTATGCGACGTTATACTTCGTGTGATTTGGACCGGTTTGCAGTTGTAGGAACGTTGAGTATACGTAATTTCGACCCCAAAGTCCCGTTGGGGTCGAAATTACGTATGGTAATGGTAAACTGAAAACCAGGATTCTTGAGAAACCAACGGACAGGCAACAGTACCTAGACTACACTAGTCATCACCCATGGCACTGCAACCAAGGTATCTTTGCAGGGCAGGCTACCAGACTATGATGAGTATGCAGTGATAACACAGACTATACAAAAAAAAATTAATTAACTAATACCCACCCTGGCAAGCAGAAATCACCCGGTCAGCTTGCTTGATATGGCTTACGAAAGAGGACTCAAGATAGAGAATGACGAAGTGCTCAAACAACGACGTCAAAACGAAAGCACCCGAAAACCAGCCCTAATAACCAAATTCTCAAACGCGCTGCCTAACATTAACAACATCCTGCGCAAATACTACCCCATTCTAGCCAGTAATTACCGACTTAAAAATATGTTTCCTGATTCACCAAGTGTTACCTACTGAAGAAACAAGAAAATAAAAGACATTTCAGTGCACGCCTAAATTGGCGCTTCCAAGGAACCAGTCATCAGCCCTCTCCTCCGCCCTATCTTCAAGCTTCACAAATTCAAGCTTCACTTGCAATTCTTCTAACATTCTGTATATGCTAGAATGCTCATTATGTCAAAAGCAGTACATTTGAGAAAAGAGTCAACGTATGAACTTACGCTTAATAAACATCGGGCCGGCACTCATAACTGTGCCTCCAAACAGTCGCGCAACACTTCAGCCAGCCGAACCACAATTTCGATGATCTCAAGTTCCATGTTCTGCTTCCAAATTGTAAGTCTCCAAGGGACCAGAAATACAGAGAATCCTACCTAATCCATAAATTCAACTGCCTGGAGCCGGCTGGAATCAATGCCTCGAAAGGCATCTTAGAAACCTTACGGTGTCTGAATCGAACAGAAATAAAATACTCTTACAAAAAGTGGGCATCTCCATTCGCAACATTCCTGCCTGCCCATCACGAAAGCTGATACTAGAATACAATTATTGTGTTTTTCTTCCTTTTTTCTTCTCTCCTGCGCCCAGCCGATTTCTACATAACACGCGCATACGCCTCCCTTGACCTTCGGCATTTCCTAATAATAGCTCCTTTACACACACACGCCAAAGGAAAAAGGAAAAAAGAAAAAAAGCAAGAAAACAGAAAAGAAGTCCTTGAATGTACCGCTAAGCTCCCAGTGGGTTGTACCCGCGCATACCCCTTCTATTCTCGTGCGAACAATGACCTCCCCAGTCGGAATTCTTCGAACTATACGGGCTGTTGCTTTTTACGAGTTTTCCCTCTTACACACAGTTCAGTAACCTTTCAATTGCACCCCCAAGCCGCCCCTCTCGTCCCCGAACTTCCTGGAAGCTTCCTTTGAGGCCCCCCGGAACCACCGCAGTCCAGATTAAACCATTCCTCCCTGTTTTCTCCCACCCTCTCGTAGTCTTCCTTCTTTCTCCACTACGAGGTCCTGTCACAATAACCACACCTCCCTTTCTCTCTCACTATTTCGCTCCTTTCAACCGACCGTTTACCCACTCTGCTGTCCTCCTTCCGGAGCCGCTATTAACAACCTCCCCCCTCTCTCTCCAACTCAATCTATATCTATAAAACAGTGTGCCAGAGATGAACCCCGATGGCTTGAAATAGACAAATCTCCTTGTAGAAATGTTGGCAGAGGTCTCAGGCTGCTACCTTCTCTAAAGTTTTATTTCTATCGGGTGGCCATCTTCAAAGCCCTCTCGTTCCCTATATAAACTGTTTATTGGTTTATTCTGAATTGCTGTTTATTCATTCTATTGTTTATTGAAAACTGTTTATTGGCCAATAAACAGTTTTGTTAGAGGCTATATCCATTTTTACTATTTGCTATGGCAACCAAAGACAGCCCTTCTCGCAATCAAAGTATATATATATATATATATATATATATATATATATATATATATATATATATATATATATATCTGAGACAGGTCTTCCTCAGGTTTTCCTGAGGAAGACGCATGGTAGAGAACACAACAAAACTTCGAACAGGGGAGGAACCACTATTGTTGCCAACCTTTCAGTAGAGACTTCCTTTCGTCAAGACAACCCGTCGTGTGGCTGACATGTTTTATATCGGGGTACGTCCCCAGGTGAGAGGAGAGAAGGAAGTGGAATGCAGGAACCAGATTGGTTTGGGACTATGCAGCGCTACATATTGAGGGGGAAAGAAGGTTGTATTGTTTCAGCCGCCATTTCGTTAAAAGGGAAGTCAGGTGTGCTGGATATTCTGGGAAATTCGTAGAGGGAAAGAATGATATGGTGTTCTTGGCCACGCCGCGAGGCCTTCAGAAAAGTACTCAAGAACGCCGGAAGCAGAAAAAGTGGTGAGAGAAGTTCTTATCTTAAGGTACCTTCAAGCCTCAAGTCACAATAAAAGGTAAGGCAAGGGGGAAAATAACTCGTTCCAGGGAAAAAGAAAAAAACAAAAAAACCACACTCACAAACACACGCAAAAGATGCCGCACAACTGAAATGGCATGTGTCGCCAGCAGCAATATTGCTGTAACAGGCTTTTGTGAAAGTGAATCACTAAAAGTAGCTTTAGAAGGGCGTACTGTTCACAACACGAAGCGGAGGAAAAAACAGCAGAACGGAATAAAAATAAATTGGAATTCTAGAGAAGAGGATGTAGGGATACGTGCTCTTACTAATATGAGAGCTAAGAAATGAAAACAAAAGGAATTCGGTGACAACATAAGAAGCAGAGATAGGGGTCATATTCTTTAAATAAGGTGCAAGAAAGCCAATGCCTAATTCTGTATTTCGTGTGGATATTGTAAAGATTCCAAGTTGCCCTAGACAACAAATTTGGCTGATTCCATGCAGTTGTATATGTGAAATAAATGTGATTCTCTGTATTTTCTGTCCATCGAAGACAGAAAATATCAATGAAGTATATAAAAACTTGGGGTCATTAAATTTGTGGCATGGTTGCTTGAAATGCTGCACTAGAGGTAATGAAGTAATGGAGGGTTTTCTAAGAGTATCAGCCCAGTGACCGTTAAGATGCCGACTCATAGGCAAACTGGATTCGGTTATACATTGTTTCTGACACGTTGAGCAATCTAAGAATCACACAATGCTGTATGAAGTGCTCGTAAAACGAATAATCTTGGTACCATAATTACTCGTTCTGCTTTTTACAATGCAGTCTGTCTGCAGGTGACAGCAAGTTTACATCTGGGAGGAGAACAGCTGGCTGTGACTGGTTTCTGTGAAGGCCCTTTTTTAGCATGCCCTAACATAGCTGTAGGTTCCCATTTCTTCTATAAGTTCCCCATGGTGCTTCGGGAATGCCTTTATAGGTCGGTCATTACTAGCGAAAATGGGAGAGTATTTCCTCAGGGTATTGTTTACGTTAGGGAGAGTGTTTGCAAATTTTGTTATTTGGCAAGGCGGCCTAACGCTTTCACTTTGTCGCTGTTTGTTAAGCACTTCATCCCTTTTGAGACTAGATACAAGTTGGTACGCCTGAAGCAGCGATCTTTTGGAGGAGTTCCTGTTCATAAGGGTGGACTTGAGATTGTATAGGTGCTCTACGTAGTCCCTGTCACCACTGCTTACTCTTCTAAGTGTGGTGACCTGTCCTACACAGATCCCTTGTTTGCAGTGTCTCGCCTAATGGGTTTTATTCTAGATACTGCTGCCTGTGTGCTGGTTTTCTAAAAGCGTGGTTTTGAGTATACCGTTGTCTTAAATGACGGAACTATCGAGAAAATTAACTTCCTTTTCAGAATGCTAACATGAGAATTGAATAGAGGGACGCCAAGAATTGAGATGAGATAAACGGTTTTACAGTCGAGCGATCGTGTTCCCAAATAATGAAGACGCCGTACACGTAGAGGAGCTAAACCTGAGCTTTATTCAGAAAAAAATTTAACAGGGTGGCCCCAAGTCGCCCTTGAAGCCACACGTATTTTAAATCAGAATGCCGACAGGAGAGTCTCGTTGAATTGATACAGAAATAAGGTTTGGCAGAGGCAGACAAGCATGCAAACAAAAGTCAAGCGGAGAATGTGTAGGTCATTTGTTATCCTTGAAACTTATACTGATTTTCAAAAGGGAGGAAGCGGAGAGAAGCACGCGTGCTGGTTGGGATGAGAACTCACGATCTTCAGAATAAGGGTCTAGTGCGGTGACCCTACCCTAACGGATGGGCTAAGCTGCCCAGCACTTTTTCGGGAAGTAATGTTCAGCTAATTGTTTCATGTGCTTGGGGGTGGCATCTAGGACAACTCCGTTATACTCCGCGTGAAAGCAAATGTGCGCTCAATACGGTGAAGTCGGCTCCCCTGTCTGCAAGACTAACCACATCACAACCATCGATAGACAACTGGACGTCCTATGTATTCTTCCTCGAATTTCGGGGATGTCGGGGCGTCGTATCTCGCATTTTGCGTGTTTACGGTCGCGCACTGTGCGTGGTCGTTGTCGTCATTATAGCTGCAGGCTCAGGCATGTTGGATGCGCCTTCCGCCGTGGGGCTAACGTTGTGTTCTGGCAGCAGGTCAAGGTTAAATCGGATCTTCGGGCTTGGAGCATGTCGTGAATCACGGTCATCGATACGTCCTTGCGTAGTTGGAGGGTTTCCCGTTTCTTGCCGTACTGAAAATTTACCTCCAGAAGAGGCTGCTTTTATTTTCCCCTGCGTAGGCTAGCGAATCTTCCTCGCGTGAAACCAATGTTGATTCAACAGATTGGCAATTGGTATGGCTACGGCAATGGTCAATGCTTGAACACCTTGGTCCTCGGTTGTAGCTGGATAGGTGTTCTCAGATCTCCCAAGGGCGGTGGCCGGATTACGGGCATCTTGCGTAACGCAGACGCCACGCAAACCGGGCGTATTGTAAGGGCAGCGAGGGTAGATTTGGTTGGCCGATCCGCAGTGGTAGCATAGAGGACGTTTATGGGGATTCGCAATAAGTTCGTCATTTATGGCGTCTGCTTTTGGAATACTGGGGTCTGGCGGGGGACAGTGTACGGAGTATACAGCGAGGCCTTTCGACAACACGTTGGAGCTCGGCTTTTTCGACGAGCAGCTTCTGTATAGGTCGTAGTTTGCGGCTCACGGAGTGCGTCCGATGGTGCAGAATTTAGCAGGGCGTATTGAACCACTTCTAGCATTATGTCGGTCAAGGAAAGCGACTTGTGGTTGCGGCGTTGTCAGGAAATGTTTCCTCAGTTATTTGAGAACGACGGCTAGGATTGTTTACGCATAGCTTCCGCGGCAATTGCCAGTGCGTTGATGAGGTTTGCGGAACACGCTTGAGTGCACGATCGTACTGCGTCAAGAGCACGTCAATGGCGCTCTGGATGATGGAAAACTCGGCCACGAGCTCAGCGACGGTTTTCGTGGGGTTGCAATTTCGTCCAAAAAAGAATCTTGTTAATTGCACCGAATAACAAAGCGTAGCTTCTTCTCTTCTGACATTTGGGGGTCACCTAGTCGGAACAACATCTTCACCACTTCAACAAACACTAAAGCACCTTCGTTGGGGGTGCTGAATTTGTGTCTGCAACAATAGCTATGATTGTTCTTTGCGCATGACAGTTGGGCACGATTTCAAAATTTCTGTTTTAAACATGCTTCATGACGTAAGCGAGTTACGTTATTTTCAAATCAGACTCGAATTGGGTCTCCGGAGTAAGAAAGTTTTGCCTCAGCGTTTATGGATCATCCCAACGTGTAAACCTTCTGACGCACCAAAATTTCTTAAGCCCCCCTTCCGGGTCTAACCCAGGGAATCCTCGAAATAATGGGGGTTCCCGAGGTTACTCCTGAATGGCGGGATGATTGGCTTGCTTCAGCAAGGTGCTGGTCGCGACGTATTTCTTATTCACTTTCTTTGGTAGCAGACCTAGCTCGTGTGCGATGCCTTGAGGTTGGCGGTTGGTACGAATGGGACTTGCTTGGCGACTTGCGTATAGTTTATGGTGCGTATACAGTCAGGATCAAGTTGAAGGATATCGTGAGGGCGCTCACCGAGGAAGATGATAGCGCCGTTTGGTGGTACATATTTTTTTATTGGCGAAGATGACATCAAGCTACTTCCCTGACCCCTTGGTTTTTGCATGAAATTCCCTCACCTACTTCTCCAAATGCCGACTGCCGCAGGTTTTTTTATGCCGTTTTGGATGAAGTAGCAAGTTACAATTTTTTACGCTGAAATACCCCAGCATGCCGACATAGTTGCCCTGAGGAGGCAACGTTTCAGTCTGAAGTATATCGTAGGCGGACGAAAGTCCCGGGCGATTCGAGTAGCGTGAAGCCTGGGGAGAGGCGAAGCATGCAGTATATAGGTGTATTCTTGGCGCCTTGGCATTTATGCCAACAGAGATGAAACCGTGGGGGGGGGGGGGGGGATGGAGAAGGTATGCAGCTTTTCTGTAAAGGTGTCTTGTCTTTGTAGCACAAGCTCTCTAGCGCGAGGCGTAAACGAGTGTCCTAGTGTTTTAGTACGCGTTAAGAAGCACTCCAGTGCCAGGCGTAAACGACTGTCTCAGTGTGTTTTCAAGTACGCGTAATGTTCTAACTTGAGGCGTAAGCGACTTTCCCAGTGTTTTTTTACCGTGGCTACACGAGGCGACGATTACGGTGATGACAACGACACAAGATGCCAGTACCCAAGCTCCTTTGCCTCGAAAAAAAAGAAAAAAGCAAAAAGAAACGAGCGTGGTCGTTATCGTTTCTGATTGCCGTGCCCGCACTTCATGAAACAGAAAAGGGAGAAGCAAACCTAGCATATTCTCCATGTGGCTTATGCTTGAAAGGTTCTCGCGAAGGCGCTGTCATCGCGTTTGGTCGGCGCTCCAGCGATGACGTTCAAATTGATTGCGACTATACACAGCCCCTCTACGAGATGTCACGTAGCCAAAGAAAACGCATCTGTCTTGAGGGACAAGCGAATTTATTCGAGTGAACTTGTGGTGCTCTAACAACTAAACATATACAGGCAACAAAGCATCAGTCAAGAAAGGGGCGTGCGTAGACTACTGCTGGCGACTAAAATGCCACGGATGATGCCCTAAAAGTATTTATCTTTCGGCGGGGTTCTTTCTCAAATCGTCAAATTACAACAACTCCGAAGGTCAAAGAAAACTATTGTAGTCTAGTGAAGTCGGGCGCAAACATTCTCCTGATCAAAATAAGATAGCGGCATTCAAAAAAAAGCAAAGGACTTTGCTTGAAACACTGATGAAAAGCCCGGTGCCGCCGGGTGCAAACGTAATAAGAAGTATAAACATAATGCATATCTCCCATCAATCTATATACAAACCACGACCAACTTTACTTCAAGTATAGTTGGTCATGATACAAACACAGCAGCTTTATAAGCCTAAAGCGGCTTAACAATGCGATTTGTCCTTGGGAAGGAAGCCAAATTCCCCCCCCCCCCACTTAGAAATGTTTAACCCTTTGTTATCTATGGACCATACCTATTTCCTGCTCAGTTGCTACCTCTTGTGCAATGCTCTTTTGTGTACTGTGTCTATTCTCCCCATCCGCGGTGGGCATACCCAAAACACGTTCTTCGTTCATGCCTATATAGATCCCTCTGAATCAGTCTCCCCAAAAACTGAATCCCTTATTGTATACTTTTCCCTTCCTTTTGAAACCGCCATTGTCTAGTCTTCCGCCCTTGCATCCCATGCCAGCTACGTTGCCCCGTCCTGGAGCAACCGTGACTGCGGCCTTGTAAATACGACCCCTTCCTCTCTCTCTCTCCCTCTCTCCTTTCTCTCGTTTTTTTTGTTGGTGTTATTACACAGGAATAGCCCGACGGCGTGCATCATCTCCGTTTTCGAAACATCTTTTGATCCTTCTCACAGTTTTATATGTATATATATATATATATATATATGGAGCAGTTGAACTTTTGAAGATGGTAGAGAGCACAAGAAAAGAAACCTTTGATCAAAGTAAAAGCGCGATTGTTGCCAACGTTTAAGCAAAGAGACTTGCTTTCGTCAGGGCAATATCTCGCCTGGCTGACACGCTTTATATAGGGGTAGGTCCCAGGTGAGAGGGGAGAAGGAAAGAAGGAAGTGAAATTGACGAAGCGTATTGGTTTGGGAGTATGTCGGAGGAGATATTGTAGGGCAAAGAAGGTTGTATAGTTTGAGCCGCGAAGAGAGGTCACAGGGAAGTCAGTCGGGGGTTGATATTCGGGAAATTTTTGGAGAGAAAGAATGAGAGAGTGTTTGTTGAGCCGCCGCGGGGCATACGGAAAGGTTCTCAGAACCACCGGAAGCAGACCAGGCGGTGAGAGTGGGGTCCTTATCAGAAACTATCTGCAAGCCACAGGCCAAAAGAAAAGGTAGAGAAGGGGGGAAATAACTAGGTCAAGGAAAAAAGAAAAGAAGTGAAAAAAAAACAGGGAGGGAAACCACACAAACCCACACATAAAAGAAAAAGCAATGACCGGGCAACTGAAATGGCACGTGTTACCCACGGCAACATTCCTGGAACAGGCCTGTCCTTAAACTCAAAAACGAAAAGATACAGTTAGAGTTATATAGATAAATCTAACTTGATATATTTTTCATATATATATATATATAAATATAGAAAACAAGGGTTGGCAGTCAAGAAAACGTCGGAAAGCAAAGGGGAGGTTGTGGCGGGTCATAGAAAGAGATGAAAAATTTTTTGAGTCGGAAAGAAAGTGGTGAAAAAATGCCCGCCGGGTGGGATCCGAACCCATGACCTCCAGAATACCGGTCTGGTGCGATAACCACTACGCTACCGGTGGGCCTGTTTCCCCAGCAATTTGTCGGGTATTAAGGTATTTTTGTTTCCTGCACTTGGGGGTGGTAGCCAGCACCACTCGGACTATATATATATATATATATATATATATATATATATATATATATATATATATATATATATATATATATATATATATATAGCGGGAAACAAATTCTTGGACACCGGTAAGTATAATGAAGAAGATGAAACACGTCGAAAGAGGACAGGTTTTAACGTTTCGACCGGGGACCGGCCTTCGTCCGAATATATATATATATATATATATATATATATATATATATATATATATAGATTGCGAGAAGGGCTGTCTTTGGTTGCCGTAGCAAATAGTAAAAAATGGGTATAGCTTCTAACAAAACTGTTTATTGGTCGACGTTTCGATCGGATGCCGATCTTTCTCAAGACAACATTTCGTATTTCTGTGCACGTATTTATAAGCTCGTCGTCCAATGACGCCGAAAAAAGAGAGAGGGGGGATTTGGGGAGCGAGGTAGCAACAAACACGCTCTCGGCGAGGTGAGGTGAAGGTTTGCAAAAAAGAGAGAAAAAAAAAGAGAGAAAATGCAAAACCAAAAACAAACCTAAACATGCAGAAAAGGGAGAGAAGTACACAACTCTTTCAAAAACACTGTCCTCCATCGTTCGTCAGCTTGTAGAACGAGTGACAGGTAGCGCCCACTTCAGAGGGGGGCCGCTCTGCTTAAGAAACGAAAGCGCAAAGCAGTAACAGGGACGTTCTCACACCATCACTGGGAGGCACAGAATTCTAATGGTCACTGACCTTACGGGAAGAGTTTACAGGAAGCGGTCGCAGCCGCACACATATCTCAGTGACGCCAACCCCACAAAACAAACAGGCAGGCTCGTTAAGAGTGTAGGTACGATCTCCGCACTGTGGCTCAAAGCATGCACGATTCTGCCTACCGGCAGGACGGGCGAAAGCCATTCATCATTCTTAGCTCTATTCTTCTTCCCTGCCCGGGCAGCCGACAGGGTCGTCCCTGACCATGAACCAGGGAGAAGGAGCTTAACTAATCCTCTCACCGCACGCGGGAGTCGCGCGGGTCCTTTGTTGGAGTAAACGGCGGCGGGCGCCTCGATGTTGTCTGTGGCATATGCCGCCTGTGCGGACACCCCAGGAAGGGAATAAATAAAATAAGAATAGCTTGATTACTTGTTTAAACAACACAGAGACTTAATTTAGATAGGGGATTATTCTGCAGCCAGATTATCAACAGCATGTATAGACGACATAATGCCCGGGCTAACATTCATTCCTGCCTTTACGGTGTTGAATTAGTAAATAATGTAAGATTCACGTTGTTCGCGTTCTCTTGTAGTAGAAAATCCACTCTGTAAAAGTGTGACCCTGATGGAGTCGAACGGGTGGTTTTCGGAGTTAATATGTCGTGATAAGGGTAGATCCGGGAGTGAACGAACATGTGCGCGATGGTTGTTGAAGCGCATGCGGAATGCCGTGTCCGTCTGGCCAATGTATTGGATGCCACAAACACCGCACTCCAGAAGGTACACCACATTAGAAGAGTCGCAGTCGAGTGTCGCGTGAATTAGATGCTTGAAATTTGAGTTGGTGCTTTCTGCCACCGTGGTTGTCTGCATGTGTTTACATACGCGGCACCGTGCCTTTCCGCATGGTCGACACCCACCCTTGGGTGCCCTCTCAGTTTTGGCGTGTACGAGGTAATCTTTAATATTTTTGGGGCGCCTGTATACGACCCGAGGAGGGGTGGGGAAGATTTTCGAAAGCCGTTCACTCTGTTGTAGCATGTTGAAGTGCTTTTTCAAGATTTTGTTTATGTTTGGGGAGTTGCCCCCGAACGTCAAAACTAGGTTGCCTCTCCCCTTCTGGTTTAGTTCCCTTTCATGGTGCAGCAACTCTTGGCGATCAAGGTTGACCGCTTTGCAAATAGCGTCGTTGACTATGGGTGGTGGGTATTGTTGCTTCGCGAGTACATTGCGCAAGTTTTCTGCGTTTGCTTCGAAGTCCTCGGTGCGGGAACAAATTCTCCTAAATCGGTGGGCCTGCGAGTATGGGATACTCGTTTTGCAGTGGCGCGGATGACAACTGTCGAAGTGCAGATACTGCTGCCTATCGGTAGGTTTTTTGTACACGGTAGTGATCAGTTCTCCTTTGTCTGTATTTATATGCACGTCAAGGAAATTGATTTCCGTGGTTGAATACGTATAAGTGAATGCGATGCTTGGATGGGCCTTGTTGAAACACTCGATGAAGTCGATTAAGTCATCCTCCGTACCGGTCCAAATAAGGAATACATCGTCCAGAAAGCGTTTGTAAAAGAATGGCTTAATTTCGCGGGTTGACAGAAATTTTGTTTCGAGATCGTTCATGAATATATTAGCGTAGTTGGGTGCCTCGAGTACCCATCGCAGTGCCGTTTATTTGTAGGTAATACTGATTGTGGAATTCAAAGCTATTTAATTCCAGCACTAGCTTGGTCAAAGTTTCAATGACTTGTGGGCTTGGCGACTCCTGGTCCCGATGTATGGTATAGGATTCAACCAGGGCTTCAATCCCATCTCGGTGAGGTATATTTGTGTACAGAGAAGTTACATCTAGAGTTACAAGGAAGGCGCCATCAGGGATTTTTATGTTGTCGATTTCCCGTAGGAAGTGGTTAGTATCACGAAGATACGACGAATGGGTAGCGGGTATTTGCTTAATCAGGGAGTCTATGTAGCTTGATATTGGTTCGGTGAGAGTGCCTCTTCCCGAAATTATTGGCCTACCAGGGTTCCCTTCTTTATGAACTTTAGGCAGCATGTAAAACCTTCCTGGCGTTGCGTGTGCTGCTGTGAGTGCTCTACAGAGGCGTGGCTCTATTTCCCCAATTTTGACAAGATTATTTAGTGTTGTTGTTATTATTTCCTGATGTTCAACAGTTGGATCCGCGTCAAGTTTTTGGTAGAAAAGTTCGTTATTTAACTGACGGTGGCCTTCTTGAATGTAGTCTGGTTTACTAAGTATTACAATACCTCCACCCTTATCGGCCGGTTTTATGACAATGTCTGTTCGATCACCCAGTGCCTTAAGTGCCTCGCGCTCCTCTTTAGAAAGGTTCTGGGCCCCTGGTTTGCGAGCGTTATAAGCCCGCAGGACGTCTCTTTGAACGGCCTCAATGTACGAGTCCAAGTGTTTTTCCCGCTCTGATTTCGGTGTCCACTGCCGCCCTACATTGACGGAGGTTGGGGCAGTGCGCTCCTTGTCCGGCTTATCGAAAAAATATTCTTCTAGGCGTAAATTTCGTGAAAAATTGTCCAGATCTTTCACCAAGCTAAACTCATTGTATCGGCCGGTACTTGGGCAAAATGTCAACCCGCGCGAGATTAACGACCGCTCATGAATAGTAAGCTGTACCCCGGAGAGGTTAATTATGTTTTCATCTATGTTCTTTTGAGTTTTTGATATTTCTTTCGACTTGCAGGGTGGAACAGGGGGTGTAATTTTGGAATTTCCAATGTCTGTGTGGTGCGGAGCTGAATTGATTTGAGAAAACTCGTTTGAGTATGGAACAGAAAACTCGTTTGAGTATGGAACTTTATCCCTTGACAATTTTTTAATTTTGATTCTCATTATTTCATCTGTCTTCTTTTTCTCGAACAGTTCCAGTTCGCTGGCCTCCAGCGCAGAAAGGACAATATTATTCCTAGCACGAAGCTCCTCCGCCCTCAGAGACGCGAGTGTATTATCACAATGATCCACTACGATTTTAGTTAGCTGAAGTGATGCGGATTTAGGAGTTTCGTTCCAATTTTGTGTTTCACGTTTGTTAAACGTATGCATCGATGGTGTTAATGATAGAAGAAGGCCCCGAGGGGCGATCCCAGCCTTTAGGTATATTTTGAGTGTACGCACATGTAGATCATGGCGCACCCGCTTGTCAATTGTTTTCCTTATCTTAAAAAAATTAGGCGTCAGCAGCTGATCACGCGTGTCATCTGAGGGAGAGGAGGTCGGAACATTTGCGCGGCCAGTATGTCAATTCATGCAAATGCGACGTGCAGAGCCACAGTGTTTTCGGAGATCGTACCTTTTGACGGCGGGGGTGGCAGGGCTTTTCTCGTTTTCTGGACTGGATTCCAGAATCTCGCAGTCTCTCGCGCTCGGCTGGGGGTCAGAAGGTTGTGGGCTCGTTGAAGTCCGTGAGTTGAGTTCTGATTTCCCGGGCTTGGGCTCGATCGTCTGCAGGTTTTCCGACGGAGATGCGCTTGTGGCTGAGAGCCCTTGGTCCGGGCCTTGGGGTTGTTCAGGTGGTGCGCTGTTTGATCTGGCGATGGGTTTGGCTGGTTGCGGTGCTTTACGAGGCTTTTGGGGTTTTTTGTTGATAGCCCCAGAAAGAACGCTGCAAGGTGTTTCGCTGGGTTTCCACGTGGAGTCCGCAGACGCTGCGTCACCTTTCTGGGGGGGTCACAGTTGTACGCGCACTCCCAGCTGTAAGCCTTTGGTGAACGTTCGGACGAGCGACCGGGCTGGGCGCCGGTTCTCTACTGCTAGCAGAGGGACTGTTCGAGACCACCTGGGCGAAGGATGGTATCACTAGCTGCAGCTGGCTAGTTGCACTGGGGCATGTGGGGTAGGCCGTATCGTCCATGTGAAGGCTGTTCATGCAGGGGGACGTCCGGGCTCGTCGGCGGTGGTTGGACGGTTACCTGGGGGAGGGCGTGGTCTCTCCAATCACCGATTTGGGGTTTCCGGATTCGCAGCAGCAGGTTGTACAAGTTCCAGGATAGTAGTGATACTCCCGTGAAGTTCGGTTGCAACCCATCCGCCGCCAACACCATCCGAGGGGAGAAGTGCTGCATAGCGTGATCGAGGTAGAATACTCCGGCCATTTCGTTGCACAAATCTACGAGCCGGCAGTTGAATGTGTGCGCCTCCTGGTTGATGATCCCTACTCTTCTCAAATTGGGCTGGTGTAGTCTCTCGTTAGGGCCCCGGGGCAGCACCAATGACACAAAAATGGTTCCAATGTCCGGTCTTTCGGCCTTGATGTGGTGAAGGAGGGTACGGTACCTTTGAATTGCTGTCTCCGCGCTCGTCCTCGCGAAGTCGTTAGTGCCCACGTGAAGGACGAGGAGAGACACCCCTCGGGGCACGAAGTCCAGCAGTCCCCCGACGTCGTCAATTCGGGCACCCGGCTGCGATATGAACGCTGGGGAGTCCGGGCTTGACGGGTCGAAGTGCGTGTGCAGGTGCTTCGTCTGGGAATCACCCACGACAGCACAGGTGGGTGCATGCTGAGGGAATTTCCAGATGATCCGTTTCGTAGAAGCGTTCTTTCTGGGGCTATCAACAAAAAACCCCAAAAGCCTCGTAAAGCACCGCAACCAGCCAAACCCATCGCCAGATCAAACAGCGCACCACCTGAACAACCCCAAGGCCCGGACCAAGGGCTCTCAGCCACAAGCGCATCTCCGTCGGAAAACCTGCAGACGATCGAGCCCAAGCCCGGGAAATCAGAACTCAACTCACGGACTTCAACGAGCCCACAACCTTCTGACCCCCAGCCGAGCGCGAGAGACTGCGAGATTCTGGAATCCAGTCCAGAAAACGAGAAAAGCCCTGCCACCCCCCGCCGTCAAAAGGTACGATCTCCGAAAACACTGTGGCTCTGCACGTCGCATTTGCATGAATTGACATACTGGCCGCGCAAATGTTCCGACCTCCTCTCCCTCAGATGACACGCGTGATCAGCTGCTGACGCCTAATTTTTTTAAGATAAGGAAAACAATTGACAAGCGGGTGCGCCATGATCTACATGTGCGTACACTCAAAATATACCTAAAGGCTGGGATCGCCCCCCGGGGCCTTCTTCTATCATTAACACCATCGATGCATACGTTTAACAAACGTGAAACACAAAATTGGAACGAAACTCTTAAATCCGCATCACTTCAGCTAACTAAAATCGTAGTGGATCATTGTGATAATACACTCGCGTCTCTGAGGGCGGAGGAGCTTCGTGCTAGGAATAATATTGTCCTTTCTGCGCTGGAGGCCAGCGAACTGGAACTGTTCGAGAAAAAGAAGACAGATGAAATAATGAGAATCAAAATTAAAAAATTGTCAAGGGATAAAGTTCCATACTCAAACGAGTTTTCTGTTCCATACTCAAACGAGTTTTCTCAAATCAATTCAGCTCCGCACCACACAGACATTGGAAATTCCAAAATTACACCCCCAATTCCACCCTGCAAGTCGAAAGAAATATCAAAAACTCAAAAGAACATAGATGAAAACATAATTAACCTCTCCGGGGTACAGCTTACTATTCATGAGCGGTCGTTAATCTCGCGCGGGTTGACATTTTGCCCAAGTACCGGCCGATACAATGAGTTTAGCTTGCTGAAAGATCTGGACAATTTTTCACGAAATTTACGCCTAGAAGAATATTTTTTCGATAAGCCGGACAAGGAGCGCACTGCCCCAACCTCCGTCAATGTAGGGCGGCAGTGGACACCGAAATCAGAGCGGGAAAAACACTTGGACTCGTACATTGAGGCCGTTCAAAGAGACGTCCTGCGGGCTTATAACGCTCGCAAACCAGGGGCCCAGAACCTTTCTAAAGAGGAGCGCGAGGCACTTAAGGCACTGGGTGATCGAACAGACATTGTCATAAAACCGGCCGATAAGGGTGGAGGTATTGTAATACTTAGTAAACCAGACTACATTCAAGAAGGCCACCGTCAGTTAAATAACGAATTTTTCTACCAAAAACTTGACGCGGATCCAACTGTTGAACATCAGGAAATAATAACAACAACACTAAATAATCTTGTCAAAATTGGGGAAATAGAGCCACGCCTCTGTAAAGCACTCACAGCAGCACACGCAACGCCAGGAAGGTTTTACATGCTGCCTAAAGTTCATAAAGAAGGGAACCCTGGTAGGCCAATAATTTCGGGAAGAGGCACTCTCACCGAACCAATATCAAGCTACATAGACTCCCTGATTAAGCAAATACCCGCTACCCATTCGTCGTATCTTCGTGATACTAACCACTTCCTACGGGAAATCGACAACATAAAAATCCCTGATGGCGCCTTCCTTGTAACTCTAGATGTAACTTCTCTGTACACAAATATACCTCACCGAGATGGGATTGAAGCCCTGGTTGAATCCTATACCATACATCGGGACCATGAGTCGCCAAGCCCACAAGTCATTGAAACTTTGACCAAGCTAGTGCTGGAATTAAATAGCTTTGAATTCCACAATCAGTATTACCTACAAATAAACGGCACTGCGATGGGTACTCGAATGGCACCCAACTACGCTAATATATTCATGAACGATCTCGAAACAAAATTTCTGTCAACCCGCGAAATTAAGCCATTCTTTTACAAACGCTTTCTGGACGATGTATTCCTTATTTGGACCGGTACGGAGGATGACTTAATCGACTTCATCGAGTGTTTCAACAAGGCCCATCCAAGCATCGCATTCACTTATACGTATTCAACCACGGAAATCAATTTCCTTGACGTGCATATAAATACAGACAAAGGAGAACTGATCACTACCGTGTACAAAAAACCTACCGATAGGCAGCAGTATCTGCACTTCGACAGTTGTCATCCGCGCCACTGCAAAACGAGTATCCCATACTCGCAGGCCCACCGATTTAGGAGAATTTGTTCCCGCACCGAGGACTTCGAAGCAAACGCAGAAAACTTGCGCAATGTACTCGCGAAGCAACAATACCCACCACCCATAGTCAACGACGCTATTTGCAAAGCGGTCAACCTTGATCGCCAAGAGTTGCTGCACCATGAAAGGGAACTAAACCAGAAGGGGAGAGGCAACCTAGTTTTGACGTTCGGGGGCAACTCCCCAAGCATAAACAAAATCTTGAAAAAGCACTTCAACATGCTACAACAGAGTGAACGGCTTTCGAAAATCTTCCCCACCCCTCCTCGGGTCGTATACAGGCGCCCCAAAAATATTAAAGATTACCTCGTACACGCCAAAACTGAGAGGGCACCCAAGGGTGGGTGTCGACCATGCGGAAAGGCACGGTGCCGCGTATGTAAACACATGCAGACAACCACGGTGGCAGAAAGCACCAACTCAAATTTCAAGCATCTAATTCACGCGACACTCGACTGCGACTCTTCTAATGTGGTGTACCTTCTGGAGTGCGGTGTTTGTGGCATCCAATACATTGGCCAGACGGACACGGCATTCCGCATGCGCTTCAACAACCATCGCGCACATGTTCGTTCACTCCCGGATCTACCCTTATCACGACATATTAACTCCGAAAACCACCCGTTCGACTCCATCAGGGTCACACTTTTACAGAGTGGATTTTCTCCTACAAGAGAACGCGAACAACGTGAATCTTACATTATTTACAAATTCAACACCGTAAAGGCAGGAATGAATGTTAGCCCGGGCATTATGTCGTCTATACATGCTGTTGATAATCTGGCTGCAGAATAATCCCCTATCTAAATTAAGTCTCTGTGTTGTTTAAACAAGTAATCAAGCTATTCTTATTTTATTTATTCCCTTCCTGGGGTGTCCGCACAGGCGGCATTTGCCACAAACAACATCGAGGCGCCCGCCGCCGTTTACTCCAACAAAGGACCCGCGCGACTCCCGCGTGCGGTGAGAGGATTAGTTAAGCTCCTTCTCCCTGGTTCATGGTCAGGGACGACCCTGTCGGCTGCCCGGGCAGGGAAGAAGAATAGAGCTAAGAATGATGAATGGCACTCGCCCGTCCTGCCGGTAGGCAGAATCGTGCATGCTTTGAGCCACAGTGCGGAGATCGTACCTACACTCTTAACGAGCCTGCCTGTTTGTTTTGTGGGGTTGGCGTCACTGAGATATGTGTGCGGCTGCGACCGCTTCCTGTAAACTCTTCCCGTAAGGTCAGTGACCATTAGAATTCTGTGCCTCCCAGTGATGGTGTGAGAACGTCCCTGTTACTGCTTTGCGCTTTCGTTTCTTAAGCAGAGCGGCCCCCCTCTGAAGTGGGCGCTACCTGTCACTCGTTCTACAAGCTGACGAACGATGGAGGACAGTGTTTTTGAAAGAGTTGTGTACTTCTCTCCCTTTTCTGCATGTTTAGGTTTGTTTTTGGTTTTGCGTTTTCTCTCTTTTTTTTTCTCTCTTTTTTGCAAACCTTCACCTCACCTCGCCGAGAGCGTGTTTGTTGCTACCTCGCTCCCCAAATCCCCCCTCTCTCTTTTTTCGGCGTCGTTGGACGACGAGCTTATAAATACGTGCACAGAAATACGAAATGTTGTCTTGAGAAAGATCGGCATCCGATCGAAACGTCGACCAATAAACAGTTTTGTTAGAAGCTATACCCATTTTTTACTATATATATATATATATATATATATATATATATATATATATATATATATATATATGCACGCACTTGACCACAACGGATACTGCGGTCAGTTCAGCCTCTCACTTTCGTTTAAAAATTGGAGGAACCCTGAACTGTGATAGTTCCAACGTGGTATATTTGCTCGGATGTATGGTGTGCTACTTACAATACATCGGGCAAACAGAAGAGTCGTTCAGAACTAGTCACATTCCAAAACTGCCATCTCTCCCGTTGTCAAAACACATTAACCTTCCTGGGCAATCTTTTGAACAAATCAGAGCCACGATATTACAATCTTGGTTTCGCTCTCACCATGATCGACTAATCCGCGAGTCGTACCTTATTTAAAAGTTCAAATCCGCCTCCGCAGGCAATAATGAGGGTTTGGTGAAATTGTCGTCTTTGGTGGGTACCTAAGCCACTTTTACCTTTTTTCTATCTTTCCTTGTTTTTCCTTTCATTCGCCTTACCGAACACTGTCGGCCACCAAGCGTTCCCCCACCACCACCCTTTTCTTGCTTGTTTTTTTAGTTGAATAATAGCTGCATTCCCAGTACGCCTCCGCTCCCGCCTTCCACTCCAGTTCAGAAGTGGGGGCAATAACTACCGTTGGCAGTTATTGGCAGATAGCTGCCAACAGATTTGGCAGATAACAAATTTAACCCCCCTTTGGGGGGTTAAATTTGTTATCGTGAATGCGCCGTCAGCGCAGTCACTCACCATTTGCCATGAGCGCGGTTCCCCTCCCTTCCGCTTCTTGGACAGTTTAGTTCACCCTGAAATTTCTCATTCATTACTCACTTCTTTGCATGCCTCCATACTGCTGTGGCATGCTTTGATCATATACACGGAAACTTGTTGACCCTTACTGGCGACCGATTTAATAGTTGCTTCAACGCAGGACACACCTAGCTACTTCCTACATAGCTAAATAATTGGTTGCGTTGCTTGCACGTGCGCTCTTCTGTGACTTCTGTGAACTTCTAAATAGCCCTTACCTTCTCCACGCCGCAGGTAATTTGTATTTTCAGGAATGGATGTGTCACCGGTGGCCTCCGTTCAGTGTTTGCGGTTCTTGAACTTTGCAATTCGTGTGTCAAGACGTTCCCTGCACCATCCCTTTATTCGTGTAATTCGTACGAAAAGTGTTTTTCAACTGCTCTCTACCCTTTCTTTTTTTGTGGATGAACGAAAAGTGTTTTTCAACTGCTCTCTACCCTTTCTTTTTTTGTGGATGAAGTTGTATATTGCTGTGTTTTTAGAAAAGAGTTCGTCGTCTTTGGTACCGCATCTTCTTTATTTCTTTTGCTGTGGAGAGTTTGCGAGGAGCAGAACGGCGCGAAAGTTTGTAGGCACATGTATAGTGCCCTCCTTTCCCTGTTCCCTCGCCAAAACCTTCCAATGTTCTTAACAAAGTTGAACTGTAGCACACCTTCTGCGCCTATATAAGCGTGCATGATTGTACGTTGTATGTTAATCAAGATGAAGACTGGTCCTCCAATCGAAACGTTAGTAAACCACTGTTGTTGTTTTTAATCGTGCGTGTACCATTTTCTCAACCTATATATATTTGTATTTTATGTTTATATATATCATAGAGTTTCTCAATATTACCTAGAGCGGAAAGTGTCGCTGCGATCGCACGCCGACATGGGAATTGTGGGTAGTGTGCGAATCGGATTGGCAGCCAGTGGCTAGTACAAAGGACTATGGATTAGGCTTCTCGCTCTGAAGTGCTTGTTAGTTCTGTTTTCGGTGTGCGTTTCCGTTTTCGGGATTCCAATTTCTGGCATTCAATGGCTATCACAGATATGTCTATATAACAGGGTGATTAGCACTTAACGCATGTGCTCGCGTTAGCGGCGAGTTTCTTAAGATGAAGGGGTGACCACATGCAGTGACGGCGACAAGCGACGCCGAAAACGTAACTCAAAAGGTACAACAGCAGAGAGTACTGGGTGACAGCGACAAGCGAAAAAAAAATTAATACACTGCCGCCAATGTCCTCTGTCGTCGTCGCTCGTCGCCACAGTTCACTGTATAGCCGCTGCCGCTCGCTTGTGGGCTGCTTCTGGCCAGCAAAAAGCGAGCGAACGTCCCAGCGGCCTGTTCATACCGCTTGCCGCCGCCGCGCACACTACAGCCACTAAATAAGCTATGTTAGCCCACACTATCCGTTTTCTGCACACATTCAGTTACGATTTTCGCATCGCTCGTCGGCGAGGCTGCGTTTAGTTACCCTTTGAAGCATTCACTGCCTTGGCCAAGCGCAATGAGACAACACATAGCTACTCGACAAGCCAGGATTTATTTGCCATTTAACGCATTCATGCAATTTCATCGCGCGTGCTTGAAGACTTACTTGCGGTAATAGGCATCGCCTCTAAGTTTATTTAAATCTGCTTGGACAAAGCAAATAAATACGACGCGATTCCATCATTCCTGTATCTCTACGTTGCATCTGTTCTGCCCACGACCGCCTGCTGAAACGCGTAGCATACGATAATAATACTGTATTGAGAGGAAGCAAGAGCACAGTTTCAGACAATCTAAACATTTTTTTCAGCAAAATATTAGAAAAAAATCAAGGAAAAGCTCACCCAGTTTGGAGTATGTAATAATATAAAAATAAATCCGGGACGGCCCGCTGTATCTGGTGGCGTGAGACAAAGGCAGCACTTCTGCTTTTTTTTCTTTGTAACACCCAAATTTGTTTGGAAACATAAGCCCTCAAACACGGTGTCTTATACAAAATAAAATTTGTTAACAGCGGCACTTTTGGCAGCAATTTTTTAAACAAAAACTCAATTTACGTAGCCACAAAGTCGTTGCCGGCCAAGCCACGCCGAACTTCCGGCCGAACTACACACTATGGCGGCACTCATGGAGGCGTAGAGCGCCTCCGCCGAATCACGTTGACGCTAGCGCCAGATTCCACTCTAGGTGAGTTAATGAGAAACTCTATGATATATATATATATATATATATATATGTATGTATATATATATATATATATATATATATATATATATATATATATATATATATATATATATATATATATATATAGATATATATATATATATATATATATATATATATATATATATATATATATATATATATATATATATATATATATATAGATATATATATATGGAAAGCCCTGAGGAAAGCAAGTTCTCTTTGCTGAAACGTAGGCCACAATCGTGCTTTTACCTTGTTCGAAGTTTTTCTTCTCTTGTATATATATATATATATATATATTGTTTTTATATATATTCATATATATTATTAAATGTATATGTATGTATCAGCGATTGTCACCATGGCTTCCCTCTGCCCTTTACTTCACCCATACGTCACGCACATTGTCCCCAATGTCCTGAAGCCTCAGCTTCGTCTTGTTTCGGACAAATAAAACATCAGTATTCTGTCTAACAGTACAAGACGAGTACGTCGTCATGATGGTTAAGGTATTTACAGGGAAATCCGCATCAGAGGAGTGGTCACGTCGTCACAAAAGGACAGGTTCTCCTCGCCGGACCTAACCTAGCCAAGCAACAAAGTACACATTCCCATTCCTTATGAAAGTGTGTTTAATCTATTCATTGCTCCACTTGAAATATTTCTAGGAATATTAAGGAACATACACAATTGTCCTTATATAGTTTATCTTCTTGAATGTACTGCTTCCAGGCAACTAAATACACTCTCAAAAATACATTTTTCACCCGTTTTAGTAACCACGGGGCGTACGTTACTTGTGTGTACCATGTTGCCGATTCGGGAATCATGCGAGCTAAATTTAAACAAATGCTTCTTGTGTGTACTATCAGAAAGTCTTAAGAGGTCATAAATTGTGTTAAAATTCAAAATTATGCCACTAGGCTGTTCCGGCCATCAAATTGAAGGTTGAGGTGAGGGAAATCACTTGGGACAAAAATGCGGTATGGCTACATCCAGAGATGTCATGGTCAGTCACTGTTTGGATTAACATTCAAATTGTTGCCCATATTATTTGTTGCTATCAAATTAATGGTCTCGATGAGGGGAATCACGCAGGACAAATACAGAAGTGCTTCCTGGTTATATTTGTGAGATAGTCATGGCGAGTCTTATATTGTGTTAACATTTGACGTGGCCACGATCGGGCTTGTAGTGTATCAAATTTGCGAACTTGATGAGGGGAATAACGTGGGGCAAATAAGAAAAGGCTTCGTGGTACCAATCATGACATATTCATAATGAGCCTAGATTGGGTTAAAACTCAAGGTGAAGCCATAAAGCAAATGGGCTATCAAATTCAAGGTTTTAATTAGGCGAATCACGTGGGGAATATAAATATTGCGTCCTGCTTCCAGTCAGGAAGGTCATTATTATTCATATTTTATTAAAATTACAAATGATCCTGCCAGGATGTGTGGGGTATCAAATTAAATGTTTTGTCCAGGGGAATCACTTGGAACAAATATAAAAATGCCCTCTGGTTATAGTTATAAGATAGTCATGGTGAGTCATAGACTAGATAAAAGAATAGAGTGACGCCAATTGGGCTTGTTGGGTATCAAGTTAAACGTCTCGATGATGGGAATCATGTGGAAAAAATAAATGCCTTCTTCTTATCTTCAAGATATAGTCCTGGCTAGTCAATCATTGGTTTAATATTCAAAGGGATGCCGATAGGGCGCGTAAGGTATCAAATATTTGTCTCGCTGAAGGAACGTGGATCGCAAGCAACCATCGGAAATCATGGCAATGAATAAAGACCATTTAAGGAAAAAACTCATATTTAGCGCCCAATAGATATAACTGCACCCCTTAATTGTTGGCACATCATCTTCAAAACGGGGATGGTTCGACAAATTGCGGCACTCAACATCCGTCGACAAGCCTGCATTCTCATGAAACAGCTTAAGAACTATTGGACTGATATGCCTCCGAAGTATACAAATAAGACGTAAGTGGGCTGGCGCAATCAGCGAATGCCTTCGATCGCGCGCGCGATAGTGCAAATTTCCATGCATGGCTGGCCGCAGTCAGTGCGCGAACGTGTTGAAGTTTAACACGCTCTCCCATACCTCATACTGAGTTGGTTGTCAACAAGGCCATCAATTATTCCTTTAACTGTGCAGGTTGTAGACATACATGTTCATAAGAGTAAAATATTTGCAGACTCATAACACTATTTCCTGCTGCCAAACAGGGCCAGCTTATCTGATACACCAAGATTTCACAGCCGTTTGCTTGCATAGAAGAACTTTAGCGTTAAGCGGTGGGTTGGAACTGCGAACAGCTATTTCCTGACACGACCGGGCGCTCTCCACCACCGCAACGCTTTTATTTTGCTTTTGTCACAACTTTTTCGCATAGACGAGCTGCTGCATAGGTGTCCGGATAATTGTGTCGTCTTACCTTAATGAGATGAGCAGATCATACCTCCAGAGAACAAGAACATGCGATAGGGATTGAACATGGAGTTGTATGAACCATGCTTCCAGATGCTGCGTGCGACCATAGGTATTCTGGAAAATTACCTTGGTTCGAAGTCTTGCTGGTTCAGTATGGGGACCAATTCGCAGCGGCACTCTAGGGGTGCAGAAAATTTGTGCGGCCAATTGACTCCGCAAAGGATGACACTTCTTTCGTAGTAGTGCACTTCACACGTTTGTTGCATGAGCCCCTTGCCCTAACGCTGATTGTTTGTGCAGCCAGCGATGGCGTAATTACGCCCGGACGAGTAGCAGGGTGTGCGAGCCGCAGGGTGTCGACCAAGCCAGGTTTTAAAGATGACCCAGTCAAATTCAGCCAGCGCGATTGATCCCTCTGAAGCACCAGATAAGGGTTTTCGAAATGTAAAGGCCTTGGATACTTGGTGAAATAGGACGTTTATTCTACGACACAGCCCCCTACAAACACCGGTCCAGGAAGCAATGATGATTTTGGAAGTCCAAAAGAAGAAGTGTTCGTTGATGTTTTTGATGATGAATATAATGTGGAAGTGAAAAAAAAAAGAATTTGAACGATTTGGTGCTTCGTGCTTACAATTTTACCGTCCTTCAAAACTGAACTTTTCCATTACTAAGTAGCATGTGTTCGCTTTAGAAAATTTAAAATTGCACAGCCCCTAGAAGCTCACAACAAAACTGAAAATTTTTACTCATAAAGTGAGTGCATATAATGATAACAAGATGCGGTCATTGCGTGTTTGGCCTTTTCCGAATACCATTACTTTTGTGCTACCGTTGAAGCATCGGTGATGCCTTTGCGCAGTTTACACCTAACTAGTACTAATAAGCGGGATGCCCTCTTTATTAGCCCCCCAATATTTTATTCATCGAAACTTTTAATTTCATACCCAACACTCTTCTCAAATTTCTTTGAATTTGGAACTAATAAATAACTTACCATGACTATCAACTGAGGAAACCAGGAAGCATCTCTTATTTTTCCCAAGGGATTCCCCTCATCAAGGCAATTTGATATCCCATACGCCGCTGCTGCATCACTATGATTTTTAACCAAATGTATGACTCACCGTGACTATGTCATGATTAGAGACCGAAACTTTAGGCACGAAAAATCCAAGTTTTAGGTGCCTATAATAGGCACTGAGAAGTACCCTTTACGCATATAAAGGCACGAAATACTCTCGATGAGGCTGTGATGAGGTAGCTGTCACGTGGGGTGGCCAATCCTCCGAAAGGATGGTGATAACGTTTCAACGAGGAATCCCAGCCGAGGAACGCAGAGGAAGACGCGGCAAGGATGCTCGGAACGGAGTAAGACTGCCCAGTGGGTACGTCGTGGTTTTCTATAGCCTGTTGTAGGACGGCCAGAACCGCGGTGTCCTGTGGCCGTTGTAGGACGTTCAGGCACCCCGTCCCGACCACCGACCTGGTGAGCCTCTACATTGTGTAGAAGTGCGTGCGCCATCACTTCGCCCTTCGCCTCTGCTGCCGACTTCGCAAGGCCACTGCCTCTGGCGCATCCCCAACGCCCTACCCTCATGTGCCTCGCCACGAGCAGCCATTTCTTCAATTTGTAAGCAACACTAACTTTCGTTTACAACGTTTACTGTGACTACTTGTAGTTGTCACCTCTCTTGCTTCCCGGACCTTTCTACCACCATCATGCACGTCCGTACTTTGTGGTTCCTCTCGTCGGCTATGTCTACACTTGCGTGAATACCTATAAATGTCCGTGTTTTTGTCTTCAACCTGTGTTCCCATTACCTCGCCTTGCGTCTCCCGAAACCTCACGTCACGAATTGGCGTCCACGGCAGGATTCTCCTTTAACAACTTGGAGAGTGAGACTCAAGCGAGCGGAAAAGATTTACAGGTAAAGATTCCAACATGGGGATCGAAGAACTGGAAAAAGTCTTGCAGAAGGAATTGAAGCCGGATTGAAGGGAACTGAACTACGCATGTGGGTTGAAGGCGAGCGTGCTAAATTGAAGGCACAACAGGAAGCACAACGACAAAGTCTCAAGGTACAGCGAAAAGCAGAAACCCAAAGATTGGAAGCAGAATATGAAGCAGAAAAGGAATTTCAAGAAAAGCGGATAGCCATGCTGAACAGGCAGATAACTGTCCTATAGAACTTGGTTAAGATGAAGGCGGCTGAGGTCTCTTCGAAGATGTACATTATGGATGGGCATCACAAATTGGAGGGCATTGGTGAAGTAGACAGTGAGCCTCATTGTCCAAGGTCAAAAGATGCCAAGAATGCACCCCACGGGAGCTTTCGAGATGACCTCCAAGAATACAGCACAGTAAATTCCAATAAGAGTCATTTAGGATCAGAGAAACCGAATGTCGAGTTCCAGAACAAAGTATTGGCGAAAAAGGTTGAAGCTACAATTCATAAAAGCGTATCGCTGCATGGTGATGGCTCACTACCGTCTGAGAACACGCCCAAAGAGTCGGCAGCCAAAGGTACAGCCTATAATCAAACGGTTACGTCGCTTTTTCCTGATCAAAGAGAGCATGAAGCTTCCAGAAGCGAGCGCTCTGCGGAGCACCAAGATTTTGTTGCGGGCAGCAAATCGCCGAGACGCAAACGCAAGCCAAAGAAAGAGAAGAGTCACGCCTTCATCAGCGGTTGGACAAGACCCAAGAAGCACCCACAGCCACTGGGGCTCAAACATTTCATGAGGAGGTAGACCACACATTACTTCTTGAAGCCCAAGGCAAGTGTTCATATACTGCGTGAGATCAGCTCCGCAGGGGCACAGTCCCAGTCTTGGCCACGATACACGAGCTTTCTGAGGGTAGAACCGGCTGTGGACAGGAGCTCAACCGATTGTTCCCCCTCACGTATCCGAACATCAGGATCAGATCGCACAAAATGCAAGAAGTGTTCTCAACTACCCCGCTACCCATATGTCGAGCTGTGTAGCATTCAAATCTTCGTGAGCCAGACGAGAGACTGGTTTTACATTAAGCCGCGACGTCTCAAGCTTCATGGCCAGCTCTGCTGGAAATACAGACGGAAGTAGACGTGCAGAACCGATATGCTTCTTATGGAACGAAAAGATCAAGAACTTCAGTCAAATACGTGTTTCCGAACCAAAACATCGTAAGACGCCTACTTCAGATCGGGCTTGATTATGCCAAGCATCTCCAACTGCATGACGTGACTTATGTTCAGAGACAGTTCCATTATTAGGTTTACTTTTTGGCTGTAGTTTCTAGCCACCAGCAAACTGCGGTTTTCAGTGGCAAGTGTTCCGGCCGCAATATTCCAAATAGTTCTTTGCAGAACTTTCTAAAGAGGGGGGTGATGTGATGAGGTAGCTGTCAAGAGGGGTGGCGAATCCGCCGAAAGGATGGTGATAGCATTTCAACGAATATCCCAGCCGAGGAACGCAGAGGAAGAAGAGGCAAGGATGCTCGGAACGGAGTAAGACTGCCCAGTTGGTACGTCGTGGTTTTCTGTAGCCTGTCGTAGGACGGCCAGAATCGCGGTCTCCTGTGGCCATTGTAGGACGTCCAGGCACCCCGTCCCGACCACCGACGTGGTGAGCCTCTACATTGTGTAGAAGTGCGTGCGCCATCACTTCGCCCTTCGCCTCTGCTGCAGACTTCGCAAGGCCACTGCCTCCGCCGCATCCCCAACGCCCTGCCCTCATGTGCCTCGCCACGAGCAGCCATTTCTTCAATTTGTAAGCAGCACTAACTTTCGTTTACAACGTTTGCTGTGATTGCTTGTAGTTGTCACCTCTCTTGCTTCCCTGACCTTTCTACCACCATCATGGACGTCCGTACTTTGTGGTTCCTCTCGTCGCCTATGTCTACACTTGCGTGAATACTTATAAATGTCCGTATTTTTGTCTTCAACCTGTGTTCCCATTACCTCACCTTGCGTCTTTCGAAACCTTACATCACAGAGGCACATATAATCTCAATTCCTATTTGCTTCAGAAGCATATTTTAGCACAAATTTTTGCTTTGCAGGGAAACCGCGGAAAATAATGTTCATCGGGAAAGTAGTTTTATTTTCTTCCGGTAAATAAGCAGCACAAGAGTTGATACTTCAAAATTTACACGAAATGTATGGTGATTCAAAACCAACAGAAAGTATTGAAAGCCATAGAAAACCACACCAATTTCAATGGTTGGCTGCTTGAAGTTGTCCCCCCTTTCAGTCGATAACTGTGTGCGAAAAAACAACGTTCAACCTTCATTGAAGCTGGCGGAGCGTTCTGGTACTTCGGCGCACTTCATGATCTAATTCCATCTGGGATATCACAATTTTGGCTGCTCAGAACATTCGGGAGGTATTTAAGATGTAGTATTCAGAAATTTTGTCAGGCAGATTTAATCAACCGATCCTTCGGGGATGGGGGCAGATATGTCTTGAACCTCTCAAATAAATTTAGCATTCATAGAGTGGCGCCAACTCCATCTGCTGCAGAAATGCTTTCTCGTGAGAGTGCGAAATAAGCACACCAATGTGCCATGCCACGTTGAACTGTAGTGTGGGGCAAATACTTTGGGCTTGGACGCTTTTGTCTGTTGCAAAGCTATTGATAAAAGCCGGAGTGTTTTCGGTGTAGTGTTCTGCCCTCAGCCGAGTTCCTGAAGGTGTAACAGCGAGCTATTGTGGAAGAGGCACAATCAAGAGGCAAAACTGCCTCTTGAAGACAACTGCGGGTCGAAAAAGATCATTACTAAAACTTATTATACATTGATGGAGCAGAACGACCTCCTAAGCTCTTCACAGCAGCAATTATTCTCATGGAAAGAACAGGGAAGAACAGTAATTCTGTACAAATTACTGAAATATTCTGTTCTGCAGAAGCGGATTACTAGTGAAGCTGCCTGAATAACACCATTTAGTAACTATGCAGTATAGACTGATTATTTATATTACACAGCGGACAAGATTCCTCGGATCTAATTGCTGCAATACTTGGTTTCCACATGCCATAAACATTACCCGGCTGCGGCAGATTATGGTTGTCACGACTAGACTACTTGTAGAGTAGCGAGAACCTCCTGCCTAAGCTCCTTTTCTTGTTCCTGCGTCGTGGTACGCGCACTGCATTTTGCCAGCCGGCGGTGCACCCACTATCGGCGGCTCACAGAGCACGTGTTCGTGGCATCACCTTAAACTTTGATGCCTAAGATTTGCACGTGGTTTCCCCCAGCAGGCGTGTTTGAGCTTGAGTGGCATGCGACCCGACTGTGTCGCGTATATTTTTTGTTTATTGTCTTTTTATTCTGTTAGCTATAGATAGGGCACTTGCGCGGAAATTTTCCCGGTTGGTCCGTGGACACATCATGTGAGAAGGACATACCACACAAGAGTTCGCGTGGACCGGGGTGTCGTCGGTGATCTTGGCTTCTGTTTCACTGCTCACGGGTTTGTGGTGGCTCGGCCGACTTGGCAAGTTCCAGGTGATGGTGGCTTGTGCGCGGTTTGGGACTTTGGCGTGTTTGGAATGGCTCGTGGATTTTTCTCGCCAACGGCGTTAAGCAAACACGCCATTGCTGGCTGCTGTAGCGAGAACAGTCTCCACAGAACATCGACTAAGAAAATAAAAAGAAGACGCATAAATAACACAAAAAATGCATTTTTAGGCTCCAAAAAGCCCATATAGTAAAAAAACGCACGAAAAAGCCCATGTAGTCAAAGTAATCACCATAAGGCACATTAAAGTATTGCTTAAAATGGTCCCCTTCCCTTAGTTCGTGATTATATGTTAAATAGGATTGATACGGACTGAAGAAAAAATAGCCATTTTGCCTAAAGTTCCGGTTTCCAGTCATGATTATGACCAGGAGAACGTTTTTTTTTTGTCTCATGTGATTTCCCTCATTCAGATCTTCAAATTGACACCCCCCACGCCCTAGCACACATCACTTTGAATGTTAAAAATATTTATGACTCACCATGATTGTGTGACGATTATAACAAGAAAGCATTTTTTGTCCCACGCATATCCCTGCACCGAGGTCTTCATTTCGGTGCGGGGCAGCCACAAGCGACATCACGATAAATTTAAATGATTATTTGATACACCCAGACTATGTCATTAATAGTACCAGAACGTATTTCTTCTTTGTCCAACGTTTTTTTCTCTAATCGAAACGAAAAAGTCCCGCGTTTATTATGACTCATAATAACTAAGTCATGATGATAGCCACGACGCATTTTTTGTTTGTCCCACGTGCTTTTCCTCCTCGAGACCTTCAATTTGATACCCCAGATGCCTTAACGGCACATCACTTAGAATTTTTACCCAATCTGTGGCTATCCATGACTCCCGTGCTTCACGGTTCGCCATTTTGGATATTTTTTCTAATTATTTCTATTTTTTTTACGTTTTAAAATTTTGTCGGATGAATGATCTACATTTACACTTTGATAATGATTACAGGTCGATCTTCCGTATTATGTGCATTTCTGTGGGAGTGAAGGGCGTCATGCGATCATGGCCAGAGCAGGATGATGGGGGTACCCGGCAAAGAATGCTACTCGTTAAAAAGCGAAGGCATATCCATGAACGCCTCCCGCTTCAGAGATTCGCGGTTACAGTTCGCTTTGACACAAGACGTTTTTTTCAGGATGCAGAGCAAGAATGCACAGAACCGTAACCCTAAACAGCTTCGACGCAAATGAACTGAGCAGTGACCGCTCTTACCCTCGCCAAATGTTGTTTGTTTCGCCCGAGGCCCCTAGCACTCCATCGAGTCTGGACCGCCTTTGTCATGAAAACGAACACGGAGCCTAGATGAACAGTTGGGTATTCAATATACACGTACAATTACTTGCAACCTGCGCTAATCATCGTGGGCAGCCAGTATAGCTCAAATTAATCGGCAACGAAAATTTTTTTCCACGTCACAGGAGTTACTGTGCCATGTCGTACCGAATGGAAGAGTTTGAGCTAACGCATTTGCACTCGTGATATTTTTACCATGCGTGAATTTTAAAACTCTGAATGGTAATGAAATCAGAGTCCTTCTGAGCCTGAGGAAATTCCTAACACTACAGATTTCTAAGTCCATTTGAGTTCGGAATTCTTGTGGAGTTTTCAGTTCATTTTGTGATGTGATTTAAATTTGAGTTTTTAGTACATTTTGAGTTTTGAGTTCTTTTTGATTTTGAGTACATTTCGAGTAGTGTGTACATTTTAGCTATAGTACATTTTGAGTTTGAGTGCATTTTGAGTTGGAGTACATTTTGAGTTTTGAGTTCCGAGTTCTGCACTCACTGTGGGTTTGAGTTTGAGTGAGCGTAGATGTGCTGCTCAGCAATGAGTCTGAATTTGAGTGAGTGGTGATCCGAAAAAAATTGCGAGTGCATGTGGGTGAGCCGCCCCAACATTTCCGAGGTATGATGATACCGCGCTGGAGCATGTCGTACACTTGTTCCTTAATTCCGCTCCTTTCGGTAGGCGCAACACGGAAATGACTCTGACGTAAGGGCGCGTGGGAGCCAGTGTCGATAGGCTATCTGGCCGTGGTAGCAAGACCAAGCCACGTCTCCGCACAGTCGAAGAAGGGATCGTCGGGTCGGCGTAATTTCGGCCTTGATGGCACGATCGAAAACTTCGGGGATCGCTAAGAGGCAGCGGCAGGAGGTCAGCACAGTACGGTCACCTTATTGTGCGGCAGGTCACACAAACCGTCGATGAAAACAGCGGACTCCACGGACTCGGCGCGGCCAATGCACTCTCGACGGCGCAAATCGCGAGGACTTACTACTGGATTTTAAATGAACAGGGCGGTTTGGCCATCGCGGATACTGAGCAAGGCGGCATGCAGCATTACGCGTCGGCGTGGTCAGAACCAATACGATTGTGTGATAATATCCCTGACGTCACAAGGAAATGGCAGATAAGTCCATAAAGACTGTGGAGCATGAAGGGACAGTCGTGCTGTAGGCAAGAGGAACTTTTAACGAACGTGCTGTTGCCGAAGTTTCAGATGGAATATCAAGCGGCGGAAACAACTCAAATTCGGTTCGGGCGCAGTCAATGATAGCGTTTCCCGGGAGAGGAAATGCTGTACAAGGATGACGTCTTGTGAGCATGAAGGAAGGGAAATGAACTAAACGATGTATAGAAAGTCTTGGATGAACAACCGGGCAGTACATGCACCTACTGGTTCCATCGAATGTGCCTAAGTAGTACGTAATGACGGACCAAAGTGATGCGTCAAACCACATTGAGGTGGCGGCAAAGCCCCGTTCGGATAACAGAAACAGCTGCTCCAGTGGAGACAAGCACATAAGGGGTGACTTCGTGTATGATAATGTCGATGACTTTGATGAGTGACAAGATAGGTCTTGAAAAGTTCGACAATGACGCAGTTCTTGCTCCGTATTGAGACGTGTTGGCGAAACTGGGCGGAGCAAAATGCATCGGCTGCGGCGAGACATACGGCGCGTTCCAAGAAGGTTGCCGTGCAGGCATCACCTCGCGGCGGTTTTAACGCGCATCGTGTCCGGAAGTTAGGCAAGCGAACCAGATTGGGCGATTGTATGGCGTGGCGTACGCCAAGCGGTAGTCAAAAATGACGATTCCGGCAGTACGCCTGGCTGCCTCTGCCACCCAGGTGGTACCGGCTGGTAGCTGGGATAGCTTAGTGTCCCTGTGGTCGCAGTGGGCTGTCGCGGCATAACCGGGACTATTGGTTGGCTTTGGAAGGCTTCGGCGAAGGGCCTGGAGATGGCGTCAGCGTAGGTTAGAGGTGCGGTAACAGGTAGCGTTTGCAGCGGGGTCATGTACGTTAGCGGAACAGCAGGTGGTGTGAATTGCGCGATACCGGGACCGATGAGCGAAAATGGTCACAGGCGCGTGTTGGCGGGAGCATGGGATGGTAACGGCCACCTGCTGCTGGAAAGCCCTTCTAAGCGAAGGGGCAATAGTGACGTCTTACACAGGCATGTAAGGGACTAAGGAAAGCTGACGGGGGACTTCTTCCCGGATGACCTGCAGAATAGGCGTAGACAGGGGTTGTCATTGCTACCAGCAAGTAAACTTGACCTATCCGGGCCAAAGGATCAATCTGTGAGATCACGCTGCCATGTCGGCTCGTCATAGCTCTGGCACCGGCTGGTGACATCAATCGCCGTTTGTGGATTCTTCGCCATCAGAATTTAGAAGGCGTCATCATAATTACCCTTACGGATGTGCTTGATTGCGTCCTGTTCACTCATCGTGCATCGACCCTCTTGCACAAATTCAGAACGTCCTCGATGTAACTCGTAAAGTTCTCACCCAGCTGCTGTGCTCGGTCTCGCAAGCACTGCTCCGCGCGAAGTTTTTGAACTGAAGGGCGACCGATATTCTCCGAAAGCCTCCATTTGAATTCTGACCACGTCTGGTGTCCCTTTGTGTGGTTGCCGTACCAAAATTCTGTCGTACCGGTCAGTTGAAATGGCCCGTTGCTGCGTTTGATGTTGTCATTACAGTTATTGTGGGTGCTCACTCATTTAAACACGGCGAGCCAGTCTTCCACGTCCTCCTCATCTATGCCACGGAAGACGAGGGGGTACCACTGACGAATGCGCCTGAGCAGATAATAGACGTCGAAGCTGCGGCAGGCTGGGGCTCAGTCTCACGAGGAGAATCCATGGCGGCTGGAGAGCGTCCTGGAGCAGAGTTCCAGCGTAGAGAGAGGTCAAGATCGCCGCAACCTCTACCAATTCAAAGGAAATGTATTGCTTCAGGCAATGTAGCTAACGAAATGCTTTTTAATTCATCACCAGCCTGTCTACGCCCACTGTAGGGCAAAGGCCTCTCCCATTATTCTCCAATTACCTCGGTCCTGTGCCAACTGTGACCAATTTATCCCCGCAAACTTCTTGATCTCATCTGCCCATCTAACTTTCTGCCGCCCCCTGCAGCGCTTGCCTTCGCTAGGGATCCACTCTGTTACCCTTAATGACCAGCGGTTATCTTGCCTTCGCATTACATGCCCTGCCCAAGTCCATTTCTTCTTCTTAATTTCTACTAATATGTCTTTAACACCAGTTTGCTCCCTGACCCACTCCGCTCTCTTCTTGTCCCTTAATGTTACACCTATCATTTTCCGCTCCATTGCCCGCTGAGTCGTTCTCAATTTAAGTTGAACCCTCTTAGTGAGCCTCCAAGTTTCTGCCCCGTAGGTGAGTACCGGTAAGATGCAGCTGTCATACACTTTCTTCTTCAACGACAATGGTAGGCTGCTATTCATTATCTGATAATGTCTGCCATATGCACCCCACCCCATTCTGATCCTTCTAATTATCTCTGCCTCATGGTTGGGATCTGGGGTCACAACTTGGCCTAAGTATATATATTCGCTTACCACTTCCACTGCCTCGCCATCTATCTCAAACTGCTGTGCTGTCCCGAGGTTATTGATCATTACTTTACTTTTCTGCATATTAATTTTCAGGCCCACGGTTCTACTCTTTTCGCCCAGTGCGGAAAGCATGCTTTGTAATTACCATGATCCAAGATGTAGCAGTTTCACAGACGCGCATC
The DNA here is from genome assembly GCF_048455015.1 of Haemaphysalis longicornis. Lineage (NCBI taxonomy): Eukaryota > Metazoa > Arthropoda > Arachnida > Ixodida > Ixodidae > Haemaphysalis > Haemaphysalis longicornis. The sequence goes on along the minus strand of NW_027526233.1, from coordinate 35,177,084 downwards.
TTTCGTCTTCGTCAAACGAGGTTTTGGTTTGGTTGTTACTGTCGATGCTGCTTTCGGGGCTGCCCAGGCTGGCGCACTGTCGTCTTCCTTCGACTAGCTCCTAGACCACTCGTCTCGTTTTAATATATATGCGGCGTTTTTTTAACCTCAGCCAGATCCAGAAACTAAACCTCAGTCGGATAAACCAGCATTCACAATTAAACTTAGCCACTTTCGCCATAAAAATGGGGTGGCTGGAAAATAGTTGATATAACGCCGCTAAAACGGGTAGCAGAACTGTGTCGATCCTGCGGTTCTGGCAGATCCTGCTGTTGCACGGATCAAAATCAGCCAAATGCATTTGCCCATTGGGTGTTTGCTTTTTCACTTCAGTGTTCAGGCTATTTCGTGGGTGTTTCCGGAAGTTTTTTTGCTCTTCGCGGCTGGTGTAATGTTACTACAGATGGCAGTTTGGAGTCCGACGAAAGATCTGTCCAGAGACCTCAGAGATGCGAAACAATGATTTCATTTGAACTTCCCAATTCACACAAAATACCTGTGGTTATATTTGGTTTTTATTCATATATTTACTATTTTAGTACAAAACTGAATTGCACCGCTTACAAGCCCTTTCAGCCCCCCCCCCGCCCCTCTGAGTGCAGAAACCACGTCAATAATATGAAAAATAAGATAGAAGCAGCCTTCTTGTGAAGCATTGTGGAAATTCCCGGCATGACAATAAAGAGCTTGTTTACTTCTCTAGTGCCTTAATACGCGCCCAAGATAATAATCTAATTAAAGAATTTCAAAAGATCAGCTAATGGGGCCCAGGTGAATCACCTGTTCTCAATATATAGTTCTACAGTACTCGAGGTCCGTTTGCATACTTTCAATGTCTTTTGCATCAATATTCAATGACATAATGGTTGCAAGTCTATTCAAATAAAGTTTGAATAAGACCGCCGCATCAACTTGAGTGTGTGAATTAACTATGGGTTATATTCATAAACGGGTAAAATATGGGTCAAATATGGAAGCACAGGCCATCAAAAACTTGGGTAAGGCCCGAAATGAACCGAGACGGGACCAGAGTGCAGATCAGGCCCCAAAATTAAGGAAGACCCAAGGTTGCTTCATCTTCGGCTAACTAGGCCACCGTGCTAGTGATTCTAGAGGGTCCGTTCGGCATGGTAGCTGCAGAAAGTGCGGAAAACCTTGCCATAGAACCCAGAACTGTCGAGGCAAAGAGGGCGACGCAAAACAGGTTTCGACTTGCACCGTAGCAAAGCGCCGATGTCCACAGAAGAGGACCCCCCAAAATATAGAAATGAGCGATTCAAAGATGAACAAGTTCTTGTTTGAAAACCTACCTGTGGAGAATGTGGAAATTAACGGGAAGCGGATATCGGTGCTACGAGACTCCGGCAGTAATACCGTAATCGTGCGTCGTGATCTTGTGCCAGACTCTTGTCGGATGGGCCAAGCTTCCAGTGTGGTGCTCGTGGACAAAAATGCGCAGCAACTTCAAGACGCGTACGTCAAGGTCCACACGCTCTGCTTTTCAGGGATGCTTCTGGTGAAATGCATGCAGGATCGCTTGTATGATTTAGTATTAGGGAACATACCAGGAGCCAGACCACCCAACGACGTGACTGGAAAGGGCAACCACACGTTGATGAAGCCAAGACAACCCCAGAAAACTACCAAGAACAAGCTCAAAGCCTGGGAAGCTCTAATACTGCGATGGACTCTCAGAATCTCGTGGCTGTCGCAGAAATCAACAGGCTGCCTACAGGTAGCTTTAACATCGCGGAGGTCAAGAGAGATGACCTCAAGGAAGAACAAGAACAAGATGACAGCTTGAAAGACGGTTTTCGGAAGCGGGGGACAACTTTCACATCCATGAGTGGCCACCCCTACAAATATGTCGTAGACAGGGGATTGCTGTACCGACAGTATCACCTTTTGTCTGGATGCTCATTCAAGCAGGTGGTGGTAACCCAACCTTTGAGGAACGCAGCGCTACAGATGGCACACGAAGGCATCATAGCCGGAGACCAAGGCACCCGCAAAACAACAGACAGGATCCTTGACGAATTTTACTGACCGGGCGTGCATGCTGACGTGAAGCGATTCGTGAAGTCCTGTGAGATCTGCAAAAGGACTGCACCGAAAGGAAGAGTAGGTGTCGCACCGGTAGGAAGTAGGCCGCTAATCGACACTCCGTTCCGGAGAGTAGTAGTCGATCTGATCGGCCCGATCAGACCCGCTTCTGTGAAAGGAAACAAATATATCCTCACTTTGATAGACTTCGCGACACGCTACGCCGACGCCGTCGCGCTGCCAAGCTTTGACAGCGTACACGTCGCAGCAGGGCTTCTTGAAATGTTTTCCAGTGTGGGACTTCCGAAAGAAATCGTCACGCACCGAGGGCGAAGCTTCGCCTCAGGGCTCACGCAAAAAGTCAACCGAGTCTTGTCCATCAAGTCCCCCCATACGACACCTTATCATGCCATGAGTAATGCATTGGAAGAAAGGTAAAATGGCATGCTGAAGACGATGCACAGAAGGATGTGCCAAGAAAAACCAAGATGTTGGGACCGTTACTTACCACCGTTGCTTTTTGCGTACCGTGAAGTATCCCAAGCCAGTCTCGGATTCTCGACTTTCGAACTGATATATGGCCGACATGTTCGGGGACCTATGACAGTCCTGAGAGAACTATGGAGTGGCGAGGCCATGGAGGAAGACGTACAAACCACCTACACATACCTCGTCGAGCTACGACACAGATAGGAAGAGACGCCAGAAGCTGCTCAGGAAGAACTGCAAAAGGCGAAGATGACACAAAAGAAATACTATGACCGGAAGGCCATTTCATGACAGCTTAAACCGGGAGATCGCATCCTAGTTCTACTTCCAAGTGAGGCTAATAAACTCACGATGCGATGGAAGGGTCCCTTCACGGTTGTTCGAAAGCGTGACGACCTCGACTACGAAATCGACTTGGGCAAGAAGGCCACCCTTTTTCACGTGAACATGCTCAAGAACTACGCAGAACGACCGCCGACGTTTTTGAGTGTAGCGGCCATCAGTACAATAGAGTATGGCATTGAAGGTTAAGAAATACCCTTTCTGCCCCTTCAACAGCAGCAATCGTTTGCATTTCAAACAGCCTATCGTCGTCGAAAACTCAGGAGGCACAACAAATATGTGAAGACTATACAGAGATCTTCAGCGATTTGCCGGGCAAGACCGATCTGGTAAAATGCCGATTGGATTTGACAAGCACCACGCCCGTACCTATACGGCAGTACCCCTACTACGGAGCAAGATATAAAGAGGAGCGCCGACTGTGGCCCAGAAAAAATCTTTTGCTCGGGCCGATAATGTCCACTGGCCGCCGGCCGCCCAGCTTTCCCTTTGCTCTCTTCCTCCTTCGTTCGCCCTCTCGTCGCTGTGCCTCTGTACATGGCTCTTCCTTCTTCGCTCTCCCCAGAGGCATCTTTTCTTGCGCAGCGACGTCTGTCTTATGCCTGTCCTACTATGCAGGAGGCATGCGTGCACGCGCGGAATTTAAACACCCGTGCGCGGCCGTAATAGACGGCGCAGATAATCGCACGCCGCCACATACATGGCGATCGCTTATTCCCGGAACGTTTAGTCTGACATTATGAATATCCACTAAACATATTGTACTAACCCAGCACATGTAAGACGCAACTGACCGATGACGACTTCAGAAGCACCAAAGAATGAGCAAGAGTAATACGAAACGCCAAAACATAGTCTAGCGTGATTCTGCTTACGACCAATCGATGCAGCGCAAAGATTACCCTCTGTTGTTTTCCCGCTCTCCGGCCGCGTGCTTAATTATTTATGGTGCTTCTGCGCACGAACAACGCTTATGGGGGTCGCCCGGAAACTCCATCGGTAAACGGCAATGATGCAGATTTCTGTGCCAAATGACTGAATTCGACGGCTGCCCTGTTGTATAAAGTGTACAAAAACACTGTCAGCTTGATAAGGAACCCAAGAATATCAAACGCATACTTCATTTTAACTCATGCCGCAACTGACCGCACGATGTTCACTGTCGCTCTACGGTCGTGTTATCTCGTCGATAACACCGCGGTCTCCAAATAAAATCCTGCGATTTGTATGGCTGCAATTTTTTGGCCTACCAGGGTTCCCGGCGTTTTTTTTTTTTCGTTAAGCGGCTGACCAGCAAAACAACCGGCTCATTAAACCTTTTCTTTCGGCGAGTTATCGCGAAATGAAGGCTTGTGAAAAGACTGCACTGTCAGGGACTTGATCTTGAGCAGGGTGCTACGTCGCGGGCAGTGGCGGGTGATGTTATCGCATTTCTGTTCTTTTCTGGTGAGCGTGTAAGTGCCGACCCGTGTTCTAGGCGCACTCTGTTTTGGACGGAAGTTGCAGAACTGCGAGAAAGCTGAGGGAACTTTTATAATCGCCAGTGATCAGAACCAGTTGCTCCTTTCGCCTTTTGTAAAACCTGTTAAAACACAGCCAAATTGGTATTCCCAAATTTACAAAACGGAGCCACCTTTTCGGCAAGCACCGCGCAAAAGGTAGTGTTTGTATAGCAGCCATAAGTTTGTATGTGGTCTCTATATTTTGTTTTCCCGCCATGCAAACCAATCCTTAACGTATCTTTGGCGTACGGCCACTCAATTCCTTCGGGTCCGGGTTACCCGGAAGGTGCTGTCGAACAAGTTAATCAACTGTGCGAAGGAGGCGCGCAATTAACGCGAAGCGGCGCCAAAGCAGGCCCAAAGCAGTCCGTGCCCAAAACTACCGTCGCCGAAGCAGACGACAGAGCCGACGGAATGCGTTCCGCCAACTCGCCCGCCGGAACACGGGGAACGCCGGCCGCTTAGCCGCCGCCGGCTAAGGTCCCTTTCGCTGTGCCATCTACATTGTGCTCCGCGAGTTATGGACATTAAGAGCCCACCGGAGAGAGCGAAGTCGCCGCTCCTGTTTATCTTGCTCCGTGCCCCCTACCATTTGCCTTAGATGAGGTCATTGAAGCAGAGCTGCAAGACATGCTTCCCTTGAGAGTGACCGAGACATCGCATACTCCATACAATGCGCCACTCCTTTCTGTAAAGAAACCGGACAATACCATCCGTCCTTGTGTGGATTACAGGGAGCTGAATAAACTACTGGTTTCCGACAGCCAACTGATACCTCGAACTGACATCCTCCTAGCTCGCACAGGGCCAAAGAAGTTTTTTTAAAACCCGACTTCACTTAAGGTTACTGGCAGGTACCCATGGCACCTGACACTCCGGAAAAGACTGCGTTCTCAACTAAGTCCGGGATGTACCAGTTCAAGTACATGCTTTTCGGCATCAAATGGCCCCAGTGGTCTACGCTTGACTGATGCGGAGAGTTTTCGAAGGCGTGGAAAACGTATATCACTACTTCGATGACGTCCTGGCCGCAACTGAAACGTGGTCGGATCACATCATTGCATTGAAAGAAGTATTCCAGGGGATCCGGGCTGCAAGGTTGACCGTGAGAACTAATATGTGCGAAATAGGGCCACAGACTCCCAGCAAACCACGTTACGTGTTGTAGATATCCTAAACATGTCAGCAATCGACGTTGCAGATGTCCAAGAGACGTCTTGTTGGGGTCTTACTTACAAATACTGAACTTTTCTACAACTGCAAAAAACCCGTCCAAATCACACGAAGGATAACGTCCAATTCACCTCTAATGGTACTTTTATATGCTGTTTACGGGTTGTTACCTTACTGGTACAGCTTATGGATATTGTAGTTGTACGCAGGCAAGACGTATTGGTATGTCTACTCTATACTGTTTTGCAGTCTTTGGCACAGGCTTTACTTCGTAAATTCACCATCTAGTCAACGATAGTCTGATATTGTTGAGATGAACCTGTTTGCATTAAATTTACATTCTTTATACATTATTTAGAAGCTTGGCCACCCCTCTTTGGGAGGTTTCAAACGTGCCGTGGCCACTTGTACTTGAAATACTTGCCTTCATTCAGCACTGTTTATTGTTACTTGGTGCCTGGTTAGTACAGTAATGTGATTCCACTTTTGAAGTGCTGCATACTGCATGAAGTCTCATGTGAAGAGCTAAGCTGACCACAAGCGCCTTGCAGAAGCTGGCTAATCACACCTTCAAACAAGAAATATTTCATCGAAAACAAGTGGCACTAAGAAGCAGCAAACCAGCCCTGATCAGTGCAAGTGCCCTTGACATTAAGGAACCTCATCAGTGTCATTGCATTCAGGTTCGGACCACACAGCATGGCTGCACTGGCCTTCTGTAATAAGCTATCAGAGAAACAATAAAAACTAATTAAAATGATGGTCTTGCCAAGCTAGTTGTACAAAAGTATAGCTGGGCCGAACGAAAGCTTACAAAGTACACATAAAACACAAAAGAGTTCAGGTAAAACAGTTTATATTGACTTCAAACGTATGCAATAGGCTTTTGCAACACAACACTTTAGTTTTGATGCCTATCTGCCTTGGCTTAAAGGGTACGTATATAATAAAAAGAAAAGCCCAAATTTGCGTGAATATAAATAATTCACACACATAAGAAAGATCGCCAAAAATAGCAAAGAAAGCAAACATGTCAACCCCGGTTAGAAAAACAAGGCAGTTGAAACTTGAAATATCTCACACTAAGTGACATGGCTAGAAAACAATGCAAAAAAGTGTAGAACCAGAGAAAGCATTGAATGGTACGTGGTCACAAGAGCAAGACAGATTAATGCTACTCTGAATAATTCACAGCTAGTGAAAGAAATCGAGGACCAATAAAATAAGAGCAGGTTGGAAACAAAAAAGTGGTTGACTGGTAATTGTGAGTGCCGTGTATTATAAGTGACTTTAAATAAACTCACATTTGGGGAAATGGGTATGCATTGGCAGTTACCGTTCATCGTTTCTTCTGTTACAATGTGGTGTACCCCAGGGTAGTGTACTAGGGCCAATCTTGAGCGAACATCCGGTGATATTGGAAGTCTTAATTTCAGGAACAACGCCATCACAATACAAGAAATTTATTAAACTACTCTTTTCTATTGTGTTAGATATGAAGGTATCATTGTAAGTATAAGCGAAACTATTTTGTAACACCACGCGCTGCTTACGATATTTTTAATTTGTTTCTGTTCTTGCATTTTGCATTTTACTTTCTTGTGTACCCCATAATTATAAACAGCTTGGTACAAAAATCGAAACCCCATCCAGTTGTATTCAGTTGTATCAGTGTGTGCTAGTGTCTTCTTTTCCTTGCAAATTTTCCTTGTAAATTTTATTCTTGTAGTTTTTATTTTTTCTTGGAATTTTTATTTGCTTTGTCATACCGTTTGCGGCTGAGGGTGGCGTGGCCTTCTTCAGGCAACTGGTTTGCCTCTAGCCATGTCCCCCAAGGCAATGTTTTGCAATATTGTCCTGAATAAACTTGAACTTGAACTTGAACTTGACTTGTTTAGATGTAGTGCAGTTTTACTTAACCAAACACTTCCATAAAACTGGAAGTTTTGCTTACATAAAAGGCATACCTTTGAAGTCAACATTAACATTACATTACATGTAATGCTTTATAAAAACAGTGCAGATAGATGTGGCTGCGCTGATAAAATGACTACTCATTCCAGCACTCCAGCTTTTCACTCATTCACAGCTGACTCGGTAAAGTCAGCACTTTCCCTCAATTGCCGCCATTTTTATTTGCTTTTGAAGCCACCCCTCTCATTACATTTTTACTCTGCTGAGTCCTTGAGGAATGCCCAAATTTTTAAGGTACCGCCACCCGAGGCAAAACACGGGTTCAAGAAGCTATATCACAGAATTAGAGTAAACCTGCAAGATCTTTAGGGATACAGCTGAGGAGCTGACACTACCCATCTGTTCTTGGCCGGGTCACGTGCGAGCCGCTGGCAGTGGTGGTTTGGTAGGTGCGAAATTACTGCGAGCAAATGGTGTTCCGACATCTCTTTTTACTGCGTTGCCTTCTTACTTTTACATTCACATGTTCGTATATGCGTAACACGTCTTACAAACAGCCGAACGCTGTTTTCGTCGCAAGATTCCAAACACTGAGGCGGTGAAAATTACCAAATCAATAAGAAGCTACAACTACCCAGGTAATCGCGATATAGCAATTTCAATCCTATTCGTAGCTACGTTCGCTGAGTGGAATGCAATGTTGCAACCGTAATGACCATGGCCGATTTGTATACAGCATTCCGTTTTCTTTTCTTTCGGTTTTCTTTTCACATAAGCGGCATAATAATGAGCAATAACACCATTACCCTCAAATAATTACCATTGGCAGTGTGAGGAAAGGGTCACGTACACAAACTGGATATTGTCACGTGGTCGTCTGACACAGCGCCACTGAAATAGCGCCGGCTGTTTCATAAAGTGTTGGTTAGTGCCACTCGGCAGGCTTAACGCGAGTGATAATGCGACCTAGACATACGAAACTAATGAGCCAGACAAGAAGGACAAAGGCTCTCGCTTCTGTGCTTTACACAAAGCTTATTAATGTAGGCGACCTCTGCAGGTGGGGTCGCAGAAAGAGCTGCCCGTAACGATCCTCCATCCTGCTCCTGATGCTGTACCCCTTAAACGAGAAAGACATAGACAAAGAAACAAAACCAAAAACTAAGAAAAGCGTGCACCTTGGACCTGGCTGTGCCCATGGAAGGTGGCGTAGTTACCACGCTGATAGATGGAATGACAGTCGACTAGGTATTTATCCGTTCACGGTGCGCCAGAGTCCTCACAAAGCGGAGCCGGCCACACGTTGGCTTGTCGTGCCGATTAGAATGCTCTCTCAGGCCTTTGCACGGTATGGGGTTGTTCCCGGGGACATACCTACGTAGGCGACTTCATCCTATTTCAATATGTAAGGAGATGTTATACTTTGCGTGGACGTCTTGACACCGAACGAAAGCGCTATCTGTATGCTGTCGTCGATGGTTGCACTGCACACAAAAAGGAGCCATCGCCATGTGGTGGTCTGTGACCTGCGAGTGGTAGACGACGACGTTATAAGGTGCTGAGTAACTGCGGACCGCACAATGTTCGTCCGCGTCCATGCGTATAGCAGTTCAGAATAAAAAAAACAATCATACACCTGCAGGTTTTGAACCTGGGTCTGGAATTTCAGACAGAGTTAACGTCGGACGTCTTACCCAGTGGGCTACGACCGTGAGTTAGTACCCGAGATTCAAACGGCTTACTCCCTTGCTTGTAACAGTGCGGAGTACCTTAGCACACACCCACGTCCATCCACGTCCCTCCGTGCGCACACCACCATCAAGCAAAAATCAAGCGAAATTCGATTTGAGCTATGAGTTGCAGTTTTTTTAGAAGATCTTCAAGGTGTAACTCACGGCTGAAATAGAATGACGGTCGGGGCGAAACTCGGATTTCACTCGTGGTGCAACCTGGGTGTCATTTCGAGTCCTCCTAGTCCACACCCTTGCCATCATCCACGATGTAGGTATGCTGCAATTTTCTTCCTTCCGTAAAGCTGCTTGAATGTTTACATAAAAGGAGACTTGTACTAGAAGTGTGAACGGCTATGGAGGGGAACCTCAATTTTATTGTAAAAAGTAAGCTGCAAAGCAAGATGCCTCGTTCGCCTGCAAGACTATTTAGCAAATGTTCTTGCGAGAAACTTAGGAAGCGAGGTCTAACACGCCGCAATAGAATACGTTTTTGCCTTTCTACATTACTTTGATCAGATGGCAGATTTGGTAATCGCAAGCAACGAACGGCACGAAGCATGGGTCGTGCAGAAGTTTTGCGGTTCGTGTATATCTGTCTAGACGACTCGCATTCCCCCTGGCAAACTTCCCGGTTGTTCCTCCACGTCAAGGTCCCACCACTATCGGTTGCGAAACGCGGAATGGGTTCATTGCGGATGCAACCAACAAACCCATACACCGACCTCTATTTTGTGTGCTAAAAAGAACGGGGAGCCATCCGGAACCAGAAATAGTGATGGCTCACTAGAACGTACATCAACCGTGTAATCGTTGGCGCGCATCCTCTGTGGCTTTTGTTCAAAAGACAACAAGACGTAGCACTTCTGTGTTTTATAGAAAGCTTCACAGCATGCAAGAACGGCACGTGTACTGTCTTGCGCGCATAGATGACGCGTTCGACCGACTGCGCTATGCAACATACTTGTCATTAGACCTCAAACATGCACTTTGCGCTTGAGTTGAGCGGGAAACTCCATCGGTAAACGGCGTTCATCACGTCCGAAGCAATGAACGAGGTTTAAAGTGCTCCGTTCGGTCTTTCCTCAGAACACGCCACATTAAAGCGAATGATTTATGCTGTCTTAAGCGACCAGAAATGACACCTTTCCTGGGTCTAACTGTGAGGTGTTTTCTCGGCGTCTTTCAAGAAATACCCACACAGACCACACCTTACCATTGAAGGTATCAGTCGGACTCGTTTAACTTTAAAGCCCGAAATTTGCAACCTTGGGGCACGTTGCGCTTCAGAGGGCATGTTATCAGCGAGGAGAAAGGGACCCGATGCTGTGATGAGATTACCGCTGTCGCAGGCTTTACTATGCCATCCGACAGAGACTTTATTCGCATTGTCTAGGATTCAGTGTTTAAAGCAAATCTTTGTAACATCGTCTAACTGTTCCGCCCTAGATGTAGAAACAACCTTTGGTGACCACCGCTTTTTATCCAGCATCGAGATGCTGCCAGGATCCAATTTTGTCACTGTCAATTCGGCCGAGTGGCTAATACATTCGGAAAACCTTTTATCTCTTGCGGAGGCATTATGATTGAAAAACGAGGACGTGCTGGCTACGTCTTAAAGAGTCGCTCAGAAGAAGCAGAAGAGAGGCAAACGAGATCAGAAGCGGAGAGGAAAGTAAAAATGCGGGAACTTTAGGTGCAGCTTGCCGAATGCGCTCCACACGGGACAGTAGTGCACCGTTCGACGAGAGTTGGGACGATTGAGACGCGTGCTTTAAAAGATTTGGATATACACAGGCAAGCACTGGTAACGGCCCACATGGGTTCCGGCCTTAATCCTCTCCTCAGCATGGCAAGCGTTGAGCGGCTTCACACGAATTCCACCTTCCGACTGCACAGACTCTGAAAGGTGCAGAGTGTTCTGATAAAATGGTTCGACTGAAAGGTGAAGGGTTTCGAGAAATATTTGGCCGTTCTAAGCCAGAAGACTGAGAAAGCGATAGAAAGTTTGCGGCCGGGCTAACTGAGAAAACCTTTGCGGTTATTAGAAATCGTGTCGCCGTGAAGCTATTTTAAAATATTTGCAACGCCATGTTTGTCCTGTTGTTTTTGAAATAACGACCAGACGCTGGTGAAGAGTTGGCCGAGTCGGCTAACGGGTTTCTCGAAACGCAGGGCATACAAAACCTGGGATCTACCAGTGATTGGATGGAGGCGCAGCCTGCATCAATTGCGACGTTCTCCGAATCGAGAAATGATCTCTCTGACCATCGGGCACCTGGAAAATGTTTCCTATGCAATGCAGACTGCCGCAATAAAACTGGAGCTGACAAAAGTAACTCTTACCTTTCTTGTAAAGTCTGTTACAAGAGGGGACACAAAATGGATAACTGTAAATTGAGGCCGCAGAACACAGCTGCTAGCGTCATTTACCCTACGATAACAACCACAGCACATCAGCAGGACCAAACAAAAAAAAGTACGGGCCCCCTTAGCAAACTCCTGGAACAGAAGGATAAGGTTATGCGGGACAGTGGAGCTTATGCTGTATTGTAGAGAAGAATTTTGGTGCCGGATAAAGACTTGACGGGGAGTTTTTACACATATGTTGGAAAACATTACTTTGAAGAGTTTTTCAGAAGCAATTGTAGAACCCCGCTCGAGGCTGCTTGAGTAATCTTGATGACGGTGCTGGCGACATCGCGGGCCCGGAGCCCCCAAAACATAAGCTGTAGTGATCTGTGGCTACATGTTTATAGGTGGTGGGTGAAAAACCATGGACGGTGGCCGTCGGATTCGGGGTAATGCTCTGGCGGATAGGCTCCCTGTCTGTTCACCATGCATGGAGCTGCGGGACCTCTTAAGCTATCAGGGTAAGGCTATAGAATGAAGTACCCCAGTCCTCTTCTTTATACTATAGCATACCGTACTTTCAACCCCTTCACCCGCAAATGTGATCGGTCGCTGTAAAGGGGCCGCACTGAAGTTTGTTCTGCTCCTTTGCCTTCCATATCGCTTCCAAAGCCCGATGATTTCTTGCGGTTTTTGGTGAATAAATACCTTGATTAGTTAAAACCTCTCACTTCTCAGTAAGTTTTCATTATCTCCAAGTTTCTCGAAAGCCTAATCGGCAATGGCTTACAACAGGAAAAGCCTTCATTGAAGTAGAAAACCGGCAAAAATCCCCTAAACGCTTCGCGCAAACATGAATGGAGGATGTTGACATCAAGATCGCGCACCATCGGAGCCATAATAGCTGCCAAGGCGTGATCCCTGACCAGGATCTAATAAGACCCAAGGAGCTCTGCTCGAGGGCCTTCGTGATAGGGGCGTGACGGCAGTGAGGCAAATAAACATACCCCAAAAGGACAAAATATTAGCCACCAAAGACGCGATCTTGACGTCTCACCACCCAAATCTTCCTTGGTGGGTCAACGCAGGCTTTATGTGATGTTCAGCCAGGCCCTGCATGCCCAACACACGCCGCCATGTCAAGTGTCAGCGGTTTAGGCACGCCAATACGTCTTGCTGTGGTAAACTGACGTGTGCAAGATGCAGGGGAGAAGATCACTCACCCGACAATTATGAATCCCAGATGTTCACTTGTGCGAACTGTCATGAGCAGCACGTTGCCTATTCCAGGTGCGTTGAAGTATTCAAAGATCAAAGGCAGATCATTACCTTGAACGTCAATGAGAACATCACCTTCCCAGAGGCGCGAAAGAGGTTCGCCTCTTTCTCTTGCGGAAGAACTCCAACACAGCCCGTTGGGGACGGAATGGTCTGGTTTCGGCCGGGACCCAGTACTACGAGTTGGACGTGGACGCCCACACGTCCCCCCTGGTTGCCTCAGGTGGCCGAACATGTCACCACACCACTTGCCCAGCCGCCAGTGGCTGTTGGGGCAAGCATGTCTGTTGGGTATGCCACTGCATGCTTTTCTTTTTCTCCACCAGCACAAAGCTTACCCGAGGACACAGAGGGGATGGCGACGGAGGCACCCGCAGCAGTTCCCACCCCAACGCACCGCCTTTGCCACCCGGTGCGCTCCTGACACCCTAGCTGTTCGCAATGCAAACGAAGGGCACCGGGAGGGTGCCAAATCTATTGGGTCCGCTCCGCAAGGCAGCCACATGGCTTCCGATGACGAAATGGACGTCAAGCCGTTCCGGCTTGCATCACAGCAAAAGAAAACCGGCTGAGCGTCCAGGTCAGTAGAGAAGGTGCAAAACCACTTCCCATAGTTCAAGCACAGAATGACCATACATAAATATTCACCCTACAGTAGCTCTTATCACATAATTGAAATAACATATTCTTCAATAGAACTGCAGATGCCTTTTTACTAATTGTCATGTTTTTGAGTTACTGCATGCTAATCCACCGTGAAATGTGTGTCCAAAAAAGATACATAAACTTCAAGCACACACACTTCTTCAATATTTACATCGTATTTAGGAAGGACAGGGATGGTGGTGGCACATTCTCAGGCAGTGTGGCCATCATTGCCCGAAAATTCTTGGCGTGCCACACTGTCCAACAACAGACCATTCCAGAGGCTTTAATAGGTATCTAGCACTTTGGTCTCTACATCCCTCCTAACTTACAGCTCTGAAGCACACACTTCGAGAGCCTGGTAGATCAGACACCCGAGCCTTCCCTTTTGTTAGGCGACTTCAATGCACATAATTCAATCTGTGGCTCTAACCTTAGAGATGCCCAAGGTTGCCTTTTAATATCTAATATCTTTCTCATTATCTCTGAGAGCATGCCTATTAAATAAGAAACGACCTACATACAATTATAGAACAGCCTACAACAATTATAGAACAGAATACTTATTCACACGTCGACTTCGCTATTTGTTCTGCTGTTCTCTTTCCGTTTCTGCAGTAGGGTATGGGCACGGGTCCATATGGTAGTGGCCACTTCTCCACCTCACTAATATAAAAAGGTAAATGCCTAAGTAGTCCATCTTCGCAGAGCAAGTTGAATGAAACAAGAACAAACTGAAAAACATTTTCAGAGACACCTACACGATAAGCGGGCAACCGAAATCCTAACGGCAACATCCTCGACGCCGCCGAAAAGTCTATTCCCCACGCCTCTGGAGCCACGCGCCACCAGAGGAGGCTATCGTAAAATGAGAACTATAGGCAGGCGCGAGAGGCCCAGAACAAGGCGTGGGGTATCCTTCGCCGGTACCCTACGTGGGGTAACCTCGTTTTGTTCAAGAGGGCAAAGGCGTCAGAAAAACGTGTGCCCCAAGAGGCAAAACGAGATAGTAGGGGTTCATTATTAACATCAATAAACCCATACACAGACACAAAAATGATGAATACGAATACGCAAACTCAAAGGACAACACGCAGCCTGCCTGTAGTCAGCACAACAGTGGACCCACTTTATTTACAAATACTGCAGTTCAAATCTTCGGCCCAAGCAGGAGGGGCTATACAAAACATAGGTATAAGGCGACTACAAAAGAGAAAATAAGCAATAAATGTGTCAAAAACGCTTCATGGTAACCTGCATCTTATACACATGTATGACAAGAGTAACACGACATAACACATTACCTAAAAGGATGACCCTGTACCGCTTCTGCAAAATATTTTGCTTTTAAAAGATGAAGAGGTAAAGATTTCCAGTATGTAACCGTCCTGGGGAAAATGCTATTTTTGAAGACATCTGTTCAAGCAGAAATAGGTGTAAATAAGCATTCCTGAGTGTGCCTGGTAGCGCTAGTTTAACGTGGTTTAGCGCAGTCGGGGAGAGGTTTTTTTTGCCTGACGAGGAAATTTGCAGAAATATAAGCCAACTGGCCCCTCTGCGATGATAAAACGTTTGAATGTTTTTTTTTGTTTCATCAGGTGAGGCATGCCTGCGTTATTTACCGTAAATACATCGGACGGCTTTTCTCAGCTGCTTCTCTACCTGAGAAATGTATTTTTTAGTAAATGGACACCAAACCACTTGAAGACCAGGGTGACACACTTGCACATTTCCAACACGTGTCTAGTTCAGCACACTGGAAAAACACTTACATTAAACACAAACTGACTGCCGAAAAGAAGCCTTTACAAGACAATGACAAAGCAACCACTTTCTATAACTCTGAGTTTTTACTTCATCAGCTGAGGGCTGCTATCAGTACCTGTAAACTCCCAGCTACATTCCCTGAAAGCATAACCGATAGAATGATAGAGCACTTACTGGCAGACACTCACGTGTAAACACTCTATAATTATTATAACGTGATATGGCTTTAGGGGCGCATTTGAAAGTCTTGGAGGGATGCCGTAGTTGTAGCTTTCTTGAAAAAGCGGGAAGACCCTGATCTCCCCCAGGCTATCGATCCATTGCCCTCACCAGCTGCCTGTGGAAGGTTCTCGAGAACACGGTAAACGGCAGGATCGTGGGATTTTTGGGGTAGAACGCTCTTCCCGAGAGCTGCAGGCAGGCTTCAGGGAGGGGGATCCACAAACAATCAACTTGTTGCCAGAGAAATACATCACGAATGCATTCATTCACAGTTTTATTTGACTGTGTTGTTTTTTGACCTCGAAAAGGTCCATGGCATCGCTTGGAGTTAATGGATCCTGAGTGAACTGAAGTCATTAGGTGTTTCGGCTAATATGTTTAACACCCTGGCTATTTACTTGTCAGAGAGAACCTTTGGCCTCAGAGTTTGTTGTGCAGTGTCAAATGGCTTTGTACGATGCGCGGTGTTGTGCTGCACTTATTTTATAGGTAATATAAACTCTCGTGCAAAGGTTTAAGAGACAGCCGTAGCGACAGTTTCTCCATCACGCTGCCTCACACAATCGACTGGAACGACCTAATGTTCTGACTGGACGTGGGCTGGCCACGGCTTCTTTGGGGCCGGGGAAGATGTAAAAAGTCCATGGACAATTCTCGCTGCACCACACATGATAATCTCATCGTTGCCTCTCACCACGTAAGCAGCTCGGGCTCGAGCTTCTTCGTTTTCGTCTCATCGCCATCTTATGTAAATAGAACCCCACCGTGTGATCGAGATGTCTCGGCCCTTGGTCTCGCCTCTTATTCTACAACGAGAGTATGTTGATTTGTTGTATGCATCTAAGATCGCGTCTCTCACCAACCATCCTTTTTAATCATATCGTGAGCGATACATCAAACCTACAGCTCTTTTTAAACAGGTGATCTATTTCTTTTCCTTTCTCTCTCACACAGAGGAAAAAAGGCTTCTGCACTCAAGGTCCGTCTTTCTGACATGCACAAAACACCCATCCATAATTTTAGTCCACCATAACATCTACTTCCCAATAACGTGCGATTGGTCATTCACGCAAGGAGAGGAATATGGGGTACCCAGGAGTGGGATTCTGCAGCACTTTCGGTTCCAGCAGGAAAAGTACAGGTCCGCAGAATCATCAGCGATGCGTCGAAAACTGCTTCTAATGTCTGTTGTTCATGGCGCAGACCAAATTTTAGCATTAGTAAAACAAGGAATTTTCACAACAGTATTTACCCGGCCGAAGTGTATGGTATCTTACTCGTTTGAAATGAAATCATCAAACATATAATTTCCCCTTTCCATCGTGTGCGCTGATTCCCCAAGCGTTGTACAGTCACTGTAATAAAGGAGGCCATATAAAAACTATGTTATCAGTGCTCTTTTAAAAGTCCTAATGGCGCATATGGGTCTATTCTTGAAAAAAAAACTATATTGTGTGTACCACAGCACTGTAGAATCCGTGTCAATGAGAACGCGTATAAAATATCTGGTGATGCTGCGGCTCTCATGACTACAGTTGACAGAGCAACAATACCTTACAGCGACCTAAAGACACACATTTAGACGACAGCTTTGTAACCCATAGCAATTACACAGGAGACAACAAACTACGTTTAATAAAACCACAGTTGGGACGCTTCACAACTGACTCACACAACAGATACACAGAAGTCGCCCTGGCTAGTTTGCGGAGGCGCCACACACATGTAACCCACTCCCACCTGCTCACTGGATCTTCTGCACTCATGTGTGGCAGGTGTTTAAAGGGTCTGTAGGTAGTTCACACACTAATCACATGCAAGACACTTGACAGAACACGCCACAAACATTACCCTGAGTTATACAGACGACACATAGTACGGCACCCATGACACAATCTAGCCGACGAACCAATGTTTTCAATTAAACGTGTTCTCAAGTTTTCAGCTGAAGTAACATTTCTGGAGCTCTTGTTATATCACGTGTAATCATCCTGGCCTTATACACCAGCCATCTCTATTGTGTTCTGCTTTGCATAACGTTTACTTTTATTCACAAGTTTTATTATTTACGGTCTCATGAAACATTAACAAACTTCTTCTCTGGCGCTTTTTGTCCATGTTGGCCTTGCGCCATTTAACACCAAAGATCATCATCAACAATTTGTAGAAATTTCCATGCCACTATTTTTGTTGAACATTTGCGCGAAGTGCCCTGACAACCCCTTCTTTGATCCAATATTGCGTATTGAAGAACGCTGAACGCTGACAATCCCGATTTCCAATGATCTGACAGGACAAACGTTCTGGCAGCAATGACTTCCGACATTCGTGCTGAAGTACAGCAGAGTGATGGGGGCTTGCCACACAAAAAAAGCATCAAAGAAACAACAGCCACTGGTAAAAGATATACAAAGGTACCAAGAAGAAACCCATACCTAATTCTTACTATCGAACTGTTTAAAGTTAATTGTAATAAGTTAGCGAGAAACAGTGCGAAGTTGTGCCTGAGCCTGCACCTTACGCTGTTTTATTCATGGAAGTTAGCGACGCAAGAGCAGCAAGGTCAGTGACTAAAAGTTTGTTATCGACACGTAGGAGCAACATCGTGACTGGCTACAAACCCGTACCGTGCATGAATTTGAAATATTGGACGCACGTTTTTACCGAAGGTGGCAATTATCCTCTTGTTTAGAAGTCATGCAGTTGGTGGTACCGAAGATTTACAGCTAATAATTTTGAAATTAGCGCATGACAGCATAAAGGCGGGCCATGAAGGGACAGGAAGCCTTTTCGGCAGAGTAGGGGAAGTGTTCTTTTGGCCTTGTACGCAATGCGACACGAAGGGGTACGTTAAGTCGCTTGATGGCTGCCAAGGAACTTTTCCGAAGGGCTAAGTAGGCAAAGCCTCGCAAGAAGTAATGCCTACCATTGCAACACCATTACACAGAGTAGCCATATATATTGTGAGACCGATAACATCGGTTCTGGCTAACCGAAATAACTACGTACAAATTTTGCTGAACATTATCACCTATGAGCTAAAATGGAAATTAACACCAATCGTATGGTTCCGACAAAGAACTCCTGCTACGCCTGTATACTGCTTTGGTTTGGTCTCGTTTGGACTATGGCAGTGTGGTGTATGGGTCGGTGACTAAAACAGCGTTGCGAATGCTCGACCCCGTGCTACACTTGGGGATTCATGTTGCGTCGGGTGCTTTTCGCACTAGTCCGGTATAAAGTTTGTATGCCGAGTGTAACAAGTGGTTCCTCGAGAAAAAAAGGACCTGAATGGACTAGAGGAAATTCACTCCGCGAGGACCAGTTGTGCGTCCCGCTAACTGAAAAGGTTTCCTGTTGCAGATATTTTTTTGTTTACGTCTTGTCATAAAGAAATAAAATTACCATCTCGCATTCATCCTGGCATTCTTTCCTCTCACTTACAATAACCTAATGGGAGCACTTTACGGGATACAGTCCATCAATAGCCGATGCAAACATTTTGCGCCTAATAATATTCACCTTTTTGTATTGCGATTGCTAATATTTACTTCCTGATAATGGTGTTATTTTTGTTTACATTAGTATTATAATAAATGTTTTTAATCGTATGATTCGCATCCTTCATTAGTATCATGTGTCATCAATGCCGACTGAAATCATTGTGCCCGAACATTGTTCGCCTTTTGTTATTGTGAATGCAAATGAAATGCTTCTCTATGATGAAAATGGTGTTGGTGTTTGCTCTAATTTAACTTGAGCAATTTGTCGTCAGTACATGTATCGCATGCTTCTTGATTAGCACCATGTATACCTAAATAGGTTTATGTAGCCTGCTGATGTTGGTCGATTGTCAGATGTATCTTTGCGTGTCTGTTCGGTGAGCATACGTATTAAGTGCTCCTTTGGAAATCGATGCTTTAGTGTCCTTATTTATGACATTATACGACAATATTGTCGCGTACAGCAAATACGCGTTGGGGGTGTTAGTAAGCTTTACTAAAACGCTAATAGAAGGAGCAGCGGAGAAGAACGCTCTTGACCGCGAAGCACTCGAGCTGCCAGAGCAAGACACTGATGATGATGCGTTCCCGGTAGCGCTCGTTTGTCGTCGTCGTCGCCTCGGCTGGGATGTCACAAATTAAAAGTTCATTCAGATGCTTGTGGGTACGTGACAGTTTACCTCCCCTCCAAAGGAAGCATCGTCCCGATGCTAAGGCAGAAAGGAGCGGAACTTCACTTGCGACCCGTCACGTCCTCGCGAAGAATGGTTTCATGTTTCTGAATGGTTTCTGAATGAACTTTTAATTTGTGACATCCCAACCGAGGCGACGACGACGACGAACGAGCGCTACCGGGAACGCATCATCATCAGAGTCTTGCTCTGGCAGCTCGAGTGCTTCTTTTTGACCAGAACGACGGGTGATGCCCACGGACTTCGAGAAGGCTGGATGACATCGTCGCGCAGCATCTGCTCCACTTGGCTGCGAATTGCGTCCCGTTCCTTTGCAGAGACACGATAGGGGTTTTGACGAAGCGGCCTCACATTGTCATCAACAATGATGCGATGTTTCGTAAGCGGAGTTTGACGCACGCCAGATGTCGAAGAGAAACAGTCCTTGAAGGTCGTCAGCAGCGCGAGGAGGGCTTGTTGTTCACTGAGAGGCAAGCCGGAGTTGACATCGATGATGGCATCGGAGCTGGTTTCACCAGGTGCGGCGCCTTGTAACGCAAAGCAGTCTTCGCCATCAGCTATGTCTTCGAAATAGGCAACTGTCGTGCCTTTGGCGACATGTTGGCGTTCATTGCTGAAGTTAGTAAGCAGCAATGCTGCACGGCCATCGGTTACATGCAACACGCTTCGAGCAACTGCGATGCCATGACGGAACAAAAGTTCATCGATTCGCTCTGCTATGCCGTCAACATTGCTAAACATGTCGCAGTGAACTGAAACTAGCATGCAGGACCGCGGTGGTATGTTCACGTCCTCGTCGATAACCCGCAACGGCGCTCGGCATGCTGCGAGTTCTGGTGGGCGGTGGCTCGACGAGAATGTAATTAGGCGTTCACCAACGTCGATCACAGCGTTGTATTCTCTTAAAAAGTCCATCCCCAAAATAAGGTCCTTGCAGCACTCCGCGAGAACCACGAAACTGCCGACAAAATCAGCGTTACCAATGGCGATTCTGGCGGTGCACTTCCCTATTGGAGTCATTAAATGGCCTCCAGCAGATCGAATCTGAAGTCCACACCACGGCATCTTCACTTTTTTTAACCTATCGGCGAGGGTCTGACTAATTATAGAGTAGTCTGCACCGGTGTCAATAAGAGAAACCACTTCATGTCCATCTATACAAATTACAAGGTCGGCGCTTCCAGCTTCGGCGAAAGACATTCTTGTGGTATCCTTTTCCGTCGGAGACGTCGAGGGGTTTTGAAGGTCTTGCGTAGTTAGGCTACGAGCAACCCTGCCTCCAGAGGTTGCTGCTTTTAGTTTCCCCGCCTAGGGCTTGGGGATCTGCCTCGCAGTATCCCGCCGAAGTTCCGACGGTTGGGGGAGACGTCGTTCGCTGGGGACGGTGAACGCGGTCGACGGTTCGGCGAAAGGTCTCGTCTCGCAGCAAGGTATTCCTCGATAGCAGGGGGTCTTTGTCCAAAGCAAGGGCGTGGAGCCGTGGGAGCGAATCCGGAAAGCCCAATTTCGCGGTACGGACAACGGCGGTAGATATGGCCTGCTTCGCCACAGTGAAAACACAGCGGCCGGTTGTCATTTGTGCGCCAGACGTCGGACTTCCGTACCTGTCGTCCAGCTGAAGTTTCCATTCGAGGCCAGGGATGCGGGTTGGTGTGCACTCCCTGACGCCAGGAATCGGTTTGGGGAGCCCGTTGAGGTGCTGGAATAGGCGGTACAGGTGGGTGACGACGGACAACCGACACATAGCTTGGTTGGAGCTGCTGCGGCTGGCTCTCCGGAATGGCCAAGGCTTGCCGGATCTCCTGACGCACGATGTCGGCGACAGAAGCATGCGAAGGTTGTGAAGAGCCTATACCGTGCAGCTGCAGTTCCTCTCTAACTATCGATCGCACGATCTCACGCAGGGACCTGTCACTGGATGCAGTCGCTGCAGCAGTAGCGCTTGGAGAACCGCCGGTAACCCGGTCATATTGCCGGCATCTGTCCCGCAGGGCATGCTCGATGGTTGTGGCCTCCTTAATGAAATCCTTCACTGTGCGGGGTGGATTTCGTACGAGGCCAGCGAACAGTTGTTCCTTCACGCCATGCATTAGATGCCGTAGTTTCTTCGGCTCTGACATTTCAGGGTCGGCTCTACGGAAGAGGCGTGCCATGTCCTCTGCAAACATCGCCACCGTCTCGTTCGGTTTTTGGATGCGAGACTCCAAAAGGCGCTGAGCGTGGTCACGGCGGTCGCTGCTGGCGAATGACTCCAGCAGCTCCTGGCGAAATTCCTCCCAACTAGATAACCTCGCTTCGCGGTTCTCGAACCACGTCCTTGCACCATGTTCTAGCGAGTAATACACCTCACGCAGCTTTTGACGAGCGTCCCACTGGTTGAACGATGCGACCCGCTCAAACTGCTCCAG
This sequence comes from Haemaphysalis longicornis, assembly GCF_048455015.1. Lineage (NCBI taxonomy): Eukaryota > Metazoa > Arthropoda > Arachnida > Ixodida > Ixodidae > Haemaphysalis > Haemaphysalis longicornis. The sequence goes on along the minus strand of NW_027526233.1, from coordinate 35,154,985 downwards.
CCAATCCTCGACGTCCTCAAACACCTCACCGTGAAAAATGGCCGGCGTACGTGGCTGTTGGAGAGTTACCTGGCAGGGAAGTGGTTGCGTCATTACTTGGGGTGCTGGGCCTTGACGTCTAGGTGCAGTGAAGTCAAGGTAACCGCACTCTGGAGACAGTCCGCGTTGGCGACGACTAGCCCGATGGACAGGTGTGTGGACAGGGTGAGGCCGTTCCGGGCTGGCCGAAGGGGTCCTCTGCATGGGGTAGTCGTACCCAGCACCTCCACCAGTGTCGCGTACAGCAAATACGCGTTGGGGGTGTTAGTAAGCTTTACTAAAACGCTAATAGAAGGAGCAGCGGAGAAGAACCCTCTTGACCGCGAAGCACTCGAGCTGCCAGAGCAAGACACTGATGATGATGCGTTCCCGGTAGCGCTCGTTCGTCGTCGTCGTCGCCTCGGCTGGGATGTCACAAATTAAAAGTTCATTCAGATGCTTGTGGGTACGTGACAATATGTACTGCAGGAAAGCCTGCTTTTTCTTATGACGACGATGAATGATCGTGGGCAGAAAACCGCTTCCCCGCGCCCTAACCGAACTTGGGTTCCTTGCGTTATAAAGCCAGCGTCAATCGAATTGCTCCATCTCAACATGGTCGAAGCGAACACCCAATGGCAGGTATGAATTCGCCCCGTGCCCTTCAAACTCAAACGTAGGGCATGTGGAGTGCACACCCAAGGGTTGCTGTGCGTATTCTAGAAAAGCAGCGCGCACCTCAAGAGTAGTACGTACTCAACGTTTGTGCTTGGCCAAGCATACTCGGAGTGTGGGAAAGACCAATCAAACAATTCATCTCGAGAAAGCTTCACATTCAACCGCCTTGTCGTTAGATAAATAGGCGCGAGACTTTGTCAGTTTGCTGCTTGTTTTTTGCTGATTGTATTTTTTGCCCTTTACAGACGCTTGCCCCTACTTCCGTGTACTTCATTCTGAAGTGTGCCTGAAGAAATATGCATAAAATATTGTCGACGCGGTTGTTAATTTAGGCAGACGGGAAACATGAACTACACAACGCTAATGAAAAATAGCTTGGCTGCGAAGTTACTTGTTTATCCCATGTGTTATGGGCTTTGCAGGGATATTACAAGTGTTTGAGTAACTAGAACAAACCTCTCTACACCCTGCTACCTGAGGACTTTACCACCGCATAGTTTTAGGTACCTTTCATCCCATGTACTGAGCCAATACTTCCATTTGGAGAGACAGGCTAAACTTCGCCTCACACAGGCAACTCAAAATATGCAAAAGATGCCGAACGAATCTTTAGTCTGCAGAGAAAAAAACGTGACGTTAGCATTATAAGACGAAACGGTACTATTGAATCTGTCATTCAACAAATGGGGTGTTTTCTTTTCATCTTTTATTTTTTATATATACCGCTGAAGAAAAGAAGCCCCACAGATACTTTGACGGATGGAAAAAAGTACGCACTCGTTTTACAGCGAGAAGAAAGCGCGTGTAACTTGCGAAGACACCCACATTCATGGTTCGTTTTAGAATATTTCCCGAATTTGTCTGCACATAATGGGCCATCGACCACCGACTTGAACGATTGCCAGGATCTGCACTGACATTGTTGACTCGCCTCTCTAGCTTCTCCAATTTCCAGCTACTCTTCTAAAACGTTCGTACACCCTTGTGCACAGACCCAACAGGGTTTTACTTTTGTCCGTCGTGTTTCTTTCCAGTTGAAACAATAACTCCGTTTTGGAACGGAAGGGAGACCTTCCCAATTGTGAATTCTATTTTGCGGGGAGAATGCGCATCGGCAGCCGCTGCTCCCACGTCAGTGTTGGCAGCACCCCTTGAGCCACGGAGGGGCATTGGGACCTGCAGAGGAGAGGCGATACAACCTCCAGGGGTGTTTGTCGCCACTGTGACTGCGGAGTCCGCAGGCCGTGTGGCGGCGTGGGCTGCAGAGGGCAGCAGGCTGGGGGGCGGTGTCGGGGTTAATTAGGAGTGCTGTACTCGGTTCCCAGCGAAACATGACGCAGCTCACCCCCCGGCAAGCCGTGTCAGCGTAGCTTCCTCAAGGAAGCATTGCATGTTTTTTTCCGAGCTTGTGGGTATGAGCTGTTCTCAGTTACTTTGAGATTAATTATTTTCTTTTCGTTTTTAAACTTCTGACATGACTGAGAATAAGCGGCGTGAGGCCCATCACAGTTACAACCTTTGAACTGTATGGTGCGGTAATCGTCGGTCCTTTGATCATGCTCAGGCCATTTTTCACATCTTTCTTGGCCTCGAGAGTTGTTAATACCATGCCCGTATCATTGACACCTAAAGTAGCCTCACGTGTTCGGGGTGTATGGTTTTGTCTGGCAGTTAGGGAAACCTACTTTTACGTACTCTTAGGGTGCTACAGTCAAACGTGAGAATTAGATGTGTGGTTCTTATCTCTTTTTTTCTCACGCCTCACTGTGAAACGTCTGCTTGCCATAACACCTTGCTCACGCAAGCCTTCGAGAACATCGGCATAACCTTTACTGAGAAGCTCAACTTCCGAGATAAATCCTTGGCAGCTATTGAGAGTATGGTGGCGTGTCACAGTGATCGATATATCTCCAATGCTTGCTTGCTTATTAGGTTACAAGACAGTTCTTTACTTTTGTCGTCCATCAGCATGTCACCAGAGGTTAGCTTTTTTACCTCGTAGCTTTCTCCAACTACGCTTCCGATACATTTTTTGATCAGGAACACCGACTTGGTGGTGATTGGTGTTTCTTTGTCGACTGATTTCAATACTAAAAAACATGGGAAGCTCTACGGGTTTGCGAAAACAATGTTTTCAACTGGCTTCAAGATGGCTTCGGTGCGAGTACTCTTTGGGGCCCGAAAAGGTTTACGAAAGAGGTATAAAATGCCACGAGAAATAGCATAGAGCAGGGAACAGGGGTTCTTTCTTCTCTAGCCTTACGCTAATAATAGAAGGGGTCGCGTAGCCCCCTTTCCCTCCCGTTAAACGAACAGGGAGCCCATCGGCCGGAGCTTAACCAAGGATGGATGGATGCGAAGAAATACTTAGATATCTACAGGAGCGGGAAGCAGGAGATCACAAGGGAAAAATATTCGATAATACCAAAGGGAGTGCATTTCTTTTTGAAGCCCCAGCGGACTGCTTTCGGACAAAAACGCTTATCCGCGAGCCGGTACAAGAAGAACTATGCGCAGGCTGCGGGAATGAGCCAGAAACCATGCGACATGTTGTAACGCTGTGCAAAATTATCCGCCCAGTCCGCAGTGATGGAGCCATCCAGATTCCGGAAGCCCTTGGCTTTGAGGTTAGCGGAAAAGTGAACTGGACAAAAGTCTAGGTTAATAAAAGAAGGTTAGAATGTTGGTGGGAAAAGAGCAGAGAACAATCTAGGAAGACATGCGAACAAAGAAGTCCCACTAGCACAAAAGTTTCGTAAAAGTATTTTTTTTACGTTTTCTTTTATTTACTATGTTTGTATTTTTTGGCGATGTGGTTGTACAGATGCGTTGCTACTGAGGCCGCTGTGCAACGCCACCCCGTTACAAAGGGGAAGCCACTAAGCATCATCATCATCACACCACGGATGCGAGTGGAGCGCCACCGGGGCGGGTGACTGGTGACGTGGCTGCGAATCCGGTCGGCATTACGAAGCGTTGACTGGAGGAATGGCGATGACGCGCTCGTTAGCATGAGGAAAGGAGAGGACGTACAAAACTCTTGAGGCTAGGACGCCAGGGGGATTATATGCCCTCAGGAGTGTCGTCCCCGCTACACAGGGGCAGCCACCAAGCAATCATGATCATCATCTTAAAGGGGCCATGAAGACCACACACAAGTTTAGTTCATTCGAAAGATTGCCTCGTTAGAATCCCACTTGTATCTCTCATACCGCAGACTTCGCTCAAATAAGCTATATATTTAAGAAAGAGGAAAATGGCAATGCGACCCAACTAGCACATTTCCCTAAACAGAACATATGATGTCATACACCCAGCTCTGCTATTGGCTGAGGCCGTCAAAAGCATACGCATTTTAAGCAGAGCTTATAAGCTTGGCGAATGACGTATTTGCGCTTATATGTAATGCATGTTCACTTTAAAGCAGTAAGAATGGCTGAATAAACAATGAAAGTTAAGAAAATACATGCAGACATTGAAGTACCAATGGTCACTGCTGTTGGTACTGGGCGCACTAGGCATGTTTTAGCGTCACAACAGCCTGTGGCGTTGTCTTACACGACACTGGCCGACTGACGTAAACGGCGTTGGGTTATTGGACCCTGTTTGTAGAGCATACCACTGCATCAGGAAACTATTACTTTCTACCGTAACAAAAACACGTAAGGTGCAAATACGCTCAAAAATAAAGCAACGGCGGACAACGGTCCGAGGCTCTGTATTGTAGCGCCATCTGAGAGGACTGACGGGGAACAAGGATCCAGAGCCCAATGACGCACCGGAAGTTACTTTGAATGCCCACCCCGTGACTTCATGATTGACGTCACGAAACACCCGATTTGGAAGGACAACAGAAAATTTACATTATTGATTAATGTCGCGCCATCCTTTGCTGCTGGACAAGCGCTGGACGCACTTTAAAACACGAAATCTTTCAAATATAAAAAAACTTGTTGTTTGCCTGCATGACCCCGTGGAGCGCATGTGCATTCCCTTTTTATTGTTTTGTTTATCAACTCCCTCTTCGTTGCATTCTGTGTAGCGTCTGCTGAAAAACTAACCGACAGTCGTATTTATAGTGGCGTCGCTAAAACGGGGGGCGAGGAGCGGGGGTAGATGGCTTTTTTCGAGTACCAGTCCCCTTGGTATTGTGTAACTGTAACTTGTTCTTCTCGAGTGTGCACACCGGACGTCGAAAACTTGCACACGACAGTCCCAGCTCTTGCCAAAGGAGCCTATTCATTTTTTTCCAGTTTTAATGGGATAAAGCGAGGAATATCTGGGGTGGGCATGATATGCTGAACTAGAAACGAGAGTGGTTGCCTTCGGAATGACAGCGATCAGTGGAAGGGTGTAGCCAGCAAAGTTGTTCCTCGAGGGGGGAGAGACGGGCTAAAGGTACCGGACATTTTGTCCGCAGAACGTTTCGGGTAGCTATTTTTTGACAGGTTGTGCGAGCTCATGGGGAATGTATCGCTTTTTCTTACATCAATGCGGTGACGTTTCAGAGACTGTGAACTCCGCTAGGCCTTTAGAATTTTCAGGGTGAACCAAAAATATTACTACTAAAAAAAATATCTGGTGGAGATAGCAACTTGAAGGCGGTTGTGTGTGTGTGAGGTTTGGTGGGCTGATGAGAAAAAAAGCATTAAAATGAATTTAATGTAAACATCTAAGCATAAAACGAAGGTCGGTTACACGGTTGGGACTGCTATTTGTAGGCACAACCTGAGCACTTGAGCATTTGGTAAACATAGAAACTGCAGCTGTATTCAAGAAGGCCCATTCTTCTTCCATGAAAACCCTAGACTTGTCCGTAAAAAAAGCTGGCGACAACTTTTTTTGCAAATTCATTTTAGCGTTATAGCGCAGCCTACACAGAACTGTTCATAAGATTTTCTGTTTTTTCAGGGGCAACTGGATGTTTGTAAAGCTGCTTTCTTTGCAAGGTGAGATTGTGGCTTTTATTTAATGAAAATTTAATAAATAATGAATTCTGCCATCGTAAACACCGGCTTATTGTCTTAGCTGGTTGGCATGCTGCAAAAAAGGGCCAATATGAATTAACGTCTTGTCGTAAATGAAATATTACATGTGCGAAAAATTCCACCATTGGCTGCATAACCGGCGTTTCCTGAACGGTATGATCCCTGAATAGAGAAAAATATACAAATGTTCAATTTTCAAAAATAACCACCGTAAACCAAACACGGCATCAGTCTAAAAATACCTAATACTTACATAATTTTATTAACGTGCTGGGACAACTCAGACGATGAAACGCGCTCTATTGGAGCGCTCCGTATTTGTTTTGACCACCTGGGCATTTTTGACGTGCGCCGAAATGTCAAACACACGGGCGTGTTTGCTTTTAGCCTCCATCAGAAACATGGCCGCTGCGGCCAGGAACCGAATTCGCGTCGTTTTGCTCAATAGCACAACGCCTTAGCAACTCAGCCACCGCGGCGAGTTAATGTAATGCGGAAATTAAAATGTAAAACCTGGTAAAACAAGCATGCACCCGATAATTCAGTCCCCGAAAAGGTTTCGCGCCGAAATATTCTATAGACCCTTATAGTATCGCTGTGGTTAACAGCGACCCGGATAATGTAGACTACTGAGATATGCTGGATTGGCTAAAAAGTGGGAATTTGTTTACGGTGATAATTATTCGGACATTTTCGTCCCATACTTAATGCTGAGGATAGTTCAAAGATTCATCAAAATGACACGTAGAACATTATGGCATATATTAGAAACCATTGTGGATTACATCAGGGCGGCCCTGCGAGGAGGGGGGGGGGTAGTTGGATAATGGCCTGTGGCGCGTTCGAAACCCCACATTCATTTGTCGTGCCAGACTGCTGGGCATTGAAAGAAAAATGCTGTTGCACCAGGACAACTTAAAAAGGTTAAAGAAGAGTTGATGGAAGCGATCAGCCAGAAAGGCACGTTCGTTAGCTGGCCGGCAGTACGAAGGTCTTTCGTTTGCGCAAGCTGGTATAACTTGGAAATAAAGTGTTAGGTTGGATGCATGCGTCGTCATGAAACATGCTAAGAAAATTATCAATAACAGTAACACCATGCGACAGCCACTACCTCACGCGGAGTTTCAGGCCTTCAAAAGCCAACTAGTGCAACTGCAGCAAGAACAACTATAGTTTTCACTCTTTATGTACTGATGCTAATACTGTCCCGATTAACACTGAACATGCTCGGCAACATCGAACACCACAAAATATTTAACGTTTGTACCTTTCGTAATTAAGGTTTTCTCACTCGAACTTGCCACTCTGCCTGTCAACTTACACGCAACTTACACGCGTAAGTGCAACTTACACAACTTACAAATTACTTATCTTCCTCATTTACCTATCAAGGGCTTCTTTCAGTTGTTCCACATATCTAGAAGAAGAGTGGAGACTCATCTGTAACAATAGTCGTATCGGCGAATGCAGCTGGTGGAGTGGTTACGTTTATTCAACGCGATATTGCATTCGAGAAATTAAGCGAAATATGAATTTTCTGTCTCGCAAACACTTACTCAATTACTATGAACTCGTTTAAATCCCAGAAAATCATTTAAATGTCCAAGAATTCAGAAATAATCAACACTGGTAAGCCACATAGCAACCCCCATCCTAACAAGGCATCTGCGATTATGCATAGATTAGCGAGTTGAACAAATTACTTACATAATTTGAGGCCTGGTTTTAGTGTTGGCACTCTTACAAGCATGAACTTCCCCGATAACCGGAGCCGCTTATGTCCTTACGGCATAGTGTCTGGGCCACATCCACCGCCCAAGAAGTAGGCGGACGTGGAAGAAATGGATGGGTTTTATTTGCAACAGAGGCCGAAGATGGCTATCGGGGCTTGACTACTGTAGCGACCGCCGTCCGCCTGTAGTAGAGTTAGAGATGTTCATGCCTTCAGGCGTGCAAGCGGCTCTGACAGTCGCAGTAGAGCCTTTTCGGCATCAAGCCGCTGCAGAGTTTCTTAGGTCAAGAACAAATGCAGGAAGACAAATGTCGACACGACTCCTTCTGCAGCATTGCTTTCCGAAGGGGACACGGTGTGACCATACGATTAGCCCACGGAAAGGTACTGGTACCGCTCGACAGTAACGTGGAAGACAGGGGATATGAAGCGGCGACGCGCGTAACAGCGCCTTACTCACAATAGTCCTTCACCCCCACGCACGGCCCTCATTCATTGAACTACACATTTTGCAGGTTACGAAGCTTTCTTGTTTTGTTCGGTGATTTGTCAGAGCGTAAGACGTCTTCAGCCGCCGCTGTGCTGCACGCAGTTCTGCTTATACGGGCAAATCGCATTATTTCTCTTCCCAATTTGCTGCAAACGATTCCTTGGTTGCTCCGCCACACCGGGACGAGTAATCGTCTTTGCTGCGTTGAAGTCGCGCGTTGTTTCTCCTCTTAGCACGAGAGGATAAACAATTTTATGAGTGGCATATTTCGCATGGAGGGCCTCATTTGCCTTGCTAGCCGATACAGCCCGCTCACCCAGCCCAAGCTAGTCGGACAGGGATGAGTTAGGCATGGCACGCTTTTGGAGCTTGGGAGAGTTGAAAGGATTCGATATGGGGAGAGGCTGCTCGTTTTCTGAATAACAGCCCTACCGAAAATTAGTCTCCGCTTGGCGACATCGGCGAAGTGTTGCTTCACATTTGGGTGTCGGACAAGACAGGTATTTGTGAGTGATAATATGGAACAACACAAAAGGACCACACACGCGTTGAGCGTCACGCGCTCAGCATACCATCGCTTTGGAGTCTGCAGCCTTCCGCAATCATCCTGACCGAGGCGCTTCGTTCTTTGCAAGCGCCCATACGTCGGACTGGCATTGAGATGCAAATGCTTCTAATATCGACAAGTTGGAAGGAAATGCGTCTTCATGCACACGCGACGTGAAGCTCATAGCAGGGAGCACGGCGCCTGCGGTAAAGATAACGGTGATAGGGGGCTTAAACAGGGCCAGCTAACCCTTGGCTACGCCACTTGCGTATACGACGAACTTTCCCGGTGGGGGCGTCGCCCTCTCCGAAGAAGTCCGGTGGGGGCACGCGTCCCGCTGCCCCCACGTGCTTCACGCCTATGCAGTAACAGCAACACTGTGACCTCTACACCCGTAAGCCTGCTTTTCCGAAAAAAAGGCCCTAACGAAATGCTCGAAACTTGGACTGCCACAGTCGACACAATCGCAAGTCGCAGGCGGAAGCAACCACTGCAGTTTTTAAGTTCAGAGCACTTCTGGGGCCGGTCTTTTCGTCGGAGCTCGTTCTCTGTAACGAGCTACGACGACGACTGACAACGTGAATAAGAGGGCGCAGCAAGATAACGGATCCAATTAGAGCGCGTGACACGGCTTCGAAAAACAAGCCGCCCACATAGTCATGCATGACATAATGTTTTGCTGTAACGTATAATGGGTAGAACAAATCCCACCAACGACACTTGGCGCATCGACATGTCTACTTTCGTCAACAGCTCATGTACCATAATTAGTAATCTTTTATTGCCAATGACGTGTGTTCGATATGAGAATGCCCTTTTTTGTAGACTTCACAGACGCCACATATGCCGAGTGCTGCGAAGGTGATGGCTGTAGGAAATGACGTGTATAGCCTGTATCTGCGCATGCACGACCGCGGTAATACGACCACATCGTCTCGGTTCTCATTTCTTGAACGCCGGGGTTACAGAGATTGTGGGCGCCTAAAGAAGCGCTGTTGACCGTCGCTGACGGTGAAGCCAATGTAGACCTGCCGTTGCCCGGCGCGTGCCGTTGGTACTTTATCGCTCGTGTCGTGCCACCATTCCCTAAACCAGCTAAGACGCATGGCTTGTAATGTGCATAAGATTGCGATGCCGGGTTGTGTATCGGGATTGTTGACGGCGATGGTTGGTTGCGTTAATCGCAGCAGTGCCCGTCCATTATTGCTAACGTGCACGATGAACATTAGTTTACAGCATGCCGCGGCGCACAATACGCCCTGCGTATTCTACGATCGAAATGTGTCACAACATAATACAATGACCTAATATTTTCTGACATAACAACTGTGGCACTCTGTTCTAATGATCCGCTTACGTAATGGCTTATATGACTTCAAATAATATTAATAATTCTTTGAACAAAACAATAGGAAATATTTGCAAAGCTTTGAGGAGGTTTTTCACTGTTGTCACGTACGTTTTCAGAAGCAATGTGATACTTGCAGTGACAAAGTGTTTTATTTATGCATTTGTTAGGTAATAAAGTAAACCGCATATATTTGTGCAAATATCCTTCCATGCCTGCAAATACTAGTATAAAAGGAGAAAAATATGGCTACCGTCACACTAAGTTTGCATCATGGCCCAACCCTAAAAACCTATGTCGCTCACTGTCTAGCCATACTAACTCTTAATTATTGATAGTGACTCGGGCTAGTCAGTGAGCGCAAGCAGTTTGACCGTTGGTAAAAATTAAAACAGACTGCTCCCATCGGGAAGAATAATACACTCTGGTGTCGTTCTGTATTACCAAGTGATAACTCGTTCTATATTTTACTCAATTAGCCAAAACACTTCAGCTCACTGTTATCCCCGCGACTATCAATAGTTAACAGTGACTCTGGCTAATCAGCGAGCAGTGGCGTTGGGGCGGGTTTGGTGAAATCACACTTGAATGCTCCCATTGCGGCCATGATGCAACAGTAATTACATCATTGAGTATAATACGTAGAAATCAAGGACAAACGGGTAGCAAACTGGAATTTAATTGGTGTTTCTGTTAATAGCATACATGTAGAGTTTTCGGACGGCCTTTCCTTAAGGGCGAGCTCTCTATCAGTCGTCGCGCCAAATTCCCCTTTTCTCACATGCTAGCCAGCAGCGTACAGTAACACTAGAATACGGAAATATGGAGAGCGGAGCCCAAAGTATCCCAAGCAGGTTCATTAGATAGGACGCGCTCACGCCAATATACTAGCGCAACAACACATATATAATGCCAGTAGCCAATATCTTAACCCCCCTCCCCCCAGACAAAGTTCAGAGCCCTCATAAGCCCCCTCCTTCTCTCGAACACTAATTTATCTGGGGGTCTTGGCCTTTCGAGCTCTCCCGTTTGATACGCCATGACAGCACTGCATGTCCATCAAATTGCCTCGCACGGCCATTTCCTACTAATTCTTTGTAGCGACAGTACCCCAGCTGCAAAGACTGGGATCACACTACGCGTTCGTGGATAGTGTGTGGTTTACACGGCACACACATATTGCGAACACCTCCCTGTACACAACACGCCTCCATCCGCACCGCTTATACTCGCTTTCCTGGCCCGACAGAGCTACAGGCACAACGTCACGTCTGTAAACGCCGCGAATAGACCTTTCCGGAAAGTTGCGCGCGCCCCCAAACGACGGCCGCAAAACAGCCTGGGAACTGTGAGCGCCGCAGCAGCCGCCACCGCTGCCATCGCCGCTATACCGCCACTGCCGCCTGGGCCACGCTTCATGTATCTCTACCGTGCCAGACCATGCCGTGCGCGACAGCGTCTGTGGAGGCAGCGTTTGTTGACGGTGTAACTTCGGCGTTTATTATTGTGGCATGCATGCAGAACATCTGCTATCCTGGACAGCTGTTTTGATAACTGGTTTCTTTTAAATGCAGAGCATTTCAGTAACTCACGATGTCACCCGCGTTGGCGTCCGTAGTCCGCGTCCGCATCGCTCCCCCTACACTATATAAATACTTGCCGGCGCCAGGTTTCGATCCTACGACTCTGCGGGCGGAGCGCAAGGTGCACGGTTCTCTACCAACTGAGCCACAAAGCCGACACAGAACGGAAGGTTACGAACGTGCCTTATATCCTTGACTCATTCAACCGTCGGCCAGAGGTGCGCCCTCTCCCCCGCGTCCTCCTCGCCTTCTCTCCGCTCGCAACGCCCTCTTTCGCCGCGTTCGGTTCGGGCGCACAACAGGTGGGGACGTGCGCAACACCATCTCTCGCCGCGTTAGGTTCGCGCGCAAGAACAGGTGGGGCGCTCGCATCGCGCTCTCTCGCCGCGGTCGGTTCGCGCTTAAAACATATGCCGTTCGCGCGCGCTGCGGTCGCTAACATTTGTGTCGTGATCGTGACGTCAGCATCACGCGTTCGCGTGGTGGCGATTTCGGCGCTATAACACTCTCTCGCGAGGGGCATTGGGTTGGATTCGATTGGATTGGCTTGGATTGGCTTGGGTTTGGATTGGATTGGATTAAAGTGGATTGTGTTGGATTGTGTTGCGTCATAGCCGCGCCACGTTGCGTCATAGCCGCTCCACGTTGCGTCATAGCCGCGGCAGGGGGTTCACGGCACGTTTCACTATCGACTTCATCGACAATGTCTACGCTGGAAGACAAAAATTACAACAACAACAACCAATACGTAATCCATACGACTTGCAGGCGCGCCCCCCTGCAGAAATGCTTTGCATTTAATCGTGCCCCTCGCGAGGGGGATGTTTCTTTTCTGAGAGGGGGGTCAGCTCCTATCAGTGATGATGATGATGATGATGATGAGCAGGAGGAGGAGGAGCCTTATTTATTTTAATCTTCAGCACTCTTACCACAGCCCGATTTTTTTCAACAAACTGCTGCATTTTGGGGAGTTGCTGTCTGTATCCCATGGATTTATGCTACACTATGTCTGTATTTGTATTAAATACTGATGCCTAAGAGGTGGCCAGTCCTATAGTGCAATCCTAGGCTCTTTTGTTATTTTCGGCTGTGTATATATGAAAATAGAAATGTTTCTTTCAGCCGAAAAAAAGACGCGGCAGCTACTTTGTATCAGTACAATAAAAGACACGTGCACTTTTATTCCGTTAGCAAAACTAACCAATACCGACCAGAAGGTAAAACTTCAGAGAGCGCTAATACAAAACCCGCATAGTTGACAATTTGCTTACTTATCGATTGATAAGTGGTTTAGTTGTTCAAGTAGCAACTAATTTTGCATATCTGGTTTGGCTTGTCAGCTATCGCATTTGGGAAAACATACTAGAGTATTTTCAAAGTCTTCACTTCTCTATTAACTCGCTCAAATTGTCTACTCAGGTTGGCGATCTGCCGGGTGCGTGTTTCATCCACTACTGTCAGTTGACGCCGACCATTTAACATGGGGGGTCTGTTCAATATAGCGCCCAGTTCACGGACCTCGTCTCCGATCAAGATCCTGGGTCAGGTATGACGAGCTGTCTCCTTCGTTTTCACACTCTTCTGGAGGCACACCACACCTTAAGAGTGGGAAATAATAATTCCACAACGAGCGACCAAAAAGAAATAGACGAAATGCTGAACTCACAACCGCAGAAACCCCGTTCCTCCAATGCCGCAGGAAACGGGATGCAAGCAGTCGCTGTCGTTCGAGAAACCGCACCGTTTTCTGCTGGAGCGAAAACATTGCTTTATCGCCCTGTTACGACCTTTGTGCTAAAATTCATTACAAAACGGGCCTTAATTACTCTGAGCTGCCAGGAGTGTCTCGTCTTGGATGCCTGGAGGCGGGACGGCGCTTAGGAGGGCGGCATTTCGTTCACTTCGTGGCAGCTGGAAAACAATAAAATCTAAGGTTTGACAAAATATCGTTTGGTTGGGTAAAAGGTTCTTAGTTAGAAACTTGCGGACACCGACCAAAGGTTTATTAAAGCGTAAAAAAGAAGTGTAAAAAAGAGTCAGTGAACAAGGCTTACGTACGGAAGCCGAAACGTACATTTGCCACGCTTTTAATAAAACTTTGGACCGTGACCGCAAGTTTTTAACTATGATCTAGGAAACAGAACATATAAAAATCATACTTTACGTTATATTGCTAGGCTTACCTGTCTTTATCGGAGGACACCTCTCGGAGAAGACTCGGTGTGGAAATGTAATATTTGCGTCTCCTCGCGCTGAAATGGGCTTCATATATCCTGTTATGCTCGGACAGCTCCCACAAAGCGAATCGCCTATTACGACCGATTTATCCGGCGAACCTAATCCTTTTTAAGTTGTCTGTCTTTCCGAAACTTGTCCAATGAAACATGCCGGTCTCATAGCGTATAGGTGGCCCAACCGAGCACACCGCACGTTTGTCCGTCTCCTGCAGCTTCCTTGGCACCATATTTTTACGTGGCGGCAGGACAGATGAGACGAACGATGCGATGGAGTGAAGCGATCTATTCACATTATGTACAGTGCGGCCATGACAGAGCTCGCGCAAGGTTCGCGCCAGGCACTTCGTCGTCGTCGTCATCGTCATCGTCGTTGGTTCAAGGATCTGTCAGGCATTGTCCACCTTAGTCCCGTAACATCACCCCCCGGTTCGAGGACGACCGACCCGGTCGTGGCCGAGGCAACGCGAGGATTGCGATGAGGATGAGCGATGCGATGACAAGGTACATGAAGATGTGCCTGCCGCCACCGATGACGATGATGCACGTGATGATGCCTGGCTCCGCAAAAGCGATGTCTTGAAGACAGAAGCGGACCGTCGGAGGAACTCGAACCACGTCGGACGAGAGGGCTGGGGACGCGGCTTCTGTTCTTTTGGTCTCGGCATGTAGCGGCTCGTCTTCACCGGCTGGTCACGGGCTGGGGTCACGGGGCGGGGGACGTGGTCGAATGCTCGTCGCAGTGGGCTAGGGCTGCCCGACACGGCCGACGTTTCCTCGACGATTCCGCCAGGGCCGAGACGATGCGATTTGGAGGCCAGGATGGGGATGACACCGCACACTCCCTCAAAATGTTACGTGGCGGCAGGACAGATGCGACGGACGATGCGATGGAGTGAAGCGATCTATTCACATTATGTACAGTGCGGCCATGACAGAGCTCGCGCAAGGTTCGCGCCAGGCACTTCGTCGTCGTCGTCGTCATCGTCGTTGGTTCAAGGAGCTGTCAGGCATTGTCCACCTTAGTTCTGTAACAATATCGTCAGTATCGCGTAAACTACAAACGGTAAGGCAGGTCATAAACGAGTCTAGTTTTAAGCAAGCGAATGTGCATCACGAATAACGTGTGCACACGATATGGGCTTCTTCGTTTTCCCACTCGGCTTCCCGCGGGCTGCCGGATGCAAGAGCTGGTTATTTGTACTTTTCTCGGGGAGCTCAGGGGTCACATTTGTTTGCCATATCCCCGTGTTGAGGAATTTCTGGTTTTCTGCGGGAAGCTAGGAGCGGAAAGACGCTTTTCAAATGGCAGCAGCTGGTTCCACTCTGCAAGCTAGCAGACGACAAAAGGTTCTCATGCGGTTCAGGCAGTTTTAGGAGGATGCAGAGTTTATTTCTCGTTTTGGCTTCTACGGTTTAAAGATGCTTTAATTGATGCGGAACATACCTTCGCAAGCACAGCATTTCACTCTACTTAAAATTTGTCCTTTTACGGGCTCGCTCCGCTCAAGCGGCGCGCGGTGCGACTACGCCGTCGCCGCTCGCACCGCATGCGCACACAGTTCCCATGACGCCTTGCGCGGGGCCGCCATGGGAAGGAGCGGCGCTGGAGTTTCTGGAAAGGTCTATGGACTAGATAAACGCGCTAATGCGAGCGTTGCAAACAAAGGCACCGCATTTTTACAGTGGCGAAGGCATCCTAGAGCGGACCTTCGTCAACTGGTCGTAGCGTCGTGAAGGAGCGGCTTTCAAAGGAGTTGCTTTCGTTTATAACAAAGAATAGCCCAGATCCAAATTTAACTTGTGCAATGATAGTCGAGGCGAGTAGAGAACATCCATGATAGAGACAGTAGCACACACTCATGATTATAACCGCACAACCCGAACGGGCAGAGTGACGTTCTGGAACTGAATCCGGAGCGCACTTCACGACGCTGGCTGACAGTGCCTATTTGTAACAATAACTCCTAACGGTATCCAAGTGCACTCCGTGTTTTGCACAGGACAGAAGTTAAAACACACAAACAAAAGCACTCTGGCAGAGGTGGACGGGCGATGAGTCAATCCCCGCAAGTATGAATGGCCGCTCGGAGTGGTTCTGCCGCGGCGCATTCTCGAAGCCACGTGAGCGATGCGCGTGATTTTCCTCTACCATGTTAAAGGCTATTTGGGAAAATATCATTCCGCAGCTCCGTTCTGTGCGCTGCCGAAACTTCGCACACGTCAGCAAACAAACATGCTTACAGCACGCGCGCGCGCACACAAACACACACATGCACACACACAGGCAGACAAACGACCCCCTACACACAGAAACACAAACGCACACACACACGCCACGCACAAGCACATGCATACACACGAGCATACACGCCCCCAGGGACGCACACACACAAACACGCACACACATAAACGCACACACGTGCGCGCACGGACACGCACGCACACAATCGCACACAAGCACACACGCACGCACACACGCAAATGGACGCGCACACCCACGAACGCACACTCACGCGCACGCACGCACACGCACACGCACACGCAAATGCACACGCAAACCTACACGCACTCACGCACACACCCTCACACAAACCAACAAATACGCACACAGCGCGTGCGCCAGCACAAACAGGCGATTCATAACAGCACCTGGGACACAAACCGCCGCTTCGCCTTAGTGAGACATTATGCATTTCTCGTTCAACGCGCCAGAAGCGCATTTAGGCACAAAAAATGCGCTGACTTTGAACCTGGACTGATGCAACGACGAGAAGAGTGCGTTGACCAATTGGTCAGCGCATTATCTGCTCCGGGGAGAACAGAAAATTTTTAACAATGCTTGAAGCTTCTCCGCAATACCCACACTGTAAACTCTTCAGGAACCTTGTGGAACCATTATACTGAAACCATAATTTATATACTGGTAGTTGTCACTGAAAAGATTACATGATAAAAAATATGGTAGAAAAAGTTTCGAAATTATCTGTAATCGCTATTGAAAGTTCGGCGTTTGCCCAGTTACGCTTGTTCATGAGCGCCTGGTGCCCTCTAGCTGAACTAGGGATGAGCGGGGAAGCTGGTTATGATATTTATGTATGTTTTGCATGCTGCTTTATGTCCCTTGATAATAGTAATGCGTTTTTTTTTTCTCAAGAAAGCAGGGGTTGCAAATTAGCAATCTGTCAGTGCGTATCCTTCCTATGCGTGTGTTCCTAGTGTATATTTTTTTTTACATCGGCTTTTCCACCGCTCTTCACGCCCTAAATCTAGAACAAACCTCGGAGCGAGCGACCGTAATGGAGCTTCCAATCACACCGTTCGCCGCCGTCGTTGACGTGTGTAGTCATTGGAACTTAAACAACTAAAAACTACCGATTGGTTTAAACCGTGGAAAAATGCCAATCCTTTATACCTACTTGTCTAATATTGATTTGGTGCAAACATAAATGGCTTGGAGCTGTGTTTTGAGAAATGTAATCTATGTTGATGATTTTTTTTTGCTACTTAGGAACGATGCTCCTCACCGTGTTGAACTCCTAAACAGTTCTCTATGCTCTATTTCCATTATGGGCGCTGGCAGATCACAATGCCGTGCAACACAAAATACCTCCTCGTGAGGCATACTCGCTGAGCGTACTGCTTTTTCCTTGTAAATGGAAGGCACATTTCACGAGTGATAGACAGAGCTATACGTGACCTTAAATGCAAGATGTCGCGACGCTAATTCTAAAACATCTCACTTCCTTTCGGGTTTTGGGGCGTAAGCTAAAAATCTTTAAAGATCAGACAAATTTCTTTTTTTTTGTTTAACTGCTAATGTGATGTTGCTCTCGTAAAAGCCATCTTTTGCACATTACTTCTTTGGGCACACTGAGCATTGACATAAATAAAATGGCCGCGCATCTGCTTCCTTTGTTGCAAATGTCGCCGAAAGAGAATAGCCCACTGCCGCCCCAGCGAAGTAAAGGCCTCCCTTCTCTTTCCCGCTCCCCTCTGATGCTGTTCCTTTCCCGTCTTGTTCCTCCTAAGATTACACTCTAGAGTTTTGGTCAAGTCAATTTAAATTGACTGCGTTCTACTGCTGCAAGTCGATTACCTCGATGCCAACGCTATCGTGCGGCGAAGACGCGCGTGAATTGTGGTACTCTACTACAATATTTATTTAACCACAATGTCCTACTGCACAACCGTAATAAGCGAACATTGATCCCGTCTAGTAAAAAGTTTCTTTGCTATTGCCGTTTGATTTTTTAAACGCTGCCAGGACATTGATCTGGCAACAGTGCGCGAACGGTTTTGTACCGTTGATGCAGTATTTCTTTTGGTATAGCTAATACGAAGCATCCGTGAATTTTATGCAAAGGAACACTGCACCTATCATTCCTGTATTAATTTTTCTGCCTTATATTTGCGTAATATCTTGTGCTTCTTTAACAATGTTGACAAGTATGAACATCAAAGGCGGACTTACATGTTTAGATTCGGCGGTGGGTATACAAGACTAGAGTGAAGATTTTATTTCAGTTTGACCGTGGAGCTGAATAAAGTCACAGTCAGACAGACAAATAGATAGACAGAGAGAAAGACAGACAGACAGACAGACAGACAGACAGACAGACAGACAGACAGACAGACAGATAGACAGACAGACAGACAGACAGACAGACAGACAGACCACATTTTCTGCGTTTTAGTAGCCCAAAAATGACTATCGTCTTTAAAACACGGAATGGTCTGTTTGGGAGCACATGCTCCTTCCTATACATCCCAAGTTTGGCTGCTTTGTTGAAGCCAAAGCATCGAGAGCACCATCACAATAAGAGAGATTAGTCAAGAGTAACTGTTTTTTTGTGGAAGATCGCGAGTTAAACCTAAGAGGACATGGAAAGGAGAAATTGCAGTGGAAGTAAACTATTATAGAAATTTTCAGTAGCAAAAAAAATAATAGCGATGTAGCAGAAGATTACAAGCAAGTTTAAACCAACATAATGTGGTTCCTCAATTATTCTGAACACAGGCAGCTGCTAAATGAGCTAGCTGGGGGATTTCTATAAATACAAATTTTACTGAAAGCACAGACAACCACCCCAAGACAACCACCCCAAAATACAGTAAAGAGCCCCACTCTGAACAAAGAAGTTACCATTACTTCCCCAAGAAAGTTGAGAGAAGCGCGAGAGCCTTCTAAGATCGAAACTACCAAAAATTTTCGAGACAAGCGCGTCCAACCTTCACTAAAATTGCGTCGAATCGATTCTCATACTATCAGACTGAAACCGCCAACGAAAATCGAACACAGATGACTATATTTCAGGCACTAGGTATATGCATCTTCGAAAGATATACATGTATATCGATACGTGCTTTATTTGATCAAAGCATACTATTAAAGACGGTAGTCTTTCTTGGGCTACTTATACCACGAAATTTTGGTCTGTCTGTATGTCGGTTTGTCCGTCTGTCTGTCTGGCTGGCTATGACTCGATTCAACCTCCCGGAAAAAGCGAAGCAGATATTGCGCAATAGTCTCATATACTCACAGCCAGAGGTAAACGTCTAAGCCGGTTTATATGCACATATATGTCAACTTTGTTTACGCAAATATAAGAGAGGAAATTAGTACAGATGAGATATTTGCAGTGTATCTTTATTAAGAATTCTGGTATGCTTGGTTTTTCGATAGCAAATTAAATTTTACATCTATTGCAGAATATGAAATATCACGCGACAACAGCAACGAAGATGATGATGATCATGTACTCAAAGAACTTGGCAGGCACCCACAACGGGGGATTGGCCAGGGCTAAATCGGTTGTTGCACTAGCTAGGTTCCACGCTCTGCTTGGAACGCACGTGTAGCACGGCAACGTGATTCTATAAACCTTGAAGTCGGCCGCCTCGATTCACGCGCGTCACCGCCGTACTGTAGCGCTGACATCGAGAAACCAGGCCTGTGGTAAATTCAAATCGCCGTGAGCAAACACTTGGTGTGTTTACCTTGCGATGAGCGTGACGGTACAGGAACAGCATGCAACGGGAACAGGAAAGAAAAAGGGGGCATTCCTTGGCAAATTTGAATAAAGTCTATTGTTTTTTGACAACATTTGGAACGAAAGGAGCAGATACGCGTCCAATTTTTTTACTCTTTTACTCCCTTTTTGTGATCGATACGTGTATTGACTCGTGTATATCCGCTCCTTCATCGCAATCTTCCATTAAACTTTTTCACACAATGGAAGGCAAGTTTCACGGATGAACCGTGTGTCTGCAGATTGTATCGGAACTGTTTTTGGGTCACAGCAGTCCTTTTGAAGGAATATATCTTTTCACTGCAGCCTAATCACAGGTGGCACTTTCCCCTTGATCAGTGCAACGAAGACATTAAACTACTCGTAGGGTCACGAAGATCCGCAATCGATTGGCTGCTGCGCTGCTCACTGGAATATTTTATGGGCGTTATCATGAAGACAACTACCCGCAGATAGGGTACTAGGAAATGAATTGGCACAGTCGGATATCACTGGCGCTTTTTTTTTTCTCATGTAGCGGGGCGGTTTGACAGTACTTTTTGAGGAAGAAATCGATGGTTGTTCCCTCAGATTGCTGGCAGAAAAAAGTAGAAGGGAGAAGAGAGGTGATTTTTATTATTTATGCACGCGCAGAGCTCAAGTGTTTTTTGGAACGTAGTGGTGACATTTCTCTCCTCTTCAGGCATGTACTTGGTAACGCCGTATAATCCGGAACCAACGTGCGAGACCTGATGCAACAATCTTAGCGAACACTTTAACACGGGAAGTCCTCCTCACTGAGTATGTCACACAGTGCGAGTTTGCTTTCACTCACATGTAGGGCACACGAAATGTTGTTGGTGGAGGCTAACGCCTAGTTAACGCCAAAGTGGAGGCTGACGCCTAGTGGTTAAAGTACTACATATTTGTACATTCTACCATTCATATACTTCCAAACAACGAGTATTAAATCACAATTGACAACACTGGCCGCGCAAAATTTTGTTGCAAATGTCGACAAACCACTATAGTCTTCATCAACAATTGCCAATTAAATGCCACCCTTCGCTTTCCCTCTCACCACCCATGTTTTTCCTCTTGCGTCGCGCTCTTTCCAAGGTAAGCACGCCAAAGGTTTGCTCAAGTCAACTTATATTTACCACGTTCAACTGCTCTCGGCAGGCTGCCTCGATGCCAGCGCTGCCGTACAGCGGAGACACGCGTGAATTGAGGCGCCCTACGTCAACTTTTATAGAACCGCATTGCGCTAGTCCACACGGGTTCCAAGCAGAACGTGGAACCTATCCAGTGGAAACTTTCGTAACTTTTGCCACTTGATTTCGTAAAATGCCGTCACAAGCTATAGTGGCGCTATCGACAGCAGGTGACACTGTAAATTTTTTCTGCAGTATATGTAGTATTTCATTTCACAAAAATCAAGAATCTATTAATTTTACTGTAAGTATTTCTTGTGTATTAATTTTCTCTCTTATATATGCGTAATCTCTTGTGGTTGTTTAACATTGCTTACAAGAATGAACCTACAAATGGGAAAAAGGGAGGATTTGGCCGTAAGTATATCACACTATTGCTCAGACTTGCTTCCACTTTGACCGGGTGTATGAATCGAGTCACAGAGAGAGACAAACAGACATACAGGTACACAAAACTTTCCCGGTTTAAGTAGCCCAAGAAAGACTATCGTCTGCAAAAATCTTAGTTCGGTCATGTTGCCACAAAATGACGAATGTACAAACCTTTACGCAAGAGAATGCCCTCTGTGCATGATTACAGAATAGACCGTTGGTGTTTGTGCAGGTAAAGATTAACCCGTCACACCATCTTAAAGCACACGTGCAATTCATGCAATGTGCTTATAAATGTGAATAGGGCACCTCTTTTAATGATCTGTGGTGTTTTCCAGCACGAATTTTCAGGCAACACTGATTATAGCCTACGTAATAATTTTAGCCCGTGAAAGGGATACAAGACCTGTAATCTACAAACCTCCGGCATTGTGTTCTCTACAATCCCACTTCTTTTCTTAATCAGCAGACGTGTTTAAACTTAGTTACGCCGTGGAGCGTTACACAGCCCAGCCGAGCACACGCAAGAAATGACAACTGGGCTAGTTGGTAATGCATATGGGCATTATTGAAGGTAGCGCACATGAATACGGGCCATCGATTTAATTACACGAGGGTGAGTTTGAGTTGTTAAATTGCTCTGGAACGTCAATGCCATACGCGCCTTCATCCACACAGTTTGTTAATGCCTGTCATGTTTTGGAAATAATACACTGCAATGTGACGTATGTATGATGTGTGGTTACATGAGTTTCTGTTGAAGTATTTAGCTGTGTGTCTGTTCTAATAAAAATCAGTCGTGCATCAGTGCTGTGGTTTGTCGTTTTCTTTCCCTAGTTTCCGTGTTTAAGTGCACTACGTTCAAGATGTTCCATATGCATTACCAACTTGCCCAGTTGTCGCTTCTTCTACAGTATATCTCCCCAAAAGGACAATGCTGTTTTATTGTGCCCTAAGCGCCGGAGTGTTACGTCTTAGCAAAACTCTAATCCACGACTCGGACCCAGCGGCAGCGTTCTTAAACGAGGTCCTTGCACCATTGAGTGCGAAAAATGTCGTTTCTTCGCACTCCAAATTCATGGCTCGAAAGTCGTTGTCGGCGATCGTTGCAAAAGCGAACTCCTAGCCATACCTGCGAGAACGAATCCTTTTACACGTAACTGTAGGACAACGATTTGAGCGGGTTCTCGGTTACAAAGGGCTTTGGGCGATTCATGATGGCCCTGCTGAACCAATATTCAGCTCTTACCGAGGAAGCTAAGTTTGGGACACAGGAAGCCAGCGACAGTCTTACACGCATTATCACGGAGTGCGTAGTAGAAGTCCGGGGAACGATGGCTAGAGTGGATACTGGGAAACGTTTCCAGGAGGCGAAAGATCCAAATTAAGGAAAGCGAAACCATTACAATTTCAACCGCAGCTGACAGACTAGAACTAGCGGAGCTTTCGAAGTTAATCAATAGGCATAAGACAGGTGACATACGGAAGTATAATATGTGGAGGATCAAATATGCTGTAATGAACGGATGCGGCCTGAAATCAGTAAAGAAGAGTTTAGGCCTTGGGAAAAATCGGATGAATGCACTTACACAGAAGCAAGGAAACGTTTTCACAAATAGAGATAAATAGTCATAGTAGCAGCTATGGAGATCTGTACCAGTAGCCAGGACATCCAAGATAATACCGAACGAGGAAGTTGTTTAGAGGAGATAGACATTCCATTAGTAACGACCGAAAAACTAAGGTGGGCATTGAAAGAATTGAAAGGGCAAAGCACCTGGTGAAGACAGATAACAGCAGACCTTTTGAAGGATGCCAGGCAAGTTGAAATAATAAAACTTCCAAACCTGTGCACGCAATGCCTAGTGACTACGAGGGTACCGGAATCCAGGAAGAATGCGAAACTCATCCTAATCCATGAGAAAGTTTGCATGATGGACTTGAAAAATTACAAGCGGGTAAACTTCTGTCAGTCGTCTACAAGGTACTTACCAAGGTAATTGCTAACAGATTTTCTGACTCAACCCAAAGACCAAGCCGGGTTTTTGTAAAGGCTATTCAACAATGGACCATATTCACACGACCAATCAGGTGATAGAGAAGTGCGCTGAGTATACTGAACCCCTATATATAGACTTCATAGATTATGAGAAAGCATTTGACTCGGTCGAAACCTCAGCAGTTATTCAGGCGTAACGGAACCAGGGTGCAAACGAGCATTATGTACGAATACCTGAGGATATTTACAATGTGTCCACAGCTACTATCATCCTCCACAACGTGACTAGTAAAATAAGGAACGGCGCCAGACAAGGAGACAATCTCTCCAATGCTATTCACAGCATGTTTACAGGAACTATTAAGGACATTCGATTAAGAGTTAATGGAGAATACCCCACTAACCTCAGATGTGCTGACGACGTTGCCTGGCTAAGTAACTCGGGGGGGGGGGGGAATTGCAAAGCAGGCTTACCGCACTGAAGAAACAGACAAGAGCTGTGGGCCTGAAAATTAAACTGTAGAAATGTAAAGTACTGATCAATAACCTCGGGCAAGCACAGTGATTTGAGATAGGTGGCGAGGCACTGGAAGTGGTAAGCCAATATATCTACTTAGGAAAAGTTTTGAGTGCGCATCCCAACCATGAGTCAGACATATTCAGAAGGACAAGAATGGGGTTGAGTGCATACGGCAGACATTCTCAGATAATGAATAGCAGCCTGCCATTTTCCCTGAAGAAGAAAGTGTATGCAGCTCCATCTCACCTGTACTCACCTACGGAGCAGGAACTTAGAGGCTCACTAAGAGCATTCCACCTAACTGGAGAATGACTCAGCGAGCAATGCAACGGAAGATGATAGGCGTAACATTGAGGTACAAGGGGAGAGCGGAGTGGGTGAGGTAACAAATGCGTGTGAAAGACACATTAGTAGAAATTAAGTTGAAATGGACGTGTCCAGAGCATGTAACGCGAAGGCAAAAAAACCATTATTTATTTTGGGTAACAGAGTGGATCCATAGAATAGGCATCCATGGCAAGAGCCGGCAGAAAGTTAGATGGGAGATGAGATCAAGAAGTTTGCCGGGAAAAAATCGGTCGCAGTTTGCACAGGACCAGAATAATTGCAGATTAATGGGAGAGGCGTTTGCACTGCACTGAAAGTAGATAGGCTGGTGATGATGATGAAGTCACAGGTCTCGCAATAATCAAACAGCCCAGAGAATGCCTCATAACACGCTTCACCGCGTAGTCGTCTTTCGTGTGCATAGTGGTTCACAGTATCGGAGCCAACGGCTACGCTACACAGAGGCTTCCGGGTTCTCATTTCATTGTGAGTGCATTCCTATAAATGTAAGGAACAGCGCAAAGGACAGGACGTAGATTTAACGACAAACACGCGGCGCGGCGTGTTTGTCGTCTAATCTACGTCCTGTCGTCCATTGCGCTGTTTCTGACATTTTTAAACATGCACCAACCAGCCCATTTGCTCCCCGTTCTAAGATGCATTCCTATAGAAATGTGGAACCTAAGAACCGTGTATAAATTCAGCTGTCTTCGTTTCATCTATTTCAACCTATTGTAACGTGCTCTTACTTCGTGGCGACGAGTTATCTCGTCGCACAAATAGCTGACATTAATAATAGCGCAGAACCAAGTGTTCCACCCTGTAAATTTAGCAAGGAAGAGACAATTGTGGTTAAAGAGTGAACGAGCGAAGGCGGTATCACCAGGTCGAAACGAATTCCTTCATCTCTCCATATTTGCTACCCCAAAGCAAAGAATCGCGGCATTTCAAAAAAATGTATAACCGCGGGGGCTTTACAGGGGTGACCTTGATGGTAATCCCTGCTGGTACCGTGCAAGGCTCTGTGCATGCCCGCGACTCTAAAATCAGTGAGCCAGTCGCGCCAAAGTCTACCGTGTTTACAATGTGACGGACAACACAATTTCTGCATTAGCAATTTTACTTGCAACACGCTTGCTATCCGCTAGCATTGTACAACCAAAACACGTTATAATCTGCGGTGAAAAAGCTATTTCCTTAAGCGGTGATGTTGTTTTTGTTTCGCTCTTTCAAAATCGACAAACATTTTCCCGCGTGAATGTTCGCCTCATTGTTACCAAATTATTATTATTATGTCGGAGCACACCGTAAACAACGGGGTTCAAAATAACAGGGAAACAAGCCCCTATTATGTCCATCAATTCATCGTACACGATGATGTTACCGAATGTGAAACGGGACTTTCCCGGACATCAAACAGAAGTAAGAAAACCTTTTGTGAATTTCGATTCTTGCGCTGTCAATTTCTCAATTTGCAATCATTTAGAAGTCATATTTAATTTCTAAGTAGAAACAGTCTACACTAAAACAACGGTGTCCAGATGATGTGGAAAGATCTGTTCTTATTTGATTGTATACATTTACGCTGCGGGGAGGTCGTCTTTATTTTGCAGCGTTGTAATAGCCATAACCCTGGTTGTGGTTCTAGAGTGAAAAGCCAGCCGATTTTGTCACGCATTGGGTGTTGTAGGATGCACCTACGCCACATGATCAGAAGCCATTCTTGTATCTCTGGAGGATTCTCTATCAAGCGCCCCAATATTGCTGCTGTTTCTAAACATCAATTGTAAGAGAAGAAGCTTTACTAACTAAAACAGTACAGACACATGCCGGAACTCGGACAGGTGCAACCTCTCAAGATGTTCGCAAGACTGAGTCAAGATCAACAAAATATGTCGGCCTTGGGCCAAGGGTGCGAAACACTTCGCAGCTTGACAATTTGCACTTTTGTTTGCTTTTTTCGTTGAAACTCAGTTTCTGAAGCGCTGCAAGAATTACCAACAAATATTTCTAACATAATGATTTCGGTAAGAAATGCTCGATCGACTTCGCGATACTTGGAGTAGAAGGAGGCAAGTTCATACCGGCAGGTACAAGCAACCAATTCGAATAATACATATTGGAAAGGCCGCACAAGCCACTCCATCTTCGAACACAAACACATATCTATTAATTCCTTATGCAGGGAGGAACGAAGCAGGAATTGAACGTTATCATAAATTCTAATTTTTAAAGTTTGCCAAACAAAAGAGTAAAGAAATACAGGGTTTTAGAAAATCTTCAGTTGCGTTTTATTGGTTTTAGAATAAATTAAAAAATTTCTCGATAATATTTGAGTTCCCTAAAATCTGTATTGCTGAATAATTTATAGTTGAAACTACTCGGCTGAACTTGTAAAGTTAAGTTACAAATGTTCCGTGCACATTTTTGACCTGCCTTGTTGGCTCTGTGGGTGAGGCGCTCGCAGTGGGGCGATTCCACGAGAGAACGAACATGCGTGTACACGACCATTTTTTGTTCATTCTTGTTTTTTTATTATATATGCGCGCAATATGGAAACCCCCGAAAATCAAGTTTGTTTTCTCCTGAGGTGCGTAGTTCGGGAGAAAAAAATGTTTGAATGTGCCCGGAGCGCCGCGCTGATTTCGGCAACTGCTGATTTTTCCAAGTTTGTGTCTCTGTGTACGTCAAGGAGTACAAGGGGTGTGTATAAAATGTTTTGGGCCATAAACTAGACCAGAATGCTAATCCGTGTAATGCAAAATTAGCGTCCTGCAGCGAACAAAAAATTTCAAAAAAAATCGTGAAATCGGCCCAGACGATAATTTGTTAGTGTTTTTGACGCCCCCTATCTACATTTCTTCTTTTCTTAAAAACTTGTAAGTCGGCCATTTTATTGGCAATACGTATCTAAACGCATAAACAAAAGATGGTGTTTGTAGAAAATTTATAAGTACTAAAAAAAATTTAACAACTTCGGCTCTTTTTCAGAAATTGCGCAAATTCAAAACTCAATATAAAAAAAACCCCATACTCGATTTTCTTCAAAATTGCGAAAAAAAGACTCCTAAGTGAACTGGACAGCAGTAGAGGTTAGTAAAAGAAGGTTAGAATGCTGGTGGGAAAAGAGCAGAGAACAATCTGGGAAGACATGCGAACAAAGAAGTCATACAAGCAAAAAAATTTCTTAAAAGTATTTGCTTTTTATTTTGACAATATTTTTTATACACTTGTTTGTATTTTTTGGCGAGTTTATTTTACAGTAGCATTGCGACTAAGGCCGCTGTGCAACGACACCCCGTTAGAAAGGGGAAGCAACTAAACATCATCATCATCGCCACCACATTTTGCTGGTAGACGCTTCGCCGGCGAACGGCGAGGGAGAAGCAAGCTTTTCTCGACCTGCCTGGCTCTCACAAAGGACCTGTTGCAAGGAGATTTCGATGTAGTAGGTTTTAGGTAGCCGTGTTTGTTTCACACTTAAAAACAAAACTTTAGTCTGTGTCTGTGTCTTGGCCAATTCAATCAACACGCATTGCAAGCTAGTTATTTTTGTTCTTTTTTGTTAACTTGGTTTATTATGAGTCTTCGCGCACTGAAAAAGCATAGCTTATGTATGAGGCGCGCAATTGCAGAGGGCTCGGAAATAGTTTTCACCACCTTGGGATCTTAACATTTGCGAAATCTCGAACACAATGGCGGTTTTGCTTTTCGCCTGCATTTCGCCTCCATTTCCTAATCTACAATAATGACCTGCCAAATAACATATCTTCTAACATCCGCCTTTTCGCCCACGACTGTGTAATTTACCGTCCTATCCGCAGTACTAACGACTCCGCACCTTACAATCAGATCTTTCTCTGGTGCAGTCATGGTGCGAAAAGTGGCTAATGTCTCTAAATATTCAGAAAACATGTGTCCTGTCCTTTCTCCGTCGCCCAGCTTACTCACCCGCTAAATACTCTATATTAAATTCTGAAATTACACCAGTTAGTTCATGTAAATACCTTGGCATTACCATAACTTCAGATCTCACCTGGTCATCCCATGTCATGAATATTATCAATGACGCTAACCGTGTACTTGGCTATCTTCGAAGAAACTTGCGACTGGCTCCGCCTTCCGTTGAACTTCTTACTTATCTAACACTTGTCCGCCCAAAACTGGAATACGCATGTGTCGTTTGGGATCCCCATCAAATCACTCTTACTAACACACTTGAATCAATCCAGAACCGTGCAGCCAGATTTATTTACTCAGGTTACTCCTATCTAACCAGAGTAACCGAACTCAAATCTCAAGCTAATCTTGCTGACCTAGTGTCGCGGCGCAAAATTCACAGACTATGCCTTTTTCATCGCTTTTATCATTCCATGCACCCAAACCAGGCTTTCATTCCTGCTCATCGCCTTTCATGTTGACTACGCCATTCGAAAGCTGTTTATCCTGCTCGTGCGCATACTGCCGCACACCATTCTTCATTTTTTCTTCAGACATCTAGGGACTGGAATGATCTGCCTTCTGACGCCGTGCACCATTCCTGCATCACTCATTTCAAAGAAGCCATCGCACAAATCATCCTTCAGTGACTTCTTTACCCCTTCATGTAACGCCCTTAACGGGGCCTTTGAGCTATAATAAATAAATTGTTAAGGGGTTTATTGGTGCTCAGAAACACCGAGGAAGCAGTCAGTAGACAAGGGGTGATGCCGAGCCAGCTGAACCTCTTCTTCACAAGCTCCTTCTGATGATGATAGATGAGGTGTGCCAAAAGCACGGCAGTAATGATGATCCACGATAATGCACGGCAATGGCGCGGTAAGGGAATGTCCCGTAGTCTTCGCAACAATTTCCCCCCGTGGAAGAAGACGCCATCCTGGCGGCGAATTACGGAGCAGACGAAACCAGAGGCTCGTGATAGGGTTTTAAGCCCTGCACGTGGACAGTCTCACGCCCACGCGGCGAAGGTCCGTAGAGAGGGCCATAGGCTCAACGATGTAGTTTACGAGTGACGTACGCTCCAAGATGAGGTAGGGGCCATGATACTTTGCGAGAAACTTTGTAGACAATCCCGGGGTGGTCGAGGGAATCCAAAGCCAAACCAATGACCCCGGCGAATAAGTCGGTGCCACAGCTGCGTCGTCGTGGCGAGATTTTTGCCACCACTGGTCTTCAGCTGTGAAGGTTTTCGCGAGTTGTCGGCACTCTTCCGCCTGTTTGGCGGCTTCTGATGCGGGGGTGCACTCCGAGACATCCGGACGATAAGGAAGCACGGTGTCGAGAGTGTACGATGGTTCTCGTCCGTAGAGTAGGTAGAAAGGGGAGAAGCCGGTTGTAGCCTGTATGGCCGTATTGTATGCGTACGTCACATAGGGAAGCACAAGGTCCCAGTCATCGTGGTCGTAGGAGACGTACATGGACAGCATGTCTCCAAGAGTTCGATTAAAACGCTCAGTGAGGCCATTAGTCTGCGGGTGGTATGCAGGTGTTGTGCGGTGGATAATACGGCACTCAGTGAGGAGCTTCGCGACAACATCGGATAAGAAGACGCATCCTCGGTCACTTAGGAGTTCTCGAGGCGCTCCGTGGCGCAATATGAAGCGACGTAATAGAAAGGAGGTGACGTCTCGTGCTGTGGCGGTAGGCAGTGCAGCGGTTTCAGCGTAGCGCATGAGATGGTCGACCGCAACAATGACCCATCGATTCCCGGAGGCTGTGTAGGGCAAAGGCCCGTACAGGTCAATGCTTACACGGTCAAATGGTTTTGCCGGGCAAGGAAGGGGCTGCAGCGGGCCAATAGAACGTGACGGCGGTGACTTGCGGCGTTGGCAGGTAGCACATGATCGCATGTACTTGCGCACAAAGTTATAAATGCCTCGCCAATAATAGCGCAGGCGGATACGCTGGTAGGTTTTGAGCACCCCTGCATGGCCACAGGTGGGCTCGGCATGAAGAGTGTCACAAATATCGATGCGCAGATGACGAGGAATGACAAGCAGCCACTTCCGTCCTTCGTTGTCGTAGTTGCGGCGATACAGCAACTCGTCGCGAATCGTGAAGTGCGAAGCTTGCCTGCACAGAGCCCGAGATCCGTGAGCGGGTGACGTGCCAGAAAGCAAAGAGATGAGGGAAACAACCCAGGGGTCCTTTCGCTGCTCTGTTCGGATGTCGGAGAAAGAAAGTGGTGACATGTCAGCGTTGTCAGCACGGAGGCACGCGGAGTCGTGGGACACTGACATTGGAGAACGGGAGAGGGCATCCGCATCGGAGTGTTTGCGGCCGGATTGATATACAACCCTTATGTCGTACTCCTGGAGCCGCAGAGCCCACCGTGCGAGCCGCCCTGAAAGATCTTTTAGTGTGGACAGCCAACAAAGTGCGTGGTGGTCTGTGACCACGTCGAAAGGAGGACCGTAAAAAAGCCGCCCGCATCTTCCCACGGGGGGGAACTCGAGTAAATGCGTCGCATCTACTCGAGGCAAGCAAAGCATCACGTCAAGCGAAAGCCAAGGAAAGACGCCCTTGACTGAATTCCGAACGCGCGCTCCGCCGCTTATATACGTTGAAGGGACTGCGTAAGCCGGTCCCAGTCGACGACGTTGGCGTACTTGTAAAGCGGCGTGGACCCTAGGTGTTTGAGCCAAACGTGGATGTTGCTTCGCCGGAGAACGGCACACCGGTTATATGCGCAGCGCGCCCGAAGGAGAGGAAACCGCGGAAGAGAGAGCACTGCACATGCGCCGGCCCCAGCGCGTCTGCCGCGGCTATGACGCAACTTGCCGCGGCTATGACGCAACAGAATCCAACACAATCCACTTTAATCCAATCCAATCCAATCCAAATCCAATCCAACCCAAGCCAAGCCAAGCCAATCCAATCCAATCCAAGCCAATCCAATCGAATCCAATCTAGTGCCCTCGCGAGAGAGTGTTCGAATCCAATCCAATGCCCCTCGCGAGAGAGTGTTCGCTTTCGCCTCGACTCGACGCGCATGCGCAGTGAGCGTGCGGACTACGGACGCCAGCGCGGGTGACATCGTGAGTTACTGAAATGCTCTGCATTTAAAATAGGGCCGCAACTTGTCCAGCGCCTAAACAATGGCCAAGCACTCCTTCTTTGTCACGGAATAGTTGGATTCGGCTCGGGTAAGGGTGCGGCTGGCGTAGGCAACGACGTATTCATCAAAGCCAGACTTCCGCTGGGCCAGTACAGCGCCAAGGCCGACCCCGCTGGCATCAGTGTGGACCTCCGTAGGCGCGTCAGGGTCAAAATGTCGGAGAATAGGAGGTGACGTAAGAAGTCGCCGCAACATCACGAATGCCTTTTCACATTCAGGGGTCCACGCAGAGAGATCGGTGGAAGCATTACTGAGTAGCTGCGTCAATGGCGCAACAACGGTGGCAAAGTTGCGGAAGAATCGTCTTAAGTAGGAGCAAAGGCCTAGGAAGCTTCGCAGTGCCTTCATAGAGGTCGGCTTGGGCAACTCAGCAACAGCCTTGAGCTTAGACGCGCCTGCGAACGGGGCAGGGGGATGGCATCGTCGTCTTGTCTGGTCGCGGCTTCTCACGTCTCGGCTGATTTCGGCTCGTCATAGGCTGGGGCTGGGGCTGGGGAACAGTTGCCGTGATGGCTCACTGGGGCTGGGGCATGCCGACGCGTTCCAAGAGCCTGGAGAAGATCGCTTCAGGAGTCAAGACGGCGAGATGCCGTGGGCCAGGATGAAGGTGATTACCCCGCACCTCACCAAACTGTTAAGGGGCTTATTGGTGCTCAGGAACACCGAGGAAGCAGTGAGTAGACAAGGGGTGATGCCGAGCCAGCTGAACCTCTTCCTCACAAGCTCCTTCTGACGATGATAGATGAGGTGTGCCAAAAGCACGGCAGTGATGATGATCCACGATAATGCACGGCAATGTCGCGGTAAGGGAATGTCCCGTAGTCTTCGGTACAAAATGAATAAATAAAAAGTAGCTCCCACAACAGGGATCTGAAACCGCGTCCTTGTGCTCAGCAGCAGAACGGTTTAACCACTGAGCCACCGAGTCGGAGTTTTTTTGTCAAACGCACGACCGCTTCTATCTCTGCTCACCTTTTGCAACGTCAATATCTGTTTAGATCGTGCGCGAGGGGAACTCTAATGGCACTTTATTCAAATAAAAATTTCTCATATCGATTCCTTCCCTTTCTGGAGTGCTCATTGTTAGTTCCCACCCGAGTGGATGTTACAGGAAAAAACATACGCAATGAAATAAATGTGGCACGATAGCGTCACTGATACGAGCAATTTATGTTATCTGTCGGTTAGGGGCACAGAAAGCAGCGCAAATTCACAGTTTCTGTTCGCCGCCGAAACGTGTGGGGGTGAGGCATCGTGATGACAATAATGCTGATGATGGTAGTAATAATAGTGCTTAGCGGCTTCCATTTTGTGACTGGGTGGCTTTGCGAAACGACCGTAGTTGTAACGCCAGTGTACAATAACCTCGCCTTTATAGAATGTTTGTGCTAGTCGGCATTCCCTCTTCGCATGTCTTCCTAGATTGTTCTCTCCTGTCTACTGCCAACATTCTAACCTTATTTTACCAACCTCTACTGCTCTCCAATTCGCTATTTCGTTGCTCTAAAGCCTAAAGCCAATGTCTTCGAGAAGCTGAATTCTTTCGTTACTGAGGTGTCGACGGATCCCTCTGCGCGCCGTTATAATATGTCGGTTGGTTTCAGTCTCTGTGCCAAAACCTGAGCACAGTTTTTCCTGTACCGGCTCGCATATAAGCGTTTGTGTCAGCAAGCTACCCGGGAAGGCTCCAAAAAGCAATGCACTCCCTTTGCTAATAAAGATTTTGTCCCTCGTGATGTCCCGCTTCCCGCTTCTGTATAAATCTAAGGACGTCTTTGCGAACACCCTCTCTATCCGGGTACTTATCTCTTATTCCTTCATTTCATTTGTTTCGTCAAGTTAGCAGCTTCAAGTTTGCAAATAAAGACACCCCGATTGTCAAAGGCGCAATTAGATCAGAGTTGCCGTTTGAAGTGAAGGAATAGATAGGTTAGCGAGCGTGGTTGCACGCGCATGCTTACATGGATGTCTCGACACCAGAAGTGCGACATCAGATGAGGCGGCAGTGTGTTTTGCTATGCGCTCGCCCGCCAGGTTTTTTTTGCCCCTGGTTGTACATACAATCTTACGGAACCTCACCCTAAAGCCGCTCTGGTGTAATACAAAAGCTGATACGGTTTTCTGGTTTTCAAATCCCTCCCATATGGCCCGGAAACTGTTAGAATCATTTCTAAAGACTAAACAAGTAGGATTTTCAAAATGTGATCTGAATTACTTTCCTTCCAGCCTTCACCCGAAATGCACGAACACAAACACGCTGCAAGATTCCAGCTAGTCTAGCTAGATTCAATAAGGCAACCACGAAGGAAGTATGCTCCTTGCCGTTATTACGCACTAAGCTCCCGAGTTTTACATCTTCTGAAATATCGATCGCATGCCCTAGACCCAGTAGCATCATTTTTAAACAAGGTTCGGGCAGCATTTAACGCGGAAAATGACCTTTTTTTTCCTTTCTCCGACTTCATCGCTCGCAAATGGCCATACGGGGATCGTTGCACAATTGAACTCAAGTCTTGTGCGCGAGAATTGATCAGTTGAGCAAGGATCGTCTGGTTGCAATTTGACCAGGTTCATCATTACAAAAGGCTTCTTTTTCAGTTCGAAATACCAACGCCACATGAACACCGTTTCACCATTTGTATTTTTACCTATTTAATAGGAAAACGGGAATTGCCCATGCCAAGGTTTAGAAGAAGATATTGGCTAGGAACGCACTGAGACTAATTAAGGTGTCGGTTTGTGGCAAAAGTAGCACCCATCGACGTTAAATATATTGCGATTACGTTGTCTTTTATTGTTTTGTTACGTTTTTTTAACTCCCCAGTGCTCTGGCTAAAATACGTAGTTACGAACTTAAATACCCTTATTTTACGTCTGGGATTGCAGAGTACGTACATTCATTAGAAGTAAAAACACAAAACCCGTAATACATTTACAAGAAAAAGAACCCAACGGAGACAGAAAGACGACGGGGTAAGCTATTATCTTGTCACTTTAGTGCTGAGGCTGTGGGTTGTGCACTCTGCATTTAATACAGAGTGAGTTGAACTGCGCACCAATCGTTTTTATTGAAAACTTTGTTTGATTGTGTTTGGACTCAATGTCTTTTTAAGATGAATTTGTGACATTTATTTGCAGTGTGTGCATGCACAATTTGTTTCCACATGCGGATTTTCGAGGATTGACTTGCCATAGTCGCTTCATATCAAATAAAAATCCAGGCAAGCTTTCTGGGAAATCCGGACACCCCTAAAAAGGCTGACTTAGGTGGTCCCGTTTACATTATTCCGCCTCATAGTGAATGTTGTAAGCGGGAAGTAAAACTTGTAAACGAACGTGGAAAGCGAACTCTGAAACTGGAATGTTGGAGAGTGAAGAGGTGACAAAAAATACACCGTTTAGTTTTAGTATCATTGTTCATTAGAACGGTTGCGGTGTTAGTAATCGTCTTCATTAGTATCTAAGAGGTGGTCATCTTGCGGGCGAGCGGTGCATGAAAAGTCATCGTCAGCGTTGTTGACTTTCACCAGCTGAAGTGGTGATGTCTGCACTAAATTGCGCAGGTCTAAAACCATAGCGAAGCTGCGGGAGTTCTGTACACATTAGTACTACAAAACAACTCACCACGCGTTTGTACAAGTCTGAAATTGTTTGTTTACTTGTTCCATCGCAGACTTGCAATGTGCTAATAGCTGGTATCCTCATGTGCATCAATGTCGTAGTGTTCCTTATGTTAGGCAAGCAATGGTCGGTAGCGTTTGACCGCCACGCTGGTTCGTTGTTTTTGTTTTTGCTAAACTACTGCGTGAGCTGGGACTGGGTGGTCACGGCGAGTCACGCGCTCACCAGCGCTCCATTTTTCTTGGTATTTTTCCTGCAGCACCGCACGTACGCCTTGTACAATAGCTCAGTGCATAAAATATTGTTGCTTGACCACATGTTGCAGCCGACAGGAACAGTGTTAAATAACCAGCTATGTATTTGCATGATATCGGTCGTGAGCGAGAGGGCGAATAAGCTACCCACTAGCCGGCAATGTTCAAGCAAAGCTTTACTATACTCATCTAGCGGCTTCGCCGTCGCAGTAAAGATTACATTTATTTGAATGCCGCCAAGCAGGAGCTTTGGCAATGCATCATGTTTCAGGCCAGGCAGGGACAGAATAATAAAAAAAGCCAAATTAAAGGTAAGGTGACCCAAGTGTAAAACCCACTGATCCAGGCAAAACAAAGACATTGCTCTGCATATCCAGGGTTTCGTGAGCAAAGCCGCAGTCATTATTTCTTCGATCATCTTTGTCCCCGAGGTTGCGGTCTCCTGTTCACTTGATTCTGTGACAATATTTATGTTCTTATGGTTTACATTTATAAACAGGAATGTTATCGAAAATCATTCTAATGCATTTGAAAAAAAAAGTAGCCTGTCCATATATTTTACAATGTCATGCGGAATGGCGTAGCACGTGCACAACTGTTCCTTCCTCTTCGCTTCCACCGGAGTTCCACAGCTTTCCTATGTCATCTCTCCTCACCACTTTACTTTCCCTTAGAAATCTCTTGGGCTTTCATCATGACTCCTCGCGGCAGCCTTTGTCAATAACAGACACCAGGTTTACTACCCGGTGGAAGCAACGTAGGATGTAATCACACTTTCTCGGCCACCTCATATTTGGAACGCACAGCACACCGGATAGATACGTCTTTGCGATGGCTCTGTTATTGCAGAGACGTATCGATCTGCTATCTCCACGTATGTTCGCTCACCTGATGAACTCGCCGCTGTAGAAGCAGTGGATGCGACTTCAAATGCCGACGCTATATCACCACCAGCGCAATAATCAAAGAG
The DNA here is from genome assembly GCF_048455015.1 of Haemaphysalis longicornis. Taxonomy (NCBI): domain Eukaryota; kingdom Metazoa; phylum Arthropoda; class Arachnida; order Ixodida; family Ixodidae; genus Haemaphysalis; species Haemaphysalis longicornis. Next base: position 35,118,962 of record NW_027526233.1, on the reverse strand, counting down.
CCAACGCAATCCTTCATTACACGGTTCACCATATAGCCGTCGTTTATCTGTATAGTGGCCCTGTGGTATCGGGAGCCATAGGCTACGCTAAACTGAAACTTGAGTGTTCTGATGTCAGTTTTTTTCTGCCACAAATGGCGTACAAGAAGCACCGCGATAAATACCGTAAAGAAATTCAGGATATCCCATACCCGATATTCTATACAGGATCCGATATCCGATACAGGATATCCGATAATCGCGTATGAACTCAGCTTCCTTCGTTTCATCTATTCCACCCTGTTTTAACGTGCTCGAACCTCCTCGCGGCAATGAGTTATCTCGATCTTCCAATTGCTGCTGTCAATTAATAGTGTAGAACCGAGAGTATGCGTCCTCCAGAATAGGCAAGAAGGAGACAATGGTGAATAATGAATAAGGTCAAAATGAATTCCTGCATCTATTGATACTATGGACACCAAAGCAAAAAATTCCGAGACCTCCCGAAATTTTTTTAACAGCGGGGCTTTCCGATGGCTGGGCTTGATCAGACTCCTTGCAGGTAACGTGGATTTCCTTTAAAGCGCCGCATAAATGCTGCTGTGTTCAAACATGAATTTTAAGTGCATAAGCTTTTTTACAGTTGGAAAAACTGGGCGTGAGAGGCAAAACAATAAAAAGGGGGACAGGACGGGCTGCGTCTTGTCTCTCAGGCGCAGTTCCTCCACCCTTAAAAATGAAATACCAACTAGCCCAACAACACCCTGTACTAAGCAGAAGCTGTACTGGCAACAAACAGTCACACAAATCACGGCACCCGGAACAGTGCTAGCTCTGACGAAGTGCGTAAGGCTGAGTCACGAGCAACAAAAGAAGCGGGCGTTGGGCCAAGGGTGCCAACCACTTTGCAGCTTGACAATCCAGAATTTGCGTTCAAACTCAGTGTCTGGAGCACCCCAAGAATTAAGCAAAACATTGCATTTTCTCAAAAAATTACTTCCTCGTCTTACAACGAGAATGTCCTGTCCCTCCCCGTTTAGTGAAGAGGAAGAGTACAAGTTCACTCTGGTAGTCACCACCATCCAGCTGGATGAAAAGTGAAAAGAAGGCCTCTTAAGCCACTCTATCTTCCGACACAAACGATATCCTGACATTTACAAATAATATAGACACTGAGAAGGTGAACCCACTGAAGTGATCAAAAAGGAATTTTTGTTTTCCTTGTGATACATATGCTGTACAAGCCACTCGTGGTTACAGATTCACCCGCGTACACACTTCGCTCCTTACTAGCAACGACCACATTGTTAAAGAATAAATTCTTCACAGTGGGTCTGCATGGTGTGAATGTACCCTCGGCAACAGTTTGACAATATGTAATCTTGAAAACTTGACTCAAGCGCAGTTCAAAAAAGTAATACATTTTTCAAAAGCCTAAATTCTGTATTACTGGTTTCGTGGTGCCGTTTCAACATGTTTCAAAAAAATTAACATGTCCTAAAATCTATATGTCTACAAATTTAAAAGCAAGAGCGCCAAGACGGAATTTGTAAACTTGACGTACAAAGTGTTTTTTTTGTTTGTTTCTCTCATCTGCCACCTTGGCGATGTGCTTGGTGCGTTAGCAGTTGATCCCGAGGACACTGGTTCGATTCTATGAGCGTAATTTTAAAGCTTCACTGCATGTCGCCCCACCTGACATGCCTCTTGCTGCGCGATTTTAAACGTAATTAAATTTAACATAGAGTGCGCCCCAAACGTGAAATAATCTGAAGCTTATAAAATCACCCTTACTAGAAACAGAATAAGTAAATTTACCTTTACAAAAATGGGAATGGAAAAATTAGAAAGGGTGACGCACTGGGGCTCGGGTGCTGGCTGTAAGCGCCAAAACCCACAACTGTACCTAGACGCAACAAAACACCAACGGCGGCCTCTTTTAGCAGGCGCTTTAGCGCGCGTTGCCATCCCAGATGCAACGTGTGTGCGCTGTGCAGCGATGTGTTAGAAACACGCATCCAGGCAACGGTGGATGCTTTCCTGTGAAGACAGCAAACGAAAACGCCCAGGGGTCAGGATTTTGGCGTAAGGTAATAATCCCATGGTAGTAAACCTTAATCAGGAACCCCCCACTACAGCGCGCCTCAAATCCCGTGAGCGCCTTTGGTTCGTTCAACACCAAAATCGAAGTCTTGGCGTGAAAAAAATAATAGACGCTGCGGTTAGGACACAGAGCCTTCCACAGTGAATTCAACCGATGACTGACCCGCCGCGGTGGCTCAGTGGCTAAGGCCTTGCGCTACTGAGCACGAGGTCGAGGGTTCGATTCCCGGCCGCGGCGGTCGCTTTTCTGATGGAGGAGAAAAGCAAAAATGCCCGTGTGTACGAGATTTCGGCGCACGTCAAAGATCCCCAGGTAGTCAAAATTAATCCGGAGCCCTCCACTACGGCGCGCCTCATCGCCTGCGTTGCGTCGGCGCGTTAAACCCCACAATCAGTCAATCAATCAACCGATGACTGACAGCTACAAGTAACCGGAACGCCTAACATATTCGAGAATTTAGGACTCGCACTCAATCTACAATTTTACGTACCCAAAGCAGGGCCTAATTTTTATTTACCCGTTAAGCTGCCCCCGCTTCTTGAGTAATTTTTGAATACCTGAGCTCAATAGCCCTGTTCCCTTCAATGACGAGCAGAAATATTGTTACGGTACACAGCTCATGAACCACGATAGATTCAAACGATGTATCTACGTCTTTGATATGGCTGCCTTCTGCGCGCCGCAAAAAGCTAAACCCTTCCACACCTTCTTCTTTTCTGAGGGTAGGTTAATACCGATACGCAGCACTTCACTCGTAAACGTCGTCTTTCCAAATTTTTTCGTCGTCGCTATTGACCGACCTGTAAAGACCACACTGAATGATCCGGTGTGGTCATGTTGAAATGACTATAAACAGAGAATTACTTGCCTTAGCGGACGCCTTTGAAGGACTTGCTGAAGACTGGTCCCCAAACATTGACGCCTGCGAAGGTCAATAAGAAACGACGAAGGAGCCGGGAACCACGGTCGGCAAAAGGGCAGGTTTCTCGGTATATTCGGCAGGGCTGGCCGGCTCACGTTATGTCTAGTCTCGGGTGTTCTGGATCCCTTCCTTATGAGGATGGAAGGCGGAGGACATCTTCGACCGCTTCTCGTGGTTGGGCTAAAGCTGCCCGACGCGGCCCATGTAGCTTCGGTGATTGCGCCGATGACGAGACAGTGCAATGCTGGGCCACGATTGGAATGAACCTGCCCACTCCACCAGAAATAATACGATAATAAAAGAAGAGCGAACGCGCTCCATTTATTATATTTACATGGCTGCCATCACCGATCAGGTAGAGGCGACGCCCGCCCAAACTTCTTCTTTGTCAGAGGATACGTTCGGATTGCTATGCGCAAATTCCTGTTCACAGTCACCTTGTTATAACATCTTGGATATTTTGAAAGACCAGTGCAAAATTTAGTTCGAGAAGCTACCACAGTTCGCATCATCATGCGTACGCTATCAGTGCAAAATAAATCAGCGCACTCTGCAGCCATGAATACATAACTCTTTTAGAGCACATAAAACGTTTCTCGTACAAAGATTTGAGCTGCGAAATAAGAACAGCTGCAAGAAAGCTTCAGCACATGCGTGGGGTCGAGGACCCAGCAGTAAAACGTCAATCGGGTTGCGTGTATTTTATGGTATTTATGGTTCTGGTTAACGTGCTCACAAAACAGGGAGTAAAAAAAATGGCACAGAGCTTTCTTCCTTCGTCCTTGCTTTATGAACAACTTGACCTCCGAGATTATACTTTACAAGCCGCGCCATCGTTTGTGTGGTGGAATTATATTAAAGTAATGCAATGAAACGAAGCACGACAATAAATAAGTTTCTTTAAATTAAGGATCGATCTGGCCAAGCTGGTTCTGTGTATTCGATAGATAAGTGGCGTAAACCATGGCTAATGATGACTGCAGGTAGAACGAACAATCTCATAGAATGATTTTTACCAGTAATTTACGTGTTTGTTTTGTGTGTTATATCATAAAATGAATACAAAACATGCAAGAAATTTTTATCAAATTTTTGCGAAAACAAGCATAGAGTGTAGTATTTAAATAACACACTGACTTTCTTTCAATGCTTTTGAAGGCACAATTTACTTTTTCATATTGGGGATTTTTGTGACTAATTATCCCCCACAGGGCTGTAGGAGATTTGCACGTTGCCCAATAAAAAATAAATATACAGTGGGTATTGATATCCTGATGACACTCTGATGGAATCTGGTGATATTCCGATTGTGGGGCCGCGGGTTCCAAAATACACAATCTCTTTTCGAGATAATGTGATCATCGCTTCAGTAACACATCCAGTAACACCGATCAAGGCAAGCTTCCATTGCATTATCTCTAAAGACATTGCATATTTGTAACTCTTTTGTCTCAGATTGTGAGGATAAGCTCCTGCACTTGCTTAACATATTTTCGTATTTTTCTTCTTGCTTTGTATGCCTTCAGAATACAAATATGTGCTGTCTACAGTAAAACAGTAGTTGAAAGTTACCGCCCTGTCTGCTCGCATTGTTCCTTCCCGTACGTCGTGTATATATTGTCCTTAAGGTCGCCTTAATGGCACAGAACCCGACAGGTCCTGCACTCCTAAGAAATAGGGAACCTGCCTCATGTTGGAACCTCAAAGACCCTCTATCCTCATTGTAAAAACAAGCCAACCACAATAAATCCAAAAACGTTGCTTCCCAAGATTGTGTCGACAGCAATGGATAGCACCTCGACGGTGGCCACTGCAGTGGCCCCGTCCTCTTTCGCACCTTGTGTTGCCGAACGGGAGCGCGCCTTCACTGCCTCTGAAGACTTTCAAAGAGACTACGTGGCTCCTTGTCTGTGCGTGCCTTCAAAGAGAGCCGGTCTCTGCAGTGATCTCTGGTTAGCGTGGATTTTTGCGCGAACACGTTTGCGAAATATTGGGCACAGCTACACCGCAGAGAGCATGACGCTCACAAACCATTAAATCTTTCTAGTTCAGGTCGTCGGTTTTTTGGATTACCAACGCCTGCTACCAGAATTTCCCACGGGTTCCTATCTGAGATCGTCCCTCTGCTGGCAAAGCAGAAACCTAGAATGTGCGTATGCTGCCCGGGGCATCCTTTAAAGGGATGCAGTGGCCGGAAAGCGCACCCTGACGCTTCACTTCGACAACCGACATTCAACTGATACCAGTTATGTAAAATTGGAGCAATGCATCGACCATGAGCACAGGGCAAGGCTGCATCGCAGAGAGCATGACGCTCAGCATTCATTTCGTCTTTCTTGTTCAGGTGAGAACACAATACTGAAAATGTTTTCGTTGTAGCAATGCCTTTCTTGAAGTGCTGCAATTCACATGGGAAATGTGCTCACGTGTTACTGCTTATGCTGTTTCTTTGAAAGATTGGTACTATTTTCTAGAGGCATAGAAAGCAACCCCGGCCCCACTCTAGGAAGTCGTGAATAAAGTACGCAAAATAGCTGCCGATATCAAAGAAAGGAAACGGGAGAACAAAGCGACAACAGAAAATCTCGCAACCAGTCACGCTAAATTGGATGCCCCGTCTAACATACAGAGTAGGATAGTAGAGTTAGAAGACAAAATTTGTCGTTTGGAAAAAACCGTAACTAACCTAGCACGGCATGTTGACGACCTAGAAAACCGAAGTAGACGTTCGAACCTTATTCCTTACGCAATTAGAGAGGAAGACTACGATACTACAGATCGTCATGAAAATGAAATACGTGTAAAATGCATTGAAAATACACTTGGTATCAATATTTCCAGAATTGAGAGAACAGACAGACTCGGTGCTAAAATGGAAAACGAAACCAGGCCTGTGATCTTTAAACTACTAGATTCTAGAGACAAATCTAAAATTCTTAAGAATTGCAGCAAAAAAGGATCTAACATTTCGGTTAGCGAAGGGTTTTTCCTGTGGGTGCGTTATGTCAGGAAAAAGCTGGGACACAGCTGCAAAGCGAATCGAGAAAACAAGGACAAAGTCAAACTGATCTTCGATAAAGTTCAAACCAAAGACGAAGTGTCCGTTTGGGACGAAGAAAGTGGCGACAAAGTGCTCATGAACAGAAATGAAATGAGTTTAATGTGGGTTTTCTCGCTAATTACTGCATGTTCTCGTTGGTCCGGGAAGACAAGAATGCCTCGCATTCAGACGAAGATTTCGCGAAGGCGGTTGCCGCCGGTTCCAGCACATGCTAATACGGTCAACTTTGGTAGAGATCTGAAAGCCTGCGCATAAAACGATCCGGGCCCGCCAGTCACAGAGAACGTTAAGCGGCGACGTCAGAAATTTATGTAAGGTGAAAAATCCGGGTCTCCGGGGGACGGAGAGCCGCCGCCAACTCTACTGTTTCTTCAGCCTTGCAACAATACATGCGAGCAGCGCACAGCGCAAATTTTCTGATGTAGTCTCCAATAATCTACCCAGCATTTTGCATGTGTGTGTGTGTGTGTGTGTGTGTGTGTGTGTGTGTGTGTGTGTGTGTGTGTGTGTGTGTGTGTGTGTAGAAGTATAGAGCGCGGACCTTCTGCATATTCCTTGTATTAAAACAGTACCAGGTACTTCTTCCGTACTCTATGGTTGTATTTATTTTTGTTGTCTTCTGCATGTTCAGCAAGTGCCCTTCCGACGTGTATCCTGCAACCTCCGCCATGTGACTTTCTTTGAGTTTGTCTTCAAAGCCTTTACTGAATAAAATTCACTGCGGAAACCCAACTGTGCAAAAAAGAATGCAGCTACAACTGACGCTGCTTTCTCTGTGCTGGGCATGGTTCTACAAGACAAGTCAACTGTATAAAATAGCACGCTTATTTGGGTATATTCTACGTTCGTGTGTAGCACAGATAGTCAACAAGTGACAAAGGACCTCAAGCAAGCACTTCCGTGGTCCTCAGAGGTATTTGTGGTGTAAATAAAGCCCATAACGGATGGTAAAGTGCATGACCTGCCGTCCTTTAAATAAACAGAGAATGGTGAAATGCGCCTAGAGAAGGAAGCATGAAGTATAGTACATTTAAAATATAAAGGGATGCCGTTCGCTGGTACGCCATGTCATCAATGGTTATAATATCAGAATTGATTCAGGGACGGGAGTTTAGAACGTATCCTTGCTAAACTGTGAACGATTTGGTGCATCCTCATCTTTTTGCTTGCGGGCTGATATATATATCATGCGGATGTCCTTTCCAGGACGCGACGAGCCCCATTAGCAACGCAACAGGATTAATTCATCAAATACAGAACCTCTGCGCGGAAGACGAGGACAAGAGGAGGCTACACTACACCCAATCCCCCTGTTTCGTCGTCCCCTAACGAGCAGTCTTTTCTTTGTCGTAATATACCAACCAGACAAAGTTTGTGTCCTGATGATATACTTCACAGATGCCCGCCGGCAAAGGCCGCCGTGGTCTCTAACACCATCGACAGAACAGTCGGTAATGTAGAAGCTGGATGTAGGCAGCACCGCACGCGATGGTGACGCATTCTTCTTCACTGACGGAGGTGGACTATAAGAGTGGTCAGTTTAGGCAAGTTGGCAACATCTTGTAGCATAGCAGGCCCAAGAAGAGCGCCGTCCTTCCAAACAACGTGGTTTAATCTCGATAGCTTTCGGTCGACGAAGCGGTCGACGAAGCGGTCTAAGGGTAAATGCATTGGGTTTCTCAGACAATGTTATCGACCCTCTAAGAAACATTTGCTTTATTAGAACGTACACCGTGACTTCAGTTTTCTGTGAAGGGCTCAAGGTATAACAAATGTCGCCCGTGAAGCGCGAGGGGAGCCTCGGATGTTCTTGTTTATACGCAAGCAAAAGCTATGTATTCCTAGCGAGATAAGCGTGAAATAAAATTAGCTATTATAATCATTGTCATAAGAGTCGGCATGGTTGCACTTTGAAACAACTATCAATCTTTAAATATGAAATGATTAGCCAATATGCCCCCGCCCTATACAAATATTACAAGAAATGGTCCCTGAGCTCTACCTCACTCCCACGAGAGTCCAAAAGTGCACGATGTGAGCCCACACACTATACACGTTCGCGAGATACTTATGCAAACGAATGTTGAATCTCATTTTGTGCATAGGGTAGACAATTCGGGTGTGGGATTACAATTCCTGGTACTAATGTTGTCATGCCTATGGAACGCTTTGGGAGCTTAAGATGTGACCTTCTGGACTTGCTCGTCTTGCTGGTGTTGCTTGTCTTGCTGAACTTGCTGGTGCCGTTGCCGTACCACCGCGTATACAAATTCCAGAACCGGTACGTGTCCTAGTCAGTATCGCTTTTCTTAATAGAGCGCAGAGTATGGAGCTCCGGACGAACCACTACAGGCGAAGGTCCTTCTCCCCGTCCACCACAGACCACATGGATCAGTCGCACAGACGTTTCTCTATGCGGGAGCTCTGAACTGTAAAGACGGACATCCCGAAATAAATGCTAGCAGCGGCGAAATCCCATGGCAGTTTCACCACGCGGCAACAACACCGTTGACCGAGACTGGTTTTGCCACCTGTTTAAAATGCGGGTATCGACATTTCTTCGCAGAAGTAATGCGCTCCTGTGTTGTTATTAAAGAACCGCCAGATGAAACGGCTTCGAATTTGAGAACTTTCTAGGTCAATGGAAGACTTATCAGTCGATGTTGCGTTCAACACGTGTATCTTTTAACAGCGTAGCTGTTTAGCAAAGCACAGTTTTTCCCACCGCAGTTACAAATACCAAGAATATGCCGAGGGCACCTGTGTGCGCGACTCTTGGCGATCGCCCAGCGTTCCCGGCGCACATTTGTAAAGCCCGGCGTACCCGCTTATGAAGATTGGACAAGATTGGCCGAAAGAAAAAACACTAACTTTCGCCGTAATCGTTGCAACACTACTCCGGGAAGGGAAATCCACGTCCCAGCCGCCCCTCAAAGGTTGTGTCCAACGATTATCACTACTAAACAGTGGAGGAACCTGACGCGTATAGCCTTAATGATGGATTTAAGATCCTTACACCAGCGAAGAAGAAGCAAATCGGCTGCAATCATGGACTTAGACTATCGTGATGGCAGTCAAGGTTGGGTAGAGCGTCGCTAACTTCATCTTTTACCCGTTGTCAGCTTCCTGAGTTTTGTTTTTGTTTTGAGAAAATGACTAGAGAGACACATGGAAGCTCACAAATACGTCTCTTTTAATGGTGTTTTGTTCATCTTTGAGGATTGTCAAAGAAAAAAAAAAGAAAACTTAGAAATATTTCGTAGAAAGCGTCGTGGTGTACTACTAATCTCCAGCTTCGTTCTAGTATTTTAGAGGACTGGCAGTTACTGTGCTCACTGTGGGCAATGCTATGTTCTACTGTACTTCCCGCTTAACCTTCACTGCGTCTGGCTTTTCGTCTGTACTGATTAATATTTACTGGACTTTGATGCTTCAATGCTTACCCACGTTTTTTACGACTGGGTATCAAGACTGCATTTTATTAAAAGGGGTGTTCATGCTGCTACAATACAACACTCGCTCCTATTTGTGAGCAGCTGCTCATTGCTTTGTTTTTAGAGCAGACACCTGGATATCACAAACTTTGCGTTTGTATCGATTTGTCTACGTTCCCAGTAGCCGTATTTGGAAATAACGTCTGCGTTATTCCTCCAGCGAGGAATATTATAAACACATGCAAATGAATTGCTTCTAAGAAGTTGGTATTTTGCGAGATGATGGTCTGTCTGTATGAGTAGGGTGTATAAGAAATGCAAAATTTCTTGAGGAGAGCATTTGCCAAGCATGAACGGTGAACAATTATTTTCCTGCCTGGCGTACTTCGAATTCCGCGAATATATTTTATACCTAATAAGATTTAATAGTCACCGCAAAAGGAATACTGCTACAGTTACAGTTGTCTTTGTGCAACACTAAAGTACTTCTGGTCAAACTGGAATATTCCCTTATGTCTAATACGCCTCCCAAAGTGGTTTTTGAGAGAATAGAAGTTACGAAGACATCCTTTTAAAAATTCGTGAAAACGAGAAGTCGCCTTATACAGTCGGCTTATCGCATACAGAAAATTGTTCGACTCTTGAGCCAGATGTATGCTCGCCATATCGGTTTAACCACGGGGTCCTGTTTGTCAGACCCCGAAGGTACCCTCAACCAAAGACAAGTACAAGTGGAGAATCTTCTGGAAGAAGTGAAAGGAACGGGAGGGATAGGAAGCCCGGAATTTTCTCTTTGTATCAAAGAGGAGTATCTTTGCCATACATCAGGAGAGACTGATTAACCGCTGAGTGATTCGGCTGGCCCTGCGGCCTATAAAAAGAGAAGGTTTGCGTGTTGTGCCACAGTGTAGGCAAACTGTGCATTATGGCACCGTAATAACAAGAGTCCTTGCAACCTAGAGCGTATAGGGAAAGTGCGACACTTAAAGAAAGTCCGCTGCTCCGCGATGTCAGCGCCACCATTGGCCGCGCCGACATCCCGTCAAGGATAGGCGCGCAGCCGCTTATACTACACATGCGTTTGAGAAAGACGACGTAATCCAGCGAGCTGAATTTTGTCGTATTGGAAGCTCGCTGTTTTTGTTTGGCACAAAGAAGAACAACGGCATACAATTCTTCAAGAGGAAGCACATTTTCGACTCGTGTTGAAAATACAGCGCCGTACAAAACTACGTGAACGAAGGTAGCTGCAACCGTTAAAGGAGCCATGAAGAGAAAATGCAAGTTGGTTTTATTCGAAAGATTTCGTGTTTTATAGTGCCCCCAGCGCTTGTCCGGATAAAAACGGTGCTTTATTCACTGAGAAAGTAAACAATTTAGGTTAAAATTTGGATTTTCCCGCGCAATCGTGCGTTTTCGTGGTCCCAAGTGACATCACAGGAACCGACCGCTCTGCAGCCTAGAGTACCTTCATTCGCGCATCCGCCGTACAGGGTAGATACACGTATACGCTGGCGCCGCCATTTTCAGTTGCTCGCTCGCCGCCGAAGCAAGTCATTGTGTCAAAACCGCGCTAAAATTATCGCCGCAACGTGGTTTACTGAAGAAGTTTGAATGATATTGTCCGTTTCGCGTTGCTAGGTCTCGTGGGAAACGAAAAGAATAACGCGTTGAGCCCGTTGGCCCAATTGCGGCGGCACGGGACCGTTCAAAGGTTGTCTCCACTCTGTACAGCGGTGTTGGTTTGTTCCCGCGTTTCTTTCCGTTCCGTAACCTCGATGGCGCCACCATAGCGTGGCAAGCGTTTGGTTTGTTTTTGCCCGCATTTAAACCTGGCTTGTTTTTGTTCCGGGAGAAAATATTCATTCCCTGAAACAGTGCTCGCTCGACAAATGGGGTCACGTAAGACACCGTTGCTTGCGTCAATCGGCCAGTGTCGTCTGAGACAACCCCAAGCCCCGTAGTGCTGTGCAGCTAAACCAAGCATGCTGTGCGCAGTACGAACAGCAGAACGCATCAGTACTTCTATGTTTACATGTGCTTTCGTAACTTCCACTGTTTGTCCCATCATTCTTATTGCTTTGTAAAGAATGTGCCCTAAATTTAAGCGCAAATCGCTCGTTCGTCTAGTTTGTAAGATCTACCTAATTTGCGTCTGCTTCTGCCAGCCTCCGCCAATCGCAGAGCTTAGCTCATGTGACATCATAGGTTCTGTTGCGGGAAATGAGCTGGTGGGTCGCATGACCATTCCCGTTTTTCCTAATTATGTAGCTTATTTGAGCGAAGTTTACGTTAAAAGTGGTGTCAGTATGATTCTAACGAGAAAATCTTTTGAATAAACCAAACTTGTGTTTTCTCTTCATGGCTCCTTTAAGCAAACGTAAACCTCTTAATTGTTAAGTCTTACGCAGTCCAAGTCACGTTTTTGACCAACCTTTTTTAACTTTTTTGTTGTGGACGTATATATGCTAGTGCAACTGCTACAAACAGCAAAAAGATAGCAATACTGCACGATGGGTAATTCTTGCACCCCTAAATTTATGAACAAGCACATACCTAGAAAACAAGGGCTAACATTTGTTTGGAAGGAATTGTTTCAACACCTTGACTGGTTGGTATCAATGACATTCACAAAGAGAAAGTTGTTCACTATGTACGGAAGTAACTTCGGAAGACATAGCTGCTGTATTCTTTGTGCTGCATCGCCACGTGCACTTCGCTCCTAAAAGGAAAACACCACTTCTTTTCCATCGCTCCTCTATCTTGAGCTGTGTCCACAAAAGCCGTGCTTACGGTTTAGCCTTGTGCGTTGCCCTTGCGTTAAACCAAATGCGACGTACATACACCAGCGCAGGTGACGAGTCGTGTGATCTAACGCTATTCCGCTATTCAACGGAAATACCCGTCAGAACTGAGTCCCAGGGAGCGCCACGGGGTCCCAGAGGCTCCGGGAGCGTAGGTGCATGCATTGAGATTCAGCCCTTCACTCCACCTCCTGGCACACTGACTAGGCGCAGGAAACTGCGGGTGGGGGCCTCAGTAACTCCGTTTTCATTTTTGTCCGAATCTGTGTCTGCGGAAAAGAGGTGCGTGCGTGCGTGCGTGCGTGTGTGTGTGTGTGTGTGTGTGTGTGCATGTGTGCGCGTGCGTGTGCGTGTGCGTGTGTGTGCGTGTGTGTGCGTGCGTGCGTGTGCGTGTATGTGTGTGTATAAAAGTGCGTGCGCGCTTGCGTGCTTGTGTGTGTGTGTTTTTTAAATTACTAATATTAATATCTTTTTCTAGTCTTTCTCTCCTGTGCATCTCCAATACACCTTTCAGACTTTCTGACATCCGATTCGCAAACTGCCTGAAACAGCGGATGTTCCAGTATTCTACTGGTGAACCTTCTCTTTAACTTTCCCTCCAGTATATGACGTCATTCAGTATTTCTCGTAATAATTTTCTTAGCTGCGGTGGGTTACGATAAAAACGTGGCAGAATAAAAAATATCAGTTCTACTGATCCCTTTCAGTTACATTACAGAAAAAAAACAGTCGAAGTCACAGATTCTAGTACACAATAAAATACGCCCACATACACACGTATAGGTGTTAATCGTAAAATCGTAAGCTGAAAGAAGTGACAGGAAGCCCCGATGCCCGAACTAATACCCGCACTGCACGAGAAGGCAACATTAGCGGTCGCAGTCAACAAAATACTCTCTAGTTTCCCTCGTCTGATTCGGTAAACGTACTTCAAGACACGAAACGTATTATTTAATAAGGAGCAAATACAGAAACGTACTTTTTTATTATAAAAAACTGCACATTTGCCGTCTCCTCTTTATCACCTCTCTATCAACCAGCGAACTCCTTTCCTTACCCCCCCCCCCCCCCCAACCCATCACACGGCTCCGGTGCCCAATCCTATTTGTGACAAATTACGTCTGCTGGTAGACGTTCGTTTGTATTGTCCTAACAATAAGCTTATTTATACATCCAAACACATGGCAGTTTAGGACCGGAGTGCATGTCTACAGCTATCGCCAGTATTTTGTGTTGTGTTGCAAAAATACTGTAGGAACGAAGCATAGAAATCGTGGTTCGTCGGTTGTTCGTCCCAGATGAAATGGACACATCATATTTTTATCCTGTTCGCCGGCAGCCCTTTGGTGGGCTTTCCTTGTATTAAAAAAAACTAACCCCCATCTTGGGCGCACGGAAATATAACAAAATGTAAACAAACACTTCCTTCATTAGACGCTCACTGTGTATTCATGGTGTTCCTTGTCACGAAACGGGTTATGATGTTCAATGTCATAAGACGTGTGTCTCTATAAGACAATTAGAGTAATGTATTTGAACAGTTCGCAATGTAAAACATTTGATGTGCACGAGAAATCCACCATTTCAGCAAAAGAACGTTATCACTGTCGGCTTGGCTGTCTACCACGTATTTTAGAAATATCCCCTTGGCAGCGCGGCATTTCTATCGCACGGCCCCAAAAGCAGTCCCTAATAAGGGACTAAAACATATTAAAGCAGAGCGCACTAAACACAAGACAACAGGTTGCGAGCATAATAAGCACACATGTGCTCTGCCTTGAACGTCCACAAGGGAGCCATTACCCCACTACGCGCCCTAAATTGCTTGCTGGGCACAAAGCAGACATTGTAAATAGCGTGCCACTTCTGTGCGGGAATTGGTACGTCCGCAAGACAGGTACGTGCGTCAATGAAAGGGTCCATGAGAATGGCGCAGATTTACATGCAGTAGATGCGAGGCTTTTAAGAGTATCACCGTCGCGCCGCTCGCTGCGCGCTTCAATTTTTGACGAGGCACGTGTACTACGCCTCCTTAGTGATGTGCTCTATCAAACACTTTTGGGGCTTGTGGTAATCTCACTGAAAATGATAACTTTGTCACTTCTGAAGTCCATACTCGGCCGAGGAAGCAGGTAGATTATGACTAACACACGCGTTTGCATACATAATAATAAATACGGTGCATCATCACCTCCGGCTCAACGTTTCTAAGGAGTGTTTTGACAAAGCTTTTATAAACTATTCTGGACTTTTGTAGAATAATCTGTACCACTGTTGCCAAAATACAAACGCGTAGTCAGTTGCCGCGAAAATCACATAGATAAAGTCTCTAAGTACAATGTGTTGCAGGGAATTTAATGTACCAGCAGTCCAAAGCCCTTTCTTTTAAAAAAAAATTAACTTTAAATTGTATGTTGACGCGGTATTTTTCTGAATACAAAAATAAATTCAAAATGTATGTACAAAAATATTGTCTACAGTTAGAGAAGTCTTTTATCACGCTAATCCACATGCTTGTGGACGCTCAAACCAACAGATGAATATCAGGCATGTATGAAACGTTTTTTCCTTTTGAGGGACACGTGTGAGTAATATACACGGCGGAAGGATCTATACACTATTGTGATATAACATTAAAGATGTCTGCACGTTACCTGCGCAAATTAAGCGTAAAACATTGTAACATCTTGGGCCATATCCCATTGACATTTTCTACATTACGTTTCGAAAAAAAAAGGTCAACGCAGAATGTAATGATACAGCTTGCTCATTTATGTGGCATTTCAGTGTTCATCCTGTCTTATTTATGTTCACTATAAATATACAGGTTTATCAAAGTTAAGTCGACAAGTATTGTAAAAAAGAGGCGCTGTAATTTACGCGAAGACTACTTCTACAGTGCGGTTATGCGCCCAAGAGTACACATAATTAGGAGGCAATTATTGGTGTAGGTTGCCTAAATTACTAAAATTGATTATTTACTTTTTAATGGCCACAGTAACTAGGCATGTTTGTATTGGAAAGTTAGACGCAATCGTTTTTCTACGCAGTTTCAATCGGAAGAATACTTGTAGCGCAACCGTAGTCCGAGATATCAAACAACCAAGTTTAGTTGCCGTTCACATGATTACGCATGCAAGACAGTCTGCACCAGCGCAAAGCGCCTCCATTCTGTGGCGTGCCTGCTGTGTACGGTGTATAGTTCGACAAAGGTGTGAGGCGTAGCAAAAAGTGATAGCTGAGACCCATTCATTTCTGACTGGCGTTATCGCAATCTGCAGTACTCGGAACCGATATCAAAACGCAGAACAAAAGGGAGGAGCTATGCGCTGGTCTTGACTTCGAGCATGCATAATAATGCGAGCGGCAATTAAACTTCGAAGTTTGATATCTTAGAGTACGGATGCGCTATAAGAATTCTGCCAATTGAAACTCCGTAGAAACACGATTGCGTCTTACTTTGCAATACAAACATGCCTGGTTAGTGTAGCCAATAAATAGTTAATTATAAAGCTTATATATTAGGCCACCTACACTTATAATTATATTCTAATTATCTGTTCCCTTGGGCGCATAACCCCGCTGCAGACGTGGTATCCGCGTAAACCTAAGCGCCTATTTAAAAAAAAACCAGCCAAGTTAACTTTGATCAGCCTACAGCGCTAAAGGTGCTCCTGGAGCCCGGATTGTACTGGATATAAACTAAACCTGTTTTTCCCAGAAAGAGCGCGCGGAAAAATATTTATGTAGCAAAACTTGAATTATTTTTTTGGAATATATTTTTCACATAGCATTTCGATAAATGAATAAGTGGCCGTAGGCACTGCGGTATATCCAGAGCTGCGCATTCGGTCGGGACAAAGAAAAGAAGACACAGGACGGGCGCGTCCTGGGTGTTCTGTGTCTTCGGTCCTGTGTCTTCTTTTCCTTGTTTCGTCCGAATGCGCAGTTTTAATTTTGAATATGAACCAACTAGCCCAATAAAATGCTTTGAATATCCAGAGGTACGGTTCTTCCACTCCGTAAATAGAACATACAAGGGTGCAAACATTGCGCTGTCATAACAGCGCTTATTTTAAGCGTATTTTTCTTTTGTCAGAGCAGGGCATCAGCCTATACAGTCACCTAATAACTTTAATTTGGCACATTATAAACAAAAATGGCATCTCTCAGGTTTAAGGTAAATAATCCATATTTGCTACTAACTCAGTGATAGCAATTGGGGCGTTGCGTAACAGAAGAAGCAGCACCCATTGGCCTTAAATATAATGCGGTTACGCTGACTTTCTCTATTTGAGTAGTTTTTTTTAAATACCCCGCCCTCGGTTTGAAACACGCTAGTGGAAATCTGCATTACCTGTATTTCCCGGCTGCCCTTCCAGGCTTCTTGAATTCGCCACAGGTAAGAATTGCAAAACCGGTAATACATGTATAACCACAACAATAATAAGGAAACAGAAAAACTACAAGGTAAGCAATTGTCTAGTCGCTTCTCTGCTGTGATTTTGTTCTTCGCGCTTTAATTTGATTACAGTGTGCACCTACTGGCGAATCGATCTGTTATATCGAACATCGTTGTTGCGTACGTTTTGCTTGAAAATGTTTTTAAGCGGAGTTTCCGACATTTATTTGCAGTGTGTGCAAGCACCGCACGCATTTTACCCGGACGGTGCTGCAATAGTACCGTGTTGTCAAGTCACAATTTCAGGGAAACTCGCGCACAGTACTTGAATAGCGAAGCTGTAGTAGGTACGCATTGTGAAATTTCAGTGTCATTGCTCATTTCAATGGTTTCGGAGCTAGTAATTATCGTAATCTGCATCAGAGGCCACCTTCCTCCCGGTGAGTGGTGAATGAAAAGGCATCCTCAGCATTGTAGACTTACACAAGCTGAATTGGCCTAAGCTTGTAATAAATTCCGCAAAGCTTGAATTAATCCCTTTAATCCCTCTTTTATTTTAATCCCTCTTTAATTTTAATCCCTCTCTCTCCTAACACATACGGACAACGCCGTCTCAAGTACGCCGGGGTTAAAGTTTGGAATGATCTCCCGTCATCCGTTTTACAATCAACCATGGTAGATCAATCTCTTAAAGACTTTTTTTTGCATCACACAACATCCAGCATATCGAAGAACAAAAATTAAAAAAAAAAACAAATAAAAAAAACAAATTGAAAATAACATCAACTTACAATG
Source organism: Haemaphysalis longicornis (assembly GCF_048455015.1). NCBI lineage: Eukaryota > Metazoa > Arthropoda > Arachnida > Ixodida > Ixodidae > Haemaphysalis > Haemaphysalis longicornis. The sequence goes on along the minus strand of NW_027526233.1, from coordinate 35,101,461 downwards.
CCTTGTACATGTTTTTCTTACTGCTGCTGTCTTGGGGGCGACGATAATAATTGCAGCCTCTACCACTGACGATGTACTTCATTCCTGACGTGTGGTCTTCTGTATGTGTGTTATTGCAATGAGAACTATACACAGCTGTCTTATTCATAGTTTAATTTGTTTGTATAGAACCCAGCGTTTGTTTTGAGCACTGTAATTTATATTGAATGTTTCTTTCCTATTCATACACATGCTTTTTATTGACAATTTCTTGAACACCTGTACATACTACATTTCCCTCAAACATGTGGTTGTACATAGCATAGCCCCTGATTCCTTTGTATTATGTTTTTAATGGATTCATTACTAGCCAATAGGCTAACGATCCAGACATTCATGCATGTATTTGGGGAAAATGAAAAAGACAATAAACAATCTTGAATCTTGAAAAAAAAATCATTGCAAAGCAACAGGCTTTTTTTATACATGACCAGTAAAAAACACACGACCGAAGATTTGTTCGTTTATATTTTGTATTTACATGTTACCACGTTGCTTTTACGGTTCTAATAGGGATCATTGTCATATGCATCGATATCGACAAAATGCCATGTTCCTCATGCAACGCGTAACACGTGCTGCGGCGCTTCGTGACAGCACGGGAGTAAAGCCTCGCTGAGAGCAAGGGAGTGGCCGGCGTAGGAATTTTCTTGAGCCTCCTGGTTTATATAATTTTTTTTGCTAAAGCCAGTGCGCCGGCCGGGTACCATCTGCTGTCGCCTCGAGGCACGCTGTCCCGTGCGGCCGAAATTTTTTTTGTATTTGTTTTGCAACACTGAACAATCCGATTGAAGAATGGCTCCGCTGTTAAAAGTTTGTTCGCTGACAGCAGGATGAAGGCTACAGGAACTGCTTTAGATAAACAACCGGGTATTTACGCGATGTCGGTCTTTAGCGGGAGACGGAGTAAGCTACGCAACAGCCAAGGCTTTAAAGCAACGTTTTACTGTTTTTCGTGCAGCGGCTTCGCCGCCGTAGTAAATGGTACCTGTCCCCAGCTAGGTCAGCTGGTATACCCCCCAGGTAACCGATAATTACGTAACTAGCGCCGATTTGTCCCCTGTTGCTTGGTAGGCCAAACTGCCAAACTAAAAACAAACAAAAAATCACTGATCCTGCTGTGGCAACGCTTTCTTTGATGCGCGATAAGGAAACGCCGTGCCGCTTATCGTCTGCTCAGGTATGAACGAGCGCGACTGCCTTTGTGTGCAGCAAGCGTGAACAAACACTGCTTACATTTTGCTTCTCACATTGTGTTGCTGCTGCAGATCTTGTTTTCGACAGCTTTCACTTCCCAAATCGCTTTAATTACCAGTGCCTGCACAAAACATGTGTTTGGATATCTTTCTTAGTTGAATACGCGCGAAGCAGCACGCCCTGAAGCGTCACGATTTTCTTTGGGGCAGAAAAAGCAGTAGGCCGCAAACGTGGTTTATTCACTGATTTTATTAGCAACGTATCGCAAGCGAAGTTTAATACATGCCGATATTGCACAGAGCTGTGTATCGCGTATGGTTAATACAAATGTCCGCATTCTGCGACGGTTACACAAACATAAGCGACGTCTTCGTACAATTCATCGTATACAGAAAATTGCTGCAGAGATCACCACGGTCATTTGCTGTACACAATACAATTCTACAGAAACGATGTTTTATAAAAACACGCGTTTGTGACAAATAAAATGATTACGAAGTGAGATGACCAGCTCATTTTGCCACCAATAACAACCGCTCCATATTCTTATTCTCTTAAACTTGCTGGCTGAAAAAACCTTTTATAGCTACCAAATTTTTTTGCGGAATTTCGCCATACGTCACACCTAGTAAATGGAAGAAATACAACCATGGATATCAATAAACAACACGTAAAAGCGACACAAATATTGAGAGTGCAAACAAGGTACAAAAAATGGGTCTGAGCACAGGTTGAAAAGCGAAGCGCAGCTCGGCGTGTTACTCGAGTTACTCGAATGTGTTCGAGTATCAAGTTCGAGTACGTGTTACGGGTTACTGGAAGTTCGAGTAACGTGTTACTCGAACTTCCAGTAACACGTAATGCAAGCGGTCAGCTGCCACGTAAACAACATTGCGTTTACAAGCATTCAAAGGTGGTGATGCCACTATAAGATACTGATCGTCTCAATGCTCTAAAGCCACAGCAATTCGTCGAACGAGCATTTAGCCGCATTAGGCGAAGATATTTTTCAAGCTTTTCTCTGTTGGAAAATAAATGAAGAGCAACCGTTCTAAACCAATACCGAAGCGAAATTTCCGTCTGCGTGTCCGCTGACATCAATCGGCGCATGAAAAACTGTAGAGTGTACGAGATTTCGGCGCACGTTAAAGATCCCCAGGTGGTCAAAATTAATCCGGAGCCCTCCACTACGGCGCGCCTCATCGCCTGCGTTGCGTCGGCGCGTTAAACCGTACAATCAATCAATCAAAAACTGTAGACAACTAGTTTCACATGCTTACAACATTACTGACAAATACGTTGTGCCAAACAAAAAGAAATTCACCGTAAAGTAACAGCAGAAGACTTTTCTGTTCGCCCGGCAGCTTTTCTGATAAGGATAGCGCTTGCTTCTTCATAACTTCGACTAAATAAAAAGTGTGCTGACCTGCCATCCGCTGGGAAGCGGAAAAATTTTGCCGTGTTATTCCTTCCCGAGTTGTCGCACCGCACATCATCGAAGGACGCGTTGCGTCATTTTCTCAGTTTCTTTGACTTTTTTAGCCCGTTCGCACTTTCAGAAACCAAAAGTTTCACCTTCAAGGCATACTACAAAATTTCTACACGTGCACACAGTGAAAGTGGCAGGAGTAGACAGACAGGATGGCAGAAGAAGAGATAATAGAGAAAACGCCGCCCATCGGCGCAACGAATGAAGCGACTAAATAAGTATATAGGGTGCCACAAAAGGAAACAGCCAAGAACAAATTTTATTTCTACACATAATCGAACCATTTTATTTTATTGCTGCATATGTTGAAAAGACAAGCCACATATGCAAAAGTTGCTGAATTTTCGCTTCGCTACCAGCGTCATGGCGGCACATTATTTTGCGATACCGAAAATAGCCGAAGTGTCCGGCCCCTGACCTTCCTTTCATCGCTGCTGCGCCGTATCTTTGGCAATGGATCATGTGATTCGCCAGGCCGAGCTCCGCCAACGGCCGGGTTCGCCGCACCTATAGTCCGCTACAGGTTGGCACATGGATCTCCGCGGCTGGTTTGCGCATAAAACATGACTCGCCACGTGCCTACAAGCTTGGCCATGAATGAGAACGAGGCTCGTACGTCTTTGAGCGTTGCGCGGGACCTGGACGCTTTGAGCCGTCCTCAGCAAGAGGCGTCTCACCACCCCGCGGCTGTCGTCCGGCGACCGGTCCAGATCGCAAAATGCCGGAAGCGTGAACTCCACTGTAGGCAAAGGCCGGCCAAGAAGGAACAGTAGAATAAAAACAAGTATTATTCACCATAATATTTACAAACCACACTTTTACCTAAAATCATTCAAATATGCTTGACATTAAAGTGTAGCCGCACATATAATTTACAAGGTTATGCTGAACAGCGTAGCGTGTGCACAACCGTTGCTTCCCTTTCGTTTCCAGCGGTGTGCCACATCTTTCGTATGGCGTCTGTTCAGATCACTTTCCGTTCCTTCAATACAGCCTGGTTCTCTAAACATATCTCCTCGCGGCACCCTTACCCTATCACAGGGACCAGGTTTGCCACCCGGTAAGAGCAACATAGTGTGTAATTACGCTCTCTCCACCGCCACTAATGGGAAACATACGGGACGTGGATTGATACGTCTTTAGGATTGTTCTGTCATTACTGAGAGGTATCAACCCGCGATCTCCTCGTATGTTCTCTAACCAGAGGACCTCACCGCTGCAAAAGCTGTGGACCCGTCGACAAAGGAAGACGCTTTGTCACGACACTGCAATTTTCAACGAGGCAACACAATCTCTCATAACACAGCTCACAGGGTAGCTGTCGTTCGACACTCGGCATAGTAGCCCTTTGGTATTAAGAACCACAGGTTAAGTTAAGTGAAAACTTCAGTGTCCTGACTTCCTAGTTTTTCTCCCTCCAGGGGCGTGCATCAAGCACCGCGATTACTGTCCCGCTACAAATATTAACAATACTTATCCGTATGGCCATAATGCAGTCGAATGAATGCCTACGAAAAATGTGATATCTAAGAACATGCTATGAACTCAGCTGTCTTCGTTTCATCTATTGGAACATATTTTCACGTGCTTTTACTTCGTCGCGACAATGAGGTGTCTTGGCGTACGAAAAGCTGATATTAATAATATTGTAGAACCAAGTGTCTGCGCCTTCTAAAATAAGCAAGATTGAGGCAGCCGTTGTTAAAGGGTGCAGGAGCAAACGCGTTATTTTATAGTGCAAAGTAAATTCCTCCGCAATTTGACATTTGCGACACCAAAGCAAACAATCCCGAGATTTCTAGAATTTTTTTTAACAGTGGACCATTTCGAGGGCTTACTTTGATATCAGTTATCCTGGTATCATGTCAGGCTCCCTATGGTCCCTTGATTCTAAAATCGGCGAGGCAGTCTCGCCAAAGTCAACCTTGTTTACAATGTGACGCACAATCTTACTTTCAACGCGCTTGTTAATCGCAATTGTTGTAAAACCAAGACAGATAATCATCTACGGTAAAAATGCTATTTCGGTATGCTTTATGTTTTTTTTTTTTATTTCGCTACTTCAAAATCTAAAAACCATTCAATGCATGAACGAACTTCCCATTTTTTCCAAATTAAACGTCTCTCGTGGCACACCGTAATCAACGCGGTTCCAAATACCAGGGAAGCAAGCCGCTAATATGCGAATAAATTGACTCGTCCAGGATGGAGTTCCTGTGACTCCAAGAGGGACGTCCCCGGCTTAACTAGGAAGGAGCTCCACCAACATGCCCTGCGAATAGCAGCCAAACTGCCGGGAGTGTGTTTAGCTCCTTGCGAAGTAGATTTGTAACCTTCAAATCTCTCTACTGTCAAATTTACTTTGATTGGCAAACATTCTACTTAAAAAACGTTTTCAGGCTGAAGGGTTGGGGGAAATCTCATGTTATTTGTTTCCCTAAGATCAGGGAGCAGGGAGCTCTCTGTGAGTGTTCAGCGTTGATAGTGCAATAAAAATGCTAGTTCTCCTAGAGTGAAAATCTAGCAGATTTTGTCACGCATTCGGTTGTGTCAAAAGCACACTTAGGTACCTTGTTATGATACAGGAATAGAAACTCTTCTTGCACCTCAGCAGGGTTCCCTATAACGCGCCACAATATCGATCTTGTGTTTAAATATCATTTGTAAATCCAGAATCTGTAATGGCAACACACAATGCAGACAAATCACGGTACCAGTACCAGTAGTTGTGAAGAAGTACGCAAGGCTGAGCCTTAAGCGCAAGAAAAGATGCCTGCGTAGGGCCAAGGGGCGGAACACTTCGCAGCTTGACTACTCCGGATATTTTTTTCTCGTTTGTGTACAAACTCAGTTTCTGAAGCACACCAAGAATAAGAAAACTGTTCTAACATATGGCATTTTTAGATAAATTTCTTCCTCATCCGAGAACAAGAATAGTCGGTTAACCCTACCGTTCAGTGGAGAAAGGGTAACTTCACTCTGGAAGTTACCACCCCCAGGTGGAATAAAAAATGGAAGGTCTGGCAAGCTACTCCATCTTCCAGCACAAACGACTGCCGAAACATACACAGAATTACTCAAAAGTCCACAAACTTTAAGCAACAACAGGCCACTTGAGAAGATTGCTCCCGGATACTCTTGTACAACTTGTCATTTACAATATTAAGTACATCTGCAATTCAAAAACTAATAATTTATTTAAAAGTTATATGTGGGGTGTGCTATATTGAAATAAATTTTACAGAGCATCTCTTTAAATTTGCACGTTGGACAAAATCTATATTTTCAAACTGCGATAGCAAATTTATAAAATTGAATTTATAAGCTTCAGCTACAACTTTTAATAAGTGTTTTGCTGAACCGTAGTGTTCGCTAAGTGGATGTTGCGCTGTGCTGTTGGTCTCAAGGCCAGTGGTTTAGTTGCAGGCGAGTATATCCAACGCTTCTCTGTACGGCAACCCACGTGACACACCTGTCAACCCATAAATGCGTGTACCGCTTCCTGCGCTTTAAATGTTAACCAATTTGTATAATAGGCTGCACCCCGATCAAAAAATCACATAAGCATTTCAAATTCCCAATATTAAAAAATTTCCCCGCATTTCCCCGAAGGGGAGTATGAGGAAGGGCGAAGCACGGGGTGATGCTATGAGGGGGAGTTTGTTGAAGTTTGGTGGCATTTTGCCCGTTAGTTACATTAACACTCCCTCGTGATCACGTTCGGCTTAACACGCCTCGTTTGTCCCTCTGCGGAAATCTTGGTGAATTAACGTGTACGTTCGAGAGGAGGAGCGCACCGCACCGCAGCGCACCGCAGCTGCTAAGCGCCGACCGGAGTGAAGGGAGAGGAGGCGCAGTCACATGAGAGAATGCAGAACTAGCGGGTTTGTAGTATCACGTGTACACCACGCAGTTATCAAGCCGCTATAACGCCGCTGAGTCGCCAACGCACGGCGCTGACGACGTAGTTTGAATGCGTTAAAGATATAAGGCGCGTTACTACCACTGATATCAACGTCGCGTCCGTGGCTTAGTCGGTAGAGCGTCGCGCTGCGGCCGCAAAGTCCGCAGATCGAAACCTGGCGCCGGATGCTATTTTTTTATATATAGTGTAGTGGCCTGGCTGGCGCGCCGAGAGAGGGTGTTGCGAGCTGGAGAGTAGTAAAGGGGCTGTAGGAGAGTAGGCGAGGGGGGAGAGGAGGCGCTATGCGAGCGCGACGATTCAGGCTCGCTTAAGAAGTGCATTCGCACTTATTCCTGGCCAATCTCCCACGTGGGTATGTGCCATGTCAGCGGCCAGGCAGCGCGCGCCCATCTCCCCCCGTTGCTAAGGAAGACGAAAAGCGCGCGCACCCGCAGCTGTTGCTATGCGGATGGCGGAAGGTTCGAGGTCGCTTATAAAGTGCATTCGCACTTAAAATAAATAGTAATATAACTTCAGAACAACATAGAAACAGAAAAAATAAAGCTAAGCGCGCAGTGACATCACACATGCAACATGGGTGCGCTGTGCAGCGAATTGCTTAGAAACGCGCATCCAGGCTGTGGTTTACGCTTTCCTGTGGAGACGACAAATGAAAACGCTAGGGTGTTAGGATTTCGGCCCTCGTAAAAATTCCAACGTGGTCAAACACAATCCGAAGCCCTCCACGCGGCCCGCATCATAGCCCGAGTGCACCTTTGGTGCGTAAACCTCACAATCAAAGTCTGGGATAACAAATGAAATAGATGCTGCGGTTAGGACGCAGCGTCTTCCTCAGAAAATTGAAACAATGCATGAAGCCACAAGTTACCGGATCGTCTAACATATTTGAGAGTTTAGGAATTGCACTCACACCAGAATTTTACCAACCCACAGCATCACCTAATTTCTAATTAACCGTTAAGCCTCCCCCGATTCTCAAATAGTTTGGAAAACCTAAGGTAAATTGCTGTTATTCCTTCAATAACGACCGGAAATAGTGTTATGGGGCCGCAGGAAAAAAGGCATGAGTCATGACAGACTTAAACGCCAATTCTACATTACTCATATGCCCGCCTTCAAAGAGACGGGAAAGGGTACACCCGCCCACAACTCCTTCCTTTTGAGATGGGAGGGCCACATTGCTATGCGCAATTTTCTTTTCACCGTGGCCTTGTTACATATCTTCGAGGTTTTGAAATACCAATGCACCATGTGGTTGGAGAAGCTTCCAGAGATCACTTCTTCATGCGGACGCTTTTAGTGCGCAAAAATATAACGTATTCAGCAGCAATTAAAAAATAACTCCGTTTGGAGCCCACAAAACTTTTCTCGGTACAAACATTTCGGCTGCCTAGCATATGCATCCGGACAGAGCCAGCGCGCTTCATCGCATGCGTGCTGTCTAGGCGTTCGCCGATCTCGGCGCGCGCATAATGACCTACCGCAGTCATGCGAGGGGACTCCCTGAGGAAAACAACAAACGGGGCTTAGTTTGCGCAGCTTCTCGCATATGTAACCGACCGTTCTGTAACGCGTGGGGTTCAATCGTTTTCTTATATTTTGCGTTTTCATGCAAATACCCTCTCTGGCAAAAGGGGATAGGCAAGTTCAGCTAACCTCTCTAGCAATCAGGATAGCAGAAGCCAGAGGGAAAGGAAGAGCACGCTGAGTAGAACGGGATAGCAGAGAGGATGTCACATTGCAGGGTGGGCAGAACATCACCGCTCTGAACACCACTTGCAGCGAAAGACATATACAAACAGGCAATTTTTGCTTAATTTAAAGTGACACTGATGAGAATTTGTCAAGATCCTATTTTTTGCTTGCAGTAAGAAGACTGCCTCAAATAAGAATACTTTCCATCGTTTATCCGGGAGGCAAGGCGGTATTTATTTTTAAAAAGCCTTATAGAAGAAAAACTAGCGTGCGCCTATTGCGGCGACCGTACCAACTGACAGCAGTAGAATCAATAGAAAGTGCTATGTGATTGGATGATTTCAAAGATTAGAATTGAATGCAGGACAATGGTCGGCTGATTCAGGACTGTGCCCGCAAGCACTGGGTGCTTATGGCAACAACACGTAAGCAAAAACTCGCCACCGCGTCAATGTCGTTCTACACGCGTCGTTGTGCAAACCCTCTCATTAAGCAAAAAATGGCTCAGTGCAAAAATCGAGAATGCAGGGTAGAAACCAGTGCGCAAAACCAAATTAATAAACTTGAAAAAACAAAACTATACAGAACACACACTTTAGGGGATTAGAACTTGCGACTTCCGATACACGTTACCTTGGGCTTCGGACCACTCGGCCATACCCCAAGGTTGGCAAAGGGGGAAGTATGAAGCATATTAAGTATAGACAGTTTACTTCTTCTGTTTTTTTATTTCTATCTGTTAGATGACTATTTGTTTTATAGAAATCGTGCAGTAAGCATGCCCTAATTCCCACAACATCTTATGTCTAGCGACTGCATTCCACAGACGGAAAAGCGTTCGCAGATGTTACCTCGTGCTGCTGACCCCTATGCTAGTTCACCGATTGCGAAAACTGCTTTCTGCCCATTGGTTTTACGTTGGACGATAAAATATTCCGTTGATTTTAATTCCTTTGTACCTATATTTCCTTCCCTGACACTTCTCACAACTTCAATTTGCCTTTTTTCTATTAGCGTACCAGTTAGGACAAGCGTCGCATGTACGTTTGTGGGGAGCGACTTGAACTTGGATTGTGATACATTCGCGGTGGCTGCCAGCCAGGCCTTTCAACCAGCCGAAACTGATCGCAGGGGTCCGGGCTGGCTGCCATACCTTCCCACTGCTCATGGTTGGCGGAGGGAAGAGCGGGAGAGATGGTGTGTTGGAGCACGCCCAAACCATATGGTAGAGTGTGGGTTTGGGGACAGCACTTGCTGGTGGCGGAGTAGAAGGTGGGGCGGATGGCGTGGAGGAGGGCCTCGTTCCCCTCCAGTGAATCATGTCCTGGGGTCCAGAGAATTTTGAGGTAAGGAGGGTTAGGGGTGGACTGTAGGATGCGGATGGCTAAGGGAGCAATGGGACCGTCGGCGTAATAACGGCAGGTCGCTGACGAATCTGTGACAGTGGTAATAATGTCTTCAGATGTAGTGGCTGCGAGGGCTATTGCGGTTTCTTCTGAGTTGTGGTGTCATTGCCAATTACTGTTGAGGACGTCAGTTCAATTCCTCTGTAGTCTACTGTTGAAATTGTGAAGCCTCGTTTATCGGCATATTGGGCGGCGTCAACGTAGCGGATGTGTCGTGGCTTCACTTGAAGCATCTTGCGAACCATTCAAATCCGGGATTGTCGGTGGCCCTGGTTATGAAGGGGGCGCATATTACTGAGTACTGGGGCAACGGAGATGCAATCGCGTGGTTGCAGAGGGATGCCTTGGCAGGGGTGCTGGGGGGCGGGTTGTTGGTAGCCGAGGTGACGAAGGAGGTGACAGCCGGTGTGCGAAAGCTTGAGCCATTCGATCTGGTTGACATGATGAGCCTCTCGAAGTTCTTCTTAGGTGTTATGAAGTCCCATCTGTAGTAATTTAGCAGTGGAAGTTGTCGGTGGTAGCCCTAGTGCTAATATATAGTCTTGCCGGATGATTATGTCGAGTTTTTAAATTTCACTATTTTTGGGAGCCAAATATGGAGTTCCGTGTGTGATGCAGCTAATTAGTATGGCTTGACTGATGCGCACAAGGTCATTTTCTTTCAGTCCTTGTCGGCGATTAGGAATGCGTGTGATGAGGTGTGTGAGTTGTAATATAGTTCCGTAGTTTATGAATGGTAGAAATGCCTGCGCCGTATGATTGGACAGTGAGTTCCAGAACACAAATTGTAGGGGAGGTTAGGATAGGAGGGCCCTGTAGGCTAGTTGTGGGTGTGGGAGGGGTTGTCTTTTATGGCCTTGCGTGCGTTTTTTGAGGACAAGAAGGGCAGATTTTTTTTGTGCACAATTGAGGTCGCGGGTTGTAACGTAGTTGTCGGACGTGTCAATGGCTTCTTGGAGGGCGTCTTGTGGTTCCCAAAAAGCGCCCCCTGTGGTCCAAATAGTGAGATCGTCTGCATAAAGTGCGTGTTGTATGTGTAAAATTTGTTGTAGAAGTGGCGGAAGTAGTAGCACGGCAAGGTAAAAGAGGAGTGGGGAAATGACTCACCCCTGGAGTGTACCACGCAGTCGGGCTCGAAAGGAGATGGAGCCGATGGGGCTAAGGTTGCGGTTGGCTGTGAGATCGGTAGGAAAGTTTTGTACGTAACTGTATATACGTGTGCAGTAGTTAGTTTAGTCAGTTGGAGTCATTCGAGTATAGCCTGATGTGATACATTGTGAAAGGCTCATTTTGTGTCCAGAGCTAGGATAGAGCGTTTGGTCTGTGAGCTCAACGGTGTTAGGACTTCGGCTTTTAGCTGTAACCGGACGTCTTGCGAGGACAGGTGTGCTCGGAAGCCAAACATGGTAAGAGGTAGTAAGCTATTTTCGGCGAGGTACGCTGTGATCCGAATATTAACTAGGTGTTAGAATAACTTGCCTACACAAGATGTTAAAGATACGGGACGAAGATTTTGTTGGGAGACTGGCTTCCCGGGTTTCTGAATTAGCGTGATTTCGGCATGTTTCTATTGAGGGGACAGATATTTGGTTGTCGAGCAATGAATAAAATAGCCAAGCAGTGCGGTTGTGCATTCGTGGTTGAGGTTATGGAGTAGTTGGTTGTGTATTCAGTGTTTGCCTTGTGTGGTGTTACGAGTGAGGTCCCTAATGGCGAAGGTGAGTTCAATGAGAGTGAAGGGCGTGTGAAGGTCGGGATTTTCTTTTCCTGGGTAATTGCGAGGTGGAACTTTTGGTGGTTGTGTTGCGTGGTCTGCGTATTGCGTGAAGAGTTGTGCGTGGAGCTGAGTTTCATTGAGGTGGTGATTGTGGATAAGGAGACGGATGGTGCTGCAGGTGTCTGCTTTGCTGGGCTTAGTAACCAGCATAGAGCGGAGGATGTTTCATGTAGACCTAATGCTTGGAGTTTCTTGAAGGCGGTTACAAAATTGTGTCCAGTTTTGTTTGTGTAAGGTGTGAGCATAGTCGGCTGCCTAAACTGCGATGTTGGCGGTGTGTGTTTTTATATTTTTGTTGTGGATTTGGTTTTCCCAGCGGTAGATAAGCAGCCGGCGGGCATCCCTGAGATGTAGGAGGTGCATGTCAACCAAAAGGTATCTTCTGTTATAGGTAGGGTGCGGGTGTGGGCCTGGACAGTTTTAGGATATCTTGAGTCTATGGTAATGTATTCAATTGTGGAGGAGAGAGGCGAGTCAGGAAAGGATTCCAGTCGGTGAGTTTAGCATTGCGGTTTTTTTAGTAATGTCGGTGTGATTGATGGGGAATTCAATGATATAATGACCACTGCCTAATGTTTCATCGAGGCGTGTACAAGTGGCTCGTGTTATGTTGTGAGTGTATGGGAGGTCGGGGGTGGAATCTCGTGTGACACTGTTATGATGCGGGTGGGGTAATGCGGCGTCAGTACAGAGCATGAGGTGAGCTTATTGGGCAGCGTCGTGCATTTCCGCTCGTTTTTTACTGGTTTTCGAAAACCCCATGCAGTATTAGGGGCGCTAAATTCTCCCATAAAGACTAAGCGGGGATGTTTCGTCGTAGTTTTACTTTCTTAAGGATGGTATTTATAGAAGAAAGGGAATACATGCGGGGGATTGTAGATAATCAGAATAAAGAGACTGGAGACAGTTTTCTTCGGCGGGAGGAGTTCAATGAAGGTATATTACCAATTATTGGGAAGGGTGTGTGCTTGCGCAGTCTGTGATTTATGAACGAGTTTGGCGGTGCGAGGCTGATATCAATGTCTGTACCTGATGTAATTACGAAGTGATACGTGAGGTGTTTCCGTTTCTTGTAAAGCAATCTCATCGGGAGAGTGAAGTTGACTTAGAAGGGTCAGGGAGGGCTTCTAGCTTTCATATGTGCAAAAATGCCCCGGCCAAATAGTCAGTCCTGAGGGAGATGGGTGGGACGCTGGAGGTCTGGTAGATATGCTAGATGAGGGGCTTAGGCTGACCCCTAGGTGGGGTGGCCTGAGAAACGTCGCCTTGGCTTTTTTATGAGTGGGCATGGTTTTTTGGTAGTGTACGATGCGTTGGGATTTTTACTTGGTGACTGGGGTAAGTTCAGAAATGATGGGCTCGAGGTTGGTGAAACGGACAACCAGGGGTTAAAGAAGGCGGGCGATTTTCCGGGAAAGGTTGCCACGATGGTGGATGGAATGGTGGTCACAAAGGATGCAGGTGTTTGAGCCAGTTTTTCTTTAAGGTGGTGGTATCTTTTGTCGGAGTCGGTATGGGAAGTAGTTGATGCTGACGCTAAAGGTTCTGGTCCCGGGGTGTGGTTGGCGGTGTGGGGGGCGCAAGGGAAGTGGAAAAGGTTGTACGAGGGCGGTAGCGGATTTTGACGCGGGGTGAAGGTAGATAGTGTGTAGGAGGCGTGAGGCGTTTGAGTAAATATCGTGGGAAGGCCCACATTTTGTTCCAGCAGGTCGTGGGCTGTTTTTTCAAAGGACAGGATGCGTTCTTTAAATTCGGCGTTTTTCTTGGGAAGGGCGAGTTCTGCGGGGATCAGGAGTTGGTGTGTGGGGTTGGGAAGAGGTCTTGATCAATTGGTGTTTGGTCGGGAAAGCGTTCATGAGCATTGGGAAATTGTTTCGCAATGCTAGCCCAGCTCACCCCGGAATTGAATGCTGTGGTGGCAACATTGGCCTTTGACGTTTGCTATTCGTGGGAGGTGGAGCAGGCGATAGGTACGTCTGGTTGGTGCGAGCATGAACTGGCGGTGCTGGTGGGCGGGGTCCTTGCTGGCCGTAGGGTGGTAAGCCCACACACTTGGAATTGTGGGTTGTAAATGTGGTTAACAGAGGTATGTTTAACATGGCAAGTGGAACCGATGCGTGTGCCGGGGTTTGGGCGTACGTCGCGGCGATGATCCATGTCGCCGCAAAGCATGCATAGCTGGACGGTGGGTCGAAAGGGTGCACCGGGTGAAATTGCCATAGGCGCCTGTGTAGAAAGGCACTCGTTGTCCACCAAAGGTAATGACAACCGACGTGGTGGAGCCAAGGAGTAGTACATGTAGGATTGGTGTGTGGTCGCATGCGAGAACATTGGGCAGGTCCGCGTTGGTTGATGTCGGTTCTAATCCATGTATGACTCTAATCTATGTATGACTTTGCTTAACGCGAGGATGCAGGCCTCGTCAGCTGTGCTGGCGATCTTGAGGTTTCGGCAGGTCTGCACTTGTACGATAACAAATTGCGGTAACATGGTGGGTTCAATGCCGCTAGCGGCTTGTAGGCTGTTCGTGGTAACAAGATCGGTCCAGGCAGAGAGGCTCAGGCCAGTGCGTGGTGGTAGACGATTTTATAGTGGTTTTCTGGCAGTCGAGGTAGGCCGGATGGTTTTGCGCTGCGGTGTAGCGGAGATTAGGCCTGTTGAGCCTTTTTAGATGCAACGCTGCGAGGAGCATGTCTTGCCGGCGGCCCTGTCCTGCGTGAGTCGGCGTCCTCGTCCGCACAGCTGCGTTTCTCCTTCGCTGACCCCCTCGGCTCTCTGCGATAGCGAACACTCTCTCTCTCAACATCTGCGGGCGCGTGGCGCAGCGCACTCTCGCTCCGCTGGTGGGCGGCGCTGCGCGCGGCGCTGCGTGCTGTGCGCATGGGGAGTACTCTCTCCCGCGATCTCCTCTCCTTCGGGTGCGCTGCGCATATACGCAGAGTGCCGCGCTCCGGCCGGTCTCTCAGTCGACGGTCGTCCGCGCTACGCTTGCTCTCTCTCTCTCTCTCTCTCTTTCGCTCGCATTACCCGACGATTGCTCACGCAAGTCGAGTAATCGACCCAACGGAAACACACAATGGTTGCCAGGGGCCTGGTGGGAAGACTGCACGGCAACTGTTTGTGTCTAATTCCATGTCATGATATTGGTCAGATATATAAGGTGTGATCGATGACAGCATTACTCAGGGCTGCTGGAAATGCATCTACGTCGGCACTCACACTTTTTCTGGTCTGTTCCACGGGACTCGTCGTGTGGGATGCCATTACTTCTGAGGACATTGGAGCCATAGCAGTTGATGGTGGTGGAGGAACGCAGGGCGGTGGAGAAGAAGTGTTTTCAGCGCTAGATGTTGCTTACCATGGGGCAGCAATGACAATGTAATGGTCGTCGCTTTTCTGTTCCGTATTCGGTGTGCTTGGTCGTGTCCTGTATCGGGCCGTTCGGGGTGACTTAGCCTGCTTGACGAGGCACTTTCGTGCAAATCGGGTGCGTACATGCGGAGAAATGATCTCCAAAGCGACAGTCCATGCGATGTACGTGTTGCCGGCGCGGCTCCTCGTACGCCGTTGTGTTTCAGAGCACTAGTTGTCATGTTATTTTGTTTATTAAAATATTCAGGCAGTTTGTAGTACAATCTGGTTCATTGTCGTGCACTGTAATTTTTTGCGTGAAAATATTTTGTCTGACCGGGTCAAGTCCGTGAAGTAGGGTGTGAGCGATTTTTGGGAAGATACAGTGAACAAAACTATCCTTTCGACTTTAATAAACCAGAAAAATGGCAATTATAGTCTTTGAGGGCAGTATCCTTTTTTCATTTTTTCTGGCGTTTTAGAACACCCCGGCCCACAAAATATTTCGTATAATACCAATGATTCAACGTGCTTCCGCGAAAACAAATAAAGTAAGCTTTTCACCACAATGGAGGGTCTTGTAGTATATTCTGTCCTCTGCAATAAATTAATTTCATTGTTTATATTGCATGACAACGCTTTTAATTATTAAGATTTCAAGCACCAGGTAAGTTTGCACAATACACACACATACACACACACACACACACACACACACACATATATATATATATATATATATATATATATATATATATATATATATATATATATATATACAGGGTGTCCCAGTTATCATGCACCAAGGTTTTAAAAAAGAGTAATGGGGTAACTCGAAGAAAACCTAGTGGATAATGTTTGCAGTACTGTGGAGAAGCGGACGGCATTTTTTTCGTTAATGAGACTTAATTAATTGTAATTAATTATCTAACTTGCGCAGTACTGTCCTAATCACTAAAGTGTCAATGAGGCCCTTGTAGGTACACACGAGGGGCATCTAACTGCGGTATTTTCAGCGACGAACTAATTGCGTACACATTTATTCCGATTGATAAAGAAAACCCACGAAATATGAAAACTAGCACGTGACGGCGATTTCGTGCGCATCGTAAAGCAACGCCCTCAAACAGGCTGCCTCTGAGTTAGCCAGAATGAAATAAACAAAAGAAAGAAAGAAGAAATCGCCACCGAGTTTGTGCCTTATCTGCACACGCACCTTATCAAGGTGATGCGCTGTCTCTTCGGGTGGGTAACACCGAAAACAGTTGCTTTCAATCAGCTTATTTGGGGACGCTGCTTTACAATGCGCGCGGATGCGCCGTCACGTGGTATTTTTCATATTTCGCGGGTTTTTTTATCAGTCAGAAAAAATGAGTACGCAATTAGTTCGCCGCTGAAAATACCGCAGTTCGATGCCCCTCGTCGATACCTACAAATGCCTCATTGACACTTCAGTGATTAGGACAGTAATTATAGAGTCAGTAAATTAATTATAAATAATTATTTAAGTTCCATTAACAAAAAAATAGTTACCGCTCTTCACAGTACTGAAAACATTATCCAATAGGTTTTCTTCGAGTTACGCCATTACTCTTTTTTTTAAACTTGGTGCATGATAGCTGGGACACCCTGTATATATATATATAGTTATATATATAAATACATGTATATATATATATATATAGATATTGCCACGGCCCATCGATTACCCTTCGTCGACGTTGAAAATAGCCACAGCAAGTCCATGCCGACTTGTTGAAAAGGCGCATTAGGTGGCTTGATCGGTTGAAGTAGCCCTGCCGGTTTGAGAGGGGGAGTCTTCCTTCTCTGGCAGTCGCGGCAGGTCTTTACATAGTGCTGAACTGTGTCCAACAATTTGGGCCAATAGTACTTCTGACGAATCCTCGCTAGAGTACGGCTAACACCCAGATGGCCTGCCGAGGTTTCGTCGTGACAGGCGTACAAAATTTCGGGCCGCATGACTGTTGGTATGACCAGTAGGAACGAGTCCTTCGTATCCCCAAAATTTCGTTTGTAGAGAACGCCGTTCTGAAGACGGAATGACGAGATGTTCCGGGTAAAAGCACGTGGAACGCGGACATCGAGGCCTTCTAAATGCTGTATAAGCAGCAGTAGTTCAGGGACGGTGCGTTGGAGTTGGGCCATTTGGGAGTCGATAACGGCCCCAAGGAAGGGAACGTCGTCGTCGGCTTCTGGGCTCGCTGAATCGATGGGCGCCCGGGACAAGCAGTCAGCGTCACTGTGTTTACGTCCCGACTTGTACACTACTGTCATGTCATAGTATTGCAACCGGAGGCTCCATCGAGCAAGGCGTCCAGATGGGTCCTTCAGGTTTGCAAGCGAGCACAACGAGTGGTGATCGGTGACAACTTTAAACGGCCTCCCATAAAGATACGGTCGGAACTTGATGATGGCCCAGAGGACGGCAAGACACTCCTTTTCAGTCGTGGAGATATTCGACTCCTCTTTCGAAAGGGTTCGACTGGCGTAGGCTAGAACTCTTTCAGCTCCATCTTGCCATTCAACGAGGACGGCGCCGAGTCCGACGTTACTGGCGTCCGTGTGGATTTCCGTATCCGCATTTTTGTCGAAATGGGCAAGTATTGGCGCTGTTTGTAACCTGTCTCGCAGGTCATTGAAGGCCACTTCTTGTTCCTCTTGCCACGCAAATGGGACGTCCTCCTTGGTTAGTCGCGTCAGTGGTTCCGCAATACCCGAGAAAGTTTCCACAAAGCGCCTGTAATATGCAGCAAGGCCCAGAAAGCGCCTAACGGCCTTTTTATCAGCTGGTCTCGAAAAACCTGCGACAGCTGCCGTCTTTTCATGATCTGGGGAGACTCCTTCCGAGCTAATAACATGTCCTAGTAACCGCAGCTGCTTGTAGCCAAAGTTGCATTTTCAAGGTTTTATAGTTAATTTAGCCGATTTGATGGCTTCGAGGACCAGTGGCAACCTGCGTAGATGTTCTTCGAATGTTCCGGAGAACACTATGACATCGTCAAGGTAAACGAGGCATGAGTGCCACTTGAGACCGGCCAAGACAGAATCCGTCATTCGCTGGAACGTAGCGGGTGCTGAGCATAGACCGAATGGGAGGACTTTGAACTCGTATAGCCCATCGGGTGTGACAAACGCGGTCTTCTCGCGGTCTCTCTCGTCAACCTCGATCTGCTAGTATCCGCTTTTAAGATCTAAGGACGAGAAATATTTGGCAGTTCGCAACCGGTCCAAGGCATCGTCTATGCGCGGGAGCGTATAGACGTCCTTTTTTGTAACACGAATCAGTTTCCTGCAGTCGACACAGAAACGCAAAGTTTTGTCTTTCTTCTCGCCTAGCACCACAGGGGATGCCCACGGGCTTTTCGATGGTTGGATTACAGCGTCTTGTAGCATTTCTTTTACTTGATTCTGGATGGTTTCACGCTCCTTGTAGGATACGCGGTATGGGTGTTGGCATACCGGCTTTGCTGCTTCGTCTACAATGATGCGATGCTTGGCAACAGGGGTTTGTCCGACCTTTGAAGCAGTTGAAAAACACTCACGGAAATCCCCGAGGAAGTCTGTCAGCTGCTTTTTCTGTTCTGGCGAGAGGTCTGGGTTGATGTTAATTAATCCCACGACGTCTTTCGGGCCCGATAGATCGGTCCGGTCTGTCCCCTCTGCACGCAGTTCTGTCAAATGAACAAACTCGTACAGCGAGGCGATGGCGGTTCCTTTTGCGACGTGTTGGCGCCTGTTTCCAAAGTTTGTTAGTACAACACTTGTGCAGCCGTCACACAGGTGGACAAGACTCCTTGCAACACAGATTTTTTTCTAAAAGCAAGTTTGTCTTGCCTTCCACTAATCGTTCGCAACATTCGGGCACGTCCCCTTTCCCGAAGACGACGGCACTGCTGCGGGGTGGCACTACTACGTTGTCGTCGACTACGCGGAGGACGCGGACTTCCCCTTCTGCGTCGTTTGTAGCCATAGCTCCTGCTGTCGAGAATGTCACTGCAGATGTTTGCAGGTCAATGACGGCGCCGTTTGCTTGTAGGAAGTCGATGCCTAGTATTACATCCCTGGAACACTCTGGAAGTACGATGAAGTCAGCGACGTAGGTGTAGCCACTGATGCCGACCCTAGCTGTGCAACGACCTGTAGGCGCGATGAGATGACCACCCGCGGTGCGAATGTGGAGTCCATTCCAGTGCGTGAGAACCTTCTTGAGCTCCTCGGCCAGGTTGCTGCTGATTACCGAGTAGTCGGCACCTGTGTTCACCAGCGCGGAAACGTCATAACCGTCAATAGTGACGGCAAGATTCGATGTGGCTCGTTTTCGGTCGGTTTCTGTCTGCGTCGGCTCTATAGCGGTACGTGGTCGAGAGCATCGTGGAGGATCTTCACCGGCTTCTCGTTCAGCGACCCCACCTCCAGAGGCCGCTGGTCTCAGTTTTCCCTGCACGGGCTCTGAGAGCGGCGCCGGGGTGAGCTGGAGGGGCGACGAGGGCTTGGCGACCGGTAACGATAAGGTGACGACGATGGCCTTGTTTCCTCCCGACTAGACGTCAACCAATTATGCTGTGCAAGCAGGTACTCCTGAATTTCAGGTGGCCGTTCACCGCTTTGCGGGCAGGGTGCGTTGGGATGAAAACCGCGAAGACCGGAACGGCGGTACGGGCAGGACCTGTACAGATGGCTGGCTTCACCACAATAAAAACACAGTGGCCGGCTATCCGGTGCACGCCACAAATCCGTCTTCCGAATGGTCGCCGGGGTGCGTCAATATCCCGGCTGGCGAGGGGCCATGGCGCCGTCACCAGGCGCGGCATAGGTTGCGGCAGGCGTTGGGGCGGCGAAGTACCGAGTTGCGTACGGAGAAGGCGTTGCGACGGCGACGTTCGGAGTGGCATACGGGGAAGTTTGCTGGAGAGTGGCGGCGTATGTAGCGGAGCTGCGAGATGCCGGCATGTCAAGTTCAACTGGTTCCTGAACCGCTTGCCGCACTTCCCCTCGAACGACTTGTGAAAGCGAGGCATATGTCGGCAAAGCCGGTGGCAGTTGCGGTCGGCGAAGTTCTTCCCGAACTAGCGAACAAATGAGCTCACGCAATGCGTCTGGGCTGGTGGCATAGGCAGCCGAGAGCACGTCCACCGACGCGCAGCTATGACTCCGTCGTACTGTCTGGAGCGCTGCTCCAGCGTCCTTTCCATGGTCGACGCTTTTGTGATAAACTCAAGAACGGTACGCGGAGGGTCGCGCACTAGCCCGGCAAACAGCCCCCGCTTAACGCCTCGCATAAGGTGACAGAGCTTCTTGTCCTCGGCCATGTTTGGGTGAGCACGCCCGAAAACGCGGGACATGTCTTCGTAATACATGGTCACGCTCTCATTGGGACGCTGATTTCTTGTGTGTAGCGCAGCTTCGGCCTTTTCCCTGCGGTCGCCTCTGGCATAGGCAGCCAGAAACCGAGTGCGAAATTCGTCCCAGGTTGGGAACTCCCTTTCGTGGTTCTCGATCCACGTCCTCGCGTGGTGGTCGAGCGAGAAGTACACTTGTCGCTGTTTCACCACTGTATCGCATCCATTAAAGCTCGCGACACGCTCATAGAGGTCAAGCCAGTCTTACAATATATATATATGTCAGCGAAACTAAGTGGAATTCAAAAATCGTGCAATAGGATCAGCAGCCTTGCTTTTATTTGGTAGAGTAAAGCTGTAGCGTCATATTGTAGTTGCTCACCTTGTCTAAACATCTCAGTAGCGTTGATAGGAAAACGGTGCACGGCGACCACCCGCCGCGGTGGCTCAGTGGCTAAGGGTTTGTGCTACTAAGCACGAGGACGGGGGCTCGATTACCGGCCGCAGCGGCCCCTTCCCCGATGGAGGCGAAAAGCAAAACCGCCCGTGTGTAAAAGATTTCGGCGCAAGTTAAAACTCCCCAGGTGGTCATAATTGATTCGGTGCCCTCCACTACGGCGGGCCTCATTGCCTGCATTGCGTCGGCGCGTTAAAACCCGACAATCAATCAGAACACGCCCACTGCTGGTACACTAGATGTGAACAAAAATATGGTAATAAATAAGGCATATTTAGTGCAAACCAGTGTTCTTTGTACTTGAATCAGAGAATATAACCAGCTGAGAACGTTAACCAAACCTCGGCCCGGAAACAGATTAGATAGAGTGCGGTGACATAAAAAAGCGGAAATCGACGTCAGTAATCCGGAAATGAGGCCGAAGAACTTGTTTTGGTGGCTGTAAAAAACAATGTTTAATGATGCAGTGAAAGCCTTGTTATACTTTATCATTAATTTTGTTTTATCAAACCTATTTCAGGAAATTTGAGCCCTTAAAGACTCTTTACAGATGTTGTTGTCTAAATGGCCTATTGTTAAAAAGCCCTATAAGGATTAGGTTTAGGAAAAACTCTTTTGTCCCTGCAAAACGACGGTTTTGAAATCCCGCTTCTTTTTTGGACACATCTTTTTTGGACAAAAATATAAAGGGTTCTAATATACCTGTAACCGTCTTAGGTAGTACAGTAAACCTCGTCGCGTTCTCGTTCGCATTCGCTGCTTGACCTGCGCAAACACTGCACATATCAAAGTACCCACTCTCGTTTTAGCATTTACTACTTTGTAGCTACGTTCTCTAAATCTCGCGTTTCGATATCGCCTTGTCGGCCCAATGTAATATTGTGGGAGGGTAGCGGAAAGCGATAGCCTACACCCGTACAATAGGCACAAAGTGCGTGGCGTTATTTTTTCAGGTATCAGGGCCTTTCATTTTGCAGTTCACTTGAGGATGCACATGCACCGACATGTGGGAGCCGGAAGCACAGCTGACATTGCGGGTTTTTCCGTCACTGTCGTGAGGCGTTGCGAGAGCTGGAGATGTAGGCGACCATCGCAGGTCTCCCTATTTCTCATTTGCCATGTGCCTCAGCAATGTTTCTTTTTTCTCTTTTTATTTTGGCGACACGGGTCTTCGCCACACTACCAGTGATTCCTTGAGAGACGCCTGCTCTTTTCCGGCGTTTTAGCTGTGTCATGACGGTTGCGACAACAAGAGCGCACATGACTGAACTGGGGCAAAGCGGAAGCAGTTGTTCGCGATTCACGTATTTATAGGTTTCGAGTGGGACGAATGCAAAAACAGTATTTCCTTTTTTGTTAGCACATTACACATGCAGAATATGTACATGGGTCATACAAATTCCTAATTCAAGGTACTGCAGACACTCGCTTTTTAGCTCTTTGTTGGGGAAATCCAGGCACTAAGCATTGGTTCTAGAAACGTTAAAATGACTGTCCACAGCCTGGGATTTTTATGAAGATAGACACCTTTTTATAACAGTATTGTTAACGATATATCTTAAAACCGCTGCATAATAAAAATCGCCTAAGCAGCGCTTTTGCGGGAGTCGTTTTTACTTTTTCTGTGGACGTCTAGAATAGTTTATTCAGTTGCGCCTGAATAGAATAATGCGTGCTATCCTATTCAACATAGACTACATTGGGTGCAACCCCTACAGAGTTCTGGGGAGGTACCTGTCTACTTTTTCATCATCGCGTCGTTTTTCTCTTTCCTCTGCTTTAATGTGTTTCAGTGATGAGTACGTTGTTCAGATGGTCGTATGGGTTTATGTATAGCACCAGCTTAAGTGACTTAGTTTGAGCGTATTTTAGCACGCATATTGCTTCGTGCATACACCGAGTAACTCTTGCAACGCTTTTTATGCCGATGACTATCTAATTCTTTTAGGAGAGGTCGAGCCTCATGGAAGAACCCGTGTTGTCGACAGCTCTGACATTTTTAGAACCAAAGCTGAGGAACTTGGTTCACGTACGATAAGCAGAAAACCGGGTGTGTGTGATACCTTGACGTATGCATATTCATTAACCGTGAAAACATTTGCTGCCGTTGTTTTGCGTGATTGGACAGGAAACTTTGAGTATAATTTTGTTTGTGATGCCAAAACCAACTATGTTGTTTGTGTTTGGACACATGGGCCAATAGCAGAACAAGGCCATTCGATCGCCCAAGAACGTGCCGAAATAAAGGCGACCCATTGGCTCAATCAAAGAGGCACACTTCTCCAACACTTGCTCAATACTGTCGTTTGATCGGACATCGCATATACTGAAATATGCATGATAACATACTTGACATCTCAGAAATAATAATGCCGTACTATTTGCTATCCGTCCGATTCAATATAATGCCGACGGAACCGAAACACAAGTATTAATGAATTGAGACAACAATTTATCAAATTTAAACACGTGATTACATGGGACGTGTTAGGTACAACTCTGGCCACTTTGTCAGGTAGAGATATTATCCCATTTGGTCAGGCAAATTGCCCCAATGCTGCCAAATACACTTACACACTGTTAAAAAGCAAGTTTGAAATATGCTTAGGAACTGCGAAATTTTTTTCGAAAACGCATGTTTTTGGACCCATAGGCTGTGTGATAATAAGGGTGCAAAGAAGTTCAACTGCTACGTGGTGTTTCACCTATTCCTCTTCAGATTAGAATGATCTTAACAAAGGCGTGC
Organism: Haemaphysalis longicornis; assembly: GCF_048455015.1. Taxonomy (NCBI): domain Eukaryota; kingdom Metazoa; phylum Arthropoda; class Arachnida; order Ixodida; family Ixodidae; genus Haemaphysalis; species Haemaphysalis longicornis. The sequence continues at coordinate 35,078,019 of NW_027526233.1, read as the reverse complement.
TTCATGTTCAATTGTTTTGTGGAAAATAATTTTGAATTCGACTGCGCGGCCACAAAACAGGAATACCACTGCACATGTTTGAAGAAATCTGTTTTCAGAGCACGGGGAACGTAAAAAAATATTTAAACAAAAGCAAACTTTCATCATTTCCATATCCTTGGAATAAATATTGCGCTTTTTCGCACTCAGAATGAGCGTCCAATTCAACTGCGCCAAGCGGCTGTTTGGTTTAACTAGAGGAATAGGTTGAACCCCATAGTGTTTCAAACAGTCAGTGCTGCCCGATAACATAAACAACGATGTGGAACTGCACATGATAGCAAAAGGGGGACTCAATAGCGTTCACATAAAGCCGATTCCTCAAATTGGTATTTAGAGATGTTTAGGCACAATAGCCCAAACAGGCATTTATAGGCCATATAAAAACTCCCTAGAGCCCCTTCTTAACATCCACCCAATAAATATAGTACGTGAAACTGGGCCGATACAGCACAAGGCACAAAATGGGCGTCATCCTTCATGCATGATTTGGCTAACTTCGCACTACTCCGTGGTCCCGGATCCTGGTGAATCATTCCTGTCCCCGAAGTTCCCATCTCCTTATGTAGCGTGAAATCCTTGTCAAAACTTTCATTTGCCTGCAACAACCTCATAATGCGACTAGTCAGGTAGATCCGCCCGTTAGAATTGTAGCCTTCAGAAGCTGAAGTTGGAGTTTACAATTTACAAGTTCCTCCCGAGGACAAGAAATGAGGACTTGATTGATTGATTGATTGTAGGGTTTAACCCACCGACCAATGCAGGCAATGAGGCTCACCGTAGTAGAGTTCTCCGTAATAATTTTGACCACCTGGGGATCTTTAACGTGCGCCGAAATCACGCACATAAGGGCGTTTTTGTTTTTCGCCTCATCACAAAAGCGGCCACCGCGGCCGGGATTAGAACCCACGGCCTCGTGCAGAAATGAGTACTTACTTAAGGAGAAACAATCTGATGGTGGGTAGCGTGACAAGGCTTTGCCTTTGTGTTTTCGTTTAGCTCCTCTTCTGGTAATTTCCTGCGAACTCTGCAATGATGGCTTGCATTCCCGTGAAGATAGTTTTCGCCTATTTTCTTGGCGTCAGCTGTATATTTGGTGTCAACTCTTTCATCTATTGTCTTAGAGGCCACCTTACCCACTGAGATGGGTTGGCCACTGGTGAGGTAAGCGGACGTTAGGACCTCACGACAATCGAGTAATCTAATTTCAGGTTTCCAGCGCTGTCAGCCCCGCCACCCAGATTCAAAATGGGTCCATTGAACTGATTTGGTCAACGGGGATATCACCTGCAGAAACAGGAAGACGATAGTAAATACACCCCTCCAATTTCGTTTCGCCCAATAATTAAATGCTCACTGTACATACCTTGTGGCTATTCACTGCGGATGAGGCAATGTGTAAAAACAGCCCGTAAACAACAAGCACGCGCCGACCTTTTTAAAGTCGGGCTGACATACAAACAAATGCAATACTGACCACACATGCTTTCAGGAGCAGTATAGGTCTTTATCTGTGCAATCATGGCCGTAACAGTGTTTGCGTTACGGAATTTATCTAACCGTCGATTTTCGCGCTGTTGAGAACCTTGTCTGGATAGAGTTTGACAGGGTACCAGAGGGGGCTGTCGTGAAGACCAGGCCGAGAACAACTGTGCTGTTATAAACGTCCATCAAAAGTGCGATCACCCCGATGTAAAAGGCACCTATTTACTTCGTCTAATTCGTTGTGTATGGCAATAGTTGTATAAGCAATGACTTATTAATACTACAAGAAATAAAAAAATGTACTATTTTAAATTTTTTCGCCGACACCAACAAGGCAATATTTTTTCGCATACAAAGAAAGTGGTCATGCTTTGCTGAAACAGGCTTCAGCGTAGTTTTTTAAAGCTAATACATCTTGAAAGATGTCAATGTGTTTGACTCCTGACACAATGTGGAAAATTGGTTTTTGTACGTGTGCTCGTTACCTGACACGTGCGTATGTTAGGCACGTACGATGCGGCAGAGTGACAGCGGAGTAGCGACATTGACAACGCGAGCAGCTCTTATGAGTTCGCGATCATTCTTTTCAGAAAATCAGAGCTTCCACCGCCGTAAGTACGACCACCCGCGGTTCGAGAAACGCGATTCGAATTACCTGGCCAACAACGACATACGCTACCGTCAGAGGACCCTGGCCAATTCAGAACTCCTATTTTGATTATCATCATTTTTAAAATACCCACTGTTACGGACCCTGTGGCAATTACCGCAGCCGTCAGAGGCTCACAGCTGAACTTCACTGTTCCGGATCGCAGCGACGCCCCACTACCACATACGCTTTCACATCTCAGCAAGAAGGGTGGCTCACGCATCAAGGGGGCTTAGCGGATCTTCTTTATATATTACCTTTTTATTAACTGGATACACCTGCACACTGTGCGCGCTTTGTAATGCTGCCTTTCAGCAGAAACACCTTCCCTTGCGAGTATTCTTGCTGCACTATAATGTCGTTGGTTGCGGCGCAGAGCCTAAGATCGGTTACATATTTTTAATTGACGTTTTGATATCGTTTTGTATCTCACATTATAGCCTTCGAGAAGTATGCCACTATCTTGCGTGAAATACAGCGATAGCTTTGACGCGTACCTCGACAAATGTCCTTCTAAAACAGTGCTAAGCACCGCGCCTTCAAACACGGGTTTCGTTATGTAGTACTATCGAATTTGTTCACGTGGCAGCTTTCGCATAAAAATATAGATAAAATATGTAAAAGAAAGAATCATTGTTCTAATTATGTTATTGTGATCGGCTTGACTTTATTAGCTTAGCAGGAATAGCTTGAAAAAGCTGGAAAACCACCTGCCCAATTCTGTTGAAGCTTGGCGGTATGAAGAAACTCGTTCTATCAGTCGTGGCTTTCACGTTAACCCTTGAAAATAGCAAAAACAGTCCCACCCAATGAAAAATGTTTTGAAAGGTCGTAGCGATTTGTATTGTTGACAGATATTGTTAAATCTTTACGCACTGTTAGACATGTATTAACGTGTAATTGTAATATCACTTGGTTCGGGGTATTTCCGATAATACAAGCATTAGAGCGGTTTTCTCTAGACCTACTTTTCCCGTCGAGGACTAGGCCTCTGTGCACAAAAAGCCCCATGGTACAAGCGGCAAACACCTATATGGTAAAGGTGGCTACACTTCTTAGCACATAGGCTTTTTCGGGAAGACGTGAAAGCCTTATAACCATGCTTTATTTTGTGTGATTCTTTTCTATACGTAGGACTAGTGTTTGGAAACGAAGGAACTTGCTCCAAGGAGTGCTTACATGGTCAAATAGCCAGGCAGCCTGTTATGACAAATGCTTTTTGTTATCAAGCCCATTCCTTCAGAATTTTATTTATTTCCATGACGGCGGACGAGTGGGTACTAGGAAGCTTACAACAATTTACATACTAAATTACTGATAGTTTTGAAGAACAAAATAAAAAGAATGTTTTCAAATATTCTTCAGATAGCGCTAAGGACACTGTGCATTCTTGTTTTGGAAAAAAAAAAACAAAAAAACATTCCATTTAAATTTAATAAGTAATTGTCAAAAGACACGTCGTTAAAGCTCCGAACTTTTATTAGCCTTGTTTGAGTAAAGAAATTCCGCTATAAATGTGGTCTCACTTGCGGACATTTCTGTACATGGAGCGTCTAGACGGCAGTGAAGAAAATGCTTCAGTAATGGTGGATACCTACCTACCCTCAAAAAGGAGGCTTTTATACTTCATTGACTGCGCCCAGCTGCGATAATGAGCACGGCAGCTTCAGCGCCGGAAAAGAGAAGGAACTTTTTCCAATACCGCAGCAAACGTGACAACTAATACAACGTTTGGATACAGAACGCTTACCCTAACGGATTTTTAAGCTATCGTATTGTGACAGGTAACGTTCGCCAATGAGACCGATATGCCAGCAAATCGCTTGTGGTGGACCCACACGAAATGTGAGCTGTGTACGTGGCAAAATAGCCTTTTGAGAAATAGCAATACATCTGAATTGGTATATGCTAAGGCGGTGTAGGTAATAATGGTTGTAATTGGTTCCAAAGGAAGGCAAATTGACGGAAGTTTCAGTTTTTTTTTAACCAACCAATAGATATTGTGGTTGAAAACATGCTGGCAATATTTACCGGAAATGATAAACATAATTGTGAGAGTTGCCGGCAATGTGACGCCGGGGCACGGACGAGGATCGGGCGCTCGTGTGCGCCGAAGACGCAGTGCCCGCAGTTATCGCGCGTCGCATGGCTGACAGTTGATTTCAGCACTCTTGCGGCATGGCGACAAGTCAAGCGTGCCTGCGAGAACAGGGCAACATACCGCTGTTTCAACTGCGCATGCCCCTATTTTTCCACGGCCCCTGGCAGGTGACGGCACCGGTATCTGCGGCCGTGCGTTCTGCGTTTCGTATTTCAATTGTCCATGACTGTACCAGTGTCAAGAAACATGTGCCTTTTCAAGCCGCACCAGCCATTGAGTATGTTTCGGGAACTAATTCGAAGCTCCTGTTTCCAGACTGTTTCCAATAATTCACCAAGGAAGATATTCCCGCTCCTCGTCACTTTACGAAAAACACGACAGTCGAATTCGTGCTCTGATGACATCGCTGCTGTCAGTTGGTGTTTACGAAAATCAGTTTCCTCCCCAATTTGAACGATTGTAGATCTAACACGGCGTCTATACCTCGCATTTACTTTCATGGAGTACACAATAATCTGGCTATCTGACTGTTATTGACAGATAGTCGTAAGTGTCAAATCAAATTATCACTTATCTCCTACTTTCATTTTCACCTTCCTGTCAGCACTTATTGCACCGAATCAGTCTTTATTAGGTACGCAATCTCTAGTTATATTTACCTTCCGCGCTTGTTTCCGGTGCTTTTTTCTAATCAGAAGAAACAGCCGCAGACACCACGGCTTGAGGATGTGAAAATAAAAATTACCATCGTTGCATACGGTGTACAAATTACGACGGCATTTAAATAGTATCAGAGGACACAAACAGATGTGTTAAGGCTTGCATGGGGTAATCCGGTAGTGCATCGTCCTTGAAGTCTTTCAATGGTGTTCTTTTCTAAGACTTAGGAATATTTTGGCCGGTATTGATGTATTACGTTGCACTTATTTGAACAAGAAAATAGCATAAGAGCCCATAGCTCACCCTGTATTCATTAACCTACAAGCGTGATTAATGCGATTTAAAAATGACCGCAAGTCGATTTAACACCAGCACCAACAAGACAGACCCGCTCCTTTTGTGCCTGAACAACCACTCACTTAACTTGAAGAGCAACTTACTTGAAGAGCAACTTAGCTGGTTGGAACTTCGGCGTGAGCCCGTAAACCTTCTTCAGCTTAAATGGCTTTCCAAACGACAGTGGCTGTGGCCAATTTGCAGGGGGGTTTGTGGGCGTCACGAAAGGCTCTGCGAGTCTTGCGCTGGAAAGTTCTGCAAATGCTGTTGCTTGATAGGGACGTTGTGTTTGTTGCTCTCAAAACACGATTTACCGTTGATTTTGGGCCCACAGTGCGATCATAAAACTGACCAGGTTAGCACTAGGGCCTTTGCATAATCTCTGTGAAATTTTTTTCCGAGGAGTAAAGCTGTGCAGTTTGCGAAGCAAGACTTTTTCGGAACCCCGTTTTCGACGTCGCTGCGGTTCGAATTCTACGGCTCGAGTGCGGGTGTTCGCGGAGCGTCGCGTCCATGCAATTGACAAATCTCTAGGAACAAAATTTAGTCACCCTACCACGCATTCGGACCGTTTGTGTAAAGTCGGATGGCATGAATCGAGCATGACCGGCTCGAGAAAATCACGGGAAAACACCAGGTTGCGTTGACCCGCCCTTTGGCCGCCTGACTCGCCGCTGGGTCGCCGCCGCTGGTCCATGCCTCCATTCGCCACTTCGCTCTAAGCGGGTCAAGCTATTCGTGCACTTCGAGTAATGCGGCCTAAAATGCGTGCGTTTGCGATGGGACCAGAATAAATTTCGAATTAAGCGATATTTCGAGGAAAGCGAGTTAGTTAAAACGATGGATTACTGTATACTAAACAAACATGTGTTCGTTCGGTCGTAGTTCACATCGGTTCCCAACCTGTATCTTAGAGAATTGCTTCGAGTTGTGCATGGAAGTTGCTTGGGATCTTTGGAAGCTAACTCTAGAGGGAAAATGCACTACCACTTTTAATGGGCGGCGACCACAGACTCGGGCAATGCTTGGTCATATTGGAGCAGGGGTTCCTTGCGCCCGGCAAGAACTCCAAACCGCCAAAGCTCACTTCCTTTTTACAATTAATAAATCTTTGCTTCACTGAATGCATTGTTTTGATTCCTTGCAGTTGTGGTGCAAATAAAGCTCTATTGCTTTGGGTCTTTTCGAGTAAAGCTCAACTGCTTTGCGTTTTTTCGAGTGGTCGCTTATATCGAAATACCGCTTATAACAAATTTTCTACCGTCCCGCTGACTTCGTTATAACGAGGGATTAATGTACTTACAAACAACCGTGGAGACCTGGTTCTACTTGGTCAGAATTCATGTATGGGAACTACATGTGACGCAATAAACACCATGTCTTCTCCAATAAAGGAAACCCGTAATATATATGTGCAACTTGACTACGGACCCTCCCATGCATGGGACAAGTTACAAAACCTCTTACGCGTGAAACGGTGAGCCTGTAGAAGTCTGGTACAGCTTGGGGTCTCCGCCCCAAGCACACAGTGCGATTCCGGTTCAGTACAGGTTGAATTCGCAGCCAAGTAAGCATCCATCCTTGGTATGGTGAAATTGACCTGACACATCCCGCCATTACCAGTAGAATTGTCGCATCGATTATTGCCAATGATCGCCCATCATCGAACTACTCCTCCACAAGGCCCGATTAGTTCCGCACTCACCGATAGCATGTTCGCCAATTGTCGGGCCTACGTGTCTAAGCGAAGTCACCATGCTGACCAAGATTCAACGCACCAGGTAGCCGGCACATGAACTTCCTTCTCGTATGACATGCGGTGAGAGTTCCTCGGCCTTTAAACACAACGCGTGAAGTTCGGCGTGTGGAGTTCGGCGTGTTTCCGACTGAGGGACGCTGGTGCCAGCCACGATACACGACAGAGGCAGCTTTCTTTCCCTGTGAGTTTGAGCGCTGCGCACGCCTGGACCAACTTATCTATATTGTGATACATTACCCCACTGCCCGTCATTTCCACACGCACACCAGCGCGTCCTTCACCTCCTTATAAGGCGCTGTTGTGGCGTAATAATTTCCCGCTTTTTTTAGAATCAGGAGATTGTTTTGAGCATTGCTTGGTTTTACACGTATAGCGCTATTTAACTACCATTACTACTTAGGGTGTCGTTTTTATTGGCAGCTATTTTTCAACGCGACACAGAAGTGATTTGAAAACATTGCAGGACTACGAGGGGAACTTGTAGTCCGGAGTCCCTAGGCCCTGTTTCGACCACTCTGAGCGCGCTTACGCAAATTTCTTTAGTAGAAAAATCAATGCGAAAATGCTGTCCTCCTCTCTGCAACCTCGCCCACTTTCGGTGGAGTTTTCGTGTGACATCAGGAGGGGATGAGCTGGTACTTGGCTGCGCTACTCCACGGCTCACCGACCTTCCGACAGAGTCAGTCGGCCCAGTGTTTCGTCCGCAGGCGGCCGACGGGTGGTCGCACTTCCTTCGCTCAGGCGAAACGAAGCCAGGACACGTTTGTGAATGGAAGAATGTGCCTTTCTTTACTTTGTAAGTTTGTACACTATATCTAGCTTCAAGTCAATGTTGCTTCACGCAAACGCTGCTCCAGCGCAGATGCGACGCTTCGCTGACTGGTACGCCAGTAGGAAAATATAAGGCTACCCGAAGGCGGGAGAAGAGTGAGCGAAGTAAATATAGGTACTAAGGAAATAAAATGACCTGATAATTTAACCTTACAGCGTAAAACTAGGGTGCAGGAAGCACATTTCTGCGCTGTGCGAAAAAGCACAGCGGTAAGCATCACGACTACGCATCTGCGAACGCTTTTCCGTCTCGGAAATACAACTGCTAGGCCTGAGATATTGTGGAAACTTAGGGGACGCTTACTGCACGAGAGCAATACAACATATAGTCACCTTAGCTGCTTGAAATGCTAAAACTATGAGTGAAACGTAAGCGCAAATAGAAACAGGGACGAGAAAGGGAAACGACACTAGTGCTTACTGTCAACTGAAATATTAATTAATATCGAAACTACATTTATACCACGCCAAGTTCCAACAATCAAGCACGTGTGACCGTCGCACATGCTTAGGCCGATACATGAGCACAACCGCCCCATTTCCTTGTCTTCTTTTTTGTTCCCTCATCCTCTGCCCTTTCTCCTTAAGAAGTTGCACTTCCTTATCTAGAATACTCAGCGGCGGGTGACTTATACAATCAGAACCCCTAATCCGAATATGGAAGGCTTCAGCAGTTTCCCTGGTAGCACGGTGTCTGTGCTTAAAAACAACTTGCCTGTGTGTGAAGCATGGCTTACAACGGCAGTCTGAACAGTGCAGTGCCAGGTGTGTGTAAGGCCTTTCTTTCAAGGAGGAATGATGCTCTCTCAAGCGTACATTGAGACAGAAGCCGGTCTGGCCGACGTACACCCGGCCACAGCACATGGGAATGCAGTACACAACATTGGTCATACACCGAACAAATTGGAGTCTGAGTTTAATCAAACAGCCACCTGGGGGAATACTGTCTCCGGAATAGATCCTGTTGCTCACCATGCTGCATATTCTGCCTAGCTTGTTCCGATCGGAGAAAACCACGTTAACCCCGAATCTGCAGCCGTATTCAGAAGGCGATGCGACAGCGCATGTAAATAGGGTATGACTGCCACTTTTTTACTCTGGTCGGTATCTGCTATGCGATACGCGAACCGTTTCAATTGCTTACAAGATGATGACAGATTGCCTGGAGCACAGGTGGTCGTAATTGCCTGGAGCACGGGTGATCGTAATTCTTTCGCTTCGTTGAAACGAATCCAGGAAGCGTTTGTGAATGGAAGAGGTGTGCCTTTTTCGGCTGGAGAAAGCCAGCGTTCTCCAGCCGAGCTATTTGTATGGTGTCTGAAAGGGGAAGTGTGACGGCCGCTATATGCGCGCCATCCTTGGCTGCTGCACGAAATGCGATGAAAACATTGCAGTCCGCTAGGGGCGCTGCACGAGGGAGGTGAGCGACCTTGGAAGTGTCGTCGGATGCGTCGCCGGCGTGTTCTGTGCCGGCGTTGTGTTCACCTTTCAGCCGAGCGTGTTGTCCTGCGGTGGTGTGCTGTGGATGTTGCCTGTTCTGTACGCCTACCGTATTTATCGTCTTGAATGTACGTCGTGCGTTTTCCTTGTCGATCGGCATTGGCAGGAATGTAGCGAAACCTTCAAGCACATCATTCCGCCGAAGCCACGGACGGCAAGCTTGTATTGGTGCTATAGGAGGCTTTTACAATGTTTTTCTCATAGGATGAAACTACATGCGTTCAGCATGCATGATTTCATCGCTTCTTTAAGCTGCCTCAAATTCGACCAAGCCTGTTGTCAGGCTCACTGTAAGGCCCTGAATAAGGAAAGATTTCAGCCGCCGGCCGGCAAAAGCATTTGATTGATTGATCGCGGGGTTTAAACGCCGACGCTACACAGGCGATGACGCGCGCCGTAGTAGAGGGCTCCGGATTAATTTTGACCGCCTAGGGATCCTTAACGTGCGCCGAAATCTCGAACGCACGGGCTTTTTTGCTTTGCGCGCCAGAAAAGCGGCCACCGCGGCCGGGAGGAAAAATCATTTAAAGCTTCGGAGATGTTGCGCTTTCACATTTATGCACTCTACATGCTTTATTGAAGTGTATGCAAGAAATAAACTGGAACATGTCCTTCAAATTGTGCTGGTGTGTACTTATTTTGCAGGTGTATACTGATTCCCAGCGAACTTGTAATTATTTCTCCGACATTTGCTATTGTAAACATTGCAACAGTTTTCTTGGGTGTCAGATAATTCGTTTTAAATAATTGTACACCAGTAACAAATGAACCGCGATCAAGAGCGGAAACACGAAAAGCAAAGTTCAATCATAGGCCGGGAAAGGTTGATACTATCCCAGGTTATTTCGCTTTGAAGGCGCAAAGACTGCCCTTTAAAAGTGTTATTCAACATCGCTGGTATTCCTCTTCCAGAAGCTACTATGTTTACGTTTCTTTGTGTACATTTCTATTGTCTTATTCACGTTTGAAAGTGCAGTACTGAGTTCGGGAAGTTGGTGTCCGTTCACGATAAAAAATAGCACGGAAGGAAGACCGACAGCACAACCAATGCCTCCGCCAATGCCTCCGAGGCATTGGGCCCGTCTTCGTTTCGCGCTATTTTCATCATTCAGTATGCGTTCATGTTCCAAGCTCGCCCGCATGCGCACGAAAACTGCCTTTGCCGCGATATGGCAAAAAAAGACTGGCGGAAGTTATCAATGCACCTGGATCAATATCTAGGCGCAGCATTGTTAGTGAATGACTGCATCAATCAGACAGCCGTTCTAGCTCTGGACAATGAAAGGAGCTCATCTGCTTAGGTGCCGAAAGACGAGAAAGAACCAGCGTAGCAACGAAGCCGTGTGCACGCAACATGTGTCAGCTCCAGTTCCAAATTACATCGTCCTTTTAGTCGTTTCTTCAATTGAGGAACTGCTTGCACCCTTTTTGCGTAGCAGATTTACGGACACAAATGAACTTTCCGCCTATCAAGGGCGATTTCGGAAGAAACGCAATGCCAGCCGCCGGCACCCCGTACTTTCGGTGGCAGCGTATCGGCGCTAGCGCTAGCTCCCCTCCTCCATTGTGGCTCCACCTAGGAGCTGTAATCGCTGATCTGTGCAGCCTCTCGCTTCCGCCCGTCACACTTCCCCTTCCAGACACCATACTATTTGTGCATTGAAGCTTTTTTGCGCCAAATGATAACAGGACTTGTTTACTGTTTACTCGGATTTGAGGCACGTGTAGGCTATCCGGGTTTTAGCTAGGTCGAATGAAAAAAAAGCGAAGTTCAAGAGCGGCTTACTAGAACGGGGCGCGTACATACAGCATGCATGATGCCGCGAGAAACGGAGCTCTAGGTCAAAAAATTTCAAGTTGCCGTCAACGGAAACCTCGGCCGTAAACTTCAAATCTTTACCTCTCGCCTTGAAGGCATCACGAACAGCACATTGGAAGGACTGAATTTGTACGTTGCAGCCCAGGACCAAAAAATCGTCCATATAACGGAAAACCTTAGTGGCAGCGCCCTGTAAAGCAAGCTGCAAATCACCGTCAACCTTTCCCAGAAAAATATTGCTCAGCACTGGAGCAACCTTAGACCCAATGAAAGGGTCTAAGGGTTCGCGCATCACGTAACAGACACCGACCAGAGTAAAAAAGTGGCGGTCATAACCTATGTACATGCGCTCTCTCATCGCCTTAAGAAGACGGCTGTCAGATTCGGGGTTAAAATGGTTTTCTCGGCCAGGAACAAGCTAGGCAGAATATGCAGCATGGTGAGCGACAGACTCGATTCCCGAGACAGTATTCCCCCACGTGGCTGTTCGATTAAACGCAGACTTCCATTTGTTCGGTGTATGACCAATGTTGTGTACTGCAATCCCACGCCCTCTGGCCGGGTGTACGTCGGCCAGGCCGGCCCTTGTCTCAATGTACGCTTGAGGAAGCATCATTCCTCCTTGAAAGGAAGGCCCTACGCATACCTGGCGCTGCACTGTTCAGACTGCGGTTGTAAGCTAGGCTTCACAGAAACGCAAGTTGTTTTTAAGCACAGAGACCGTGCTACCGGGGAAATTCCTGAAGCCTTCCATATCCGGATCAGGGGTTCTGATTGTATAAGTCACCCGTCGCTGAGTATTATAGATAAAGAACTGAAACGTCTTAAGGAGAGGTGGCAGAGAATGAAAGAAAAAAAAGATAAGGAAATAAGGCGGTTGGCCTCATAGACAACCGTGCGCATGTGCGACGGTCAGACGTGCTTGAATGTTGGGTTTTGGCATGGTATAAATGTCGTTTCGATTTTATTAAATCTTTCAGTTGATAGTAAGCACTGGTGTCGTTTCCCATTCTCGTCCCTGTGTCTGTTTGCGCTTACGTTTCACTCATGGATGTTCACCAACTAGCTAGTCTTTTCATTATGCTAAAACAAAATAAAAGTGTAAACTGGTTAACCATTATATACCTCATATTTCCAATGTCCACAGCGCTTGCCCGTGGCGGGATGGTCTGAAGCGCTAGGTATGTTATTCCAAGTCTTTTGCAAGTTACGAGTTCGAATTCACGATGATACATTCTTTTTTTCATAAGTTGAATCTTTCGTTTTCGGCCGATGTTTTCTGTACTGAGTTCATCTTTTTCTGGGCAGTAACGTTCACTGCTTTACGAACTGGTTCATAGAGCGCGCGCAGGCTGACACTGGCGCGCTAGCGAGTTCTCTTTGGCGTGCTGTTGCCACAAGTACCGACTGCTTGCGGGCAGTGGGCACAGGCCAGAATCAACAGAACCTTGGCCTTGTGCGAACACGCTTTTTACGATACAGGCATGATTGAGGCAAGCTTCAAATATGGGCGAAAAGGGCATGGCATTTGAGCGTCTGCGGGGACGCGGAAGGCATTCATCCACTGCGTAGGCCTCGGCTAGTGATTGCTACGATTCCAAGCCGTACTGGGAGGCTTATCTTATGCATTTTACAGCCGACAACAAGCAGAGGCGCGGTACGACGAATGCTGAGATATCGAGAATGCCCATACAACATGCCGTCGGATGTCAAGCATGTTGTTTAACAGAGACGAAACCGAAGCTTGTTTGAACGCTAACCTTGGACATCGTCCAATCACGGTGCGTCACCTACCGTCCCAGGCAGCGCAGGACTGTTCGGCCTAAAACGGGCCGGTGTACTTTGGCCGGTGATTTTCTGTCCGGCCGTTTTCCGGCAGCCATGTTCGGCCCATGTCCAAATGTGGGCCTTTTGGCCGTACACGGCCGTATTCCTGTAGCTATCCAACGGCCAGTCTCCGTTAGCCGTTGGACCGGCTTCCGTTCATACGGCCTCATTTCGGCCGTAGGGCTCCGGCCGTACGACGGCAACCAGAATGCGGCTGGACTACGTTCACCGGAGAACGGCTAGCGTACGGCCACCGAAAAAAGGCCGAATTACGGCCACCCAAGCACGGCCTGCTAATGGCCGCGTGATTGCGGCTGGATTATGGTTGCTGGAACGTGGCCTGTGACCGGCAGCCACTGTGCGGCCACCGTGCGGCCCCCAGCCGCGGGGCCTTGAACCCACAGTCCTGCTTATTGATCAGTCTCTGTTGACAGCAAAATTTGTTTATTCAATGCTGTTGGCTTTGTCGGCCCTTCGCTGGTTGCGGCCGCATTCACGGTCCGATGCTGAATAGATCCATTTCTTCACAACAGCAGCAAAAGTGGTCTTGTCAAGGTCGGGAAACCTTGGGCGCAGTGCAGCTGCATAAAAAGGGGTGGAGGGGAAAAAATTAGGCACTGTGTACTTTACACATGTACTGTGCCACTTTTTAACTATGATTTCATTTAAGGCAGTCCTCTTGAAAATCTTAGAGCCACCTTAGCCCGCCTAACCTTAAAATGCATCATTTTAGTGCTCCTTAAAATTCTAAAACATGAATGTTTTGGAATTTTAGGGAGCACTAAAATGATGCAGTACTGCAAGCGAAAACGAGAAAAGGCTGACCGTTCCCTAATGCGAAATTTGTGCACAGCACAAGCTGCAGTCTTCTCGGTAATGGCACATAGCTGCTGCGTCTCGGGAAGTGATTGCATGATCAGCGAACGCACGATGGCATGTGCTGCCCTCCCATTATCTTGCAGCGTGTCACTTCCGCCGAGCATGTTGTTGTAAATCGTGTTTGAACCTCCCATGCAAATGGCACGTGGTTTGGATGAGCCAATCAACGAGGAGGACGCCAAAGAACCGATGTACTTGTAGCACGCAGCATGTGCTGGGTTTCTGTGGTGCAGCCTTGGCATACTGCCCTCCCCTACACATTTTTGCAATACTTTCATTCTCTGCTTTCGTGCTGGCTCATACTCGGTGGCTTATCCATTCCCTCTGTTATCTCGTAGCACATCACCCCGGGGAAGGTCTTGTGCCACCTCAGCATACTGCCCTCTCCCTCACAGTTTTGCTACACTTTCCTCTTCCGTTTTTCGTCTGTCTATGGTGTCTCTTTTGTTAACTCGGTTACGAGGCCAGAGACGCTGTAAAACTGAAAATCAACAGAGACACACAAGAGTGCATGTAACTGTGTCACAATTATGTGACTTTTATTGCATCCCCAAGCCTTGCGTTCTAGCTATAATGGTGAATAAGGTATTAAATGTTTCAAGTGCTAGAAAATTGAACTTGTTCGACTTTCAATTTTCTAGTTGTTCAAATTTGAACTTTCAATTTTCAGTATATACCTGCGTGTAGAGATACACACGTCTAAAGGTCTATGTCTGTAGCATTATGATCACCAAAGAAACCCCAAATTTCACAAGAATGTAAAGAAACTATTAGTTATGACAATAATATCAAAATAATACTGAGCGATGCGAAAACCAAACAGGTTAGTAGAAAAATCTTTTATACTACGTGAATTGCACGAGCAGGACAGCAAAATAACAAAAAATGAAGAAATTAAAAGCAAAACCTCCCTAATTGCTCACTACAGAACTTATGCCCAAACAAAAAACAAACTGACATATCTGGAAAAGTAGAAAGTATGAAAACCAAATTGATTGATTGATTGACTGATTGCAGGGATTAACGCGCCGACGCAACGCAGGCGATGAGGCGCGCCATAGTGGAGGGCTCCGGATTAATTTTGACCACCTGGGAATCTTTAACGTGCGGCGAAATCTCGTACACACGGGCGTTTCTGCTTTTTGCCTCCATCAGAAAAGCAACCACCGCGGCCGGGAATCGAACCCGCGTCCTCCTGCTCAGCAGCACAACTGAGCCACTGCGGCGGGTCATGAAAGCCAAATCTTCATATTCAATTCACCAAACCAATTAAGGCCACCTACCAAGAACAAGCGCCAAGATGTTATGATGATCAGCAAATGCCTCCTTCGAGCATTTCGACCCGGCCCAGCTGCACACCTTCGCCAGAGAATTGCTGACAAGCATGCTCATGATTGTCCTTCCGGCCACTTTGTAGTCTGGACCACCATTATGGCGAAAGTAGTCGGCCTGGTAAAAAAAAAAGCAAAGGGGGAGCGGGGGGGGGGGCAGTGGTCGCAGGTTCCAGTCCAACTCTGACTACACAGGCTAAAATTCAAATACGGTAACATGCCATAGGTTTGTCCTTGTTAAGAATTCATCGAAATGTAAATAATTGAACAGAACTTGGATAAAAACCACTGAAATGAAATAAAACTATCACACTTGCAAAAAAAGGTTACATAAAAAAAAAACAGGTCGGCAACCAGATATAAGATCAAGTAATCAAGTTCTTTGCCTCCCAGAACTACAGATAGTTTAGTGCTAGTCACCTAAACGTGGATCAGAAATTAATTTAGCCTCGATAATTTTGCCCATAACTTGACTGTGATAAAACGCACTTCTTGAAAGCAGGATATGGCACCCACATGTTCAGCAGTAAAAAAAGATGAAAGCCACCATTCTGAGTGCGGCCCAGACAAATTGGTTCCTTCCCAGAAAAGCAAGTATTGTGAGCCCTGAATTTCCAGAAAGCTCTTATATTTTTACCTTATCTCCACCTTTATTGAATGGGACGGCATGCCATACTTGCAAAGAAAGTGAATCAGTATAGGCTCGTGTATAGCACCCACACTGAGCCATCTGTTCCTCACACCAAATAACCGACCTACATTCTTGGGATCAGCAGAACATTGCATTAGCCACTGGGCCAGCTCACTGCAATACAGTTGATTTAAACATGGCTACAGAAGTTTAAAGGAACCCCTCCCAAAATTACTTCATACTTTTAACAGGATACATGGCACTTATGTATCCTGTTGGGGGCTTCTAACTTTGCTCACACAACTGTCCGAAGGCATCCTAAAAGGGTGAGCTTCTGATGAAAATAACTGCCCATGCAGAGAACTTTGCACCTTAGCTGTAACAAAAGTTAGCTCATAGTGGGTTTATAGGCAGAGTAATCCACCTAACGAACTAGCCAACTACAATCCGATCCGTTTCCATCAAATTACCCTGTATATTGAACTATTTCTGGTCATGGCATGTTCGCAGTTAAAATATATAGCGAAAATTACGCCTATATCAAACAAAAATACCAGTGACAGCCGATATATTGAACGGCAAATGGCGCAGGTGTGCCCCTCGTTGGTTGTTTCTCAAGGTGGAGGAGAAATTCCACCGGCACACCCCTACCAGTTGTTTAGCCCAGCCACTCATGGGCAGTGGGCCACTCTTTCCCTTCCTTCTCGCTCTCCTTCCCTATTGTGACGCCCCAGTCCCGTCTGAGCTGTTGCCCCCCCATTAAAGAAATAATCTTGGCCTGTCCACCATGTTTTTTTTTCATTCTTTTTGTTTGAGTTGTTCGCTCTTTAAGGTTTTTTTTTTCTAACTGTAGTTGTGGTGCTTAGCACTAGAAACACTCATTTGACAGCTCTAGCTAGCGCAAAGCTGCTGAACTTGCATTTCGTTGTGAAGCTGGCAATCATAAATCAAGTCAAATATGGTGAGAAGTCACACATCCCCACAGTGCACAAGGGTTGATTCCTCTAGGCACGATCAGCAGGGAGCTTTGAACCTTCTCGATGTAGGTTCTGGGCAGATGTAACTGAAGAAACCTCCTGAAATCGCTTCGAATCTGCTGCTTGTGCGTGCCAGTGATGACTTTGAAAATCCTGGGTGCAACAAAGCCATCACCTGTGTTGCCAAACTGTGGAGTGAGCTATGAAAATTCCAGACACCATTGCCGGATCATTCAGCGAGTTCGTGGATGATACTGTTGTGACCATGGGAGAGATTGTAAGGTCTTACTTTGCCAACATTGTACCATACCAAGCGCAAGTAAAAGTGGGTGCTATGAGGAAAGCCACTACGATCCCTTGCTCAAAATGTCTGAGGTGATTTGTGCACTAGCACCAGTCCAGCACTTCTTTCCAAATGTGAAACGTTGCAGCCTCAGCTGCATGACTCTTCAAACAGTATGAAAAAGTGCATACTGTCTCAGGCAGTGAAGCTTGTTCAAGCAGAAGATACAAGACTATTTCATGTGAAGGTAGGGCAGTTTCATCAGTAAAATGTGTTTATAAACAACATCTGCTTTTATCATGCCGAATTCCTTAGCATGCTTGTATCAAATGACCCCTGTATCGAATTGTTAGGTTTTTTTTTTAGTTTGATAACCGGGTTTGGCTGTATGTGGTTTTCACATGTACCCTTCAATAAGACTTTTTTCAAAGTACAGTGTTTACAACACTCACATGTGACAATGATTTTGCAATGAAAAATCCTTGTGATTTCCTCAGTAGCCATGCACCTACCATCTGTGGTTTATGACAACTCTTTTACATTTGGCAACCAACTGTTACGGTCATCAATGGGCCTCCTGGACTACCAGTTCCAGACTCTGCGGAGCATCCACGACTGGTAAATCAAGAATATCCATTAATCTACAGCACTGGTTCCCAACCATGAGTGGCCGGGGAAGGAGGGGAGGGGGAGGGAGGAGGAGCCCTTTTGGGCTCGCCAAAGCAACGGGGGACCACGCAATGATTTGTGTTCATCCACGTCATAATGTCAAACAATACTCTTGCAGCTGAAGTTGCCCACATACTTATTCAATATCAATGCCCGCTTTTTGTGTCTGACTTTTATGCTGGTGACTGGTGTATTGCCAAACCATTCCCTCTTGCTGATACAAAAACACTATACACTGCCTTTTGTGTGTGTGCTTTTCCTGCATTGCTAGCTGGTTGTGAAGAAAGCCAATGTAAAAATTAAAAACGGAAGTCAAACAGTGAGGCGCCTTTTGTGTTGCCAACAAGGTTTGGCAGAAAGGACAAAGGGATGTCTGGAAGGGCTTTGCAGACCCCCTGGGGTATGTGGACCCCCATTTGGGAACCACTGATCTAGCATTACAATTCTCTTCTTTTTGCTGCCTCCGTCTCGGACATGCAAGGGGGGACATTGGTCTTGAGGACCGAAAATTTGCCAAAAAATCAATTTCCTGTATTGATTTTATTTGCAGTCTACAGGTCCCAAAGAATAGAATGTACCTCCAAAATATCATAGCTGTATCATAAGTATTCACAAAGCTGTCACCCTTTGAAGTCGCCTAAATGACCATTTTTGCCTGTTAGCAAATTTTATGCCCTGTTTTCTGGGAACCAATTTTTTTCCCACATGGTCAGCTGTCCCGTACAATATCATGGGATGTACTGGTTCGATTTACATCATTTTTGCTGCATTCGAAAGCTTATGAACTTAACAGTGCAATAAAACCACAAAAGTACAGAATTTTGTTTTTGCTGGCACAAAATTTTATGCAGTTAGTTTTACAAAAACACTGTAAATTGATGACCTGACATTTACGAATTTTAAACCGTTCGCAGAAACCATGCTAAAATTACTGCAAGGGTATAGTTGCACTCCGTGGTCCTTCTAGAGCACAAAGGGATAAAAGCTATTTGAGTATTTCATAGGTACATAATGAAAAAATTGCCCGAAACGGAGTGACATAACATGTTGCACAACTCTAAACTTACACCACATAGATGAAAACTGACTGCATATTTGTGCTTAGGATGTTGAAATACACTCAATGTGTAAATCTCAAGCACATGGGTTAAAAAATAACAAAAATGTCCTCAAGACCAGTATCCCCCCTTAAAATTTAAACATGTACTGTATTTACTCGAATCTAACGCGCACCCTTTTTTTGGAAAAATAGGTCCCAAAATCACATGCGCATTAAAATGGAGTACAACTCAAAACTCTGGCGCCACATCACCATCGGCTTTCAAATGGCTGCTTCTGCTTCTGGAATTTCTGGAATGGCTTCTGCTGTGGAATTTCCCACTGCGAAGACACGGCGGCTTCACCCCAATGCTGCATTTAAGAATGAAGTAAACTTGTGCGTGGAAAGCGATGGATGCCGTGTCACATGCTCAGTGTTCCGGACACTTGTATGCGGGACTGGTACAAACAGAAAGAGAAAATTTTCTCTAGCCATACCCCCAAATAGAAGACACACTGGCAGAGTACATGCAGCAGTAGCGAGCGACTCACAGACCCATAACGACAGAACGGCCCTGCCCCGGACCGTCGTCGTGGTGACTGTCTTGCCAGCAAAAACCGGCACATTTCCTTTCGTGCCACCTTTGGAATAAACCTTGCTTGTTCCAAGTGAGAAAAAGTTGAATTTTTGTATTAAGTAATGAAAGTCTAGTAAAGCCTAGTGCGCATTACAATCGAGGACAATCGAAGACAACAATCGTTGTTTTCTTCTTCGGACCGCGAAAAAACGGGTGCACATTACAATCGAGGGTGCGTTAGATTCGGGTAAATACGGTAAGCACAAAGTGCACGCATGCACAAAAATACAATCATTTCCAGCTTCTCTCGGTTCCCGAGGTAGCAGTTAAGTTCCTTCAACTCCTCGGCTGTCTGGACCGGCAGGGGGGGGCAGTCCTCTGGCAGGGTAGGGGTGCCTGCCATTCCTCCAACACGTTGTCGGCTGAGAGAACCAAGCTTGGCTATTATTTCTGCCTGGTTCCGGAGAACCTTTTCCCAGAGAGCTGCATAAGTACAAAAATTAGTCTAGTTCTCAAGACAGAACTGAAAATGACACTGAGCATTTCCAATCAAAATAAAAAGCAGCTGCCACAAATATCAAAAAAGGAAAAAAGAAGTTGCTGCTACTTGTCATTTGTGTATCTTTCTTCACGTTCGTTTCAACATTTGGCATAAGTTACTCTGAGAGGATTTGTGGCAGCACACAAAACTGGTTGGATTGGATAGAAACTACAGTAGAATCTCGATAAACAGAAATCGCTTAAACGCAACAGGAGCCTGTAAGTTGGTTCGTTTTGTATTCAGATAGCGTAAAAAAAACTCGGTAATCAGAACTAAAATTTTAGCCTCACCGTGTAAACGGAACCAGAAATGGAGCTCCTGTGAAACCCATTGTCATGAGAATCAGATTTAAACAGTTCCTTCCCTTTCGTTTTTTTGTTTTCTTCCTACATGTTTTTTTTTAGCCTCGTTGGCCTCGTAAACCTCACCTCGTTCGTGGTCAGCCATGTTAGCGCAGCGAAAGCAACATCGCAGCTTCTGTTCCAGTCGTTCGGTCTCAATTCAAGATGCTTGATGTTACAGGTCTCAGCTCCTGCCGCCTCGTTCATGCCATTGTTCTATTCGCGCTTCATAACTGCCTTGCCATCTTTCAAAATCGGTGGCTCGTAAGCACTCGCGAAGTCGAGTCCTCTAGCCTCCGTGAAGATGCAATTGCAAAGACTCAAACAAAAATAATTGATGCATTTTGTAGTGCACAGCGACTCATTGTTGCCAAATCAACTTTGTGAATACTGTGCCTAAACCTCTTGTAGTTTTCTTGCTTTCTGAAAACCTATGAGTACATTCACCTTCTAGTGCATCCGTTTATCGAGAGTCTACTGTACTAGCTATATTTCTCTATTTATTAATTGACCAAACCATGGAATTAGGTGAGTGCTTATTGATACTGGAACACAATGATTGAAACATGCAAACAAAAGGAGTCATCATAACCAGTGGAACAAAGGCAGCTCCTGCAGAGTTTTGCACTGCATGCCACAACCCCCCCCCCCCCCTGACTGCAACTACAGGAAGGAAAGCTTTCTGCAGTGCACAAAAATGGCAGCCACACCAAGCAATTCAACACTTTAACACTTCAATTATTTTCAATAACTGCACAATAACTGTACGTTTTGTAAGGGTGACAAACTGCAAGCATGTGTGCAAAGACCTGCATTTCCAGGTTAGCTACCTGAGTGCTCATAAAATAACAAAATGATTTGCCTTGGCACATATAAAGCAGTGAACATAATCACACCCCTTTATGCACATGAATGCCCTCCTCCTCACCTTCCTCCCAAAATTTGTGGGCCTGTGTTGGCGGCGCAGTATAAGAAAGCTCTGTATGGTGTTATTTAGTAGCGAAAAGAGCTGTCCCACTACAATAAGTTAAGTTCAGGTGTGTACGAAAAAATTTCATGCTCCATTTTTACTTTTTTTCTCATGAAGGTCAGGTGTGCAATAATAACGACATATTAGAATCAAGTAATTACTTAAAAGCAAAATTGTCATGTAAATTTTCAATTCTGTTTTGCAAAGAATTCCGTACTGTATTCGTAAATCCTTCCTGTTAGTTTTGCTATTGAGGGATGCCATTGCATTTTTTTTTCAGTATGCTTTCAGTTGCGAGTGGCGAGTGGCACTTTAACCACACGTCACTGGCGCATTGCGGGAAAGCATGTCTCTGCTAACAGAGGAAGCCGGCACCATAAAGGTCATGCATTTTTGCCCAGCCTTTCTTGTTTTAAATAAGACATAATTTCATTTATCTATGTTCAATGAAACAACTGCCCCCTTTTTAAATTATTATTGAAACACTAAAAAACTTCAAAGTTTTCTAATTAAAAACCAAATCGAATGTTGCATTATTTACTTTGACATTCAAGTCATGAATATTCGCACGCCCCAACTAGCAACCAGTTAAGATGACATTTTATAAAATATCACACATGCTAAACAACATGCCGTAAAAACCCGCACATAATACGTTTTTTTTTTCCAAATTTTACTATGTAAAATTTGTGCCTATTTTCAGCCGAATATTTTCACTTTCGGTTTCAGTGGGAAGGTGCGCCATCTTGAGGTGGCGTTAGCTGGCTGCTGCTAGTTTCACTAAATAAGGTTATTTAGTAACCTTATTTAGTGACATTATAGCTGCTGCTTCTCTCAGCCGGGGCCATTTTGATTGTTTTGACTACGCGAAGGATCTTGGCACGTTCACTGCAAGTCTATCACGATGTCGGTTGCAAGAAAACAGTATTCGGCTGCAAATAAAAGAAAAGTTATTTCATGTGCCGAGACCATCTGGAATTGCGCTGCAGGACGGCAGTTCGGTGTCACTGAAGGCAGCATTCGTGGGTGGAGAAAGCAACTGCAGCTTGACTGGATAAAGTCTGTGTGGTGTCAGCGGCCTGGAGCATTGTTGGGGATTCCTGTCAGTGCTCGTGTTGGACGCCTTCCGCTGCCACCTGGTCGATTCCGTGAAGTTGTTGCGCGAACCCCGCCCCAAACTCATTGTCATGCCAGGAGGAATGACATCCCAACAGCTGCAACCGCTAGACATTTGCATCAACAAGCCTTTCAAAGACTGCATCAGGTCCTGCTACCAAGAGTGGATGAGGTCAGGAGACCCGTAAGTGACAGCTACCGAATGGCTGACGCGGGTTTCTCCAGCGGTGCTTTGTGGGTGGATCGCGGATGCGTGGGCCAGCATCCCAGAGGAGCTCGTCAGTCGCTCTTTTAAGAAATGCGGCATCTCGAATGCCCTTGTTGGCACTGAGGACCACTTTCTGTGGGAAGACATTTTTGCAAGGCGACTTCAGTAGACAGCGGCAGCGAACCTGACGATGACTAAACGGACGTTGGGAGACAGTGCCAGCAAAAACTGACAATGACTGAATGGTAACTGCAGTGCAAATAAATCTTTTCTGTGCTTTTTACCTCGCATTATATGCGGATGAAAACTTTTTTACTGATTTTGCTGTCCCCGAAATGCACCTCGTATTATACGCGGGTTTTTACGGTACCTTCCCCCTGCATGATATGCAAGTCAAACTTGTCACTGTCTTATCATGTGCAATATGGTACGGAGCTGACGTGAGTGAAAGAAAATGATCTACTTGATAGATTGCAACTACAAGAGAGATTGCTCCACCTTCCCTGCCAGAACTATGAAAGCATATTGTTATGTTGCTGCAGG
Organism: Haemaphysalis longicornis; assembly: GCF_048455015.1. Taxonomy (NCBI): domain Eukaryota; kingdom Metazoa; phylum Arthropoda; class Arachnida; order Ixodida; family Ixodidae; genus Haemaphysalis; species Haemaphysalis longicornis. The sequence continues at coordinate 35,054,908 of NW_027526233.1, read as the reverse complement.
ACACAAGAAATGAACCATAGAAGATGCGAGCAATGTATTTACACTATACGCCTCGAGCGCTGCCTGTAGGGGCGCCACTGAAATCCCCCTAGCGGCCCGTTTCGAAAGCAGTCACGGGAGTCTCCCGCCCACTCACCGCCGAGTGATCAGCTGTTCGTTGAAGTCGAAAAACAAAGTAAAAGTGAACGCGCAGCTTGTGTGTGTGATTACTAAAGCAGTCATTCCTTGATTTCACTCCGCATTTGTACAAAACGATAGTTAAGCGCCCCGTCTGCTCCCCCCCCCCTTGTAAAATATTATTGCATTTCGCATCTCGTTTGTCTAGTCAGTCCTACCTTGCTCAAGTTAAGACGAACATCTCTAGCATTTCCAAAGCTGCACTGGGTTTCTTTCATTCCCGTAAGAGCTATTATATTGCTTCCGGACTTGGCAGACCAATCATTTTTCCGTGGTTTCATTAAGTCTTTTTGGTCTTTCTATCAGGCACGCGTGGGCACATATTTAACGACCCGCAGACCTGGAGTATACTTAACATGTTCGTGTGGCCTCTATTCCTTCAAAAGGCTCAAGTCATTGTCAGGTATTAGGTAATAACATCCCTGAATCATATTTTCTACGACGTATATATTCGAAACAAAGCCGCATTCGTTGACCGCGCTGCAAAACGAAACCAACCTCTCATTGTGCCAGTATCAGGTCCAAATGAGGCGACAATAGAATTCACTTGTGCCTGACGTATTCGTAGGTGACAGTGGATATATGCTGCTGCCATCGCCGACGCCCGAAAGAGCGGCCAAGAAGCGCGCAGTACCGCGTCCCTGCATAACTCTTGTTGGCGTTCGAGCACTCTATCAGGACGCAGTGGTTTTTGAAGTGCCCTGAACGTACTGTTTTCTTAGAGACGTGGCCGTAAGAAGTTGTTTAGGGCGCAGAAAAGCAAAAATAAGCGAAAGAGAACCAAAACACTGCATGCATGAGCCACTACCAGCTGCACAACCCGTCATCCCGTACGCGCCGCAGAGAAGCGGCGGCGGGCAGCGCAGCGATTGATCGCGAAGCTCGAGGCGTATATACACAATGTCGGCGGTGAAAGAGCCTGCACAGATGGTTCTTCTTCTCCTGCTCAGGAAGTTGTGCCCACAGCTATGTCCTTCCACCAACCCATCAGTGCCTTGCAAGGATGGCCTCCAAACTTTTGTAACCCTTCTACACCAATCATGTTAATGTTTATTGAGTTTGCTTACCTGCTTGTTGGTCCAGTATGACCTGGTACGCTTCTGTTTGTTGCATCATGATCTCCCGGCAGGCTTCCATTACCTGTTGGTTTACATTGCTTGGGCCAGCTGCGATTGCATTGTGAATACAATGGTTATGACATATTTATGCCACTGACAGTATATACAGCTATCATACAAATATTGCAGAAAACAAATGGAGCACTCACAATCCAGTTGCCAACAGTTCTAATTTTTGTGTATTCAGAAGCCTAATGCTATAGGGACCGGGCAGCTAGATGCGCAGCACGACCCCTTGGACTGAAATGTTGCAGTGGATTAGAATGCGCACCCTGCCGTTGGTTTTTGTCGAGTTGGCCTTGTTCTGAGTAAATATAACCAGGTAAACGAAGTCTATACTAATGTGTTGTTTTTGGCGGCACTAACAGCCATGGAAACTTGCCAAGCTCTTCTAAGCAGATTCATTTATATTGGTTTCCGTCACAACAGTTTCCACACCAGCATCCATGGCACGACACCTCCATATGATTGGTTCGACGAGAGGGACAAAAGCGTTTGAGTAATGTGTGGTTGTAAAAACACTTGGGCAGTTTGCAATTATTTTCTTTTTTCCTGCAACCGAAAGCCTTCTGCATTCCGCTTTCCAGTAGTGACAACACAGGAGCCTGGGAGCAGACGCTGAACAGTGACAACGGGAGGAATCAAACAGTCTAAGCTATAACCACACTTAACCCACTGTGAAAAACAAAAGTGGCACCGATATGATAGACTGCCAAGTGCATTAAAAATGCAATGACAATTACTATACATGTGAAATTTGTGCACAGCACAAACTGCAGTCTTCTTCGTCAGTCTTCTTGGTCATGGTGCCTACCTGCTGCGCCTCATGAAGTGATTACGTGATCAGAACGCACGGCCGCGTGTGCTGCTCAGCCATTATCTCAAAGTGTTGCTGCACCCGGTGACAGTGTTGTTGCAAATCGTGTTTGAACCTCCAGCCCAAATGTCACGTGGTTCCATTGAGTCGTAAACGGAGTAGTGTCTGGCAGGGGAGGCAGTGAGAGAGATATCATAGTTGCGCGTGCCATTTTCCCCCTAACTTCCCCCTAACACCTTTGACACACGCTCCAACAAGCGTCTCGTGCGAGCTCAGCATACTGCCCTCTCCTCACCCTTTTGCCACACTTTTCTCAGCCATTTTCTTTCTGCCTTAGCTCACTCGGTTACGACGGTGCCACCATTGCCGCTACAACACGCAGTAGCGGCCACCAAAGTGCTTCCGCACTAAAATGTACGAGCAGTGAAAAAATGAACGACAACCTGTGGGAAAAAACGCCTTCATGCAAAAAAATTCTTTGGCAACTGTACCGCAACGTGAATTGTACACCCTTGTTAAGCCATCTAGTCATTATAATTAGGGAATACTAAATTGTAACCTGTGAGTCGAATATCGGATCGAATTAAGAAACAAATATTGAGCCAAATATTGAAAATCAATTTTTTTACAGGCCTCAATATTTCATAGGTTTTTGTGTAAGAACAAGCTAGTACTTCGCATGTTTGGGAGTCCTGACGTTGTTTATCAACCCGAAGATTGCACTTTTCAAATCATTCGCAAGTCTAGTTGCTGAACCAATATGAGGTGGTGGGTAGTCCAGGAATCTGGAGCGGGCACGATACACATTTGAAGAACGGCTTGCACCATATTTGCTGTACTGCAATCGTAGGCAACAACTAGACAGCGCCTCGTAACTCCGCAGCAAGCACTTTGCAGCCATTAACAATATGGCACGAAAGCATAGCACAACCACAATCACGGACCACAATAGGGTCCTTCTTTGGAACGACATGGGGAACATGAAGCGTGAACATTAGGTTGCAGAAGGAAAGCTCAAACTACAGTCACCTGCACGAGCCTGCGCTATACTCTGTGTTCTAAAGAAACAAGCAAAAAAAAATGAATAAGCATACACCACCTGCAATAAAAGAAGCCAGAATCTCTTCTGATTTTAAATAATGGAGATTTCAAAAACACAACAAAAGCGGCAGTGATTTCTTTACCTGAAGCTATCCTAACATGTGAACATCCGCTCGCAGAATTCAAAATTGTGGCCAGAGTTGATGGCGACAGCATGAAGGAAATATCTTGATGCAATCACAAATTACTCCATGCTACAGGATGAAATTTACGGCCTATGCAAGGTCCGCTCACCAAAAGCACAATTTGAAATAAACTTGCTGAGCAGATGGTGTAGCAGCAGTGTGTCAGCATGTGCCAACATCTCCTGCTTTCGCACGACTCGAAAAATTGAATAGTGGATATTTGATTCACCCATCAAATAATTCACAGAGGTACTAGGTATTCGATTTGTATTCGAATATTCAAGTATTTGCACACCCGTAAATATAATAGTACGAGTGTGCACAATGCTGATTTCTCTTTATCAATGATGAATGTTAGGGCCATAGCCTGCTTGAATGGGCTGTCTATGCCAGCTTTGCAGGTGCATTTAGCCTCAATCATGTTCCTGGATGCACCAAACTGCATGCAGTTAATAATAACAAATTTGAAATTTGCTTTGTGCACTGCAACAGTTATACGGCGGAATAAATTCGCACTTCCAGCTTCACATTGTAGTTTGGTGCATTCGGTGTCATCTGCCAGGCTGCAGTATGCACTTATGAATATGCGTGTACGTGTCTTTGGCACTGGCACGAATAGTACACGTGATGCACCTCGTAAAGGCTGCCTGGCATTTTCCGAACATTTCCTGATCTAAAAAACCTCTTATCATTGTGTAGGCTTTGCAAGCTACACCGTAGAACAAGAGCCAGACCCTTTTTTTTCGGCAATATTTTTTCACTTCATACATTGGACTGCAGTTTTGCGAGCACAGTAGCAACCAAAAGAAAGTAATATATTTAATACTCACCTAAATCATTGGGAGCACACCAGTCTTGGCGCACAGTAGGAACGAGTGGCAGCTGCTGCTGCTGCTGATCCGGACCTTGCCATGGTCCTATAAGTTTTGAAAGAAATATCTGAGTACCTTAAAGAGAGGAATTCTGTTTTTACTAACAGCCCATTCTTCAATTTTAAGGGAAAAAGGAACTGCATTATCTAATACAGTTAAACCTCGATGTAACGAACTTCAAACAAACTTTACTGTAACGAAACCCTCTATGTAACGAATCACGGAATTTTCTGTAACTTCAAGTGTATGCACACCATGTATTTTCACTCTCTGTGTAACAAAGTCCTGTTTGCTGGAATTTCAATGTAACGAAATTTCGCAGAGAACTAGGAACGAAATTTAGGTTGTAGAGGCAGATTTTAGGAGACGGAAGCGGCGAAATGGGGTCTCAATAAAACGTGAACGGCAACACGGGCCGCCCAATGCAGCGAGCCCCTTGCCTACAAACTGTGTGGCGTGCATACAGGGCTGGTGTACTGTTTCTGTAGCTGTTGGAGCTTAACGATCCGAGTGGGTATCAGCGTGAACCGCAAAACGCGCCCCGCAAGCTACAGGCGTGCTGACGCTGACGCTGCCGTTGAGACCACTCGCGCTATGTGGGGACCTGCAGCGACCGCTTCTAACCGCTCGCTGAAACGCAACTCGAAGGGCACGCGAGGAAAAAAGCGGACAACGTGGGCGCAATTTTCACTGTAAAACGTCATACACGCCGCTTACGAAAGCACCCATCAAATATTCTCCGCGGCGGTAAGCCTAATCGCCTATGGCGGGGCCGCCACTGCCGCCGTATGCCACTGCTTTGCCCTTCGTTCGAGTTCGCTCATGCTTGTTGGGTTTCATCGTTCCAGCAAGTATTTGTGAATCTTTATGAGCCTTGCACGCGCGGGTTTTTTTTTTCACGGCTGCGTCTGCGATTGCGCGCTGGTGCCGCCTTTTTTGTCTAGGCCAGAAAGCGACTCGCACTGCGTGCGGAAGTGGGACGAGCCTGACCAGTTTCAGCAATGGGGAGGCGCGCACACTATGGCGGGAGCTTCGAAGCGCTCGGGGATGCCGCCGGCTGTATGGCATCAAACGTCGACACATTGCAAAACTGCATTATCACACTGTGCTATAAATGTGCATGTAAAAGAATTATGTACGGGCAAACTTTGCTGACCTGCCTCGAAGTGGCCTCCATCATCCAGATTGTGATACACACGCGATTCATAGGGATCTGGCTCTGTAAAAAAATTGGCAGATGTTCCCTTATTTAATTTCCACCAATGAATGCCCCTGTATTCAACAATGTACCAAGTGTGGTGTATGCAAAGATATTGCATAAAATTTATTTCGTAAAAAGCTATACCCTAAGAAATATATACAGTAATCCCTCGTTATAACGAAATCAGCGGGACGGCGAAAAATTTCGTCATAAGCGGTATTTTGATATAAGCGATCACATAAGAAAAGCTTAAGTAGTTGAGATTCAATTGCACTACAAGTGCGAAGAATAAAAACCCAATGCATTCAGTAAAGCAAAACTTTACTCAGGTGCAAAAAATGCAATGAGCTTTGCCTGCTTCATGTTTTTGCCAGGCACAAGCAACCCCTGCTCCAATTGGACCAGCAGTGACTGGCACCCGAACGCCTCGCAGACTGCTAAGCGCATGGGGAGGGGAAGGCAGTGGCCATGTTCATAGGGGGGAGGTAGGGGCGTCACGGAACACTATGAGTTTCGTACTGGATAGCAACGCAAATGCCGTGGCTGGAGTCTGACGCTGTGTTTGTTGAGCTACAAAAAAAAAAGATTAACGGTTCATTGTCGGTACACAATGCAATCTTTAAAACTGACCAGTTTTGCACTAGGGGCCTTGCAGGATCCCTGGGCAATTTTTTCCCGGAGTGTACAGCTGTGAAATTTGCAAAACAAGTTTTTTCTGCCCCCCCCCCTTGTCGGCGGCACTGCTCATTCCGCACTTCGAGTGTCAGTGTTCGCCCACCGTTGCATCCACACTATTGACCAATGTCTAGGGATAGAATTCAATCACCCTACCACGCTTTTGGACCGTTTGTCTTAAGACGAATGGCGCGAATCAAGCATGACCGGCTTGTGAAAATCTCCCGGGAAATACCAGTTTATTTTAACCCACCACGTTTACCACCCGACTCGCTGCTGGGTCGCCACCGCTCGGCGACGCCTCCACTCGGCCCTTCGCTCTTAGCGTTAGGTCCAGCTCTTCATGTGCTTCGAGTAATGCGGTCTAAAATGCATGCATTTGGGTTGGGACCAGAAGAAACTTCGAATAAAGTGGTATTTCGAGTAAAGCGAGTTCGTTATAACGAGGGGTATAGTGGGAGTGCATAAAATTGGAAAACGGTAAAAAGGAAAACAAATTACTGAAAACTTTTGAATAGCACAGAAGGAGCACATAACTTCCACATGATCGCCCAATTTATTTTTTTTCCCTACGTGGGTCTTGAAAAATGGCTGACCTCCATGGTCACAGCACAGGCCAAAACTGTATAAGCTTAACCAAACACAATTGCAACTGAAAAACGAATATTGGCATAGTTGTTATTTGATATCAGTCAGCAGAGTGGCTCTGGCCTGTGTGAGTTGGTACATAATCAGCGGGCAATCACTTTGAACTGAGATGAACACCAAAAAGACAAGAAATACATGACATACCACTGGTCATGTATTTCCTGTCTTTCTGGTGCTTCACCATTCACCCCGACCCTAAAACTTTGCCCTTCTTTTGTGTGTGTAGACCAGTGGTATATAGTACACGCACTAAAAAACTGCCGACAAGTGAACAGTGAGTTTTGTTTCTGCGTTAGAACGGTGGTTTGGGCTAGTTGGTGCATGCTGAAATTCAAAACAGCGCAAAAAAACGGGACAAGGAAACGACGACACAAGGCGCTGACTAGCAACTGGTTGGTTTATTCCTAGCAACTGGTTGGTTTAAACATAAGATCGATACACGTGCATTGATTAAATGATAGCAACACTGATATGAGACGTGGCCAGAGGCGCGAGGCAAGGAAATGCAATCCTGAACAGTCGTGCTTTTTATGAATCCAGATAGCGGATTTTCTTACGTAGTAATTTAATAGACGGCTTACTAACACAATCGCCGCCTGCTTTGCGAAGGCGGTAGGCTTCATGGATTTCACGCTCACGCTGACCCTCATACGTTCTTGCAACACACGTGTCGTGGGACCTGGGTGAGCAGCCGTGGTCGTGACAATGTGTAGCAAGATTGCTGCCTGTACCCGTTTTTAGTGTGTTTGCATGCTCGCGGAGACGATCGTTCAAACAGCGCCCGGTCTCACCAATATAGGTCTTCCCACAAGACAAAAAAACTTCATACACAACGGATACATAAGGTTTCGTGTGGCAATTTTCAACACCACCCTAGCTGATCTCACGCTTACAAAGAAACTTCGTTTGGACAATAAGCTGTGGTTTTTGGACCTCCTCTTGCATTTCAGGCCAAGCCATGTTTGTTGGAGGTATGCGCCCCGCTCCAGGAAAAGCCTTCTTTCGTTCTCGTCTGCCCATTCCAAAATCGTGAAACGGAGCATTGTCTTAGCTGCTTCAAGGGGCTCCCTTAAGAAGTCTTGCCCGCATGAAGTAGAGGCCAGTTTTGATTCGCAGGTTGTCAGGCTCTTGTCGGCAGGCTTCCCACTGGCCTTGCTACGTGACTTAGCTGAAGTGTTGCTAGGGCAATTTCGCAAACGCAGCGAAGCTGGATCGTTGAAGGACAGGCCGGCGAAAATCGCTGTCGTTCCCTATGTGCATGTGGTTTCGCATATGCTGAAAAAGGTAATGGGTCGCGCAGGTGTAGGAGTAGCGTTTTCTGCACCAAACAAACTGGGTGGCCCTTGTAGGCGAGTGATAATAAATGAGCCAAGGGGCACCTTTTGCGAAATAGGCCACACAAAACCATTTGAAGAATGTAGGTGCTCCATTGTGTAGGAAGTTCCCTTGTCTTGTGGAAAGAACTATATTGGTCAGACTGGGCGCTGTTTGAACGATCGTCTCCGCGAGCATGCAAACACATTAAAAATAGGTACAGGCAGCCATTTTGCCACACATTGTCACGACCACGGCTGCTCACCCAGGTCCCACGACACGTGTGTTGTAAGAACGTATGAGGGTCAGCGTGTGCGTGAAATCTATGAAGCCTACCGCCTTCACAAAGCAGACGGTGATTGTGTTAGTAAGCCGTCTATTTAATTACTAAGTAAGGAAATCCGTTATCTGGATTCATAAAAAGCTCGACTGTTCGGGATTGCATTTCCTTGCCTCGCGCCTCTGGCCACGTCTCATATCAGTGTTGCTATCATTTAATCAATGCACGTGTATCGATCTTATGTTTTGTGTGAAATGTTCGTGCACTTCTCCTTTTTTTATCGTGTTTCCTTCTCGCCTTCCTCTCTTGGATTTATTTCGCAATCCGCGCAATAAACCAACCAGTTGCTAGTCAGCGCCTTGTGTCGTCGTTTCCTTGTCCCGTCTTTTAGCGCTGTTTTGAATTTCAGTGAGGTTTCACAGTACAAACAAGTGAAAACACTTTTTTGTAATTCCTGTAGTACCACATAGCTACAGGCAGGCACAGCATGTGTGTTAGGAGTAGCAGAAATGCAAGGAAAGCCATTCAATGGAAACCTCTTGGAAAGGTCAGTTTGTTTTGAAACCAGTTATTTTTTACAAGCTCACCTGTAGCTGGAAACACTGGTAGAACCGGACCTAAGTTAAGGAACAAGAGAAAGGTATTAGCAATCAGGGTAGTTTACAATGCTGATTTTTTTTAAACTGAAAGATGTATTCGGCTTTCAAAGACACATGAAGAATGCACACATTTTCAAATATGTATAATGGCAGCTTTTAGATTATTCTAAACTTCCAACTTCAGCGGTTAACAGTGCCGTTATGAATTTTACAGCAGAGCCCTTAAGCACTCGTTTATGTGTTAAACACATTAGAAGCACCCTAAGCATTGCCAGCATCGTAATCGAGCAAACAATGTATTTCCAGAGGGGTGGGTGAAAGACAGCGAACGTGGAGAGCAGGAGTCAATAAATTAATGTGATAGCCATGGACATGCATGCGGCAAAGCAGGGGAGGAGAAAAGTGAACATGAAAACACAGAGCTGCAAGTATGGAGGTCCACTTTTGGTGGCTGTAGGAGTCTTGAATTCACAGCGCAAACACGAAACGAGGACGATAGGGAGGGCACAACACACAGGCACTGACTAACAACTGAAGTTTATTGCTGTGACGTCTGGCATATAAATACAGCAGAAATCAAGGCAACAAATAAATCGACACATACCATTTGAAAATAAAATATAACAATTCCGCCACGACATCACTACCACCACGTCCTTGCAAACCGTCTAGATAGTCGATTTCTTTTGATGACAGCGCGACAGAAGGGACGCTTACACACTTTTCTTCTCTTTTTGCTATCTTATGAGCCTCAATAATTTCCCTTGTCATTTTATGCTTATTTCTACACAATATTGGGTTACTACTGAAGATAGGCTTGCACCCAGGACAGTCTCTACAATGTACTCCTAGATGGCCGCTTTTGCCTTTTTTCACGTTGTAACTATGTTCCTTTAGCCTATCACTAACGCACCTCCCCGTTTGCTCGATATATTCTCTGCCACACACTAAGGATATGCTGTATACTACGTTTGTGGCACATGGGATGAACTGTCGTTGGTGCTTCTTCCTACAAGCCTCAGAACTTGGGGTATCACTGTTCACGTGTCTACATAGTCTGGAAAGTTTATCTGGAGCTGAAAAAGCAACACTTACATCGGCAGGCTTGGCAATTCTTTCTAGATTATGCGACACTGTATGTATGTACGGCAATACTGCAACCTTCCCTTTCTTTTTGTTATTGCGACCATTTTTTTTGCCTAGTCTTCATTTTCTTCAACAAACCTCCGGCACCGGACGTTATTAGATATGTAGGATAACCTGCATTAATTAGGCGATTAACCTGATCCATGAAACTAAAGCGCATCATATGAACGCATGACTTAAGTGAATTTTTCAGGCACAGATTCGCAATTCCTCTTTTCACAAGTTTCAAATGCGCAGAGTCATACGCAAGAAACGACTTCTTGCCTCGAGGTTCGTATTTCCAACAAATGTGCTCATGAATAAAAGAAAGGTGAAGATCGAGAAAACGAATACATCCTCCAACGGTTAGTTCATGGGTTACTACTGGATTCTTCAAACAGTCATCAAAAATTGTTAGGAGTTGTTGCATCAAAGCATTAGTGCTTTGTTTGTCACATGGAAAAGAGGAACTTGTAAAAAGAGGAATTGCGAATCTGTGCCTGTAAAATTCACTTGTTAAGTTATGCGTTCACATGATGTGCTTTAGTTTCATAGATCAGAATTATTGCCTAATTAATGCAGGTTATCCTACATATCTATTAACGTCCGTGGCCGAAGGTTTGCTGAAGAAAATTAAGGCTAGGCAAAAAAAAATGATCGCAATAACAAAAAGAAAGGGAAGGTTGCAGTATTGCCGTACATACATACAGTGTCGCATAATCTAGAAAGAATTGCCAAGCGTGCCGATGTAAGTGTTGCTTTTTCAGCTCCAGATAAACTTTCCAGACTATGTAGACACGTGAAAAGTGATACCCCAAGTTCTGAGGCTTGTAGGAAGAAGCACCAACGACAGTTCATCCCATGTGCCACAAACGTAGTATACAGCATATCCTTAGTGTGTGGCAGAGAATATATCGGGCAAACGGGGAGGTACGTTAATGATAGGCTAAAGGAACATAGTTACAACGTGAAAAAAGGCAAAAGCGGCCACCTAGGAGTACATTGTAGAGACTGTCTTGGGTGCAAGCCTATCTTCAGTAGTACCGAAATATTGTGTAGAAATACGCATAAACTGACAAGGGAAATTATTGAGGCTCATAAGATAGCAAAAAGAGAAGAAAAGTGTGTAAGCGTCCCTTCTGTCGCGCTATCATAAAAGAAATCGACTATCTAGACGGTTTGCAAGCACGTGGTGGTAGTGATGTCGTGGCGGAATTGTTATATTTTATTTTCAAATGTTATGTGTCGATTTATTTGTTGCCTTGATTTCTGCTGTATTTATATGCCAGACGTCACAGCAATAAACTTCAGTTGTTAGTCAGCGCCTGTGTGTCGTGCCCTCCCTTTGTGTTTGCGCTGTGAATTCAAGATTATGGAGCACCAACTCGTCCAAGCATCAACTTTAACCGGCTATAGGAGGCAGGGCTCGTACCCTTCTCTTTGCATATTTTATCCATAGAGTGCGAGAGAGGGAATATTTTTATCCACAAGCCATTTAGTGCACGATGATGGGGTCATATAAGTAGCCGACAAATAAACCAAGGCCAAAACCATCATTATAAGGACAGCATGTGCTCCACAGGGTGACTGGGAAGGGTGTGCTGTTTGGGTAACACAGTGGATATCAGCAGCCCAGAATGCTATACGCTTCCAGAGGCTTGGTGGGTGGGGGGGTCAGGAATTTCTTGTTTTAATAGAGAATCTAAGCGGAGATTTTTAAACAGCGTGTTTAAATTTTATTTCACGATTGCCTTTAAAATCAGCAGTCAAATCTTTCAGAGTAAGCGTGGCAGTACCAAGTAATACGTTTGTCTGGCTTTAGTTACAATACATTTTCAATTGTGCCAGAAACAAAATTTCATGACCAGCATCCTCCCACATTTACCAATATAGTGTAATTAGACCTTTTCGAGGCGCTGTCACACTAGGCTGATACGATGCCGGCGAGTCAGACTTGTTGGTTGACTTCCAAGTTGGCAGACGACATTGCCCCAATATGCAGACAGCAACACAAACACATCGGCCAATCGGAAGTCCACGTAGTGCTTGCTGACTGCAAGACACGGTCAAAATCAATTAGCCAACCAGTCAGCCGACAGGTCGTCAGGAATTGATAGAGTAGCACCGTGACAACATGTGACTCTATTTTGTTACTTTCTACAGTTCAACAAACTTAGCAAGGTCCAGTAAGCTCGAACAACTCCACCAGTGCACTAATGCAAACTGTGTTTTGGCTTGCGATGCTTTGGTCGTGCGCTTCTGTCAGGTCTTGACACAGGCTGTTGGCCAACAATCAGCTTTAGCATGGTGCGACATGGCCACCAACAGCTTGTTGACATGGTGTCGGCCAACCAAATCAGCTCATGGTGTGACCACACCTTAATTCTCATAAATATGCAGCAATAATTTTTGCAACTTGCATACAACTACCAGTTTTTAAGCCATGACCCTGTTTTTGTTGCTCTTGTGCCGTTAGCTTCAGCTATTTGTTCACAACTAGGATAAACCTGAAAATAAAGTACAGTAAAACAATGAGCCTTCTGGTTTAAAAAGAGTTCTGTTGGTTGTCCTTCTATAAAAAATGCACGTAAAATAACTTTTCTGCAATTTCTCCCAGTAAAATAATTGAACCCCAGCCTGCACTACACGAGAAGATGGCTAGCAAAGCTGCAATGTAACAGGGCTGCTTGTTCCGTACTTTCTACATCCCGTTCCTTCTCCATGCTTGCCATCAGGCCAGCCAGTAGTGGTCAAATGATCAGCAAGTGGCTGTGCACGTGCTCATGGCATGGCCTCGAGGTTTTTGTGGTACAGGTTTTGTTTTGGCATGCTAATGGGGAGGAATACTCTTTGACCCCAAGAGGCACAAGAGCACCTGTGTAGTGCTCATTCTATTCTTGGTTTGTTTCTGTTCTTGTTTTCTTGCTTTCTGAGGAACATAACCAATAATGCTGCGTTCAACATCAAAATAAAAAAAAAATCTACAAAATCTGCTCAGTCTGGATTGCCCTAATTAGATGGAAATAATTTGGCACCTCAGAGGAGTGTTTATAGATCTTGCTTAGTGAAATGTGCTGAGTATACAAATAATGGAAAGGCATATCCTGAATAGAAATTATTTCTGCCCACATTACACGCAGTGATGAAACATGACATACTGCAGTGTAATGTGAACTGTTTCTTCTGCTAAAATGCCACTGCTGTGCTTCTGAGAATACATGTGGGAGGCAGCGATGTCGCACCTCCTAAATGTTTCTTTCTCAATAACCAAAATTCATTTCACCCTTTCCCTCCTGTTCATTAAAAGCTGAAGTTCCCACCCACCTTCCCCTCCCTCCAACCATCTATTTACTCACTCCAGGCTCCCTCATCTGAAGTCTGAATTGTGCCTTCAGACTGTTGCCCCAGACCGAAATGGTCCCCTTGTTTGTCATTTTCACTGCTTTTGCAGTAACACCCTATCCTCGCTCCACTCTCTTCATATCAGATATCAAATTGAGCCCTACCTCAGATAAATAGTTACGCAAATACACACCAACGAAAATCTCAGGGAAGGGCTACGAATGCTAATGGCATTCAATCGAAGGCTCTGCAATGCCAGACACATCTCTTTAGTTACGCAATGCATGGCCTACCAACAGAAGAACGTTGCTGTACTCCGTGTGGAGGCCCCCCACGGGTGTACACCCGGGACCCCCTGGGGCGCTTCCTGACGGGCTCTTCCTCGTCATCCGAGTCTAGGTTCGACGTGAGCTCGGCGTCCTTCAGCTTATCGAGTGCTTGTTGTAGAGTACCTGTACAGACAAAAACTGGGCCCTTATACGGAATGTGGTGAGTGATTAGACTTTTGTTGTCAGCAGTTGCACACGAATTTTCTTACACACCGCATTGCCTACCTTCCTTCTAGCATTCCCCTTTGTATAAATAATGGTTTTCCTGGTTAGATGCTTTCAAAGGCATTAAAATTCAAGCGACAAAAATGTATTACCACCAATCCTCTATACAGGTCAATCGCCTAACTTGAAGTGAAAAAAATATGACAAAAAACACCTTACAGAAAATTTCGCCAAAATCTTTTTTCTGGTCCTCATTCACCACTCGAATTCTCATCTACTGACGTCACCCATCAGAGCTGCCACACTTTCCCCGAATGTAAGTTCTTTTCATAGTACTCGGCAAGTTATACTCGGTACTTGACAGTGCTCTATAAGCTGTAGGTTATTTTCATAGTACTCAGCCCATGAACCCAGGTACTCTGCAACAGATATCCTCAGATGTGACTGCTACCTTATCCTGCAACCTTGCGTGTACTTCATAACATCCGTGAAGCTACCTATTTCTTCTGTGGGTGGCTCCATGGCAACTTCAACATCCAGTTGCTCCACCATCAAGCACTTTTATTAGGCACACTAAAATGACACTAGGCCACTGTACTGCCCTTTGCTTTGATAAACTCTCGTCACTTGCATGCTGGATGCAGCAGTGAACTGCCATGAATTTCTAACAGTCGCCACAGGGTGTTGACACACTACAAAACATGAAACAAGAATTAAGCACACCAACAAGACAATTACAGAGAACACATAACAAAAATCAACCCGCATAACATAGGTAGCTTTGTCGTGCAGCAGCAGACAGAGGTGATGGTAGATAGTAGGACCATAAGATCCATACTTATATCATCATGATCATCATCACCAGCCTATCTACACCCACTGCAGGGCAAAGGCCTCTCCCATTAATCTCCAATTACCCCGGTCCTGGGCTAACTGCTACCAATTTATCTCCGCAAACTTCTTGATCTCATCTGCCCCTCTAACTTTCTGCCACCCCCTTCGACACTTGCCTTTTCTAGGGATCCACTCTGTTACCCTTAATAACCAACGGTTATCTTGCCTTTGCATTAAATGCCCCTCCCGCATTCACTTCTTAATTTCTACTACTTAATATGTCGTTCACACGTATTTGTTCCCTGACCCACTACGCTTTCTTCTTGTCCGTTAATGTTACACCTATCATCTTCCGCTCCATTGCCCGCTGAGTCGTTCTCAATTTAAGTTGAACCCTCGTAGTGAGCCTCGAAGTTTCTGCCCCGTAGGTGAGTACCGGTAAGATGCAGCCGTCATACACTTTCTTCTTCAGCGACAATGGTAGGCTGCTATTCATTATCTGAGAATGTCTGCCATATGCACCCCACCCCATTCTGATCCTTTTAATTATCTCTGCCTTATGGTTTGGATCCCGGGTCACAACTTGGCCTAAGTAGATATATTCGCTTACGACTTCCACTGCCTCGCCACCTATCTCAAACCGGTGTGTTGTCCCGATGTTATTAATCATTACTTTTGTTTTCTGCATATTAACTCTCAGGCCCAGGGTTCTACTTTGTTCGTCCAGTGCGGAAAGCATGCTTTGCAATTCGTCCCCCGGGTTACTTAGCAAGGCAACGTCATCAGCAAATCTGAGGTTAGTGAGGTATTCTCCATTAACCCTCACACCCAGCTGTTCCCAATCTAACGTTCTGAATACTTCTTGTAAACATGCTGTGAATAACATGGGGGAGATTGTGTCTCCTTCTCTGACGCCCTTAAAGGCAACACTTTTAAGCTTCCCTTCCTTATAGGTATGAATACGCCAATTAACCCGTACCTAAGCTAAGGTCCTTGTGAGCCACCTTTCAGCGCAAGCATGCCATCATGTACCGTGACGTGTTCCAAGTTTACTTGCCATGGCTAATTAAGAAGCTTAAATGTCGTATGTGGCTGCAATAAACTCCTACATTGCTTTTTTAAGGCTGTCTGAAGTCATTCTGATAATACAAAGGCATAGCTCTTAAAAGATATACATTTTTTCAGAAAATTTTTAAGAGCTTCTTGGGAGGCCAACAAGAAAAAAAGTGTTGCCTTTAAGCTTGTTGATTTTAGAGTTAGTAGAAAAGCTATTATGCAACCGAGTCGAAGTAAGAAAAGAACGTATGACATCTCTCGTGGCAGCACGAAACTTGAGTGGCCGTTTTCCGTGTAGCACATATTAGTATCTGAGCAGGATGCTTGTGCTCTAATGGTTGAAAGACTGAAATTTACTTTATGCCAATGACCGCCATTAACCCAAAGGGCAACTTTATGCATTCTGGGACAATGAGGGGAAACACGGTTTACATGTACGATGTTTACCCCCCGTGGAAGCTCACAACTTAAAGCATCCTGCTGGGAAAAAGAGCTTCAGATTGTCCCTTGCCTCATCGGATTTCTTTCAAAAAGCAAAAACAAAAATGCAGACGCAATAAGATTTCAGGGCAGGTTGAATCTTTTCAGTTGGTCTAAATTTATAGTAATCTGCATGCAAAATGCCTCATTGCCCATGGGCAACCTCGGTGCATAAAACCCCAGAATTTGGGGGTATTATTTTCCTCAGAGCAAGTATAATGCAAGCCACCTGCATCTACATTAGGGTTATTCACGTGTATAAAATTGTCCCTCCTTGGTTGTGCTGTGATATTTTAAATACTACGTAAAAAAAGAAAAATGTAACTTACTGTACGAGTGCAATATTTTGACATCGTGCTGAACCCAGTGCCTTGTAATTGGCTCACGTCTTCGCATGGCTTGGATGACTTGTTGCTTGGATGAAAAAGGTGGCCAAAAAGCAGTGATCCCGGTTTCATTCCTTTGTAACCACCACTCTGGCACAGCATACGTGCTCTTGTCCTTCAAAAATTCGACTACATGGAATCTGTGGAATAAAATTTATTTGGGTTAGGCTTTTTACTGTGACCTGCATTTCAAAACCATCAGAGGGTTACCCCATGAGAACAAATGTACTTGTATGTGTGTATTTTTTGTTTTTTTCAATTTTTTTTATGCACGTACAGGTGAATAACCTAAAAGTGAACTCAATTGTTTTGTAACCTTTCTAGTTCGCAATAAAAAAAATTGAAATGCATAAGCAGTGGCTGCAGTTTTTGCCAACTTTGTGGCTTTATGCCTGGAAAGATGCACGAGTCTTGTCTAAATCTTGAAAGGTACTGCAGTCGAATGGTAACAAACACACACCAAATCTCGCATCCTGAAATGAATTAACAATGCCTTAAAATACTAAAAACGATCCACACACTATATCAGAGCTTTTTGATGCCCCCTCAGTACCTGAAAAGTGACCAACATCAGGATGATAGGTAGTGTCAGCCTGATATTTTTTTATGTCCCAGCAAAAGAGTGCTGATCTAGAAAAATTAATGAATAGAAAAAATGATTAGCTTTAATGCGTACAGAAAAACATCAACATAAAAAAGACGTGTCACGGTTTTCTTCAAATACCGAAAAAAAAGGCTCCTAGGGGCTGTGAAGGCAAAATACAAGTTGGGTTCATTGAAAAGACTGTTTTATTCTGATAACAGCGATACCAATTTCATCACAAAATTCAAACAAATGATGTACATATTAAAGAAAGTAGAAGAAACAGTCGGAACTGCCCAATTCCTTTCTCACCACGCCGCTATAATATCATAACATTGCGTGTGTAATCAAGGGTAGCCTACCAAAGCCACTGCTAAGATACATAATGGGGCGCTTGTAGTGGAGTGTCTGGTACTGTTTGATCCTGTCACTTTCATGCTTACGTGCAATTAACACAGTGATAACTGTTTGTACAGCTGGCCTCCATTGCGTCACACCTGCCCTTTAAACACTGTTGCATTAAATTGGAGTTTACTGACATTTCTTGCCTCCCCTCGCCCCCCCCCCCTTAATGGTGGCTCAGTGGCTAAGGTGCTGTGTTGCTGTGCTGCTGAGGCCAAGGACCCGGGTTCGATTCCCTGCTGCGAGCCGCTTTTCTTGTAAGGCGAAAAGCGAAAACGCCCGTGTGTTCGATATTTCCCTGCCGTTTAACGGGTCCCCAGGTGGTCACAACTAATCCGAAGCCCTTTAATACGGCGCGCATCATCGCCTGCGTTGCATCGGCGCGTTAAGCCTCATTATCAATTAACCATTTGCTGCGTTTTTCTTTTTGTTGCAAAGCATCTTTCGAGGCTGGAATGGCGCTGAAAGAATTAGAAAGAGCTATGGTTCTTATGAATGAACAATGTACATCGTATTTTGTCTTCACGGCCTTTTTGAAAAAGCCTAACAATAGAACTGCAGAAAAACTACATTCTGTTCAGTTAAAAGACCCACTGAAAACCGTAATGCATACATGAGATCTAATTACCATTTTAACCTTGCGTGGTGCGGATGTGAGAAATGAGTGTTTTCCTTCAATCATCACCATCATTATCATCATTTATTATACTTTAGTGGGCCCCTTGCGGGGTTATTACATAAGGGGAGAGCAAGTACAGAAATTCCACAGCAGGTGATGGTTGATGGTACAGGCGTAGAAGTGAGGCAGATTCATAAAGAAATGGCAGCAACACAGCAAATATATATACATATGTACCTAAAGGAACTGTAACAATAAAAATAAGGAGCGATGACCCCTTTCAAAATAATTGATATGAGCCATTGATTGGCCACATGAACCAATTCAATCCCACACATGTCCCCACCCGCAGTCACGTCACACAGCACTCACTCTCATGCACTCATAGACATAGAGTCGCTGACCGCGCGGAGTGGTCAAACCATTTCGCCAGGCGGGCGGCGCATACACAAGGCCACAGCCGAACGCCTAGCGTAGTTCTGGCGCGGACAACATCCCAGTGTCCTGGCCTCGACGCCCCGCAGTTGTCCGCGCGCGCTCGCCGGCACAACGAGGGAGTCATTGCTAATCCCCTGAGGAACGCCACCGGACCCTAGCATGCGAGTACAGAAAGTAAACACGTACAGAGTGCAGTAGCTTGATAGGGACAGCTGCATTCTTTGTTTCCTCTTTGCCCTCGCATGCTAGGACTCCTGAACGAAGGAAAACACGTATTTCTCACACTAGTACCACGTAAAGATAAAATGACCCACTTGTCACGCCAATAACACGTAAGAGAAAATGAGGGCGCCGTCAAACATAATTAGGCCCATGGTTTCGTAATTAGCGTAGCAAGGCAGACGGTGCGAAAAGAACTGCAAATACTCACGGCTTGGCCATCTGGAACTGCAAAGTTTCCTAGGATGTCGAGGCCGCAACACCTTCTCTTCACAGTTGCACAATGGAGGTGGCCGCTGCCAAAATGGACAATCCCGCCACTCCCGACTCCCGCCAACGACAGCCCGCGCAGGGATCGTGAGTCATAACATGTACAGTTATTCCGTTCGACTCCTCCTTATCAGCCGGGCTCCGCTGGTTCACCACAAGTGAGAGGGCGCTTTATTCGGTGGTAGCGTAAAGCATATCTGTCCGTCTACTGCCAATGAAAGGGCGCTTCGATCGACAATTGCATATAGCACCTAAAATAAGTAAGTACTGCTGTCCGTGGTGCAGCCAAATAAACTAAAGGGTGTTTTCAGCGCACCCTGGGTCTTGACAAAACGTTCCTTTATTTGTTTGCTTGCCAGGTTCTGCGCGATAGTTACGGTTTTTTTCGAGGATTTATTCTTTTGGGGGATACCTAAGCTTGAAAATGCCTGTTACTCATATCACACAAAATTGCGTACTGGCGGGTCTGCTCACAAGTGGATTGCAGATGACTCAAGTAATTGATGAGGGGAAGATTGGGATAGAGATTGAAGAAGCCGAAATGTATCTGCAAAAGTTCGAGCTCTAATTCCTTGCTTTTTGATTGATTCGTTCTCACGAGGGCTACTGGGTTTCGGTGTTTTCTACACCCTGAGGTTAAGAATGGTACAATTTTCATCTCCGGATTTTAAACATACCATTTTTGAACGCTCACGTTGTTAAAACAAGAAAATACCAGGTCTCAATGTAAGGCATGATTGCAGAACTCGTGTGTAGGTAGTCCGCATACGTAGACCAAGTAGTCGCTTCACACTGCCAAGGCTCTAACCTGGAAGCAACTAATCATTTTTTTTCACTTTCTGCGATATAGAAGCTATCACTTTTCATCTCTGTCTTCAAGTTTTAACCGCTCTCATTGCCTACATCACGGGGCACATGCAAGAGTATCCACCGCCCTTTATTACACTTGCTTAGGGGAATCAACCCACAATGTGTTCTCAGCGCGATGTCAAGTAAAATTCTGGTAACCTCAAAACAACTTATCGAATGAACAAAAATTATAACAGCCACATCATTCTATGTATTATAAAAATTGCGCTAAAGGAAAGGACTAGAGTCTTACCGCCCGGCACGAGCGATATCTGATCGAGTTACCAAAAATAGAACTCGGTAGTAAGATATTGTTTAGTTTATTTCTTTACAAGCAGCCCCACTATAAGCGTCCAAGACTCACGTAGACATGTGAATGTTAATACAGACACACGAAATATTAAATGGGAGCCAGCAGTGGGAAAACGGCGAACGCGTTAGGTACGTTAAAGTAAAAACTGCCGCTAACTGCAGTCACTTGTTTCCTAATCCTGCATATGGAACTGGCACACACCTGGGGAAAAAGTGGCCTATAGTGGCCTTAACAACTTGGTGGTGGCGATGTCATCGTCGGCGCGTTTAGGCCTCACCATGGATTCTTTCCCGATTTTTAGTGTCTGAAGCCATCGTCTAACAACGTGAATTGCGATCATTTCTGGAAACTCCATCGGCTGTCCAGAACCCAACTGCAGGGCAAACGTACAATAAGCCCATGTGCGTCCTATGCACGTGACAAGGCCCACGGATATGCCAATAGAAAAACCACTGCTTCATGGTTGTTTGGCTGTCTTTTAACTGTGGGGGGTGTTTTTGCTGTTCAGCCCGCCTTCCATTGAGAGCTGTGACAAGAACGGAGACAGATCATAGATAGATAGATAGATTCTATATACATATATATATATATATATATATATATATATATATATATATGAGACAGAGAGAGAGAGAGAGAGAGAGAGAGAGAGAGAGAAAGAACTTTATTACACATATAATGTGAGCGTGGCTCCTCAATCCAGGAGCAAACTGTTCAGAAGCAGGAGCCGTTCCTCAGGTCGACAGCTGGATAGCAGTTTAATGGGAGACCCATTAAACTGTGCATGGGGCCGATGGGGTTTATTTTTTTGCCCGTTGCAGGTGTTCTTTCAGAGCTTGGATAATTTAAGCTGGGGTGAGGGAACTATAGTATCTGCACTCAATAGGATCGAGCCTGTCGCGAGCGAGGTCCTCTAGCGCATTGATGTTAGCGTCCGACTAATTAGAAGTTCCCTGTAGGAAGCGCTTATAATGCCAGGTTTGTTGAGTATTTCCAGCTTGGCTAGAATTGAGTACTGTTAGCAAAACAAAATAAATGGTGTACAGCACCCATGACTAAAGAAAGCTTCGGGGTAAACAAACACTTCAGTAGAACGTATACAGTCCCAATTAAATCTCGCGCTTCGCGCGATGACGTACATCAGCCGCAAGCACGACTTTAATCACCGAACAACGTCACTACCGACACATACATATGCTTTCGCACTCATTACATGATTGCGTATCTGGCTTGACGTTATTGTAGGACATGCTGACACATTTCTTTTCGCATATTTTTAACGCTGTGCAGTGCCAGTGCTGTTGCACGGCTTTCGGGATTCTATCTGAGGTCAGGCACAGTGTACCTTTCATTCAAAGGCCGCGGAACAACCGCGGCCGTGGTATCCGCAACTGCCAAAAAACAAAAACCATTGCGAAAATGTTTCAACACAACACAATACTAAAAAACAAAATATTCAGTGAAAGGCTTAAAAAGAACTTATTGTCATGGGGAAATGCGAATCGTTGACGTCACTTTGCGACCGAAACCGAAAGTAGCAAGTAGCAAAAGCGCCGACAGCATCAGTTTGTTTACATCCGGCGTGTTGCAATGGCGCCCGGCCCGTTCTTTCAAACTGACGTTGCCCTGCAATGAGAGCTTGCTTCTGGGCTAGTTTGTATATTACTACTCATAAAACACTGCGCTAAATTGACATTGACGAAGACGAAGGACGGCGCAACACAAGATGCACAGACACGAAAGCGCAACTTGCGCTTAGTTGCGTTTTCGTATGTGTACATCTTGTGTAATGTCTATGTAGCCCAGTGTTTTATAAGTAGTTGCCCTGCACCGCAGTTTGTAGTCAGCGTGCCTATGTGGTCAACTCAAAGGACAATGTGGAAATCTTCAGTGCGTAGAAACGTGTTTCGTCGTAGAAGCAAGCAATTTTCGTGGATATGAAAATGAATGGCGAGAGATCGATCGATTTGCCAGCTGTTTTGTGCCTATCTGTTCAACGGAGACAGAACCTTCGGCGTTGATGAAGAGAAACAACCAGTGTGTAGTAGTGCGAGTGCTACGCTGTGAATGTAAGCGTGAGTATTGTTGCTGCAATAATATGTTGAAAACAGTCGGCTTCATGTCGTTATTTTTCGGCTCATCCTCTGCTACATTCATATATCTGGGTAATTTAGTAGCATATATGGGCTGTACATTTATTTGTACCAGTTCTTGGGGCGCTGGCGTAATATTTTTTTAATCTCTGTGAGCAAGTATTTGTTGGAAGCTCGAACGAGTCGCATCACCGCTGTTCTAAATAGACGACGCCCGCTATCCCTCTCTCTCCGTCACGAAAGCGTGTTTTGTTTGTGTTTGCATTTTTTGCATTTCAACGTCACGAAGGGTAACCAATCAGGATGTATTTCTTTGGCGGTTTTTTTTTTGAGCCATTGTGGTAATAGCGCGCGCAAATTTCAGGCAACGGTAAGCAATTTCCACTCAGTTTTCTTGGCTGTGTGCTTCGTTATCGCGTTGTTGCGGCAACAGGTAGAGTCGGAAAACAAATCGTCGCTCCGGCTGGCATCACTTCTTTATCTGTGGCATAACCGTCAACATCCGCGAGTTTCTCTGCCAGCTGCGATGTTGCGAGCCGCCGCTGATCGCAACGCAAGGCGGCGGGAACTTCGGTGGGTCAAAGCTCGCGCCGCAAGTCAGCTAAGAGATGCTCAAGTCCCCTACTTCAGATACAAGCCTACCCTTAGCTCTGACTGCGATGATCCTGGGAGCCACAGCCGCCGGGAGGAAGTTTGCTCTCAACATCGTGGGTTTTGTCTGAAGGTGATTGCTCTGACGAAGGACGTGGGGACACTTCTGAGGACGATGGCACTTTTGAAGAGCAAGCTAGTTCATCTGTCGCTTCCGAGACCAGTCTATTAGACAAGCTACGTGATTGGGCTGGCTCCCACAACATTTCTCATGCCGCCCTGAACGACTTGCTGCGGATTCTTAAAGAGCTGAAACCGGACCTCCCCTGTGATGCCAGAACGCTGTTAGCGACACCAAGGGAATCTCCTATTCGCCGCCTTTCGAATGGAGAATATGTCCACTTTGGACTGAAGGCAGGACTTGCCAAATGCCTGTCTTCGGGTTTGCGTGTGGCTGACTTGCAACAGCTTCATTTAACTTTGAACATCGATGGCCTGCCACTGTTCAAGAACTCTAGCCGCTATCTGTGGCCAATACTGGCAATGGTCGAAGAAACCAGAGATAGTGGACCTTTCCCCATTGGAATTTTCTGTGGTGTAAAGAAGCCTGCCAGCCTGGATGACTACCTCGATGAGTTCATAAAAGAAATGTGTGAAGTTCAACGAGAGGGTGTTGTGTGATCTGGAAAGCGGTGCCAAGTGATTATACGGGCTGTAGTGTGTGATTATCCTGCAAGGGTATTTGTGCAGTGTGCCAAGGGTCACACGTCGTACTACGGGTGTGACAAGTGCACTCAGACAGGAAAGTGGCTGGGCAGAATGACTTTTCCCGATTCGAACGCACCTCTCCGGACTGATGCATCATTCAATGCACAACTGCAAGAGGAGCATCACACTGGAGTTTCTCCAATGCAGCAGCTTGGTTTGAAAATGGTCACGCAGTTTCCGATAGATTACATGCACCTGGTGCTGCTTGGTGTCGTTCGAAAGTTTGTGAAGTACTGGGCTGAGGGGCCGTACACTGTCCGCCGATCGGATGCCCAGCTGGCTGTTATCAACGAAAGGATCTCTTTGCTGCACCCGTATACGCCTTGCGATTTCAGCAGAAAGCTTCGGCCAATGAAAGATGGGGAGAGGTGGAAGGCAACGGAAGCCAGGCTGTTTTTGCTTTACATCTGCCCCTGCGTGCTAAAGAGAATGCTTACTGAGGAATCTTATGAGCACTTCCTAGTCCTCCATGTCGCGATCCGAATCTTGTGTGCAAAAGACTCCTCCAACAAGCTGGTTTCGTATGCTGAAGAACTGCTTAAGTTCTTCGTGGAAAAGGCGCGATCAGAGAAACTTTATGGTGAGACTGTTTTGGTGTACAATGTGCACGGACTTATTCATCTCGCACAAGATGCTCGAACATTTGGTCCTTTGGACTGCTTCTCAGGCTTCCCATTTGAAAACTATCTGGGAAGCTTGAAAAGGGCTGTCCGCTCTGGGAACAGGCCATTAGTTCAAGTTTTCAAGCGAATAATGGAGAATAATTCTGTAACCAGCGAAGCAGAGGATGTACGGTCACTTTCCCATGAACACGTTCGAGGCCCCATTCCAGCAGGGGTCAATAATGCAAGGCAGTTTGGAGATGTAGTGTACAATGGGTGCACCTTGAAGACAACTGAACCGGACAATTGCATCCTTCTCCACACTGGCAAGTTTGCGATTGTTGAGAACATACTGAGCTGTGACGGGAAAGTGCGCATTGTGGGGAAGCGTTTTCGCTCCGTGGAAGACCTGTACACTTATCCATGCAGGTCAAGTTTGCTTGATGTGGCAATGGTGAGCCGACTGTCCCTCAACAATTTTGTCTGCGAACTTGACGACATCAAGGCCAAGTGCTGTCTCTTCCCAAGTGGTAATGCCTACGCCTGCTTCCCAATCCTTCATTCAAGAAACTCGTGAACTGAAGTGACAAATTCATTTTTGTGTTTTAGGTTCCAAAGGTCACCTGGGCTGCGAGGCATAGTAATTTGAACCACTTTTAGATCTTTAATTAAGCTGATTGATGAGGAGGTTTACTGAGCAGACGCTTCACAGGTGATGAGGCGCACCGTAGTGGAGGGCTCCAAATTAGTTTTGACCACCTGGGGTCTTTAACATGCACCGAAAGCTCGAGCCTACGGGCATTTTCGCTTTTTGCCTCCGTCAGAGAAGTGGCCACTGCAGCCAAGAATAGAACCCACATTTTTGGGATCAGCAGCACAACGCCATATCCACTGAGCCACTGTGGCGGGTGATCTTTAATTAAGTTGAAATATTGAACAGAAGTGGAGCCTAGATAATAATAATAAAAGGTGCAACAGCAGGGATTCCAATCTGCAACCTTGAACCCAGCTTTGGGCTAGTGAAACTACGTTAACTGCTTTTGTACTTGGGTTGTAGTTGCAATATGTGCACGGTAGTCTATTTCAGTAAGCTGTTGTGACAGGCAGTTTGGCTGTATACCAATGGCACCAACAAAAGCAAAGCCTCAATTACAAAAACTGAGGCATTCAGTCCATTCAGTGTAGGGTTCTCAAAAATGTTGTTTTCAGGACACTAGATGTCTGTTGAGGTTGTAGCGCTTCAGGGAGTGGACTTGTGTTATTTTCGGCTAGATGAAACAAGGTTTAAAGGTCCAGACCAGTTCATTGCTGTGCATCATGTGGTACCATGAACAGCAGCTTGAGCGAGCATTTGATAACATTGAGTTTTTGCTTGATTTGCAACAGTGAGAACTTGGAAATGTTTAGATAAAAGATGAAAAAAATTGTTTTGAAAGAGAACAAAAAGAAACGCATGAGCTGAAACCGCATAGTGGTCAACGTTAGTCATGCATTGCCAATCCCAGCTTTTAAGGGGTGCAGTAGACTGTGCCATCAACAGCCCTCCATTCGGGGTCTGCTCAGTGCTGATAAACAAAGCCAGCAAGCATTGTTTGCTTACAGGTAAACTACACGCTCCGCTACATGAGGGCAAGTTTAGAGTTTTTTGTGCTTTTAGATGGTGACAAGACTTTTTGCGACTTTCTTTTTCTCATCTATCTCCTTTCACACATAACTCATAGCTATGAGAAGCACCTGTCGTTGGGCAAGTGAATGCCTTGCCTACACTATTGAGTGTGAAAAGTCAGTTTGTTTTTTGAGGTAAACAGACTGCACTAAACATGTTTGTTTTAATTGTGTGACTGCTTGATTGTGCACATGGGGATTGTGTCAATCAGTTTGTTGGAGAGATATGGTGCTAGAGTACTTCTGCCTTGGAAGATTTTTAAAGGGCCATGAAGAGCGAGTAAAACTTTAATTTCAAAGAAGTCATCTTTGACACCACACTCAAGTTGATTCCATCTCCAAAGGATGTGTCCTTTACCGAATAAGGCAGGCAGTAATACTAAAAAACTCCCAAGTCTTGCGCTGCATGGCACCAGCAGTGTTTAGCATTAAAACATGACACTGAACACACAATTTAGCAATAATTGCACATTTGCATTTAAGTGATCAGATCAAAAGGAAGGCGATTGCACTGCTGCAGTTGCCTAGTCATATTTTTTGTGAGTGGCTTTGGTCTATGGCTGCCAAGTGTCAAAAGAAATCTTCGCAGTGTAATAAGTCCCAACAAGGGCGTGGTAAGTTGCCACTACTTCACCTGTATTCTTTAATGTCTTGATGATTTGTTAAGAGTTTGCATTAATGTCATATTGGTCAATACAGCCATATGAATAAACAAAATTTATCTTTGGTCTGCATGGGCTCTTGAAGGGATAGTGTAACGGCAAGCCACCTGCTCGTACTGTGGATGGTTTGTGATGGACTAGACAAAAAGTCACATTGGGCATGTTTTTTGTATTGTGCTTGTGTACACGTTTTTGAAGTGATGAATTTGTGTAAATAAATTTAAAATTCATTGATTGTCTAGGGCAGTGTGACCATCTTTTCCCTCTTGATGTTAGCCCAATGCACACATTTTGTTTCAGCTTTCGTACACCAAACAGAACACTACATGTCGGAGAGGTCAGGTTTGCTTATTTTAACTGTGGCTTTGGCTGCTTGTCCCTTCTTCTGTTACCCATCAGTATCAGCATTTAGTCAAACTTTCCACTTCTTCCACCTTTGCCACCCTGCACTCGCTCCAGGCTCGATTCCATAATGCTCACAAGCGATTGTGGGTGCCGCAAGAACCGTCAAGGCACAAGCAGCATGCATGCCGCGCTTTCATATGTCGGCGCTGTTGCTATGGGGCCAGCATTGTGAGGGCAGCTCGCTCCATGCACTATCTGCACCCTGTGGTTCTGTGCTCCCCTATGCTCACTCTGCTGACAGGGCAATGCAGAAATAAATACAGCACTCTGTGAAAATTATGCAATGTTGTTCATCAACTGCTAATACAATAATAATAGTAATCACTTGAACGGGAATGATACATGACAAGCACTGTACATGTGGTTGGTAGCTGCAGTACTTAGATAATTGTCTTAAATTCTACAGTATGTTTCGTGCTTTTGAAATGGGAAATTAGCAAGTTTACAGCTTATGCCAAGACTGCTGCATGTGGTAATCTTGTCAGCAGTTGCACGCTGCTTGACTGGATGAAAACCTACGCAATTTTGAATTTTGTTTCCGTCAAATGTGCTACATACATTATGAAAATGCTAAATGTGTTCAAGCTGACTTTTCCAATTGCCATTTACTGGTTTGCAAGGCAGTCGGGTACATTTGTTGTGTGTCGGCTTTCTTTCTGAGCTCCTGTGGTACACAGCCTCATTAGAGTACCATTTCGAATAAGCCTAGCTCCGGTTTCTTGGAAGCCAGCTTTCGTGCTGGACAGCTTTTGCCAGAATGATCCGAAGCTTGGCGCACATCAGAAAGAGACAGCAGCAGACTGGTAATCTTGACAAAGCTCAAGTAGCGTAGTTGCAAATCAACTACCACCCACCACAGAGCAAGCAGCCCGTGTCAGCTTGATCTGGGACGAAATAATAAAATGTCACTAAACAAACTAGATGTGGCCGCAGGCAATGTGTTGTGACATTAACAGTATGACATAGTGGAAAAAGGACTTACACCACCAGGATTTGCTTCACTGGCTGTGTGGTGCGGTTGGATGGAGCTAAATTTTGAGATTTATACGAAGGAGTGTAAAAAGTTTATGTACGCACCATTCATTGCGTTGAGCAACAGCATGGTGAGCATATGCAATTTTTACTCAGTATTGCGAACATGATAAAATTTCTGGAGCTGCCCTTTAGAGTTGACTGACACTGAAGTGCCAATTTATGACATAACAGTGATGTCACTTGAGGATGAAACAACAAGCCATAGAGAGATGTAAATGATGAAAAAAGTGCCTCTAAACAAAGTTACACTCAATATTTTGATGGTTCGGGTGCAGCTAAGGGACAAGGATTGTGAAGATGGGACACAATTGTGCACTTGTGTTTCATCTTCACCACCCCATCAACATTAAACATTAAATTCCAACTACCTTATGCGAATCGATCAGGTTATGAAATGTGCAAGTAGAAAGGAATTCATAATAAGGTTGGATATGCGCACATGAAGAGGTTTTTAGTCAATTGGTGCAGTTAGTGATGGGTGCAAAATATATAGGTAAAATACAAAAACATTGTGCATGTAAATTTCATGAATTTTTGACATTTGAGAATCAGCAGAAGTCAGGCATAAAAAGTTGAAGGTTTTAGTTTTCTTTTTAAAAGTCACTTTAGTCACACTTGGCTTTCACAGTCTTATCTATAATAGGATAGCCATGTTGGTGACGAATGCAGGCACCGTTGAAACCGTGCTAAGTCGGGCTCCACCAAAATGCGAAAATTTCCCTCGGTCTGTCACCTACGGACCCGGCCACCTGAATCAGCCTGTGAATGTCACACGGTGAACCGGCATGCTCTAGTATGGGACCCTGGCCCATTTGGCATTGGTGGGCCAGCAAATGGTGACCACCATGCAGTAACCTGACTTAAAAAATCTCCACTGACCGACTGATTACTGACTGGTTACTATGTAGTGACCTGTGACTTTGTCATTTGTGGGTGGTGTGACGCTCAGGTGAATCACTTGATGGGGCGGCTAGAGAGAGAAGCATAGTAATATAGATAGAGGGGAAGAGAAGAGTTTAGTGGGATAGGAGGAGGGAAAATGAAATGGACGAGAGGGAAATGAGAAAATGCAGCAGGAGGAAATGGGTGATAGAGGACACGGAGTGCAGGAGCTCTAGATTACGCACGATAGCGAGGGAAATAAAAGGGGGAGTGTGAGTGCAGCGTAATGCAAAAGGAAAGCAGTAAAAGTGGGATGAAAAGTGTTGTGATGGGTGTACGAGGGGAAGGGCAGTGGGAAGAGCAGGAATTTCAAGGTGAAGGTTGGGTGGAAATTTGGGTAAAGTTGAAATACGAGGGCGAGCAAGAGAGAAAAAATCGATGGTGGAGAGAAATGGGAAGAGAAAATGGGTGAGGGAGAGGAGTGAATAAAAGGAGGCGATACTGTTGAGTGGGAGGCGAAGGGGATGTGGAAGGGAGGTACGGCAGATCGATGGGGTAGTGAAAAGTGTGATGTGGAGAAGGAAAATGCGGGAACAGGAGAGGGAAGTACGAGGCGAGGTGGACCCGTTGGCATGGCACATTCTTGTGGCGATAAATGTATTAGGATGGCCTAAAAGGTCAACTGGTGATGTCCAATAAGGCCTTGCACCTTGCCGGTTCACCTGCTACCACTCATTGCTGTGTTACAAATGAAGGTCGTTCATTAAAGTGTAGAAACACCTAGCAGATAAAAATGCGTCTGCATCGCTCGGCCACAGCGGCCTTTTCGTCACTGAAGGAAAAACCCGACGTACTATCGGCGTCAAATAAAACACGAACACGAAAATACGAACCAGACCGTGCAAAATTGAAAAATACTGTTTTCAGACTTCATATAAAGGCACGCTATTGGTATATTTTGAAATCCACTTTTTCTATGCCATGTTTGTCTTTCCTAGCAAAAATCATCAATATACAAAACCAAGAGCTTATTGGGTTATTGACACCAATAGCTAATGGTGTATCAGTCTATAGGTGTATTGGTATATTGGCCTAGTCCTATAGGCGTATTGGTACCTATTGGTGTATTGGTCTAGTCCTATAGGTGTATTGCTACCTATTGGTGTATTGGTCTAGTCCTGTAGGTGTATTGGTATCATGAGCCCACTGCAGCACCAATTGAAATATGGCCAAATGCATGCCAAGGCCTTTAGTTCATTGCATTCATTTCGCCATGTCAGCAAGTTTCTAAACACAATGTGGTCCCACTATCCTTCACATACCACAAAGCTGTAAGTGCTGGTTGACTGCAGTTTTATTGCCCAACTATGTTCCACAGGCTGTCGAATTTTCGGTGCATATATTTCTCGAGTCAGAGCTGCAAGACCTGCAAAAACAGTATGACAATAATTAGGAACTTTCGCAATAATTGCACATTTTTATATGCGAGTCTAGCATTTCGTCCAAGCGAAACAAACCACTGTTCGGCAGCACGCTGCTAGACCCCAACAAACTACGGTACGTTAGTACGCCGACGTGGACGGAACGCTGCGAAAGCTAGACATTCCGTTTCGATTCCATCTGCATGAAACATTACCCGCGGAACTTCGTTTCATCTGTACGAAACGCTATATGCACAGTCGTTAATCGGAACACAAAGTCTTGCATGTAGTATTTGTACTCAGTTCGGCAAGGTCCTCGGAGGCGTTGCCAAATCAACCCCCTACCCGGCTGGGTAAAATCAAGACAGACTGATCAGTTGCAGTTGCTCAAGACAGACTAATCAGTTGCAGTTGCGACACGACACCAGCGAGGATAGCTGTACTGGATGGGAGCAGTCTGTCTTGATTTTTACTCAACCGGCCAAACCGCTTCCGCTCACTGACTAGCCAGCGTCCCTATCAATAATTAACAGTGACGCTGGCCAGTCAGTGAGCTCAGTTCACACATGGTTGCATCGATAGCGGCTTTTCCAAAAATTAGAGCGCCGCTTGTTGACTTGCTTTGCTATTTATAATAAAAAAAATTATCAGGAAAGCGAAAGCTTTGACAGCATCCTGGTGAAAAAAGATGTGTACGTACCTTCAAATGCAAAAATCCGAGCTGTGTAATGCGTGCACGTTCGTCACCTCGGCGTGCGTGAAGACAAGAATCCTTGAATACGAGCGACGTCGAAGGTGTCTTTACGTTCTAGTGCTCCACAGATGATGTCCCCATAACTTCTAAACTAGCAAATACAATGTGTGGCACTAAAATTCACAAACACGGTGGCTGGCCGCTGAGATGAACGCCCGTGCCGGGGATCGTGCCAAAGCGAAGCGCCGGACATGGAAGAAGCCATATTGCTTTGTCTTGCATACGAAACCTCCGCCATCTCCGCCACGTTCATATTGTCAGAAAAGCATTATTGAGCAGTTTTAATTAATGTATTTTATCTTAAATTTATGGCAAAATTTTATAATGCGGGCTTAATTATTTGTGATAATTTTGATTATGTAGGCTTTACTTTCCGCAGACATATGAAGTACGACACTCACCCTAAGAATCGGCGTTGAATCGGCACCGAAACCAAATATGGCCGCTCCGCTAGCTCCGCGGCACTAGCGGCACTATAGCGGTACAACGAGATTAGAAAAATTATAGGTAATGGTTATGAAGGCGAGAGCTGACGCTCGCGAAAAAATATATAACTAATGTAGGCCCGGAATCATACGCGCGGCGTTTTTGCTTGTCGGAAGAATTGCGGGCATCCAACATGCGCCGGCGGGTGCAACTCGTTAATTCTACCGGGAAATTTTTAAGCGCGACAGGGACATTATTTTTGAGTCTTGCTAAACGCAAAATGCTTGCAGGTTAAGTTGATCGAATGTCTTCGTGCAGAAACGCTGCTTGCAGGGCTGCAGATTAATTTTGACCACCTGTGGTGTATACCGTGCGCCGCATTGGCTGCTACAACCAATAGCCTCACCTATAGGACCAATACATTAGTTCTATTGGACCGATACAAATTTCTACTGGAATTTTAGCTTTGGAACTAAGCCACGCGTCATTTTGGCTTGCATGGAAACAAATCGCACTATTTATGCGTTAAGGTTTATATTTTCCTTTTCGCGTTTCATTTGACGCCGATAGTACATCGGCCGGTCTCCTTCAAAACACTGGTTGCCAGGTTCTCGGCATCCAGACGCTTGCCGAGACGGATAACCTGGGGCCTTACGCCGGCCGTTATCCTTTTGAACACCGGCTGCCAAATATTCGGTGTCCGGTCGCTTGCCGTGATTCTGCTGAAAACCGCTCACCGAATGCAAAACGTACGCTCTGCGGCCGTACGTCAGCCGGTCATCCGGTTGCCGGAAGAACTGCCGCCGGACGTTTGCCGTTCACCGTAAGAAAAGCGAATGCACGAGGGCCGCACTCCGGCCGGTCTCCAGCCAAAAACCAACTGACACAAGAATTCAATACTCGGTGGCCGGCCGCGTGCCGTGCTTCAGCCGATTACCGCTTTCCGAAGAAAAAACGGATGCCCTAAGGCCGTACTTCGGCCGTTCTCTTTATCAACATCGGCAGCCGTAAGAGAACTTAATATCTGGCAGCCGGTTAGCTGCCGTCGTACGTCCGTACACGGGCGGACGGAAAAATACCGAAGCGCTGGTTGCCGAATGTTGGCCGTTCAACGCATGATCAGTGGCTGCCAGAACCTGGATGCTGGCCGGACATACCAGAAAGCGGCCATAGACGGGCCGGCCTTAGGACACACTTTCTGTGCCGCCTGGGTATGTCCTATACCGCACGTCCTCCATCCAAAAGTCCACCGTCGTTCCACTGAGAGAGAAATGAGCCCAGAACTGTTTGTTTGCCCCCTTGGAAGAAACTCATTTATTGTCTTAAGTGATTTGTTAACAAGGTAAAAAATTCCCCGCATTTCCCCGAGGGGAAGAATGTGAAAGTGCGAATGCACGAGTTGAATTTGCGCGGTTCGGTAATGTTCGCGAAAGAGAGATCACCCACACACACACACAACTACAATGAAAGAAAGATGCATTTATTCACAGACACCTATTTGTGTTGTCGTTGTACTTGATTGCTAGAGCGGATCTCAGATTTGAAATTTCGTGTCAGTACTCCTTTAAGCGGGTGCATTAGCCCTTCTCACGCCCGATTCCTGGCCAATCCCCCACGTGGGTATGTGCCATGTCAGCGGCCAGGCAGCGCGCGCCCATCTCCCCCCGTTGCAAGGAAGACGAGGAGATTCCTGGCCAATCCCCCACGTGGGTATGCTATGCGGACATCGCCGGTGGACGCAGGTTCAGGGTCGCTGAAGAAGTGCATTCGCACATAAAAAACTTGGACATTGCGTGAAGCGGTACACCGAAGATTGCACAGAGCATCACTGAAACATTTTGGAAGATACAACAAGGCAGTACCTTTTACAAATCATGTATTCAATTTGCAATTGCGTGTATGTGACACAAGCTACTTTACAGAAAAGGGAGGATAGAAAAAACACCACAAAATACAATACACACATAACTGAAGATGCGCGAAATATAAAGCTTAGCTACTACTCAGCAATCTGGTGCCTTGCAATTCCACTTTATGCAGAGGCACCAGTGTGCATAGAAAGAAGGCAGATGGAACATCCATAGCATTTTTGGGCCCTAAATGGTTTATTTAGGGAACTATTGTGCTGCATTTATTTCGCCTTGTTATTATATAAGTGTCCAAAGAGCAGCAACATATTATATCTAAATGTGTATTAATTTCTCAGCTTTATTCCTATGTCTTAAATATTTTGAACTAATTTTTCGCTCTGGATTAGAACAAAGTACTCATAGCCATTCCATCTGTACCAAGTACGACTGGGTTATTGCTAAAATTGAAGCGTAAATTGCAAGTTTGGAGATACCTTAAAAGACAGTCGAGCTTAGGATACCATATTCTTGTGTAAGAGAGCAATATGATTTCTGCATGTAATGGGAAAGCATGTCGCAGTCTACCATTTCCCCAGAATAGCTTCACAACAACTATGTCGTAATGCTTTTTTGTTGTATGATATAAAGACGACCCTGACGTGCATCGTGCTATCACGAGACTACGTATTGCAAATTCTACCTTCCCAGCTAACACATTCGTTCATCAGATGTCCCGTATGCTTCATGTGTGTACAATTGAATTTATATTGCATTTTAATTAACGAAAGTTTTGTCTTACTCTGAAAATACCGCGACAACAAAAAAATGGTTATTTATTGCACTCAGTCAAGATAGGATAATCATACACCCGAATCCCGAGAGAGCTTCTCAAAAAGCAGGGCTATGGGTAATAAATTTTATATGAAGCCTATCATAATAAACCTTTTTACGTTAAAAACTGCCGCTATCATTTCTCATCATAAATGCACCAGAGTACACTATAACTGAAAAATGATATTGCAATACCTGTAGCGCAGTCATCACACTGCATATAAAACCACAAACATGCTATCCCTCGAAGAACAAAAGACTCTTTTTATTGAAAATATACACAACAAGAACAATGAAAATATACACCAGAAGAACAAGAACGAAGGGCATGCGTCGAAAGAACAAGAACAATATTTTTCGACGCATGCCCTTCGAGCTGCTAACCTTCATCATTCCACAGAAATAACTCCTGAAAATTATTTCACTTCCCCCATGATTTATTCCTCAACAGGTATTGTCTAATAAATACGCAGTTGGAGTCATCCGAGTGCTAAAAACAGAAGGTCGCATAAACCAAACAGTGTGCTTTTAGGCGCTGGCATTGCTCGAATGCCAGGATTATGTTAGCGCACGCTTCGTTCTACTCTGCTCAACTCCGCTCGCCTTGAATAGAGCTTCCAGCAGGGGAAAGGAGACTTTACAGAGAGAAAACACTGGCAACCACATAGACAAACGAAAAACCAAGCCAGTGGCTTTGTTTGTATTACTTTAGCGCATTACATTCTGATGTAGTAAATGTTCACCGCCGCCTTGTGCACTTCTGGGGACGAACGCTCACGAAGCAGCTCGAGGCCTGAGCTTCCGAGACTGTCCAAAAATACCTGAGACATCATTCCGCACGGGTTATAGAGACCGCCTCGCAACCTGTAGGGCACATTGATAAAACCGATTAGGCATTCCACCTTGAGAATGTAACAGTCAGCAGCGTGGTGTCCACTTCAGTACTACACACTCCAGAACCCAATGCCACAGAGCCATTGCTACACCGGTGCCTATGAAAATACGTGTAAATTATTTCGATCCAGAATATGGAGCCTATTCAACAAAAACATTCAAACGCTAGGCGTTACCTCGTCGGAGATGTGGGAGAGCAGCAGCTGATTTCACACCCGGACGATGAATTCCGGGCCTTCCAGATTGCCCAATACGGCGCCAGTGCGTGGCCGCTGTCTGAGCAGAGAAAAAAGAAATCGACAACGGTCTCCCAACTCACTTGTTCTCTCAAAGGTGTACATGCACTAAATATTTTCTATCGCGCTGGTTCTACCCAAGCTATCCTTCGAAATCGCACAGTGGCACCACATGTTCAGTCATCTACCAAGTGATTAGCGGGAATGTCCGCACGCACTTGGGTTGTGGTGCGCGAATGCGAGTATGCATCACAGGTTCGCACACGTTGGGATGTCCGGAGAGATATCTAGCTGGCTCATTCTTAACGTAGCCTTTTTACCTTCGTGCGCTCTACGGAGGGTAGACGGTTGGCTGCAGACTAGTGCAGAGGGAATTTGCATCGGCCCTAATCTGGTTTTATGTGGCACCGCGACTGAAAAAGCCGATAATTTGAAGTTTTGCGACCAATGACCACAATTTGATAGGAGCATTTGCTTTAAAAACCCGGTTGCTTTCAGGTTCAGCCACGCTAGAACAGTGCCGGGGGGGGTGCCGCTACTAAACCCAAAGTTTTGGGATAAATGAGGGTTCATAACGGCTTTTTTTGCAAGTGAGGTCGGAAGCACAAACACAACTCGGTGGACATCTTGTTATACGTCACACATCTTCATGGAGTCCCAAACCATTCCTTGAAAATTTTCCTTTAAGGTACAAGGCGTAATTAAAAACAACATCGTGAACATTGCACACGGTAACAAGCTATTTTGGAAACCTACTTTTAGACTTCTTTGTACACTATCCCGTATCCGGCTACGGTACAAGGCATACCTGCAGGCTAGTGAAGGATGTCTTGATAATTTCACGTTGCGCGATGCCGTAGATAACTCTATTAATGTCTGATATTACACTATCGATTGCTATGATCGCATGAAACAGTGCCATAGGATGTGAGTGTACATAACATAAGGCCACGAGCATAGAATTAATAAATGACGCGGCCGCTAATAGACATTTCAAGCTCAATTTGATCAACAATCTACTTACTTCAGACGCAACAAGGTTTCAAGTTTAAAGTTTATTTGAGACTTTTAAATTACATTGCTGTGGAGGAGGGAAAAAAGCCAGCGGCTCGACAACGCTACCTTCCCCTGAGCTACATCGGCAATAAGGGTAGCGAACAACCGGTACAAAGAAACAAAACAGCAACGCAGTGTTTGGTCTATTGAAATGCAGTTGAATAATTATACATTGCCCGTGTACCACTAAAACTTCTCCTACAGAAAAATTTTACAGAAATATATACAACACAAGTGCTATCAAAAATATGGCAAAGAGAATGGCAGGGTTAGGGTTAGCGAAAAAACAAGTGAACTACTAAACGATAGGCAACCAAAGTAATACATACACTGAAAACACCTTCTGAAAAGAACGTTTTTATCTGTTAGTCGGACAGCAAACAGCCGCAAGTATTGGGGAGATCGAAACAGTTAGGCAGAGTAGGCAGCGCATAATTTAGCGCTTGAAATCCGTTAGTAGTCCGTGAGCGAGACACGTGCAAGCGTTCATAATAACGTGTTTGGTGGGAGTGCTTGTTCTTTCGTAAAATAATTCCTTCATCAAGAAAAGTCACTCGACGTTCGGATTAATGATTTGTACAGTTGAAGCAGGCAGAAACCATAGAAAGAAGTAAGTTTAATTATGTTATATTTTGCGTACAAGTTGTCGACAGAAAGTATACTTTGGCCGTTTGCTACGGCTTTCAAAGCGCCGTTCTGTTACACCGAAAGTTCACTAACATTGGTTGAAGTGGTGGTACCCCAGATTAAATTTCAGTATCTCATATTTGACTCAAATAATGCAAAGCACAAAAGAAGCTTTGTTTTCACGGCAGCGTTTGTCACAACTTCATAAGTATTCCCACTGTACCAGAGTTTAGTGTGCAGGTGCTCGAAATGAGCAACCCACAGCATAAACTCACTAAAGTAAACGCCCAGAGATTTAACTAGATTCGTAATTTTAATTCGTTAGTCCCCAGGGAATAATTTCGTTGTATTTCAGTAGTCCTGCTGTGATTCTATGTATTATTTCTACAAAACTTCTCGCCAAGTAGTGGGGGGAACCACTCAAGATAGGAGAGCTCTTTCGGCATAATGCGGTCGTGCGGATTGTGCAATTTTTCGCGTTCTTGATTTTCTTCTTCATGTATAGTTCTTTTAATGTCCGCGGTATTTCTTCATGGTTTCATCTCGGCTCTGGGATAATATGTCGTGCAGCGGTGAGTAGTAAGGTATTAAGTTGAAGAATAGTCCCAGAATGAGCCCAACTCTGTAAGCGAGCTCGGTGGATAAAGTCTGCGTTGTGGTCAGAAAAGACGAGGAGCATGTTACATCCCTCTTCAGCTAAACTACAAGAAGATGCTTAAAAAGGTTATGAAGACAAAAGACAAAATTCGTTTATTTATAGATTGCCTCGTTACAATCATACTGACAAGACTTTTAGCGTGAACTTCGCTCAAGTAAGCTATATATATAAATTAAGAAAAAAAGTACTTGCCCTTTGACACACCATACTATTTCCTGCAACAGAATGTCATTCCAGCCAGCTTTACGTTTGGCGGAGGCCGGCACAAAATAGGCAAATTAGGCAATTCCTTTACCTTGCCGAAAGAGCTGTTTTCGGTGAAATGTATGGCACTTTTTTAAAATAGTAATACTGAAGGAACGAATGGTGTAACTTGGTGTAACGAATGGTGTAACGAATGGTGTAACCGATGCATACTGCTGTTGGTATGCTTGGTTTGGTTGCACATGACTGCATGGGCTTTGGGGTTGTCTCAGACGACACTGACCGACTGACGCAAGCAACGCTGTCTTGCGTGACCATATTTGCCGACCGAGCAATATGTTTAAAAAAACAAATATTTTCCCACTGAAAAAGCAAGGTTTAAATACGGTCAAAATAAACCAAAAGTAGAAAACCGCTTGTCGCGTTATGATGGCGCAATGTAAGTTCAGTAACGGTAAACAAGGCTTCGCTGCGCAGCTGTCGGCTCCTGTGATTCCTTTCAAGACTGCGAAAACACGCGATTGACAAAAAACGGAGAAATTTAACCTAGCTGAACTAATTTTTCAGTGCCTAAGCATCGTTTGCATCACCATAAGCGCTGGGGGCACTATAAAAGACGCCATCTTTGGAATAAAACAAACTTTTATTTTGTCTGCATTACTCCTTTAAGTATGCAGCCAGAACGCACGAAGGCAACAGTGCAAGTGAGGAGCTTGTTGACCTTCTTATAATTGCAGTTAGAATGAATAAGATATTTAAAAGCCATCGCCTACGAAAACCAAATATTAGGTGGAGTCTTCCCGGTCCCTGTTTGCGTATTTATCAGTCCGCATTGAAACTGACTGAGCTGTTTCCATGTCGAATGCACTGCCAGGATTACCCACGCTTCCTGGCGTCACCTTTGAGCATTGTGAGGTTTCAGTGTGTAATTACTATATCTTTTACAGTTTGTTGTGAAATGGGATGGTAAAGGGACAATGCCTGGTAGCCTCAAATAATGGCGGAATATTTGGACTTACTCCAAAACCCTATCCCTCTGACCCCACCCGCTCTCAAATAGGAAAAAAGAGCAATGGGTTACAAATAATTGGAAGTTACAAGAGTTTTTGTGCAGTAAAATAAAAATGGGTCAGGTTATTGAGGGCATTTCTCGCTGTTATTCAAGGATTTCACCCATGCAGACATAAAGCTACAAATATTAGGCTTAGGCTGCGGACTTTCACAGAAACAGATAAAAACTCTCCAAACGATGCAAAAAGTGTCTTTGCAAAAACGACGCTTTCGAGCCTATTTTCAACCAGGTATCAGAGAAAGGATTAATTTACACTTTTAGTTGCTAATGATGACTTATTTCCTTCCAAAACCTAATGTGATGATGATGATGTTTGGGGTTTAATGGCGCAAGGCCGACTAAGGGCAAAGAGCGCCAAACAATAGTGATTACATGAAAGTGGCATGGAAGTAAAAGTAGAACATTTCAGTAAAAATAAACAAAGTAAAAGACAACGTAATGAACATGACTGGTGTAAAGGGCCAGGTTGTCAACATGCATGATCAGAAATGAGATGTAAAAATTTTACGTTGGTAAGAAACTCGAAAACGCGTTTGATTGAAAACATGGCTTCATCTCCTAAGAAGTATGACGGGTGTGGTGGAATATGTCGCGTGTGTAATTGTGGGAAGTATTTGTGTCGTGTTGTGTCAAGTGCCTCACATTGTATAAGGATGTGGATCACGGATAGGGCCTCTCCGCACCTGCTGCACAGAGGTCTTGGAGACCCCGTGAGAAGGTGCGAGTGCGTTGCATGAGTGTGCCCTATCCGTAATCTAGCCAAGGCGACTTCAATGTATCAATTACGTGTGTCGGTGGTGTATGGTCCCAAGTGTGGTTTTATTACGTGTAATTTGTCTGTTTGTTTACTCCAGTGTGTTTGCCATGTTTTGCGATGTTGTTTTCTGATGTGTGGTTTCACGTCGGTGTAGGGTATTGTGGTTATGTCTACTGTATTCGTGAGTGTAGCAGCACCAGCCATTCGGTCCGCTGCTTCATTCCCGGCTATACCGCAGTGGCCAGGGACCCAGCAAAGAACCAGTTCAAATTTGCGTACATACACAGACATAATACCCTTGACAATCAGATTGACAACGTGGTTTTTCGACGGCATTGCTGACGACAGTGCCCACACAACACTGAGGGAATCAGTATAGATAATGAATTGTAGGATGTGGCTTTGAAGTATATGATTGAAAACAAGAAGTACACCGTAAGCCTCTGCCGTAAAAATACTAGTATGACTATTTAAAGTTTTGGTGACACTAAGGCCGGGACCATGCGCCACGCAGGACACAGAGGTGGAAGTCTTAGAGGCATCCGTACAAAACTCAGAGCACTTATACTTCTGCTGCAAAAACAAGAAATGCTGCGGAATTCCGCATGTGGGAGCTCGGTTTTTATCTACATGTGTGAATGATGTGTCGCATGACAGAGGGCGGACATACCATGGTGCTATGAAATCTGTTACAGAACTTTGGATGGTATCTAAAAAGGAGACAGCAAGCTCTGACGCGTCCTCTCTAACTCTGTAAGAGAAGGGCGCAGAGAACGATGGTCGATTTAAAAGGAGTTCAGTCATGGAAGTATCATGAAAAACTGATTTAAAAGAATGGTGAGGCATGGATGAAATTTTAAAAGCTTAAAGGAGGTCTGTGTATGCTCGCTGACGTTGTAGGTTCCATTTGTTGCACTCTACATACAGGCTTTCGACCGGACTAGTCCGGAAGGCGCGACACGACAAGTGGAGCCCTAGATGAAGCACAGGGTCCAGCATTCTGAGCGATGTTTTAGTGGATGGCCCATCGACAACGCTGCCATAGTCCAATCGTAAACCTATCAAGCTGGTAAAAACACGCACCAGAAGCTGTTTGTCAGCCCCAAAAGAGATGTGCGAGAGAACCTTCAGGATATTCATTGGTTTTAAGCATTTATGTTTTAGTTGTTCTATGTGTGGGATGAACGTGAGCTTTTCGTTAAAGCTTATACCTAAAAACGTGTGTTCCTTTTTTACAGGAATCGAGACACCGTGGAGTTGAATGTCTGGATCCGGTCGGATGCCACGCCTCTTGGAAAACAAGACACAAGTGCACTTCCCTGGATTAAATTTAAAACCGTTGCTATCTGCCCAACCAGCTAGCTTGTTAACACCAAGCTGGATCTGGCGCTCACAGACAGACAAGTTGCAGGATTTAATGGACAGCTGAACGTCGTCTACATAGATTGAACAGGAAATCGACGGTGGCAGCGCCTTCCTAAGGGAAGTCATTTTCACAATAAAAAGGGTGCAACTTAACACTCCACCTTGCGGCACTCCATTTTCCTGCACATGAACCCTAGAGAGTGCAGTTCCAACTCGCACACGAAAGGTTCTTTGAGACAAGTAGCTGGCAAGTGTGTTCATCATGTTACTTGCCATGCCGAAGGACTTGAAGTCGCTTAGGATGCCATACCACCACGCGGTATTGTAGGCTTTTTCTAGATCAAAGAATACTGTTATACAGTACTGCTTATGGAGGAAAGCATCTTTTATATACGCCTCTAATGCAACGAGTTGAACGTTGGTAGATCGCCCCGCCCTGAAGCCTGCCTGGCAGCTCTCGAGAAGACCATTGTACTCTAAGAAGTACACGAGTCTCCTGTTTATCATCTTCTCAAAGAGCTTACACAGGCAGCTTGTCAAGCCAATGGGACGATAACTGGCGGGAGAGGAAGATTCCTTCCCTTCCTTTAGGATAGCCACTACTATGGCCTCTCTCCAAGAGCGAGGAATGTGCCCCGAAAGCCATATGTTGTTGTATAGATGTAGGAGTGTTTCAAGAGTGTCTGGGTGTAGGTGTTGTATCATGGTGTATGTAATCTTATCTGCGCCTGGGGCTGAAGGTTTGCACGTGCTCAGGGCAGCCCTCAACTCATAGAGAGTGAATTCAGAGTTGTAAGAAGTTTTTGATTTGTCTTTGTCGTGTAAGGGCTTTTTTCTGCAGATGTTTTGTGTTTCATGAAAGTGTTTGTGTAATGTGCTGAGCTGGACACGTGTTCAAAGTGTTGTGCAAGCATGTTGGCCTGGTCTTCGAGTGTGTCCCCTGTTGTGCTAACCAGGGGCAGGCTGTGTGTCTTTTGCCCTTTTAGCTTGCGTATCCATGTCCAGACTTTGTGAGTGTCGGTGTATGAGTTGATGGAAGTGAGGAAGGCGCGCCAACTCTCTCGTTTCGCCTCACGACGCACACGCTTCCCAAGAGCCTTTGCCCGTTTAAAGGAAATGAGATTATCTGGCGTGGGATACCGGCGAAGGCCACCCCACGCCTTGTTCTGGGCCTCTCGCGCCCGCCTACAGTCCTCGTTCCACCAGGGCCTCCTTGGGTTGCGGGACGCACTGGAGGCCTGGGACATGGACTTTTCGGCGGCGTCGAGTATGTGTGCCGTGACGAGTTCGGCTGCTTCCTCCACGTGCAAGTGTTTTATGGTTGTGTGGTGTAGTTTAGATGTTTCTGTGAATGTACTCCAGTTTTGTTTTGATTCATTAAACCTGTTCTGGGAAGATGGACTGCATGGGCCTTTGCCTATGTATGTTAGGGAAGTGGGGAAGTGGTCACTACCATATGGGTCCGTGCACACGTCCCACTCAAGACATGGAAAGAGAATAGCAGAGCCAATAGCCAAGTCAAGATGCGAGTATGTATTGTGTCCTAAGTTATGGTATGTCGACTTTTTTTGTTGAAAAGGCATGCTCCTGAAGATGTGAGGAATTTCTCTATCAGGCGACCTCGGGCATCCATTCTTGTGGAGCCTTTAAGAGAGTTGTGCGCATTAAGGTCGCCTGTTAGTATGTATGGTTCGGGTAGCTGGTCGACCAGTGCGTCGAAGTCAGAGCTCGAAAGTGCATGATCAGGAGAGGTGTAAATGGAGCATACCGTTATCAACCTATTAAATATTATCGTACGGATTGCTACAGCCTCAAGGACAGTGTTCAGAGTGACAGGGTGGCAGGCTAAGGATTTCTGGGCGACAATTGCCACACCTCCTGAAGAGTGTGTGCAGCCAAGCCTGTCCTTTCTGAATACCATGTACCTATTTAAAAAATTTGTTTGTTTAGGATTGAGGTGGGTTTCCTGGAGACACATGATACTTGGCTGATTGGCCTGCAGCATCTCATACACATCGTCAAGATTTTTAAGGAGGCCTCTGCAGTTCTATTGGATGATGTTTTCAGTTCCCATTATTTAAATTTAACAATAACTGGAGTGCGTGTGTGTTTTTGTTCATGTGTCGTCTTTCGGGGCTGTTCTTCTAGGATTTCTAGGCCTTTCTGGCGGCTTGGACATCGCAGGCTGCTCGTTGCGCTGCGTTGCAGGCAGGAACGGCGCGACATCCATCTCCTCGTCGGATGCCAGAAGGGTGCCCGGCGGACCAGGCCCCTAGGACTTGGCCCCCTTTCGGGAGCACTTCGTTTGAGCCGCCACCGCCGAGGGTGCCCGGGACACCAAAGGTGGCACGGGAGGTGTGGTGGCAGTGGGAGCCGATGCGGGGCCCCCGGTGTCCATCCGATCGGCACCCTCCAACGCACTGGAGGACGGGGAGGCAGGGCCGGGAGCGGCACCGGTCCCTACAGAAGAGGTTGTCACCACAACCGCTGCTGCCTCAGCAAGCGGCGTGGCGACGGATTGGGCTGCCTGAGGCACCCCAGGGGGGGGTGAGGAAGGGACCAGGTCAGACTCGCTGAACTGCGTCCCTGTGGACACAAGACACCGCTCCGCCCCCCGGCGAGCCGCGTCGGCGTACCTCCCCAGGGGGATGGTGATGTTTCGCGCCTCCAGGAAGGTGATGTTCTCAGTGACCTTCACATTAATTATACCCTTCTCCTGCTTAAACTTCTCGCACATTCGAGAGTAGGCGGCATGGGGTCCCTGGCAGTTGGCGCAGGTGAGGGTTGATGATGGACAATTATCAGAAGGATGATCATGCTGAGCGCACTTTGCGCA
The DNA here is from genome assembly GCF_048455015.1 of Haemaphysalis longicornis. Classification (NCBI taxonomy): domain Eukaryota; kingdom Metazoa; phylum Arthropoda; class Arachnida; order Ixodida; family Ixodidae; genus Haemaphysalis; species Haemaphysalis longicornis. Next base: position 35,010,881 of record NW_027526233.1, on the reverse strand, counting down.
GGTCAGACGACCACGGCAGGAGTTGGTTCCATGCCGGAACCGCTGGCACTTAAAGCAGTGGCACGGGTTAGGAATGTAGGGCCACACATTACAATGTACAAAACCTGCATTGACGTACTCTGGGAGTGTGGACCGGTCAAACGTAAGGATGATATGCTTGGTCGAAACTACTTTGTCATCCCTCCTCATAGTTATGCACCTCACAGCTGTCACGCCCTGATTTCTCAGGCCCTCCAGCAGGTCAGCATCTGTCTCATTCATCAGGTCTAGTTCGGAGATGACACCTTGAGTACTGTTCAAGCTCCGGTGGGGTGTCGCCCTGATTTCAAGATTGGCTATGCGAGTTTGTTCAAGGAGGATCTTGACATGCTGTTGGTTGTGTACTTCAACCAGGATTTCTCCAGTTCTTTGTTTTTTGGCCTTATATTTGTCACCAATGATGCCCTCCAGAAATTTTGATATTACGAACACGGAGTGTGATGCAAGAGGTTTTTCTTGATCAATGGATTCCAACACCAAAAAACGGGGGTAGTTATCGGGCTTTGGAAGACTGAGGGTTTGGAGTGGGGGAAATGAACCTTCGGTGCGGCCCCTTCTCAGGGGCCGATCATATTTGGGGGGGGGGGGTTTACGATTTACCATATGGCATGTAAAAGAAGCAGGGGACGGGGGTACTTTCTTCACAAACCTTACCCTGATAGCCTGAGAGGTCCCGGAACTCCCTGCCTGGTAAACAGACAAGGAGCCCAACCGCCGGAGCTTGACCTGGGCTCCGACGGCCACCGTTCGTGGTTTCCAACCCTCCACCTATAAACACATCGCCACGGTTGGATCCAGCTTATGTTTGGGGGCTCGGAGTCCACGGTATTGCCAGTACCGTCACCAAGATTGCTCAAGGTGCCCCGTGCGGGGCCCAAAACCTTATGTATTCTCCATTTAAAATATACGCCCTTTTTACGAGATGGACCCTTTTTTTATAGGAGCATCGTTATTAACAAAGTAAGTGTTGCAGTGGCCACTACAGTGTTTAACTGTATTTTTGTGTCTTCAACGCCATTTGGTCCAAAATTCCTCTTACTTTTGCTGGTGTTGGCCCCGCTCGAAGTTGTGGGATTTGCATAATTTTTTCCGTCGTAAGTGTGGGATACGCAACATTTCTGTTTCCATGTCCTATGTTCCTTGTTATGGTATTTATTATTATGAGTACATAAGACTGGGGGAGTGTATTTTATAATGTCTTCTTGCCACCTAATTAATCATATATTGCTATATTGCGTTCAGTTCGACCAAACTGTCTGTGCAATAAATCCTGGTTAATATTTCTGGACCGAACCATACCACAAGGCCAACGGAGAGCACTTGTTATCCTACTATTATATGAGCCCTGGAAACAGTGCATGCTGCCAAGAGGGGTCATTCCACTTGCCATATCGGAGACTTAAAGAGGTTTCTGCCAGCTTCATAGAAAGTGAATTGCACGTTACGGCCGTGGCAGTTGATATGCGCTTGTGGGAGGCAGTTGTGTATGGCTGCTTGGCTAGCGAAATTGCTATCCGGATATTTTAGTCAATTGCGTTTGCCTGCATGCGGCAAGGTTAGTGCTATCTACTTTTGGCAGCCACTTGTATTCTTCAGTGCGGGTTAGCCAGTTGCAAACTGTGTGTGGCATGCAACCATTTTCTGCTTAGCAACACGAGTCTCTGTAATTGGCGGAGATCAATATTCAATGAAAAAGTTTGCGTTCGCTGCCTACAAAATCGCGTTTGCACAAAAGGCCACCCCATAAACACCCGGGTCACCCTTACACTCTCTGGAATCGTCGTTGTTCTATTTTATAAGTTTTTTGCCACCAATTCTCTTTTTTGCATCAATGCCAGAGTTCGCATTAAGGTAATCAATAGCATGACAAGACGCATCTACAGATTGAGCTCAGCTCAGGCCGCCGTATTTCACGAATAGAGCAGCGTATGCCCTACACCGAACGTCCTCTATGTAAAAGACCCCCGACGTTCTGCTGAGAGAGAAACGAGCTCTGAAATGTTTGCTTGCTCCTTGAAAGGAACTCATTTATTGTCTCAATTGATTCATCAACCAGGAAGAAAAACTTCCACAATGTGTGACGCAGTACACCGATGATTCAACACAGCACCACTGAAACATTTTGGAAGATACCCATTGGGAATACATGTACTCAATTCGGAATTGTATTTTTGTAACAACCGCTCCTTTATCAAAACGTGAGGCTAGAAAAAACACTAGAAAATACAACACACCCGTAAACCTTATCTACTGGTCAGCACTCGGGCGTATGTCGATATGCACCTTATGCAAAGACACCAGTGTGCAAAAAAAGAAGGCGGCTGGAAAGTCGATAGCAATTTCTGGCCCTTAATGGTAAATTTGCATGCAAGCGGTTCACTTCAACGAGGACTTTATGGTGTGATTTTTCTGGATTTTGTCACCCGGTTATGCTATGTGTGCCTAGACAGAAGTAACAATATCGGTATGTGTATTAGTTCCCGAACTTTATCTCTACACCCCAATTATTTTGCACTCATTTTGCGATCTGAATTAGAAAGAATTACTCATAGCCGTTGCGTCTGTACCAAATTGTAATGGGATATTGTTAAAAGTGAAACATGAATGGCAAGTATGAGATGCCTTGATAGACAGTAGAGCATATGGTACCATGTTATTGAGTAACCGAGCCATATCAATTCGGCATTTAATGGTATCACATGTCCCAATCATCCTTTTCCCAGAAAAGCTTCACAACAACCATGACGTCATGCTTTTTTTGGTATGGCATAAGCACGACCCTCCCCGCACGGAGCACCTTGAGAAGTCTTCGTGACGGTATTGGCGACACCGCGAACCCTGAGCCCCAATACGCACGCTGTAACCGACTGTGGTAATGCGTTTTAAGGTGAAGGGTAGAAACCTCAAACGGTGGCCGTCGGAGCCCCGATCAAGCTCCTGCGAATAGGCTTCCGGTCCGTTTACCAGGCAGGGAGCTCCGGGACCTCTTCAGCTATCAGGTAAGGCGGATGAAGAAAGTACTGCCGTTTCCCTGCTTTTATCCTATGCTATATTTTATTTTCTAAAACCCGCCCAAATGTGATCGGTCCTTCAGAAGGGGCCGCACAGAAGTTTCATTCTCAGCTCTTTCAAGAACTGTCTTTTCGACAACCGTGAACAACTATTCTCGTTTCCTTGTTATCAAATCTTTTGACAAAGCCATCCCTCTAGCTTCACAATCACTATTTTTGATTACAAAATACTTTGACGGAATAATTGGGCAATCCTACAATGCCAAAAACAACATACAGGTGTAGTCGTTGTTGATGTAAAAAATCAGCAGCAGGCAACCACACTTCTTGCTCAGACGAAAATTGTCGATCGGGACATCAGTGTCACTCCCCACCGCAACCTGAATAGCTCGAAGTGTGTAATCTATGAGCCAGATATTCTTAACGAGACAGATGCGACTCTCTTGAAGGTTTAAAGGATCAGGGTGTCACAGCCGTGCGCCGCATCACGATGCGCGGGATGATAAGATTATCCCCACGAAACATATTAACCTGACAATCAACCGCTCCTTGATTCCTGAACATATCAACGCAAGGTTCATCCGATGCTGCTTTCTTCATAACATTCCAAACCCGCACCGCTCCTTCGGAAGTGCCAGCGGTTCGGGCACGGAACCAACTCCTGCCATGGCCATCTGACATGCGCAGAGTGCGCCCAGCGTGATCACCCATCTGACAATTGTCCATTATCAAACCTCACCTGCGCCAACGGTCATGGACCCCAGGCCACCTACTCTAAAAAATGTGAGATGTTTAAGCAGGAGATGATCATAAATATAAAGGTAACTGAAAACTTCACCTTTCGAGAGGCACGAAAGATGTTCGGCGCTTTCCTCCTGGAGAGGTACGCCGACGCAGCTGCCGGGGGGCGGAGCGGTGTCTGGTTTCGGCGGCGACCCAGTACCACGAGTCGGACTCGGTTCCGCGTGCTCCTTCCCTTCGGTTGCCTCAGGCAGCCTAACCAGTCACCACATCGCTTGCTAAGGCAGCAGTGGTTGTGGGGCATATTGTCTCTGTTGAAACCGATTACGCTCCTGTCCCAGCCTCCCCTTCCTCCAGCCGCGCCCGTCGGGTGCCTCACTGATATCTGACGAGAAGACGGATGTCGGGCCGTTCCTGCATGTAACGCAGCGCAAGGAGCGGCCTCCGACTTACAAGCTTACAAAAAGGCCAAAAATCCCAATTATAGAGTCCCAGCCTTGAAGGACAAAACATAAACATGCACACTCCACTAGCTCTCATAGTAAATATCGGTAACACGAAACATAATTCAATGGAACTGTAGAGGCCTCATAAATTTTTACGATGCGTACGAGATACTGCACTCCAATCAGCAAAGTGTCCTCTGTCTACAAGAAACACATTTAAATTCCAAACAAACAATTCAATACAATACAAACAACAATACAATATGGTATTCAGAAAGACAGGGTTGGCTGAGCATACTCTTCGGGTGGTGTGCCCATTGCTACCCAGTAATCATTTGCATGCCAACCTCTCTCTTCAAGCACTGTCTTTGAGGCTGTAGCAATCCGTATGAAATTATTTATTAGGTGGATAATGTATGCTGCATTTAAATCCCTCCTGATTTTACACATCTGAGGTTTGATTTCGAGGCACTGGTTAACCAGCTACCCGAGCCATTCATTCTGACAGGCGACCTTATTGCGCACAACTATCTTTGGGGCTAGTCACCAATGGACTCCTGAGGTCGCCAAGTAAAGATGTTTATTACTTCCTCTGGAGCATGCCGTTGAACAAAAAACTGCCTACATACCATAACGTTAGGCACAATACATACTCACATGTTGACTTGGCTATAGGTTCCGCAGTTCTCTTTCCATGTCTTGAGTGAGGCTTGGGCACGGATATATATGGTAGTGACCACTTCCCCAACTCACTAACATATATATGTGAAGCCCCATAGAGTCCGTCTTGACAAAACAGGTTCAAAGAAGCAAGAGCTAACTGGAGTACATTTACAGAGACATAAACTACCATACAGAGCCATAGCACACTTACACGTGGACGAAGCCGCCCAACTACTCACGGCGCACATTGTCGACACCAGCTAGCACCAACTAGCCCGACCAACTGTTACACCAACAAGCCCGACATCAAGCTTTTCTGAACTTCATCTCGACGCCGCCGAAAAGACCATTTTCCAGGCCTCCAGGGCACCATACAACCCGAGGAGGCCCTGGAGGAGCCAGCAATTTATGCGGGCGCGAGAGGCCGAGAACAAGGCTTGCGCTGTGCGTCGTCGCTACCCCACACCGCACAAAATTCCGGTTATTTTAGTAGGCGACTTCAACTTTCCTGGAATGACCTGGACCGACATCCTTCTAACACTTTCAAAACACAATGTTGATAGTGACTTTGCTAACACGTGCTTAACATTTGGTTTGTCCAAGCTTCTTTCCTTACCAACAGGAGTTACAGAGCATTCCGCAAACATCCTTCACCTTGTCCTGACGTCACATCCCGCAAACCTTGCATCTTTCATTTCCCTCCCAGAGATAAGTGATAACGTTGTACTGCATGCCACATTAACTACCACGGCCGAAACTTAGCAAGACGACAATCACACTTTACGATAAGGGAAACTACACTGCTATGAACAATGAACTATCCATATTCAGTGACTGGTATCTAACTAGTTTTTTTTCAACACCCCCTTGAAACTAAGTGGCCCTTCTCCAGGAGTAAAATGTATGAGCTGACTAATAAGTACATTCCCACTACCACAATCACTGAACGGCCATCCTTACCTAGGTTCAATACATCCCTGAAGCGACTTAACAACAAAAAAAGCGTTTGTACCGTTCCGCTAAACAGTCGAATAGCGCAAGTGCTTGGAATAGATACCACAACGCGGCTAAATTATTCAGATCAATTGCAATGAACTCCAAGCGTTCCTTTTTTTCTTCCAGTTTGGCTAACATGTTCCGCAGTAATCCAAATCATTTTTGGAAAGCATTATTCCTATCCCACAGCGCTCCTTATCATTGCTTCACGAAAACGGTACCCCTACTCCTGAACATGCCGCCGCATATTTACTAAATACCGTCTTCTGCTCTGTTTTTACTTCTGACTCAAATATTGCGCTTCCGGACTGCCCTCCTTTTAATAACCCAGTTATGCCGGACATTGCTTTTGATCCAAATGGTATCATAAAACTAATAGTTGCGTTGAAGCTTACTTCATCCGGCGGTACCGACGGTATCAATTCTAAAATTCTAAAAAGCACTAATTTTTTTAACCAGCATTACCCTTTCACACATATTTCAGCAATCACTTTCATGCGGTGGTGTGCCGGAAGACTGGAAGCTCGGCAAGATCATTCTGTCCCAAAGAAAGGTCCAGCATCTTCTCCGAGTACTTGTCGTCTCATTTACATCATTAGTGTCTGCTCTAAATTAATGGAACATGTCATATATTCAAATGTCGTAAAATTTCTCAATTCCGTTATATTCTTTCACCCTAGCCAGCATGGATTTCAGAAAGGTTTATCATGTGACACTCAACTTGCTATCTTCATTAACGACCTTGGTTCCAGCATCGCGTTAACATACCCGTATAGGCCATTTTTCTTGATTTTGAGGAGGCTTTTGACAAAGTATCCCATCAAATGTTATTTCTCAAGCTCTGGTGCTTTAACCTTACTAACCTGGTATTTAATTGGATATACGAATTTTTAACTAACCGCCAAATGTTCGTTTATGCTAATACCCATTGTTCCTCTCTTTGCACTGTGTCTTTAGGCGTACCTCAAGGTACTGTTCTTGGCCCTCTGATTTTCTTAATCTGCAAGAATGACCTGCCTAATAACATATCTTCTAACATCCGCCTTTTCGCCGACGACTGTGTAATTTACCGTCCTAACCGCAGTACTAACGACTCCGCCATCTTACAATCAGATCTTTCTCTGGTGGAGTCATGGTGCGAAAAGTGGGTAATGTCTCTTAATATTCAAAAAACATGTGTCCTGTCCATTCACCGTAGCCCGGCTTACTCACCCGCTAAGTACTCTATATTTAATTCGCAAATTACACCAGTTAGTTCATGTAAATATCATACCATAAATAAATATTATACCATTACCATAACTTCAGATCTCACCTGGCCACCCCATGTCATGAATATTATCAACGACGCTAACCGTGTACTTGGCTATCTTCGAAGAAACTTGCGACTCGCTCCGCCTTCTGTTAAACGTCTCACTTATCTAACACTTGTCCGCCCAAAACTGGAATACGCATGTGCCGTTTGGGATCCCAATCAAATGACTCTTCCTAACACACTTCAATCGATCCAGAACCGTGCAGCCAGATTTATTTACTCAAATTACTCCTATCTAACCAGCTTAACCGAACTCATATCTCGAGCTAATCTTGTTGACCTAGTGTCGCAACGCAAAATTTAGAGAATATGCCTTATTCATCGTTTTTTTTTTCGTTCCATAAACCTAAACCAGGCTTTCATTCCTGCTCATCGCCTTTCATGTCGACTAAGCCATTTGAAAGCTGTTTATCCTGCTCGTGCGCATACTGCCGCCTACCATTCTTCATTTTTCTTCAGACATCTAGGGACTGGAATGATCTGCCTTCTGACGCCGTGCACAACTCCTTCATCACTCATTTCAAAGAAGCCATGGCACAAATCATCCTTAAGTGACTTGTTTACCCCCTCATGTAACGCCCTTAACGGGGACTTTGAGGTATAATAAATAAATAAATAAATAAATATACTTTCTCGAGTACAATGCTCTTCTCGAGAGCTGCCAGGCCGGCTTCATGGTGGGGCGATCTACCAACGATCAACTTGTTGCATTAGAATCATTCATAAAAGATGCTTATGTACATCAGCAGTTCTGCCTTACAGTATTTTTTGATGTAGAAAAGGGTTACGACACGGCTTCGTGACTTGGCATCCCTAACAACCTAACGTCCTTTGGTGTCTAAGGTAACATGTTAAACACCATTTCTAGCAACATGTCCACGAGGACATTTCGAGTTATGGCTGGGCATTTCTGTCCGGGATACATGTGCAGCAAAATGGTGTGCCGCAAGGCAGAGTTTTAAGCTGAACATTGTTTATATTTGGGATGAGCTCCTTTGGAAAGGCACTGCCCCCATTCATTTCCTGTTCCAGCTGCGTGAACTATGTACAAATACTGTTTAAACCCTGTAAGCGGTCCATTTGCGAACGCAGAGTCGATCCCACAAGTCCGGGAATAAAATGCACCCTGAGATTACCCTTCATCGTGCATCTATTCACCGTGCATCTGTTCACCGATATGCAGCAAAAATACCAGGCTGCAGAATGTTTGAGCGAAGCATCGAAAACTGCCATCGCGGCGTCGTGTGCTGCGCACCGACCCAACTTTATGGCCTCTACATCTATGCATGTAACTTCGAGCATCTTAATGAAGGAAGCATATGGCATTTTTTGTTGCTGGTAATATGGTTCAACAACTCATTCCAAAGTCAATCATCTACGAAGATTCACTCAGCGTCATACGTGCATTACCATCCCAAAGCGTTCTAAAAATGACTTCATCAAGCTAGTTATTAAAACTTTAATGTCTGCGTACAGCAAATATCTCAATGTGATTAAAGGTTGGCGACGAGGTCACTGTGGGATTGCAGAAATGAGACTGGGGACCCAATGCCGCCGCTGCGGCACACACGAACACAAAGGACATATTAAAAATACCCTAAACCGACCTAAAGCCGTACATAAGACAACACCTTCACCGAACCTGGCAAGCCGACTGGAGTACACAGACAATCAACAAGTTAGACCTAATGAAACCACACCTAAGACCATACATTATGGAACTTGCAAAAGAGATTTATCGACGTTGCCCTAGCAGGATCCGAAGAGCCACACACACGCGACACACTCCCATCTGCTCACTGGCTCTCCAAGATCCAGGTGTAGTAGGTGTGAGGAGGGACTATCCGTAATTCACATGGTCATTACATGCAGAGCACTCCACACAACAAGACGGAAGCATTTCTGACGACTATACAGGCGACATACCACTATACCCAGCACTGTTTCGAGCTGAGGATCCCATGATCCCTCTACTACGCACTTTTACGTTCCTTAGCGAAATTAAATTTTTACAGCTCATTTCCTATCCTGCGTAGTTCCTTCACATTTTTGATGTCTTGCACTATTACACCCTGGCCTTTTACACTACCAGTGCTCATTGTAGTGAAGGGACAGTGCAGTGTGGTGGCCAATCCGCCGAACCAGGGGTGCAGCGCAGGTCGAAGGCAACGGGCCAGCAGGGAAGAAGAAAAGGAAGCAGCTCGGAAGTGGTCGGAAGCAGAACGGCGCCCTCGCGGTGTAGGCCCGAGGTCCGTCGCTGGGGCTTCCTTCGAAGTTTCCATCCGTCGCAGTGTAGGTCCGTCGACAGCTCTGAACACCGCCACATTCTTTTCCGAGTTGAACGTTGAACATAACGCCGAGTTGAGGCATCTCGGCGCACACGTCTCGTCGGCTCTGCGGAGAGACTTCCACCTCGCGTCGACTCACCGAGGTGACCGGAACGTCCCGGGCCCACTCCATCTATCGTGCCTGCCCCAGCGGACTTTAGTGGACCGGTTCCTAGCTAGTCCTCTGCGAGCCTTGTGAATATTATCTTTCCCCTTGCAATACCTACCACTTCGTATTGAATGTTGAATATAACGAGTGTGTTTGTGTAGACAGTAGTATGGGTAATTGCTCTGCACGCGGTAAGCCCAACATTCTTGACAAAAGTGGCGAGCCTACCAGGATTCTCGTGTGAAGACTAGAGAGGAGTTCGGTTGCTGTTAGCCCTACAACCACGCAAATATTCGAACATGTATATAGCCGGCTTGGAAAAAAAAATAAAGGCAGGGCAAGACTTGGGACTGACAGTTGCAGCCCTCCGCAACTAATTCCACACGGAGAACGAGAAGCTGAAAAGGCAGCTATCGTTGAGTATGGAGGTGAGGCGACTCGGGGTTGATGTTGCACTTTTGAGTGACGCTGGTTGGCACAAAGATGTGATCCTGAAACATTGGCAGCAATGGAAAGAGGAAGAGGAAAGGGAGGCACTCAGAGAGGATGAGGAAAGGAAGGACGCGGATGAAGGAAAGACTGCTGCCCGGAACAAAGAAATTGCCGCGCTCGAATTGCGCATACGCCTCGCTCGTCCGGCCGACATATCGCGTACCCCCGTAAAGGTGCCAGGCACCGCCTCTATTCCCCCTGCTAATTGCTCAGTGCCTCTTCAGCGAGAGCTTGGTTTCCAATCACTAGAGACTAATGACAACCCGGAAGGTCCTGAGGAAGACAAGGCATCAGGTTCGACTATTCTTGAAGCGTACTCAAACAGCGACCCGGAAGTCAACATTCCCAAAGGACTCGCCGCCGCCAAAGAGTGGTTTTCGCGCTCCCAAAAGAGACAGCGCAAACAAAAGAGCCAGAAGCAGCCTGCGACGCATCTGGCCTCGAAAACATCCGACTGCGCCCGAATTGCCGCACATTCAAGCAGCGACAGTTGCATTAGATTTTCAACCATCTCGAGAATCGGTGTTTTCGGAAGTTCATCCGAAGAAGCAAACACTATGTAACACGTCGAACTAAAAGATTTTCAACAGGCTCATTGCTCCGTGGGAGTGTGAGCACTCCGCGAAGTCGTACGCAACTTAAAGAAACTCCAACCAAACCTTCGCGCAAACCTCTTAAAAGCAATCGCAAATGGAAGCAAAAGCCACAAACCGGTAAGAAAGGTGACCTGTTCACCAAATTTCAATCCTGCTTTTTTCCTACCTGATTGTCAGGACACAGACACCCTATTAAAAGTCGCAGAAATGGCAATCAGGGTGTCTATCACAGCAGAGGTTCATGCTCCTCGAAGCGGAAGAGGCGAGGAGTTTCTAAGCAACTCTGCCACTTCGGGCAAACCCGCACGCATGTAAGTGGAAGTGTTACTCTGGACAACGTGTTCGAGCTGTATACAGCTTCGGACGCTTTGTTTCGTTCTTGCTGTGCACCTAAGAAGACTACGCCGCAGAATTTTCTGGTTCTGGTAGCTTGAAGAACTGTTTGATCTAGTTTGTGCCCTTGTGAACTGTTTATGGTGACGTGCTTGAACATGGTGTGTAAACTGCTTCCTTTTCTATGAACTCGACTGTGCTGTGTGACTTTGCTAAGTGGATGAGTGGTTAGGCCCTCTCTTAGACTCTTCGACACTGTTGGCGTTCTCCATTCCCAACGTCTAGATAATAGTTCTTCATAAGGACTTTGTGAAGAAGGGGGTAGTGTAGTGAAGGGTCAGTTCAGTGTGGTGGCAAATCCGCCGAACCAGGGGTGTAGCGCTGGCCGAAGTCAACGAGCGACCAGGGAAGAAGAAAAGGAAGGAGCTCGGAAGCGGTTGGGTAAGACGACAGCAGGACGGCGTCCTCGCGGTGTAGGCCCGAGGTCCGTCGCCGGTGCTTCCTTCGAAGTTTCCATCCGTCGTGGTGTAGGCCCGACGACAGCCCTGTACACTGCCACGTTCTTCGCCAGGTTGAACATTGAACATAACGCCGAGTTGAGGCATCTCTGCGCACACGTCTCGTCGGCTCTGCGGACAGACTGCCACCTCGCGTCGAGTCACCGAGGTGACCAGCCCGTCCCAGGCCCCCTCCATCCATCCTGCCCGCCCCAGCGGACTGTAGTGGACCCATTCCTCTACAGTCCTCTGCGAGACTTGTGACTATTGTCTTTCCCCTTTCAATACCCACCCGTTTGGATTGCCTGTTGAATATAAGGCGAGTGTTTGTGTAGACAGTAGTCCTGCTCATTTCTCTGCGCGCGGTCCGGCCCAACATTCTTGGCAGTCATTGTCTTACAGATTTTATAATTTTAGACTCTGGTTTTGTTGAGCAATATTAGAGTTCATATCTTGACCCGCCATGCACACCAATTGTAAATTTTACGCACTTTGTTATTTACAAGACCAACTTGGTTATTAATTGCGTTCGTGATTAAGGTTAGTTCACTGTTTTGCTCTTTGTGATTCGTGATTGCCCCCCCTGCTTGCACCACGTGTTGTGGTCTGCAGTATGAAATGCATAATAACAATATAATTGTTTTGGCGCTCTTTGCCCTAGTTGGCCTTGCGCCATAAACATCCAACCATCACCATATTAAAGACGACCCTCACACGCATCGTGCTATCACGACGGTACTTATTGCATGATCTAACTTCCCAGCAAATATATTCGTTCACCAGGTGTCATGTATGCTTCATGTACGCACAATTGCTTTATATTGCTATTCGATTAACGAAAAGTTTGTCTTATTCTTGAAATACTGCGACAACAATGAAACTGATTATTTATTGCACTTAGTCCAGATAGGATATTCACAGATACAAGTCACGAGAGAGCTTTTCAAAAAGCAGGGCTTTTTGGAATAAATTTCGTAAAAAACCTGTTATGATAAAAACTTTGTTATGTTAAAAAAACAACCGCTTTCATGTCTCATCATAAATGAACCAAAGTACAGTAAAACGGAAAAATAATATTGCAAAGATTTTAGTAAAGTCATCACACAGCACAATACACCACAACCATGCGGAAAATATACTGAACAAGAATAATGTTGAACGACCCTCAAACTTATCCACAAGACTACACAGCCACCTTAACTTTTCGCGCATGTACGCTAAACAAACTCTTTTACGTATCCACGAATGATCTTCCTGATTACTTAGTATCCGACACCAACCCAGTTTCCTCCCCCAACAAAGTACTCTTGCACTTCTGTTGATAACTTAAGGTTTGAGAACTTTGTTCCCTATTGTATAAGGCATTTTTGGTGCTCTGGTAAAGTTCTTTTTTAAGTCATACCGCCCGCCGATATTTCTTTGGTCATTTTGTTTGTAATGCCCTATCTGAACAAATTGTTCAGATTTCCTATAAGCGCTGTGGTGACATTTTTCATTTGTTTTGCTACATTCTTTAGTCAATGCGGCTGACAGGTATTGTATTTTTTTTCTGATGCTATGTGCTGTGAGCTCACGTTTATGTGGTTCGGTGAGTCTATGCCATGCTCCCTTGTACTTTTTTTCCATGTTATGTTTCGCCCTTACTTTCTGGCTTCTTTTACGCATTGACTTGTGGATATTTGCTTAACTTTTACTCATGCCTTTGTTAGCCCCCATACTCAATGCCGTCGCGAATGGCCTGTAAGCAATCTGTAAATAAATAACAATAAATAAATAAATAAATAAATAAATAAATAAATAAATAAATAAATAAATAAATAAATAAATAAATTATCAACCCGTGCCCTTCGAGGTGCTAACATTCATTATTCCACAAAAATAGCTCCTCCAAATTAAATTGAACCACTTTCCCCAACCATTTATTCTGGCACCGATATTGTCTAGTAAATCGTCAGTAGGAGTGTTCCCTGTGCTAAACACACAAGTCCGCATTGCACCAAGCAGTTTTCATGTAGGCGCTGGCATCGTTCCAAGCCCTTATGTTCGTGTAAACTTCCCACTACTCTGCACAACTGCGGTCGGCTTGAATATAGCATCCACCATGGGAAAGGAGACAAGGCAAAGAACACAACAGCAGCCACATATAAAAACGAAAAGGCTACCAAGTGGCTTTCGTTGTAGTACATTATGTTTGTGCAAACTTCCCACTACTTTTCACAACTCCGGTCGGCTTGAATATAGCATCCACCATGGGAAAGAAGACAAGGCATAGAACGCAATGGCAGCCACATAAAGAAACGAGAAGGCAAGCCAGTGGCTTTCTTGGTATTAAATTGGGCGCATTGCTTCCTAACGTATTAAACAGGCACCACCACCCTCTGCACTTCTGAGGAAGGGGAACGCTCACGAGGCAGCTCTTGGCCTGACCTTCCGAGACTGCCCAGAAATACCTGATACATCATTCCGCACCGGGTGTAGGGACAATCTTGCCACCTTTAAGGCACATTGATAAAACCGATTAGGCATTGCACCTTGAGAATGTAACAGTCAGCAGCGTGGTGTCCACTTCCGTCCTAGACTCTCCAGAACGTGATGACGCAGAGCCACTGCTACACCGGTGTCTATAAAAATACGTGTAAAATATTATAGGCCAGCTGCTATTGAGCCCATTCAACAATACACTTCCAGCGCTAGGCGTCACTTCCTCGGAGATGTTTGAGAGCAGCAGCATTTCACACCCGGACGTTGCATTCTGACCTTCGAGATGGACGATAACACCGCCAGTGCCTGGCCGCTGTATGATTTGTGAAAAATGAAAAGGACAAAGGACTCCCACCGCACGTCTCCTCTCCAAGTTGTACATCCAATCAATCTGTTCTGTTGGGCTGGTTCTATCGCGGATCGCGACGCAGGACAGGAGCCCAACAGCCGGTCGCCCGTTCGATGGGCTCGTCACACAAAACTGCCCGATTACAGGCGCGAGCTGGGCCCGTGCCCCCGTTCCCGTGCAGCGGCCTCTTTATTACTATCATCATTGCCATTCTTCAACACCCTCCCCCGCCGCCGATTCTGATGGCCTTGGCGGGTTAGCCTCAAGAATATAAAGGCACTGAACTGGATGTCTGATTTCTTGTCCGGATGAGACGCGCAGACGACACGACCGTACGACCCCGTCGCGGCCTGGAAAAGTTTACAACACTCGGCCTAGCTTCCACAGCATTGGGGACGACGCGTCGTCTTGGATGACCACAACGTCACCAATCTGCACCTCGGGTCCAGGTGGCGCTGCAGCTTCGTGTGCAGATCGCAAAAGAAGCAGGCATTCTCGGCGCCAACGGCGCCACAGGTGCGCCATGATTGCCCGTCTATGTCGTGCTCGACGTTGTATCTCTCCGCTGGCGGACGTCGGCTCGTTCAGTCCCAGCCTCTGTGGCAAAGAGGTAGTGCGCCTGCCATTTAGGAAGTGAGCCGGTGTCAGAGGGGAGAGCTCTTCGGCATCTGCTGCTAACGGCGTCAACGGACGGCTGTTGACGGCCGCCTCTACTTCGCAGAGAACCGTCTCGATCTCTTCCGGGGACAGTCGACTACGTCCAAGAGCCCTCCGGAGCGTTTCTTTTGTAATCCTTATGAACCGCTCCCACCATCCGCCCCACCACGGTGCCCTTTCGACGCTAAACTTCCACTGAATTCGGCGGCCGCTGCAGAAGTCGAGGACCGCGGCCTCAGACATGGTGTGGAGAGACCTGGCGCAGAGGTGAAATGTAAGAGCGTTGTCGGAGTTTATCGTTGTTGGAACTCCACGCCGGGATATAAAGCGTCTCAGAGCCAGCAGAAACCTTGATGCTGTCATACCAGATGAGAGCTCCAGGTGGATGGCCCGAGTGACGGCGCAAGAGAACACGACGATGTAAGCCTTCCCATATTCCGGATGCGACGACTGGCAGTATAAGGGTCCGCAGAAGCCAATGCCAACCACGGAAAAGGGGTCAGCTTCGGTAATCCGATCTCGGGGCAGAGGGGCGACAGGTGCTGTTTCGGCCTTTAGCCTACGTCGGCGGCATGGCAGGCAAGCATGTAGGACACTTTTCACAACCTGACGGCCCTTCAATATCCAAAAGTTCTCCCGAAGCTCACAGAGTGTTAGATCTACACTGGAGTGGATCAACCGCTCATGCGTGGCTGCTATTACGAGACGCGTGAAGTCCCCTCTGTTCGGCAAAACAACTGGATGACGGACGTTCATCGGGGACTGCAGTTCTTTCAGGCGGCCCCCGATCGCGACGTAAGAAAGGAGCCAGACAGCAGGTCGCCCTTTCGCTGCGCTGATCACAAACCAACTGCCCCGAGCACGAGGCGCGAGCTATGCCCGTTCCCACGTGCCCGTGCAGCCCTGCCTCTTTTATTCATTATCCACAAGAATGGCAATGATAATAGTAATAAAGAGGTCGCTGCACGGGAACGGGGGCACGGGCCCAGCTCGCACCTGTACTCGGGCAGTTCTGTGTGACGAGCCCATCGAACGGGCGACCGGCTGTCGGGCTCCTGTCTTACGTCGCGATCCGCGACAATCTGGTGCCGCGAAACCCGGGAGCCGACCCACGAGCAGACATGACTTGACGCGGCGCAGACAGGGAGGACGCAAGGCCTGGGATTCCCGGGAGGCTGCGCCATTCTGCCGGCGTCGTCATCGAATGCTGTCCGCCGCCGCTGCTCGTGCCGAGGACACCTGGTCGCCTGGTTTTGGCGAGTCTCCTGCTATGGACAAGGTCCGCTGCCATAGTGGGGCGGTTTGGGCCGCAATAACCAAGGGGATTGCCACCATTGAATCCCTGCTTCTGGATCCGGCCACGCCTGCCGTTGCTTTTCAAGGACCTCTGCACCTCGTCAACATGAGGTATGAGGAGATGAAGGCTCTCGACCAGAAGATTCAGGAGGGCCTCAGCGAGGAGGACTTTGAGGCGGATCTGGTTGCCTCGTGGGATTACGACGCTAAGGTGGTGGACATTCGGGCGCGGGTCGAGTTTGCCACAAGGTCCGCTGATACCCCACACGCCGTCGCTGGGGGTTCGGAAACGGGAGATCACCCGGACGACGCCCCGAGCACCACCCTGCGTCAGCCGGCGGTCTCTCCTGTTACCACCAGCGCGCGCTTCGCCGCGCTGCCCAAGCTGCACATCCCGACATTTTCGGGCGACCGACGGAGCTGGCTAGCGTTTTGGGACCATTTCGATGCCACCATTCACAGCAATCCCGCCATGGCTCGCATCGAGAAATTCAAGTACCTAACATCGTACTTGACGGGCAAGGCGAAGGCGGCAATCGAAGGGATCCGACTCGCGGAGGCCAACTACGATGTGCCGATAGGCACCCTCACCGCCCGATTTGGCCGGACCGACCTGCTCGTTGAGGAGCATATCGACAGCTTGCTCGCCTGGGCCCCTGTGCGGAGCTCTTCAGAGGTCGGAAAACTACGAGACCTCTACGACCAGATATCCTTCCGTGTAAACGCTCTGAAGAGTCTGGGAGTGGCGGCGACGGAGTACGCGGTAGTCCTCCATCGTGTACTGATGAAGGCCCTGCCACCCGCCCTCGGGATCCTGTACCGGCAGAGGGCTAAGGAGGCATCCTCGTCGGACAGAGCAGCCAGCTCGTCCGGAAGTGCGAGACAAGTGAGCGAGAGAGCCAGCTCGTCAGAAGGGGCGAAGCAAGTGAACGAAATACTGGACTTCCTGCGCATCCAGGTAGAAGTCCGTGAGGAAGGCCACTTCGACCTTCCCAGGGTTACAGAAAGGCGCCCTCACGAAACGCGCGAGGCCCCAACTTCCGATTGGGGCCTTCCATCGGCCGCGGCCTTACCAGCGGGTGCTTCGCTGCCTCCGCCGAGGGCGGAACCACGGTCACAACCATCACAGCGGCCGTGCCCTCTATGTGCGGCAGACCACCGTATAGCAGAGTGCACGGTACCGATGTCGCCTCAAGAAAAGCGCCGCAAGTTACGAACCGGGGGACGCTGCTTCCGTTGCGGCACGAAGGGTCACTTTGCCCGGTGCTGCAGGCTGTCGAGGTCGTTGGTTTGCGTCCGTTGCTCCAAAGGGCATCTCACAGTTCTATGCGACATAGCACACTCGCCGCAGGCAGCTGCGAATGAATGAATTCGAATGGCTGAAGGTGGTCAGGTCACCGCGCCGAACGACGGACAGGCAACTCCTAGCGTCACGTCCGCATCGTCCGGGGACTGCACCGCGGCGCGTATCTACCTGCAAACCGGGAGGGCGTGGGCGATTGGAGCCAGCCACAAGCTGATAGTCCGCATACTGTTGGATTCCGGCAGTCAGCGCACGTTTATTCTTCGTGACCTGTCACGTACACTGCGTTGCCCAGTTCGGGGTGTTGAGGACTTGTCGCTCGTTACCTTGGGGGACTCCCGTCCGAGGTCATCCGTGCGATACAATCGCGTCGCAATCACTCTGAAGAGTCAGCACGGTGGGAGACGCATCACCATCCCCGAAATTTGCGCGGTGACAAGTCCACCTGTAAACGCAGTATCCTGAGTAAGATGGCAGGGCACAACCTGACTGCTGCAGACGTTCGGCTGACGGACACCCACATGGAGGATCCAGTCAGCATCCTCATTGGCTCCGATTCGTACTGGAAGGTGTCGTCGGGAAGAATATCACGCCTTACTCCTCACCTCACGGCAGCCGAAACAATCTTCGGGTGGACTGTCCAGGGAGCCGACCTTGACAACGGCAGCCATGGCGCATCCGAACCCTCCTGCGCAATGTTCATCGCTCACGCGGACCCATCGGGAAGCAACCCCGAGGAGGAGATGGACCCGTCAGATCATTGGCGCTTAGAAGCCATTGGCACCAAGGAAAGGGCAGAAGGGCCTGGACTAGACGCCGAGGCCACGAAGCAGTTTGAACGGGAAATCCGCAAGCAGGACGGGCGCTACGAAGTCCCACTCCTGATTCAAGAGCCAGAACTGAAGGCTCACCATGACAACTATGCACTTGCGGAGCAGCGATTGCGCATGCAGCTCAGGCGTTTCCGCAGCCGACCGGACTTGTTGTCATAGTATGACAAGACAATACGTGATTATTTTAAGGAGGGCCATGCGGAGCGAGTACCCGCTAGAGGAACGCGCGGGACGCCGAATACATATTACATGCCGCATCACGGAGTGGTCCGACAAGATGCAGTCACGACTAAACTTCGAGTCGTCTTCGACGCCTCGTCGCACGCACCGGGCCATCCTTCGCCATTGGCTGCTGGGAGCACCGGAGCACCAAACCATTACTCCGCTGTTATCCGGCACGGCAACACCGTGGTGCCCTCCAGTGAGAGCAGGATAGCCGCGGAGGCTTACAAGGTGGCGAACATTTCCGCTGCGTGTGAGGCGTGCGTTTCTGACCATCGGAACGTCCTTACAGCTGTCGACGAGTCTGACCCGCCAGTGATGCCAGCGGAGAGCACGACAGATTCCACTGAGGCACAAGTGGGTGTACACAGCCGCCCGCCCTGCGGTGACTGCGTCGTCGTTCAGGACGACCACGGAACTGCCCTCTCCAAGGACCCCATGACCACGATTTACGGTGATGCGAACCCGTCCAGCGTGATGCTCTTTGACGCTTCGGACATCGCTGCCGCTCGGGGGAGTGCCTTGCTGAGAAAGCATGTGGTTGTTAAGTGTCGCGAGCGGGCGCCGTTCCCACTTGTACGACGGTGGCCGTATCGCTCCGGGCGCTGGCTTCTCCTTTGGAATCTCAGCAGGAGTGAGCGCTTCCTGGTATCCCCGACTCTGATCGGCGCACCGGCCTTCCGAGTTGGTTCTCACGAGCCGTCAGGCGACCCTTGTTGTGGCGAGCTCGTGGACGGCAACCGGCCAGCTTGAACTGCCGCACTTTGCGGTCCCCTGGGAAGCTCCTGGAAGCCACACCATCCGCTGCCACGATCACCGTTCCGGACGCACGGTTGCGCAGCTCATGATCAGGATCCGTGCAGCTCATGACAAGGAGTGATCACTGGTCTCCAGCTACCAGCCACGCCGCACTGTAACGCACATGCCTGCAAGGGGTACACGACTGCGCCCGTTAACCGAAGACTGGGCCGCAAGTACGTGGTATTTCCCTATGATCCTGGTGGCTACGGACGGCTAGGGGGTTACCAGACGGGACACAGAGTTACCAGACATCGTTCGTGTGGTCTACGTTTGGTGAGCGCGCTCGCGGTTGGCTACTGCGTTGCCTCCCTGGCATTTCGGATGCCCTACGATCCTGGTGGCGGCGGCGAACCGGGAGGCGACAAGGACGGCGACAGAGACACCGGGTATCATCTTGCTGCCAGCCATGACCAGAAGTACCTCATTGCTCCGTTGGCATCAGCCACATCAAGATCACCGAATTAGGATGATGAAGGGATGTTTGTAGGCAGGATCAAAAGAATCTGGTCGCCGAAAGCTGAGTAAGATGATAGTGACGGATCTGTTCCCGTGGTGCAATGGGATAAGGATGACTAGGCGACAGGTTATGAACCCCTTGGTCGGCGTTCGCGTCCTGCCTCCCGTTTGCCGGCGCATCCTCATTGTGTCGGCGGACTGAGGGTGCAGGTCACGATGGTCTCTACAAGTACCTTCCCTTCCCTGTGACTCGTTCCGTTTCTTCCCTGCTGAAATTCGCAGTGCGCCTCTGACTGCCTTTTTCAGCCATCTTTAATGGGTACATTTGTTCTCCCTTTGGAAGCCACATGCCCACCTTGGCGGCGGGGGGAGTGTGTTGTGGATAATGAATAAAAGAGGCAGGGCTGCACGGGCACGCGGGTACGGGCTTAGCTCGCGCCTCGTGCTCGGGGCAGTTGGTTCGTGATCAGCGCAGCGAAAGGGCAACCGGCTGTCTGGCTCCTTTCTTACGTCGCGATCCGCGACAGGTTCTACACAAGATATCCTTCGAAATCGCCCGTTTTGCACCCCTTCTTTCTTCGTCTAACAAGTGATCAGAGGGAATGTCCGCACGCGATTCGTTTGGGGTGTGCGAATTGGAGTGTGCTTCAGAGGTTCGCACCATTTGTGATGGCTGGAGAAATATCTAGGTGGCTGATTCTTAAAGAACTCTTTTACCTTCGTGCGCTCTATGGAGGGTAGACAATGGTCTACAGAATAGTGCAGAGGGAACTTGCACCTGCGTTATTCCAGTATTATATGGCACCGCGGCTTATATAGCTGATAATTTGTAGTTTTGCGACGAAGGCCACAATTCTAGAGGAGCTTTTGCTTTAGAAACCCAGTCGCTTTCAGGTTCTGCCACGCTAGAACAGTGTGGGGGGGGGGGGCGCTACTAAGCCAAAAGTTTCGGGATCAATGCGGGTTCATACCGGCTTTTTTTGCAAGCGATGTCGGAAGCACGAACGGTACTCTGTGGAGATCTTGTTATACGTTGCACATTTTCATGGAGTCCAAAACCTTTCGTTCGAAATTTTCCTTCAAGGTATCAGGCGGAATTACAATCCAACTTTGTCCACATTGCGCAGAATAGGTAGCTATTTTAGAAACCTAATTATGGACTTCTTTCTTACAAATTCCCGTATCCGGCTATACAACAAGGCGTAACTGCAGGCTAGCAACCCATTTGTTGATAATATCGCAATGCGCGATGCCGTGGATACCTCTATTCATGTCACACATTCTACTATCGATTGCCCTTCTCGTATGAAACACTGCCATGTGAGGTCTGTATATACAAACACGTGGTCACGAGCATGGAATAATTAAATTGCGTGCCCGCAAATATACATTTCAAGCACAAAGTAATCACCCATCTAGTTAATGGAGACGCAACAAAGCAATGCGGCCAATATTCTGTCTCTACGCAGTTAGTGTCAAGGACGTGATACCGTCCGTAAGGCGCTTGGACGCGTTAGAACCCTCAATTGTATTTTTCACTTCAGACTAAAGACCTAAGAGCTTCTGCTGTGGATAGTCGTGGCAATTTTATTTCTACGACATTTCGCGCCAAGTAGAGGCGGGAACCATTCTACATGGGAGACCTCTTTCGGCAAAATGCGGTAGCGCTGATCGTGCAAATTGTCGCGTTCCTGCTTTTTTTCTTGATGTACAGATCTTCTAATGGCAACGGTGCTTTTTCAATGCCAAACGCAGCTCTCCCTTCAAAAATGTAGACATAGCAAAGCGTGTGTTAGCTTTTTTTGGCGCTCACTCTTTTCGATGTACTCCCAATTAAGTTGTATAGTTTACGTAGTTGACATTCTTGAGCTGCTGCAAGTGCACGTTTCATAAGGCATTCACGCAAGTGCAGAAACGCTATTTTTTTGCTTACAATTTTCGCCTCTTCGTTATATAGTGCTTACATTTCACATGCGTGGACTCTGTTGGGAACAAAGTGGGTGAATGGAGTTTCTTCGTGTTCTTCGTGTTCACTAATTTTCTTCGTGTTCACTAATTTGGGCAGTAAGTACACTTCCCACAATATACATCCTACACAAACCTTATTGTATGTGTACATGCCCTTTTCAAGAAAATGTCAGGAGGTGGCAGTGTTCTGGAGTCTCTGTCTCGTTACTGATTCTCCTCTATCCCTTGCTCACCTTTTCCAGACATCGCTCGTGGCTCCCATGATCAATGCAATTCACGTTTCCTGAATTCCACTGAAGATGTCAGTGTTCGCACTAATAACGTGACATTTTCTGGAGGCTATTTTACTGCGAAATGGTATAACTTTACTAGCCAAGGAAATGTTCGTGTAAACCCCACCACAAAACACCCAGGTTAGTACTGCTACTCAACGAAACATTCCATGCCACTACTGCCAACTGGCTACACCCAGGGTACAAAAACAAACTACTGGCAACACGCCGGATGGAACCTCGGCTCAAAAACTAGCGGAGTTAGAGCCCGTCGTCTTGCCGCATAAACTACGCCCACGCGTGTAGATGGGGAGACAGACGGTGCTGTGGATTCAGTTGCTGACACACGGAAGAGTGCCTATTGGATGGAACACATGAAACAAGACCCAGGGGAGCAACTGAGAGAGTTGGCGCCACAGACAGTCGTTCCGCCGTCCTCGTCGTTCTTTCGCCATTTCCTTCAGATAACGCTGCTGCATTCGGGACGGGGCCACCATGAATCCCAGATAACAGCTGGCAGAGTCTCTTGTTCCACTCTTTGTAGAACAACGTCAGAGAATTCCAGTGACTCCGCTGGGTAATTGCTGGGAGTGTCATGTACATGTCGCAGTACAACCAAATTACAGTTACCGAGGTTTCTTACTTTATATATATATATACAAGTACTCCGAAAGAAAGAAAGAAAAACACAAATTGGTAAGGCATTCGAGATCTAATCGAAAGGCGTGGAATCGGTCCCCACTCTGGGCGCGTGTTTTCTTGCTTTCTTTCTTGCGTAATTATAAAAAAAATATTGTAACGTCAATAACAGTAAAAAAATAGTGTAACCATTCCCCCATGCCTTCTTCGGCGTTGTACACTGCCGGCATTTATTTCTTTATTTCCTAATGAGTCCCTCATTTCCATACCATAATATCATGCGAAAGCTTAGCGAGGGCATTGATTCTGGCAGGCTTGATGCCAAGGTAGCATAAGAGGGTTTCCCGCCAGTTACACTTCTCAGCTAGTCATCAATGGCAGTATGAATCTGCACACAGCATTCTTTAAACAAACTGACAAACGAAAGAACAAACAAAGAATACGCGCGTACAAATCGTAGGACATGGGGAACCATATCAGTGAACAAAAAGGGATTTCAAAGTGACATTTCGAGTATAAGGGAGCAATGAAGAATATGGAAAAATATTTTACTCACAACACTAGACCGAATAGTGCTTAAAAAGAGAAATGATGTGATACAGCAAGATGTGCTGCATAAGAAGCACTGAAGCACACGGAAAAGTAACCTGCTGACAACGGTGAAGAACGAGGGATGAGCGTTTGTTTCTCCTTTAGAGGAATGTGTACAACAATGGCACTGCCCGTATGTGGTTTCTGCCACGAAAAAACGACGCAGAAATTACGCAGGACGGAATATTTTAAGTGTACCAGTTTTGTTCATCTATGTTCGGGGATAATATTTTACGCAGCGGTGAGTAGGAAGGTATTCAGTTGAACAATAGGCGAAGAATGAATCCAACTCCGTAAGTGACCTCGATGAAAAGCGGCTGCGTTGTGTTCAGAAAATATTTGAAGCAAATCAGATCCCTCTCAGCCAACCTAGAAGGGGATGCAAGAAGGGGCCATGAAGACGAAACAAATGTTTGGTTTATTTAAATGGCTGCCTCGTTAGAATCATTCCGATACAACTTTTAACGGGAACTTCATTTAGGAGAGGCTAAATAATTAAGGAAAAAAGACGGTTGCCATGCGACCCACTACACCACTTCCGTAACTAAATGTCATGCCAGCCAGCTCTGAGATTGACGGAGGCCGGCAGAAGCAAAGGCAAATTAGGCAGACCTGAATACCCTGCCGAAAGAGCTCTTTTTATCAAATGTATGGCAAATTTTTTTAAAGCATAATATTGTTGGGAGAAACAGTATACCTTACGAAAGTACACGTCAATATCGAAATGCCGATGTGTAGTGCTTTTGGTACAGCGCGCGGTATGCTTGGTTTGGCGGCACAACTCTGCGGGGTTTTGGGGTTGTCTCGGACAAGACTGACCCATTGACGCAAGCAATCGTGACCATATTTGTCGACCGAGCAGGACGTTTCACAAAACAAATATTTACTCCATGCACAAGCCAGGATTAAATGCGGTCAAAAACAAACCAAAGGCTGAAAACGGATTGTCGCCGTATGATGGCGCCATCAAAGTTCAGTAACGCTAAACAGGACTTCGCAATCGGCTCCGCAGGGGTCGGCTCCTGTGATGCCATTTAAGACGTAAACACACGCTAATCGGGAAAATAAGAAATAACCTAAGTGGATTATTTCTAAGTTATTAAATCACCGTTTGCACCCTCACAAGCGCTGGGGGCACTATAAAACACGAAATATTTCGACTTAAACAAACTTGTATGTTTTCTGCATGGCCCATTTATGTTCGCAGCAAAACAAACGCGGAAACCATGATATTGGTTGGCGCGTTTACCTACACATAATTGCCGTTGACATGAATGAGCTATTTAAAAAACTTTCCCCGAGGAAACCAAATATTCAGTGCAGTCTTCCCGTCCCGCTTTGCGTTTCTATAAATCAGGATTGAAACTGACGGAGCTGTTTGTATAACAAAGGCAATGCCATGATTCACCACATTATATGGGTATAAATGTGAGCGTTTTAAAGTTTCAGTGGGTCATTGGTATATCTTTACCAGTTTGTTAAGAAACTGGCGGGTAAAGGGCCAAACCATCGTAGCCTGAATAAAAGGCGGAATAGTTGGAGTTAGTCCAAAAACCCATCAATCCGACCCAAACTGCAGTCCTTTGAAAAACGTCCAATGGGTAAAAATTGATTGAAAGTTAGAATATTTGTACTAGATTGAAATAAAAACTGGGGGCAGGTTATTGTGGGGATTTTACACTGTAACAATCATGCAGGCATACAGGTAGAATATTATACTTAGGCCCGGACTTTCAGAGAAACAATAGAACCTCTCCTAATGATTAAAAAAAACGTCATTGCCGAAACGACATTTTTGAGCCTTTTTTCCACCGGGTATCACAGAATGGAATAATTTATACTTTTGATTACTAATACTGACTCTTTTCCCTCCAAAACCTAATGAATTCCCCCTTTAAATTGTCTCCTTTTTACAAGACGGACCATCTTTTTTCTGGAGGAGCGTTGCAGTGGTTGTGTTGCAGTGGCCACTAGAGTGTTTACAGATCTACTGGTATTTTTGTGTCTTCTACCCGATTTGACCCAAAATTCCTGTTACTTCTGCTACTTCTGGCCCTGCTCGATATTGGGGGTTTTCCATACTTTTTTCATCGTATGTGTGTGATACACAACATTTCTGTTTCCATGGCCGATGTTCTTTGTTATGTTATTTATTTTTATGAATAACTATGACTGTAGAGTGTATTTTAGGTCGTCTTCTTGCAACCTTATTAGGAAGATATTGTTATATTGCATTCAGTTCGAACATAACATCCTTACAATAGACCCGGGTCAATATTTGTGGAGCAGACCATACCATAAGGCAGTCGCAGAGCCCTAGTTTTCATACTATTGTATGAGCCTTGGAAAGAGTGCCTGCTGCCTAGAGGCGTAATTCCGCTTGCTGTATGGGGACCTAAGAAAATTTCCTCCAGCTGCAGGGAAAGTGTATTATACGTTACTACCGTGGCAGTTGATATATGCTGAACGGAGCCAATTGTGTTTGGCTGATTGTCTAGTAAAGTTGCCATCCGGGTGCTTTAGCCAATTCTGGTCGCCTGCATGCGGCGTAGTTAGTGCTATCCACTCTTGGCAGCCAATAATGATTTTCAGTGCAGGTTATCCAGTTGGCAACAGCGAGTGGCACGAAATCATTTCCTGCTTAGCAAGACGACAGTCTTTCGAATCGGGGTAGCACCATATCCAATGAAAAATTTCTGTTTCGTACCTACCAAGCTCGCGGTTGCACAAAAGATCACTCCATAGAGCCCCGTGCCACTCTTACACTCTCGCACGGCGTTACTCTATTTTGAACCTTTTTTGCACCAAGTCGTTTTTTGCATCAACACCAGGGTTGGCATTAAGGTAATCAATATCATGACAACACACATCATCAGAATAAGCTCAGCTTCATGTAGCAGTATTTTACGGTTAAAGTATGGTATGTCCTAAACCGCACGTCTTCTATCTAAAAGGCCACCGACGTTCTGCTGAGAGAGAAATGATCCCAGAACTGCTTGTTTGCTCCTTGGAAAAAACACATTTATTGTCTTAAGTAATTCGTTAACAAGGTAAAAAACTTCGAAATTGTGTGAAGCGGTACACCGATGATTGACCAGAGCATCACTGAAACATTTTGGAAGATACACCAAGGCAGTACCTTTTGCAAGGTATGCATTCAAATCGCAATTCCATGTCTGTGACATCATCTACTTTACAGAAAAGTGAGGATAGAAAAAACACAACAAAATACAATATACGCCAAACTGAAGCTGTGCCAAATATAAACTTTAGCTACTACTCATCACTCTTGCGCCTTGCAATATCCACTTTATGCAAAGGCACCAATGTGCATAAAAAGAAGGCGGATTGAACATCCATAGAATTTGTGGGTCATAAATCGTTTATTTAGAGAGTTATTGTGCTACCTTTCATTCGCCCTGTTATTCTTTAAGTATCCAAAGAGCATAATGTATCTAAATGTGTAATAATTTCTCAGCATTATCTCTACGCCATAAATATTTTGAACTAATGTTTTGCTCTGGATTAGAACAAAGTTGCTTCTGTTGCATCTGTAGCCGCTGCATCTGTGCCAAGTACGACTGGGTTATTGCTCAAAGTGAAACATAAATTGCAAGTATCAGACACCTTGAAAGACAGTAGAGCTTAGGACACCATATTATTGTGTAACAGAGCCATATCAATTTGGCATGTAATGGGAAAGCATGTCGCAGTCATTCTTTTCCACAGAGAAGCTTCACAACAACCATGTCGTAATGCTTTTTTGTTGTATAATACAAAGACAACCAACACGTGCATCGTGCTCTCACGAGAGTACGTATTGCATATTCTACCTTCCCAGCTAACATATTCGTTAATCAGGTGTTATGTATACTTCATGTGTGTACAATTGTTTTACATTGCATTTTAATTAACGAAAATTTTGTCTTACTCTGAAAATACAACGACAACAAAAAATTAAATATTTTTTGCACTTAGTCCAGATAGTTTAAATATACACACGAATCACGAGCGAGCTACAAAAGCAGGGCTATGTGAAATAAATTTCATTTAAGCCTATTATGAGACAAACTGTTTTCACATTAAAAACTACCCCTTTCATTTCTCATTAAAATGTACCAGAGTACACTATAACGGAAAAATATATAGCAATCCCATCAGCGCAGTCTTCACACAGCATATAACACCACAGACATGCTATCGCTCGAAGACCAAATGATTCTTTTAATTGAAAATATACACAACAAGAGCAATGTCACCATTTCTGGACGCATGCCCTTCGAGCTGCTAACCTTCATTATTCCACAGAAATACCTCCTAAATATTATACCACTTCCCCGATCATTTATTCCACCACAGGTATTTTCTAGTAAATAAATAGCTGGAGTCATTTATGTGCTAAACACAGAAGGTCGCATAAGCCTTGCGGTGTGCTTGTAGGCGCTGGCATTGCTCAAATGCCTTGTTTATGTTCGTGCCCACTTCGCTCTCCTCAGCACAACTCCGCTCCTTTTGTACAGAGCTTCTATCATGAGAAAGGAGACATGGCAAAGAACAAACAGCGGCGGCCACATCGACAAACGTAAAGGAAAGCCAGCGGCTTTGTTTGTATTATATTGGGGCGCGTTGCATTGTAATGTAATCAATTAGCACCGGCGTTCTCTGCACTTCTGGGGAAGGAGAACGCTCACGAAACAGCTCGAGACCTAACCTTCCGAGACTGCCCAGAAATACCTGAGACATGATTCCGCACTGGGTGTAGGGACAACCTCACCACCTGTAGGGCACATTGATAAAACCGATTAGACATTGCACCTTGAGAATGTAACAGTCAGCAGCGTGGTGTCTGTCCACTTCATTCCTACACACTCCAGAACCCAATAACACCGGCGGCCATTGTTACACCGGTGTCCATGAAAATACGTGTAAAATATTTTGATCCAGAAGTTATGGAGCCTATTCAACAATAACATTCAAATGCTAGGCGTTACTTTCTCGGAGATGTGAGAGAGCAGCAGCTCAGTTCACACCCGGACGATGAATTCCGGGCCTTCGAGATTGCCGAATACGGCGCCAGTGCCTGGCCACTGTCTCACCAGAGAAAAAAGAGATGGACAAAGGTGTCCCTATTCAAGTGTTCTCTCAAAGTTGTACATGCACTAAATATTTTCTATCGTGCTGGTACTACCCAAGATATTCTTAGAAATCGCTGAGTGGCACCACATGTTCAGTCATCTACCAAGTCAGTAGCGGGAATGTCCGCACGCGCTTGGGTTGTGGTGCGCGAATGCAAGTATGCTTCATAGGTTCGCACAAGTTGGGATGGCCGGAGAAGTATCAAGCTGTCTCATACTTAAAGAAGCCTTTTTACCATCTTGCGCTCTACGGAGGGTAGACGGTTGTCTGCAGACTATTGGAGAGGGAACTTCCATCTACCCTATTCTGGTTTTATGTGGCACCGCGACTTAGACAGCCAATAATTTGAAGTTTTGCGACCGATGACCACAGTTTCTGAGGAGCACGTGCGTTAGAAACCCGGTCGCTTTCAGGTTGAAGCACGATAGAACAGCGCCGGGGGTGGCGCTACTAAGCCCAAAGTTTTGGGATCACTGTGGGTTCATAACAGCGTTTTCTGCAAGCGAGGTCGGAAGCACAAACACAACTCGGCGGACATCTTGCTATACGTTGCACATATTCATGGAGTCCAAAACCATTCGTTGAAATTTTTCCTCAAGGTACAAGGCGCACATCGAGAACATTACACTAGGTAAGAACCTCTTTTGGAAACCTACTTTTACACTTGTTTATACTTACACTATCCTGTATCCGGCTAAATTATAAGGCATAACTGCAGGCTAGCAAATGATTTCTTGATGATGTTACGTTGCGCCATGCCGTAGGTACCTCTATTCATGTCTAATATTATACTATTGATTGCCATAATCGTATAAAACAGTGCTTAGAATGCGAGTATACAAAAACAGTTGGCCACGAGCATTAAATTATAAATGACGTGGCCGCTAATATACATTTCAAGCTCAATTTGATCAACCATCTACTTACTTCAGACGCAACAAGGTTTCCAGTTTGAAGCTTATTTGAGACATGTTAGTTAGATTGCTGAGGAGGAGGGAAAAAAGCCGCAGTTAAGCGGCTCGACAACGCTTTCTTCCCTTGAGCTACATCGGCAATAAGGGTACCGAACAACAGGTAAAAGAAACAAAACAGCAACGCAGTGTTTGGTGTATTCAAATACAGTTGAATAGTTCTACATAGCCCGTGTACCATTAAAATATTCCTACAGAAGAATTTAACAGAAATATATACAACACAAGTGGTATCAAAATATGGCAAAGACAATGGCAGAGGTAGGGTAAGCGAAAAAACAAGTGGACTACTAAACGGTAGGAAACCAAAGTAATACATTGCATAAAAACACCTTCTGAAAAGAACGTTTTTATCTCTCAGTCGGAGAGCAAACAGTCACAAGTATTGGGGATACCAAAAAGGTTAAGCAGATTACGCAGCGCATAATTTAGCGCTAGAAATCTGTAATTAGTCCGTGAGCGAGGCGTGTACAAGCGTTCATGATGACCTGTTTGATGGGAGTGCGTGTTCTTTCGTAAAAATGCGCTCGACGTTCGGATAATGATTTCTACAGTTGAAGCAGGTGGAAACCACAGAAAGAAGAGTGTTTAATCATGTTGCAGTTTGAGTACAAGTTGTCGAAAGAAGAAGTACAGACAAACGCTTCTATAACGAAGCGTGCGGGACCGTGGTAATTGTTCGTTATACACGTCACTTCGCTATATGCGTCGCGCACTAAGTTGGCACCCTATAAAGCAGGTAAGCATATACAAGAAGCAGGAGTTTATTCAATCTTACAAGAAGATGGAGGTTACAAAGCAAAATTATACAGACGAGGGTCCCATACTCGAGACTGCACCAGGCTCATCGGGTAAATATTACATAGAAGAATAAAACACAGTGAAAGCCGCTATAATCTTATTATACAGTGGTATATTATAGAGCTATATGCATTGCAGAGTAGTAATATAGATTATAAAAAAAATATTGACAATATAGCAATACAAAATAAGTAGTATATTTAGGGCGGACTCGAAGGGGAGAAAAAAAGGACAAATAGAATAACAGGAAACGCAATAATATATACGAAAACTATAGTAATATTCAAGAGAACACTAAGCAATTTTCACGAGATAGAAAACACTACACCGCGCATCTACGTGAAATTTCTAAACACCCTATGCCACAAGAAACAAAAGCAGGCATAAATACAGTCACTCAGTATGAGAAAACACGATGAAGCAAAGAAGAAAAGAAGGAATTAAAGTGAAATGTAACATAAATTCATAAAAACCGAGTGCAGCACTACAAACATACATTCAGCGAGAAAAAACAATACGCAAAAGTGCAACGAATATTACTCAAAAATACACAAAAATGTCACTATGACTGTTATGTACCATTAAGCACTCTAGAAGAAACTTTTTATGAAGCCTTTTAAATGATGATAAAGATGATAGAGCTTCAATTTCATCGGGCAGGCTGCTGAACTAACTGAACAGGCTGCTGAACAGGCTGCTAACTGAAAAATGCGAATGCATTTTACCGTAGTTAGTGTAATAAAGTAAGCAAATAATTAGAATTATCCGCGAGCCTATATGTTTATTTACATCATATTTTATACCAATAGGCGAAAAAAAAGTCAACAATTTTCTTCTGCACAGTAGTATGACGTAATGAATGCACAACCACCACCGACCTGATGCTATCGAGGTTCACGGCATGCTGCGGCGCGAGGTCAGGGAGTCACGAGATATATATCTGTAGCGCGTCAAATCCCGCTATCGCTTCGCGGGAAGTCATAACACTTGGATCCTCTGCAAGCTATTCATCGCTACTCGCCTGGTCATTTGCGGCGTCCCTTTTCTCTATGATGGCCTCCACGATGTCGTCAGTTGTAAGGTCAGAGCAAATATGTCCTGGTCGTCCTCCGAGACGTAATCGTCGGCCGTCACAACCAATGCGGCGTCGCAACACGCACTGTACGTGTTTATGAACTCCTGCAGCTCCGTGGCCGAAATGGGCGACTCACGATCGTCGGTACATCTATCGGCTGCGTCGACAGCTTCAGTGAAGCCAGCACTGCACCAGCAATTGCGCACACCGTCGGCGGGCACCTTCCACCATGCGCCGGTAAGCATTTCAATGGCCTGGCAGACGTTGATCCTAGTTGGCCCTTCAATGTTGTGTTGGAGGTTGAGCAGAATTCGCTGCAGCATCATCGTGCGGTAGCGGGCTTTAACGGACCGTATGATCCCTTGCTCCAATGGCTGCAGCAGCGACGTGCTATTCGGCGGCAGAAAAATCACTTCCACGTGATTTAGCACCGGGATCTTGTTGTGTGCGGCGCAGTTGTCGATGAGAAGAGCAATCTTGCGATTCTGAAGGCGCATTTTTTTCTCCAGTTTCAAAATCCAGGTTTGGAAAAAGTCCGCCGTCATCCAGGCCCTTTTGTTTGCAACATAATCTGCTGGAAGGCTACGCACGCCCTTAAAGCATCGTGGCTTTGCTGACTTCCCAATCACTAGCGGCTTCACATTTTCAGTCCCTGCTGCATTGCAGCAGAGCAGCACAGTCTGACGTTGCTTGGACTTTTCTCCCTTTGCAGCGATCTGTTTTCTCGCACAGGGTCTTCTAAGGTAGCAACTCATAAAAAAGAGCAGTTTCGTCGGCATTAAATGTGTCTTCCGGCCTGTACTCGTGCAGCACTCTCAGCAGTTCAGACTCACGAAAATTGTCGGCGAGATCGTGCGGTACGTCGGCCTCTTCGCCAGCCACAGTCTTGAAAAGAATGCGATGTCGTTGTTTAAAGCTTCTCAGCCAGCCGCTCGTCGCTTTGAAGTCCGCTTCATCCACGCCTAGGGCGAAGGCAAACTGTTTGGCCTTCTGACACAGCAACGGCTCGCTGACAGGAATCTTCCTTGCACATACATCGGCAAAACACGTGTAGACGTGGTCGCA
Organism: Haemaphysalis longicornis; assembly: GCF_048455015.1. Lineage (NCBI taxonomy): Eukaryota > Metazoa > Arthropoda > Arachnida > Ixodida > Ixodidae > Haemaphysalis > Haemaphysalis longicornis. The sequence continues at coordinate 34,978,400 of NW_027526233.1, read as the reverse complement.
CGGACCCCCTTCCTTGACGGGTCCGTTTTATGTTGTGCCACTTGTTCCTGTATCTTTTCTTTGTCCTTAAGGAACGTCCACAAGATCGATGCGGTGATACCGTACTCCTCGGATACGTCGTTTTTTTTCCGGCCGCTCTGCACGGCACTGATGATTTTCATCTTCTCATCGAAGCTGAATTGTCGTCGCTTTTTAGTCCCTGCACCTTCACCTGCACTCATCGCGATTCCAAGACGTTGCAACACGAACACGACGCAATCGAACAACCACGCTACAGACCAGATCAGGAACAGACTCGCTTTTCTCCGCAATCAGTCAGTGCGCGCATGCGCACACTTAGCTAACTCTTCTTACGCCGTTTTTCTGCTGCTGCCTCCCCAAGACTAGCACGAAAACTCTCCTCCAAATCGTTATTGCCCTTTGTCCCTTCCTTCTCGCAAACGCCCTGTCATTCTAAAAAAAATGTGAAATAGGTACACGTTTCATCCCAAATTTGCACACCGATCGCCCTTTTCCTTCTTTCTTCTCGCTAAAAAAGTGCAAGTGCTCCGGGAACAGCAGAACAGCCAGTCCGGACTTGGGACCACGCCGACGTACCGTGCCTGTTTTGGGCCATTTCTCATTTCATTTATTACACTGTAGACCCTGCTGCGACGACGAAACTCGCTCCAGACTGCTTTTCCGCCGGCAGGAAAACAGTGAAGCCACCCAACCTGGAAGTTAAGAGGCGACGCGGAAAATGTTTCTCGATGTCTTCCGCGCTCCTATTTTGTCTATTCGGCGTCTGTCGACACAAGAAAGGCCGAAGGTACAGCTGGTTCAGCTCCAGGCCAACGCCTTAAAAAGAGCGAGTAACAGCAGTAGGGCCATGCCGCCATTCTGTGCAGGCGTTTGCGCTGCCGCAATGATTGTGTTCTTCGCCCCGAGGGCCGAAGGCGCAATTAGGTGAACCGTCCCCTCTCTGGCTGCGTAAAAGGAAAAATGGGGGCAACCCGGGGAGGAGTTTAGTGGGAGGAAACAGGAGCCCTCGCTTACGCCCGCTGCCTGGAAAATATTTCGGAAGGACGGGGAAAGAGGGGGGGGGGTCGAACTCCCTCCTCCCGCTGGCTACATCTCTGAGAAGCAGTGCCGCGGCATTATCGCCCTTTTTTATTTTTGTGGTTCTTTAAAAGATAGCCCGGGGTGACCTTGGTCTGGCCATTGCATTAGCGAGTGCCATCGGCGGCCGCAGCGGGCCACGGCGACGCAGCCCGGTTGCTCGGATTCGGTTCGCTGCTGCGCGTTACCACGTGTGCGGTTAGCCGTATTCGTTATCAAACAACAATTCAGCGATTGGGAACGCATGATTTCCTTCGTTAAACAGGCAAATTCGCTGTAGTGGTATTCGCTGTAGTGGCGTTCACAATACATAGGAAACACCAGAATCTGGCCAGGCCATATGGCATGCTTCATTGTACAGGTCATTTCGTAGTGGAAGCGTTCGTTGTAGCGGCGTTTGACTGTAAGTTTAATTATGTTATATTTGGAGTACGAGTTGTCGAAAGACGAAGGGCCCGTTTGCTACGGATTTCAAACCGCCGTTCTGTAACACCGAAAGTTTACTAATATTGGTTGCAGTGGTGCTACCCCTGAATAAAGTGCAGTATCTCATATTTGACTCAAATATTGCAAAGCACAAAAGATGCTTTGTTTTCACGGCCGCGTGTGTCGCAACTTCCTAAGTATTCCCACAGTACGAGAGAGTTTAGTGCGTGGTGCTCGAAATGAGCAACGCACAGCATAAACTCACTAAAGGAAACGTCCGGAGATTTAACTTGATTGGTGTTTTGTAACTCGTTAGTCCCCAGGGAATAATTTCGTTGTAGTTCAATTGTCCCTGCTGTGATTACTCGCTGCACTATAGCTTCTTTCTACGACATTTCTCGCCCAGAAGTGGCGGGAACCCCTCAAGTTAGGAGAGCTCTTTCAGCATAATGCGGTCGTGCAGAGTGTGCAATTTGTCGCGTTCTTGTTTTTCTTGTTGTTGTATAGTTCTTTTAATGTCCGCGGTGTTTCTTCGTGGTTTCAGCTCTGCTCTGGGATAATATTTGGTGCAGCGTTGAGTAGTAAGGTATACAGTTGAAGAATAAGCGCAGAATGAGCCCAACTCCGCCAGCGAGCTCCGTGGACAAAGGCTGCGTTGTGTTCAGAAAAGACGTGAAGCACGTTATATCCTTCTTCAGCCAATCTACAAGAAATGCTTAGAAAGGACATGAAGACAAAACACAAGATTCCTTTATTTAAAGATTGCCTCGTTAAAATCATACTGACAAGACTTTTATCATGAACTTCGCTCAAATGAGCTATATAATGAAGGGAAACAATAGTTGCCATTCGACACACCATACCATTTCCTGCAACAGAATGTCACTCCAGCCAGCTTTGCGATTGGCGGAGGCCGGCACAACATAGGCAAATTAGGCAGATCTTATTGCCTTTCCGAAAGAGCAATTTTCGGTGAAATGTATGGCACATACTTTTTAAAGCAGTAATACTAAAGAAATAAACGGTGCATCTTACAAAAACAGACCTAAACACCGAAGAACCTATTCATACTGCTGCTGGTATTGCGCGCAGTATGCTTGGTTTGGCTGCACATGACTGCTTGGGCTTTGGGGTTGCCTCAGACGACACTGACCGATTACCGCAAGCAACGCTGGCTTACGCGACCATATTTGCCGACCGAGCAAATGTTTCACAAAACCAAAATTTTCTCCTTGAAAAAGGAAGGTTTAAATACGGTCAAAAACAAACCAAAGGCGAAAAACGGATTGTCGCGGTATGATGGCGCCATCTAAGTTCAGTAATGGTAAACAAGGCTTCGCTATCGGCGGCGCAGCGGTCGGCCCTTGTGATGCCTTTGACGACTACGAAAACACGATTTGGCGGAAAAATTAGACATTTAACGTAGCTGGACTAATTATTCACTGACTAAAACATCGTTAGCAACTGCATATGCACTGGGGAACTATAAAACACGACATTTTTTGACTAAAACAAAATTGTATTTTGTCTGCATTACTCTTTGAAGTACGCAGCCAAAACGCACGCGGCAACATTTCAAGCGAGTGGCGTGTCCACTTTGTTATAATTGCAGTTAAAATGAATGAGCTATTTAAAAACCTTCGCCTACGGAAACCATATATTAGGTGCAGTCTTCCCGGTCCCCGAGTGCGTTTTTATCAATCCGCATTGAAACTGACTGAGCTTTTTCTATGTCGAATGCACTGCCATGAGTAACCACACTATATAGCGATACCTTTGAGCATTCTAACATTTCAGTTTGTAATTATTACATATTTTACAGTTTGTTGTGAAATGGGATGTTAAAGGGACAATGCGTCGTAACCTCAATAAAAGGCGGAATATTTGGACTTACTCAAAAAACCTATCCCTGAGACCCCACCTGCTGTCAAATAGAAAAAAAGAGCAATGGGTTACATTTGACTGCAAGTTACAAGAGTTTTTGTAAAGTGAAATAAAAAAAGGGTCAGGGTACTGAGGGGATTTCACACTATAACACCCATGCAGACATAAAGCTACCATTATTATGCCTAGGCTGCGGACTTTCACAGAAACAGATAAAAACTGTCCAAACGATTCAAAAGGTGTCATTGCAAAAACAACACTTTCGAGCCTATTTTTAACCAGGCATCAGAGAAAGGATTAATTTGCACTTTTGGATACTAATGCTGACTTATTTCCCTCGACAACCTAATGTATTCCCTCTTTAAAATATATCTCCTTTTTACGTGAGGGAAACTCTTGTTTTAGGAGCAGCGTTATTAACAAAGTTGCCACTACAGTGTCTACTTGTATTTTTGTGTCTTCTACCCCATTTGATCCAAAATTCCTCTTAGTTTTGCTGGTGTTGGCCCCGCTCAAAATTGTGGGCTTTTCATTATTTTTTACGTCGGTAATGCGCTATACGCAAGATTTATGTTTCCAGGTCCTATGTATATTGTTATATTATTTATTATTATGAATACCTAAGACTCGGGGAGTGTATTTAGTGTCTTATTGCAACGTAATTAAGCATATATGGATATAGTGCATTTATCATCATCATCATCACCAGCAGCCTGTCTACGCCCACTGCAGGGCAAAGGCCTCTCCCATTATTCTCCACTTACCTCAGTCCTGTGCCAACTGTGACCAATTTATCCCCGCCAACTTCTTGATCTCATCAGTCCATCTATTGCATCTGCCCATCTATTGCATTAAGTTTGACCAAATGTCTGTACAATAGATCCTGGTCAATATTTGTGGACGAGACCATACCACAAGGCCAGCGGAGAGCACTTCTTCTCCAACTATTGTATAAGCTCTGGAAACAGTGCATGCTGCTTAGAGGGGTCATTTCACTTGCCATATGGGAGAGCTAAAGAGGCTTCTGCCAGCTTCATGGAAAGTGAATTGTACGTTAAAGCCGTGGCAGTTGATATACGCTTGCGGGAGGCAGTTGTGTTTGGCTGCTTGGCTAGTAAAATTGCTATCCGGGTACTTTAGTCAATTGCGGTTTCCTGCATGCGGCAAGGTTAGTGCTGTGTACTCTTGGCAGCCACTAGTATTCTTCAGTGCAGGCTATCCAGTTGCCAACCTTGCGTGGCAACACGAGCCTTTTTAATTGGCGGAGATCCATATCCAATGAGAAATTTTGCGTTCGCTGCCTACTTAACTCGCGTTTGCAGAAAATGCCACCCCATAAACCCCCGGGTCACCCTTACACTCTCGAATCGTCGTTGTTCCATTTTATACTTTTTTGGCACCAATTTTTTTTCCATCAATACCAGAGTTCGCATTAAGGCAATCAATAGAATGACAAGACGTATCTACAGATTGAGCTCAGCTCAGGTCACCGTATTTCTCGAATAGAGCAGGGTGTGCCCTACACCGAACGTCCTCTATGTAAAATACCAGCGACGTTCTGCTGAGAGTTAAATGAGCTCTGAACTGCTTGCTTGCTCCTTGAAAGGAACTCATTTATTGTCTCAATTGATTCATCAACCAGGAAAAAAACTTCCACATTGTGTGAAGCGGTACACCGATGATTCAACGGAGCACCACTGAAACATTTTGGAAGATACATCTTGGCAGTACATTTTACAAGTCATGTATATAATTCGCAATTGTATTTTTGTGACAACAGCTACTTTATAAATAGGTGAGGATAGAAAAAACACCTGAAAATTCAATACACCCGTAAACCTAAGCTACTAATCAGCACTCGGGTGTATGTCAATATGCACTTTATGCAAACACACTAGTGTGCATAGAAAGAAGCGGCTGGAAGGTCCATAGCACTTTTTGGCACTTAATGGTAAATGTGCATTCAAGCGGTTCGCTTCAACGAGGAATTTACGGTGTGATCTTGCTGCATTTCGTCACCCGGTTATGCTATGTGTGCCCAGACAGAAGTAACATTATCTATATGTGTATTAGTCCCCGAGCTTTATCTCTATATTATCTCTATCTTTATCTCTCTATATTATTTGCACTCACTTTTTTCTCTGAATTAGAAAGAATTACTCATACCCGCTTCGTCTGTACCAATTAGGAACGGGTTGTTGTTAAAAGTGAAACATAGATGACAAGTATCAGATGCCTTGATTAACAGTAGAGCATAGGGAACCATAATAATGGTTAACGGAGCCATATCAATTCAGCATTTATTGGGTCACATGTCGCAATCATCCGTTTCCCAGAAAGGCTTCACAACTACCATGCCGTCATGCGTATTGTGGTATGACATAAACACGACCCTACACGCACGGCGCACCTTGAGCAATCTTGCTGACGCTATTGACGACACCGCGGACCCTGAGCCCCTATACCCACGCTATAACCGACCGTGGTAATGCGTTTTAAGGTCAAGGGTAGAAACCTCAAATGGTGGCCGTCAGAGCCCAGGTCAAGCTCCAGCGAGTGGCGTCTCTGTCCGTTTACCAGGAAGGAAGCTCCGGCACCTCTTCAGTTATCAGGGTAAGGCTAACGAAGAAAGAACCCCCGTTTCCTTGCTTTATATTCTATTTTGTAAACCCCTGCCGAACCGTGATCGGTCCTTCAAAAGGGGCGGCACAGAAGTTTCATTACCATCTCTTTCAACAACTGTCTTTTCGACAACCGTGGAAAACTATTCTCGTTTCCTTGTTATTGAATCTCTTGACACAGCCCACCCTCTTGCTTCACAATCAGTATTTTTGATTACAAAATACCTTGACGGAATAACTGGGGAATCCTACAATGCCAAAAACAATGCACTTGTGAAGTCGTTGCGAATGTAAAAAATCAGCAGCAGGCAACCACACTTCTTGCTCAGAAGGAAACAGTCGAGCTGGACATCAGTGTCACACCCCACCGCAACCTGAATAGCTTGAAGGGTGTGATCTTTGAGCCAGATATCCAAACAAGATAGATGCGACTTTCATGAAGGTTTAAAGGATCAGGGCGTCACAGCCATGCGCCGCATACGATGCGCCGGGATGATAAGATAATCCCCACGAAACATATTAACCTGACAATCAACCCCTCCTTGATTCCTGAACATATCAACGCAAGCTTCATCCGATGCTGCTTTCGTCATAACATTCCAAACCCGCACCGCTGCTTCGGAAGTGCCAGCAGTTAGGGCACGGAACCAACTCCTGCCGTGGCCGTCTGACCTGCGCAAAGTGCGTCAGCATGATCACCCATTTGACAATTGTCCATTATTAAACCTCACCTGCGCCAACTGCCATGAACCCCAGGCCACCTACTGTCGAAAATGTGAGATGTTTACGCAGGAGAAGTTGATCATAAATATGAAGGTAACTGAAACCTTCACTTCCGAGAGGCTCGAAAAAGGTTCACCTCTTTCCCCTTCCGGAGGTACGCCGACGCAGCTAGCCGGGGGACGCAGTGGTGTCTGGTTTCGGCGGGGACCCAGTACCGAGAGTCGGACTTGGTTCCGCCTCCTCAGGCAGCCCAACCAGTGACCATACCCCTTGCTGAGGCAGCAGCGGTTGTGGTGCAAATTGCCTCTGTTGATACCGATGCCGCTCCCGTCCCAGCCACCCATCCTCCAGTGCGCTGGATGGTGCCGAGGGCCCCATGGGCGCGGCCCGTCGGCCGCCTCACTACTATCTGACGAGAAGACGCGGATGTCGGGCCGTTCCTGCCTCTAACGCAGCGCAAGGAGCGGCCTCCGACTTACAAGCTTACAAAAAGGTCAAAAAACCCAATTCCAGAGTCCAGGTCTCCAAAGACAACACGTAAACGGGCACACTCCAGGAGCTCTCATAGTCATCATCATCCTCATCACCAGCCTATCTACGCCCACTGCAGGGCAAAGGCCTCTCCCATTCTTCTCTAATTACCTCGGTAGGCTTTCATAGTAAATATCGGTAACACAAGACATTATAAAATAAAACTGTAGAGGCTTTATAAATCTTGCTGATGCGTACGATATACTGCACTCCAAACAGCAAAGTGTCCTGTGTCTACAAGAAACACATTTATAATGCAAACAAATTTCTCAAATAGGTACAAGGTATTCAGAAAGACAGGTTTGGCTGCACACACTCTTCGGATGGTGTGCCCAATGTTGCCCGGAAATCTGTAGCATGCCAACCTCTCTCTTCAAACACTGTCCTTGAGGCTGTAGCAATCCGTACGAAATTATTCATTAGGCGGATAACGGTATGCTCCATTTACATCCCTCCTGATTTTACACTTCTGAGCTCTGATTTCGAGGCACTGGTTAACCAGGTACCCGAACCATACATTCTGGCAGGCGAACATATTGCACACAATTCTCTTTGGGTCTCCTCACGAATGGACTCCCGAGGTCGCCTGATGAAGATGTTTCTTACTTCCTCGGGAGCATTCCTTTTCTACCAAAAACAGCCTACATACCATAACGTAAGGCAAAATACATACTCATATGTTGACTTGGCTATATGTTCCGAAGTTCTCTTTCCATGTCTTGAGTGGGGCGTGGGCACGGACATATACGGTAGTGACCACTTCCCCAACTCACTAACATATATAAGTAAAGGCCCATACAGTCCATCTTTCCAAAACAGGTTCAATGAAGCAAGAGCTAACTGGAGTACATTTACAGAGACGTCTAAACTACCAAACAGAGCCATAGCACACTTACACGGGGAGGAAGCCGAACGACTACTCACGGCGCACATTGTCGACACCAGCTAGCACTAACCAGCCCGACCAACTGTTACACCAACTAGCCCGACATCAAGCTTTACTTATCTTCATCTCGACGCCACCGAAAAGACCGTTCCCCAGGCCTCCCGGGCACATACAAACCGAGGAGGACCTGGAGGAGCCAGCACTTTAGGCGGGCGCGAGAGGCCGAGAACAAGGCATGGGCTGTGCGTCGTCGCTAACCCACACCGAACAACCTCTTTTCCTTTAAACGGGCAAAGGGGCTTCGGTAGCGCGTGCGCAGTGAGGCAAAAGCGAGAGTTGGCGCGGCTTCCCCAGATTCATAAACTCATACAAAGACACACAACAGGGATGGACAAGAATACGGGAACTCAATGGATATCAGACACATAGCCTGTCCTTGGTTAGTACAACAGGGGATACACTGGAAGACCAGGCTAACGCACTTGCTCAACAGTTCCAGCAAGTGTCCATTTAGGCACACTACACTAACACTTTCATGATACACAAACAATCGGCCGAAAAGAAGCCTATACTAGATAACACTTGGTCAACCTCTTCTTTTAACTACGAGTTTTCGCCTTATGAGCTGAGGGTCGCTCTGAGCAATTGAAAACCCTCAGCACCAGGTCCAGGCAACATCACATATACAAAGGTACAACACCTACACTCAGACATATTCTAACACTCCTGCACCTATATAACAAGATATGGCTTTCAGGGCAAATTACAAACTCTTAGAAGGAGGCTATAGTTGTAGCCTCCTTCCAAGAGCTTGTAGCACCCTTCCTTTCCCACTAGCTATCGAACAATTGCCCTGACCAGCTGCCTGTGCAAACTTAACCGGAAGATAATAAAGCGGAGGCTTGTATACTTTCTGGAGAGCTGCCAGGCTGGTTTTAGGGTTGGCGATCTACCAACGATCAACTTGTTTCATTGAAATCGTTCATAAAAGTTGCTTATGTACATAAGCAGTTCTGCCTTACAGTATTTGTTGATCTGGAAAAGGCTTACGACACAGCCTGGTGATGTGGCATCCCTAACAACCTACACTGCTTTGGTGTGTAAGGTAACATGTTAAACACCATTTCTAGTAACATGTCCACGAAGAAATTTCGAGTTAAGGCTGGGTCATCTCTCCGGGATACATGTGCAGAAAAATGGTGTGCCGCAAGACAGAGTTTTAATCTGCACATTGTTTATAGTTGGAATGAGCTCCTTCCGAAAGGCACTGCCCCCATTCATTTCCTGTTCCAGCTACGTAGACCTGTCCATTTGCGAACGCAGAGTTCATCCCACAAACGCGAGATTAAGAAGGACCCTGAGATTACCCTTCATCAAGCATATATTCCTGCAAGAAAGGAGCACAAGTTTTTAGGTGTCATTTTTCATAAAAATCTCACGTTCGTCCCATAAATAAAAACCTAAACATAAATGGCTCAAAACACTAAGCATTCTCAAGGTACTCTCCCACCAATCCTACTGTGCAGAGAAAGAACTGCTTCTGGGCATCTTTACCGTATTGATAGGGTCTCGCTTGGATTACGGAAGTGTTATCTATGGGTCGGCCACGAAAACTGCACTAAAAATGCTCCACCCAGTGCTGCACTTGGGGTTTCCCCTCTCGTGTGGTGCCTTCCACACAAGTCTTGTCCAAAGCGTGTATGTGGAATGCGACAAATGGTGCGTACACCACCAGCGAACATATGTTGAGTTCTTATATGCTTGTAAAATACCATCAATCGATAACCATCATTTTAAACCTGGTTTATGGAAGCATCCACGTCACAGCTCTTTTTAAATTGCCCATCTTTTTTCTGTGCGTTTCTTACTTAGGGTGAGAGGGGAACTTCGGTACTGTCGACGACCTTTTAAGACACCTTCACAACATCTACCATTGACTTTATAGACTCTGGCAATTTCGCCCTGTATTGTGTGACCTGTCGTTTACACAATAACAGAAAAACAGGGTACAGCAAATAGCTATTTTAGCTCATTTTCCGATCTGCAGCAAAACTACCAGGCTGCAGTATTTTTTAGCGAAGCATCGAAAATTCCCATCGCAAAGTCTTGTGCTGCGCACCGACCCAACGTTACGGCCTCTACATCTATGCATGTAAATTCGAGCATCTTCACGGCGGAAGCATATGGCAATTTTTTGTTGCTAGTAATACGGTTTAACAACACATTCAAAAGTCAATCATCTACAAAGATTCACTCAGCGTCATACGTGCATTATCCTCCTAAAGCGTTCTAAAAATAACGTCATCAAGCTAGTTTTTAAGACTTTATTGTCAGCGTATAGCAAAAACTCAATGTGTATATATGTTGGATACGAGGTCCCTGTGGTATTGCAGGAAATGAGGCTGCGGACCAAATGGCCGCCGCAGCGGCACACACGAACACAAAGGACATAATAAAAATACCCTAAACCGACCTCAAGCCGTACATAACACAACACCTTTGCAGAACCTAGCAAGCCGACTGGAGTACACAGACAATCAACAAGTTACACATAAAAAACCATACCTAGGACCATACACTACGGAAATTGCCCAAAAGATTTATCGAATTGCCCTAGCTGGATTGCGTATGGGCCGCACACATGCGACACACTCCCACCTGCTCACTGCTTCTCCAAGACCCTTGTGTAGCAGGTGTGGGGAGGACCTATCCGTAATGCAAACTCTCATTAAATGCAGAGCACTACAGAGAGCAAGACGGAAACATTTCCCACGACTATACAGGCGACATACCACTACACCCAGCACTGTTTGGAGCTGATCAATCTATGATCCCTCTACTACGCACTTTACGTTTCTTAGCGAAATCAAATTTTTACAGCTCATTTCCTATCGCTTGCATTTCGTGCAAATTTTTCACGTCCTGCACTATTACACCCTGGCCTTTTACATTAGCAGTGCTCATTGTAGTGAAGGGACAGTGCAGTGTGGTGGCCTATCCGCCGTACCAGAGGTGTAGCGCTGGACGAAGGCAACGGGAAAACAGTGAAGTGATGGAAGGGGCTCGGGAGTGGTCGGGCAAGACTACACCATACGGTGCTCTCGTGGTGTAGGCCCGAGGTCCGTCGCTGACGCTTCCTTCGACGTTTCCGTCCGTCGCGGTGTAGACCTGACGACAGCCCTGGACACCGCCATGTTCTTCGCCGGGTTGAACGTTTAACAGAACGTCTAGTAGAGGCAACTCGGCACATACGTCTCGTCGGCTCTGCGGACAGACTGCCACCTCGCGTCTACTCACCGAGGTGACCGGTCCGTCCCGGGCCCCCTCCATCCATCGTGCCCGCCTGAGCGGACGTTAGTGGACCGGTTCCTCGCCAGTCTTCCGTGAGCCTTCTGAATATTATCTTTCCCATTTGAATACCTACCCGTTTGGATTGCCTGTTGAATACAACGCATGTGTTTGTGTAGACAGTAGTACGGCTCATTGCTCTGCACGCGGTCCAGCCCGACATTCTTGACAAAAGTTGCGAGCCTGAAGGATTCGCGTGTTACCACTAGAGAGGAGTCCGGTTGCTGTTAGCCATACAACCACGCAAACATTCCAACATGTATATAGCCGGCTTGGAAAGAATAATGAAGGCGGGGCAAGACTTGGACCTCACAGGTGCAGCCCTCAGCAACTACTTCGACACGGAGAAGAGAAGCTGAAAAGGGAGGTATCGTTGAGTAGGGAGGCGAGGCGACACGGTGTTGATGTTGCCCTATTGAGAGACGATGGTGGGCACAAAGATGTGATCCTGAAAAAATGGCAGCAATAAAAAGAGGAAGTGAAAGGGAGGCGCTCAGAGAGTATGAGGAAAGGAAGGACGCGGATGAAAGAAAGATTGCCGTCCAGAACAAGGAACTTGTCGCGCTCGAATTGCGCCTATGCCTCGCTCGTACTGCGGACATATCGCGTAACCCCGTACAGGTGCCCTGCGCCGCCTCTATTCCCCCTGCTAATTGCTCAGTGCCTCTTCAGCGAGAGCTTGGTTTCCAAGTACCACAGACTAATGACGACAACGCGCAAGGTACTGAGGAAGACAACCCACCAGGTTCGAATATTCTCGAAGCGTACTAAAACAGCGGCCCAGAAGTCAATATTCCCAAAGGACTCGCCGCCGCCAAAGAGGCATTTTCGCGCTCCCAAAAGAGACAGCGGAAACAAAAGAGCCAGAAGCTGACTGCAACGCATTCGGCCTCGAAAACATCGGACTGCGCCCCGAATTGCCGCACATCCCCGCAGCGACAGTTCCATTTGATTTCCAACCATATCGAGAATCGGTGTTTCCGGAAGTACATCAGAAGAAGCAAACAACACGTAACGCGTGGAACTAAAATATTTTCAGCAGGCTCATTGCTCCGTGGGAGTGTGAGGTTGGACATCTTTTACCCACGACCAATGCTTTCCGCATCACCCCGAGAAGTGGTACGCAACGTGAAGGAACTCTACACAACCGTTCGCGCAAACCCCTTAAAAGCAAGCGCCCACGTAGGCGAAAGCCACAAACCCGAAAGAAACGTGACCTGTTCACCGCATTTCCATTCTGCTTTTTCCCTAGCGGATTGTCAGGACACAGACACCCTATTAAGAGACGCAGAAACGGCAATCAGAGTGTCTTTCACAGCAGAGGTTCATGCTCCTCGAAGCGGAAGAGGCGAGGCGTTTCTAGGCACCCGTAGGGTCTTACGGCAAACACGCACGCATGTACATGAAAGTGTGACTCTGGACAACGTGTTGCAGCTGTATACAGCTTCGGAAGCTTTCTTTTGGTCTTTGAAGTGCACCTAAGAAGACTACGCCGCAGACGTTTCTATTTCTGGTAGGTTGAAGAACTGCTTGAACTTGTTTGTGCCCATGTCAACTGTTTATAGTGGCGTGCTTGAGCGTTGTGTGTAAACTGTTTCCTTTTCTATGAATTCGACGGTGCTGTGTGACTTTGCTAAGTGGATTAAAGGTGAGGCCCTCTCTGCGACTTTTTGACACTGACTGGCGTTATCCATCCGCAATGTCCAGAGAATAGTTCTTCATAAAGACTTTCTGAAGAAGGGGCTAGTGTGGTAAAGGCCCAGTTCAGAGTGGTGCCCAATCCGCCGAACCAGGGGTGCAGCGCCTGCCGCAGGCAATGGGCCAGCAGGGAAGAAGAAAAGGAAGGAGCTCGGAAGCGGTCGGGAAAGATGACAGCAGGACGGCACTTTCGCGGTGTAGGTCCGAGGTATGTCGCCGGCGCTTCCTTCGAAGTTTCCATCCGTCGCGGTGTAGGCCCGAAGACAGCCCTGGATACCGCGACGTTCTTCGCCGGGTTGATCATTGAAAATAACGCCGAGTTGAGGCATCTCGGCACACACGTATCGTCGGCACTGCGGACAGACTGCCACCTCTCGTCAACTCACCGAGGTGACTGGCCCGTCCGGAACCTGCTCCATTCTATCCTGCCCGCCCCAGCGGACTGTAGTGGACCGGTTCCTCGCCAGTCCTCTGGGAGCCTTGTGAATATTATCTTTCCCTTTTCAATACCTACCCGTTTGGATGGGCTGTTGAATATAACGTGTGTGTTTGTGTAGACAGTAATCCGGCTCATTGCTCTGCACGCGGTCCGGTCCAACATTCTTGGCACTCATTGTCTTACAGATTTTATAATTTTAGTCTCTGGTTTTGTTGAGTAATATTAGAGTTCATATCTTGATTCGTCATGCATACCCATTGTAACTTTACTCACTTTGTTATTTACAAGACCAACATTGTTATTTATTGCGTTCGTGATTAAGCTTAGTTTTCTGTTTTGCTTTTTGTGATTCGTGATTGCCCGTTCTGCTTGGACCACGTGTTGGGGTCTGCAGTATGAAATAAATAATAACAATATAATTGTTTTGGCGCTCTTTGCCCTTGTTGGTCTTGCGCCATAAACATCCAACCATCATCATAATAAATACGACCCTCACACGCATCGTGCTATCACGACGGTACTTATTGCATGATCTAACTTCCCAGCAAATATATTCGTTCACCAAGTGTCATGTATGCTTCATGTGCGCACAGTTGCTTTATATTGCTATTTAATTAACGAAGATTTTGTCTTATTCTTGAAATACTGCGACAACAACGAAACGGATTATTTATTGCACTTAGTCCAGATTCGATAATTACAGATGCGAGTCGCGAGAGAGCTTCTCAAAAAGCAGGGCTTTTTGGAATAAATTTCATATAAAACCTATCATTATAAAACTTAGTTATGTTAAAAAAACAACCGCTTTCATGTCTCATCATAACTGAACGAAAGTACAGTCAAACGGAAAAATATTATTGCAAAGATTTTAGTAAAGTCATCACAAAGCACATTACACCAGAACCATGCGGTCACTCTAAGACAAAAAGATTCTTTTCAGGCAAAATATACTGAACAAGAATATACTGAACTGAACGACCCTCCAACTTATCAACTAGACTACACAACCAACTTAGCTTTTCGCGCATGTACGCTGAACATACTCTTTTACGTATCCGCGAATGATCTTCCTGATTACTTAGTATCCGACACCAACCCAGTTTCCTCCCACAACAAAGTACTCTTGCACTTCTTTTGATAACTTAAGGTTTGAGAACTTTGTTCCCTATTGTATAAGGCATTTTTGGTGCTCTGGTAAAGTTCTTTTTTAAGTCATACCGCCCGCCGATATTTCTTTGGTCATTTTGTTTGTAATGCCCTATCTGAACAAACTGTTCAGATTTCCTATAAGCGCTGTGGCGACATTTTCCATTTGTTTTGCTGCATTCTTTAGTCAATGCCACTGACAGGTATTGAATAATTTTTCTAATGCTATGTGCCGTGAGCTGACGTTTGTGTGGTTCGGTGAGTCTATGCCATGCTCCCTTGTCCTTTTTTTCCATGTTATGTTTCGCCCTTACATTCTGACTTCTTTTACGCATTGACTTAACTTGTACTCATGCCTTTGTTAGCCCCGATACTCAATGCCGTCACGAATGGCCTGTAAGGAATCTGTAAATAAATAAATAAATAAATAAATAAATAAATAAATAAATAAATAAATAAATAAATAAATAAATAAATAAATAAATTCTCAACCCGTGCCCTTCGAGGTGCTAACAGTCATTATTCCACAAAAATAGCTCCTGCAAATTAAATTGAACCATTTCCCCCCAACCATTTATTCTGGCACCGATATCGTCTAGTAAATTGGAAGTAGGAGTGTTCTCTATGCTAAGCACGCCAGGTGGCATTAAGGCAAGGAGTTTTCATGTGGGCGCTCGCATCGCTCCAAGCCCTGTTTATGTTCGTGTAAACTTCCCACTACTTTTCACAACTCCGGTCGGCTTGAATATAGCATCCACCATGGGAAAGGAGACAAGGCAAAGAACAAAACGGCAGCTACATATACAAACAAAAAGTTTAGCCAGTGGCTTTCTTCGTATTACAATATGTTAGTGCAAACATCCCACTACTTTTCACAACTCCCGTCGGCTTGATATAGCATCCACCATGGGAAAGAAGACAAGGCATAGAACCCAACGGCAGCCACATAGAGAAACGCAAAGGCAAGCCGGCGGCTTTCTTGGTAATAAATTGGGCGCATTGCTTTCTAACGTATTAAACGGGCACCACCACCCTCTGCACTTCTGAGGAAGGAGAACGCTCAAGAGGCAGCTCGAGGCCTGACCTTCCGAGACTGCCGAGAAATACCTGAGACATCATTCCGCACCGGGTGTAGGGACAACCTCGCCACCTTTAGGGCACATTGATTGAGCCCATTCAACAATATACTTCCAGTGCCAGGCGTCACTTCCTCGGAGACGTGGGAGAGCAGCAGCTCATTACACACCCGGACGTTGCATCCTGACCTTCGAAATGGCCGATAACGCCGCCAGTGCCTGGCCGCTGTCTGAGTTGCGAAAAATGAAAAGGACAAAGGACTTCCACCGCACGTATTCTCTCAAAGTTGTACATGCAATCAATCTCTTCTGTTGGGCTGGTTCTACACAAGATATCCTTCGAAATCGCCCGATTTGCACCACTTCTTTGCTCGTCTAACAAGGGATTAGCGGGAACGTGCGCACGTGCTTGGTTTGCGGTGTGCGAATTGGAGTGTGCGTCAGAGGTTCCCACCATTTGGGATGGCCGTAAAAATATCTAGTCGGCTGATTCTTAAAGAACACTTTTTACCTACGTGCGCTCTATGGAGGATAGACAATTTTCTACAGAATACTGCAGAGGGAACTTGCACCGGCGCTCTTCCAGTTTTATGTGGCACGGCGACTTATATAGCTGATAATTTGTAGTTTTGCGTCCGAAGACCACAATTTGAGAGGAGCACTTGCGTTAGAAACCTAGTCGCTTTCAGGTTCTGCCACGCTAGAACAGTGTGGGGGGGGGGCGCTACTAAGCCAAAAGTTTCGGGATCAATGCGGGTTCATACCGGCTTTTTTTGCAAGAGATGTCGGAAGCACGAACACGACTCTGTGGAGATCTTGTTATACGTCGCACATCTTCATGGAGTCCAAAACCTTTCGTTCAAAATTATTCTTAAGGTACCAGGCGTAATTACAATGGCACTTTAGCCACATTGCGCACAATATGTAGCTATTTTAGAAACCTACTTTTAGACTTCTTTGTACTTGCACCATCCCTGGTCTGGCTATCGTACAAAGCATAACTGCAGGCTAGTAACACATTTGTTGATAATATTGCCATGCGCCATGCCGTGGATACCTCTATTCATGTCACACATTCTACTGTCTATTGCCGTGCTCGTAAGATACAGTGCCATATGATGTCTGTATCCACAAACACGTGGTCACGAGCATGGACTCATTAAATGACGGGCCCGCATATATACATTTCAAGCACAAAGTGATAACCCATCTAGTTACTGGAGACGCAACAAAGCAACGGGTCTAATAATCTCTCTCTACGCAGTTAGTGTCAAGGACGTGAAACATGCCAGTAAGGCGCTTGGACGCGGGAGAACCCTCAATTGTATCTTTCAATTCAGACTCACGACCTCAGAGGTTCAGCTGTGGATAGTCGCGGCAATTTTCATTCTACGACACTTCCCGCCAAGTAGAGGCGGGGAGCATTCTTCTTGGGAAACCTCTTTCGGCATAATGCGGCCGCGCTGATTGTGCAAATTGTTGCGTTCTTGCTTTTCTTCTTGATGTATAGTTCTTTTTATGGCACAAGCGCTTCTTCGATGCCAAACGCAGCTCTCTCTGCAAAAATGTTGACATAGCAAAGCGTCTGTTAGCTTTTTTTGGTGCTCACTGTTTTCGATGTACTCCCGACGAAGTTGTATAGTTTACGTAGTTGACATTCTAGAGCTGCTGTCAGTGCACGTTTTATAAGGCATTCACGCAAGTGCAGAAACGCTATTTTGTTGTTTACAATTTTTGCCTCTTCGTTATATCGTGCTTACATTTCCTATGCGTGGACATTATTGGGAACAAAGTGGGTTAATGGAGTTTATCCTTTGAAATCGCGACCGATGCACCGGATGTTTGTCTATAAATGCACGCTTGTCGGTATGTTATTATCGGATGAACGCGAGACGACCATTCCGCAATAACTTTTAAGCAGTGTCTAAAAATGTACCGCAAATACTTGACTGTTCTATTATTCCTTGCTGTATTTAAAGACAAGACGAAATTTTGTTCGCGTTAGCTTATTTGGGCAGTAAGTACACTGCCCACAAAATACATCCTACACAAACCTTCGTTGTATGCCTGCATGCCCTTTTCAAGGAGATTTAACGAGGTGGCAGTGTTCTGCAGTCCCTGCCACGTTACTGATTCTCCTTTATCACTTGCTCACCTTCTCCAGACATGGCTCGTGGCTCCAATGATCAATGCAATTCACGTTTCCTGAATTCCACTCAATATGTCAGCGTTCACACTGATAACGTGCCACCTTTAGGAGGCGCTTTTACCGATAGTGCTATAACTTTACTAGCCAAGGAAATGCTGGTGTAAACCCCAGCAGAAAACACCAAGGTTACTACTTGCTACTCAAAGAAACATTCCATGCAACTGCTGCCTACTGGCTACAACCAGGTACAAAAACAAACTACTGGCACCACGCGGGATGGAACCTCGGCCCAAAAACTAGCTGAGTTAGAGCCCGTCGTCTTCACGTATAAACTGCGCCCGCGCGTGTAGATGGGGAGACAGACAGTGCTGTGGATTTAGCTTCTTAGGCATGGGAGGGTGCCTATTGGATGGAACACATGAAACAAGACCGAGGGGAGGAAGTGAGAAAGATGGCGCCACAGCCAATCGTTCCGGCGTCCTCCTTATTCTTTCCAAGACGCCCTTTGCCGTTTCCTTCAGCTAACGCTGCTGCATTCGGGACAGAGCCACCACGAATCCCAGATAACGGCTGGCAGTCTCTGGTTCCACTCTTTGTAGAGCAACGTCAGAGAATTGCAGTGACTCAGCTGGGTAATCGCTTGGAGTGTCGTGTACATATCGCAGTCCAACCAACTTACAGTTAACGAGGTTTCTTGCTATATATATTTGTAAATTTTTTTATTTGTGACTCAAAAAATTCTTCATCTGTTTCTATGACCCACCACAACGTCCACTTTGCTTTCAGAGGTTTTCTAGACTGCCGACCCTTATTTTATCTCTCTAATTATATATATATATATATTAAAGTACAGCACCTGTCTGCCGAATAGTGTAATAAGTTACAATCACCACGTAGATTATAACAATCTTTATTACGATGGTTTGGCTGGGATCCAGCCTTTTTAGGTGAAGAACAAGGGTCGGATGCAGGGTGTATGAAGTCTCGTAGATAGCGCTGCGACCACGTGGACACGTGATTTCAAGAAGCTACAAAAAGGAACTACAGCAAGAAACAAGTGGAAAGAAACGTACTGCACGACAGGGCGCGCAGGTAATCTATCTCAATATACAACGTGGCGAAAAGCAAAAGCGAGGCACATAGGAAGTGTGTTTCCTTCAGCCACGGACCACCCATGCACAGCAATATTACAAAAAGTAAACAAATAAGGAAGGGGTCCTGGGCATCTCATTCCAAAGCTGCGAAAACAACATGCCGCAAACGGCGCCTGCGTAGAATCGACAATTATTCCTCCAGACACTGGGGAACGCGAAACGGCAGATATGTCTCGGCGACGTTAAAGTTCAAGAGCCCAGGCGTGCGGATTAGCGAGTGGGCGACGTCCTCAAAGCAAAATGCCGCCGCTTCCCCAGGAGACCAGACAATAGCCACAAATGGCTTATCTGCACCCCGCGTCCCGGGAACAAAGCGGACAATGACTACCCCTGGATGGGAGCCGGTGCCCAGAGAGGGGTGCGGGAGCCAGCCAAGAAGAGCACAGGTTGTGCGAGGGTATTGAGAAACGACACACGATGCATGAAATAAACAAAGAAGCGCACACCGAAAAAAGCAGTTCAACGAGACCCCGGCTCATGGCATGAAACGGAAAGATAGAACTAATTTGTGGCTTATGTTTTATATTTTTGCAAGTGACAAGGGCTTGCAAATTATAAAAAAAGGAAAGAAAAATGTGAAGCACCTTCGAGAACGAATCTCAAGTAATCTAGGAAAAAAATGACAATTTAGGCTTTTCATCAATGGCAGTATAAATTCGCACACAGCATTCTTTACACAAAATCACAAACGAAAGTACAAACAAAGAATGCGCGCGAACAAATCGTAGGACAAGGGGAACCATATTAGTGAACAAAAAGGGCTTACAAAGTGACATTTCGGCCATAAGTGAGCAATGAAGAATACGGAAAAATACCCTACTCACAACACAAGACGGAATTGTGCTTGAAAAGTGTATTGATGTGATAGAGCAAGATTTTGTGCATAAGAAGCACTAAAGCATACGGAAAAGTAACCTGCTGACAACGGTGAAGAACGAGGGATGAGCGTTTGTTTCTCCTTCAGAGTGATGTGTACAACAATGGCACCGCCCGTATGTGGTTTCTGCCACGAAAAAACGACGCAGAAATTACGCAGAACGGAATATTTTAGGTGTACCAGTTTTTTTCATCTATGTCCTGGAATTATAATTCGCGCAGCGGTGAGTAGAGAGGTAATCATTTGAACAATTGGCGAAAAATCAGCCCAACTCCGTAAGTGAGCTGGATGAAAAGTGGATGCGTTGTGTTCAGAAAATACGTGAAGCAGCTTAGATCCCTCTCAGCCAACCTAGAAGTGGATGCAAAAAGGGGACATGACGACGAAACAAATGTTTGGTTTATTCAAAAGATTGTCTCGTTAGAATGATACCGATACCACTTTCAACGGGAACTTCATTTAAAAGAGGCGATATAATTAGGGAAAAAAAAGGTGGTTGCCATGCGACCCACTAAACCACTTTCCGCAATGGAATGTCATGCCAGCCAGCTCTGAGAATGGCAGAGGCCGGCAGAAGACAGGGCAAATTAGCCAGACCTCATACCTTTCCCAATGAGCTGTTTTTTTTTAATATATGGCAAATTTTTCTAACCACTAATATTCTTGGGACAAACAGTATAAGTTACGAAAGCACAAGTCAACATCGAAGTGCCGATGCGTACTGCTTTTGGTACAGCGCGCTTGGTTTGGCTGCACAACTCTGCGGGGTTTTGGGGTTGTCTCCGACAACACTGACCCATTGACGCAAGCAACGGTGCCTTACGGGATGATATTTGTCGACCGAGCACTACGTTTCACAAAACAAATATATACTCCGTGAACAAGCCAGGTTTGTATACGGTCAAAAACAAACCAAAGGCAGAAAACGAATTGTCGCCGTATGATGGCGCTATCAAAGTTCAGTAACGCGAAACAAGACATCGCAATCGGCTCCGCAGCGGTCGTCTCCTGTGATGCCTTTGAAGACCACATAAACACACGCTTATCGGGAAAATAAGCTAGTTAACCTAAGTATAATATTTCCAAGGGATTAAATCATCGTTTGCACCAGCACAAGCGCAGGGGGCACTATAAAACAGGAAATATTTTGACTAAAAGAAACTTGTATGTTTTCTGCATGGCCCATTTAGGTTCGCAGCAAAAAAAAAATGCGGAAACCATGATAGTGATTGGCGCATTGACCTACATATAATTGCCGTTAACATGAATGAGCTATTTAAAAACTTCCCACGAGGAAACCAAATATTAAGTGCAGTCTTCCCGTCCCTCTGTGCGTTTCTATTATTCTGCATTGAAACTGACGGAGGTGTTTGTATAAGTAAGGCAGGGCCGTGATTAAATACACTCTATGGCTACAAATTTCAGCGTTCTAACGTTTCAGTGGGTCATTGGTATATCTTTACCAGTTTGTTAAGAAACTGGTGGATAAAGGGCCAAAGCATCGTAGCCTCAATAAAAGGCGGAATAGTTGGAGTTAGTCCAAAAACCTATCACACTGACGCCACCTGCAGTTCATTTGAAAAACGCCCAATGGGTAACGATTGATTGAAAGTTAGAAGATGTTTAGCAGAGTTAAATAAAAACTGGGGTCAGGTTAGTGTGGGGATTTCACACTGTAACAATCATGCAGGCATAAAGGTACAATAATTACTCTTAGGCTCGGAATTTCAGAGAAACCGGTAGAACCTCTCCCAACGATTAAAAAAACGTAATTGGAAAAACGACACTTTCGGGCCTTTTTTCCACCGGGTCTCACAGAATTGAATAATTTATACTTTTGATAAACAATACTGACTCGTTCCCCTTCAAAACTTAATAAATTCCCCCCTTAAAATATATCTCCTTTTTACAACACGGACCATCTTTTTTCTTGAGCAGCGTTATCAACGCAGTAAGTTTTGCAGTGGCCACTAGAGTTTTTACAGAAGTACTGGTATTTTTGTGTCTTCTACCCTATTTGACCCAAAATTCCAGTTAGTTCTGCTAATGCTGCCCTGCTCGAAATTGTATGTTTTCCATAATTTTTTCCATCGTATGTGTGTGATACACCACATTTCTGTTTCCATGGCCTATGTTCCTTCTTATGTTATTTTCATGAATAACTATGACTGTAGGGTGTATTTTGTGTCGTCTTCTTGCAGCGTAATTAACCAGATATTGTTTTATTGCATTCAGTTCGAACAACACGTCTGTACAATAGACCCAGGTCAATATTTCTGGAGCCGACCATACCATAAGGCAGTCGGAGAGCCCTCGTTTTCATGCTATTATATCAACCCGGGAAAGAATGCCTGCTGCCTGGAGCCATAATTCCGCTTGCTGTATGGGAGACCTAAGGAAATTTCCTCCAGCTTCACGGAAAATATTGTACGTTACAGCCGTGGCAGTTGATATACGCTGAACGGAGCCAATTGTGTTTGGCTGCTTGGCTAGTAAAGTTGCCATCCGGGTGCTTTAGCCTATTGTGGTCGCCTGCTTGCGGCCTAGTTAGTGCTATCCACTCTTGGCAGCCAATAATTATTTTCAGGGCATTTTGTGCTTAGCAACACGACATTGTTTCGAATTGGTGAAGCACCATATCCAATGAGAAAATTGCGTTCCCTGCCTACCAAGCTCGCGTTTGCACAAAAGACCACCCCATAGACCCCCGGGTCACTCTTACACTCTCGCACGGCGTTACTCTATTTTGAACCTTTTTTGCACCAAATTTTTTGCATCAACACCAGGGTTGGCAATAAGGTAATCAATATTATGACAACACACATCTACAGAATAAGCTCAGCTCCAGGTAGCAGTATTTTACGGTTGAAGTAGGGTATGTCTTAAACAGGACGTCCTCTATCTAAACCACCACTGACGTTCCACTGAGGGAGAAATGAGCCCAGAACTGCTTGTTTGCTCCTTTGAAGAAACTCATTTATTGTCTTAAGTGATTCGTTAGCAAGGTAAAAAACTTCGACATTGTGTGAAGCGGTACACTGATGATTGACCAGAGCATCACTGAAACATTTTGGAAGATACACCAAGGCAGTACCTTTTACAAGGCATGTATTCAATTCGCAATTGCATGTCTGTGACATCAGCTACTTTACAGAAAAGTGAGGATAGAAAAAACACAACACAATACAATATACGCGAAACTGAAGCTGTGCCAAATATAAACTTTAGCTACTACTCATCACTCTTGAGCCTTGCAATATCAACTTTATGCAAAGGCACCAGTGTGCATAGATTTATTTAGGGTTTATTTAAGGAGATATTGTGCTGCATTTCATTCGCCCTGTTATTCTATAAGTATGCAAAGAGCAGCAACATAATGTATCTAAATATGTAATAATTTCTCGGCATCTCTACGCCTTAAATATTTTGAACTCATTGTTGCTCTTGATTAGAACAAAGTACTCATAGCCGTTGCATCTGTACCAAGAACGACTGGGTTATTGCTCAAAGTGAAACATAAATTGCAAGTATCAGATACCTGGAAAGACATTAGAGCTTAGGATACCGTAATATTTTTTAACAGAGCCATATCAATTTGGCATGTAATGGGAAAGCATGTCGCAGTCATGATTTTCCCCAGAAAAGCTTCAAAACAACCATGCCGTAATGCTTTTTTGTTGTATAATATAAAGATGACCAACAAGTGCATCGTGATATCACGAGAGTAAGTATTGTATATTTTACCTTCCCAGCTAACATATTCGTTCATCAGGTGTCATGTATACTTCATGTGTGTACAATTGTATTATATTGCATTTTAACTGACGAAAATTTTGTGTTGCTCTAAAAATACTGCGACAACAAAGAAAGTGATTATTTTTTGCACTTAGTCCAGATACGATATTCATACACACGAATCACGAGAGAGCTAAAAAAGAAGGGCTATGTGGAATAAATTTTATACTAAGCCTATCATGATAAAAACTTTTTTACATTAAAAACTACCCCTTTCATATTCTCATTAAAACGTACCTGAGTACACTCTAACTGAAAAATAATATTGCAATACTTTTAGCGCAGTCATCACACAGCATATCAAACCACAGACATGCTAACGCTCGAAGACCAAATGATTCTTTTCATTGAAAGTATATACAACAAGAACAATGTCACCATTTCTGGACGCATGCCCTTCGAGCTGCTAACCTTCACTATTCCACAAAAATAACTCCTAAACATTATACCACTTCCTCGATCATTTATTCCGCCACAGGTATTGTCTAGTAAATAAACAGTCGGAGTCATTCACGTGCTACACACAGAAGGTCGCATAAGCCAAGCGGTGTGCTTGTATCCGCTGGCATTACTCAACGGCGTTGTTTGTGTTAGTGCCCACTTCCCTCAACTCAGCAGAACTCCGCTCCTATTGTACAGAGCTTCCATCATGCGAAAAAAGACATGGCAAAGACCAAACAGCGGCGGCCACAAAGACAAACTAAAAGCCAAGCTAGTGGCTTTGTTTGCATTACATCGGGGCGCGTTGTATTGTAATGCAATAAATGTGCACCGGCGCCTTCTGCACTTCTGGGAAAGGAGAACGCTCACGAAGCAGCTCGAGGCCGGCCCTTCCAAGACTGCCCAGAAATACCTGAGACATCATTTCGAGCAGGCTGTAGGGACAACCTCGCCACCTGTAGGGCACATTGATAAAACCGATTTGGCATTGCCCCTTGAGATAGTAAGAGTGAGCAGCGAGGTGTCCACTTCAGTCCTACACACTACATATCTCAATGATACAGGGCCATTGTTACAGCAGTGTTCAGAAAAATGGGTGTAAAATATTTTGATCCAGCAGATATAGAGCCTATTAAACAATACCATTCAAACGCTAGGCGTTACTTCCTCGGAGGTGTGCGAGAGCAGCAGCTCATTTCACACCCGGACGATGAATTCCGGGCCATCGAGATTGCCGAATACGGCGCCAGTGCGTGGCCACTGTATGAACAGAGAAAAAAGAAATGGACAAAGGTCTCCCAACTCACTTGTTCTCTCAAAGTTGTACATGCACTAAATATTTTCTATCGCGCTGGTTCTACCCAAGATATCCTAGTGATTTGCGGGAATGTCCGCAAGCGCTTGGTTTGTGCTGCGGGAATGCGAGTATGCATCATAGGTTCGCACCAGTTGGGATGTCCTTAGAGATATCTAGCTGGCTCATTCCTAAACAAGCCTTTTTACCTTCGCGCGCTCTACGGAGGGTAGACGGTTGTCTGCAGACTTTTGCAGAGGGAACTTTTGCAGAGGAAACCGCCCATTATTTGAAGTTTTGCAACAGATGACCACAATTTGAGAGGAGCATTTGCTTTTGCTTTAGAAACCCGGTTGCTTTCAGGTTCAGCCACGCTAGAACAGTGCCGGGGGGGGGGGGCGCTACTAAGCCCAAATTTTGGGATCAATAAGGGTTTATAACGGCTTTTTTTCCAAGCGTTGTCGGAAGCACAAACACAACTCGGTGAACATCTTGTTATACGTTGAACATCTTCATGAAGTCCAAAACCATTCGCTGAAAATTTTCCTCAAGGCTCAAGGTACAAGGCGTAAATAAAATTCCACATCGAGAACATTGCACACGCTAAGAACCTCTTTTGGAAACCTACTTTTAGACTTGTTTGTACTTACGCTATCCTGTATCCGGCTAAATTATAAGGCATAACTGCAGGCTAGCAAATGATTTCTTGATGATGTTGCATTGCGCCATGCCGTAGGTACCTCTATTCATGTCTAATATTATACCATCGATTGCCATATTCGTATAAAACAGTGCTTAGAATGCGAGTATACAAAAACAGTTGGCCACGAGCATTAAATTATAAATGACGTGGCCGCTAATATACATTTCAAGCTCAATATGATCAACCATCTAGTTACTTCACATGCAACAAGGTTTTAAGTTTGAAGTTAATTTGAGACATGTAAATTACATTGCTGAGGAGGAGAGAAAACAGCCGCAGCTAAGCGGCTCGACAACGCTCCCTTCCCTTGAGCTACATCGGCCATAAGGGTAGCGAACAACAGGTACAAAGAAACAAAAGAGCAACGCAGTGTTTTGTGTATTCAAATAAAGTTGAATAATTATACCTAGCCCGTGTAGCATTAAAAATATTCCTACAGAAGAATTGAACAGAAATATCTACAACACAAGCGGTTTCAAAGACATGGCAAAAAAATTGCAGAGGTAGGGTTAGCGAAAAAACTAGCGAACTTCTAAACGGTAGGCAACCAAAGTAATACATACACTGAAAACACCTTCTGATAAGAACGTTTCTATCTGTTAGTCGGACAACAAACAGTCACAACAATTGGGGAGACCAAATCAGTTAGGCAGAATACACAGCGCATAATTTAGCGCTTCAAATCCGTAAGTGGTCCGTGAGCGAGGCACGTACAAGCGTTCATGAAGACGTGTTTGATTGGAGTGCGTGTTCTTTCGGAAAAGACGTGTTTGATTGGAGTGCGTGTTCTTTCGGAAAATAATTCTTTCATCAATAAAAGTCGCTCGACCCATGGATTTAAGATTTATACAGATGAAGGAGGCGGAAACCATAGAAAGAAGTAAGTTTAATTATGTTACATTTTGAGTACAAGTTGTTGAAAGAAGATATACTTGGCCCGTATGCTACGGCTTTCAAAGCGCCGTTCTGTAACAGCGAAAGTTTACTAATATAGGTTGCAGTGGTGGTACGCCAGATTAAAGTGCAGTATCTCATATTTGAGTCGAATATTGCAAAACACAAAAGAAGCTTTCTTTTAACGGCAGTGTGTGTCGCAACGTCCTAAGTATTCTCAATGTACGAGAGAGTTTAGTGTGCAGGTGCTCGAAATGAGCATCCCACAGCACAAACTCACTAAAGTAAAAGCCGAGAGATTTAACTTCATTGGTTATTTGTAATTCGTTAGTCCTCGGGGACTAATTTCGTTGTATTTCAGTAGTGTCTGCTGTGATTTCTCGCGGCACTATATATTCTTTCGACAACATTTCTCTCCCAGTAGTGGCGTTAACCACTCAAGTTAGGAGAGGTCTATCGGCATAATGCACTCGTGCGGATTCTGCAATTTGTCGCATTCTTGTTTTTCTTTTCATGTATAGTTCTTTTAATGTCCGCGGTGTTTCTTCGTGGTTTCAGCTCTGCTCTGGGATATATTTCGTGCAGCGGTGAGTAGTAAGGTTTTCAGTTGAAGAATAGGCGCAGAATGCGCCCAACTCCGTAAGCGAGCTGGGTGGACAAAGGCTGCGTCGTGTTCAGGCAAGACGAAAAGCACGTTACATCCCCCTTCAGCCAAGAAGATGCTACAAGAAGATGCGTACAAAGGACATGAAGACGACACAAGATTTGTTTATTTAGAGATTGCCTCGTTACAATCATACTGACAAGACTTTTAGCGTGAACTTCGCTAATAAGCTATAAAATTAAGAGATAAAATAGTTGCCATTCGACACACCACACCATTTCCTGCAACGGAATGTCATTCCAACCAGCTTTGCGATTGGCGGAGGCCGGCACAACATAGGCAAATTAGGAAGATTTTCTTACCTTGCCGAAAGAGCTATTTTCGGTGAAATGTATGGCACATACTTTTTAAAGCAGTAA
Organism: Haemaphysalis longicornis; assembly: GCF_048455015.1. NCBI lineage: Eukaryota > Metazoa > Arthropoda > Arachnida > Ixodida > Ixodidae > Haemaphysalis > Haemaphysalis longicornis. The sequence continues at coordinate 34,950,695 of NW_027526233.1, read as the reverse complement.
TAGGGAAGGAACAAACGGTGCACCTTACAAAAGCACACGTAAACATCGAAGAACCGATGCATACTGCAGCTGGTATTGCATGCAGTATGATTGGTTTGGCTGCACAAGCCTGCTTCGGCTTTGGAGTTGCATTAGGCGACACTGACCGACTGACGCAAGCAACGCTGGCTTACGCCTCCATATTTGCCTACCGAGCAAATGTTTCACAAAACAAAAATTTTCTCTCTGAACAAGCAAGGTTTAAATGTGGTCAAAAACAAACTAAAGGCAGAAAACGGCTTGTCGTGGTACGATGGCGCCATCTAAGTTCAGCAACGGTAAACAAGGCTTCGCTATCCGCTGCGCAGCGGTCGGCTCTGTGATGGCAATGAAAGACTACGAAGACACACGATTTCGCGGAAAAAAAGAAATTTAACGTAGGTGGACTAATTTTTCAGTGACTAAAGCATCGTTTGCAACCCCATAAGCGGTGGGGGCACTATAAAAGACGACATTTTTTGACTAAAACAAACTTGAATTTTGTGTGAATTACGCTTTGAAGTACGCAGCCAGATTTCGATGGAGGCGAAAATCAAAAACGCCCGTGCGTTGGAGATTTCAGCGCACGTTAAAGATCCCCAGGTGGTCAAAATTAATCTGGAGCCCTCCACTACGGCGCGCCTCATCGGCTGCGTTGCTTCGGCGCGTTAAACCCTAAAATCAATCAATCAACCCTTACACTCTCAAATCGTCGTTGTCCCATTTAATACTTTTTTGGCATCAATTCTTTTTTTTGTATCAATACCTGAGTTCGCATTAAGGTAATCAATAGCATGACAAGGCGCATCTACAGATTGAGCTCAGCTCAGGCCACCGTATTTTACGATTAGAGTAGGGTATGCCCTACACCCAACGTTCTCTATGTATAAGACCAACGACGTTCTGCTGAGAGGGAAATCAGCTCTGAACTGCTTGCTTCCTCCTTGAAAGGAACTCATTTTTTGCCTCAAGTGATTCGTCAACAAGCAAAAAAAACTTGCACATTGTGTGACCTGGTACACCGTTGATTGAACAGAGCACCACTTAAACATTTTGGAAGATATACCAAGGCAGTACCTTTTACAAGTCGTGTATTCAATGTTGAAGTGGATTTTTGAGACGCCAGCTACTTTATAAAAACGTGAGGCTAGAAAAAACACCAGAAAATGCAATACACCCGTAAACTATAGCTACTAGTTAGCACTCGGGCGTATGTCAATATTGACTTTATGCAAACACACCAGTGTGCATAGAAAGAAGGCGGCTGGAAGGTCCATAGCAATTTCTGGCCCTTAATGGTAAATTTGCATGCAAGCCATTTGCTTCAACGTGGATTTTACGGTGGTTTTTTGTGGATTTCGTCACCCGGTTATGCTATAACGTGAAGAGAGAGCGACAGCCGCGTATTAGTGCATGGGATCTCAACGAACACTGATTTATTCTCTTCTTCTGCTCGCTCGGTCGCCTCTCGCGTCTCCTCGCATGCCACTTCCTCTTCCTCTTCCCCTTCTGCCCGGGAGGTGTCACGGTTCCTGCCAGGGAGTTTGAACAGTGCTATGTATGCCCAGAGAGAAGTAACATTATCTATATGTGTATTAGTTTCCGAACTTTATCTCTACACCTTAAATATTTTGCACTCATTTTTTGCTCTGAATTAGAAAGTATTACTCATAGCCGTTGCGTCTGTACGAAGTAGGAACGGGTTATTGTTAAAAGTGAAACATAGATGTCAAGTATCAGGTGCATTGATAGACCGTAGAGCATATGTACCATGTTAATGAGTAACCGAGCCATATCAATTCGGCATTTTTGGGATCACATGTCGCAATCATCCTTTTCCCAGAAAAGCTTCACAACAACCATGCCGTCATGCTTATTGTGGTATGACATAAACACGACCCTACCCGCACGGGGCACCTTGAGCACTCTTGCTGACGCGCGGACCCTGAGCCCCTATACCCACGCTATAACCCACCGTTGTAATGCGTTTTAAGGTTAAGGGTAGAAACTTCAAACGGTGACCGTCGGAGCCCTTGTCAAGCTCCTGCGAATAGGCTCCCAGTCCGTTTACCAGGCAAGGAGCTCCGGGACCTCTTCAGCTATCAGGGTAAGGCTAACGAAGAAACTACCGCTGTGTTCATGCTTTTATACCATGCTATAGTGTATTTTCTAAAACCCCGCCCAAACTTGGTCTGTCCTTCAAAAGGGAACGCACGGAAGTTTCACTCCCACCTCTTTCAACAACCGTCTTTTCGACCACCGTGAACAACTATTCTCGTTTCCTTGTTATCGAATCTCTTGACAGAGCCATCCCTCTTGCTTCACAATCGGTATTTTTGATTACAAAATACCTTGACGGAATAATTGGGAAAACCTACAATGCCAATAAACAATGCACTTGTGAAGTCCATGTTGATGTAAAAAACCAGCAGCCGGCGACCACCCTTCTCGCTCAGACGAAAATGGTCGATCTGGACATCAGTGTCACACACCACCGCAGCTTGAATAGCTCGCAGGGTGTGATCCCTGAGACAGCTATCCTTAACGAGAAAGATGCCGACCTTGTGGAAGGTTTTAAGGATGAGGGCGTCACAGCCGTGCGCCGCATCACGATGCGCCGGGGTGATAAGATAATCCCCACGAAATATATTATCCTGACCTTCAACCGCTCCTCGCTTGCTGAAGATATCAACGCAGGCTTCATTCAATGCGTTATTCGTCCATACATTCCGAACCCGCGCCGCTGCTTTAACTTCTGCGGTTCGGGCACGGAACCAATTCCTGCCGTGACCGTGTGATCTGCGCCAAGTGCGCCCAGCATGATCACCCCTCTGACAATTGTCCATCATCAAACCTCACCTGCGCCAACTGCCATGGACCCCATGCCACCTACTCTCGAAAATGTGAGATGTTTAAGCAAGAGAAGGAGAAGGAGATCGTAAATATGAAGGTTAATGAAAACATCACCTTCCTAGAGGCTCGATGGAGGTTCCCCTCTTTCTCCCTGGGGAGGTACGCCGACGCAATTCGGCTGGGGGCGGAGCGGTGTCTGGTTTGGGCGGGGACCCAGTACCGCAAATCGGACTAGTTCCCTCCTCCGCCTGCCCCCTGGGTTGCCTTGGGCAGCCCAAACAGTCACCACACCGCTTGCTGAGACAGCAACGGTTGCAGTGCAAACCGTCTCTGTTGCGACCGATGCCGCTCCCGCCCCAGCTTCCCGTTCTCCGGTGCTTTGGAGGGTGCCTAGGGGATGTACACCGGGGGCCCCGCGTCGGCTCCCACTGCCGCCGCACCACCCGTGCCAGTTCTGGCGCCCCCGGCGACCTCGGTGGTCGCGGGTCAAACGAAGGGCCCCCTAAGGAGGGCCAAGTCTGGGGGTCGCGGCCCGTCGGGCGCCTCACTGACATCTGACGAGGAGACAGATGTCGTGCCGTTCCTGCCTGTACGCAGCCCAAGGAGCGGCATCCGACTTCCAAGCCATCAAAAAGGCCCAAAAAGCCCGATTCCGGAGTCCCAGCCCCGAAAGACAAAACATAAACATGCACACTCCGGTAGCTCTCACAATCAATATCGGGAACAGAAAACATAATTCAATGGAACTATAGAGACCTTAAAAATCTTGACGATGTGTACGAGATACTGCACTCCGATCAGCAAACTGTCCTGTGTCTACAAGAAACACATTTAAATTCAAAACAAACAATTTTCCTAAATAGGCATATGGTATTCAGAAAGACAGGGCGGGCTGCACACACTCTTCGGGTGGTGTGACCATTGTTGCCCGGAAATCATTAGCTTGCCACCCTCCCTCTTTAAACACTGTCCTTGAGGCTGTAGCAATCCATACGATATTATTTATTAGCTGGATAACGGTATGCACCATTTACAACCCTCCTGATATTTTACTTGTGAGCACTGATTTCGAGGCACTGGTTAACCAGCTGCCCGAACAATACATTCTGACAGGCGACCTTATTGCGCACAACTCTCTTTGGGGCTCCTCACGAATGGACTCCGGAGGTCGCCTGATGGAGCATTTTCTTACTTCCTCTGGAGCATGCCTTTTCAACAAAAACAGCCTACGTACCTTAACGTGGGACACAATACATACTCACATGTTGACTTGGCTATATGTTCCTCAGTTCTCTTTCTATGTCTTTAGTGGGGCGTGGGCACGGACATACACAGTAGGGACCACTTCCGCACCTCACAAGCATATATATGTAAATGCCCATTCAGTCCATCTTCCCAGAAAGTGGTTCAATGTGGCAAGAGCCAACTGGAGTACATTTAGAAATACATTTAAACTACTACAGAAAGGCAAAGCACACTTAAAAAAACAGGAAGCCGCCCAACTACTTACGGCGCACATTCTCGACGCCGCCGAAAAGAGTATTCTCCAGCCGTCCGGGGCACCATACGACCCGAGGAGGCCCTGGAGGAAAGAGGACTGTAGTCGGGCGCGAGTGGCCCAAGACAAGGCGTGAGGTGTGCTTCATCGCTACCCCACACCGCCGAACCTCGTCTCCTTTAAACGGGCAGAGGCACTTCGGAAGCGCATACGCCGTGAAGCGAAAGCGAGAGTTGGCGCGGCTTCCACAGATTCATAAACTCATACAAAGGTACTCAAAAGGGATGGACAAGAATACGGGAACTCAATGGACATCAGACACAAAGCCTGCCCTTGGTTAGTACAACAGGGATACACAGGAAGACCAGGCTAACGCACTTGCTCAACAGTTCCAACACGTGTCCATTTAGGCACACTACACTAACACTTTCATGATACACAATCAATCGACCGAAAAGAAGCCTATACTAGACAACACTAGGTAAACCTCTACTTATAACTCCTAGTTTTTTGTTCGTGGGCTGAGGGCCGCTCTGAGCAATTGTAAACCCTTGCTCTAGGCCGAGACAACATCACATATACAATGGTACAGCACATACACTCAGACACTCTTCAAACACTCCATGACCTATATTACAAGATATGGCTTTTGGGGCAAATTCCAAACTCTTTTAGGAAGGCCATAGTTGTAGCTTTCCTGAAAGATGGGAAGTTCCCTTCCTCTCCAGCTAGCTATCAACCCATTGCCCTGAACAGCTGCCTGTGCAAGCTTATCGAGAAGATGGTAAACAGGAGGCTTGTATTCTTTCTTGAGTATAATGGCATTTTCAAGAGCTGCCAGGCAGGTTTCAGGGTGGGGCGATCTACCAACAATCAACTTGTTGCGTTGGAATCGCTCATAAAAGATGGTTTTGTACATAAGCAGTTCTGCCTTACAGTATTTTTTGATCTCGAAAGCCTTACGACAAGGCCTAGCAATATGGCCTCCCTAACGACCTTAAGTCCTTTGGGGTGTCAGGTAACATGTTAAACACCATTTCTAGATACATGTTCGTAAGGACATTTCGTGTTAAGGTTGGGTCATCTCTGTGCGGGATATATGTGCAGCAAAATGGTGTGCCGCAAGGCAGAGTTTTAAGCTGCACATTGTTTATAGTTAACATGAGCTCCCTCCGAAAGGCACTGCCCCCATCCATTTCCTGTTCCATCGATGTACACTATGTACACGATCTTTTAAATCATGTAGCCTATCAACTTGCGAACGCCGAGTTGAGCTCGGTGTTAATTAACTAGCTGGCTGGGAGGACTGTGATGGTTTTAAAGTAATCCCAGGCAAAAGTACTTGTGTTGTGTTTTCCCACAAGCGCGAGATTAAGGCGGACCCTGTGATTACCCTTCGTCGTGCATATAAGAAATCAACAAGTGTTCGCTGGTAAGGAAGGGCTTTTAAGAAAATCAACACACGAGAGGCAAAACCCCTAAAATGGAGCACACGTTTTTAGGCGTCATACTTCATTAAAAACCCACGTTCGTCCCAAACATCAAACAACTTAAACATAAATGGCTCAAAACACTAAGCATTCTCATGGTACTCTCACACCAATCCTACTGTGCAGACAAACTGCTGCTGCACCTCTTTACCGCTTTGATAGGGTCTCGCTTGGATTACGGAAGTGTTGTTTATGGGTCGGCCACGAAAACAGCACTAAAATGCGCGACCCAGTGCTACACTTGGGGTTTCGCCTCTCGTGTGGTGCTTTCCTTACAAGCCCTTCCCAAAGCCTGTATGTGGAATGCGACAAATGGTGCCTAGAGCACCAGCGAACACTTGTTGATTTGTTATATGCTTGTAAAATATTATCAATCGATAACTATCCTTTTAAACCTGGTTTTATGGATACATCCGCGTCACAGCTGTTTTTAAATTGGCCATCACTTTCTGTGCCTTTCTCACTTAAGGTGAGAAGGGAGCTTCTGAACTGTCAATCACCTTTTCAGACACGTTCACAACATCTACCATTGACTTTATAGCCCCCTGGCAATTTCCCCCTGTATCGCGTGTCCTCTCATTTACACAAGTACAGAAAAACAGTGTACCGCAAATAGCGATTTTGCAGCATTTTCAGATCTTCAGCAAAAATACCAGGCTGCAGAATGTTTTAGCGATGCATCGAAACCTCCCATCGCGGTGTCTTGTGCTGCGCAGAGACCACTTTACGGCCTCTATGTCCATGCATGTATATTCGAGCATCTTCACGGAGGAAGCATGTGGCATTTTTTGTTGCTGGTAATATGGTTCAACAACACATTCAAAACTCCATCATCTACAAAGATTCACTCAGCATTGTAGGTTCATTATCATCCCAAAAGCGTTCTAACAATAATGTCATCAATCTAGTTTTCAAGGCTTTAATGTCAGCGTATGGCAAAAACCCCAAAGTGAATATATGTTGGGTACAAGGTCACTGTGGGATTGCAGGAAATAAGACCGCATACCAAATGCCGCCACTGCTGCACACACAAACACAAAGGGCATAAAAAAATACCCTAAACCGACCTCAAGCCGTACATAAGACAACACCTTCGCCGAACCTGGCAAGCCGACTGAAGTACACAGGCAGACAACAAGTTAGAACTAATGAAACCACACCTAGCACCATACACTACGGACTTGCACAACAGATTCTTCGAAGTTGCCCTAGCTGGATTGCGGAGCGGCCACCCACACGAGACACACTCCCATCTTGTCACTGGTTCTCCAATACCCTTGTGTTGCAGGAGTGGGGTGTGCCTATCCGTAATTTGCGTTCTCAATACATGGAGAGCACTCCACAGAACAGGACGCAAACATTTCCCACGACTATACAGACGACATATCACTACACCGAGCACTGTTTTGAGCTGATGATCCCATGATCCCCCTACAACGCACTTTTACGTTTCTTCGCGAAATCAAATTTTTACAGCTCGTTTCCTATCCCGCGTAGTTCCTGCACATATTTTCATGGCCTCCACTATCACTCCCTGGCCTTTTACACCGGTAGACCTCATTGTTTTACTGATTTTACTATTTTACTCTCTGCTTTTGTTGAGCAATCTTATAGTTTACATCTTCATCCGTCGTACATACCCATCGTAAATTTTACTCACCTTCTTATTTATTGCGTTCGTCATTGAGCTTAGTTCACTGGTTTGCTCATTGTGATTCGTGATTGCCCGTCCTGCTTGGACCACGTGTGGTGGTCTGCAGTACGAAATAAATAATAAAAACATTAATCGTTGTGCGCTCTTTGCCCTAGTTTGCCTTGCGCCACAAACATCCAACCATCATCATAATAAACAGGACTCTCACACGCATTCTGCTATCACGACAGTACTTATTGCATGATCCAACTTCCCAGCAAATATATTCGTTCACCAGGTGTCATGTATGCTTCATGTGCGCACAGTTGCTTTTCAATTGCTATTCAATTAACTTCAATTTCAATTGCTATTTCAATTTCAAAAATTTCAATTGCTATTCAATTCTATATTGCTATTCAATTAACGAACATTTTGTCTTATTCTTGAAATACTGCGACAACAACGAAACTGATTATTTATTGCACTCAGTCCCGATTCGATAATCACAGATGCGAGTCACGAGAGAGCTTCTCAAAAAGCAGGGCTTTTAGGAATAAATTTCATATAAAACCTATCATTATAAAACTCATTATGTTAAAAAAACAACCGCTTTCATGTCTCATCATAACTGAACGAAAGTACAGAAAAACGGAAAAATATTATTGCAAAGTCTTTATTGAAGTCATCACACAGCACATAACCCCACAACCATGCGGCCACTCAAAGACAAAATGATTATTTTCCGCGAAAATATGCCCAAGAAGAATAATGTCGAACGACCCTCCAACTTATCAACTAGACTACACAACCAGCTTAGCTTTTCCCGCATGTACGCTAAAACAAACTCTTTTACGTATCCGCGAATGAACTTCCTGATTACTTAGTATCTGACACCAACCCAGTTTCCTTCCGGAACAAGTTATTCTTGCACTTCAGTTGATAACTTAAAGGTTTCAGAACATTGATTGATTGATTGTAGGGTTTAACGCGCCGACGCAACGCAGGCGATGAGGCGCGCCGTAGTGGAGGGCTCCGGATTAATTTCGACCACCTGGGGATCTTTATCGTGCGCCGAAATCTCGTACACACGGGCGTTTTTGCTTTTCGCCTCCATCAGAAAAGCGGCCGCCGCGGCCGGGAATCGAACCCGCGACCTCGTGCTCAGCAGCGCAATGGTTTCAGAACATTGTTCATGGCTGTATACGGCCTTAATGGTGCTCTGGTAAAGCTCTTTTTTAGGTCATACCGCCCTCTGATTTTTGTTTTGATCATTTTTGTTCGTAATACCCTATCTGAACAAACTGTTCATCCGATTTCCTGTAAGCGCTGTGGTGTCGTTTCCCGTTAGTTTTCCCGCATTCTTTAGTAAATGCCGCTGACCGATATTGTATGGTTTCTCTAATGCAATGCGCCGTGAGTTGACGTTTATGTGGTTCGGTGAGTGTATGTCTTGCTCCCTTGTACTTTTTTTCCATGTTATGTGTTGCCCTTACTTTCTGGCTTTTTTTACGCATTGACTTGTGGATATTTGCTTAACTTGTTCTCTAGCCTTTGTTAGCCCCCTTATTCAATGCCGTCGCAAATGACCTGTAAGGAATCTGTAAATAAAGCGCAATAAAAAAACTTGTAACAGAAACTCGCATGAAAATTGGAAAAGAACGAGGGATGAGCTTTTGTTTCTGTTTTAGAGGAACGTGTACAACAAAGGCACTGCCAGCATGTGGTTTCTTCCAAAAAAATACGACGGAAAAATCACGCACTAGGGAATATTTTATGCATACCAGTTTCTTTCATCTCTGCTCTGGGATAATATCGATACCCACAGGGCTGAGTAGTAAGGTGTCCAGTTGAGCAATTGGCCCATATTCATCGCAACCCCCTAAGTGAGCTCCGTGAAAAGCGGCTGCATAGCGCTCAGAAAAGACGTGAAGGAGGTTACACCCCTCTGCAGCCTACCTACAAGCAGATGCCCAACGGGGCCACGAATACAAACACAAGTGTGGTTTTTCAAAGGTTGCCTCGTTAGAATTGTACTAACACCTGTTTTACGTGAAATTTGCTGAAATGAGCTATATAATAATGGGACAAATGGTAGTCTCCTTGCGATCCACTTCATCATTTCCCACACCAAAATGTCAATAATGCAAGCGCTGTGATTACCGGAGGCCAGAAAAAGCAAAAGCAAATTAGGCAGACCTATAACATCGCCCAAAGAGCTATTTCCGGTGAAATGAAGGGCACATTCTTTTTAAACCAGTAATAATGGTAAGGCAAACAGTGGAAGTTACGTAAGGACACGTAAATATCGAAAAACCGATGCGTACTGCTGTTGGTACGGCGCGCTGTATGCTTGGTTTGGCTGAACAAGACTGCGGGGCTTTGGGGTTGTCTCAGACGACACTGACGGATTGACGCAAGCAACGGGGTGTCAGGTGACCATATTTGTCGGCCGAGCAATATGTTTTACGAAACAGTTTTTTTCTCCCTAAACAAAAACAAGCCACGTTCAAATTCCATCAAAAAAAACCAAAGGATGAAAACGGCTTGTCGCGGTATGATGGCGCCATCTAAATTGACTAACGGTAAACAAGGCTTCCAAATGAGCTGCGCAGCCGCCGGCTCGTGCGATGCCATCGCAGACCACAAACACACACGATTTGACGGGAACATAAAAGTTTAACCGAAATGGAATAACTTTTCACTGACTAAAACATCGCTTGCATCCGCGCAAGCGCTGAAGGTACTATCAAACAGGAAATATTTCGAATAAAACACGCCTGTATTTTGTCTGCATGCCCCCCTTAAGTTCGTAGCCAGAACGCATGCGGGAACCATGATAGTGAGTGCCGCGTTGAGTTATGTATAACTGCAGTTAAGACGAATGAGGTGCCTCTAAACGTTCCCCCAGGAAAAAAGATGTTAGGTGCAGCCTTCCCGGTTCCTCTGTGCCTTTTTTTCAATCAGCATTAATACTGACGAAGCTGTTTGTAAAACGAAGAAACTGTTATCATTGAACACACTGTATGGCGATACCTTTGAGCGTTCAGAAGTTTATGTCGATGATTATTAAATCTTTAACAGTTGGTAAGAATTTGGAGAGTAAAGGGCCATCGCGTCGTAGCCTCAATAAAAGGCGTAATAATAGGAGGTAGTCCAAAAACCTACCACTCTGAAGCCACCTGCCGTCAAAGTGGAAAAAGAGCAATAGGTAACAATTGGTAGAAAGTTACAAGAGTTGTAGTAAAGTGAAATAAAAATTGGAGTCAGGTTGTCGAGTGAATTCACACTGTAAACCTATGCAGGCATAAAGCTAGAATGAATACGCTCAGGCTACATAACATGCGCAGAAGTTATATCAACTGCCAAACTGCTTGACTCTGGTAAGGCTACTGGAATCGATACCATTCCGGTGTCTATTCTTAAAAACAACATTAACACTCTGGCCCCCACTTTGGTATCGCTTTTCAATAAGGCATTCTTTACTGGCGTCTATCCCGATGTTTTGAAAGTCGCTCGTGTTGTTCCAATATACAAAGCTGGGGACCCTAATGACTACGGTAATTACAGACCAATTTCTGTTCTAAGTTACATTATTACTTTATTTGAAAAGCTAATAGCCAAGCGAGTACGGCAGTTCCTTAATAAAAATGGCATAATTTCACCGCATCAGCATGGGTTTCAAGACACTAAGTCTACGACATCGGCAATAATTTGTGTTTCTGATTTAATTAATGAGGGCCTTAACAACGGTGAATATCCAGTCGTTATTTTTTTGGACATCAAAAAAGCATTTGATACCGTTGACCACGACATTTTACTAAGCAAGCTACAACGATATGGCTTTACGGGTGTGGCTCTCGAGTTCTTTAAAAGTTACCTCAGCAGTCGCCAACAAGCTGTAAATATCGACCAACATACCTCTAGCTTAAAGCAAATAAACATGGGAGTAGCCCAGGGGTCAGTATTAGGTCCCTTACTATTTACACTGTACATAAACGACCTGCCTGATTGTCTACGGAGTGCCCAGGCTGTTATGTGCGCCGATGACACTGCACTATTAGTAAGATCGGAATCGTTGTTGGATGTCGAGTGCATTGTCAACAACGAACTAGAAAATGTTCACAAATGGTTTGTTTCTAATAAACTTACACTGAACACCTCTAAAACTAAATATATTTTGTTCAGGTCCCCATATAAAGCCCACATTACTATACCAATCACAGTACGCATACGTGACACCGAGATTGATCGCGTTGAGACGATCTCCTACTTGGGTGTGATTCTCGACGAACCGTTTAATTGGAGGCCACGCATAGGCAATCTTAGAAAAAAACTGTCTTATGCTTGTTTCATTCTTGCCAAAAGTCGACGCCATTTCGATTTTCAAACAATGCGCACTGTACATTTTTCTATATTTCACTCACACTTGTCATACTGCATTGAAGCATAGGAATTCACTTACAGCACGTATATTGCACCAATTGTGCGCCTCCAAAAAAGAGCGTTGCGGATAATTATTTCGTAGCACGTTGCTCACCGTCAAAACCATTGTTTATTCACAGTCAAATAATGCCGGCGATATTGCTGCGTAATTACCGGTCAGTCATTTTATTGCACAAGATCATTCATAACAACTTGCCGTTACCAGCGACAATGATTAGGAAATCTAACATAAGTAGTCGTTCTGCCTCCCAAGGCAAATATTTAATACCACCTATACACAATGTATACGGCCAGCGGCGATTGCAGTATGCTGGTGTGAAAATTTGGAACGAGCTCCCTTGTACAGTCATTCTGTGTTTAAATCAACGTGCTCATAATGTCACGACGTATTTGAAGGCCTATTTTTTGTCTTCCTCGTCCTAAAATCACACTCCTGTTTTTGGTACGGCAAGCTGATCATAGTTATGTATTGCACTACTCTTGTAATATTCCCTGTATTTCCTGGGTTTTTTTCTGTGAATATTTTTATCAAGTTTTTTGTTGTATCGTAAGTCTGTAACTCGTGATTCCTAATCTTTTTGGTTCACTTTATTTTGTGTGCTGTGCTGTTCGCAAGCGGTCTTTTCTTTTTACCTGTTTCTTGAATTGTTGTACGCGTGTTGGTACTCCCCTATGTCAATTTGTATGTTTTGAATGGGTCCATAACTAGCCTGAGGCTAAGGACCCAGCCACTGCTGTTTGTATTTTGTAAATGTGAAAACTGCACAATAAACAGCTTCAACTTCAACTTCAATACACTATTTCACAGAAACCGACACGTACTATCCCAACAACTCCGAAAGCGTCGTTGAAAAAACGACACTTTAGAATCAATTTTCCTCCGTGTATGATGGAATGGAATAATTTATACCTTAGGTCATTAATAAACACACATTTGCCTCCAAAACATACTGTATTCCCCATTTGAAATATATCATTTTAACAATTTTTTTGTGCAGTTTTATTGGCAAAGTGACGGTTGATGTTTTTACAGATCTGGTATTTTTGTGTCTTCTACCACAAATTGACCCTAAATTCCTGTTACTTCTGCTATTGTTGGCCCCGGTTGAAATTCCGCGATTTGCATAATTTTTAGGAGTGAAGCTCCTCTTGCTCGGGCCCTGTCCCGTCCCTCATTTCTGCTGTATCCGGCACAATAATGATGCTTGTGGCAGGATCCCCCTACGGATTGACCAACCAAAGGTTGGCCGAAGAGGTCAAACGTTCAACGCGTTCGTTGCTACCAACAAGCAGTAGAAAAAGAAGAGGTTGTCGTACGTCGCCTGCGAGCTCATGACACGTACCGGGGGTACGCGAGGCAAGTAAGTCTGGAGAAGGCGACGGCCATGGTGGCTGAAATGTCACACACTGAATTCGCCAACTTAACCGTGGAGATTCTCGTCATCCCAAACAAGGCCTACGGAATCACTACAAGCATCGACGTCGTCGACGGGCTTGTCAACGGAGCGGTGGTAAGCTTGACTTATCGAGTCATTATATGATGTGCGGGCGAATGTTTCACTGTTTTACCGATAAGCATTTTAGCTTCGCCCGTCTCATCATCATTCACTTCATGGATATGGCGGGATTTTTTTTCCCTGGTAAGTGAGTGATACGCAAGATTTTGGTTTCCATGTAGAATGTTTTGTGTTTTGTTATTTATTATTATGAATAAGTAAGAGTAGAGAACTGTATTTTTGTCGTCTTCTTGCAACGTTATTAAGCAGATATTGTTATATTGCATTCAGTTGGACGAAAACGTCTGTACAATGTATAGTGGTCAATATTTGTGGAGCAGACCATAACAAAAGGCCAACGGGGAGCCCTTCATCTTCTGCTAGTTAATGAGCCCTGGAAACAGTGCATGCTGCCAAGAGGTGCCATTCCGCTTGCCGAATGGAAGACCTAAGAAGTTTTCCGCCAGCTTCAGGGAACGTGAATTGTACGTTACGTCCGTGGCAGTTGATTGAAGCTTCCGGGAGCAATTTGCGTTTGGCTGCTTGTCTAGTAAAGTTTCTATCCATGTGCTTTACCCATTTGCGCTCGCCTGCATGCGGCCTGGTTAGTGCTATCCCCTCTTGCCAGCCAATTATATTTTTCTGTGCAGGTAATCCAGTTGCCAACCGCGTGTTGCACCCATTCATTTCCAGCTCAGCAACGCGACAGTCTTTCGAATCGGCGGAGCGCCATATCCAATGAGCAATTTTGCTATCGCTGCCCACCAAGCTCGCGTTTGCACAGAAGGCCACCCCACAGACCCCCTGGTCAATCTTACACTCTCGTACACATTGTACCTCTTTGCACCATTTTCGCGCCAATTCTTTTTTTGCGAAAACACCACAGTTTGCATAGGAAATCAACAGCATGGCGAGATGCATCTATAGATTCAGCTAAGCTTCAGGTCGCTGTATTTTACGAATAGATTAGGGTATGTCGTATAGCGCACGTCCTCTATGTAAAAGACCTAAGGCGTTCTGGTACGAGAGATATGAGCTCAGAACTTATTGTTTGGTCTTGGAAAGAAGCTCATTTATTGCCTCAAGTGATTCGTCAACAAGGTAAAAATACCTTGCGCATTGTGCGAAGGGCTACAGCAATGATTCAACAGAGCACCTCTTAAACACTTTGGAGGATATACCAAGGCAGCACCTTTACAAGTCATATATTTAATTCGAAATTTTATTTCTCTGACACCGGCTACTTTCCAGAAAAGTAAGGCTAGTGAAAACACCAGAAAAACAATACATGCGTAAGCTGATGCTCAGCGAAAAATACATTTTAGCTACTAGTCAGAACTCTGGCGTCTGGCAACATTCACTTTACGCAAAGCCACCTGTCTGCATAGAAAGAAGGCGGCTGGTACATCCATAGCAATTTTGGGGCCTAAATGATTTATTTCGCTGCAAACCATTTGCTTTAACGTGTACTTTAGGGTGTGATTTTGCTGCAGTTCTTTCGCTCTGGTATTCCATAAGTGCCCAAAGAGAAGTAATATAATGTAGCTATATGTGTATTATTTTCCGACCTTTATTTCTACGCTTTATATATTTTACACTCCTTTTTGCTAAGGATTAGAACACATTATTCATAGCCATTGCATCTGTACCACGTACGAGCGGATACCATAGTAATGTGTAACATAGGATACCATAATAACGTGTATTCGGCATGTAATGGGAGCGCATGTCGAAATCATCCTTTTAACCCGAAAAGCTTCACAACAACCATGTCGTCATGCATTTTGGTGGTATGACATAAAGACGACCCTCAAGTCCATCGTGTTATGACGACAGAACCTATTGCTTCATCTAACTTCCCCGCCAATTTATGTGTGTACCTCGTGTGATGTATTGTCCATGTGGGCCCAATTGGTCTATATTGTGATTGAATAAAGAAAATTTTATCTGACTCTGAAAATACTCTGACAACAAAAAAATGAATATATTTTGAACTTAGTCCAGATATTATGATCATGCACACTAATTACGCGACAGCTTCTCTAAAAGGAGGGCTATGTGGAGTAAAGTTCATATAAAACAATCATTATAAAAACATTTTTACGCTAAAAAAAGGTACCGCTATCAGGTGTCAAAATAGATGTATCAAAGTACACTATAACAGAAAAAAAAATAATTTAATGCAATAAGTGAAGCCATCACACAGCACATAAAGCCACAATCGTGCCGTCGCTCGAAAACAAAATGATTCTTTAGAGGAACTATACTCAACAAGAACAGTGTCACCATTTCTCGACGCGTGGCTTCGAAATTTTAACCTTCATTATTCCACAGAAATAACTCCTGCAAATTACGCCGTTCCACCACGACCATTTGTTCTACCACCGATGTTGTATAGTAAATAGGGGTGTTCTGGCAGTGTTCTCTCCGCTAAACCCGAGGAGGTCACATAAAGCCAAGCAGTTTGCTCGTGGGCGCTGGCAGTGCTCAAAGGCCGTGTTTCTGTTAGTCGATACTTCGCTCTACTGTGCACTACTTCGCCCGTCTTGAAAATCATTTCCACCCTGGGAACAGGGAAGTGACAAAGAACACACAACTGCAGCCACTTAGACAAAAAAGAAGGCAAACCTGTGGCTTTATTTTCATTAAAATGGGCAACAGCACGCGCTCTCCACTTCTGGGGAAGGACAACACTCACGAGGCAGCCCAAGGCCGGAGCTTCCCAAACAGCCCAGATATACATCAGAGATAATTCCGCCCGGGGCGTAGCGACAAACTAGTTGCCTTTAGGGTAGCATTGATAATTACTGAGTACGCAGGCACACATACCCCGCAGGTCATCGCACTTTGGGAATGTAGCAGTCAGCACCATGGTGTCTACTTCAGTCTACATTTTCGAGAACCCAATGATGCCGAGCCATTGTTACACCGGCGTCTTTGAAAATACATGTAAATGGTTTTAAGCAAGCCAACATTGAACCCATTCAACGATAAACGTCAAGCAGTAGGTGTGACTTCTTCGGGGATGTTGAAGACAGGCAGCCTATTTCACACACGGACGTTGGATTCCCGGTCCTCGAAATGGCCGACTACACCCCCAGTGCCTTGCCGCGGTCTGAGTTGGGAAAAAAGAAAACGACTCCCACCTTATTTCTTCCTTCAAAGTTGTGCATGCTCTCATTCTTTTCTATCGCCGGGGTTCTACTCAAGATATCATTCGGATTGCCCCATTTGCAACTCTTCTCTGTTCGTCTACCAAGTTATTAGCGAGAATGTCCCGCACGCTTAAATTTCGGTGCGTGAATGCGAGTAGCGTCAGAGGTTTGATGCGGTTTTGCTGGCGGGAGAAATATCTAGCTGACCCATTCTTAAAGAAGCTTTCTTACCTTCGTGCGCTCTACAGAGGGTAGACTGTTGTGTGCAGACTAGTGCAGAGGGAACTTCCGTCAGCGCTATTCCGGTTTTATGTGGCATCGCGACTTGTACTGGTAATATTTTTTAGTTTTGTGACCGATGACCGCAATTTGAGAGGAGCATTTTCATTAGAAACCCAGTCGCTTTCAGGTACTGCCCCGCTAGAACAGTGGTGGGAAGGCGTGCTAATAAGCCCAAGGTTTCGGGATCAATGCGGGTTCATAACGGCTTTTTTTGCAAGCGATGTCGGTAGCACGAACACAGCTCTGTGGAGATATTGGTATACATTACACATCTTCATAGAGTCCGAAACCATATATTCAAAATTTTCCTGAAGGTGCATGCTATTAAAATCCCACTTCAAAAAACATACTTCTAGACTTCTTTGTACTTATAAATTCCCGGACGGGGCTACGGGACAAGCCGTAACTGCATGCTAGTGAAGGATTTCTTGATAAAATTGCAGGGTGCCATGCAGTGGATACTTCGAATCATGTCTCATATTTTACTATTGATTGCCATGCTTGTATGAAACAGTGCCTAGGATGTCTGTGTATACAAACACATAGTCACGAGCAAGGAATCATTAAATGAATTGCCCGATAATATATATTTCAAGCTCGAAGTTATCGACGATGTAGTTACTGCCGTCACAAGAAAGTATTGGGCGGAATAATTTCTCTTGAAGAACTTGGCGTACAGCAACCCATAATAATTCCACAGTCCCGCATGGAAGTGATACCGTCAGTAAGCGCTTGGACGTGGGAGAACCGTCAATTGTCTATTTCAATTCAGGCTAAAGACCTCAGCAACCTGTTCTGTGGACCATATTGAACGCGCAGCGCGAAAAAGGACTGGACAAAAGAAGAATTACCGACGACACAGCGCTGTGTCGTCGTTAATTCTTCTTTTGTCCCGTCCTTTTTTGCGGTGCCTGTTCGATATCGTCAGTATGAAACAACCAGCCCAACTGGCCATCCTTCTGGTGTGGATGCTCGCAGCAATTTTCATTCTACGACATTTCCCGGAACGTACAGGTGGGAACCATTCGCGCTGAATGTGCGAAGTGTCGTGGTCTTGCTTTTCTTCTTTATGTGGAATTGTTCTAATGGCTGCGGTATTTCTTCAACGCCAAACGCAGCTCTTCCCGCAAAAATGTACACATAGCAAAGTGGCTGTTTGCTTACTCGGGGGCTGACTGTTTCCGATGTGCTCCCAAAGACTTTTTATAATTTACATAGTTGACATTCTAGAGCTTGCGTTAGGGCTAGTTTTATAAGTCATTCATTACAGCAGTTCAGAAACGCTTTTTTTGTAGCTTACAAATTTTGCCTCGTCGTTATATAGTGCTTACATTTCACAAGCGTGGAATCTGTTGGGGCCAAAGTGGGAGACTACAGTTGATCATTTGAAATCGCAACCGATTCAGTGGATGTTTGTGTAGAGATGCACGTCGGTCGATATGCTATTGTCGGACGTAGGCAAGACGACAATACGCCAATAACTTTAAGGCTGTCACTAAAAATGTACGGCAAATACTTGACGATTCTATTATTCCTTGCTGCATTTTGAGGCAATACGAAATTTTGTTCGCGTTAGCTAATATTAGCTTAATACTTCCCTCATAATACATGCTACACAAGCCTTAATTTTAAGGGTACAGGTTCCGTTAGAAGTAATTGGAGCACGGAAGCTGCGTCTGCCTACGGCGATAGCCCATCTATACCTCTCAAACCATTTCTTAAACCTGCCTTCAAGGATTGTTCGCATCATACTGGTCTCGGCAATGGCGGCGATAGCGGCACACCTGAGAGAGAGAGAGAGAGAGAGAGAGAGAGAGAAAGAGAGAACAACCTTATTTTGTCGCCTGCAGAGCGGTTTCGGACTAAATTCTCACGAGAGGTTCATCCTAGCCGTGACGCGGCCTGGACGTCGTCCCGGCTTGACCCTAGGATCTGCGCCTTTGCTTCCCCGCTCGGGTCGGAGAGAGCCACCGCTCCCATTCCCCTCTGTGGGTCGCTCGGTCGCTGCAAACGTAGGGCCGCAGAGACCTGCTGGACTGCCTAAAAATATTTAACGAAAAACTCACTGGAAACTCCCGTGATAGTGCGACGCTTCTCCGGCAGCTTGCACTTGCTGGCCCCGCACCAGAGACGCTTCAGATGCGTCCCTGCCATCAGCGCCGTCGCCGAGACCACTATGCTGCGAACAATGCTCGAATGCCGGTTAAAAAGGTTGTTTGAGAGGTATAGATTGGCTATCGCCTTCGGGAGGCGCGCAAGAGTGTTTTCGTCCTTCTATTTACCGCCGGTGCAGCTACACGAAGCTCCTACACGGTTCGGCCACCGCTCCCGTGCTCCAATTACTTATGACAGCACGTGTACATAGCCTTTTCAGGGAAACGTCGAGAGACGGCAAACTTCTGCCGTTCTTCCCACATAACGGATACTCCTCCATCACAGCTAACCTTCTCCCCTCATCCCTCGGTCCTCCCATGATCCCAATTCACGTTTCCTGAATTCCACTCAATATTTCAGCCCAACGTTTTGGGGCCCCGTTTACTGCGAAGCAGTTGAACTCTACCCAGACAAGGAAGTTTTCGTGTCCGCTGCAGCAGAGAACTCCCAGGCTACTACTGGCTACACAAACATCCCACGCTACTACTTGGTACTGGCTACACCCAGGGTACCCAAATGAACCACTGCCCAGTCGAAAATGACAACAGAAAAATTTCTGTAGTACGTCGTTTGTCGTATTTTTGCGTGTCGTACAGTCGTACCGTCGTAGTCTTGTCGTACAGTCGTCGTGTTGTGTCGTCATTCTGACATTTGTCGTGTGTAGTATTCCTGTAGCAATTTTGTTGTTTTATCGTGTGTTGTAGCCCTGTAGTGATCCTGTAGTATGTCATAGTCCTGTAGTAAACCTGTAGTGATCCTGTAGTATGTCGTAGCCCTGTAGTAATCCTGTAGTGATCCTGTAGTATGTCGCAGTCCTGTAGTAATCCTGTAGTATGTCACAGTTCTGATGCTCTACTGCGAGAATCATGCCTGTCTTGTCGAAGTCCTGATGCTGTATTATGTATTCCTGGCGTCTTGCAGTCCTGACCTGTCGCACAATGCATCCATAACAATTCTGTTGCAGCAAATATCAGTATTTTTCAATCCAGCCATGCACTGTATTTGGGCTGTCCACTGTAAGTAAACAGTTAAGACAGCCCAAATATGCCACGAGCCCATGCACAGGCAAACTGAAGAGAATACAAAAATTTTATTTTAGTTTCCTTCATGCACACACAGCTGCAGGCTCGAAAAAACAAGTACAAGTACCATTAGAATTGGCTTGCCGAAGGCTGAAAGTGCACCGTCCCTAACTACAAGCATTATGGATGATCCGCGCAATTCTAACGCTGCAAAGTTGTCTGAAGCTGCAAAAACCTTATAGTAAATACACTACATTCCCAGGGAAAAGCCATCAATAGCTACAGGCTGCCACTAATGACTTGTACAGCTGCAGAAAGCCACAAAAAAACTATCAATGCACACCTCATGAAGCACAAAAACGACATTGCAAATTACATCCACCATTAAAAATGCCGCCATTTCTCACAATGACTGTTTAGTATTAAAACGGTAGAGACACTGGCTCTGGCGTTTACACCAGCCAAATTGGCAAACAAGCCCATGTACCTCCTACCGGCGCAGATCAGCGAAATTCTGCACGAGATATCTAGCCAGAAGCTTCAGGTGCTTGTGCATTTCAGCTTGCTCGCAGACCTTCACTTGGAGGTAATGCCAGAAGGAACCTGCATCGATAGAAAAAAAAACGAACATTGATGCAAGACAATGACAGGCAGCACAAAAAGACTGAAAATCATACTGCTAATACTGTGTCCTTAAACTGCGCCATTTTATAAAAGCTAAACACGCTTCTGCATGCTGAGCAATAAGAAGTGCTCTCTATTGCTGATAAAGTGATTTTCACATTACTGTGCCTATTCAAAAACGTTCAATTTAAACGGTACCTTGCAAGCCCCTTTCCACAGCGTTCCTGGCAATTCTGGAACAAGCCAAGCCATTAGGACTTAGCTCAGAAAATGTCCTTTCAAAATCAGTTTTGTTTTCATTTTTCAACAAAAACGTGATTTTTGACATGCATTTGCATCACATGGGTGCAGAAAGGGGAGTGGTCTTTGCGCGTCACTGCTACTAAAGAACGATGCATGCCAACCGTAGGTACTCTGCATCAGCGTTTGGTTTTTTATTATCAGGGCATGAAGGGTGAATCAGATAATTTTTAAACGTCAGGTTTGCAGTCACACAGTAATAACCCCTGAAATCGGCTGAAAATATCAAGCAGTGCCCGTTTGCAAAGTTACTTCACGATTTTAGGCAGTCTTATTGCCTTTGCGCACATTGTTCTTAGTTGTGTTGTAGTTCTACTTACCACAGGACCATTCAAACAATTAACAACAGTTTCGGTTTTGTTTCTGCATCGCGAAATTCATATTTAGTGTTACTCTGCAGGTACTCAGCTTCAAGCCTACCTGCCATGGTGCCTTGAGCATCCGCTAAACATCCTCACAAAAAAAAAGCATGCCACTCCTGATTTCCCCCCCACCCTAAAACGTTTTCTGCAATAAAAACTTCCGATGCAAGTCAAAAGATAACACGCAGTCACCAGATATCAGTTCCGACGAAAAGAGCACTTCAAACCGGCTTTACACACCCCCAGCTGTCCGCCTGCCAGTTTCGTTTCCATACAAGGGTATCTCCAGAAGTCTAGTGCTGCTCCTTAATTGAAATGTCTATTCGGATGGAGTCTCCAATACCTTTTTGTACTGTTTCATTTCCATACCTGCCAGATTTGCCGGGATGGCATTAGGGAGATCTTACCAGGGGGTGGGGGCAACAACAGAATGGGTAACTTTACACACGTTTTTTTATTTACTTACAAGATAGCAAGAAATGAACTGTTTCTTCGCCCAAACTACCAACAAGGTGCACCACTTAAATGTTCGACATTGCTAACGCCGCCCTTTTCAGAAAGTCCTGAAAATAGTACATACTGCAAGCGCAACACAAAACAGCAGGAACTGAACTGTTTTGTCGTTTCGTCTAAACTAACAACAAGCTACACCACTGGAGACTTGCTAAACCTTCAGAATGGCCGTGCTCGTGCGTAAATGAAAGTTGCGGCGGCGCTGCGTTTCTATAAACAGGAAACTAATAATGGGACGAACAGGTTCACCGTCTGCACATGGCCGACTACACTTTTTAAGCACTTCACTGATAACGATGCCAAATGGTGTCGGGTTGGATTGTCAGGTATACCTCCGGCGCATTGTGGCCATACTGGGAAAAGGATTAAGCCGAAGACGGGTGCATTTTCGGGAGATTTTTGTTTCGGTCGTACAATCGTACAAAACCATGAAAATTCGGGAGTCTCCCGGAAAATTCGGGAAACCTGGCAGGTATGCATTTCAAAAATGTTAGGTGCGCTGAAATGCATGAGGCTCATAGTGCTGATCTTTTTATCGCACAACAGCTACTTGGGCAAAGTTTGCGGGGCACGATTTTAGCGCATTGCACCGCACTTCTGTAAGCAAGGCTACAATAGCGAGTCAGAAGGTGACGATAAACCGCAAGTTTATGTTTTTAGCGATACCTGACAGTGAACGTCAACAAGCATCAACCACGGAGTTTCGTTTTCAACTCCATGCATGTTTTTTCCGCATCGCGTGCTTGTCCCGAATACTGTGCTGGCTGTAAATGCAAAGTCAGTCACTGAAAAAATGTTTTTACGTCACACGGGGACACATTGGTGCCTCTGATAATGTCAAATCGCCAGATTTCTTCCAGGGAACCACCCAAAATTGCCCATGTTGAAACGCAGGTTGGACTTCACCTCATGGCACGGGCACCACACGTGGTAATTTTTTTTATCTTAATTAGTTCGTACCAATGATTTTGCAGAAAAAATTTTTTTCTTGGAACCCTAAAAATAGGTCAATTTTCCAGCGCTAACGAGAGTTAAATTACTACAGCGTGACATCATACTCATAAAACTTTCCCCAAAGAGTATAAGCCAGCTCACAAATCTAAGTGAAGTTAACCAACGATAAAAGTTCAGCAAATTAAACACATTAAAAAGAAAAAGTGCCGATACTCCCTAATGCAAAATTTGCACGCAGCGTGAACTGCAGTCTTCTCAGTCGAGGTGCGTAGTTGCCGTGTCAATTTAGACAAACTATCAATGCAGACAATCAAAAATGCCACTGTTTCAGTAACTGACCATTTTGGATTAAAAGGACCCTGGAACACTCTTTAAACAGTGCCAGTAAACCTGCACAATGTTTAGATTACACTGCCAGGAATACCTGAGCCAAATATAACCAGTCCATGTGAAGCGGAGAGCACACAAATCGTGAAAGACGGGGAAAAACCAACCGCGCACTCTTCGCTCTTGGCATGGCCTAAACGACGTCATTGCGGCCATGGCTGTTCAATTGGCTGTCGCTGGTCAACTTTGCGACTCATTTCTCACATTTCTTGTGAGGATTCGCCGTAATCGGCGCTGTGTACCAATCTCTTCTATGCCTAAACCTGCACGCGCAGTTTGGTATTTCTTTTGCTGAGTGCGCACGGAGTTTGAGTGAAAAACTCAATACTCTCCTTTCAACGAGACCACTAGGCAACAATTGCTTATTGCTTCAAAAACACTCTACCAGCCTGAGCGCGTGCTTGCTAACAGGCAGCCATGCCTGCTTTTTTGTGGCACCAAACCAGAATTGACTCCCCCCCCCTCCCCCACGTTGCAGAGAATACTCCCCAGCCTATGATATGTCCAAGGACGCCGAAGAGAACGCTGCAAGCCGCCCCCCTCTCCAGGAGAGAGCACACAGCTTTCGTTGCGTTGTCCGCAGTCGAGTTGAGAGAGAACAACTATGAGCGATTTCTAATCGTGCATAGCTTCGGTGACAGTCAAGGGCTTTTCATAATTCTTGGAAGGGCGATTTCTAGGACAATAGACTTTACCCCAAACTATATTCCGAGTAGTCGATGGCAAGTGCTGGGGTCCCTTTAGAACAGTAGAGACACTGGCCTAGGTTTCCAGCAACCAAATTAGTAAACATGTACCTTCTTATTGGTGCAGATCCACGGACCCTCGTGCTAGATATCTCGCTAGCAGCATGTGTCGCTTCCTCATGTCCTTTGGTTCGCAGCTCTTCATCTGCAGGTAGTGCCAGAAGGGATCTGCATCAATAGAACAAAACAATACATGTAATGCAAGACAATGGCAAACAACGTAAAAAGACTGCAAATTACACTGCCAAAACTGCGTTTTTAACCTCTGCCATTTCACAGAACTAAACACAATGGCTCCACATAGATGAGCTGCGAAGCCGGGCGCAGTCGACGAAGTGCACAAAACAAACCACGTTTGTTCATAATTTGCAAGGCAGCATACTTACCAGTCGTTTTACTGAATTAAACTTGGACAGACTCGAGCTTTATTCTAGCAAACAAACATGGGGCTGTCTGTTTCCCTTACTGTATGCGTAGCACACAACCCAATTTGCTCGACCAGTGGAGACACCAGACAGGTCGCATTTGGCTGTTCGACATCCATTTGTCAGAGGGTGCCTGAGAGAGTGTGAAACCTATAGCTTTGCATGCATGACCTACCCTCCTTCCTCTGGTCCCCACATGTGCACGCGTAAACCAGCAACCGCTTATATGTGTGTGCTTAGCAAAAACGACAAGAGCAAGCGGCACCCAGAAAATGGTTTCACTGGAATAAAACCCGAAGGGGCGGGGGGGTTTGAAACACAGACTGCTTCGCAGTAAAACGGATGCTCCCCGTGCTAAAAAAGTGGTGCTTTTCTCATTTATATTACAGCAGAGCATAACATTACACTCATAAAACTTCTCTCCAAAAGTATATGCCAGCTTGTAAAACTTTCAGCTAAAGGGGCCATGCAGACGCATCACAAGTTCGGTTCATTCGAAAGATTGCCACGTTAAAATCATAGTGACACCACTTTTAATGTACGCTTCACCCAAATAAGCTATATAAGTAGGGAAAAAGGGAATGGCCATGCAACCCACTAGCTCACTTCCCGCAACAGAACCTAGATATCCTATGTGCCCAGCTGTGCGATTGGCTGAGGCCGGCAAAAGCAAACACAAATTTGGTACGGCTTGCAAGCTTTCCAAATGAGCTATTTGCGCATAAATGCAATGCATATTCATTTTACAGCAGTACGAATGGTGCGAGAAACAACAAAAGTACAAAATACACATAAGCATAGAAATATTGATGAGCACTGCTGTTGGTACTGGGCACACTATGCTTGTTGTAGCTGCACAGCAGTACGCCGCTTTGGAGTTGTCTTACGTGACCCTGTTTGTCGAACATACCACATGTTTTACAAAACTATTACTTTCTACAGTAGCAAAAACAAGCCAAGTTCTGGGACTAACAGAAAGAAAGCGTTAAACACCTACTTTCTTCACAGCCAGCTCCATAGAGGGCTCGTGCTGGTAGTGCTGCGACGCCGCTCGTGCTGGCGCAGCTGGTGTCGGGTGCTGGTGGGTCTGCAGGGCTCATGCTGGCAGGGAGCTGCAGGCCATGTCCACTCTTTTCACTCATTGGAGAGGTGCCTGAGTCACATGAAAAAGTTTTGCACTCTTAATTAAAACAATACGCAGTACAGGCAATCAGTTTTAATAAAGGCTGTGGCTAGCGTTCCGTCCAGATGAAACGATATACAAGTGCTAAAGGTCCGTCCAGACGGAACAGGGCGCTGCGGGTTATCCTTCCGTCCAGACGGAATACAACTGAGAGCTTAGCGTTCCGTCCCGACGGAGCCGGCGTGAAATTTGTACAATTCCGTCTGGACGAAAGCAAAACTGGCTGATTAGACGCCCTGCTCCACTTTCAGATGTGGTGTAGGGGTTGCTCCTCGGATAATGGCAGTATTGTACCGGGTTCGATTCCCCCTGGAACACTTTTTTTTTGCGTGGTTGCGCCAGCGTTATGCAACAGCTAACTTCTTGCCCACTTTACAATTGACGCGGTGAGAGCAGTCGGTCTTGATTTCGCACTCAACCGGCTGCTCCGCTACCGCTCAATAGAGCCAAGGCCGACATGTCCATCGCCAGAGTTCCGATCACCTCTAGTTCGTAATGGTGATTACTAATTAACGGTTCTTCTGGCTAGTCAATGAGCGGAAGCGGTTCATTCAGCTGGGTAAATATCAAGAACGACTGCCCTCGCTGCTTGTTGTGAAGCAGGTTTTTTTTTTTTTTTTTTTGACGCCCGCGTCTTCTAGCTGCCTCACTCAGAAAATGACGCGCGTCGCGCGCGGCAGTGGGAGGAGCCTGCGACTTGCGCCATTGGGGAGGCACGCGCCTCATGGCGGCAGTTTCGAAGCGCTCGACTCAGCCGGCTGCCTCCGCCAGCATAGACCGCCAGAGATTTTAGGCCACCACCCCGGCAGATACTGCATGGGCGCTTTCACTAGCTGTGCGGATGATGTTTTGTAGTACCGTTCTCGCCCAAAATTATAAGCTCCTTTACCGCTCTAGCAACTTCGTGCGTGTCTTGAGCGGCATTTTGAGTGGTCGCTCGTGCTCCCGACACCATAGTTTCCCTACACCACTTCGAGGCCGAAGCCGTCGCCATGTTCCTGCCACTGGCCGCGCCGGTCGCAGCGTACCGGTGGTTCCGCTGCAGCATCAGCGCGCCTGTGGCGTGCGCGGCGCATTTTCGCGGGCAGAAAATGCTCCGTCCGATCGCCTTTCTTGAGTTTTGTAGATTTTTACCCTACTGGTCAAACCACTTCTGCTCATTGACTAGCTAGAGTCACCGTTACGAATCACCGATCACCATTACGAACTAGAGGTGATCAGAACTCTGGCGATGGACACGTCGGCCTTGGCTCTATTGAGCGGTAGCGGAGCAGCCGGTTGAGTGCGAAATCAAGACCGACTGCTCTACCCGCGTCAATTGTAAAGTGGGCAAGAAGTTAACTGTTGCAAAACGCTGGCTCAACCACGCAAAGGAAAAAAAAAAAAGCATGTCCGGGGGCAATCGAACCCGGTACAATACTGCCATTATCCGAAGCGCAACGCCTACACCAAATCTGAAGACGGAGCACGTCGTCTAATCAGCCGGTTTTCCTTTCACCTAGACGGAACTGTACAAATTTCACGCCGGCGAACGCCCACCGGGTTTACGCAGGCCTGAATAAATGTTGTTTCTCTCTCTCTCGTCTGGACGGAAGCATAACCCGCAGCGCCCCGTTCCGTCTCGACGGAACTTTAGCACTTGTATATCGTTCAGTCTGGACGGAACGCTAGCCACAGCCTTCAATAATTGCTCCGCTTTTAAAGGAATTTAAAGGTTGGTCAATACCATTCTCAGCACGCACAAAATCGCAAACAAGTCATTCTACATAGGTGCAGATTGTCCTTTTATGAGACTAACAAGTCACTTTTAGGGTTGGGGCTGTATGAAAAATATAGAGCAATAAGTTGTGTTGCCCACTCATAGTCACATTGTTAGCAAGTCTGCTACAAAACATAAAGCAGCATTGCCATGTTCCTGCACTTTCACTAGAATTGCAGTTTTATGAATTTTTTTTACTAGGCCTTCTCTTCCAAACAATCTCATTGTCAAAATCCTTTACAGCGAGTAAAGCACTTTCAATGGGCAGTAATTTGTGCAGTGCCTGCAAAAAGGCCATGGCTAGCAACTAGATAAACCAATAGCTCAAAATCTTCGTATAGAAGCCACGTGACAAGGTCGTGCTGCAGGGCAGTTTTGTTTTCACCCACCCAAAGAAAGGAACCTGTTCAATCAGGCTGTAGGCTCCTTAGATGGTAATGCCACATGTTTGAGGAAGTGAAACCTTCCTGCAACAGTTGACATTACAGCCAACTAAGCATGATAGCAACTGCAGTATCTGGTACGTTGCTTAGCTCATAATAGTGATAAGAAGCCATGCACACAGATGGAGCATTGTTTACGCACTGGTGAAAAGAACTTGCCGGCCACTCCATGTTGAGTGATCGCAGCCCCCGCATCTCGGCCTCCAATTGCACGACCCTCTTACTTAAAACTGCTACAGGGTCTTGGTCCCTTGCGGCAGCTCGAAGAATGATGTCGACCTTCGCTGATCTTTTCTCTGCCTTCGCAGTTTTTTGTCTGCCTGCAATGAGTGGTCAAGAGATAACATGCCATACTTGTTCCGAGCCTCGTCCACCATAATGACACCTATTTAGAGCAACAAGCACACTTCAGTGTCATTTTACATGTGTTTAATGATAGTTATGAGGTCAACTTTCATTCAAATATTGACTTCCCCTAATAAACACACCTGAAAGCGGTGGCTATTCTAGCGCCGTGGCATTTATGTGCGTCATGTTCGATAAGAGCATTTACAAATACCATTACTGCAGTGGCTGCTGGCAAGACAGCCTTCACAGAAAAACCACGATTTCGAAGCTCGTACAGTCGGCAAAAGGCTTGTCTATAACGCGCGAGCGGCGTGCTCTAGACTGCGCGCGAGACACTTAGTGAAAACGCCTGGTTTGACACCGGTAGAATGTGAGCATGAGCGACCCGCATCAGCGCGATGTTTCTTTCCCTTGTCGCTGTGCCCGTCGCCTTGAATTCCGTACCTTCTTTCGTCGTGAGAAGCGCTGCCTGCACTGCCGGGCCGGGAAACAATAGCGGAAATTAGCGATTGGTAGTAGAGCGATGGCTGCGTTTAACTACGTGCAACGCTTTTTTTTGTGGCGCCCTACACAATTTAGACAGGAGTGTTTTCCTGTATGCGAGACAACGAACGACAATAGCAGAAAACGCATCGCTGCCGGTGTTTTATAGTAACTAGATATCGGGCCGTGATCGCTTGCACAGTGCATTGAGTATTGTGGCGTGAGCCCGTCAGCAGTGACATGCAAAGCCGAGCCCTGAAACCGGACAGTGGCGCTCAAGGGACTCGTGCAGCTATTGGCGGAACGATAACGCAATGAACAGCTGTGCGCCAAGGCTAATGCAGACGAAAAATTCGCACAACGAGCGTTAAGGCGGGTAATCTCCGGTTTTGTTTCCCGGCCCGGCAGCGCAGGCACAGAGCGCTTATTACGGTAAAAGAAGGCGTGGAAGCCAAGGCGACGGGTGCAGCGAGGAGGGACACAGCCATCGCGCTGATACGGGCCTCGCATGCACACATTCTACCTATCTTAAACCAGGCGTTATCACTACGTGTCTCCCGCGCACTCCGGAGCACGCCGCTCGCGCGTTAAAGCCTTTTGCCGACTGTACGTAAGAATGTGGCTTGGCGACTACTCGACGCCGACACGAACAATGCAGATGAATTCCTACCCTGACTAACTGGTAGCCAGCACAGTCCTGAATAGAGCGTGTTACGTGGAAAATGTGCAAGGTGGTAATACGAGCCATTTCCCCGCACGGGGCACCTTGAGCAATCTTGGTGACGGTACTGGCGATACCGCGGACCCCGAGCCCCCAAACATACGCTGGATCCAACCGTGGCAATGTGTTTATAGGTGAAGGGTTAGAAACCACGAACGGTGGCCGTCGGAGCCCAGGTCAAGCTCCGGCGGATGGGCTCCCTGTCTGTTTACCAGACAGGGAGCTCCGGGACCTCCTCAGCTATCAGGGTAAGGTTGTGGAAGAAAGTACCCCCGTCCCCTGCTTCTATACTATGATATATGGCATTTTCTAAACCCCCCCCCCAGACGTGATCGGCCCCCGAAAAGGGGCCGCACCGAAGTTCCATTCCCACCTCTGTCAGCAACTGTCTCTTCAACAAACGGGGATAACTATTCTCGTTTTCTTGTCATCGAATCAGCTGACCCAACGAGACCCGTCGCTTCACTGTCGGTATTCCTTGTCTCGAAATTTCTGCAAAGCACATTAGGTGAAAAGTATGAGGCCAAAAAGCTCAGGACAGGAGAAATTCTTGTCGAACTCAACACTGAAAAACAATCCCGCACACTTCTTGCCCAAACTCGCATCCATGATCTGGACATCAGGGTCACGCCCCACAGGAGCCTAAACAGCTGCCAGGGTGTGATTTCTGAGACAGATCTCCTGACGGAAACAGATGCTGACCTTCTTGAAGGGTTAAAGGACCAGGGCGTCACAGCCGTGCGCCGCATCACGATGCGCAGGGACGATAAGATAATCCCCACCAAGCACATTATCCTGACCTTCGACAGATCCACACTTCCGCAGTACATAAATGCAGGCTACATCCGATGCTCTATTCGCCCGTACATACCGAACCCGCGCCGCTGCTTTAAGTGCCAGCGGTTCGGGCACAGCACAACCTCTTGCCGCGGCAAAACAACCTGTGCGAAATGTGCAGCGCAGGACCACCCCACCGACAATTGCAATTCTGATAACCTCACTTGCGCAAACTGCAGGGGCCCACATGCGGCCTACTCCAGGAAGTGCGAGAAATTTCATCTTGAAAAGAAAATAATCAACGTGAAAGTGACAGAGAACATCACCTACCCAGAGGCGCGGAAGAGGGTTGCCTCTTTCCCTCTGGGGAGGTACGCCGACGCAGCTCGCCGGGGGGCGGAGCGGCGTCTGGTTTCCACAGGGACCCAGTTCAGCGAGTCTGACCTGGTCCCTCCTCCGCCCCCCCCTGGGTTGCCTCTGGCATCCCAACCCGCCACCACGCCGCTTGCTGAGGCAGCAGCGGTTGTGGTGGCAACATCTTCCGTCGGGACCGGTGCCGCTCCCACCTCTGTCTCCCAACCCTCCAGTGCGTTGGAGGGTACTGAGGTGATGGACACCACGGGCCCCGCACCGGCTCCCACTGCCACCGCACCGCCCGTGCCACCTCTGGCGCCCCGGACGCCCTCGGCGGTGGCGGCTCAAACGAAGGGCTCCCGAGGGGGGGCCAAGTCCGGGGGGCCCGGTCCGTCGGCCACCCCTCGGACATCCGACGACGAGATGGATGTCGGGGCGTTCTTGCCGGCGGTGCACCGCAAGGAACGCGTCCCGACGCCAAAGCCTCCCGACAAGCCAAAAAAGGCGAGAGTCACAGCCCCGAAAGACGACACATAAAAACACACACACTCCAGTAGCTCTCACACTAAATAATGGGAAGAGAAAACATAATTCAATGGAACTGTAGAGGCCTTCTTAAAAATCTTGACGATGTATACGAAATACTGCATGCTAATCAGCCAAGTGTAATGTGTGTTCAGGAAACACATTTGAATTCTAAACACACAAATTTCTTGAATAGTTACATGGTCTTCAGAAAGGACAGGGTTGGCTGCACACACTCTTCTGGCGGTGTGGCCATAATCGCCCGCAAATCCTTAGCATGCCACCCTGTCACCTTGAACACCGTCCTTGAGGCTGTAGCAATACGCTTAATAATATTTAATAGGTTGATAACGGTATGCTCCATATACATTCCTCCTGATGTTACACTTTTGAGTTCTGACTTCGAGGCGCTGGTTGACCAGCTGCCCGAACCATACATCCTGACAGGCGACCTTAATGCTCACAACACTCTTTGGGGCTCTTCTCGCACGGATGCCCGAGGTCGCCTTATAGAAAAGTTCCTTACATCTTCAGGAGCATGCCTTTTCAACAATAAACAGCCTACATACCATAACATAGGACACAACACATACTCATGTCTTGACTTGGCGATTGGCTCCGCAGTTCTCTTTCCTCTTCTCGAGTGGGGTGTGGGCACTGACCCATACGGTAGTGACCACTTCCCCACCTCACTCACATACATAGGTAAAGGCCCATGCAGTCCATCTTCCCATAATAGGTTCAATGAAGCACGAGCTAACTGGAATACATTTACAGAGACATCCAAACTACACCACACATCCATAGGACACCTACACGTCGAAGAAGCTACCCAACTCCTCACGGCGCACATCCTCGACGCCGCCGAAAGGTCCATTCCCCACGCCTCTGGTGCCCCGCGCAACCAGCGGAGGCCGTGGTGGAATGAGGACTGTAGGCGGGCGCGAGAGGCCCAGAACAAGGCGTGGGGTATCCTTCGTCGGTACCCCACGTCGGGAAACCTCCTCTTGTTCAAACGGGCCAAGGCGTTAGGAAAACGTGTGCGCCGTGAGGCAAAACGAGAGAGTTGGCGTACATTCATAACATCAATAAACTCCTACACAGACACAAGGAAAGTATGGACACGAATACGCAAACTAAAAGGACAACAGACACACAGCCTGCCCCTGGTCAGTACAACAGGGGACAAACTGGAAGACCAGGCTAACACACTCGCACAACACTTCCAACACGTGTCCAGTTCAGCACACTACACTAGCACTTTCATGAAACACAAACAATTGGCCGAAAAGAAGTCTTTACGTGATAATGATAAGTCAACCTCCTCTTATAACTCGGAGTTTTCACTTCATGAGCTGAGGACCGCTCTGAGCACTTGTAAACCCTCAGCTCCAGGCCCAGACAACATCACATATACAATGATACAGCACCTACACTCAGACACTCTTCTAACACTCCTCCACCTATATAACAAGATTTGGCTTTCGGGGCACATTCCTCGCTCTTGGAGGGAGGCCATAGTAGTGGCTATCCTAAAGGAAGGGAAGGACCCTTCCTCTCCATCCAGTTACCGGCCCATTGCTTTGACAAGCTGCCTGTGCAAGCTCCTCGAGAAGATGATAAACCGTAGGCTCGTGTACTTTCTTGAGTACAATGGTCTTCTCGAGGGCTGCCAGGCAGGCTTCCGGGCGGGGCGATGCACAAATGATCAACTGGTTTCTCTAGAGGCCTACATAAAGGATGCATTCATTCATAAGCAATACTGTATGACAGTATTTTTTGACATTGAAAAGGCATATGATACAGCATGGCGCTACGGCATTCTTAGAGACCTAAAAGCTTTTGGTATCTCGGGTAACATGCTGAACACTCTTTGTAGTTACATGTCTTCACGAACATTTCGTGTCAGGGTCGGTTCGGCACTTTCAAATGTTCACGTGCAGGAGAATGGCGTGCCTCAAGGTGGCGTATTGAGCTGCACCTTGTTTATAGCTAAGATGAACTCTCTCCGAAAGGCACTGCCGCCAACCATATCCTGCTTGATGTATGTAGATGACGTTCAAATATCTTTCAAATCATGTAACATATCCATTTGTGAACGTCAGGTCCAGCTTGGGGTAAATAAACTTTCTCGCTGGGCAGATGAAAATGGATTTAAACTTAATCCTTCTAAAAGTACCTGCGTTGTATTCTCAAGAAGGCGGGGCATCCTGCCCGATCCCGATGTAAAACTCTTTGGTGACTCGATTCCAGTAAAAAGAGAACACAAGTTTCTGGGTGTGGTGTTTGACGAGAAACTCTCATTCATACCCCACATAAAGCGACTTAAACAAAAATGCCTAAAAACAATGAATATTCTAAAAGTCCTGTCTCACCAATCG
The DNA here is from genome assembly GCF_048455015.1 of Haemaphysalis longicornis. Taxonomy (NCBI): domain Eukaryota; kingdom Metazoa; phylum Arthropoda; class Arachnida; order Ixodida; family Ixodidae; genus Haemaphysalis; species Haemaphysalis longicornis. Next base: position 34,917,366 of record NW_027526233.1, on the reverse strand, counting down.
TACGGTGCAGACAAACAACTCCTGCTTCGACTTTATGCCGCGTTGGTAGGGTCACGGTTGGACTACGGAAGCGTTGTGTATGGGTCAGCCACAAAAACAGCACTTAAAATGCTCGACCCAGTGCTTCACTTAGGGCTTCGCCTGTCTTGTGGCGCATTCCGTACGAGCCCTGTACAGAGTCTTTACGCAGAGTGTGACAAATGGTGCTTATCACACCAGCGAACCTATGTTGACTTGTTATATGCCTCTAAAATTTCATCAATGGACAACCATCCTTTTAAACCGGTTTTTAATGATACATCCACATCAAAACTCTTTTTAAATCGCCCATCCATTCCTGTTCCCTTCTCGCTCAGAGTAAGGGACGAGGTCACAATTCATGAGGTCTCCTTTGTAGACACATTCAAGTCATCTATCACTGATCTTGTAGCACCATGGCACCTTCGTCCTGTTGCATGTGACTTGTCTTTCTTAAAATACAATAAGAACAGGACACCGAAAAGTGGGATTCTGCAGCATTTCATGTATGTGCAGGATAAATACAAGGCTGCAGAGTTTTTCAGCGATGCATCGAAAACGTTCACTGCAGTGTCTTGTGCGGCGCATGGGCCGAATTTTGAAGCATATAGAACCATGAATGTAAAGACAAGTATTTTTACGGCAGAAGCATATGGCATTTTTCTTGTTGTAAGTCACATAGTTGAACATCATATTCCTAAATCCATCATCTATACAGATTCACTGAGTGTCGTCCGTACATTGTCATCCGGAGAGTCCTCGAAAAACCATGTAGTTAACCTTGTCTTGAAATCAATTGTGCTGGCATATTCTTCAAACCTTGAGGTGACTGTGTGTTGGGTGCCAGGCCACTCTGGCATCGGCGGAAATGAACTGGCGGATATAATGGCCGCCAATGCTGCACTCCGAAACACAGTAGACATAATAACACTACCTTACACAGACCTCAAGCCACACATAAGACAACACTTGCGCAGAACATGGCAAACACACTGGAATGAACAGACAGACAACAAACTACATGTAATAAAGCCACACTTGGGACGGTACACATCTGACTCGCACAACAGACACACGGAAGTCGCCTTGGGTAGGCTGCGGATAGGGCACACCCATGCAACGCACTCGTATCTGCTGACGGGATCTTCTAGACCCCAGTGCGGCAGGTGCGGAGAGGCCCTATCCGTAGTGCACATACTAATCACATGCGAGGCACTTCACACAACACGTCACAAACACTTCAGAGAACTTTACAGACAACATATTCCCCTACATCCATCTTTTTTCCTAGGTGACGATGCCATTGTTTCCGTCAAACGTGTGTTTGAATATTTGTCAGAAGTCAAGTTTTTAAACCTCATTTCCTATCACGCATCATGAAATCTGGCCCTTTACACCAGCCATCCTCACTGTCTTTTATTGATTTTACTTTTGTTCTTGCTTATTGATTTCAGTGTCTAAGTTCTCACCTCTCATATTTAACCACTGTTTTGGCGCTCTTTGCCCTAGTTGGCCTTGCGCCATTAACATCCAACCATCATCATCATTAATACGAGCCATTTTCTTCGGCGTCGGCGCCATATACGGTGAAGCGGATCTCCGCGCCTTCCGACGGCTCAGCCGGCATGCCGATATTCATTCCTTACTTTCTGCGGTTAGTGGCAGATGTAAAACTGCTAAAAGGCGCTCAGACACTGTTATGCACAATTTAAGGGTAAGAACACTTACCGGTCATGTGAACGATGGTGCCGTCGAATAATCTTCCCGCGTCTCGCTGTCGCCGAGCCAAAACACTTCCCACGCCACGCTCGTAGTCGTCGACGTCCACCACAAAAAAATTACGCTCGTCCGTAGGCCCAACGACTTCTCTTCTACCTTCCAAAACATACTGAACGAAAACGTTACACGGTTACGCTTTGTTACACGGTCACACTACGTGCATACGACAACGATCGACCAGCGCAAGAAAAGAAACGCGGCGTAATGTGTGTTGCCATGTGTGTTGCAACAGTGAGGGCTGCGGCTACGGCTGGCTACGGCTTCAGTCGGCCTATATAGGCGGCGTTGGTTGATGCCAGAAGATGAAGCCGATGAAGCGATACATGAAAACTCAATCATTTTGGTTGTAATAATGAACATAATTTATTAACGGGTTACAAACCTCTTGATTAAAAATTAGCACTGTATTACCAGTGATAGCAGCTTCCAACTTCAGCACGGTTCTTTCATGTGTTATCACAGTCTCACTGGTCTCACAGTCACACCATAGCACACACATCATTTTCTGCACCGTGTTTCTGCACTGTGCTCGGCTACATAGTATGTGCGCTGATTCTCTTTTCTTTTTGCAGTGGTCGGGGCTGCTTTAAGGCCCAACCACATGCAGAGCACTTTCGGCGTTTTCTCGCGTCGACGTCGTCGCCAGAAATGCACGGCTACGCGAGCTGACGCCCGAGCGACGCCGATGTCTACGCTCGCCAGATATCGGCGTCGACGCAGCGCGAGAGAGCATCGGAAAGCGGGCGACAGCGTCCGTCTTCGCGTGGTTTGGGGGCATTCCTTTCAGCAGAAAACAATCGATTTATTTTTAACTTGCGGTAATCGGTTGCCTTGAGACAAATTGCCAGCTATTTCTGTTCGCAAGCGCTTATCCATTTGTGGCTTGTTCGGCTTTCAACGGGGAGTTCGGGGATCTGCGATTTAAATAAGGGAGCTCTGGCTACATCGCATCCAGTATAAGCATAATGTGGCTTGTCTGCAAGATCGGTGCGTGACGAGCAAGCATTGTCAACGCCAGAATTCTAGCGGCGCATTCCCTTCCATTCGTAGCTCCCGTGGCTTGCGCTGACCGGGGATGTGCGATAGCTTTTCTTGACTCAAATGAGGGACCTGTGGTTACATCGCTCGTAGCACTAGCATTATCGTCCTCGGCTCCAAGATCGGTGCGCAAGAAACAAGCGTTACCACTGCTCAAGTCTCTCAAACACGACCAAAACAAAGCACATCCGACACTATTTGTGGGCAGCCTCGTTTGGTACACCGAATTCTCTATGCCTCCATATCTCCTTGTGTGGTCGAGGGGTTGGGTGTCAGACTCTTGTTTTGAAGTCCGTGGTTCGAATCCTAAAAAAGTCTTTTTTTTTTCTTTTGCGGCGAGGGTTTGATCAATTTTTTTTACAGGGTACAGTCAGGGTGTCAGAGTACCTTGCCTTTTAACCTGCAAATGGCGTTCGATGGTAACCTCAGTATCAAGGCAGCGCTGAAATTTGTTTTGCTTACTCTTTGAATTCATGCACCCGCAGTCGGTACATACCATGCAGGTTAAATCAAGAAGCAACTAAAGCAGTTTTGCGAGGTGCGTCTTCGTTTATCATCCTATCTTATTTTGTTCAGATTTGACCATGATGACTCGAGATACATTGCCAACATACTTATATAGCAATGAATAAATATGCCAAGTGATTTTCTTTTTTGCTAAAGCTAAAGTCTTGATAATTGCAGTTCAATAATCGATAATAACTGCTCATAAACGACTTCAACAGGATGGCAATTGACGTCCAGCAACGCCCGCTGACGCAGCTACTGGCGCGCGGCTTCGCCGGTCTCATGCGGTTGCTCGCCCTCTCCTGAGGGCCCGCGCGTTGACGCCGAACGACGCCGACGATCGCGCGACGCGTGATTTCGCGTCCATGTGGTTAGGACTTTATTGTGTCTGCTTTATTGATTCTCTTTTAGTTTTGTCCTTGGTGCTTCACCTGTTCGCCTGCTGCCACGATGTGGGTAGGTGTGGAGTTTGGTTTCAGCTTTTTTTCTCACGTACAATTTGGTTTTTATAGAAAGAAACTTCTTGGGCGTTCGCACCTTTTTATTTTTTTATTGGCTGTGAGTTGCGGTGTCGGGTTGAGGGCGATATTGTGTGTTTTATTTTGTTAGTCGTCGTATTACAGCGAGCAAAATAGTAAACTCAATTCTGCTCCCGCGTCCCCGGTGTTAAAATTGTAAGTTTCATTTCGTCGTTGATTCTGTGAGCAGGAAAGTGGTAAAAATATTCTCTTTCATCGCAAGAAAAAAACACATAACAGCTTTGCAACTGCATTGCAAAGCTGTCCTCACGACAGAATTTTCTTGTTCGACCGTTGGCTGTTGTGTAGACAGATTCATGTATCGCGACATATTTTGCCACGGCAGCCGCATCTGTAGTGACGAGAAGAATCTGTCGTCACGACAGCCGGCTTTGCTACTACAGCATTTTTGTCATGGTCCTGTTGCAACTACAGACGTCACGACAGCATTTATGCCTCTGTAGTTACTACAAGATTCTGTCGTCACGACAGCCAGCTTTGCTACTACAGCATTTTTGTCGTAATCTTGTAGTAACGACAGACGTCACGACAGCTGGCTATGTCACGACAGCATGATGGCTGTCGTGACGACAGGTAGTTCTGTTGTGACTACAGGAATGTTTGTCGTTGAGAACATTGACTCTGTCGTTACGACAGAAATGTGTGTCGTAACAACAGAAAGCTTTGTCGTAACGACAGGAATTCTGTCGTAACTACAGAAATTGTGTCGTACGACAGGAATTCTTGTTGGGTTTCTGTCGTATTCCCGTTGACATTTTCGACTGGGTGCCAATACGAGGGATGGAACCTCAGCCCAAAAAACTAGCGGAGTGAGAGCCCGTCGGCGTGCCGCATAAGGTACGCCCACACCTGTAAATGGGGAGACAAACGGTGCTGCGGATTCAGCGTCTAACACATGGGAGGGTGCATTTTGGAGAGGACACAAGAAACAAGACAGAGGGGAGTCAGTGAGAGAGATGGCGCTATAGCCGGTCGCTCCGCCGTTTTCCTCGTCCTTTCAAAGTCGCTCTTCGCCGTTTTCTTTGGCCGACCCTGCTGCATTCGGGACGCAGCAACCACGAATCCCAGGTAACGGCTGGCAGAGTCTCTGGTTTCACTCTTTTCAGTGACTCCGCATGAGTAATTGTGTAGAGTGTCATTTAAATATTTACCGTCCCACCATTAAAGTGTAGACTGGAGCCATTTTTTTACTTTTTGGCTTGGACCTCGAGCCATAAGCTGAAGCTTTCAGGGGGTGCTTTTTGTTCTTTGTGGATATATATTTGTTTTTACCTTGGTATTTCGCCTCGGAGGTGGTGAAATGTACACCTACGACAATGTTTTACAAAAGAAAAGTGCTAGAATCAATGGTGCATTTGTTTTTGGCTTCAATCATGCTCAATATTTTCTTTATGCTAGCAATTTTGACAGCACTGTAGTATGCTACCGACTTCACTAGTGCGAAAATGTTTTCACTGCAAAAGCTTCTCGTTCAAAATGTTTTTGTTTTCCCGTGGCAGATTATTCGAGAGATAGAGAGATAGGCAAGCAAGAGACCAACCAAAAAATTTGCATTTTAGAAACAAGATAAACTATCGTTTTTAAAAGTATTCTTTTGTATTTTTCTTTTCTGTCCTAGCTCAGAAGGGGATGCCAAGCCAGGGTTAATAATTTCCGTCTGCCCGAAAAGATTGATATTTACATCCCGCACACGTTGTCGAACTCGGGAATCATACCTGGCTACACGTTGACTTTTCGGTAGGTTAACTGCAGCCTATATCTACAGAACAGTTCCCGACGAAAGAAATCGAGGAGTACTGGCATTTAAACAGAAGGATCTATGCCTGTTTGTAAAGAACGGAATACGGCTGAAAGGGACTTTGAGGCACCCTTAAGAAAAAAGATCTGGTTGCGTTTCTCGAGGGGGTGGCGCAAAACAGGGGGTGGTGCAAAAACGAAACCTGAGTTATAATTGCGCACTGCCGTAATCGCTGCCGGTGATGAATTCGTGCAATACTGTGGACTAGATTCATGTCGGCTCACGGTATTCGGTGGTCACAATCTATTAAAGTGCCCCTAACAAATCCTCACCAAATCTTCAAGCAGCGCGCCGGTGAAATAACAATATATCTATAAACTTTCGCGCAGGCAGGTGCAGGTAGATATAAAGAGATAAATAAATGTGGGGGGAAGTCTGCATGCCTGACACAGCTAATGAGTCCTCTTGAGTTTACCTATACTCAAAGGGCCAGCAGCACGAGGTGCACACCGGGTGATGTAGCGGAGTCCTATAGCATCGAAGATGTTCGAAGAGCGTCCACGGCAACTGAACTAAAACAGCTTGTTTTTTCGTGTGCAGAGTTTTTTTGGTAGCGAAGACAAATTGGCGGCGACCCCTCTTATAAGAGGGCTAATGTTCTGGACTAATAATAAGACTAATGTTCTGCCGTGTAGGACCCCTTTGCTACTCTCGCCAAAAGGCTTACCATGCTATGCTTAATTTTGAGTTCGATATGGATGCCTCAGAATCTATATCATTGTGCAATTTTGCTTTAATATTTGCTCTCTGCTTTATAGGTGCCTAAAACCAATGGAACAGTACGGGCATCACAGATTATCACTCATTATATTACCGAACAAGTAGTACACCTCTAGAAGAAAATTGCGTAAATCGCGGACCGGGCTTCATGAATTGCTGTCACAAAAGCCTTCACCATTTTCATTTATCTTAGGCATGACAAGTTAGAGGTTGGTAACAAATCCAAGCCTTTTCTAAGAAAACCGATTGTAATATGTAATTAATATTCCAATCCTTGAGTTTTCATGAAGAAGCCCTATCCTTAGTATTTGCGTTTCTTTGACGTACAGCCGGTAAAACGCTTGTCTATAACAGCGATTTGAACTTCAACCAGCTACATCCGAAAACTGCCGAAACATACTCGTTCCAAACATGTCGGAGGCAAAAGCGAAGGGCAAAGACTTCAGAATTCCGCAGTAGTTTTATTCAAATCCCGCTCTGGCGGGGCAGGATAGGGCTGAGTACGAACGCTATGTTATAGACAAGCATTTTACCGGCTGTACATAGCCTCTTTTTGCACTATGGCCTTAGATTATTTGGAGCAGCTGACTAAGTCTTCTCCTTCGGGTCTCCAAGTACACCGGATGCACGCTTCGAATGCTTATTCGAATGTTCGAACGTTGCCTAAGAAGCGTAGCTTTGGTACTCGAAATAACGCTTTTCCGCTTTAAGTGTGAGACCAGCTGCTATTACAGCGTGAAGTACACAGGATAGTCTATTCAGGTGTTCTGCAAAGGTTGACGAGAACACGATAACGTCGTCAAGGTATACTAGACACGTCTGCCACTTGAGACCGGAAAGAACAGTGTCCACCTTCGTTGGAATGTTGCCGATGCCGAACACAAGCCGAAAGGGAGCACTTTATATTCATAAAGTTTATCCGGCGTTATGAAGGCTGTTTTCTCGCGTTCGCGCACATCCACCTCGATCTGCCAGTACCTGCTCTTCAGAACCATCGACGAAAAGTAACGGGCATAACGAAGCCTATCGACCGAGTCATCAATCCGGGGCAACGGGTAGACGTCCTTCTTTGTCACTTGATTGAAATTTGTGTTATCAACGCCAAATCGCAATGTACCGTTCTTCTTTTTGACCAGAACGACGGGTGATGCCCCCGGGCTTTCAGAAGGCTGGATGACATCATCGCGCAACATCTGCTTCACTTGACTGCGAATTGCGTCCCATTCCTTCGCAGAGACACGATAAGGATTCTGACGAAGTGGCCTCACGTTATCATCAGCACTGATGTGATGTGTTGTAAGTGGCGTTTGATGCACGCCAGATGTCGAAGAGAAACAGTCCTTGAAGGTCGTCAGAAACGCGAGGAGTGCTTGTTGTTCACTTAGAGGCAAGCTGGAGTTGACATCGATGATTGCATCGGAGATGGGTTCACCACGTGCGGCGCCTTGTAACGCAAAGCAGGCTTCGAAATCAGCTATGTCTTCGAAATAGGCAACTTTCGTGCCTTTGGCGACATGTTGACGTTCATTGCTGAAGTTAGTACGCAGCAATGCAGCATGGCCATCGGCTAAGTGCAACACGCCTCGAGTAACTGCGATGCCATGACGGAATAAAAATTCATCGATTCGCTCTGCTATGCCGCCAACAGAGCTGAATATGTCGCAGTGAACTGAAGCTAGCATTCAGGACCACGGTGGTATGTTCTAGGTCCTCGTCAATAACCCGCAACGGCACTCCGTATGCATCGAGTTCTGGTAGGCGGTGGCTCGACGAGAATGTAATCAGGTGTGTACCAACGTCGATCACAGCGTTGTGCTCCCCTAAAACGTCCATCCCTAAAAAAAGGTCCTTGCCGCACTACGCGAGCACCACGAAACTGCCGAGAAAATCAGCGTCACCAATGGTGATTCTGGCAGTGCTCTTCCCTACTGGAGTAATTAAATGGCCTCCAGCCAATTGAATCTGAAGACCAGACCACGGCGCCTACACCTATTTTAACCGATCGGCGAGGGTCTGACTAATTATAGAGTAGTCTGCACCGGTGTCAATCGGAGAAACCACTTCAGGTCCATCGATACAAATTACTAATTCGGCGCTTCCAGCTACGGCGAAAGACATTCTTGTGGTATCTTTTTCCGTCGGAGACGTTGAGGGGTTTTGAAGGTCTTGCGTAGGTAGGCTATGAGCAACCCTGCCTCCAGGGGTCGTCTTTTATTTTCCTCGCCCAGGGCTTGGGGATCTGCCTCGCAGTATCCCGCCAAATTTCTGATGGTGAGGGGAGACGTCGTTCACTGGGGATGGTGAACGTGGTCGACGGTTTGGCTGAAGGTCTCGTTTCATATCAAAGTATTCCTCGATAGCAGGGGGACTTTGCCCAACGCTGGGGTGCGGACCCGTGGGATTGAATCCCGAAAGCCCAATTTCGCGATACGGGCAGCGGTAGTAGATACGGGCTGCTTTGCCATAGTGAAAACACAGCGGCCGGTTGTCATTTGTGCGCCAGACGTCGGACTTTCGTACCTGTCGTCCAGCTGAAGTTTCCATTCGAGGCCGAGGATGCGGGCTGGTGTGCACTCCGTGATGCCAGGAATTGATCTGGGGAACCCGCTGAGGCGCTGGAAGTCGGTACAGGTGGGTGACGACAGACAACCCACACACAGTTTGGTTGGAGCTGCTGCGGCTGGCTTTCCGGAATGGCCAAGGCTTGCCGGATCTCCTGAACGAGGGTGTCGGCGACAGAAGCATGCGAAGGCTCCGAAGAGACTATCCAGTGCAGCTGTAGTTCCTCCCTATCGATCGCACGAGCTCACGCAGTGACCTATCCCTGGATGCATTCGCTGCAGCAGTAGCGTATGGAGAACCGCTGGAAACCCGGTCATACTGCCGGTATCTGTCTTGCAGGGCACGCTCGATGGCTGTGGCCTCCATAATTAAATCCCTCACTGTGCGGGGTGGATTTAGTACGAGGCCAGCGAACAGTTGTTCCTTGAAGCCATGCACTAGATGCCGTAGTTTCTTCGGCTCTGACATTTCAGGGTCGGCTCTCCGGAAGAGGCGGGCCATGTCCTCTGCAAACATCGCCACCGTCTCGTTCGGTTTTTGCATGCGAGACTCCTAAACGCGCTGAGCTTGGTCGTGGTGGTCGGTGCTGGCGAATGACTCCAGCAGCTCCTGGCGAAATTCCTCCCAAGTAGATAACCTCGCTTCGCGGTTCTCCATCCACGTCCTTGCACTATGTTCGACCGAGTAATAGATCTGATGCAACTTTTGACGAGCGTCCCACTGGTTGAACGATGCGACCCGCTCAAACTGTTCCAGCCAGTTCTCGACGTCCTCAAACCCCTCACCGTGAAAAATGGCCGGCATACGTGGCTGTTGCACAGTTACCTGGGAGGTACGTGGTTGCGCCATTACTTGGGGTTCAGCGCCTTGACGTCTAGGTGCGGTGAAGTCAAGGTAACCGCACTCTGGAGACAGTCCGCGTTGGCGACGACTACCCCGATGTACAGGTGTATGGACAGGACGAGGCCGTTCCAGGCTGACCGAAAGGAACCTTTGCCTGGGGTAGTCGGACCGAGGAACCTCCACCAGTGTCGCGTAAAGGAAATGCGTGTGGGGGGTGTTGGTGAGGTTTACTAAGAAGCTAATAGAATAAGCAGCGGAGAAGGATGCTCTTGACCGAGAAGCACTCGAGCTGCCAGAAACACTGATGATGATGCGTTCCGGGTATCACTCGCTCATCGTCGTCGTCGCCTTGGCTTGGAAGTAAATTAAACGTTCATTCAGGGGCTTGTCGGTACGTGTCAGTACGTATATATATATAGACATAGAACAACTGATTGTAACACAAAAAACAGGTAACGCGGCCTCCTTCCCCGTTTCCTGAGAGTTTCTAAAGTTAAGAACTATCACTGAAAGCGCATACGTTCGGAATTGCAGGTTTCCGTGGTTGCACAGTATTTGGCAGCCATGGTTGCTGCGAGGGGTCTCAGGATTAAAATACAACCTGCTACTACCGACCTCTTCCTGTACAACATAAAAAAGTGAAACAGGTACTCGATAAAGCATTTTTACAATGAAAAGAAACGTGCCTCTATTACTACGAAACTACGCCCCATTCTCTCCGCAAAAAGAGGAACTACTCAGACAGAAACTAAGCAAAAAAGAGTTGAACCATTTAAGCAACTACGAATCCAGGAAGGCCTACACCAGATCCCGAACAAAAGCCAGAAAATTTTGCGGAGATAAAATTTCCACCACTGGCCACACGCATATAATTATTACAAGCCCCGGCACTAGTAACTGCCTCCACTCTGACGTAAACCGATAATGTCACTACGGCGGTAATAAATGCTTCGACTACTGCACTCCAAACAGTTCAGTTAAACACCAGTAATAATAATTTTCCCTTGTGTGCCTCCAGAAAGAAAATCTTCCCGGGAAAGTAATGAACCTTTCAAGTGTAACCCTCTTCCTAGTTCAGATGAACGTCTTGTCAAAGGGCAAAAAATTTTGCCCGGCTACGAGTGGTTTTGATGAATTTCAACTTTTTGGACGTAGATAATTATACCAGAAACATCAGGCTACGAGAATAATTCTAAGATCCCCACGCGACGGAGGATTACGGAAGCACCCTATCTAGTAAAAGCACTGGACCCCTCCCACACAGGGTGATAGTTGCCTCGACTAGTACATCAACGCTGTCCAAAGCGATGTGCAAAAACATACGAAACAAATATTCTTTCCACCACAACATGACCACCAACACAAAGAAAGCTCCAGAGGAACTCACAAGCTGTCTTGAACAAATTATTAAACCTGCCGATAAGGGAGGCGCCATCGTAATGCTTGACAAAACCGACTATGTTACGAGACCAATGGGCAACTATCGGTATGGACGTTCTACAAAGCACTACCGATGATCACACTCAAGAGTATAAACAAATCGCCAAGAATAAACTTGCTGAGATTGTTAAAAATTAAACAATAAATTAAACTACAACTCGTTGTCTGGTCCCTTCGCACCCTGTAGCCGGTATATTATATCTTCTCCATAAGATTCACAAGGTTGGGATCGCCCTCTGTGGATAATTTCCTTTGCGACATTCCACTCAGGTTTTCCTCCTTCATTAGGATTACCAAAGATTTCCTCTAAGACATCCCAAAAATTGAAATTCCTGATAACTGCCTCCTAGTCACCCTCGTTGTTTCGTCACTGTATACTAACATCCGCGATGAAGAAGGCATCAGCGCTGTAACGCTTGCTATGAGCAGTCATCATGCGACAAACCAATCAATTCTTCTACCCTCCAAACGATCCTCAGGCTTATTCTTGAACAAAGCAATTTTGAGTGTGACGGAGTTCATTACGTGCGTATGTAAAACGCCAATTGGAACTAGACTTGGACCTAACTGCGCCAATATCTTTATGGCTAACCTTGAATCTCACTTTCTTGACACTCTCAATTTAAAGCCACTGCACAGTAAAATGCATATTAACGACATATTCATGATCTGCCACATGGTTTTGCGGAGCTCCTCAACTTAATTGCGACACTTAACACAGCCCAGCCTAGTATTTCCCTTCCTCATTCTAATTCGGACACAATGTACCTTTCTGGACGTCACCATTAGTACTTCCCAACGTCGGCTTCAAACTAAACTGTATATATAGCGACGTACACGCTACAGTATTTGCACTGTCAAAATACCCATGTCACGCACTGCAAGACAGCAATACCTTACAGCCAGTCCTACCGTTTTAGGAGAACTTGAACAAACCAAGCATACTTTAACAAAAGCTTCGAAAACTTAAGACCGCCCTATCCTGAATAAAAATACCCGCAACAATTTATTGATGACGCTATTGTGCAAGCCAACCTTATAGACCGTAACGAAATCTTTAAGAAAATAGCCGCGAACGTTAACCGGCCAACAATCTTAGTTTTATCCCACTCAGCCTTCTCTACAAGAGTGTCAACCGTACTAGGAAAAGATCACAATATCCTTATTCAAAGTGAACGCCTCAATAGCATGTTGCCCGAACCACTACACATGGTATACCGGCGTAATACGAATTTAGGTGACTGTCTTACCAAGTCTCGTAATAACCGATCGGGAACTCCTGGTTGCATGTCCGGTAATTAACAACGTTGTAAAATATGCCCACACATAACCACTACACAGAGCGCCACCAGCACGGCTTCACACTACTACGTCAATATAAATGGGAACTTTAACTGGGACTCCGCTAATGTCGAATACCTTCAAGACTGCACTGCTTGAAGGCAACAATATATCGGCCAAACTGAAACACCGTTCTGAATAGGTTTCCATAATACCCACTCTCATGCAAAAAGTTGCCATTATTTGCCCCTGTCAAGACATGCCAACGGTCCCGGTCATGCATTTGAACATCTTAAAGCAGCAAGTTCACTGTCAGCACCCACCACGACCGCGACGTTCGGGAATCTCATGTCATTTATATGTTTGGGTCAGCGACTCTTGTTATAATTAAATGTACGGAAAGCTAGCGTGCTTGAATAAAATGGCGACCTCATAATTTTTATCACACTGTTCATTATTCCTACCCATGAGCTTCCCATCAGAATTCACAGAACCACTCCAAATACAGCAGTTTAATTAGCCTATTGCAGTTCAATAACGCTATTTACTCTTCGGAAGAAGGCCTCGTTCTCCCCACAACTTGGAAATGTTTAACCCTTTGTGATGTATGGACCCTACTTATTTATGGATCAGTTGCTAGCTCCCGGCGCAATGGACGTTTGTGCACTCTATCTATTCTATCCATTAGCGGGGGATCCCCCCAAATTTGTTCATGCTTGTACGGCTCCGTCAGAACCAGTCTCCTCACTCACTGAATACCTTATTGTATACTTTTCCCTTCTTCTTAAAACCGTTATTGTCCACTCTTCCGTACTGTCTGAACTTTCAGCCCACGCAACGTATGTTGCCCCGTCGTTGTGCAACCTTGAGAACTGCCTTGTTAATACTACCCAGCGCCAGCACCAAAACGCCAGCAGCGAATCATCACTGCCATCGGACGCCCCAAAGCCAGCCCATGCCTCGTACAACCTCCGCAAGAAAATGTCTTCTGTGCCGACAAACTGACTAGGACACAGAAAACCCGGATATGCAGCCTCCTACCCAGGGTCAAACCAGTTCTTAAAATTAAAAAAGATTACTGAAAAACGCGTACAGTATTTGTCTGCCGAGGTAGCTTCCATGGGTATGAGGGTTAGGCTGAGACCTCCAACTGCCAAACTCTCCCTATCCATCAAGAGGAAGTGGCAACAGGTACTAAGCAACGCATCCTTGCATATAAAGCCGATAATTTTAAATTACTACGAGATTATGTCCAATTTCCTCCGCCAGGAAGAGGAAATTGTTAGTAAGCAGCTAAGGAAAGAGAATCATGCCTTCTACGCAGCTACGAATCCAAAAAGGCATCCGCCATATCCGAAACAAAATCCGTAAATTTTCCCGACATAATATTCCTAGCAATGACTAAAGCCGTAAGAATAAAGTTAGCCCCACTACTAATGGCTGTCTATTATCTGGGAATTCCCATCAAAATCGCCTCTTTAACGTGAGTAACCCGCCAAATACTGACCATTCACCAGCTAACACTAGCGCCCGTACTAGTCAGTCTGCCAGCGCAAACCCAAATTTTTATCCGCCTTGTGTTACCCCTCCTCAGGCTGTGAACGCTTTCAAAAATCTCATTGGAAAGATGATGAACCTCTCTAGTGCTACCCTGTCACCAGATCACATGAGCGACCTGCCAAAAGGTCTGAAGTTTTGCCCGACAACTGGCGGTTTCGAAGAATTTCGACTTTTTAAGGACTTAGATAACTTCGTCAGAAATACGAGACTGCGAGCGTACTTCCATGACCATCCCTCAACCTACGAAGCCCGAACTGCATTACCAGCCATAATCACTGGACCCCTCCCACGCAGCGCGATACATGCCTCGACATGTACATTCAAGTCGTTCATCACGATCTACGAGCAGCATACTAAAAGAAAATCTCTTTCCGCCGTAACATCACAAACAAGGAAAGGTAAGCCGTGGAGGAACTCACCGGTTGCCCCGAAACAGTAATCAAACCGGCCAAAAAAGGAGGCGCCATCATGATCCTCGACAAAGCTGACTATGTGGACGAGGCTCATAGACAACTATCAGAATCTGCATTCTACACAGTACTCCCTACTGATTTTGAACAAACTCTCTGAGTTTATTCAAAATCAGGAAATAACTGAAACAACTGCTCGTTTTCCTATCCCATTAAGCCCAGTAGCCGGTAGATTCTACCTTTTCCCTAAGACTCATAAAAACAACTATCCAGGTCACCCCATTGTTTCTGGCATTTGTACTGTCACCGAGAACCTCTTGCGCTATGTCAACTCTCTCATTCACGACATTCCCCCCAGCTTCCATGCTTCATTAAGGATACAAATGGTTTTCCTTCGGATATTAAGAAGATAGAAATTTCTATGAAGTGTTTACTTATTACCCTGGATGTCGTGTCGCTACACACTAACATTCCGCATGCGGATGGAATCACCGCTCTAGAATGTGCGTATGAGCGGTCGGAGGGTGACAAACGTATCGCTTTTCTCACCCTTGAAACTTTTCTTCACCTTACCCTTGAACATAACAATTTGTATTTGGATGGTGTCAATTACGTGCAGGTCAGCGGAACGTCAATAGAACTAAAATCGGGCCCAACTACACCAATATCTTTATGGGATGTCTAGAGTCAAACTTCCTCGCAACTCAAAAGTTGATGCCACTGTATTAAAAAAGGCATATAGGTGATATATTCATGATATGGCAGCAAGGTGAAATTAAATGTCTTGCGTTTATTGAGGCTTCTAACCTTGCGCGTCAAACTATCTCCCTCTCTCATTCCTACTCTAAGCACAGCATAAATTTCCTGGATGTTACAGTCACAGTTTCCTAGGGCAGGCTTCAGACTAGTCTGTAAAGGAAACCTACGAACACGCGCCAGTATTGGCACTGCCACAGCAGCCATGTCAGGCATTGCAAGTCTGCAATACCTTATAGCCAATCTCACCGTTTTGGGAGAATCTGCACAAGCCAGGCGGATTTTTATTGTAACTGCAGAGAACTCAAAACCGCACTCCCAGCAACAGAAGCGGAGTGTCTCATGTTTTAATCACGTGCCTCTGATTTTTAGAACGTGTTTTTATCTGGAGATGTTCGCCCTTTGTTTCAATGGCTCATATCTTTGTTGGACGTTTTCCGTTCCGCGTTACTGATTTTTTTGCCGATGTCAAACACATGCATGGGCATATCTTCTCTTGACACCTATTTCATTCCTGTTGCCACTGGGGAGGGGGAATTACCTGGTTCATTTTTTTTCGTTGTTTCGTTTCTTCTCTGCTCTTTTTTCTCACGCTCGTACCGCCTCACTGTGGGTTTTGTTATTCTATTTTTTATTTTCATTTAATTTTTCCCTCCTTTTTCCACTTCTCTCATTTTCTTGCTGCCCACCAACCAATGTCCCATTGTACAAACTCTCACTTCCCTGGCCCTCCACTCGCCCATGGTACAATTTCTGTATATGTATAACTCTGGAACAAACTTATTCTGTACTGTGACGTAAGGAAGTCTTCTTCCGGAGACGTCAGTAAACTTTTTTTTTTATTTTTATTCTCTTTCTCGTTGGTCTCTGTCTCTGCTTACGTCATTTTTTCGCGCTGTGGGAGTTTTCTGTTTCCAGACTATATCAATATATTTATATACATATATATATATATATATAGACTGAAAATATAAAAACTCACACAAAGCGCGAAAAAAAATAAGGTTAGTAGAGACAGAGACAAACGAGAAAGAGAATAAAAATAAGTTTACTGACGTTTCAGGGAGAGGACTCCCTTTCTTCAGAGTACAAAATAAGTTCGTTTCAGAGCTATATATACAGAAAATGTAGCAAGCGCGAGGGCAAGGTAAGAGGAGGGAGAGTTTGTACAAATGGATTCATGGTTGGTGGGTAGCAAAAGAATGAAGGGAGAGCGGAAAAATTAATTACAACAAGGATAATAAGAACACACAGTCACGCGGTACGAACTTGGAAAAAAAGAGAGAGAGAAGAACCAAACACAGAGAAAAAAATAATACATAATTAAAAAACAAAAAAAAATAATAATAAATAACAAGGTAATTTTCCTCCCCCATGGCAACGGGGGTGAAAGAGGGGTCAAAACAAGATAGGCCCATGCCCGTGTTTGACATGGGCAAAAAGATTAGTCACGCGGAACGAAGACGTTCCAAAGAAGATATGCACACAAAGGGCGAACATCTGCCCATTCACACCCGTTTTAGGAATCCAAGTAAGGTCATTGAAATAAGAGACACGTGGCTTCTGTTGGTGGGGGTCGCGCCCAAAAGCAGTAGGACAGGCAGTTTCGACAGGAAGGAGTGTACATTGGTATACAAAGAGCGAAAAAAATAAATAAATAAAACATTACCAGGTAATTTTCCTCTCCCTTGTGGCAACGGGGGTGAAAGAGGGGTCAAAACAAGATATGCCCATGCAGGTGTTTGACATGGGCAAAAAGATTAGTCACGCGGAACAAGGAAACGAAGATATGCAAATGCACACAAAGGATGAACATCTGCCCATACACACCCGTTCTAAGAATCCTGGTAAGGTAATTGAAAAGTGAGACACGTGGCTTCTGTTGAAGGGAGGCGGGGGTCGCGCCCAAAAGCAGTAGGATAGGTAGTTTCGACTCGAAATGAGTGTACATTGATAGGGGAAAACAGACAAGGTCAAACAAGTCATGACAAAAAAAAAACAGGCAGGTGCACGCGCATGACGCGGCAGCAAGTGGTATTCATCCTCCCGGCGCATGGTGCCAGTTCAGGGAATGCCGAGGCGGTCAGCAACGAATATTAGAAAACAACAATACAAAAAAGAAAGAGAACACGAAAACAATCACACACGCTCGCGTTCACAAATTAATTGCAAGGTGAGAATATCAAAGCTAAAAATGGTACTGCAGCCTTCTACCCAGAACACAATGTCCAGACTTGTTCATCAAATTTGCTTCAGTGAAGCCATTGTGCTAAAAAACGTCGTGCTAGCACGAAATTATACCCAACTACGAGAGCTCGCCAACTAATGGGAGAATGTTATTGAGGGAACGAAATGAACAGGCATAACACTAGCCTGAGAAATGCAGCCGAAATTTTAATCGGAGGAAAGACAGGTTAATTTCCCATAACTTTCATTTATGCCAAACGACGCTAATTTAAACTTATAGATAAGGTAAGACTCACGAACCTCGCGATCGCGATGCGCTTTAAAACTAGATTCAAGAATTGTGGCCTTCAGTTGTTCAAAAGAATGACCAGGAGTGTTAACTGCTTTGATAGAGGCAGAGAAGGGCAGGTTTTTGCATGGGAGCGGTGATTGTTAAACCTCAAACGAAAGGGTGTTTCAGTCTGGCCAATGTATTGTTTGCCGCAGAGGGTGCATTCCAGCAGGTATACGACGTTGGTGGAATCACAGTTAAAGTTCCCTTTTACATTAACATAATAGTTTGAAGCTGTGCTGGCGGCGCGCTGTGTGGTGGTCATTTGTGGGCATACCTTACACCGTGGTTTGTTACAGGGCATGCAACCAGTAGTCTGTGGTCGGCTGATACTGGATTTAGTGAGAACATCACCCAAATTTTTGCTGCGTCTATAAACAACACGTGGTGGCTCGGGGAATATTCTCTTTAGGCGTTCACTTTGAGCGAGGATATTGTGATGTTTCCTTAGTATGGAAGCAACTTTCAGAGAAGAGGCCGAATGGGTCAAAACGAGGTTGCTTTGTTGATTGGGTTTTGGAGCTTTTTTTCGGAGAATTTCGGTGCGGTTCAACTGGTTAGCTCGTGTAATCGCGTCATCGATCACCTGCTCTGGGTATTTTTGATTTAAGAGTGCGGTTTTAAGTTCTCTGCAGTTAGAATCGAAATCCGCCTGGCTTGTGCAGATTCGCCTAAAACGGTGAGATTGGCTGTAAGGTATTGCAGTCTTGCAGTGCCTGACATGGCTGCTGTGGAAGTGCAAATACTGGCGCGTGTCCCTAGGTTTCCTGTAGAGATTAGTCTGAAGTCTGCCCTGAGAAACTGTGACAGTAACATCCAGGAAATTTATGCTGTGCGTGGAGTAGGAATGAGAGAGGGAGATGGTAGGATGCGCAAGGTTAAAAGCCTCAATAAACGCAAGAAGTTCCATTTCACCGTGCTGCCAAATCATGAATATATCATCTATATACCTTTTGTAGTACAATGGCTTCAAACTTTGGGTTGCGAGGAAGTTTGTCTCTAGACATCCCATAAAGATGTTCGCATAGTTGGGCCCGATTTTGGTTCCCATTGATGTTCCGCTGACTTGCACGTAATTGACACCATCAAACTCAAAATTGTTAAGTTCAAGGATAAGGTGAAGGAAAGTTTCAAGGGTGAGAGAATCGATGGGTTTGTCACCCGCCGACCCCTCATACGCACATGATACAGCGGTGATCCCATCGGCATGCGGAATGTTAGTGTACAGCGACACGACATCTAGGGTAACAAGTAAACAGTTGTTGGGAATTTCCATCTTCATGATATCTGAGAGAAAATCATTTGTATCCTTAATGAAGGATGGAAAGCTGGGGGGAATGTCGCGAATGAGAGAGTCGACATACCGCGAGAGGTTCTCGGTGACAGTACCAATGCCAGAGACAATGGGGCGACCTGGGTTGTTATTTTTATGAATCTTAGGAAGAAGGTAGAATCTACCGGCTACTGGGCTTAAGGGGATAAGAGAACGAGCAGTTGTTTCAGTTATTTCCTGATTTTGAACAAGTTCAGTGAGTTTTTCTTTTACAATTAGCTTATAATCATTAGTGGGATCGCTAGGGAGTACTTTGTAGAACGCAGATTCTGATAGTTGTCTATGAGCCTCGTTGACATAGTCAGCTTTGTCAAGGATCACGATGGCGCCTCCTTTATCGGCCGGTTTGATTACTATTTCGGGGCAACCTTCGAGTTCCTCCAGGGCTTTCTTTTCCTTGTTGGTGATGTTATAGCGGAAAGAAATTTGCTTTTGGTATGCTGCTCGTACATCGCGATGAACGGCTTTAATATACATGTCAAGGCATGTATCACGCTGCGTGGGAGGGGTCCAGTGCTTATGGCTAGGTAATGCGGTTCGGGCTTCGTCTGTTGGAGGACGGTCATGGAAGTACTCTCTCAGTCTCATATTTCTGGCGAAGTTGTCTAAGTCCTTAAAAAGTTGAAATTCGTTGAAACCGCCAGTTGCCGGGCAAAAATTCAGACCTTTTGACAAGGCGCTCATCTGATCTGGTGACAGGGTAATACTAGAGAGGTTCATCACATTTCCGGTGAGATTTTTGTTAGTTTCAGTAGCCTGGGGAGAGGTTACAGAAGGGGAATAAAAATTTGGGTTTGCGTTGGCAGACTCGCTAGTACTGGCACTAATGAGAGCTTGTGAATGGTTAGTATTTGGCGCGTTTAAGGGGCGATTTTCATGTGCATTCCCAGATAATGGACAGCCATTAGTAATGGGGCTAACTTTATTCTTGCGGATGTTGTCATTGCTAGGGATATTATCTCGGGAAAATTTACGGACTTTTGTTTCGGATATAGCGGATGCCTTTTTGGATTCGTAGCTGCGTACAAGGCCTGATTCTCTTTCGCTTAGATCCTTACTAAGAATTTCCTCTTTCTGGCGGAGGGAATGGGACATAGTCTCGTAGTGATCTAGAATTATCTGCGTTAATTGCAAGGATGCGTTGTCTAGTACTTGTTGCCACTTTTTTTTGTTGGAAGGGGACAGTTCGGCAGTTGCAGGTCTCAGTCTAACCCTCAAACCCATGGGAGCTACCTCGGCAGACAAATACTGTGAAAGTGCGGAAACGTGCATTTGGGAACGTATGCGTTTTTCAGTAATCTTTCTTAATTTTAAGAATTGTTTTGATACTGGGTAGGAAGCTGCATTACCGGGTTTTTTGGGGCTTAGTCACTTTGTCGGCGCAGAAGACACTTTCTTGCGGAGGTTGTAGGCTGGCTTTGGGGCGTCCGATAGCAGTGCGGATCCGCTGCTGGCGTTTCGCAGTGGCTCGGTGGTGGTTGAGGCTCCGGTGGGCGTTGTAGTTCCCGAGGGCGGGCGCGGCACGCTCTTGGCGCGGCGCACTCTCGGAGTTGGGCTGCAGGCGATGCGTCGGTGCTCCGAGGCCGTGGTCGCAGGAGCACGTACGGGTTGCAGGCTGCGGCGGACGTCCGGGGACTCTGGGTGTGGGTCCCTGGCGCTCAGCTGAAGGTCCGTGGCCACGGTAGTCACGGCGGCACACGGGGCTGGCCGGTTAGACCGTGTGTCCGGGGACGTCGTGAAGGAGGTTGGGCTGGAGGGGAGCAGAGGCAGCGGTGGGAAGTCATGGTCGTATGAGGCCCCTGCGCGAGCTTGGGTGGCGGTGCATGCGACCTCGCACCACCCGGGAGGGTTGCAGCGCTTTTGCGTGAAGCAAAGCTCGCGGATGTGGCTAGCAAGCACAGCCACACCCTCGAAGCTGGGGTGCAGGCCATCCGCAGCAAGGACTCGGCGGGCGGGAAGGTGCTGGAAGCCGTGGTCAATGAAGCGCACGCAGCGAGAGTGGCGGCAGAATTCACGCACGAGAGAGTTAAAGCGTCGTGCTTTTTCATTGCAGCCAATGGCAAAGCGGGAGATGCGGTAGTCACGGCGGCGGTTAGCAGAGCGCGGAAGAATCAAGCTGGCATAGATGGTGGAGACGTTAGGCCGAGATTGAAGGATCAGGTCAGTCAGCGAGCGATAGTCACAAAAAGCGCGTTCAGCAGAAGAAGAGGTCAGGTCATTCGTACCGACATGCAGAAAAACTGTGTTAGAGCAAGCAGGTATAGAGTCAATGAGTAAGCGTGCGTCAGAAATGCATGCGCCGGGTTGCGAAACAAAAGCAGGGGTTCCAACACAGAGCGGGTCAAAATGTTCAAAAAGATACTTAGTCTGAGAGTCGCCTATCACAACACTAGACGGGGCAGTCTGCGGGAACTTCCGGATGACGTCTTTCTTCGTTGTCCTGGCAGCGCTCATGGTTAAAGATAGACTGAAAAGATAAAAACTCACACAGAGCGCGAAAAAAAATAAGGTTAGTAGAGACAGAGACAAACGAGAAAGACTTAGAAAATAAAAATAAGTTTACTGACGTTTCAGGGAGAGGACTCCCTTTCTTCAGAGTACAAAATAAGTTCGTTTCAGAGCTATATATACAGAAAATGTAGCAAGCGCGAGGGCAAGGTAAGAGGAGGGAGAGTTTGTACAAATGGATTCATGGTTGGTGGGTAGCAAAAGAATGAAGGGAGAGCGGGAAAATTAATTACAACAAGGATAATAAGAACACACAGTCACGCGGTACGAACTTGGAAAAAAAGAGAGAGAGAAGAACCAAACACAGAGAAAAAATAATACATAATTAAAAAATAAAAAAAAAATAATAAATAACAAGGTAATTTTCCTCCCCCGTGGCAACGGGGGTGAAAGAGGGGTCAAAACAAGATAGGCCCATGCCCGTGTTTGACATGGGCAAAAAGATTAGTCACGCGGAACGAAGACATTCCAAAGAAGATATGCACACAAAGGGCGAACATCTGCCCATTCACACCCGTTTTAGGAATCCAAGTAAGGTCATTGAAATAAGAGACAGGTGGCTTCTGTTGGTGGGGGTCGCGCCCAAAAGCAGTAGGACAGGCAGTTTCGACAGGAAGGAGTGTACATTGGTATACAAAGAGCGAAAAAAATAAATAAATAAAACATAACCAGGCAATTTTCCTCTCCCTTGTGGCAACGGGGGTGAAAGAGGGGTCAAAACAAGATATGCCCATGCAGGTGTTTGACATGGGCAAAAAGATTAGTCACGCGGAACAAGGAAACGAAGATATGCAAATGCACACAAAGGATGAACATCTGCCCATACACACCCGTTCTAAGAATCCTGGTAAGGTAATTGAAACGTGAGACACGTGGCTTCTGTTGAAGGGAGGCGGGGGTCGCGCCCAAAAGCAGTAGGATAGGTAGTTTCGACTCGAAATGAGTGTACATTGATAGGGGAAAACAGACAAGGTCAAACAAGTCATGACAAAAAAAAAAAAAAAAAAACAGGCAGGTGCACGCGCATGACGCGGCAGCAAGTGGTATTCATCCTCCCGACGCATGGTGCCAGTTCAGGGAATGCCGAGGCGGTCAGCAACGAATATTAGAAAACAACAATACAAAAACGAAAGAGAACACGAAAACAATCACACACGCTCGCGTTCACAAATTAATTGCAAGGTGAGAATATCAAAGCTAAAAATGGTACTGCAGCCTTCTACCCAGAACACAATGTCCAGACTTGTTCATCAAATTTGCTTCAGTGAAGCCATTGTGCTAAAAAACGTCGTGCTAGCACGAAACTATACCCAACTACGAGAGCTCGCCAACTAATGGGAGAATATTATTGAGGGAACGAAATGAACAGGCATAACACTAGCCTGAGAAATGCAGCCGAAATTTTAATCGGAGGAAAGACAGGTTAATTTCCCATAACTTTCATTTATGCCAAACGACGCTGATTTAAACTTATAGATAAGGTAAGACTCACGAACCTCGCGATCGTGATGCGTTTTAAAACTAGATTCAAGAATTGTGGCCTTCAGTTGTTCAAAAGAATGACCAGGAGTGTTAACATGCTTTGATAGAGGCAAAGAAGGGCAGGTTTTTGCATGGGAGCGGTGATTGTTAAACCTCAAACGAAAGGGTGTTTCAGTCTGGCCAATGTATTGTTTGCCGCAGAGGGTGCATTCCAGCAGGTATACGACGTTGGTGGAATCACAGTTAAAGTTCCCTTTTACATTAACATAATAGTTTGAAGCTGTGCTGGCGGCGCGCTGTGTGGTGGTCATTTGTGGGCATACCTTACACCGTGGTTTGTTACAGGGCATGCAACCAGTAGTCTGTGGTCGGCTGATGCTGGATTTAGTGAGAACATCACCCAAATTTTTGCTGCGTCTATAAACAACACGTGGTGGCTCGGGGAATATTCTCTTTAGGCGTTCACTTTGAGCGAGGATATTGTGATGTTTCCTTAGTATGGAAGCAACTTTCGGAGAAGAGGCCGAATGGGTCAAAACGAGGTTGGTTTGTTGATTGGGTTTTGGAGCTTTTTTTCGGAGAATTTCGGTGCGGTTCAACTGGTTAGCTCGTGTAATCGCGTCATCGATCACCTGCTCTGGGTATTTTTGATTTAAGAGTGCGGTTTTAAGTTCTCTGCAGTTAGAATCGAAATCCGACTGGCTTGTGCAGATTCGCCTAAAACGGTGAGATTGGCTGTAAGGTATTGCAGTCTTGCAGTGCCTGACATGGCTGCTGTGGAAGTGCAAATACTGGCGCGTGTCCCTAGGTTTCCTGTAGAGATTAGTCTGAAGTCTGCCCTGAGAAACTGTGACAGTAACATCCAGGAAATTTATGCTGTGCGTGGAGTAGGAATGAGAGAGGGAGATGGTAGGATGCGCAAGGTTAAAAGCCTCAATAAACGCAAGAAGTTCCATTTCACCGTGCTGCCAAATCATGAATATATCATCTATATACCTTTTGTAGTACAATGGCTTCAAACTTTGGGTTGCGAGGAAGTTTGTCTCTAGACATCCCATAAAGATGTTCGCATAATTGGGCCCGATTTTGGTTCCCATTGATGTTCCGCTGACTTGCACGTAATTGACACCATCAAACTCAAAATTGTTAAGTTCAAGGATAAGGTGAAGGAAAGTTTCAAGGGTGAGAGAATCGATGGGTTTGTCACCCGCCGACCCCTCATACGCACATGATACAGCGGTGATCCCATCGGCATGCGGAATGTTAGTGTACAGCGACACGACATCTAGGGTAACAAGTAAACAGTTGTTGGGAATTTCCATCTTCATGATATCTGAGAGAAAATCATTTGTATCCTTAATGAAGGATGGAAAGCTGGGGGGAATGTCGCGAATGAGAGAGTCGACATACCGCGAGAGGTTCTCGGTGACAGTACCAATGCTAGAGACAATGGGGCGACCTGGGTTGTTATTTTTATGAATCTTACGAAGAAGGTAGAATCTACCGGCTACTGGGCTTAAGGGGATAAGAGAACGAGCAGTTGTTTCAGTTATTTCCTGATTTTGAACAAGTTCAGTGAGTTTTTCTTTTACAATTAGCTTATAATCATTAGTGGGATCGCTAGGGAGTACTTTGTAGAATGCAGATTCTGATAGTTGTCTATGAGCCTCGTTGACATAGTCAGCTTTGTCAAGGATCACGATGGCGCCTCCTTTATCGGCCGGTTTGATTACTATTTCGGGGCAACCTTCGAGTTCCTCCAGGGCTTTCTTTTCCTTGTTGGTGATGTTACAGCGGAAAGAAATTTGCTTTTGGTATGCTGCTCGTACATCGCGATGAACGGCTTTAATATACATGTCAAGGCATGTATCATGCTGCGTGGGAGGGGTCCAGTGCTTATGGCTAGGTAATGCGGTTCGGGCTTCGTCGGTTGGAGGACGGTCATGGAAGTACTCTCTCAGTCTCATATTTCTGGCGAAGTTGTCTAAGTCCTTAAAAAGTTGAAATTCGTTGAAACCGCCAGTTGCCGGGCAAAAATTCAGACCTTTTGACAAGGCGCTCATCTGATCTGGTGACAGGGTAATACTAGAGAGGTTCACCACATTTCCGGTGAGATTTTTGTTAGTTTCAGTAGCCTGGGGAGAGGTTACAGAAGGGGAATAAAAATTTGGGTTTGCGTTGGCAGACTCGCTAGTACTGGCACTAATGAGAGCTTGTGAATGGTTAGTATTTGGCTTCACTGGCTTCACTGAATGGCTTCACTCAATGGCTTCACTGAAGCAAATTTGATGAACAAATCTGGACATTGTGTTCTGGGTAGAAGGCTGCAGTACCATTTTTAGCTTTGATATTCTCACCTTGCAATTAATTTGTGAACGCGAGCGTGTGTGATTGTTTTCATGTTCTCTTTCTTTTTTGTATTGTTGTTTTCTAATATTCGTTGCTGACCGCCTCGGCATTCCCTGAACTGGCACCATGCGCCGGGAGGATGAATACCACTTGCTGCCGCGTCATGCGCGTGCACCTGCCTGTTTTTTTTTTTTTTTTTGTCATGACTTGTTTGACCTTGTCTGTTTCCCCTATCAATGTACACTCATTTCGAGTCGAAACTACCTATCCTACTGCTTTTGGGCGCGACCCCCGCCTCCCTTCAACAGAAGCCACGTGTCTCACGTTTCAATTACCTTACCAGGATTCTTAGAACGGGTGTGTATGGGCAGATGTTCATCCTTTGTGTGCATTTGCATATCTTCGTTTCCTTGTTCCGCGTGACTAATCTTTTTGCCCATGTCAAACACCTGCATGGGCATATCTTGTTTTGACCCCTCTTTCACCCCCGTTGCCACAAGGGAGAGGAAAATTACCTGGTTGTGTTTTATTTATTTATTTTTTTCGCTCTTTGTATACCAATGTACACTCCTTCCTGTCGAAACTGCCTGTCCTACTGCTTTTGGGCGCGACCCCCACCAACAGAAGCCACGTGTCTCTTATTTCAATGACCTTACTTGGATTCCTAAAACGGGTGTGAATGGGCAGATGTTCGCCCTTTGTGTGCATATCTTCTTTGGAACGTCTTTGTTCCGCGTGACTAATCTTTTTGCCCATGTCAAACACGGGCATGGGCCTATCTTGTTTTGACCCCTCTTTCACCCCCGTTGCCACGGGGGAGGAAAATTACCTTGTTATTTATTATTATTTTTTAATTTTTTAATTATGTATTATTTTTTTCTCTGTGTTTGGTTCTTCTCTCTCTCTTTTTTTCCAAGTTCGTACCACGTGACTGTGTGTTCTTATTATCATTGTTGTAATTAATTTTCCCGCTCTCCCTTCATTCTTTTGCTACCCACCAACCATGAATCCATTTGTACAAACTCTCCCTCCTCTTACCTTGCCCTCGCGCTTGCTACATTTTCTGTATATATAGCTCTGAAACGAACTTATTTTGTACTCTGAAGAAAGGGAGTCCTCTCCCTGAAACGTCAGTAAACTTATTTTTATTTTCTAAGTCTTTCTCGTTTGTCTCTGTCTCTACTAACCTTATATATATATATACATACATATATATATATATATACTATATACTATACTTACTATATACTATATATATATATGTAAATTTATATATATTGAGTGAATCATACCAAACACTAAAAGGCTACGTGAAGGAATACAATAGTAAGAGTAGGTTGTGAAGAAAGCTCAGGTAAGCACAGGAGTGTGCTAAACCTGGGGCCTCCAGTGTTCACCTAGAAAATCACAGCTCCTTGTCATCCGCGCTCACGTCAAATGACACATGAATATACACATTCAAATACTCATTCATGGCCACACCATCACTTCAAGCCCCAGCATAAACATCCTGGACCTATGTATCCAGGCCAACACAAAGTGTGGCGTATCCTTGCAGCGCATCGAACATAGCATCAATCAAACCATACGCATGATCAGGCGAGTTGCCACCAAGAAGCGAGGTCTCAAGGAATCAAATACCTTTCTTGTAATTCAAGCTTTTGTCCTCTCGAGAATGACTTCCTACAAACCCCTCTCTTCTTCTCGTCAAGGAGGATATAAATTTGCTTTATATAAAAAGTAGAAACGCGGTTGAGCAGGCCATTTCTCTTCCCATAAGTGCGTCCACAGAGACGCTGCTTAGCACTGAGCTCCACAACACTGTGTAAGAGCTGATAGAGGGCCATCTTTGTAACCAGAAGCTCTGATTAGGCAGAACTGCTGGCGGTCACTTCATCCTTCACCAGATTGGCTGGGCAGCAGAAAATACAACTCACTGTTTGCACTTCCGAACTCTCGGCGACAAGAACTAACGACGCTCCCTTTGCGGAGAAATAGAAACGCCTCACACGACTAGTGTCACCGACAAGCACGGGCTGAAGTGTTCAACACCACCCTATGTGGGGATCATGCCATTATCTAAACAGACGCCTCGCAACATCGAGGCCACCAACACACCATCATCGTGGCTATTTCCAGGACCAGCCTCCTTGCTGGTCCTCCCTCAAGACTCAAGATATGACGGCAGCAGAATAAGCAGCCATCGCCTTTGCTTTCACTCAACCAGGGGTTCGGAAGGTAGCCAGTGGTTACAATTAACCTACCCGATTTACCAGTCGAGTTGGATGTCCTTACATGGGCTGCGCGTGCTGAAAAAACCACACACCAAACGGTTCTATCCAGCTTATCTGGAAACCCACTCGCGCTTCCGTTGAGGGCAACTAATATGCCCAAACACAAGCTTGAGCTTTTACCCCCCGTGCTATGGAGCTCCACGAGGTAGTCTCACACTTATAACCTTAAGGTTGATAACCCAGCGTTACCGCCTTCAGATACAGACGGTATCTTCATTCTACCCTAACCTTTTTAGAGAATAACAAACTACCCTACGGCTCAGACAATCCCGCTCCTTCCTCCCCCCCCTCCCGCCGCGTCTTCACTCAATGCACCCGTATCGCCATGACGTTGAATGTCAATTTTGCTCAGAAGTAGAAATACTCCGCCACATAATCGGGGTGTTCGACTTTATCTTGAGCACCCTCCGCTTTTTCAGTCAACTACCCGACAAGATCAACTCTCTGCCTGCCCAGCTTCAGCTGGTGGACAGAACACAGGCGGACTGCGTATGGGGTCCAGTGTAAAAGGAAACACTCAATGGACCATGGGCCGCACTCTGGGCCGTTCACAAATCTGAATAAAGTACAGTTGATCCCTGACATCTAACTCCAAGGGGATCGCAAATATATATCGATATATCGCCAGTTCAATATATGTATAATTCGATGTATAAAATATTTGCTTTCGTGTAGGATTTCCAAGAGAATTTTGGACTTTTCAATATATGCAATAATTCGATATATCTGGGTTCGATATATCCAAGATCGACTCTCCTGCTTCTCATGCTGCTCCTTTACTCCCCCGTCTCTGCCGCCAGTTATCGCCGCTTCCGTTCGCGGCAGCAGGGACGAAGAAGTGAGATCGTCTAACATCAGGTTTGAGCATCCTTTATTTTATAAAAACAGAGTTTCGACTCATGTGCTATACCTATTCAACTCAACCAACCACATTTCATGAATTATGCATTGATTACCAGCATTGATTACCTTACAAAGAATATCTCTGAAGTAATAAAGGGTGCGGTTAGTGTATTTCACTTCTCCCTCGTTTCACTATTTGTAGTGCGACATGGGTGAATTTAAATGACGTCGCATGGGTAAGCGTTGTGGGTCCCGTACACCGCTTTGCTTTTAAACCACATTCGCAGGGTGGATTGGCGCAAGCTTTTTTTAGTGTTACTCGAATACATTATTATGTCAGATGTGTGGTTCTGTCCTTTGTTGGCGGAATGAAAGACCATGGAAGTACTTTCGAGCGTAAAAAATTCTGCCAGTCTTTTTGGCTTCGATTTCGAACCTTTACGGGGTCGTTAGCCAATTCACTAATACGTTTTACATATTTTCGCATCGTCAACTTGCAGAATGCGGTTACCGTTGTTGTTCAAGAAGAGCGATCATTCACATATTGTAAATAAGCCATGAAGACAAAATTCCAGTTTGCTTTATTCATCACATCAAGCGTTTTATTCTGCTCCAGCTATTGCGCAGAAGCCAACGAAGCCTTATTTACCCAGAAATGACGACATTTCAGACAAGTTTTTATTCTCCCGCTAAATTGTCTCTTGGTAAATACCTTGTAGACGACTGACAGTAAGCTGATCGGCCTGTAATTTTTCAAGTCCTTCATGTCGCCTTTCTTATGGATTAGGATGATGTTCGCGTTCTTCCAAGATTCCGGTACCATTGCGGTCATTAGGCATTGCGTATGCAGGTTTGCCAGTTTTTAGAGTACAATTTCTCCGCCATCCTTCAAGAGGTCTGCTGTTATCTGATCCTCACCACGTGCTTTGCCCCCTTTCATTTCTTTCAAAGCCTTCCTTACTTCTTCGGTCGTTACTGGTGGGATGTCATTCTCCTCTGTACTACTGTCTCGTTCGGCATTATCCTGTATGTTTCGGCTACTGTACAGATCCCTATAGAACTCCTCGGCCACTGTGACTATTTTATCCCTATTTGTGATGACATTGCCTTGCGTATCCTTAAGTGCATACATCTGATTTTTCCCTACGCCAAGACGTCTCTTCACTGCTTTCAGGCTACCTCCGTTCTTTACAGCGTATTTGATACTCTCCATATTATACTTCCGTATGTCAGCTGTCTTACGCTTATTGATCAACTTCGAGAGCTCGGCTAGTTCTATTCTGTCAGCTGCGGTGGACATTCTCATGGTTTGCCGTTTCCTGATTGGATCTATCGTCTCCTGTGAAAGTTTACCAGTATCCTGTCTAGCCATAGTGCCCCCGACTTGTACTGCACACTCCGTGATAATGGGTGTAAGGTTGTCGCTGGCTTCCTGTGTCGTAAGATCCGCTTCCTCGTTAAGGGCGGAATATCGGTTCTGCAGCGCGATCCTGAATTCTTCAACTTTACGTCTTACTGTTAGCTCATTTATCGGCTTCTTTCGTACTAGCTTGTTGCGGTCCCTCCTGAAATCTAGCCTAATTCGAGATCTTACCATACGGTGGTCACTACACCTTACCCTTCCGAGCACTTCCACATACTGCACGACGCAGGGTTATCGCATAGTATGAAGTCTATTTCATTTTTGTGCTTCCCATTTGGGCTCCTCCAGGTCCACTTCCGACTCTCCCGTTTACAGAAGAAGGTATTCATTATGCGTAGGTTATTCTGTTCTGCAAGCTCAACTAGTAGGTCCCCCCTGCTATTTCTACAGCCCAGACCATAGTTCCCAACTGCCTTGTCTCCAGCCTGATTCTTGCCTACTTTAGCATTGAAGTCCCCCATAACTACGGTATACTGTGTTTTTACTTTATCCATGGCCGATTCCACATCTTCATAGAGGCGTTCCACTACTTTGTCGTCGTGGCTGGATGTGGGCGCGTAGCCCTGCACTACCTTGAGCTTGTTGCTCTTATTGAGCCTAATTACAAGACCTGCTGCCCTTTCGTTACTGCTATAGTATTCGTCTATGTTGCCAGCTATGCTTTTATTGACTAGAAATCCCACTCCCAGTTCTCTTCTGTCCTCTACACCATGGTAACATAGGACGTTTCCATTTTTCAGCTCCGTAAAGGCTTCGCCTGCCCTCCTAACCTCGCTAAGCCCTATTACATCCCATTTAATGCCCTCTAATTCCTCGAACAACACCTCCAGACTTGCTTCGCTAGATAAGTTTCGCGCGTTAAGCGTTGCCAGGTTCAGATTCCATTGGCGGCCTGTCCGGATCCAGGGATTCTGAGCACCCTCTGCTGCGTCATAGGTCTGACCGCCGCCGTGGTCAGTTGCTTCGCAGCCCCTGGGGACTGAGGGCCGAGGGTTAATTGGTGTATTCATGGGAGGTTGTGGCCGTTACTACACCAGGGTGGCCAATGCTGCTCTGGTGAGGGAGTGCATTACCGGCCATGGTCGCCGCGGTCAGGCCGCACCCCAAGCACATTTGTGATATTCCATCAATACGCGGATTTTTTTTTAATCCGGTGGGAATTGTCCGGAACCGGGATTCGAACCACGGTCCTTCTGCACGCGAGGCGGGTGTTCTACCTCTACGCCATCACTGCCTCTCAGTCAACCTAAAGAACAAGCAGGGGTCCGTAAAGGTTATTCAACAATGGACCATATTCACACGATCAATCAGGTGATAGAGTAGTGCGCTGAGTATACTGAACCCCTATATATAGCCTTCATATATTATGAGAAAGCATTTGACTCGGTCGAAACCCTAGCAGTCATTCAGGCATTACGGAACCAGGGGATAGATGAACATTATGTAAGAATACTAGAGGATATCTACAATGGGTCTACAGCTACCATCATCCTCCATAGGGAGAGCAGTAAAATACCTATAAGGAAGGGTGTCAGACAAGGAGACACACTCTCTCCAATGTTATTCACAGCATGCTTACAAGAAGTATTCAGAATATTGGATTGGAAACAGGTGGGAGTAAGGGTAATGGAGAATACCTTAGTAACCTCAGATTTGCTGATGACGTTGCCTTGCTAAGTAACTCGGGGGACGAATTGCAAAGCATGCTTTCCGCTCTGGGCGAACAGAGTAGAACCGTGGGCCTGAAAATTAATATGCAGAAAACTAAAGTAATGATCATTAACCTCAGGACAGCACAGCAGTTTTAGATAGGTGGCGAGGCAGTGGAAGTGGTAAGCGAATATATCTACTTAGGCCAAGTTGTGACCCCAGATCCCAACCAAGAGGCAGAGATAATTAGAAAGATCAGAATGGGGTGGGGCGCATACGGCAGACATTCTCAGATAATGAATAGCAGCCTACCATTGTCGCTGAAGAAAAAAGTGTATGACAGCTGCATCTTACCGGTACTCACCTACGGGGCAGAAACTTGGAGGCTCACTAAGAGGGTTCAACTTAAATTGAGAACAACTCAGCGTGCAATGGAACGGAAAATGATAGGTGTAACCGTAAGGGACAAGAAGAGAGTGGAGTGGGTCAGAGAGCAAACTGGTGTTAAAGACATATTAGTAGAAATTAAGAAGAAGAAATGAACGTGGGCAGGGCATGTAATGCGAAGGCAAGATAACCGCTGGTCATTAGGGGAACAGAGTGGATCCCTAGAGAAGGCAAGCGTAGCAGGGGGCGGCAGAAAGTTAGATGGGCAGATGAGATCAAGAAGTTTGCGGGGATAAATTAGTCACAGTTGGCACAGGACCGAGGTAATTGGAGAATAATGGGAGAGGCCTTTGCCCTGCAGTGGGCGTAGATAGGCTGGTGATGATGATGATGAAATTGTCTCTATCGTGACGTTCGCGATTACGTATCTAGAGCAGGGATTTGAAACTAATGTTAAGTATTTTGCCTAGGACAGCAGCCATGGCTTCGTTCACCGTTTGTCCTCTAGATGGCGCCGCAATACCTCTCAAGATCGCAGTTTCGCAGTCGCTCTCTGTTTGAACAGATTTGTACCCCCCCTTATTTGGTCATGGTTCATCGTAATTGTTTTGTAAAACATTGGGTCCAATCGACAAACATCCTCAAGAAAGGCGATGTCGCTTATGCCGATTGGCCTTTGTCTTGTGGGACACCTCCAATGCGCGGGATAGCTGTACAACTATAAGAAGCATAGTGCGCGCAGTACGGACAGGGCTTCTATGTTTAAGCGTGCATTCGCAATGTCCATTGTTTCCCCGCCATTGTTACTGCTCGAAAAAGTGTTCAAGCTTACACTTGAAGCTTGCAAACATAGTGAAGCTGCTCGATTTCGATCCAAGTAAGCATATAGAAGTACACACACAGAAATACCTTAGGTTTGAAATAGTTTACATTACATGTTCCGCCATCGCTGTTTATTTTGGTAGTAGTGGTCACTGTTATATCCACCTTTATCGTCGTCCTCCTCGTGCATGACTGGCGGGCCCGGTTCTTTTTGTGCGCAGGCTTTCACATTTCTCCCAAAGTGGAACGGATCAGCAAGCACCAGATCCAACGGCTACCTACCGGAGGAAGTGGGCGTCTGTAGCGCGAGCTGCTTTGTGGAACGTAAACTGTCTTTGTTTTATTTGGGGGGGGGGGGGGTGACACGCGGAAACCAGGAGGTTACAAGGCACTCCTCTACAGGCGCATGCTGACGTGCGCGAGAAACGGCCGTAATAACTAATACCAAGATTCTCTGATGATGCCGCACGCATTACGGTCAGCAAAACAGCTCCACTGTAAAAGAATATGCCCTAAATGTATGCGCAAATAGCTCGTTCTGCAATCTTATCAGCCCTGGCTTACTTGCGAAGGGTTTTTCTGGACACCAACAATCAATCACGTTCCCGTATTAAGTCATACGTTCTAGTGCGGGTCGGTCAGATGGCCATCTACTCTTGTAAAATTTACATTAGGATTGGGGTTATTGTTATTCTAACCAGGTTTGGTTCGGATGAATGAAGGCTGCATTGTGTAGTTATGGCCCAATTAAAAACGATAGAACGCCCTGAGAATTACCCCCCAGGAACGCAATTATTTATTACCCACGTGGTACGCATTACACTGACGAATTTCACCAACTGACTAAAGCCCCTTAGCTAATTTTTTTAATAATAAAGGGCCTGGCCTCAGCAACGACGCGTATAAACTTTTTAAACAAGATATTATGGTGAACCGTGATAAATGCTTTTGTAAAATCAATCACTACGGCTCCCCAGAACAGGCGTTCATCTAAGCACTGCCTGATATAGTAAGTAAGCTGAATATGTGCAAGTTCTGCTGAATAATTCTTCCTGAATCAGAACTGTCATTGTGTTGAAAAATACATTTGATAGAAATGTTGCTACAATCACTTTTTTATATATTTACAAAAGGGGAAATGCCTTTGTGGACGGTAGCTAAACCAAACATTGCGGTTTCCCTTTTTGAGCACTAGCACTATATCACTTTCCTGTAAATGTTGCAAAAAACACAGCTTATGATAATGCGGTGATCATATAAAATGAGCGTTCGACATATTACCTGAATGTTTGTACTTAACCACGACCGATGTTGTTTAACCCCGCGCCACGGTTTTCACAGCGATGATAGCGTGATATACATCGTACGGTGGCCTATGCCGTAATAGAAACAACGCGGAAATCAAGTCAAGCTTTTATTTTCCCAGTTATAGCAGGAGAATTGTAAAAAAAATTAGGGGTTAAGGCAATGCACATATCGCTATTGATAGGAAAGACTAATTTCGTCCATTCAATTATGACATTTCGGATGAGGGCGGCATGGGTACAAAGTTCGGCAGCGGTGGAGGCGA
Organism: Haemaphysalis longicornis; assembly: GCF_048455015.1. Taxonomy (NCBI): domain Eukaryota; kingdom Metazoa; phylum Arthropoda; class Arachnida; order Ixodida; family Ixodidae; genus Haemaphysalis; species Haemaphysalis longicornis. The sequence goes on along the minus strand of NW_027526233.1, from coordinate 34,882,936 downwards.
CGCTAGCACGTGCGATAACTTGCTCCTGTAATTCGCAGGCGCCGGCTCTGCGTTCAAGCCAGTCTGGAAAAAGGAACTTCAAATCGCCCGCCCTACCAGGACAACGACGTTTTTCGTGGCATGTGCTGTGTGACCGCCGACGGTGATAAAGGGACTGATTAAGCGACACCTTTTGCTACCGAAGCCTTCGTCGCGGGGGGCGTTTCCTCGCCTGGCATTTCAGCAGCGGCGGTGGCGACGGCAGCGACGGTACCACGTGCGATAACTTGCTCCTGTAATTCGCAGGTTGGTCAAACGCTTTTTTACCTCCTGGTGAAAAATTGTCTTTACGCTGTCGCTGCTGCCAAGCGCGTGTGATTTGGAGTGCATGCGTGTGTGTTGCCTTTGCTTCTGCGTAGTTTTAAGATGCGACGTTGTAACATGTGTCGTGCCGTGCCTCAGGATGATGGAAATGTCATTGCCTCGGGCATGACGGAAGCAGCTTTTACCGGGAAGAAAGACAAAGATAAGAAAACATAGAAATGTGATGCACGAAAGCCTCGAAGCACCAAAAAGAGGCGCTAGGCGGGGGAGCTAAAAGGGGATGAGGATTTGAAGAACATGGTGATTGAAATTAACCGAAAGCTCTCCTCTCCGCTGCCACTAAATGAAAAGGTAGACTGCATAGAGACGTCTATTCAAGGGCTCTCGGACCAGTTCGATGCTTTGAAGTTGCGGAGTGACGCACAAGATAAAGAACTTAAGGCTGTCAAAGGTCGCGTCGACAAACTTGAGAAGGAAGGTAATGCTAAGGCTTTAAGGGAGCTAAAGCAAGCTGTAAACGACCTCGAATGACATAATAGACGTCTTAACTTAGTAATCCATGGTGTTGCTGAAAGCAAGGACGAGAATCTGCTAAGTAAGGTAATTAAGTAGCAAAGAAAATTGATATGGACGAGCTGACTCATACCGACGTTGTTTCCCTACACCGGCTGAGCGCACGACCAGGAAAGAAGAGGGGACTGATCATAAGATTCGCAAGGCAGGAACTTAGAGATACCTGGTTAGAGAAAAGGAAGGTTTTGAGGGAACGTCGGGAAGAAATCGGCATTACTGAGATAATGACCAACCATGCGAGAATCCTTCTGAACTATGCTGAAGCCTGGGCCGGAGGACGCAGGCTATGCCTTTGCGTGGCACTCCAACGGGAAGATCCTAGTCCGAAAAAGGCCTGGTGATCCCTCCATTGTCATAACTTCAGAGGACGACCTGCATGCTCTAAGTACTTGAACACCTGCTTCTATGTTCTTCCGTACCCAAAACAAATGGTTCACTTGGGGCAAGTGTCCACGAGCTAGTCCATAATTTTGGTACCGAAAAAAACAGCTACCTACGCTACTTTCATTTAAACGCACGGTCTATAAGCAACCAGGTAGACGAATTAGAATGTTTATTTTCTAATTTGGAAACAATTTTGATATTATAATGTTTACAGAAACATGGCAGCGTGCCGAAAATATAATTTTTGAGCCTGTCAACATGAAAACATTTTCTGCGTATAGGTCCACCCGCTTGGGTGGAGGAGTCTCTATCTCGATTACACATACTTTCCATGCTGTACTACTCTCAAACTTTTGTTGTGTAACGGTGGATTACGAAGTGGTTTGTGTGCAGTTGGACGGCGTCGTAATTCCAGCAATTTATCGTCCACCTAACGGTTGCGTGCCACATTTTCCTCATTTTCCTGGATGAACTTCTTGCCTCTGGTAATGGTAATCACTTTCATATGGTGCTTTCTGGCGATGTTAGTATGAATATGAACGAAAAGAATGCAAGAACGCAGGACTTGGACAACGTATTGTCTTGCAATGGGTATAAGAACGTTATTACCTCACCAACTAGAGTAACCTTGTCTTCGGAAACAATTTTAGACCGGTTAATAACCAACTTTGATGCCTCTGTCATTACAACCTGTGTTTTGGCCCACGCATTAGGTGATCATACGGCAATCTGTTGCAATATTAGGAAAGCATTTCCTCGTGTGTTGGGTGAAAATGATTACCCAAGTTTTCAACCGGTGACGCAGTCATTGTTAGATGCTTTCTGTTTTGAACTAAGCTATACTTCGTTTGCTGGTGTTTTCGAGGCTACAGATGTTAACACAGCGTATAATAATTTCCTTTTTTTCTTTTCTCCGGGTGTACAAACAACATTTTGTATTAAAAAGTAGGCCCAAACCTAAGCGGTGTAGAAAACCTTGGATGACTTATGACATTCTAAAAAAAATCGATAAGAAAGACCGCCTATAAAAGCATTTTATCTTATCACGCGAGGAATCAGACCTTCGTGTTTTCAAAAGTTTCCGAAATGCTTTAAATAAGGAGATGAAACAGTCAAATGAACGTTACTATATACGACAGTTTACGTCTTGTCCGCAACAATCCGATGTTCTATGGAAAAAGCTCAACACACTCTTGGGGTGGGGTAGGATGCTAAAACAGCCAAAGGAAATTTTGCACGAACAACAGACGCATACGGGCGAATCTATGGTGAATATATTCAATAATTACTTTGTATACAGGGATTTTAACACAGTGTCCACCTCCTACAAAAGAACATTAGGCCCAGAGAACTGCTCTACATTGTTCCTACAACCAACTGACGAAATGGAAGTGTGTTCTACATTCTTGAACCTGAAAAATTAACATAGCATCGATGCGGACGGAATACAAATAAAGCCTGTTAAATATGTTATTGATATAATAAGTCCTGCATTAACACATATTTTTAATCTCAGCATTTCCACGGGTGTTTTCCCCTCTATTATGCGAAGCTCACGTGTTACTGCCTTGTACAAAAAAGGAGATAGGCAAAATGTTTCAAATTACCGTCCTGTATCCATCCTTCCTGTATTCTCCAAAGGGTTAGAAAAGATAATTTTAAAAAGAATAACCGATTTTTGCCAGAAGAATAATATCATACATCCCTCCCAGTACGGTTTTTCAATTCAATTCACTTTATTCAGCAAAAAGTAACGAAAACATTCGCATAACACTGCGCGGACCCATAGCCAAAGGCTAGTCTCGGGTCCGAACGAAGTAAATACATAGAGGTGGGTTTTAAACACAAAAATAATGCTGAATATTGGAATAATATTAATATATATAACTTAAGATAGTACAGCATTATACGTGGTACACATGCTTGGGAATACGTATGGAGCAAAGCCAACACGTACACAAATTCACAACATGTTGCTTAGGCATTAACACACATATATGAAATTGTAGAGAAACACACAATGACATTCAAACAGTCCTTAGTCTTGATCTAATAAATGTTTTTTCAGGGTTCGAGAAAAATTGGGAGACTGCTTGACCAAGTACGGTACATCATTCCATGTCTTAACGCCGCTAAACTGCAGTAGCCGCTCTCCATACACATTGAAAACTGGCGCAAGGTTCAAGTTCTCCAGCGAGAGACTTCTGGTGTTACGCAACGGGTGATGAAAAATAGACACATCAAAGGGCCGATTGTACCTTAAAACATTGTGCACACAGATAGTTATTTTCAAACACAACAAGCGGTCGAAAGGCAGAACATTCATTTTTCGGAAGAGTGGTCTGCAGGATTCGTAATAATCGGAATGGTTTATAATTTTCAGTGAACGTTTCTGAAGTTGCCTTATGTGATCCAAATATGTTTTGTACGTTCTTCCCCAAGATTCAATACAATAAGAAATATGACTCTGGATAAAGGCGAAGTACAACGTACGCAGTATATTTTGGTCAAAATAATCTCGAGCCTGTAGCAGGGCGTAGCAACCTGAAGCGAGTTTCTGACAGATGATATGAATGTGATCCTGCCAGTGTAAATGATTATCAAGAGTAACTCCAAGATATTTAAATGATACAGCTTGTTCTAGCTTTTGGTTATTTATATACATATTAATACAATTGGCGGCAACAGGTATTTTTCGGGAGTGAAAGGTGATGAACTTGGTTTTCTTGGCATTAATAGTCAACCTATTAGTTATCATCCACTTAAACACTGAGTCCAATTCTTTGTTTGCCCTGGTTTCAAGTTCATTAAGGGTGTCGGCAGTAATTATTATACAGGTGTCGTCCGCATACATAAGTACTTCAGCAGTGTGAAGCGCTGATGGTAAATCATTGACGTATAATGAGAATAGCAAAGGCCCGAGCACTGATCCCTGCGGGACCCCTGCTTTGAGATACTGCGATGAAGATGAAACGTTGTTCATTATTACGGTCTGTTGGCGTTCACTGAGGTAGTCTAGTAGAAGGTTAGATGCACTGTTACGGAAGCCATATTGCTGAAGTTTTTTAATTAGAATATTGTGATTGACCGTATCAAATGCTTTTGATAAATCTAGAAATATGACACACACAAGCTTACGTTTATTTAGCGCCGTATTAATTAACTGCGTTAGGGTTAGGACTGCGGTTGAAGTGGAGCGGTGCTGACGAAAGCCGTGTTGTTGTGGGCAGAGTATATTGTATTTATTTATAAACTTGTTGTACCGGTTGGCAAGAACTTTTTCAAAAATGTTATTAATTATACTCAGAATTGAAATTGGCCTGTAATTTAGAGGGTCCGAAGTGTCCCCTTCTTTATATATTGGCACAACTTTCGCAATCTTCAATGACGATGGGTATATAGAAGATTTAACAGAGTGATTGAACAAGTGGCATAATATGGGACCCAGAATGTGAAAATTTTCTTGGATCATCCTTGGAGAAATGCCATCTATACCAACAAATTTGTTAGACGTCATATATGAAACGATGTGTTGTATTTCTTTTAAATCTATGTCGAACATTGCAAAGGAATTCGGTAGGCAAGTTGCCAAACTAAGTTCATCTGATGCAGGTGGAAGTTTCTGTGCGAGTGATATGCCCACGGAAGCGAAAGTGTAATTAAAGGCATCAACCGTATTGCTGTCAACAATATCGGGAAGTACACGAGGTTTGAGTGGTTTGCCTGCGACTTCCTTGACGATATCCCAAATTTTTTTAGTATTACCGTTAGCTTGTTGTATGCGGCTGGCGTAATACTCTTTTTTGCGGGTTCTTAACATTGCCACCAATTTATTCCGCATAGCCTTAAACTGAATAAAATAATATTGATTTTTTCTATTGTGTCGCCATTTATAATACCAATAATTCTTTGTTTTAATTGCTTCAAGAGTGGTCTTGTTCATCCAAGGGCAAACCGGCGTATCGCGGGAGCGCGGAGAAACGTTCTGGGTGCTTTTTGCTAACGCCCCAGTAAGAGCATTGATGAAGTTAGAAAATTCAATATTGACGTCATTGTGATAAATTTCATCAAAATTGAGCGACAGAATATTATCTCGTAAAAGATCGTAGTTGATCTTGCTCACAAGTCTGGGACTTTCGGGCCGTGGTTTCGGGAAAGAGTTAATTTTTATGAAAATGGGTAGGTGGTCGCAGATTGCCTGACTATAAACTCCGGCCGTTATACCTGATGTTTCATTGGAAAGAGCATGGTCGAGAAGTGTAGCGGATGAAGCAGTCACTCGCGTGGGCTCAGTGAATAAATTGTGAAAGTCGAATGATCGCAACAAGTATTCGTAATTTCTATGCATGGCGCTATTTGTGTCAATATTTATGTCTCCAACTATTGCAATCACCCCTTTATGATCGTGCGTTATTAAAGAAAAGATTGTTTCAAATTTTTCCAAAAAGGAATTCACACAAGAATTAGGAGGCCGATAAACAACGCCTACTATAAGGGACGATTCCAGTATAACAAAAAGAGATTCGATAAACGGTGTGCTACAAGTAACACCTGATAAGACTGAAAATGAACGTTCACTTTTGATAAAGAGCGCAACACCACCACCCCGCGAACGGGATACACGTGCGTTTGACATCAGAGTATACCCAGGAATTGTTATATTTTCACCCGGCTTTAGCCATGTTTCTGCCGTTGCTACTATGTCAAAAATTTGTTCCTGCTGAGCTAAGAAAGAAACAAGCAGATTAACGTTTTTTCTTATGCTGCGTACATTGCAGTGAAAAATGGATGTGCGGGTTGTACCGTCCTTGTTGGTGACAGGCATTGGCATGAACACACAAGTTCAAAAACGGGGGACCAATATACATCTTTGCACAATCTTGTCGAGATCCTCCTCGCACGCCACGTGAACCGCTCGTGACTTTTCAGTTTTCCTGAGCAGAATTTTTCCTTCCGCTACCCAAGCAAATTTCCAATTTTTTTTCTCGCTTGGCTTGAATTGCCTTGCCGAGCAAAATCTTGTTCTCCGGGCAAAGATGCTCATTCACGAAGACTGGCTCACTGGTATCAAAACCAAGGGCTCGTGCGTTCAACCTATGCTTCTTAGCAGACTGCAAGAATTTGTCGCGTTTGCATTTGGACACAAATTTGATGATCACATTAGGGGGACCAGGTTTACGCGTAGGGACTCGGTGAATCACATCTACATCAGCCACAGACACGTCGGTCTCGAGGCAGGATGCCATTGTAGTGAAGATTGTGTCAAGGTCGTCTTCGTCATTCATCGGAACGCCTTCCACTTCTAGGTTCGCCCTCCTACTGTACTGTTTCAGTTCCACAAGCTCCCTTTTTACTTCTTTGAGTTATCTGACAACCCTCGTGCTTTCTTTCTGCACCTCTAGAGTCTGTTTTTTTGCTTCCGTGAGTTCCTGGCGGAAGCCCTTGACGTCTGCCCTAAATTCTTCAAAACTATCATTTATGAACTTCATGGAAGCTTTCACAGACGTAATTTCTTCCTGGATTACAGTGTTCGAGGAGTCAACCTTCTTTAGCTCACATCTTAGTTCAGTCAAAGCTTCGACGAACTTCGTAGTGAGCTCAACTAGTACCTTGGTTATTTCCTTTATACTACCAGGGGCTTTTTCCCCAAGGCCTTTAGCCACATCGGACAGAGCATCACACTTTCCCGTAGCCATTTGAATAGCAGAATGTGCAAAAATAGATCAGAGCATCAGACAAGTCCAGCAGCCGCTAAACCGTACCACATACAAAGACGGGTAGCAACCCCAAACCCACCTGCGGTGCGTTTTGAAAAGAATAGGTCGACGGAATTGGCGTTGTTGGACCAAAAAGAATATATTCTCCGGAAGATTGAACAGAAGCAGGTAACAATGGGAATTTATATCGATTTTACTCAGGCTTTTGATTACATAAATCATTCAATACTGTGCAAAAAACTTCCTCATTATGGTATTCGTGGGCAACCTCTGGAATTGTTGCAAAGCTATTTATCTCACAGATACCAGTTGGTTTCAATGAATAATTTCAATTCAGACAGAAAAAAAACTAATTTCAGGGGTCCCACATGGAAGTATACTAGGACCACTGTTGTTTATTATCTATATTAATGACATTGTACACATCTCAACTAAGGAGAAATTTAGTATCTATGCAGATGACACCACAATATTTGTTTCGGCATTTTCTAGCAATGAAATTGTGTCTAGAGCTAATAACATTTTGTCAAAACTTGACATTTGGACAACCGAAAATCAAATAAAAATCAATCCCACAAAAACCAAAGCAATTGTCTATCATTCTAAAGGAAAAGAGGTGTTCCTTAAGTCTGAAATCTTATTCAGGGCATCAAAAATAGAACTAGTAAATTCGGGTAAAATACTCGGTGTTTATTTCACGGCAACCATGCACTGGGATGACCAAGTAAATTGTCTATTGAAAAGGTTGAGCTCAATTACTGGAATTTTGAACCGTAACAGACACCTTCTGCCTGAGACCGTTAAACTTCTGGTTTATAACGCCTGATTTGCTTCCTACTTAAATTACTGGCATTTAGTTTGGGGTACTACTACCGAAACAAATCTAACAAAACTACTAAATATCCAGAAAAGAGTCCTCAGAATAAGTTGGAACAAGCCATATACCGAGCCTACCGCGCAACTATTTAGGAAGTTAAAAATTATGATAGTACATGATATCTACAAATATCGGCTAGCCAGAGAGTTATCTATTAGCCTAATAAAGAATATTCCATTAATAACTGAAATAGCTGATTTACATAATAATGAACTGTCTTACAAAACTAGAAAAGCAGAGAAATGGAAGGTTCCAAAATCTCGCACAAACAATGGAATGCAAATCCTTGCAAATAACCTGCGACGTTTGCTGAATCAGTTTGATAGCCAGGGAATAGAGCTGACATTGCTAAGCAAAGTTTTTTTAACTGATTTATAAACTGCCTAACACGAAGGTGCTTTTATTACTTTCTGTCATTGCATTTTTATAAAATTGTCTTGTCATGTATTATTTTCGCGGAACTCCCATATAGTTTTTGCATCGTTTCCTAAATGCTTGTATTCCTTTCTCTATTCCACCCTTCTATAACCTGAACAAGATGTGCCTGTATTTTTTTGCAAACCCCTGGAAAGTATATTATGATTTGTTTGATTTATGTCAAGCTTCGTGACTAAAACATATAAAATTGTTTAGTGCTTGTATTTGTAAACTTTTTTCCGTATTTATTGTACTTTCAGTTGCAGTTGTAGCTGTGTAAGTGTTGTTTTGATAATTGCTCTCGCGTAATCTTGAATATTTCATGAAATTGTTCATGCCGGCTGTATGTGTTTCTTGTGATCGGCGCCAGTCATTGCCGTGGGTGGCCAAGGAACCCTCAAGCCGTCGCAGAAGGGCTTTTACCCTGGTCACCTACCACTTTTGTGAAGACCAATAAATAAATAAATAAATAAATAAATAAATAAATAAATAAATAAATAAAGAAAGAAAGTTCCTGACTAGGTTGCCAGTTCATTCTGGTATTTTACCAATTTTTGATATCCCTCGACCGTATTCACGTTTAAAGAAGCTTAGTAGACCAGATGGTCGCTGTGAAAACGTCATACATTACTTTCACAGCTCACACTCCCATCGAGGCGCTAAAATTAATTTTTGCGCCTCATAATTTTCGAACCTCTACAGTAAAGGGGACCTATGCGGGGTTGAATTTTCCGTGCTTGGCAACAACAGCAAGACACACTCACGCAAGTACGTTTATAGTTCCGCACAGCCGCGTGTTAGCAGCCACAAACCTACGCCCTCCTTTTATAAACTGTGGTGTATATCCCATGGGCCACACTTGCACGTGAAAGTGTACGTAGCAAGTCATAAGAATTAGGCTTCCCATATTACGATGCCGCTCAAACCAGCCAACGATACATTTACATAATTCTGGAGCAAACCTTCTGTATTTGTGTATTACCTACCCCATTGTGCAACCTGAGGGAGGAAGCAGAATATTAAGCATTTAGAGAAATAGTTGCCCCTGTCATCAAATATTTCTGGCCACAGCGCTCAGCGGTGTTACCTGTTTTTATGAGGAGCTGATTATTTTTCTCTTCTTCGCTTTATCGCTCCCTGCTTAGGGGAAAAACATTTTGAATAGTTAAAATAAGTTGAATGTTCGATTAAGTACTTTTGTAGTTGCGATCCCCATTCATCGAAGGCACTTGGTGATTGTGTCGTCGCTTGTTTTCGCGCCGCTACAACAGCGACGCAAAACCAAGCGACACCACGAGAACTACCTTCGGCATTTGCCATTCTTGCTCATTGATGTTTCACACAGTGAAGAAACGTCTGGGACATTTTTGACCGCTAGTGTTGCCGCAATTGCGCAGTAATATTGTCTGGACCACACATATCAACAATTTTTCACAGGTATGCGAAGTTCGAATAGCTTGGTAGGATTATCCCACAACTTACTACATTTCCTTAGAGGTGATGAACACAACCTACAGTTAAGACATGGAGATGGCAAGAGGAAATTTGAATCCGACCATAAAGCAGCATATGTTAGGGGTGAAAGGTTTTTTTTCCATTGCCGTTATGTTGCCCACGAAAACTATTCATGTAACCAATCGTTTCGTGTTTTCATTTGCACCACTAATGCGTCTACAGGCTGCGACCTATTTTCCGTGTGGCGTAAGTTTTGATTCTCATTACAACGGTGTCCTTGTCGCGTTTATTGCATTAACGTGGACAGCAATTTAGGGTGTCCGCCTTCTCGTCGTTGGTCGTCAGCTGTCACGCTATATAGCTACCGTAGTCGCGCGGGGTCACGGAAAGAAAGTTTCACGGAGTCACGCACGCTATCAGAGGCTTCGGAAAAATAGCCGCTTTCCCCTTTCGGGCAAAAGTTCAGAGGATATTTGATCAAGTTGTTTATATGAGCAGAACCGTTCAAAATTGCTGGAGCGGCTAGCACGTGTCATACAAGTACCCATAATTTAGCACGAAGGTGCTGAAGGTACATCTGAGGAAATATATTTGAATTGTACTAGCCGTCCCCGCGCCCAATCAGTTTGGAATTCTCATTGGGGTTGTTTTTAACATCCGTAAGAGAAAGAATACCGCCGAGTAAAAAAATGGCTGCGGCTTTAATTCGCTAACCCTGGATATGCAAAGGGAAAGCTTGGCTTAGGGTGCTTAGGTCTTGGTTTCGCTTTTGTTAAACTCATGGCTTTGCTGTAAATATAGTATTAGTCATACACCTGCCATTGTCTTTACTCTTGTTGTCCAACGTCAAGCGGTTTCCGAGCAGAAATGCTGGCTCTTTCTCCGTCTCCCACCCTCGCTTCGCGCGTGTCATTCCTCCAGGGAAGCAGCTCGCCCGGCGATATTCGAGCTGTAGCCACACGCATCTTTCCACCGACGGCTGAACGCCGCGAGCTCCCGTGCAACGCCTGGAGAACCGAAGAAGGCCCGGTACCGCTCTTAACCATGGCCAAGGTGGCATGCATGCGCCGAGTCACGTGGCCAGGAAGCGAACTAGCGGTGGCGTACACATGCGCCATGCCTGCACTGGCGGCAGCGCAGGGCGGCTAGCCGACGCCGCTGACTGCACACCTTGAACCGGCGAGTAGCGTGCGGCACAGCTGCGGTTAAATGAATACAGTCGAACACGGATATATCGAACACGGGTATTCGAATTATTGTCTATATCGAACTCATAAATTATCCCCTTGAAAATTCTGTGTAAAAGTATAGGCGGTCGTACGTTTATATCGAACCGTATTTTTCCCGAGATTGGGTATATCGAACGCCGCGCGAGCTGGAAGGTGCTCTTCGGCGGTCGCTGCACCCCCGATTGAGGATGTGGAGGAATGCGCGGGCATGGCGAAGACTGGCTCGCGGAACTAATCCCCCCCACCGGAACGAATTGGCGCTTGCCCAGTCGGGCCCCGCTACCGGCCGCCGTAGCGTTAGCGGACGGAGCCCGGTATGCTAAATCTCTCTAGGCACACAAGCCCGAACGCCCAGAAAATGTGACAGTGCGAGGTAGCGATGCCCCGACCGCGCACGTCCTTTTTTTTTTTTCGGCTGCGTACGTTCCCGGCTTGCCGAAAAAGAGTTTTTTTTTTCTCTCTCTGGGTCTGTCTTGCCCCGATGTCGTCTCGCGAAAGGGAAGAGGGAACGAAGGCGCTGACGGCATCCTCCTTCTTTTGCATTTTGCTGCTGTTGCTCCTGTTTGGCGAGTTGTCCTGCACCTTTCGGAGATCACTGTTTCTCTCAGAGATGACCATCGCGAGCGCTTTGTTGGAGGCCGGTCAGAGAGCCTTGGAATTGTTACCTTCAAAGTTCTTGTGGTACGTGCGCGCTGTTCTTCTTTTGCGTGCGTGTTGTGCATGGTGTGCGAAGGCGCAGCGTACTGCTGGAATTTTCTAGTTGTGCAGCCTCGAGAAGATCCAGACCAGCGTCTTCAATTTCATTTCCAGGACGAAGAAGCAGGCCAAGATCAGCGATTTTTTTTCACGGAAATAAAGCGTCCTGTTGCGTCGTGAGTGCAGAATTAGTTGTCATTCTTGAATGCGACGATCGGTAAGTGATCGGCCGCCATAGGTGAGGTCTCAGAGCAGATATTTTTGTATCGAATTTTTCATATATCGAACTACTTCGCGATCCCCTTGGAGTTCGATATATCCGTGTTCGACTGTACCAAATTCCTCCGCTACAGCGAAGCCACTGGATAGTATTGGTTGCACTTTCCTTCAAAACACGACGCGTTCTATAGCAAAGCGTACCTTAAAAGTGGGGCAGAAAGGCTTCAGCAAGTGCGAAATGAAAGCATGTTCCATGAGAGCAGATCTCACAATAGTGCTTTTCCGGGCAGAACAAGAAATGAGATGTAGAGGTTAGGACGCGAGGTGTCCCAGCCCCGGAGAAGTCCCGCAAGCACTTCGATGGCAGGAAAATTGAATTGCAATAAACAAGCCTCTGTTCCATCACAAGGAGAGGAGTGAGACAGAGAGGACAAGAGCATGATTCCGGTAGCAAAGAGCGAAGACCGCGCAGACAGCCCGTATTTCAAACAATAGCGCTTTACATCCGGCAGATTTTCGGTTGAGTGTACATAATACAAAATGCAAACCATCACCGAGTGAATTAAGCCCATCAGCTGACTACAACTTGTATTTCCGGGAAATTTATATGAGTCTGAGAACTACCAGCTTTAAAGAAAGAACGAAGATGTCGCCACAAAAGGTTTGCCGTGATGAGTAATAGAGAGGAGGAGGAGGAATAAACTTTTAATAAACAGTAAGGTGCTGGTGTCAGGGGCACCCACCCGGTGAAAGGAGTCCTCAGTACAGGACCTCTTGGAGTCTACCGGCCTTCTTCGCTCTTTCGACCAACGTTTGCTGGTCGGAGAGGTAAGAACTGGTCAGCATCTCCACCCACTGCTGAAAGGAGGGATTGGGGTTTGGTGTGAGTTGCGGCGTGTGGGAGCACTCCCAAACGATGTGGTATAGTGTGCCTTTCTCCTGGAAGTATTTGCAGTTGGCAGTGTATTTTGTCAGGTACATGGCGTGAAGTATGCTGCTGTGAGGATAAGTGTTTGTTTGGAGTCTTCGTAGCGGGGTGGCGTCTTCTTTGGCTAGTCGGTGCTCCGGTGCTGGATATTTGCGACGAGCCTGTCTGTTGTGTGACAATATTTCTGCGTATGTGTGAAGAGGCATAGATTTTGGATATGAATCTCTCTGGTGCTGTGGTTCCCTCTCGGAGACGGCCCGGTGTGAATGTTCTCGGGCTGCGGCGTGAACCGCTTCGTTTCCTTCGAGGGCGGTGTGTCCGGGCGACCAAACGATTTCTGTGCTTGGAAATTGGGGGTGTCTCTGCAGTATGTGCAGAGCGGGTTTTGAAATTCTTCCACTTAAGAGAGAGAGAAACACTTTATTCAAATAGGGCCCTGTTAGGGAGGGGGGGGCGGATGGCCATCAGCCGCAGCTGATCAGCGTCGTTGGATGCTCTGTCCGTCAGGACTTGTTGCGTTGTGAGGTCAGAGCAGACCAGCGCCGCCTCCCGTAGCTCCGTGGTGGTGATAGGGGGTAGGGGGCCGTCGGGACAGGCCCACATGTAGTGCTGCAAGGTGGCCTTCGGGCCACATGATGTGCAGTTTGGGGAGGGGAATAAGGAAGGGTGAACACGGTGATGGAGAGCTCTGTTCGGTAATGATTCTGTTTGTAGGAGTCTCCAAAGCCGTTCTTGCGTGTAGCGGAGGGAAGGGTGAATGGGAAATCGGAGGCGAGAGAGGCGGTAATACATGGTGATGTCGTGGTAGCCCAAGAGGCTGTCGCGAGCTGACCTTGCTCTATGGAAGCAAAGGGGCTGGGGTATATCCGGAGGGTGAGCCCTCCGGCCGTTTCATGAGCCACCTCATTGCCTCCAAGCCCAGTGTAGGCAGAAGTCCAGGCCATGTCTACTTGGGTGGTGGGTGGATATTGCGTAAGAAGTTTTAGTTCCTGCGTTGAGATGGCACCCGAAGCAAAATTTCGAATGACCGTTTAAGAATCGGATAATATGAATTCAAAGGTTGGCTGGTGTGAAAGGGCTGGTGCGATTGGCGCCTGTTCCGCTGGCTCACGTTCCGAGGTGCGATTTGTGAAGGAGTTGAAGGAGGGGGGGGGGTATTAATGATCGATAGCGGGAAAGAGTTCTTAAGACATTACTCGGTGGCATCTACGTACCTCGTGGCAAGCGGTACGGGGTAGCGTTCTGCTAATGTTTTGGTTCATCGCTATCCGCGGCGCTGTAAAATATGAGGGTGCATATAGCGGGGTAGGGGACTTACTTTGAGGCAGGCGTGGGTTTCAATAGGTATCGGGAGATTTGAATCGGTAATATGAGGCCATTTAACTGCAGGTGTTGAAGGAGGTGCCTGCCGAGGTAGTTTTGGCTAGGCGACTTAGTTGGCTCATGCGGTGCGCTTCTATCAACTTCAACACGGCTCAATAGTTGATAGAAGAGAAGAGTCTGATTGTTCCTTCTAGTCTGGCAATTGAGCTGCCGGGTAGAAGCTGGAGAGCAGCTTTGTATACTGTGCAGTTAGGGCAATTGATTTTGGCCAGTTCTGAATTAGAGGGAGGAGTTACAGGAGAGCATAGGTGATTCGATTATAAACGAATGCTTGAAGGAGGCGGAGCCTATCTCTTACCTTCAGCCCATGTATTTTGGAAGTGATGCGGTGAAGGAGTCCGATTGTTCGGGAAACAAGTGAAGAAAGGCGCTTAATGTGCCCTGTGTTTGAACGATTACGGTTCATGACTAGTCCAAGAATTTTGTTTTCTTGGACGACTGGCACGGGCTTTGAATCTATGTAGATTTAGATGTTGGGAGTTGTGCGGTTTGAGGGCTTCGGAATTAGAAGTAGTAGTTCTGATTTAAATGGGTGTTATTGGAGGCTCGCTAGAGGGGCTCCCTCAACCACGGTGACGCTGCTGCTTGGAGACTCTCCTCTCAAGTGCGTCACTACCTCCACTTGTCCACAATGTGATGTCGTCTGAATAGAGGCTATGGTGTAGGCTGGGAATGCAATCTAGAGCCTTTGGTATAAGAAGGAGGCCTATATTGAAAAATAGAGGGTATAGCACAGCTCCTTGCGGAGTGCCTACTGGGGGTGGGTGAAGCTCGCCTGATTGTAAGGTGCCAAGTCGGAGGGTTGCGGTCCGTGAGGAAAGGAAAGGTTTAATGTAATTGTACCTTTTTAAGCCAGGGGAGATAGAGGACAGGCCATAAAGGATTGACTGATGTGAGACACGGTCAAAGGTTTCGGGAGGTGTTGTGCTAATATCGCTGCTGTGTCAGACTGTTGGGGGAAGAAATGATGTCGTGGGAGAGTTGGAGATGAACATCTTTTGTCGAGAGTCCGGCCCGGAATCCAAACATGGTGTGAGGCAGGGCGTTGGTTTGGTTTATGTATGTGGTGAGTCTGACGTGTATGATATGTTCTACCACTTTTCCCATGCTGGAGGTGAGAGAAATCGGCTGGAAGTGATTTAAGCCCAACGATTTTGCGTGCTTGGGGATGAGTGAAATGTTCGCATGTGTCCATGACGCTGGTAGTGCGCCTTCTTTCCAGTGTTTGTTGTAGAAGCGTGTGAGTGTTGTAATACAGTTGCCATGGACGTTACGTAATATTTTGATAGATACTCCGTCTCTCCCAGGAGCCGAACTGGTTTTGAGAGTGAGAAGAGTGGCTCGGACTTCTCGGAGTATGTTGTGTCCTCGAGGAGTATGTTGGATCCTCCGTGGTAGTGTGGTAGGTGTTACGGCCGCCAGTAGGGATGTATTTGTCTTAAAGGGAGGAGAGGGGTTGTTGCGGAGTAACTCAGTAAGAGTCGACAAGCAGGGCCAATGCGGTTGGTCTGAGCAGTTTTGGATTTATGGGGATCGATGAGGTGAAGGAAGAGGGACCAGGTGCGCTTCATGCTAAGGGTACCTCTGACCAGGTCACAGATTTCTCCCCATTGGGCTGCGGCTAATTCTGCTGCGTATGTTTCTGTTTTGTGGCTTAGATCTGCAATTTTCTTTCTGAGGCGCTTATTATGTTTATTTGTTCGGCGTTGTCGCCGTAGGCTGAGCAGTGCAGTTCACATATTTTTGAGACGGGAATGTGCCACTTCTGCCGGGATCCCAGGGTCAAGTGGTTGGTGGTGAGCGTTTTTCCCTTCAAAGAGTTCGGCTACCCATGTGCCCAGGGACTGCTCTGTAGAAGACTCAGTCGGTAGGGTGATCATTGCGAGTGGTCCTGAAGGCGTGCCATTCTGTTATGTATTGTTCTTTTTGTTGGAGGACAAAATGGCGTTGAAGGAGGATTGTGAGCTGAATGATGTAATGGTCACTTACAAGAGTGTGGTCCATGTTGTGTCAGTGTGCATTGGATATACAATGGGTAAGAGTGAGATCTCGTGTTGTGTCTCATAGTGCACTATTGCCAAGTCTGGTTGGTATGTCCGGAGGGGTTCGAGTTGAGCCTATGTGAGTGAACGTGTTCCTAAAAAAGGCGCCCCTTTTTCGAGATTGTAGGCGAACCTCGCGCAGTATGTTGGGTGTAAAGTTGCCGACTGCTATGAGGGCGTGGCTTTGTGCCTCTCTCTTGGCTAGCGAGAAAAGTTTTTCGAAAGTGTGTGTATATTTCTTGAGGCCGTTGTTTATGTTGAGCCCGTGTAGTTGGCGGGAGGACGGAGTTTTGGAGTAAATAACGACCATGCCGTGAGGGATAGGCACGCTGTCAAAGTGCACTTCCTTGGGTGGATTTTACGGTGCATTAAGATTTCGGGAATGGGTTACAGGGGTCTTGGAATGATTGGTAGCCACATAGGTTTTCTTGCTTATCAGGTTCTTCTAGAGCTACTACTGAGGGGGGTTGGTCGGAGGAAGTCGGTAGCATTTGTAAGTTGGCACGCTTCCTTAGTAGGCGGCGACAATTCCACTGCTGGACTAATAATTCTTTATCGGATGGGGGCATCTATTACTGTGGGTACCGGAACGTTGATGGTGGCAATTATTCGATGGAGGTAGCTATGCAATTCCGCTCTTATTGTCTTACGGTTTCTCTATGGCCGCATCAATGCAAAGCAAGGATTGGTGGAGATTTGTGTACTCCGCTTTATGTTCCTCTAGGGTAAGTCCTAGCCTCCCGAAATGTTTCTCTAGCTGCTGAGTTGGCTGGTCCTGAAGTTCATCTTGGGAGATGGAGCAGGCTTTCCGTTTTTGTGGTAGGGAAGTTGAGCTCTTCTGCTGGGAGAGGGGAGCTGAGTGAGATTAATTTATTAGCAAAAAGTTGCCGCCCTTGGGAGCAGTGTTTTCCTGCCTTAGAGATGCGATTTCAGCGCGGATAGTCTGCAGTTCGCTAAGTACGTCTGCTATGGAGGAACCTACAGGGGGCATTAAGAATAGTGTTAGGGCTGGGAGCTGGGAGGGGCGCTTGAGCTGCTCACCCGCTGGACTGTGAGCCATGCGATGACTTGAGGACTGGGCGCTTGGTATCAGAGGGAGTCCTGCTGCCTGTTGACTTGTGCGTTGCGGACTTGCTGTCTTGGGCTTGTAGTTGGGCGGAAGCAGTCCGGTAGCGGAGGGCGGCCCATGTGACGCGGTTTGTGCGTAGGAGAGCGTTCGTGGTTTGGGCTGGTAGCGGCGCGGGCAGTTCACCAAACCTGTAAGGCGGCTTCCATAACACACTTTAAAGCGTAAGTTTCAGGGGTGATTTTCATGAGCGTTTGTAGCGCCAAAGCGAGAACAGCGGGGCACAGTTTGTTGGGTAGGGCACACATCCTGGTGATGACCCGTTTTCCAACCGCTGGTGCAGGCTTAGAATTTGCGCAAGATGGTTCGGCAACGATAAGTGGCGGCCCGGTACCGATTAGGAATAGGGGACATGAGATCCGGCGAAAAGGATTTGGGCCATGTTGGAGCTGTTCAGTGGGTGGACGTCGAGGATTTTCAAGGGAGGGTTTTAATTGATGACGCTGTGACTGATGTGTTCAAGAGCGTCCATTTCTGGGATATTGAATATGATGCCCAATGAGGTATTTGCCGGGCCAGAACGTGAGCCGCAATGCCGTGTCGGTGTTCTCCGATGAGGAGGGAGGAAATTCCAGCATACTTCATTGCTCGTGCCTCCGAGGGAGTGCTGATTACGATGAAAATTAAATTGGGCTTCAATGCGTATTTGATCCTCACCATTGGGCTCAACATTTCCGTGCTGTTGTATTGTATCCGCCAGAGCAGCAGGGGACAGCTTGGGGAGAGGTAGTCCCCTCGGGCACAAAACAATCTTGACGTTGGTCGCATCAGGAGGTTCGACTGGAGTTACTCGACGCAGGGGCTTTTTACGGCCTTTGCGTAGAGAGCTTGCAAAGGTTGCTGGGAGACTTCCCTGTTAGGATTGTCTCCCTGTACAACGGAGAGCTTGCTGCTTGCTTAGAATAGTTTTCCAGCTTAGTTGACGCAGTTCGTACGGGGTGATGGTTTCACCGACAACTTCACTATCCATGGCAGTGGGGCTGGCGACGTGCATCAGGGAGCAGCTGGTCGCCTGGCGTGCTGGGGGCGAGTGCAGCCGTTGTGCACGGCCTGGTAAGGCCTAGCAGCGCGAGCCGCAAGGCGCGGTCTTCCAAGGCTTGTAATTTTGAGCTGGTTGGGTAGATGACCGTAGACATTGTGTGGCGGGGTTCCTGGGCGCTTCCGGTGACTCTGTAGTGAAGTTCAGGGTAGCTGTTCAAGGCGTACCGCACTCAAAGCAAGTAAATTACGTAGCCGTTGTAAAGGCCGAACGTTGGGCTGGGCCCCCAGCGGGCTTTTTCTTGCCGTTATGAGGCGCTGTCCACAATGCGTCATGAGTTCTAGCGAGGATGCGAGATAAGACGTGGCGGGGCTGCTATGACAGCGTCATGCGTACCGGAACGACGACAAGGGAGACGCACAGTTGTCGTAGACAACGGCCTTCTCGGCACCCACTCACAATCGGGCGCCGTGTAGCACTGACAGAATGCAGCCGTGTACTGCCGGTCACCGACAGGCAGCAGGCGGCGGATCGTCCAAGGGTGGAGAACGCCAACGTTGCGCGCCTGCAGGATTCAGGAGTCGCGCCTCGGCTCCAGACTGCCATGGCGCTTGGTAAACCCCTCTCTACTTCGGGTCCCATAGAGCCGAAGAGCTTTGAGTCTTACTCCTGAACGTTGCGCTCCTCGAGCCTGCTCCGTGCAGTGCTCCCGGCATTCTCTTTCCGTTCCAGGCTGTCCTCCCCAGCTCCTTGCTTGTGGCCACCTCCTATTAGCCCAAATCAGCCCCTCGTGTGGATTGCTACTTCTTTCTTCTCGATGCAACCTCACTAAGGGAAATCTCCCCAGCCTACATTCGCGCCACAACTGCTGTGAGTGCATGCTTCGGCCACGCTGTCTTCGTCATCGGCGTCACCCCGAGCTTCCCACCTTACAATATGAAGAAAAGCTGCTAGCGCACTCCATAACATCACTGAGGCGCATGCATAAACAGGCTCACTCAGTGCTGCAAAGTAGCCGAAACAAGTGAAGAGTTCTCCGATCTGTCAGCACATTCACAGGCTCCACATGATAGCGCAGCTAATGGTACGCTGCGACACTGCCTTGGAGCGCAGCTCCAAGTGCCTCTGAATCCGCCCCTTGACCTCTTCATTGTGATGCACGATACCTGCTTTTAGCCATGAAATGTGTCATCAGAAGGGACAAACGCGCACTAACTCCCCCGTGTGTCTGCTCACTCCCATCTAATCTTTCTGGGGTGGAGGGCGTTCCTCGCAGGAAACTTCGGGCTGGGGTGGTTCTCACACCTTCAGTAACCTGGACTTGGGAACTCGCACCAGCAAACCCTGGAACATGTCCCGAGTGTCTGAATCTGGAGAATAAAGCGGTTATCAAATAACTCTTGTGGATGTGGACAGGAACAAGGAAAACGCCGGACTGTTAGATAAAAACTGTTCCTTTTCTGTGGGATAAACCGGGTGACTTCAACCGGTGGGTGCAAGAATTCTGCCACTGCAGATGGTTGCTGTGCCTTTTACACGAATGCGGATGCCATTCCCCCCACTAGACTTGTCCTATGTCATCCATAATCTGGCTACCTGTGGTGTTTTTACCAATTCTCTCTCTTGTACCTACTGTCTTATCTTTGTCTTACGTCCATGCTTTCTTCTCATTTCGTCTTTATTTTCGCTTTTAAAGTTTACAGCTTCTTGTATTCCACAGGGCAAAAAACAAAGTAAAAAAAGTTTACTCAGAAACAATGGCGGTACACGTAAGGTAAAATACTGATAACACGTCCCGGAGTGTACATACACAATTCTTTATGAAACCGAAGAAATGAGGCCTGTATAATGCTGGACTTGCTAGTTCAGGTGGTTGGTAAATATTTATTGAAGTTGAACCGGTACAGTAAATACATATTAGAGAAGAAAAGCGGAAGAAAATTCTTCAGATTGCCAGACGCACATTCATTAAAAATAGTGACATAGGCAATCACAGGCTGCAGTCGAGTCCACAGTTTTTAAAGAAGCATACAAGAGCAATAAAGCCCCGCACCGTACTGTATTTGCTGTTTCAAAGTCCTAAAATCTTTCATGCTGACATTTCCAGCCCGTAGTAAATCATTGCCGTTATTCGCGCCCAGCACAATCTTGGACAAACACAGAATAGGTGTTCAGTGTCCTGTCATACGCCGCCCACGGTACGCAGAGGTGATGTCACCAGACCAATTTTGTAAAGAAACCTCTTCGTATACATAGGCTACTTTGAGGGGCAGGCGATTTATAGCAAACTCTGCTGGTCTGGATAATCCGTGTGGTATACGAAACCTACGCGGCGGGTCGACAGCAAAAAGAGGGGCGTATTGCAAGTGCGGGTTCCGCAAGTGCTACAATTGCATGCGCCATGCGACAGTTATGACTACTCAGTTGACATCCTTTGCATAAAGAGAGTGGTACTCTTTAGCTCGTGGAATGGCATGAGCGGATAAGATATTACATTGCCCTGATGCCGCAATGTCCGGGGAACAACTCAAACGAAATTGCGTTTTCGTAGTGCGGTGCCTCTGTGTAAGATGTTTTTATAAAGAATCGGCTGGCTTTGATGACTTCCTCGCTTGAGAAGTGCTTCTAGCACAGGCGGCGAGTCGAGGATAACTACACATTGATTGGAGGGTGGTCATGTACAATCTGCAGCGCAGCTCTCACAGCTGTGAGCTCGATTTTTTGCCGCTGATATCTCGTGGCTGAGCTTCTGGCTCACACAGGCTCCCGAAGGTGGTACCCGTACACCCGAAACGGAATCATCTCCAGCCCATCTACTCCCATAGCAGGGCAAATGCCTCTGCCATTGTTCTACATTTACCCGGGTTCTTTGATAACTGCGACCAATTTATCTCCGCAATCTTGTTTATCTCATCTGCCCATCTAACCTTCTGCTGCTCTCTGCGACGCTTGCCTTCTCTGAAGATCCACCCTGTTACCCTTAATGACCAACGGTTATTTTGCCTTCGCAATAAATGCCCTGCCCACGTCCATTTCCTTCTAATTTCTCCTAATATATTCTTAGCACGCGTTTCTTCCCTGATCCACTCCGCTTTCTTCTTGTCCTTTAATGTTACACCTATTATTTCCGTTCAGTTGCTCGCTGAGTGATCCGCAATTTAAGATGAACGCTCTTAGGGAGCCTCCAAGTTTCTGCCCCAAAGGTGAGTACAGGTAAGACGCAGCTGTCTACACTTTCTTGCTCAGAAACAATGATAGGGTGCCATTCATTATCTGAGAATGGCTGCCGAATGCAATCCACCCCATTCTTACCCGTCTAAGTATCCATGTCTCCTGTTTAGGATTTGGTGTCACAACTTCACCTAAGTAGATGTATTCGCTTACCACTTTTACTGCCTCGCCATCTCCCGGAGATCGCTGTGCTGTCCCGAAGTTATTCATCACTACTTCAGTTTTTCCTATTATTTTCAGGCCCGTGGTTCTATTCGGTCCAGTGCGGTAAACATGCTCCGCAATTCGTCCCCCGAGTTACTTAGCAAGGTAAGGTCGTCAGCAAGTCAGAGGTTAGCGAGGTATTCTCCATTATCCCCTACTCACACTTGTTCCCAATGTACTGTTCTGAATGTTCGTAACTAATTTATCAGCATATACGTGGGTATACCTACAATAACCGCCAGGTTTGTGCTGAAGTGTGTAGTAAGTCAAGTGTGGTGGAGGCATCGCTGAGGTCGCTGGCATGTACGGGTTCTGTTATATTGTCTGCGGTAGTTCAATTGAATTAAAATTAAAATCTATTTGAGAAAATACAAAAGACTAATATTTCCTTTTTTTTAATGCGTCTTGGAGGTGGGCGATAGTGTGAGGTTTGGGGGTTTCTAAAGCGACGTCACCTCCTGATACGGCTACGTTAATGCTTGGAATTTGTGTCGCTTTTGGCGCTGGGTTTAAAAGAGAAGGATTAAAAAAGAGTGAAAAGATGACTGCCCCTTCCGAGATGCCCCTGTCACCAATCCGGAGTGTGTCAGACTTCAAACCACCTAGCTTGGTTTGTGCTTTGAATCTGCACAAAAGGAGCCAACAGAGGAGGGCGCGCGTTCGTTGGTGTCAGTGTTGTTAAGCGTTAAAATGAACATCTCCTGCATGCTTTTGGTAGTGTTCGTGGTTGTCTTCTCAAAGAGTTCTTCTCCGAGGGGGATGTTTGTGGCCCTTAGATATAGGAGAAAGCCTACCTTGCATAAAAAATATTGCTTCGTAAAAGACATTTTGCAATTGCTAGTTGACAATTTTCTCCAATAAATTGGCGACGCAGGTTGTCATATTTTTTACGATCAGTGGTTAGGCGGCTTTTTAGTAAAGGTAGCGTTGTCGTGTTTACAGCTTATAGAACTTAAACCCTGTCCTGAACTGATTCACGTGGTGTAGCAGTGTTTTGCTGCAGGCGTCTGCCACGCTCTAGTGGGATTTGTCCGTTATGGAGTCGGGTCGCGGTGCGCTGTTCTAATTACCCAGCGCTAGCGCTTTATTGAATTGTTTTACACACATGGGCACATCTTGTGCGGTGTTGCGACGGTCGCAGTAGTTCAGGTGTGCTGTGTTCGATGTTATTGTTTTTCAAAGCGGAGCTAGGTTCTCTATAGATGTTGATGTGTGCCGTTGTAGGTATCGATAGTGCTTTTGCCTCCAATATACCGTTCGCTAGTTTAGCAAGGTAGCGAATGAGGCTACTTGTTTGCTTGGACGTTAGGCGGCCACTAACATCGGTATATATCTTCAGCCAATTTTCTGGGCTCAACGCAAAAGCAGCAGATTTTGCGGTGAATTGTGCCCTGATTGTTCCTAGCTTCTAGCAGCATCTTTTGTTTTTGTATATTTTTTCAATAACCGGTGAACTTCTCAAATGGAAAAAAGACGGTTCTCAATCTAGGGAATGTCTCGAACAGAAGTAAGTTCGCTAGTGCGGCTGATGTCTTTCAGTTTGGAGCCTCAGCAACGGTAGTTTGGAACCAGGTGCGTGTCGTCGGGCAATATACTGTTGTAGTGGTGGTCCCTGTAAAGGAAAGTGAAGGATATCGATGTTTCACTTATAAGTTTAGGCCGGAAGAGTCAGATAACCTTCAGTTTTAAAAGCTGAAGTACAGAACCAAGTAAGGAGTTGTTGTCCAATGTGGATGGTTTCCAGAGTTACTGAAAAGTTTGAGGTCTTCATCTATTAGGCATCTACATTTTTCCTTGGCTCAGGAGGACTGTTGAAATAGAAGCCACATATTTATTCTGTTGCTTTCATGTGGACTGCGATGAAGAGTCTAGAGTTTTGCGTCTTAGTTGGTACATCAACTGCTTCGGTAATTGTATTGTCTCCGTACTAGTTTCCTTGCTTTGGGTAGACAATAACATGGATATTGTTAGGCAGAATAAAAAGAACATAAAATAATAAATGCCTCAGCCTGTGCCACTAGGTATAACAGGCTTAACCCAATATTAATATAAAAGAATTGGCCGAAAGGCAGAAGATGTTTTTGAGCACCGAAGTGGAAAGAAATAAAAAGGGAAAAGCTACCAAGCGACACCACAGCCAGGAGAGCGGGCCCGGGGAGACTCCCCTGATCTCCCCTGGGAAGGTAGCGGAAGGAGTTGGGATAAGGGAAAAGGGAAGTTGGAATATAGGAATGGGTTATGAGAGGTTGGGTGGGAATTGGGACAGCGAGATTTTAGATCTGATCCTTCGAGGTCTGATTCCTATAAAAGGCCTGATTACTCAGGATGGGCATCAGACTGCCAATTGGAATATGGCGGACCCCACAATAGGTTCCGTACTAGCTGAGCTCCGATCAGCGAAGTAGCAGGGAGAACCCTGCAGGAGTGGCGGCACTATCCTCCAGCCTGGTTCGGTACTAAGCCGCTCGACGAACACCCGCTAATCCCCCAAGTACTAGAGAAGGCGTTCGGCAGACCTCAGGTACTAGTCCTCGCCTGATCTTAGTTTCGGGAACCGGTAGTCTTGTCCGACAGAATGGTATAAGCAACCTTTTAGACTGTCGATTGCTATGTACACCTGGATACTATACCAAAGGAAGAACCTGTGGGATTTATCGAGGTAACTCAGGTTTTACGAACGTCTTATGTTTCCTCGGTGCCAACTGCTACCCACCAGGTAAGACGCCAGAACCCCGTACGGGCAGCAGTAATCAGGCGAACCCGAGTGGAAAGGAACCGGCGCCCTACTTCCAATACTAAGGGCAAGAAGTTTCGCCAAGGAGAGCGTACTAATCCCCTCTTTCGTCGGTTCCATCTAGTGCGCGCCTACTAGACCGTTCGCTACTAAAGGCCAGAGAAATTGGTCACCATGAGCACCTACTGAAGGCCCTTAATCCTGTTGTCCAGGAACATTCGTGTCGGCAGCGAGCAGTCGTGCCCGCGTGGGGTGAGTGCGGCGTTCCCATAATATAGGAACTTTTTCACCGCTTTTATGCCAGGTTCCCAGAGCCAACCTCGGTAGCCACCTAGGCTGTCCGGGCCTGCCTCCGCATCCAGCATCGGCTCTGGGGCTGGAACTGGCCCATACAGTTCCAGGGAGTCGCTGCCACTCCCTTGGGGTTTTGCATCCCCGGGTGGGACCTGGCACCCACCCACCGCTGCCGTTGGCAACTGACCAAAGCTATGCAGCCGAAACCGCCTTTGCCCAGCCAGCTGCCAGGGGGGACCACGAGCAGGTGGCAGTCGGATTTGCCCCCCGGTAGACAATAACAGTTGAAAGCGAACAGACATCCTCCATCTTTTATTGTCCAGTCGAAGTTGTGGGCATATTCTTTAGGAGTGGAATAGAATAACGCGCCGTCTTTTTGCTCACTGCACCCGTGAAGCACCGAACACCGAACTGCCCTGCCGATATACTCTGCCCACAACGGGATCGAAAGCGAGCCATGACTTTCGCCGCGTGTGGACGTTTTCAGCCACTTCACAGCGAAGCGATATCTTTCATAGTGCACAGGGTTATGACGCTGACAACCATGATATAAACGCTACACTGCACTACGCCCCTAGCCCCTGGAGCATAAATAAGTCAGCGTGTGCCCAGCCCGTGTACGGGTGGCAGTAGCGTCGCTCGCAGAGACCGGGGAAGGGGCCTCTATGTGGCCACTATACATTTTAATCCACTGAACTGACCTGGTGGCATCGGCGCTCGTCCGCTGAACTTAGACGGCGCAAGCAGACACAGCGAGGACGCGGGGCGAACCCACTGAAGGCGTGGAATATGCCAGGAGAGTCACCGGATATCCTAGATAACGCACTGACGAAATCAAGGCATGTGCAAATCTCACGGTGGTGCCCGGACCCACAGTAGTGGGAAACAATCGCCAATGCAACAACAGCAAGAAGAACCGCATTTACCTACCCTGCCATCGCTGCCCCCCACAAGGGCAGTCTCCCCTGGAATCTCTTAGGCGCATTCCCGTTGCTTCGTAAGGAGATAAGGGAGGCGCGAGAGGATCGCTCTCGCCCCACCGCGGAGAGGGCGTCACTAGCGCCTCCTCGCCCCGATTGGATGGGTTTCGCCCCCACAAACTGGAACTGTATGAGTAGGGATTTGAGGCCTCCATGCCATTGGAAATGGTGGGTAGCTGCCATGTTCTCCACCGGAGTGGCTGTTCTTTCACAGAGTTACGAAGCCTACGTTACGAAGCCATGTAACTTGGCCTTCGCATGGGGTTATTACAGCTGGAATAAGGGATGTACCTTTTATTGTAGGTAGAACTATACAAGATCATTTTTTTGTCTGAAAAGCTCCCGTAATTTTACTGAAAACTTTTTTTTTCAGAAGCCTCTCTGGACAAACATCACGAGCAAAGTAGCTCTTGATGTTTCTGTGGAGAGGCATAGGTTTATGGAATCGGCTTCTGTTTAAAGATGTAACGAATCTCTCGAAGTGAAAATCTGGCTGCTGCATGTTTGGTAAATTCGTTGCTTCAATGGTTCTTCCTTCGCTTTTGCAGGTGAAACCAGAGGTTAGTGGTATGTGGATGGCGTAGATAAACTGCAGACGAAAGAGTATATTTGATGCTTTAACTGGTCTCCACGTCCTGGCCAATCCTTGCTCGGTTAGGTGTACGGATCGAACCTTTCGTTTGAGGTATTTATTCGTTGCGTTTAAAATACAGGCAGCCGTAGTTGATGAAAGAGCTGCCGGGATTTTTTAGGGCCTGGATGGTTGCACTGAGCTTGGAAGTATAGCCATGAATATGTTGGACATCTCTTCTTGAAGATGATAAATTTCATTCGTGAAATGAGTGTTTTTCTCGAGACGTTCTTTTCTCTGGATTTCGGGGTTGGAGTAGATTGCCTTGAATTAGGTGAATCGTAAGCGAGTTTGGCTTAGCAAACTGCAGTATATGCGTTTTCGTTTTCAGCTTGACAACTATTTTTCCCTGGGTGAAGATTATTGTCTTGCCCCGCTTGCGCTACTTCCTCGGCTTGTGCTCCTCCTAAGAGGGGCGAGCCTTCTATCTTTGAGGTGCTGAGCTTCTGTCTTCGCCTATACTCTTGATTTAGCGATTGATGCGCTTTCCCGTACAATGGTGATCGCGGTTCGCAAAATTCGTTTGGGGAGTAAAGTTTGCCACAGCGAGAGCCCATCGCTGTGTCGAGCACGGGGTGGGCATTCGTCGTATTCTTTTTGCTTCCGTACCAAATTTCAGCGCAACTCATTTATTATCTAAGTGTCATAAGGCGGGATTTGAAGGCCGGTTGATAAAATATTTTATCAGCGAAAGCGTCACCTGCGTATCTCTGGAATCTTGCCTTCTGTTGTTAGAGATACACCTGCATACTTTTTATAACAACCATTGAATATGCTTCTCTTATTTCCAGTGGTTTGATGCCAATAAAGTGGGGCCATCCGAGAAAGCTTCCGAATTTTATTTAGCATAAGCGCCGCCTTGAGCAGCAGGCCTTGTCTAGGAAGACTGAAAAACGACTCTTACACTCCAGCGCACCTGGTGCGTGACTGCACACGTTACTAAATGTGTTCCTCCGCCCCATCTGGGGCGCCCTTGGAATGTTCTAGGCCGAAAAAAATCTGCAGCTTGGCCGGCCTATTTTACCTTTCCACCGTTTGTTGTATTAGGGTGTTTTATTATTACTCTCGAAGGTTGATTCATTTTATTCAATGATGACTTAGGTTTGGGTATTTTTTTCAACTTTGTATTGTAGTTTTCTAACATCACTCTGTTCTATCTCAACTGAAACGGCAGTGCATTTTTTTAGACGAGTATTGTAGCCTCCCGGATAGACCTTATAACTAGGTGCTATATTTTTCTGCGGATTGATGCGTAGGCTCCTCGGTGGCTAGCTGACGCCTCTGCCAGAACTAGTTTTTTAGAAACCTAGCGAGCATAGCGAGCACAGGTTTTTCACCACCCTCTGCCCACCATACACCTTAGTGATTTTCCCCAACTGTTTCATCTTAGTTTCCACAAGAAGCTAAGAAGGGGACCATTATTTAAAAGGTTTGGGTGGAGCAGCGGTTGGCTACTTTTAAACAATGGCTCTGGTCTACTCTTCCATGACTGCCTGGCCACTGAAATGGTTTGAGCTATACCATAAAGTGCTTAAAATGAAGGGCGTCCACTATACGTTCACGGTGAGAATTTTCTTTCTACGTTTTTCATCTTTTACACCTTAAACAACGCGGTATGATGAAATCTCTCAACAATAACATTTATTTCAACGCGGTGTGTTCGCGTCATCAGAACGTTCCACTTTTTCATTTAGGTTCATTTACATTATATTTTCCTTAAAGAACCCCAAATCAGGATGTTACATAAGGGGTGGTGTGAGCACAGGAAATAGTAATTTGTAGCCACGAAATTTTTAACAGGACAGTTGAGCCGTTTCTTCGGCAATGAAAGAAGATGGGCTGGTGATGGCGGTGATATGGCGAGGAAGGCCGTTCCAGTCTTTCGCGGCACAGAGAAAAAATGAAACATTGAAGGTGGTGGTGGAGGGTGCGGTGACCTGAAACTTAAAATGTATGACCGGTGCAATGAGATATGTACGTCGGTGAGGTGCGCAGTTGAATGAAGAATAAAGGAATCTATGAAACACAGAAAGCGTGGCGATACGACGTCGGAAACAAACGGGTGCAGTCCGATTGTGATTTTAAAAGATGAAATGCCGATATCGTAGGAACATGCCGGATGTATGAACGTGGTAGCGCGTTTTGGACAAAGTCAAGTTCGGAGATAAAATATATTTGTTGTGGGTTTCCGATGGCGCACGCGTATTGAACTTCCACCCCGAATGAACATCCACCCCGTGAATGTGGTTAGAACAAAAAGCTGTAAACAGCACCCATACGACGTTACTTAAATTCACTCACATCGCTCTACAAATAGTAAAATTAGAGAGAAGTGAAATGCACTAACTACACCATTTACTACTTCAAAGATATTCTTCGTAAGGTCAGATCAATGCATGATGCATGAACGGTGTTTGGTTGAGTTGTATTGGTGTGGCACAAGAATGGAAACTTTTTTTATAAAATTAAAGTAAGCTCCAACCCGGTGTTAGACGATCTGACAACTCCGTCTAGCGCCGCGGACGGAGGCGACGAGATTTGCGGCCGAGAAGGAGGAGCAGGAGGAAGAAATACTTCTGTTATGATTTCTCAACGGCCCAGAGTCAAGCCCTCGGGAGTTATTCCTTCTTCTGTGGGGCCCATATGCAGTCCGCGCGTCCTTTGTTCTGTCCACCCGCTGAAGCTGGGTAGGTAGAGAGGACATGGACAGCAGCACCTCCAGTTGCTCTTGTGGGGTAGTTGATGGAAAGAGAGGAGGGTGCTCAGGGCTAAATTCGCACACCCCCATTACGGGGCGGAGTGTTCCTTCTGAGCAAAATTTACATTCAGCGTCGTAGCAATTCGGATACATTAAGTGAAGGCGCGTAGGCTGTGGGAAGGACCCCGGATTGTATGAGTCGTAGGGTATATTGTTCTTCTCTAAAAAGATCCGTGTAAGGTGAAGGTATGGTCTGTCTCAGAAGGCGATAAGGCTAGGTTATCTCCCTGAACGTGACAAGCGGCTGACTGTCCTCGTGCAGCTCCGTAGCACGGGAGGTAAAAGCGGAGACTTTTTGGGTTGGCGCATTTGTTGCCCTCTAATAAAGCGTGAGGGGGTGTCCAGATGAGCTGTTTGGAAAACCGTTTGGAAAGTGGTTTTTTATCACGCGCAGTGCAGGTCAGGACACCCAACCCGACCGGTAATTTCAGTAGGCTTTCTGGGAATCGGTGACTACCCTCCGAACCCCTGCTTGAGTGAGAGCCAAGGTGATGGCTGCCTCTTACGCAGCCGTCATTTCTTGGGTCGTAAGCGAGGTACACGCAAGGAGGTTGGTTCTGCAGGTAGCCACGATGATGGCGTATTGCTGCACTCCATGTTTGCACGGCTCTTGATCCCCGCCGAGGGTGGTGTTTAGCGCTTGAGCCCATTCTTTTAGTGACCCTCGCCAAGAGAGGGGTGCATATTTTTAAGCAAAGAGAGCATCTTTAGTTTTAGTCGCCAAGAGTCTGGGAGTACGTCAAGTGGAGTGACATTCTTGGCTGCCCAGCCAATCTGATGAAGCACGCGGTTACCCACCGCAGTTCTGAGTCGGACCTTCTGGTTAGAAAGATGGCCTTCTATAAGCTCTTCCACCGTGTTGCAAAGCCCCGTGCTAAGCAGCCTCTGTGTGGAAGTACTCATGAGAAGACCAATGTCCTGCTCGACCGCCTTTATAATCATTATATAAAGCATCTCTATGTCTTCCTTGTCGAAAAGAAGACGGGGGTTTACGTAAGTGACTCTCAAGAGGACAAAAGCTTCAATTAATCGAAAGGTACCGGATTCCTTTAGGCCTCGCTTCTTGGTGGCAACTGTCCTTATCATGCGTATGATTTGATTAATGCTGTTTTTGAGGCGGTGCAAGGAGACGTCACTCTTGGTGTTAGCCTCGAGATGTAGGCCCAGGATCTTGATGCTGGGGCTTGAAGTGATGGCCTGGCCATGAAGGAGTATTTGAATGTATTCCTTGGTTTGGCGTGAGGGCGGACGAAAAGGAGCTGTAATATTTACGTGGACACAGGAGGCCACAGGCTTTAGCACATTGGCGTAAGGAAGTGAGATGCCAAGTGTGAGCTTCCTTTAATTTTTGTAAGTCTGAGCACATGAGCAAGGTGCGCACAGGGCAGCTAGACGGGCGTGAGTGGTCGCGTGACGCTTTCATGTGGCATTCAGCGAGAACGCAAGGGGGAACCCGTAGATATGCTTGGTGAGTACACCACCTGTCTTCCCCGTCGTCGCGTGGGCTCGTAGCTAAATAGGTATAAACACAGGCTGTGGCTTTGTTAGTGCATGAGTTTCAGGTTCGATTCCCGGCGGTGCCAGTGAATTCTTTTATTTGTTCGCTGGAGTTTTCTGGTGACACCAACGGTCGCGAAAGAACCCTTTGGGGGGTAGAGGTAAAAAGCTTTGCTTTAAAAGGGATTTTTATCTGGTTGTTTGACATGTGGTGGAGCATGGCGCATATGACATTTGAAAAAAAACCAAGCGTTGTATTGGCTGATGCGATAATGTTGGTTACGTGAGCCTTCCGCGTAAGATCATGTGACAGAATAACACTGATGTGTGTCAACGAAGGTACTAGGTTTATTGAAAAATTAGAAATGCTGTACGGAAAGGGTAAAAGATTGTGCCAGCAGGTAAATTATATAACTTTACATTTGGAAGTATTTAGTGTCATCATCCACAATATCGGACCATCCTTGAATATGAAGAAGGTGTTGTTTTAGAGCTATCTGATCGGAATTGTTGGTGACGGACCAGTATATGACGCAGCCGTGGGCGAACAGACGAATATGACCTCAACTATGCAATGGAAGGTCATTTATGTATATGAGAAACAGGAGGGTGGCGAGAACTGACTCTTGTGGGATGCCGGACGCTAGTGAATGCGAATTTGAATACTGGGTGTTTACTGTATCAAACTGCGAGCGGTTGCTTAGAAATTTTCTTATCCAGTTAAGATTATTCCTTTCTGAGTTGAGCTGAGAAAGTTTTAGTAACAGGCGTTGGTGGGGAACCTTGTCAAAGGCCTTAGCGCAGTCGAGAAATATGACATCTGTTTGCAGGTTAACAGCAAGTTTGGAACGGAGGTCATGAAGAAAGATGGCCAGTTGGGTTTCGGAAGAAAGCCCTCGACAGATATCATGGTGGGAAGGGTGAAAAAAGTTGTTGGAATCTAAGAATTAATGACGTTTTCTATGAGTTGGCAGGGAATGCTCGTGAGAGCGATTGGTCGATAATTGAGTGGCGAGTTCCTAATACCTGATTTTAAGATGGGAAAGACCTTCCCCACCTTCCAGTCGTATGGTATATTGCCTGTAGAACGGACTGTGGGAAATTAAACCAAAATACATTGCAGAAGTATGCATAGTGTTGTTAAGCAGTTTAATGTTTATATTGAGTATACCAGATGATGATGTTGCTTTGCTTTTGTGGATTAGTGACAGAATGCCCTCTACGAAAAAATTAAGATGGGGCATACAAGAAGCAGTGATTTCTGCTAAGGAAAAACAAGGTACAGTCATGGACAAATCGAATAGGGATACAAGAATATGAACGGAAACATGCAAAATCAAAGAATATGGATAATGGAGATGAAATAATAGCTTGATGTGGTATATCTGGAAAGAGGCATTTTCAATATTTTTTACTGCAATAGAGCCACGTGGCAATTTTACTAACATGGCAAGAAATCGCGTTATTTCTGTGTTCCGGTTCATATTCTCGTGGTCGCGTTTCATTTGTCTATGACTGTACATCGCTCTCCTGAGTGAAGACCGAAGAAGAAGCGGAGTAATCAGCATGAGGAACGACTTCTCGAGTATCACTTGCGAGTGCGATCATGCGCAGTTCGGCAGAGTTTATCACCTGCCAGAAACGACTCGGAATATGGTTTAGTATTCTGGCCAGATCACTAGTGAGCTTGTATTTCGCGTCTTTGTTGGCGACAAGATAGTCGCTCTCCGCGACATGACATTTCCCTTGTGCGCTAGTGCTGTTTCTTTTTGTGGCTTAGCTAAAAAGTCGCTTCTTTTTTTTTTGTCTGTCTTTTTAATGAGTTGGTAAACCAAACGTACTGGCAGTTGACACAAACTGTGTTTTTAGGCATGTACATATTCGCTGGAGCGGTTATTTTTTCTTTCACATTCAGCCAGTTGCATATTAAGGTCGCAACTGGCCGGCCAGGAGTGTCCCTGTCAATTTTTGGTTGCAATTAGTGCTTCTTTCTATGTGCAGCTGGTTTCTTAAACAAAACTTAGTATGCACAACCTAGCCCAGCAACAAACTCTCTAGCCAGTTGCAGTTAGTCGATCGTTGGTCAAGACTAAATTCAAGTCTTTAAGAGAAGCAGCAAGTCCGTCATTAATAGCCTGATAGTTACCCTTCTGGTATAATTTGATGGTTATCTTGCGAGATTTGCGGGAGGTTAGCGTGAAACCAGAATTCTGCGTGTATTTCATGGTCGCTTATCTTGCGCAGATAAGAAATTGGTGACGGGCTCTGAGGTTGGTTAGTTAGGATTGAATTGAAGACATCGGCGCGAATTGCGTTCAATGCGTGTTGGTTCAGATACTAGTTCAGTGAGATTATAATTGAGACGTAATTCTAGAAATTCCCTTTCGTCCTGTCAAAAACAACTCAAAGATTTTCGCTGGTCCAATTGATACGAGGGAAATTAAGATCACCAAATATCAGTATATTAGCATTGGGCGTGCGGAAGTAAGCAGATTTAGCATGTTATTAAGTTGCCGGGAGAAGTTTGGGTTACTATGCGGCAGTCTGCAGCAAACTCCTAGAAGGACGAACTGAGCTGCGGCATGCACAAGTAGCCATAGTAAGTCAAGACTGGGTATAATGTTCACGACAGAACAAAGTAACTGGTTACTTATGAGCGATTAGGACACCGCCAGTTCATGACCCAGTGCGGTCCTTTCGGTCCGCAAGGAAGTTTGGCAGGTCATTCAGCAGTTCTTAAACTCAGGTGTCCTTAGAGAGCCATGTTTCAGTAAGGATCAATGGGTTACTATTGGATGACAAGACAAGTTTAGATACGAGTTCCGCTTGGAGAGAAAACTCCGTATATTGGTGAACACGGCGGAAAAAGGATTGCTCAGTTCTTCTAGAGCGGGGTGCCCTGGGAACAGTTTGAGGGTGGATCTTTTTTTTTATTGCGTTGTGGTTGCTACGACAGTACTTTCACTTCCTGAGAAGCTTAGTCAAAAACATATCCCTTCGAATCTGTGAGCAAAGATTTATAGCGTAAAAACAAGGGCACAGCTTTACCTTTGGCGAAAGTGGCCAGTTGTTTGCGGGCGTGTTGAACGGGGCGGGACAAACCTTCACCTACGCTATAATTGGTTCCTTGGACCTTGTGAAATAATTGCGTCTTCGGTTTTAAAGCTTCAAAACTTTAGGATTTTCAGGCAGGCGGGGCTCGGATCACGACGACCGAGTCGGTGCGCACGTTCTATTTTGTTTGAGTCAACGGCCATCTCAGGGGTACCACGACAGTCACTGATAATACGTTTTTCTGATTCCGCGTGCGTTTCGTTCGCAGATATGTCTTCGACACCATAAATGTTTAGGTGTTTGCGGCGTGATCGATTTTCCGCGTCGTACAAACATAGTTCAAGTTGGTTGATCTCATGTGCAGACCTAGTACTCTTACTTCCTAACGTTTCTAGTTAGGCTTTTAGGAGCAAAAGGTAAAAGGTTCTGATAAGGTTTTTAGAGATCACTAATTCTATCGTTTAACTGAGAGATGTTGTTCTGACAATCCAGTTGTTTGTTAATTTTTTGAACATAAGTGACAAGTTTGGATTGACCTGCGGAGATCTTCACTAACTCGGCAAATCTTTCAGCGTGATTGGTGCCGGGATTGGTCTCGGTATCACCAGACGGCAGCAGTAAAACGGAGAGACAGGCATGGGGGCAATCAACAACGTTTCAAAAATGCGGGCTTGGAAGTTGTACCAAAAAGTGGTTGCTAGATTTATTAGCAAAACGTTTGCATTGATTAGTCACCTGAATTGCAAAGGTCAGCAGGTTAGTGGACGCTGTTGTAGCAGAGACCCTTCCCCCACAAAGTGCTAGTGACGGGTATCGGTCTTTTATACACAGGCGCCTTGATGATATCGCCGATGATTCAGGCTTCATGATGGGGTCGAGGTCTGGCTTGCGGTGTGAAGGTGCTCCCATCAGGAGTGCCACAAAGCGGTCATTAACGTTTCTCCGGTACCGCAGTCCATTGGGATACTGAGGGCCGCTGTTGCGCAGATCGACGAAGCATTCCAGGGGGCAGTAATCATGGCCGGTTGCAGAAGAGGGGCGATTATTGATACCAGCGCCTGAATTGCAAAGGTCAGCGGGTTAGTGGATGCTGTTGTGGCACAGAGTTAAACATTTTTTACGTTTACATCTCTTGACCTATCCTAACTAACACAACACAGCCATATAACTAATGATAAATAGGTAGCAAGCGCTGACACTAATGGAAGGACTGTTATCTTGGGAATGTACGGCAGCGAGTGTGACCAACGAATTTTTGACGAAGTCAACTAACACACTAATTGACCAAGACACGGGCACGAGTTTTGCTTGGGTCTTGTTCAGGCAGACTAACGATGATTTATCACTCAATTCTTCGTGTGAGACTGGTCCAGTTGTAGCATGCAGCGCTCTGGACGAGAACAATTAAAACTTTCTAAAGGAAAGATATTTTGCAATGATGACTACTTAGCGAGTTTGTATTACAATAATGTTAGGAAAACCGTGAAATGCAACAGCGAGAAGAGTATCCAACGAATAAAAGACCTGGAGCGGCTTGTCGCCGTCTTCATCTCTAGTTGCCGTAGGTAGTTCGTCGTTGCTAGAACTATGATATATACATTGTAAAACAGTGCAAGAGGAGAATTTTCGAAGACTTGAAAAATTATCAAAGCAACGCAACAATTAGTAACTGTTATCCCGAAAGAAAGGTGGAACTTGTCGAAATGGAAGTTGAAGATGTCCTCACAAGGATTATCTGAAGACGGGAAAGTACCAGAGGCTCACTTCGTAATGGGAGCTGTTTCCAGTTGCTTAGGTCGGCAATATAACCGATACTAGGGCCCGGATACATGCCTGTATGGACCACACCAAGCCGCCCCTCAATAGGCACAACTACTGGCTCATTCAATCGCGGGTGCGGGCTATGAGGTTAAAATGGGCTTCCTTCGGAGGGTTATGGATTGCCGTAATTTTTCTGGCCTATTAAGGAAAGCGTCACCAGCTGCCACCAAATAGTAGGTAATTCGACCAAGCTATGCGACCAGTTATCCGAAGCTTTTGCAAGGAACGATTCACAGGATGGTCTCTTCCTGTCAGACTCCATTTTCTCCATGCATGGTCCTCTCTTCAGGCTTGCGTCGCCTGTGGCACTGGCATCATCATTTTCTGTTAGCGCTGATCTCGTGGCATCTTAACAGTACTCACCTACGGGCCAGAAACTTGGAGGCTCACTCAGGAGGTTCAACTTAAACTGATGACTACTCAGCGGGCAATGGAAGGAAAGATCATAGGTGTAACATTAAGGGACAAGAGAGCGGAGTGGGTCAGGGAATAAACGCGTGTTTCGGACATATTAGTACAAATTAAGAAGAAGAAATGGACGTGGGCAGCGTATGGAATGCGAAGGCAAGATAACCGTATATCATTAAGGGTAAAAAAGTGGATTTTTAGTGAAGGCAAGCATTGCTGGGGGCGGCAGAAAGTTAGATGGGCAGATGAGATCAAGACGTTTGCGGGGATAACTTGGTCGCATGTTGCACAGGATCGGGGTACTGAGAGCAAAGTGGGAGAGGCCTATGCCCTTTAACTGGGCGTAAACAGGCTGGTGATGATCATGATGATGATTTCGTGCCTAGTAAGCATGACTGAAAAGCACAGCATCTTCACACAGCAAGCGAAATTCTAAAATGTGCTGAATAAGCTTCTCGAATTAAGGCTTCAATTTTCACTAACAGTAGCCTTAATAAAACAAAGAAACAGTAAATGTTTATGGAAAAGAGACGAGGACGGCCTGAGGAACTGATCTGAGGCCTAAAACTTCCCACTGGGGCAAGTGTAAAGGGGACACAGAGAGAAAAAAAATACCCTCGTGTGTATCAGAAATGAAATTGACATCGAATAGACAACTCTGTGCTTGAAATACTACCAATGAACGACTGACTTGCAACGGAGTTCCGAATAAATTATTAGAGTCCAATTTTCGTCGAATAATTGTCTATTTCGAGTTTTCTGTCGATTGCATGCTTATTTTACGCGTTAGTAAGTTTGTTATATAATCTCCGGTATGCGCAAATGCCCAGCCCGTTTGAGAAAATTTTGTATGATTTCCGTCACTGTTGGTTTGTACCCATCGCCTTCGTTTTTACCCATCGATCCTATGCCGCACAATTATTGTGTTAGTCCAGTAGGCAATATCTTCAGTTGTTTCAGTGATGGGACGCATTATATTTTCTTTCAGATTTGAAGATTACTGGGTTGCATTCAATTGTTGTACAGGACTAACTCTTCTAGAGCACTAACGTGTACCGCCGTGTATCCTCGGCAGAGGCATCCGCAAACACGCGCAGCTTGTACACGTAAACAAGTTAAGTTTGTCTTTGCTTTGGGAGCATCGGCAACCTCTCCGAGGTCATTCTCTTTCACTCGCCGCACTCATTGACTGCACAAAAATATAATTTCGAGGTTCGCAAACCGGGATAACAAACCAAGCAGATCAAATACGTTGCCTGCTGGTTTCCACATTGTCCATTTCGTCAATCATCTGAGGCGAGGTAACAAATTCCACTTCTCCGCTGTAAAGGATGTAATGTCCTTTGAGTGCTTCAATATCATGCCGATGGCCATTGTTGGCCCCTTCTGGTTATTGTGTACGTAGTCATCGTCCTTTATTGTTTTAGTTCAAAAATTGGTTGACTCTTTGTTCATTGGATTTTCTTTTTCGCAAACTCATCGCCACCATCTTGAACAATACTTGTCTCTTTGTGTAGCTTGAGCGCACTCTAACTGTTGCTGCTCAAGGATTACGTCATCCACGTAAATCGCTTTGTCTAGGATTCAGGCCGTCTCTGGCAATTATCGAATCACTTGTTTCAGGTGGTGCTTTGTTGTAGCGGTGAGAGAAAATATGCTTGTTTTGCACTACACCTGACTATAGTCACGTGCCAGGTTTAAACCTCATTTGCCAGCGTCCCGTCACCACCCTGCTTCCACTGAACAAATCACATGCAATTCCTGTACCCGCGTGAACGGAAAGTTGTAGGAACGTTTTCCTACGTGTCCTACCGCGGCGACCTTTTCGTTGCAAAGTTGGTCAATAGCGACAGCGTGTCCACAATGAGGCTAGGTCTTGCCTTCCGGTTGTTGTTTAACGACATACTTTTTTGTTGTACAAAAAATGCTGAAGACTACACAATTTTTTGTCGTCGCTAAGTCCTCTGCAGTGACCGTGTCATGAGATAGCTAGCAAGACAGAGTGTCGGCCAGTGATGGTGATTCGTTAGCCTCTTCCATGATTACCAAGCTCACACAATTTCAAATGGCATATTCGTAGTAAAGCAGCATGGCTTAGTTTTGTTTACCATTTTATTTAGTCAAGGAGTCATTTCACCGCGCTTTCCTTGCTGGTCTCGAAGTTAACACTCTCCGTCAATAGCAAGCTGACGTCATAGCTACTGGTTTGCTGCTATATCTTTTGATTGAACTAACCTGCAATTAGGGTCTGCGGACGAATTGTTCTGTAACTCTTTCTCAATTTCTCTTTCGGCAACCTCCACTTTCAGAACTATCCCTACTTGGTTTAGGGTTAGTCTTGCGTTAGTTTTGTCCAAATGACCTTGCATTACTCAACCTTGTGTTTGTTTCCCTCGCCATCAGACTGCTTTCGAGACGATGGTTTCTTCTACTAACATTTCAAATAATATTATAAGCAAAGTTGGAGTTCTACCTCACTGTTTGGTGTGGCGTCGGCCGTGTCGTCAGACACTAGTAGTTGTAGATTCATATTTTTTGATGTTCTGTAGTAGACAGCCTACTGTGCCATACCACGTCGACCGGTATAGCTTCGATACCTGCTCAGTTCTATTATCTCGTGGTGATGTTGTCACTTGAACGATGTGCATGGATTTTATTTTCTCGTCTTCTCCGCACAACCCAATTGCCAGCATTGCATAGCTCAGTAACTTTGCGCCGATTAATGTGCAATCAGACCTAAATAAATGACCATTGACTTCCGGTGCCCGGTTTGAAACGGCAAAGTCGGTGAATCGTCTGTCACCCTATTCAAACTACAGTCCTTTGGAAAGCAAAAAATTAGGCTGTATATTTGCAGTTGCGACTACAGCAGACTTGGTCTCCTTCGCTTCGTATACATCGACCTTGACCAGCTTTTCTGGCAGCAGCATTTTACGCATTAACGTAGTAGGTCGTTTTGGCGTTGCGTGCCGCTTCCGCGTTCACTACAAATCGCTGTGGGGGGAATAGGCCACATGCCCCCGAAAGCATCCACAATTCTCGTTGACAGTGGTCTTCTTTTACGTCTTTCAATTATCCTACCACCGCCCTTGCTCGAATAATTCTCCACTTTTCAAAAAGCAGATTTAGCACGCTCAGCTCTAGCAGCTGAGGTTACTCGTACCCGAGTGATATTTTCTTGGGGAGTCGGGGCTGACATATCCTTTTAAAACCGGTTTCTTCCGAAATTCTAATCCTTCCCCTAGAAATGGCATCAGCCTTCAAAGCTTTTTAGCTAAGCGTTTTACCCATTGTGCTGCTTTGCGCCATGGATGAGCTGCGTGTTCTGCATTTTTGGACTTCAATTAAGCTGGCGGCGCTGGTTGAATTGCTGATTTCAACACTGGAAACAACACCGGCATGTAGATGTTGTGTTTCGTGTTCTATAATACCTGTGCAGTGTTCTGGTCTGCACACTTCAGATTAGCATGTGGCGGTCGTCGCTCCGTTGTGCAGAACTCGTTTTCTCTAAGCTATTAGCACAGCTACAACGATTTTTCTCAAT
Organism: Haemaphysalis longicornis; assembly: GCF_048455015.1. Lineage (NCBI taxonomy): Eukaryota > Metazoa > Arthropoda > Arachnida > Ixodida > Ixodidae > Haemaphysalis > Haemaphysalis longicornis. The sequence continues at coordinate 34,843,452 of NW_027526233.1, read as the reverse complement.
TTCAGAACGCGCCTTAAAGTATTTTATACCGCTTCATCGTTATTTTCTTCTGCGGAGTTATGAAGCCTATTTACAGCAACTGCAGCTTCCACAGTTACAGCTTCTCAAATTTAACTTAACTTTTCCTTTTATTTAAGCTAGGTTTGACTAGAACAGCTGACGCATTCTAAGTGCAGAGTCGGTTCCAGTCCAAAGCTTTTCCGCAAATCATTAACAGTTTCAGCTTCCGTAGTTTAACCAGCCGCGTTGGCTGTTGCGCTGCACTGATGCTGCCGGCCTTGGGGTGCCGTTGATATTCTTTTCTGCAGTGTCCCCAGTTCTGGTCTTGATACAAGACAAGATTGCACTAAGTTTGTTGTCATAGTCAATTATTCTGTGAAATCTGCTATCGACTGGTTGTGCTATCAATTATTTCTCCACTTGCTGGTTGGCGCTATTGACGGCTGAGATTATTTCTTAATTGTGCGCCCGAGTTCCGAGTGTCTGATCTTGGCAGGCTACTCCATTATTTACCCTATTGGCTGCCTTGATAAGCTAAGTAAAAGGCACACAAAGCGGTTTTTTTCTTCATAATCACCTATCCCATCAGTTATGGGAAGTAAACGATGCCGACAGATTTGTTCGCCGTTCCGAAGCCTCTGTTGTGAACATCGGTCTCGTCGTCGCGTGATCGTGGTCAATCCGATGCTCTTCCGCAGTTTGCTTAAGTGCGGCTCAGGTGCTGGTTGGCGTCCCTTGCCGGCAAGAAGGTTGTATTGGGGTAACCACACCATTGGTAGAGACTATTAACGCCAGTGATGGCAGGGAACAGTAAGGATAATCAAGGGAAGCAGCACTTCATCGTTCGCGAGGACGAGCAGCCTTTTCTAACCCCAGAGCTCTTTAGCCGAGGTTTCTCTACCAGTCGCACCAAAAACCTCGAAGCCTGAAAACAAAAAGTGCGGTTAGGGAGCGCCTCAAAATTAAACCCAGCAACTTTGCACCGTGAATCAGGGAACCTAACTACTGGGCTACTCTCGACTCCCGAGGGATAAGGGGTTAGCCCTGGCGGGAGACATTATATGTGCGGCCAATTGAGACGAAAAAATGCTTCGCGTGGTGGGAATCGATGGGTGGAACATGGTCAATTAGCGCTGTATAGGCAGGACAACAAAGGAGAGACCACACAGGGTTAGCGCTCGATAAGTACTGTCAGCACCAAGTCACCGATAGTGTTCAGCGCCAAGTTGAACGTTTGAAAGATGCCGCCTTTCGTCGCGAAGTAATGTCATCGGTGTTGGAACGAATTTCACGTTAGTTTAAGTCAGGGGTACTGCGTCAACGGCTAGACAAAATTTGCAAAGAATGGAGGCCTGTTGTCCTTTCTTGCGCGCAGAATTTCTCCCATCGCCTTAAACAGCTGGCAGAGAAATGTGGGGCCGACATGCAGTTTTCTGCCCAAGGAAACGCAGCACAAATGTGCTCTGCAGTGAACAGGGGGAAAAGGAGAACATGCTAAGAAGCATTCCACGCAGTTTGTTGCTCGCAAAAAAGGTGTTTTGTACATAGTGGCTCTATACTCCTAAAAATGCTGTATAGGGCAGACAAGTAGGTGCATTAACGACAGGCTCCGAGACAACCGTACAGGTTTTTAAGCGCTCGCTCCATGGGGCTCTTAAGCTGACCGTTGCCGCCACTTCTTGCGCGTTCCATACTGTGTTCCACGTTTCAAGAGTACACGTACAGTGCGCTGTTTTAAATACGAAGCGCGGCGTGAATTTTGGAGAAGTGGTGCATTATAAAAGCCGTTGAAAACTGTGTAAGTGCTGCATCGATGAGTTTGTCAAAAAAACGAATAGATTGTGTAAATCCGAACAAGTCACGGCCGTAACAAAATCAACAACTTGACTTTGTTGCAAGCTTTCTCTTCTTGCTTTGGTCATGTTCATGTAGACGCCATTCCTGTGTATCTTTTAGGTGTGTGGTAAAAATTCAAGTCGATGTAATACGCTTCTTAACCGTGTTCCACATATCTAACTGATTAGCCCACATTTAGGCGCTGACGGAATCCATCCTAGCTCCCTCACGTAATGAAGCCGGGGTCTATCCGATTGACTTTACATGGCATTCCAGGCGCAAAGTACTCCCTTTGGGTTCGTACCACCGGCGTTGGCTTCACACTGGGTCGTAAGTTAGGTGCGTGACAACGCGGTCCACTTTGGGAGAGATGTGAAACCATAAGGACGAGACCATCCGGCCTGTGAGTCATGCAGAACTTTCAAGGGCCAGTTCGGAAATAATTATTGGATGCAACAGCCAGTCTCCGACAAAGGGAAAGAAGCAGCTACCTCTTTCGGTTTCTCCAACCTTGCACAATTAGGTTCCTCTACACCAGTTTTTGCTAGTGCGCTTCTTGGTACTTGATGTTGGCAAATAAAACCGTACACACAATGGCGGCCACTACGCTGCACCACTCTCCTGCGCACGTCATCACCCCATAACAATGCGCAATAAGTAAATGCCTCACGGGTACAAATTTGGCGTCGTTGTTTTTTGTGGAACCAAAAATCGGCAGTTGTGAAAGGACAAAAACCCGCCTTAAATTCGAATTCACTTCTGATTTGGGAGTGAAGGTTCCGGAAGCTGAGGGCGAACTGGTTTTACAACGTAGTTTTACGAGTGTGTCTCGCTGGATACAACAGTTGGGAGTATGAGCTCTAAGATAGAAAAGTTACTTTAACACCTGGGTGAATTTTATAGAAAACGCAACGGCTCCACGGTGGTTCTGCCACGATCTAAGTGTGCCTTTAGCGGCTGGTGTCGAAGAAGAGATTAGTGAAGGCATGGGGTAGAACGGTACAACCCCTCCATTGCGTAGGTAGGAGCGGGGGAAGTACTGGCTTTAAGTGAAGGCTGTTAAACTCACTAAATAAATGGCGCCGTGTTTGAGATTGTAAAGTGTTTATACACTGAATTTACTGCCAGTTTCTGTTACCAAGCAAGATCCACAACCTAACACGCCAAAAACCGCCAAAAATAGGCTGCAAACAAAATGATGAGGATAGAGCAATGAAGTAGAAATATTGTAAACCAATCAGTGTATATAAAAACTAGCAATAATAAACGTGTATATTTGTTGGAGTAAATTGATGTTTCAGGAGTACTGTTTGGGGCAGCCAAATGGAATGGTAATTAAATAGGATAAGCCGATTTTCTCACCCAGCAGATTTTTTAAATCTGTGAACTCGGATGCTTTAAATACAGTAGTGAGGATGGTTTCTCCTCAAGTACCTCTTGCTCTATTTTTCATCAGCCATGGTTTATCAGTACAAGCTATGTCGAAAAACATATTCAATAACAGGTCTTAAACAACAAGCTTAGTTTCGCATCAGTTAAGTGATGTCAATGACATTCCTATAACACGGAATGAATTAAACAGCGGGCGCAAACTTTTTGTTTATTTTGCAATTACACAGGAAGGACACAAGACGGTCCCAGGCCAAGAGAAAACAAACCTCCTTGTTGAACCTATTTACAATGGGTACACCGTGCGTTTCTTCTACTTTGCTGCCAAGAAAGAGTATGTATTGTCATATTTATCACATTAAGCTTGCTATTGGTTAAACCTTGTAAAGCAACTCTCAGTTCAGAAATGTCAATAAGAGCCCGTATGAAACATACTGAGTTGTCCGCAAACAGACAGTTTTTTGCGAAATGCAGATGTACCAACTCCGAGTTAATAGGAGAAGTTTAATAATAAATGACGTAGAAAGCATTTACACAGGTACACTGAAGGGTGCACTCTTTGAGACAGTTATTGAAATTATTTTGCAGCATTGGTAGTAGCTCCCTCGATGACACATAACTGTTGGATACTTAAATTGCTCTGCAGGTCAGCAAGCATTTTTAAGCAAACATTTTAACCAGTAATAGCGCAACTATACACACATAGCCTAGATGTCTTTATAGCGTGCTGCCTTCGTACGCAAACCTAAAGAAATTATGCTTTGTTGCTAAACCAACAGCTGCAGAAATTTTCTCTAAACCCCAATTTAGTGTCGGTACCTCAGAAACAGTCATCCAGGAAGTGTCGTCTTGTTGGGTGTGTCATAACGCTCAGCCTCAGTTACTTTTCGCCCGTTAGACTATATACAAATGATCCGGTCTAGGTTATGTGCATTGTTACTAATTCCCGGTTTGGAAAGAGGATGGGCGTGATTATTCTATGATATCACCTGTAAACGGGTGCCTGACGTAATTACGAGTACTGTAGGAGACTCAGGTCGAAGTTAAGTAAGACAAAAGATCAAGTTCAACGTTTAGGCAGACGTAGAAGGTAAAATTGCAGCGGTGTCCGAAGCACGATACCTAGTCGACGTCTGCGGTAAGCAAAGCTTTCTATTCTTTGACTGAGAAAGGGCCGAATGAAATTTTCTAACTTTTTTCGACATAACTCTCGCATGGTGCATGTGTAGAGTGTTCGCTGCCTAACAATGATGGGTCGGTTCGGATCGTACGCCCTAGGAAGCCCTAGGAGCAGCTCGGCGTGCACCACTGCCTCACATAGTGCATTTCTAGCGAAGAAATAATCTTTGGTGTGGTAAACAGTGCGTTCTAAGCCCCATTGCCCAAACGTGTTGACGTGGCGCACATTGAAAATAACAAAACGTACGTTTTCTCGCAGTAGGATTGAACTGTCGGCGGTCAGCTCACCCTGTGCTCTAGATCACTGTGAACACAGAAGCATTAGTGCTCACCGTCACGTAGAGCTTCAAAGACTAAACGGAGGCTCATATTTTGGTATTGCTCTTGCTCGTAGACTTCAAGTTGAGAGACTCAGGGAGTCATAGAGGAGAGGCAGTTTCTGTTTTTACGGCGCACTCTGTTCTTTCAAGTAGATACCTTAAAAAAGAAACATTTTTAGCATCGTTAGTTGACCATCAATAATTATATATCAGATTGAAATGGTGTATCTATCGGTGGGGCATGCGTTCATAAATGTGTAATAGTGCGAAGCTATATTCGGCGTTCTTTGGTAGCAGCGTAACCGGGAGATAAGTGTCCCATCTGCGTTTTCCCAATTTTCAGTGAAAACAAATTTTCAAAATTTTTCAAAAAACGGATATCTCAGTGTAGAGGCTGTTCTTGAATGAAGGTAATGTCTGAATGAACGTCACTAATGTGTAAGTGGTCAAAATTGCAGGGAGTAATTACGTGTAATTTTACGTGACCGAACGCTTGTTTTATATTTCTTACAAGATATCTTTGCGAAGAAGCCTAGCCAAGAAAGGTGCGGTATTTATGAATTGTAGAAAAAAAAATTGCGCCCACCTCCCCGCGAGGAAAACCCTGTGTAGATGCGACGCATCGAGGAGATCACTTGGTGTTTCCGTTGAATTGATTCTGAAATAGCGTGAAACGTGTCGGGAACACGTATTATTATTAGTTTAATGATTATTATTATGTTTTATTGGCCAATCTTAGTCAATATCTCTAAGTGGTATGTTTGGGGCTTCGCTGCCACAACGACCTTTACTCCATCATTGTTGCTCTAAGTGGGAGCTTTTTTTCTTTTATTGGAAGTGTTATTCATTGCCCCATCATGCAATGTATCAGTAGCTTCTTGACGTAGTTTGAATGAGTCAAGGATATAAGGCACGTTCGTAGCATTTGATTCTGTTTCGGTTTTGTGGCGCAGTGGGGAGAGCACCATGTACCTCGCGTTCCGCCCACCGCGTCGTGGGATCAAAACCGGGTCCCGCTATTATTTTTTTATAGTGTAGGGGGAGGGGTGTGGACGGACAACAACGTCGTATGGAGGGACAACGCGAGTGAATGAGATGCAGTCGCATCTAAAAACGAAGCAACACCACAGGCATAAAGATGATGATGGTTAGAGTTTTTTGGCGCAAGGCCAGCTGGGGCAAAGAGCGCCAAACAAAAGTATTTAAAATAAAATAGTGGGTACTAAAGCCAAAACAACAATAAAATCAATTACGGCAATGGTGATGGCTGGTGTATAGGGCCATATTTGATTATGCGTGATAGGAAATGAGGTTTAAAAAATTCACATCTGACAAGTACTCCAACACATGTTTAGCGGAAAACATGGCATCGTCACCCAGAAACAGAGATGGATGTAGGGGGATATGTTGTCTGTAGAGTTCTCTGAAGTGTTTGTGTCGTGTTGTGTGAAGTGCTTTGCATGTTATTAGTATGTGTACTACGGATAGGGCCTCTCCGCACTTGCTGCACTGGGGCCTAGGAGATCCTGTCAGCAGATACGAGTGAGTTGCATGCGTGTGCCCTATCCGTAGCCTACCCAAAGCGACTTCCGTGTGTCTGTTGTGTGAGTCAGATATGTAACGCCCCAAGTGTGGCTTTATTACATGTAGTTTGTTGTCTGTTCACTCCAGTGTGTTTGCCATGTTCTACGCAAGTGTTGTCTTATGTGTGGCTTGAGGTCGGTATATGGTACGGTTGTTATGTCTACAGTGTTCCTGAGTGCAGCAGCAGCTGCCCTCTCGTCTGCCAACTCGTTTCCAGCGATCCCAGCGTGTCCTGGGACCCAGCCGAGGAGCAGCTGATGCTTCTGCGCATACACAGACATGATAGTGTTAAATACAAGATTAACTATGTGGTTTTTGGGGGGTGTATGCGAGGACAGTGCGCGAACAACACTCAAGGAATCTGTGTAGATTTTAGACTTTGGAATATTATTTTCAAGTATGTGTCGTACAATCAGTAAAATTCCATATGCTTCTGCTGAAAAAATTGTTGTGTGGACGCTCATGGTTCTGGCTGCACTGAAATCCGGACCATGAGCAGCGCAGGAGACCATGGTGGAGGTTTTAGACGCGTCACTATAAAATTCTGCAAGTGGGTATTTAAACTGCAGAGACAGAACGTGCTGCAGTATTGCAGCTCGCGGTACCCGATTTTTGTCAAGTTTCATTAAAGAAAGGTCGCACGACACAGGACGAACTTGCCAAGGCGGTAAACTGTTTGAAAAGGATGACCTGTACACATCTGAAAACGAAGCACTAAGATCCGAGGCTCACTCTTTCACTCTAAGTGAAAAGGGCAGAGGAACGGATGGGCAATTTACAAAGAGCAGAGATGTGGATGTGTCGTTAAAGACAGGATAAAAAGGATGATTATTCAGCGATGAAATTTTAAAAGCATAAAGCAAGTCCATGTATGTTCGTTGGTTCTCAAGGCTCCACTTATTACACTCAACATAAAGACTCTCAGCAGGGCTAGTACAAAAAGCACCCGACGAAAGACGAAGGCCCAGGTGTAGAACTGGGTCAAGAATCCGCAAGGCTGTCTTAGTCGCCGACCCATACACCACACGGCCATAGTCCAAACGAGACCCAACCAAAGCAGTATACAAGCAAAGCAAGAGTTCTTTGTCGGAACCATAGGATTGGTGGGAGAGAACCTTAAGTATATTCATTGTTTTGAGACATTTATTTTTAAGTTCCTTGATGTGGGGAATGAATGTGAGCTTGTGATCAAACACCACACCTAAGAACTTGTGCTCCTTGTTCACAGGAAGCGACACGCCATTAAGAGTAATGTCTGGGTCCGGATGGACCCCGCGCTTCCTGGAGAACACAACGCAGGAGCTTTTTGCAGGATTCAATATAAACCCAATCTTGTCTGCCCAGCCGTCAAGCTTCTTGACACCAAGCTGGACTTGACGTTCGCATATTGACATATTACATGATTTGAAAGATATTTGCACGTCGTCTACATACATAGAATAAGAGATTGTTGGTGGCAGTGCCTTTCCAAGAGAGTTCACCTTTACTATGAAGAGAGTGCAACTCAACACGCCACCTTGCGGCACGCCATTTTCTTGGACGTGAACCTTTGAAAGTGCACAACCAACTCTTACTCTGAACGTTCTCTCTGACAAATAACTAACAAGGGTGTTCAACATATTACCCGAAACGCCGAATGACCTGAGGTCACTAAGGATCCCATAACGCCAAGCGGTGTCGTAGGCCTTCTCCAGGTCGAAAAAGACAGTTAAACAGTAGTGCTTATGTACGAAGGCATCCTTGATGTATGAGTCAAGTGCAACCAGTTGATCGTTCGTTGATCGCCGCGCCCTGAAGCCTGCCTGGCAGCTCTCGAGAAGACCGTTGTACTCAAGGAAGTACACGAGCCTGCGATTTATCATCTTCTCGAGAAGCTTGCACAGGCAGCTGGTCAGGGCAATGGGTCGATAGCTAGCAGGAGAGGAAGGGTCCTTCCCTTCTTTCAAGAATGCTACAACTATGGCCTCCCTCCAAGACTTTGGAACGTGCCCCAAAAGAAATATCTTGTTGTAAAGGTGAAAGAGTGTTACAAGAGTGTCTGCGTGTAAGTGCTGTATTATTGTATATGTTATGTTGTATGGGCCTGGAGCTGAGGGTTTACACGTGCTTAGAGCAGCCCTCAGCTCATGTAGTGAAAACAGGGAGTTGTAAGAAGTCTGTGATTTGCTGTTGTCGCGTAGGGACTTCTTTTCACAACAGGCTTTATGTTTCAGGAAAGTGTTTGTGTAGTGTGCTGAACTGGACACGTGTTGGAAGTGTTGTGCAAGTGTGTCAGCCTGGTCTTCGAGTGTGTCCCCTGTAGTGCTGACCAGAGGCAGGCTGTGTGTTTGTTGTCCCTTGAGTTTGCGTATTCGTGTCCATACTTTCCTTGTGTCTATGTAGAAGTTTATTGATGTTATGAATGTACGCCAACTATCTCGTTTTGCCTCACGGCGCACACGTTTTCATAACGCCTTGGCCCGTTTGAACAAGAGGAGGTTTCCCGACGTGCGGTACCGACGAAGGATACCCAACGCCTTGTTCTGGGCCTCTCGCGCCCGCCTACAGTCCTCATTCCACCACGGCCTCCGCCGGTTGCGCGGGGCACCAGAGGCGTGGGGAATGGACTTTTCGGCAGCGTCGTGGATGTGCGCCGTGAGGAGTTGGGTAGATTCTTCAACGTGTAGGTGTCCTATTGATGTGTGGTGTAGTTTGGATGTCTCTGTAAATGTATTCCAGTTAGCTCGTGTTTCATTGAACCTATTATGGGAAGATGGACTGCATGGGCCTTTACCTATGTATGTAGGTGAGGTGGGGAAGTGGTCACTGCCATATGGGTCAGTTCCCACACCCCACTCGAGAAGAGGAAAGAGAACTGCGGAGCCAATAGCCAAGTCCAGACATGAGTATGTGTTGTCCTATGTTATGATATGTAGGCTCTTTATTGTTGAAAAGGCATGCTCCAGAGGACGTAAGAAACCTCTCTATCAGGCGACCCCGGGCATCCGTACGAGAAGAGCCCCAAAGAGAATTGTGAGCATTAAGGTCGCCTGTTAGAATGTACGGTTCGGGCAGCTGGTCAACCACCGCCTCGACGTCAGAGCGCGAAAGTGTAACATCAGGAGGAATGTATATGGAGCATACCGTTATCAACCTATTAAATATTATTAAGCGTATTGCCACGGCCTCAAGGATAGTGTTTAAAGTGACAGGGTGGCATGCTAAGGATTTCCAGACGATTATGGCCACACCGCCAGAAGAGTGTGTGCAGCCATCCCTGTCCTTTCTGAAGACCATGTAACTATTCAAGAAATTTGTGTTCTTGGGATTCAAATGTGTTTCCTGAACACACATTACACTTGGCTGATTAGCATGCAGTATTTGGTATACATCGTCAAGATTTTTAAGAAGGCCTCTACAGTTCCATTGAATTAAGTTTTCTCTTCCCATTATTTAGTGTGAGAGCTACTGGAGTGTGTGTGTTTGTTTATGTGTCGTCTTTCGGGGCTGTGACTCTCGCGTTTTTTGGCTTGTCGGGAGGCTTTGGCGTCGGGACGCGTTCCTTGCGCTGCGCTGCAGGCAGGAACGGCCCGACATCCATCTCGTCGTCGGATGTCCGAGGGGTGCCCGATGGACCGGGCCCCCCGGACTTGGCCCCCCCTCGGGAGCCCTTCGTTTGAGCCGCCACCGCTGAGGGCGTCCGGGGCGCTAGAGGTGGCACGGGCGGTGCGGTGGCGGTGGGAACCGGTGCAGGGCCCGTGCTGTCCATCACCTCGGTACCCTCCAACGTACTAGAGGACGGGGAGACAGAGGCGGGAGCGGCACCGGTCCCGTCGGAAGAGGTTGGCACCACAACCGCTGCTGCCTCAGCAAGTGGCGTGGTGGCGGGTTGGGCTACCTGAGGCAACCCAGGGGGGGGGGGGCGGCGGAGGGACCAGGTCAGACTCGCTGAACTGGGTCCCTGTGGAAACCAGACGCCGCTCCGCCCCCCGGCGAGCTGCGTCGGCGTACCTTCCCAGGGGGAAAGAAGCGAACCTCCTTCTCGCCTCTGGAAAGGTAATGTTCTCAGTGACCTTAATGTTTATTATCTTTTTTTCGAGTTGGAATTTTTCGCAATTGCGGGAGTATGCCGCATGCGGCCCCCCCGCAGTTTACACAGGTGAGAGTTTCGGATGGACAGTTCTCGCTCGGATGATCGTGCGCCGCGCATTTTGCACACGTCGTTCGGCCACGGCAAGAGTTCGTACCGTGCCCGAACCGCTGTCACTTAAAACAGCGCCGTGGGTTTGGGATGTAGGGACGGATGGAGCACGGATAAAACCTGCATTTATGTATTGTGGAAGAACTGCGCGGTCGAAAGTCAAGATAATGTGTTTGGTGGGAATCTCCTTGTCGTGTCTGCGGATAGTGATGCGTCACACGGCAGTGACGCCCTGATCCTTCAAACCGGCAAGGAGATCCGCATCGGTTTCGTTCAGGTCTGTCTTGGATATCACACCCTGCGAGCTGTTGAGGCTCCGATGGGGTGTGACCCGGATGTCGAGGTCAGCCAGTCTAGTCTGAGCAAGAAGCTTTGCAGACTGCTGCTTGTCATTTATTTCAATTAAGAGTTCACCAGACTTTTGTTTTTTGCACTTATACGATGTTCCTACTATGGCTTCAAGATAGTTGGCAATCAAGAAGACTTTCTGAGATGCAAGAGGGTGGGTTGGATTGATGGATTCCATGACAAGAAATCGAGAAAAATTATCTGGTTCAGAAAATGTCAAAGATGGCAATGAAGGGAAAGATACTTCGGTGCAGCCCCTTTTCATGGACCGATCACGTTTGGGGGGGGGGGGTTAGAGAAAGCCATACATCATAGTATAGAAGCAGGGGACGGGGGTACTTTCTTCTCAAACCTTACCCTGATAGCCTGAGAGGTCCCGGAGCTCCCTGCCTGGTAAACAGACAGGGAGCCCATCCGCCGGAGCTTGACCTGGGCTCCGACGGCCACCGTTTGAGGCTTCTACCCTTTACCTTTAAACACATCACCACGGTAGGTTACAGTTTATGTTGGGGGCTCGGGGTCCGCGGTGTCGCCAACACCGTCACCATGAATACTCAAGGTCCCCCTGCGGGGACAGGCATAAAGAAGTCCTCACATGTTAATATATTGATAGTTTCTTGTAGCAGATTATCAGGATTCCTCCTTGTAACAAATTCGGTCCTGGATGTGCCGGCTTCACAGCAGATGGCGCCAAAAAACGGTAGTTTACTCCGCCCTGCCCCGTAACTCCTTTCCTTCTCTATCACGCGCACCTGTTACGACGGTCTTCCCGTCATGTCTCGGTTCTCCTTTAATAAACAGAGAAGTTGGTTTGTAAGTTGGATTCAGTTTCCCAGTGCCCCAGAGCTGGCGCGGCATTGCTTTGGAAATTTGCTGCTCATTCCCATGCCACTGAAGTTATGTAGGTTCCACGGCGTGGCATTTATTTTGTTTTGTTTATTTATAACCAGGTACGCTTGGCTGATTAGGCCGTTACAGAGGAGGGGTAGTAATCTGACATAACAACCGCGTTGTCAAGCATAAAGTACAATAGCATAGCTGATAGTAAAAAGAACACATCGCTACGCAACATTCTACAACCCACACGCTACGTCACATATATCACGAAATAAACTTAAGAATACTATATTGCACAAAGTATATGAGACACGTTAAAACAGATACGTTCGAATATACAATCGAATACACATACACCTAAATAACTACAATCAAGCGTTCACAAAGATTCACTCTGGAAATATTTTGTAACAATGTTTTCAAAATGTGCAGTTTCAAAATCAAGTACTGCATCCGTGAATACATTACAGCCTTGTTGCTCTAGGGAAAAACGTTCATGCATGTGTGTTCATACTACATTGAGGTGCTTGATATTTTCTGGCTCCGTACTTGATGGGGAATTAGGTAGTGATCTATTTGAAAATAAATGTGCTTTGGGAGAGACAAAACTAGAATTACAGTATGGCTATGCGATGGTGGTCTCGGAGCGGTTGTAAATTTAGTTCTTACAGCATCTGTGTTACAGAATCATAAAGAGAATAGCTTGAAAAAATAAATCAAGCCGGCCTTCTTTGTTACCGCTCGATTTTTTTAAACAATCTTCTTTGACGAGGGTCCCATATGATGCTTGCGTATTCCAGTCTACGCCTTACTATTGCCAAGTACGCTATTGACTTTACGGGGGCTGGAGTGAGTTTCAATTCGCGGCGTAAGAACCATAACTTCTTTCCAGCGGTAGAGCAGGTATTAGTGATAGGTTGGTTCCAATTGAGGTCTTCAGATATTAGTACTCCTAAGCATTTACATGTGTGGACGGTAGCTAGTGCAGTGGATATTAGTTGATACTCAACATTTTATATGCGTTACTTTGACTCTCGCAGAAAAACGCCTTTTTTATATATTTGCATTTTCCAAGTTTTACAACCATTTTCAATAGACGCCAATGCGGCGCTGAGAATTTTTTGATCGTTATAGTTGCATGTTTCACAATAAACTAAACACTCATCGGCGCACAGTCGAACAGTGATGTTTTTATTAAAATCACAACAAATATCTTTGATGTAAACGAGAAATATTACCAGTCCGAGGACGGACCCTTAGGGGACTCCAGCAGTTACGAGTTTAACATGAGACTTGTAACCTTTAATGTCCACGTACTGCGTCCTTCTTGTGAGATATGACCTCATCCATTCCACCACATTGGTGTATATACTAATGTGCTTCAATTTCACAAATAATTCGTTATGAGCAACCCCAGAGAAGGCGTTTGCGAAATCAAGGCATATTGCATTAACCTGTTTTTCGTTATCTGTTGCTTTGAAAAGCCTTAGATGGTCTGAAGAAGCTGCATTACGGTTGATAGGTTTATATTGATATATCTGAAGGTTTCACAGACGGTTGATATTGTTAAAAACGCGTTTTCTATGCTATGTAAGAAAAGATTTACAGCAAAGTCTATTAAAATAAAACAACAGCAGCAATATTACTTATATATTCAGCTTTGGTTCACACGGGTTCGTCATCATCATCATCATCATACCGGCCTATCTACGCCCACTGCAGGGCAGAGCCTCTCCTATTATTCTCCAATTACGCAGGTCCTGTGCCAACCGTGACCTATTTAACCCTGAAAACCTCTTGATCTCATCTGCCCATCTAACTTTCTGCCGCCGACTACAACGCTTGCCTACTGTAGGGATCCACGGTGTTACCCTTGATGACCCATGGCTATCTTGCCTTCGCATTACAAGCCCTGCCCACGTCTTTTTATTCTTAATTTCTTCTAATATGTCCTTACACGCGTTTGTTCCATGACCCACTCCACTCTCTTCTCGTCCTTTATTGTTACACCTATCTTTTTTTATAATGGGTACATATAATGGGCTCACCTATGGGTTCATATAATCCTACAAATGTATTTTAGCTGAAGCGTCTTGAGAAGCCCTTACTCCTCTGCCACATTTACAATTTTTCACAAGTTTTGCCCAAGTGATGTCTCCTTCAGGCTCTCCGATTAATTTTGTTGAGCAGTCTGAGTCGAGGTACTGACACACAGACAGGCCAAATCGAACGTCATTTTAAGCATTGGTGAACACATTACACAAAGCAGCAAACAGAGGCTTGTTGTTACTACAGACTCCGCCCACGTAGTATTAGCTCTACATTCAGCAAACCAAAAATTTTACTTTAAATCGTCTATAAAATCTGTGATATCCGCCTATGCTCTAAAGTGCGCTTTAGTAGTTTGCTGGATGCCTGGACACAGCGGCATTTCGGGGGATTGAAAACGGTGACCGGTATGCGCATGTGCCTGGTCTCTGCAATTTTATTGATGTTCAACATGTTCTTCACCTAAACATAAATTTACTAGTCGGAAGTAGGCTTCAACGGCGCTGGCAGATACCGTGGGACACACAAGTTCAAAACAAACAGCGCATTGTACACCTAAAATAGGCAAATACAACACAGAAAAACATACCTGAAAGTACAAGCTGGCGATAATGAACATGCTCTTCGGGTAGGTAAGCGGGGTCCCGACTTCAATACACCTATTACTGTTAAGTTTCTAAACTTCAAGTCCAAAACCGACATTTTGCGCAATGCTCCAAAACTGAACAACCTCGAGTACCCGAAAGTTTGTATTGATAAAGATTTTTCGCCTAAAGTGCCCATACAAGCATAAAATCGAGGGACTTTGCTAAAGCAAACCGTAAATGAAACCAACGCTTTTCGCTAATCTTCAACCGCTTAACATTTCGGATGGCATGTTTTGATATGAGTCGGGCACCGACAATATTGTCGAGATAGCCAATAACTGCGAATCCTTAACGGATGTAACAAACTCAGAAGGCGCTGTTGTTCATAAGCCCGCGTTACACCAAACATCCGCTGATTGACAAACGGTTTCACTTAATCGAACATCATTGGCTAGATCTGATGTATCAGTGCTGTTAGCTAAGTTCTGAAGCATCTTCAGCAAGCTGGATAACCTAAAATACTTATCTACACGTGTTCGGCTGACATAATGATTGATTTGGAAACGTGGCTTTTCGACGAAGTTTCGAACAGTGATCTAATCTTTCCTAAACACTTTGCGATTTTTCGCAAAGACAGAGCAGTATCTAGAGGCGGAGGAGTTATTATACTAGTTAAAAATAATTCCAACCATCGCCTATCGTTCACGCAACACCCCTCGAAATTATTTGGGTTACTGCAAGGTCAGGCTATATCACTTTCGTTATTGGCGCGTGCTACCGTCCACCCGACAGCGGTACTGAGTTTATAGAATTGTTAGATTATAACCTCGAGTATGTATCTGAACACTATTAAAATGGTTTCCTGATTTTAGGTGGCCAATTTAACAATCCCGGCATCGAATGGTTGGCCTCATCCGTTCCCAGTACCAGTTTCCATTGACACGATTGCTCGCAATTTCTTCATTTGGTGCATGTTCGCAATTTGTCCCCGTTATCCGAAGAACCCACCCGGGGCGTTAATATTTTAGACCTGCTTTTTTACTACTCATCCTGGGAATCCCCTCACCCGCGTTCTGGAAAAGATTAGCGATCACAGGGTCGTTCACTGTTCCCTTTCCATACCACGCGTCGACAGTGCTAAAGCTGTCAAACAATTGTTGAACTATGTATGCGCTGACACCGAGAGGATGAACAGATTGTTTGAAGAATTTATACGCAATTTCGAATCTGATTTTGGAAATGGCACAACAAATCAAAACTGGCACCTATTTTGTAACACTCGGAAACAAATAGAAGAATGCTGCGACCCAAAATTATCCTTCAGCTCTAAAACTAATCATCCATGCTTCACACGTGATGTAAAAAGATGTTTCAATAGCAAAAAAACGTGCATTCATAAAGGCTACGCAAACAAATTCCGAGGAAGACTTGTTTAGCTGTACAAATATTTCAGAGGAATCCGAAACTTCCAAAAAATGGCCAAGGACCAATATCACAACTGCACTCTCACCAACCTTCTTAAATCCGTTTTAAAAAACGACTGGCGGGTGGTCAATCCTAGACAAAGTCCTGCTTATTCCGCACTATTGAACAATCAAGGCGACATCTTATCAGTTGAAAGAGCTGAACACAATAATAATCATTTTCAATCAGTACTTGCGGAGGAACTTCCAGTAAATTTTCTGATGCCGGCCCAACCTAATATTCTCAACCCTTTTCATTCAATTACCGTAACCGAAAATGCGGTTGCGCGGGCTATAGGACGTCTTCCTCGCAAAACAATCCCGAGGCCTGATGTGATTAGCACCAAACTTCTCAAATTAGCTTGCCAGAAATCAGCTTACCTATTGACACTCATCTTTCAGCAATCGCTTGATTGGTGCTGTGTACCGGAAGATTGAAAATATGCTCATTATAAACCTCTATTCACATTTTGCGAAACGTCCTCTCCTAACATTTACCGGCATATCTCGTTAACATGTATTTCCTGCAAGCTACTAGAGCATATTCTTCACTCACACATTATAGCGCGCGCAAAGAGTATTAACTTACACATCGATAACCAACATGGTTTTTCAAACAAGCGCTCCTGCAATACCCAAGTATTTGAACTGTTAACTGACCTCCATAGAGCCATGCATAACTCCGTTCCTACTGATGCAATCTTTATAGATCTTTATATGGCATTTGATCGCGTACAACACAAACGTTCATGAGCCAAAGTCCGTAACCTTCAAGTTGATCAAAAAACGAGACAATAGATTTCCGTGTTCCTTTACAACCGACAGCAATCAGTAAAATTTAATAATATAATTTCCGGGAAAAGACCGATAAAATCAGGTGTTCCTCAGGGATGTGTGCTTGACCCTTTATTATTCTTCGTTTACATTACGACATTAGATCTAACATTTCCTCTTCAATACTCCTATTCGCGGAAGACTGTGTCGTAAATAGGGAAATAACCGAACCAACTGATGTTTCTACCGTACAGTCAATCTTACTGAAACTCGCGGAGTGGTCCCCATTGTGGGAAATGGAAATGAACGTTGGAAAAACCAAACACATCAGATTTTCTTCTAGTAAAACCCACCCTCCTCCCACATATGCAGTTATTGACACTATGGTTGAGACGGGGTCATTAATGAAAGGCCTGGCATTTTTCTAAGGTGTGATTTAGCCTGGAACGGTCATCTTGAGTACATTACTAATAAATCGTTTAAAAACCCCGGTCTCCTGAAGCATGGTCTGAAGGGCGCCAACGCGGACACTAAAATTCAGGCATATAACACTTTGATCAGGCCTTCCTTGGAGTACGCGTCAGCAATCTGGCACCCTCATACGGCAATATTGACTGATATGCTGGAATCAGTGCAAAATAAACCAGCCAGGTTCATCTGTTCTTGTTACTCTAGTTATCAAAGCGTCTCATTACTGAAGCATAATTAGAACCTTCCTTCGCTTGCCATGCGCAAGAAGTTGTATCGCCTTTCCTATTTTCACTCTTTGTATTATAGTGAAACAACTTTTTCCCGAAGATTCATTTACCCTGTCCATACGTATCTGCTCATATCTGCCATGCACATAAGATTAAACCAATATTTTCGCGCACTAACAAATACATGTTTTCACCTCTTTCTTTGCGTTTAAACAAATAGAATACCGTAACCTCCGCCATAGTCTCCCTCACTGATCCATCTCGTTTCAAATCAGCTTTATGGTCTTATTTAGAAGACGGTGAAGATATGTCGCGACTCTTTTCGTGTAATGTGTATTACGCGTGTTGACAATGGGTGCTGCTTCTTTTCAAGTTTATTACATGTTATTGCTGACTCACCCCTTCGTTACAGTTCTCTCACCCCATGTATATATGACAGTGCTGTACCCGGTTTACGTATCTCCCCTTAAGTATAGCCCTCTGGACTTTTAAGGCGAATATATACATTATTAAAAATAACAAAACAGGTTTTTAGAACTCATATAGTGCAGTAGGAACGGGTCAGGCACATGCTAGACACTCATGTATTTGAAACAGAAGCCACCCATCAACTTGTGAGAAGTGCGGCTGATTTCAAGTTCTCCAAGCCATACTTCTGTGTGCGGCATACTATGGCGCAAGGAAGCGACATTTCCCCGAACTTCACACCTTCACAATAGCCCTACAGCCGTCGTTTTTTATCGTGTCAACCCGCGGTCACAAGTCAATGCCTTTTTGGGCTACCTGGCTGACATTGCAATTTTAGCGCTCATCTTCTACCAACTGTGAGAAGCGTGTGGGTGGCTCCAGCCGAAGCGAGTAGGTGGGGCTCGGTGCGTTTCCGTGACATGTACTGACTTCGCTAGAGCTAACGGCAAGTTAGAAGACTTGTAGTACTGTTATATTTAGCCATCGCTTTTGTCACCTCTCATTGTGATAATCTTGGCGTTTTAGGCTAAGGGTTCTTTAACCCACATATACACTATTTCCACCAAGTGCATAGCCGTCATCTTCATTTTTTTTATTTCAGTCCGCAACGAGGCAATAAATGAGAATACACATCGTTTTCAAGATCATTGTCCTGACTTGTCCGTGCGTTAATAGAAGACGCATACACATTATGCAAGCGGCTAAAGTGAATAGCGAAGAAAGAGCTGTGGTCGCTACTTCGTATCTTGACAATCGAGACCAGCTACGGCCCGCACTTCTGTCCCCGTTGATAGAGCTGAAAGAGGATACTGGCAGGCTGAAAAGGCAGCCGAAACTGGGAAGCAGCAGCACTTTTCATCACCCCCCCCGCGAAAGAGATTAGGAATTCCAAGGGACGCCTTTCGGGCTCTGTGCAAAACCAGCGGCATTGCAGAGCATCATAGGAAGCATTAGCGACAACCTCCGTTGGTGTGGCGCAGTCTTCACTACAGGTGGGAGCGTTTCAATTTCGTCGCACACATGACATTGCTGTCTTACCGAGAAGTTATTTTCGCGCTATTTACGGCTGTATGAGTCACTTTGTCTTGACGGCCAACATGAAGTATGACGTCATTTCTTACACAGCCCGCCAAATATCTCACCAAACCTCGATTTAAGTGGTCCACGTAGTTTGAGTTAATTCTCACCATTATAGCAATGGTAACAGTTGCTCTACATGCCATGGCCATTTCACTATTTGCCACACGAAATCGTTCCCTGCTCGATGGGGAAGTTATGACGCCGCCATCGTCATGAAAAAGAAAATAACCAGAACGCTTGTTTGGGTGCTTATCGGCAACATCTCACTCGTAAAGAAGTCAATGTAAGACAGTCAATGTATACTAGCAAGGCAGGCTCTCTTCGAGCGTATCCTCCTCTCCAAGAGTATCACTGTACTTCCAAAATATCACAATATCCTTAATAGGAACGAGCGCCTGAAAAGTATTCTTCCCAAAGCCCCAGTCCTTGTCGAGTGGCGTATCTGGACAACTTTCTTACACCCTCTCGCATCAGCCTACCCCAAACTACTACCTGCATGCGCCTGTAACCAACATCAACGCAAAGTATGCCCAAATTGGCCACCAAGCAGCGCGCCACTAGCAAGGCTTAAGACTACTCCTTAAATGCAAAGGGGAACTTCAGCTGTGGCTCAGCCATTTTCGCATACCTTCTCCAGTCCGCCATTCGTGGACCACAATACAACGTCAAACTGAAACAAACTTTAGTATACGGTTAAATATTCAACGCTATTATACCATACGTTTCCTTATTGGCCTTTGCATAAACGTGTCACCGCTCCTGGTCTTCCATTTGAATCCGTTTCTAAATCCCACCACAACCGGGAGGTTCGAGAGCCTTATCTCATTAATGTATAATTCAGCTTCGCTAGGTTCTATAGAAAGTATTATTGAAAGCATTATTGGAGCTAACCTGATTTTATATAAAATTAAAATGGGCACCTAATAACATACCGCTGTTTATTGTTGCTCACTTTATTTATTATTGCTAAACCGACATTATTCATAACAATTCGTAGAATCGGTATTCCCCGAAGACTAGTTCACCCCGTCCTTTAAAACGCAGATTGATCCACTTGCTCTCACCACGTACAGTGGCTTTACCGAGCTAATGCAGCTAGAAAATAAAATTTCTCGCTTTGGCAGAAGGCTGCGTTCCCACAGTTCGTTGGAAACTATGAACCCGTATGGGAAGCGGGTTTGAGCATGTGTTCATGTGCTTTCTTCGTTTCTAAGCTTTCAAATGCTCGGCATAACAACATTTGCTGACGGGTATTTCTTTGCTGACTTCATTTTGTTGTATTGAATTACACCCACATTGACTCTTTACTGGACGTACGTAGCCGCTGCCATCTGACGCTCGTTACCCTTCTGTGTGCACATTTTTTTACTCCACTGTGTTGAGATGTAGACAAACACATCCGTTGTGCATGCACGTGCAGCCGATGTGCGTTTAGTTGCTATCTTGCTGCATAGAGGACACCTGCATTTTAGTCTGGAATTTGCAGCTTTTTTGCCTCTTCATGTTTTTGTGGCCTCAGGAGCTCCGCCCGATGATATATAGACCCTTTCCTTCCGAAAAGTGTTCCTTCCTTTCGCCACATTTGCCGTAAACGTATAAAATAAATGTGGTGTTAGTGTTAAATGCCCTTAATGAATCCTCACTGTGATGAAGTAAAGCCCAGTCTTCGTATTGTTTGCAGCTTTTGTGCGACCTTATGGGTCGCAGGTTGACCACTCTGGTTGACCACTGGTTGAACGCTGGTTGACCACTCTCGACATGTCGTAGATCCCCGCGCCGTGACTCGAGTGTCTACGACATGTCGAGAGGGGTCAACCAGCGTTGAACCCTCTTAAGCTTCCTAAGGCACCAAGACTGCCAGAACAGAGCCTCAGTTCGCTATGCATGTAGCGAATCAGAATAGGAAATGAGGGGCTTGTAGAAATAACACAGAAATAAGGGTTGGCAGTCAAGAAAACCTCAGAAAGCAAAGGGGAGGTTGTGGTAGGTCATTGAAAAAGACAACGAATTTGGAAAAAAAGAAAGAAAGAAAGAAAGCAGAGAAAAAATGCCCGCCAGGTGAGACCCGAACCCACGACCTACAGAATACCGGTCTTCTGCGATAACCACTTCGCTACCGGCGGGGCGATTTCCCCCCCCCCGCTTTCTGGGGTATTTATGTCAATGGAAGGGGACCTTCCTTTTATTCTCCGCTCTGTACTCGAGTGTCTACGACATGTCGTAGACACTCGAGTATTGTCGTAGACATTCAAATCACGGAGCGGGGATTAAAAAGAAGGTCCCCTTCACCTCGGGAAGTCAGAGTGCCGCTGGCTACCACCCCCAAGCACAGGAAAAATTACATTGACATAAATACCCCAGAAAGCGGGGGGGGGGTGAAATCGCCCCGCCGGTAGCGTAGTGGTTATCGCACCAGACTGGTATTCTGGAGGTCGTGGGTTCGGATCCCACTTGGCTGGCATTTTTTCTGCGTTTTCTTTCTTTCTTTCCAAATTCTTTATCTCTTTCAATGCCCTTCCACAAGCTCCCCTTTGCTTTCCGAGGTTTTCTTGACTGCCGACCCTTATTTCTGTGTTATTTCTACGAGCCCCTCATTTCCTATTTTGATTCGCTATATATATATATATATACATATATAGCGATGAATAGGTTCCGGGATTCGGTTTCAAAAATACACGAGAGGGTAGACACACGTATGAAAACGATGATCGAACTAACGTTTCGACCGGGGTCCGGTCTTCGTCAGAGTGACGAGGACCGGACCCCGGTCGAAATGTCTCTGACGAAGACCGGACCCCGGTCGAAACGTTAGTTCGATCATCGTTTTCATACGTGTGTCTACCCTCTCGTGTATATACATATATATATATATATATATATATATATATATATATATATATATATATATATATATATATATATATATATATATATATATATATATAGATGTATATATATAAATCTTGAGAAAGGTAAAATTTACCAAGTGCGCAGAAATAGGGTTAGTAAAGAGTCGGATACACAGCAAGAACAATAACCAACAAGGTTCACTTACGTAGCGGCAACGGGACTTGCCTTCATCAGAGTAGAGTTCCATGATTTTGCTGTCACAAACATTAGGAACACATTTCTTTTATAGCTTTGCAGAAAACTGTAAGGAGGAGCGGAAGATGTTTCGGAAACGGAGAGTATGCATGCAGTTACGCTATGCCTATGTTAAAACAACCGCAAAAAAAGAAAGGAGAGAGAGAAAAATAGAGAGACCGAGAGGAAGATAGAGAAAGGGGTCGTATTAACAAAGCAGGTCTCAAGGTTGCACCATGACGGGAAACGTATTCGGCTTGGGCTACACGTTCAGAAAGCGCGGAAAACTGAGCAATCGCGGTTTCAAAAGGAAGGGCAGTATACAGTAAGGTATTCAGTGGGTGGATAGACTGGTGGTTTGGAAGCAAAGATGGGTGCGCCCCCCATGGATGGAGAGAATAGATACAGCCCACAAAAGAGCATTGCACAGGAGCCAGCAACTGAACCGGAAATGAATAGCTGAACAGCTGAACTGAACGGCTGCTGTGTAATGCTTTTTTGTTCGCTGTATGTATTCTCTCCTTCCGCGGGGTGCCCACCCATCTTCGCTTCCGCTCCACCAGTTTCCCCAAGCGAACTCCTGGGGAAATCCCGACAACCGGCCTATATGTTCTTCTGGCTGCTGCCCCGGTCACGCTGCCCGTTACTGCCAAAATGTTGTTTGATCTCCTCTCCCGCCTCAGACGTCTGCCTTCGACGCACTACCACCACATTGTAACGTGTCCTCTGGACACCACCAAGCTCGTTTTCCACCGACCGTCAGTTCGAAGATCGCCATGCGCCGCCACCCTGCCCGCACTACAAAGGGAAACTGATTCCCGCAGTTCCATAGGCACGAACTGCGTATCTGTCGAAATACCGAAGCCCTGACTTACCACTGGAAAATGTCATTGACGTGTTATTAGATGGAATCCCTGCACGGGCGCTTGTTGATACCGGAGCATCCGTGTCGGTCATCAGTAATAAACTATGTTGCTCAATGAGGAAAGTCACGGTGCCACTTCTAGGGCTTTCTCTCCAAACTGCATTCAAAGAACACGTTACACCTTCGGCAGCGGGTACTGATCGAGTCGCCATTCAAGATATTCCATACAGAATTGAATTCGCCGTCTTGCTCATGTGCTCACGTGACGTTATCCTTGGGTGGACATTTATGTCAAAACAGAACGCCGCTCGCGCCGAAGTCGAATTCTGTTCACACAATGACGCTTCGTTTCCAAACGATTCCTCTACTAGTGGAGAAAAGCTGCCTTAGACGAAGACATAGATAACCTGCCACAAACACAGTTCTCGTCGCCCTTTCTGGCAGTACTCTGGAGGACGAACCTTATTTATTTACGCCATCCGACGTCTTCTTTGCTTGAATGAGATCTTTTTCTGTTTCTTCCTTGCTTCCAAGGGATTACGTCCGTTTTCTGTGCTTACACAGCGATGTTTGTTTGCGACAAGTTAACGCGCCCGCTCAGCTTGCTACGTAGGGAAACTGTCGGGAATATCGAACCCGTTGACTCCGTCTTCAGCCAGGATACAAGCCGGAGAGACTGGGAGAGAATGAGAATGAGAGAATGATACTGCCCATTCTCTCTGAAAGAAACAGGAACTACTTAGTCAGGAACTAAGCAAAAGAGAGTTGAAACTTTAGTAACTACGAATACAAGAAGGCCTGCGCCATACCCCGAACAAAAGTCCGAAAATTTAACCGAGATAACATTTCTAACACTGCCCACATGCGTAAAAATCTAACAAGCTCCGGCACTACTAACTGCCCCCAATCTGACAATACGACCGATAATGTCACTACGACTGTAATAAATAATTCGACTACTGCACCCCGACCAGTTATTTATAACCCCAGTGCTAATAATTTTTCTTCGCCTACCTTCACAAGAGAAAAAAAAATCTTACCTGGATTGTAATGAAGCTTTCAAGTATAACCCTCTCCCTAGTTCAAAAGAGCGTCATGTAAAAGGGTCTAAACTTTTGCCTGGCGTCTGGTAGTTTTGAGGAATTTCAACGTTTTATGAACTTAGATTATTTCGCCAGAAACATGAGGCTATGAGAATACTTCCACGATCATCCTGCGACGGAAGATGACCGCAGCACCCTACCTAGCAATTAACAATGGACCGCTCCCACACAGTGTCATAGTTGCCTCGTCATGTACTTCAAAGCTGTCCAAGGCGATGTGCGAAAAGCATACCAAACACAAATTTCTTTCCACCATAACTTGACTACCAACGAAAAGAAAGCCCTGGAGGAAGTCGCAAACTGTCACGACATAATAATTAAACCTGCCGATAAGGGAGACGCCATTGTAATCCTTGACAAAACCGACTATGTTAACGAGGCAAATAAGCAACAATCGGTATCGGCGTTTTAAAAATCTCTACCCAACGATCCCACTCAAGACTATAAGCAAATTGTCAAAGATAAACTTGCTGAGCTTGTTAAAAATAAAACAATAAATGAAACCACGGCTCGTTCCCGGATCCCTTTAAGCCCAGTAGCCAATAAATTCGGTCTTCTTCCTAACACACACAAGATGAAGAACCCAGGGCACCCCATTGTTTCTGGCATTGGCACTGTTACCGAAAACCTATCGGGCTATGTAGATGATCTCATTTGCCACATTCCGCCCAGCTTTCCCTCCTTCATTAGGGATACCAACGACTTCCTCTCGGACATCTAAAAAATTTAAATTCTTGATAACTGCCTTCTAGTCACCCTCGATGTTGTAGTTTTTGTATACTAATATCCCCCATGATGATAGCATCCCGGGTATATCTCTTGCGTATGAGCAGTCATCGTGCGACAAACCTATGGATTCTTGTACTCTCCAAACTTTCCTTAGGCTTATTCTTGAACTTAACAATTTTCAGATTGACGTTGTGCATTACGTGGAAGCAAGCGGCACGTCAATAACAAGTTGAATCGGACCTAACTACGCGAATATCTTTTTGCCTCACCTCGAATCAAACTTTCGTGACATTCAAAATTTAAAGCCACTGTACTATAAAAGGTATATTAATGATACATTCATGATCTGGCAGCACGATGACGCGGAGCTTCTTACCATTATTATAGCATTTAACCTAGCCCGTCCTAGTAATTCCCTTGCTTATTCCTATTCGGAACTCAGTGTAAACGTTTTTACAGCCAAGCCCACCATTTTAGAATTTGCACAAATTAAGCCGACTTGGACTCAAACTGTCAAGAACTCAAGACCGCCCTATTGAATAAAAATTACCCTGAACAAGTTATCGACGACGCTATTGTGCAAGCCAACCAATTAGACCGTAACGAAATCTGTGAGAAAAAATCCCTGAACAGCAACTCGCTAACAAACTTTGTTTTAACCCACTCATCCTCCGCTCCAAGAGTGTCAACCATATTAAAAAACTTCGCATTATCCTAATGCAAAGTGACCGCTTAAAAAGCATATTCCTCGAACCACCACGCGTTTTCTACAGGGGTAATAAGAATTTAGGCGACTTTCTTACTAACTCTCGTATTTACCGACCGGAACCTACTTGTTGCATGCCCTGTAATAAACGCCGATGTAAAGTATGCCTGCGCATGACCACTACACAGCGCGCCAACAGAACGGCTTCAGACTACTACGTATATATAAAAGGTAACTTTAACTATGACTCCGGTAATGTCGTGTACCTTCAGCCTGCACTGTTTGTAGGAAACAATATATCGGCCAAACTGAAGCGCCCTTCCGAATACGGTTCAAGAATCACAGCTCTTATGCAAAAAGCTGCTCTTATTTGACCCTGTCAAGACATTTTAACAGTCCTGGGCATGCATTTGAATACCTTAAAGCAGTACTTTTAGAATCCGCTTTCAAAACCCACCACGGCCACGAGGTTCGGGAATCTTATCTCCTTTATAACTTGGGGTCAGCCACACTTGGTAATAATGAAAGTTACGGAAAACTAACGGAAAACTCGATTAAAAATGTTGGCCTCATAATTCTTATAACCATGTTAATTAATCCTACCTTATAGTTTCCAATCAAAATTCGCAGAAAATCTCCAAACACAGCAGTTTATTAGCCTAATGCGGCTCAACAATGCCATTTGTCCTGGGGAAGGAGACCTCGTTCCCACTACCACTTAGAAATGTTTAACCCTTTGTGATCTATGAACCGTACCTATTTCCTGTTTAGTTGCTAGCTCCTGTGAAATGCTCTTTTGTGGGCTGTATCTATTCTCTCCATCAACGGGGGCACACCCATCTTCGCTTCCGCCTAAACCATTCTCCCCACCCACTTCTTGCCTTCCTCCTGAAACCACGATTATCCAATTTTCCGCAATGTCTGAACTTGCAGCCTTCGCCGCGTATGCTGCCCCACCGTGGTGCCACCTCTAGAGCTGCTCTATTATTACGACCCATTTCTCTCTCTCTCCCCCCCCCTTTTATTTGTTGTCGTCGTTGTAACGTAGGCATAGCCAGACTGCATGCATACTCTTCGTTTCCGAAACATCTTGCGCACCTTCTGATAGTTTTCTGCAAAGCTATATAATAAATGTTCCAAATGTTGGTGACTGCAAAATAATGTATCTCTACTCTGATGAAGGCATGTCGCATGGCCGTAACGTCAGTAAACCTTGTTTGTTATTGTTCTTGCTTTGTATCCGACTCTTATAATATTTCTGCGCGCTTTGTGAGTTTTAACCTTTTCTAGTTATTTATTATATATATAAATATGTATATATATATATATACACATATATACATATATATAGAGAATCATAAAATGGGAAATGAGGGGCTGGGTGAAATAATACAGAAAATAAGCATTGGCAGACAAGAAAACCTCTGAAAGCAAAGCATAGGGTATGGTGGGTCATAGAACAAGATGCAAATTTTTTTGAGTCAGAAAGTGGGGAAAATAAATGTACACATTTATATATACATATGTAATTAGATAGAGAGAGGGAGACAGCGAGTCAGAATGGCAAATGAGTGGCTCGTGTAATGGGTAGGCCGTCAAGAAAGCCAAGGAAACAAAAGGAGGACATGTGGTATGTCATTTATTGTTCTTGGAACTGCTATAGTTTTTGGAAGGGAGAAAGAAAGAGTAGAAAAATATGCCCGCCGTGTGGTATCCGAGCCCACAACCTGTAGAATACCCGTCTGGTGCGTTTACGTGTACTCAACGAGCAGGGCTGTACGCCCTCCTACTGTCTTGGGAATTTTGGTTAAGGTTATTATTTTCCACGGGGTTGGTTGTAGCCAGTGCCATTACGACTACTCGAGTTAAGGGGAACTACTTTTTGAACTACGGGTCATGAATAGCCTACTACGACATGCCGGGACCTGTCGACCACTGTTTAACATTTTTCAGCTACCTAAAGCATCCCGTCTCCAAGAACAGAGAGCCTCGCCTTGCATGTAGCGAATCAGAACTGGATATAAGGGGCGCATTGAATGAAGGGAAAAATTATTATACATAGTCAAGACAGCCAAACGAAGCAAAGAGGAACTTCTATCAGGCCATACACCTGCGCCCCGGGTAGGATCTGCACCCAGAATTTCTAGAACACCAATCTATCTATCTATCTATCTATCTATCTATCTATCTATCTATCTATCTATCTATCCGTCCGTCCGTCCGTCCGTCCATCCAGCCGACCCTCCGTCCGTCCATCCATCCATCCATCCATCCACCCACCCGTCCGTCCGTAAGTCCGTCCGTCCGTCCGTCCGTCCATCCGCCTGTCCACCCACCCACCCATCCATCCGTCGGTCCGTCCGTCCGTCCGTCTACCCACCCACCCATCCACCCATCCATCCATTCATCCGGCTGTCCGTCCATCCATCCATCCATCCATCCATCCATCCACCAGCCCACCCACCCATCAATCCACCCAAACACCCACCCACCCATCCACCCACCCACCCATCCAGCCACCAATCCAGACACCCAGCCGTCCATCCACCCATCCACCCATCCATCCATCTATCCATCCATCCGTCCGTCCTTCCGTCCGTCCGTCGGTCCGTCCGTCCGTCCGTCCGCCCGCCCGCCTAAGAGGGTTGAACGCTGGTCGACCACTCTCGACGTGCCGTAGACGCTCGAGTCACGGCCCGGGGGTTAAAAAGAAGGTCCCCTTCACCCCGAGTTGTCCGAGTGACGCTGGCTACCACCCTTAACCGTAAAACCGTCATATACGGTTGTAGCAAAAATAAATACCCTAGAAAGTGAAGGATAACACAGTCGACCAGATAGCCGAATTGGTAAGGCATTCGAGATCTAATCAAAAGGCGTGGTCTAAGTCCCCACTCTGGGCGCGTTTTTCTTTCTTTCTTCCCTTGTTCCATAACTGTCAAAATGTTAACCTCACTAACCATCGTAAAAAATAGCCTAATCATTCCCCTATGCCTGCTTAAGCATTAAAGACTTTCCACCTATCTTTCTGTATTTTCCTCAACCTGCCCCTCATTTCCTAACCATATTATGCGAAAGCTTAGCGAGGGTTTGGGATCTGGCAGCCTTGATGCCAAGGTAGCCTAAGAGGGTTTCCTCCCAGGTCCCCGCTCCTGACATGCCCTAGACGTTCGAGTCACGCCCCGGGCGTTGCAAAAAATGTCGCCTTCTCACCGTATAGTCAGAGTGGCGCTGGCTACCACCCTTAACCGTCATATACAGTTGTAGCAAATATAAATACCCGAGAAAGTGGAGGATAACAAAGTCGCCCAGTTAGCCGAATTGGTAAGCCATTCGAGATCTAATCGAAAGGCGTGGGCTCGGTCCCCACTCTGAGCGCGTGTTTTTCATTCCTTCTTTCCTTATTACATAAATTTAAATATGTTAACCTCACTAACCATCGTAAAAAATAGCCTAATCATTCCCCTATGCCTCTTTAAGCTATGAAGACCGCCGACCTATCTTTCTGTATTTTCCTCAATGAGCCCCTCATTTCCCAACCATATTATGCGAAAGTTTAGTGAGGGTCTCGGATCTGGCTGCCTTGATGTCAAGGTAGCCTAAGAGGGTTTCCTCCCAGTTCCCCGCTTCTGACATGCCCTAGACGTTCGAGTCACGCCCCGGGCGTTGCAAAAAAGGTCGCCTTCTCCCCGTATAGTCAGAGTGGCGCTGGCTACCACCCTTAACCGTCATATACAGTTGTAGCAAATATAAATACCCTAGAAAGTGAAGGATAACAGAGTCGCCCAGATAGCCGAATTGGTAAGGCATTCCAGATCCAATTCAAAAGGCGTGGGGTCGGTCCGCACTCTGGGCGCGTTTTTCTTTTTTTCTTTCAATGTTACATAATTTTAAAAATTTTAACCTCACTAACAATCGTAAAAAAAGCTTAATCATTCCCCTATGCCTGCTTAAGCGTTGAAGACTGTCGACCTATCTTTCTGTATTTTCCTCAACGAGCCTGTCATTTCCTAACCTTATTGTGCGAAAGCTTAGCGAGGTTCTCGGATCTGGCAGCCAAGATGCCAAGGTAGCGTAAGAGGGCTTCCCGCCAGTTGACCGCTCCTGACAGGCTGTAGACGTTCGAGTCACGCCCTGGGGCTTGCAAACAAGTTTCCCTTCTCCCCGTATAGTCTGAGGGGTGCTGGCTATCACCCTTAAGCATCAATACAGTTGTAGTAAATATAAATACGCCAGAAAGTGAATTATAACACAGTCACCCAGATAGCCGAATTCGTAAGGCATTCGAGATCTAATCGAAAGCCGTGGGCTCGGCCCCCACTCTGGGCGCGTGTTTGTCTTCCTTTATTTCCTTGTTACATAACTTTATAAATGTTAACCTCGCTAACCATCGAAAAAAATAGCCCAATCATTCTCCTATGCCTCCTTGGGCATAGAAGACTGCCGACCTATCTTTCTGTATTTTCCTCAACGAGCCCCTCATTTTGTAACCATATATATATAAACATATACAAATATATATATATATATATATATTTGTTTATATTTATTTTCAATACTGCCAGTCTCATTCCGAGACCATAGCAGGTGGGCATACAGATGGTACATGCAGGTGGTACATAAATAAATATCAGCGCAGAAAACAGAAACAGGAATGTAGTGAAATGACAGTCATAACAGCGAATATATATATATATATATATATATATATATATATATATATATATATATATATATATATATATATATATATATATATATATATATATATATATATATGTATGTATATGCATAGGTATTTATACTTTGATTTCTAGAAGGGCTGTCTTTGGTTGCGGTAGCTAATAGTAAAAAATGGGTATATCTTCTCACAAAACTGTTTATTGGTCGACGTTTCGATCGGATGCCCATTTTTCTCAAGGGTCTTGAGAACGATCGGCGTGCGACCGAAACGTCGACCAATAAACAGTTTTGTTAGAAGCTATACCCATTTTTTTACTATATATTTATATAAATATATATAATAGTGCAGCGCTTGGCTGCTGAATGGTATATTAAATTAAAGTCACCACGAAAAACATATTAATATTTAATACGACGTTTCGGCTGGAAACCAGCCTTTTTTAAGTGAAGAACATAGGTCGAATACAGGGTATATGTAGGCTCGCAAGGAGCGCTGTGAGCACGGGGGCACATTATTTCAAAAGTGTACAAGAAGGAAATACAGCAAGAAACAAGTGGAAAGAAACGTACTGCACGACTGGGTCATTCCAGACCCACCACGCGTGGTGTATCGCCGGGCAAGAAACATCAGAGACATTGTAACATCATCTCGATCAACAGAAACTAGTTTCACAGGTTCCACATCATATGGAAAACCCCGGTGCAAATTGTGTAATGATGACACCAACAACAAGCGCTCAGAGCAGGGAATCTGATTTTTCCCTGCAGATCAGGGGCAATTTTATTTGTGACACTGCAAATATAGCTTACCTCCTAGAATGTGGTGATTGTGCTGCGCAATATATTGGACAGACTGAAAATTCTTTTAGAACTCGCATCAATAATCACAGATCCCATGCAAAAACAAAACCTTATCTCCCCCTTTCAAAACATATCAACTCTTTGAAACACCCGTTCGATCAATTTAAGGCCACAGTGCTACAATCAGGATTTAAAACCCATTTCGACAGGGAAGCCTGCGAATCTTATCTGATAACACTCTCACAAAAGGTATCAATGAGTCTCAGGGAAGGCTGTCGAGCCTTCAAACCTAGACCTTGTAGCGGCACGTATCGCACGTTACCACTTCTCAACCGTTGAATGGTTCATCGTTGTCAGCAGGTTACTTTTCCGTATGCTTTAATGATTCTCCTGCACGAAATCTTGCTCTATCCCATCATTACACTTTCCAAGCACTATTTGGTCTAGTGTTGTGAATAACCTATTTTCTCCGTATGCTTCATTGCTCTTTTGCCCGAAATGTCACTTTGTAAGCTATTTTTGTTCACTGCTATGGTTCCCCGTGTTCTACGATTTGTACACGTGTATTCTTTGTATTCTTTTGTTTGTCAGTTTGTTTAACGAATGCTGTGCGCGAATTTATACTTCCATTGATGACTAGCTACGAAGTGTGTCTCTTTTTTTTCCCTAGATCATTGGAGATTTGTTTTCGTACGTGCGCCACATCTTTCTTTTACTTTTTCATAATCTGCAAACCCTTGTTACTTGCAAAAATATCAAATGTAAGCTGACAATTTGTTGCATCTATCCACTTCATGTCATGAGCCAGGGGCTCGTTCAACTGCTTTTTTCTGTGTGCTGTTTTTTTTTGTTTATTTCCTGCCTTGTGTGTCATTTCTCAAAATCCTCGCACAGCCTGCGCTCTTCTTGGGTGGCTCACGCACAGCTCTGTCCGCGTCGGCGCCCTTCGAGGAGTCGTCATTGTCCGCCTTGTGCCCCGGACGCGGGCCGCGGATAAGCCATTTGTGGCTATTATCTGGTCTCCTCCCGAAGCGGCGGCACGTTCCTTTGAGGACGCGGCCCCCTTGCTAATCCTCCCGCCTGCATTCTTGAAATTCAACGTCACCTTCTGCCATTTTGCGTTCCCCAGTGTCTGGATGACTAATTGTCGATTCTACACTTCCGCCTTATGCGGCAGGTTGGTTCCGCTCCTTCGGAGTAAGATGCCGAGTACCCCTTCCTTATTTGTTTACTTTTCCTAATATTCCTGTGCGTGGGTGGGCGGTGGCTGAGGGAAACACGCTTCCTAAGTGCCTCGCTTTTGCTTTTCGCCGCGTTGTATATTTAGATGTATTACATGCGCGCCCAGTCGTGCAGTACGTTTCTTTCCACTTGTTTCTTGCTGTATTTCCTTCTTGTACATTTTTGAAATAATGTACCCACGTGCTCACAGCGCTCCATGCGAGCATACATATACCCTGTATTCCACCTATGTTCTTCACTTAAAAAAAGCCTGGTTACCAGCCGAAACGTCGTATTAAATATTGTTATGTTTTTCGTGGTGACTCTAATTTATTATATATGTATATATATATATATAATGAAAGGGGGTTTATTGCTAGCGAAGCACAGTCACAGAAACGGGTAGTCCAGGCAATGTCGGACAGGCTAGTCTTCTTCTTCTTCTGTCTCGCGACCGCTGCTGGTGATGATTCGTGAACCAGCCATACGGGTGGGTAGGCCAGTGGTTGCACCAATTTCTCACTAAATTACGTCATGAAATAAACAACCTGGGCTTCTCTATCACACATCTCGCCGAAGTTCGGTTCAATAACCATCGGCGAGAGATGACTACCTTGGCCGAGTTCAAAGTAAGGTTTATGAAAGTTCTTTTCCTGCGAAACGCAGCTATTGACGTTTACTGATGATGTATTATCCATTTTAGACAAAAGTTCCGAAGTCGATTGCGTTTATTTAGACTTTAGTAAAGCTTTCGATAAAGTACCACATAACTTGCTTCTAACCAAATTGAAAGCCTTGAATATTGACGCTAACATACTAATATGGATAGAATACTTCCTTACTAATCGCTCCCAGTATGTCTTTGCTAACGATCACTGTTCTTCTTCTATATCTGTTACATCAGGAGTTCCCCAAGGATCGGTATTAGGACCTCTACTGTTTCTAGTTTATATTAATGATTTACCTAATTCTATTACCTCCTCAATTAAACTTTTTGCTGATGACTGCGTAATTTACCGAGAAGTCAAAACTACTAATCACACCGTATTACTACAGGCCGATCTTGACCACATCTTGGATTGGTGCACTAAATGGAAAATGAGTCTTAACCCAACTAAATGCAAAGTTATGCGGTTTTCGCGTCGAGCTGCGTCAGTTGCTCCCGCCTATAACATTCACAGTACTACACTATCGGTTGTTACCTGCTACAAATATCTTGGTGTACTCTTAACTTCTAATCTCACCTGGAATAAACATGTAACGTACATTATCTCAAATGCTAACCGCATGTTAGGTTATTTGAAACGCAATTTCAAAGCTGCAACGCCGCCCGTGAATCTTCTTCTGTATAATTCATTAGTCAGGTCTAAACTTGAGTATGCCGCACCAATTTGGGACCCACACACCAAATTGCTAACGGAAGCACTTGAAGCGGCTCAGAACCGTGCAGCTCGTTTTATTTCTGGTAACTATAACCGTCTAGCTAGTGTCACCGCAATGAAAAACACATTATCACTAACAATCTTGCATTGCGGCGAAGGGTAGCACGTCTTTGCCTATTCTTTAAAATTTATCACCAGAACACAGACTTTAAAATGCACTCCTAAACGCTCCCACTTACATTTCACGACGCATTGATCATTCTCGCAAGGTTGGCATTCCGCGCTGTCGCACTGCTGCATATTCCAATTCATTTATTCCCAACACAGCGTCAGAGTGGAACCACCTACCAGCATCAATTGCGCTTATCAACGATTTTGACGAATTCAAAAGACGTTTGAATGACCTGTATTCCATCAGCTGAGTGAAGTATTTCATTCTATGTACAATGTGTCATATATTGCGTTAGTGTACTTTGTCTTGTAATTCTTTTTCATGGGTCATCTGTTGACAATAGCATTTACACTTTGTGATTATCATGTCGTATTTGTTTTTGGTACGTGTTTCATTACGAGTATGAACACGCTTACAGGTTTTTGGTTGTATTACTATCTTTTTCCTTTGCCTTGTAAACGCGATGCGAATTTGTCTTACGTTTGTCCTTTTTTTGTATGTTGTACTGCTCATGTACCACTCCCCTCAGTAATGCCCCTGGGGCATTACTGAGGGGAGTTATTATCTTGAATAAATAAATATGAAAGCTTTCGGCCCACCTGAAGTGCGCAAGCTTCAAGCAGAACAGGGTTTGCGGGTACGGGCTCAGAAGACTTCACGAGCTACAATAAAGATGCAGTAGACCTTTGCAAGCGCTTGGACCCCAGCACGTTGGAAACTGAGAATATAGAACACATCCTTGAAGGTATCGACGACGACGAATTTCAGATGCTGCTTCCGAATGATCCGCGGACCGTTAGCGACGTCATCAGTCTCTGCCAAAGTTATAACGAGGTGCGCAAGCAAAGCGCCTTGAATCGCGTTCACTCGCACAAAATGAGCCGCTTCCGAGTTTAGCCGTTGACCTCACCGATCCATCTGTGTTGATCCGTACAAAAGAGATTTTCCGCGAAGAGGTTGCTCGAAAACTTTGCCATTCCGCTTCAAATACTACTCCGCAGCTGGGCCCAGTGCCTCTGTCTACTCTTCGCCATGTGGTACAAAACCAGGTCGCCTAAGTGCTGCCTTCTTTTAGCCAGCTAACTTGCGTGGCTGCTACGATTACTTTTGCCGAAGTCGCGGTGTGGCTTACGCAGACAAGAACGCCGTTCCTACCCCCGGCTCTGCCAAGACCACTTCCTCAGGCTCGGTTTCCGAATCAATACACGAATCCCTAGCGTATAACAGAAAACCGGCGGAATTGCTTTTCGTGTCACTACCCAGGACATGTCGCACGTTACTGTCGTCGCCGCGTACTGCCTGCCAACGGTGCTCCACCAGAATACCGCTCTCCATATTACGGACCCACATGTGTTTCCCCCCGAAGCTGCCCCAAACAGCTTCAGACTCGTTGTACGCACCCCCAGCTTCCGACCACCAGCCTTACGGGTGGGTTGGCCAGTAGTCGCAACAATTTCTCTTTACAATATATATATATATATATATATATATATATATATATATATATATATATATATATATATATATATATATACACACATATATATATATCATTCCTGTAGAAGACTTGTCTCGAAGTCGAAACGTCGAAATAAACCATCCGCTGTTGCAGTTACCGAGGTGTCTTAATTTATTATGGAGGTCGTGGGTTCGCATCCCACGCGGCGGGCATTTTTTTACCACTTTCTTTTCGACTAAAAAAATTCTTCATCTCTTTCTATGACCCACCACAACCTCCCCTTTGCTTTCCGTGGTTTTCTTGACTGCCAAACCTTATTTTCTGTCTTATTTTTCACGGAGCCCCTCATTTCCCAATTTCTCATTCGCTACATGCTTAGCGAGGGCCTCTGTTCTGGCAGTGTTGGTGCCAAAGGGAGCTTAAGAGGGTTCGACGCTGGTCGACCACTCTCGACATGTCGTAGACACTCGAGTCACCGCCCAGGGGTTAAAAAGAAGGTCCCCTTCACCCCGAGTAGTCCGAGTGGCGCTGGCTACCACCCCCAAGTGTGGAAACAAAAATACCTTAACATAAATACCCGAGAAAGTGCTGGGGAAACAGCCCCGCCGGTAGCGTAGTTGTTATCGCACCAGACTGGTATTCTGGAGGTCGTGAGTTCGGATCCCACCCGCCGGGCATTTTTTCACCACTTTCTTTTCGACTACAAAATTCCTCATCTCTTTCTATGACCCACCACAACCTCCGCTTTGCTTTCCGAGGTTTTCTTGACTGCCAAACCTTATTTTCTGTCTTATATATATAAATATATAAATATATAAATTTGCGTGTGTGTGTGTGTGTGTAGTCGCATGCCCCTCGTCTCCTAGCAATACCAGTATCATCGTCTGCATTACCCTACAATCACCATCAGCGGGGGCTTGCCCGGATGCGTGAGCAGTGCCACGCACCACACAACAGATCGAACACGACAGAGCGCCTGGGCGGTCGCATGCCATCGCCGCTCTCCAGCTCCGGCCACCGAAAACACAGCGGACGCTAAAAAACCCCAGCCTGCCTTGTCCGCTACTCCCACATCCCGAGAAGGCGCCCCTCGGCCAACGAGAGTCGCAGCGGACATCATCGAAGACGCTCACTGGCCGCAACCACCCGCCATTCCAACTCCTTCAATGGCAAGTGTCAGTACCAGCAAATTTATCTTCTCCTCCAGTGACGTCGAGACAGGCATTCCCAACAGCGCCGTTTACGGAAGTCACGACTTTATCGCAAGGGTGGCCTTCCAGGCAAGACACGCCCACTGCGGCTACTCGAAGCTGCAAATTTTCTCTGTCGCGCACGCTGACAACGTCATCCCCTGCAGTTCATGTGGTCCTGACACTGGGATCAAGGACGAATTCATTGGTACAACTGCAGTCCCTGCGTCCACGCCGGCCCGCTGCACACCTAGGTGCATCGGGAGCACTGCAGTATCGGCTGAATGACTGCACTATGGCGGGAAGCAAGTACCAGTCTTTGCCGCGCTCAGCCGCCTCTGTACGTCATCACATGTGCACAAGACGCCCTTCTGGACAGCTCGACATATTAGTTGACAAACAACCCGTTGCTCCACCTTCGGCGCCACAGGCCTCGTAAGGAGCGTTGCAAGCCCTGCTTTCGCGGATGCTTTTCCACGTCGGCACTCCGACCACATCCAACAGCGATCAGCAAACGCCGACCTCGCCACTAAGCACAGCGCACATGTTGGACTAGACTTCCGTTTCCCAACCACCGTCGGGCACCCAAACTACTCGCGCGAGACTTGCGCCATTGAAATACGCCCCGAATGCAGTCGCAGCCACAACCTGCACGTGCTCAATGGCTACGCTGGCACTCATTCTGCGGCACGAAGAACCTCAGACGCATACATCTGTACAACGTCCCACTTGCACGGTGGACCCATCAGCCATGGTTCACCACGCCTAGTCCCTTGCCTAGCACCCAGCCTCAGCCCCCAAAGAACCGCCACAAACAGGACGCTCTCACAGACTGACCAGGACAGCCTAAGGACTTGGAAATCGGACAAATGTTACTCATCATCCGTGTTGTACATACCTGAACATAGTTTTTGTGCACTGTACATCGTACATATTAACAAACGCATC
The DNA here is from genome assembly GCF_048455015.1 of Haemaphysalis longicornis. Lineage (NCBI taxonomy): Eukaryota > Metazoa > Arthropoda > Arachnida > Ixodida > Ixodidae > Haemaphysalis > Haemaphysalis longicornis. The sequence continues at coordinate 34,806,320 of NW_027526233.1, read as the reverse complement.
TTAACGCACCCTGCACTAGGGGGTGCCATGTAGTGGCGTGCACCTCATCTTCTAGCAGCGCCTTATTCTTCTGGATCTTCTAGCACTATCATCATCTGCATTATCCCACCATCATCATCAATGGGGGCTCGCCCGCATGCGTCAGCAGTGACAGGCTACACACAACCGATTGAACACGACAGAGCGCCTGGGCGGTCGCATGCAATCGCCGCTCTCCAGTTCAAGCCGGGCTTGAACACCTGAATAAATGTAGCAGTCACAGCGGCCAACTGGGCCCACGGCCCCTGTCCTATATATATATATATATATATATATATATATATATATATATATATATATATATATATATATATATATATATAATCGTGCAACAATCGTGCTTTTACCTTGTTGAAAGTTTTCTTTTGTTATATATATATATATATATATATATATATATATATATATATATATATATATATATATATACATATATATATATATATATATTGTAAAGAAGATAGTCACCGAGTCAATGCAACGAAAAATCTCCTGTTTGGTGGTATGCGTCAGTGCGAGGACGGTGCAACGGACAATCTTCCGTCTGTGCGCATGCACCAGGGTCAGGACACTATCATGGTTCAGTTTTGGTCACGTCCTATCGCACCCGCTTGTCTCGTGCTCACCCTGTTCCGACCGGGTAAAACGACCGCTTGGTTTGGCCCAGCTCATCGTCGTACCCCTATCTGCCCTCTCAATAAATACCATATTATTTGGTGGAGTGTGCGGGTTCACCCCACCTGACCCCAGCTTGGCACCTTCGCGGTAAACACCCCTCGATCCGCAAGCCTGGAGCTGCGAAGCCGGACACTACCAGCCCTCTCTGCTCCCGCCATGCCTGACGACAGCAGAACCGCACCACCGCCTTCGCCACCGGTGATCGTTTGTTCCGGGGCGATTCGACAGCGTGATCCTGCAATCTTCAAAGGCAGCGGCGACCAGGATGCCGAAGACTGGCTTACCTCTTACGAAAGGGTAAGCGCGTATAATCGGTGGGATGACGCGATGAAGTGATATAACGTCGGTTTCTGCTTTCGCGAAGTCGCCGAACGGTGGTTTAACAACAACGATGTCAAGATGAGCACGTGGGAGGCATTCAATACCGATTTTATGGCAGTGTTTGGCCGACCAGCCCTGCGCAAACTTCTCGCACAGCAGCGGTTAAGTGAACGGGCACAACAGGCTGGCGAAACCTTCACCAGCTACATCGAGGATGTTGTCGATTTGTGCAGGCGCGTCAATGACGCAATGCCCGAAAGCGAGAAGATCAGACATATCATGAAGGGCATTGAAGAAGACGCTTTTCAGATGTTGCTGAGCAAAAACCCACAAAACGTCGGTGAAGTAGTCAGCTTATGTCAAAGCTACGACGAGCTGCGAAAGCAGCGCGTCTACGCTCTCCACCGCCCAGCTGCAACCGACGCATTCCTTTCAGCGCTGTCCTTCGACAACCCTTTAGTACAAGAGAGGATTAAGGACCTCGTGCCCGAAGAGGTAGCCCGGCAACTTTCTCTTCTCTTGTGTACACTACCGACTTCGTGTACTCACATGCGTGGCACGGCTTCACCGCTTCATCAGATTATTCGGGAACAAATCGCTGAGGCTCTTCCTTCGACCTGTCAGCAGACAACTGTCACGGCGCCCCTTTCTTATGCCGACGTTGCATGTGCAATACGTCACCCAAGTTTCTCTGGGCCCAAGTTTCACCCAAGTTTCCCTTTGTCAACGCCTATTGCTTATGATGGAGTCATCGCCAGACCTCGTTACACCGGCCCCCCTTTGGTGCGCTCTACCCCGGCCCCAGCACGTCCTCCCCTTCGAGTCACAACGTCCGCCAACCCTAACCCCTGGCGCACTGCGGACAATCGCCCTATATGTTTTGCTTGCCGCATCCCTGGTCACGTTGCTCGTTTCTGCTGTCGTCGTGTTCAGCCACCCGATTACGCCTACCGAGGTCCTGCCTATGACAGCAATCCCTATGTGACGCACCAACCCTACGCGCCCACGTCTTCCGGGCAGCCGCGTAGTTCTTTTGCTTCTGACGAAAATAGCCGCCACCGGTCGCCTTCGCCCCGTCGCCGTTCCTTGTCGCCGATGCACCGTCGTCCCAGCGCACTGCCCGAGGAAAACTGATGAGCGCAGTTCCGGAGGCAAGAACTGCGGCGTCGTCGAACTACCGAAGTTCTCCTGTTTCTCCTACGAATGCGATAGAAGTCAATGTTGAGGGTGTCGTTACGTATGCCCTTGTCGATACAGGAGCTGCCGTGTCCGCAATGCATGCGAAGCTCTGCCGCAAAATTCGAAAAGTAACAACTCCGGCACCTGGCCTTCGTCTGCGCACCACCAGCGCTCAACACGTGGCTCCTTTGGCTTCGTGCACGGCCAGAGTGGTAATTCAAGACGTTCTTTACTTTGTCGAATTTTTAGTGTTGCCGTCATGTTCACATGATATCATATTGGGCTGGGACTTTTTGTCGCGTAACGAAGCCGTCATCGATTGTGCCCGCGCGGAAGTTGAACTGTTTGCCCTGTGTACACCGCCATTGGCCGATATGCCACTTGTTCCTCCTTCTAAGCTTGTCGCCGCTACATATACAGATATACCGCCTTTGTCTGCCGTTCTGGTTCCCGTGTCTTGTGCTTCTGTCCCCGACTCAACCATCCTCTTGACGCCTTCCGAAGTATTCTCACAACGCAAGAATTTTACACTTCCTACTGCTGTTCTTTGCCTCAAGAATGGTTGTTTCACCTTTCCCGTCTGCAATACTTCCGTATCGCCACTGCCGTTGACTGCCGGAGAGTGCCTTGGATGCGTCGAAGTTATAGACAACACTTTCATCGTGGATGTGTCTGATAATACCACTCCGCCTGCTGTCAGCGCTCTTACTCCAACCTGTGATTCGACATCAAGCGTTTTCCTACCGTCCATCGACCCTGGCCTCTCCTCCTCGCACCGCGATCGCCTCATCACGCTTTTGGACCCGTTCCTTGGCTCCTTCAACCATGAGCAAACTTCTTTGGGTCGTTCTTCGAATGTTGGTCACCACATTGACACCGGGACCCATGCTCCTTTACGTCAGCGACCATACCGCGTCTCAGCTATGAGCGCAATGTCATTGAAGCGCAAGTGACCGATATGCTGCAACGAAATGCCATTCAACCATCCAGCAGCCCCTGGGCATCCCCGGTTGTCCTGGTCAAAAAGAAAGACGGCTCCATTCGATTCTGCGTCGATTACCGACGCCTCAACAAAATTACCCGCAAAAACGTCTATCCCTTACCGCGTATAGACGATGCTCTGGACTGCTTGCAAGGCGCAGAGTTTTTCACATCCTTAGACCTGCGATCTGGCTACTGGAAGGTTCCTATGGCGGACGCCGATCGCCCTAAAACGGCTTTTATTACACCTGACGGATTATACGAGTTTAACGTCATGCCGTTCGGCCTCTGCAACGCTCCAGCTACGTTTGAGCGGATGATGAACAGCATTTTGCGTGGGTTGAAGTGGAAAATATGTTTATGTTACTTAGACGATGTTGTCGTGTTCTCTCCCGACTTCGACACGCACCTCCAACGTCTGGAAAAAGTTTTGAAATGCCTCACTTCAGCTGAGCTTCAACTTAATCTAAAGAAATGCCACTTCGCTGCCCGAAAACTTACCATCCTTGGCCATGTGGTTTCCAGAGAAGGCATTCTACCGGATCCTGCTAAACTTCGAGCCATCGCAGAGTTTCCCAAGCTGAAAACTATGAAGGAGCTGCGCAGTTTTATTGGGCTCTGCTCTTATTTCCGCCGTTTCGTTCGTGACTTTGCCTCTATTATTCCCCCTTGACGCGCCTTCTCGGGAGTGGCACTGACATCACTGCTTGGTCACCAGCCTGCGACAATGCATTTGCCCGACTGCGCAAACTGCTTACAACGCCACCTATACTTCGGCAATTCGACCCCTCAGCCCCGGCTGAACTCCACACCAACGCCAGCGGTATCGGCCTGGAGCTGTTCTCGCGCAGCGTAAATCAAAAATCGATGAACACGTTGTTGCATGTGCCAGCCGCACCCTTACGAAACCAGAATCTAATTATTCTGTGACCGAAAAAGAGTGCTTGGCCATCATATGGGCCATCAACAAATTCCGCCCGTACCTTTACGGCCGCCGTTTCGATGTGGCTACGGACCATCATGACCTTTGTTGGTTGGCGTCGTTGAAAGACCCTTCTGGCCGGCTCGGCCGCTGGGCTCTTCGCCTCCAAGAATTTGACGTTACATCGTCTACCGCTCCGGCCGCCGACATCACGACGCCGACGCCCTATCACGTTCTCCTCTATCCGTTGATAGTGCTTCGCTCGACGAGTCGGATGGCAACCTGAACGCCCCCTCGTTCGAGGACATGGTCAACGAGCAGTGCAAGGACCCCTGGATAGCTTCCATCTTGGCATATCTTTCCAACCAAGCTACTGCTCCCGTGTCCAGGGCACTTCGCCGACAGGCCTCTCACTTTTCCATCCGCGATGGCCTGCTTTACCGCCGCAGTTACGTCCCCAGAGGCCGCAAGTGGCTACTAGTCATACCTCGCCACTTGCGTTCCACTTTTTGCGCTTTCTTCCATAACGACGCCCAATGCGCTCATGCCGGCGTGCTGAAAACGTACCAGCGCCTCCATCTACGGTACTACTGGCGCGGGATGTACAGCTTCGTCTGCAAGTTCGTCCGCTCATGCCCTGACTGTCAGCGCCGCAAGTCGCCGCCTCATCATCAGGCCGGCCCATTACAGCCCTTGCCTTGCCCAGAGCGCCCCTTCGATCGTGTGGGCATTGACTTGTACGGCCCACTGCCTTTTACCGCTGCCGGTAACCGTTGGGTCATTGTCGCCATTGACCATCTCACACGCTACGCTGAGACGGCCGCATTACCGGCTGCCACAGCACGGGACGTGGCTTCTTTTATTTTACATCGCTTGATCCTTCGCCATGGTGCCCCTAGGGAATTACTCAGCGATAGAGGACGCGTTTTCCTGTTCGAAGTTGTTGAAGCTCTCCTTACTGAATGCCGCATTGTTCATCGGACCTGCACGGCGTATCACCCGCAGACCAACGGTCTCACCGAGAGATTTAATCGCACTCTTGGTGATATGCTTGCCATGTACGCTTCTTCAGACCATACTAACTGGGACTCAGTCCTCCCATTTGTCACGTACGCATACAATACCGCGACGCCGTCTACTACCGGCTTCTCGCCGTTTTTTCTTCTGTACGGCCGCGAACCGACTCGCCCCCTTGACACCATTCTTCCCTACAGAGCTGACGCCGCTGAGTATTCGACTGTGTCTCAAGTATCCTCTTATTCCGAAGAATGCCGTCAACTTGCCCACTCATTTACATCCGACTATCAATTCACGCAAAAGAATCGCCATGACAAGGACCTCCAAGATGTGCTTTTTCCCCGGTTCACTGGTGTGGCTGTGGGTACCATCCACACCTTCTGGACAATGCAGTAAGTTTCTCTCTAACTGTCACGGCCCATACCGGGTCCTGGAGCGTACCTCGCCCGTTAATTACCTTGTCGAGCCAGTACAGCCGTCACCCGACCAACGACGATGTGGAAAAGAGACAGTTCATGTGCAACGCCTGAAACCTTACTACGACCACCTAGTCTTATCGTGCTTCTAGGCAGCCAGGATGGCTGATCTTCAGCGGGGGAGTGATTGTAAAGAAGATAGTCACCGAGTCAATGCAACCGACAATGTCCTGTTTGGTGGTATGCGTCAGTGCGAGGAAGGTGCAACGGACAATCTTCCGTCTGTGGGCATGCACCAGGGTCAGGACACTATCATGGTTCAGTTTTGGTCACGTCCTATCGCACCCGCTTGTCTCGTGCTCGCCCTGTTCCGACCGGCTGAAACGACCGCTTGGTTTGGCCCAGCTCATCGTCGTACCCCTATCTGCCCTCCCAATAAATACCATTTCAATATATATATATATAGAAATATTGCTTTGGAGAAGGTAGCGGCCTCAGACCTCTGCCAACGTTTCGACAAGGAGACTTGTCTTTTTCAAGGCATCAGGGTTCATCTCTGGCACACTGTTTTATACATACAGATTGAGTTGGGGAGAAAGGGGTAGGTCGTCAAAACCGTGGCCGGAAGGAGGACAGCAGAGTGGGTCAACACTTGGTTGAAAGGAGCGAAATAGTGAGAGAGAAAGGGAGGTGTGGTTCGTGTGACAGGACCTTGCAGTAGAGAAAGTGGGATGACTGTGCGAGAGTAGGAGAAAACAGGGAGGAACGGCTTAGGCTGGGCTGCGCTGGGCTGGGCTGGGCTTAGGTTGCGGTAGGGCCGGGGCGACCCCGGCTCCACCACAGCTCGGCTTAAGCCGTTCCCCCTGTTTTCTCCGACTCTCGCGCAGTCTTCCCTCTTTCTCTACTGCAAGGTCCTGTCACACGAACCACACCTCCCTTTCTCTCTCACTATTTCGCTCCTCTCAACCGAGCGTTGACCCACTCTGCTGTCCTCCCTCCGGCCACGCTTTTAACGACCTCCCCCTTTCTCTCCAACTCAATCTGTATATAGAAATCAGTGTGCCAGAGATGAACCCTGATGCCTTGAAAAAGACAAGTCTCCTTGTCGAAACGTTGGCAGAGGTCTGAGGCCGCTACCTTCTCCAAAGCAATATTTCTATATATATATATATATATATATATATATATTGAAATGGTCTTTATTATATATATATATATATATATATATATATATATATACATATATATATATATATATATATAGGAAAAGAAAACTTTGAACAAGGTAAAAGCACGATTGTTGCCAACGTTTCAGCAAATAGATTTGCTTTCGTAAGGCGAAAGCCAGTCTCTTTGCTGAAACTTTGGCAACCATCGTGTTTTACCTTCTTCAAAATTTCCGTTTCTTGTGTTCTCTACCACCTTCAAATGTTCAACTGCTCAATGGATTTTATAGCTATATATATATTTATATATATATATAGAAATACCCGTTTTCAGTCAAGAATGCCTGCCTGCAGTCACGAAAGCCTGGAGAAAAAAATTCTTTTTTTTCCACTTTCTTTCTTTCTCTCCAAATTCTTTATCTGTTTAAATTACCTACCACATCCTCCCCTTTGCTTTCCGGGGTTTTCTTGAGTGCTAACCATTATTTCCTGTCTTACTTTCAACCAGCCCCTCATTTCCAATTCTGATTCGCTACATGCATAGCGAGGGCCTCTGTTCTGGCAGTCTTGGTGCCATAGGGAGCTTAAGAGGGTTCAACGCTGGTCGACCACTCTCGACATGTCATAGACACTCGAGTCACGACCCGGGGGTTAAAAAGAAGGTCCCCCTCACCCCGAGCAGTCAGAGTGGCGCTGGCTACCACCCCCAAGCGCAGGAAACAAAAATACCTAACATAAATACCCAGAAAGTGGACGGGAAATTTAGCCCCACCGGTAGCGTAGTGGTTATCGCACCAGACCGGTATTGTCGGGGTGCTGGGTTTTGATCCCACCTGGCGGGCATTTTTTCTCCACTTTCTTTCTTTCTTTCCCAATTCTTTATCGATTTTATTACCTACCACATCCTCCCCTTTGCTTTCTGAGGTTTTCTTGACTGGCAACCCTTATTTTCTCTCTTACTTTCAAAGAACCCCTCATTTCCTATTCTGATTCGCTACATGCAGAGCAAGGGCCTCTGTTCTGGCAGTCTTGGTGGCATAGGGAGCTTAAGAGGGTTCAACAGTGGTCGACCACTCTCGACATTTCGTAGACACTCGAGTCACGGCCCGGGGGTTAAAAAAAGGTCCCCTTCACCCCGAGTAGTCAGAGGGGCGCTTGCTACCACCCCCAAGTGCAGGAAACAAAAATACCTAATATAAATACCCGTTAAGTGCACGGGAAATATAGCCACGCCGGTAGCGTAGTGGTTGTCGCACCAGACCGGTATTCCGAAGGTAGTGGGATCGGAACCCACCTGGCGGGCATTTTTTTCTCCACTTTCTTTCTTTTTTTTTAAATTCTTTATCTGTTTCAATTACCTACCCCATACTTCTTGACTGCCAACACTTATTTTCTGTTTTCTGTCTTAACTTTCAACGAGCCCCTAATTTCCTATTCTTATTCGCGATATATATATATATATATATATATATATATATATATATATATATATATAAGAGAAGAAAAACTTCGAACAAGGTAAAAGCACGATTGTGGCCTACGTTTCAGCAAAGAGAACTTGCTTTCCTCAGGGCAATCTCTCGCCTGGCAGGCAGGGTTTATATAGGGGTAGGACCCCAGGTGACAGGAGAGGGAAAGATGGAAGGGAAATTGAGCAAGCAAGATTGGTTTCGGAGTGTGTCGGGGGAGAGATTGAGGGGCCAAGAAGGTTGTCTAGTTTAAGCCGCGAAGTAGGTCACACGGAAGTCAGCTGATGGTTGATATTCGTGGAATTTTTGGACAGGAATGATGAGAGGGTGCTTATTGACCCGCCGCGGGGTATAGGGAAAGGATCTCTAAACCGCCGGAAGCAGACCAGGCGGTGAGGGTGGGGTCCTTATCAGAAACTATCTGCAAGCCTCAGGTCAAAAGAAAAGATAGAGACGGGGGAAAACTAACTAGGTCAAGGAAAAAAGAAAAAAAAGGAGAAAAAAAACAGGGAGGGAAACCACATAAACCCACACACTAAAGAAAAAGCAATGACCCGGCAACTGAAATGGCACGTGTCACCCACGGTAACATTCCTGGAACAGGCCTGTCCTGAAACTCAAAAACGAAAAGATAAAGTTAGAGTGACGTACGGGGCACAAGACCACGCGGAGTAAAAAAAAAAGGAGAAATTAAATAAATAAAATTGAATTCCAAAAGCAAAAGTTGGAGGCATGAGGGCGAGTATTAAGCTAGACGCTAAGGAATGAAGAAAAAAAAACAAAAAGAAATTAGGTGACCAGGTACAGAGAAGAGTGAACGGTCATAGTCTTTGGATGAGGTATATGCACGAAAATGCCTAATGCTGTATTCCCGGTGAATATCGCAAGGATTCTAAGTTGCCCTTAGACGCATTAATTCCAGCAGGTTCCATGGAGTTGAATTTGTGAATTAAGTAGGATTCTCGGTATTTCCTGTCCCTAGGAGACTTAAAATTTGACTGAAGTATATATAACTTAAGGTCATCAAAATTGTGGCCTGGTTGATTGAAATGCTGCGCTACAGCTATGGAGGATTTGCTAAGAGTATCTGCCCGGTGACCATTAAGCCGTAGGCTCATAGATTGGCTCGTTTTGCCTATATACTGTTTGTGGCACATTGAGCATTCCAACATATACACAATGTTGGATGAAGTGCACGTAAAACTTGAATTATTCTTCTGGACATAATTACTGGCTGTGCTTTTCACAACGCAGTCTGTTTGCAGGTGCCTACAAGTCTTGCATCTGGGGCGGGAGCAGCTGGCTATGACTGGTTGCTTTGAAGGCCCTGTTTTAGCATGCACTAAAATATCTTTTCGATTCCTGTTTCTCCGGTAGGTAACCCTTGGTGCTTCCGGGAAAGTCTTTTTAAGTCGGTCGTTACTGGCTAAAATGGGGTAGTACTTCCGCAGTATATTGTTTACGTTCGGGAGGGCGTTTAAAAATTTAGTTATTAGGGCAGGTGGCCTGGCGCTTTCGTTTTGCCGCTGTTTCTTGAGAACGTCATCCCTTTTGAGATTAGACACACGTTGGTACGCCTGATCGAGCGAGCTTTTGGGGCGGTTCCTGTTCATAAGGGTGGCCTTGAGTTCGTCTAGGTGCTCTACGTAGTCACTGTCATCACTGCATACTCTTCTAAGCCTGGTGGCTTGTCCTACAAAGATCCCTTGTTTGCAGTGTCTGGGGTGATGGCTTTTATAATCTAGGTACTGCTGCCTGTCTGTTGGCTTTCTAAAAAGCGTGGTTTTAAGTTTACCGTTGTCTAGAATGACGGTAGTATCTAGGAAGTTCACTTCTTTTTCAGATTACTGGCAGGAGAATTTAATAGTCGGATGAGAAAAATTGAGATGGGATATAAACGTTTCTAGAGTCCCGCGACTGTGTTCCCAAATCATAAAGATGTCGTCGATGTAGCGGAGGTAAACCTGAGGTTTATGCGGAAAAGAGCTTAATAGGGTAGCTTCAAGTTGCCCCATGAAAATGTTGGCATAGGTCGGTGCGAATGGAGTACCATTGCTAGTTCCAAAAACTTGCAAAAAGTAAGAAGAGTCAAATTCAAAATAGTTGAGAGTTAGAACTAGTTTTAACAAAGTTATGTACACTTCTGGTGCATGTTGGTGCGGGTTCACTGATAGAGATTTTGAAATCGCTTCAATTCCTTCGGCGAACAGAATGTTTGTAAACAATGCAGCAACGTCAAGAGTAACAAGGAGGGTTCCACTGGGTAGGCGCCCGCCCATATTTATCTCTTCTATTATGCGGAGGAAGTGGGGGGTGTCCTGAACGAATGAACGAAGAAGAGCCGGAATGTCGGATAGGTGATGATTCAGAAACAGAGATAGTGCTTCGGTTGGGGTATTGATATTCGAAACTATGGGTCTGCCAGGAATGTCGGCAGTGAACAATAATTCTACGGGGACTTTATGGACTTTTGGGAGGAGGTAAAAACGTCCTGCATGCTTATTATTCGGTTTCATGAAATGTAAGTCAGTAGTCGTTATTAATTCTCTAGATCGTAGACCTGTGAGGGTATGAAGGATTTTTAGGCTGTATTCCTGGCTGGGATCGTTATCTAAGAGCTTGTAGTGGCAAGGGTTATTGAGCTGCCTATAAGCTTCATCTTTGTATTTTCCCATCGGTAAAACAACTACACTACCACCTTTGTCGGCTGGCGTTATGACTATGTCGGTTCTGGCTGATAGGCAATTCAGGGTAACTTCTTCCGACGGAGTTAGGTTCTTGCGCTTGTTTGATCGCTTAGTTGTTGCCAAAATTTCTCTTGATACTGATTTTAAGTACAGATCCAATTCTGGGGATTGATCTACATCTGGAGTTCAAGTGCTAGGAGGGTGGAGGGTGCGTTCGTTAATGTCACGTTGGTCCTGCTTCTCCGAAAAAAACTCGCTTAGTCTCATTCTCCGAGAAAATTCAGTGAGATCTTTGTGTAACTCGTATTCATTCACACTGTTATTTGTGGGACAGAAAGTTAGACCTCGTTCTAGGATTCCTTTTTCGTCGGCCGTTAGTGTTTTGGAAATGTCAATAACGTTGCTGGGGCAGGTAGCGAGAGAGCTCGTTTTTCCTATAGGATTATTGGCTGAGGGAGGAGGTTCTATTAATGCGATCTCTGTATCGAGGGGGGCATTACATGACCTAGTACTTCATAGTCGCGGCTATTGAGAGGCTGATCTGCTACAGTACATGCTGCATTTTGCGAGGGAAGTTGGTCACGCTGAAACTTAACCGCTTGTTTATTGCTACGATCATTTTCCTTACGATTTATGAAAATATTGAGATCTAGTTTCTCCTGCTCGGTTAGTGGAAGAGCTTCAATCTGGTCGTTGAAGAGGCTGAGTTGGCTAGTACAGTGTTCTCTAAGAATTTCTAGGAGGGAAAGAGAAGCATTATTCAGAATATCTTGCCACCTGGCAGCTAGTTCAGGAGGGAGCTCACCAAGGGCACATCTAACTGTTAGGCGGAGGCCTTTGGGGATCTTTTTGCTTTGGAGATACGAGGAGTACGTTTTTAGATGAAATCTGTAGTTGGTTTGTTTGCCGGCTAGTTTTCGAGCTTTGAGGAAAGAGCGGGATTTAGGGGTTGGAGCATACGGCCTACTCGTTGGTAGTCATTTGTGTTTGTTCCGAGCAGACCTCCGGGGTGACACTTTTTTGCTTGGAGTCAGTAGTTTAGGGGGGCTGCTAGGGGTGAGGTCCACATCGATGCCTGTTTGGGTGCCTGTTTGCGTTATACTGCGTGTTGGGGTCTGCGTGAACCATGAGCGTGTTGTCTTTGGTGGGTCGGGTCGTTGTTCGCTCACGTGCTGTACAGCTGGTGTTGCGGCCACGTCCACGGTTTGTGTGCTGGTGTCACATGTGCTGTCCTTAGGTGGAAATGGCATTTCGCTACCGTTGGGGGTGTTGGGTTGGTTCTGTTGTTCTGTGCTGGCCGGAGACGGGAGGTTGATACGTGAAGTTGGGAGCGTCACCTTAAATGTGTTCCTCAGCCTGTGCTTGATGTTTTCGGCAATCAGTCGGACGCCTCGAAAGTTAGAGTGTAGTCCGTCCTTGGCCAGGTGTCCTAGGGGGTCGTGGTGAATTTTTGCGTGGTGGATGATGTCAACGTTTCCTGTCTTGTGTCCAAGGTACACGGGGAAGTCGTTAAGCTTAGCTGACCTTTGTGAGTGAGCTAGAAGTCTGTGTGTCTGGGGTATGTCTGGCTTGTGTTTGTTTTCGATCCTGGGAAGTACTGTTGTCAGGGTTATCTTTGCTTTGGGCTTGTTGGTATGAACATCGTGAACAAGAGTTTTCATGGCCTCGATTGTGCTTTCAGCGGTGTTGTTCTTTAAGTCGTTAGTGCCAAAGTGCAGAACGAAGTGAATGATGTTGCGTGGGGCGGCGTCAATCAGTTTTCTGATGTCATGGGTTGTGGCGCCGCTTTGAAAGCCGATGTATGGTGAATGTTGTCCGGAAGGGAAGTGGTCGTGAATGTACTTAAAGTGGCTATCACCGATGAGAGCTATGTGTGCCAGGGAGAGGAGAGGGGGCTTACCTTGCTGCGTCATCTTCGTACACGAAATCCAGGGAGTAGTAGAACTTTGAAGATGGGAGAGAACACAAGAGAAGAAAAACTGCGAACAAGGTAAAAGCACGATTGTGGCCTACGTTTCAGCAAAGAGAACTTGCTTTCCTCAGGGCAATCTCTCGCCTGGCAGGCAGGGTTTATATAGGGGTAGGACCGCAGGTGAAAGGAGAGGGAAAGATGGAAAGGAAATTGAGCAAGCAAGATTGGTTTCGGAGTGTGTCGGGGGAGAGATTGAGGGGCCAAGAAGGTTGTCTAGTTTAAGCCACGAAGTAGATCACACGGAAGTCAGCTGATGGTTGATATTCGTGGAATTTTTGGACAGAAAGGATGAGAGGGTGCTTATTGACCCGCCGCGGGGTATAGGGAAAGGATCTCTAAACCGCCGGAAGCAGACCAGGCGGTGAGGGTGGGGTCCTTATCAGAAACTATCTGCAAGCCTCAGGTCAAAAGAAAAGATAGAGACGGCGGAAAACTAACTAGGTCAAGGAAAAAAGAAAAAAAAGGAGAAAAAAAAAACAGGGAGGGAAACCACATAAACCCACACACTAAAGAAAAAGCAATGACCCGGCAACTGAAATGGCACGTGTCACCCACGGCAACATTCCTGGAACAGGCCTGTCCTGAAACTCAAAAACGAAAAGATAAAGTTAGAGTGACGTATGGGGCACAAGACCACGCGGAGTAAAAAAAAGGAGAAATTAAATAAATAAAATTGAATTCCAAAAGCAAAAGTTGGAGGCATGAGGGCGAGTGTTAAGCTAGACGCTAAGGAATGAAGAAAAAAAAAGAAAAAGAAATTAGGTGACCAGGTACAGAGCAGAGTGAACGGTCATAGTCTTTGGATGAAGTATATGCACGAAAATGCCTAATGCTGTATTCCCGGTGAATATCGCAAGGATTCCAAGTTTTCCAAGTTGCCCTTAGACGCATTAATTCCAGCAGGTTATATATATATATATATATATATATATATATATATATATATAAATATATATATATATATATATATATATATATATATATATATATATATATATATATATATATATATATATATATATATATATATATATATATATATATATATATATATATATATATATATATATATATATATATATATAAGCAAAAAGGTGTCACCCCAGAGGTCTGCTCGAAACAAGCACAAATGACTTGACTACCACCGAGTAGACCGGATGCTCCAACCCCTAAATCCCGCTCTTTCATCAAAGCTCGAAAACCAGGCGGCAAACAAACCACCTACAGATTTCATCTGAAAACGTACTCCTCGTATCTCCAAAGCATAAAGATCCCATAAAACCTCCACCTAAAAGTTAGTTGTTCACTTGGTGGGCTCCCTACTGAAGTAGCTGCCAGGTGGCAAGGTATTCAAAATAATGCTTCGCTTGCCTCAAAGAAATTCTTAGAGACCACTGTACTAGCCAACTCAGCCTCTTCAACGACCAGATTGAATCTCTTTCGCTAACTGAGCAGAAGAGAATAGATCTTAATATTTTTATAAGCGGTTAAATTTCCATGTGACTAGCTTCCCTCCCGAATTACAGCCTGCACTGTAGAGAATCAGCCTCTCAATAGCCCGGACTATGGAGTATTAGGTCATGCAATGTTTCCTCTCGATACAGAGATTGCTTTAGTAGAACTTCATCCCCCAGCCAATATTCCTATAGAAACAATGAGCTCCCTCGCCACCGGCACCAGCCACGTCATTGACATTTCCAAAACACTAACGGCCGAAGAAAAAGGTAACCTAGAACGAGGTCTAACTTTCTGTCCCACAAATAACCGTGTGAATGAATACGAGTTACATAAAGATCTCACTGAATATTCTCGGAGAATGAGACTATCCGAGTTTTTTTCGGAAAAGCAGGACCAACCTGACATTAACGAATGCACCCGCCACCTTCCTAGCACTTGCACTCCAGATGTAGATCAATCTCCAGAATTAGATATGTACTTAAAATCAGTATCAAGAGAAATATTTGCTACAACCAAGTGATCAAACAGCCGCAAGAACCTAGCTCCGTCGGAAGAAGTTACCCTGAATAGCCTATCAGCCAGAACCGACATATTTATAAAGCCAGCAAACAAAGGTGGTAACGTAGTTGTTTTACTTAAGGGAAAATACAAAGATGAAGCTTATAGGCAGCTCAATAACCCTTGCCACTACAAGCCCTTAGATAAGGATCCGAGCCAGGAATACAGTCTAAAAATTCTTCAGAGCCGCACAGATCTGCGATCAAGAGAATTAATAACGACCACTGACTGAATTTCATGAAACCGAATAATAAGCATGCAGGCCGTTTTTACCTGCTCCCAAAAATCCACAAAGTCCCTGTAGAATTATTGTTCACTGCCGACATTTCTGGCAGACCCATAGTTTCGAATAACAATACCCCAACAGAAGCATTATCTCTGTTTCTGAATCATTACCTATCTGACTTTCCGACTCTTCTTCCTTCATTCGTTCAGGACACCCCCCACGTCTTCCGCATGATAAAAGAGACAAATAAGGTTGGGTGCCTACCCAGTGGAACCCTCCTTGTTACTCTTACCGCTGCCCCATTTATACAAACATTCCTTTCGTCGAAGGAATTGAAGCTATTTCAAAATCTCTATCAGTGAACCCGCACCAACATGCACCAGAAGTGTACATAACTTTGTTAAAACTAGTTCTAACTCTCAATTATTTTGAATTTGACTCTTCTTACTTTTTGCAACTTTTTGGAACTAGCATGGGTACTCCATTCGCACCGACCTATGCCAACATTTTCATGGGGCAACTTGAAGCTACCCTATTAAGCTCTTTTCCGCATAAACCTCTGGTTTACCTCCGCTACATCGACGACATCTTTATGATTTGGGAACACGGTCGCGCGACTCTAGAAACGTTTATATCCCATCTCAATTCTTCGCATCCGACTATTAAATTCTCCTGCCAGTATTCTGAAAAAGAAGTGAACTTCCTAGAAGGCCCTGAGAAAAGCAAGTTCTCTTTGCTGAAACGTAGGCCACAATCGTGCATTTACCTTGTTCGAAGTTTTTCTTCTCTTGTGTTCTCTACCATCTTCAAAGTTCTACTGCTCCCTATATATATATATATATATATATATATATATATATATATATATATATATATATATATATATATATATATATATATATATATATATATATATATATATATTGTTTGTTTGTTTTCACGGGAAAAAGAAGACCCAGCTGGGCGGGCTACCTCATAGCCGACATCGTGTAAATAGTGTAAATACATCACTCGCATCTTCCACATGGTTTATTTCCTGTGTACTACCGCCACGTAACATGTTTTGGTGAAGGTTGCGGAGATCATCCCCATCCCGGCTCCAGTTTCGCTTCGTCTCAGCAGCTGAACATCGCTCATGGGTATTGGATCGCGTCGGCCCGCCAGAGCCCCGGTGAGCCAAGGACGCACCATTCCCCTGCCCCGTGTCCCCTGCCTGTGACTTACCAAGACCAAACGACGTGACCAGACGCGATCTGAACAGAAGACGACAAAGTTCCCCTGCCCTGAACTCCGGCGCGCCTCCAAGGCCTTTGGACGTTGCTTCACTGCGCCGGCGGACATTGCTGTTTTGGGGCGAGTGCTCACCACGACGAATCGTCCTTATCCGTGGCGGCGAGGACTCCCTTTTTCTTCTCATCTCGCATCGTCCCCGCATCTGCACATGTACTAAGGCCTCGACCGGGACGGTCGCTTTCGACGAGGGGGATGTGTCACGGGAAGAAGACGAGAGCTATCGGCCCAAGCTCTAAGAAGAATAAGAAGACCCAGCTGGGCGGGCTAATTCATAGCCGACATCGTGTAAATAGTGTAAATACATCACTCGCATCTTCCAGGGTTTATTTCTTGTGTACTACCGCCACGTAACAATATATATATATATATATATATATATATATATATATATATATATATATATATATATATATATATATATATATATATATATATATATATATATATTAATATATATAGTATAAGTAAGGAGTCGGATACACAGCAAGAACAATAACAAACAAGGTTTACGTACGTAGCGGCACCGGGACTTGCCTTCACCAGAGTAAAGTTACATGATTTTGCTGTCGCAAACATTTGGAACACATTTCTTATATAGGTTTGCAGAAAACTGTGAGAAGGAGCGGAAATGTTTCGGAAATGGAGGGTATGCATACAGTCGGGCTACGCCTATGTTACAACAACGAAAAAAAGGGGGGGGGGTAGCGAGAGAGAGAAAGGGGTCGTGTTAACAAAGCAGCGTTCAAGGTTGCACCATGACTTGTCAACGTATGCCGCGTGGGCTGCAAGTTGAGACAATGCCGAAAACTGCACAACGCGGTTTCAAAAGAAAGGGAAGCGTATACAGTAAGGTATTCAGTGGCTGGGGAGACTGGTTGGGGCAGAAGCGAAGATGGGTGTGCCCCCCGCGGATGAAGAGAATAGATACGGGGCACAAAAGAGCATTTCACAGAAGCTAGCAACTGAACAGGAAATAGGTAGGGTCAGAAAAGGTTAAACATGAATAGATCACAAAGACTTAAACATTCTTAAGTGGTGGTGGGAACGAGTCCTCCTTCCCTAGGACAAATGGCATTGTTCAGCTGCATTAGGCTAATAAAGCTGCTGTATTCGAAGAGTTTCGGCGAATTCTGATTGGAAACTCATGGGTACGAATAATGGACATGGCTATAAAACTTATGAAGCCACAAATTTTAATCGAGGGATAAGCATGTTACTGTTCCGTAACTTTCATTAATCTCAAGTGTGGCTAACCCAAACTTATAAATGAGATAAGACTCCCGAACCTCGCAGTCGTGGTGCGTTTTGAAGGCGGATTCTAAAATCGTTCCACTAAGATGTTCAAATGCATGCCCGGGACTGTTCACATGTCTTGACAGGGGCCAATAAGGGCTGCTTTTTGCATGAGAGCGGTGATTATTGAACCGTATTCGGAAGGGCGTTTCAGTTTGGCCGATATATTCTTTCCTACAAACAGTGCACTCAAGCAGATATACGACATTAGCGGAGTCACAATTAAAGTTACATTAATATTTACGGGCGCTTAGTGAGTTTTATCTTTATCAAGATTTATATATATATATATAGATGTATATATATATAAATATATATTTTATATATATATATATATACATATATATATATATATATATATATATATATATATATATATATATATATATATATATATATATATATATATATATATATATATATATATATATATATATATATATATATATATATATTTGTATATATATATATATACGAATCGGAATGGGAAATGAGGGGCTCATTGCAAATAAGGCAGAAGTGAGGGTTGGCAGTCAAGAAAACTTCGGAAAGCAAAGGGGAGTTGGCGGTAGGTTTTTGAAATATACAAAGAATTTGGAAAGAAAGAAAGGAAGTGGACAAAAAATGCCCGCCAGGTGTTATCCGAACCCACGACCTTAAGAATACCGGTTGGTGCGATATCCACTACGCTACCGGCGAGGCGATTTTCCCCTCCACTTTCTGGGTTATTTATGTTAAGGTATTTTTGCTTCCTGTGCTTGGCGGTGGTAGCCAGCGCCACTCGGACTACTCGGCGTGAAGGGGACCTTCTTTTTAACCCCGGGGCCGTGACTCGAGTGTCTACGACATGTCAAGAGTGGTCGACCAGCGTTGAACCCTTTTAAGCTTCCTATGGCACCAAGACTGGCAGAACAGAGGCCCTCGCTATGCATGTAGCGAATCAGAATGGTAAATGAGGGGCTCGTTGAAAATAAGACAGAAATAAGGGTTGGCAGTCAAAGAAAACCTCTGCAAGCAAAGCGGAGGATGTGGTAGGTTATCTAAAAAGATAAACAATTTGGAAAGAAAGAGGGAAAGTGGAGAAAAATGCCCACCAGGTGGGATCCGAAGCCACGACCTCCAGAATACCGGTCTGGTGCGATAACCACTATGCTACAGGCGGGGCGATTTTTCCCTCCACTTTCTGGGTTATTTATGTTTAGGTATTTTTGTTTTCTGTGCTTGGGGGTGGTAGCGAGCGCCACTCGGACTACTCGGGGTGAAGGGGAACGAGCCCCTCATTTCCGATTCTGATTGGCTACAAGCATAGCGAGGGCCTCTGTTCTGGCAGTCTTGGTGCCATAGGAAGCTAAAGAAGGTTTAACGCTGGTCGACCACTCTTGACATATTGTAGACACTGGAGTCACGGCCGGGGGGTTAAAGAGTGCCCAATCTGGGCGCGTGTTTTCTTTTCTTTCTTTCTCACGTAATTAATAAAACAAAATATAATGTAACGTCACTAACGGTCTTTGGCGTTGTAGACTTCCGGCATTTCTTTCTGCATTTCCTAACGAACCCCTCATTTCCAAACCCTATTTATATATATATATATATAAACATATATATATATATATATATATATATATATATATATATATATATATATATATATATATATATATATATATATATATATATATATATATATATATATATATATATATATATATATATATATATATATATATATATTTATATATATATATAGATAGATATATATATATAAATATATATATATGTATCTATGTAAATATTTACATATATATATACAGTCAAACGCCGCTACAACGAACGCTTCTACTACGAAATGGCCTGTACAACGAACCATGCCATATGGCCTGGCCAGATTCCGGTGTTTCCTATGTATTGTGAACGCCACTACAGCGAATACCACTACAGCGAATTTGCCTGTTTAACGAAGAAAATCATGCGTTCCCAATCGCTGAATTGTTGTTTGTTAACGAATACGGCTAGCCGCACACGTTGTAGCGCGCAGCAGCGAACCGAATCCGAGCAACCGGGCTGCTCGGGGCTGCGTCGCCGCGGCCCGCTGCTGCCGCTGATGGCACTGGCTAATGCAAACGGCCAGACCAAGGTCACCCAGGGCTATCTTTTAAAGAACTACAAAAATAAAAAAGGGCGATAATGCCGCTCCACTGCTGCTCAGGAATGTAGCCAGCGGGAGGAGGGAGTTCGACCCCCCCCCCCCTTCCCCGTCCTTCCGAAATATTTTCCAGGCAGCGCGCATAAGCGAGGGCTAGTGTTTCCTCCCACAAAACTCCTCCCCGGGAAGCCCATATGATTTCTTTTACGCCGCCAGAGAGGGGACGGTTCGCTTAATTGCGCCTTTGGCCCTCGGGGCGAAGAACACAATCACTGGGGGGCGCAAACGCCTGCACAGAATGGCGGCGTGGCCCGACTGCGGTTACTGCTGAACCAGCTGTAGTACCTTCGGCCTTTCTTGTGTCGACAGGCGCCGAATAGACAAAATAGTAGCGCGGAAGACATCGACAAACAATTTCTATGTCGCCTCTTAAATTCCAGGTTGGGTGGCCTTCCTTTTTTTAGCTCCCTTCACTGTTTTCCTGCCAGCGGAAAAGCAGTCTGGACCGAGTTTCGCCGTCGCAGCAGGGTCTCCAGTGTAAAAAATTCCCCGCATTTCCCCGAGGGGAAGAATGTGAAAGTGCGAATGCACGAGTTGAATTTGCGCGGTTCGGTAATGTTCGCGAAAGAGAGATCACACACACGCATACACAACTACCAAGAAAGAAAGATGCATTTATTCACAGACACCTATTTGTGTTGTCGTTGTACTTGATTGCTAGAGCGGATCTCAGCTTTGAAATTTCGTGTCAGTACTCCTTTAAGCGGGTGCATTAGCCCTTCTCACGCCCGATTCCTGGCCAATCCCCCACGTGTATGTGCCATGTCAGCGGCCAGGCAGCGCGCGCCCATCTCCCCCCGTTGCCAAGGAAGACGAGGAGATTCCTGGCCAATCCCCCACGTGGGAATGCTATGCGGACATCGCCGGTGGACGCAGGTTCAGGGTGGCTTAAGAAGTGCATTGCACTTAATAAATAACATGAGAAATGGCACAAAACAGGCGCGGTACGTCGGCATGGTCCCAAGTCCTGACTGGCTGTTCTGCTGTTCCCGGAGCACTTTTACTTTTTAGCTAGAAGAAAGAAGGAAAAGGGCGATCGGTGTGCAAATTTGGGATGAAGCGTGTATTTGAGTTTTTTTTAGAATAACAGGGCGGTGGCGAGAAGGAAGGGACAAAGGACAATAACGATTTGGAGGAGAGTTTTCGGGCTTGTCTGGGGAGGCGGCAGAATAAAAACGGCGTAAGAAGAGTCAGCTAAGTGTGCGCTTGCGCGCACTACCTGACTGCGGAGAGAAGCGATTGTGTTCCTGACCTGATCTGTAGCGTGGTTGTTCGATTGCGCCGTGTTCGTGTTGCAACGTCTTGGAATCGCGATGAGTGCAGGTGAAGGGGCAGGGACTAAAAAGCGACGACAATTCAGCCTCGATGAGAAGATGAAGATCATCAGTGCCGTGTAGAGCGGCCAGAAAAAAAGGACGTAGCCGAGGAGTACGGTATCAGCGCATCGACCTTGTCGACGTTCCTTAAGTACAAAGAAATGTATGTTTGTAGTTCTGCACTGGGTATTTATTAATTTATGTTACATTTCACTTTAATTCCTTCTTTTCCTTTTTGCTTCATCGTGTTTTCTAATACTGAGTGAATGTACTTATGCCTGCTCTTGTTTCTTGTGGCATAGGGTGTTTAGAAATTTCACCTAGATGCGCGGTTTAGTGTTTTCTATCTCGTGAAAATTTCTTAGTGTTCTTTTGAATATTACTATAGTTTTACATGTATAATATTGCGTTTCCTGTTATTCTATTTGTCCTTTTTTCTCCCCCTTCGAGTCCGCCCTATATATACTACTTATTTTGTATTGCTATATTGTAAATATTTTTTTATAATTTATATTACTACTCTGCAACGCATATAGCTCTATAATATGCCACTGTATAATATGATTCTAGCGGCTTTCACTGTGTTTTATTCTTCTATGTAATATTTAACCGAGGGTCCTGGTGCAGTCTCGACTATGGGACCCTCGTCTGTATAATTCTGCTTTGTAACCTTCATCTTCTTGTAAGATTGAATAAACTTCTTCTTATATATGCTTATCTGCTTTATAGAGTGTCAATTTAGTGCGCGACGCATATAACGAAGTGACGTGTATAACGAACAATTACCGCGGTCCCGCACGCTTCGTTATACAAGCGCTCGACTGTATATATCTATGTAAATATTTATATATATATATATATATTTATATATATATATATATATATATATATATATATATATTTATATATATATATATATATATATATATATATATATATATATATATATATATATATATATATATTTAATCAGGAAACACCTATCAATGCCCCATAGTGCAATAACCCGTCACCGAGGACAGCGAAGAGGATGCGGCTGGCCCGAGCGATCATGGCCGCTTGTAAAAAGATCTCATCGCTCGGCGGCAACATCTTGTAAATACATCACTTCATCGTCACACATAGTTCGCCTCATTATTGTCCTGCCGCCACGTAAGACTTTGGTGGACCGTGCGGGGTACAGTCCCATCCCGGCCACGAGCTTCACCCCTACTCGCCTCATGAGGTTGTCTAATCCTGGCTCTTGGAAACCGTCGGCCCGGCCCAGCCCCGGTAAGCCAGGGATGCGACATTCCCCAGCCCCATGTCCCCTGCCCATGCCCCGCCGAGAGCAGACGAACTGACCAGCCACGACCAGACGTATAGCCGACGACGACCTCCGCCCAGATCTCCTTCGCCTTTCCGAAAGCTTTGGACGCTGCCTGGTGGGGTCGCCGGTGGTCACAGGTGTTCTGGGGCCGGTGCTCATTGCGACCATTATCATCATCAGTAGCCGCAAGGGCTTCATTGTACATGTTCTCATCGCTTTGCTCATCCATGTTGCCACCCTGTCTTTGCCCTGGCCTCGAGCGGGACGGTCGTCTTCCGCCGGGGGGGGGCTGATGTCACGGAACACCTATCAATGCCCCATAGCGCCATAACCCGTCACTGAAGATGTCCAAGATGATGCGGCTGGCCTGAGCGATCATGGCCGCTTGTAAATAGATCTCATCGCTCTGCGGCAACATCTTGTAAATACATGATTTCCTCGTCGCCCTAGGTTCGCCTCATCATTGTCCTGCCATCAAGTAACATTTCGTAACAACATATATATATATATATATATATATATATATATATATATATGTAGCGAATCAGAATAGGAAATGAGGGGCTCGTTGAAAATAACACAGAAATAAGGGTTGGCAGTCGAGAAAACCTCGGAAAGCAAAGGGGAGGATGTGGTAGATCATTGAAACAGATTAAGAATTTGGAAAGAAAGAAAGAAAGTGAAGAAAAAATGCCCGCCATGTGGGATCCGAACCCACGACCTCCAGAATACCGGTCTGGTGCGATAACCACTACGCTACCGGCGGGGCGATTTTCCCATTCACTTTCTGGGGTATTTATGTTAGGTATGTTTGTTTCCTGTGCTTGGGGGTGGTAGCCAGCGCCATTCGGACTAATCGGGGAGAAGGGGACCTTCTTTTTAACCCCCGGGTCGTGACTCGAGTGTCTACGACATGTCCAGAGTGGTCGACCAGCTTTGAACCCTCTTAAGCTCCCTTTGGCAACAAGACTGCCAGAACAGAGGCCCTCGCTATGCATGTAGCGAATCAGAATAGGAAATGAGGGGCTCGTTGAAAATAACACAGAAATAAGGGTTGGCAGTCGAGAAAACCTCGGAAAGCAAAGGGGAGGATGTGGTAGATCATTGAAACAGATTAAGAATTTGGAAAGAAAGAAAGGAAGTGAAGAAAAAATGCCCGCCAGGTGGGATCCGAACCCACGACCTCCAGAATACCGGTCTGGTGCGATAACCACTACGCTACCGGCGGGGCGATTTTCCCATTCACTTTCTGGGGTATTTATGTTAGGTATGTTTGTTTCCTGTGCTTGGGGGTGGTAGCCAGCGCCATTCGGACTAATCGGGGAGAAGGGGACCTTCTTTTTAACCCCCGGGTCGTGACTCGAGTGTCTACGACATGTCCAGAGTGGTCGACCAGCTTTGAACCCTCTTAAGCTCCCTTTGGCAACAAGACTGCCAGAACAGAGGCCCTCGCTATGCATGTAGCGAATCAGAATAGGAAATGAGGGGCTCGTTGAAAATAACACAGAAATAAGGGTTGGCAGTCGAGAAAACCTCGGAAAGCAAAGGGGAGGGTGTGGTAGATCATTGAAACAGATTAAGAATTTGGAAAGAAAGAAAGAAAGTGAAGAAAAAATGCCCGCCAGGTGGGATCCGAACCCACGACCTCCAGAATACCGGTCTGGTGCGATAACCACTACGCTACCGGCGGGGCGATTTTCCCATTCACTTTCTGGGGTATTTATGTTAGGTATGTTTGTTTCCTGTGCTTGGGGGTGGTAGCCAGCGCCATTCGGACTAATCGGGGAGAAGGGGACCTTCTTTTTAACCCCCGGGTCGTGACTCGAGTGTCTACGACATGTCCAGAGTGGTCGACCAGCTTTGAACCCTCTTAAGCTCCCTTTGGCAACAAGACTGCCAGAACAGAGGCCCTCGCTATGCATGTAGCGAATCAGAATAGGAAATGAGGGGCTCGTTGAAAATAACACAGAAATAAGGGTTGGCAGTCGAGAAAACCTCGGAAAGCAAAGGGGAGGATGTGGTAGATCATTGAAACAGATTAAGAATTTGGAAAGAAAGAAAGAAAGTGAAGAAAAAATGCCCGCCAGGTGGGATCCGAACCCACGACCTCCAGAATACCAGTCTGGTGCGATAACCACTACGCTACCGGCGGGGCGATTTTCCCATTCACTTTCTGGGGTATTTATGTTAGGTATGTTTGTTTCCTGTGCTTGGGGGTGGTAGCCAGCGCCATTCGGACTAATCGGGGAGAAGGGGACCTTCTTTTTAACCCCCGGGTCGTGACTCGAGTGTCTACGACATGTCCAGAGTGGTCGACCAGCTTTGAACCCTCTTAAGCTCCCTTTGGCAACAAGACTGCCAGAACAGAGGCCCTCGCTATGCATGTAGCGAATCAGAATAGGAAATGAGGGGCTCGTTGAAAATAACACAGAAATAAGGGTTGGCAGTCGAGAAAACCTAGGAAAGCAAAGGGGAGGATGTGGTAGATCATTGAAACAGATTAAGAATTTGGAAAGAAAGAAAGAAAGTGAAGAAAAAATGCCCGCCAGGTGGGATCCGAACCCACGACCTCCAGAATACCGGTCTGGTGCGATAACCACTACGCTACCGGCGGGGCGATTTTCCCATTCACTTTCTGGGGTATTTATGTTAGGTATGTTTGTTTCCTGTGCTTGTTTCATATATATATATATATATATATATATATATATATATATACACATACGCATAAGGCAAGTATAGACCGAGACACACGAGAAAGCCAATAAAAAAATAAATGTTTACGGACGTTTCAGGAAGAGGACTTCTCTCTTCAGAGTACTCTGAAGAAAGGAACTCCTCTTCCTGAAACATCAGTAAACTTTTATTTTTATCATTCATGTCTTTCTCGTTTGGCTCTGCCTCTACTTACCTTATTTTTCGGCGCACTGTGAGAGTTCTTGTTTCAACACTATGTTTATATCTATATAAATATATATATATATATATGTATATATATATATGTAAGAAAAGAAATCTTTGAACAAGGTAAAAGCACGATTCTTGCCACAATCGTGCTTTTATCTTGTTTAAAAGTTTTTTTTCTTGAGTTCTTTACCATCTTAAAAAGTTCATATATATATAGTTATATGTATATATATAATATATATATATTTATTTATTGGAAGATGGGTTTATTTCCGAAGGAAATGCAGCAGGATGCTCAGCAAAGGTAGTCCAAAGCAAACAAGGCGATTAGCTGTCTCTCTCGCGCTTTTGTCGCGGTCCACGCTAATTTGTTTTGCCACGTTCACTGGTTCGTCATCTTCTCGTTATTCTACATGGCCAATCTCCTTGAAAGGGCAAGAGACACTTAACATACAACTGTTCACCGATGTTACCACGAACAGAACTATGGACGGATGGCTGCTCTGGCGGCTTCGGTGTACTTGTGCCGCTTATCCACGACTATATAAATATACATATAAATAATATATATATATATATATATATATATATATATATAGCGAATCAGAATAGGAAATGAGGGGCTCGTTGAAAATAACACAGAAATAAGGGTTGGCAGTCGAGAAAACCTCGGAAAGCAAAGGGGAGGATGTGGTAGATCATTGAAACAGATTAAGAATTTGGAAAGAAAGAAAGAAAGTGAAGAAAAAATGCCCGCCAGGTGGGATCCGAACCCACGACCTCCAGAATACCGGTCTGGTGCGATATATATATATATATATATATATATATATATATATATATATATATATATATATATATATATATATATATATATATATTGCACCAATTTCTACTTTCTCAATTTGTATGACGCTATGGTAGTGCTCGCTTCAAGGACACATGGAAGATGCCTCCTACTTTCGTGTCTAATCTACCTTGCACTCTGTGTGATTCTCACGACCATTATCATCACCGTATCGTAGCTCATCTGTTTCTCATACCCACCCACATCATCATTCTTCGGACTGGTAATCTCGGTTGCCTCTCAGAATAAACGCGCCGTATCGACAGACTCTGCGACGTGTCTTCTAGGTGACGGCTGCCTTTGACGTCTCCCTCAAGTGACGTCTCCCTCAAGAGGAGCACCTCAGTCCTGTCATCTGTCTTTCCCAGTCGCACAGCTGGAACTCCGTTCCGGTAGGCGCTCCCCTCCGAGGATGCAGCACGAGAGTGCGAACCGCCACTGCCCCCCCTCCGGAGCGTCAGCTGCCGTGCCTGCTGCGTTTACCATCGCTAGCCACCAACCAAGTCCGCCAGATTTTGCTGGCCTTTGACGTGAGGATGTCGACGAGTGGCTGGATAGTTATTATTGGGTCAGCAACTTTAATCGGTGGGTTGAGGCATTCAAACTCGGAATTGTTTTCTTCTCTCTGCACAAGGCGGCCAAGACGTGGTTCCGTAACAACGAACGCACTATCACAGACTGGACTGGCTTTACTCAGTAGCTACGAAAAATTTTTTGGCACGCCGTCCATTTGCGCTGACGTAGCCAGACAAAATCTTGCCTCTCGAATTCAACGCCCTGATGAGACATCCTCGTACATTGTGGATGTCGTCACTCTTTGTCGCCTTGTGGATGAAACCATGCCAGACGCTGACCAGGTGCGTCATATATTGAAACGTATCTCTCCGTTTGCCTTTAATGCTCTGTCTTTAGAAAATCCTGTAAGAGTTAGCGATGTCCGCAAGACTTGTCAACGGCTGGACCGACTCAATCTATTCGCCTTCACCAGGAGGCTTGGGCCCTCCTCAATATGGGGACTCGAATCTGAGCAGTCTCATTCGCACGATCATTCACGAGGAACTGCAGCACTACGACTCCCCTTGCTCGTCGCGTGGCCATTGTCACACCAATACGACTGAGCTCCGAGATATTGTCAGTTAGGAGCTAACATCCATGACGGGGTATTTACCCGCACGTCCTCCTCTTGCCACCATCTGCACGCAGTCCTACTCGCCCACGACCCCTCCCCTGGCCACCGTCTACGCACTGTCCCGCTCTGCGATTGCGGCCAAACCGCCCTTGCAGGCTGAGCGACCGTCACGGCAGGCCAATGTGCCACCGATTGCAGCAGCACCTGTTTCCCCGCATGATTACACCTCCATGCGACCACGCCGTCAACGGTTTCCTGGAGATGGCCCAGTGTGCTACTATTGTGGAATCAGGGGCCACATTTCTCGTTTCTGTCGTCGACGTCAGCAAGACGAGCGGAGAGGCTACGCCCTATTCGAACGTGACTATTCCCGGTTCTCCTACGGCTATTGGCGTACCGAACACGTTTCTCCTCCGCGTCACCCTTCTTCGCCTCTAGTGCCACTCCACCCTCCGAGTCATCGTGCTGCATGCCGCCGCTACCCTTGACCGTACCGTCGTTCCTCGTCGCCCCTCCATTCTGCCACGCATGCTACTAACACCCACCAGTAAAACTAGCTTTTGCAGTTTTTCGAGGGAAATCTGCAGTAGTGGGAACAACGACAACTCCTCAAGAAAGGCCCTCGAACACTGCAAGAGTTGAAGTAAAACGTGTAAAGGTTGATGCACTTATTGACACAGGAGCCAGTATTTCAGTGATTGATGGTTATTTTTGTTCAGAGCTACGCAAAGTGAAAACCCCATACACTGGCGCCTCATGTAATGCGAATCAAGGTGCAATCAAACCTACTGTGCCTGTTTTTCTAGATGTAATTCGGCACCACATACAGTGTGAGGTTTTGCCGCAATACGCCAATCATCTCATTTTAGGGTGGGAGTTCCTCTCATCTGCATCCGCCGTAATCTCCTGTCCCCACCCCGACATCGAACTGACGGAAACAGACGATTCAAGTGTTCCTGACGCGCCACAGGGCTTAGTTGCCAGCGCGGAGTACCTCCTCGACCCTGCAACGAGAAAGTCATATCCACTAGTTCTGATCAATTTTGTGATCGTGACGCCCTCATCGTTCCCACTCCTCGCTTTCTTTCGAAAGGTTTGGTGATCGGTACGAGTCTCGTGCGCTTTTTACACGGAGCTGCTGACATAATCGCCGTTAACACCAATCGTGAGCCCATGCTCCTAAGCGCACTACAATTGCTAGTGTTGCTGACTCGGAGGCCACCTGTATTTTCCCGCTCTGTGCAGTGTCATCTCCTGCTCATCTCAATTCCGGCTCACTTGGCGGTGATCTAACCGCTACGATGGGTTCTGACCTCTCTCCGGCTGACACCGAATCGTTAGATGCGGTTCCGGCCAAACACAAATCTCTATTTGACGCTAACTGCACCACACTCGGTCAGACGTAGGTGGCAACGCATCGCATCAAAACCGATGGGTATCGCATTATTCACCGCCGTCCTTACCGTGTGTCCTCCTCAGAAAGGAAAGTTATCAGCGACAACGTCAGCTATATAGCTGACAGGTTTATTATATAGAGCAGATGGAGTGGAGAGGAGGACATGGGAGAGGAGACGCGCATGCACGCGTATCGCGCAGCTGGCGTGTTGCCGTTATCTTGAGTGATCTGGTGTTTAGTAGCGCCAGAGGGAATTCCACGTCCGGGTCCACACCGGTGGCAAAGGCACGCAAGTACTGTTGTGCTGCGGTGCGTAGGCGGTGGTGCTCGAGGCCCCGAAACTCGTCCATCATGTTCTTGGCGATGTTCTCGTCTCTATGGTAGAATCGGTATTCTCCGTCAGCGTTGGTGAGGTAAAGGTTGTTGACGTTGGTGCACCGGCTGAGAGCAACGTCCCCAGGCAGCACAAGACTGTTCGGTCTAAAACAGGCCGGTGTTTTTGGCCGGTGATGTTCTGTCCGGCCGTTTTACGGCAACCATGTTCGGCCCATGTCCATATGTGGGCCTTTTGGACGTATACGGCCGTACTCCCATGGCTGTCCAACGGCCAGTGTCCGTCGGCCAGTCTACCGGCTTACGGTCATCCGGCCAGATTCCAGCCGTAGGGCTCCGGCCATTCGAAAGCCACCGTGTACGGCCGAAGTACGGCCACCGGAGGACAGCCGAGATGCGGTCGTCGGACTCCACCCTGACTAAAGCTACCGGAAATACGGCCGTGCTACGGGCATTGGAGTTCAGCCACAGTACGTTAACTCTACTTAGGCGGTCACTGCATGTCGCGCAAGCAGATGACTCATTCGCGCAGTGCAGAAGCAGCACAAACCCAGCATTTTGGGTCCAATGCTGCCACATCAAAGTGAGCTCGCGCGCAACCACCAGCCGTCAAGCTTTCAGCGCAGCCTTGCTTAATTACCAGCCTCAGTTGACAGAAAAATTCATTTATTAAACCGTGCTCACAAATTGTCGTTCCTTTAATTGCTGTGCCTCTTTTACTGCCGAACACAGAAAATATTCAGTTCTTTGTAGAGCATGAATAGATGAATTGTCCAGGTCCTGATATCCTCTGTGGGGCGGCTTACCTGTAATAAACCGGGAAAGAGGAGGGGGGGGGGGGGGCGGCGGAGGGCGCATACTTTTGTGCGTTGAATTTCAGACAGATAAATTGGGCCGCTTTTAGCCAATTTCTTTTACGGCAATATTCCGGAACACTTTCATGCTATGAATACATAAACTCTTTTTATAACAGTTGCTTGACCAATTTTGATGTATATAAAACCGGCGTGAATGCCTTTAAGAAGCGTTTTGGTTCTCAACAAAACACTCAGGAGCATTTAATATAACTCCTTCACAAAGAAGTATCTCCAGTTTTGACCCATTTTTCTTGCAAGGACATTTTCTACTCGATCAACTTTTCCGATCCTAAGAAGTAGCGAACAGGTACTTTCATTTTCAATCTATTTTAATGTTGTTTTCATGAGTATACGTCGACACCACTTATTAGTCCAAAAGAACTTAATTTTCTTCTAATGTCATACTACGTTCAAAAAATTCTAGATGCGTTGCGAATGACGCCCTGTTTCAGGTGGCTGCAGTTGTATCCCTCTGTGTTCACGCAAGAAAAGGCGTAAAATTAGAGTTACGTAATTTGTTTCAAACCAATAACATGGCAATGGTGGCATGCATACAGAAAACCTTGCATGCTGCACCGAATAGGGCAATAATTATTTTATTTGTCAAGGTTGAATGCGCAGGGTTCTCAACCCGTCGGAGGCAAACTTGCGCCTCTGGAAGTTTATTTATTTATTTATTTGTCTGTTTGTTTGTTTGTTTTTATTCATTCATTTATTCACGGTTTTATTTATTTATTTATTTGATGCCTGCTTGCCTTTGCATGCATTACAGAAGGGAGATACATAACACTAAGCATTAAATATGGGACAAAATAACCAAATAATTCTACAAAGCGCGCTGCAAATCGTCAATATAAACAGTAATGGTATCATACGTGGAAGATAATTACACTGCAGTATTGATGTAAAATAAAATGAATCGCGCAAGGCGTCACCTTTAAAGGGATGTTAATAATTTGCTGAAAGGGGCACTGACACAAAATTTTGAAGGCGAGAGAACTTCGGAGATAGATTGGTGAGAACACGTATACATCATCTGCAAAATATCAGCGGCGAATACAACCTAGAACATATTTAAAATCAATTTTAAAGTGTGCGAAACGCAACCGAGCAGCAAGCAGAGGACCACGCGCAAGCGACATCCCGAGGATATCGTGTAAATAAACAACATCCCAACACGTCACGAGTATGTGTTCGCTGCTTCCGCTCTGCCGGCGTTTTTCGCCGGCTCGCCCGGCTCGCCGCTCCAATCGGAGGGCCGGAGGGCGGAGCTTCTGCTCTCGAGAACGAACGACCCGATCGTTGGCGGCGGAGGCGCCGTGATTTCGTCAGCTCATGGGGCAGCTGGCCGCGACCAAAGTTCTACAGCGATTCCAGGCACTCTGTTTCTATTACTGTTTATTACCATTGGATGCGAAAACGCGCCGGAGGCACGAAAAGCCCACTGAGCTAGCCGCACGGTCGCTGTGCAGGCTGCGGCCACGGCCGCGAAGTGGCCCAGGCCGGCGCAGGTAGCTCGAGTGATAGCTTGTTACCGCTGCACGAAATTGTCCCCAAGTCCCGACCATGGTGGCTTACATGAGAAAGGAGTTAAGGATGCGATGGAGGGTTGCATTAAAAATTGTCATCTGCACCACTTACGAGAGCGGCGCTCGAATATCCGCCGCAGTGCTAAGCCGAACACATCTGTAGGCGGACCTGTAGGCAGACAGGCTGGCTGCTCCCAGCGCGCTTCTTGCCACCCACCGTCTCGCACTGGCACTCGCAGCGCCTGCGTCACATCCACGGTGGCTTTTTAATTAAGCGCCTCACGAGATCAGTACGTGGGGGCATTCGCAGAAACTGCCGTCGATGCGGATTCGACAGTGCTACGGCGGCTCTGCTCTGTGATATCCCTCCGACGGTCACGTGGTCAGCTTTGTTCACACAAAATCCACAAAATCCATCGTTTCGCGGCACTCGCTGAAACCGAAACTGCGACTGGCAGCATTTAAAATGCCTCTAATTAAACAACCGTCGCACGCTGAAGCAAATGAGGTTTCTACAGGGGTTAAGTATGTTACTACCTACTTATCGCAACAAAAGAAACAAGATGCAAAACTTTTGTGGGAGTGCCCCTTTAAGCTAGCGGTCCCACTTTACGATATGTAGAATTGCGCTTGGGCATACTTATTCCCTTCTACTCCAGTTTTCGAATGATAGATATTACGAAAAAAGTTCAATCTGTGGTTTCGTTTGTGATCTTTCACATCCTGCCATTTCAGTTTACTTTTACTTTCTGTCATGCTAAGTTGAGCGTGCCAATTACCTAATACGAATCGCACTGACACATTCTGTATGTTTTAGAGCGTATCAACCAGCTCTTTGGTGTAGGGATCCACGAAAACACACGCGTACTCGGAGAATGAGCGCACATGAGTGAAATACGGTTGTTCTTTTCAGTTACATGGAAGTTCACTGAAATTTCGTCACAGAAAGCCAAAAACATATGCAGCCGTAACTTTTACGGTGTGAACCTCTAACCACTCCCTCAAAAAAACTCCTAGATATTTATATTCCTCGGCCGTTGTAACAGCAGCGTAATTTACGGTATACGTGTTCAATTGGAATGAAAATTTTCTTGTAAAGGTGCCGTTAACACACTGTTTAACATCCAAAAACCTTTCTGAATCAGCACACCAGTATGTTATTAAAATCGAATAAAGCTGCAGGTATACGGAATCACGTTCATTCGCTTTAGTCCGGTAAACTACACAGTACTTTTGAACAAAGCTATAGGGCCAATAGTAATAACAATGCAAAAACCGATTCATTCAGTTGATGGGATGACATGTACTATGCAGAAGGGGGTATGGAACACCATCATTTGCCTTTTTTGCCGTAAGACCACTGAATATCTCGCAGCCGGTTAGCTGCCGTTGTGCGTTCGGACACGGAGGAACGGAAAAATACTGAAGCGCTGTTTGCCGAATGTTGGCCGTTCAACGTATGATGAGTGGCTGCCAGAACCTGGATGCTGGCCGGACATGCCAGAAAGCGGCCATAGACGGGCCGGTCTTGGGGCACACTTTCTGTGCCGCCTGGGTATATGCTTCAGCGGAGCATCATTCGGACGTCTCCGGTTGTTCTCGTGCAGAAAAAGGACGGATCAGTGCGATTTTGCGTTGATTATCGCGCACTGAACAAGATTACACGACAAGATGTCGACCCGATGCCACGGATTTATGACGCTAGAGATTGTTTACAAGGTGCGGGATGTTTTTTAAGTCTTGATCTGTGCCCGGGGTATTGGCAGATCCCCATGCACGAGGCCGATAAAGAGAAGACCGCGTTCGCCACCCCCGACGTGCTGTATGAATATAATGTTTTGCCGTTCGGGCTTTGCAGCGCCCCTGTAACGTTCGAGCGGATGATCGATAGAGTTCTTCGTGGTCTCAAATGGAAATCGTGCTTTTGGTATCTCGACAATATCGTTGTCTTTTCTTCGAGTTTCCCCGAGCAGCTGAAGCGACTGGATGAAGTCCTCACCTGTATTGCGAATGCGGGCCTCTAACCTAATACTAAGAAGTGCCGCTTTGCTAGTCGAACCATTAAAGTTTTGGGCCACGTCGTGAGCAAGGACGGAATTCGCCGAGACCCTGACAAGATTGCCGCTGTCGTCAAATTTCCACGCCCACTGCAACAAAAGAATCTGCGTAGCTTCCTGGGTCTGGCCTCGTATTTCCGTCGCTTTTTCCGAAATTTCGCTACTCCGGCTTCCCCCCTCAACAAGCTCATGCACGCAGAAACACCTATTGTGTGGTCCGAAGAATGTGAAGACGCCTTTCAAGAGTTGAAAAAAGTCCTTACTTTCGGCCCAGTACTGTGCCACTTTGACGAGCCCCGACCCAATCTTCTCCGTACGGACGCCAGTGGACATGGCTTAGGTGTTGCTCTCTTGCAGACGGATGACCAACACAAATGCTCAATAAATATATATATTGAAATGAGCACCAACAGTAGATGTAGTTCAGTCAAAGCCAAACTGCCGTGTACCATTTGCAGTGGCTGTGTCAGCGCCATCGCTTTTGCCCCCTGCACCAAGCGCTGATGACGAAGTGCAGCGACGTCTCTCCAGCGACGTTTATACCCAAGATACTTCATCTTCTACACATTGCATCGAAACTCCTGCCTCTCATTAGCTATTTTGGCTCTGAGCAGTACATCCCTCTAGAATTGGCGAAGACTGCTGCTGGTGCCACGTCTCTATGCTGGAACTAAACTATTGGGTGACCACCATAGTCATGACACCTCTCAGTGAGGTGGAGCTGAAACCTGCTCGTTCTTCGACGCTGGAGCGTCTGCACCGGATTGGTTTGTCAGCTGGATACGGGTCCTTGCGTGGCACAAAAGAACAAGCTGCGTAACTGTAATAACGTAAAAAACCGGGCTTGTTGCAACGACTTAATCTTCACAGCGCAGAAATAATGGCACAGCGATGGGAGGAAAACACAGGGCAAGCGCTGAACCACAACTAAATTTTTATTCAAGTATGGTAAATATAGAGCCAGCGAGGAAAAACACTATCAAAATACGAAAATTGAAACCCTCTAAAAGCGTCTGCATCTGCACAGTCACACGTTCACATGCACCACGTTCATTAAAAACGGTAGTTCGGTGTCCATAATCAAGATAAAGGAGCGCTAATGCACCACGGAGACATTTCTGCAATTTTATAGGATCACACAACATCCCTCGCCTTTTTTATAAGACAAGAGTGGTGGACAACCCCAGTTGTTAGAATGGGTCGAAAAATATCGCAAAACAGCCCCTTGAGGGAATTATCGTTGATGCTCTCGCAAGGAAACATTCAAGCAGCGGTCCGTTTGGCCAATGTAAAAGCGACCACACTTGAGGTGGATGTTGCGGATCGACCACCTCGTTGCGGGTGCGCCGCCAGGAAACGAGGCCGTGGGACTCCTGATCGAACGTCTCTTTAATGGCTATAACTGACTTATGTACAATGGTAATGATACTGGTGCGGTATCTTCCAGGAGCCTCATCTTCTTCCTATACACTTCGCAACATACTCCCGGCCACAAAACAGGTGTGGAAAATTATTATCACTTTGCAAATTGCTCCTGGCGAAACATAGCACCACCGCAGTTCCTGGTGAAGGGCTAACGTTTGGGCCAGTAGAACCTAGATGGTCTTTCTTTCACCGTTGCTTCCGGTTACTTGCTTTCTTTCGGCGTCGCTTCCGATGTGTTCAGACGATTATCATGCACACTGTGTCTGCTGTGCTGACGATGCCTGTGGCTATTCAATTATGCGTGTGCTGCTGTACCGTTTTGCAAAGCGTCTCCTAACATTAGCATAGAATGCGTCTCATCCATTGGCTTACGCACAGTGCATATGTCATTGACCTGTAAAGCGTGGAGCGATGTTGGCAACTGACTCAATTCCATGAAATGCAGATGTTTGCAGTCTTGCATCCAATATTTTCTATCTGTATCCGGGCTACTTGGGTCGGTACGAGATTGTACTTGTCTCTTTCTCTTTATATTCACTTGGTGTCTTTCTAGTGCCTTTGGTTCCTTCCTTTCTGTGATGTGCTGTGCCATGGATGCAGCTCCTGCAGATAGGGCGACAAGGCTGCTGAGTACACTCCATGCAGCATCCCCTTTTTATTTGGCGTTGCGTGGATTTTGTGTGCTCAGTACGCAAGACACTCTCACCGTTGTCTCATTCGCAGGAATCCGTTCCCGGATAGGGCCTTGAAGCGTCCATCCGAGCGAATTTAGAGCGACTAATCCTTGGACTTGCTTGCTTCAAATGACACTTCCTTTCATGATCATCCAAGGCTGGTCGGATCTTATAAGTAGATCCATTCCTCGGCTCTCACATTCTTCGGGAACGGTACGTTCGTCAGGACGTCTGTAGCCAAACCTTCGTAGACGCTTGACAAAATAACTGTTCATTTCTGTATTTGGGACATTCGGGCAGATTGTTATACAACAACTGCACGGACAACTAGCTCGGAGTCTTCAAACTGGCTGCGCACTCGAACTAAACAACTCTTCTTCTCCCAACTTAAGAAGTGACTGACGATGCAAAGGTATTCAAGGCGAGTCTTGTCTCTCGCACGCCGTTTAGTAGCAATTTCGCCACGAGGTCTCCCTTAAAGGAGCCATGAAGAGAAAACACAAGTTTGGTTCATTCAAAAGATTGTCTCGTTAGAATCATACTGACACCACTTTTAACGTAAACTTCGCTCAAATAAGCTACATAATTAGGAAAAACGGGAATGGTCATGCGACCCACCAGCTCATTTCCCGCAACAGAACCTATGATGTCACATGAGCTAAGCTCTGCGATTGGCGGAGGCTGGCAGAAGCAGACGCAAATTAGGCAGGGCTTACAAACTAGACGAACGAGCGATTTGCGCTTAAATTTAGGACACATTCCTTACAAAGCAATAAGAATGATGGGACAAACAGTGGAAGTTACGAAAACACATGTAAACATAGAAATACTGATGCGTTCTGCTGTTCGTGCTGCGCACAGCATGCTTGGTTTAGCTGCACAGCACTACGGGGCTTGGGGTTGTCTCAGACGACACTGGCCGATTGACGCAAGCAACGGTGTCTTACGTGACCCCATTTGTCGAGCGAGCACTGTTTCAGGGAACGAATATTTTCTCCCAGAACAAAAACAAGCCAGGTTTAAATGCGGGCAAAAACAAACCAAACGCTTGCCACGGTATGGTGGCGCCATCTAGGTTACGGAACGTAAAGAAACGCGGGAACAAACCAACACTGCTGTACAGGGTAGAGACAACCTTTGAACGGTCCCGTGCCGCCGCAATTGCGCCAACGGGCTCAACGCGTTATTCTTTTCGTTTCCCACGAGAGCTAGCAACGCGAAACAGACAATATGATTCAAACTTCTTCAGTAAACCGCATTGCGGCGATAATTTTAGCGCGGTTTTGACACCATGACTTGCTTCGGCGGCGAGCGAACAACTGAAAATGGCGGCGCCAGCGTATACGTGTCTCTACCCTGTACGGCGGATGCGTGAATGGAGGTATTCTAGGCTACAGAGCGGTCGGTTCCTGTGATGTTATTTGGGACCACGAAAACGCACGATTGAGCGGGAAAATCAAAATCTTAACCTGAATTGTTTAATTTCTTAGTGAATAAAGCACCATTTGTATCCGGACAAGCGCTGGGGGCACTATAAAACACGAAATCTTTCGAATAAAACCAACTTGCATTTTCTCTTCATGGCTCCTTTAATGAACGAGGTCTCCCTTAATGAACCACCATCCAAAATGCCTCGTATGTAGCTTCTACCTTTAGGACCAATAACCCACGTTAGGAAGGCCTGTAGGTAAACGTCATCACCCAACAGGCAGCTAGTGAGTCCTGCAAACGTCATCACCCAACAGACTTGGCGTCCTGCAACTGCACAGGGGCTTTGCATGCGGGGTCAGTGTGCGCCTTTGCATGCATATTCTGGGTCGCGTTTGACAGTTGCATGCCTTCCCCGGCATGTTGTGCAGGTTTTTCGACACTCCTATCAGTTGCCCACCATCGTGCATCTATAGCATCGCCTCTGCTTTGCAAGCCGATTCTTTTTCTCTTCGGTGCTCAACGAAGACTGACATGCCTGGGTGTTGTGCTTTGCCGATTTGCAAAATATGCACTCGTTCCGTTCAGCTATCGATGCTAGAGAGGCGTGTAGAACTGACGTAGCTTGCCCGTTACGTTGAAAAGGGCCACTCGATTCGGTAGAAGTCCCTACTGGTGCACACTGCTCTCTTGCCTCGAGCTCGATTTGTGTGTACCGCAAGAGTTGCTCCAGTTGCCGGCAAGCCGTTTCGTGTTCGTCCCCAGACGAAGATGATGTCGTGGCCATTGATATTTTCCGCAGGCGGACGTGCCTGTGAAACCCCACAACGATCTCTTAAGGCAAAACCTCGAGCAGGAGGACGTATAGCATTGTCGTGAAGCTGGTCGTTGGGACGTCCAGTACGTTGAGGCATTTGACATTCAGCTGGAGGCAGTCGTAAAGTCTGCGCAGCTCCCTCTACTCCGATCAAACACATTTGAATTGCAAGGCACAAACGGTTTTTGATGCTTTACACGGCAGCTACATGGTGTGGTGTAAAGCATGAAGGCTGGCGTTCTGCATTCAGCATTAATGTTTAGAACCTCTTCATCTCCCATTAGTATGAAGAAATTCTGGCGTCTGTGAGGGAGTGCATTCTGGTCCACAACAAGGTTGAGTTTATCGGTGAAGGCCTTCTTCGAGTTTTTGTGTTTCTACTGAAAATCCACTATTGTGAGTAGGCTTGACCGCGTCCATGTACAGCGGTCTGAAATGTGTATGGAAATCTGTATGGAGGTTTGGAAGTTGCTCCTCTGGTTAGTGACATTTTTCTGGCTCATGTTGACCCCACGTTATAATCGACATGCAGGTTCTGACACAAACTTTCAGGGATGTTGATGATTACCTGACGTTTTCAGAGGACTACGATCCCAGAAAAAAATGCTCGATGTTTCGTAAGCATTCAAAGCTGGTCGTTGGAGCTGACTTTTAAATGCTTGAGGCTAGAAGGCAGAAAAATCCAGTTTTTAAACCTGTCTGTAAGGTATGGGGTAAATGATGTACATTCGCTAGGTGATTCTTTGTAAAAGATACCTTTGCTGAATTTTTTGTTACCAGATTCCTGGAATATAAAGTAAGGAATTGCTGTGAACTGCCTCAGGTTGGCCATGTTGAGGTCTTGTTATCAAGAACATCGAGTCTAGTTGTGTTGTACACTTTGAAAGGCTAAAAAATGTTTGCTATGCTGATGGAGTCGTCGTGACGGTTTGTTCTACGTTATTCAAATTGGTGAAGAAAAACAGTTCGTGTGCATGAAACGTACTGAAAGAAAAAAAGGCAAAGGTCTTGCATCTCCACAGTGGGTCGCCCGGTTTGAAAATTGCAGGGAACAGATATAACGTCAATATTGTGTTTTGGGCAAAACCAAGTTCAACCGCATTTTTCACACATTCGAAGAAAGGGCCGAAAAGAGTTCTAGAAAAATGGGCCGAGTATTCAGATGTTGTCCAAAGCATAAAAGCCTGTTGGCGGCGTGCTAGTCAAATTTTGTCAATTCCATTTCCCTCTAGCGTTGACACTTTTACGTAAGTGATACGGTCGATGCTTAAATTCTCACTTCCGAGAAAATGACAATTCTCTTAACAGGTCACCTTGAGGCCGTCATTCGACACACTGCTGAGAGTTCGCTTGTGTACCTCCGCTATGTGATACATCTGTATTCTTTCGGCTCGGTGACCAAAAGGCGAGGGAAGTTGCGTAAGCAAATAAAATCCGGGAAATATCTGATTAGTGACTTAGCGCTCCGTCCTTCTTGCGGCTGGACTGAGGACTCCGTGGAATCCTATGTCTCGTTCTCCCGACTCGTCTCGTCGTTTTTGCCACCGTCGTGAGTCTTGTAAATCTCGCGTCTGCTCTCTCCCCTCTGTCGTATGTCGATGAACGTGGCGCACGAGAACGTGCTCCTGTGCAGGTGCAGATGCTTTTAGCGGGTTTCAGTTTTCATGTTTTGAAGCGAAGCTTTTTACCTCTATCCCCCAAGGGTACGGTTGCGACCGTTGGTGTCAGCAGAAAACTGACGCGAAAAAATAAAAGAAGTTGCTGGCACCGCCGGGAATAGATGCTGAAGCGAATAGGGAAAACGGAGTGAGAGCCTACTGTCTTACAAAATTGAGCTAAGACCCCTCAAGGAGACGGTATAGACGTTCACCTCCTTCATTGCCGCTGAATGCCACCTGGGGCGGTATTCTCGAGTTTTGTCCCTTTTGCGTCCGTTTCAAAAGCGTCCCTTTTGGCGAGCCCTGATTGGCTAAAAGCAAATAACCGGAAGTGACGTAACGCAAGCGCGGCAAGCCTACTGTTAACGCTCACTGCTTAACCGGAAGTACGTCACGATGAAAGGGACGCAAAAGGGACGTTTTCAAAAGGGACAGTTACGAGAATACCACCCCTGATAAGGTCACGCGACCTTTCGCCAGCTGCGCGCCCCGACCACGTGGCGCGTAGAGGCTGTAGGATTAGTGGAGCGCAGGACGTAAACGTTTCTCCCGTCTCCGCGTGGGCCCGACGGAGGTGACGAGGTAGGCAGCAGAGACAAAAGAGAAGTGACATCGTTTAACACCGGGTTCGAGCTACTTTCCATTTTATAAAAAGAGAGGTTCCACTTATGCGCTTCACCAATACACCTCAACCACCCTACATTCACGGATGATACATTGATTTGACATTAACGAACAATATCCGTATGAAGGAATAAAGCGTGTGGCTACGTGCGTTTCACTTGTCTTTGGTTTTCCTATTTCCAGATACACGTGGGTGAATTCAAGTAACGTTGCAGACATTATCCTTGTGGGTGTGGTTTACACTTCCCTTTGCAAGCACCTTCAAAGGGTCAATTGGCACTTATTTTTAAGCTCGCGGGCTTTATATTTGCAATTTTGCAATAAAGGTTTAGTCGTGGCTCAGCGCTATATTTGGGTTTTCCTACCGTCGGCGCCTCGTTCTTTCTGAGCTGTGATGGCTGCGGAAGGCTGGCGTACGTTTTATGAACGAGTACGAACGCACATCTGGGGTGGCAAGATGAAGCTCAATAACGTGATATATTCCTGTTCCCGTGTCGGAGAACTTGCTATTATAACTATGAACAGTACTTGCAGATCTGGTTGAAATTCAAATCAAGATTTCCAAAGTTTTCGTTCGCTCTGGAGGGCGAAACCTCCACGCGGAATATCGTTTGGGCGAATGGGCACAGCAGGCAGGTAAGAAGCTACACCAGTTATACTGCGGATGCCATATATTTGTCCAAGGAAGTCAGTATCACGATTCGTGCAGAACATAAAATCAAGCGCATGCTAAAAAGAATTTCTGACCACCCCTTCCAAATTGTGTTGGCAAAGAATTTGCAAACGGCAGCCCATTTATTCAACCTGCGTTAGAGTTTTAATGAACTGAGAAAACCGTGAGCTCTGACAAGGCTATCGTTTTCTTAGGATAAGTCATTGTCGAGCACAATTGCTGGAACCGACGACCGCGATTTCTAGACGCGTGATTGAACAAGTTGCCTTTAAATTTAAAGATTTATTGCTAATGACTCTTGAGTCTTAATTGGTGGTTTTCGTTTCGTTGTTTTTTCGCTGCCGCCTATATTTTTTGGACTGCAAGTCGACTGTTAAACATTTCGTTTCACATGCTCTGTGTTATTTTTGTTGTTTGTTGCTACCTGTATGTCTTGGTAATTCAAAAACTGCAACTTTCACCTCCATTTTGACTGCCGCTTGTACTTTGGTTGTTCCTTCTTTAAAGGTAAATAAATGATGAGTGATGATGATTCAGCAGTTCGTCCATCCGAAGTTGCTCGCCAGTTTCTCTCAGCCCACTAATGCATGACGCCAGCCTTCCCTCTTCTCTTATAAGTACTATACAACAGCAAGTGACCGACACCCCATGATCTGTCCAACATGCTTACGTGATCGCTTATTGCGTCGGTGCCGAGATTGCCCTGCGTGCAGCTGTTCCTCTCACTTATGTGAACAATGCGCATCCCCTCCCGTTGCCGGGATTCTCCCCTAAGCGGCAACCCTCGCAAGACCCATCGTTCAAGCTATCCTAAGCCTGCACATCGTCCCGGTCGTGCCGGGACAGTACGATGAAGCCTCCGGAAGTCATCAGTACGCGAGGATTTTGCCGGTTCCGTCCGTGGCGCAAAGGTAGCCGCATGCATGGTTTCAACCTCCACGCGCAACTAACGGTGTGTACGCGCGAGAACCGTCCCATCTGCATTGCCTGTGGAATTGCCGTAGATGTAGCGTGTTATGTTGCCAACGTAGGGCCGTCATAGCTGCACGGCATCATTCCTGGATCCAGCAGTATGTTTCGCCGTAGCAAAATCAAGATTATCCTAATAGGTTTGTTGTGACGTCCTACTTTGGCGATTTTTATGATGCGATCAACCATCACCCGCAATCTCCTACACGCCGCTCCTCGTCGCCCATCCTGCGGCGCAACTCGGCTCACAAAGAGGGAAACGAGATGCAGGAGCTCCGAAGCAAAAGCTGCATCATCGTCGAGCAGTCGAAGACGTAACCTTTTACCCAAGAACGTCATAGTAACCACCAACTGCGTAGCAACGCATGCGTCATGAAGATTTTGACACCGCATTTTTGCTTCAGCGGATTTCATTAAATCCATAGGTTCGTGCACGACGTGCTGCTCATCTAAGACAATATCCACATGATCGAGCTCATTGCCCTTTCGTCACGCCATCACGACGTCATCTTGCGGTCTGATTTCATTTCACGTCATAACTAGGACGGCAAGTTTAGGTAAATGTCCAATTTTCCACTTGTTCCGCGTCGAGCCTGGTTAATATTTAGGCACTGATTATTGGCAGGGAGCAATCTAAATAATATTTTGTTGTTCCTTTGAGTGCCTTCGTTGACTGTAGAGTCCTTTTAGTGCCGAAAACACCTTTTTTATATGTGCCTCGTTTGGCTCTTCGAGTCGATGTTCTCTAAGAACTGCTCTCGCTACATAATCCTGCTGCTGGGTTCTTTTCACACGCCGTTTGCCTGAAAAATCCCCGAGCCGTACTAAACACACACAGAAACGTAAATCGTGCATGAGCTCCCGTCACTTCGACTTCGCCACATCGGCCGATCCGCTAGAGGCCCATACGCAGGGACACCTCACCCAACTGCACGGATGTCAACCCGGTTCACATGAACTGTTGTGCTCTCTGTATTCTCACTCACTGTGTCCGCGGACTAACGGAGAAAACTTTCGCTAACGGAAGCCATCCTTTGAAACGGAATAGAAAACAAGCAACGAACAAAATAAGCGCGACGCCGCCGCGCACATGCCAATCAAGGTCAAAGACGCCTCCTAGAGGAAAATGACGCGCAAATCTGACACAAAAGTTTTACGGTGACGCCCCGAATATGTGTGCAAGCACCCGCCGATCACGTGTGCACCGCAGGCCGGCAAGATGCTGCACTGGCAGGACGAAGAAGAAACTAAAAACGGAGATTAAAGTTATGAGCACCTCAGCACTAATCAAGTACCCTAGTCGTTATAGCCGTCATGAACTGTGCCGCGTAATCTTCAAGAGCTTTGGGAAACCTGGCATTGAGGGAAGTAGTTGCAAAGAATCTTCCGTGCTGCCTAATATTGGTAGTAAGTATACAGTGTGTAGTTATTGAATATTATTCCCTGTGATCATCTGCAGAATAGAAGATCTCACTATTTTGCATGGAAAAATTGCACTTCCATGGTATTCATCGGTGTTGTGAAGAATTGAGTAAGTCGTTCGGCTCTTTCTCGAATTCACATCTGCAGATAAGAAATTTTTTAGAGGCGCAGGTGTGTTTTCAAGCAGAAGTTTCGGATTCTCCTCCTTCCACCAGAGCCAGTTGCTACCCCTTAAAATACAGCATGGGGTGGAAAGCTACTACAAAACACTCGACGTTGGTAATAACCGCTTTGCAGTTGACGAAAGTGTCACAGCCCAAATTGTTTACAACACGATACTCTTGAACGTGACATGACACAATCGTGGGCTCATGTCAAGCTCTTCGTGGCAATAATTTTAGCAACTCAGAGCATGGGTGCCACTCTGTCTAAGAATTCCGAGCTCATTTCGGAGGTCCACGACAGATTCTCCACCATCCCGAAAAGACCTGTTTCTGATAGTCAGTTCTGTTCATCGTTCCGCATTCCTGTGGATGACCTCCGCTAGGGGGCCGAAGCAAGTGGACGTGTGTCACGTCGACTCCGTGAAATGTCCATTTTCTCTGGCGGAAAAAGATAATGTGCTACTGAAAAAGGGCTGTCAGTGTGTTTCGGACGTACTAAGGAACCTGTGGATACCATTTCAAGCCCGTAAGTGGACTTTGAAGGATTTTATCGTGCCTTTGTGTTCGACCAAGCCGGACGCCTCGCTAGGCCTAAAATTAGGCCCGGCACGGCGGCCGAAGGGCCCAGCGTTGGTTCACGGGGAGTCTCTAGCGGCACCATGACGATGGAAGTGAGCGTAAACGGTACAGATGTCGATCCGGCAGAACTACAAAGCTCGGACTGGGTGACGAAAGTTTCGAAACGTGTCGCGGAGCTTCAGCAGCAGCAAAAACGGGCGCGCCAGGATGGCGCGGCAAAGACGACGACCCTCAGCGGCGGATATGGGGAAGCCGGCAAGATGGCATCGGCCGGCTACAATGACAACAAGTATGGCGTCAGCGGGGGGCGCTCGCTCAAAGCGGAGGGAAGAAAGCTCGCGGAGCGCTCGGAGGCGTCGCACCTGCCGCGCCTTCCAAGCGGGGATCACAAGATTATTATCTGGCCCAGGGAGGGACTGACCCTCACCAAGCTCTGGGTGCACGTGGTTGGAGGAGCATTAAGGATTGCAG
The DNA here is from genome assembly GCF_048455015.1 of Haemaphysalis longicornis. NCBI lineage: Eukaryota > Metazoa > Arthropoda > Arachnida > Ixodida > Ixodidae > Haemaphysalis > Haemaphysalis longicornis. The sequence continues at coordinate 34,761,858 of NW_027526233.1, read as the reverse complement.
CGGCCATTCTGTGGCGAAAAGGTCAAGAGGACGACAGGATCGTTGTGAACGATAGGCAAGTAACACTAATATACAGCACGCCAAACGCGGATGATGCCAAGAAAATGTTGGCGTTGAAGTCCATAAAGCTCGACGAGAAGGAGTACCAGGTGTCCACCTACATGGCGGCACCAGAAAGCTGTGGTAAGGGAGTAGTGCACAGACTCGATTTGAGGCTGTCTGAGAAAGAACTGGAATTGGCCTTCTCACACCCGCAGAATCCTCCCATTCTTGGTGTGCGGAGGATGGGCAACTCAACCTCGGTGATCATCACTTTTGCTGGCGACTATGTGCCGAGATGGATGATCTGTTTCGGGGCGCCGATGAAGTGTTTTCTCTACAAGAAGAGATATGAAGTGTGGTATAAATGTGGTCAGCTGGGACATCGTTCCGACGTGTGCGACAGTCCACATGAAAAGTGCAGAGGATGTGGGGAGACCTCCCCGACGAATAAACACACGTGTGTGCCGAAGTGCCGACTGTGTGGCAAGGATCACCTAACCGGAGACAAGAGATGCAAGTCACTTTTCCGAACGCCCTACCTTATGAAGAAGCGACAGTGGGAAATGAAGCTGGAAGAGGAAGCAAGGAAGCAAGAAGAACGTTTCAAGTCCGACGCGGAAATTCAACGGCGCAGCAGAAAGGACTAGTTTCGAGATCGTTCGTCGAGTAAGTCCAAGAATCGCAGCCATTCGAGAGGGCGTTCTGAATCCTTCCCTCGACCTCCTTTGCTTGAGACACAGGGGCTCCACAGCAAGGAACCCCAGGACAGTGGTTGCGGAACCCAAGTAAAGCCAAAATCTGCTGGATAAAAGGTGGGTTGGGTAGATAAGGCCTCCCAGGATGCTAATGCACAAATGATCAATGCTCTTAAAGACCAAAACAGAATTCTACAAGAGTAAAATGCGGAATTACGCAAGCAACTTGATGAGATTAAAACACAACTAGCAAGTAAACCCGAGCCGGAACCGACAACACCCCGGGCAAGTAGCCCTCCACCCTTAAAGAAGAAGAGGGCGAAGGAAACAGCAGACGGGGAAAATCACGGAGCGAGAATTGTAGCGCTGGAGGCTGAAATACACTCGCTGCATGAAATGCTTCAGACGGTACTTGAGCAGCTGAAACAAGTAGGCAATGTTATTGAGCAGATGAGGGGTGAATTTGACTTTAGGGACAAGCAGATACAATGGCTTTACGAAGAAGCTCATAAACGCAAACAAGATGGCTCTGCACCACTGTAACAACACGGTTTGGCAGTGGAACTGTAGGGGTTTCTCACATAAACGGGCGGTTCTACAGTCTTTTTTGACCAATGGCGATCGACCGGAAGCTATTGCGGTCCAGGAGTGCGGGGAAAATGCTAAATTAGCGGGTTACAAATCCTATACGGGGTCTACTAACGGTACCCAAGTGGCAACCTTTGTAAAGAGAAACATTGCAACTCTGCAGCACGAGGCGGGGAATGCACAGATCGATCATGTTTTGGTAGAACTCATACCTCGCAAGCGCAAAGACAAGAATCTCTTCATCCTAAACGTGTATAGTTCACCCAAAGAGCGTAAATGTGACTTTGGCGATCTTTTTACGAAAACCAAGATTATTACAAAAAGCAGTCCGCTTTTGATAGTGGGTGATTTTATTGCGCACCATCCGGCATGGGGTTATAAATTCACGCAGGTTAAGGGTAGAAATCTATGGAATACAATTCAACAACATGGACTGATCCTCATTACAGACCCAATGAAGCCGACGAGGAAGGGAAATAGCGTATCTGCAGACACGACAGCAGATCTAACCTTGGTCGGTAATGGCGTCAAGGCCACATGGTGCAACACCGGGGAAGACCTAGGTAGCGATCATAGGATTCTAGAGGTCATAGTTGAGAATGGCCCACCGGTGGTCAGTAAGAGGAGAGTTAAGGCCACAAATTAGAATACATTTAGAAGAATAAGGACGGGACAGGACCCGATAAATAATATTAACGATTGGAGTAAGGGGGTTATTCAATCTGTTCAGGACGCCACCGAAGACATTGAACTTGGAGATGATCAGGACGTGGTTGATAGCCATCTTGTGAGTTTATGGAAAAAAAAGAAAGAGTGGGAGCAAAACATCAGCAAGAAAAAAGGTGACCGGAATCTCCGAAAGCAACTTGCTGCATTAAACAAAGAAATCGAAGAGCATGCTTTAGAACTCACGAAGCAAAATTGGGGTAATATTTGTGATCAAATGGATATGGAAATTAGCAGTGCCAGGACATGGCGGCTACTCCGACATCTATTAGATCCAGAGAAAACCAAGTCGGAGGCTCGACAGCAGCTTCAAAAGCTCGTGTATAAATATGAAGGTCCGACGAAGAAACTGTTAACGGAGGTTAGGAATCGATACCTCAGTTGTGCTGGAGTTGAGAGTCTCCCTGAGTACTCGGGCTCGGAAAACCTGGACTTGGACAGTCCCATCACGGTCGCGGAAGTGAGGGCTGAAATCAACCGCCTCAGAACCAAAACGGCTGCCGGGCCGGGTAAAATCAGCAACAGGATGCTCAGGAATCTTGACGACTGTTCCATTAATAATCTAACAACGTATATGCAAAAATGCTGGGACAAGGAAGAGGTACCGCAAGAGTGGAAATCTGCGAACTTGGTCTTGATTCCGAAGCCAGGGAAGAAGCTAAGGTTTGAGCACCTCCGACCCATTTCCATCACATCTTGTGTTGGAAAATTGATGGAGCACTTAATCCAAACTAGACTGAATAGATTCATGGAAGATCAAAACCTGTATCCTGATACTATGATAGGCTTCAGATCACACCTGTCGGTATGCGATGTCATGCTGCAGCTGAAAGAGCAGGTTATCGACAGAAAGACTGTTGATACTAGGGTAATTGTGGGCCTGGACGTCTCTAAAGCGTTGGATAATGTAAAACACACAGCAATACTCGAGAACCTTAGCGTGCTAAACGTAGGCGTGAAGACGTATAACTACGTAAGGGAGTTTCTCTCCAATCGGACTGCAACCATCAGCGTCGGAGGTGAGTCGCTCAAAAATATTAAATTGGGGAATAGAGGGACACCGCAAGCGTCCGTCCTCTCTCCGACCTTGTTTAATGTAGCGATGTTCGGGCTTCCAGGACGGCTGGACGAAATAACAAACCTGAATTACACCATATATGCGGACGACTTGACGCTTTGGGTGAACAGGGGTAGCGACGGCCAAATTGAAAGTACACTTCAGAAGGCCATAGGAATATCTTCAGAAGGAAAAATATCTTGAGCCGATCGGGTTGAAATGCTCGGCAGAAAAATCAGAGGCTCTTTTTCTACCATCTCCAAAAAGGAAAAGGGACAGTCCCCCTTCCAAGAGCTACGACATTGCTTTACGAGTGAATGGAAATGCCATTCCGACCGTAGACAGTATTAGAGTCCTAGGGCTGCGCATACAAACAAATGGCAAAAACACTGAAACTATCAGAAGACTTGAAGCGAGTACCAGCCAGACGTGCAGGTTACTTAAGCGCATTTCTAACAAGCACGAGGGGATGAGGGAGGCCGATCTCTTGAGATTGGTTCAGGCTTTCGTCATAAGTCGTGTAGTATTCGTTGCACCCTATCTGAAACTTTGTAAAACAGAGAAAGATAAAATTGAAATGATACTCAGGAAAGGGATCAAAACCGCACTAGGTCTTCCTCCGAACACCCCGACGGTAAAGCTTCTAAGACTAGGTGTATCAAACACTCTGGATGAGCTTATAGAAGCCGCCACGGTGTCTCAGCATCAAAGACTTTTGAGAAGTAAAACTGGAATGAACATCATGGAGCGCCTGGGATTCGAACAGTCTCAATTTTCCAAGCAGACTGATATCGTACCTAGACCAACCAGGAATAGACTCATGATTATACCGCTGCCTAAAAACATGCACACGGTATTTCACAAAGGCAGAAGAAAAAATAGGGCTATCGCCTTGCAGGCCAAATTTGAAGGGAGGTCTGATGTACTGTACACGGACGCTGCCGAATACGACAATAACAAGACCGCACACACAGCGGTAGTAGTTCGTGAGAGTGGAGACCCGGTTTCGTGCTGCACCGTCAAAAACACAAATGCAACTGAGGCAGACGAAGTTGCTATTGCTCTAGCAATAGCACAAACCGGTACAAGGGTGGTTGTTAGTGACTCTAAGGCAGCCATTAGGAATTATAATATGGGCAGGGTCTCTGCTGCAGCCGCCAAAATTCTCAGAGAAGGTCAAGTATCAGCAGAGCAAATTTCACTGATATGGTGCCCGGCCCACCAGGGTCTGCGGGGGAACGAGAAGCGCATGCGACCGCCCGAGGCCTCACTTACCGGTCGATCGCAGCTGACTCACCACCTCCACGCGAGGAACCCCTTCCTTCACGTGACGAATTAACGACATTCCAAGAAATAATTTCTCATTATAAGCTCGGTCGCAAGATCTATCCAGCGGGGGATAAACAGCTCAGCAAAAAAGAGGAAGTTATGTGGAGGAAATCGCAAACCGGGGTGTTTCCGAACCCTCAACTATACAGCAAATGGCATCCGGAAGTCTTTCATTCTAAGTGCACTCACTGCAATAGCATTGCGGACCTAGCCCACATGGTCTGGACATGCGCTTTCTATAACGACCCGAACAGAAATGTGGAATCCTGGGAGATCCTATTACTCAACCATAAAGCAGAAGAGCAACGCAAAGTCATCGGTCTGGCCCTGACCGCCGCCGAATCCCAAGGGATTCCGGCCGACGGTTAGGGGGTGAACGGAGGTCTAGGCTGATGCCCTCTCCCTCGTCATTTAAGACGGGTGCAAATAAAAGTTAATTCTCTCTCTCCGCCTTCCTGTCTAACGTAAAATTTATGCAATACCTGTGCTAAAAGAACTCGCCAAGGTTTTGAGCAGCAAACATTCTGGCCTTCTAGATCTAAACACGCTATGGAGTGTCCCGAAGTACTGGTGTGCTCCCGCAGCTTCAGTAGTCGTTGAGTGTTGCTTTAGTGCGCAGTACTTGGGCCACCGCTGCTGTGGTCTCCAAGCGGCAATTGGCTCGGCGTTGTAACGAGTCAGCGATGAGAAAAACGAGGACTGAATGTAAACGGAGGAGGCGAGCGTCGGTACAATATGAGGGGGACGGCCCTTTGCCGAGCCGGCGCTAGGAAGTTCTGCGAAAGTGTGAGGGGGAGGGCAGTTGCCGAGCCGGCGCCGGATACGTGTGTGAAAACCGCCCTCGGCGTCTAATAGCGGCCGATTTACGAAACGCAAAACCGGGCATCCATGATAGCAAGCGCCTTGCTCTTTCAACTTCAGCGAGAGGCACGTTCATCGGTCCTTCGGGTCTTCAGTCATTGTCCTTTTGCATGGCCGTACGAATTACGCGAAACTTTTGTGGGAGATTCATACCCGATTTACAAAACATCCTCAGTTGCATCGCCGCCATGCGACATAACGGCGGATTAGCCCGCGCCGCCGTGCGTTTGCTAAACACGCGATTACATCATGAGACACAGTACCTATTCGACTTGACTAAGAAGACTGCAGTTCGTGCTGCGCACAGATTATGCAGTCGGGAGTATCGTAATCATGAGGTATTTTTTTTACGCACATTATTAACTGAAAGGAAGTGCAACTTCAAATCACAAATCATTGAGAGGGTCCGGTTTTTCAGGAGTTTTAAGCCTTTCTATCGTTTTAGTGTCGCCCTGCATTTAACGTAAATAGGTTAAAATAGCACTTCTTTTGTGGCTAATCTTCACGAAGAAAGTAAAATACATTCCCATAGCACGAGACATATGAACTGCTTTGACTTCAATTCAAAAATTTGCCGTAAGACACGCTGCTGAGGCAAATACGAATTGATCCTCTATGTGCTTGAGCGACAGCATTTAGTGACAAGAGTGTAAATTCATCTTGTAAACAGGCGCGGAAAGACGTTGACTAACAAGAGCGTTTTCCGCGCCTGTTTTCAAGATGAATCAACACCAACTCACCCAGGCAGACACAGGACGAGACGAAAGATGGGACGAGGACGAGTGCTAACTTCCAACAAAGTTTATTTCGAGAAGCAAACAAACATATACGCCACCCCAAGAAGTGAAAAAAATACACAATCATCTAGAAATATTATAATGTTTGCACATTGCAAGTCTGTTATTTCTAGATGATTGTGTGTATTTTTTTTTCTTTTTGGGGGCGGCGTATACCGTTTGCTTCTCGAAATAAACTTTTTTGGAAGCTAGCGCTCGTCCTCGTCCCATCTTTTGTCTCGTCCTCTGTCTGCCTCGCGATTAGCCTACAGGAAACATTTACTGCTTATATTTGCCTAAATTGCACTTTTATGTGGCAATCATAGGCGCCTAAGCACTTATTTTTTTTTGCCTAAAGTTCCGGTCTCTAGTATTAATCGTAGCATTGACTGCGGCCATGCCAAAGTTGAGTTCTTTTCTCTGTGTGATGGGCTGTCCAAAACTTTGCATATAGTGCTTTCCGCGAAAGTTTTTGTCGTCGAAGACACCACTATTCCTTCTTTCTATCCCGTTCTTTTGCCCTTAATTTTACGTTTGCTTTCTGGTCTCAACGCACTTTCCACCGCATCGCATTCTTTATTCCAACGCCGATGAGAATTGGTGCGCATCGCCGTGCTATCCCCCCATCACTGTCCGCCATCGTCAAACAGCCATGCTTACTTCTAATTCTGCCATGCTACTTGATCGGTGGCTAGTTTCTGTGGGACGTTGAGCCCTTAGGGTCCACTGTTTCCGTCAACGGTTTAGATGATTGTCCGCCCCTTGAATTGAGGAACTCTGCAACCCTTCTGCAAACTCAGCTGCGCCGTCGTCGGCAGTTTTCGGTGGTGCTATTGACGTCAACCTTACGCACAACACACGAAAGTACCTGCCTCGTCTGCCCATAAATTTTATTCGTCCTTCAACAGTGCGTAAACGTCGATGTGGACTGCCAGCTACAAAAATCGACACCGCCTTTCTTGCGCCTTTACGTCTTCACTCACTGCCCCTTCCACAAGGGACGTCATTGATGAGCAAGTGCACTGCAAGGCCAAGCGCGGCATCATTCGGTACTCTAACAGTCCCTGGGCATCGACGGTTGTATTCGTCTGGAAAAAACGCTTCAATTATTGTTTGCGAGGACTGCCGTTGCCGAAAACAAAATAGTTGCCTGTGACGCACATTTGTGCGGGCGCAGATGCCCGTCACACTTCCCTCTTCTCTTACGACGTGGCCCAGAAAGTACCCTTCCTAGTGTACAGTGAAATCTCGTTCATTCGGTTTTCACGGGAACCACAAAATAAAATGTGTTATCCGAAAATCGCATTATTCAAATAGGTTAAAAAAAGGAATATATGCATGCTCCGTCCGCAACTCACTTTTATGAAGCAACAATAAAGTAACTGCTCAATTTGTGCTTACCTTTCTTGTTAAAATGTCCTGGATAAATTCTTTGAAGACGTTCAAAAAGAAGCTGCCGGTGTTTGTTACTTTGGCAGATACCACGTTGTACGACAATACGTGTCGTGCCGTAAATCGGTGAAGGCAGCTTCCGGATGCTTGAAAGTTTCGAATACCCAATGAGAGCGCGACGTTGTCAACTGTTTCGCATAGGACTGACCCATCGAAATTTACTCCTGTCGCCCTAACTTCCTTGAAATAAGTAAGCAGAATGTTTCCTTTGACTCACGCTTCTCACCTCGCGTTTGTTTTGCACCAAGCCCAAAAAGTTGCAACTTCTTTAGAAGTTACTCTTGCTCACCGACAAGTGTTGAGCATTTACACTGGCAAATCAATCCCGCTTGCCAATTCTATGGTCTGCCTCTTCGCGTCCTCTTCGAACTGGCCTACACTTTCCAATTGCGCCTTGCATTTTTTTGACGCTGCACAAACCCGGAAACACGACCGTCCATGGCAACAAGGCAAAAGAGAACAAATAACTGCGCGGGAAGCACGGTATATGAAAGAAGTTGGGTAAGAAAGTCGGGAATGCTGGGAGCATTGTGCGCCTTCTTCCTTGATCATGATACGATTTGCTATATGCCAGGGTGCATCGCTTGACTTATCGTCACCCGTGCATGGAACGACCACCCAATGCAGTAATGTTTTTGCCACAAAACCGGCGCTTGCGCTCCCTCGGTTTTTCTGCAACGTGCAGGTCGTGGCTTGTTGGAATGCGGTTTGGGCGAGTAAACCGAAAAATAAACGTAAGATTACTAGAGTTGTCGGCCGAGATCCCCTTTCGCAATGGTATTATCAAATTTTTTCAAAAGTGGAACTGCAATCAACGCACGAAAATGCATTGCTTCAATGGGACGTTGGCAGGAAACGAAAATAACGTATTAGGCCAAAACAACGAGATTCCATGGTAATTCCTTACGTTCGAATTGCCTCGATTACCTACTGCAGCTTTGCGAGAAGCTCGTCGAATCTCCCAACGAATACAACGTCATTGACGAAGGCAATGCACGTAGCTGAGCCTCTTCAGGACCGATAACAGTCATCTTACTCATTGAAACATTGCTCGTGCCCCTCACAGCCCAGAAAGCATCACCTTAAAGTCCATCCCGCCTTATAAAGACAGTCTTTTAAGCGTGTCTCACAATGTGTTTAGGTCCATCGACGAGAAGTAGTCTCCGTTTAAAAGGGGGTCGAGGGAGTCTTCATTCGTTTGAAGAATACACTTCCTTTGTTGCGATTTGTTTCGGTTCCCGTATTCAACACAGCACGTTAACGTGCGTCTTTATTTATTCTTCAGCACTACAACGGGAGCCCCCCCCCCCAGAAGTTTTTTGGAGCGATGCTTGCGATAGTCACTTATGATGGCCTCGACGGACGTCCGTTTAGACTCGTATTTGTATGAGGACACGCACTTAGGTGCCGTAGAATCTGTCGAGCGTTTCCTAAGAGGAGTGTGACTTAGGTTCAAAGTCCATAACAAGCCCCTGTATGGCGCTCTAGCTAAACCCTAAGCTTTTCCTCTGCTTCTTGGTGTGGCTGTGGGTTCACGTCGAAAAGGCTAGCAGACATGAACGCGGCATCAGATGCATGCTGAAAGTCTGCGATGGCCGGAGCACCAGTTTCTTCATGAATTTCTTCGACCAATGCGACATACTCGCCTTTTTCATGTGCTGTTCTTTGTCGGGGAAATTTGTGAGCAGAACGAAGTATTTTCCTTGCTTAAAGCACACACTACATCTGTCGACGGAGACACTACGCTTTAGAAGCAAGCAATTGACGCTCTCTACGATAGCTTCGGTGTCAAGAGCCCTGTCTTCAGAGTAAACAGGGATCATCAGGCTAGCACAGGGGGGCAGGGTGACGTGGTCAGCTGCAGTCCTTGACGAAGTACGTTGTTCCGCGCTTGGTTTCGTCATGACGGTGCGATAGGCCAACAAACGGATCGGCATGGCCTGCATACGGATGGTAGCGCCGTTATGGGTAAAGATGTCCGTGGCCAGGATTGGGTTGCGGAGCACTTAAGGCCTTGAACGAACGCGGCAAGGTAACTAGTGCCGTGCATTGTGATACGAAATGCACGGGTTCGAACAAGCGCTAAGAGATGGCGGTCTGCTTTGCGTATGTGCGCACCGCATGAACTAGTGGTAACTTTTTCCAGCTTCGACGCGAATTATCCGATCATCGATGAATAGCCCGCGCCCATTCGTCCCGTTGCAACAACGTCAAGACTGTCTAAGGATTGCAGCATATCGGAAGTAGTCGTTCACGACTTTCGAGTTCGCCGGGGTGTCGCATCACGCCTCGTTCGAGTTGATGGTGTGTGGCTACGCGGCGTGGTTGTTGTAGTCTTATTATTTGCTCTTTCTGTCACGTTGGGTAGGCGTGCCGCATTACAACCTATTGTCTTCGTGCAGTGGGGAGCGTGAGGTGGTGGTGGTGGTTTTGGTTTGCGACGCGAAAGGAAAGGAAATTCACTGGGGAAATTTTGAGCTCAGCAGGGAGCTCACCTGGATACAACCCAGTGCAGGGGGACGGAAGTAGAGGGGGAGTGATAGGATAAAGTAGAAACAGGGAGAGAGGGAGAGCTGCCAGTCCTAGAAAGCTGTCAGTCCGGGCACATCAGACAATCACTGCACTCCGGGCTACAGCTGCTGCGTTAGGCCGGTCGTCTCCAGGAAATGGAGCAGATAAGCGAAGACTTCCCGTTGGGTGGCCGCAGGCCCCTTCGGGAACAGAAGGTCCTCCATGTCGGCGCTGGGAAGGCCTCGACGCTAGAGTGCTTGGTGGAGCTCTGCTCTCGGACCAACATGGTGGGGGCAGAAGCAGAGTAGCTGCTCGAGTGTCTCCAGTTCGGAACAGTCCACACATGTAGGGGAGTCCTTCCGCCTGTGTCGGTGCAGACGCTCCGTCACACTGCAGCAGTTAAGCCACATGCGGAGAAGCAGGCAGCGGGCGTCCGTGCTGATGCGTGCGGGGAATGGTCTGGGTGCCAGGCCGCTCAAGACCCGAGGGTAGGGGTGCATCGTCTGCACCACGCGGGCCAGGGCAGTGCGGGCCTCGTCGAACGCGGTGACGTCTTATGAGACTGGGGTGCCCTCCTGGTGGACCTCCCTGGTGCGGCGTCGGCGTCATCGTTGCCCCGGATTCCACTGTGGCCCGGCAGGCAGTGGAGCCGCAGGTCGCAGCCTCGGGAGCCCACAGTGCGCAGCTTGGTTGCAAGGGAGCGATCCGGGTAGCCGCTGCTCTCGGTGGGTTGATCGGCCACGTGCAGCCTCAGCAGCGCAGTCCTGGAGTCCGTGAGGACAACCCTCTCGAGGAGAAGGTCGGAGGCCAGAGGCACGCTGCCAGCTCCGCCCGTGTGGAGGAATTGGGGAAGAGCAGCCGGCAGCTCCGACTGGCTGGACCGTGAGGGCTTAGAGCGCGTCGTGAATCATTGTCTTCGGCGCGTCGTTGCGTCGTTAGAGAGTTTTCGCTTTTGTTTTTCAAGTCAAGTTGAAGTTTATTCATCAAACGAAAATGGTTACAAAAATTTTTTGCTTTTCACCCCCAGAAGTTCTTGCTTTTAGTTTTCCCTTCCTGAACTGGGGAATTACTCGGCTGCTGTGGTTCAGGTAATCTTCGATCTCGTTGGGGCACTGTCCGGAGAACGAAGACGCTGTATCGATGGGGAATTCTCGCAGCCCGGGTTTCTTGTACGGGCAGTTTTGTTAGATGTTGCCAGCTTCACCATATTGATAGCAGTCGGGTCGATGATCGGGAGTTCACCATATGTCTGTACTTCTTGGGGTGCAGTGTTTCACAAGCGGGGCGTGGTCACTCGTGCTGACCGGTAACCGGTGGGAGGATGCGGCTGCAAAATGTGGTGTGCGCCATGTTGTGTGGTGTACGCCATGTTGCTCCCCCAGGAACTCAGGGAATATACAACATGGCGAAGCATGGTTGGGAATAATGTTTTCACGAAGACAAGGACGATGTAGTTGTTATGAAGGAGAAACAAGTTTATTGGAGCGAACTTGTGCTCCCCTAACAACTCAAAAGAATACAGAGGCGGCGAAGTAGTGGTCAACAAAGTGACTTGCGTCGGCGAGCATCGCAGAATCGAATACCCCGGCGTCCGCACTGCAGGCATTTTATCTTTCGGCGCGCGTGGTTCTCGAAACGTCGATTCACATCGAGAACATAGTAGATCCAAGAAGATTATTCTGGGCTGTTTACGTTAGATCGGAAAGATCTCCCTATCACAACAGATGACACATGCGGCACAGAAAGAAAGAATGGAACACGCGCTTCCCTTGGCGCAGAGATAACACAGACCGGCGCAGCCGGTAGGTAAAAGCAAAACACAAATAAACAATCCCAATGTATGGTTCGCGGAAATATTCGCAGCTCCCTTCGCAGGCGTTCTCGTGTAGTATATGAGAGTTAATAGCGCCGGCACCAATTGCCTCCGAAACCAGCCTATTTCTGAAACGGTCATGCTGCATTCTGCTCCATTGCGCCCACTGAAGACGCGCATTAGGCCGATGTCTGAGGTGGGTTACGGACAAAGCAATCGAACAGCTCTTTCTGCACCGCTCGCAACAAATACCGTAGTTTCTGTTCTTCCGTTATTTCCGGATGGTCACGGCGAAACATTCCCTTCATCTCGTGAACAAACATCACAACTATCTCGTTGGGGTGTAGCGTTCGAAAAGGGCTGCTGGTTGCACGATACGTGTACGAAGCTCGCCTTGGAATAGCGCCCAGTTGGCAAGGGAGCTCTCATAGCTGTCAAGCCAAGTTCGAGCTGCATCTTCTTGTAGAACGTAGGCGAAAACGTTTCTTAACCTTCCCACCTGTTGAATATCTGGGCGCGCTCCAGCTTCGTTTGCCATTGTTCAGGGTCATCAGTGGGGGTATCCAGAAAGCCGGCTGTTACCGGGGCTGTTGCAGGAAGATTGGAGAAGTTTAACCTTGCCTCATGGTGTTTTTTCGAGCCGCCTTGTATACTTCTGGCAGGAGCCCAGTTCAGGGCTAAAAATCTGGCCGTAGGTGGCTGGGTCGAGTTGGGCTGGCTTGGCGGCTTCCAGTGGCATATAGGCTGTTCTTCCCCGCCTCTATCACTTGTCACATTGCCAAGGTGGACACTGTTTTTTTTTTCAAGTAACAAAAGTTTATGGAACCAAATTGTGCTCCCCCAGGAACTCTGGGAATATACAATATGGCGAAGCATTTGTGAACAAAGTGAGAAGCGCAGGCGAGTGTCGGCGAAACGAACGCCCCAGCACTTTCCCTTAGACCATTTGATAATTTTGATAATTTTGTTAATTTGATATTTGATAATTTTGTTGATAATTTTTTTGACTTGATGGAAAGACTTTTTCAGCGTTCAATTGATTGTGATTACTCGTTATTTATTGGCGGTGATTTCAATATCGACATGAATGAGAAGTCGCTGCGAAGTTCGCGGTTGTCAACTCTTCTTCTGTCTTATTCTCTTGTTAATGTTGTACAGATACCTCCCCGCATAACCCCTACTAGCGCAATAATTCTGGATTTAGTGATAACCAATAGTTCAGCTCATTCCCTGTCTGGTGGCGTTATAAGCAGTGTGCTCAGTGACCCCCTACCTGTGTTTTTAACGTGCACCCCCAATCATATATATAAACATTTCAACAAAGAGAAGACGTATAAGAGTCGATGTATCACTTCACAGACTTTAGATCAATTTCGAACCAAGGTTATCAACGTCAACTGGGAGTCAATTTATTCACTTACTACATGTAATGAGGCATTTGATACTTTATGAATATCTTTGTGCCCCTTTACGATGATTCTTTTCCGTATCAAGAAGTAAAGCGGCCTAAGCAAGCACGGAAGCCATGGGTTAACTCCCGCATACTTAAAATGATCTAAAAAAAAACAGGCTTTATCAAAAATTCTTACGGCATCGGGACCCTGCAACCTTTTCTGTTTTCAAATCTTATCGAAATAAGTTGAATTCTTGTTTAAGGAAGGCGAAAAAGAACTACTACTTTAATTTATTTCAAGGTACAACTGACTTGAGCAAAGTCTGGCGTCAAATAAATGAACTCTCACACCGTAAAAAATTCAATAGTCTGGACACCCTAGTGATTGATGGAAAAACATATTCCGGAAATAAAATTGCAGATAAATTTAATAATTATTTTTCAACGCTTATTGTTAGTCCCCATGATTCTAGTGCTTTGCAACATTTGAATTAACATTTAAGTAACAGTATATTTTTACCACCTTGTGATGAGAACGAAGTACTGTCAGTATATAGAGATATAAAAAATAGCAACAGTGATGACGCTTTCAACCTTAAGATCAAACTCATTAAGTATGTGTTAGATATAATATGTCCCATCTTAACTCATAGTTATAATTTATCGTTGGTTTCTGGTGTCTTTCCGAATGAAATGAAAAAGGCGAAAGTCATTGTTCTTCACAAACGCGGTCCTAACGATGTTTTAAATAATTATAGGCCCCTGTCTATTCTTCCGGTGTTTTCGAAAGGTCTCGAAAAATTAATATTCCGGCGCCTTTCCAATTTCTTCGATAAATACAATGTAATAACGTCTAAGCCATTCGGTTTTAGGCCTAGAGCCTCCACAGAGATGGCATTACTTCGTCAAAAGGAAATAATTATCAGTAATATAGAACAGAAGAATATTAGGCTTGGTATATTTGTTGACTTCTCCAAAGCTTTTGACTGGAATAATCATTTCACCCTCCTTCAGAAACTGTCTTTATATGGTATTAGAAATAAAGCCCTTGAACTAATTAGCAGCTATTTAAATAATCGCCTCCAGTATGTGTCTATTGACAATCATCGATCAGGTTATTCTACTTTAAAACACGGCGTTCCTCAGGGTAGTATCCTTGGACCGTTGCTTTTTAATATATACATAAATGATTTAGGTCAAATAGATAACGAAGTTCAGTATGTCTGATATGATGATGACACAAGCTTATTTCCTTCGGTTACTGGTGCTAACATTTTAGTACTTAAGGCTAATCGTCTGTTGTATAAATTACACGAATGGTCCGTGAAAAATGCACTGAATATTAACTCACTGAGAACTAAAGCAATATTTTTAGAGCTAAAAACGTAAAGTAGAACATCGTTCATCACCTCAGGCTTGGGAATGATGTAATAGAAATAGCAAATGTTGTAAAAGCTTAGGAGTACGGTTCAACGAATTTATGCTATGGGACAGCCATTTTGCGCAAATCCAGACAAGCCTTGCACGTGTAGTAGGTATTCTTCGTAAGGTGCAATGGATGCTGCCAACGAAAACTGAACTTTTGATTTACCATGCACTATTTCAGTCCCACCTCAACTACTGTCATTTATTTTGGAGGACCACAACTGCCAAAAATATGCCAAAACTTTTAGCATTACAGAAGCAGGCGTTACGAGCAATTGCTCGTGTTCCACCTTTATTATCTTCCAGTCCCTTGGTTTCTAAATACCGCATTATTAACGTCAATCACCTTTACGACTTCCGCCTTCTCCAACTATTCAAAACTCAGATGCAAAACAATGTTACTTTTCTGTCTGATAGCGCTAGCTTACACGAGAACTTAATTTGCCATTACACACGACACCACGACCACTGGTACATTAAACCTGCTCGCTCAAATTACGGTCACCAGACTCTATCGTACACTTTGCCTTTAGCGCTAAACAAATATGATTTCGACGATTTATCCATTCGCTCTACGTCTTGCACTACCCTCCGGAAAATGTTTTTATGTTTTTACAATACAGCATGAATACCCAAATTTGACGTAATCGGTGTAAGCAAATATTTTATTGCTCTGGCATTTTCTTTTTTGTTGTTGTTGTTGTTTGCTTATTTCTTGTTTGCTTGCATTGTATTTGCATTTGTGATTTTTTTTCCCTGCCTCGTCCCTGCTGATTGTGTCGTGGGGGGTGGGAGCTCCGTGAAGCCGCGAGTACAGCGGCTTTTTTTCCCGCCTCCTCAGCCATTGTACTTGACTGAAATAAACAACTTCAGCTCCAACTTCATTTCTAACCCACCGCTGTACCTCAGTGGCTAAGGCATTGCGCTGCTGAGCAGGAGGTCGGGGGTTTAATTCCCGGCCATGGCGGCCACTTTTCTGATGGAGGCCAAAAGGGAAAACGCCCGTGTGTACGAAAGTTCGGCGCAGGGTTAAAGATTCCCAAGTGGTAAAATTAATCCGTAGCCCTTCACTACGGCGCGCCTCATTGCTGGTGTTGCGTCGGCCCGTTAAACCCTACAATGAATCAATCAATAGACAATAGGTAGATCTGCGTAGGTATGTTTAGAATATTCGAATGAGATATAGAACCACTGCCATCAAAGTAGAACATTCTTGTCGAGTGAAGATGGGCTAGAACACTCTTTCCTCTTTCTGAAAAATGAGACAGCGTGTGCTGCATAGAAAACGAAGTTAAGTATACACGCGGTTCGCTTCAAACGCAAATAACACAACCGGGCGCGGCAAGACGTTAAAAACAATACACATGCGCAAACAAACACAGTGCATTGTTTGTGCCAATGTCACTGTACTCGTTCCTACGGTGTACCATTCCGCATTTCCTTGATCAATTAGACCCCAGATCGGTGGTCCAAGCGGTATTCCGCTAGCACCAACGGCGCGATGTTGTGTCGTCGTAACAGTAGAGTCGTACCAGGGGATTTTTCGGAGCATTTCAATAGTTTATTGGGTTGCATTGTGGGTAAGTGGGGTTTTATATCCGCTTAGATATGCTCGACGCTATATGTATTTTATTTTATGGCCCTCGATCTATTGAAGAGCTTTTGGGCTGTGAGCATAGTATCGTGTTACACCCTGTGCTAAATCCGCTGAATCCGCTAAATCCTGCCAACCTCTAAATCCGTTTCGGCGATCTGTTTCTGTCTCTTTTGTTCAGTTGTGTAGTAAAGTGTTTACTCGAACATTTTGTTCAGCGCTGTGTCGTATGTGCTTGCCTTCGAAGCGACACCGCTGAAAGGCACGGTGTTGCGCACGCCTCGCAGTATTTTTTTTTTGTTTTTTTACAGGGGAGAGACTTTCGTAGGGATAGAGTGGAAACCCGGATCGAGGTATGCTGCTCGAGTATTTGTGCATGAGGGCGTTGTAAAGACGCAAAGCGGGACAGCTAACCTTATAGACGTCGGTGAGCAGGTAAACGTCGGGGACATCTACACTCTCGCCCTCCGCACAGACGACAACGTTTATTGCACAGTAAGCAAGAAATTTTTGAAGTAAAATTTTGAAGTAAGCAATAAAGAAATGTGCTTCAAGTGTCTATTTGAAAGGAAGAAGGAAAGGCAAAATGCATTCTTAGTTTTTCACGCATCAGTTCCACTTTGTCGTGTACTTAACGCATCAGATTTTATAATCTGGCATACGTTGTTATGAAGTAGGAAATGAAAATACATCTTGTTTAAAAGAATGAATCATGAGAGTTGTCAGCCAGGCGCCAACGACAGAATGGCAAGATTAGATTTTCAAAGGGCAGTGACTTATGGCTGGGCTATAGGACTTCAGCATAGCATATTTCACAGAAATACTTTCAAAAGGCCATGTGTTGCCGAAGTGATTTCGCAGAACAGAACGCAGCAATCATAAACCAGGAAAACATTCCATATTATAAAAAAAGAGTTGTGAGCTGGGCGAGCTGGTATGGCGTCATCCCAACAACAGCGCGAAAAAACGCGGACAAATCAAGCATATGAGACGAGCTATTGTTAGGATGATAACAAAAAGTACAGTAATCTCTATGATGGAATGAAGTAATAACATAGAAGACGTCCACTGCCCCATGTTGGGGAAGAGTGACGAGGTAAGGAAAAAAAGAACGACCGAACTATTCCAGGGTAGCATGTGATAAATGAGGCACAAAAGGTGTCCCCTAGCGGTTCGTTTCCCCACACAAGAATCAACTGGCTCCATGGCAGCAATAATGATCAGTAACTACAAATTGCAGACAGTTAGTTAAAAAACCTAAATCCTGCGGTAGTGCCTCGATGACTCAGCCCCAGCCACAGCCCACCTCACTTCCTTGTGGCCACACCAACACCACCACTTGCGTCATGTTGTATCATGTTGTATCGTCGCCCAGGTACGATAAATTGTTATAGTGAACGTTTATTGCCCCACTTGGCCGTTTTAGGTATATTTTGTTCGAGTTCAATTTACTTTGCTGATGAAGAAGCACGCGGTGTGAAGTCTTACAAAGTGCTTCTAAATGTTTTAAAATAATGCAGTCGCAATCAAACAAACATTAAAAGCGATGTATGTTGAGAGAAACGTATACAAGAACACGTTTCCATGTGTATGAACGCCGAGAACTGTGCTCGGCTGCTCTCAAATGCGAGTTATATTTATGCAAATACACAGGCGGCTAGGTTTAAGACACTTTCTGCTCTTTTACAGCAGGTACCTTTGAAAAAATAGTCTGATAATTACACGCAACGTTTTTATTACCCGAAATATTGAATTGAGTCTGCTCTTCTAGTTACCATATAAAGGAAACGCTTTCATCTTGATTTTTAAAGGATTGGTAGAATACTTTTTTTAATAAAATAGAAGCCTATTAAGCTTTTCATAATATTTCTGTAATAATATCAAAGCAGAATGAAGAGGTGTTTTTAACAATACTACATTTAAAACCGCTGTAACCTCAATGTACACTAGAGCGACAGTGGTGTAACTGATCGCTTTTATAGCGGATATTACATTACAAGAAGTGAGAGAGAAATTGTTGGCTATTACAAAAAATGTTGACATAGTAAACATTTTTGTGGTCGCAAATGACTAGAGTGTCCAAATATTTTCACTCTGTTATGCTACATATCTAGCGCAGTTATGAACACCGCTTTATAGATTACAATATTTCCATTCAGAGTTGGCGATCGTAAAATAAGCCAAACTTTTGCTTTGTTGTCATATGTCTTTTAGAGGCATTTCTTTTTTAAAGACTAAATAAAAACACGCTCTGTAACACTCAGTCACCATTCGTTATGATATAACGCCCTTTTCTTGAGGAAACAGCTAGAACTTGCGTTGGCCGGGTAATTTACCAGTTAGGATCTTGCGGCAGGCACATCTGTGTAGGCGTTGGATCTCGGTATTTTCGTCGCAGAAACAATTCCAGTTAGCCCTCAGAAGCAATAATGTATGCGCCACGTAAAATCTGCTACCGATGCTAACCTGAGCGATGAACAATAATATAGATTTATGCATATACAACGTTATTTGTGCCTGCGATAACTTGCTTTTTCTATACCTATTCTTTTCAGTTGCACTTCAATGACAAAAATCTCACAAAAATCTATATGCAAACAATCGAAGGTAAGAAACAACACTTTATCTCGATTACAACAGCACTTCTGATCATTGCTTGGCCCACCTGAGAAGCCTCAGGGTCTGACCATGTATTCGAGGAAATGCCGCCTTGCCGATAAACTCCGAAGTTGACACCTATTGTAAAACATTTACCAATTATCATTTTTGCTGGATGATTTCTGTTGGCGAAGCTAAAGTAATGATTCGTCAAATTTCTACAGCGCTGTTAACCAGAAATGTTTGTGAGAGATCAGAACCGGTGTCCTACAGAGAACTACCACCATACTAGTTTAGCGTGGCTTTTTTATTTCCTTTATTTCATCCTTGGAGATGAGGGAGGCAAGGAAAAAAAATCCCTCCAATCCACCCCATGAATGTGGTGGGAAAGCGAAGCTGTAAACGGCACCCATAACGATTACCCATGCGACGTCACTTAAATTCACTCACATCGCTCTACAAATAGTAAAACCAGAGATAAGTGAAATGCACTTAACCACACCATTTATTACTTCAAAGAGATATTCTTGGTAAGGTTAAATTAATGCATGATGCATGAACGGTGTTTGGTTGAGTTGTATTGGTGTAGCACATGAGTGGAAACTTTTTTTATAAAATTAAAGTAAGCTCCAACCAGGTGTTAGACGATCTCACTTCTCCGTCTCTGTGCCGCGGACGGAGGCGACGAGATTTGCGGCAGAGATGGAGGAGCAGGAGGAAGAAATACTTCTGTTAGTTTTATGAACGGCCCAGAGTGCAGCCCTGGCGAGTGATTCCTTCTTCTGTTGGGCCCATATGCAGTCCGCGCGGCCTGTGTTCTGTCCACCCGCTGAAGCTGGGTAGGTAGAGAGGATCTGGACAGCAGCATCTCCCATTGCTCTTGTTGGGTAGTTGAGGGAAAGAGAGGAGGGTGCTCAGGGCGAAAGTCGCACACCCCCATTACGGGGCGGAGTGTTCCTACTTCTGAGCGAAATTTACATTCAGCGTCGTAGCGATTCGGATACATTAGGTGAAGACGCGTAGACTGTGGGAAGGAGCCCGGATTGAATGAGCCGTAGTGTAGTTTGTTGTTCTTTGGTAAGGTCAGGGTAAGGCGAAGGTAAGGTCTGTCTCAGAAGGCAAAATGCTGGGTTATCTCCCTGAACGTGACAAGCGGGTGACTGTCCTCGTGCAGCTCCATAGCATGGGAGGTAAAAGCGCAGGCTTGTTAAGTGGCCGTATTTGTTGCCCTCCATTGAAGCTTGAGAGTTTGTCCAGATGAGCTGAATGGAACCGCTTGGGGAGTGGTTTTTTAGCACGCGCACTGCAGTTCAGGACACCCAACCCGACTGGTAATTCCAGCAGGCTTGCTGGGAATCCGTGACTACCCTCCGAACCCCTGGTTGAGTGAGAGCCAAGGTGATGGATGCCTCTTCTGCTGCCGTCATTTCTTGGGTCCTAAGCAAGGTACACGCAAGGAGGTTAATTCTGGAGGGAGCCACGATAATGGCGCATTGCAGCCCTCGATGTTTGGAGGCGTCTATATAGATAACTGCATGATGCCCACCGAGGGTGGTGTTTAGCGCTTGAGCCCGTGCTTTTCGGTGACCCTCGTCATGTGAGCGGTTCATATTTCTAAGCAAACAAGCATTTTTAGTTTGAGTCGCCAAGAGTCGTAGAGTACGTCAAGCGGGGTGGCATTCTGGGCTGCCCAGCCAATCTGGTGAACATGCGGTTACCCACCGCAGTTCTGAGTCGGACCTTCTGGTTAGAAGGATGGCCTTCTATCACCTCTTCCACCGTGTTGCGGAGCCCCGTGCTAAGTAGCCTCTGCGTGGACGCACTCATGAGAAGACCAATGGCGTGGTCGACCACCTTTCAAATCATTGTATAAAGAATCTCTATGTCTTCCTCGTCGAGAAGAACTCAGGGGGTTCACGTATGCGACTCTCGAGAGGACAAAAGCTTCAATTATTTGAAAGGTACCAGATTTCTTTAGGCCTCGCTTCTTGGTGGCAACTCGCCTGATCATGTGTATGATTTGATTACGCTGTTTTTGAGGCGCTGCAAGAAGACGTGGCTCTTGGTGTTAGCCTCGAGATGTAGGTCCAGGATCTTGATGCTGGGGCTTGGAGTGATGGCCTGGCCTTCAAAGAGTATTTGAAGGTATTCCTTGATTCCGCGTGAGGGCGGACGACAAGGAGCTGTGATTTTTAAGTAAACACTGGTGGCCACAGGCTTTAGCACATTGGCGTACTAGAAGTGAGATACCATGCATTGGTGTGAGGTTTTTTTTTTGTAACTCTTAGCACATGAGCAAGGTGCACACATGGCCGCTAGACGGGCGTGAGTGGTCGCGTGAAGCTTTCACGTGGCACTCAGCGAGAACGCAGGGGGTAAACCCGTAGATGTGCTTGGTGAATACACCACCTATCTTCCCCGTCCTTGCGTGGGCTCGTAGCTAAATCGGTAAGACAACGGGCTCTCGATTTGTTAGTATAATAGTTCCAGGTTCGGTTCCCAGCGGTGCCAGTAAATTCTTTTATTTGTTCGCTGGAGTTTTCTCGTGACACCAACGGTCGCGAAAGAACCCTTGGGGGAAGAGGTAAAAAGCTTTCCCTTAGAAAGCTGTGCAATCATCCACGGCCGGGCCAGAGCGGCGGCGCGCGCTGTGTTGACACCAACGCGTGCGCGCGCGCCTCCGCTCCAGCCCGGCCGCGAAGCAGCTTGACTTGCTCCCGCCCCCCCAACATAAAATACGATTTAACATGTTCAATTTTCAGTAGTGTACGGCGTGCAATAAAGACAACACCGACAAAAAAAGGAGAAAACTGAAAGTCGATGTCCCGATGTATTCCTTTAATACGACTGTATTTGTCAAGAGAACTTTCAAAGCGCTGGTTGATATGTTTTAGCACTCTTTCATGCCCTTATTTGATGCTGTATCGGCAACTTCGCAAAAGTGTTATGTAACTTGTTCCGGCAATAATTTTATCTGTGTCCCAAAATGTATCTGGTAGCGCAAAAAACATTCATGAGTTTTACTAGAAAAAAACACTGAAGCGTATTCACCTGGCGGTCTTTTCAAGTAACAAAGAACAGTACGTGCAAAAACATATTAGCTTTGGCCATGCTCTACCCACTAATTTGTTAAGGAATGTTACAATAACTTTTGTTCTTTTTTTATGTGCGGAAGACAAAGACGACTACGAACTGTGGGAATCCAGCGGTAATCATTACATCCTATCCATGCACTTTTACGACGAGCTAGGAAAGGATCCCTCCCGGCACCTGGTGAGTTGAATCTTCCCTCTGTTATTGGGTGCCGCTACACTTGTCGAAAAACCAAAAGGAAACCTTCTGCTCGATATAACCAGCAGACTGGTACGGCCGAAACGTACTAAAGAGAAATACTGCTAACGGTAAAAGTAGAACAACAATAAAAATTGCCTCCAATCTACGCTATGGAGGTGGTGGAAAGCACGAATGTGCACCACCCCAACAACAATTCCACATGCGGCGTTACTTGAATTGCCACACGTGGCTCTAGAAACCGTGAAACCAGAGGTTCTGGCCGCCATTACCTGGGATTCGCGGGGTCGCCATACTAAACCCTGCAGCGTCGCCCATGCCCGGGCTCGAGCGACGGACGCCGCCGCTGTTGCCCGGCCGTGCGTCGGAGGAAGGAAAAGGAGAGGTGCGTGTTTAGAAGCGCGAGACAGCGGACCCTAGCCATCCTGATGCGCTATCTCGCGGCTCCACCACAGCGGGGCACAAGCGCAGACACCGAAACAATCCTGCATGTGGGCTTACTGATTTCCATTTATACAGATTTACCTGAATAGATTTCTTAAGTTTGAGAATTGCGAGAAAGCTGACGGATCTTTTATAGCCAGTATTTATCAGAACCAGTTGCTTCATTTGTGTTTTGTAATACAAGTTAAAACACAACCGAACTGGTATGCAGTTTAGAAAACGCAGTCCCATTCTTTTAATGCCGTGCGCAAAGGGTGGCGTTTCTGTAGCGGCCAGATGTATGTATGGGGTCTCTAGAATTCGTTTTTCAGCCGTGCAAACCAATCATTAAAGTGCCCTTGCCATACGAACACTTAAATCCGTACGGTCCCGGTTACCCAGGAGGTGCTGTCGAACACGTTCAAAATCAAGCCACGCGAAGTAAGCTCGCAATGAACGCGAAGCTCCGCCAAAACAGGCCCAACACCGTCGCTAAGGCAGGCGACTAAGCCGACGGGGTGGTCCCGACGATGCCCCCGCAAGGGTGAGCACGGGGAAAGACTGGTAATAGCGCCCTATCACCACGCCATGTACATTGTGTTCCGTGAGTGAAAAGCGCTCCCTCCTTCTTATCGGCGTTGGGAGTTTCTCGTCCCGCACGTTAAGAACCATTGGCTGATAGAGGGAGAAAGCTTTTAAAGACGATTGTTTTTCTTGGGCTACTTAAACCCAGAACTTTTGGTCTGTCTGTATGTCTGTCTGTCTGTCCGTGTGTCTGTCTGTGACTCGATTCAGCCACCTGCCCAAAGTAAAGCAATGCCGGTGCAATAGTCTTATATAGCCACAACTAAATCTACCGATCTAAGTCCGGTGTAACGTTCATACTTGTCAACATTGTTGAAGAAGAACAAGACATTACGCAATTATAAGACAACAAATTATTACAGAAGTGATATTTGCAGTGTTCCTTTATTAAAAGTCATAAATGCTTGATTTTTGCGAAATTAAATACTTCATCAACTGAAGGAAAAAAAATCATTCCGCCGTCGCCTGCTGTCGCCCGCGCCATAGCTTCTCGCGGGATTGCAAGGATTCAACCGGCCACAGTTACACTCTAAGAAATCGAGGAGTGCTGGGCACTCTGTCTAGGAGTGAAAACTTTTGTCCCATATTTCACTCCCTTTGGAAGCATTGGGCGACTCTTCCGAGGAGTAGCGTGTGGCGGCAAAACGAGAGGCGAAATACTCCCCGTGGGATTTACTTGCTGCTTTCGAAGCGGAGTACTTGAACCATGTGTGGGAATTGCAATGCCATCTCCAAGGCAGCGTTCCGTCACTCCCTTTAGGCGTGAATTATCTCTATTGGCGGCGTTCCCGGATACTGCAGACGGGTACTACTACTCTCTCTTGGAAAGCATCTCGTTACGCCTCAAGAGCGTTCTGCTATTCCCCGCGAGGCAGCGTGTTTTCGCTCCGCCTGCTACAAGACCCCCCCCCCCCTTCCCCACGATGGTACTATAGGCAGTTACAAGCAAACAAAACCGGACAAGCTATTTTGAAACATGGAAAAGAAGAAAAAACAATCTCAGACTTTATTTTTAAAAAATACACAACAATCGGTTCATTCTGCAATTTCACACAAAATGCAATTTATTGGGAATTAAAATATCACGGCATAAAAACGGGTCCTACTCCACATGCACATAGGAGACGTAGCGCCTATTTAGGATACATCTAAGAAAAATTCACAAATAAAAATGCAGCAAAGCAATTGAAAGCACTAAAATACAAACATTAAATTATGACAATAAAAATGACATTAACATCCACAAATAAAAAGGTACTGGCATTAGCACGAAAAGCGTCAGTAGAAATACAGCAGTGGGCGAATAGTTAACAGTATTAACATAAAACAAGCTGACCTTAGTACATCAGTGAGTGCTTCACATGGACTGGAAAAGCCAGCTCTTATTTAGCACACATAAAAAATATTTACAAATAAATTTTGCGAAAGGAAAATTGGGACTAAAACAATTCAGCGTGGATTACTATTAACGTATTACAAGGAGCAATCAACACAAAGGTACAAAGCCATTGACACGGCAACTTTGCAACAGATATATGTTGGGGGGACAATAGGAAACCGCAGGAAACATTCGCACTGGGTTTTTTAGGCGGGTGGTTCTCAAATGAGGATGCGCTGGTAAGATTTAAAAAGGCATAACTTGGTATTAAAAACAAACACGTTCGAGCTGAGTGCTTCATAATGTTGGTGGCGGCCTCCAGAACAGTATCGACCAGGGCACCGTGCTTGAGCCGAAGTGACGTCTACAGAAGAAGGTGCGCTTCTCCTTTGAAGCGTATTACACAATGAACGGCCAAAACACACAGCAGCAATGGGAACTCATCCGCAATTTCCAAGGGTGAGGAGAAGTGTCTTGAATTCGACGGCCACTGCTGCTGACGCCTCGGGGATCTCTCCCTCTCTCTCTCTCTCTCAAAAAAAAAAAAAATCTTCGGGCAAGTAGCGTCTTCCCGTGGTTCCTACATAGGCAGAAAGAGGGGGACAGCAAAGATAAGTTCTACAATTAAAAAAACTATTAACGAGCTTGACAACGTTAAATGAAGTTTATTGGTTGATAGATTAGTTTTTGCGCCGAGAGCACGCACTGAACCCGTATTGGAATGCAATACTGCTTGGCGCAGTAACCAGTCTAGATGCGAATGTGTGGTGACCATGGATGCAGCCACGCTCATTGTGCCACTTGGACAATGTCATGTCAGACAGCGCACCCTACAGCTGTCTGCCTACGCACTGCGCCCCAAACCCATTAGTGCTTACGTGTCCGTAGCTTCAATTGTTTACCCCGCTATCGTTTCCGGTATAAAAACATTGCACAAAATTTAAGGAAACAGAACTCTTTTTGTAAGGTTATAATGCCTGAATTATAATCCCTGAATAATTTGCATTGGATTTTGTCCTCAGCCGACTGCAACGTACGGCCAATTATACGTTCACAAGACCAGCGTGGAAAAGTTGCTAATGGGTCATATAGCTGCTGTTTTTTTTCATTCTCGAGTACGCTTCGTTGCATGCAAGGTGCAGAGCGTAACATTTGATGAGAACCAATAGGCTCGTTATTGAACGATCAGAACACTCGAACGTTAAACCACATGCAGCGACGGCGACAACCGAAGCGAAAAAAGTAATGTAATGGGTACAACAAACAGTGTGGGCGACAGCGACAAACGAAAAAAAGTAATGCATTGCTGCCAATGCCCTTCGTTGCCGTTGCTGCCGCTCGCTTGTGGTCTGCTTCTGTCCGGAAATAAGCCCGCGACGGCGACGGCCAGTCGCCAGCCGCAGTCGTCGCCGTCAGCGGCCTGTGTAAAAAAATTTCGCATGTCTGTGTCGCCCACAATACCTGTTTGCCGTACACACTGAGTGAGGTTTCTCGCGTCACTCATCGCCTTAGACGCATGTAATTACCCCTTAACAGTGCAGTGCGTACACGGCGAAAAGTCCCATTTCTGTCCATCCTGCCCTCAATCAAAACGCAAAAAACCTGTCTGAACAGCATTCCAGTCTGCTGCTGTACGCGCGGCGGTCACTAAAATTATTGTAATTTTAGTGACTACCACGCGCTAGACGCGCTCCTATCACTCAGCCTATTATACGCAATTCTTTGGAGCCGCGCAGGTAGCCACAGCTACTGCATGGCCGCCACTCTAACCCTAGCCGCCGAGGTAAGAGTACAGCCATAGCCTCCTTATAAAGGAGGCTATGGTACAGCGTAGCGCTGCGACTACTCGCGCGACCTGCGAAAACATTCCGCAAGGATACCAACACTTCACGAATCAAAGGGATTAAAACGGTGCAAGAATCTACACTTTTTGCACACGGGTACAAAAACCGCCCTTCAAATCTAAGCAACGGTCAAAATCAGTCACGAAAACGTTAGGACTAACCGCTTCCGCGGACCGAAGTAACGAGAGCAACTCTGCTTCGTTAAATACACAAGACAAGAATACGAGGTTAACTAATGGCTTACCTCTACTTCCCGCCAGCGTTTCTTCATCCGGTAGATAAATCCAAGGTCGTAATAGCTGCGAAAGATCCCAAGCTCGAGGCGCGAAGCCTGCGACAGCCGCGAACCGCGAACTCAGTCTGGCCATATCGCGCGCATCGCTACACAGAGCGCAAAGTTCCGAGATCGGCCGCAGCGCTTCCGCCGTTGTGATGTTCGTGCGAAAGAAAACCTAGTTCCACGCACGCACGCACGAATGAATGAATATACGACTTGCTCGCGTGTGCATGATGTCGCGCTGACGCACAAGCAGCCAGCAGTTAGCCAACACACGTCGTATACTGTGTCGAAGCAAGTATGACGATAACGGCAGGTCCAACTTCCCATGTTGCACGAAGCGTCTGCTTGAAAGCCCACTTCGTTCGTAGCACATTGGCATCACGGTCTGGTGCGGCCTGTAAGTCGCCCGTCCGGCCTTGGCGGGTTCACCGCCTGTGTAGGTTTTTGCAGAAAACGCTCACTGTGTGGCTCGCTGAAGGCGCCTTTCTCACGCTTGCTCGGGCGGTTCGCGTTACCTGATCCGCCGGATGTATAACGCGTTACGTATCGTGATCCACGCCTGCGCCGCCGCGGGGGTGGGGGGGGTCATCATTTTTCTTTGCTTAATAAAGGCGCTTGAGTTCCAGCAATCGATCGGTGTGTACGCTTTTATCGTCGCTCGTCAGCCGACGAGATAGTTTTCACCGTAGAGGGGGTATTTGAGATGCCCTCGCAGTAATATCGTCTGTTCCTCACACTCCGATCTTGCAGACAGGCCCCATATTGCTGTTAATACCAGTTACGTATACGGATTTCCTTTATTTAACCTAATAAAAGCTATCGTATGTACATGCCTATCTCGACGACACTAGCCACGGTTGTTGGGTCGGGTTCGTGTTGCGCTTGCAGCTTGAGCTATCAGAAGAGCGCGGACTTCACTTCTAGCAACACCATTTTCCTCAATCGATCTCAGATTTACACTCCGTTTTTTTATAGCTCGACTAGGCGCGGGACAAGCGTACGTCTATCAAACTCTACAAAAGAGGCCGTCTGCAGCGGCCCGTCTATAGGCTGGTTCGTTCGGTTGGCCGCCTGCCCCCACTAACGCTGCGAGCAATCGTTACCCGAATTCATATTCTTGCACGTTTAGAATGCGCGGCAGAAGAAATCGGGCGCTTTTTACACAACTGCTTTATATAATATACTCGTATGCAAATAAAACATCGCTGATTAGTTGGTGTGCGTAGATGGTAGGAGTGCATCTCCATGCTTACTCCCGCACTGGAAAAGAATGAAATTGCAATTTTACTCTTCGTACTGGAGATGGGAGACGATGCGCAGGTTTACTCTTCACTGGTGCGGGATCAGAACTGGGGCTGCACTCCGCCGCGCGCGTGAAGAGTACGAGGTCAGTTTTGCTCTCCTCCTCATGGGGAGCGAGCATTGCATCCAACTCCCCGCAGCTTTCGACGGGAGTCCGCCAACGCTTGCAAGAGTACAATGACTGTTGGACTCTTCAACTGCTCCCCCTATTTCTTAGAGTGTACGAAAGGTCCCTGTAGATAGTTTCCACGTCCTGTTTGCAACGCACGTGGAGTAGGGAAACGCTAATCAATAAACCTTGAAGTAGAGCGCCTTGATTCACACGCGTCTTGGCCGTACGGCAGCTTTGGCATCGAGGCACCCGGTCTGGAGGAATGGAACGCGGCAAATTTAAAATGATGTTAGCAAACCTTTCGCGTCTTTACCTTGGGAGGAGCGCGACGCAAGAGGAACAACATGAGAGTTCAGGGGAAAGCGAAGGCGGGTATTTACTTCTCAAACGTTGATAAAGACTATCGCCTTTTGTAGACATTTGCAACGAAAGGAGCAGATACGCAGCCAACTTTTATAAAAAAGACATACGCAAAGTACCAACAAGTAAGCTTCTGTGCGACCATTCTCTCCCTCTTCGTTCATCGTCTCGAGCTGCTTCCGACCGTCACTCAACTTTAAAAAGCAGACCTTACCCATCTATCCTTCATCCTATGATTTTACAGAACCAGCACTTCAAGCGCCTTATTTCGTAAACCGACGATAGGTCGGCAAAACAGAAAAAACTCACTAAAACTCAATTATATTGTTTTTTGACCCTGTTCTCACTCGAACTCGGACTCAAAAAGATCGTCTCTTCTAAAATTTCTCGGGATCACTCATCACATACTCATTTCTAATCGGGCTCAATTGTGCTCAAACTCATTTATCCTCGCAAGTAGTTGTACTCAATCTGTACTCATGAGTACCCAATTCTTCCTTCGTTACTTGTACTCATACTCAATCTGTACACATTTTTACCCTTACTCAATTTGTACTCCCGATACTCGTAGTCATCTGTACTGACTCTTACGAAAGACACCTGTACTCACGAGTAATGGTCCTCAATCTGTACTTAGGAGTACTGAACGTGTACTCCTGACTACCCAACGCCTACTCATAAGTACTCGTACTGAATAACAACTCAGAACTCAATTCGTACTCACGAGCATTCAACTTATCTGTACTCTTAGGTAGGTAGGAGCTGGAGTGGAAGACTAAATAGGAAAAATGTTAATTGTTTCATCGATGAGGAAAGCCGAAGTCACATATAGATCAGGACGGAGGGAGACGGGAAGAAAACGTTTGAGGCGGTGCATTCTAGGGCAAATAACTGCTAGAAGGCATGTACACTTGACAGTGAAACTGAACGTAAACACTTGTGAGGCGTGTGGTGTGCCCTTGTGTTCTCTGGAATAAAGCAACGAAGTGTGGGGCGCGTCGTGTCTCGAAGAAGGAGGCCCGGTTTCTTCGCGGCGCTGCCGTCACCGTAAATTGCTGTTTTCTTCGTCTCTCGGGCGACAGCTTTTGTCATCCATTTTCGTTTCTCAGCACGCCGATATTCTCCAATTCGTCGGAGCTAGCTGGCACGCTCTTCCTTAATGCGTTGCCGGCCTACAGGCACAATTAGTTGTCGCATAGATTGACGTCCGGTTTTATCTGGATCACTGCCCGCTTATTGACGGTTGCTCGATGCTGCAGATTGACGTCCGGTTTTATCTGGATCACTGCCCGCTTATTGACGGTTGCTCGATGCTTCCGTTCGGTTTTTGTTGTAATGAATACTAGAAGCTTTGTTAAGCGGGCGGTCGTCTCCATGAGATTCGCTGAATTTCAAATCGGCTTGATGGTTTTTGCTCGCTGTGGGATTCCCTTAGTTGGACCCGATCTTGACAGCGGTTACGGCATTCATTTAGTCACGTCGCTTCCGTCGATGGTTGTGTTCCTGTAGCTCGTTGTGCGCTTAATGCATGTAGAACCGCAGGAGTCTGTTTTGTCCAGTGGCAAGCTGCAGTCTGCAGGGATGGCATAGTTAGCCGCTTTGAGGACGCTGCATAAATTGAGGCATGCGCTTCGTATGGTGCGGGAGCCGTTTGTATTTTCGCTAAACATGCGCTGTTGCAAGGGGGCGGAGCCGATTGGTCGAAATCATTGCGGTTTCATGCTCACTTTCACCGTGGTTGCCTCGGAAGTGAAGCCGCTGTGGCTGGGAAGCGGGTGCGGTTTGTCTCGCCCTTGGTTCGCCACGGAATGTGCCTCCATCGGTAGGGAATTCGATGCCTTCGTCTGGATCGGGTTAATTCGTTGTCGTTTTTGCCGTGTGCGTGTCGTCGCTCAAGCTCCTGTCTTTTCCCAGTTAGTTCGAGAATGCTGAGCTTAGTATCTTTCCGTGCAAACAGGCTAAAAAAACGTTCATTTGGACCGAGCCCGCTTGCTCGCTGGTTGCGTCCTCCTGTACAAAATGGTGTTTGTTGGGGAAGTTTCGATCGGAACATTTTGAATACCTATCATCTTTCAAAATTCATCGCCTAGACATGAAATGCCAATCATTTAAACATACGCGACTCCGGAATTTATTAACAGTACAACTGTACTGAGAAGTTGGTGATGCACTATGCAACCAGCCCGTATGGCCTGTCATCAATCATTATCATCACCCGCCCTCACAAATCATCGCAAGCAACTGCCGTGAGACAGAAGCTGAAGTGTATTCTGTCCAACATAGCCTGGTCCACTCATTCCAGTATCTCCTTTCGCTGCCAATGAACGCCCTTGCAATTGGTGGAGGGTGCGGGTCCATCGGAAAACCTGGAGCTTTGCAACCGCCGAATGCCCACTACATTATCCCACGAACCGTGCAACAGCCTACTCCTGCGGGCCACGTGTCACCGGCGTCTGGCCCAGAAATGTACGCCAACGTGATCCCGCTATGTTAGGCCGGACAGATGATCATGACGTGGAAGACTCGCTTTCTTCCTATGAGGGCATTAGCACGCACAACAAGTGTGACGACGCCCTGAAATTAAGCAACCTGGGCTTGTATTTTATGCTGGTGGCCGAACATTAGAACAACAGCTAACGACCAGAGATGACTGCAACGGCTGCATCCAAGTAAAGGTTTATGAATGTTTTTGGCCGACTTGGGGTGCGCAAGCTTCGCGCAGAACACCGCTTACGGGTAGGGACTCACCAAAGTTGCGAAGACTTCACGAGCGACATTAAAGATGGTGCAGACCTTCCAAGACCGTGGACACCGGCATGTTGGAAACAGAAGGTATAAAACCTCCTCAAAGGTATCCACGACGACGCATTTCAGATGGTACTTTCAAAGGATGCACTTTCAAAGGAGGCACGTCATCAGTCTTTGTCAACGTTACGACGAGCTGCGCAAACAAAGGTCCTTGACACGGCGTCTACTTTTCCAGAATGAGCCGCTGGCGAGTTTAGCCGTTCACCTCGACAACCCATCTGAGTTTATTCGAATAAAAAACATCGTCCGCAAAGAGCTAGCTCCACAACTTTGCCACGCCGCTTAAAATATAACTCCGGAGCCGGGCCCTGTGCCTCGATCTACTCTTCTGCTTGTGGTTCAAAAACAGGTGGCCTAGGTGCTGCCTCCTTTTGGAGACCAAATTCCACGGGCGGTTCCGATGATTTTCGCGGAAGTCACGGGACGGCTTGTGCAGAGGAGAACCTCGTTCCGAAACCCTATCCACCAAGACCTCTTCCGCAGGCACGCGTTCAGACTGAATATACGAATCCTTGGCGTACTGATGAGAACAACCCGATTTGCTTTTCGTGTCAGTAATCAGGACATGTCGTACGTTATTGTCATCGATGCGTACTGCCTGCAAACGGTCCTCCATCGGAATACCGCCACCCTGACTACGAGCCAACGTGCGCTTCCTTTCCGAGGCTGCCCCAAACCACTCCGGACCCGTCTTACGCGACCCAGCTTCGGACCGCCAGCCTTTCACCGACAGTCACTCCGAGTCACCGCGCCGCCACTTGTTGTGGCCGATACGCCATCTTTCCACCCCTCTCACTGCAAAAACGTGACAGCGGCAAACTGGGAGGCAAATGCGTAGCCGTCAAAACTTCCGCGCTATCCACTCTCTGCCGCAAATTTTATTCACGTGTCCATCGAATATTTTGTGACTGTTGCGCTGGTCGATCCTGGAGCAGCAGTTTTCGTGATATTGCCAATCTCTGTCGAAAAGTTTGTAAAGTCACGACACCTCTCTCAGGGCTATCCTTTCGAACAGCCGACTCCCAACCCACTCATACCTTGGCTGATTGTAGGGCTCCCGCTGCTGTACAGGGCGTAGTGCTTACCAACAGCTCTTATGAAACCATTCTGGGATGGGAATGTCTGGCTGACAAAAGTCCCTCATGCACTGATGGCGGGACAAAGTTGAATTTTCCGTCATACCAGACGAGCCCACTGGGGATACCTCTGCTTCATCCGCCAATCAACTGGTCGCCGCCGCAGACACGAACATCCGGCCCAGTCTTCCCCCTCATTGTGCCGCTCGGTTGTATTTCTTTTGGGGATGCAACTGTACTTTTGGTGTCATTCGAGGTTTTTTTCCTCCTGCTATGTACACGGCTGCCTTTCGCTGTGCTGAAGATTCATTCTTGCGAAACTGTAATGACTGTCACCAGCCCCTCCACGAGCCCGTGCTCCTTGCTACCGGGAAAATCCCGTTGCACTGTCGAGCCCATGGACTCTTGTCGGGTCATTGAAGTCCCAGACAATACGCGTGAATATGACGTCGCTGCTCTTACCCCTTTTACACTCACACAAATTTACAACGACGTTTTTCTCGCTTCAAATAACTACGCTCAAGAGCTCCGGAAGAAATGTTAACTTCTAACACTCCTGTGCCATTTCTTTCGTCGTTCGAGTGCGCACAACCCTCACTTGACCGTACCTTTATCGTTACCTATTCCATTGACACTGGCTCGCATGCGCCACTGAGACAGCGACCGTATAGGTTGTCACCTAGCTAGTGCCGCGTTATCCATTAGCCAGTACATGACATGCTCCGACGGGACGTCATTCGCCATTCGAACAGCCCGTGGACCTCCCCCGTTCTCGTACAGAAGAACGACGGCTCGATTAGATTTTGTGTTGACTATCGGCGCCTTACACCGTTACGCGCAAAGACGCCTATCCCCTACCGCGTATTGATGATGCCAGTGATTGCTTACAAGGAGCTGAATTATTTTCATCACTTCACGTACGCCTTGGACACTGGTAGGAGCCTGTAGCGGATGTTATTGCTCAAAAACACCATTGATCGCCTAGGATGACCTCTGAATTTCATGTCATGCGATTCGGGCTCCGGGATGACCTTGCTACTTTCGAGCGAATGATGGATGGTGTGTTACGAAGCTTGAAGTGATAGACGTGTAAATGTTATCTAGATGATATTGTTGTGTTTTCTGATGGCCTTTGAACGGCCCTGCAACGTCTCCAGCAAGTTCTGACCTCCATCGCCAACGCTGAGCTGCAGGTCAACCTCAGAAAGTGCCACTTTGCAGCGCTTCAGCTGACCATTTTGGATCACGATGTGTACAAGCATGAAATATTTTCGTACAAGAGAAAGTTGCGTGCTGTGGCCGAGTTCCCTAAGCCGATAGCTATGAAGGATTTAAGGTGTTTCATCGGCCCTTTCTCTTATTTACGCCAATTTGTGCGGAACTTCGCGTCCATCGTATCCCCGCTTACACCGCTATTTGCTAACGGCGCATCCTGACGTCCCCTCCTATACTTCCGCACTTCGATGCGGGAGCTCCGACGGAGATCCAGACTGATGCCAGTGGAGCTGGCCTCCGCGCAGTGCTGGTAACACGGAAACCTGGGTTTAGTGGGTACCCGTATCTGAAAACCCCACGGCGCTCGTGGTCCGCTTCCAGCGTTGCCTTATTATGGGAATACCTATCACTGAAAAACGCCGGACCCTGGACGCTGGAACACGCCGAACGCGGAAACGCGTGGATCCGACGCGCGCTGTAACGCAACGCTGCAACACGCCGCAGATGACCCCGCCGTGTTCAGCGGGTAGGGAGGCCGATATGCTCACGCTATGCTTTCGTTCTTTAATGGCCGTTGAATTACAAACCGGCATAGTTGTTAAAAGGAAATTCAGAAGTTCTTCCTCCCTAAGTAAGCTAAATAATTTATATAGACTCTTTGGGCACTTTTGAGGTGACTTCGCCCTATGCCTACATTGATTCCATCATTGCGTTTCGTCAATTATCCTCAATCACTCCATAAAAGCAAGTTTATTCTAGGGGTGGAAAAAATTATAAACAAGCAACGACAATACCCGTTCAAAAATTGGTTTCAAAAATTGAGCCAGCAATACCTCCAAAAGTACGCGCGCACGATACCTGCCCAAGTCACGCAGGGGTCATCGCAATTTTATTCGATTGTCGAAGCACATCGCACGTATTGTAAATAACGCGACCTGCGAGATTCGTTCTATTTACTCGGATCAAGGTACCAATATTCCAGGTACTACTAGTTTTCGTCGATAGAGGAGTCCTCACTTCGAGATGCTCGGAATCCGGACCGCAATTCTTGCCTTTGCAACGCTTCCTTAGCGTCGCACATTGCTGCTCACACTTCCCGGAGACATACTATGCACGTTTCTGCAGATAAAGGTACACGTAACTCCAAGTAGGCACAGCGCAATGTTGAAATGTGGATGAACCACTCAGCCACGTGGCCACCGCCAAATTTTGACCGATAGAGGAAAAACAGGAGGGAACCATGTGTTGCCCGGGCGATCACGAGAACGGGTTTCGCGACACCTCCTTACCATTCTTATTCTTCGGTTCTTTGGCTTTCCCGCCCCGCAAGTGCTGTCACGCGACAG
The DNA here is from genome assembly GCF_048455015.1 of Haemaphysalis longicornis. Taxonomy (NCBI): domain Eukaryota; kingdom Metazoa; phylum Arthropoda; class Arachnida; order Ixodida; family Ixodidae; genus Haemaphysalis; species Haemaphysalis longicornis. Next base: position 34,726,978 of record NW_027526233.1, on the reverse strand, counting down.
GGGTCTGGTAGGGACGATGCATCCCCGGAGTTTCTTTCGAACGGCCGGCCTAGAGTAAAGGCGCTCTTTTTCTTCTTTTCCATGTTTATTCTTGTTTTTAGCTCCTCTTGGTAATGCAATGGGTTCACTGGCGCCATTTTTTTTTCTTTTCACACATGTAGCGGACGCTGGCGAGCTCGTTCTAAAAACTTATTTTCACTAGTCAAAGCTTGATTATGCACATGGTTGGCGTTAAAATAAAAAGCTTGCTTGGTAGAAAAAAATTAAACAAAATCACGCAGATAGAGAAAATGGGCCTTTCAAAGACACCAAAAATACATGTCAAAATGTGAACTGCAATTATTACAGGACGTCTTCAAGAAGCAAGTCTAGCTTGTCAGTGACGCATCCGTTTTGCCGGCGCGCTGCCCCTATTGCCTGATTGTTTTGTAACAGATTGTCCACTGTACAATATATGCAACTGCAATTCGCTCAAACAAGCCCATAAATTTTCAAAGTTCTTTCTTTATACATTTGTTTGGTTGGCGGGCTACTCTTCGATGTTTCAACATTACGTTGATTTGTGCTAAGTTGCGTTGCTAGTTGCAAATTTGTAGCAAAGGTTTTTTGAAGCGCGGCAGGAATGCTAAAAGTAGCAATACAACAAACTTTCATTACGACTGACTCTAGCACTGCAATTCGACGATATGATCGTCACTCGTACGCAGCCTCCTTTGCCAGCAGCGCACGCTAAAAATGCGAGATTTTGCAGCACCGCACGGGCCTCAATTACTACGTTTTAGAGTACTAGTGCCGATAGCGGCGCTGGAATACAACCAGTTCACCACGTAACCGACTCGCGGCATTCCCGTGTCCAGCCAAGCAGCGGCACCGTGAGACCGTACTATCCCTTTCGGGATATACTCTTTCCCCTGGCTGAAGCTCAGTTCCCAAAGGCGTCGTCCGCGTGTTATTCGATGCTCTCCATCAACCTCCCCGCATTTCTGTCCTCCAGCTCGGCGTTTTTCAGTGTTTTCCGTTCTCTACAGCGTATGCTCTCGCTCTCCTAATGGTGAAAAACCTGGGGTTTTCTGACAGGAACGGTATTGCAAATCCTAGTCGCAAGTTGACAAAGACGTAATGCAACTACTCCGTCACGGAAAAGGAGTGTCTGGCCATTGTATGTGCACTCGAACGTTTAAACCTTATTTATTCAGCCAACCTTCTCACGTTGGCATGTACCACATTGCCACCTGCTGGCTGTCCTCTATTAAGATCAATGCCGGCGCCTTGGTCGATGTTCGCTGCGGCTTGAAGAGTTCGACGTACGCGTTATTTAATGGTCGTGATATATAAACATCAAACGTCTGACGCTGTGTCCCGATCGTCGCTTCCTCCTGAGGTTGACTGCGTTCTTTCTGCTATCTCCTTGGAAGATTTCTGCACTCAGCCACGCAAGGATCCATGGATATCTTCCATTATTTCCGCCGTCACTGGTGCCCAAAGGATCCCGTGCACTTCGCCGACAAGCTCCCCACTTCTCACTCTGTGACGGCCTTCTCTACCGCTTTAACTACCTCAATGAAGGGTGTCACTGGCTACTTGTGGTCCCTCGTCATCGGGGTGCCGACATTTGTACTTGTCTTCACGCCGACCCAGCCTCCCCTCCCGCAGGTATCTTCAAGGCGTACCATCAGGTTCGTTGGTGTTTTTACTGGCTGGAGTTTTGTAAGCTGGGCTAGTTGGCACTGTTCCCTGACGGCTAACAGCGCGAATACTGGACGAAAACACGAATAGAGGGAGACACAAACACGCGCTGTATTTCAACTGACTTCATTCGAAAAAACACACAATTACATACTTGTGTCGCAACCTCAGAGAGTATGTGCGAAAAGAAACGAGAAAGAAACACCCTGGCTGCAGTCACCGGCGGTACAGAATATAATTACAATTCAACCTTGCGCAGATAAGAAATTTCTTTTTTGTGCAAAAGAACAGCAGGCTGACTGGTACAATCCATCGAGGGTTTAATGATGTGCGCTGCCTTCACCAGATTCCTGGCCGTACGGTTTCTGTCAAAGAACAAAATTGAAGTGCCGTCAAAACGAGGTGTGCGACGTTGCTGCTTGCAATGTGCCGACAAGTGTGAACTCCTACCCCCTAAATTGAATTGAAATGTCTTAATCTTACGTTAAGGCAGCGCCACATCTTCCCTACTTAGACACGCAGCACGGCAGAGGAACGGAATAGACGACGGGAGTGCATCAATGCGCATATTTTTGAATATGCTGTTATGGAACGGGGTGCTGAAGTAAGTCCATAGCTGTGCCGAACTGAGGTTTATTCACCTCTTGCTCCTGTAGCCCCTGATGTCGATGACAGTAGGCGGCCGTCTTCCTCGTCTTCAATGATTCCGCAACATGCCCCACCCCCGACGGTGACACTAGTCGTTAGGTTCAGAACTGGCTATTTTAGGTTTTCCGTATGTGGTGGTCCGATGTCATTCTTCTGAAAGCGAGAGGTGGCAGGTACCTTCTGCTTTACCCTCCATCGATGCTTAGAGGTGCGATGTCTTTTTCTTGTTAGTTTTTTGCCTAGGACGAGGCAAGCTGGTTTGCTTGAATAGGACACTAATTCATATGAGGTGATCAAATTAGCCCTCGAGCGAGCATGTAGGGTTCGTAGTCCGGATACAGCCTCAATCTTCTGGTCAGTTGTCCCTTTTTCTTTTCGTATTTGCCTTCGACGTTTATGCATGCTGGCTGAGTGTTTCCTACTCGCGTCTGTGTCGTCGGCGTGGATCTAATTTGGCTTTCTTGTGGTTGAACAGGCCCTTTACTTTCACGAGCTTGTCCTTGCATGTTCCAAGATTTGCTACTGAGCCACTCGTTTGGGAACGACGGCGCACGGGTTAATGTATTGCCATCGTTGCACGCAGGATCACTTCTAGGTTGTTCATCCGTCGTCTTTATCTGAGTGTTGCCGATACGGGATGGCTGGTTGAGTTTGTCGGGGGGTGCATCCGACTCTGAGATGGTATCGTCATCGCTTCGGCGGAATGCCACGCTGCCGGCTGTTTGGTCCAACTCGGGCTTGCTGCTACATCCGGCTGCCTGGTTCACCGTTGACGTTGCAAATTCAGGGGTGCTATGCTGCTCCGTCTTCTCTTCCAAAAGACGACGAACCCACGGCTTCGAAGGTAGCCCTTACTGCGAATGGGAAGTCGGCCACGTCCTTTCTCTGAACGGGAGATCCCTGCTTGTGTAGAGGTGGCGACAAAGTCTTCTTCGTGGTGAACGACACTGAAAGTTGCCTTAGAAATCCGCAGCTTTAGCGACAACTTCGTTCGCCTTATCGTGTATCAGCAATGTTCGTTTTCTTTCAAGTCGTTTACGAAGCTTTCGAAGTTCAGAAGGCTCTGAATCTGCCCGTTCAGCTTCCGAAGTTCCTCCTGTGTTTGCTCTGCCATACGGCAGAAATCAAAAAGCATACCTATATTGAATGGTGACGATTGCAAGACCCGAACAGTGGTATTGGGTAGTTCCTTTATGTCCGCCCTGAGGATGATCCGCGAACTGATAAGTCGGTCCACGACCTGCCTGTCATAAAAACCAGGGAGCGCAGTGAGCAAGGGCCGGCACTGTCCGATGGGTGGGCTTATCTCCGGCTTGTAGGCCGGAGGCCTCCGTCCAGCACGCAGCCATAGCAGCCACCGTTCAAGAGGGATGCCTCCGAATGTGAAGAGGCGACGTACCCGAGGCACGCATTAACGTGAAGGTGCTGCGGCGTGAAGTCCACTGGTCCGTCGTTCCCGGATTTCAAGGCATCATAATGTTATGCAACGGGACGCGGACGCGAGTCTATGGCTGTGCGGAACCACGGTTTATTCACTTCTTTATCCTCTAGCCCCTGATGGCCATGATAGTAAGTGGCCGTCTTCCTCTTCTTTCATAATTCCGGGATATATTCTCCACCGTGCACCCAGGCGTGGCAATACGATATTTTTTGTTTATGTGTCGCTCGACTTTAGCGCACAATCTGTCCGACTTGATGCGTGCAGAAATTAGAACCTGTACACCATAGGGTGATGCAACGTTATTTAGCCAATGAGTTAAGCCGTGTATAAAGGGCGCTGCAGCAATTTTCTTGCGCTCTTTTCCAGCGCATATGAGCTCTGTTCTACCACTTCCCTTGATGTTCTGAACCAGTATTTGCATGCCAAAGAGGGCACGCCCAGAAGAAAGCCAGCTTATTTTAGTTTCTGCGCCTGAAAGGTGAAGCCAAGGCCGTTCTTTGGACAGGACGTCCGGCCTCCCGCATGCGCCTCTCAGCTGGTGTCGGCGTTCTTTTCTCTTTCCACCACAGCATCTGCCATGACGCTCAATGTCGTAAAATTAGCGTTGCGGCTGCCGCCTGCGGAAGCTGGTACTACGCGGTCTGAGGTACCTTCAGTGACGAAAGGCAGCAGTTGGTAACATCATAATTCGTTAAATTATTCGAGTGTTCCTGAGCGCTGCCTAATAATGGGCATTTTCGAAGTAGACACAGCGCTGCATTTCTTATACTCTTAGCGCGCCATTGAAAATGTCCCGAACTTCGGGGTTCATATATGGAATTTTTTAAAGAACTATGCGTGGGCTTTTAGGCACGTGAGGGGGTTATGTTTATGACAGCCCCAATTTACCGTTTTTGGTGACAGCTCCAACGTACCGTTTTGAAAAAACAGTTATATGCGGCAAAGTATCGCCTACTACACACTGCGTGGTTTAAAACTGTGACTCGATTATTATCCGTGTTCATTTATTCGCGATTTTTTAATTCCCCCAAGCACCCGTCGGATTTGCTTTTGCAATCTCTCAGTTGACTGCCCGAGAATAAGAGTAAAGTTGCTGCAAAATATTAACTGGTAAAAATTCGACAACATTCATGTAGACCCCTGTGGTAGCTAAAACATTTAGATACACTTGTGACTCCTCAAATGCATTCAGGAGGGTTTCGAACGGATTGCTTATCGCCTGGTGTATTGCATTTATACCGGACGCACTTTATGATAAGGTAGACCACTGTCGATTGAAAGTTTCCGTGTAGCCCATGTTTAATTATTCTGACGGCCCAAAAAACCTTCATCGTTCATTTGTTCAGTTATAAATCTTTTCCCCAGGCGGTTCACCAGTTGGGGCTTACAATCAGAAAGCTTTGCAGGAAAGACGGGGAGAAAGAGTAGAAACACAAGGAGGACGAGGTAAAGGGGGATGAGGAGGAAATCTTTATTTAACAAAAGTGTTTGTGAGTTCTCTGGTGAATATATTAAATATGTCGCAAGAGCCTCCTTACGAAGGCTGTTGCGACATCTTTAATATGTTCACCAGAGAGCTGTTGACATCAGCAGCCCAGTTTGCAAGCAGCTTTGTAGCTTTGTTAAGCATACCTCAGATATTTCATGACTTGAGTGTGGGTTCCCGCCGTCGGACACTGCGAGGCGTGCAGAAACGGTATGACGAAAAGGCCTGCAACTTTTTTCTTGGAACTGGATATGCGGGGATTAGAAAAAAATTTTCACAAATTTGCGTACGTCTTAGGGAAGGTGAAATGCTAGCGAACGCGCCTAAATCCGCTCTCGTGTAGGTCACATGAACTGACCCACACCGCCAGTACATATTAGCTTCCAACCGCACACTGCTTTTAGTGCACTAATTAACAAAATTTGATAGAAAAGTATGTTTCTCTTCGCGATATTCTTGTTCCTAACCCGCCGCAGTGGCTCAGTGGGCAAGACGTTGTGCAGCTGAGCCCAAGGACGCGTGTTTTATTCCGGGACGCGGCAGCCGCTTTTCTGGTGGAGGCAAGAAGCTAAAATGCGGTGTGCTCGAGATTTCGCCGTACGTTCAACATCCACAGGTTGTGAAGAGTAATCTGAAGGCCATCACTGTGGCGCCTTCAGAATTCGCCGTAATCGTAGCAACACTTGATCAGAAAGAGAACGACAAGCCACAGCGTAAACGCCTCCAAGGTGTTGGCCAAGGATTATCATTTTGAAATAAAAAGCAGCAGCTAACACTTGTAGAAACAACGTTGGAGTAAAGGTTTGTTGCGGCCGCAGCGGAGAATAAAAATGGGCTGCATCGTGGAATTAAACCCTTGTGATGGTCGTGAAGGTTGCGTGCCGCTTCGCGTCCTTCACATCTTCCCCATAAGTACTATCTTCCTTTATTTTTTTCGTTTAACGGTATGACACGGGGATGGGTCTGTAGGTAATACTTCCGCACGGGATTTTCGCGGCACATCGGCGTCAATTTACATAGTGTCGCCTGTAGTCTTAGTCAAATTTTAAGTTATTCCGTTGGTCTATGGATGCTGGGTCCTTGCCTTGCAATGTGAGGTGTGACTTAGACTGAGGATGTCTGCTCTTAGTTCCGCTGTAACTGCTGTTCCCGGTTTACTATGACCTCAGATACCGCACCATGCTGTAGCATGGCGTTGTTTAAATAAAACTCGAAATATGGGAGCCCGTCATTTTAGAGAGTTTCGGTTGCGGTGTAGCGTGGGATACATAACCTCACAAACGCGTTGCATAGGCTCGAGTCTCTCAAGGTGGGAAAGCACAGCAGGTTCGCAGGTCAAGGAGTGGGCAGCCACAGGTGAAGAATGCGAAGTTCGCTTGCTGACGCAACCCCGCTCCCAGTGAAAGGCGTTCTCCCCAATGGCGGGTCCATCGGCCTCCTGGGTTCGGTGGCTGCTTCGGCGGCATGTCCTACCGAACGGCTGAATGGCTGTCCGGCAGCCGGGGTAGCAGCCAGGTGGCATTAGCTCAACAGCTGAGCTCGCTACTACTTTACTCGCCGGCCCCGCTGGGTGGTTCAGCTGGTTCCTCCTCATTGTCCATGGCGGTGTCGACTTGTAACCGGCGTGACTCCAGGTGTCAACTCTGTGCGGAGGGCCCCGTGTTCGCCATTGGATGCGAGCGATTCGCATTATTGAGGTAGGGAGCAGCGGAATTCCGCCAACTCCTGTCCCTGGCGGAAAAGCATACTTCGAAGCAGCTCGTCTCAAAACAAGGGTGGTTGCTTTGAAACACCCGTTTAGGTTTGTTTTCTGGGTGAATTACTGGGTAAAGTTGCGTTAGCGTCAAGCAGGCAGGTCTGCTACAAATCATTCGTTGGAATATGAGCTTCCCGGTCCAACCGCATTACTACCGGCTTACAGGCGCGAACTCCCACACATTCCCACACACCTTAGGTCGCAGCTTTACCGGCTGCACTAGACCCAGCGCCCGCCGCAATCTTTGTGGCTTTCTGGCGCGCGCACAGAAAAACACATTAACAGTCACGCTCACCCACGCACATCACCCATTACAGCATACAGGCTGCCGTAAGGCCAGCGCCCACGACGTTACATGCGGGTTGCGGGCGCGGCTCTCCGGTGATAGTCGCCGGATATCCGGCTCTCACAAACACTGGCGATCGCGTCGCGACAAAACGAGCCCCCTGCAGAGCCACGCGAAGCTCTTACTCCATGAATGAAATCTCGGGGGGACCTTCTCCACTATTTGGACAACGAGATAGGCACACCCTCTTTAATGGTGATGATTTCGTCTCCCATCGCCCCACCAGCAGAAAAAAGGGAACACTGACCTTCAATGCCCTCCTCGCTCGTTCTCAGACGTAGCTTCGGCCACCGCTGCGGCTGGAATTCGTAGCGCTGTAGTGACGGGTTAATTGTGGCCGCTTCCATGCTTCCAATTCCTGCATCTAGGTAGGAAGAGTCCGCCGCACTGTACCGTACTCAGGGGACAACGTATCGCTGCAACCGACGCGTGTGCGCTGGTACTACGTGGTGCGGGAGCCGACCCGCCACTATGTTGAAAGTAGGCCACGTGCCTCCAGCACCGGAAGCGTCAATGTCTCCGAGGCTCCTCCGGTCGCTCTACTCGCTGGCCGTGCTTGCTATGTTGCATGTATTTGCCTCAACTGCGTTTGCAGTCAAGGCCCCACGTTGGCCGCCAAAATGTGGTGAGAGTCCAGCTGGGAACCTTCTCTCAATGCGGCTGCCGTTCAGACAGCTCAGGCGTGGGAGGCCGGTGATACCCAAAGGCAGCCTACGCCAGCATCCAAAGGGTTATCCCCAAACCCCCTAGTGCTCCCGTCTTGTGGGTCATAAACGGGTCCCGCGTTGCTCAAGCGGCCACCGTCGGTCAAACTACGGCGCTACCGGTGGATCATGGTCAGTCCAGGCTTGACAGGAAGCAGCCGGGTTGTTCTACCACCACCCGCCACGATGTTACCGCTCGGAGCGGACGGGTGGCCGCCGCCGCCGAGCGCTGCAGAAGTCCTCCGACCCCCGCAGCCGCCTACCCTTCGAAGCCACTCCGAGCTCCCGACATCCCAGCGCGCCGGTGGTGCCATGTTATGAAGTGCAAGTGAACTCCCGTTTTGTTGCCGTCCTACTGCGGAAGCTGTGTCGTCGTCGAAAAGGCGCGTGGGTCTCGGAACGCTGCTGCGTACTCAGTCAGTATTGCTGGTTCCACAATTTTACAGTCTATTCTTGCTTCTGGTGACTCGGTACAAAGGTTTTTTGGACTTACACGTTATCGACGAGTGCTGCAAGCTCTTGTCTTGTCGCGATATCAGACACATTTACGGCAACGAGAAAGGTTGGTTTGCGTCCGGTTGGTTTGGCAGGGACCCAAGGACAGGCTCTCTTCGTTGTTGTCCTTTCGGCCTGACCCGTGAACAATCGGTATATTGAATTCTTGTAACCGCAGTGTGCAACGCGCGAGTCTGCCCGATAGGTCCTTCCGGTTGTTTAACCCACGCAGACAGCGATCACTCAAATCTCTCCAGTAGAGTTGAGAGCAAGATACTGTAACAACCGACATCACCCCTAAGTACGCTATTTTGGTCATTGAATAGTTTGATTCGTCACGTGACAAGGTGCGGCTGGCGTAGGCGATCACTCCTTTGATAACTTCTTCCTTTTGGAGAAGCACGACTCCTAGTCCGGTGCTGCTCGGTCCTCGTTCAAATGCGCGAGCACAGGCTGCTACTGAGAGCGCCAGCGCAACTCATCAATGGCTTTTGGCTGATTTGCTTGCCAGTCAAACCGGACGTGCTCTTGATCATCCACTTAGGGGCTGAAGAATCATGGAATAGCCTTCAAAGAAACGAGGAATGTAGGCGCGTCAAGCGCATTTTTTATTTTGAGTGGCCCAAACAGAGGCAACGGCGGTCGTCTTTTCTGGGTCTGGTCGAACTCCCGCCGCACTGACGAGATGTCTCATAAACGTCCCGTCGGCGACACCAAAGTGACCCTTCGCTGGTTTCAGCGGCAGACCAGCTGAGCGTGCTCTCTCAAATACTTGTGTGAGTTTGCTAAGGTGCTCATAAAATGTTTCCGATAACACAACAGCGTCGTGTAAGAAAACCAGGCACGTTTAGACTTCAATCGAGTAAGCACTAAGTCCATCAATCTTTGGAATGTTTCTGGCGCCTACCACAACCACACTCCGCACGGAGGAACCTAAAATTCATAGTGATCATACGGCATGACCAATGGGATTTTCTCATGGTCTCTTTCATCAATCTATATGGGCGAGTAGTCGCTTCTTAACTTGGTATACAAAGAGTACTTAGCTGGCCAAATCCTGTCCAGAGAGTGATTTGTTCGCAAAACTGGTGCATGTCCTTCTAACTCAAGCTATGCAATATTCTGCAATCCACACAGAAGGGCAGTTTTCTATGTTTTTTCGAAGAACAGGCGGATACCACGAGCTGTTTGATGATTGAATAACGTTCTCGACAAACGCGATTTTCACGTTATATTGCGTGATTTCTTGCTCGATGCGTGTAATGAGGTATGCCAGTTGCCGTTGGGGTCCGTGTTTTCATCGGTTATATTGCTGTGCTCGTACTTTTTCCGCGATATCTTTCTTGAACAAACAAACCATTCCCCCCATTCCTGCAGTATTTCTCGAATGTGTTTTTTTTGTTTGTATTTTTGGCTGTTGTGATTGATATACACATATTATCTTAGTTTTACTGTCTTTTACTACACTAAGTTAGCAGGCGCCAAACATTCTCCGAACTGTGTTTTTCTTTAGGGATGCACCGCTAGTACCCTTAACTAGATGAATGTGCTAAATGTTAAGCTTTGTGACGAATGCCTGTGTTCATCTATTACAAAAATAAACGATGGCTCTCACCACAAACACTCCAAGCTTTTACAGGTGGGAAATGTTGCCGTCAACCACATTATCGCCATTGGGCATCCCGTTGAACAAAACCTCCTCCGCCATAAAGGATGGCGAAGGTATCGTGACACTATTACCTGTGATTAGCGGTGACACTGGCGAGCGATATGGGAAAACTAGCAGGCAATTGAAACCACTTTCTTCGGTGCCAAGTTTTTTAGCGAGAGTATTCCAGCGATTTTGAAATTCTAAGGGGACCCCGTACCTTAGAAGAGAGTCCATACGAAGGATCACATGTCGACAGCATTCACGGAGAAGTGGGAATCCTACGACGAAATTTGACCCCTGAATTTTTCTCCGGCCTTTCCTCCTTCAAATGGGTTGACATTGTGCATTGTGGCAGTACGTATTTGGCTCGTGTCCATGACATGGTCACCTTGTTCAAACCCACCACCATTTTCCCGTCGAAAATGGAGTAGTGAGCTCCAGTGTCTACTAAAGTGTACGTTGTCCGTCCATCAATTTAATTGGGAATATTCAATGATGTGTTTCTCATACGATACATCACCATCCCTGTTGCGTCATGGGTCTGCGCTGTTATCGGTGGAAGCTGTGAATGATCGTTACGGCTTTCAGCGACCCCATTGCGAAGGCCTTGTATCTTGTGTCCTGACGAGGGCTTGGTTGCCGCAGGCTGTGGAAGCCGGTGCGGTTCGCTAGAGGCCTCTGCGGCGATGGTGGTCTGGAAGGCCGGCGTATTGATTGAACCGATACGCGCTGGCTTGCGAGATACTCCTCAATGTCGTGGTGTCTTTAGCCAGGTGTGGGGTGAGGAGCATTGACTCCGAAGTCACTTTGCCCGAGTTGCCCATACCGACACTGATGGTCGATGTGTCCTGCCTAACCACAGTGGTAACAGGTTGGCTTCGATAGGGTTCTCGCCACATATTAAACTACTGAGGTCGGTAGGTGAATCCTGTCGCATGTCCCGCCTGTACCATCCTTCCATGTCGTGGTGCTTGCGTTGCGAACAGGACATCAGGCACTCATTGTCCAGCACCAAGTAGCGCTTTATACGCTGGTGATGCCACAACTGTTGCTTGCTGTCTAATTACTTGTGCTTATGTTGCCATCACCAGCTTCGTTACGACTGGGGGTTGGCTCGCACGAATCGGTAGAGCCCCAAGTTGTCTTATCGTTCCTGCCGATTTATGCTGGGGTGGATGAAACCCTTGTCTGAAACGCCTGCACAAACAGTATTTCTCGCTGTTTACGAACAACAGAATGGATCACCTCGCAGAAGACACCCATGTTGTCGACGAATGTTATGTAGGCTACCTGCCAGAGCAGATGCGGAGACTTGATGCTTCTTTTGATTTGACCGCTGTTCCAGGGTCCTCTACATCGGATTCCTTCACAAGGAACTCAGCGACCATCTTGGGTGGACACCAAACAAGGCCAAAAACAATTGTTTTTTTACACCCCAATAACGTTGGCGCACGTTTTTCTCCCCCAGTATGGCAGCGTCAGCTCTTCGGAATACGCACGTAATGTCTTCTACGTACATTCTGGCGGCCTCATTGAGTAACTGCACACGTAACTAGAGCGCACGACTGGCGCTGTCTCGGCGGTCTACTTTGAAGAAAGCTTGTAAGATCTGGTCTAAAGTGTAGCCACTTTAGCAGCCTGCCGTCACTATTCTCGAACCAAGTTCTGGCAGTGTATTCTAAGGTGCTGTATATGTTCTTGACCTTTGTGCAGCGTACACTGAGTGAAGTTCGCGTCGCGTTCGAAAGTGTGTAACAGATTTTCGGCGTTTTTAAAAAGATCGCAGGTAAGGGCTGCAGGTTTCAAGGTGGTTAAGCAAAAAATGACCTTGGCTTTTCTCTCGATGCTCACTGTGGCAGGATTAGCGTGCCCGTTATAGGGAACAGGGGTTCTCACGGCGATCAGGCTCGAATCGCGAGACTCGGCCGCGAGGCTAGCTCGGCTGAAGTCCGCCATGGACCGCCGACCGGCATAGTGGCCGAGAACAGCAAGGAAAGAACAAGACATAATGAAACTGCCAAACTCGCGTTTATTGGCGCTCCACCAATTAAGTGGTTGACTCCTCGCTCGTCCTGACCCAGTTGTCCGGCGAATATCCGGAGGCAGGCGCAAAGGGGCAGACAAAGGAAGGGGAAAGCCGGATCTCCGGTACTTACGTGTGCCTTCGTCGCTTGCTCGAACCCAAGAGACGGTTCCTTCGTCCCGTGCACCGAGACCAGCCCAACGGGGCACCGAAGAGCCGGTCACGTGACGAGCGACCGCCGCGCCACTGCCGCGATACGCCTGCGCCACGGCGGGAGTGACGCATCCCCTGAGGAAGAGAAGGAGACTTCCACCCTCGCCTCGGAGGCGGGCGGGAGGAATGCGAAAAACACCAGGACTCTGGGTTTACCACAAAGTTTACGCTTGGGCACTTCAGGTTGGTAGAAAAGCAAAGCCCAAAAAAAGGCCTCAGATGCGGCACCTGTAGCGTTGGTTCATGGGCGTCAACTCCTTGCTCGGAATCGATTCTTTGGAGGGACTCTTGCCTGGGAGAATTCGACACTTTTTCATCACCTCGCACTTCGCCAGAATAGTCACGCAAAAATACAGGGCAATTAAAGCAAAGACTTACTCAGGGGTGAATTTATGCTCGAACGAGAACAATGAAACGTTAAAACGCACTTTCTCCCCTTATACCTTATAGAACACTTCGCCCAGCGTTCATGGTGTGTACTTTCTCGTGCTCTTCCCTTCATCAGTGCACGTGCGCTTGCGAATCGTGTAAGAAATAGTAAATCTCGCGCTACTGACGCCGAGTGAGCACAGCAGGCTTAGAAGGTTTAGCGCATACTTCCGCGGTTCACTTTAGGAAAGATGCGACAGCATGCGTCAATATCAGCCGTAGCGCTTGGTATGATCACTTTTGCAACCCTGGTAGCATGCATAATATTTCGGCCAATGGCAACCTTCATCCTAGTCGTGTTTAAACGTGTCCCATAGTAATTGTTCTCTGAGGCTTTCCTGTTATGTTCACGAATATTTGCGGCATCGCATATTTATCAGTGTAGACAACTCGGCCGAACTACCTCGCCTAATAATAAACATTAACCCTCCGTAAACAAAATTACGAAATATTACTACCAATGATTACTGACACATTATTTATTCTTGCTATTATTTTTAGCCTGATATACACCGGTGGTTCGCAATTCTGTATATCCCTTCTTTCTTTGGAAATTGTGTGATTTTGTTCCAATTTGGTGTTGGATTTGTTTTTTTCCGAAGGAACACGATTGCCCAAAAATTAGGTTCTTTTCTTGCGGTACTCTTTGTTTCACCAATGTCGACTTAGAATGAACAATAAATACTTATAGGCTGTGTTAACTGCCGTCCACAAGACGCCACCAGCCAGGTGCATTTGGAAATTTTAAAACCATGGTATTTGTAATATTTCTAACACGCAATATCTGGGGGTTTGAACAACGTTCACGGGTTATCGTAGGCCACTGTTATCAAAGAAAACAAACTGCGAGCTGTTAACTTCGATTATTCTCGCGTGAGCCACACTGGCCGAGATTGAGCATCTTCGCCTGGCTACTGGACAGCCATGCTTCACCTTCGCAGGGAGCAGTCAGGTCACAGGGCTCACAGAGCGTTGCTTGATCTTCGGCGTATCTCACACGCCCCACGCGCCCAGCGTCTTCGCGGACCTCCGTTCCGCACGTAGCGGCCCATTCCACTTGATGATCATGCGAGGGGTGGGCTGGTACGAAACCGACAGCTGGTGCGTCGCAGAAAAACAACGGCGTGTGCCTGTGGAACCAGCATAGCTCTGGGGAGATTGGTGACGCTGCGCCGAAGCCGCTTGAGAAATATACATGTGTCACATGATGCCTGTAGCGTGTCTGTGTCATTGAAGCAGTAGTAAGCATGATAATCAAGCTAATCCTAGACAACCTGGGAAGCTAGCCATAACTAGCTGAAGCTTAGCTCACGATACGTATATCCTGGCATAGCCGAGCTAAGCCACGGCTTCCTTTTTCCAATGCACACATGGAGTGCTGAGAGCGAAGTTCATTTTTCTAACCAACATAAGAACCTGAATGTAGGCCCTATTGTGCGAACTCTTTTTCTTTGTTTACTCGCGTTTCCTTTTTCGGGGGTTTGCATGTGTCTTTTTCCTGGTTACATAATTTTTTCATTTAGTGCGGGTTACTCTGTCTGCAGTAGCATGTGTAATGCGGAGAGTTCCGCAATTTTTTCCTGCGTTGGTTTTTCAAACAGCGCCAAGATAGGTGTCCATGCAACCTTTAAATCTTGTAATAGTACAACGTTTTATCACTAATATAGCACCAAAGCATAAACCCGCGTATCAAATGTGTCTGACGTCATTAGATACGTGGAGTTTATTTCCTGGCTTTACAATGTGAACCTGCATTATAACTGTCAACTGTAGAGGTTACTTCTTAGTTGATTTAAATAGCCAAAGCAGACATATACTGCGCTATGACAAATATTCGCCAGGGTCTAAACGGCGGTTACACAGGTTATGGGGTACCAGCCTGCATCAGTATACGTCAATAGGTAGTTTTTATGGTCTCCTTACTCGTGACCATTTTTGCTCTGCTGCTTCATATAGACATAATATTACAACTCACCTAACATAATATTGCATAATATATTATAACATAATATAATATAACATATTATTACAACATTATTTGAGTGTAAAACCTCGGCTGACAAAAAATTGTCCATGGTGGTAAACCTTCTTCGTTTTAACCTGTTCGATGTAATAGTAGCGCTTTATGAAGACTAGCACTTCGGGTATACACATGTTACTTTTCGTAGCTGCTGGGGATACTTTTTGCTCATTATCATATGTAGGTGTGAACGGTTACGGCAGCTTGAACAGTTGTATTACTAGATGTTGCTGGCACACAGCAATTTTGTAAGGAGTAACTTCGTGCTGCTGCAGTGGCGCGAATCGTGCGGGAAATGCGATAATCGTAACTTGCTGTAAACATGCAGATTTCGACGTCCAAGAGGACGAATGCTTGGCAGCAAGAGTTTTGGTGGAAATATAGTAGCGACATTTTCTAAATAGCTGCTTCTTTGTGCGAACTCTCAATCATGTGTGCCTACAATACGCTTAAAATGAACTGCATGCTCCCACCGTTATGGCTCAGTATGAAGCTTACACCATACACTAATCCATGTCCATTCATCATTTTATGTACGGGCCCAGGCCCTGTTTCTGATTGTACTAGCAGCGCATATGCGCGCACTTTCAAATCCGAGCAGACGGGACGCGTGAGCCCTGTCTCCATCGTCTTAGCGCCGTATGTAGAATGACGGCCAGTGCCAGTGGGAAAGTTAGTCAATAAGCTATCGTTCTGCATTGCTACTGATGACTGAGTTGTTTTGCTCTTTTTTCCGAAACAGGGTAACCAGCTCTACTTGAACCACTTGGTTCTACCAGTCGGATCTTACGGCACATATGCTGTTACCTACGTCGGGACAACTGAAGCGTACGTATGCCTTAACAGTGCATATTGGGTGGGAAACGAGCTTTGCGAATGTCGTTCAGGGATCACGGCTTTTACCCT
Source organism: Haemaphysalis longicornis (assembly GCF_048455015.1). Taxonomy (NCBI): domain Eukaryota; kingdom Metazoa; phylum Arthropoda; class Arachnida; order Ixodida; family Ixodidae; genus Haemaphysalis; species Haemaphysalis longicornis. The sequence continues at coordinate 34,711,174 of NW_027526233.1, read as the reverse complement.
ATACCCTAGCTCTGCCCAACGCAATAACACAAGCTTTTGGTGAACGAATGAAACATTTGTATGATATTTCTGCAAATACAGAGCAGGAAAACGTGATCTCAAGCATTGATCACTCATGCAAGAATTAGTTCCCCGCAGACGAAAAATTTTACGGTGAACCAGCGAGGAACTCTCTGGCCCACCTAAACAACAGTTTGCCGCTCTTTATGCGATTATTACCCCAGTTACAGTTCAGAAAGCAATCACACCTGATTTTATAGAGACGTGGAAAGTCTCTTTTTAGGAGCGTGGTACTGGCCAAGTACTGGTCCTAGCGTACCCTCCTTTTACCATTCGCATTTACGACTAACCCGCTTCTATATGTCCGAAAGGCTTCGTTTTTTCTGGCTTTATTTTATAAGCTTCATTCCGAATTCATTTTTATTGCAATATTTTGCACATAGCAGTCCATCTCCACATAAATAGTTTGCTGGGCTAACGTGAAAGCTTGTGCGAAATGTTGGCGCATGCTGAAATGTACAAACGCAGTGATTTAGAGCTAAACTTTATTTTTGGCAACGTTAGCACGTCTCTACGGAGAGCAAAGGGTTGGAGTAGGCACTCGGAGAAACCAGAGGAAAATATTCCCTGTCCTCGTGTATGAAAAATCTCAGCTTTTTCGCCTGTAACAGGATACGTGGTGCACGGACCCACCCGGATCTCTTTGAAGTGAGCGCTTGCCGCTGCACGCTACATTTGCGCTTACAACTTTTGTTTTGTACAGCCATCAAGGGCAAAATGCCAAGATAGTCCTTAAGACTTTCTCCGTGTTATCAGCATGCTCTTTCGTGCGTTCATTTATCCAGGTGCCAGTGTATTTTATGTAGGCTTTCCACGAGCACGAAGGTATTGAATAAACAATCGGACTTCCGCTGCATGACCATAGTCCGATAGCGAACGTTTCTGAACTGGTGGGATTTGACAGGGGATGTATGAAGCTACCTGAAATGAGTAGCCGACTTCTCACGAGCGCCAAATACGATTAAAAAACAGTGCGGCTGACGGTCTTTTGTAGTTGCGAGACACGTTACCAATATACGGCACCACAAAGTGTCGTTCGTGGAATAAACAGAAATATTAGTGTAACTACTTCATTTTTTTTGCTTATTTAGAGCCCCGTCGGCAGTAAAGGTAACTTTTTTTGTGTAACTATTTGCTACGAACATTCCATTTTCTCCTTGAATGTGCCCTGAAGACAGTGACGACAGTTGTTCTTAAGGGATCCTTAAACCCCGAGCTGATAATGCCCTCTTTGCCGATATAAAGTGACCCTAAACGATTAAGAATTAAAGTCTATCTGCTTCACCTGAGGGTCCGACATACAGATTTAGGCTAACAATGAAGCCTCCCGAACCGGCCAACTTCTGGGTCAATACGCGCGGGGTCCAGAATTCAGTAAAACTTTAGAGTGTCTCCGATAGTACGCCATTATCGTTCTGTTAATGGTCTCAAGTAAAACGTGACTTTCTCAAAGTTTTATCGTTTCAGCGTTGAAATTTGACCGCCCCATTAATAGCTAAACATTCTTCAGATTTACGAATCACTCCAAATGGGCAATATACACGAGCGGGTGGACGCCTCATTTCTCTGTATGAATACACCTCTGTATGGGAGAACGAAATTCAACGTCAGATATTCCACAAAAATTTCAAGAACTCGCCCACTGAAAACCTCCAGGGCTTCCTGCAAGCGAATGGCAAAGACGTTTTATTTTCGTCCTTCACATGCACTTGATACATCAAACAACAAATCTCGCATATGAAAACGGGGATTTGAGATAACATCGAATAAACGGTAGTTGGTAGCCGTGTTCAATTTGCTTGAATGTTTTGTATCATTCTCTGATTAGTTTAATTGTCAAAATTTAGCAATATCCTCCAAGGGAATCAATTATACTGGAGAACAGTTTCAACAGCGGTAAGGGAGGCCACCACCGCTTTCTCTGCTTACCGCTCGGCTACCTTCAGCGAAGTCTACCTAGAGAAAATACTCACTAAGCGCAATTCGGAAAATATTGATGCTGAATTTACGCCTAGTTTTAATTTAATACAACAATTATTGTTGATAACGATTTTTACATCGTCGAAACAAAACGCCAAATTCGTCACAGAGTGAAACTTTTTCTCTGAAATTTGAACCTAAGGTTCACATTCACTATTTCCTCAAACAGGCTCCCTATATTCACAAATAAATGCACCGAACATTGAATTGCATAAAATACGCCTAGGATGCAACCGGCACGCCGATTTCAAGAACAAAATAGCTGGGGCAAAGCTCAGCTAACCCTGGGTATTCAAAGCAAAAGCTTAGCTTACCCTGCATAATTCGTGTTTTCAATTGGTTAACCATTTATATGGATGTAATTATTATCCTATCCGCCGAAGCCTCCCTTCGGTGGCGTTTGTGGTCTCGGTTCGAGGATTGTTCGACCCGAATGGCTTGCCGGGTGGTCAAATCTCGTTTGCTGATGGCGGCCAACAGCCAACAGCTCCTGCGCAAAACTCACTCTTATTCATGGTCGACTTTGCATGCACGCTGGCACTGACGTGGTAAGGCGCGAAGAATCTGCGGACAGTGCACGCGCCAACCCGCAGCGGCGAAGGCAGCGGCGAACAGTGCCAGCAACTTGATGCGTTACCAAAAATACGTCACGGAAGCGGTCAAATAAAGGTCGAAGTCACCGCGACCGCCAAACCCCTCGACGTGAGGAGTAGAGCTTTGGTTTCCAACCGAAAATCCCAAAGATATAAAAATACCCTTGGCAAACGCAACTTTGATTTTTTGGAAATCCTTCACACGTTAAGGTCTTTGCTTCTGCTTGCACTATCATCAAAGCCATCGTGTATCGTTCGTGCCGAAAGCGCGTACAACAGGAGGAAGGAGCGACCGCAAAAGCACGCTCAAGCTTCGCCCAATTGCACGTGTATTGTCGAAGTGAAAACGAGAAAACCTTCAGCTACGGCCCCGTATTTAAAAGAAAAACTCAACTTCTGTGCAGCTCCTCCATGGTGTTGGCCAATAAAAGTTCTTCGCGATAAGTAAGAACAGACTGCAATAAATTGATCCTGAAATGGATACAGCTTAAGGAGTCACGCTCTCCCTTTTCCTTCTTTCTCGTTTTCCTTGCGGGTTGAGTGGCAGGTGGATTCTGGTGAAATGGAGAATGAAGACGAACTCGTTATCTGCTGGCACCTTCAGGATGAGACAACTAGTATTTCTGAGAAAAGAGAATCGTCCTCTCGTGGGAGATCGCATGCCCAGGGCCCACTCGAACGACCGTCTCGCAGACCGGAAGCAGCTCGTCTGATGCCGCAGTCAGCGTGGTACGGTGGTTAGCGGCCGCTGCTTGCCCTGTTCGACACCGCTTGGTCGAACAGAGTGCTAAGCAGAAGCAAGAATGAGACTGCGAATCCTTCGAGTAGTTGAGGGTCTTTTCATACCCAACATTTCCCCTCCAGCTGGAATCCATTGCAGTTTAAGCATGCAACACACACACCACACACGATCCCAGATTTACAAATGGCCACCGGCTAGTAACGTGAGGCACCCTTCGTGGCTTGCTTCCCATTGACCTTCCCAGGCGCATACACTGTCAAAGCATGACACCACAGAAACAGCGCGAAAAGACTGACACGGAGAGAGGGCAAACAGACAAACATCGGTCCTGTCTGTTTGCCCTCTCTCCGTCCGAGTCTTCTCGCGCTGTTTTTAAAAGTGTCATGTATACCCAACTAGCCCAAATTCAAGCTTTATTACTATGAAGGCATACGTGCGTCTAGTGCCTTGCTTTCCCTTTATGCGTCTTTGCTAAAAGTCACCAACCGCGACATGGAGTCGGCATTAGCGTTTAGAAGCACCTTTTTTGCGCTCAACTACGAGGTTGTACTTCTGCAGCGCCAACGCCCATCGTGTCAGCCTTGGGCTCTGCGCTGTGGTCAAGGTTTAGAATTCGAGGTGGTTATTATCGGTGGACACCCTTAATATGGCCCCAAAAAGCCATGCCTCTAACTTCACCAGAGCGCAAAAGATCACATAAGATTTCTCCTAGATTGTCGTCCATTGAGTCCGCGACGGGCTAAGCTTTCTGCTCGGAAAAGCGATAGGGCACTCTTTGCCTTCCTTTTCTTGCGGTGCCAGGGGTGCACCAATAGCGTAATCGGATGCGTCCGTGGTGAGGATAAATTCTTTCCCCGGATATAGGGCTTCCAGCATGGACGCCTGCAGTTGGCAATCTTTGGACTGGGAAACCGCGTTCTGCACCTCTGTATTTCAATATAAATTCTGCGGAACACGCAACCAGTCAGGCTGTTCAGGGGTAAAACGACTTTGGAGCACTCAGGCACATAGTCTCTGTATAGTTCACCAACCCTAGAAAATTGCGAAGTTTCCCTTCGTTTGGGGAGTTGGAATCTGCTTAATCGCGTGGCCTAGCTGTGTTGTAAACCTTAAAGTTGTTTGAAATAAAGGGAGAGTGTTTAAAATAATAGGAATTTAATATTAGAAAAATTTCTTCGAAATACAGAGTCGATGAATACGCACAAATCTGTTATACATAAATGCTCACATGTCACACGCACGCGCATTCCCTATCTTTTCGGCTTGGAGCTTTCTCCCACATTGCAATTTTTTGTTTCAGAGTGAACGTGATTGCCGTACAGGCCTCTTCAAATCTGCACTTTACTTTTGAAACCAACGGAAGACTGAATAAGGATGACCTATTTTATTGCATCGTTAGAATAACTGCGTATGGGTTGGATGTATCGGTGTCGTTCGATCCCGATCATAAATTTGAACCGGCGGTTGACCCTGTCATCTGGTTGCGTTGTTACTTCGAATATGGCTCTATACAAAACGCACATATCGTAAGTATCGCTTTTTGTTCTCGCCTAGCGAAAGCGACGCGCGGTTTTCGAAGAAAAAAAAGCTGTTTAAACGAACGACCTTCAAAAGTAAAAATAGAGCAAAAGAGCGGTTAACAAAGTTACAGACACTATCGAGTTTTGGCGAATCGAATGCCGTGGCGTTTGCCGTGCGATCGCTTATCGTTCAATCATAATGTTTCTGGAAACATCAAATTACATCGCGAACCCTGCCAACCGGGTGAAAACCGGGTTAAACATTCTCAACAACCAATAGTGCCCGACATCGCACACTACGAAATCGACAAACCCCTTGCTTAGCTCAAAAACGATAAGATGGCCAGGATAAATTTGACGATGATAAGAAAACATAAACAAGACACGTTTGCACCGTTGTCGACAAACGAAAAGTATCATCCCGGTGATAAAATAAAATGGTTTCTTCCCAAGTACTGTGACATTGGAGCCGAAGAACTAGGCACAACAAGTCCGTAAGGTGTATTCATGAGTACGTACAAGAAAGCGCCGGTGCTAAGGCAGCTGCACAACTCGGAGACACACCGCGTGCCAGAACAGCTCTAAACGCCCTCGTGTTCCTCTCCAAAGCTTTGTTCTGCCTACGAGTGCTGACAATCGCCAAGACGCCTACCCGTATAACAGCGGTTGGGCGAACCTGAACGAAAGGATAGTCTTGGTTCCATCATTGTATACTTGGAGAATGTACGTGATCTCGTTACGTAACATCCGCTGGTGAAAGCCCCACCCCGAAGCAGACGATAGGATACGATTACGCGCAAGCTACGTGGCAGGAAAGGCAAGGCTTCAATGGGGAGACTTGGAGAAGTGCGAAGGTTGATGAGGGGAAGACGGGGATGAAGCAAGGGTAGGATTTCATATGTCGCAGGAGTAACCATGCGTAGGATTCGGTAAGCGCCGGGAATTGTTAGGTTGTTTTTAGGCCGCCAAACATGTGGATACAGAGCCCATATGATTAGTAAGGTTCCTGGTGAGAAGTGCGGCACCAGGTGTTGCTGATCATAGCGACCATGCGGCGTTGCTTATGGTGTTGATATCCTGGCTCCAGCAACCTGCCTGGTCCAATTAGTGTTCGCTATGGCATCACGTGCATATTAGGTTGTAAGCGTCCTGGAGTCGAGCACCACGGTGCCGAACGGCAAGGTTGGTTAGACTAAAGATTTTAGAGAACGGTGTGTCTAAAGGTACTTCGGACGTACCCACAAAATTTTTTAAAGATACGTCGAACCTACCCGCAATATTTCTTAAAGATACGACGGACGTACCCGCAATATTTCTTAAAAGATACGTCGGACCTACCCGCAATAGTTCTTCAAGATACGTCGGACGTACCCGAAATATTTTTTAAAGATACGTCCGACGTACCCGCAAGCTTTCTTAAAGATACGTCGAACGTACCCGCAATATTTCTTAAAAACACGTCGGACGTACCCGCAATATTTCTTAAAGGTACGTAGGACGTACCCGCAATATTTTTCAAAGATACTTCGGACGTATCCGCAAAACGTTTTAGTACGTTGGTGTATTCGGTTTTACTGGGACCTCTGAGCCACTTTAGCGAGGTTATCCGGGCGCTTTGTTGTCAACTGTAACTAATTTACTTATTTATTTATTTGAAGTGCTCACCAAAAGCACAAGGCCTTCTCTGGTGATGCACCGCATACATAGGTACAAAGAATACGAACAGGCAACATACATGGATACAAGGAATACAAAAGAATACATCGATACAAGGAATACAAACAGTACATATATGGGCAGCGTATAAATCAGAAAGTGGTAAATGTGAAAGTGCAGATAGATATATACAAAAGTGTAGTGTTATCGAAAGGAGACGCAAACATTTTGAACGGTAAAGGCTCGGAGGATGTGTCTGGAGTATGCACAGGAGAACGTACGAACACAGCAAGGAACGTACGAACACGTACGAAGATAGGCAAGGTAGTGCTGTATGTGAGGAAACACGAGAGCAGGGAGAGAAGTGCAGGAGCGACCTCTCCACAGCATGCGTATTCAAAATATCATACATTTCAGAGAGCGCTTAAACAGTACCAAATCGCTGCAAAAAACGTCTATAGGAGATGGAAACAGACTGTTATAGGTGAGCTGGCACCGGCTGGCTGGTGCCAAACTCATTGATCAGTCTACATCAAAGCATCCATGCGGCCGTAGTGGTCTGCTTGGCACTCGCAGATGGACAGAGCTTACGAGGCAAGGGCAGTCGAACTTCGAGTGAATACAATTAAACAGAAAAGCCAGGTCGCGCCTGGAGCGCCTCGCTGATAGCTCATCTAAATTCATGATCTTCAGAAGCCCACCGTGCTCATATCGGCTCATAGGTGAGTGGCGAGAAAACACGGTTCTAGTAAAGCGCTTCTGAATCCTTTCTAGTCGAAGGGAGGACGAAGGGCTTAAACAATTCCAAATTGCACTAGCAAAGTCGAGCTTGGGCAAAATGAGAGCGCGATACAGTGAAACAAAGCATGAACGGTCGGTGAAATCCCTGGTCGCGCGGGAAATTACGCCAAGCGTACGGAGACAGGAGTTGGTCAGATAGTTCACATGCGCGTTAAAGATCAGTTTCGCATCCATCATTACGCTCAAATCGCGCACTACGGTAGCGCGTTTTACAGGTTCACCAAGCAGCAAGTACGTAAAAGTGAGCGGGGTAGACTTGCGGGTGTATAAAATTACGATGGTTTTCGAGAGGTTAAGTTTAAATAGTTGCAGTCTCACCATGCAGAAACTGCGTTGATATCATTTTCCAGCAGTACACGATCGTAAGGTGAAGAAATAGTGCGATAGAGCTTCATATCGTCGGCATACTGGAAGAGCGAACAGTGCTTAATAGCGGGGTGTATGTCATTAACAAAAATGTTAAAAAGGAGAGGGCCCAGTGTCGAGCCTTGAGGTACCCCTGAGGTCATCGGGAAGGGCCGGGAAGTAGCGCCTTCGTAACTAACACAATTGGACCTGCCTTTTAAGTAGCTGCCGAACCACTGGCATAACTCAAGGGAAAGACCGTATGCGGACAATTTGCGAAGTAGTAGATCGTGATTAACAATGTCGAAGGCCTTGCTACAGTCAAAATATACTGTATCTACCTGTTGGCGAGACAGTAGTGGAGTGCCGATGTCGTTTAGAAAACAGGCAAGATTTGAATCTACCGACCTTCCGTGCATGAAGCCGTGTTGGTTGAAATGAATTAGTGGATGCATAGCTGATAAAAGGTATCGATGCAAGACCTTTTCGAAGACTTTGGAAAATGAGGACAGAAGAGTGATTGGCCTATAGTTTGCTGGGATTGTGGCGCTTCCGGATTTGTGAAAAGGGAAGATGGAACCAATTTTCCAGTCAGTTGGAAAATGTTGCTCAACCAGTGACATACGTATGATGTGACAGAGCAAAGGGGCAAAAACAGCGCAACAGCCCTTCACGATGAAGCAAGGGATGCTGTCACAACCTGCCGACTTTTTCGATGGGAGTTTGCGGATGGCGGACACAACATCGTTTTCGGTTACGTTGGGGATTGGCAATACAGGACCGTGAGAATCGAAATCCAGTTCGCTGCCGCTGTCGTGAGAGGTCGAGTATATCGAAGAAAGATGACGTGCGAAACGTTCACACACACCTTCAGGGTCGGACACAATCTTGTCACCATCCTGAAGGGTTATGCTTTCGGGTGCATGACGTGTGCGGAATTTGACGTACCGCCAAAACTCCCGAGGGGAGTGGGTAAGAGATGTTTCAGAGTAGTCCGTAAACATCTTTTTATCCCGGCCAAGGAGCTTTTTCACTGAGGAGCGCCATTCTCTGAAGCTAGCGAGAGCAGACGGGTCATTGTGGGCCTTAAACAAGCGGTGAAATTGACGTTTTCTTCGAAGCGCGCCTCGGAGCTCACGGCTAAACGAGAATGGAAATTTAGAGGAGCGAATTCGGCGTTTTGGGATGTGTTGGTCCATGAAGTAATCAACAGTTTGGGTTAGCTCCTGGACGGCCACGTCAACACAGGGCGCGTTGTATACAGAGGTCCAGTCTGCGTTGTCGAGCGAGTGGTAGAGAGATGTGTAATCTCCGCGAGCAAAGTCGTGTCTGGGAGTTGAAACACTTTTGTCGTGCGCCATGCATATGTGGGCTGAGGCTCCGAAAGGAGGGTGCCACGCGTCAACGGCCACAATAGGTTCGGGGAACTGATCGACAACGACAGAGTTAAGGTTTGCGAAAACAGTGTCTAGTACGTTCCTAGCAGGGTTTGGGTGCAAGACGGCAGGCTGGATGTTATTGAAAGAAAAGAAATTAAACAAATGAGCTGCTTTGGACTCTCCGCTGGTATTTTGTGCGGGGTCCCACCAAGTGCCCGGGCAATTAAAGTCGCCAAACAGAAGAATGTTATAGCTTTAGGTTTAATTACCTCTGTTAAACCTTGTAGGGCTGAAGCAAACAAAGAATTTTCAAGAGCGGGATGTAAATAGTACACTCCAAAAGGAACTTTTTTCGCACCTTTAACTTTCACCTCGATCCATAAGCATTCGCTGTAGAGCTCAAGATCTGACCGTCTGACCGCACGGAAATGTTTCTTCAAGGCGATGAGGGCTCCACCGCCATACTTTTGCCCTGTCGCAGCATAATTTCGGTCGTTGCGAAGAACGGTGTATTCGTCTGTAAAATAGTCGGTAGACACAATGTGGTGAGGTAGCCAAGTCTCTGTGATACAGTAGGCATCATAATTATTCAAGACGACGTTATCAAAGAAGGGCTTAGATTTTGTGCGGAGCCCTCGAACATTCTGGTAGTAGAGTGTGAAGCTCGTACTGAATTGATGTTGTTAGAGCTAAGCACATGGTCGTCTTTCAAAAACCCTCCAAAAGGGCGGAACAAGCATCCGTTAGGCCAAACTGCAGCATCGTTGAGTGCAGCATAAGAATCGGCACTGGTGCTGATGTGGAAGGATGCGTAGCTGTGACACTTGCTCTTTTGACGCGTGCAACCAGCGCTTTCGTCGGTCACAACAGAGTTGACAAGCCCGAGAACGTCGGGCACAGAGGTGTCAGGGTGCAGGCGCGACACAAACAAGGCTTTCCTGGCGGGTCGACGGGGGACACTGGTGATTGCTGAGCTGGTATTCGCTCCGACGGCCACTTCACGCACAGGTCGGCGCGTGTCACCCGGGCGCTCTTTAGCGGGAGAGGCCCAGTTTGTTGTGGCCGGCAGCAGGGAAACAGGCGACGAGGCATTCTCGGGAGCGCAGAGGTTTTCGCGAGTATCAACGGAGAGGGGGGCCCTGGTCAAAGCAGCTTCCGTCGCTTTGTTTCCCGTAGCCGGTGCGAGAGGGGGGTATTGTTGCTTTCTCCTCCCCAGCTCGGAGCGCAGCTCACGCACCTCGTCTTGCAGAGAAGAGATCGCCGCGGCCTGCAGGCTGGAGTTCTTGGCGGCCTCCCGCTGCAGACGGGCGCTCTCCTGACGCAGAGCGTTGACCTCGTCTGTGAGGAGAGAAATCCCCTGAAGCGCGTTGAGAAGAAGCTCGCGTAGCCCCCCGAAGTGGCCGTCAAGGTCGCCCGGCTGGGGAGCGAATGGTTCCTCGTCGCGGGGCGAGACAACCGAGGGAGCCCCTTCGGTCGGGACGATGTTATCGGAGGGCTTGCGTTGCTCATCACACGCACAACATAAGAATTCGATCTGACCGGATCACATGAGTTGTAGCTCCTCGTCGGACCAAGCAATGCATTTCGAATGGGCGCGTTTGCCGCCCGACGTACACCGGAGAGACTTCATCCAGAGGAAACACAATTCTGATGCGTGGTGACAGCAGCCTTTTTTTATTTTCACCCAACCGCCCAAACTGCTTCCGACCACTGACTGGCCAGAGTCACTGTTAGTGGTTATTCATTATTAACGATTGCACATGATCGTTCGCTACGTTGGCCATGGCTTCACTGAACGGTAGTGGTTTGGCCGTTTGAGTAAAAATCAATATCGACTCCTCTCACCGCGTTAATTGTAAAACAGGCGGGAAGTATAGCTATTAAAACACTCTAGCAACGTCAAAAAAAAAACTACTACATCATGAAATCTGAACCGGCGAATGCAACATTCGTAAGTTACCTTTACACAACGGCAAATGGCGTCTGATCAGCTGGTTTTATGCATGCTGGTTTTGATTGCAAAAAAAAACCTGTACGGAGCTTTATTCATTAAAGATACGTCAGACGTATCCGCAAGATTTCTTAAAAATACGTCGGTCGTACAGTGCCCAGAGTGGATCGAAAGCGGCGTTGCTCGAAACAAGCGTGGTTATCTCGAACCATCGACGGCAAAACGATCACGCGTTTGCTGCATATAAGCCAAGAAACTAACGATGCCTAACCTGAAGAAGATTGCCTCGTGTTGTCTACTTGGACCTTATTTGAAGGGGCGGTTAGAGCCTTCGCTGAGGTCAGAGATCCAATGCGGACCACTACGGGTTCTCGCAAGAGGGAAATAAAATCATGTGCGACGCGGCTATCTTTCTTTTTTTTTCCTTATATATTTCTGTTTAAAGACCTAACCACATGGACGCGAAATCACGCGTCGCGCGAGCGTCGGCGTCATTCGGCGTCTACGCGCGGGCCCGCAGGAGACCGGCGAAGTCGCCCGCCAGCCGCTGCGTCGGCGGGCATTGCTGGACACGTATGCCATCCTGTTGAAGTCGTTTATGCGCAGTTATTGTCGCTTTTTAAACTGCTATTATCAAGACTTCAGCATTAGCAAAAAATAACTTGGTGTCTTTACTTATTGCTAAGTATGTTGCTAAGTATGGGAAATATTGAAATTCTGTGAAATGTATCTGGAGCCATCATGGTCAAATTAGAACAAAATAAGAATGAATGATAAGCGAAGACGCACCTCGCACAACTGCTTTACTTGCTACTTAATTTAACCTTCATATGCGTACAGACAGCACGTTCGTGAATTCCAATTGTTAGCAAAACAAATTTCAGCGCTGCCTTGATACTGAGGTTACCGTCGAACGTCATTTGTAGGTTCAAATGCAATGTATACTGGAACCCTGTCTGTATCCTGTAAAAAAAACTGATCAAACCCTCGCCACAAAAAAAAATCTTTGCCAGGATTCGAACCCCGAACCTTCAAAACAGAATTCCAGACCTCAACCGCTCGACCATGCAAGGAGACGAGGAGCTTAGAAGAATTCTGTGTACCAACTGAGGCTGCCCACGAATAGTGTCGGGTGTGCTTTCTTTTGGTCCTATTTGAGCGATTTGAGCAGCGGTAACGCTTGTTTCTTGCGCACCGATCTTGGAGCCGAGGACAATAATGCTAGTGCTACAAGCGATGTAACCACGGCTCCCATATCAAGTCAAATAAAGCTATCGCACATCCCCGGTCTCCCCTGCGCAAGCCAGGGGAGCTACGAATGGAATGGAACGCGCCGCTAGAATTCTGGAGTTGATAACGCTTGCTCGTCACGCACCGATCTTGCTGAAAGCCACATTATGCTACTACTGGATGCGGTGTAACCAGAGCTCCCTCATTTAACTCACACAAAGCTATCGCAGATCCCCGATCTCCCCGATGAAAGCCGAACAAGCCACAAACAGATGAGCGCTTCAGAACAGAAATAGCTTACAATTTGTCTCAAGATGAAAGAGAAACTGTCTCAATTTGTCTCAAAGTAAAAGAGAAATTGATTGTTTTCTGCTAAAAACAAAACGACCCCAACCCACGTGAAGACGGACGCTGCCGCCCGCTTTCCGGTGCTGTCTTGCGCTTCGTCGACGCCGATATCTGGCGAGTGTAGACATCAGCGTCGCTCGAGTTTCAGCTCGCGTCGCCATGCATTTCTGGCGACGCGGCGTCGACGCGAGAAACCGCTGAACGTACGCTGCATGTGGTTGGGCTGAGTGCAACCGAATACACTGACGTACTTCAGGTTTCGTGGATACGTCCGACGTATCTTTAAGAAATCTTGCGGGTACGTTCGACGTATCTTTATAAATCTTGCGGGTATCTTTAAAAAACGTATCTTTAAAAACGTATCTTTAAAAAAAATTTGCGGGTGCGTCCGACGTAACTCTAAGAAAAACTGCGGGTACGTTACGTCTGACGTGCCTTCAGACAGCGTTTACACAAAAAAAACCAGCCAGAGTTATGGATGCGACAGGAATTGTATGGAACTGACGTTGTCGTCCCAATCACAATAGTCGCCATACACAGGCATGGCGGTATGCATATTCATGAGTTTTTTTAAGTGCGAATGCACTTTATAAGCGACCCCAAACCTTCCACCACCGGCGGCGGCGTCCGCAGTCCTCCTCTCCCTAGCAACGGCGTGGAGCGGAGAAGAGCGTCGGTAGCAACGGCGCAGTGACGTCACTTCACCACCTGACCGCGCTCGCTCCGCCTCCTCGCCGTGGCTGCGCAGGTGCGCGCCGCTCCCCGCACCGCTCCTCGCGCCGTGATGTCATGGTATGACGTCACAGCGCGCCTCCTCTCCCCAGCAGCTGCCGCGCGCCTCTCTCTCCACCGTGACGTCACACTCTCTCCTCTCCCCCTCGCTCGGCTGCAGCTGCCGTGCGCCGCTGTCCCTCTCCCCTTGCGCTCGCCTCCTCTCTCAGCCACCTGGCTCGGCGCGCTGGGCACGGCGTACCCCCCTATATATGCAGCGATAAACTGCCAGACCTCCGTGGGTCGGCTCGCGCGCGCTCACGGGCGAATGCCAACGGATTTTAACTTTACTCCCCCTCATAGCATCACCCCGTGCATTCGCACTTAACCATGTTCACCCTCGGGGAAATGCTTGGGAGTCTTTCGGAATCCGTTCAGTGTGTACGTTCGTATGTGGGTGGTGGACGGTCGTATGGTTGTGTTTTGTACGGGAGGAGCTGTAGTAACCGGCAGCCGGGCAAGCGTGGAAAACGTTTCTTTATTTCCCCAGCCGCGCACTGGCAGCTTCACAACTGAAGAACGCCGCACCAAAGCCGGGTGGGTCAACTTATACACAAAGCGTCGCTGCTGCGCAAGCGCTGCCAGCCAACCGCTGCGCTGATGACGCGAACGCGGCACGACACTCCCTCCCGACACAATACTAAAAACTATCTTAGTTCAAACGATGCGTTGGTCGTCGTTCCCTGCTGCTGCTCCGGAACGGGACCGCTTATTCCCGTTGGAAGAAGCGGTGATTGATCAATTCAACCAGGATGGTCGCAGGTGGTCAGCGAGCACGAACCTCACTTTGTTTCCAAGGCACAACAAATAAGCTGTCGGCGACTTGACACGCGTCACTTTGCCAAGCCACCATTCCACCATGTCACCGCTCGCAGAACGAACCAACACACTGTCACCCACGGCAAACGCTCGGGGCCGACGTCTGCGCTTGTCAGCCAGTTTTCGTTTTCTCCCGCCCCATAAAACCATTTCATTCGAGTGTCGGGCCGTAGTAACGATAACCGGGTCCGCAGTTTTTTCGCAGGGGTAATTCCGAGGGTGTCCTTCCCGTAAAAGTGTGATGAGTTATGCAGTATGAAAAAGAAAACGTTGTGTAATCTGTGTTGAAAAGACCTCGAAGTTCCGTTTTCAGAATTTTATAGATTCTCTTTGAGTAGAGCTTTCTTGGTAGATTGTACCGCGCGCTCCACTGCTCCGTTAGACTGCGGACGATAGAAAGGTGTTATAGTGTGTCTAACACTGCTCGATTCAGGAAAGTCTTCGAACTCTTTGACATGCAACTGCGGACCATTGTCAGTTACCACTTCCAAAGAACGTCCATGCGCGGCGAACCTTGATTGCAAAAATTCAATCGGCTCTGCGGCGGTTGCTACACCCATAGGTTAATTTCCAACCATTTGGAGTAGGCGTGTATGGCTAGCAAAAACATTTTTTCTTTTTGTTCTGCGAAATGAAGATGTACTCTTTACCATGGGGTTTGGCACACTTGCAATGGTGTCAAAGGTACAGGTTGAGCTGCAGAAAGAACAGTGTAACAAATTTTGCACTTCCGCCCAGTTTATTCTAGAGCGCAATGCATGCCTGACCACCATACCTTTGAGCTTGCTACAGCTTTCATTTTAGTTATCCCTAGGTGGTGTGCATTCAGCAAACCCACGACAACACTGTGCAAGGACTGCGGCACAACTACGCGATTCAGCCACACAATGCACACGTTATCTACACTGGGTTTCACTCAGCGCAACCAGAATGGCTTTGACGGCTCAGGTACAGTTTTTTTTCAGCCGCGCCATATCATGTCACGAACGACCCTCAATAGTTTGTCCTGTCCTGTTTAGCTCTCAATATCTTTATCTGTACGCGGCAACTCGTTCAGTTGCGCAAAATAAAAAAAAAATCTTAACGGTGGTCCTCGTGTCCGGCAGCGGTAAACGACACAACACGTCCGCATGGCTGATAGCTCATGATGGCTGGTGCTTTATCTTGTAGCGATTGTTCGCGAAAAATGTGAGCCATCGATGCACTCGTGCCGTTACAACAGCGCTGACCTACCGCCTAAGATCAAGAAGGGTTGGCAGGGGTTGGTGGTCCGTTAAAACGTCGAAATCTCGCCCGTAAAAATACTTTTGAACTTTATTCACCGCAAAAATGATGCTCACGGCTTCTTTTTCAATTTGCGCATACGTACGCTCGGACGGGGACAATGACCGCAGTGCAAAATCAAAGGGGTTCTCATTCCCATTTTCAACGTGCTATAACACTGCCCCTAGGCCGTATTCTCATGCGTTACATGTGAATTGCAGTGCCTTTTTTACATCTTAGAACTGCAAGAAGCTCTTATACAAAAATATTTTCTTGCAATTTGCGAACTGGTCGTCGCACTTACGCGACCAATGCAAACTGATTTCCTTGCGGAGCAAGTCGGGCAGCGTTTCTAGGATCGTTGCCAAATTTGGCCGGAATGTTCCTGAAAAATTTACTAAGTCCAAAAAGGCCTTAAGCTAGGTCACGCTAGTAAATTTCGGGGCCTCGTTGATTGCTACGACCTTTTCGGCCGTAAGGTGCAAGCCATGTTTGTAATTATCATGTCACAACTACGTTATGCTCTACTGAACGAGCCTAAACTTCTTGGCATTTTCTTTATTACCGTGTTCCCTTAGGCGCCTGAGCACCACTTCCACTCTGTCGTAGCACTGCTTGTTGTCTACACCGGCTATGACAATATCATCAAAATAGCAGAGACTGCCAAGCATACCTTTTCGGATTTGATCCATTGCAGCTTGGAAAATTGCTGGAGCAGATGCTAAGCCGTAAGGCGAGTGACGGAACCTTAAAAGGCCTATGTGAGTGTGTATGGTGAGCAATTCTTGAACTTGCTCATCCAGTTCCAGCTGAAGGTACGCCTTTGACAGATAAATGATAGAAAACACGGATCCGCATTCGAGTGTGGCAAACATATCCTGGGGCAGAGGCAAGACGTATGGTCGACTTCGATTGCCGGATTTCCTGTGATATTGTAATCCCCACAGTGCCGAAATTCTGTTCCGTCTTTCTTTGAAACAATCACAAGAGGCGTCGACCCCTTGATGTGCCTTACCCGATACACGACTCCCGCTTTTTCGAGTTTAGCGAAATGGTGTTCGACTCGCTCGCACAAGGCGTATGCCACTGATCGTGCTTTGCAGACCACTGGGCATGCCTTCTCATTAAGTAGAATGCTTGCTTTGAAACCCTTGATAGCACGAAAACCAGCATTACATACATCATTGTACTTTTCAGTAAGGTGCGCTCCACTTTCTAATGCCTGCACTGAAAAAATCTCACTCCAGTTGAGTTTCATCTTTGAAAGACCATTTCCGCCAAACAGCGTAGGCATCTTTGCCCCTTCCGTTTCTTTAGCACTAACCAGAGCCAATTCGAAACACTGCCTTTGATAATCTTCGTTTACGTCGGATACTCCAGTAACAGCGACAGGTGTACGATTGTACGTGTTTTATTCACATCCTCTGCGTGAAACTGGCATTGGGAAAGTGCCTCGCCCACTCTACTTCCGAAATATTCTACACAATGGCCGCACCCGTATCAATTTCCGTACTAACTACCTTCCCATTTATCTTAACGTTTACCCTAAATGCGGGTGTGTCGGAATGGTTCACATAACACACAGTAGGTAACTCTCTATCCTCCTGCGGCTCTACACTATGTGGAAGTTTTGTTTTGCACATTTTCGAAATGTGACCCTTTTCTACATTTGACACAGTCGCTAGTCCATAAAGGGAAACTCACAGCAAGGTGGTGTCCTCCACAAGCAGTAACAGTTCGTTTTAGTCCCTTGCAACGCCTTCTTAGCAGGGCTCCTTTTTCTTCATCCCGTCGTGCTTGGTTGTTTTTTTGGCCGAGATGTATGCGTCCTTTGTTTGCAGTACACTTCCGTACTGTCAGAAGAAGCTCTTGACTTGTTTGGTTGGAGCATCTCTTTCGTCTCCTGGCTCGCTGCTTCCATGGCGATTGCGACCTTGCACGGGTGCTCCCACGTGATTTCTTCGCCCGGATGGGCCAGTAACCTGCAGCGTACAGCTTCGGTGCGTCATCCCCGCATCAGCCGATCCCGCAGGGTGTCGTACAGGAAATTGTCGATTTCGTAAATCGCAGCCAGCTCCCTAAATTCCACTATGAAGTGCGTAACAGTTTCATGTGGCGCTTGTTGTCGTTGGTTAAACCAGTAATGTTGGGCGCAAGTCAACGTTTTGCAAGTTAACGTTTCTTCAGAACACTGACCACTTCCACGTACGATGCCTATGCTAGGCGGTTTACCCTATGGCCGTTAAGAAGACTTGCTGCTTATTCTCTTTATCCATGTCATTGGCGGCAGCGAACAATTCGAAGCGTTACAAGTACACATCAAAATTACCGTTGTCCGGCTGGAACTCCGGCAACGTGCCGACGGTTTTGCTGCGTACGACGGACGAAGTCATTTTAGAAGCTCGGTGCGGATCCCTTGCTCGTCGCCTCTTGCAGTCAGCGGCCGCCGGGCAAGAGTAGAAAACATTGCATTATTTCCTAATGCGCGCACTGGCAGCCCCACAACTGAAGAACGTCGCATCCGAGCCGGGTTTGCCAATTTTGCACAAAGCCGCTGCTGCGCATGCGCTGCCAGCGACCCGCTGCGGTGACGTCATTGCGACACGACAGGAGCGAAGAAGGTCACCGAATAATTGAGATCAGAAGTACTGGCCACCGTCGTTAAATAGTTGTCGGGGGTCCCCGTGCAGCAAGACTACGGCATGTCCGAAGAAAGCTGCGACATTCTGAGGGAAGCTGGTATGAAGCGCAGTGTGTCGCATACTCGGGGTCAAACGCGATACACGTGTTTCCCGATCGGGTCAAGGGGTAAGGGCCGAGAAGGTCAAATCCTACACGTACAATCCTTCCTGGCAAACGTCAATCGACGGAAGGGGCACAATTGGAAGCGAAGAAGACGTTTCTCGATGTTAACAAAGGCCGGAAGCAGTGGCATATCGCCCGAATGATTGGTGGAACCTCATTCAGAAAAAGAGTCAGCGGACGTGGCTCGCCCTAACGGAAGCGGATGATATCACAGCAGATATTCTGCGGGACAACAGGAAGTTTGTCATGCCTTTCAACAAGGAAGTTGCGGAGGAACAAGAAGCCATAAGAGCACAGAACAAAAATACAGGCATAGAGGGTTCAGGTCTTTCGGAGATTAGAGGCCCGATATTTTCGTGAATAAAGAAAGGAAGCCCGGCATAGCGAATAGGTAGCGGTTTTCGTCTCTGCTTTCTGGGTAACGAGAGTAAAATTCATTCAGCACACGCATTCACATGCATGTGCTAAATCTGCACGCAGTGTCCCTGTGCATACGATTAGACTTATAGACAAGAAAATATTCGTATACCCAGAGGTGTACTGCCCAACGACCAAGTTTTGCGGAAGGGTGCGTTAGTGGAGAAAAGCCGGGATAGGGCTTGTTGATACGGAATGACCGCAATTCACGTTACATATCAATACGGACAGAACTTGCAAACAGCCAATGTAATAGCGGCGTACTCACATTAAGAGATTGAATCGCACCGCTCCGCAGGGTTCAAAAGACGAATGCCCCACACTATCACTCTAAAGTGAACCGCATGTTGCTGGACGAATAGTGTTACGAGGAAGGCTCAAGGAACACTGCTGTATTGGCAGGTATTTAGAGAAAATCAGTCCAAGTAGAAAAAGTCACCTGTACAGCAAGGTGGCTGCGGTACGAGCGAGAGATAATCCTTCTCATCCTTCTTGCTTCCTGTCAGTGCTAGGCGCATTGCCGTATTGGCTCGGCCATA
Organism: Haemaphysalis longicornis; assembly: GCF_048455015.1. Classification (NCBI taxonomy): domain Eukaryota; kingdom Metazoa; phylum Arthropoda; class Arachnida; order Ixodida; family Ixodidae; genus Haemaphysalis; species Haemaphysalis longicornis. The sequence continues at coordinate 34,691,955 of NW_027526233.1, read as the reverse complement.
GCCCATGGTCTCTCATGCGGGAAGCATGTGGTTGTGTTGCATCTACCTCGGAACATAACCCCGGGAGGAAAAGCACCGTCCCACTGCTAGGTAGCCGGAAGAGGAGTGGGCGCGTGGTAGGGCTTACGAAAACGTGTTCCTGGCGTATTGGTTGAGCATTCCAAACATACTGAGGGGCGCAAATACACAATACGCAAGAAAGAAGACACGGACAGGCGCTACGCTTCC